>NC_142135.1:39000000-41500000 GCF_024610735.1 Ursus americanus | reverse complement strand
CCTATGTCTATAGCTTTGATGTGACTGAATAGTAAATCCATGCCCCATATACCAATTGTAGGAAGAGACTCTCACCATATTATCAGTTATAAGGAAAATAGACCTGAGGTAGTCAATGATCTTCAGGTGTCTGAAAACTCAGTGCAAATTGACAAGGACAAAAATAGTTAATGAGCTGAAAAAAACCAGAGGTAGTGTAGTTCTGTCATGGTTGGGATGTAGGCACCCAAATGATGTCAACAGGCCTCAGAATCTCCATATTCCTTGTCCTACATTCATTCCTTTGTTTGCT
Source organism: Ursus americanus (assembly GCF_024610735.1). NCBI lineage: Eukaryota > Metazoa > Chordata > Mammalia > Carnivora > Ursidae > Ursus > Ursus americanus. The sequence continues at coordinate 41,499,708 of NC_142135.1, read as the reverse complement.
CCATTCTTGGACTAGCTCCCTAAACCACTTGCGGCAAGATGGCAAGATCTCCCACCCTACATCCTCCCAGTGCCAAGTCCAGAGAAAAAGAATTCCCCTACATCTACCTTCAGCAATACCTTGAACAAAAGTTCATACTTGAACGAAAGTTCTGACTCTTCTCTTATTGGCTAAAATTGGGTCATATTCCCAAACCCGAACCAATCATTTTGGCCAGGAAATTGGATACATTCATTGGATTGGGTCACCTGCTCGTTGTGGAAGCAAAGATGGTCTCAACATCACCCAAACCCACACAGAATGAACAGCTGGAATGAGACAATCTCCCAGAAGAAGATGAAGCTACCATTTTTAGAAGAAGGGGAAATGTTTTCCGGGTGACAAAACAAACAAACAAAAACAAACCCCACAGATGTCAACTCCAAGAACTTTGATTAGATATATACCAAAGTGGGTTGTCTGTGTTCATTTTATTTCCAAAAAGCAAAAAAACATGAGGCATCTGTGTAATTGGGCAAAACTCATCAAAAGAGGAGCTAGGAATAGTTAATATTCCAAAATTCACACTAGGCTTTTAGAAACACGAAACCTAAAGACAAAAGAGAGGATGTAAATTGAGGACACAGGATGTCAATTCAAGCACCTGAAGCAGGTCACTAAAGCAGGCTCAAAGCAGGTATCCAGTAAACTGAATGAGTGTCAGTGAGGCTGGTTCTGAGATACAGCGTAAATATCAAAATTGGGACACCGCATTGACACTGACTTAGACAAGAGCAGGATGAAGGGCTGAGAATCAAGGGGTGAAGCTGAATCTCCTGAAATCATATACGAAGAGTTAAGATCAGTTCTGGAGTCATCAGAAGGGCTCAAATGACATGTAGCTGACAGTTGCATTTCACAGCTTGAGTTGATGCACACCTAATGAATTTAAAAATATAATTCAAAAAATACTGTTTCTTATGTAACTGAATTTAGTTTTTCTTGACCCTGTGGTTCCAGTTGGGAATCAGATGTCTGGCTCTTTGTAATTGGTGGGACACAACCTTCTAAGTGTAGGTCTGAATGTATGAATTTTGTTATGGTGAAATGATAACTCTTTCTTTTCAATGAGAATACAATTAGAAGCAAATATCTGTACTGGAAGGTCAAGGGTGACCTTTTGGCATGTCAGAGAAGTGCAGAGGCCTAGTTTCAGGCAGATACTATATAAGCTCCACACTCCGTATGTGGCCTCTGAAATGTTCTTGAGGGAGTTAGCACTTAATCTGTCAGTAATTCCTGGACATTGCCCTCCTGGCTGTGGAAGCAACCATCTGTCCCAGAATCCTCAGCAGCCAAGACCTTCTCCTATTAGCAATGTCTCTCACTCTTTGGAATCTCAGACAACTCAGAAGAGCATCTAGCCTTTAACTACCCATCCTACTCCCAGGGTCTAGGCCACCTGTGAGAAGTTCTAAATCCATTCCTTCCTCAAAGTTCTGGTAGCCGGAGGACTTGGTTAAGCCCCCAATATAGCACAGGGACCCAAGTGCCAATCAAGACATTACATTAAAACTTGGGAATCCCATACCATCCAAGGTAAATCTTCAGGGCTAAATTGAAAAAGAGTAACTTTGGGTTAAACTAGAGTAATTTATGGAGCTATAAAGTCATTCCAAAAATATAACCCTAATAGAAAAATGATGACAGAATTACTGATAATATAATTTTCAGCGTTTCTCTTTCTCTTTCTCAATCTTAATTCCCACCCTCAACACACACACTATTTCCTCATCTCCACCAAAACAGCTTCTGCCTTACACAACATCAGGGAGCAGGAACACCACTTCCACTGCCATTTTGACTGTCTTCTCTTGAACGCAACCTCTGATGAGGGACACCACCCATTCAGAGCAGGGACAGTGTCCCAATTCTCAAACCTCATAAAAATACAAAGCTGGTAGAAAATGTGAACCTGTGCAAGCAGATCAGATACTGAACTCTTCCTGCTGGTTTCTGAAGCTTTACCCACATCTCTACTCTGTATTTCTCTTTAAGTTCCATAGCCATGAATCACCTTGAAGAACTGCTTTTCCTCACACAGATAAAATCTCAAATGAAAACAGAAGTGCATCTTGGATCCATATGCCTGTAAAAAACTTGTCTTTCATTTATATTTTAGGGAAAAGTATTTTCTGAAGTTAGTTTGAGTAATATTTTTGGTATTACTCTCTCCACCTGTGTCACTCTCCCCAGCAACCAAGTTCCTTCCTGAATTATGTAGTCACTTGAGGAAGAACAAAGGTGAGGCTCTCAGCAGTGCCAGGACTGACAGCCACATGAAGGGTTTGTTATTCAATTTAGGAAATAGTCAACTGTGTTTGCAGAATTGGAGAATTTGTTTTTTAATTTGATTGATTCATCAGCTTCTAGATAATGAAAATTTCAAATTCAATTTACTAATTTAAAAGGATAAATGCCAGAGTCATGTAATCTGTCAAATGAGATCACACCTTCCTTTTTTTTCTTTATATAGAAGTTATACAATTAATATTCTCTAAAACACTTTCTTTGTCTCACTTTTGATTGGAAAAACAAGAGTATGGTGTTGCCCTCAGTGAAATTAATGCATCATCTGGTCTACAATGGTTTGCTGGAATAGAATGAGCAAATGTAAGAATGGACAGGCAACTTGCCATTGTGGCCTAATCATCTCTCTCTATTTATGTACTTATTTACCTTTTATCATGTATTTTAGTACTTATATGCCAATCATTTAAAGTAAGATCCTCCATTTTCTTGATCAGTAGACACCAAAGTAAATAGGGTTTCCAAAGTGGAACAAGGGGTCTAGATTAAGCCCATGCCTAGTCACTGAGAGATTTCCCAAGTTCAACACAGTTTCTGACAGAGAAACTGCAATTAACCCTTGTTATAACCTAGAGCATTCGATTTTCAACTGAGGTATAAACCCTCAATGAACAAAGCTTTTGATTTCTAATAAGTAATGACTACAGGCATATCAGCTGCTAATGTTCCTTCGTCATACCCTGTATGCTACAAAAAGCAGACACAGTTCTCATATAACCATACTCTGTCTTCCAAGCTCACTAGATAGTGAGCTTGGCAAACAACAATCACGTAGGAACCTAATAGAAATCTAGAGTAAGAGGATAGAAATGATAGGATCAGTTTTATTGGAGTTGATCTCGGCAGAGATATTTTCTCATATAGACCTAAAGAAAATGCCTCACTTTGAGGACCCCAATCATGGTCACGAACATATAGATTAAGATTTGAGGTTGCTTTGCCTCTATTTCCGGATCATTTGGTCCAGCAGCTTGCCTTTGGGTAGACCTAGCTTATCAGAAAAGGAATTTCACATCTGCTTGCTTAACCTGTTCCAGCATTAAGGAAATAATGACGTTTTTCTGTAGATCTAAGTGGAATCTGTTTAGGCTATTTAGGGGCAAAGTTGGAGAGTGTGAGTGTGTGGGGGTGAGTGGGGAGGAAGTGGGAAGTAGGTAGTGCAAATGAAATTTAAAAGATGAAACCTCAGGGGGTTTACATTTCAGACCCATGCTATCCCAGATTAGTGATATGCACCTCTAGTGGGACTCAAGAGAGACACATTAGCCTAAAATAAGATGCCGGCCACTTAGGAAGGGTGGAAAGGCCACCATTTAATCACCAAGACTCCATAAATGAAACCATGCGACCTCCTGTGATGTTCCTGCTACACTCTAGCATTATTTCCTGGCAGGAAAGGGCTGATAAAGGACACGCTTTGAAAATCATACCATTGTTGTAGAGAGAAAACTGTGGACAAGCAGTGTTTGAGCTGTGGGGAGGAGGGGGCAGAGGAAAGAACATCTGGGGGCCATCCACGATGCTGCAGCAGTTTTATTCCTCACCGAGCCTGCTGTTGTATCATTTTACCCTTCCAGAAAATGGAGATGAAGTGCTCACTTATTATACCTTACCAAGGGAAGCTTCATACATTAATGTAAAATATTTTGAAAATGTCACATAAAATCTATTATAGAAATACAAGATGTTACCAGTGATTTTTCTCTGGCAGGATATATCAGAGGGGACAAGCCTCCAAGAGGAATGGAATTGTAGTTTCTAGCCCCCCTTGCTGGACAGTCAATGTAAAAACATCAGTTCCTCAGCTTCCAGCTGCACAGCAGATGTTCCTGGGAGAGAAGGTTGAGGCAGAGCAACTGGTCTGGCTCAGTGTTAGAATTCTCGTTCACAGCCTCATTTCAAGAGCTCTCACTGGGTCCCCATTTGGGCTGGGGGTACTTAGATGGGGAGGTTACCCTGCCTCCTTCCCAAGTGGAGAAAAGAGAAGTAATTAAGTTCCTTGAAAAACAATAATATATTTCAACTTTTTTTTTTTTAAGTGTGCCATGGCATTTTTCCCCCATGGCATTTTTACAACTTGTCTGTGAAATTTTATAACCACATTCAGAAAAACAGCCTCTACTGGGGTGACAGCTTTAACACAGCAGAGAGAAAGGGATAGAAGGTAATCACTTCTAACCAAAAACAACAGGGAGCATCCAGTCAACAGAATGCAATTACTGGGATGGAAATGTGTGGCTAGGACATCAGGCTTTAATAACCCACGTGATCTTAGGAGATGTACCATCCGATCTTTGATAATGACACAGACACACTCAGAAAGAGACACCAATATGGGATGCTTTTAACAGGGGCTGTCCCCTCTTCTCTGCCTCCTTCTTACATGTCTAAAAGAGGTTAGTGAACCGAACCTTTGAAGGACATTTGGAAGGCAGCAGACGCAGCTTGAATGTTGGGTTGTTGTTTTTTAATGGACTTGTCAGCAGCCATTCTCATTTGCAATAGAATTCCTTTTCTCCCTTACCCTTTCTCAGGTTTGTGTTTTCCCAGTGCTGTGCCAATGCTGAATAATTTACAAGGGTAGAAAAAGAAAACTGTCACTATCACAGTCCCAGGGCTCTCCACTCACTCATCTGTCACATGGTCAAATGTCACTGGTGCCATTATTTGTGAGGGGTGAGATTAACGCCACGGAGCTACTTGCCTCCTTTCTTTATCTATTGTTAATGGTACTGAACGCCAATGTATTTTTTTTAAGAGCTGGTTGCCATTTCTGCAACAAATGTCCCACCTAAGGAAATCCAAATAACTGACCTCCTCATTCCATCTCTTCCTTTCATCTGTCTTCATCTGTTTCTTCTTATCTGGCATTTCCACCCACAGCATAAAAATACAAATCTAGTTAGAACTGTATTCAGAAGAAATGCCAGTGTTCAAAGTGATCCCAGTCGTGTTGGTTCTGCTTCTTATTAGGAAAGAGAGAGAGAGAGAGAAAAGACCATCCCAGTTGCAATAATAAGGAGCCACAGTGAATCACAGAAGGAGCCAACAAAAGATCCCCTGCACACAGATGGCACTTTGCAGAAGGGAAATCAGGGCCATGGCTCTCAGAGGAATTACCAAAGTACAGAAATGCAAGGATCAACATTTTTTTTTCCTTACCAAGAGGGTAAAATACCAGTATCAATTATACAAAGGAAAAGGAGGAAAAGATTGTAAAATAATAACAAACATATAATTTTAATATAGTAGAAAAAATAAATGCCATATAGGTTGATGCTGATGTTAACTCATGAAAATTTATTGCTGTGCATTAAACATGGACAGGAGAGTGCCCATCCCTGATTGAAGACCAACCTCTGCAAAGAATGATGTAAAAATTTGAAAAGCTCCTGTTTTTCAGTGTCTCAAATGTGAATATACAGAAATAATGATAGCCAATATCAACAGAGGACTTAATAAATGTATTAAATGTATTATTACACTTCATCCTTATAAAGATTGGTATTACTATCCTCATTTTACAGAAAAGAAAACTCGGGCACAGAAAGTTTATGTAAATGGTCTAAGTAAGTGGTGGCGGATCTGAGACTAGCCCATAGAGTAAGACAGTGAAGTTCCATCTGAAAATGTGTATCTAGTCCAGACTGAAGAATTGGAGAAGACTGAAAATTTTAATTTACTCTTACGAGCTTGGGTCAGGTTAACAACCTTACAAAGCCTATACCATTTGTTTCTGCCTCTTCTCGTTTCAGTGCCAATTGACTGAATACAATGCTTAAGAATTAACTTGCTCCTGGCCTGTTGAGTGAGCTAATTTGAAGTGACTATAATTCGTTTGCTTCGTGCTCCTATTCATGACATATGATTGGATCGTGGCTCCGATTAATTAACAGGTAAGGTACAGGCGCGGGTTATCCTGTCCGGTGTTGTCTTCTCATTCTTCAGTGTTTCTTTGTGCTTCCTTTTGGTTTGCTTTGGGGGAAACCCTGATATCTTATCTCCTGTGATACGTTAGAAGGGTAGATAAAGACACGGAGCAGCTCTGATCTCATTAGCTGCCTTAGAAGGGCAGAGAGGAATTGAGGAGATCTGCTATCTTATTCTCTGCTAGCAGATAAGTGCTCTCAAAGAGCTACAAAGGCAAAATCCCCAAGGAACCTACAATAAAGAAACTTGGGTCATCTTGTGAAGAGACTCAAGCTGAAACTCAAGAGCTGTTTTTGTGAACACACAAAGTGATCTGGAGAATCAAGCTTGACCGGGAACACACAGGTCACTTCTTTCAAATGCCAAGTAAAAACCTCGACTTCCAGGGTATAGCTCCGGAACCTTCTATCTCTTAGTTTTAAGGGAGTAGAGGTTGACAGTGGTGCAATTATTTGGGATGTTATTAGGCCTATGAACAAATGGATGCTACATGTCAAAAGAGAGACTGCAGCCAACAAATTTAACACATAGACCACCTCTAGAATCAGTCATTTGCTCCAACTGCCCTCTGCTTATGCTAATGGTGATGCAAAGTCACCAAATCCAATGGGAAGTTAGCATCCTGTAGACACAACTATGGATGGATACAGGCCTGTGGAAGTTAAACAAATGCTGCAAAATGATGGCTTGTTCACATTGAACCAGTCTTTTCTAGTTTCAGATACTTAACAGCATCAAAAACAAAAAAAGCTTGGAAAAAGTGGTGGTGCAAAGTCATTGTAGGAAACCACTAGTGGTTGCCCTTAAAGATATGAATAAATGTAAATGCTCCCAGGAGGAAAAGGAGCCCATTCTTGCAAAACTAACAACTGATGAAAATGAAGTTTGTAAGTTCTGTCATGTACTCCCAACCCTTTGAGCAACAAAGAGTAGCAACGTGGGACTTCTCAGACAGGCTCACTAAAGAACCACCTTTGCAATGTTTCATCCATCAAAATACTACTGTTGTTAAAACTCAAGAATACTGTAAGGGCTCTCTGGAATGGAAATCCTGAGAGCACAGAATGGTTATGAGGTCTTGCTTCAACTTCCATCATTTATCTTTCTTCCAGGTTTCTGATTAAGTTTCTCTAGCATTCTTCACGGGACGAATCTTTCTGGGTCCTAGACCCATAAACATAAATTAATAGAAAACCAATTGTTTGAGGGAAAATTTTAAAGAATTTATGTTGACAGTCATTTTAAGTGATTCATTACCCAGCAGAATCTTAACCCCCTTGAGCCCTTTAGAGTGTATAATAATAATCCTTTACCCCACTGAGAAAAAAAAATCCATGAAAATTGTCATTCGAAAGCCAAACACACTGATTCATTCAGTCTCTTGTTCAGTTAATGATTATTGTTGCAGATATTCTATGCAAAGCACTGTGCAATGCACTACTGATTAAAATACGACCCATTCCTAACCTCAGGAAGTTTGTAGTCCACTGGGGAGAAAAGGACATGCAAACTGATAAATAGAATGTTACATGAAATAATGGGAATAGACCCAGTGTTTTATGGGAAACACCCGTTCTTTTGTTGAGAGGGACACCCTGGACCAAGTTACTTGTCTTTATACCATGTAACCAAGGGTGTCATTTTTAAAATGAATATAACCATTTCTATATTTCTGAAGTAGAAAGGAAATATTTTAAAATATCTTAGCATATTCACATTGGCAATGAATTGGTTTTTTAACAGTTAAATTTATAACTCATTGAAGTAAACTTGAAAAAAATGCTAATTTAATAAATTACTGTAATTTATTACATAAAATGAGATAATTCACACTTTTTCATTAATTCATACATATCGTCCTACAAATTTGTGAGGTTGTAATACATACTTGATTTCTTAATTCAGGCATCAGTGAAGCTAGCCTCAGCCTACTCAGGTGTGCAAACATTTATAATCAAAGACGTTCTTAATCAAAATAGGCTTTAGGAGGTAATTGTACCACTGTAAGATATTTGGGGAACAACTGAATTGTACACTTTGTAGGGCCCTTATAAAATGTAGGGCCCTTTAGCTGTATTCATAAACACATACACACAATATATATGTATATCCATGCTGACCCTACAAATCATAAAGCTCAGTTTTGTATACATGCTACATCAACATAGGTCTCAGATCCTTCAACACAGTCTTGACTCCATGTATTTTTCCCCATTGTCAGACTCAGAACCAAATGTGTCCATATTTGGAGTTACATATGTATATATGAGTTTCTTTTACAAAATGTTATTGGTTTTCAATTATTGTTACTAAAACAATAGGCATACCAAGAGAGCAAGTTTCAGATGTATGAGCAATAATTGTGCAGTAGATTTATATGGAGCAAGATGGAAATTAGATATAGCACTGGTAACATGTTCCTAGGAATTCATTAGCACATAGATTTTTGAAATAGTAAAGCCACAATCTACTTGAAAGTATTTATAGTAGTCAAAGATCAGTATGGACATTTGTAAACATTCCAGAAGATGACTGGACAAAATAATAGGAGTAAACATTATTATTTTCTTTTACTAAAAGATTCCTTTTGTCTGATTACTAACATGCATACTGCAAGCTTCTGAAAGGAAAAGTGTTTCCAAACAGATGGAATTCATTTAAATAAGAAAGGTAAGAGGAGTGCAGAAAGAGGAGCAATGGCTCCTGATATTACCATATGAAAGTACTGTCTAGATCATATGACTAACAGCCAAGTAAGTCTGCTATGATGACCCATATTATAATAATCTGCTGCTGAACATTTCACACCAGCCATGTGTAGAGTTTTTAAAACCGTTTTGATTTTTACTAAGTACTGTTATTACTATTATTGGTATTATTATAGTTATCACCTTACTTCATATAATGCTTCTTTTGGCAAACTTTAAATCACCATACAGATATTAATCTCCACAACAACTTCACAAAGCAGATACACCACATGCTTATGAAATGAGCTCTATGTGTTCAAGGTTGCAACGCACCCTTTCTCTTTAACCAGAACTACCACTCCGTTGCAGAGCTAGACATCTCCATTTATGTATATATGTATGAATGTGTTAGGATTCTTTGTTGTAACAGAGCAAGAGCTAACTGTATTTATCTTAAAAGGGCCGTTTATAATTAAGACAGAAGTTATAGTTCAGACACAAAGGTATCTATCCAATCAGACTGGACCAAGGGATCGCAAATCCACCCTGAATCCAGGTAGCTTCTCTCTACAAATCTGCTTCATCATTTCTCTCTGTTGATTGCCCTTCTTAGCCTTGCAGTAATTTGTGGAGCTATGATGGCACGCCATGGCTTCTGAGTTTAGGTGTCTGTCATTCAAAAGACAAACATAGACTGAACTAGAGTAATTTGGTCCCAATTCTAAAGTTCCTGGAAGAAAAATCTGACTGGACAAGCTTAGGTCAGATGTCCACTCCTAGTCCAACAAATCCTGGCCAAGGGGCAGGATCCAGAAGAACAAATATGACTCCTGAGGTGTCTGGTTAAATAAATAAGAAGCAGCTAAGGGTTGGAGGACATCAGTATAAGACAAGCACATCTTTCCACAGGTGACTCTGACAACTAATGAATTATTAATAGTACTTTATATTTTACAAAAATATTTCACATATATTTTTAAATTTAACCTCATTTGATCCTCACAATGCCCTCCAGTAGATATCATTATTCCTGTATTGCCATGAAGAAATAGGATTTGGAAAGACTATGAAGCTTGCCCCAAACCACGCAGCTAGAATGTGAAAGAGCCAGAACTAAAATTCAGATTTTCTGACTCCCGATTCAGTACTCTACAACAGTAGTTTCCAAATTTGTTAGCCTGTGGATAAACTTGAAGGCACATGTTTCTGTTCTTTATTTTTTTTTCCTAAAACAGGACCTCCAGTCTCTTCCCTAAGACATTTCCCTCCCCACACCCTTACAGAATATACCTGGGGATCCTCAAAAGACTGGCTCACATGTATTCACAAACCAGTTTGCCAACCAGACTTGCCATGACTTACCTGCTCTATTCAACTTTCCTTGCTGTTCCTCCCCATCCCCCACTCCCATCAATTTCTACCTCCCTCCAAGGAGCCTGAAGACTCTCCCTGCTGACTCTATTGGCAAGGCCCAGCCTCAGAAACCTGGTGTTCTCTCCAAAGGAGTTCTCTCTGATGTTTCTAAAGCTGCCCCTCATTGAAGTTGTAGAGCCATGCTGAGGTTCATATGAGTGATGCAATGGCCCTCTCTGTCTCTCATCACACCAGGTCACCTAGGCCATGAAGCAACTTAGATGGAGCCAAGTCCCATAAAATATGTCAAAAACAAATTCCTTCTCCTAATCCTGACCTCTCTCTTAATAGCGGCCCCAATAACATTGCAGGGGACATACAGGCAGGCGGCATGTTCTGGACATCCCTTGCGCTTCTCTGTCTCTCCCACTCACTATTTGTCTATCATTTATTCACTCACCCTTCCATCTATCCACTCACCCAAGAGGTGTTTTTTTATTATGTACCGCATATGAAAAGGTGTTTTGGGTGTTTGGAGGCACAGTGGTCAACAGAAGTGTCAAAATTTGTCCCCTCTCTGGGCTTACTTCTAGTTAAGGAATGGGAAAGGAAAACAAATGAACGAATAGAATAATTTCTGACAGAGAGGGAAAAAACACATCAGAGTATTGGGGCAAATAGTCACTCATTAGGTGGAGAGCAAATTTAGATGGGGGCGATTTTTTGAATAATTGGCATAATCTATAAATTTGATTTATATAAAATAGATCCATCCTTGCAAAATTTAAAGGCAGAAAACTTTAGGGAAAGGGAAGAGTGTGAATAAAGGTTTTGGGGGGAAATAGCTTGGTGTCTTTGAGGAACAGGAAGACTGGAGTCTCTGGAGAATGGTGGGAGGTGAGGTCAGAGGCAGGGGCTGAGTCATAGAGACTTTGTAGTCTTTTTATTCAGTGGGAAGTCACTGAATGTTTTCTGAGTGGAGAGCAGAACAGTGTTAAATGGTCACTCTGGCTATAGGAGAGAAAATAAAGCATAAGTATCAAAAAGGAAAAAGAAAAACATTTTTTTATTACTTACTCCTTCCTTCCTTCCTTGCACTATGAATAAATAAACAAGTAAATGTTCACGTATGTCAAGTTTTGCAAATACTTGCTGGTGACAAAGGGAAAAATTTGTTGTCTAAAATGAAGCACTGGCCAGGACGGAATTCTTTTACATGTAAACATTCCTTCAACACAATTGTTTGAGCTTGCGGTACAGCCCAGGTAGTATGTTGGGCACTAGAGAGGTAACACAACAGAGTGCAAAACCCTGTCCTCCAGGACCCTTCAGTCCCAGGGGACATCCAACAAGAAAAATAATTCCAATTCAGTGTTATCTATTGCTGTGTTACAACTCACTCGCAATATCCAGGCTCCAATCAACTGACATTTATCGTCTCACAATTTCAGTGGGTCAGGAATTTGGCAGCAGCTGGGGTAGGTGGGTTCTGGCTCAGGGTCTCTCGTTAGACTGCAGGCAAAATGTTGGCCCGGGCTGCAGTTATGCGAAAGCTTGTTTGGAGTGTAAGTATCTGCTTCCACGATGGCACCTTTGCACAGATCTTGGCTGGAGGCCTCAGTTCCTTGTCATGGGGCCTCTTCATAGAGGCCATAGAGGTGCTGGAGTGACTTCATGACATGGCAGCCAGCCTCCCCAGAGAGAGCAGTCCAAGAGAGAACAAGGAGGAAAACACAATGTCTTTTTATGACCTAATCTGGGTAATGACACACAGTAATTTCTACTAAGTTTTATTCTGTAGAAGCCAGTCACTCAACAGAACCCACACTCAAGGGGAAGGCAATTAGGGTTCACATCGAAAAGGAAGGAGCATCAAAGAATGATGGACATTTCAAACCGCCATCCACACATGTGATAAAGTAAAGCTATGGCAGCAGCACATGGCATCCTTAAGCCAGGCTGGAAGAATCCTATGTCTTCCAGCAGGAAAGCTGAGACAGGGTGTGGTGGTGGAGAGGAGTTCAAATAGCACCCCAGGCAGAAGGAAGAGCCAGGGAACTATTCTGTGAAATAAGAAAGTGCCAGGCATTAGGGAATCGAAGTGCAGCATCCCACTAAGTTTATGAAGTTAGCAATTGTCAGGGAGCCCTTCACTTTCTATACCACCAAGAAAGGAAAAATGCTGTCACTTAAGTCGATGAACCACTGATCGTAAGACACATCTTTGTTTCAGAGGTGTAAAGTTATGAAATGAAATGAAAGTGCATTTTAGAATCGTGAGACTGTTATATTGATATTGCTAAGGCCTGGAAGGAGGTAGGAGAGTGTGAAGTTTGAAGCTGGAAAATTGATGGGGGCCAGAAGATGATGGATCCCAGAAACGTGGAAGTTCAGCCTTTAGCCTATCATCCATGGGAAGTCTTAGAGGTTTCAGACTGAATAGTGAATAGTCGGATCATCAGATCAGCATTTTAGAAATATCACTGTGATTGCAGTGCACAGAATGAACTGAAGGAAGGCCAGGAGACCAGGTAGGCATCGGTTGTAGTAAAAATGAAGAGCAGATAAGACGGTGACTTGAGCAGCAGTCGGTGGCAGTGGATGGATTGTAGAGATAAAAGAATCAGCCAGAGCTTGTGATTAATTGGATGTGGAGGTGGGAGAAAGGAGAGTAGGCTCTATACTATTAAAACATTGCACCACCATAAATTTTACCCAGCGACAACATGTAGAGTTTTAATATCTTTCTGATTGTTATTAATTACCATTATTGGTATCATTTTTCTTATCACTTCATATTTTATTATCTCGTTGGGACTGGCTGAATTCATGTTATTTAGAGAGACAGTATGATATAGTGAAAGTGCAAAGACTTGGGAGACAAAACAGATTGTTATGTAATGCTGGCTTCATCTTGTCGCCACAAGTGAACTTGGGCAAGATACCTGACCTCTCCAAGAGGGTCTCCTCACACTGTATGTGAGGACGCAGTGTCTCTCCTGCTGCCGGTGGTTGTGTGGAACACAGAACGTTTATATTAAGTGTCTGACCCAGTGCTTCATTGTCTTCCATGCAGTGGGTGCTCAATTAATGGTCGCTATTATTAGAACATTCATACAACATATAATTTGACAAGCCAAATGACCATTTAGTTGGTTATTTTTCACAGCAATTTTATGAAATAATGGAGATGGTAATGAAAAAGGATGAAGTCATTAAAGAAGGTGGAGGATAGAAGGAATCACATTGTTGCTTCTACCTTCATCCTCCAAGGACATTTCCCAGTAATGACCATCTGTGTGAAAGTTCAAGAATCCATGTACAGGATATCCTGCCAATGAGTAAGGGATAATTTTGCAAGTTCTTCACAATTAAACAGGATGTTAATGGATATTTCATGAATTTTTAAATGTGAGTTTCATTGTCAAGTAAGTTTAAGAAATGTTGGGTTTTGTTAAACCAGTTTCTTTTCTGCAGAATTCACCAAAGCTTTAAATATTCTCAAGTCTGCTGTAAATCTCCAAGAAGGGAGATACGATGCAGCATCTTCTAAACTTATTTGATGATGGAAATCTTTTGAGACTAGTTTTCCACAGAATACAAGTTTGGGGAATTTTGCAGCAGACTGTATTTTCTTGAATATCTGCATCTTGAATGTATTCTGTCTTTACCCTACTTTAGAAATAGCGACCATCTCTGAAAGACATGGTAAAAAAAAATTTTTTTTGTTTATGACTCAGGAAAAAAAGAATCTTAAAAACACCCTAATATTAGGACCTTCTTATTCCTTAACATTGGTGGTCAGGAAAAATTAAAAAGAAGAAACAATAAATGTCATGGGAAGTACAGAAAAATTAAGCACTCCTGTTTTATTTTTATGTGCATATACAATGTGATAAGTGATGCTTTTGAATAACAAGATTATAAACCCACGTAAGGTATAAAGAAGCTTTCCCTGTATATATTTCAAGCTTGTGGAGGCTATGAAGAAACCAAAACAATGAATAATTATCTTTAAAAATATACATTTATCCATCCCCCTTATCTGTCGATTTGGGAGTTATCAGATAGAGACATAAGTATCTATATACTTAAGTATCACTGCTAATTACAACAGTATACATATAACACTAGAATATCACAGAAATCAGTTGAACAGTGGTACCCAGGAAAAGATAAAAGAACCAAAGTACATCAGTGGTTGGCCATTAAATTTAATTTTCTAGTAGCACTGGTATTAACATCAAATCTAATATCTGTGGTTGAGAAAGGCTTGAAGAGTCTGGTCTAGTTAGTACACTGACTCATCTCTCATCCCATAATACCTTTGAAGGTGTCCTAACTTTCCTCCTCCATCAATATCAATGTCAAGACTGAATGGCCTGATTCTCGGCATTTTAGTGTATGGTTTTCTAGGTTGGTCTGTACCTTTAGTAGACTGTCAAGCATCATATTTTTTATTTGGATATCTCAGCGTATAGTCAGGATATTTTCCACTGACTCCTGAACATGCTTTATGGAATCGATCTTCTGAGTTAACATGACTTCTGCAAAACAGAGTTATAATGAAAACCTCATTGCTCCAAAATCATGTCGTTGGCATTACAAGTTATCTACATATTTCTGCAAAGATAATGTCTCTGTGGAGCCCACTCACCTTTGTTTTTTTAACACAAGAAGCAAGTCTCTGTGTCAATTTTCAGAAGTATATGTGTTATACATTAGATTCTGTCCAACAGGCTCTCCCTGTGCGGTGATCCCTCTTATCATTGCTACAAATTGTCAGTGCCCCAGTGAAATGAAGATATTGATTTCGCCATAACTCCTTTCACCACCTCCATAGGAGGCTCTTTCTCCAGAAACAGAAAATGCATTAAAACCCCATGCTGTCACGAGGTAGATTAATGCCCTGTGTCACAGCTCTCCTTGGAAACTGCATCAAACACCAAGCATTAGAACTGGATTAGGAGCCACTGAGACCTTTGAACATCCTAAGATTGCCCTTCTCTTCTGTCCCATGTGAACAACGGTGCCATTTGCAAATTGAGTCATGACAATGAAAATGCCTAGAGACAAGAACGCACAGATGCCCTGGTGTCAGGTCCGTACACACAAAGCAAGAGTGGACAGTCATGTGGATAGTAAATCAGGCGGCATAATCAAACTGGGTAAGAAAAGGCAGAAAATTGGGGAATGTCTGCCACCTGAAAATGCTTTCGAAATATAACACAAAAAAGAGACCTAGGGAAAGAAGTGATTTATCTGAGTGACTTGTTGACCCATCAGAGGTCCCATTCTCCTGAAACTTCATCCAGTACTTGCTTCCTGATCTCAGCCTTCTGGAATAATAACTTTTGCTGCTTCCAAGTTGACCCCTCCCTACTTTTTTATTATCCCTTGGAACTGATATTCACCCAAGGCTCCCTGATACACCCCTTAGTTGAGCTTATTACTGGCTTTTGTATTCTCATTTCTAATTTAACATGACCCTAACTTCAGTTTCTTACCAGAACACTTTAAGCGGACTTGGCATTACTCCCATTATATAAACCATTTGTCTCTTCTCATAACAAAGAGCTTTTCCTTTTGGACAGAAGGACAGTGACTATTAGGGAGAATGTAATTCTGGCCCTGATGAACACCTAAAACAGTCTGATGAAAAACCGTTGTTTCTGTTTTCTGTTAATGACCTTCGTGATGGCCCAAGGAGTTCAGAAGTCCATAGGCAGGAATCAAAGAAAGTTTATAAGGGCATTACATGTAGCCTCGCAAGCTGTTTAATGTACAACTTCAAAAGGCGCTAGGTACTTGTGCTGCAGTATGATGGGTGTCCATTGTGGTCATATAGTTCATTATTGAAACCATCCTAGATGGCTGTTCTACACATACCCAGACATATGATAAAACCAGTGAGAGGCTGGGTATTGCAGGAGGTAGAGTCTACTTCAAGGTGAATTCGAGTATTCTTCAGGCATTCCAGTTGGCATTTGTTAATTCATAATAAGAAGTCACTGGCCTTCCATGATATTCACTCATCATTCCAATATGAAACATGTATTACTAACCTATAAATTCCTTCCTTTTCATCTAAGACATTGGACAAAATTAAATCATGCTCTGACATCTATTTCAGGAGGACATGGATGTCCGAATCTGGGACACATCGGCATCCAGCATTGTGTTGGACAATTTCTCAGACTGAACTAGAGGACCAGCCCCTAGGACTAGCACTTCCACCATCCTGTAGAAACAGGATTTCAAACCTTGAAGTTTATCTCCAAAAGCAAATAATTCAGATGGTGGGGAAAATAGATATACTCTATTATGGTCAGGAATGGGCAATCTAAAGAAGATTATGTTACCAAATGGGCATATCTAGGAAGGGCAATAGCAACCAATGCAAACCAGGTAGGTCACATCTTGTCTTTTTCTTCTAGAATGTTTTTTGGTCACATGCCTAGAGATAGGCTTTCAAAATTCTGGATGAAGATTGCAGGTTCTATGACTAGATATCCATAGTCTAGTGTTTTCAAAGAATTTCATGAGTCAAGTTCTGACCCTTTAGGGTATCTACCACTCACAAGAAAACAATCATTTGTTAATTGATTCTCCATTGATCATTTCATGAAAGTGCAACTATTGGTGCAGAAGAGGCCCTTTCTAGTGCCATCTGGATGGGAAGACACTTCTCTTTATAGTTCTTTGTTGGTAGGTGCTGGCTGCACAGATAGTTCTGTTATCAGCAAGAGCAGTGAGGGCATTCACAACACCAATCATGCTCATCAAGATTGGGAAGAACCCAAATCCTCTCCCAAGATAACAGGAGAGATTACCTTCAATGCCTTTGTGAGAAATAAAAACCCCTATAAAAAGCCCAAATCTATTTATTCTTTCACCTTACCCCACAGTTGTCCCTAGAAAAATGTCTGAATTGATTTTATCACAGCTTGCCACCATCTCAGGGCTGTGGTCATCCTGGCTCATGGGCCTGCTCACAACAGCCAACACAACCAAAAAATTTTTAAGAACTTTTCAGATACATTGGAATTCTCCAAACTGGATCATTTTGGACTAGAGACCCTATTTCTGAAGGACTTCCTCTGCTCAGCCATTAAAATACCTGTAACCTCTGTACACACACCATTCCCAATCCGAGTGCCCGCAGAACAAATGCATGGATCTCTGCCATGTCCACGGGACTACAGCACCTATCTCAAGGATGATTGTAAGACCTGTCTTTACTCCACCCTTTCTTCCCCCTGACTTGACCTAAGCAATACAATCCTCACGTCAAACTCATCTTTTTTGTGTTCATCAATCCCTGTGACGCTAACCGAACTGCCAGCGGTTCTGAATGTCAGATGTAAGGCAGGGCGAGAAGAGCTCAGAGATGAAATTGGACATGAGAAGAATCACATGGTGACAGGCTTGCTATGCCATTCAGATGGGTTTAGACTTTATTCCATAGGCAAAGGGGAACCAGGAAAGAGACACACCTACTCATAGTTCCTCCAATGAGGACCCACGCCTCCCCTGGTTCCCTCGATGACATCTGGATTCAAGAGATCCTAATGATCAGATTATGAATTACAAATAGCTCAATGGTAAGTTAGTCTAAATCTTTAAGTGTGACAGGAGCAGGGATTTTTTTTCTCATTTATAGATATATTTGGTTTAGAATGGAACTTTATTTTTGGCAACTGCAACACTTCATGGCAACTTTCAACGTATACCTCAAATGTGCGTTAACAGAATTGAAGCTTGATTAAAATGAGGGCTGGAATACAAAAGTTAAATAAAAAGCATAAATGGTGAAAAAAAACAAGTTGGATTTCTAAACTTACTTTCACTTTGATCATCGAAGGTGTTATATATTACATTTTGATAGCTCAGAGAGTGACTGAAGTGGTAAATTTATAGAGTATCATTTCATTTAAATGAACAGCAGGATGTATTTGCAGAAACAGATTAATGTTTCTTGGAAATTTATTAACACCTGCTTGTTTCTCTACGCTCTCGTAGCTAGTGGATTTTCTATCTATCATATGTAAATCTCATTCTTATTTTTTAAAATAAAAGGCAATGAAAGTGAAAGATCTGTTTCACACATTAAAGCTAGGGACGAATGCAGTCAGATGTGGTCGACGCCCCACTGTTAAGAAGGGTGTTGAGACACTTTGGAAAGCCTGAGGGGAGAACCAAAGAGGGCACCACAAAAAAGAACCGGCTGTTCCTCCCTCTTGCTACTAAGTGGGTATGTTGCCTACGAGAGGAAAAGAATTTTCCATTTGAGGTTGAAACTTCCACAGCTGACTAGGGAGGATTCTAAAATCAGTGTGATGGCTATAGGAAGAAGTTTTCTGTCCCAAGCACTTAAATGACCCAGAATCGCCTTGGGACCCAGAAGAGACTCTGTTGGACCCAGACACCCATCCCGCCCCTACCTTGGACTTTCAAGTTCTTGCCACCAGATATGCATTTGGGACACAGCCCTGCTCTGACTCATAGACTGACAGATGATCTTTGCCCACCCTCACAATCTTTATTTTGGTGTTTCACTCCAAAATATTTAGGAGTTCTTTATTCTCAAATCAGGGTCAGAACGTGGTTCATATTTTTTTGTGATGCTTTCTCACATCTTTAACATCAGAGGTAGAATGTACGATTTCTTCCTTCTACGTTGTATATTATTCTTGAATTTAATGGCAAGGGGATCTTTTCTTTCCCTCTTAAAATGAAATTAAATAAAGAATTTCAAATCAGAGGCTCTCTTTAAGATCTGGGTCTCAGGAAAATGTTTAATTTAAGGTGCATTTTATATGCATTTATGGGGTTTTTTAGACATGGAGGTGGTTGACCAAACTTTAACACATCATACGGTGTGGCACATGGTGTGATGGCCACATAAAGGCAAACGAAGAAGGCGGAACTCTTTAGAGTTTCCACAATCTTATTTCATTTTGGGCTTGGATATAGAAAGAAAAATTTGTATTCATAACAGCTAATACTTTAAACTGGATCAAAATTTTAGAGCCTGAGAGACCCAGCTGGTTTTTCAGATCAGGCATCAGAGCTTGGAGCCAAAATGAATCCTACCAGAACAGGTGCCAGATAAATGGAGAGGCAGGGGCCAGATAGCAAAGGCAGGTCAGACAGGAACACAGCATCACAATTAAAGGATAACCCTGATGCCCTGCCCTGTGTAAACCAGATCTTTGTGACTCCAAAACCACCTCATGCCTTCTTAACCACCTTGAAGCTACATATCCACAAGGAATTAAATTCAGATCTCTTTCCTCCTGCTAATTTTGCTTCATGTTCTGATCACCAAAAAATACAATTCTAGGCACCTGGCTGGCTCAGTCAGTAGAGCATGAGACTCTTGATCTCAAGGGTTATGAGTTCAAGACCCACATTGGGCATAGAACTTAAAAAAAAAATACAATTCCAGTTGCCTCGTTATTACACTGGATGAATAAACTATGGGTCCAAATGAATGAGAAATGCCTCAGCTAATATCATAAGCAGGTGGTTTGCAGCTTTGATGTTTCTCAGCATTGCCTGAAGCAATGGGAACTCAATGAATCTGAAAGAGCCCCCCATGAAAGCACTCTTCTGTGAGTGATCACACAGCAGGGGTCAGGACCCTCCTGAAGTCCTTCCTTGAAATCTGACAGTTGCCATCATGGCCTGTAATTGCCCCATATCAAATTCACACTGAGCAGCTCCACACCTCCACCATCCTTCTTCTTTTGGCCAAATTCAGACCCAAACACTTCTCCAAATGAAGTTCTGTCAGGCAGTTGATTCAAAAGCCAGTTTTCGTCTTAAGGTCAAATAAAATGGTTTTAAAGAAATACCAGAATTTAAGATAAAGCTTGTTCTTAATATATGACTATCAGCCACAAACAGTTATAAATACCCATGATGAATAGGCATTGTGCCGGGTTTTAGAGAGACCGTGGTATGAAGAACCCACAAAGTAATCTAATGAAGGAGGAGAACTCTCCATGAACAAATAAATCACAAGAAATAACAATAACAATATAAATGCTAACTGTAATGAATGTGTGATGGGCCGGCCAGATTCCTCTTCAAGCA
This sequence comes from Ursus americanus, assembly GCF_024610735.1. NCBI lineage: Eukaryota > Metazoa > Chordata > Mammalia > Carnivora > Ursidae > Ursus > Ursus americanus. The sequence continues at coordinate 41,479,285 of NC_142135.1, read as the reverse complement.
TGATGGACACCTTTCTCCAGGTAGCAGGAGCGCTGCCTCAGTTAAATAAAGCAGACTCACCTAAGGGCATGCCTACTTCTGGAGGCAGTCTGCATCCAGTGACTGATGGATTTATACAGGGTATAAAGTCTGGCCCCTACACCTAACTGAAGGCTCATCTGAAGGGCCTCAGAACTCTCCACTTTGCCCACTGTTGACTGACTCCTCCCAGGGCAAATCCTGCTTCTTCCTATTCCTTTCAAGGGTGTTTATTGGTCCCAAAAACTTTCCTAATAAACTTCCTAAATAATAATCTCCAACTCAGAGTGATGCCTGAAAAATCTTTTCCCTAATAAACACTCAGTGCCAACAATTACAACAGTATGCTGTATTGTTTCTCCTGGAAAGTGAGGTGCTATTTCATAATTTAATAGACAACAATTCTGAGACAGATAACACCTCAAAAGTGTCAGTTAGGAAGATACCTGGTTTGGCTTGATGCAGAAATTAATTAAATGCCATTTCATTACTCTACATTATATGTAGGTTATATGTATAATACAATGTACATAAATTGACTAATATATTTATGTACATTTATTTCTTGATTTCTCACTACAAATATGTTTACTATTTGACCAAGGAGTACAGGCAACAGAGAAGGAATGTAGTTTATTCCCAGAAATTTATGTTTTGGAGCCACGATACTTACATGTAACTGATGAATTACTAAATACAACAAGGAGGACATATAAGTAAAGAATTCAGGTCTTCCTGGAGGAGATTGGATAAGAGTAAATTTTGGAAAGATAGGTACAATTCAGATAGGGAAAAAAAGTAAATTAGCTAGAGTTTTGGGACAGAGCTAGAAATACAGTATTTATGGGTAAAAGGAGAAGCCCACCGTAGTTCTGGACTCATTCTCAAAAATAAAATTATAATTTTTTCTTTTAGAGTGGTGAGGGCCCTCACTCTCTGAAAGTGTGTTTAAAAAGATGTGTTCTGGGGGCGCCTGGGTAGCGCAGTCGTTAAAGCGTCTGCCTTCGGCTCAGGGCGTGATCCTGGCGATCCGGGATCGAGTCCCACATCAGGCTCTTCCGCTATGAGCCTGCTTCTTCCTCTCCCACTCCCCCTGCTGTGTTCCCTCTCTCGCTGGCTGTCTCTCTGTCACATAAATAAATAAATAAAATCTTTAAAAAAAAAAAAAAAAAAGATGTGTTCTGAGATCTGATGCACTGAGTCTATTCTCTACCTTCCGCATTTCTTTTCTTTGCTGCCCACACTCACATGGGTCCAGTTCCATCCTAGCTGCTTTTGGCATTCCTTATCCCATAATGGTGTCCTAAGACTAGCTCTACTTCTAGACTATTGAAATGGATTCCTTTGTTTTTTATTTTTGGTTTTGTTGTTGTTGTTGTTAACTTCCAGTTATTGCCTCTGCTTGATTTCTAGCTATTTAAGGAAGAAGATGCTGAATTCTGTAGCCATGCACATAATGGAAATTCTACAAAAGATACTTCAAAGGAAAAATGTTCAGGATTTATGAATGAAGGGGAGAAAGAAACATAAAGGTGAGAAGGAAAGGAGCCAAATTAAGTTCGTATTAACTAAGAGCAGTAATTATTTTGTTCACATTTTATTAACTAATTAGTTTTTATTTTCTTTGAAATGATAAATAGGCACTTCCCTTCACTCATTCTTTTGTATGTGAATCCATGTCAATTGATTAATATTTTGCCTGAAAAGGAGCTGAAGACATAAGTAATTATAACAACCATACACAGATAAGAGTGCTTGTCCTCACTGTATCCCACTATTCTTCAGATTTTCATTTATGAAAATGTTCCTATCATACAAAATGGAGGCATTTTCTTTAAAGAAATATTTACTATCTATAGCTTCCCCAAAATGTGTAAGCTTCCCAAAATAATCAACTGGATGGCCTTAATTTCTCATTCCTTCTGTATTTTATACTATCCCAGTAATTATTTTTTAGATCCCATTAATTCTTTGAAATGCTTTCTGATAAATAAATGTGTGCTAGACATGGTCCTCCCTTCAGGTGTCCAAGCCTGTAACAAACAGTATTCAATGTGTTCAGTGAACATACCTGATGCTGGGCATACGTAGATGTTACTCTTGTAGCTTTTTGTAACCTCCTAGACCATTTCACAGCCCATTTTTCTTCAAAAGCCTTTGCTGAGTCTCCCTTCACTGCCAATTCAAAGAATCATCCTTACAAATATTAAATGCATGGTAAATATTTCAGTAATTTATTGAATAATCTGAATATAAGTAGGCATCCTCATTCTCTGGTCTGATCATAGTAATGACAGTATTTTCTTTATGGCTGGTTATTTTGGATATTCTGTCTCATTATAATAAGATAATTCATTTTTTTTAAGAAAATCAAACCATCAGTACAACTCATAATAGCACTTTTTCTTCAAAATTGCTTCTAAGTTCATGCATGAAGTCTTAAGGAGCCACTTAAAACCTAAAGATATGTCATGATAATCACCAAGGAGACCAGTGCCTGGGTGTCATTTGAGGAAGGAAATAGAAAGCCTTATTTGGTTTGGAATATCATGATACAATAGAAAAAATAATATTAATATGAGATTGTTCTTATTACCTTTTTCCTCCCTTAAGCTCTAAGAACTCCATCTTTGCCAGGTTAATTTCTAAGGCTTTACTGTGTAGAATTGGGGTAATGCGTGAGAGGGAGAATAAAGAAGCCTGATCTGATTGATTCATACTGGAAAGGACAGAGAGTTATTTATAGATAAGACCGTGAGATGGGGGGGTGGAAGGAATGGTAACAAGACAAGCAATATCCAGCATATGCTGCGCTTGAGGGAGAGTTTAGGGGAGTTCCAAGAATGAGAGGGAGAGTTATCTGGCTAGCTGCCATGATATGATTTCAAAAGATTCAGAAGATAATGTTGAAGAAGGGATTAATTTTTTTGTTTGCTGTTTGTTATTAAAGAAACTCTCCTTTGATTTTTTTTTTGTAGTGACTGCTATTTTACCTTTAAAATTCTTTTAGATGTCAAAATTATTTTTAAATGTGACAATAGGAGTTCATTAGAGTTCCATTTAAGCTGTTGTGTTAGGGTTAATGGAGATATATCAAAGTAGAAATGTCATAAAGACATTGAGAGATATATGACTTGAGTTTAGACCAGGGAAGGCTTGGAGAGATTTATAAATCATTAGTATGGCTGTGGCAGCTGACACCAGGGGAAGGAAAGAGTTCTTTGAGAAATGTAGTGTAGGAGTGAAAAGCACAGAGGCCACAGCCTAAAGAAAAATAGTTATCTAAACCAAGACTTGGTAGAGCATACAGATATTGACATTAGACACTCAGGAATGAAAGGATATGAAGGACTGTAACTGGCTAGATAGAAATTCAAACAAAATAGGGTAAAAGCAATCTTACCTGAATAGTCTGATCATTTGGAGTTTGATGTCAAAGAAACAGAGAATGTGATCAGGGAAGCAGAAAAAAAACATAGGCAAGAGCTATTGTCTCCAAAGCAGTGAGTGGTGCTGACAGAAAGTGGCTATCAGCTATTTATTTCAGTGGGGAAACTGGCAGAACTTGTGTCAGGCTTTGTATGGAAGATCCCTAAGTGGCAAGTCGTCAGGATGGGGGTAGGGGAAAAGGAAGCTTTGTCAGGATTGGGGACCTTAGAAAGACATCATCAGGAAAGGTAGATTAAGGGCCTCTGAAAACCCACTTCTCCATAAAAGCAATGGGAATATGCATAAAAATTGCCAAAAGCAATTTTTTAACAACTCTGGAAATTAGTCTAAGACTTGCAACAATTCAAGGAATGTTTATTCAAGGATCTGGGGGAACAGTGTTGTGTCCTGATTCACTCAGGAATTCTCTGAGTTTCTCTCTGGAAAAACCACCATTATTCAGGGTACAGAATAAATCCAAAATTTATAAGTTGGAAGAAATCAACTTTATTACAAATAATTTCATTTTAATGTTTCATCCTAACTCAATTCTATTCTGAGTTTTCAGATGAATATACAGAATAATCTTTGAAGACCTACTGAAACCTGACTATTGTTATGATTATTACAGTTCTAGAATGGCATTAGATATTAATATAATACTATTATTTTTCTCAAAATTAATAAAGTGCTTTATATCTTTATCAATTGCCGTTATATGCAGGATCTCATAATTCGCATGAAAGTTCTGTGAAAAAGGTAACATGATTCCCATTTTATAGATGAGCAAATCAGGTCCAAAAGGATATTGCAGTTTGCCTAAGGTCACCAAAAAAGTGAATGGGGTGGGGGGAGAGTCACTCACACTTTCTTCTCCTTCTCCTCCTTTTCGTCCTCCTTCTTTTAAATTACTTTTAGTAAAGTCTAAGAAGCATACAGTCATAACCATCACTAAAGTCAAGAAATAAAACATTACCAGAGGCCCATTTAGTGTTATCTGTAAATTGTTATCTCCTCACTTCCCACAAAACGTAACTACTATCTTTAAAGATAGGGTAATGCCTCCTTTACTTTCCATTTTTACCACACAAGCATTCATTTCTAAAGACTGACTGTGTGTATTTTATATAAATAGAATCTGTATATGTGTGCATGTGTGCTTGTATATAGACAAACGTATATGCCTGCCTGCATGTGTGTGTACATATACATACACACATATAGTTAGAGTTCAACATTTTTCACTTGAACTATGCTTTATCCATGTTTAGGTTGTAGCTACACTGTGTACATTTCCCTTATTGTATACTATATGGTGGTAGGTATAGTATATGAAGGTATCACAATTTATGTATCCATTCCATTATTGATGGATATTTGAATTGTTTCCAGTTTTCAGCTATTTCCAACAATGCTGCCATGAACATACTTGAATGTGTGTCACATTTCTACGATTTGGTAGAAAATGCCACCCCATTTGTATATCTCTTTTGTGAAGTGCCTATTCCAGCTATTTGCCCATTTTTCCATTTGGTGGTCTTTTTCTTATTTGTTTTTAAGAGTTTTTTTTTTTTAAATGTTCTGGTTATCAGCTCTTGGTTATGTATGAGAAATATCTTATTCCACAATTCCCTTTTTTCTCTTCTAATGGTGATAAACAGAAATTTTAGCTTTATTAATCTTTTCCTTTATGCTAAACATGTTCAATGTACTATTTAAGAAGTACTTCTATATTCTGAGACCATTAAGATATTTTCTTAATTATCTCCTAGAAGTTTTATTTTTTAGTCTTTCACAGTTAGATCTAAAATCCATCTAGGATTTTTATTTTGTTGCCTATCATGTGAGGTCTGGGTTCCAATGAATATTCAAATGCCTCAGAATATATTTAGAAGACTGCAGTGCTACCTTCATACACGAACTCAGGTGTCTTAGTTCAGTGATTAAATCAGACTTTTAAAATATTTTTTTAAATTTTTTATTATGTTATGTTAGTCACCATACAATACATCATTAGTTTTTGATATAGTGTTCCATGATTCATTGTTTGCATATAACACCCAGTGCTCTATGCAATACGTGCCCTCCTTAATACCCATCACCAGTCTATCCCAATCCCCACCCCCCTCCCTCTGAAGCCCTCAGTTTGTTTCTCAGAGTCCATAGTCTCTCGTGGTTCATTCCCCCTTCTCAGACTTTTAAAATATATTTGCCCAGTTTTTCAAGTAATCCTTATTGGAAAGGCTGCTCTGAATTACCCAACCATCTATTACTAGAATCAGAAGTTAGCCATCATTGGACTTTTAATCTTTTTACATCTGCCTCCTTTTAGACACAATACCTGCCATTGTGGACCTTTCATATGGCTAGAGAGATATGACACATGCCCATTATGCGGTTACAGAACAATATAAGACAATTAGTGATTAAATACAAACATGAGTGGTATAGACATTAAATGCTTTGGAAATCAAGGAAAGGTAAAGTACTCTGTGATAGATTTAGATAACATAGAGGATGTATAGGACTTAGAAAAATGCACAAGAGGGGAGGAGGCCATCTAAGTGAAGATGGCTAGATGAAAGTGAATATAAAGCTAAATTCAATAAGAGAAATGAGCCTGGCTGGCTACTGGACTAGGGAAGATCTTGACAATCTAGGAGGATCATCCAGAGATTTTGTTGTGTCTGGGGGCGGGGGGGGGGGCATAAATATTATTTGGAGTTGAAAGCCCATATTAATGAAAATCTTAAAAGTTAAAGTTTGGGCTCTGTTTTGAGAACAATGGCAGGCTATGAGAAGTTTTGAACTATTGATTGATTTGGTAAAGTAATCACAGAGGTCTTCCTGAAAGTGTTGGATAGATTAGAGATGAAAGAAATTAGGAAAGAAAAATGAGCAGGAATGACTTTCCTTGTCATGTGTTAGAGCCCTGGGCCTAGGAGAAGACCATGCCTAATGGTGACACCAAGTGATAGCAAAAAGCAGTGTCAGATAAATGAAAACATATGTCCATGCAGAAACTTGTACTTCAATCTTCATAGAAGAACTATACATAATAGCCAAAAGTAGAAACAAACAAAATGTCTATCATCTGATAAAAGGTTAAACAGAATATGGTATATCCATATAATGGAATGTTATTCCTTATCTTCTCTAGTTCTTTTACTCTCCAGGGGAGGATAAGAAGAGTCCCCAAGGTGTGATATTTCCCAACAATTTGAGAAGAAGTTTTGACCTAGAACTAATTTTGCAAATAAAGAAATGTGTGATTCACTGTGCCCAAATTGTCATAAAGCAATTCATCTCATTTACATTTCATGAAAGAGGAACAAGAATACACAAATTAAAAGCAGAGGACTAAGATTGAAGACTTCAAAATGCCTATAAAATTCAAATGGACTTAAATAAAAAAGGAAATTATTGGGTCAAATAAGGTTTTGAGCTTCAGACACAGCCTTATCACGGAGCTCAAATGATGTCAACAAGATTCAGTCTCTGTTTATGTCTCCTGACTCTGTGAGTCTGTGTCCCTTATTCTCTGTGTTAAGTTCATTCTTAGGCTCTTTGTACATATCATTCTCCAGCAGTTCTAGGTTTGCTTCCTGAATAATCTCAATGGAAAAGAAGGCTTCTTTCCCCCAAAAAGTTCTAGTAAAAGGGCCAAAAAGTGTTCTTATTGACCTGGCATAATGATAGACCTAGTTCCTGAATCAATCATTATGGCCATACTCTGATTGGCAGAGTATGGTCACATGCCTTCCTCCGGAAGCTGAGTGGAGGGATCAGCCACACCTGACCAAATGCACTGAGGGTATAAGAGTGTTAGAGTTGCCAGATTTAGCAAATAAAAATACAAGATGCCCGGTTAAATCTGAATGTCAGATAAACAATGAATATAGTGTTAATGTAAGTATGTCCTATGCAATATTTGGGACATGTTTACATTGATATGTTATTTGTTGTTTCTCTGAAATTTGTTGTTTCTCAGATTTAACTGGGAGTCCTGTATTTTAATGGGCAATCCTAAACAGGATGCTTCTATCAAGGAAAACTGGAATGCTATTACAGAAGGGGGAATAGGTGCTCAGCCGAAAAATTTAAATATCTGTGAAGAGTAGATTAGAGAAGAAGCCAGTATATCTCTTTGTCCTTCTGAAAGTACCATCCAAGGTATTAAGAAACCTCTTCAGTATAGTCAAGGGATAAACTAATGTCATGCTGACAATATGCCAAATTTGCAATCCTAGTATTTAAAGCATTTGGAGAGAACGTGACTTATTCCAAAATTTGCCAAAGAGATGCACTCACCTACAAAGTCACTTTCTTCTTCTCTGAATGTTAAAATAAAGGGCTTTGTTTTCATAAACCTGAATGTTCCAGGAGCTTTCAGTGAAAAGAAGTATATCAATCCCAACTTGCCCATTCAACTAAAGAAATAATTCACTGACATACAAAGAATCACAAGTAAATATAAGGAAGTGTCACCACCCAAAGCTCCCTCAAGCAGAAGTGAGAGGACGATTTGATCATTATGATCTCGTGACTCCAGATCTCATACCTGATCTACAAAACTTAAAATTTCATTTAGGCCATTTATATAATCTAATCTACAAAATTAAATTCCAAGCCCACATCATGATTGGAAAAATACAGATTTCCGAGTTTTACGACTATAGTACACTTGCATAAGGTGTTCCATAACAAAGGCTTTTTGCAGAGGGACAAAATATGCCAAGTGAAATAAACTAAAATAAGTGCCCATATGTGTGCATATATAAAAATTCATATAGAGAAGTATTTATTCTTACTTATTTCCTATAGGAATATAAATGTGATTTTAAGGAGAGGTAATTTTACAAATGACAAATATTCCATTTAGTTGATTCAAAAAGAAAAAAGCATTTAACCAGACATCAGACCCTCACCTGAGCCACCCCTGAACCTCCCCCCAGCATCTGCCTACACCTACTCAAACTGCACTGTGACTTCCAGGAATCAACAGGAGCGGCTCAGAGGAGTGAGGTGGATGGCCCCCCCGCCCCATACCAAGGCATCTGTTTCCCAACCCTAAAAGAGCAACGGGGCTATTTGTGGTTGCCAGTTGCCCGTATATCATCCTCTCCTTCTTCTCCTGTCTCTTCCTTCTCACACCTGTGTTTGTGAACCAACCTTAAAATCTTTTTGCAAAAGCAAAGCATAGCAGCTGGGGGTTGTTTGTTTCACATACCTTCTGGCTAGTGCCATTCCACAAATGTCCAATTCACACCTCCATCTTGCCAGTCTTCAGGGAATTTTCTGCTTTTCATTGCTTTATTTGTGGACATTTCTTTGCTGTGTGTGGGTGTATGTGTGGCGGGGAGGGGAGTGGGATTGGTGGGGAGCAATGTGCTCTTTGGTTTCTGGGTTTGGCTATTATCATTTGTGATAGGGCAACAACTTTCAGTGGTTCAGTGGAACCACGCCGGCCTTTCTGACAAGAGAATAGACTGGTATGTATTGGAAACAGTCATTTGCTACGAGGGAAACAACCATCTTATTTGCATCCATGCATAGCAACAATGCAATTAGGGCAAACTTCTTAGAGAATTAGATTGAGATGGTAATTAAAGAATTGTGCAGTGCATTTTAATGTGATCATAGAGAAGTAAATTATTTGGTATTGCTATATTCTCGTGCTTAAGAATAAAATGCCCTGGGACCTTTAAATGAAATTCCCTCAAATTTCACTGGTACTAGGGAACTGATTAAAGCAGAAACTACTTGCTTAAGATTTCAGTGGCTCTAAACCTCACTATATTAAATTTCCTACAATGGAGATTCTTCTTCTAGTGCTGGCATGCAAGATACACAGTGAGGTTTTTCCTGATGCATTGGAATTTTAGCTTAGGCCCCCAAAGCTGAGGAAATCAGGCAGAAGTGCTTCTGTATTCTAAATAGAAGTAGCAGGCATCCCCATTGTATATTAAAAAGTTACCAGAACTCAGTGCCCATCATTCTCATCACCCACCTCCATTTCCAAAGGGGATGAAAAGAGCCCTTGAGTTTGAGCATTATGGACCTACCAGCTGTGGCAGTTCCCTTTTATCCTAGCCAAAAGAGAAAGGGTGAGGAGAGCTGTCCTAGGAAAGTCTACACAAGCCAACACGGGAAACTGCACCTGGCTGGGCCCTGTACTCGCCACCATGAGCCAGGAAATAAGTATTGTGAGTGACATGTGTCCCTGGAGGACAGAGACTGGTGTTTGTGTTCCACCTGGTGAGTTCACACACAAGGCCTGAGATTGCCGGAAGCTCCGCATGAAAGCAAGAGCTGCGATAGGGAGAATCCTGCACTTGTGCCAGTTGGCTTGGTGGAGTGTGTCTGTCACATTGGCTCAAGCCCTCATGATTGGAGCCTGCCCAAAAGGGAGGCCAGGAGAGATTAGCAGATGCCAGCAGTAAGAGGTTGAGAAGTGGGGGATTCCAAAGGTCAGCCAGAGAGTGTGCCATTCACATCAGGGAGTCCCTGTGTGTTTTAAGGGTATCGGGATTTCATTTAAACGGGTATGGTAAGACACGCAGACACAGAAATGACTGTTATGAAGAAAGAAGTGTACTAGACTCACAGATCCTGGAAACAGGAAGCGTGTCATACACGGGGACACATATGGTAGCACCAGGGTCAGTCAGAAGCCAGAGTGAGTGAGGGGAAAATGTGAGCAAGAGCTTTTGTTGCGGTTACCATGGGAAAGAACATGTAAAGGAGGCTAACCAGGTTTTGGATGGACTAGTTTGAATAATTTCAGCAGTCTGTGGGGGCATACGAGTTGTCCTTAGTTGGCTGGTACCTGGTCTTGGAGCAATTAGGGCAGGATTGTAAAAGCAGGATAAAGAAGGGGGTGGGAGTATGGGCTCCGGATTGGTTAGTTTGTATTTGAAAGGTGTGCTTCTGGGCAAGATGTTTACTCAAGGAATTGGCTGATCCCCTCCAGGGTCAGCAAAGCCCCAGGTGTCAAAGCATCAAGATACAGAAAATAAAAGACAGGAGCACCACTGTAGGGGGCCATGCCTGAGCTTTAAGAAAAAGCTAGTGTTTTGAGGCCACCATATTAGGAAGCTCGATGGTGAGCCGGTGTTAGCCAGAAAGAACTTCAGCAGTGCCAAGGGCATATACCTTTGTCTCTCTCCCCAGATGGAGGAAAAACAACTGGAATGACAGATACTTGGCCAACCACTCTCAAGGGCTGTAGGGTTCTGCTCAAGAAAGTGCATTCGGAACAGTAATTTTCAAAATTACTGAGGTGGTTTATTTTAAATCAGCTGTGTTCTCACAACTTTCCAGCCTTTACTCTACGTATTTATTTATTTGGACTTATTCCAGTTTCCCAATTTCTTTGTTTTTACTTTTCATTTTAGTTTTCTTGATCTGGTAAACTGAGGGTTGCTGGAGGGGAGGTGGGTGGGGGACTAGGGTAACTGGGTGATGGGTATTAAGGAGGGCACTTGATGTAATGAGCACTGGGTGTTACATACAACTGATGAATCACTAAATTCTACCCTGAAAGTAATAATAGAGTATATGTTAACTAAATTGAATTAAAAATTTTTAAAATAAAAAAAAATTATTTTTCCTTTAATAATGATAAAGGGTAGCTTCTTTTTCATAAGTCCTTACATATCTGAATATCTTTCTGTAGTCCTCACACACAAAATTTTGTCTAGGTTTTAAATTTGAATCAGAACTCCTAATATGGCTTTTTTTTGGGGGGGGGTGGAATTTGCTCCTAGAGAGGTGAAAAGCTGGAGACTCTTCCTAATGTTTATTATTTCTTGGGTGATCTGCTTTTCTAACTTGATTCATGTAGAGCTTTTTTTTATATATCCTTTTAATGAAAAAGAAGTTCCTTCCTCATCTATGTCTTAAGGTGAGTCAGCCTTTACTGATTTGGCATGATACAGGATGACACATTTAGACCAGCTGGCTCAGATATCTTTTGTCAGGCAAATATCTTCTATTTACATTTTGTTTTGTTACTTTTATTTCATTTTCTCTGGTTTTTAATAGGAAAACTTCTGGTATTATTAAATTGCCTCTCTTTCTGATTTCTATATCCGCCGTTGTAATTTTTTAATCTTTCTGGGTCTGGAATATGTTCAGGTGTGAATCCCAGAAAACATAGCAAACTGGATGGAACAAGCAGAGTGGTTTGTCTTATATAGCAAAAGGGCCAGAGTTAGGCGGGACATGGCTAGTGCAATGGCTGTAAAATAGTATCAGTGCCTTAGGCTCATCCAATCTCTTTGTTCCTCCAGCCTTAGCTTGTGGGCTTGTTGCATCTTAGTTTTAATGTGGTGGCTGCAACTACCATCGTAACTGCATTCCGAAGAGGAAACAAGGGGCAGGAACAAAAAGGCAAAGGAGACTTTCTCCCAGTGACGTTCTGTCTTTTTATTTGGAATGGATATAGTCCAGGACTATCCCTTTGCCTGTTGGCCAGACGTGGTACATGCCACCATCAGCTGGTAGGTGCTGGGAAAGGGGGTGCGGGTGGGGTTGGCCAGCCCCTGGGGAGTGCCCCAAGTGTCTTCGTGCTCTCTCTCTGTCCTGACAGAGGCTTTCAATTGGTCCTTTATGTAGCTACGCCAGTTTTCCAGAACTAATTCTATTATTTTGTGTTTCCAGTGCAGATTTTAATTCCATGATTTTTCTTTTTGGTTTCCGTGATTTTTTGATTTTGATTTTATTACTATAATTTTTTTGGCACGACAAGCATCTGCTTTTTTATTTCATTCTGTATGTCGACCTAACTTTTACAACCTTATTCTGCTCTCTCCTTATGATGTTTTGTTGTTATTTTTCTATGCAGGCCATGATTTTGCCTCTCTTATTGAAAATAAGAAGTCCTTTTTTTTTTTTTTATTTCCTGTACTAAGCCATTTGTAGTGGTGTGATTTCCTCTGAGTCTTTTATACAATACTCTATTTTTCTTATGCCAAGGACTTTTTCCCCCAAAGGCCCCATGTTATGGATTTTTTTTTTATTTACTCTTGATTAAGGATGAATCTACATATCTAAAACTCACATATTTCTCTTACTTGCCTTTGCCCCTGCTCCTAATGTCCACTTCAATGCTGGTAGATTACTAGTCCCATTCTTGGATTTCATGTTATGGACGAATTGATGAATTAGTGATTGATTTCCCCATCCCCCAATCCAATTTCCACTATCCATTAGCATTTATCTGTTAGTCCAAGGTAGAAATAGCAACACCTCTGCCCCTCAGTTTTCAAGTATGAGAATCTGTGTTCAGTATGATTACAGCAGTGCCTGACACATGGTTACATCTCAGTATCTACAGTATCACCACCACCATCATCGCCATCGTCATTGGAGGAAAGACTCATGTTGAGCATCATCACATACACAAACGTCAAACCCCACACTGAGATAAACTATTTCATGAGAGCATAAGAACAACATAGAACAAAGGAACTGGACCAGCCAGGTAGAAGGCGGAGGAAGGAGGTGGTTATGGCTGCAGTTGTGTCACAGAAGGCTCACCTGAGGAAGCAGTGCTTAAGCTCAGCTGAGAGACATGATGTATCAATCAGGAGTATTTTGTTTGTCATCAGGTTTCTAGCAAACAGCCTTCAATAAAAGGGCAGTGATTGATTCCAGGAATTGAGAAGTCCAGGCCAATCAGGCTTCAGGCAGGTCATCCATCTCTCCATTATCTGACTCTGCTGTTCTCTGTGTTGATTAATTCTCCAGAAGTCTCCAGAATTCTCAGAAAGACAAAAAGCAGCTCCATAAGAACTTTCTACCCTGTTTGCTACCCTGATGCTTCATGCAAAGGGAACAGCCCCTGCAGAATAACGTAGAACAGTGTCCCGTCTTCATTTTCCTCCCTACTCTGTGCGTGTCTTCAGTACCTCCCACATATTATCTATTAAGAGTTGTGATCTTTGAATGTTTGTAGAAAAGGAAGTACCAAATGTGGCCGTGGATAAACACCCCTGAGCAAGTACAGTGTTTTGCAGTTTGTGTATATCCTGTGTGTCCAAGACAGGATCACACAGTGAGGAGAAGCCCTTCCTTTCATGGTACCTGTTCAGCTACATGGTTTTACTTTAGAAAGTAAAATCTCCATGAGACATGGATGGTGTTCAGCAAATCAGCTCAAACCAGCTTTAAAAAAGTGAAAGTGGAACGAGTTAATTCTGTAGCTAAAGAAGATTCCTCTCAGATTTTAATAAATTGCTGGCTTTGGTTTCTTAGTGGTATGAAGTTTCATCTTTTTTGTACCGTGATGAATTTTTAAATTGAGAGCTATGGGAGAAGTTTTTCGGGGTTGAATAAAATCACCTGATATTATTTTATCCATGATGGTTGCACAAGATGTATTAGTCAACTCTAGGTGACCAACTAGAGTGGGGTTGGTGGAGTGGAGTGTTGGTTGCTTCTAGAATAGCATAATGCTGGCCGGACTACTGCTCGGCATGGGTTCATAGAAGAAGAGTTCATCATTAGATCAACAGAGTAGATTCAGGCTTTCAATGCCCCTCTCACCCTAAAATTCCATATCTCCATTACTTTATATTTAAGAGAATTAGTAAAACAATGGCCAGTGAATTCTGCCTGTGGATAAATTGCTTGACATGCATTGTACATGACATGTTCTCTCCGGTTTGCCACTTACTTGGTGAGAAGAGATAAAGAAAGAATAATTCACAAAACAAAATATTATGTTATGTTAAAGTCAGTAAACAAGGAGGTCGTTACACTGAAGTGGCTCTAATGCCTTGGCAGCCTATATAAGCAAACCAAAACCCAAGCCACAGTTAAATTCTGTAAATGCACTGATATCCAAAATAGAGCTAAATTTAAGAACAACCAACTTCAAATGGCCAATTAGTCTTCCCCAAATAAGACAACCACTTAAGCTATAGCCAATCAGATAACTTTCCTTGCTCTGCTTCCTCCTCTCCTGTGCACAGCCTTTTCCCTAGCTTCTGTGGGCCGGATCCTCTTAACTACTTTTGGTTTGGCACTGCCCAATTCCAACCCACCTTTGCTCAGATAAACTCTTGAAAATTTCAGTGTGCTTCAATTTACCTCTTGACAGTTACAAGTGAAATTATTGTGCAAAGAATAAAAAGCAGACTCTAAACATTCTGCAGTTCACAGCCAATACCAGTTTTTTTGTGAAGGATTCCACCCAAGCAGTTCCATTTAAAAGAGAGACAACTCATCAGAAGGTAGATGGCATAAAGTCTTTCAAGTCCAAGCAGCTGCTTAACAGAGGGCATCAAAGACCCAAGGTCTATGATGCGCTTTAGGGAATACAGAATCTTCCCATTTGACAGCAACAGGGGGACTTGGGGTGTGTAGCAATGGTGAATGAGGCTGGGAGACGCTGGATTCAGAGGTCAGATCTGCATAAGGAGCAATGTGGAATCACATTGCAAACTGTAAATCTTCCTATATAATCTGATATTATTGTACACAACTGTTCCAACCTGACTGATGAAAGAACCTGGGCTCTTTTAATTCTCTCAGGGTAGAAGAAAGAAATAGTGATAGCCTACAGTCTCTTTTTTGTTTATAAATTATATAAAAGTACATTTGTAATGCAAACTAAGGAGACACAATAACACTTGCTATGAATACTTACCATGTGTCAGACACTGGCCAAGAGAATATACATAATTGCTCATTTGGCAGTCACCAAAACAATGTCGGACAGAATCATTTTACCTATTTTATAAGGGAGAGACTTAAAAGCTCTGACTGCATCATTAATTTGCCATCAATAACATAGTAAACAGTGAGAATGACGGGAAGAGGTATTGTATGCCTGACAAATGGAAAAATGCAATATGAGGGTTAGCAGAAAACAAAGAGGAAACCAAGAACGAGCGTGGCTTAGAGTATTATTCTGATAGATTTAACTTAGAAACTCAGCAATCTAGAACCCAGAGAATATACACAGATTTATTTCTAGTTTTTAGTTTACTGATATTTTTGTTGTTGACCCTACATCATTCAACCCTGAAGATGGGTGAGTAAAACAAAAGGAATGTCCCCAGGCACAGTGGTCACTGTCGCGCAGAGCCAATGGCGCTGCTCCAGGGCACAGCTGCCGAGTCAGGGCCACGTTCCCTTAAGTAAGCCTCTCAGACCTCATTTTGTTTATCAATAGCAATATCCATGCTTCTTAAATATCAAATATCCACTATATCCAAGAAGCAAATATCTAATCCAAAACTTAATGCAGATAATTACTGAATCATATATCCCTGGGAACCAATTATTTTTAAACAGCCACAGCTATTTTGATTACATGGACGTTAAGGTTCTCTCTTTGCCACGTTTGACTTCAGAAGAGAGATGGGAGGATCAAAAGAGAAACGTAGCACTGGTTTCCTGACAGCGGAAGAAGAGATTTTAACAATTCAGGCTAGAAAGTGAAGCCGGAATCACTTTAGGATCTTAGTCTTACCTAGAAGATATGTAAAGATGCCACCGCTGTTTTTAATAATTGAAGAGAGGCCCTGGTGTTTTGTTTCGTTTTGTTGTTCCATTTTCCTTTTTCCTCCGCGGCGGGAGAATTGGAAGTCGGGAATGGTATCAGTACTTGACGTGTGCTTAAACCCTGCTGGGCCTTGCGCGAAAGGGTTAAGTGACGAAAACGTCACTGTCCCAGTTTTGTTTTTGTTTTTTTTCCGTCTGTCAAATCAGTTCCATAGTGTTCTATGATCTGCAATCCTGTGCATCATTTCTCGCACTATTCCAATCAGTAGGGCGTGATGAAGACCGGTGGAGGGAACTACAGATTAGACGGCACAGCTCGTCTTTATGACAGCACTCTGATACAGGTCTTTAACTTCTGAGGCCCGCGGTGAGCTCCCAGCGTTATTCCCCTGTCATTTACTGAACCACTCTTTCTCTACATTTCTCATTTCCTCTCCTTCCTTCTCCTGCATTAGGCACTGTTCTTCACCACTTACTTTCCCCCTCAGTGTACCTTGTATATTTCTATCCTTCTCCTTTTTGCCTTTCCCCCCTTCCTTCTATTTTTCCACCATTCATCCTTCCCTGTAGTGAGGAGAGACCATTACACATAATTCATCTATATTTAAAATACTGACTGGGGCGCCTGGGTGGTTCAGTCGTTAAGCATCCCACTCTTGATTTCTGCTCAAGTCATCATCTCCAGGTGGTGGCATGGAGGAGGGAGAGACACCCAGGCTCAGGTCTCCAGGGTAGAATCTGCTTGTACCTCTCCCTCCGCTCCTCCTCCCGTTCTCTCTCCCTCTCTCTCTCTCTCTGTCTCTCAAACAAATAAAGTCTTTTAAAAAATAAAATAAAATGCTGACTTTATTTATGAAATCAGCATTCTGGTGACAGAAAGAACCTAATGACCTTTTCCCCTTGAATTTTTTTCCCCAAGGATACAGGGCGGTAAGCAGGTGGGAGGGAAAAAAGAGAGAGGAAGAAAATATTAGAACTCAGCAGAATATTGTGCACATCTTATAACAGTATTTTAAAAATACATGCTATTTAAAATAAAATAAAATAAAAAAAAATTTTCTCTCCATTTGAAATTTTCCTCATTTTCTTTTTATTCTTTGTGCTTTGATATTAAGAGTACTTCCGTTTACACCACGATTCAAATTATACTATAAGCCACTATGTATTGAAACCATTGGGAACATAAATTAACCATCATTATTTAACATGTATTGAGATTTTAACAATACTTTATGCATTAAGGTTAATTTTTCAAAATACGGTAAATTTTTAATTTATGTTTTAATACAAAAGCAATTATATTACAACCAATGAGATTATAAATGTATCTTGTGTGCTATTAAATAATTATCAAAATTTGTGTTTTGTTTTTTAATGGACACATTTTCTACATTTAAAACCTCTACATAACAGATGTGTCATTTCACATTAAGTGAAAACTAATCTTTAATATTTTACAATAGTACTTCTTTTGTTAAATATATGAACATTCATATGCCACATCAATATAAGACTAATATAGATTATAATTTTTACTCCTGACAAAGCATTAAAATTATATATCTTACACATTTTGACAACCATCTTAATCCTATCTAATGCGAGACACCATTTGAGAGAGGTGCAATTGAAAGAATGACTACATTTTTGCTTCCAGTATTTCCTATCAACTCATGAAGTAAATCAAATGGTCAGTTAACTCAGATGTATAAAATCTGGTAAAAGTCAGTCCCATTTTGGCAATAAATTCCTAAGGGTGACATACACTTTGGAAAGATTGGTTCATTTTTGATGTTGCCTCCTCACAATACGTAGACACTGTGTGGTCAGTTTTCTTAGTGTCCCAGGCTTGTTTCTGGCTCCTTCAACCAATTCAATGGAGTGCTTCCTTCCTCCTCTTCTCATTCCAAGTGAAGTCCTATGAAAATGCCAGGGCCTGCCATCTGACAGCTGGTTCCCTTCAGCCCGTGTATGAGCTGTTTCAGCACCCAGCCTCATCACCCTCTTTCTGACCCCGGACTCTGCTTCTCACCCCCTTCCCCCACCCATATTTCTTTCTTCATGTCCCTTTCCTGGTGCTAACAAAAATGTTACCTAAATGCCTCTTCTTTAACTTCAGGTGGCTCCAAACCTGCTTCAGCTTCCTTCATCCCCTGCAGAGTTGTGTTATTATTGTATTAGTTGACATGAATGGGGAGCTATGCTGTGCCAGTCACTGGGCACAGTGCTTCATAGATCTATGAGGTGCGTGCGTGTGTTACTAAGCCTTGAAGGGCATGTGATTAGTAAGCCCTGGAGCCAGGCTTCCAGCCCAGAAGCAAGATTTTCTCTGTCCTGCTGAATTATTTTCTTAACTATTTCACAGCACTCAACTAAATACATTTTATTATTAAAAATTTTGTTGGTGATAATAATAATTAGTAGGGAAACGGTCATGAAAGGTCTTTGAATACCATAAAATATTCCAACAGTTCAGGGTTAAGAAAATAATAATTTATAGTTTTCAAGCCCTTTTATATCACCTCATCTAACTTACTGTTAGAAAATTATGTTGATTGTTCTAACAACCTGATTAACTGGGAGCATTCTATGCTAACCATACGCAAGCTCTCAATTTCAAGAAGTTAGAAAAAACAAAACGTCTAATTGGATTTGCTCTTTCTTTTGTGGGTAAGGAAGATCTGACAGGAACTTAGGGTCATGAGCTTGGAATCTACTTAACTGTATTATTGTACAATAAGCATGCATTAATCAGGCAGCACCCATAATCAACATGAAAGAATAAAAACAAGCTTTTACTATTAAAGCATTACTATTGATTTTTATAAACGCCAAAATAATATCCCTTCTAGGCCCATTACACAGGTAATAATAACCATTCATTTAATTAATACTGACTCACAATGAAAAATTCAATCTGAGTACTTATAACACCCACATTAATATCAAGAAGGTTCATTAGAATTAATACCACAATAAATATAAAATGAATTAGTAATGATTACACCACCATTTTAAAGCATTCCTATTTGTACTCCTGTATTTACTTTAATCACCATCACTCTAAATAGCAATTAACAAAAGCTGGGCTGGGCATATTTATGTAGGGATAACAAGGCATATAAATGCGACCCATTGCAAGCCACACACATTTAACCTACACTCATGCATCAACACACCCAACAGTATGGGAGGTGGGAAAATGACGTATTCTCTATAGCGTTGGTGAGGAAAATAAAACCATTCTGCAGTTTGGCTTCCTCCCTGGTTTTAAATTGTTCATTCCTTCTCAATAGCTACATTCCAGTTCAAGATACTAGCAGAGTGCCCCCCACATAGTAGGAAGACCATTAACTCTTGTTGAATCATTTCTTGCCTCCATGATACATACTCGTCTGGAAGAACTACTGGTTACATTTGGGTGTTTAATTGTAACAATGATTACAGAGAATCTGTCATTGATTAGCTATGTAGGCACCCAATACTGGACAGAAGTTATTTGGTAGAAGAAGGGGGATAGGAAATCATCTCTGTTTCTGCCAGCTGCCCATACTAAACAGGGATAAGGAATATAATAAATTACTTCTCTTTTGCAGAATGAGTCATTTGGGAGTAAAATTAAGGAAAGAAACTATGACTCTTTTTTTTTTTTTTTTTTTTTTTACATTCTCTCTATTCCCATTCTTTTGTGGCTGAATCATGACCTTTTTGGACCTTAGGAAACTGTCTCCGTAGGAGCAACTCAGATAAAAGAAGGCAAAGAGGAAAAGAAACTACACCAGTAAAACTCTCCTGCTTCCCTTTAATCCTGTTTCTAATGACAGGCATTTCCACATTGGCTCTTGCGGAATCTTCAGTCCTGATCATATTTGAATTGGGGAAAGCTGAATAGAATAGTTAAGTTGCTATTAATTTAAAACATTATTTGTATTCACTCTGAAGTGCTAGGTAGCCAGAAACATGTCATAAATTATTGAAATTTGTGATAAAGGGAAAATTTTCTCCAAAAGAATGTCACAAAGGCCTTAACATGTTAGAGGGGGACATTGGGGTGTGTTTTTGGTGGGTGGGAGATGCTTCTATTTGAAAATCTGGTTCTACTTGGAATTCACATGCTACTTGATGAGTAGATTATCCAAGCTCTGCTCCATACTTAGCCCCTAAGTCATCTGTTTTTGCTTTTAGTTGCTTTAATTTTCTGTTCTTTTCACTCGTGTGACTGTTTGTCCTGCAGAGAAGCTAAGGATTTGCTGACTGGGGAGAGAGTGAATGTAAGTGTTTTAAGATACTATGAGCCTTGAAAACCAGAGAAGCAATGAGTAAGCTAGCATTTATTTGAAAGGTAAACATTAAATCCAGGTAGAGAAACAAACCACAATTTATTATCCTATTGATCACCAAGAGACTAATGCCTTTCCCTTTCTTAAAGACATTTATCCAATAAGCTTTATACACACCACAGCAACAATCTGTAACCCACTTACAGAAGTGTCACTAATACAGCATTAATTACCAACACTATGTGACTTGGAAATGGCTTCCCGGTGAAGTGGTTTATATAGTTCACAGCCTGCCATAAAACCACATTCCAGTCTCTTCCACCTCCAACTTGAGGGCATTCTCCAGCTCTGAAAGAGAAGGGAGATAGAATATTCTGAGCAGTGAAGAAGTAAATTCAAAGTGTTCCTTCCTTTCTGTTCTCTGTGCATAGTACACACCTCCAGGTAAACACTAATCTGACCTGAGAAGAATCCACTATTTTTGAGCAACTACTTTGTACCAGGAACTTTATATACTTTTTAAAACCTTTATAATAACTTAATCACATGTTAGTATACCCATTTATAGGTGAGATTCTATAAGCAGATCATAATAAACAGATTAACATCACTTACGAATAAAGAACAACTTTTTAATGGGTACCCCTACCACACACAAAAGAAGCTCTTTCTATTTAATCACAAAGCTTCATAACTAAAGGAAGTTCACAAACTAAAGACTAAAGAGTAAATAACACAGGTGATAAATGACACATGCAACTACCAATCTCATAGAGCCATCCATGTCTGCGGGCACCTATGGGAAGGTATTTATAACCACATTGTATCCCAGCCTCCCATGCTCCTATGTGAAGTGGGTGGGCTCTTCTCACCATCCTTGTCAAAAACATTTTATTAAACACCAGGTCTAATTACAGAATGCTGTGCTAGATACTATAGAAGTTTTGAGGCTTTAGCTTTATTATGTGAGAACACAGACTCTCTTTCTCATTTTGGATCAAGCTATTGCCTCTATTCAATTTGCGTGATAGCTTTCAAGAGCACTCTTGGAGATCATGGAAGTATCTGGGCACTCTGCCACCGTCTACTTTGGTCCATAGCATGGTGAAAGGAGGGTGAGAAAAAGGAAGGTGGATAGATGAGGATCTAAGTAGATGATGCTCCAGTCTAGGGAGAAAGAGAATGTAAAAAAGAAATCAAGGGAAGTGGAAGGTCCATCACCATCACCATCGTCATATCTAATTGTTGTCAGTTTGCTGTGTACTAGGCACAGTACTAAGTGCTTTATGCACACTATCTAATTAATTCTCACAATAATTCTTTCATTAAGAAATTATTATTCCTCAAATTACCAGTGAGAAAGCTGAAGGTTAAAGAAGTTAGTATCTAGCTCAAACAAGCTGGCAAGTGCAAAGTCTGGATTCAGACTCAGGATGTCCAACTTCAGTGCTTGAGCATATAGTCATCATGTGTCAGGAAACAGAAGGAGAAAAAGAGAACTATATAAATATGAGAAACAATATGAATGTAAGAATTACCAATTATTAGACTAATCTTTGGCAAAGAATTTCAACAGACTTCTCCATCCATGAACGTCAGGGCACAAGTAAAGAAAATGAAAAAATAGGGGGAGAAGTAGAAAAATGTACTCTGACCTCCTAAAAATGGAGGTATGCCAACTAATAAATTACTGGGACAGTTTAACTTGCTTTTTTATTATTCTAGGTTAATAACTTTATTGCACTTTTTAAAAAATGCATTTTTACTATTAAAAATTCAAATCAATCTGTACTCTAAACCACAAACCTGTTAACTACAAATGTTAAAAAATTACACAAAAAATACCACTACCCTGAAATAATGATTGTTAACACGAGATGATCACAGGGACCAAAGGAATAATGGGGAATTAGGAAAAAAAAATTTGTAAGATGAGATGAAATTATACATGCTACCTTTAAATTAAAAATAATGAAAATTTATTTTACATGATTTAATAGAAAAAAATGAAACTAATGTGACTATTAAAGTAATGCTTAAATTTAAATAAAAAATTTTAATCACAAGGGAAACTACTTTTCAAAAGTCCTCATAAGCTTTCAAAAAAAAGATTATGAAAATCATCAAGCTGTTGGGATAATTCTTTTCACTCGCACGTTCCATTTTAGCTGCTTCTTATGACATATGTGACTAACAGTCAGACTTTTTCCCCCACTTCACCACTTCCTGATTTGGGATAGTTGAATTATTATTTTTATACTAATAATTTTACACTTTTAATCACTGTAATAATTTACATTATATTGTTATAAATAATAATCATTATTTAGGAACTATTTTAATAATTTATACTTTGTCTGATAACTATAAACAGTTGCAGTTCTTTTACCAGTTTTAACATTTATGAATTCTTTTTTTATTTTGTGTGATTTAAATGTATGTGGGTCCCCCCTTTTGGTTTGCAAAAGGAGTTCATCATTTCTCTTTTTCTGAGGCCATGTATGTTGCAGAATATCTGTCTATTGCCTTAATACTTAAATTACATCCTGGCTAATATTTTTTGGTCACACTTTATTTTTCCTCAAACTCTTTGAACATTGCTCCCTCACATTCAAACAGTGACTGTGTAGAAATCCAAAACCAAGCTGATCTTCCCCACTCCATTTAGTTAAAGAATTTTTACGGGTGCTTGCATTTCCCTATTTTTGCCATTCATTTTAATTAACCAGGATGTAGTTCTGTGTGATTTTTTCAAGGTTCCTGAGATGTAGAGGAGTTCTCACTGTGTAGCTTCAATGTATCTCTTCCTTGCAGGGGAATTATCTTTTATGCTAACTTTGTATGCTTTTTATGCTCTATTGGGTTATTTATTCTGAAGATATCAATGATATATTATGTTAAATTCTCTTTTCTTATCATATCTTTCAAATCTACTGTCACTGCTTTATTCCCTTTGCCTTTTTCCTTTGTATTCACTGTGATGATCCTATGAATGAGTTAGCAAATTGAATTTTTTGCAATGAATCAATTTATCTTATGCTTTCTTTCTCTTTGTTTTCCTTCCTTACTTCCTTCCTTCCTTCCTTCCTTCCTCCCTCCCTCCCTCCCTCCCTCCCTCCCTCCTTTTTCCCTCCCTCCCTCTCTCCTTTCTTTCTTTCTTTCTTTCTTTCTTTCTTTCTTTCTTTCTTTCTTTCTTTCATGTCTTTGCTTTTCTCTTTAGTTTTGTATATAGGGTTTCAATTTGTTTTCTTACCTCTTCAATCTCCTTCTCATCTCATTCTACCATTTCACCTATTTTGTCTTTGAACTTTCATTGTATTTCATAGGATGGAACATATTATGTTCCTTTTACTTTTCTTCATAATCAATACTCTAATATTGCAGGGTTTTAATTATATTTATTATGTTTTTTCTATACTTAACATGAGAAGCCATACTGACTATTAAAGTAAAGATTCTCTGTAGGGCTTCGATAGGGATCTCAAAAGTCTAAAACATACAAATTATATTTTCTCAATAAAATCTTCCTTGTTTCTAGACATTTTTGATAGCTGCTGTTTGCTATGACAAAGTATGATAGAATCTTCATGATTTGTTTCCTATCAATCTCTACCTAGCTAGTTTTTCCTCTAAGTCACAAGGAAGGACAAGACTTGTACTTAATGCAATAGGAGATGGTAGTATATGTGCCTCTGTGTGTGTATATGTGTGTGTGTGTGTGTGTGTGTGCTCCTGTGCACACTATAACACTACAAGATGAAGGAAGGCTTTGATAAAAAGTTTGTCTGGACTCCTTCTCTCTCGCTCTCTGATCAAATGGCTTATGCTAAGATTGACTCCATGTAGCTTGAGTGTAACCAATTCTAAGAGGAAATAATTAAGGAATTGTAATCATTAAACTGTTAAAAGCAGATTCTGTGTCAATTGAAGATTCTCTTGAAATTTTCTTTTGTAAGATTTTGCACCAAAAACAATATTGGTTGGCTACTATTTGATGCTATTTCATGTTACACTTATACGTTCTTCCTCACACAGAAAAAAAAAAAATTTTTTTAACTAAGAGATTCTTGAAATCTTAAGAAGGAATGGAAGCAGTATTCTAAATTTGACTGTGAAATTACTAATGTACAGTAACCTTTCCTGGAGAGTGAGACTAATTCTTTATCACAGCCCTCAAAAGGTTTTATTTTAAGGCGCTTAGGATGGCCCATAAGTCCCATGTCAAATCCCATAATATTCCTTTAGCATATTAAGAGATGATGCTTAAAATTTTGAAGTTTCTATAACTGCAGTTAGAATTCTCCCTACAATATATATATCCGATAATTTTCAGAAAGTAAGTTTTGGTTAGGATGGGGGAGCATCTAGAGAATTTGGCGCTTGAACTACAGGAATTGTCTGAGGGTACAAGACAACCTGGGGACTCATGGGACAACTGGCAGCAATTTTACAAACTGGTGGATGCCTGGTCTTGCTTCCTGGAAAATGCTTTTCCCAATGGCAATTCTGCCTGTGTAGGGCATACCCAATCAATAAATTTCAGCTGTCAGCATGATTGACACAGATCACTGAACAATTGACTAGACTGTGATGATCAATATTGATTGTGAATGTGTCTGAAATTAAAATACCAGATATAGTATAGACTATTCATTTTATGAATGTGGAATACAGTCATTGAACCAAGAGTCTTTAATTCCCATGCTGGTCATCTCATCTTATGCAGACCAAAACATTCATTTTCCTCCATTTTTCTTCTAAAACAAGCAGAAATTTAAATGGTTTCATAAGAGATGTAGATATAAGCACCTAAGATTTCTTCAACATTTTTTTAAAAGAGAAAGAGAAACACACTCTAAAAAATCACATACAAATAATGATCATTCCTACCTTCCTACCAGTGTACTGTGTATTTATATATGACATATATATCATATATATATTATATAGAGAGACAATATTCCTCCTATATATATGTATATATGTGTATATATGTATATATGTGTGTGTGTATATATGTGTGTGTGTGTATATCTATATGTGTGTATATATATATATATATAAAAGATATATATATATAATAGATATATATATATATAAAAGATATATATATATATATAAGATATATATATAAAAGATCCCCTGTGTAAATTCTGTGAGTGTAAGGGCAGTGTTAATTAATTTGCTCAACTCATAATTAAGCAGGCATTATGATGTGTCAGGCACTTTGTACATACAGAGATTCAGGCATTTTCTAGATGCAGAATAAAATAGTGCCAAGCCTTCTGTTACTCCCATAGTCTGGTGGGGCAAGGGGGACAGATTTGGTGAAATAACCACATCAGTAAATGTAAACTTTAGAGGAGTGTAAGTGCATTTTCAGTGAGGTATCATGTACAGTGAGTGCGGAATGGGGGAACTAGCTAAATGAGTCAGGCAGGGTGAAGTTTGCTGAGGAAATGATGATTAGCTGACACATGATATTAGAGTAGGGTTTCACTTGAGAAAAGTAATTAACTATGCAAAGAGAAGGGCGGGGCTGAAGATGTGAGAATAACCCAGGCAGAGGGAAAAGTGCTTCTGCAGCTAAAATGGCACAGAATTTGAAATTTGGAGAAGGTGAGTGTGGCTAAGGGTAAAAAGCAAGAGCAAGTAAGATGAGACATGAAGCTGGAGGGAAAGGTGAGGACAAACAAACGCAGAGGATTAGAGTAGAAGGACATATGCCCTGGTAAGTCTAAAACAGCCTCAGCTGATGCCTGCCGTCCAATGAAAAATATGGTCCCTGTCCCCCTGGCATTTACCCTCAAATAAGACATATGCAAAACCAACAGAAGACAGAAAATGAACAAATATACATTTATTTTTTTTTCAAAATTATCCCTAAGAGTTATGACTAATGTTAATAAAATAAGATAGGGTGAGCTGATTTGAAGGAAGACAATATGTTAAGCAAAAGCTCTTACTAGAAGTGATATTTGACCCAAACCCTGGATGAAAAAAGAAGACAGTCATTTGGAACTAGGAAGAAGAGTCCAGAGCAAGTGCAGAGTCCCTGTTGGAAGCATCAGACAAAAGGAAAGCTAAGATGTCTGAGGGGTAGTGAGAGATGGGGAAGCGCCATGCAATGAGGTTGGAAGGGTAGGAAGCAGGAATCAGGTGTTGTAAGGCTTTATGGGCTGCAGGAATTTGGGATTTGCTCCAAATGCAAGGGAAGCCATTGGAGAGTTTCAGGCAGAAGAATTCCGTAATATAAATTAAAAAAAAATAAATAAATCTCTGGCTTCTGTTTTAAAAGGCCACTGTCAAGTGTCAATGATCATGAGTCCATTGTGGTTATGGTAGACAATTTGAGAAGTGACTACGTCTTGATTTAGGACGATGGACGTGGAAAGATTTGTGACATGTTTTGAGTTAGAAATAAAAGGCTTTCCTGAGAGACTCAATGTATGGGATAAGAGAAAGGATAAGGCAACTCTTCCCTTTAAGAAAGGGATAGATGATGGTGCAATTTGTTGATATAGGGGGAAATGGGAGAGAAAAACATTTGGGACAACAGAAATCAAAGGTTACATTTTTGGCATGTTAATTAGAGATAACATCTAATTGGGTAGGTGGATATGAGTCTGTGGTAGTTATCAGATGCTGTAGATACTTGTTGAATATTGTAATTTGGTGGTCATTAGCATATATATATATATATATATATATATATATATATATATGTTATATAATGTTATATAAGGTCATGGGATTGGAGAAAATCACTAGAAAAAAAAAAATTCAATTGGAATTCAGTTGGAAGGAACTAAGACCAGATTGCTTTATGGGATAATAAGTGGGCCACAGTAGGTGAGGGGGAAAAAGAAGAGAACCAAGGTGAAGGAAAGAAAGAGTAGTTTAAATAAGGGTGTTGAAGGAGAATTACAAAAGATTGGGGCAGCTGCCCTGTGGGGTTTTTGACTTGAGGAAGAAAGAGAAAGATGATTGTTTTCTGTCTAACCTCCTCCAAAGTGCTTTAAAGAGACTCTCAGAGAATATATTCATGATTTTTCAAAGATTTTGTGTAGGTTCATATTTATTTTCCTTTTGAATGTATGACAAAACGGAGACCAGTCTCAAGGTAACTAAGTTATTCATCTATTATTTCATTTAATTCAAGCCCATGCAGGAGATCCTACTACTATTGCCATTTCCCATTTCACTATAAAATTAAATTGTTTGTTGGATTTAAATTTCCAATATCCAAGACATTATTTTTTTTTTTTTACCTCAAAACTATCCAGGAACTAAAAATAAAACCCACAGGTTTAGTTTTTAAAGACTATTTGTCTCATTTTTATTTATCCAGAGGAAACAAAAAGAGAAATGGAGGGGAAATGTACCTGACTTTTTCTGTTGGTCCTTGGCTTGAAGGGCAGAGACCCTCGTAGACTATACATCCAATGAAAACAATCTGAACAGCTCTCCAGGATTCCTAGGCAGATCTGTGAAGTCAGAATGCTTCCCATGGCATTTCCAGGAGCAGAGCCTCTTAGAAACTAGTATCTTTCTAGGTGGCTGTTCAAGATTTCCATTTACTACAATGAGTGTAATGTATCTTGGACTCTTATGTCAGTGGGATCTTGGGTTGAATGGCCTGTCCGTCCATCATCTATTAGCAGAGCCTCCAAATCCCTCACTTAGTGCTTACGATTTCCTACCTTGAGAATTGGTTCTTACTTAGTATTTCAAATATCTTTCCCTTCTAAGGACCATCTTAGTCCATAGTGTATACTCATCATGTTAGCTCATGACCTTTTCTGCCGTCAACTTAGATAATTTATAAGATTAATATATATTCTGATTATTATAAATGACATTTTACTTAATAATTTTCATTATAATCCAGATTCATAAATATTTTATAGCACATTTGCACCAGAAATTGAATCACAGAAAGTGTTTAAGTAGGTATGTTTCACCTTCAGAAAATTGAGGCTTTCCTCACAAACTTCCATCTGCCCCCTAAATGTTATATAAGTTGTCCAAAGTCACAGCTAAGAAATTGCAGTCAGGATTAAATTTCAGGCATTTCTGATTCCAGAATCCTGGCTTTCAAACTTCCTTGCATAGTAAGTACATATGGGTCCATTTCTAGTATGCACTAAATAAATATTTGTGAATAAAATCAATATTCAGAAAGTCTGGATTATAGTTATATATGTATGGTATGCATACTGATCTTTGAGGAAAAACGAAAGTTTATGAATATTATTGGTTTCATCATCTATACTACGGAAATAAATATACTCTATTACCCAGAATATCCCATCAATAAATGAAAAACAACTATATAATATTACAGAAGTTTTTGGACTGCTAAATCATACTACATTATTTTAAACACATGTTGCTTTTGTGCAAAGCTTGTTGCCAAGAGAAGCAAAAACAATCATTAGGACTTAGTCATCTCGTCCAAAACTCCCACACACATATCCTTTTTGTCAAATACCATTGCTGAAAGTGACTTGCCCACAGTCATATAGTTAATGACAAACTTAGAACTAAAGCTCAAATGTTCTGACTTTAATTTGTGTACTCTATTACATAACACATTTCAGTCATTGTTACTGTCCACGTTTCCCTTCTCATTTTGATATCTGAGATATTTGAAAAGAGAAGTTAAGTATATGAGTTATCATTCGTATGCTATCTCTGTATAGCTCCACTGCGCCCACCCCTACAAGATGTATAAGCCATTTTCTATGCTTTAGAATTTTTTCTTCAAGAATTTATGCAAAGTAGGTGCCAGAATTTCTATCTTTGAGGCTGTTAGGTTAACTGGTTCCACAAATGTGCTAAACAAGAAGAAAAAATGGACAAAAGATTTCCATTGACAATGCAGAATGTTCTCAATATTATTGTTTAATGAACCAACAACCTAAATCTGGCATTGTGTAAAGCATTACAACTCTTGTATACACTTGGGGGGGTCAGGGGGAATCACATAAAAAATTTTCCTAACTTAGGCTGGTATGTTTTCTGCAGTCCATAGGATGATGCTCAATGGAAAGTTCTCTTTTGCCTTTTCATATTGAGTAGTACATTGATATGTATTTCCATATATTGTTGTTATGACTGTGACAGATTTCTGAACAATTTTCATTACCTATTATTCCCAACCTCAAGTGATCTGAGGAAATCATTTTATTGTAGGCTAAGACATTTCTTCAATGTGAAAGCAAAAAGGAATTACTTTGACACAGTAGAATGCAATAAAGCAATTTGTGATCAGTTTGAATAAGATGAGTGAGAAAGAAAACAAAGTCTTTGGCACTGGGAGTGTCTGCCTCTTGCTTTGATATCTTTTCTAATGCTGCAGAAGCAAGTTGGGTCATTTCTCCTCCTCCCAGGCTGTTCACTTACCATCTGTCAATGTTGAAAAAATACAAAGAACACTGTATAATTATTTTCCTTATGAAAAAAATGAATGCAAACTTTCTTAGAGCTAAAACTTTCTTACAGCAGCATAATCAGCTGCAAACTCTGCTTCTAAAATATCTAATACACTCCGAATATCTTAGTACTTATTTATCCCCCCAATAGCACTTTATCAAGAACAAAATAGCATATATCCATATAGTGAAATATCATGCAGGTGTTGAAAATGAGAGATGTCCAATATATGTTGTTAATGAGAAAAATGAGTCATAGAAGAAAATGTTATACCATTCAGTAAATACTTACAATACCATTTCTGTAAATAGATACACACACACACACACACACACACACACACGATAAATCATTTGGGGAATAAGAATGGATTTGTTTCACAAAAGTGGAGGCAAAAAAACATCCTGTATCTTTATTTCTCTGTCTCTCCTGGCTAGTGGAAAGTTTAATCTCAAAAATATTTTGAGTGTTTCTCTTTTTTCCTAAGATTATCCAAGAGTTCTGGGAGCTTAAAAGTCATGAAACTTTGGAAATGACTTCTGTCCTTGCTTCCAACATGACCACCAATGAGATGAAACTTGCCCAAACTTGGATGATATTTTGGAGAGTGGGTAGCTTTGTTGCTCATAGTATCCACTACTAACAAGTCTACTTGGCCATTGGAAATGTGTTAGGCTCTCAACAGCTGGGCCCTTATAGCTCCTTTCCATTCCCTCCACAAGTCTATCCTACATGGTTTCTGCCATCTCTGAAGCACTGTGTGAAATTGGCCACAGGACTGTACCAAATACTTAATCTAGCACACTTTCCCTTCTTCAGTTTCATAGGATCCAACCCTTCTCTTTAGGGCCTTACCATTCACTTCTTACTCAATCCCACTGAGCCTTTCCTTCCCTTTCACCCCCCTAAGAGAACTTCATTATCTCCTAGGAAACAATGAAATCTAGGTCTTCAAGATGAGAATATCCTTCTTAGATATAAGGCAACACAGACACACACATGATTAATCACTGCAGAAATATGTGTAACAGCAAAATATTGCAAATACCCTAAATGCCTAATGGAAGACAGACTAAATAAACTGTGGAAAAACATAATGGAATAAGCTGTACAAAATTATAACTTGACACTGTGAAGTGATAGGAAGTGATTTCAAAGATACACTGTCAAGTGAAGGAAGAAAGATGCATGCGAGTATACATAGAAACATGAAGAAAGAGGAACATATATTGAGAATAGGTAGACGTTGCTAATTTTTACAAAAAAACTACAACTAAACTATACAACAATGATAATTATTACTCTAGGAGTAGTTAAGAAGGTGGTAGGTGATATGAAACAGGAATGAGGTGTCTCTGATTATATTTTTAAATATAGTTTTCTCATTTGAGCCATATATTTTTAATTAAAATGATTAAATCAGGGGCGCCTGGGTAGCGCAGTCGTTAAAGCGTCTGCCTTCGGCTCAGGGCGTGATCCTGGCGTTCTGGGATCGAGTCCCACATCAGGCTCCTCCGCTATGAGCCTGCTTCTTCCTCTCCCACTCCCCCTGCTGTGTTCCCTCTCTCGCTGGCTGTCTCTCCGTCACATAAATAAATAAAATCTTTAAAAAAAATAAAAAAATAAAAAATAATAAAATAAAATGATTAAATCAAAAAGGATGTAAAAAATCTAACCTTAAAATTAAATACAAACAGAAACAAATCAAAATCTTAATCAAATGGGTAGCACAACCACACAGAAAGAAATAAATTATTTATCATAGCACGTTTACTGTAAAATCTTAGTAGATACAATCTAAAAAATAACTGCAAAGAAATTTAACCCTTACATAGTGGGTTTGCTGATGGTAGTATTGTTAAAGTAATAGCATAAATTTTTTTCAATACTGTAGAATACATGAGTAAGTAGGATGATATATTTTGGAATCAGGGTTCTCACTATGGGGGCGAATATAAATATGGACTAGGGAGATGAAGAACTCTGTGGTGATAAATTTAAATTGGAAGCACCTATATGAATCTCATGATGTTTTTAAAGATATATATGCCAGCTGTCCATCAAAATAATCTAGAAGAAATGACATCCCAGTAGTAATAAGGACACCTAGTACCAAAATCTTGGTTTCTA
Organism: Ursus americanus; assembly: GCF_024610735.1. Classification (NCBI taxonomy): domain Eukaryota; kingdom Metazoa; phylum Chordata; class Mammalia; order Carnivora; family Ursidae; genus Ursus; species Ursus americanus. The sequence continues at coordinate 41,447,474 of NC_142135.1, read as the reverse complement.
AATACTATATCTCTCTAAAAGAAAACCAAATTCCTTGGAGACATGGTTGATTCCAAGTATAGGCAGAGAAAACACAAGGTAAGCCTGGAAAATTCTGCCCCGAAGTACTCAAAGGATGATGGAGATATGTCTAAAAGACACAAGTCAGCTTGATGGGCTTGACTGGCCAAACTACTTACAACTTAAGCATCAAAAATGAACAATGAAAAAAAAATCCATAAGACCACAATAATATTTAAAGAAAAGGGGTGAGAGAGAAGGTAAATAAGAATAACAATTAATAAACATGGAAGGAATAAGAATATTAGAAAATAATTTTTTGCTTACACACCAAGATCTGAACAATATTGAGCAATAGGATATTCACATAATTTCAAAGTACTATGCCACAGAGTACTTCTTGGTTGCAAAGAGAGAGTTGGGAGATATGACTTAACCTAATAATCTAGTTAACATCACCAATAATGAGACAGACAGACAGACAGACAGACATCATGCCTCTGATGTGATGGAATGCAAAGTCCAAGAAAGCATCTATGTAGTATTCTCGGCAAAGTATTTAACTGGAATCTAGTAATGAGGAAAGTATTTGACTAATCCAGATTTAAAGACATTCTACACATCAGTCAATCTACATTTTTCGAAAATAGTGTGTCATAAAAAACAAAAGGCAAAGAGGCCTTATTATATTAAAAAAGACCAAAGACACATGACAAGCAAATGCCAAGCGTGATCCTTAATTGGATTCTGATTTCGGGCTGGGGAGGGGAGGAGGGTCAGCTGAAAGATGTCTGGGGACAGTTGTATATTAAATAATACTCTTCTATCACTGTTTATCTGGAAGTATGACAGTGGTTTTGTGTTTATGCCAAACAATGTCCTTGTTCTAAGAGGATTTATGTTCATGTATAAAGAAGTCAAGAGCCACAATATCCGCCTGTCTGCAACTTCCTTTCAAATATTTCAGCAAAGTAATTGTGTTTTAAAGAGATAAAGCAAAGGTGGCAAAACATTAACAGTTGGTGAATTCAGGTGAATATTATACGGGTGTGCATTGTACTTTCCTGTGGGTTTGAAATTTTTGAAAATAAAAACTTTGAAAACCAGTTTTAAAGACAAGGTAAATGGAAGATAAAAACTAAAGATAAAATTTTAAATTTTGACAACAAAGCTAGGAAGACTCTGTTGTGTTGGGGGTGGAGGTAACAGTGGGTTAGAGGTCTCAGATGGAGAAAATTGCCTCTCATACTATTATTATTATCCTACAGCTGAATGTTATATATAGCTCCTTCTCTGTGAGGTTATTCTGCTGATTAATAAATACAGAAAAAGACAAAAACTCCTCAAGCATATAAACCAAATCACAAATAAATAATGGATGAGAAAGTTTGTATATGGGGTGGGGTGAATATGGGATTCTTCCATGAGCTAAATCACAGGTTGGCAAGTACAGTTAAGCCAAATTTGGCCTCTGATCTGAGTCATCCATTTGTATATTTGAAATTTTTTTAATCAAATACATTTTAATTTTTCAGTCAGAAGAATAAAAATGAGAAAGAACTAACTAGTATAGTATACTCAATGATTAACTTTTCCAGACTTTGCTTCCACATGAAGGTTATATAGGTTGACTTCCAAAAAAGAGGGAAGGCATAAATAATATAAGCACATAAATAAATAAAAACTAGAGTATTCATTTAAAATAGTACATTAGGATAGATGGGCAGAGTGTGTGATAAGAATTATTTGACATTACTCCGTACTTATAAAAAAATATGAGCTTACTTTTCCAGGAATCATAAAACACATTTGCTGAATCATTCACTAATTCCACTGGCGCCTCTGGAGAAATGTGTCAAGTATTTTGGAGTTTTCTAAATTCGGGTTCAGAAAGGTTAAGTAGCTTGCCAAGCAGCACAGCACAGCACAGCTCAGCAAATTACTGGAAAGAAAAAAAGAGGGAACTCTGTACTTGAATCTTGGTTGAACCCGCCCAGAAGGAAGTCAAGAATTTTCTCTGGGACCTTTCCATGAACTAGAACGTTTTTGTATTTTAGAAGGAAAGGGAAAAACACTAGCTACCACCTGGAAAATGTGTGTTACTGACGGGCTTTACGGGATTGGCTCTGCCTGCTTTCATAAGGTAACTCAACCCTATTGGTAACCTTGGATTTAAAAATGTTTTAGGACTCAAATCAAGGAAGTCAGAGTTATTCTGTTCTTATAATTCAGTGTGTCATCATTGTGATATAAAGCAGCCAACAGATTCTCTCCTTTTACTATTGGCAATTTATCTCTTAAAGGAACAAAGACCAAAGTGAGCAGACTTGAGTCTTTTCCCCTACTCTTGGGGGAACTGAAATGGACGTATTGGTAGTGCCCACCGCCTTACTGCCTTCCTCAACACACAGAGCTCCCATCCCTGGCAGGCATGGGAAAGAAGAAAAGCCAAGCACTGTGCTTTTTTTTTTTTTTTTTTAAGTCTAGCCTCAGCCTGATTTTATAAAGAGTTCTAGAACATGAATTGTACCCCACAGCTTGTCCTGCCCCTACACAAAGTAGTTGACCTATTGAATCCCCACATCAGCTATGGGCTGCCTCTGGTAGGGTGGCATATCCTTCCAGAAATTCCAAGCAAGGTGGCTTCTACAGGGTGAGGTGGCTCCCATCAGCCAATGGTGATCCTTTAAAAGGCAACTGTAAGCTATTATTAGCAGCTGAAGCAGAGTTGCAGTGTCCTAGTGAAGAAGGTCTGTCCAGGGCACCAATAGCATCTATACCAATAGCCAAATACCCAATAAACTTTTTAAAAGTATGTCTATGCTCATTAGTTACAAAGTTGAAAATTAAAGCCCAAAAAGAGCACATGTTCCATAAGCACTTGAAACCCATGTATATTCTGCAATCACTAGGTGTAGGGTTCTATTAATCAATCAGGAGGTCAGTTGATAGCTGTTCATATCTATCTTTTCTGCTTTGCTATTTACTTATTCTATCAGTTACTGAGAGGGGATCATTACCACCATCAATTCTGATTGGGTGCTTTTTCTATTTGGTTTTTTATTTCTGTCATTTGGCTTCATTACCTTGAAGTTCTGAGATACATACACATTTAGGACTATATGTTCCCAGTGAATAAACCTTTTTATCATTGTGACATGTTTTTCTTTACTTCTAACAATACTCCTTGTTTTAAAGTTTACTTTGTGTGATATTACTTGATTAATCATTTAATCATGTTTCTATGCTTTTTATTAAAAGAGAGAGCCCCGCCCAAAAAAAGAAATCCTTTAGCTTTTTCTCCATGTTGTTGGCTACCTAGGGAAGAATACCTACACCACAGTGACCCTGTGCAAACCACTGCTCTTGATGTTTAGCCAGAAGAAACTCACAGAGGCATTGAATAATAACCTCTAAGTCCACTTTCTAGAAACCAGAGTGCGTGCGCTCCCTTAGAATTTGAGTCTATTCTATTCTAAGTTCCTCTTATATATACAGTATCCCAGACCTGACTTATTCTTCATGGTTTAGACTGGATCCTGAAACATCATCCGAATACACAGTCTCAAAACTCATAATTCAAAATAAGACAATAGTAGGATTAGCATTTCTTTTTTTTAGAAAACTGGGCTCTGGAGAGAAGAAAGTGAGGGTGGGAAGGCTGTGTGTCAGCCATGTCCCACACAATAGAAACAAATGTATGTCTCAATAGTTATTTCCACATTGTTTAATACAATTTTATAAAAAGCTTGATAATATTCAAACTTGTTATACTGGCCGGGTGCGCATCCAGGTTTCCTAATGATGACAGGGCATGTGTCCTCCTTTTATGTACTTTGTGGTTGTTATAAAACTGTATAAATAATAGAGAGATTTCTAAAAGCAAATTTATGTGGTACAATAATTCTGGGGTGTGTTGTTTTTAAAAAATAATGTTGCTTTGACAGCATTTTAATGCTGTTTTCCTCTGACAACTTTATTTACAATAGATTTGACTTTGTACACTTATATATTTGTCAAAATCAAACCCTAAATCAGAACCTGGGTTTATCCAGGTTCCTTCAAAACTACACTAGACACATTCCTCATTAGGCATCTGTTTATTCCAAAACACACACACACACAGGGGATAGAATTAGATAACACTTTTTTGGCTTACTAAATGGGTTAGACTTAGTAAATATGGTACTCGCTTTTCAACTGATTCTGCCATCTGTCAGCAAACTTATTGTTTTTAGCAGGGGTTTTTCTTGTGATAATTTACAAGTTGTTTTTCTTCCTTTGTTCTTTTCACGAAGATACATGTCCTTAAAATTTAAGGGGAAATAACACATAAAATAAATATATCCACAAAACAGAAACAGCAGAGAGCAAATGGCTGCTGGAGAGTTAAAAGGTGCATGAAATGTAACCACAGAATTTTTTTTTTTTAATTTTTATTTATTTATTTATTTTTTTACTGGGGATGGAAGGCGAGTGAGACTCCGTATTCTGCAGGTGACGTCTCAGTCCCAGCTCCAGCTGGGGTGCATCTGTACAAGAGAAGCAGCACACACTGGAAGGAATTCGTTTCTCAGGAAAAGATGCAGAACAGGGAATCCCAGGGGCAGGGGAGTTTCCAGAAAAGCCATCTCGTTCTGAATTCTGCTCTCTGCCAGGATCACAGCAGCTACCTTTTGCATAGTGCTTGTTTTTTAGCTTATATGTGGAGGCTTTATTGTATTTCGTGTCTGCGACTGCCTCCCTGCATGCCCTTGAGAGGTCGCTTAGCCTCTCCAAGCCTTACTTGTCTTGAGAAACAAGTAAATACCATTGTGTGTCTAGTAGGGTGCCTGATATTTATTCTGTGTTCACTACTTCTTGGTCCGAGCTAGGTTCTACTATCTTCTTTTGAAGAGAGTGAGCTCCTTGAGAGAAGGACTATGTCTGCTTCCCGTTTAAACGGGTGCCCTTCCCACTGCCCAGAACATAGTGGGCAGCTGATAAATGTTGGTTGAATGAATTGGTGGATGAATGGGAGATCGAATCCATAATAAATCAATCACATTATTTGTATTTGAGTCTCAAAGCAACCTTCTGAATTATTATTTCCTACATATTACAGGCGAGAAAATTGAGGCCCCAAAAGGTCTGTGACTTGGCCAAGCATAGAGAATCAGTCAGTGAACTGAGACTCAAAGCCAAGTCTGATCATTACTCTTGTTATGAAGGAGAAGTTCCTGAAACAGTATCAAGGGTGAATGAACATTTAATCCATTTTTCTGGCTTGTATACACAATTTTAAACATTTGCTTATGCGTTAATGCCTTTGTAAGTCACAAAATAATTTAGCTTTCATCTATATGGCTTGAGAAATGTGGAGTTTTGTTTCAGACGGCAGAAAGAAAAATGGGAATATTTTTGGAAGTAGATATTTTCTCCTTTTCATGATTCTAAACTTAAAATATAGTCAGACCACATCCCCTAAAATCCCCTAAACTAAAATCCCCTCCCTGTCTTTTAGGAAATCCACAAGTATAGCCATTACTATTTATTGACTGCTACAAGAATTGGACATTATTTCTATTCCCTACGACAACTTTAAAGGTTAGGTATTATTACTCACAGCTCACGAGTGAGTAAACAGAAATTTAAAGAGGTCAAGTCACAAAGTCCAAATTTGCCTAGGGAGTGCTGAACTGAACTTGATCTGAATTTTAAGGATTCTTTACTCTGTGCCGGTGCTTTCAAACTGTAAGGTGCAAATATCTGTTAAAAATGCAGATTTGACTGTGTAGATCTGAGATGGCACCAGAGATCCTGCATTTCTAACAAGCATCTATTCGATGTCAAAGCTGCTGTTGCACAGACCACACTTTGAGTAGCAAAGCTCTTCACTGCACCACCTTCCCAAATTCAGACATCCCGCATTTACCTTTATTCCTTAATAATCTCATGGCCAGAGTTCTGCTTATAAGACGAACATTTTGCTTTCTTATCATATTGTTCTTTCATGTATTTCCTAACATTTTCTGCTTTCTGTTCATGCTAGTGCAGTGTAGCAGAAATTTTAGAGTAGCTGCTGTTGAAAACCTCCTTATCCTCCATCTCATCAGCTTCCTTAAATCTGAAGATTGTATTAAGAATCAGCAATTATGCTCATTAGTGAGTGAAAGGAGGGGGGAAATGAGAGAAATGATAGTTAACATAGCAGAGGAAGAAGAAAAAATATTAAGCACTGACATGGAAAGCCTACAGCCTAAGAAGAAGAAAAAAAAAAAAAAAGAGGCAGATCTTAGAAAGTCACTCCAGGGAAATTTCTGGGGAAATTCTATGCAGGAGCAAAGAAGCATGACAAGGAAAAAAGAGGAATGAAAAAGCTATAAAGGATATTTGACATCACAGTCTTAACTAAACGGTGATGTGCAAGTGAAAATCAATGGAGGCTAAATATTTAAGCATAATGACTGCCTGAAAGTGATTAGAGCAAATGGAAGAAGAAGTCATACATTTTATTGAAGCTGTTGAAGGAAATGAGACAGGAGATAGCAGAGAAATCACAAATGGGGGCAAGGTATCACGGAATGAAATCAGACGGTATAAAGAAAGAAAATTCATGAATCAAATTTCTGCATAGACCATGAACTGAAGATCAAATCGAACAAATAGTCGAGGAACTGATAATAAATCTAAATGCATATTATGGGCAAAGTGAGGAGTGGGGTGGAACAGGAACAGAGAGAAAGGAGACCAGAAACAGAAGCAAAATTCGAAGGGGAGAATAGTGGCTAAATCAAATACAGATAATAAGGACTTCTGTCTTTTCATTCTACTGATATGTACATGAGGCCAAGAGCCCCCCCCCCCCAAAAAAAAACACCTCATATACCTAGTTTTGTTTAGAAGAGAAGCACAAATATAGTCATGGGTGAGATTTTAAAAAATCAAGAAAGTAAAGCAATCAAGGTGCAAGCAAGATGCCTAAGGTCCAGAGGAAATATCACGGCAAGCCTGTCTTCCTCCCATCCTCCCTGCTCCGGTTCCCCCACCCCAAGCCGCCCCTTCCCCTTTCTCTATGGCTTTGTTTCCATGGAAATCTATGAAGGAAAGTAATGTTTTGATTGCAGGTGAGAAGTGCTTGGGGGTCATTTGTTCACTGATATCAGAAACCATGAAAAGAGATGCAGTTTAGTAGATGAGGAGAGGGAAAGACAGAAATTCACACAAACAGGAACAAAAGCAAATTCTACCAACCAAATTAATTTCATTCATTATAAGAAAGTCTCTAAAATTTGAGTTACATGCCTTATGCTTGATCCGAATTGTTCATATGCTTTTCAGATGCAGTTTAACATTCAAGAGTAATAAACTCATTTTTTGAACCATTTTATTCTTTTTGTTTATTATTGAAGTATAGTTGACACACAATGTTACATTAGTTTTAGGTGTACAACATAGTGATTTGACAAGTTTATACATCATGCTATGCTCACCACAAACGTAGCTGCCGTCTGTCCCCATGCAATGTTATTACAATGCCATTGATTATATTCCCTCTGCTGTACTTTTTATCCCCATGTCGTCTTCATTTCATAACTGAAAGTGGGTATCTCCCACTCCCCTTCACCCATTTTTGCCCATTCTCCTCCCCCTCCCCCCCAGCAACCATTAGTTTGTTCTCTGTATTTATGGGTCTGTTTCCTGTTTGTTTGTTCTTTCATTCATTCATTTGTTTTGGGTTTTTTTGGATTTATACATAAGTGAAATCATAGATTATTTGTCTTCGTCTGACTTATTTCACTTCACATAGTACCCTCTAGGTCCATGCATGTTGTCCCAAATGGCAAGATCTCATTTTTTATGGCTGAATAATATTCCATAGGATATATACTATAGCATTGTCCTTTCATCTACTGATGGATACTTCTGCTGTTTCCCTATCTTGGCTATTATAAATAATGCTGCAATAAACACAGGGATGCACATATCTTCTCAAATTAGTGTTTTCATTTCCTTTGAGTAAATACCCTGTAGTGGGATTATTGGATCATATGGTATTTTTATTTTCAATTTTTTGAGGAAACCCCATAGTGTTTTCCACAGTGGCTGCACCATTGTGCATTCCCACAACAGTGCATGAGGGTTTCTTTTTCTCCACATCCACATTGACACTTCTTATTTCTTGTCTTTTTGGTTCTAGTCATTTTGACAGGTGTGAAGTGATACCTTATTGTGGTTTTGATTTGTATTTCCCTGATGATCAGTGATGTTGAGCACCTTTCCCTGTGTCTGTTGCCCATCTCTGTCTTCTTCGGGAAAGTGTCTATTTAGATCTTCAGCCCATTTTTAATTGAATTATTTGGGTTTTTTGGTGTGAAATTGTGTAAGTCCTTTATATATTTTGGATATTAACCCTTTATTGGATATATCATTTACAAATGATCTCCTCACTAGGTTACATTTTTGTTTTGTTAATGGTTTCCTCTGCTGTGATTTTTTTTTTTTTTTTAGTTTGGTGTAGTCACATAAACTAATATTTTATTGAGCACTTGCTATGTACTACTCAACACTGATTAAATTTTTCACACAACATCTCATTTGTTATAGATGAGAAACAGGAAGTTTAAGAATGAGAAATGCAGTTAGATTGAGTCCAGAGTACAAGTGTTTTGTCTCTTAAGGGAGAGTGTATAATACCCTTGTTCTTATAAAAGAGGTATTGGCCACAAAGAGCCTTGGGTACTGAGGGCAAATCATGAGCAATGGCCTCTTAGGGCAGGATTTACCTTTGGATCTCCATACAGTCTTCCTTCGTCCATCAGTGGCATTCTTTCCAACCCTTTCAAGTACCCAATGCCTAAACTTTTCTTCCTCTGTCTAAACAGAGACAGATGTGATACTATCATGAATGATCAGAGAAACTAATTGTCCATTGACACTCAGTTTCACAGTGAAAATTCAAATATCCTGATTTCCAGGTAACTCTTCTTTCTATCATACCCCACACAGTTGATTACTGTAAGCCAGATTTGCCCAAACCCAACCCACTTATGCAATTCTATAGATATTTTCTAAGTGCCTACTGTGTACTGGTCCATCTGCTAGTTGCTGGGGATGAGTATATATAAGTAAGTTCTTAAGGAATGCAGCCTCCCCTACCAGAGAAAAATGCAGACAATAATTACAATATTGAATGATAAGTTTAATGATGAGGTAGCCCAAAGGAAGCACAGATTCTTGAATCTTTGAAAAAGCAAATCCTTCAAGTTAGGAAATCAAGAAAGGCTTCAAGAGAATAGGCAGAGAATGGAACATTTGAGGTAACATTTTGAGTAGAGTATGTAAGTAAGTATGAGCAAGATACGGAAAGTTCCAGATATGTGTAGGAAGGCGGAGTGGTTCAATTTCACCACAGGACAGGGTGTATGCAGAAGGATAATAGCAATGCTCAAGAAAAGAGAGCTACTTATGACCTCCACACCAGACTGAGGGATTGGTGTCTCATTCTATATGCTTGTGTTTTCTGAAGTGTGAGGCCAGGATGATTAGTGGTTAAAAGACTACTTTAAAGAGTACACAGATGTGATTTTGTGTAACATTTAGCCATATGGAGAGAACACTATTCCCATCCTTGGGATCACATTAAACAGAAAGTTCCATTAGGCACTAAGAGTTGAAACACCTCTTTGAGAATCATTAGCATCCCTCCGTAACAAAAAGAGTGAGGATTTCAGGACCAAAGTTTTTAGCAGAAATGTGTCTAGAATTTAAAAATCTGTTTTGTCCAAATCCTGTTTATCTTAATATCCATCTTCTGTTGATGGCAATTGATACTGGTTTTTCTGCTACAGTATTAGCATTGTTTTTTCCTAATTATTAAATAGATCTAGTTTAGTTTTTTAAAAGTGAGCATTAAAGTTATTGATTACATTATAGTGAGGCAGAGTGCAGAAATGGGGGGAAAAAAAAGATGGAAAAAGTCCATAGGCCAATTGTGCCACATCAAGGAAGCCTACATCAGAGACCATTTCAGGGAAGAAATGAACAATTATGTCAAGTGCAACACAAGGTCAAAAAGGACTTGATTTTTCAAAGGGCACTGTTGACCTCTGAGAGCCTTTCACAGTAGATGTGGATGGAAACAAGACTAAGCAAGGATTAAATTGGCAGTGAAGAGGTGGACATGATCTAGATAGCCATGAACCACATTTGGAAGGAAAATACGGCGTTATAAGTTAGGAAGCCCTTCTCATATTATTTCTGACTTGGCTGAATGAATACTCAGTGGTAAATCTGTGAAGGCATTTACTTACCTGGCATTCAATTTTATGCTGGTGGTATTTTTTAAAAATGTAATCTACTTCTTTTCTTGAGTGGCACTCTTAAATATAAAGAAAACATTTGTATTGACTTGAACACAACTTCTACCGACTCCTATGTCTAAATATGCCATCAATAAACTCTCCAGTAAAAAATAAAAAGACAAAAAAATCCATGAGGTAAGTACTATTATTACTCTCATTTTGAAAGTTAGAAAAAATGAGAATTAGGAATGTTAACCTACCTCGGTGACATTTACCCAGTAGAGCCCATATTTCATCCCCAAGCAATATGCTGGAGCCCACACTCCTGATGCCAATGTATGTCGGCCTTGTAAAACCTAAAAAGTAAGTTATAATAAGCATATAATATGGTTTATCCGATATGAAAGAGTCAGTTCCAGAAATATGTTAACTTCAAAAATGTTCTCTCATATAGCGGGTCTTATAAAGGAAAGTAATTCATTTCCGTTGGGTACCCTATACTTAAAAAGTAGTAGACTACCTCTTTATCAAATATGTTTTTTGCCTTAAACTTCTCCCAGGCCCAGCTCAAGAACCACATCCTTCATGAAGCTGCTCCTGAGTCTTTTCCTTTCCTAAATGTCTGCAGTATTCATGGGCCCCCACCATAGCCCAGTTGGTACATACTATGCCTACTGGAAATCATGTAAAATTTTGTATGAGTACTTAATAAATTATTTCATGGAATACATCAAAGATCCAACACTAAATTAAAAAGTCCACACCCAAAGTAAAAACTCTTAACAATCCTTTATCCAAGACGTCATTTTATACTCGGCTTGATACTCATGCTCTTAGCTCTCCTAGTGTTTCCACGTCCAAAGCCAGGCTGCACTGAATTCTTTAAAGCTGAAGCAAGCTTATTCAGTCAGCTCTAAATATAAATGTTTACTGGAACACAAACCAGGAGGAGCCTATGAGAAAAGTAAAGGGAATAAAGCTTTTGCAATTCTTTTTCTCAGAACCAAATATTTAAATAGTATTTTAACTGGCATTTAAGCTAGCCAGGTTTAACAGTTCTAAAGATAGAAGAATACTAAACTAGGCCTAATAAAAAAAAAAAGAGATCAGCATGGAATGCTCATTAAAACCCAAAGTCACCAGCAAGAATTTTCTATTATCTTCAGTCCTTTCTTTTAAGGTTTATTGTGCCAATTATGACATTACCATGTATCGATATGCCTGTACGTCTGTCACCTCTGCAAGACTGTGAGCACCTCACAAACAAGGACTGTGTCTTTGCATGTCAAAAGGTTAGTCCTGAATGGTTGTGTTCAACACTAACATCGGCTCCTCATTAGACCCTTCCTGGACAGTAACAATGGCTGACTTTCACTTAGCGGTTACCACGAGTTGATCTCTATTCTAAGCCCTTTGTAAGCACGAATTCACTTGCCCTTTCAAAATCCAATAAAAAAATAGTGCTCTGGTCAATCATTCCCATTTTACAGATGATTCAATCGAGACACAGAGAGGTAAAGAAAACTGTCAAGGCAGAACCAGCGTTTGAAAACAGGCTGTCCTGCCCCAGCCTGTAAACTCTCCATCACTACATAGCAATGCCTTAGTCACAATAGTGCTGGGGATCAGAAAAAGTGGGCAGAAATTTAGAAGTCTGAACTAAAACCTCTGTACTTTTAATCAGAGCCTCGGGTGATTCTGATGCAGATGGTCTGAGAACCATATTGAAAAACACTGTTTTAAGTAATAGTCTTGGAAATATTTTTAAGAACTGGTTTTTGTTTACTGTTATAGTTCACCAACCATTTCCATATATGTTATCTCATTTCGTCCTCATAACAACCCTGCAAAGTAGCTATTACTGTTTCCCATGTTTGTGAATTGAAAAAAGCAAGTCTCAGAAAGCTTACCCATGACCACACTGATGTCAAACATAGATTTTCCAATTGTAAACCTGGTGCTCTTCCCATGACACTGACCCCCTAACTGGCCTTCCTGCTTCTGCTTCTGCCTCTCTTGAGCTCATAATCCACACAATAAACAAAGGATCTTTTTAAAGCATAAATCTCATAATGTCATTTCCAGTGGATTCTCATTACATGTGGGGAGAATCTAACTCCCTTACATGGCCTGCAAGGCCCCTCATGACGTGGCCCCACCTGCCTCCCTGACCTAATCTCCTACCCTCTGCCCTCCCTCCTATACTCCAGCAACTATGCTCTTTCCTTTCTAACGCTCTCATGTCAAGTTCTTTTCTCTAACTGGGCTTTTGCCCCTTTCCTATTCCTTATTTATTTTATGCCAGCATCTGAAATTAACCAATTAATTGGGTGATTGATCATGGAGATGGTGAGGAAAGTGCCCTTGTCTGACTTGTTTCATTACCTAACATTTACGAAGTGCCAGGTGTGGGTCCAAATACCTCACATGTAGATCTGTATAATTTTCACAACTGAGAACCTACGTCACCAACTAAGTGACAGCTGAATTTACCCAGAACCTGTGCCTTTTACCAGTTACCTGAACTCTCTCCAAGGACCAGCACCCCACTTTTTCATACAAGCCCTCATCTGTGTGCCATCATGCTCAGACACAGCCCCTTGACCAAGCCACCCGTGCCCATGGTTGAAATCATTCTAAACAGAGAATGCTTTGATGAAAACATGTGCTTTACCCCCACCCCCTGCGTTTTCCAGTCCCATCTCCAAAGAAACAAATTTAAATCGAGGCAACAAAACTAATTAGAAACTACAGAATGAGAATCCAGCATGCCCTTAAGATCAAAGTAATGTCAGGGAATGTAAACTGTAGAATTACTCTTTATTTGGTAGTAATGGTGGGGTGGGGGGGTGGAGGGAGTGAGGAAAGGGACCCTCAGAGTTGACTCCATATGATCTCAGAGGAAATGCTCCATAATGAGCATCCCAAACCAACAGAAGTAGAAGCCTATTAATCAAGATGAAGCAGCAAGTGGCCAAACAACCATTATTTCCCTTCCAGACATCTCACTGGTTTGGAGGTCAAATATCTATTCTTCATCTAGCATAAAAAGCTGCCATTTGGGGGACGTTGGGTATTTTATTATTATTTTGCTTTGTTTTGCTTTAAGACATCTGCCATTTCTGCGAACAAAGATTTTTGTTCTGTGGTTCCTAATAAGCTTTGCAAGGTGGTTTTCCTGGCATATGAAGAAGTCATTTGAATAATAAAGGCTCATATTTATAATTACATTGAGTTAAATAGATTTGCTTAGCTTAGGGTTTGGGGTTATTCATAAACAGATGTGAGAGTCCAGAAAGCCTCTGTAATTTCAACAATCTCACTGCTCTGGGGGTGCTGAAAGGCTTAGAAGCCTGAATGTGAGTTAAAGAAGCTTTTCCCAACTCCCTGAATAATCAACACCGTACCTCGACCTGAGTCTACTTCTCTCAACCCAATACTATTCATGCTTACTAGCCAGTTGCCAGTATGAGGGCAATGAATGAGCCTGACTCTAAGCTGGGAACTTTCACTCCCTAAGCGTTCAGGAAGGAGCCTTTTATGAAATGCTTTGCTCTGTTCTCAGAATATAGTCTACAGTCCTATTTGAAGCTGCTGGTTTCAAAAGAGTGGTGAAAAGAGGTCCCCCACCCAAGTAACACCTTACGGTCTAGACCTTCCCTGACAGCCACCTCTTTTCTTGAAACTTACCAGCCCATGAGCCATCCCTCAGTTACTTGGGAGGTGATGGAGTTAATTTCGGGCCACATTTAGAAACCTGTAATGTGCTTCCCTACTTGAAAACACACTTTTGAAAAAAATACGTGTTTGGGGCCATGGAATTCTTGGCCACTGATTTTCAATCCTTGATGAAGTGGATCCTCTTTTACAGATAAATTCCTACATGAAACCACAATACATAAAACAGGAAAAAGTCCAGCTGCTCTAGTTAAAATGTCATTTATATAGAGGCTCCCTAACTGTCCTACCTCTGTCCCTGATGCCTCATCCAAAACCTAGAATTCCCTGGACACAGTCTGAAGACTGTTCTGAGGATCTGGCCAAAGCTCTTGAGCATCAAACAGAACTGCCTTCATGTAATAGCTAACACGTTAGACCTCTGTGGGGCCTTAAATAAACTCTGAACTGTGATCTCCAAAGTTCTGATAATTTCTCAAGCCAACTCCACATCAATCTGGATAGTGGGTTTAATAGTATTTCCCAAAAAGTCATGTACATCCAAAACCAAAGAACATGACCTTACTTGGGGGAAGGTCCTTGCAGATACAATTAAGACGAGATTCAAGGTGAGATTGTATTAGATTACATTGGGCCCTAAACCCAATGAGAGTATCTTTTTAAGGCATGGAAAAAGGAGAAGAACAAGGACATAAAGAAGAAAGCATTGTAAAGACAGAGGCAGAGCTGTCTGTAAGACAAGGATTGTCATCAACCACCAGCAGCTAAGAGCAAGCCACGAGACAGTTTCGTCCTCACATCCTCCAAAAAGAACTAACCTTGCCGACACCTTGATTTTGGACTTCTGGCCTCCGGAACTGTGAGACAATGAATTACTTTGTCTTCAGTTACCAAGTTTGTGACAATATGTTACAGCAGCCCTAGGAAAGTAAACGCTCTTTCACTTAGTAGGCAAATATTTGCAGAAGGAATATTTGTTGAGTGAATATAGTAAGTCAGTTCAATTTGATACAGCAGCTGACTAAGAAAAATGTTTAGTAATAAGTGTTTCAGGAGGAGAGAGAAGCTTATGACGGAGGCCAGAAAGAACCCATTTTTCCTTCGACTCTATTCTGAGACAAGACTCGGGCAGAGCCTCTGAGGGACCACATGAGGGAGTGGTTCATGGACAAGGAACACATCTAGGGAAGATGAAACAATGACCATCACTTCTGGCTACCTGAGAAACACCAGTAGCTCGCCGGTGCTTTCTCAAAGATGTCCTGGCACAAGGAGAAGCCATTCGTTTTGTCTCGGGCCGTTAAGAAAGTACAACTAGCATACATGAAACAGGTGGGTATTGGTAAAGTATTTTATATAATTAAGGTAAAGATTATTTTAAATATTTTTATTTATTTATTATTTTTCAATAGAGGTCAACACTAGCTACAAAGTTTATTTTTCAATAGAGGTCAACACTAGCTACAAAGTTTATTTTTCAATAGAGGTCAACACTAGCTACAAAGTTTATTTTTCAATAGAGGTCAACACTAGCTACAAAGTTCTTACGGCTTTTCCTATTGTGTACCATCTTGCCACCTTGGCTTCTATTTTTTTAATCCATGATCATCCAGGCTTTTTTGGACTCTGCCTCGTGGGCGCCCTCGTCACCTGTTTTGTGCCTCCACACTCTTTGCCTGACCATAGTGTGATTCCGACGCAGTATACCTAATGACCAAATTTCTACTTATTTAATGTCCCTGAAGAGTTCTTGAAATGTAATGAAGTAACTGCTTTCCCTGTAATTTATGCATACATTTATATACTGAACTGTAGTTTAATCAAACTCCTTTGCTTTGTGTAGTATAATAGCAATATCTAATGAAAACATATGAAGTATGTGTTTCATAATTACCCCAGACAGCTCATTGCGGTTTGCTTCCTACTTAATCCCAAAATTCCTATCTTCCTGCACTGTAAACACTTTCCTTCCCTTCTCATCAATCTCAGTTATGTAAATGAAGCAGGGGCGGTGGCACAATTACTTTTTTTCTGGATGTTATCAAAGGCCTTATTCTTAGAGAAACAGCTGACAAGGGCACCCGCTAAAAATGGTCCTTTTGTTTGCTGGAAAAGCTGCAGCAGACCTAATGTTGGGAGAACTTTGCACAAGCACTGGAGTGGCGCTGCTGGGGCCGGTGAATGCCGACGTGCATAGGAGCTGGAAATCCCCCTAGTGCTGGCAAGCCCAGCGTTGGCCGTGAACCTCGCTCAGTACTCTACTTTCTGCAGGCCATGCGTGGAGAAAAGCCATCCCAATAAAATTAACTTCCATGGACTAAAAGTAAATCTCTGGTTGAGTTCAGAGTGTCTATATAGGAAATGGTCCTCTGACTGCAGGAATAAGCACACCAGCCGTCAGAGAACCTGGAACATCCGACTACGTACGTGTTTGTCCTCTCTGGAGATCTAGATTCACTGCCGGTTTCCAGTCCACGGGGAAGGCAGGGCAGCACAGCAGGTTGGCCAAAGAAGAGACAACTCTCTTTAGATTGTCAGTACCGTTTAAGTGTCTCTCCCTTACTTCTTTCTATTAGAACGATTCCTTTTCTGTCTATTCCATCTAAGGAGGAAAAATAATATTTCCCATTCTTTCACTGCTCCAGAGGCTGTGGATGGAACACACAAACCACGGGGCCATGGAAGAACATACTAAGAGCTGAAGCCAGAGAGTCTCAGTACCCACTGACCATGAGCTCGAGCAAGTAAAACAATCTGTGAAGCTTTGGGCTTCTCATCGGCAAAATGGAGATGATGCCATCTATCATTTCAGGTCACTGTGAGAATAAAAAACATAGCATAGCGCTCGGCACTCCAAAGAAAAATTTTCCCTTCTTGCTTTCTAAGCCATTTTCTTTCTACCGGGTGAGACATTCATTTGTCTGATAAACATTTATGTAACACTTAATTTCTAACAGGCACTGTGCTGGAATCTGAGATAGAACATAGTCATGGACCACATGAGTCTGACTGTCTAGCAGGGAGGGTGGACCGATTAAAAACATATTATACAAATTATATTTGCAAACTCTATGTACTCGAAAGGGAAAGCACAGAATGTGCTGGTATCATTGACGAGGTGAAGACAGGACAGGGAATATGGGGAAGCGTCCCTCACAGAGAGTGTGGGAGGCGTATATAAAGGTCTACGGGCTGAGAGAACCAGAAGTTGAAGAACTGAAAGGCACTTCCTAAACTATCCAGGATAAGAAGTTGTCAGCATTATCATTAAGATCTCCAGGGAAGAATTTTGCACACTTTCCCTTGACAATCTAGTCTAGTGGTTTTTGTGGGGGAGGGAGAATAGGTGGGGGGGGGTAAGGAGTGGGACAATATAAAATTATAGGAAACTTGAAACTTGTAACTGTTCTTAGAGTATGTCCCCAGGTAATATGCGGCAGTAGGATTTGAATTATTAATTTGTGTTTTATTCTCATTGCATTTCCTCTTTTCCTATTGAATGAAGTAGCTAGGTCCTTATACTCTATTACTTCATTGACGGTCTTTATTTCAAAGTATAATAAAAATGTACTGGGAAATGAATTCTGGAAGACTGAACAGTTTGAAGGGACTATGGTTGTGGAAAGGAGATAGAGGTAAAGGTAGAAGAAAGGTCGGGAGTAGAAAGAGAAGAAAAACGAGAATAAGAAATCTTCTAATATCTAAAATGACATTCTCTGTCATCACAGAAGAAAGAGGATTCAGTTTGCTTCAAAGAAAATAGAGGAACGTGACTGTACTCGCATCTTCAGATTTATAGAGTAAGATTCACATGCCGTACTTACTACAATGAGGAAATCATTAAGTTGAAGATCTTTTGATACCTCCAATATGTAGAACTTTCTCTCTGATGTACAAAGGGGACCCTGTGTTGTGTTAAAGTCAGCACCGCTGTAGGCCTATGTTAGAATACCACGAAAGCTATAATGTGGGCAATAAGCCCTGCCAGGCTTGCTGTCCTCAGCCCCTCCTGGACACCTCATACCCACAGACTGATCTTCATTACAGGAATGGCATGACTAGTCATTACGTAATTTGTGGATAACTGAATAAGACGTAATTCTCATACAACCCATGTACCTGAATGTCTATTCTTCTTGAGATATAAAACCAGTCTATTAATTCACTATTCTGTGTTTTCTTACATGATGGTCAGTCAAATGCAACCACGGGAGGTGACACAGGAGAGGCTAAGGAAAAAAAACGTTAATTGTAGTCACAGGTCTTGGGGAGGGGTGCCTCCATGTCCGGCAGGCTCAAAGGGGAAACACCAGGTTTTGGTCAGGTGACAGAAGCAAGGGGAAAGCTGAAGCTAGAGCCTTTATTGGGGTTTCGAAAGGCAAGGTAGGGCAGAAAAACATATGAAGACTGTCTAGTTTGAAGAATTTCAGCAAGCTCTAAACTATAGGAGTGGTCCCTAGGTGCCTGGTACCTGGCCCCCGAATGATTAAGGCAGAGGTCTATTCCTTCCTAGAGCGTGTGGGCCACGCAGCCGAGGCGTGGCTCTAGATTGCTTAGCTGACTAATCAAGGGCATGCCTTGCTTTTTCTAAGAATTGGCTGTTCCAGGGAGGGCCAGTCTCTTCCTAGTCAGAAAGGTTTTTTAAGATCTCAAAAAACACCGTAATATACAGAATATAAAAGATACATATAGTATATTCACTGTGCATATGTAAAACTCACTTTCTGTAAAAATTCATTTTACATGTGTAAAACAGATTTTTAAAGTATTGATGAATTAATGTGTACTACATCACTGTTCATCACTTCGCGAGGGACATTTTGAGAATTGTCAGAGTCGTCTGATTGTCAGCTCTGAGAGAAGTATGTTCTATTTTGAGCCTCCCAGAGTCCATTGACCCTTTTACTTGGCTTTTTCAACATTCAGGCATAAACATCTCACCCTTCTAGCACGCGCACTGACTCCACCTCCACCCCTGTGTGCGGGTCCTGATTGGCTCAGCCAATCACCACTCAGGTTTTATCCTCCTGGCCATGGTGATTGGTTCAGAGAATGTGACCAAACGGACCAATCAGACAATTGGATACATTTGCTGAGGGTTTTTGTTAACAAGTTTACTTGATCCCCAGGAAAAAACTTCTGCTAGAGGCTGTCTTTTCCTACCGGACGTGAATAAGGAACAAATAACTCCCACTAGCTGTGGGCGCCAGCCTATGATTACAGAAGACAGGAGAGAAAGGAAGAAATGTGTTCTTTGGGGGTCATTGTTGATTCATGGGATTAATCACCTATTTCAGGACTTTTTAGTTATATAAGACACCCCTACCCTCACCGTTGCCCTGACTTTTTAAAAGTCAACTGGACTCACATTTTCCGTTACTTGCAATTAAAAGCTATCTGGCACAAGGTCCTTGTTTTCTTTCCAAATTCACTTTATTTTGTTTCTGGTGCTAAAGGAGAGAAGGCTTACTCAATTTCTTCTCTTTCGTGTTACAGCAAACAAAACAGGTGAATTAGAAAGGTGAATTGCAGCTTTACTAGGCAATGAATTTTGAATAATATAATAGCAGCCTTTAGGAGGAAAATTGGCAGCAATGCATAATTATTATATGTGAAGCAAAAATATCCAATTACACAACTTTATACACATGCACGTGTTCTAACTTAGCTTCCCTCCGTTTGTCCTTATGCAAAGGCCCCCCTGGATTTCTAGGAAGACAGTGCCGATGTCAGCCTCCTTGACGGAGCATAGCATTCTGACCCAGCTGAAAACCTGGAGCCCTGTCAGGTCATCTATAGGTTTTTTTAATTTCCTCCTCCTAAAGGAGAAAAGCAGGGGAAGACCAGCCCGAGAGAAGGGGGGGGGGGGGGGAGCACAATAACTAAGTAAAAGAAGAAAATGAAAGGTCAAATAAAAGGTCAGAGAAAATTATTTTTTAACTCTCATTCTTCACTATTTCTTTTGTCCTTTCACAGCCTCAGTTTTTTAGAAACTAAGGAGAGAAAATGAAAATGAGTTTCATTAGATACACCACTTTTGTCGGACTCAGTCTTGAGTTGATCAAATGAGGCAGCTGAACTGAGAATGAATCTTCCCTGTGATTAGCTCGCACTCTTGAAGTAGCCAGGCACCTGTGAGGATAGGGGTGGAGAGGAGATAATAATTGGGCTCTCATCTTTTATAATTATGTGTGTTTCAAGTGGATGTGAACGGTGGGGTTTGCGAAGGCTACATAAAAGGAAAATTCTGTGATGAGCACTTCAGTCATTAACTCTGGTATTCAAAAGGAGAGAGGGATAAAATTGTGAACAATAGAAGACTTGAGACACAGGGACCCCAAAATAATAATGTTTACTGAAAATTAGGACAATTGTTTGTTTATTTCACATCTTACAGCATCTTTATCATACCAAATAATTACCGTAGCTATTGACAGGACACACTGCAAACTGCTTTGTCCTTTGTATTCAAAGCCTCTGAAGTTTCAGAAAAAGTTAACAGTTTTTTTCCTTTCTATATTTAATTTTTCAAGTAACTATGACCAGTAAATGAGAAGATGCTATTTATGTATGTGGGGATCATGGGGGAATGTTCACAAAATATCAGGTGTTCTAGAAATTTTATTCTTTTTTAATGTTGAACTTTCCCTAAGAGTCTGTTCCTATGTTTAGTCTTACCTGTAAGATTTGGGTTCCTAAGCAGAATATAATGAATTTATTGATTTTCTCCTTGATATATTATATTGTCTGTAATCAGAATATACTTCTAGCAAATGCATATTCAGAGGTGCGGCTTAATCAAGGTTTTGGGGGCCAGACAGCTTTTCTGCCCCTTATTAAATGGGAACAATTGCTGTTTTCCCAACATAACCAGTAACTAGTAATAATTTCTATTTGAGGGGCGCCTGGGTGGCACAGCGGTTAAGCGTCTGCCTTCGGCTCAGGGCGTGATCCCGGCGTTATGGGATTGAGCCCCACATCAGGCTCCTCCGCTGTGGGCCTGCTTCTTCCTCTCCCACTCCCCCTGCTTGTGTTCCCTCTCTCGCTGGCTGTCTCTATCTCTGTCGAATGAATAAATAAAATCTTTAAAAAATAGTAATAATAATTTCTATTTGAAAGATACATTGATAAAGCAAGATTTAAAAACAAACAAGTAGTTATAGTTCCAGCTGCCTGTATCTCCATGAGGGGGTTGATTTGGTTCATCAATGCATTCGCATCACCTAGGACAGGGTCTGCCCTATGTCACTAATACCTAATATGTCATCAAGTATTATTGAATGAATATATAAATACATTTTTTTAACATGTCATTCTCACTAAATTTCAACTGTAGCCAATTACTGTTTAATCTTTCTCTACCCATGGCTTTCCACCAGGCTTGGGTAGGATGGTTATATCATCTCACCATGAATACCTGTGTCTAGACAAGAGCCCTTTTGAAGTATAAATACTGCTAGAACTAGAGCTACATTTGGCACAAAACAAAAAACAGAAAACATTTGGTCTTTTTTCTCTTACAGATTGCTACTTCCTAGAGAAAAAGCTCTCACTGTCTGCTTACAGCCAGCCAGTTGGAGGAAAGGCCCTAATTATCTTTCCAAGTTTTGGCACTCAGACTCTATTTCCTCTTTTGGCTTCAGATCAAACAAAATGTGAAAGGAATTTTTAAAAAATCAACAGGGCAATAATACTCTTCTGTGTGGAACATAATCAGAAAATTTTTTTCTACCAAATACTGATATAAACTCTATTCGGTTTGATCAGAAGTTTTAGATTTCATACACTGCTCAGATCTACAATTAAAACCCTATTAGCACACCAGATTTTCTTATTATAGCTAAGAGTGTTTCGAAGGGAACATATCACCTTCAGTTGCAAAGTGATCTCGATTACAGGGCTTCATTTAAAGCATGCTGAATACATATAAAACATTTACTCTGTCTTTCTTCATGTTCTTTATCAGGGACTACTTCTCTGTTTTGAAACCAGAATTTTATTGTCTTTTTTCTCTCTTTATAGCCTGCCTTGTTTCTCCCTCTACTACCCACCTCCCCACACACACCATTCCTTGAGCTTACCATTTGTCTACTCCACCTGTTTCTCTTCCTCTACGCATTAACGTACACAAATTCCCGCTTCCCTCCCCAAACTGACCTCACTATTTTTACATCATTCACCTTTTGAAGAACAGAGAAGTTGGAGAAGATAGTATGCAACTTTCTATTTTTCCATTTCTCCTGAGTAGTCGTCTCACTAAAGAAACCTCTATCAGTAAGACAGACCTATGCTATTAGAGAAGAATGAGTAAACATTAATACTTAAATTTAAAGAAAACTAAAAACATTTCCAGCTTCTTTATTGAATTAAACACATAGGGGCGTGTGGGTGGCTCTGTCAGTTAAGCGTCTGCCTTCAGCTCAGGTCATGATCTCAGGATCCTGCGATTGAGCCCCACATTGGGCTCCCTGCTTGGCAGGGAGCTTGCTTCTCCCTCTCTCTCTGCTGCTCCCCCTGCTTTTGCACTTTCTGTCTCTCTCAAATAAAATCTTTTAAAAAAATCTTAAAAAAAAAAGAATTAAACATATAAAGTAACTCAAAACCAAGGTTCACAGCTAACAACATATTTTCTTACATTTTATTACATTTTATGAAAATGATTACCAATTAGCTGGTGAGGAGGTATGTAATTCATGTATCGAGCCCATTCAAATATTTTAAAGGAAGAAGCCATATAAAATATATCTAGCACTGAGTTTGTGATATAAAAAATTCCCAATAAATGGTTGGTAAATACATAAATCAGTGAACTCAAGAGTCAGTAAATCACTCTGGTTGAAGTGTGGAATATGAATTGGAGACTGGGCCAGCTGGAACTGGTAAGAGCAGGTAAAATTTTAAAGATATTGAGGAAGTAAGTGAGGAGGATCTAAAAGCAGAGATGGAGAACAGGGGTTAGACATGTTTTAAAGACAGAGAGGAAGTAAAATCTCTAGGATTTGCTGCCTGGGTTTGGAGCTACCACACAGAAGATAGAAAAGACAAGTAATCCTGAGGTAATCGTTCGGGGTCCAGAAGCAAAAAAAAAAAAAAAAAAAAAAATCAAGAAAGAATTCTTGAGACATCTTTAGTGCAAAAAAGGTGGTGTTTTAAAAGCATGAGGACAGGACATGTGGGCAGAAGGAGCTGCACCGGGGTCTTGAGGAGTGGCTGACTGTATACTTTCAAGTTGGGAGGGGGTTAGGGATAATGTAACTCTAAGGAATTCGGAAGCAAAGTTCCCAGAACCTGGAGGGGTCATTTACTACTGTCCAGTAAACTTTAGTCATGAGACCCTTCAGATGTATATCAGTGGGCTATATGTTTGGAGGATGATTGCTAACATATATCTTGGGGAGTGGGAGGGAAGAGATAATGGAAGTTTCCAAAGGGACTTTCATACATTAAAGAAGATCTATAGGATCCTGGAGGTCGAGCTAATATCCAGCTAAAGTTACCTTTTGCCTTCAGCAAAGTATTAACATTGAGGCAGTTGAGTCCTGGAAGAAGGTCACCCTGCCTGTCTCAGGTTCTTGTCAATATGGGCTGTAAGTTGTAAGGAAGTTTGATTTCCTGTATTTCTTTTGCCTTTGTTCTCTGCATCAATCCTGGGTGCCAGCTGGTTTTCACCTGAAACTCTGAACATTTCAAAAAATTCCATGAACGTCCAGCAAACATGGATGTTTATGAGTTTATAAGACTTAGAGACTACAAGTACTGACCATTACGAGATCATCTCTCCCCCAATGAATCTCCCCCATGGTGACTTTCTGTGTCTGTCTACTTCTTCGTTGTACTAAATTAATTAAACAAGTGGGCTGGTAGGCCTAAGCAAACCAAAACCTAAGCCTGTAATTAAATCCTAAGGACAACCAATCACAAACAGCCAACTAGACTTTCCCAAATAATGCGTCTCATTAAGCCATAACCAATCAAATCGTTTTCTTGCTTTACTTCCTCCTCTTGTCTGTGAAAGTGTCGCCCTGCCCCTCCGCAGGGGAATGCTACTAACCACTTCGGGTTTGGCACTGCCCTATTCCTGTGGATTTTGGCTCAAATATACACTTAAAATTTTTAATATTCCCCAGTTTATCTTTTATCGCTCCCATTTGATCGCCTGCACCCTACAGAAAAGATCTCTTTCATTCGTTAAATTTAAAGTGCCCTTCACTTCAGTTCTTTTACGATTTCGGATTCCTACACTGCTCATCTCTTGTAGCTGGCCCCAGTATCTTCACCTGACATCTTTATCACAACCCACCTCTTCCCCCTCCTTCGCGCATGGCTAGGACACACACCTGTGAGATCAAGCAAGAGCCCAAGAGACTGTTTCTCCTTCACTTGCAGAGGTTTTCATGGAATTGGTTTATTCTCACATATTTTCAGTGAAAAATAAACCATTTCCAAGCCTCTTTTTCTTTTTTCCTTTTGTTTTTCTTCTTCACTCTCACTGACCTAGATTCTGCACACCAGATGTGCTCACCTGGAACTCAGACTAAATGGAAAAACGTTCACTCCCTGCTCCTGTTGTACCTCAGGTCACAATCTGGAGAATTCCTCTACAGAGAGAAAGGTTGGAACACATATTTCTAATTCTTAGGAGGAGGTAATTAAATAATTTCCTTTTATGATACTGTCTTTGTTCTCTTCTTGAAAGGCAAGAGCAGCCCCTTTATCACTTTAAACAGGGCAAACTAGTATTTCTAACCCTCCTCCCAAAGTTAATTAACATGTAAATACTTGTCAGTAAAAGGTAACACTTCAGCAATTAGCATATAAATGGGCCAGGGACAATATTCTGCCATAAAGGAGACAGCTTGGAAGATTTTGCCAAATGTATTTGGAAAGAAAAAAAATAAAATAAAATAAAGCCTTCATCATTTCCATGCAAACAGTTATGAAATAGAATGTCAGCGGGAGCCTGGGGTAAAGGGAGAACTACCCAGCTTGGATAGGAAGGGGTGACGTTTGCATACACGACTTGGTTTTATGTACATGTTTACTCAAGAAGCCATGATGGAAAGTGACTAATTGTTTATGTCCAGAAAACACATCATGTTTGTTTGATTTTAATGAATATCATCAACGAAGGAAACAGAAAGCCATAGGTGGGAGAAGAATTTAAGGGCTAATTTTTCCATACTGGGTGTAATGATGAGTACACTCACAAAATTGCACATACAGGGATTGCTTCCACTCAGCCCTGAATTTGTGTTTCAAATGAGGTAATTGTGCACCTAATGATCCGTTTGCACAAGCAATTACCTGATTGGCATATGCCAGGTGAGCTTTTGAGAAATAATAGGACAAACACACTTGGTCTTGGCACCCATAGCACCCAAATTTGAAAAAATGCAATAATAGTTATATTACATTTGTGACAATCTTATGAGAATTGGGTCTCCATGTGTGGATGGGATGTTGAAGCTAATAAAAGATAAGTCACCAATCCAAGAGGAAAATAAATTCCTTATCACACTGGCAAAGATACTAGTTACTTTACATTATTAAAGCTCCAATGTACCCTAGTTTATGGGGGAAAACCTAGGATTTCTCATCAGAAAACCTGGATTAAAATTTCTATGCCAACTCCAGATATCCAAATTTAAGCAGGTTCCTTACAAAACATGAAATCACAGTTCCTCAAAATGGAGAAAATAGTCTTGTTCATGTGGAAACTGAATTTGATCATTATTATTCATTGTGTCTAGTATTACTGGTACTAATATGAAGTAAATCATGCTGATATTAAAGAAATCGTGTGGGTGCTGGTGCCCAGTCAAGGTGAACCCTAGCGGGACTCTCTCACCTGCTACTGTTGGTCTATTCAGTATCTTGTCCTCACCTCCATTTGGTGGGGCTGACAACCTGGGTCGCACCTCTCTGACCACCAGGTAACAGGTGAACCAACTCAGTTGAAGTTATTCTGGACAGAATCACCCTTGAAGCCTGTTTCCCTGATATTTTCCAAATCTAACAAATTCCCTTCTAGGCTAGTCCAAGTTCCAATGGTTGGGTCAAAAATAGATTAGTCTTCCAAATTTGAGGAGGGGGTATATTTTCAAAGCCCTTAGCCTAGGTAGTGTGTTTACTATAGAACAGAGGAGAGGGTCAGCACATCAGCCTCCACCTACTCCGAAGCTGGCCTTTTTCTCCCTGTGCTCTAGAAAGTCACTGTCCAGGAGAACTTTCTGTGGTGATAGAAATGTTCCATAATTCTCACGGTCCAACATGGTAGCCATATATAACTAACCATATATAACTATTAAACACTTAAGTGTAACTAGTGAGAACTCAGAAAGTAAATTTTTTAAATTTTATTTTAATTAAATTGAAGTTTCAAGAGACACATGAAACTTTTGGTATATTAGAGACTGCTCTATTAGGCAGGGAAAAAAAACAAACATTTTATCAAGTGATAACTGGACACTGTAGCCTATGAACATTATTTACTGTCCGCAGTTCTTTGCTCCTACCCTTTACAAAGAGTCAGTGCCAGTCCTCCCTTTCCATGGCAGTTTTGACACCTTTTAAGCCATTCTTCTTTCTCTTCCTTGTCACCAAAATAAGCTAAGAAACAGCACAGGGATCTAAAGACTATAGCTAAGGTACTCTTACTAGAACCCAACCTAAAAGCAAAATGAAACCAAAGAAGCAAACAAGGAACTAGGCAGAACTTTTTAGAAGCCTTTAATATCTACAATCCGAATGTCGGTGGGCATTAGTTAGGAGGGTTTCCTCTAATCGAGATGTTCTATTAAGGAATCAGAGTCTGCGACCTAAGCAAGTATCTAAAATCTTATAGCCTAAAAATTATTCCTAACTTGACTGGGCTTTGAAGACATAAACGTAGTTTATTACTAAAGCATAGTAATAATAATACAGGAACTACAACAGTTGATCATTTATTATGTCTCAGGCACTCACCTAAGAATTTTGCTTACTTTATGTAATTTATTGTTCATGACAGCCTTATGAGAGGCCTGTTCTTATTTTCCCCATCTTACTGACTGCAGAACTGAGACTACAGAAGACCCCGTAATTTGTCCAAGGTCATAGCAAGAACATGTGGCAGAGTTAAAGTTCAAAACCAGATCAGTGAGACTCCAGAGCCTGCCTCCATCACCACTACGCGCTGTGGTTTTGTACCACTTCAAGGCAGGGATATTCTAGGAAAATGATGGAATTGCTTAGGTTTCACAGAAGAGCAAAAGTTTTCATGCTAGACAACCGTTCTGCCAATAGATTAGTATCGGTGAGTCTGCGAACAGGTGAACTGCTTCCTGGGCAATTTAAGGAGGCAAATGAGTATCAGGCCTGACCTTCCTCTAGGGCAAACAGTGATATCACTTCTTCCTAAAGGGCTGGAATGGAATGAGACGCTTGCATCTAGTTTTGTGGGAAGGTTAATTCTCTGCAGTGACCAGCTCGGGAAGAGCTCATTGACAGGAATACAGTCATGCCTTCACCAGTTTAGGGTGAGGCCCCGCATCCCATCATGCTCCTGTCAGCCTCCTAATTTTTTCCCTTCTAAGAAGCCTGCAATGCTGCTTAAATGTCCGGGCTTTTGCAAATGATTTATAGTACCATTTGAGATTGCCATTCTTGCTGAAGTGTAAATAAAGTGGCGAGGCTGTCTCAGAATTGAAAAATAGTGATCTAGTCCAAAATAAAAATATTCATAATTCTGGTTTCCAGAAACCAGGGATGTGAAATGGAGGTCATGGGCAGGAGGTGGGGGAATAGAAGGTGGCACTTTCCTTTGAGGATACAAAAACCTTCAGCATGCATGTGTATACACACGTGTGTGCACTTTTGCACACGGGCACGCACCTACACTTATGTCCTGTCAGTGTTCACCGTGCTACCCTGTTCCTCCCCCTCTTCCTGTAACACTTGTGACCGAGTGATCCTCGGGTATATTCTCCCCTAAATCTGATCATATTCTCGCTATTAAAACATTAAGAATTTTTACAGCCATTTACAAAAATGCTAATGAACACTTCTGTAGGTTTTGGGGGAAAAGTTAAATGTAAAATACAGCAGAAATATGGATATTGGTGACAACCAAAAATACGAACTTTCCTGGATGATAATTCTACATACCAGGACATGATCGGATCCAATTACATTGAGTTCTATTCAGTAATCACTGTGTAATGGGATAGACTCACAGAGTAATAGGATTTGTTTAAGGCAAGGGTAGAGGAGCTTAATCCACATTAGAGATCATAAATGCATTAAGAGTAGAAAAGACTGATTGATACCAAACCTTTGGGAGGAAATGGAGAAAATGACAGTATTTTTAAGGTTTCGATGTATGGTGTCTCTGAAGAGTCTTGGGGGACATTTACAAACTTTGTCACCTAGCAGTTTTCATCAGTAACATCTCTGAAAATAGAATTTAAAAAAGAAAGGGCTCAATCTAAAGACACCTATCCTTAAACTTTTTTTTTTTTAATAAGATCACTGACCCCGGCTGATCAAAGTTCAGTTTGGAAAAACCAGAACAAGATCTCAGAAGGTCACGATGGCCCCAAACACATTGTTCGGCTCCTCAGATAGAGAACTTTTAAAGGTAACTGCGAATGCCTTGTCACGCTTGAACTAGATATTAGTTGGCTAAGCTGAGAATCAAATATGGGAAATTAGTTGCCATTAAAAGATCGCTTCAGGCAGTTCATTTCTCATCAGCCAAGCTGTGCGGGCCTCCTGCTGTGGACAGTGAACATTAGCTTACTAAATACTTCAGCTCATCACACACTGCATGACTCATGGATGGGCCTGAATTTAGGCGATGGGGGAGGGGGAAGAGGAAAGAACAGATACAAAAACATAACTACTGACATCTATTTGGGTAGCTGTGAATGCTCTATGTGGTTAGAAAAAAAATAGTAAAAATTATGACTCACTGACATGTACAGATATTCACAATTTATGGTTAAGAGAGAAATAAACTGGTTATGAAACCAGTTTTATATGATTTTATTTTTGGTTATGAAGTGTGTGTGTGTGTGTGTGTGTTTAACCTGGAAGAATAAACAGCAAAGTCTTCTTAAAGATGAGGTTTTACAATTTCTTTTATTTATCTGTATTTTTAATACTTTCACAGTTCAATTATTATAATTTTATAAACACCTATCATGAAATAAATAAAAGACATTATTTCTTCTCTATTTCTTTTTCTCCCTCATTTTGAAATATTTTATTTCCTTTGTAGGAACATTCATTCTGAGGACCTTCCAAATACATAGAGGGGAAAATTCCAGAGTGAGTATAAATGAACTGTGAATAGAAATTAACATGCGTCTTTGGGTCTGTCCTATTCTAGCAGCTCTAGAATTGCACCACATAGAACAGCCCGAAGACTGGGCATCCAGACTCACCTGACACTCTCACTGGCCTTTCTCCATCCTGAAAGTTTGCAGACTCTTCTTAGTTCTCCTCCCATGAAACAAAGTGTATGCTCCAAAATAGTGCAACTTACATACCTAGAGGTTGCATTATGTGTGTGGGGGGGTGGGGGGAGAATGGGCTTTGGAGTCAGAAGCTTTGGATTTGAATCATGGTTCCACTGGATAATAGCTGTGCGACCTTGAACAAGCCACTTAAAATCTCTGAGTTTCAGATTCTTTACCTGTATAAAGAAATAATAAAAGCTATGTTGTACAACTGCCTTGACGATTAAGTTAGATAATGTATGTAGAGCCCAAAGAGAGGTAATCTCTGAGTTTTGGTTACTCTTACTTTCATGCTTTTTTCATGCAGTGAAGACGAGGGATAGGAAAAGGGGCCACAATGCTAAAGTTTACAGCAATGGAGGATATAGAAAATGTACGCAATGGCCAGACCTAGCAGAGTTGAGGTGTCTGTAGGTGTCTCTTTAAGAGGGCAGGTTGTGACTGATGGACTGTCCACACATTGCAGAATCCATTTCGCAGGATGCGAAAACCCCTGCTCACTGTGAAGGAGACTTCCTAGAAGTACAAACCTCCCTTGATAGGAGACAGAGGACCCAGCTTTGCTCCCTGACCCATTAGCAATATGATGATAATAAATGTTCCCAGGATTCCAAGTCCATTCTCTCCACACTAAGATGGGGATGTCATCTACTTCATCTTAAAAGAGTTACAAAAATTCTTTATAAAGAGGAAAATACAATGTACTTATTTTTCAGTAGGATTCTAGTTTGCAAGTAAGCAACAGAAACCCAAATCAGAGAAGTGTAAGCAAGTGCAGGAACAAAGCTGGGTTCCAGGAACTCCTAATAGGGTGGCCCACTCACCTCAGTTTGCCTGGAACATTCCTGGTTTTAGCTCTGGAAATCCAGTCAGTGCCCTGGGAAGCCCCTCCGTACAGACCCACCCTGACAGCTGGTCACCATCCCTCCTTGCCGCGCTCCTCTGAGTACCCACTTCATCCTCCTCCCTGGGCTGACCAGCTTTCTCCCTTTGCTCTGTCTGCGTGGTTAGAACTACAGTCAGTGGCAGGTCTCAATCTCTAATTTTGTTACCACATGTGCCATTTCATTTTGTATTGCTTGTGATATAACTTGAGTTTACAATAACCCCGTTTTAAAAAGTCTCATACTTTGCTCTCAGAAAATAAGCAGAAGTATGTGCCCAGCATCTGTAATTTTATAACAAAAGCCTGCTTCAGGAGCCATCTAAGCTGATGAGCTCAGTGCATTCCTGAGATTACTTATCTTCAGACGAAACCACTTAAACACACTCCATGATCTTTGAGAAATCATGCAGGGAATGCAGGGAAGATCTTTGTTTTGAAGGAACTTTGATTAAAATCTTCCCAATGGTAAATTCTGTGAAATTAGGAGCCAGGGCTATTTGGCACTCCATGTCACCCCTATAGTGCTAAGACCCAGTTGGCCAAGTGGATGAACGAATCAGTGTTGAGATGTGTGCTATCTGCTCTGTGGGATAGAAACTCAGAAGGAAGTACACTGAAATGTATTGAATTTGGCAAAGATTTGGAATAGTTGAGAATAGATAAATAATGAGAAGGGAAGCCTGGTTCTTTATTGTCTCCCTCTCTCAGGTCCTGACACGGGGTAGATCACAAAGCCTAGGACTAGAAGACAAAGCACAAAGCCAGCTTGGGTGGGTAATGGGAATGACTTTACCCTACTGGTGGGTCACTTAGCATTTTCCCCTCTTCAGAACTGGCGGAACTCAAGCTCTCCAAAGATGTAGGTGCCAAACAATGGCAGAGAGTCAGACATACAGCCGCCCAGTTCCCCTCTTGATCATTCCTAAATTCCTTCCATTTGAATGGATCCTTTGTAAAAGCATGCAGATTTTGTGACTGTTTCCCTGTCATATGATTAAACATAATGGAAAGCATAAGTAGCCTGAACCTCCTTATGGTTCATTTTTTCACCCTTCTTTCTATTTCTGCATAGCCTCATACGGTGGAGCTGTCCAGCTCTAGCTCCTTCTTGTACGTAGATTTCTACTGATGCTTCCACTCTAGCAGTCAGCAATAAGACTTCGTGGACCCATCACTGAAATATACTCAGACACCACGTGAACTAGAATAAGAATAAATTGCAGGCCAAGGGCTCAAGCCAACCTTCCAGATTTCTGTGTGGAGGAGGCAAAGTCATGTTCTCCAGAGCCTTTCTCCAGTATTGCAGTGATTCTAAACCAGTCAGACTGGAATAACATCTCCACGGTGCTGCTTCGTGGCTTGTGTTTTCATAGCGGCGGCAGCCTAATAGCTTACACTGAACTTTTCAACACCTGCCCATTTGCCCTAACTGCTCTTTTATTCTGGAAGACCAGCTCTGGTCTCGAGAGGTTCACTTGGTCCAATATTGGTTTCATTTGGGCACATAGTTTTGATCGGTGTTGTTTACTGAGGAGGCGGCAGCTAACCTCCACCGCACCCACCCCCCGCCCCGCCCCCACATTGATTGCCTACCAGGAGAAGTGGACCAGCTCAGTTTCCTGGTTCTGAGAAACAGAATTCAGCAAGATGGGGGTCAAATTATCCCAAACTCCGGATCACCTCTATAAACACCTGTCATATGTGCCCAGGAAAGAGACACGTTCCTGTTTGTCTTGCTCTGTTTTCTGGAGCTAAGAAGACAATTGCTTCCTTGCAAACATGGACAGATTAAATACACTACATTCTGTCCTTTTGCCATCTGCTTCTTGCTTATTTTATTTTAAGCTGCATGACTAAACTTTATTATCTGACGGGTGAAGGTGGGCTCTGCTGTTGCTGCGCTCAACTCCTTGAGGCTGGGAATGAATGCAAAGCGCAGGGCTGATCTGCAAGGGGCGAGTCGGAAATCAATTGGCCACTGTGCAATTATCACTCGCTGTGTCAAATACCAAGACATTAGCATTCTAAGATTCCTCCTGGCAGGATTCACAGCAGGAGAGAGGGAGTGATGGAAGGGGAGCAACAACAACAAAAACCTTGCTTTGTTTTATTCCTCTAAATATCCAAGTTTGCGTAATATCCCTTTCTCTTTGTGCCGGCCTGGAAGGGCTGTGAGGAAGATTCTCTTTCCAAGCTCTGTACCTTTAAACTTTTCCTGAACCACGCATGGTTTCTGGTCCTCTCCACTCTCTCTCTTTCTTGCCTTATTTTCCCTAAGATTTTAAAGCATCCCATCACAGTGTACAAGCACGGGTACTCTGTAGGAGCTTCGATCTGGTCCCTTGTCACTCCCGTTCATCCTTTCACCCTCAGGGGCTCTCACTTTCCAGAGCTGCCCCTGGAATGTGGCAAAAGGAACCCCTCTCAGATGCAAAGTTTAAGGGGAGGCCAAAAAACTCCATGGTCAAGATAAATAGTATTTCAATACCAGATATTTTTCAAGTTTGTTTTTGATTATTTTTTTCAACATTGAGATCAGTTGTAAGAAATAACATAAAGAAATGTCCCCACCACTGTCCTTTACCCAGCTTCCTCCAGTGGTTATCATCTTGCAGAATTATAGTACAAGATCCCAGCCAGGATATTGCCACTGATCCAGTCAAGATACAGAACATTTCCATCAGGACAAGGGTCCCTCCTGTTGGCCCTTTATAGTCACCCTCACTTCTTTCCCACCCCCACCCCATTCTTAGTTCTAGGCAATTGCTCATCTCTTCCCCATTGCAATCATTTTGTCATTTTGAAAATGTTTTATCAATAGAATTTCACCTTCATATAACTGTGGAAACTGCTTTTGGACAAGGCTTGAGCAATGGGAACTTGATCACGGCAGAAGGGCCACAGTGACCCCAACCCCCTGGCTGAAGACTGACAGGCCCGGCAGGTGACCCACCTCAAAATAGCCATAAGCCCTAGCGGACCAATGAGCTACTTACAACCAGGCACAGGTACCAAAAAGGGGAAAATGCCATGGTGCCCACACCCTCTCACGTCCCTTCTTTAAACAGCCCCGCCCACTGCCTCATGGCAGACAGCCTCTCGGCCCCTGTCCTGCCCACCGCTCACTTGTTGTGGAGTCAATGAACTTCTAGCTCCTTTGTTCTGCCTCACGTGAATCTTTTCACCATCTGCTTCCACCCAATAGTCACCCCGCATTGGGGAGCCCCCATCCAGTCGGAAGAGACACCACAATAACGTTTAAGTTTTGTTCGTTTTTTTTCACTGAGTAGTTCTCTGCAGATGCATCCGGGTCCTTTCGTGCATCGGCAGTTGGCTCCTCGTGGCTCACTAGTGCCACGGATGTGCCGCAGTTTATCCGTTCACTCCCTGAAGGACCCCTGGCTGGTTTCCAATTGGAGCTATTCCGAAGAAAGGTCCTCTAAAACATTTGTGTACAGTTTTTGTGTGAACATAGTTTTCATGTTGGAAGGATAAGCGCCCAGGGGTGCGAGGACTAGGTCATATGCTAGTTGCATGTTTAGGTCTTCGAGAAATGGCCAAATAGTTTCCCAGAGTGGCTGTATCATTACAGATTCCCGTGAGCAATGTATGCGTGATCCATTTTCTCCATCTCCGCCAGCATGTGGCTTTGTCACTGCTTCTCGTGTTAGCCTTTCTGATAGGCGTGCAGTAATATCTCTTTGGGGTTTTAACTGGCATCTCGCTAATGGCTAATGATATTCAACATACTTTCATTGCTTGTTTGCCATCCGTATATCTTCTCCATATATCCTCTTCAGAAAAATGTCTTGTCATGTCTTTGTCGATTTCCTAATCAGATTGGGTTCTTTTTTTTAACTGTGGCGTTTGAGAGTTCTTGATGTATTCTAGATACTAGTGCTTTGTTGAGTATGTGTTTTGCACCTATTTCCCCCCAGTCTGCAACTTCTCTTTTTATTCTCTCCACAGGGTCTTAAAAGAGCAAAAGTTGTAAATTGTGATAAAGTCCAATTTATCTTTTTTTTTTTTTCATTTTTGGACTGTGCTTTTGGTGTCAATTCTAAGAACTCTGTCTAATCCCAGTCCAGAGATTTCTCCTGATCTTTTTCTAAAAAGTTTTGTAGTTTTATATTTTATATTTAATTCCATTTTGAATTAATTTTTGCATTAAATGTAAGACTTAAGTCGAGTTTATTTTTTTGTTTTGTTTTGTTTTGTTGCCTGTGTGATTAATTGCTCTAGCATTATTTATTGAAAAGCCTGTCCTTCCTCCTTTGACTTGCTTTTTCACCTTTGTCAAAAATCAATTGAAGATATTTACGTGTGTCTATTTCTGGGTTCCCTATTCTGTTTCATTGATCTATTGTCTACCCCTCCATCAATGCTACACAGTCAAAATAAATTTTAAAATAATCCATGACAGGGGCGCCTGGGTGGCACAGCGGTTAAGCGTCTGCCTTCGGCTCAGGGCGTGATCCTGGCGTTATGGGATCGAGCCCCATATCAGGCTCCTCTGCTGTGAGCCTGCTTCTTCCTCTCCCACTCCCCCTGCTTGTGTTCCCTCTCTCGCTGGCTGTCTCTATCTCTGTCAAATAAATAAATAAAATCTTTAAAAAAAAAAAAATAATCCATGACAAACAAAATACCAAAATTGCAAATGACACAGGATCAGTAACAGTACTGTGGTGAGCCATACCGGAGCCTGAGGCAAAAGGAAAAATCAGTGATAGTGATCCTCTGATGACTTCCAGTCATCAATATGAAAAACTACCTGCTTGGACATTTGCTAATCAGTCAACACACTATAAACATTTGGCAATTAACAAGTATTTGCTAACAAAAGATGGAAATTAATTTATTATTCAAGACATTCCCAAAACACATACAAAGAAGAATACCAATAAACAAAGGTAGAAATATAGAACATGTTTCTGAGCATCTGAATAATTTTTAATTAAGTATCTTTTAAATTTTCATCTAGATGTTTAGTACCATGTAGCTGTAACCAACAAGAACATTTAAGATACAAAAAGTTTCATGGGATGGGAATATTTACAACTACAGTTATTCTGTGTAAATTTATTATGCATGTTGTTTAAGAAATGTGACAAAATAGCAGCACAGATCTTTCCTATGATGTAATTAAATAACAAATAATAGTGAATCTCTTTAATGATGAAGTATGGTGAGATTGAATTAGATATCAACCAACTAGTTTTGCAATTTTGAAAACATCTTTATATAACTATAAATAGGGGTGAAATGGAAAATATTTATCACCTATGGCATAAACATCAGCCAATCATAATGGATGTTGGCCTTAAATGACAGCTAGTCCTGTTCTGGGTATATCAGCACAAAATCTGCCCCATCACAACGGGCATGTAATCCAGATACAACGCTAAACAGAACCTTTTTTTTTTTTTTTTCATATTATCCACATAAAAACTTCAGAGTTACTCGGTGAAATTTTTATCTCGATATTCATCAGTGTCATCTTATAACCTGTTTGCAATATTTGTTGATTGCCAGGTTCAAGATGCTCACATAGATGTATGTAATTTACTGATAAGCTACATCCTTTATTTACACTGACAGGCATTCTTGAATGACAGACAAATGTGAGGAAACCATTTGTTTTTTGCTCCAAAATTCGTGTACTTGATTATAATAGTAACAATTATTTTTATATAATTTGGGTACTAGAGATGTTAATCCCTTATGGTCATATGCCTCTCAATGGACAAATGTTTTAGGCAAACTCAGTGAATTCTCTCAATAATTCTGAGTAGTATCAACATTCCCTTTTTGCAGGTGGGAAAACTGATGACCTTGAAAGTGGTAGTAAAGTCTAAACCAAATCCTATGTCCTCTGACTACTGAGCCTGTCCCCTTCATGATGTATGTAAGGAAACTCTTCACAAATGACAAAGCTTTATATGAATCACAGACATTTTTTATTACTAAAAAGAAAAAATATCCTTCTATATGAAAATGACTGAGGAAAGTGGCTCATCAACTATGTCTTTAAGTGGAGCCTCAATTCTAGAAGACAAGTCATCGATTGATGGGTAGCTGGTTTGACTTTATTGTTCATTAATGTCCAAATCCTCTTTAGTCCCCAGGCAGAGCCATGTACTTCACTTTTCTCATGGTGAGTCCTTAAAAATTTTTTCTAGAATGATTTACCTACATCACCCAGTTCTGTTGATATCTTAGTTTTGTAAAACAACCAATGTCTTGCTCAGATAGGCCAATTAGTCCAATATCATTGAGATCCTCTCATGAGACATGTGAGACCTTGGATGAAGGTCATGACTTGCATTATAGCTCTTTTTGAGCCATGAAAATGAGACACATAATTGGTGCTATGGAAAGGCTTTGCCCTTCAGTAGATGAACATCTTATTTTCTATAGTACTGTTAAGTCTGCGCCATTTATTGTATTAAAAAAAAAAGTTCCAGGGGCACCTGGGTGGCTCAGTTGGTTAAGCATCTGACTTTGATTCAAGTCATGATCTCAGGGTCCTGGGATGGAGCCCAGCACCAGGGTCCATGCTCAGCAGAAAGTCTGCTTCTCCCTCTCCCTCTCCCTCTGCCCCTCCCCCTTCTCAT
Source organism: Ursus americanus (assembly GCF_024610735.1). Lineage (NCBI taxonomy): Eukaryota > Metazoa > Chordata > Mammalia > Carnivora > Ursidae > Ursus > Ursus americanus. The sequence continues at coordinate 41,410,513 of NC_142135.1, read as the reverse complement.
GGGCATGGTCTCTCAAACAAATCAGTAAAATCCTTTTAAAAAATGTTCCAGGACTCCTATGTTGATAAATTAGAAAACTTCCCCACAACCTTCCTTCTCTGAGTCTCCACCACCTCCAACATTGCACCTCCTTCCATTGTTCTACTGTTATGGTCCCTGGTGCGTGCCTACTTCATAGAATGACAGAGGCAGGTCAACAGGTGTCACCGTAAAAAAACAAGAAAACAGAAAACCAGAAAGCTTACTGTTTATCAATGTTTACTGAAGTGACAACATAATAATATACTTTTGGGAGCGGGGTGGGGGGAGAATTTTGTAAGTCAGCCCAGGAAACTTGCCAAATGATTCAATTACATTGGAAATATTAATTTAGTTGAGTGGACATCTGTCAACCTTACTCAGTTCAGTACAATGGTAATTTTATATCAATTCCAATTTAATGAAGCCATCGTTGGTATAAGACTACAGTCTTGCCAATATGCTCATAAGTGTACCACATTACCAGGATATACTCCTTTCAATCCTATGCAATTATGATGAGACTAGATAATAGAGAATGAACTGTGTTAGTGATTTATGGGAAGGAGGGACAAAATATTCCTGTAAAAGAGCGACAGTAACCATTTGCATAAATGAGATAAAAGGTAAAACGTGTAGAAAGGAGTAAAAAGAGAAGTCACAGAACTGACATTCAAAGCAAAGTGTAGAGAAGAGAGAGCCAAGCAAGTAAATGCATTTAGTATATTTTAAAAAGAATGTTAAGAAAGATGCATGATCAACAGATGGTCAAACAATTTTTTGGAAGGATATGGAAAGAAATAACAGCCTTTGAATTTAACGTGGAGAAAGTTATTGGTGATTCTAGGAAGAACACTTGTGTTGGTCGGTGAGAAGACCTGAGGCATTGCAGGTAATATTGGAGGAGAGAGAGGCAGCTGGTGGAGCTCTAACAAGTAATCAGTTATCTGCATTTGGAGGTGTCCATTAAAAAGAAAGTTCCCAGGGGAAAATGGTAGGACATAAACCATTCGATCCTCATATGCTTCCAGGGATGTGGCCAATGTCCCTTCCTCCTCTGAGCTCCTGTAGTTTACCCATCTGTGACCCTCATTTGGCACCTAGGACCTGCTGGCTTGTATTGTTCTTTATTTCTTTAGGAGCTGGTCTATTTCCAAAACAGCCCGTGATCTCTTTAACGACTGCCTCATATTGTCTGCCGCAAGGCCTCGCACATCATGTTAGTAATAGTTGTCAAGGTAGTGATGGTAAAAGTCCTAATAGAAATAGCTGGTCCTAGGACTATGCTCCACATTTTATATGTTTTATCTCATTTAATCCTCCTCTTGAGGTGGCTAATATCATCATCTGTCATTATCTGCAATTTGAAAGCGAGGATGCTGAGACTCAGAGTTCAATAGCTGGCTTCTACTCACACAGCTTGTAGGTGGCCGGCTTGGGACTCAAATCCAAGGCTTTCCAATCTCAGTGGCCAAGTTTTCATGAGGAGGATTTGGTAGACATGATCTTTCTTTTTCTTTCACTGGTATCTAAAGTTCTACACAATGAGAATTTTATAAGATATCAGAGCAACAAGTTGTTTTATGTTTACTGTTGAAATCTTAAACTCCCATTTTTGTTGCTGTTTTAAAGATTTTATTTATTAATTTGAGAGAGCTAGACAGTGAGCATGAGTGGGGGAACAGAGGCAGAGGGAGAGAGAGAAGCAGACTCCCCACAGAGCAGAGAGCCCAATATGGGGCTCGATCCCAGAATCCTGAGATCACGATCTAAGCTGAAGGCAGACGCTTAACCGACTGAGCCACCCAGGCATCCCTCCCCTTGATTTTATGATTTGTCACCAGAAGCAAAATGGTTCATGTCTGAGAAAAGCCTGAGGTCACAGGAGCTTGGATGGGGGTAAAGGTCTGACAAGTACTAGCTCTCTGACCAGCTGTCTCAGATGAGCAGCCCAGAGAACATTGTCAGTCAAATCAGACACTCACAGAAACAGAATACAGGCAGAAGCCAGGCAGAATTGCCAAACAAAATACAGAACACCCCATAACATTTGAATTTCAGATACACAAACAAAAATGTAGTATAAGTATGTCCCAAATATTGCATGGACATACTTATACTAAAACATATGCATTTTTAAATATAAAATCTAAATTTAACTGAGCATTTTGTATTTTCATTTACTAAATCTGATGACCCTAAGGCTGCAATACATCTCTTCTATCTTTTGAGGTACTGTGGAATTACAGATCTGAACCCCGAACCAGGAAGGGAGAAGGAAAGGAATGTTTCTGTTATTCTTTTGAAAATCAGAACTGCTGCTCAAGTAAACCTGACCAACTTAAAAGTTAGAAATGTTAATTATTTTATTTATTTATTTTTATTATTTTATTTATTTATTTATTTGAGAGAGAGAGAGTGAGGAGGGGTAGGGACAGAGGGAGAGGGAGAGAAAGAATCCCAGGCAGGCTCCACATCCAGTGCAGACCCCAATGCAGGTCTCAATCTCATCCCCTTGAGATTATGACCTGAGTCAAAGCCAAGAGTCAGCAGCTTAACGGACTAAGCCACTCAGGCTCCCCTAGAAGTTTTAAGTTTGAATCATAGTCATTCAAAATATGGACAATAACTAAAAAATAATTTTAAGTTCTTTGTACTTTTCTCTCCTATACACATGAAACAAGAATTTAGAAAAGAATGCTTTAACCCTCTTCTATACGCAATAACTTATTTTACTAACTTCATGGCTTCTGCACAGCAGATAAGGAGTTGGGTTCTAGTTACGATGCATAGAATATGTCCACTCAAAATCTTGGTAACAACAACAAAGAAATCCTGATAAACATTCATCATCCTGTGATATTCCCATCTGTCTAGTCTTCTGCAGGAAGCCACAGGGTCTTTGAACTGGAAAGGAACTTTAGAGAAGTAAGCCAACTTCCCTGTGTCTAGGAAAGGCTGCTCTTTGCCATGGGCAGATTTGTCTGTACATCTGTGTTTCAAGCAAAACCACCCGCACCTGAATTACTCAGCTAATTATATTTCTGATGTTTCATCTGAACAAACTTCCCTTAAACATGAATCTTAGGAACAAAGTGCTAGTCCCTGACCCAGTCTCAACGGACAGCCGTCATCACCCCAGCACCCTGCAAGGATTTGGGGAACTTAGACATGTTGACCAGGGTTGAAAAAGAGTCAGCTGCTCATTTCCAGGGGATCCAGTACCTGCAGGTTGAGAACTGGGACTCATTTTTTTTTCTTTCCTCTCCTAGCCTCTCCTCTCCTACTCTCCCCAGTGGTCCTCCTTCATTCTCAGCATTCAGTATGTTCAATGGAGACATTGTAACCCTGTTCTGGGCGTCACAGTGACAAGTTCCTCTTGGAATGGAAGGCGATTCTAGACCCAATGTTCACTGGAAACATTTAAGAGGGACAAGGGAGCAGATCTGGCAACCTATATTTCTTTAATTTGACAGAAAGTGTCTTCCTTTCTCTCTACTTTTTTTTTTTAACTTAAAAGCACATTATTTACTTAATTCCTAAAGGTGACCAGTCATTTGGTATGAGCATTACAAAGGGCATGATTTCATTCCGAATTCTCCACTTTGTCTCCTAAATAGCTCATTTTGGGCTATTTTTCCAATCATAGTGTCTACCCTCTGAACCATATCCATCATCCCTGTAAATTAATCCCATTGAAAATGAAGCAACTTTCATCTCATGAAACTACGTTCTAGAAGGAATACCCTATGAGACAAATCTCTTTAGGACTGGATGACTCCACCATATTTGTGGTATCACCAGGAGATGTGAAAGCCAATGTCATTCCTTTTGGTTAATTATTTTAGAAGAAAGAAAAAAGTAAGAAACAACTGGCCTTACAAAATTGGCAAAAAAACAAAACAAAACCTTGAAATTCTGAAAATAAATACCCACTTAAGTAAAAAAATAATGATGGACTGAATTTTAGAAAAGGCTTTCCAACTGTTTGTGACGAATGATAATGATTCTAAAAATGTATGTATGCAAATATAAACATTTGCCTCTAGGATTTGTTTTGTCCTCATATACTTTTACTGTTTCAAAATGAAATTTCGCTGCTATCTAGGTTATAAAGTTGAGAAAATGATATATTTTGAAACAATCCAAGATTTTACTTTGGAAATACAGTAGTGTGTGGGATTACTTTGTTAGTATTTCAATTTTCTGATTGCCTGCAATCTATTTAAATGTTCCCTTGGAGTTCTTGCGGCACCAAAAATGTAAAGACAAAGCAAAGAGGTGTAGTAATTAGTGCCAAGGCCCATGTGTCTGACAGTAGCTTCTGCCCGAAAGTGGTTAAAATATTCAAGATTCCAGAAATTTCACAGGAATATCTGAGCAAAATATCAGGAATGTCATGGATTCTGAGCATGAAATTTGTCTTCGACATACATGTGGTTTTTATCATACACTGAATAAATCTGGTGTTATTTTCTCCTACAAATTGGCTGTGGCTTACATTTCACTTCAGATTCCTCTTAGAGGAGAAAACAGTGTGGCACATTGCAGGACTCAGATATTCACTCGGGAGAGGACTTACTCTCCGGGGCCTGGTCGCTGATGACTCAGCTTATGAATGATTTTGGACTCTTGCCTTTCTGCCCCAGCACCTGCTCTGAAGTTAGAAATTTCTCATTAACACTTCTACTAGATGGCATAAGGGGAGGTGCCAAAACTGAAAAAAACAATGAGTTCTTCTTTGTTTCTTTCAAAAAGAAAAGAATTGGGCACAGTAGAAACTACTATAAAATGACATTATTAAACTCGGTGGGGTTTTCTCAGATATTTTTATTTAAAAAACAAAACACAGCTGAACAACTGCTCTGAAAGCACTATGCTGGGTACAGTGGAGAATACCACAGAAGGAATACAAACAGGAAACTGGAACAGAGAAGTGCCCTATCATTTGGGTTTTACCAGGCTACCCTTACAGATAATCAGGAGTAATGGCCTGGTGTAATGGGATCCTTGAGGCTGTGTGTCTACGAGTGTGTGTATATTATGTGTCCATTTGAGGGTGTGTCTGTGTAGGTCTGTATGTTGTGTCTGTGTTCCAGCTGGGCCTGAAATCAATTGTTCTAGTTTTATGCCTCCAGATTAGATTATGAGAACAAAGGAGCCCATAGCAGGTGCTATTTCTACCACCTACCCCAAGTACTCTTTGCATGAAGTGGGTAGGAAGTGATGAGTTGTATTTTTCACATCCTCATATCCAGTGTCTATGGCTAGTGCTGTCACAAGAAATTATGTGGGTAAAAAAGGAGGTTGCTGAATTATTTATGTATTATTTCTGTTAACTTGGTGAGATATATTTGTAAATTACAAATAGTTTTCAAAAGCCTAAAATCATTTAGGCTAATTGGTACATTATACAACCTAACTGTGTAATTGATTTTTTAAATGAAGTGGTCCCTAAGTGAGTTTTGAGTATTCTATAATAATTGGTTCCTAATAAGTGATATAAATAAAAGAGTGATTAATGCATTGATATAGAAAGCAGTTGATAGGTCTTTAGTGGAACTGAAAGACCCAGCATATGGGTGCACACAATCCAGCAGAATGCTAAGCAAAATTTAAGTCTGAAGGTCATCATTCCAGACTGAAAATTCCAGACTGTAATGAAAAATGCACATCTTTTACTCTTTTTTCGTGAATGCAGGTGATTATTTAGTCTAATAAATAAAATTTGTCATTTACTTTAGATGTAAGGTTAACTTAATTGTGAATTGTGAGGACTGAGCTATTCCCAATATTTAGGTGCCTAGTCATGACCTCAGCGATGAACAAAGGAGTGGCAGTTTCCCCTACAGCAGAAGAGCATTCTGTCAGCAGAAGATATTTACAAAAGCACATTAAGTAATGGGTGTGTTGGGGTTGTTTTTCAAGTTGATTGGGAAGGACACTCTCTTTTAAGAGGAGATATATGACTTCATATAGGAGACCTCATGGTCACTGGCCAAATAGTAATGCTCAGCACTTAGTATCTCTGGCTCAGACCCAGTCTTAGCATCTCAGGATCTGTTAAGTTGTTCCTTCTTCTGAAAGGCAATTGGCACTTGAGAGCAATGCTGACATCCTTTGTGCAAATGGAATCTGCAAGCCAGAAAGCACAGAAACACGTGGAACTGTTGCATAGCTATTAGAGGCACCTCTGCCATTTATTCGCTAATGTCAAAATGGCGTACAGCTTACAGGGGACGTGTGTTGCTGGTTGGCTTTGTGATGCCAATTCCTTCTTGTTTGGATACTGGAACTGGCTTCCTTTGGGGGGGGGGGCATTCCCTCCATACCATTGAATACAGCTTAGTGGTACTGTCAGTCAGGGAAATTCATTCTTCTCCTATCCAAGTGGCAAGAGCATGACCCAAGTTCTCTCTTTAAAATACAAATCATGAGCTGAATGACAGAATGAATATGTTCGGATGTGACTCATTCCTGCTACAGTGCCTGGAAAAGACTGTCATGTAATTCCTTCCACTGGTGATGTTCCTGAGTCCCTTGAAGCTGCTTGGCTCCCACCCTGTCCTTACCTTATTTTCAGCCTCGTCTTTGGTCCTGAAATTTTCCCATAGTCTTGCAATAAATTGCCTTTTCTTTTTTAATTAGCCAAACTCTGCTTCTTGCTGCTGGCATCCAAAAACCCCAACTGATAAAAATTTCTTACTTTTTGGTTAGTTTCGGGTTGAAGAATATAAAGGAAAAAAACCTCATGTTCAGTAGCTGCCCTGTGGTCATAACTGATCATTGACCTAGGAAGTAAAAGAGAGTTATATCCAGGTTAATACAATTAAAGGCATCATCATCCTTTTCAAATACTGCATCCTTCATCCTAATCTAATCTACAGACTATTGGTCCAGGTAGTGAGCTCAGCAAATTCCAGGCCTATTTTCAACAACAGTTGTTTATTTTTGTGGTATTGGTTGTTATAAGCTTCTCAAGGGTTCCTGTGCTTTATAAAAGTAAGTTTTCAGTTTCATTTCCCACTAAATCTTCCTTCTCACAGCTACCATATTAATCTTTCTATAATACTGCTTTCAAGAGGTAGAGGAACCAGGCTGAGAGGTCTCCTTCCTGGGGGATCAACAGTATACCCTCACTTCTTGTTTCACCTGTATGTTCTCCTCCCCACCCCCTCCACCACGACCAGTCTGGGATAACTGGATGCCAGTCTTGGAAGTTGGAGAGAAGGGTGCATGGTAAATCTTGTTTTTCCCCATTCACCATACATTCACACACAATTATGTTTAAGTGTACAAATCCTAATTTGCTTGAGACTTAAGATTCTGAACCTCAAAAGCCAAGGGGTCCTGGGGAACTCTAAACATATGCATTAATTAACATTCCAAAGTCCTACTTGGCCATACTCTTCATTGTTTAGCAGGTCAAAATTCATCATGTGGAAATTCACATTTTGGTTCAATCTTATTATCCTTATTTCTAATCAAATACAGGGAACTAAAAGTTTATTGGGTTGTGTTGATGGAAGGCAAGGGTGTCTCTAGTAGGCTCTGTCTGTTCAGCCTAAACCTGGTGTCCCTAAGACCATAAAGACTCTATCATGGGAGAAGTACAGAATTTTATGGGAGCACTCCTCCTAGCCATCTTCCCCACAAAAAAAGTCTTTATTAACTTATGCTTGAATTGTTGTGAATAGGGAAGACTGATATCCCACAAGATAGATTTCATAAGTTTTTAAGGGGGAGCAGAAACCAATAAAAGTATGATCAACCCTGTCAATATAGCCAAACCTCTGGACAAGGACCTCTGTGGCACAGGTTTTTACTTTTCTTCCCAGCAAATTTCTTTTCCTAACTATATTTGGCTTATTCTTATTACTTGGTGTTTGAACACTGATCATTTGGGAGCAAAGAGAGATGAGCCAGAGTGTCCAGGGGAAATCATGCTAGGATTACAACTTTGACCAAAAATGATGAGTTTGCACACATATTATGGGAACACAAGCTGTTATTCCCTTGATAACTCCCCAGACCATCTGGTATATATAACTTTCCCTATACACTTGGGTTCTTGACTGAGGTGGTGCGGGAACTGTTAAGTTGCTCCCTGCCTCTGAGATGCTGTTTTTCAATAATATTGACTCTTAGAAAAGAGTAGTATGAAAGTCAGAGAACGGAGGCCTGAGCTTTCATCTCAGCTTCAACGCTTTCTCTCTAATGGATTTAAAGTCAGAAGTTCTCCATCTACTTCTCTCAAATGATTGGTTTGAGGATCAGCTACCATATTGAATTTGAAACAGCTTTATAAACCATAATGAACTGAACTAATGTGAAGAATAATTTTCATATTTTCTAAATAAATTTAAAACTTGAAGTTAGAGAAATCTCAGGAAGAAGTAGTTTCTTATAATGCCTAATAACTGCAATCAAAATGACGATAGTCAAGGCCAATAAAAGTAATACAGAAACCATGCCTATAAAACTCTTCACTGGTGGAAGGAATACAATGTAAACAGAATTTCTATTAATTAATACAATGTTAAGGGATGGAGATGTTCCATTAACAAGTTTGTGAATACGGGACATTATCCTCAGTGGTTACGAGGAAAGCCTTGTTCCCAAGGAAAGAAGACTATTTCCCTTCCACACTCATTTTGACTTTCATTCTACTTTTCACAGTTTACGAGAACAAATAATTCAAATACAATATTTTTCACAGTTTTATACTACCCCACAGCATTGTAAAATTCTTTTTTTAAAAAAATATTTTATTTATTTATTCGACAGAGATAGAGACAGCCAGCGAGAGAGGGAACACAAGCAGGGGGAGTGGGAGAGGAAGAAGCAGGCTCCCATTAGAGGAGCCTGATGTGGGGCTCGATCCCAGGACTCTGGTATCACTCCCTGAGCCAAAGGCAGCCGCCTAACGACTGCGCCACCCAGGCCCCCCAGCATTGTAAAATTCTTTAAAAATAAATCAAAATCACATTAATAAACCTAATAAAATATTGTAAAATAAGTTAATACAAGTTAGCAGTGTTGGGGCAAAAAGTTCTGAGAGAGAGAATCGGACTTGCGCTCGAGCAAGTCCACACACACGAACAAAGCATGTGGCTTACTAGTTTTCTAGCAGCATACTGCAGTTTCTCTAGGCATAAACTACTTTAGGAGAATCTCACATCCTGATTGATGGTTACTGGAAAAGAAGGTAATGAAGACTGACTGTCGCAGGCGGAGAATTGTGGGAAAACGTGTATGCCACACGCTCCTCACATTTAGCATAGATTCTTCCAGATAAGAAAAAAAAAATTATTTCTTCTTGGGCAAATTGACCATTCTTAGTACACTGATTATGCAAGCATGTGAAGAAAGCACGCAGTTCTTTGCAACGTTCTTCCAGACAGAGCCATCCCCCTCAGCACAGGAGGGAGGAGAAGTCAAGAGAATCACACCCTCTGCCCACAGGAAAGGATAGTCTTAAAATAGATCAACGACACTGAAAGAATAGCTCCAAATCATTAGAGAGTTATTTACTTGGCAAAGAGGGGACCCAGGTCACCACAACCACTGTTAGCAGAGTCTTCTCAAAAAGCACAAGACCAAGATGAGCCCCGCCAGCGGGATGAGAAAAGAAACCGGGCTTCCCGGGGGTCCAGCGATGGAGAAGTCAGTTGCCGCTGTCGGCGCTCACGTTGGGAGGCTCACCTGGGCTCCTGGACGTGTTGGTCACACTACTGATGGTTCATATCAATTGTCCGCAGATTTTTTCCTTTTTCACATTTTTTTCATATTAAGAAGTTTTTTTTTACAAGTTACCTTAAATCTAAACACAAGTTATTTGAATTATCTCAGAAAAATTGAGTTTTGCTCTTGTTTTTAAGAGGAAACAGCTCTTGTTTTTAAGAGGAAAAAAAACAACTAAAAAGTCATTTCAGTTTAGTGGGCTTTGAATTATTTTCTCATTTAGAAATTGTCTCATTAGCTAAGTTAATAAGGAGTAGCAATAGAATTTTGTCTTATTCAGATAATGTAAAAGCCATTGATGGTTATTGTTAAATGAAGTGACTCTTAAACAAATAAAAATGTAATAATAAATTCTCAGAGCTTTGTGGAGTCATGGAATCCATGCAGATGAGACGGAGGCCATCCCAAGGTTGATGACATCTGTGTCAGAGGCTCTGCTGGTCCACAGCTACACCAAGAAAACAAGTTCAACAACTACATACAGTAAATACAAAATAAGTAATCTCTACATTCTATACAGAGCATTTGGACTTCCTGTACCTATAAAGTGAAAAGTGTAAAAATTCACATGTAGAAAATATTTCTGACATACGCATTCTCAGAAGAGATAACTACTCTTCTTCTCCGAAAGTTACCTTTTATTTCTCTAATGATACTGAAGCTCCTAGATGGAGAAACCAGCCATATCCATCTTTGGAAGGCAGTCTTGTAGAGTGCATGGACTTTGGAGCCCTAGAAACATGGGTTCAAGTTCAGACACTACTGGTCGCAGCCATTTGGCTTTGAGCAAGTCTCAATTTCTCTAACCCTCAGGCTTTTCATTTATAGGGGAGCACATCATTCCTAGTACTGCTAGGCACTCAAGTAATGCTCCCCTATTATTTTCTTCGTAGTCAGGACCTACACGGTGTTTTATACAGGTTAGAACTCAGTTCACATTTATTGAATTTCTTCTTTTTTTTTTTTTTAAAGAAAGCGCAAGTGAGTGGGGGAGCGGGGGGGGGGGGGCGGGGAGGGGACCAGCAGAGAGAGAGAGAGAGAGAGAGGGAGAGAGAGGGAATCCTTAAGCAGGCTCTACGCCCAGCAGAGAGCCCCATGTGGGGCTTGATCTCATAACCTTGAGATCATGACCTGAGCCAAAATCAAGAGTCAGAGGCTTAACCAACTGAACCACCCAGGCGCCCCTGAATTTATTCTTACACAGTTGCCACAAATCCAAATCCTTTCTTGTTTTTGTTCTTGTTCGGTTTACTTGTTTGCCGCAAGACCGTGAACCATTCCTTTCGTTTGCTTTCTCCACTGAGCTGATTAGTCCACTTCCACAGCCTATTCTATTCCCCTTTCTCCAAAGAACAGCTTTAATTTCAAATTCACCAAGGGAGTGCTTGCCCAGCCCTTGTGCAGAAATGTCCAATGACCGTATAGGGATGAAAGTAGTTCAAGACTCATCCACAGTTTGGCAAGTCGTCTATGAGGTGACCTAGAGCAAAGCACTCAACCCAGTAGGGGTGGTGGTTTTCACGTGGCCAATCCCACAAGTTCTGTCCTCTCCCCCCCCCCCTCCGCAGAAGACACAGCAACTGACCAATCAGCAATGGGTGGAGAATGGGCGGGGCATGCAGAAGGACTGTTGATCCACATTCTCTAAGACCGAGATACTGTGCTGTCCCTAAATAATACAACTTTAGCCTTTCCTGGGTTCTGGATGGTCATTCACTTCCCATTCTCATCAGATTTATTCTTAAAATAAGTCTCCTTAGTGTAAGAGTAGCTTATGTGAGTCTCAGATCCAGCCGACCCAAAGAATCAAATTAATTCACTTTTTTGGTACGATTTTCACTCCCAAGTACATCCTAGCCCTTGGCTACATTGCTGAGGCTGCAATAGAAAGACACATGGAAGAGATGTGCTGCAAATCTGGCATTACCATGACTGAGATAGCCCTGCCCATTGGCCGATGGCACTCTTCTGTGGGCCTGTGTGTCCCCCTGCTGCCGCCCCAGGACACTCTCTATGCCACATTCCAGCTCCCAGCATGGACAGTCTCAGGTAAGTAAAAGCATCACTCTGCCCTTAATGCTATTCTAAAAATCATGCTGTCACAGGGAAGAAACAAATACAGCAGGCAGAACCTTGCATGGCACACACCCTGTGCAAACAGAGTTACTTGTGTACATAATGTTCTCAGCTCCCACCAGGAAGAGTCTATGCTCCATGAAACTTCTGAATCCTGCAGAAGTTGGGGAAGCTCACTCTGCGGGATTTACACTGCTTTCAGCTCCCAGGATGTCCTTGTTTCACTTGGCTAATTTGTTGAGCTCTACTGAATCCCCCTGTGGGGCTGACAGCAGAATTTTGTGTCTGGTTAGAATAGGAAAGATACACACACACACACACACACACACACACGAATGTGAGCGCGCGCGCACACACCCCAAGTTCTTATCGACTAAATGCTACCTACACTATTAAAGGAAGAGAGTGAGTGTTGAAATGCATTACTTATATGCCAGGCAGCAATCAACTACATTTTGCTTTATAGCATTGATCGGAGTTTTACTAGACTACACTTAGGGAAATTATCATCTGTGTTTACTTACAGGGAGTATAGGTAGAATGGAGTGTGGTTTATCAGCACTCTAAGCCAAAGGCTGGTGGTAGAAAGCACAGAGGGGGCCATGGATCCTAAAACAATCCCCAGCCACTGGACAAATCAGAGGCCTCCTTAATCACCAGGAATAAATGATAGAGTGAGGTGGGAAACATGGAGCCTCAGGCCTCCTGGGATTATATTTATGCAATTGATAGGGAGAAGCCCTTTCAAACAGCATCACGTAAAAGGAGCTCCTGCATTGGCCATGTGCTGGTGCATTTCGCTCACTGGTCCTCATGGAACTGCCTGAGGCCAAAGGAGGAGACTCACCAGTTCCAACCTCTCCCTGTTTCCAGACACGGGGGTACTGCCTCCGGTCTGCGTGCTTACAACTGTGTGCCAAACTACTGTCTATGCAAATCTGCTAATCTATATTACCCAAACAATAATGCTAACAAAATCGGAGTGGTTGTTACCAGTTCTCTGGTACCTGCGGGAATTCAAGGGAAGCCACACCGCAGGGAACAGCAGAGTGAGCAATGTGACTGTGGCTGTGGTCCCACAGGTGGAAATGATGGACAGACAAGTAGACCCAGAATCTCCCAGTCCCACCAGGCTGCAAATAACTAATAGCTCTTCAGTTTTAGAATTCAATGTCATTTTCCAAATAGAGATAACTCTCAGGTCCCAGGTTGAATAAATCTACCATGTGACCCAACAACTCCACTGCTAGGAATTTACCCAAAAGAAATGAAAAAGTATGTTCAAATGCCCATCAATCGGTGACCAGAGAAACGATGCGATATCTGTAATGGAATGCTATTCAGCCACGGAGAGGTATGTAATGCTGACAAATGCTACAGCAGAGGTAAACATCACAAATACTGTGCTAAGTAAGAGAAACCAGACAATAAAGACTGTGTATGGTATGATTCCATTTACATGAAAGGTCCAAAAAAAGCAAATCGATAGAGACAGATAGAGACCAGATGAGTGATTGCCTGAAGCTGGGGGGGGGGGGGCGGGGGGGACAGGGATTGACCACAAATGGGTGCATGGAATCTTTTGAAGTCGATAGAAATGCTCTAAAATTGAATTGTGGCAACAGTTGCACAACCCTGTCAATTTACTAAGGATCACTGAATTGTACAGTTAAAATGGGTGAATTTTACAGCATTTAAATTATATCTCAATGAAGTTGTTAAAGAAAGAAATCCACGGTTGATCATTCAGCCTAAGTAAGACAGGGGGAGGGAGAAAAGACCATATGCTGAAGGTTTCTCGTGTTCACCTTCTTTCCATCGCGTATTTTTATCAGTCATCCCCAAATGAGTGGCCGGCTTGCACCCGTTTGCCTAAATTACGTTCCCTCAGGTCTCTTTCTTTGCTTATCAAATGTGAGAGAACTTCAGATAGAAAGAATCAGGAAGGAGAAATGATCAGCTTGATATTCCCATTTTTTAAAAAAATATGACAGTGAAAAACTAGACAAAATATGAACACAGTATCATAAAATGGCTCTTTTTTATCATTTTATATTTTCTGTATAAAAGGTATTTCTGCAGCCATTTCCATAAGCCAGGCTGGCGTCCCAGAGAAGCATAATATATGGCTAGCAGGTCACCACATGCCGGACCGTTAATAGGATGGGGGACATTACATTCAGTAGGCACCGGGAAGTCCACTGGGGAGAAAATTCTTCCTCTTGCCTCCAGGGGCATCTGACCCACAGCAGCCATGGTGTGGCTTGACTAGCACATGTTTACAGATTGGGGAACATCAGAAACATTCGTTTTATTAGGTAGTTACAAAATAGCCTTTTATTTTTGATTATTTATGCATTAGCAGCAAGCAAGGGAGATGTGCTATGTAGGAAAGTTATTATTTGCTAATTTGCTGCTTTTAAAATACACGGGCACACTATCTATTATGCATCATGCATTACAATTACAACAACAGTTTAATTAATCACCAGCACCCTGTTTTGTACCAATCTACAGCAGAATTCTGGGTAATGGTGTTGTTTACCATTTAGCAAGTAGCAACATTTCACTCTGTTTCACTACATTAAACTGCTCAAATAAAGCAAACGGATATTGAAAAGAGTTGGCCATCTGCCTTTATTTTCTTTTACTTTTGTTTAAAAAAAAAAAAAACTCTCAAAAGAGAAAGAACACAGCCGTGAAACTGATAGTGACAAAAAGCACTCTTCTTTTTCTTGATCAGGTCAGAATCTCATCTAAATGCAGTTCTGATGAATCGTTTAAAAAATAAAAAAGAAGCCCGCTTTGCGGATGTGGAGTGGGTCTCAAGACCAGCCGTGAAGCCTAATGATTATTTAACGGCGCTGCACTTGAGGCTGGCTTCTGTGAGCCTCCTTTCCCCCCTTAAGAGTTTGATGAATAGGTCTTGTGACAGCCATTTAGGAATAAACAAGAATTCATCAGTCTGCATAAGAAGAAGCCAGTTTATAGATTAAGTTTCCTGAGGTAATTCATGAGGTCAGTCCCATTTAGATGGAGACTATTAGGGCCTGGCTCTCGAGAGTGGCCATACAGGGGAGTCACTCCGAATGGACCCCGCTCACACAAAGCCCCCTTTCAGGGAGAAGCCTGCCATTTTTATGACCCCGCTGCTAGGACGCACATCAGCTTGTCACCGTGCAGATCTGCTAGGGCAAGACCTCATCACTCTATTAAAGAGCTCTGTGACCCTATTGATTTGAAGTATTTAAAGCAGGGGTGAAGTTCAAAGCAATTTCTTTTCTATACTATTACTCAGTCTCTCTGTGTCTTGGCTCTAAAACATCTGCTGTCAGTTCCTTTCTGTTGTCTGATTCTGGAATCTGTCACTGGAGAACAGAGTCGTTTTATTTAAAATAAATTGGATTCCTTTTCAGTTTTCAGCATTTCGCATTGTGATCAATGGTTTATGCCCCTTCATCTGCCGGGAGACTTAACTGCGAGTGTATCCTTTTATGTCTCTTTAGGGCAAGACTGAAGCCGCATTAGCCTCCAAGGTTTTATAATAGAATCAAGTCTTAGAAGGAGGTAGCAGCCACCAGCTCCTCTAATTGGCCAATCAACAAAAATAACAACCTTTCATTAAAAAAAAAAAAAACATTCAAGAAGGAGAGAGAGAAAAAAAGAAGCATCTCCAACTGTGGCTCCAGGACCCAAATGCTAACAGTATCTTTTTTTTTTTTTTTTTACTTTTATTTGCTCCAAGAAATGAAAACAGAGTAAACAACTCAGTTATTTTTAAATGTCAGCAGGTAAGGCAAGACTGGGAGCCGGTTTTGAAAGGTGTTTTGCAAAACAATGCAGGCTGCCATACTTGTTCTGTGGAACTGGCAAGAACCAGGAACACTTTGAATAGTTAATAATACATTAGGCATTGTGCATGCATTACCCAAGTGATAGTGGGAAACTGGGAGCCTTTCACTGGCTTGGCTGGGACACTGCTCCAGTTTTTTGGACGAGTCTGTCCTCAGCAGTGTTATCAGGAAATTTGTTTGGAATGCCAAACCTGAGTTAAACATTATATTTAAAAACAAAAACTCAAGAAAAGTATTTCTTTAAATAATTATCTTAAAAGCATGGGCAGAGGAAACAATACAAAGTTCAGGATTGGTGTTCAGTTTAACATTGTTACCAATAAATCCAAAAAAAGTCACTTATCCTCCCGATACTTCTTATAGATCAGAGGTATCCCACGGCAACTGAAAGGCAAGCCACTTCCTGTCTCCTCAGAGTGTCTTTTAAATGTATCTTCTTTTAGTCCACACCCCTCAATGAGGACAATGTTTCTCTGGCAGGAAACATTCTCACGGAGTCAGCTATGGCTTCTCTTCAGATGACTCCTGATTCCGCCTGTCCCACCTTGACAGCGTTCTCTGTCAGAGATGTGGTCAGGTGCCCAAGTCGGTGTGGCATCTCCTCCCCCCTCCAACACAACCTGTTTAAATGTGAAACCTTAATCCACATCCATCCTACAATCTTCTTCTCAAGCTCAGCACTCTTTCCTTTCAATGGTGCTTCATGTCTGCCCAGCCACATGGCTCTTCCCCATATCCTATCTGTTGCCCAGTCCTACAGAAGCTACCACTGGAGTATGTTCAATGCTACACCTTCTCCAGATCTCCACTCAGATCTTCAGCACCGGGCCTCAACTTGTGCTTCCAAATTGGGTCATCTGGCATTAATCCTCCAGATTAATCCTCTGAAACCAAAGTTTGACCAAGCCACTGAACCATATAAAAACCTCCAATTCTTCCACAGAACCTAGAAGACAAGACCCAGTTCCTTCAGCCTGGCATTCAAAGACCTTCTGACTCCAGCCCCTCATTCTGCTCTCCTTGCTCACACTAGGCCCCAGTCTAATAGCCATCCAGGCCAGCCCAGTCTTCATGTCTCTCCACTCCCCCTCATTCTCCCTAGGGCAGCCCATCACTCAAAGCCTTCAGAGATGGCCTGTTTGCTAAAGGCTCCTAGCTCCAGCGCCATCTCTCATGAGCTCCAGACCTGGGGATCCAACTGCCTAGTGGAATCTCCTCTCAGATGTGTCCTAGGCAATTAGAATTCAACAAAGCTCATCATCTGCTATCTCAGACTGTTGCCTCTCAACAAAGAGCACCACCACTCACCAGGCTGCTGGTACCAGAAGTCTCCCTCTCCCTCACCCCTAACAGCAAACCAATGACTGACTCCTTATTTCTTCTACCCTCTTCACACCTCTCATCTCCAATGCCTCCACTCTGGCTGGGCATCCTCTCCAGCTCAATTTTGAAACATCCTGATCCAGGACTCAGTTCAAGAGTCATCTCTTGCTTCTTGGAAGTGAAATGAGACCCTGCTGCACATAACCTATATTATTTCGCAGAGCAGGGCTTCGCATCTATTTGTAAGACCCTCTTTATAGAGAGGCACTGGAAAAACTCTTATTGAATGAGTGTGTGAATAAAGGAACAACCAATCCTAGCAGGAGGAAACAACTAAGTTTTCCCTTTTCCAGCATAGGATGATGCAGAATTCATGCTCAGGTAACTGACACAAGCTTAAAAAAGAAGATTGATGTTTACCTCAAGATTTAACCCATCTTTAGTCTTAATTTCCTATGAATGCTAACATGTTTAAGCCTATAGGAAAACAGCTTATTTTTATTCTAATTTTTCTTCTTTGAAAACATTCTTATGTCATGCCGTAGGTTATACTGACTTAAATATGAAATTAGATCATTTATTCAGTGTTTTTTTTAAAAACTATTTGTGTCTCAGATGGTGCAGTATGTTGAATTCTCGTTACTCAGAACGTAGTGTAGGCTTTTTTCTCTTTTGTAATCCTGGATGTGTATCTTTCTAGCTCTTTTATTTTTTATATTTTTCCAGCACAAAAATTGTGCTACCATAGCTCTGAGGTCAACAGTAAGTACACTGGTTCAGTTCTCTCTGAAAATTTTCAATAAAGATAGCACAAAAGATTTGAAGAAGATAATAGTTTCTGTTCAGATCCTCCGAGGAAATAAGTAATAAACGATACTTGACACTATTTCTTAGACCTTTGATTTGGAGGAGGAAAAGGGGAGAAGAAGCTTGTGGATGTCAGTAGAAGCAGAATACCATTCCGAGATGGCATCGTCTTGACGGTAGAACGCCGAATATGTTGGAGTATTACGGCAGCTCTTCGCAAAGTGCATTTCAGAAAGGGACCCGAATTTGATGCATCAACTGGGCTCCACTCAAAGAAAAGTAAGTTGAAAAAAGAAAACCTTTCTTTCTACAAAGGATTGATGATTTCATAGTCAAGTACCCTTGCTAAGAAAATCTAAATGCTAAGTCTGACCAACTTCTAACCCAGTGTCTTTGCTAAGCTACCATCTAAGACTTTCTAAACTAGGGAAAATAATCTTGTTTATTTTCTCAAAAAATGATTTGGATCTTTGAGTAGACACAGAAGAAACTTCAAGTGAAAATATGGATATGTCTTACAGACATTTTTTCTGTTTATATATATAATAAGACTTCGATGCAAAATCAAAGATTAGAGACTCTCTTTTCTAAAAAAAGATAAAAAATACAATGAATTAAGTGAAAGAAAGTTATATTTCTTGGTAAATCTCCTTTATCAGATTCCAAATGCTGCCATTGTGTATGCTGTTTTTTCAATAAGGTCCTTTATTTTTATAAATACTGAGGGCCTCTTTATCACCAAAAAGACAATAGCGAAGGTATTTAATAGAATCCTAAAAAATGGAAAGAACTCTGATTACAGAAGTTAATATTTTTTATTCAAACTTTTAACACATCTCTATCTTTGTGTCATTGATGTGATTATATTTCAGATTCTGTGGAAAACACTGGGGAAAATAATAAATACAACTCAGCCCCTATGTTCAAGGAGCTTAAAATCTAGTGGACAGACAAAAAGATAATTCATAAATTTAATTCATAAATTCGATCATTTTCCCATTATTGGTGTAAGCTAACAGCAACACACAAACACTCACATTTGTTGAAGACTAGGGATTATATAAAATCAATTGATTGCATTTTATTAGTAGTTGCTTTGGACTCATTTATTAGACATGCTTATGATGGCTTCGCAAAATAAGGGTTTATGTTAACATGAGAAGGCTGGCGAATGTCATTGACTTTCCAAAATTCCTTCATGTTTCGGCTATGTCAGCTTAACCATGTGACTTTCATCTTTAGTTCACCTCATGATTATGAAGATGCCATTCCACCTTCAAGTTCATATATGTGTTCCAGATAAGAAAAAGAAAGCACCAAGAAGGGAAGGGCAGAGACTATCTCAAAGTGAAAAAAACTCTCACAGAAATCCCCAGAAACAAATTTGCTTAGTTTCATTGGCCAGAGCCCATAGTGCATGATCATTCCGAATTGCAAGAGCCTCTTGGAGATACAGCTTCTTAGCTAGAGATATTGCTGCCTACACAAAATCAGGGCTCTATTTATAGGAAAGAAGGGTATGTGGACATCGGTCAGATGCTGGAAAGGCCTGCCATTGAGACCATTCTGCGAATTGCTTAACTTCTCAACTTCTACTTTTTCCCATATATTTATAATCCCAATGTCTTAGGTCCAGCCAAGAGGGGCCCTGGCTCTGGGACTCTGGAGAGCCTGATTTGGCTCTCCAGTGCCATGCCAAGGGAAAAGACTGTACTGGACCGAGGGTAGATGTGTACATGGAAGCCATATTCCCACCCATGCCAGATTATGTCCCTGATGCTTTGGCCAAGGAATTATCTGCCCGAATGACTAAGGAGTCCTCGGGTCAGTGCTTCTGAAGTCTCAATTCATCACCGGTGTAAATGCCCTTATGCCAGAGGGATGAGCAAGGGACAGGCGTTTGCATGGAGTGTGGCCAGAGCTTACACATGTGTGTGTAGGGGGGGTGTTTACAAGTGTGTATCCAACAATCCTCATAGGGCAGGACAGAGCCAAGGATGGGGGCGGGAGCAGGGAACAGGCTGTGGGATGGGAATACATTGACCCACTATCTTGGCATATAAACACTGAGGAGTCTGAAGATTCTAAATTCAAACCTGGCTTTCCAGTCATTATATAAATACACCTATCAAGTTAGCAAGACAGGACATATTTTATTGAACTGTTTAGTAATTGATTTACAACTCTCATTTGGACCTGTGCTATGCGGGCGTCCGCTTGCACTTTTACCCTCAGCTACACAAATGTTAGGGGTGAGAGAGGACCAAAAATTCATGGGCTCTGAAAGCATGAGTCCTTATCTCTACACTAATATTAATTTAGTGTGCTTCCACACTTTGAGAAGGTCAACACTGATAGAGCTGACTGTAGTGTAGACATTCCCCTAAATATTTAGTTAAATGATAGAATTAATAGCCCCACCGAGCCTGACTGATACTTTACTAAGTCTTGCTAAATGTGCTTATGGCCTGGATATTATCCTTTCTCAATTCATAATATCTCATGGAGAAACAGCATGGCTCCCTAAGTTAGTTAACTCAGCCTAGCATACGGAGTGGTTCAATGTATTGATTTAATTAAAATAGCAACTAATATCCAAAAGACATTATATAATAATCCTACTTACAATCATCATCATCATAGAAGATTCCATCTTGAACACCTATCATTCACTTAATCAACAAATAGTTCATGTTCCCCCACTGCACCAGGAACTATTCTAGGTCCTTAGGCTATAGTTGTGAAAATGACAGATACGAGGTGTGTGCAGGAACAGCCAGATGCCTTATTCACATCAAGGCATCTCCTAGTTAACTGTATTCATTTCTGAAATTCAGACCTTGTGCATGATTTGGCTAAGGAAACTCTTTCCCATTATTTTAAGTAGGAAAAATTATAATGCATTTTATTCTGGTCCCAAACCCCAAACCAGTTCCCCATGTTCACTAAAAAATAGTAAAGCACCTATAAAGAGGTAAAAACTATCCTGTTAGAATGCAAAATACTAAAAACAATACTTCGTTATCACGTAGTTAATAGGGTCGCTAATCAACAGTTCCCTTATAACAGCAAGGGCCCTTGGAAGCATCAACCAGAGAAACATAGCACACATCCCTTTGGTCAACACAGTGTGCATCGTAAAAGTCGACAAGTGATTCTGCTTCCAGCTAATACCAAACCCGTTTTCTCACCACAACCAGGGGGATGGAATAAAACACAGGAAACCACAGTTCTGGACATCAGGTAGCAGGCGGTGCGGCACTGTGAAGGCTAGGAGCGGGGGGCGCAGGCCGGTGAGCCCGCAGCCCCTGGCCGCTCTGGGCGGAGGCGCTCTCTGAATTGTGGTGCAGAGGGGGGAGCCCGTATCCAGGACAGAAGTCCCACGGAGGCGTGGGAGCTGGGGTATGAGCACGAGAGGGCTAAGATGGCTCAAGTCTGGCGGACAGAGACGCGGAGGGAGCTTCCCAAAGGAAAGGTTCCAGTGATGTGCACACCAGTCCCTTTGAGGCAGTGGCTGAGCACCACCTGCTCAAGCTCACGGTGCGACTCCAAGAGGCTGGGCGGTGAACAAGTGTGCGGAAACTGCGAGCAGCCGGGAGACCGTAAGCGGAGGCGTGCGCGAGCTCCCCCGAGAATGGGAGGTGTTAGGGGTCTGGGCAGCCAGAGGGGGAAGATCACATCGAATACCAAGCGCGTGCAGTAGTATTTCTGTATCCTTTCAATGGGCAATTATAAATAATTACTACAGCTTATATCAGGTATTGACAGCAGGTCCAGCTCTTCCATCAGGAATTAAAATTCGGGGCGCCTGGGTGGTTCAGTTGTTAAGCATCTGCCTTTGGCTCAGGGCGTGATCCTGGCGTTCTGGGATCGAGCCCCACATAAGGCTTCTCTGCTAGGAGCCTGCTTCTTCCTCTCCCACTCCCCCTGCTTGTGTTCCCTCTCTGGCTGGCTGTCTCTCTCTGTCGAATAAATAAAATCTTTAAAAAAAAAAAAAAAAAGGGAATTAAAATTCTTCCAGAAATGTCCAGATTTCTCTTAGCATTTCGAACCGAGTCTCAGATATGCTCTCAGCCCAAGAGCTGGGCCCACCTTCTCTGAGATCGAAGAATCTCTTCTAACTAAATAATTTATTTTTTCTCATATGTGTAATATATTCACCTTACAAACAATTTTTAAAATAGTGAGACAACACAATCCCAAATGATAAAATTTGGGTCATGTTTGAAAAAAAGAAAAAAAAAGATGGGGGCAGGAGTTTTAGCAAACAGGGAGCAGTTTCTGCCAGAATGTCACTCTTTGGGATGTCTGAGTTAACATACCAAAGGCTCCAAGGTGTGCTGCAGGATAGAAATATGCCTCATTGTGATTAATTCACTGCTTCTGATGTGTTTTGACACACAACTTTCTCTTTCACATCACAGGTATGCTCTGACCATTGCTATGCAGAACTTTCTGTGATGTGGAAACGTTTTCTGTGTCTCCTCTGTCCAATACAGTCGCCACGACCACATAGAGAAGCCTTGACAGGTAACTAACTGAAAAAATGAATTTTTACTGTACTTAATTTTAAGAAATTTAAATTTAAATAGTCACGCGTGGCTAGCAGCTGCCACACAGCCCTACAGCAAGGTCTACTGCAAAGAGCATACGTTGTCGTAAACCGCCGTGCGACAATCATGTTGTTTGGCTTCAGCAGATGAAGAAAATCAAGTTCCAAGGGGTTAAATAACGACCAAGTGAGCGCAGAGCCAGGATTTAAACCCAAATAAACCCAAACAGCTAGTTCCAAACCCTGTGTCCCTTCCAGTGTTCTCCTCTACCTCCAAGATGCTACGGAGACGAGTATTTGAGGCTAGTCTCTGTATTTTTTATTTTGTTAAAATGTTTGCTACTTGTCTTTGTACAAATCTGAATTTTGTTGCATTTGTTTTGCTTCTTAAGGAAATTTTGTAATTCCAAATGCTTTACAGATAATTCTTTTCAACTGTAATTTTTATACAAGTATTAAGTAGATGTTTCCATTTTATTGACGGAGAAACTGAAACCTAAGGAAAAAGCCTTTGCAGTGAATTCTGTATCTGCTTTATGTTGAAGACACTGTAAAGCTATACAAGCAAGACAAGAAGTGGAAATAATTTTGGCCATTTATATGAACTAAGTTATCCTAAAGGACAAGAGTAAGTATTTGCTTACATGCACACAAATAATATTTCTCATTTTTAACATCATTGATTCCCGTACAAAATATCAAGCCACTTCACAGAAGTCTAGGCTGAGTTTGTAGTACGGTTTATATTTAAACCGTATATATTTAAACATCATATAAAAACTGACAGTAATGCTCATAGGTTCAAGTTTAAGGCTTATATTTCTCAGGTTGCACTGATGTGTACTAAACACGACCTCTATTGACAGGTTATTTGCTGACAGCGTGAAGCTTCCTGTTCACCCAGACAAGACTCCATTACATCTAACCAATATGATACATGGCTTATGGGCGATAAACAGATTTAGTATGCCAAATAGGAAGAGACAAATTAAGTCATGTTTGATGTAATTTCTAAGATTGCTGTTTAGAATATTATTATTGGTAAAAAACATTTTGTAACATTTTTAAATATTATTTTTACATATTTCTGTTACATAGTAGGTAAATACGTGTATATGATATGATGGTTATCCATAATTTTCAATGAAAACTAATGCAAACATTTAAAAACATTTTACTTAAAGTGTTTTAAATTCTACCCATCCTATACTCTAATTTTAAATACATGACAGTTATAAGTAGAAGGAAAAATGAATGGAAAAGTGTCAAATTGCTACAAATGGTTATGTCCAAGGCATAAGATTATATATTTTTTTGCCAATTCTCCAAATTGTTTATAATGTAATCTTATTACTTTTAAGAAGGAAAAAATAAATTATCACATAAATACTACATTTAATCTTCAAAATATAACTCAGAAGAGACATATGCTTTACATAAATATGTAAGTTGGTTGACCAAACTTTGATTTGAAGTATTTATAAAACAGTTGAATTAGAATGGGTTTTACTTTTCAGAAAGGATTTGCATGGCAAAGTGAAGTGAAAACCGTGAGCTAATTATGTGGTAAATTCAATTAGTGTAGTCACCTAATCTAAATTATTCAGGCTCATTGTAACTCTAAAAAAGCAAGGCTACCCTGCCCAGGACCCAGCCATGTGCAAATAGATGGTTAGTAAATCCTGCCAGGGGTAATAAACAAAATTGATGATTTTCTTCCTATCTTAGCTGCTTTCTTTTTATGTGTGGGAATATGAAGCATCAGATAATTTCCTCAAGGTTTCTTTTCGAGAAAAACAGACTGAGAAAGCATTCCTATATCTATTGATTTTTATACATGTAACCCACCCACAACTGAATATTCTCAAAATCATCTGCATATGCCATGCATGGCTGGGACCACAGGTCAAGGGAAATTGGATAAAAAAGGAGACTTGACCTCCTGTTTGAGGTTTGAACTGTTGAGGCAGGAAAATGGATAGGCCAGGACCTATTTATGCTTTGCTTCCAGACTGGTGCCTTATGTAAACTTGAAATCAATTCTATATCATACTCATAGAACAATCTGGGTTTGAAAAGAGAAGGGGCACCACTATCTAGGACCTCTGCACAAGTATTTAGGCTTCTAATCTTAACTTCCTCCTTCCCCTGGTAGAGAACAATGTCAGTGTCATTTGGGAAACAGAAATGCTCTCTCCCTTGTGATTAGACTGGAAGCCCTGGATAAGCCTGGATAACCTCCCCATCTCAAGATCACCCATCACATCTTCCAAGAGCCTTTTGTTATAAAAAGTAAGATTTGCAGGTTCCAGGGATCAAAACCTGGATATCTTTGGGGGCCATTATGGAGTTCACCACACGCAGGTTAATGGTTCTGGGGACGCTGGAACGAGGATGGCAATGATGTTATTGTGAGTGGTAACCACAGCGTTGACAAGTTTCATGGTATTCGTGCAAATGGTGCTGGTGGAGGTGACGTCGATGCTGGCAAAGGCAATAGTAGGGTTACGTAAGCCGAATGACAAGACTGGGGACATTAGCGAAGCGGGTACCGATCATCACACGCACAGCACATCCCAGTGCAGAGAGCACCCTGACTGTGACCGCAAAGAAGAGACCAGCGAGCTCTCACTGTTCTAACTACGGCTTGGCCTTCAACAAGTCATGCCAGCTACTGGAGCAGCCTAGATGAGTAGCTGAAATAGTGAGACAGGAAGTCCCATCCTTGCAGGGGAAGATATTTCGTGCAAGAGAATTTGTCAGCATGATTGCCTCTGCTTCAGTGTCTGGAGGCACTTGGGCATTCTCCTGAACATAAATCCTTCCCCTCTGCCCGCAAAACGGTAGGCATCCAGTAGCCAGGCCCGAGCTTTCACAGCTCCCTGGCTAGATGACAGTCCGTGCGCCAGGCTGCCAGTAGGAAAGACACTGGCTCTGGATACTAGAGATCACTGTTTAGAAACCCACTCCATTGCGGTGTGTTGGCCCCTTATAAATGCCCCCTAGCTCTACCTCCCTGTGGCCTAAAATCTTACAGAGAAAGTTTCATCAGTTACCTCCAAACATTTTGCAGGTAGAGGCTCTCATCCCTCCCTTGTTTCAGCCTGCTCAGCAGCCTGTCCCGAGAAGTCTGAGTTCATGAGACATCTATTATAACTGACATATTGTTGCAGTGGGGGCGAATAGATGCATTAGACAGATGATCTTAATTGGCTTTCTTCCAAAAGAATTTTTTTAAGAGACAGCTGAAATTCATTCACATTTACAATTAGTAAAACTTTCTTTCATTATTGAAATGCTTGCTGAAACAGCAGCCACATCAGGGTGACAAATCCCGTTATCATGCTTTCCGAGATTGTCTCCCCCAAAGATGCCTATTGAGAGCATTGTCTGGGTTTGTGTATGAGACTGACAATCAAGCTCCAGGCAGAGGGTGGGGGGTGTGTGCTGTGCAGCCTGCTCCAAAGTGCTTTTGTGTGTGTTTGTGGTTGTTCAGTAGAGAGATCTAAGGTTCTGGAAAAATCTGAGGACGCACTATGCGTGCTAACAAGATCAGTCATCGAGCATTAGTGGGATTCTCATGCTTCGCGCCTTTAGTCTTCCATTTTCTTGTATTTGTCTCTGGGAGCAGTGGCAGGTGCTGTTTGCTGGTTTGGCTGTTACTGGGAAAAACGAGGGTGGGGAGAGATCATTTTTTTTAAGTGAGCAGTTAACAGCTGAACTCACATGGTTGACAATAGAATCATGATGAAGCGCATACAGAAAAGAGTGTAAAGATTATCCCTTAAGAGTCTCATGGAATGAATTGCTTCCTGAAGGGACTGAGAAGGAGCCACTTGCTCTGGGCCTAGCATCCCTTTTTGGCTGGATGGAGGAGACTGGACAGGCCATGTTGGTCTGGCCTGGAAAGACTGAAGAGTTGGTTAGACTTACAAGTATTTCTTTCCATGGGACAAAGAAGACATAGGTAAGATCTTCAAATGTTGAGTGGAAGGAGAGAAGGGAAAGAAAAGTGGAGAGTGGAGCAGTGCTGACAATTGCTGTTTCAGTTCTCATGGGACCTGAGGCTCATGTTCCTTCTCCAAACGAACTGCCTGAGGGATGCTGTTTAAATACCTCTGTTTATTTATTGAATTGTCCAACACGCGCCATGTTGTTTTCTCCCATATTCATCCTGAGTGCTGACAGTTCCTTCCTTTTTGCCAGCTCACTTAGAAGCATGTTGACTTACATAATCTGGGCCCATTCTATTCTCTGGAAAGCTCCCCTTAATTCTAGAACCATGATTCCAGCCCAGTGATGCCTGCTGTCCTGACAGTTAGCCTTGCCCTGAATGGAAAAAGGCCATGTGCCCAGTGTCATGGTTTTGCTGGGGCATATCAGGGCGATACACAAGATGAGTTTGAGAGGTGAGGCAATAAATAATGTTGCCTGAAAGAGACTAATGGAATTGTGAAATTAGGAGATCCCCTGCCCACAGCCTCCTACCTCCGATGAGGTCTGAACTCACATGGCATTGTCACTGATACCTTTTCAAGGTTTTCATGCTTCCCCTTTGTGCACGCTGCACTTGACTGAAATCAAGAAATTAAGAATGTTCCTACATCCTAAGCACCATGAGGGCACAAACAGGTTCTGTCACGATCACCTCTGTAGCTCCAAGCCAGCATGTTCCTAGCACCTGTATTAACTTGAGAAAATCCCAGCAACCATATGGAGTAGTGACAAAAACTGGCCTCCAGCCTCATCCGTACCCTTATCATCACCTGACATTCCTTTACTTGTTCTTGGTCCCTGGTCCAGCTTATCAATACCCCTTGTAATAGCTGATACTATCAACTTGTCAGCTTGGCTAATCAATGGTCAAACACCAGCCTAGGTGTTATCGTAAAGGTAATTTTTAGATGTAATTAACGGTTTAATCAGTAGGCTTTGAGTAAAGCAGATTATCCTCCATAATGTGGGTGGGCCTCATCTAATCAGTTGAAAACCTTAAGACTGAGGTCTCCCAAGGAAGAAGAAATATTGCCTCCAGACTGCCTTCGGACTTAGGACTGAAACATCAACTCTCCCACCCATCTCCAGCCTGCCAGTCTGCCCTGGAGATTTCACACACGTCACTCCCCACAATTGCCTGAGCCAATTACTTAAAATAAAGGTCACCCTCTCTCTCTCTCTCTCATTCTATATATATATATATATATATATCCTATTGGTTCTGTTCCTCTACTGCACACTGACTAATATATCCCTGGGGGGAGATATATTAGACTATTAAACTATATATAAACTATTAAAAATATCTGTTATTCTCCTCAACTGCTTTCTCAGTCACCATCTCTCTCACTTTCAGGATACCTTGCTTGGTGTTCCCAGAAAGTTTTGGCAATCCAGCCTGACCTGATTCAACTCTCCAACATCCTGTTTCTGATTACCTCATACCCAGGTGTCCACTGCCCAGGTAAGATCTTTCTCTGACATTTAAAGAAAAATATTTAAACCATAATTATACATCTGTGATGAATACCAAAGTGTTTTACCAAGGTGGAGATGGCTTATGTATCCCTTGAAACTGTTCACATGGAAACTTTCTTTCTACTGCAAAAACCTTATTCTCGCTCCCAAGGTTAGCATTCTTTGCTGTAAAACAAACATGTACTCATGAATTTAGGTACCAGAACAATAGGAGCTATTCTTAAAATTGAATGTTAGACATTACTAATCTAACCACCCACAGGCCATTCCTTCTGACCTGGAATTTCCTACTGGCCACAAGCCCCCTACCCACCCAGCTGGCTGCCATTTTCTCAGGGTTTTCTCCCAAATACCTCCTCAGATCCTGAGCACCAGCCCTCCTTGGTATATTTTTGTAACTCTCCTCTCCAGAAATGCCTCTTCCAGAAACTCCACACTCCTCCTTCTCTCTCTATGAGATGCAGACTAATTCCACTCTAACTTGGTTTAATCATGGGATAGCATTTCTCAAAGTGTGGTCTAGGGACATGTAGGGTCACTATGACCTTTTTAAGGGGTCTGTAAGGGAAAAACTATTTTCATAAGGTAATTAAGACATTATTTTCCATTCTCACTGTTATCTTTTCGATTGTGTATTTTGAGTTTTCTAGAAGCTGCATGACGGGATATTGCAACAGACTAATGCAGAGTTAGGTATAGGAATCCAGCTGTCTTCCATTAGGAGAGACTCTAGAGAGATTCACAAAAATGTAAAACACTTCTCACTAATGTTTTTGAAATATAATTATTTTTCATAAAAATATGTCATTTTGTTAGCATTTGGTTTATTGTTATTTTTAAATAAATTTTTTGCTTTTAATTTCTAATTTGCTAAACACATATACCTACAACCCATATAAACAGAAATTCTTTGGAGTCTTCAGAAATTTTTTAAGTATATAAAGGGATCCTGGGACCACAAAGTTTGAGAACCACCCAGGCCGTGCTGTGGTAGACTTCTATCTTTTTCACACCAAGAGTCCATCAAGGTATTTTCTTTTTGAGAATTTAATTCTTCTGATATAAATTATGAAACTTCTCTAGAATTAATAGCAAATTTATTTATTTCTCTCTCTTTTGTTCCCCTAAAGGCCAAATAATCTATATCTCTGCCTTTCATTCCTTCCCTCCAGCCTCACACTAGTAGGGATACTCGCTCCTGTCAACTCTTCTAGTTACTATTTACTTTCATGATTATCCTCAAATACTTTGTTTTCTCTTCTTAAACAGTTCTTCATTTGAACCCATTCCCTTCAGCCTATAAATGGGCACGAGTTCATCTAATTTAAAATGTATGTGCGTATTTATATATTTGTATTTGATTGACATATGTATCATTTAATTTACATAAAATGCACATAACTTAATTACAAATATAAGTATACATCAGACATCTATGTATGTCTTAATTTGAGTACCACACTCTCTACTTCTCTTTTTAGATAAGCTTTTGTGAAAAGAATCAAAAGTTTTTTCTGTGTCTCTATTTCCTCACTCTTTGGCTTCTTCACCAACATCTGACTGGACACTTCCACAGCGAAGATTCCGGTAATGGTCACTCAAGACTTCTAAAATACAAATCCAATAGCCACCATGTAGCCCTCATCAAAAATGAATGTCTTGCCGTACTTTACACCACTAACCACTCTCTCGATCTTTGCCTTGTATGGCCTGTTCTTCCTGGGCTCACTTCTCCTCTGACCATTCTTTCCCACTCTCCGTTTTTGGTTCCTCTTCATACCTAAAGTCCTGAAATGTTATTTCCCAGATGTGTGTCAAGATGTTCCAGAGTTCTGTCCAGATACTGGTTAGGTGTGAAAACCAAACAAGAGGACTTGAAGGTGCCTGCCAAATTTCTGACATGGTCAATGGCTGGTACCCTCATCTGAACCAGAGAACATGGTTCAAGAAAAAAAGGTTCAGGAGGGGAAGCAGGCAGAGGAGACAGAGAAGAATGATCCTGGTTGGGAAAAGATTGAAATGTGCAGGGGCAAATCATCTCTAAGGTTTCCTTCTCTTCTAAAAGCCAAGGATTTGGAACCATTCTTGAGTGTGATGCAGACGGAGGACCAGTATAGTGGAGAATATGATTACGGGAGCACATGAGGCAAGCCGCATGGCCATTTTCCAGAAGTGCTTTAGAAAAAAACATTTTAGACTAAATGGACTAAGTGACCTCAAAAGTCCCTTCAATACTTAGATTTTATGCCTCTCTGAATATTATTATAGCATTAATCACAGGACCAAAGCCAAACAAACTAAGGCAGACATACTGGAAATCAGGGGAGGAATCACAAAAATAATGCATTGCCTCCTTGTTTTGAGGAACCAGGAACTAATTGTCCAAATCATATAAAACACTTTGGAAGGGCATCCCATCCACAGCCCAAAGAATTTCTTCTTGATTGACATCTTAGGAAGCAGAGAACAGTCTTCTAAATTTTATCTCCTTCCCACCTGATGATGAGTATCTTCATTTATTCATCTCAGTGCTTTCCATCATTTCCACCTGAGTAGGATATGCTTCAAAGTTAAACCTGACATCAACCCTTGACCAGTGACTGCTGACATGAGATAAATGGATGGAATGATCCCTGGTGTTGTCAAGCAGCTTTCTCATAATCTGCTGTTAACATTGTCATCCTTCTCAAGGACGCTGGGCATATAAGGAGAAGTGTTCTCTGACAATACTCTAACTGCTCTTTGAAGGAGGGTTCTCGACCTTTGAGGGTAGCATTCATTGTCGCTTTCCTCTAAGAGTGTGTGCAGGGTCTCCCTGGCCCTTCCCTAGCTGAAGGGAACACCTAGGGAACACCTAGCTCAAAGCCAGAGTATCCTAAAGTATTTCTGATTTGCAGATATGACAGATTTAAATATCAGGTTTAAAATAAATGGGCAAATATAGGGTGAAAAGACTAATCGTAATGAAGGGGGAAAAAATGAGAAGGAGGGGGGCGCCTGGGTGGCACAGCGGTTAAGCATCTGCCTTCGGCTCAGGGTGTGATCCCGGCGATCTGGGATCGAGCCCCACATCAGGCTCTTCTGCTATGAGCCTGCTTCTTCCTCTCCCACTCCCCCTGCTTGTGTTCCCTCTCTCGCTGGCTGTCTCTATCTCTGTCGGATAAATAAATAAAATCTTTAAAAAAAAAATGAGAAGGAGGAAGGCATGAAGCGAGAGGAAGAGGAAATAGAAGAAGCATTTATTAAATGCCTAGACCAGGATAACCCTTCCGTTTATAGCGTAGAACCCTGTGAGGTGCATATTTATTGTCTCGCGGGTACAGGTGAGGAACGGAAAGTTAAGGAGCCTTCTAGTCCGGCCGGGTGTGCACAGGTACCGCATCAGACCACACACTGCATTCGGGCTGAGAAAATCAGCAGGGCAAGGTGGCTGTGGCTGATGAGTTTACAGAAGTTCAGAGAAAATACTGAAGGGGCTTGCATCCTTGGCATTTGAACCTTGTGCAACTGTTCAAGTCCATTTCTAAACCCCCACAGCACCCAAATATTGGGAAACTATCACCCAAATCTCCTGCTATCTGAGTCAGATTCTGGCAAGTAGAAGAGTATTTACATGCATCAAGATAAATTAGTTAAGCCTATACCGAAATTGTAACTCCACCAGAAGGTTCTTACTGGTTAGTGGAAAAAACAGATGCAGGTACTGTCTTTAACAAGATACACTTTGGAAATAACAAGACATAAAATGCTAGAAAATGCTACAAATAGCCCAAAATTGTAAAGATACTTCTTTTCGTTGTGATTTTGTAGATCCGCAGTGTTGTCTCTGTTCAGATAGAATGAAAGGATCTAACAATACTGAAGCTTCCACCTGAAGAATATAAGTCAGTTAAAATCAGGAGCTGGCTATCTTCTGTCCCCATTATCACTTTGACCTCAATTATGACGACGGCTACTCGATCTTGAAACTTTACAACCACGTCGCACCTGACAGTTCACGAAGTGCCTTGTCATATACCATCTCATTTAATTCTAACAATTATCCTATGTTGTTCTTGTCCCTTACAGATGAAGCTCTGGAAATGGATGTGATCTAAGTCACATCTGTAATAGGTGTCAGAGGTGGGATTCCAACCCAGGTCTTCTGCTTCTACTCTATGATATTTGTAACCATGTTTGTGACAATTCATAACATATTTATTCCCTGAGGATGAAACTATTTATGCAAGTATCTTCACCTGATGTCACTGAAGCAAAACTTACTCTCATCTTCATGGTGATGGCAAAGAGTTTAAGTTCAAACTAGATTTTCTTAACTTGTTCATGACTTGACATTTTAGAGTTTGCCAGGAACTCTTGGCCCTAGAGGAAAATACTAATTGCTCTTCTAATTTGTCTGCTGAATGTCTAGGTTAGGTAAAGAATATCAGAACGCAGGGCATCTGTAATCTGTTATTGTGCCTCTTTATGCATCTATACGTCTGAGAGGCAGCTTGATCCCCAGAAGCCAAATCGAAAAAGTCCATCTTGAATTGCACTCTGGCCTGAGTCATGTCTCTCCGTGTATCCTTGTATGTGTATGCAAATGAGAAGTATGTAGATGCACGTATATTTATATGTATACACACATGTATTTGTATATACATAGTAATACGTAAATATAGATGCCACTTCCTAAATACCAAAACATGCAGTCTGCGTGAGTTCTGTTACTATGTAGAGTGTGAGAAGCATGACAGATCGCCCCACAAAATGTCATACATGCCATACACAAGACAAAATTAACACCACTCCCTCCCTGGGCCCATGAAAAAGTGGGAGAATGAAATGAACTAAAACTACCCATCGCAAATCAAACATCGTATTGGTTTGCTTGTTTCTGAAAGTTTTCATTGCTCTGACAAAGCATGAAAACCATTTAAACCACTCCAGTCACTACCTGCTGCATTTATAGACGTGCTTGTGTTTAGGTGTCTATGCTTATGAAAAACCCGCTTTCTCAGCTGGGCCTTCCCTCTCTTTGCGTTTGACCTTCACTGGCTTTCAAGCTACAAGGTCATCACCAGCCTCCCGTTGGGAGAATGACTGGGGCCAACCCCGTGTAGTAGCCCCTCTCGTGTTCCCCCCGAGACCCTGAGAGTCTAGTCAGCCTTGCTGTGCTTCCTCTTTGGTATGCCTTCTAAATGCCCCATCTAGGACTGGAGAGTTTGGAGAATTGTCCTGGGCTGCTGGAACCTTCTGCTGGCATGGAGGGCTTTAAACAGTACCTGAGGTTACATGTCCGAGAAGTGTGCCAGTGGAGGACTGACGAGGAGTATGAAAGCTCTTGTCCAACCTGGGACAAACTCCAGAGCGGCATTTAGACTCCGCGGTTCCCCTGCAGGGTCAGGCCCACACTGAACTGTGGCTGGACTCACACCCTCACTCAATTTCCTGACCTTCCTGGTCCTGCTTCGTCTCTCTTCTTTCCAGGGCCTCCTGGGAGCATATTCTTAAGTTACTGGCACAGGGTCTGCTGCTGGGGAACCCAACCACCTCTGAAACCCTGGAATGTGCTGGGCTTCCCACCTGCCTGCCTGCCTGCTTGTCTGCCTGCCCTCCTTCCCTCCCCTCCTTTCCTTTCCTCCTTCCTTTTCTTCTTCTCCTTCTTTCTCCCCCTCCTTCCTCTCCCCCCCCTTTACTTTGTAGTTTCTCATCCTAATTCCTTTGACAAATAAACATCTGACATAGAAATTGATAAATTTTGAGAGCTAAGATTTATGGAACACTCACTTACCAAGTATTGTTCTAAGCGCTTTGCATATATTAACTAGTTCAGTCCTCCCAACAACCTAAGATATAGGTACTATTATTCTCTTTATTTTATAAGGAAAGGAAATAGACGTTTTCTCAGAAATTGAGGCAGAGAAGTTAAGTGACTTGTGTAAAGTCACACAGCTAGACTTTGAAGGCAGGGATTTTGGAGTCAGAGTCTGCATATCATCTTTGAGAAACAGACTTGACTTTCAGAGTCCCAGATCTGATTCTTTCACGAGTGATAAGAGTTTAGAAAAGCTTCCTTTCTGCGTAAAAAGTTTTCTTACTTTCTCTCCCTCTTACACTCTCTCTGTAAAATGGGGCTTCCTTGCAGCCTGTTTTCACAAACTAACTAAAGAATTTTGTAAATAAATCCTACATGTATTATTTTACTAAACTCTTACTTGGAGAAAATTTAAACATAGCCACAACTCTTGTCAAATATTAAGCTATTCCTTTACTAAAGCAAATCTTCTGATGATTTGGCAAACATCATTATTATTGCTTTTTAAATCATTGCCAAAATATTACACAGGATTCAATTTCCAAATCGTTCAAGGAGAGTTCCCACGTGTTGAAATAATGAGTACATTGCCTCAATTGCTGCTTTATGCCTTAAGTTTGCACTTCCGGTTTTGGTAATGGAGCAAAAAGTAGGATAATTTTAGAATCGAATTTTTTTGTCACACACTTTGTTACAATCTAACAAACAATAATTGTAATGTTTCCTGCTTAGTTGTATCTTGGGAAAGTCGATCTAAATACAATGTGCCACCTTCCTTGTAGTAAACACTGAAGTGTAGTAAAACGAAGACTCTCTGGAAAATATTTCATCATCTAAGGGTTTTCCCTTTTTTTGATAACATGTATGTGGCACTTAGTATGTGCCAGGCATTGTTCTGAATGTTTTGTGTTCGTTAAGTCAATTAGTCCTTGTAAATTCCATGAGTAAGTACTATTATTATTATTTTATAAATATGAAAACTGACACCTAGAAAGATTAAATACCTTTCCTAAGATCACAAAGCGTGTGAGTGCTGACAATCAAAAGTGAATATGGCCCTGAGATGTGACTGTAGGGCGCGTGCTCCCGCCATCTTGCTCTCCTGCCTCTTAGCTAGTCAGATGGAATTGGAGGATGGCATGACATCATTTATTAAGATGAATTCGGTAGAGCTATTTTTGTTTATGAATGTGAAGGAAATACCACAAGGTCACTATGAGGAAGGATTTTACAAACCTCATGAAAAAGATGATGTCACTAGAGTTCTATAGAAATGAGGGCCAGAGCAAACAATTTCTTTCAGGTCTTATGAGTCTATATTAATGAAACCCAAAGTCGAAGTATTCGATACAGTTAAGGTGACATAAATACGGGGGTGGGTGGGGTTTGGGGAATAACAGTTCAGGGCCTATAATTCCAATGGCAACTATTCTGGTAAGAAGCCAGTCATTAGACGGGGACCATGGTGTCCAGTGATTCATACATGATCCAACACGTAGGAGGCAGTCTGGGCTGGTGGGTGACTCTGGGCAAGTTTCATAACTTTTCTACCTTAGAGACCTTATCTACACATAAAGTAATATTATGTGTATATATACACAAAAAGCTACCTGATCTCATTCAGCTCTGCAAACCTTTGGTTGTTAAAGACTGTGGGGTTGTTTTGGTTCTGGTTTTGAGTAGAAAGAAGCACCAGGACTTCCAGTTTCATTAATTAAATGATATTGGCTCGTGCTTTGGACAGCCATCCTTGTGAATTCTGATGTTACCTCCCCAGTATAGACGCAGGCAGTCCTGTGATCCATCAATCCATAAATCAGGAGACATGTTCTACTGGTACCTTAAATTACAGGGTGCCCTGGAGCAAAATACCTGCTGGTTGTCAGCCCCTGCCACCTGCCACCAGTGTCTGTGGGCTTATAACTTCCAAATGAGCTGCGGTGGGGGGCAGGAGTGCCAGAGGAAAGAAAGGAAGCCACCAGACAAGAAAACATGGTTGCACTTGGCTCCTGACTTGCAAACAAGTCACGAGTTTTTTCTCTGCGTTGGAAGCTGGCCGTCTATTGGTTATCTACCTGTTAGCTTTAATTCACGCAGTGATAAGGAAAAGGGAAAACAAAGTGGTCTTTCCTTCTGCGTGTTGTTAACCCATCTTTTTCCAGGGATGGGACAGATATTCGTACTAAACATTGCAAAAAGGTTTCTATCCTATAAAAGAGGAAGTTGGCTGTAGGTGTGTAAAGAGCATTCTTTTTGCTTTTACCTGTCAAAAGTTATCAGTGCTACTGCTATGTGCCAGACATTCTTCAAGATGCAGGGGCTCCAAAAGGAAAAAAACAATGTCCCTGTCCTCGTGGAGTTTATGTTCCAGTGAGAGAAGCAGACAAGTAAACGAATAAAAAAGATGAACTGAGCTAGTGACAGTGCTTTGGAGCAATTCACGGGCATGGATGCTAGGGGATGGAGTGCGCGGCTTTCCCTCGGGTGGTCTGGGAAGTCTTTTCGGAGGCAGCACTGGAGCAAGGACTTGAGTGTTGCCAGCTGCGCAAATGCTGGGAAGCAGAATCCCGCAGCAAGAGGGACCAGCAGAGGGGAGATGAGGGCCGCTCGTCCCCCCAACGGGAAGTCTAATGTCGACGGAAGGGTCCAAAGCACTGGCGAAAGTGGTAGGAAACAACAGCAGAGAAATAGGCAGGGACGAATTTGAGGAGGACCTTGTGTGTCCAAGGAAAGATTTAGAGTTTATGCAAAATGAAATGAGAAGCAGTGTGTTTTGAGCAGGAAAATGACATGATCGGAGATGCATTTTAAGAGTCACTGGGCTGTGTGTCAAACAGACTACGTGAGCAAGAATGGAAGCTGGGTGACCAGCCAGGGGGAGCGCTCCATGGTCCAGGTCTGAGAGGTAGTAGAGGTGGTGAGAATGTATTTTTCCAAAAATGTTTTTTTAGGGCAATCCACTTGCTGCTGGATTGGATGGGAGAGTGCGAGAAAAGGAAGCAAGAATGACTCCTGGATCTGGGCTTGAGAGAATGGTTTGATGACAGTGAGACTAATTTAGTTGTTTTTGTTTTTGTTTTTTTAATTGGGGAAAAATCAAAATGAAAGGATCAAGAGTCCCATTATGGACTTGTTCAGTTCCAGATACTTCCAAGACCTTAAAGTAGGGATATTAACGAGGCAATTGGATACATGACTCTAGTGCCCCGAGAAAGGTAAGGGTAGAAGCATAACCTGCGATTGCTTAGCGTTCTGTAAGTGTTTAAAACCAGGCGGTTCAATGAGATACATTCTCTACAAAGAGAAGGTAGACAGAACGGTGGATGGGACTGTGACTCGAGCCCTGGAGACGTCCACCATTTCATGTCTGGAGGAAGAGGAAGAATGAGAAGAGGGGTGATGTCTCAGGATTCCAGAGAAGAATATATTCCAAAAAAAGAAAGAGCAGTCCCTGCAGTCGAGAACAAGCTGCTGATTTGCCAGGTAACCCCCGGGAGGGACGGACTGCTGGCTTTGGTGAGATGAGGGTCCTCCGTGAAACAGCCCAGCAGGGGCACAATCTGCGCTAGAGAGGACAGGAGGGAAGACAATACAGACAGGACTTCTCAGATGTCTGCTTTAAAGGGCACCACAAAAGCCAGGGCATCCGTCCAAGGAAAACATGGACTCCAGCACAGTTATTCTCCTAGTTATGTGTGTGCTGATGTGAGGGAGGCGCAAGAACACCGGCGTACACGGATGCAGATGCGGGGGATGGCGACCGCCCACACACCAGTCCTGGTTTGCACTCAATATTCTCATTTGTTAGCGGCACGAAATTGCCACAACTCAGACTTTTCTTCCTTAGTCTTCTAGAGCCTCACCGTCTTTTATGGTTTAGAACTTTTTTTTTTTTTTTTGCCTATGCTGATAAATTTAGTCTTTTTCTTAAAAACTTTTATCACTAAGATACTTAAAATTCCTCATTTCAGCCTAAGTCGAAATTCTAAGTCCATACAACCACAGACAAGAAACTGTAGTTATTCCAACACATGCCTCAAATGCCTACACATCGGTAGTTCGTATCCCAGGAACGGTTTCCCCTCCCACTCTGTGTTGTTGGTGTTCTGGCTTCTCTTAGGGTCAAAGGTGTCTTGCTCAACTATCAAAGAAGAGGGGCGTACAAAGCCAGCGCCACTTGTCAGGCAAAAAAGCAACTTCCAGATTATTCTGGGATAAACAAAATAACTGTGCGAATGCTTCGTGCATAATTCCATTGATTTCCCCTCTCTCCTTCAGAGACCGGCAGCCCCAAATTTCCCCCTCTAACCATTCCATACTTCTTAGCATGACAGCAGCACATAAGCAGATGATAAAAGATTTTGTAATCTGGTTTCTGGATTGTTGTGATAGCCATGGACTTTTCTTTTTCTTTCAAAAACAATTACATAGTCAACAGTTATTAGAAAAATACACTGCCCACCCTACTCTGAGTCCTCAAATGAGGCAGATTCACCTCAGAGTTGGGGCCAACAACCAACCAGTCTGTAAGCCAGCCAGTCACGTAGCCTCCGTTTTATTTAGAACCTCTAGCTTTTCTCCCAGATTGTTTCCATAAGCCGGCTGGCTCCCAACCGTTTGGCTTTGCTTCCCTTTTCTGGGGATGTACTCAAACTGAGCTTAGTCAGTTCGCCTCATTTCAAGCCTCATCAGCACTTGGCTTGCGCGTACCTTCTGGACTTTTCCTGTTTCTGAGTGCTTTCCTAAAGACTGCTCTCAACCTAAATTAGAAAACAAGACTATATAGTCCACACAGACTTCAGGATTTGCTAATTTTCTTCAAGAATAAGGAAATTTGGGCTTGATCTATGAGTACTGTTAAAATACATAAATTCAGAGAAAGGAAATTTGTTGAAGGTTGGAGTGTCTGGAAAGGACAATAAAGTTGGCAGCTATTTTTTTTAAAGGTTTTTAAATTTATTTGAGAGAGAGAGAGAGAGAGCGGGGGCGGCAGAAAGGGAGAGGGAAGGAGAAAATCCTCAAGCAGTCTCCCCACTGAACATGGAGCCCAATCCCAGGACCCTGAGATCGTATCCTGAGCCGAAATCAAGAGTCAGCAGGCCAACCGACTGAGCCTGACCCAGGCGCAAAACTGGCAGATTTTTTATGAACTTATCTATGACAACTGACTATCAGACAAATGTTGGAAATTTGTATTTAGCTTATGTAACAATAGTTAACCTATTAAGGTCACACTAAGTTCTTTATGTTCTTTAGTCAAATGTTCACAACAATTCGGCAACATAGGTGTTCTCATTATCTCCATTTTACAAGATAACTGAGGCTTAGAAACTGGAAGTGCCTTGTCCAGAGTCTCATAGCTGGAAAATGGCAGAACAAGACTAAAGGTTTTCTGAAGCAAGGTCTCCCATCCACTGCATCCTACTGCCACAAAAGGCTTCCACCATCCCAGCCCTTACACGTTTTAAACTGAGGGCCCCCTGGATCTCCTCAGTCACCCCGGCCCCATATGCTGACATTAGCAATGCAAGAGGACCGAATGTAAAATCTCCATGACAAAATACTGGGTTAGGGTTCCTGTAAGACTATGTTTCATTTAGTATTTTAAAATATTTAAAAATAGTTTTTTATAAATTTACTTTTGTGACCAGTACCTACCAGAGAATCAAACCACCATTAGAAGACTTGTAGCTTTGGGGCACCGGGGTGGCTCAGTCCATTGGGTGTCTGCCTTCTGCTCAGGTCATGATCTTGGGGTCCTGGGATCAAGCCCCAAGTCAGGCTCCCTCCTTTGGGGAGCCTGCTTCTCTCTCTCCCTCGGCCTGCTGCTTCCCCTGCTTGTGCTCTCTCTCTCTCTCTCTCAATTTCTGTCAAATGGATAAATAAAATTAAAAAGAAGAAGAAGAAGAAGAAGGAGAAGAAGACGAAGAAGAAGGCGATGACGACTTGTAGCTTTGATAGAGGGAAAGCTCTGTGTAGCTTTGGGGCAGTTGCCTCTATCTTACACTTAATTCAAATCACAACCAGCAACAGATTTATTAATTACGTTGATTATGAGATCCATTTGCTTCTTTTTCCAATGCAGTCTTTGGCCAGGGCACGGAATCATTTAGCAGACATTAGAAAGTGCTGGGAAATGAATGGTTTCGAGGAATTAGGAATCTCCTTTCCCCAAAGCTATTGCCTTGATTTGACACTGGAATTGTAGCCTTCATAAGGGCATCCCAATTAAGTCTTCTTCTGTCCTTCAAGAACCATTACCATCTTCACCAAAAGCATGTGTCCAAAGCTTTTCCTCAGGTTCTTTCAGCACATTCAGTTAAAACTTTTTCAAAAGATTTTTACTCATTTTCAAAATGGAGCTCAGTATAAACACTTGAAAGATGCAGGAAATTGGAAGAAAAAATATCATTCCAATTCCCATGACTCATTTGACATATTACTGGACTTCATATCCATTTTTCAGGAAATCACAACCAAAACCTGTGCAAGATAGGGTTTTATAATGTGTTGTAAAGAAAATGATGATGTAGGGATAAATATAATTTTGTGTGGCTTTTTTTCACTCAATATGATATCATGGTTATATTCCCATTGCCCTATGCCATTAAATAGTCTTTACAATCATGATTTTTAATAGCTATGTTTTTCTTTTTTTAATAATATTTTTTGATCTAGTATCCCTGGTTATAGGGGCACACATTGATTTTTATTTATAGTTTATATATCTGGCATCATTGCTGGGCTCTTATTGGTTTTAATAGTTTATAGATCCTCTTAATTTTTCTGTGTATGCCATCATATCATGTGTGAACAACAATTTTTATTTCTTATATTCTCGTTCATATATATTTCATTACTTTTCCTTATTTTGTCATGTGGGAAAAAACTTCTAGTACCATGTTGATCCATACGCTAATGATAATAACAGGTGTCATGCTTCATTTTCAACATAAATGTAGTTGTTTTTCATCTTTAGTCACTTAATGTTGTAAATTATATTTATATATATAAAATTTATGTATAATATATATTTATGCATATATTTATACATAAATT
The DNA here is from genome assembly GCF_024610735.1 of Ursus americanus. Classification (NCBI taxonomy): domain Eukaryota; kingdom Metazoa; phylum Chordata; class Mammalia; order Carnivora; family Ursidae; genus Ursus; species Ursus americanus. Next base: position 41,369,805 of record NC_142135.1, on the reverse strand, counting down.
TATATATGTATAATACACACATACATCTCAATTTGATTCCCTTAAATTATGATTTTGACATTAAAAGCCAAGTTTTGACAATATATGGTTCAGTTTTCTCAGCTGGAAATTAGAGTCAAGAATAGCACCCACTACCCACTTCTTAAGGTTGTTGCTAGTATTCACGAGACAATGCACGTAGAGTGCTCATATCCTACTAAGTGTGCCTTTTAAATATAGGTTGTTACCTTTATCATTGTAGATGAGGATAGTTTATAAATTTCCTTCCTTGCATTGTCTGGACTTGGTATCAAGGTTATACAAACATCATAAAAAGAGTTCCTAGCCTTTTTTGTTTACAAAAACAATTTGTATAAGATATAAGCTATTTATTCTTTTGAAGAAAACTCATCTGTAAAATCGTCTGTCACTGGTATTTTTTCATGGTAAGTTTTTGATTATTGATATAAACTCCTTAGTGTATTCACATTTTCCAGTATTTCCTGAGTTCGCTTTGGCAATTGTTATAATTTTTTATGAAATCATTTAATTGATTTCAAATTTATTGGCATAAATTGTGAATACTATTCTTTTGTGTTTTTCATCTTTATTTTATTTATTATGTTTCATTTTTAAATTTCTAACAGTACTATTTTCTTTCTTGCTATTTTCTACTTACTTGCTTGATTGATTTTACTGGAAGTTTCTTAATGTTATTAGTCTTCTCAAAGAAATCAGCTTCTGCTTTTGTCAATCTTTTCTATTGTTTTAAGAATTTTTATCCTTTAATTTATGCTCATTTATATTTCCTTCTTTCTATTTTCTTTGGAGTGACTGTGATACCCTTCTTCTAATTTCTTGGGTTGAAAGCTTAGCTTGGAATTATCAATTTTTCTGATTTTCTTCCGTAGACATTTAAAACTATAAATAACCCTCAACCGCTAATTTAGTTTCATCCCACAAGTCTTGATGTTGGTAGTTTTATTTTTTTCCTTCTAAATACTTTTCCATAATGATTTATTTTTAATCCATGCATTATTTAGAAGTGTGTTTTTTAGTTTCCAAATGTATGGCCTTCTTTTGGCTGTATTTTTATTTCTTATTTCTAATTTCTAGTAAAATTTCATTATAGTAAAAAAAAGTGGTCTTAATTATTCTGATTCTTTGGCATTTGTTAAAATTTACATTTTGGACTATTATATGGTAATTTTTTGGAAATACCCCACATATGCTTGAAAAGAAAGTGAATTTCTGAATTTGCTAGTTACGGAGTTTCGTACTTATTTATTACATAAAGCTTATTAATTGTGTTATTCTAATAATCTATCTAAATTAAATTCAATGTGACTACTGCTTCTATTAAATTTTTGTTTCTGGTATTGTACTGTACTCAGCTTTCTTTTACCTCATATCTATCTCATATACTTTTTTCATGGCTTTACCTTCAACCTTCTCTTTAGTCATTATTCTCTGATCTTGTCTTCATTAGACAGAATAACATTTGGAGGGCCATTTTGCCTCTGATGATGCCTTGCTCTGTAATGCATTTGAAAGTAGGTGAACTGACTTCAATATTTATTAAGTGACTCACACCACTCTACCAATAATATAAAATTTAAAAAGACACGATTTCTTTTCCTAAAATACCTCCAAAACTAGTGTGCAGACCATTATTAGCAGGTAATTCTGGTACAAAGGGCAAATACTGAGGTGATGGTATGCACTTGATAAAGGTCCCCGCTGAGGTCACGCTCTGCTGCGGCCCTACAAGACCTGGCGACGAATCCGTGCTTTCTTCAAGAACTTCCAGGTTCTATGCACACTGATGATCATAAGGAAGGCAAGCAGCTACAGAAGATCCAATCTCCTCTGGGCAGCTGCTCTCTGGGTTCTCAACAGAGTCATTTAGATTGGCTTAGACATCCTTTAAAAATACCAGTGAACATAAAAAATAAAAATTCAAATCACACTTTAAAAAACAGTGGATGTGCTTTAACTCAGGTTTGTCTGGGGCATGATTAAACAAAAAGACACAATAAGCTGTGTCATATGACTAGGTCGTTAGGTGCACCTCAGGGAACTTATGAGGCACCAAGCCATGGAGCAGTATATTAGTAGACCAATAACACATGTTTTGTCTTCTCCAGTGGCCATTAGAATATGGCTGTTTTCAGTGAAAAAAATATACATACTTTAAACCCTTATCATTTTTGTGATTAGTGGTCATTTTTTGGACATTCTGGAGTATTGGCTCTTTCAAATAAGAGAATTATCATTTGGAGACCTTAGAAGCCACTAAGTCACGCCAACAGAAACTCATCAGGGGCCTACTTTGTCCAAGCATAGTTTCATCTTAGGTGTGTGGCTGGAGGGTGTTGGATGGGGTCAAGCTGGAAGGTTCCAAGGGGCCTTCAAGTACCAAATGGGGTTAATTGAGGAGAAGAAGATAAGACACAGAGCCAAGAGAATAATCACCAGGGAAAAAGAAATCAATAAATAAGGATGCTGTGGGTTGAAATGTGTCCCCCAAAAAGTTATGTTCAAGTCCTAATCCCCACTACTTGCAAATGGGACCTTATTTGAAAATAAGGTCTTTGCAGACATAATCAAGATGAGGTCGTATTGGATTAGAGCAGGCCCTAATACAATGACTGGTGTCCTTAAAAGAATATCAGTGAGGGGCACCTGGGGGGTTCAGTCGGTTTAGTGGCCGACTCTTGATTTCAGCTCAGGTCATGATCTCAGAGTCCTGGGATCAAGCCCCATATGGGGCCTGGTGTAGGCTTCCATACTCATCAGGGAATCCCTCTCCCTCCTCCCTTCCTCCTGCTCACACTCTTTCTTTCTCTTTCTCTCTCTAAAATAAATAAATCTTTAAAAAATAATTCAGAAAAAAGAATATCAATGAATGTTATCCTTGTAAGAAGAGAAAAATTTGGACACAGAGACACAGACGTACATGCGAGAACACCACCTGAATACAGAGGCAGAGACTGGAGTGACGTGTCTCTAAGCTGAGGAACACCCAGGTCGGCCAGCAACCATCAGAAGCTAGGAGAAGGGCATGGAGGAACCAATTCTGCCAGCACCTTGATCTCAGACTTCGGGCCAGAACTATGAGGAAATTAATTTCTGATGTTTAAGCCAGCTGGTTTGTGAGGATTTCTTACAGCAGCCTGAGGAAACTAACAAAAGGAGGATCGATTTAGGAGGGAGGTGAGCTTGGAGGGATTGTCTGAAGATGTGGGGGTTCTTTGGTACCTTTTTAGATGGTGCTTTTGGCCAGTGTCAACATACATAAGCACTGGGCTCTGAAAGACTGATTGTCACTTTTTGGTGAGCACGGACAATTCGATGGGCCAGGAGACACCACAGCCCATTTAGTCGTACAGATACCCTCCTTTCCCACCTGTTCCAGTGTACGGGAACCCAGTGACTGATGAAAGATGAGCAAAATTCAGAAACTATAAGCTCACTACAGGTTTATATTATAAAACAATGACATAAAGTTAAAAATAATCTAGTACTTCTGTTCCATTTGATAGTGTGTTTTATGTAAAAAGAGCAAATGGATAGCCAGCACATAACTGGTGAAGGCAGCACGATTTGGCAGCTGACGCACGCGTGTGTCTGTGTTATCTCCAGATATATAGATGGTTCATTATTGAGCTCACTGCAGGCATGCCTTAAAGATCGAATTATTGGAAAATTATGGACCAAAATAATGCTGATGCAAATGTGCAAAGCTACATATTGTAGGGTTAGCCGAACAGCCCACATCATACTAAACTTAGTAGTGACGAAGCCAAACTAATAGTGATTTATAATTCTAAAGCCAGAGCAGCAGCAACGGAAAATCACAACAAATCGTGATAGTTCTAAAAACAATGTATTCCTCCCCCAAATTGTGGGAAATAAAACCTGATGCCTGTGCGCCCGTGAAGGAGGAGCCATCCTCTCTGCAAGGAGTTCAGTCCATCGTCATTCATCGAGACCTGCTCGGTGCACCGGGCATCTCTCTGGCTGCTGGGGTACGGCAGTCAACAAGGCACGGTCCTTCCTCTCCCAGAGCCGAAGTCTTGCCAAGTAACTGCAGTGTGCAGTCTACTTTCGAGTCCTCAGTAAACTCTGGTGAGTCTTAATTTTGTTTTTAATATTAAAACTTGATAGACTGCTATCAAGTAGGCTTTGGCTGCCTGTAAAATAGGACCTCTAAAGAACTGTGTTTCATTCACACTCAAAAAATGTCTTACATTCTGGATGAGTCTGTGGTCCATTAGGAGGGTAATTGCTGCTCTCCAGCAGGCCACGTATCACACTCGAGAAACACTTCTCTAAAACCTACCACTTACATCATCGCAGATAACTGCCGGAATAATTTGACCTTTGACTTCCTGAGACAACCTCGAGCGTGTTGTCCCTGTCCGCCGGCATGCATGCAGCACATCAGCCTTGCTCGGATCTTTTCAGTCTTGGAGGGCGAGAGATGGCAGAAGTGGGCTCTGTTCTGCTTTCACGTGCCTGGGAAAAGATTAGATACCAAGTCTGCGTCTTCTTCGATTGGGGCACACTGGGCATATTGGCCCCTGCCCACTTTCTCCAGCAAAGAGGCTAGGCCCTGCCCAAGCAGAGAGGGAAGCTTGCTCAGTGTGGAGGTCTCAACCGTACAGGCTTCAGGCGTTTCTGATGTACCTGATCTCCTGTCTTATTTATCTGGGGTCCTCTGTACTGGACCTGTCGTTAAAATCCCATTTCAGGGGCGCCTGGGTGGCTCAGTCGGTGAAGCGTCTGCCTTCGGCTCAGGTCATGATCCCAGGGTCCTGGGATCGAGTCCCACATTCCACATCGGGCTCCCTGCTCAGCAGGAGTCTGCTTCTCCCTCTGCCTGCCACTCCACCTGCTTGTGCTCTCTTTCTCTCTTTCTCTCTCTCTCATGTCAAATACATAAAATCTCAAAAAAGGAAAAAAAAATCCCATTTCAGATGTATCTTGCTCACCTACTTAGCTTTTCAGATGTCAGAGTTTAATTTTTGAACAAGTAAAACTGTATGACTCTTATACAAATAAAAAGTTAGCATATGTCAAAAGTTCACTTAACTTACTAATGAGGAAAACACAGGGTGGTAAGCCTGGCTTGAAGGCAAATTTGAGGACCAGAGTTTCATCTCATCACTCAGCTAAGGCGTGTTAAAGTGGGTTTGCTCAGTTAAAGACAAACCTGGCCAATATCCTTCAGGACAACACCGTCATAAGCTTTAGGGTTATCTACTCTGAGAGGATCATTTCCATCTCTCCCGAATGAGAATCTCGAAGGTGACTTACGCTTCTCATAGAGTCTGGGCCCTAACCAAGAGTAAACAGGAGACAAAGCAAACACTTCGCCTGGAAGGGGCCTGGTACACAGTGCTGCAGTGTGACATTGCAAGGACTTGCATTTACCTCAGTTCGGAAACTGAAATAATCTCTCCCAACACAGGGTTTTGCTTTCTTAAAGATCAGAATGGCCAAAAAAAAAAAAAAAAAAAAAAAAAAAAAAAAAAAAGTCTGTATTATTGTGTCTAATGCTTGATTATTGCTTATAGTTTGAGTACTCATTTAACACCCACTGTGATAACTTTAAAACCTTAAGCTACTCTATAAAGTCTTCCCAGACTTAGAAAATACAATGATATGACCTATGTCTTTCTCTCTCTTCTGTGTGTGCGTGTATTTGTCTGTGTGTGTGGTGGGGGTGCGTGCGCGTGCTTACGTCTTCACAGAAGGAACAATATATGAGATGATGAGATGGATTTTTCTCGTGCTAGCATTATTGGTTCCAGGTCCCCTGTCTTCCAGCTCAAATTGCATCCTCCAGGCAGAATAATCTACGGGATAAGAATGTGAGCTTTGGAGTCAGACAGCTTTGAGTAATAATCCTGGCCCTTTTATTAACACTGTCCTCTAGCAAGTTAGTTAACCTTCCTGAATCCCAGTTTCTGCATCTCTAAATGAGGAAAACCACACCGACATTGTAGGGCTGATGTGAAGATTACACCTGAGGAGCTTAGAACAACCCTGGTGCATAGGAAAATAAACATCAGCTGTTGTTCCTTTTTCTTAACTTTACAAACCCGCTCACCACACAGAAAATAATACACCAGGGTCTTTGAGATTAAAAAAAATGTCCATTTTATATGGATGTTCAAGGTAATTGTAATAACATTGCTACTCTTGGTCTAATTTTAACAATTTTTAAATAAGATCTAGGCTCGTGCTGTTGTGTTTTATTTATTTTTTTTCTTTATTTTCTTGGATTCTGTAGCCTGTCCGTGGATCCGGATATGCAAAATGAGGGTGCTTGGCTGACATTAAGCCTCTCTTCCAACGCACCAGAAGGTCCTGTTACATGTGTTTACACTCATCCCTGATGTCCCTGGCTCCCTGGTCGTCTTCCTTTTTGAGGTAGCAATAGAGCGAAGGCAGGTACTCCAGGATCCGCTGACGAGCAAGCAGGACGGTCTTTCATGTGTTATTGCACTCTACCAAGTTCTCTTCTGAATGGATCTTGAGAGGCCCCCCAAATTAGACTTATGGGCCATCTACTCAAATCGAAGATGTATTTAATCACTTCAGGTAAAGAAATGTACAAATTATAGCACATACAAGAGACTCTCACTCAACTTCAACCTGCTCATAGTAGAGTTTACTCCCTCGGAAAGGTTTGTGCCAAAACCCAGCTTTTATTCCCTAACTTTTCATTCATTTTTCCATACTAGGTATTATGTCTGTGTCCCGCCTGCTCCATGGATGATGACGCTAGAAGCTAACATGCTAGCGAGGTACAAAGTCAGCAAACTCAGTTACAGATGCGTAAGGCTCTTCTCTACCAATTGTTTCACTGGCGAGATTGAGGAACTGCGGGAAAGGTAGGGAATCACTCCTTGCGGCCCGAGATGAGATTTTCTCCACACACCTGTCACCTGGTTGGTGCCCTGCCTTCTGAGAAACTCTTAGAAAGGAGAAAAGGAAAAGAAGGAGTGAGAAATTCTATTACCCAGGTCATAGGAGCGGTGGGTGCCGTGTAATTTGGTTCCTCTATGAATTTCTTGTTACTGTTTAAATGAGATCAAAAGCTACATAAAACAGCGTATGTGTGTGCGGTGTGGCCACCATGCCCGCGGATTAATATTTCGGCCGGAGATGGCGATGTGTAACGGTGCCTTGTCACCGAGGCTGCCAGCAGGCTCTCTCCGAAGCAGCGACGGCTGTGACATCCGTGTCAGCACGCATTGTCCGTAAACAAGGAAGGCCTGCCTCAGAGTGGGGTTGAGGGAATTGATGCCTCACTTGAGTGCTTTGAGAGGCCAAGATCAAAAGCACTTTTAAGCATATCATATAATTATCATCATTAAGAAGCACGGGGCGAGGAGTCCTCAACTCCCAAATTTTCAAAGCAACAAAAGCAGCACAGCTTTAATGGGACTTTGAAGTCAGATAAATCTCCAGGTATTTTCATTATAGAAACTCACAACTAATTAAGAAAAACCCTATCTGGGCCAGTGTTTAATTATGTTTGCTTGTCCGCCTCTGTCATGTTCTATGTTCTGAAAGGAGAGGGGTGTCAGTTGGATTGTACCAGAAGACCGTGCTGGGACCCGCCAACAGCTTTCATTTTGAACAAAGCATGGCGTAGCAGGGTTTTGATCTCTTCTGTCTAAATAAATAAGTTCTTAATAAGCATTGATGATTTTCTTAATCATCTGCACAGCCCAAAGGTTAGCCAGAAGTTTCTCCATAAAAGACACACCTAGTTTATATTAGGGGGGACAGTATTAAAGCACCTACGTAGGAAGATGCTGGAAAATTCTGTCTGATAATAAAAAAGACCAACGGCAGCAAATGCAGCTCTAAGAGAGGCTGTTTAGCTGGAAGGTGGGCTGGGCTGCTAACTGGCAGCCTGAGTCGGATCTTACCTAAGACGGCTTTGCTCTGGCATGGAAGATGGCTCACATTACAGTCCTGTTCCTTCTCCCCCACGGCCTTCTCAACTTCTTCAATGTCCCCATTCACTAAACCGCCACTGAATGGCGTACACTCCAGGCCAAGCACGGTGCCGGGCAGGGGGAACACCAGAGGACCCTTCCCCAGAGGGCATTACTGTCTGGCAGGGGAGAAAGAGCAAGGAAGAAAGATGCCGCCCCGCAAGAGTACCGTAGAAGGGAAGGGGAGCTCACTCTGCCGAGGAGAAAGAGGGGGTACGCCGCCTGGACAGCAGGGAGAAGATCACCGAGCACTTGGTTTCGGGGCTACACCCTTGTTCTGCACAACACTCGCCTAGAAGGCAGAATACCTAACTTTGCACAAGTCCTTCTTCTTATGAAATGTTTTTAAATAAAGTATAGTTAATAGTATTGCCTACTACTTCTGAGACCGTGTTACTCGATTTTGTCTCATTTCATGTGTTTATTTTTCATTTCCCTATCGGCTTCGGAATCAGATTGGCTTGGATCTGAGTCCGTCTTCGTCCATTTACAAGCTCTGTTGTCTGGGACAAACGAGCCAACCCCTGGGAACCTCAGGGGTGCCCATCTGCCTAACAGGTGTTCTCGGATGCCCACTTCACCCGCTTGTCTTGATCCAATCAGGTCATGTCAATGATGTGCGAGGCATAGGCCTGACACGTGTCTGGGCACCAAAGGCGGGAGCTGCTGCTATTTTTAGTAGTAGTACCCTTCAAAAGACAGTGCGGGACACAAATCTCAGGCCTAAGTACCCCCTGATAACAGCAAGGTCTTGTGAAAATCGTGCGCTCCGCCCAGGTTCTGGATACTTAGAAACAGATGTGTTTCATTTCCAATACGGTTGCTAAGTGACGCGGCTGATTTCGAAAGCCGTCTTCTAGAGCCTATACAACGTGCGCCCTGGCGATACGCCCCGTTGTCCTTTTTAATTTTTTTTGCTACACCAACCAACCCGATCATAATAAATTTAGATCACAATAGGATGCCAGAAAAGAATTCACCCAGAGGAATAGTCCACGGCCCCTAAACCGTTCGAACACTCGAGTAGCTGCGAGAAAAATAAAAATACGAATAAACACATCTTTAAATCCCCCAACACATCTCTGTTATAATACAAAATGTTATTCTGGATTCAGGCTCAGCGGAGCCCTTCGTATGGATTTGAGTAAAAGGAGTAAATGAACAATGTGGAGAAAGTTTGAAGAACGAGAAAGAACATCATCCATTTCAGGTTTTCAAGGGATGTAGGGCCTGCATGTTTTTGTAAAGAAACATCTGTCAGGATTTGTGAACCCACCAGAGTGCCCAGGATTCACTTGTTTAATGTGGGAAGAGGCTGTCGAGTCAAAAGCCCCAGGCAAACTGAGCAAGCTGGCGGCCCCTGAGGAAAGCAAGAATTTAGCTGAATGCCTGATGCCATTTTAGTGCCAACTAACAGAACTTTTTGATACTAATGAGGCCCCACCATTTCAGAGCGGTTACATTAATTGATATTAATCATAAAAATCTATTGAAAAGTTCACCCGTTCTTTCAGGGTAGCAGTGAGAGATGCCCTGTGTTTTGGAAGCCTCCCCTGCCGATGAGCAAAGGTACTGCGTTCAGAGTCCTGACCCCTGTTGGAGGCTCAGGAATTTCAGCTCGACTCTGTGCATCTGGCCATCTCGCTACCCTTTCGGTGGTGCCTGCAACGTCGGCATCCCTGTTTTCTGTATGGGCAATGGAAGAATGGCCCCCCAAACGCTGTTTTTTTAATGCTGTGATCGCCTTGGGAATTTCCATGGCAGAGATGTCCAGATGTTGACAGCTCTTTCAACCATTCCCACTGAGCTTCCTGATTAATTCAGGCATAAGAGAACAGTTCTTAACCACAGACAAAGCTTCTCACTGCTGGCTGTCCTGCCAGTCTCCATGCTCGCTCCAATGGTTACTGGGAACCAATGGCACAACGGGACAATTTCACAGTTCATTATCTGAGAACTAGTGGAACCTCAAGAATTTAGTTGAGGGCAAGCACATAAACCTTGTGTATATATATCTAAATTTAACAGAGTTACTGACATTGAGAGCTGTGGAGCCTCGGTCAGAATTACCTAAAAGGAATTAAGAACCAGCCTCTACGGTCTCACAGTGCTGGTGACCGTAATTAGGATAGCTTTACTGTTTGTTTAGGAGTTGCGTGAGGCCTAGGTGAAGGTAGGAGAATGATTTTTGCAGGGTCCCTGCCAGCTCCATGATTTTATGGGTCTGCAATCAGGCAGGAAAATATACATCAGGAGCCTCCTTAGAAGATTTCTGATCATTCCAATTTGGAAGAACGATGTAAAGAGTGACTTTTCCTGTTGGTTTGCTCCCACTATCTGGGCTGAGGCAACAGGGGCCATAGCAACTGTGCAAATGAAAGCTGACGGCAGTCGAAGAAGTTCTATCTGAACCTCAAAGAAAGGTGCTATTCGGTGCCGATTCTGGGAAGTGTGGGGGCTCCTATTTCACTGGGGCCGGGTTTGCTCACATCCAGCCACGACCAGGGAAGGGAGAGCCTTCAGCCAACTCTGAAACCCGCTCAGCCCCTGTGGGATTTGAGTTTAGCTCTTTTAAAACAATATTTTGATGAGTTGTGTGTAAATGAATCAGAAACATATGGATTCAATTTCCCTTGAAGTGTACGTGGGTTTAAAAATTAAGGGGGAAAATGTGTGGTGCTTGGGTATGTATCAAAAGAAAAATGTTTAAAAAATAATACAAGATGCTTCTTGAAGCCAGGGTAATTGCCGCAGAGCTGGAGGCCAGTCTTATGACTCTGAAGTTGAAAAATATGCACAGGGGCTGGCCTTCCAAGGTCTGCTGGCAGCCTCCTGCAACGTCCTGGGACCTGGTGAACAACACCCAGCAAATGAAAAGCAGACACGATCCAACAGGGAAGCCAAATCATATCTGGGCTGAAAATTAGATCACCAGGCAAACTGAACAGATTTTCAAACACGGTACTTGCACTCTCTTTCTAAGTTAATTTAATTCTAAATGGAGGGCAGTCTGCAGGCTGAGATAGAAACTGAAGCTCAGACATGTAAACCCCGACTTTTATCTTCCCACCCGGAAGATCCTCCGGGCCAGAGGCCATGAATGTCGGTGAAATAAACTATCTGGGAACTGAAACTTGGCCAGGAGAGAGCCCAGCTACTGAATCCCTTTTGGCTTTTGGGGCACGTTTACTGGTCTGCCACATCTCCACTCCTATACTACTCTAGCGGCAAGACGCAGCTCCGTTAGAAAACAGTGAGTCCAGACTAGGCTTGCCAGAGACCAGCTATACTCCAAAGTCGTTTAGGGTCTAATATAAAGCTGTTGTTGCTAAGTGAAGACATGAAAACAACCTACTATCTACTGTTACGATAACTGTGTGAAGGATAGGACAATTCAACACGAAAAATACATAGAGATAAAAATGAGAAACGAAAGAAAGTCCTTCCTAACTAGGATAGTTAGTGAACAACTATTGACATTTTAAAAACAGAATGCAGTTAAACCAGACTATGATATTTTATCTTACAGTTTTAATTGTTTTCAATTGTTAATGGTCATATATTAATCAGAGAAGTCCAGAATCCACGGATAAGTGACAGGAGAAAATCAGATTGCAAAGAGATAATAGTGCCATCACTCTTTCACTCAACTGGGAACATTTAAGAAAACTGAGAAATAGCAGAGCAACAGTGTTCATGGCCTTGGATGCCCCTCCTGTCTTCTGGGCAAGGGCCATAGAGGAGCGGTGGGAGACCAGATGTCTGGCCCTGGAAGGGGCTGAGAGAAAGGGTACTGACTGATTCGGCAGGACTCCTTCCATCCGTGACTCTGCAGGTCCTAATGTCCCTAGAGTACAGGCACCATAGTGGCTTGAGAGCGAGACCCAGCCTTGTAAAAGCTTGATCCATTACAAGCCCAGGCTTGCCACTGCATTGGATTCAGCCCAGTTCTTCTATGAGATTAGATTCATCCTACTGTTCTCCCACCAAATGCATACCTTCTCTAGGCTTCTTCCCTCCACGGACATGGACTTCCTCTCCTCTGACACAAATCCGAATTATCCATAATCACACTGAGCATTTTCTTTGCATTTATTTATTTATTTATTTATTTATTTATTTATTTGTTTTTAAAGATTTATTTATTTTAGAAAGAGAGAGAGAGACAGCACAAGCGAGAAAGGCAGAGGCAGAGAGAGAGAATCTCAAGCAGACTCTGTGCTGAGCACAAAGCCCAAGGTGGGCTCGGTTCCAGTACCCTGAAATCATGACCTGAGCCAAAACCAAGAGTCAGATGCTTAACCAACTGCGCCACCCAGGCGCCCCTCTTTGCTTTTAAATTTAAAAAGAATATCTTTTTATTCAAATTACGGTTCCCTAAAAGGCAGATTGTGGTAGATCAAACAATTTTATGTACATGATGTTTCTCTGAATTAATTCCCCAGGTCATCCTCTTCTTTCTACCATTCACAGAGCTTTCAAGAGGTGAAGAAATGTGTCACTAGTTCTTTTCCCATGACCTCAGACTACCTCCTCTCTTCCTTAGCAGATTGCAGCAGGAGCAGATACCCTCCCTGCCCCTCCACTAGCAATTATTAGACTGAGGAAAATTCCATTTATTTCTTTGTTTAGGTAGGTATTAGGAAATTCCTAATACCAGCATCAACTATGTAATGGTTTTCGGAATTTATTCATTCATGAAACACTTACTGAGTGCCTGCTATGTACCGGCACTGCCCTCAGAACCAGAAATATAAACACACAGGAGAAATTCTGCTACCTTCAGTCAGCTTTCCATTTGTACTAGAAGGACAGAGATGCATAAGCAGTGAGAGGGCTGGTTACTAAGATAGAAGGATACCCAGTACAGTGAGTGTGGCAAAGAAGAGGGATGGCCGATTCTACCTTGGAAGAGGTGGGTGAGGGAAGGCTTATGCAAGAAGGCAGTTGTTTTAGTCACCTGGTGGCGAGGAAGAGAGTCCACCCTCAGCTTAATGGGATGTCCAAACACCACCCTGGACAGGCTAAACGGACAACAGTTTATTAGTCACAAGGCCTCACCTCCTGGGGAGGAGGCTGCATCACATGCGAGATCACACCAGTCTTGCACTCTGGAGCAGGATGAACGAGGCTGTGGGAGGCAGGCTTTGTGGCGCCAAGAAGGTGGGGAGCCCCTGGTTCCCACAGGAGGCTGCGATTGGCTTGTGTGAATAACTCTGTGGCTGGCAGGGAACTGAAGCCCACTACTCAAGGATAAGCAGGAGCTGCACTTGGTCCCCCTGACAAGGAGGGTTGTTTGGCTCGGGGCCTTCTCTGCAGGAGGAGTGAGGAGGGGAACTTGAGGTAAGGCCATTGGAGGCCATGCTAACCTCACCAAACATTAAGACAGCACATCGTACTGGGCCTTAATTCTAAGCATGACACCACAGGGATACCTGAGGTAAGTCTTGAAAAATAAGTAAGTGGGCTTTCACTAGGTGGCTGGGGGTGGGGGGTCACATTGGCATTCCAGACAGAAGAACACGTGAGAGCAAAGGCCCAAAGGCATAAAACAGCCTGGAAAATAAGTTAAATATTTGGGGGGGGGGAATGAACAATTTCTTTCTACAGATTTGTAGAAAAGAAACCACAAGCTGTCTTTAAAGTTTAAAATATTTAAACATTAGAGCTAATGAAAGAAGAGAAGACATGTTAATTGAGAGCAGTATGATCCAATGGAAATACGGTGTGAGCCAGAAATGTGAGCCCCCTAGGTAATTTGAAGTTTTCTAGTAGCCACATTTTTTTAAAGTAAAAAGAAATAGGTGAGATTAATTTTAATGACATAGCTTATTTAACCCAATATATCCAAAACATTATCATTTCAACATGGAACAATGTAAGAAATATTAGTAAGATGCTTACGTTCTGTTTTTTATACTAAGTCTCTGAAACCCACTATGTATTCTTACAGTTACAGCGTACCTCACTTTGGACTAGCCATACAGGTCCAGAGTGCTCAATACCCATAGGTAGCTGATGGCTGCCATACTGGACAGCACAGAGTTAGAACACTTTGAATTAGCTTGAGTTTGGAACAAAATGTGATACGGTTTTCGCATCTGTAAATCAGCCGTTAAATTAGCACACTCACACAACTGAGTGTCAATTTTTAGATGAGGGATGGAAAATGCCTGGCATGCGTATTGTTACTGCCACAAACTCCTTACTGTAATGATTACCGATCTTACTTCTAGATCCCAACACACTTTCCCGCTAAGTCTACAGGCAGCCACTCTCGGAGAATGGAATTGGCATAGAAGAGGAGTCCACACGCTGTCCCAGATACCTGGGCACCACTTAAAGTCTACAGCGGATAAGCAAATCTTAAGTCTCCATTCCAGACTAAATTTAAACACTGGACTTTAGGATACTCGTGATATAATGCAATAAGAGCCATTGACAGTGGGTTTAAAAAGATAAAAAAAAAAAAAACTCTTCCATTAATATCATTTATGAGACCCTGCAGATGACGATCGTAACTTGGCCATTTCACCAAATGACTAGACATTTTATGCCTGAAGTTAAATTGCACAATCTAAAAAGACTGTATTTGTTTTGGACTTCTGCAGAGAACACTCTGAAGGGTTTCCACCCGTATTTACACTGAGTTCTTCAGAAAGCAAATGCAACTGTAATAAATAGTGTAGCAGGTCCCGTAGAGACCACAGTCCAATGACTCGCACACGCATACTGTCACTCCACTTACAAAATATGTACTTGGTAGGCCTGTGTTACACAGAAAATAACATCCCACCTAATTCACCATAGCATTGCCAAGTTTACATTTTTTGGTTCAGAGATCTGTTTTATTTCAATGATTTATTTTTAAATATCCCCATGGTTTTTGTTTTGTTTTGTTTTCTTTAATTTTTCCCGTATTAATATTTTCTCTTCTGGCTGAACCTAGATTTTTCTGTCATCTTAAAAATGCAGTCGCCTAAAAATTCACATTTCATGCCTTGTGTTTGCTGTATGACATGGGAAGTAATTTCTTTTTTTTGATGTAGACTGATAGGAAGAAACCTAGGAAAGGAGATGCAAAAATTCAGAGACCTTGTTTTCACATTGTTCTTGGTGGTTTCAAAATGGAAAAAAAAAAAAAAAAGACATGTTCTTACACATGTGGACTGTGACCTCACTAGGTAAATACTATGCCCAAAATGTATAGAATTCAAAGCGTGGGAAGCAGAAGGAGGCCACGGTGTAATTTAGCAAAGTCAGGATGTGCACTGATCAATAAAGGCACAGTTTACAGGATTGTTAAAATATTTGTGAGGCAATTTTAGAAAGCTCTCCTAGAGGTCAAGTAATAAAATACTCCATAGAACACCTTATGGACCAAACTAACACCATTCTCCATTAGTATGCATTTGGACTGCTTTCTTTCTGATCATATAAAAGGCCCCCTGCTTGACTAATTTTTTTTCCACGAAACGTGTGCATTTCAATGTGAAAATTTCCCCGACCCATCATATAAAATGTTGTCTTTGACATACATTAGGCAAATAGAAAAAAAAAATTAAAAAGTAATGAGGAGGGGGCCAAACTGCTTTGAGAAGTTTCCACATATGTGCTAATTAGTGATTCCATCTGAAAATATTCCCAGAAAGCTGGATGAGTAAAGCAGACGGGGATAAATAATGCAAAGACCCTGCGGCATTGTCACAAACACCGTAATCAGGGCTGTTCGTGAGCCCAGAGAAGGTCTCCAAGTGCTCTGCCTAAGCATGAAACACCAACGAAGTAAATCTGTGCTAACCACCTCAGGCTTATCCCACGTACACGTGCACGCGCGCGCGCGCACACACACACACACACACACACACACACACACACACACTTTTCTCTTTCAACCTCTTGGTACAGCTCTTCCAGGGCTGATATCCCACTCACCCCCACTTTCAGGTCTGTTTCTACATAAAGCAAAACCGAATCTCTTACACCTAGTCTGTAGTGCTGTTGAAATGCGCAGTCTTCATTCCAACACTGGTCCAGTTGCATAAGCACATGGAGATGATTAGCTGTGAAATAAGGCATTAGTCCACAGCACCAAACACCAAATGAAATGCTCTCCGATTACAGGGACCGCAACCTCTGGAAGTCCCTTTTGTGAAATGACAAGCCTGCTGGTTTTGTCTTCGGATACAATGCCCAACTGTGTTTTTTAAGTACAATTGAGTTTCATCAACCAGACCAAAAATACTGCTGGTTGAAATGCATTCTGTAAAGTCAGTGGAAAAATAACACTAGTAGCTCCATAAATGAGGGGTAAATAGCACTATTATGGTAATTTCTGGTTTTAATGCTTTCAGCTAACACAGGAAGACTATGATTTGGAAGTTGCAGTGGAGATATTAGGAGAAACACCTAGATACTTCACTGGAAGTGCTGCAGGAATGACAGCATCAACTGTGCAATTTCATGCCACCCCCACCCTGTCAGCCAAAAAGGGGGGGGCATTTAATAGCCTTATAAGTGTGTGTGTCTGACGTGTGCCTGTGTGTGTTATTAGAGGCATTTCTAAGGTTCCCTCATTTGAGACATTAAGATTGCCAAAGACTAAGTCAAAACCGGTCCTCCTCCCAGCGCTGCCCTTCCCCACCTACTGACCTGAGCACCCGTGGTCCTAACTGCCCAGGCAAAGGGGAAGTTGGACCACTCCCCAACTGACCCACCAGTGTCCATATTCCCAGGAGAACAGCAGGTTTGTGCTTTGCAAGACCAGAGTGACCTCCCACTCTGTATCAGTGACCCATTTACCGGACGGATTTTACTGCTTTCTCAAACTTATTGGGCATGAAAACAAAGTCTGCCCTATAGGAGTAAACACAGGGTCTGGAAACAGTTTGAAGCCTGCCTGCTAATGAAAGGCCCTCAGTCTCTTCTTTCTTTAAAATCAAGGCTTCCTACAAAAAGAATAAACTGCCCTCCATGACAGGGAGTCAAGTAACCAGGTATTTACATTTAGACAAGATACAGTCTCATCTGGCAGCCTGGAAGAACGCACAGCTGTCAAGAATCAAATAAAGGCTTTCAAAAATCTTTCTCAAGAGCCAAGGATGCCATTTGAAGAGCAAAGTAGTGAGCAATTTCCCACTAACATCACAGGAATTTTTAAAATTCTGTTTGAAAGACACAACCTGCCCATATCCATCAAAAAAGTGTATGGTTCAAGCCTTAAAAAATATATTATTATAAATTTTAACATACTAGATTTCTTATTCCTGCATCATAAGTTTTTTCTTTAAATGGAATAAAAGATCTAGTGTGCTGATTTTTCACTATAAAAGGAATTTTTAACGTTTAGGGAAAAGGGAGGTTTTTTTTTTTTTGTCTATCTCAATATGTGTTCTTTTTACAAGTTTGATGAGAATGTCAGAATTAGTTGCTATCCTATGTCTAAATTTTGTTACAATAGAAATTTATCCCTACCATACGCGAGGGTTCACTCATTTCTATTAACTTTAACGCACAAGGGGGCTCAGTAGCTTTATACCGCAGAATCTGGGTGTTCCTGAAAATGTCTGGAAGATTATGGGACAGGGTGTATGGAATCAAGAGCTTTCTTGAATGACACTGTGAGTTGGAAAAGGGTAAGTAACAATTCAGAGCTCAGCGAGACAACCCTCATTCAGATCAGCCTCTGCCTCAGCCTTTTTGGCCTCCTGCCTGGGCTCTGAGAAAAGGAATCTTCAATAAAACAAAGTAAAATTAATAAATCAGTAGGTGATAAATGCATACATAAACACATACATAGATGCAATGTTCAATCATTCAGCAAGTATTTGTGGAATTCCTGGCACTGAGAATACAGCAGTTACATTAACGAAGGACACAAATCCCTGCCCACCCTGAGCTTGTAGTCTGGTGGGAGTGGGGAGTAGTGGGGAGTAGTGGGGAGAGACTATATGTAAGCAACACGTGTAATATATTTATAAGGTAATTAGTTCTAAAGAAAAAAAATCAATCAGGGAAGGGAATATGAGACTAAAGAGGTACGTTGAAATTTTAGATAAGTTAGTCTACCTGAAAAGATGACACTTAAGTAAAACACTGAGGGAAATGAGAGATACCTGAGGGAAGAGCTTTCCAGGCATAAGGAACAGCAAGTGCAAAGGCCCTGAGTCAGCCCCATGTCTGGTATGTACGGGGAGCAGGAGCGTGAACAGATGCGGTATAGTAGAAGGTGGGGCCAGAGAGAAATGGTGAGGGCAGGCCAATCAGGTAGGACCCGATAGGCCAACGTGACCTATTTTTACTTGATGGAAATCCACCGAAGTGTTTGAGCAGAGTGACATGCGCTCAGTAATGACATGATCTCAGGAATGACAGGACAGGGATAGAGCAGAGAGGCTTACAAATGGAAGAGGAGACATTTAAGCTGAGACTTTAAGGAAGAATAAGAATTAGCTAGGGTCAAGTGAGTTTGGGGGAGATGGGACAGAAAATATTTTTAGAGCCAAAGAACAATATGTGAGAAGATTCAGTGGGATTGGTGCTCATGTTCTCTGAATCATTGACAAATGACGGTAGTAAGAGCCGTAACTTCTGCACGTTCAAAATCAGACATCAGGTTTTTTTCCATGGAAGAGTTTCATGACATCAGGCCTTAGGCATTAGCTTTTGTGAGGACAGCACCAACAGTAGTGCTCCGATGTGTGTCCTTAGCGTACCTGTGGCCTGAGTATCAGCAGTGATGGAAGACATGGCTACAGGATTCAAAGTAGAAGAGAAAAAGAATGGCAGGCGTCACATGGTAGGCAGCAAAGACCCACCTGAACAATTTACAATTACACGTTCCTGACCCAAGGCTTTTGCACTGGCTGTTTTTTCTGCCTGGCAAGACTTTCCCTCTGATATCTCTCATTGCCTTCAGTGTTTTACTTAAGTGTCATCTTCCACAGTAGGATGACTTCAATTACTGAAACTTAGGCAATTGAAATGGAAGTTTTCCAAGAAAACAAGGCTAAAGATGAAAAATAAATGGACAGTACTCGTATATTTTTTCAACGTTTGAACCTATTACTTCCTTTTGTCCACATATGTGCACTTTAAGTGAGGGAGGGCAAGTAAGAAAGTAGGTTACAGAGAGTTAATGAATTATAGAACATCACAGAGAATTAATGGCCGACGAAGGAATGCTAACCAGGACCCTTGGGAACCAGTTCTAGTTCTTTTTGAACCACGCCTTGATGTAAATAAAGACAAGTGGTGGGGGTGTGGGGGAAGAGCAATGAACTGAACCTGTTTGGAGAAAGGATAGTTTGCATCTCCCAGAATAGTGACACAAAAGATCCGGGGATGGCCAGACACTCTGGTGATAAGCTCATTTTCATGCAGTGCAGAATAAACTTGAGCATATTTTCCAAGATGCTGAACCACCTGCTTGTAGGAAAATGAATTAGTATGAACTTCCAGCTGGGGAGAGGAATTTATGATTTTAAAAGTCTTAAAATCAGAATCAGGCATGAAAATCTTCAAATTCTGATTACCAGATAGCTGTTCTTTGGGCCACAGGTTGGGCTGTAAGTAACCAAAACCCTTAAGCCAAGTGCTTTAGTAATGAGGAAATGACTGACTCACGTAATTCGATGTGAACAAGTTGACCAGGTGGCTGCCTTGACTTAGTCCAACGGCTCCACTAGTATTCCCTGTGACCTCCCGTGTTTGAGCTCACCCATCAGACAAAGAGTGAGGAGACGGGTACAACATAAATGTCCAAAAGGAGAGGATTGATTAAAGTATGTTGGAATATCATACATGTATTAAAATATGTTAGCGTACTCTAAAGACTTGAAAATATGATCGTAATAAAGCATTAAATCAAAAATGTGTACTTCAAAGAAATATGTTCAACATGATTCCATTTTTGTTGGGGAAAATATGCTGCGTATTTAGAGAAAGAACTAGACAGATATATACTGAAATATTAACAGTTATAAACTATATCTGAATAATGAGTAAAAGAAACGTTTTTATATTGGTATTTTCTAAATTTTCTACAGTAAGCACATATTGTGAGAAAAAAAGAAGTCGTTATTTGAATGTCATGTAATGATATTTGGGAGTATGACACTTAAATTTGCACATATATTTTCTTTTTCCTTTTTTGGTCTGGTAGTTCCTGACATTGATGCTCTGGCCGTCAGAAGTCAACATGATGTGGCTCAAGTCAACTTACCAACCATATTGGAAACTGTCTTGCTGGGCTGCTAGTGAAATTGTCACAGCCACCTAACCAGATTATATGAAAACAAGATTCTCAGAGAGCCTCAAGTCAGGGTTATTCTGAAAACAAACTAAGTTATATTTACGGACAATCTAAGCAGTTCACCTCCATAGGAGAGAAGATATTCTTTCAAAGCTACTCATGAATTTACATTTAATGACAATAACCATCCTTTATTAAAACTCACAATGCGACTGGCAATGGTAAGAGCCGTAATAAATATCCCTGGATTAGGTATTAGTAACCCCATTTTACTGACGAAGAGTCAGAGGCTTAGGAGGTTATGGAATATGACACAATTCATGCGAATGGTAGAACCAGTCTTTGAGTTCAGGCCTACTTCCTGCAAATCTCTGAGGCTCTCCCTAGGACTTCACGTTGTTTCCAGTCAAGCTATTTGGAGCACCTTCACTTGCAAACCTCACTCATCTTAGGAAACAGTTTTTCATCACACACAAGACTCCAACATTTGTGGATAAATTTGGGGGAAAAAAGATGTAGATAATTTTATTCATAAAACAATTGTACGTGCTCAAATTTAAATAGCATGCATACAAATTGTTCCCCAAAACATGTTCAACAGATGTCCCCCCAAATGAATTAGTACTCAGGAACACATTTGGAATATAGGCTCTATCCTGCAGCAGAATGCACTATTTCCACATCAACAATATATGAAATAACCCACTGTAGAGAATTAGTTCCCAGAGCTAAATCACAGCGATAGGAGTAGGCCTTCCGATGAATTCTACCCCACAGATACTAACAGCAAGGGAAGAGTTCATGAGTCCACTGGAGTCGAAGTTCTAAGCCAAAGAACGAGCAGTGGCCTTAAAATATAAAGAAATAATGAAAATAAAAGAAATACATTCAATTGGTCTGATTTCCCTCTTTTCTGTGTGGTATCAAGAAATTTCTGGCAGTTTACTCTTCAATACAGGTTGCCCTGTGGTAGCGTTATACTTTATAACATTCATGAGAGACAAGGAGAAAAAAACAGTTCAAATACTCTTCACGCTCATTCATTATTTGGATATAAAAGATGGCTTCTAACAAAGTGAAATATCTTCTATATTAATTTTTTCTCTGGGAAAAAAGCCAATGTACACAGATACGTAAAAATTCATATAATGAAAAACGTATTCGTTGAGTACTTCCTTACCTAGAAATGTAACCTCCCAAATATTCCTCTACTATGTAGTATCGCGTCGCTGGGATCCGATCGCAATACTGTCACTGTAATACTCAGCAGCCCATTTTCCCAAGTGTTCTCCCATCCGTTTGTTTCTTTGTATAACAATGATTAGCCCATTTAATGATGGAATTAATACATATTCTTAGCACCTCACCTCCATGATTTCACTCTTGGATCTGACCTTTTAAAAAATGTATTTCCAAGTAAGAAACAAAGCAAAGGATTTGCTCTCCTCTTCTAAGCTCACACATGCTGTGGTAATGCTTTCATCTAGTATAAATCAAATTAAACCTGTATGATATCTTACAAACGATTCCCATGTCGCAGTGAGCTCCTTGGTGGCTGCCTTGTCTTGCTAGGTGATACAGAAACAGTCTGTCCTTTAACCCACAAAATGGAAGCCAGCAGAAACACAACTACATATAGAGCAAAAGCTTTCTGCCTGCATAGATGACTAGGGAGATTCGGGACCTCCTACAACAGAAATACCTGCAAGGAACAAGCTTTCGTCTAGGGCTTCGGAGGATGTGGAGCTAACCGCCAGCCCCCCCCCCCCCCCCCCCCCCCGCAGAGGGGAGGCCCAGGATCTCGTATGAACACGACGGGACCATACCCCTAAGGCAAAAACTTAGGTGCCCACGAACAGTAAAACAGACAAAGATGTCAAAAAGGAGGCCTCGCTTTCTTCTTCCCGGTAGAATTTGGAGTCTTAGAAGGAATCTCTGCAACAAGTTCATATCATCTTTCACGCAAGAAAACCTTGTTTGCAGACACCTGGCCTCTCCCCGGCCCCACTGTGTATAAAGACCCTCTTGTCCCCCACAAAATGACACCCCTGATGGCAAGATTCCTCTTTGCTCCCCGGAGTGACTCTTGCCCCTGCATGACTCGGCATCTGCCCGTCTCTGCTATCGTCTTTCAGGACTGTTACGCGTTACCTCCTTTCTGAGTCATGCCCAGCTCCATTCGCTGCTCAGAAAATTCAATCTCTCCCTTTTCTTCTGCCTTCGCTCTGTATGTTCTCTATACAGTACATGACCGGGCCTATGATAATATTGCATTTATTTACATATGTGACTGTCTCTATTGAACTAGAATCTCCTTGAGAACAATAATCAGGTTTAAATCATTGTCGATCTCTATTACACAACATGGTGATTCTGGCACTTAGGATACAATATTTGCCCAATAGATGTTTGACAAATAAATGAATAAGTGAATGATAGATAAGTGATTATTTTAACACTGAAGGAGAGTCATGCCTCCCCCAGGTTCAGTAGCCCAGTGGTTTCCAGTAAACATAGCCTCTTCCTCCACGCCCTCTCCACCCTGAGGATAGTCTTGGCAACTCAGTGAATGACACCAATTCGAAGAGGGCAAGGGACAAAGGAGAGGGGGCCCAAGAACCCCACTGCACAATCTCTCAGACAGCCATCTCCCAGTCCAGAGGACGTTGTCCACTCGGAGCTCTGCTCCCTGGGGTCCGGAATGTATGTCCTACTGCTCAGAATGCTATCATCGGCTCCGTTCTCCAGCACCCTATGGAGCCTCCACATTTCCCTAACACTGAGTCCAACTCAGTACCTCCTTCCCCAGTCTGCCAGCGTTGGTCTCTTTCCTGACTTTGTCTCAAGCCCAACCAGGCCCCTTGCGAGTCCCATGCTTCAGAGATCCTCATTCCCGGGTAGATTCAGAGCCACGAACACTAAAGACATTTATAAAGTTCTTTCACTTTTTCCGTAAAATTTGAAACATCATTTAGCTGTTCTAGCACCTGTAACTATCTATTCTTCCTTGTACACTAACAGTCAATAAATAAAACAAAGCCTATGTCCTTAAAACCATCTATACCCAAAACTTCTAACGGAACAAAGCTAATTCATATATATGCAAAGGACTAAACATGGTTGAAATGAGACTTCGTCTATGGTCTTGCCCTCCCCCATCAAGTGATACCCAAAGGAGAAGCTACCCAATCCTGATGTTTTTACAGAATGACATCCATCACACAGGTAATTACTCATCCATCTTAATGCTTCCTTTTAAGTTTGCCCTTAAGAAGCCTGTGATCTCCCAAGTCAAGGGCCTCAGTAAAATCAATAAAACCTCGTCCTATCAGGCCACCAGCCAGATCATTTTCCACCTTTTAACAAGGCAGTGGTTATTAAATGCCTTGTTTGAAAACCCAAGTGGGGTCATCAGACTTTCATGATGAGAATAATCCATCAATTGTACACGTGCTATCTTTTCAGTGTCTTTGATATGAGTGATACAGTAGGTAATGGCCTACGGTTTTTCAATATCTGAACATGTTCTCCTTTTCACATTGGGGCTGCAGCATAGCAAAGGGAATTGTGCGACTGGAGGAAGCTTGTTAAGAGAGAAAGAAATTTCGCTGAGTTATTTTCAGTCAATGCGGAAGACACGCCGCCGGCTCCAACTTTGAGTCCTAGCTCCAAGCTGTCAGTGACTTCTTCAGACCTTAACCCAGCTATTCCATGACCAGAGATTCTGAATTCGGCAATTTACAGTCAGACATATCTTATCATAATGACTCATGCCATACTCTTCGTTAGTTGCCCTCTTGCCTTGAATTTGTAGGAGCGATGAGAAATCTAGGACCATAGAAATTTAGAAGTGTCAATTGATGTTGGACTCCTCTTAAATACCAGACAATCTTTTTTTTTTTTTAAAGATTTTATTTATTTATTTGAAAGAGATAGAGACAGCCAGCGAGAGAGGGAACACAAGCAGGTGGAGTGGGAGAGGAAGAAGCAGGCTCATAGCGGAGGAGCCTGATGTGGGGCTCGATCCCATAACGCCGGGATCACGCCCTGAGCCGAAGGCAGACGCTTAACCGCTGCGCCACCCAGGCGCCCCAATACCAGACAATCTTAAAACAACAAGAAAAAAGCAAATATGCTTTTTGTGAGTGTCTGTGAAAATAGAACTGTCCTTGACTACCTTTCTGGCATCAGAATGCTAAAGACTTGTGTTCTGACATTGTCAGACAGCTGGATGAATGCTAAAAACAATCCATAACCTGACAAACAGAAGCTCCTTCTCTCTTCATTTTGCATCTGTTTGACTGGGTTGGGGAAGCATTTGGGGGTTATGTATTTTCCACTTAAGATAGAAACCTTTTTATTGTTTCACATTAATGCTGAAATTAAAAGGAGACTATTGCAAAACCCTCCCTGCATTGTTCTAAATTTACAGAATTAATCAAGAAATTGAATTCAAATTTCAATCTGTGACAATTTCTAGTAAGGGACGGTTCTCTAGTAAGGGATGTCTCTCTACAGACTGCAAATGACTATTAAGCCAGCACTCCTGGGCCTCATCAAGGCAAAGATAATTGACACGGTGATGGGAATCTGGAAAACCAGCATGGTTCAGAAGCATCTTTGAAATTATTAAAGGAAGATTAAATATATAGTCTTAGTGTTAAATATATCTTTGTACTCTAAATCTTTGAAATTAGGTAAACCTCATATGGTTTATTTAGTTATCTCAATTTACCAGAATATTTAATTGCCCCAAACACTTGATTACTGAATCTAAGAGCAGAACAGACAGTGAGCTGTTCTTGTCTCCCTGTTCCTACGGAAATGAGCCCTGGCACCTGGGCCAAAAGGAACAAGGCCACAGAATCAATGAAGACACAAGTGCACTTTGCATCTCTCACTTATTCCTGTTCTCTGTAGCTTTTATTGGAATTTATTTAGAGAGAAAATGAATTGGGGAAGAAATAAACTGAATCAGCTCAGGCAGCTTACATTCCCTTTGTTATAATGTGAGTAATAATGGAAGGAAACATAATGGTCGGGAGGGTAATATGAATAATCATAAGCCTTTTATTTACGGATTTACATTTACTTTACAAAACGCCCATGTTATCCCATTTATCCCTGAAGCCACCCTCTGGGGCAAGTGACACTGTGGTGGGGAGCACCAGCTCCTTGCAGGTAGATGGAGCTCGGCTGAAATCCCTGCTCTGCTACTAAGTGGCTGTATGCCCTGGACAGGTTATTCAATGGTCTATGCCTCAGTTTCTTCGTCTATAAAATAGGGTTAATAATACATCAACAGGTTGACGCAAGAACAAAGGAGTTAATGATTAGGAAAATTGCTAAGATTCCTGTACTTTACAGTTATGGGCATTTCTTATCTAATCCGCAACTCCCTAAGAGCTACAACTGTTCTTTGTATTTTACCAAAGAGGGAACTGAGGCTTAGCGAAGTTGAATGACTTGCCTGAGGTCACCTCCTAAAGTAAGCCAGTGTTTGGATCATGCCCTTTAAGCCGCTGGCCCAGTACTTGGGATATATGTACCCTCCCCGCTCCATCACTACACCTGTCTTCAGATCCTCTGCGCACACTCTGCTCCCTTCTCCCTTTGCACCTGCTGGTCCCTCCGCCTACAATGTCCTTCCCTCCTCTCTCTGCCTCTCTCACCTCTACAGATTCGTCACATCTCAATTCAGGAAACACTGCCTCAGGAGTGTTTTGCTCCCTCGTTGATCAAATCTTTCCTGATTAGCTCCCCTGGCACAAGTCCCTCTACCGTAGAAGGCTGTCCTACTTGAAGTTTCAGAAGACTGTGCGTGACCACAAGCGTGATGAAGAACTGTCTTCTCCACAAGACCGTGGGTTCTGGAGACAGGCCCCGGGTCAGTGCTGGCTCATCATTGTGCCCTCAGCACCCAGCACCCTCCCTGGCATGAAGGAGGTATGCAAGAAGATTTTGTTTTTAAACTGTGGGTGGGTGAACACACCAAGTGTGTAATACATTCTGGCTCTTATTTCTATCCATCGGCGTCCGGATCAAGAAAGTAAGGCTCGGTCAGGTTATGAAAGCTAACCAAGGTCGCGCTGGTGATGTGTTCTAAATCAGCCTCAAACTACAGTCTTCGGACTCCTTGCAAGGAACTCCCTCAATTCTATAGGCTGAATATTAAATTTAGATATGATAGAACAATGCGTCCCCAAAGATGTCCATGCTGTAAACAGCAGAACCCGTGCGTTTGTTACCTTCTGTGGCAAAACAGACTTTGTGGACGTGAGTCACGATCTTGAGATGGGAAGGTTATCTTGGATTATCTAGAGAGGGGCGATGTGAAATAACCACAAGGATTCCTGTAAGAGGGGGGCGGGAGTATGAGAGTCAGAGAAGGAGGTGTGATGACAGAAGCAGGGCTCAGAGTGATGCCATTGCTGGAACAAGGCCATACTCCAAGGAACCCAGCCATCCTCCAGAAGACAGGAAAGGAGGGGCGCCTGGGTGGCTCAGGCATGGAGTCTGCTTGGGATTCTCTCCCTCCCCCCCACCCCTCCCCACCTGCACTCATGAACGCTCTCTCTCTTAAAAAAAAAAAAAAAAAAAAAAAGGAAGAAGACAGGAAAGGAAATGGATGGATTTAGTCTCCACAAGGAACAAGTCCTGTCAACACCTTCCTTGCTTTTAGCCACATAAGACCTATTTTCAGACTTCTGACTCCCAGAACTTTATGATAATGAACTTATATTGAATCGTTCGGGGCCAGTAATTTGCTCACAGCCCCAGTAGGAAACTAGCGCAGATGTGAACGAGCTCAGGTCCACTGATACGGTTGTGTGCATGGTGATGCAACCATGGAGCACCACTGACGTTAACCGCAAGATCGAGCTCAATGGAGAGATGTAAACAACGCACCATGATACAAGAGCACTTGTTGCACCTGATCTGCGCAGTTAGTTACTCGAACCAGGTATTTCAAACAAAAAATCCATGTTTTAGTCTCTACCACTGAGTAATCTAAATTTAAAGAAAGCAAATTCCATGGAAAAGTAATCTCATCTTCTTTTTGTTTCGAAATGCGCTATATTGGGGAAAGTTCATGACTGAAAGTCAAGGATGTTGATGGAAAGGCCATTCAGCACTTTCCAGCCATGTGACATTAGGCCATGTACTTGCCCTCTCTTTCCGGATCCTAATATAAGGGGAACTGAGAAGCAGATCCTGGAGCTACCTCCCAAATCTACCATTCCATGACCCAGCATGCTACCTCTTAGCCTGAGTGACTTCACCTTTTCAATTAAGAATGCTTGTAAATTTTAATTTGTCCCTCCCACCGTGACCCTCTCCTAGGTTCTTCTTGCATAACACCCCACACTGAAGTCTACAATTCATTCTAAAGGCATGCAGACCACTTGTAGCTCATGACGATCACAAAAGAACAGGGAGTTCAAGCTGCCATAGGTCATCTGTGTACACGCCCAGAATAGTCGCTACACTGTTAAAATAGGTCCCCACTCAGAGTCTGCACCTGAAGCACAGGAAGATTCTGCACAGGTCAAGAACCTCCCCCTTCACAGATTCTCTGCTCTAACTTATAGGAATATTAAAAATAATAAAACAAAGCACCTTGAAGCATGATTTTTAAAAGCTCACAATTTTACCTATGAAATATACACATCCTTTCTCTTAGATTGCTTTTAGTATTCCTCTTCTTAAAGACTCAGACAAGAGACTAAAAGGTATGAGAGAAAGTGATCAGAAGGAAAGGGTGGGGAGGGGGGTTTGCAAATAAATCCTTGGCCTTTTCTCTACTGGAGACGTGTAAAAATAAAAAGATTGAGAACAATCAAAATCAGAGATGCTACTGGCGTCACCACACGCCCGCTGACAGACAATTTTGCTAATATACTCAGTGGAACTTGAAAAATTGAAAAATCTATTCCCAGTATATTGTAATGGCTCAAGCAATGAAAAATTTATATTAGTATTGATAATGACATCCTTGGAACAAGAAAGAAGCAGGGCCTGGAAGAGCACTGTATTTTTAAACATCACACCGGGCATTGCTTCTGGAAAAACACAGTTCCTGTCCTAACTAGTGCTTCGGTGGCTTATCTTCATTAAGTAACGTAGAGGATGAAAAATGTTAGTAAATTAGAGGCCACAAAATAAAATGGCCTTCTTCCCAAAGAAACATTTTTCAACATACTGTATTTCTATATACCAAGAACCAGCATTATTAATGCATGAGGATATTTATAGCCTTCTATACATTACAGAATTGACTCATGGTTGGCTCTGAAATGGAGTATCTAAGAGACCTGCTTCATGGCTTTCTCTAGAACTAGAAGTAACTAGGGAAGCTCTCTCAGGGACATCATCCCGGAGAAGACTCTGATTCGTTGAGAAGCTCCAATCTGCCAAATTTATTCTTGTGTGTTTCAATGGATCAGATGGAGTGGCCTCAGTTATGAGGTTCCCTACACAGTCACTAGATTGTAAGCTTATAGGGAAGGTAGGCCAGCAGTTTCTGAAAAGGAAAAGGCAGATGGAAAACGTGAATCATTGGTGAAGGCCCAAGTTATGCAATTCCTCTAGCAACAGCTCAAGAAATTGGGTTTCTTCACTTTCCTAGGTCCAAATATTTACTGAGTTCATTGGCTATGCTAATATTTATTGAGTGTCTATAATGGATCAATAAAGGCTAAGAATGATTGGCTAGAGTCAGGTTTGGAAAGGGCTTATGAAAGAAGAGAGTAGGTAGTGGTCTGCGATCGAAACCAGCCTTCAAGATGACCCCCAATGACTCATGTCTCCTGGTATTCACACCCAGTCCCTCACACTGAATTAGAATTTCCTGGGTGACCAACAGAATGTGGTGGGAATAACAGTATGTTATTTCTGAGGCTACATCATGAAAGGCATTATTGCTTTAGTCTTGATCTTTCGAATCACACATTGTAAGGGAAGCCAGCCACCATGCTGTAAGGACACTCAACAGCCCTGTGAAGAGATCCACATGGAAAGCAATGGAAGACCCCTGCTAGCAGCCAGCACCAATCTGTCAGACGTGTGAATGAGCCACCTTGAAGTGAATTTTCTAGCCCCAGTCAAGACTTCAGGCAACAACAGTCTCAGCCAACAACTGACCGCAACTTCGTAAGAGACCCTGAGTGAGCGCTGCCTCAACAAGATCCTCCGGAACTCCTGACCCCAGAAACCATGCAAGAAAATAAGTCATTACTGTATTTGGATACGTCCAAGTTTTGGGGTGGGTCTGTAGAATAGCAACAGACAACTAACACTTTCAACTTCAAAGCATGAATTTAAATAGGACCTAAAAGGCATCTAAGATGGTGGTGAGGAGCAGAGTTATTAGAGCTAGATCTGAGTTTGAATCCTAGCTAGATGATTCTGTAAATTACTTCATCTTTCTAGATTTCAGTTTCCTCATCTGAAGAATATGGATAATAATAATAATACGTACCTCTGCAGAGCGAAAGGAACAACCAACAAAATTAAAAGGCAGCCTATGAAATGGGAGAAGACATTTGCAAATGACATATCAGATAAAGGGCTAGCATTGAAAGTATATAAAGAATTTACACAACTCAACAACGAAAAACCAAATAATCCAGAAGACATGAACAGACACTTCTCCAAAGAAGACATCCAGATGGCCAGCAGACACATGAAAAGATGCTCAACATCACTCATCATTTGGGAAATGCAAATCGAAACAATTAGATACCACCTCACACCTGTTAGAATGGCTAAAGTAAAAAACACAAGAAACAACAAGTGTTGGTGAGGATGAGCACTGTTGGTGGGAATGCAAACTGGTTTAGCCACTCTGGAAAACAGTATGGAGGCTCTCAAAAAATTAAAAATGGAAGTACCCTATAATCCAGTAATCACACTACTGGGTATTTCCCCCCAAAATACAAGAACACTAATTCAAAGCTGTTTACTGCAGCATTGTTTACAATAGCCAAATTATGGAAGCAGCCCAAGTGTCTATCAATAGATGAATGGATAAAGAAGTGGTTTATATATACAATGGATTATTCAGTCATAAAAAAAGAATGAAATCTTGCCATTTGCAATGTCATGGACAGAGCTAGAAAGTATAAGGCTAAGTGAAGTCAGTCAGAGAAAGACAAATACCATATAATTTCACACATGTGTGGAATTTAAGAAACAAAACAAGCAAAGGAAAGAGAGAGAGAAACCAAGAAACAGACTCTTACCTACAGAGAACAAACTAATGGTTACCAGAGGGGGTAGGTGGTGTGGGGGAATGGATGAAATAGATGATGGGGAGTTAAGAGTACACTTATCTTGATAAGCACTGAGCAATGTATAGAAATGCTGAATCACTATATTGCACACTTGAAACTAATATAACACTGTATGTTAACTATGCTGGAATTAAAATTAAAAACTTAATTAAAAAAAAGGAAAAACAATACCTACCTATTATTGTGTCTGAGATTACACATCAATGGACTACACGGCCTCTAGGATTTATTCAAACTCTGAAATTCTGGAAGAAAGGATATATATATATATACACACACACACACACACACACACACACACACACACACACACACATAATAAAAGACAGGAGAGATCTGCTTTATTAAGCATTTACTCTGTTTTAGCTATTAGGCCAGATAGATACTTTACACATTTTAGGCTGCCTTTGAGTAAAATTCTACTTTGCATCAATAAGGATCAGATCGTTTAAAGGCTCCCTGTTTTAAGAACTGGTCCAAGATGAAAGCTGTATGATAAAAAGCTACTGAATTGTAATCAAGTTCTATTGTAGCAAATTAATCTTTGTGCGAAAGCTGGAAAGTATTTCATCAACCAGAAACCAAGGAGGAAGCTTTATTACAACCTAGTGGTGAGCTGACCCTTTTATACTCCAGGGATCGGGAAAAGTAATCAATCCATGGGTGTTTACTACCGGAAAAACCGAGGCTTACGGGGGAGAAGCTTAGCCCCGGGGAGGCAATACTGCAAGTGTGTCAACTTCCTGCCAGAGCTCCTGGCCTGGACCCAGTGCTCCCCTGGCCTTCTAGCAATGGAGGCTATATCTGACTTCTAAAAACAAAACAACACACAAAAAAAACTTTAATAAACCCGCCTTTTGTTATTAAGACGTGAAAATTCACGCAGTTACAAGTATTTTTTCTTAGGTGTTCTGATTTGAAATGATATTGCATTTTGTGTTTCTCTTGTTCTCTTCTCCCTGTCTGCTCTGCCCAGTTTCTGGTAATCATGAGAACCTTGGACATTATCATTCCACAGACTCTCTCTCCATTTTTTTTTGCCAATTCCAATTTGTTCTGAGCCCTGCAATAAATGAAATAAATAATAAATGAAAAGGCCAGAGGCAACGGCACCATCACCCTGCGCACCCAGGGGAGAACCCAGAGGTTGTAGGGAGCTCTCTGCAGAGAAGATGGAAAACAATGTCTCAGGGGCCCAATTATTTACTGTAGCTGCTGAAATGAGATGATTTATGTCGGTGACAAGGCTGTCCTGGAAATAGTAACCAACTGGTATAAATTTAGATCTATTATGAAAAAAAAATGATCTTTGGACCAAAAAGAGCCCAACTTAAAAGGAAATTAAATGACTCTGGATTGTACACACACACACACACACACACACACTTTATAGAGAGAGACAGGTATTTGCTACACCTTTAACTGGTGGAGGTTCAAGAAGCTAAGAATATAAACCTTTTGTATCTCAAATTTGTAAGGTCACACAAAATAATTTTGAGTTTGGTCATAGGTGGAGGAGGACGGACTTTTGATCAAGGACAAGCTTTAATTTTCTGGTATGTTATGTTTATACCAAAGCATTTAATTGGCCGTGACGTTGGTAGAGAAACAGGCAAGGGTTAAACTCACTAGATTAAGATCAGGATTTGGTTACTTCAAAACAACACCCTACAAGGTCACATACTGAAATGAAAAATTCAAAATGTCAAATAGCAATGCTGGTTCCATTGGACGAGCATCAAAAGGAAATTCATTAAAGCCCTGGGAGAGTCCAAAATACAAAATTCCCAGGCCTTCGAGAGTCGTCGGGAAAGAGGAGCCAGCGGTTGGTTAAAACTTAGAGGATCAGGTTTGCTGTATTGTCAGGAGAGCTGACAGTGAGGTTTTTTAAAGGTATACAGGATCAGTTAAAGAGAAGTGACTGTATCATGCGAACATATGTATTTTCATTTATGAATATATATGTTCCACTATGTATCATATACATTACAAAACCCATGCGAAAATAAAAACTCAGAAAGCAACAATAAATAAATACAATCATATGTTCTTTTTTAATCTTCCAATATGTCAGCCCTGGTTATAGCAACGTCGCCAAGATTGAGAGAGGAGGATGAAGGTTATGGAAATAGGACAAGATAGGGGTGGGGGACAAGAAGTAGGAGGCATCAGGGACTGCAGACACTTCAGGTTTGCCTGCCCGGTACCTAATGCTCACGAAAATAGTGACTGGACATTGAGAATTATTCGTGTAATTCCCACCCTTCAAAATACTACTTTATTCCTTTCCTTGTGATTGTCAAGGACTGTCTGCACAAGGAGGTATGGTCCTGATTTGCCCCCACTCCCCCACTCTCTGGACTCCACTTTCCTGCTATCCACATGGCAGCCAGGAGGCCAGACATTAATGTGAACAAACAAAGAAATGAAGGCCAATTAACCCTTACTTTGACTGTGGCAGTAAGGGGACTAACGCCAGGAATTTCTCACAGACTGTCTGCTCCTCTGTGGAGGATGGCTGTCAGACTTAAGTCATCTACACAGAATAATTATTTAAACTGTGGCTGTCTGAGCTCTACCCCTCACCCTGGAAATTCTGCTTTGGTTGGTCTGTTGTGGGCCTGGATTCTGCATCTGAAAGTTTCCAGATGATGCTGAGGCAGGAGATGGATGACAGCCATAAGGAAGAGGCCAGACTTCCGGATTCTGATTCCTTAGGCATCAGTGGTTCAATCTCTATTCCCCCACACCCATTCTTTGCAAGACCACAGATCAGAAGATGCTGACCTTAAGGAACTGTCAGAGACCCTCTAGGGAAAGGTCAGACAGGGGGGAATTAAGGAGGTCTCCCTGTCCATCGTGCTGTCCTCTGACAGCACAGGAGCAATTTGCTCTCCTCTGGTGGCCAATCCGTGGCTGCTGAGCTCAGCTGCCCTACTCCAGCCCTGGAAACAGGCATTTCTACAGAAACTGGCACTCAAGATGCACATCGGCTGAGGAGTCCCGGGACAGCCCTGGGATACTGTAAAGAAGGAGGGATAAGGAAGAGCATGAAGGGATGTGTGGAACTGAAAGAACATTCACGATTTTGTGCCTGCAGTGAGGGACAAGAAGGGTGCTATGAGTGGGATTAGCAATCTACATGGGGCAGATGGGGGGCATGAAATGCTACTGTGGAGGTGGATATAATTCAATAAGCAATGGGAGCCCCCGAGGGTGTTTTCAACAGGTAAACGGGTACAATGAGATGAGCTTGGGGAAATGAATCTCAGAGCAATGCGAGGGATGTATTGGAGGCATGGGAATTCGAATGCAAGAAAACCAGACATACTTGCAGGTTCAATAATTCACTATTTTTGACATTGTATTATGGAATTAACTAAGGAATTAATTAGGCCTTTGCCACCAAGCAACCTAGTGATAGGGATAAAAAAGGGGATTCTCGTGTATCTGTGGCTCCTACATAGAGACATATGGGAGGCTACCTATCCACAGATCAATGCATGTACATGGCTCATCAGAGTCTTAAGATCAATCAGCATGTTTAATACAAAAATACCCCCTCCACGAACTTCCAACTCTACCCATACCACACCCATGATGGCCAAGGAGAAAAAACAAATTTAGAGACCTTAATAATTGAATTAAATTTTGCACATAGAGAAATTCTTTTTGGTGTTGCTTTGGCTTTAAAAAACAGAAGTATGAACGTATCTTTTTGTCCAGAAAGAAGAGAAAATGTGGAAAATAAATGCAACATACTGTGTCTTGCCTCCACAAAAACACTCATCGCTATATTTTAAACGTCTGTTTCCCCTTCCTAGATTATATGATTCTCGAAGGTGGGGGCCAATCTCTTCACTGTGTTCGTCCCAATAACTAGAGCAATGCCAAGCTGAAATGCAGGAGATGCTTACGAACTATCCTTGATTAAATAAATCGTTCATTCGGGTACATTAGAATGTCACAGAAATAATTTCAGAATTCACACATGGAAACAGCTTTGCCAAACGAATCTAAGCCTCTGAGGACTAATGACAAGTGACCGGACTCATTCTTTACATGCTGGGTGGCTCTCTTCCAACTACGTTCACAGCCATGACAGCAGAGCTTGCTCCCCTTACGTTCCATGTGTGCCCTGGGCCTGGCACAGGGGCCAGACTTTGAGATGTCCCATACGTGTGTTACATGAATCACAGCCAACGTAACGTAGCTTTTCCGAGAACTGAGGTCTGCTTATTTTCATGACCTATTTTATGCATACTTGATAGTTCGGAGTTACAGTACCAACCTTATTCAGTGTCTGAAAACCTTAATTCACAGATTCTATAAACATTTATTGAATTAATCACAGTGCGTTATGTGATTCTGAGGATGGACGGAGGGGAGTGAAAGAAGGTAACTATAAAAGCAAAAGTGCTGACATCATCTCACGGAGCATGTGCGAGGACAGAATAACCACCATATAACAAACAATCGCAAATCTCAGTAGTCTTGCACAATGTATGATACTACCTCGCTCAGGCAAAATCCATTGCGGATGCTCCTGGTTCACTTTCCGAGGGAGCTAAGCATGCCCGAAGGACCCAAGCTCCTTCTGTCTCCTGATGTCATTGTCTTTCACTTGCGGTCTCCATGGAAGGGCAAGTGGGAGAGTCAAAGATCAAGTGTGGGAGAGTCTTATCGGCCAGTTCTGGAAGTGAGATATCAGCAAGGGTGATGAGAAAACAGAGTTTCATAGTGGACCCAGAAAGAAAATGAAGTGGATTTGGAGCTCACATAGCATTACTTCTGTCATAAGGGTTGGCAATGTTTCTGTTTATCTCATTAGTCGGTAGCTTTTCCCTGTAGTTGTGCCTAAATCAGTCAAACACAAAGTAAAAGGCAAAGTGGTAGAGCAGGAAGATATAATTATTTGATATTATATTGCTTATACTTAATTATATACAATTATTTATTAGCACTATTTTTTTTTTTATCAAATCCCCATCTCAGTTTCAAAAACCTTCTTTCTTATGAATTTTAGCATTAATTCATTCTGGTAGCCACCCAGAATCAGGCTGGCGCTTTTTAAATGGTTATTTTACAAGAGTGATCCACTTTTTCCATTCTAGTAGAGATGACCTTTATAAATTCTAAGACCTAATCATTTTAGTTAATTCAAAACAGGTGGAAAATACCTTATAGGAAGTCATTTGTTATGCACAAGATCAAGCTGAAATGTCATCACCTCTCCGTAGCTCTCTCTCCTTGAGACTTCCTTTCCCAGATATAATTAATTGCCCCTCCTCTGTGTTTTCACAGCATTTTACATATACTCAGTTTGAGAATGAATCGTGCTATAGTATAGTTATTTGCCTACATATTTGTCTTCCCCATCGACATGAACTCCTTGGGGCTCAGGGAGTTTTTATCTTCGGGGCCTAAAAGAATTGTTGGCACACAACAGGCACAGAATAATTGCTCCTGGGCAAATGGGTGATGCTTCCTGCACTGTGAACACCGCGTTTGCAGCCTCCGTCCACCCCACCTTTATAGCACTTAGAAACCCACACTGCAACGTGTTTTATGTGTTTCTATGATTCTCTGACTACTAAGTTGTGTAAATTAGGACAGAAATAATATCTTCGGTGCCAACTGCCGACTATATATTTGTCTATACGTTGAAGTCCCAACTTGTTCCAAAGATGACTTTATATGCTTTGTACCATATGTAGCAGAAGAAGATTAAAAATACGTCACTGAGGAAATAATGACAAAGGATGAATAAGGGTAGGAAAAGTGACGTGAGGAGTCCGAGAGGGACACAAGCACCTGAAATGCCTGCCAAAACCTCCCATGCCGTACTTGCGCGACGTGAGCCATAAACTTGGCTCCGCACTTCTTTTTTTTTTTTTTTTTTAAGATTTTATTTATTTATTTGACAGAGAGAGAGACAGCCAGAGAGAGAGGGAACACAGGCAGGAGGAGTGGGAGAGGAAGAAGCAGGCTCCCAGCGGAGGAGCCCGATGTGGGGCTCGATCCCAGAACCCTGGGATCAGGCCCTGAGCCAAAGGCAGACGCTTAACGACTGAGCCACCCAGGCGCCCCGACTCTGCACATTCTTGCATCAAAACAAAAAGGGCCACAATCTCACTTACAAAACGCAGTGTCTGAAGTGTTTAAGCCAACCACTTTCTTGAGGCAACGGTGCTTTGCTTTGCTCTGCTCTGGTGTTTTAAAGTTTTTGTTTGTTTGTTTTTCAGCTTTCCAATGTTTTGTGTTGGGGGGAGTATTTGGGGGGGTCTTGTTTTGTTGTTTTTGTCAAACCAGGTATTAAAACCGTGAGCTGCATGTTTGCTGGAGGTTTTCCACATAAACCCAGGAAACCCAGGAACTGTTGTCAAAGGGTGAGATGTGAGGCCTCTTCGTCTAAGCTCTAAGACGAGGTTCCAAGGGATTCACAGAGAACAAAGGATATCTACTCAAATTACAGAGCCCTTCAATGCACGCCTTTCCTCCTCGTCCCCTGATGTCACCAGTCCAGAAGTGAGAGCACAGGGGCCCGAGAAGTCCCTCAAGGTAAACCAAATTCAGGTTGAAATTAATCTCTTTTACCTGGTCTAGAATATCTGCCTAATAATGGCATTTAGATACCAACCGTCCACTACAACATAAGCCAATGCTTCTCACACGCTGGTGTCAGGCTAGCTGCATACCAATTACTGGTGGGAACTTTTTTGTTAAATAGAAATTCCAGGAAATTCTAATTCATTAGGTCCTAATTTGAGCTCAGAAATCTATATTATTAAAAATCTCCCATGCGATTCTGATCAAGTCTAAGTTTGTAAAAATCACCAATTTATTCCTCAATTCAAGAATCCAAGTGAAATTCCACCAGATTTATTCCTCGGGTTTCCGTTTCCCTAGTCACAGTCTTGGTAGTTTAGTACATGTGTTCCTCGAGATAGGGGTACAGGACGTATCTTTCCCAACCCTCATTCGGGTAAGTAGGGCCCATCAATCCCGTAGCTGCACTCTTGCATTTATGACGTTGGCATTAATTAACTCATGGACTCTAGTTTACCTAAACAAGCATCATATGTCATCTTAGCGGAAATGTAAAATTTCTGGCAGAGAATATCCAGTGTGCTAACAAATCAATCCAGGAATCAAACAAATGGCTTCCATGACGCAATACCAACAATAACAACTGACATCTAACAAGTACTGACTGTGGTCAGTACGGTTCAGCTGCTGTACTACGTGCTTTATAGGACCTCCCACTTAACACCCACAAGAGCCCTATGAAGTAGATATCATCATTCCCACTTTACAGATAATAAGATTGAGGTGTAAAAGAGTTAAGTAACTTGCCTGAAGTTATACAGGTAGAAAACGTCGAAGCCAGAGTCTGGATCCAGGCCGTCCGACTTCAGAGCCCATGCTCCTTACCTCCTCACTATCTTGCCAGAAGCTGGAAATGGCAGCTTGAACTTAACAGTTATTAGAACAGAAACCCCCACCATACTTTGGCTGAGATGCTTTTACCTTTTACAGACTGGGGCGAAAAGTCTTTGAAACCTTTAATAGAAGTGAATGAGAGATTATGGACTCTGAGAAACAAACTGAGGGCTTCAGAGGGGAGGGGGGTGGGGGAATGGGATAGGCTGGTGATGGGTAGTAAGGAGGGCACGTATTGCATGGTGCACTGGGTGTTATACGCAACTAATGAATCATCGAACTTTTCATCAAAAACCAGGGATGTACTGTATGGTGACTAACATAATATAATAAATAAACATTAAAAAAAATATATATATATATATAAATTTTTTAAAAAATAAATAAAATTAAATTTAAAAAAAAGAAGTGAATGAGTCTACTAGAATTTAATAAACATGTAATACTGAAAAACTACCCAGAAAAACACTACACATCAGGGTATCTACTTCATTTATCCCCACAGGACATGTTCCAGGAAAGTAATTTTAGTCCTGATAGTGCCTGGACCATTACAGGCTTCCAATTCACTTTAGTAATAGATTAATGCATGAAAGAATGAATGATCAGTGACCAGTTTGATTAGAATGACTAGTCAAACTGATGAGGGAGAAACCAAAGAGAAGAAGGCTAGAGGAAGAGACAAAAAGTATATTGTAACTAACTGCATTACATTTTCACACTAACAATCCAAAAATTAGGATATCCGTTTCATCACTCCAGACCTTCTCTCTGAAGGGATTTGGCTCATATGATTACTGTGTTTCCTGGTAGGTCTTTTAAGATAGGTTTTATGTCCACTCAAATCTTGTGTCAAAGCAATTTCCAAGGAAGTCTGTAATTTTTCTATTTTACATCCATCATCGAGACAATTTGAAAGGGCAGTTGCAAAATTATAGACCCTTAAAACAATGTGAGGGGGGTTCCTATACACGCATGTTGTCTGAAAATTGCTTTCATATAGTACCAGAGAACTGAAGTTGCAGGACATGTAATGATTCCTCATAGGGAATCATATAGTGGGTTTATTTACACTGGGGTCTCTGGGTTTAGAACACAAAAAGGACCCAACATGCTTCCCACGGAGCACATCTGAAGTGCATGCATTTAACTCTCAGGCACTGTCCTCGGACATCTGTGAAGTTCTACGTGCGGTAGCTGTAGCGTGACGGATGATGACTAAGATCCCAGAGAAACCACCACTCGTTCCATGAGACTCCAAGGGGATGAGCGTGAATGAAAGAAGAACATGGAGGAGACCGCACGTGGAGAAAGTCTCAGGGTATTCTGCATCTCCATTTCTATCTCTGGACACAATCATACGCACTCTCACACACACACAAGTATACACACATATGCAACTGGCATGCGCATGGATGAGTCCCCAGTCAGATGAAGCCATGTAAAGAATTTGGATCTGGCATGAGGACGGGAGCCTGGTATACCCCCATCCTAGATCCAGACAGCATGTTTGTCTCCTGCAGTAAAGCATCTCGAGAGATGGGTCTTGCTTATTCATTCGTATCCCTCACATCTCTTATAGGCCTGGGCACATGGTCAGTTTTCAATACAAGTTCACTGAAAGACTGAAGAAACAAATCAGGGAATAAATGAATGCTAGATTAGAACCGTCCACTGTAGACTAGAGACCCTGCAGAATCACCATGCCAGCCTCCTGATTGCTCCTGCTGCCTGGACAGGGCTAGATAAAAATACTACCTTCCATTATTAGGATGCTTTACAAGTTTCTAAGGAACTTCTTGTTATGGGGAGGGCGGACACCTTGACCCCAACTTTACATATTAGGAATCTATAGGGTACAGAGGTAAGGTAACTTGTCTCAGTCCACACATCAGTGGAGTCTATTGATAGAAATGGAACTGAATCCAAGGTCTAGTTCTCATTCCCCATCTATTCTTTCACAGAAAGATATTTGCACACATGCACACACACGTACAATACACACATAAGAGCTGATTCTCACGAACACTGAATCAGCGAATACTGAACCATTGCTCCTAGGAGGATATATGTGCATGTACACCTGTATCACATCGATCATAATCTTAAATCCTAAAAATGACTCCAATCAGTGGATTCTATTTTCTTTATTTTACAAGAGAGAAAATGAAGCTCCAGACTGCTGAGTGATTTCCCTACAGGCGCTCCACTAACAGATGCCAGAGCTGGGATTCAAACTCGGCTCGAGGGCCCCAGAGCCAGAGCTTCTCCTATGACACTGCACTGCCCCCTCCTGTCTCCATTCTCTGTATGAGACAGAGACAAAAACAGAGGGATGCCTCGTTGGACCTCAGTGGGGGACTTGTGCTTGAAGACGACTCACATCTTTCTCAGTCTGCATACGTCTGTGAGTGATGGGGAAGTCACAAGAATATTGATGTGGAGTCACAAATAAATGTTAGTAAGTAGGCAAATTCATGAATACTGGAATCTGTGAATGATGAAGATCACCTGATCGTATCCTATCGTATCCTATCATATCCTATCATAAGAATGACCTCGCTCTTAGGTCTGACCTCTTGACAAGACAGAAAGACCAGCTTTGTGAGAAAAGGCTGATCCACTGGTAGGCAAGAGAGACTTCCACCAATCTCCACTTCTGCATTCAGTCCCCAGTCTATCTAGCAGACAGGCACAGTTAAATTCTGGCCTCCATGCTTTCATTGCCCGTATAACACTTGTGGGCATGGAACCAATGTAAAAAGAGAGAGGGGAATGTATTCGGCACAAGCGCTTCATTCCCTCTCAGGCTACCATATCCTTCTGCACAGAAAAGGAAAGACTATCACCCACTGAACGCAAGGCGGAAGCACAGAGAGGAAATCAAAGCAAGGCAAAGAAAGCAGAGGCGGGAAACTCTGACCAGCATCTCCAGAGACGACGGCTTTACTGTGCGGCCATCAACGGGGACACTGCGGACTCTGAATAGGCTTTAGGCCTGGCTGACACCTAACAGGCACAACTGCGATACGGCTGGGCTAGAAAACAAGGCAATGGTGGCAAGGCAGGAGCAAACAGGG
Source organism: Ursus americanus (assembly GCF_024610735.1). Classification (NCBI taxonomy): domain Eukaryota; kingdom Metazoa; phylum Chordata; class Mammalia; order Carnivora; family Ursidae; genus Ursus; species Ursus americanus. Next base: position 41,328,734 of record NC_142135.1, on the reverse strand, counting down.
GCCAAGGTGAGCAAAGCAGCCCACCTTCACATCCGTCTCTGCACCGTCCACTGACGACAGTAATGAGGGCAGCATCTCTGAGCCAACTGCTACAATTTCCAGAAGGCCTATGTTCAACATTTTGCACGTACATTTAATTCTCAAAAGAACACAACCAGGAGCCGTACTGTGCTCTTTCCACGAGGGAGGAGAGGTGTTTGCTCAGGGCCACTCAACCAATCAGCGGCAAGGCCAAGATTCAAACCCAGTGCCATCTGAAGCCAATGGCCACGTTTCTCCCACTTTGTAGATACTCAGCTGCCTTCCGTGGGTGCTAGAGGAAAACATAAATATGAATCTAAAAATAGCTGGCAGGAGTTTGCTGGCACTAGAATTCTCTCCCCTACTCAATAATGGATTCATATTAAAAAGCCTACTCTGAGAGAAAGGAAAATGCAATTCATCAAATTAATGGCTTGTGTTCTTATATTAAGAAACTGACCTTCTGAACTGAGGGTGTCCGTCTGCATGGTGATAATATTTATGTTCTAATATCTACACATTTGTCATTCTTGTTAACACAAAATAAGTAATCTGTTAAAGAGACACAGTTCCAAAGTTATCCAACTACCCTTACTGTAAAAAATGTAAAATTCTTTGGAAACATGTAAATTCCATCCTGTCATATATATGAATCAATTTAAAAATTAAATATGAGGTAGTGTTCAGCTAAAGAGTTTGGCATTTTGTTGAATGAAAGACATCTGGAAAAAAAACAATAGATTGATAGGTTCCATGATTCCCAAACATGCCTGAATTCACTCATCCTTACCCAGGCCCATCTGGAACCCAGCCACGAACACATAAGGAAACATGCATTTACCCTGCGCTCCCAGGGAACAAAAGCATTACTTCAACGGTCTCCCACCCTTCACCTCCTCAGTCTCTACAGTCTCTGAAACAGGAAAATAGCTACCACTCCTCCCGCTCCCAAGTTTTATATATTGTATTCTTTTAATGATGTACAATTGATTCAGTGCCTTTGAACTTCCTCTGAACATCTAAAGCACTTAGGATCATTAAGATGCTTTCAGAATGCAGAGAATGTTTCCCTCAAGTACTCTTTGCTACTTGTTGTAGATTGAACATTGCCTCTGTCTCACCCAGCCTGGGTGTCAGCTCATGGCTCATTACTGTAAATTACTAACATTAGAAATGGTGAATCACAAAGATGAATTGTGGAAAACTTACACAAGAGGACTTACCAGGCTGCATGTCTGTGAGATGTGCTAGGTGTTAACGCAGGAAAGTAAGATGCAAGGGTTCTGAGAGACATCCACCTTCTGAATCAAGAATCCTACTGCTGTGCAGGAAGGTAGGATGGACTTTTTAAAAGAGGGGACCACCACTCTGATTTCCTTAACTGAAACCTCTCCCTCCTAAGCACGCCTCAGTTTCAATGTTACACCCAGCACCGCGGGAAGGACAGCAGCAGGCCCAGGCCAGCTGGCCAAAGGCAGAAACAACACTTGACCATGTTGAACTGAGTCTACAGCCTTGGGCTCCTCATTTGAGGGGTCCCCGACCTGCTGTAGTAAATGGCAGGGGGACGGGGACTCAGGGTGGGAGAATAAGACAGAAGGCCTAATGTGGGCAGAGCAAGTGAAGTTAAAAATAATGAGCACAGCTCCCATAAGTCACACAAGGAAATCAAGCATTATGTTTATCTTTCACGTGTTTGGCTAGTCTCTGCTAGGGCTTTCCTCACTTAATTCTACAGCTGGACTATTCTAACCTCCACTCACAAATTTTATATTTGTTAAACCTTTCAAGCTTGCCTTCCTTGAGGTTCGTCTTAACCTGATTTGCCTTTATAAGAAAAAATATGAACAGTGAATAGGTCGTCTCAGAACTGGTCTATAAGTAAGCCATTGGCTCCCAGACTTTTTGGACCCTAATCCATAATAAGAAATATGGTGTACACTGCGATACAGTACAAACATACAAATATAAAAACAAAAGAATAGACATAATACACACAATGCAATAATACTGCAGTAATTGATGACTGTAGAAATGAAGAAAGAGGACCACCAAAAATGATGTATTATGCAGTCGATAATTATACTTACCTAAAATATTTAATACCATGGTACAATGCTCACAACAAAACAATAAAACGAAATATAGAAAATGTAGGAAAACAACTGTGTATGTATAGTATGACCTCAATTTTTAATTCAATGCTATCTTGATAAATTCAGACCACTGATGCAATTTTTCTTTAGGATTTAAAAGAGGACATTCTTAAAGTGAACAGGTCCAAATCCTATTTACAATACAGAAAACCAACAGAAGGGTGGCTTACCAAGAAAAAGGATGAGAAACTATATAAAATTATAAAAAAGGAAGCCACAATTTCCTGATAAATTCAGGCTGTGTATATAATCAATTCATATTATTCAAAATACGTGTCTAAATTAATTAGAATAACAGCAGTAACAAATACTAAATACACACATTTGGGAATATTCTTGTTGCCAACCAAAAAGAAAAATAACACTAGAATGATTTATAATTTATGCCACGCAACTAATGAGAAATATTGAGTTATTTTACTACCCACTCACTCGTTCATTCATTCATTCATTCATCTGAGCATGTAATCTTTTTGAGCCACTATGATAATACTGGCTCTTTAATAGGGCACGGAGGTCCGAAAGATAAATAAGACGGAGATCCTGTCCTCAAGCAGCTCAAAACCTAGTGGGTGATCCAGGTAAGCTCGCATGAAATGCTGTGAGAACAACACCAGACTAGAACATAAAGTGCTATGGAGACAGTGACCCTGTGGGTCCTGGGCAAATAGGAGACGGTTCAGAGAGTGGCTGACCTTGGACTGAGTCCTAAAAAGTGTGAGGACTTTGCCAAGTAGGTAAAGGAGGGGAGGACATTCCCCAAAGAGAGACTAACAGGTTCAAAAGCCCAGAGGTAGAAACCCATCTCTTCTGTCTGGAAACCCATTTTTCAGTAGGGCTGAAATGTAATAGATAGTGGGAACAATGGGAAGATATGAAGTAAGCTGGAGAAAAACAGTGTTTTTATCATGCAATTCTGAAGAGTTCGGGTTTCTTCTGAAGACCGTGGAGAGCCCATGAAATGTTTAGGGCCAAGAAACAACAGATTTCATTTGTGTTTCAGACACACCCCATTCTGGGATGGGTTTGGGGGCATGCATGGCCAGAGACAAGGAGACTTATTAAGGGGCTGGACTTCGACCTGCAGACACTTGTCACTATTTGCCTGGCTCTGCCAAGAGAATCCACAAACACAAATCCTGTTCTCAGTGATCCAACGTCCAATTTATAGAACCCCCACTTGCAACCGATGGAGAAACGCTCTTTCTTGAGATAAATGTGTCCTGTTTGCCAGCACTTGGACACAAAGAGAAGTGCTGGCTTCATAGAAATAATTAATCCTCTTTTTCTGCCACTGGGATAAACAAAGAAGGAAAAAGAAATAGATGTTATAGAAAAAAAATAAAATCCAAGGCAGATCAAAGGGGATGTGGTGAAAGATTCAACAACGGCTACCCTTAAGCAAAGAACAGTAATGAAGAAATGAGTTTTGGCAGCCCGGCCAATGGGATATTAAAGAAATTAATCCAGAAGGGATGTAATGACCTGAAAAAAATGATGAACAAAGACCAGAAGGATCAGAAGAGAGAAAGGGGAGCAGACAGGTAAGAGGCATTTTCTTCTCTATCCTGCCTATTTGAAGGATATCAGATTTAAGGCCTCAGTAAAGGAAAAAGATATGAAAAGCAAGCCAATGAATTGCTTCAGCAAAGTCATTTAAATTTCTTATTCTTCTTATTCTTTTTTTTTTTTTTTTTTTTTTTGTTAAGGCAAAGAATGGCATTTTAATTTACTGTCAGAACAGAGGAACTGGCCATTGATAACAGCAGACTTGTTTCAGAGTGATGAAGTTTCAGTAGACTCAGGATGTATTTTCAAATACTTTGTTTTTCCAGCTAAAGATCAGAGTTCCTTCTGAGACTCAGACCTTTAATATAATGTACATTGATGGTTTTTATTTTTTCTTTCCAGAATGGACTTCAGTGCAACAGGGAATTAAACTGAAATCATTAAATTCTTTCTACTTAGCACTTTAGAGAACATTTATACCCAGCCTGCCTAAGGTCAGTGAATACTATAATAATAAATTGTTAATACTGAAGTCTTAGGTATTTATCTGATTTTTAAGTGATTTTTCCACCTCATTAGATAGACCCTTATTTTCTTTTAGTTCTGTGAATTTGAAAGATAGAAGATAATCTTGATGATCTGAAAATATTTTCTTGACCAAAGGCTCTCAAATAAACTTGGAAATGGCATGGATGTTCACAGGGACGTGTCTGAATTTTTCAGTTCTGAGTAATAACTCCAGAGGTTAAAGTTCTCATTTATTAACCAGTTTGTACTTTTTACACACAATTCAGTATCTGTTTCTTGGGCTTACAGAGATGATGCTCACTGTGGGAAATGTAAACCAGCCATTCAGTCTCAAATTTTAAAAACAGCCCTCCGTACCATTGTCTTCTGAATCAGGAAAATGCACTATCAAAAGTTCTGATTATTGAAGAAGCTACAGAATAAAAATCCAAATAAGAAACCCTCAGATCATCGACTTCACAGTTGTACTGTGAGCGAGTACAAGCAAAGGTATAACACTGTGGCCATTTACCTTTCTTTTCAGTTAAACTATCTTTTCAGTTCCGATATCCCCAATATTAGTTAAGTCTGCCATCTGATTTCTAGAATGTTAACCTCCATCATCCCTACTCAAGCCTCTCTACTCCATTGCTGTCCACACCGAAGAAAGAAAGAATTTCTATCCACTCCCTGCAAATCAAGGTAGGGGAGCATTTGCCAAGAAACCTGCCCTTTACCAGAACTGGGCCAAGAGGCAACCGCGGCAGACAACATCCCCGGGGGCCTTGTCTTGGGGTCTGGCTGCAGTGAGAATTTTCTCGGCTTCCTAGGGGAAAGGGGCACTGACCCAGCTTTCAGCCTGAGCCTGCTGCTGGAGAACTAATTACTAGTGTGAAAAAAAAGACTTGATTCAGGTCAGTGTTTCCTCAAACATTGTTTACATTTGATTTTAAATCCATACAATGGCAGATTGACATTTGCAGCGTGCTCCCACATTCATCTGAGAGGTTTTACGTTATTTTATTTTCAGGTTAGAAATGTTTGAGAAGGCATTTATCATTAAAGCCATGGCCTTTGCTCCTAAAGCTTCGCTTCCCAAGTACAATAACAAAAACTGCTAATTAAAAGAGGGAAAACAACCAGGAGTCAGTCACAAAGGGGCGTCCCTTCCTCATCAGCAGAGAACAATAGAACAGCGCCTTCCAGGGCCCCATACAAGACGCAGTGCTGGGAAGCCTGTTCTACCCAATAGGGTAGCCACTTAATTCTGCTGTCTAAGAGTATGAAGGGAGGAAAAGGCATCATTCTCTTATAGAATCATAATCCAAGACAGGCTAGGTTATTTGCGATAACAACGCCCAAATCTCTATGATTGAACCCAGTTGAAGTTCATTGCTCATGGTCAAAAAATCTATTGTGAGTCCAGGCAATACTCTGGAGCAACCTGCCCGCATATAGTGACTCAGGAATCTAGGCTAAGAGAGGTGCCACCATCTTGTCGATGTACCATCCGGAATATTGTCCTCCTTGTTCTATCCAGCATGGGAAGAAAGTGCTAGTCTCCCACCAGTAATTCAATGTTTCATCTAAGAAGTAATGAATGGTCCAGCTTATTGGCCAAACTAGTCACAAGATCTTACCTAACTGTAAAAGGGCAAAAAATTATCATTCTCCAGAAATTAGAGGAAGAGAATCAGATAAGGGTGAGCACCCAAGTCTAAACATAACGGTTTACGTACACATGGTCCTTCTCAGTATATATAACACTCACATACAGTATGGAATAACTGTTTTTTTTTTTAAGAGGGAGTCTTTCTCTTTTCCAATAAATTTTTAATTCCTCAAAAATACCCTCTTTTGGGCGCCTGGGTGGCTCAGATGGTTAAGCGTCTACCTTTGGCTCAGGTCATGATCTCAGGGGTCCTGTGATTGAGTCCCACATCTGGCTCCCTCCTCAGTGGGGAGTCTGTTTCTCCCTCTCCCTCTCCTCTCCACTTGTGCTCTCTCTCTGTCTCTCAAATGAATAAATAAAATCTTAAAAATATATATATATATCCTCTTTTTTTTCCCTCACTTCTTTGCCTTTTTCATTGACAGATGAATTTTTATTCCTACCAAAAGTCAAATAAGTCAGTTGAGATAAGAAAGTTGATTTATTCAAGTGAGAATATTTTAATATGTTTAACACTGCTCTCAAAAATACATTTTGGTATAGCTTACTGCCGTGAGCTATCACCCAAAAGACAATCTCATTAGCTCTATGTAACCGACAAATAAAATATTTCCAAAGTTCTCTGAATTAGGAAAAGTTTGAATCAGGACCTTCCATTCTGCATATGGGGAAACTAAACCATAAAGAGGTTAGGTGATTTGCCCAAGATCACACAGATAATTAGTGGCAAGGCCAGGATTTAATCCAGGTATCGTCCATACATATCCAACCTTTAATCACCATGTTACATAACCTCCTATACGGGAAAAAAAAAAAATCCAACATTGCTTTCTATCAGAGAGAAAGTTAAAGAATATGAATCTGGACAGGCAGACAGGCAGAGATAGAACATATTTTGGAGGGCCTTTTGTGCTATGCTAAGAAGGCTGGGTTAAACCCCTTAGCCAGGGGCCAGCAAATTTTTTCTGTAAAGGGTCAGATAGGAAATATCCTAGGTTTTGCAAACCCTGTACTCTCTTTCACAAATACTCAAGTCTTCTTCACTGTTTATGGCTACTTTCATGCAATGCAAGAGTTGAGTCTGTACCCGAGTTTTGTTTGCACAGAAACAGGGGATGGGCCAGATTTGGCCCATGGGCCATAGTTTGCCCTGTTCTAAGCCAAGAAGGACATTGAAGAATTCTGACTGAGCGTTGACATGTTCAGATTTGTGGCGGATGGATGGTGTTTGTGGTAGAGGGGTGGGGAGAGGCAAGCTTAGAAACGGGAAGCAGCAGGAAGAATTCATGTAAGAACTGATGGGTGCCTGGATGGGGCAGAGGTTATAGGAAGTAGAAGAGAGCATGGACCCATGCGCTCGTATAACTGGTAAGACTTATCATTCAATTAGCTGTGTGGGGTGAAGGCAGGGAATATACCCAGGAGTCCCATGTGCATGTAGCGGTACCTGGCACCTTTAGGAAAATACAGGAGACAGAGTAAGGTGAAGGGAGTTCAACGGGAGGGGGGCACACTTGGGGGTGGAGCAAATCTGGGGTGTCTGCATTGGCTTCGTGCACATGTCCATCACACATCTGAACATACATGTCTAGGGCATAGAAGAGAGGTCTGAGAGGGAGACATGGGCTCACAGTAACAGCAGAAAGATGGATTTTAACCTCTGGGAGTAAGTGAGAGAGCCCAGGAAGGACTAAAGAAGAGAAATGGCCTAGTGAGAAATTCATGATGTCAATATTTAAATAAATATCAATATTTAAGAGATATTATGGAAGAAGAGACACCTGGAAAGAAGACCAAGGAGGAGCACAATGACTTCAATGAAGAAATCAAATGAGGAAAGAAAATTTAAGAAGGATGGCATGTTCAGCTGGAGTAAATATTGCCAGGAAATCAAATATGAGGCCTGGGAAGTATCCATGACGTTGGCCATTAGAGGATGACCAGTGGTGTTAGAAAGAAGAGTTACATCCGACAGAGCGGAAGAACACCAGCTTGTCACGAGTTGAAGACAGAGCGGAAGCCAGGTCCTCAGGTAAGAAGGATTTGTACGTTGTGTGGTGCCAAGAACTCCCACGAAAAGAGGGGGACGCTTTGAAGTTACAGGCAAGGAAGAGAGAAAACTCAGTGAGACAAGAGGCACAAGGTGGAACCCAGACCACAGGGAAATGGGCTCACTTCGGGTAGAGGAGGCAGAGGAGCAGGATAAATGCTCGGGTGGAGGCAGACTGAGGCTCTGAAGTGGAGAAGCGGAACGCTGGGAAAGTCTTAAGAGCCTCTGTTCTGTCTGTAACTAAGAAGCAGCATCTTAGACACCTGTGTATCTGCAGACCCAGGAATGTGGGGGACAGGCGTCATTCATAGAGACCACCAATAATCAGCACCTAGAAGTTAGAAAGCCCCAACATTTCCGACAAGTATTTGTGGGTGCAGAAAAGGCAGCTCCCCCGCCTTTGGGCAATATGGGCCGAGGCTCCTCCGGGATGAGGCCCGGGAGCTCTCAGGCAGCCGTGTGGCCGGCAGCTGCTTCACGGCCATGCTTCTGCTTAGGCCCGTTGCAGTGCCTGTGATCCCACCGTTAGATGCGTCTCTAGAGAAGGCAACGCTTTCAGTTGAGGAGTCACAGTTTAGAAGGGTTAGTTGACACCTGGCTGCAGGTAAGAGGGCCGGTCTGAGCACCAGAAGAGGATGGGGGTGGCTAGGAAGCCCCAAGAAAGTGAACTGCACTGAAGTTCAAATTCACTGCCTTCACACGGAAATGAGTGCTGGCTTTGAGCGTGGGGCTGCGGTCTCCGGGCTGTTTGCAACAAACCCCACAAAGCATTCCTCCTTTGCAGCATTATAATACCCCTGAGAGTCAAGCTTGTGAAAGGGAGAAATAAGTACTATTAGTTAGTTATGAAAAGATATTTTTAACAATGTCCTGCAAAATAAGACAAATGTGGGAGGAAAGATTCATCTCTATGGAAATAGCAGTTTTGAGAGAAACAGTACTATTATTTTTGGAGATTCGGAAGACAAGGCAGTCTTGGAAGAAGGACAGCATTCTCCGTGGGAATTCACTGCAGTGCTGGGGTTCCTGCGAGGTAGTGCGCTGGTTAGGGCGCGATGAGCCCGTGGCACGCAGCACAGCCCGCACGTACAAACACCTGGATAGGCTGCGAGTACAGAGGCCTGTGCTACCGCCCTATCTGAAATGCAGGTGGGAAGCAAGGATGGGACAGTGTGAATTGAAGAACCCTGGCAGAGCTGGGGCCTTTCATGCTTGAGCCCCCAGATTCTACAGAGTAAACACAATAGATGAACATTAGTCATCCAGAGGCCAGAGAAAGGTCTCCGTGGAGAGGTGGCTCAAAGAAACTTTCCTTCCTGCCTGCCTTCTTTCCTTCCTCTCTTCTTCCTTCTTTCCCTCCCTTCCTCCTTCCTTCACTCTTTCCTTCCCTCCCTTTCTCCTTCCTTTCCCCCCTCCCTCCTTCCTTCTCTCCCTTCCTTCTTCCTTCCCTCCTTTCCACCTTCCTTCCATCCCTCCCTTCTTTCCTCAGTCCTTCCTTCCTTCCTCCTTCAATCCTCCCTTCAGGCATCCTGTGTGACATTCTGCTTACCCCTGACCCAGTTCCAACATCCGCTCCTGTGAAGCTTCCTCAATGTTCCACCCACCTCAACAAAACGCACGGAGCCCACCTTTGCATTTCTGTTAAATGACAAGAGCTCCAGCTTAGCAACTCATTGCCAATCGTCCTCCTTTCTCACTGGACTCTGGAAGTGCAAAGACTCCCTGTGCCCTCCTCCTTCAGCCTCTTTCCCTGGTTCCCCAGCAAAGTGCTGCACATAGAAGGAACATACTAAATGTTTGTTGAATTGAAATACATATGGGAATTTGGCAAATCAAGAATGTTTTTGAAACTTCAATTTCTTGGCTAATTAGACATAAAATTAGGAAAGTGGTTGAATGACAAATATTAAATTCTGAATCCTCTTCAAAATGTATAATAATGTGTGGAGCAGCAGGAATCTTTATTCTCTCCCTCTGAAAATATAATTATAGAGCTAGAAATGACTAGAAGAATCATTCGCTCCATTCTCCTCTGCCTCCAGGTAGGTTATATTAAATTATCTCAGACAGATGAAAATCTATCCTTTTTTCATTTCAAAAAATGAGATTTTAATTCCACTATTCTAGTATAAAAAAAGGCCTCAGCTAAGCATCTCATCCTGATTTCTTTTCTAAAGCCCACATGGCACATTTTAAGTTGGATAAAGCCAGCTGGATAAGATTCCTTTTGTTATAATTTTACAAATTGCATATATAGATGTATATTTATGTAGAATCTATATTTATATATAGATTTATAATTTTACAAATTATATACCTAGATATTATACAGATATAGATTGTGTGTGTGTGTGTGTGTGTGTGTGTGTGTGTGTGTGTGTGTGTGGAGACAGAGGGAGAAAGAGAGAGACAGAGAATTGGCTCCATTTAACTTCAAATTTCTGAAATGATGAAGTGGGGAATTTTTTTTACCTGAAGCCTCAAACTCTAGGAAGTTTTGGTCTTGACCAAACCAGGTTTTCAACGTGAAACATGCTCATAAAAGGACACACACAAAGACGAGTCTTTCAATCATTATATACATAGTGGTCCCTTCTCCACCTCTCTTCCCTGTGCCTGAAATTCTAGGAGGTTCAATTGCATCCACTTAGTCTCTTTCTGTTGCCATGAGAATTTTAGATCTGAATTTGTGGCTATCAATAGTCATTTCTACTAAGAACAAGAAAAAAAAGAACGGGGCACTGGAAGGGGAAGAGGACGGTGGAGGAGGGACTGAGGTTGTGGGGGTGAGGCCTCTGCAGATTCAGGGCACTGCCAAGAAGCCAAGGGAGACTGTCCTGCATCAGGGGATGGATGAGGGGTCAGGGTGTGTAGCCCGGGCTCCAGCTAGGAGCGAGGAGGGGTTCTCTAAGGACCACTCCCCGAGCTACTCCAGGGAGGGTCAGTACGGGCTCCCACTCTCTTCCATGCTTTAATTTCTAGGACTAGAGTTAGACTGCAGGAACGGATTTCCACAACTAGCAGGGAAAACAAAAATCAGAGAGGCATTGGATATCTGGAAGGAGAACCAAAAGGGAAAAGAAACTATTTATTAGGTTACAGTGCAACATGACGGAGTTAGAAGAGTAGAGCTTCAGGGCGCCTGGGTAGCTCAGTAGGTTAAGCATGGGAGTCTTGGTTTTGGCTCAGGTCATGATCTCAGGGTCGTAAGCTCAAGCCCTGCAACAGGCTCCACGTGGAGTCTGCCTAAGATTCTCTCTCCCTTTTCCTCTGCCCCTCTCCCCCAAAAAAGAGTAGAGCCTCTAGGGTCAGCTGGGTTCACACCTCAGTTCTGCCATTTATGTGTGAATAAGACAGTAATCTGTTCTCTTTAAAGCTTGTTTTCCTGAGGCACCTGGCATAGTTGGTTAAGCATCTGACTCCTTAGTTCAGTTCAGGTCATGAACTCAGGGTTGTGAGATCAAGCCCCACTTGGGGCTCTGAGCTCACCACGGAGTCTGCTTGCATTTCTTGCTCCCTCTCCATCTGCCCTTCCCTGGCCCTGCTCTCTTTCTCTCTTAAATACATAAATAAATCTTTTATAAAAAGCTTGCTTTCTCTGGAAAATAGTATAGAGGTTCCTCAAAAAGTTGAAAATAGAGCTACCCTACAACCCAGGATTGCACTACTGGGTATTTACCCCAAAGATACAAAGGTAGTGATCTGAAGGGGCACCTGCACCCCAATGTTTATAGCAGGAATGTCCACTGTAGCCAAACTGTAGAAAGAGCCCAGATGTCCATCGACAGATGAATGGATAAAGAACATGTGGTGTATATATACAATGGAATGTTTCACAGCCATCAAAAAAAATGAAATCTTGCCATTTGCAATGACATGGACAGAACCAGAGGGTATTATACGAAGCAAAATAAGTCAATCAGAGAAAGACAATTATATGATCTCACTGATATGTGGAATTTAAGAAACAAAGCAGAGGATCATAGAGGAAGAGAGGCAAAAATGAAACAAGATGAAACCAGAGAGGGAGACAAACCATAAGAGACTCTTAATCATAGGAAACAAACTGAGGGCTGCTGGATGGGGGGGGGTGTGGAGGGATGGGTAACTGAGTGATGGAAAGTGGGGAGGGTATGTGTTGTAATGAGCACTGGGTGTTATATAAGACTGGTGAGTCACAGACCTGTACCCTTGAAACAAATATGTTCATTAATTGAATTTAAATTTTTTTTAAAAAAGCTTGCTTTCCTCATCCATAATGGGGATAATGGTAACCTTCTTATGGCATCTTATGAAGATTGAATAAAGTAGGAAGTATCTGCAATATAGTATGTACTCAGTTAACAGCAATTATTAATGTATTATTTATAACAAAGAAAAACACATTTGTAATATCTTATTAAAGCTTAGGGGAAGTGAAAGAGATAAATAATAAATTAATTAATTGTAGAGCATTAATTATTACTGATTTAAGCTATGTAAACTAGCATTGATAATATATATTTTGTTATTCTATTTCAGTAAATGTAAAAAAAAAATAGATATGAGATTCCTCCTAACCTTACTTGCAGCCTTTATTTCTCTATAAGGCCTTGTTTCCTCAGATGGGCATTCTACAATGAGGGTGTAGTGAGCACAGTGGCCCCCACCCAGATCCACCCCGCAAAGACCCAACACTCATTCCCTAGCTGCTAAGCTTGCTGGTAGCCAGAGGTTCCTGGCTGAGTCCCTCCCCAAGTGACAGCTGCCCATAGTCACAGACAGCTTCCTTACCCAAGACCATGCCCTCCCCCGGGGCCAGCCGGCCTCTGGTGCCCCTTGAGGCAGGTTTATGGAAGACTCGGCTCTTCCAGATGAACAGCTTCACACGGGTCCACGGAGACCTTTGCTGCGGCTTCATCTTCGTTAACTTCTCCCTCCGCCTCATCCTTCTTCCTGTATCCCCCCCCCCCCAGGAGATGGCCCCAGGAGCACTTCCCAGGCTCCACCGTGGAGTTCATTTCCCGGGACCAACCTGAGACAGAGGGTTCAGGAAAATACATTTTGCCATCAGAGACAGACCATGAGGACTCCAGAGAGGAAAGAGAGAAGAATGCGGGGAGCGGCAGGTGCCCAACAGGCTGCGGGGTCACTGATTATAAATGAAAGCTGAAGGAATTGAGGTGGGCCCAGGGGAGTGCAGTGGAGGTACGGGGGGCAGAGGATGGAATGCAGGATGCATGGCCCGAGTGTGGGAGGTCCCGGCATCAGGAAAGACCCACAGACATTTACAAGTCTACTGGGGAAACACATACCTTGAGAGAAAGGCTCCAGATCAGCACCTGGAATGGCCATACTGGGGTGACGACATGCCAACCCCAAGCGGGTTACCGCTATTCTAACACCTTGTTTGACAAAAGTGTTCTTCTTTATAAGTCTGTCCTCAACGCGACAGTAGAAATCAAAGAGAAGACGGAATTTATCTGATTAAAGTCCTCTTTACGGGCTTTCTCCCCTGGGCCAAAGCAATCCCATAAAGACGCTTAGTCTCCCTTCAGCTTTCTCTTCCTCAGACAAGAAATAGAAGCTGTTTGTTTTGACCTCTACAGCTTGTCAAACTACTCTTTTTATTCTAAATTTTTACATTATAGAGAAGGGTTATAAGGAGTTTATAAACTCTGCAAACTCTGGCTTACAGCTTAAAGGGCATAAATGGGCTATGCCACCAATTCTGCGCGATTTAAAAGGGCATATTTTATACTTTGCTGTAAAAATGCTCGCCAGGTGTGCTGTAAACATGAGTGTTTGAAAGTTTCCTGGCTGGGCCTTCATCATTTTGGGTTTACTGAGCATTTTATTATATCTAGCTAATAGGAGAGTTGTGTTTCTGGTTGCACTTAGAGGGAGTGGTGAGTGTGAGAAAACCAGATTACTTTCCCCAGAAGCTGAGGATTGGGGGCTCCCCTGGCAGTTCCAAGAATCCTCCTGTGAAGGATTTGAATGAAGGCTTTTGTTCTCCCTTTGTAGGGGGTGGGACATGTTTTCTTCCTTCTCCTCACCCCATCATAAGGGCTTTTAAGTTATTAAGAAATCATCAATGTGTGCATTATTCAAGAGCCATGACAGATCATTCTCCCACCGGGGGTAGGAAAGAGAGAAAAAGGAGTCTGCTTGGAACCACATTGTGCGCATCTAAGAGGTGGGAGATCAGAGCCACCACACGGGCCATCACCCGCCCTCCCCCCATGGGCGGTGGCCAGGCAGCCAGGGCTCAGTGCTGAAGCCTGGAGATGATGAGGCATCTCGGGCACTTCGGGCCTGGCCCTGTCTCTCCCTGCTCCTTGCACTGGCCACAGTCAGGAAAAAACAGCAGACGTCCTGGGTCACTCAGGAGCAAGTCCCCACCAGCTAAAACGTGGGGAAACGTGTATTGCTAGGGCCGCTGCAACAAAGTGTCAGAAACAGGGGGGCCTGCCTCAGACCAACCACAGAAATGTATCGCCTCCCGGCTCTGGAGGCCAGAAGTCTGGAATCAAGAAGTTTGCAGGGATGTGCTCTCAGCAGAGGCGCTGGGGAAGGGTCTATTCCAGGCCTCTCTCCCTGCAGACCGCTTGTAGCTTTGGCTTCCAGATGGCTGGCTCCTTCCCATCCTCTTCACACTGTCTTACTGCTGTCTGTGTCCACACTCCCCCTTTTAATAAGGGCACCCAGTCGTATCGGACAAGGACCCGCACTGCCAACCTCCCTTTAACTTGATCCTCTTACAAGACCCTATTTCCAAATAAGGTCACATTCTGAGGTACTGGGATTTAGGACTTCAACATATCCTTTGGGGGTGGGCGCCATTCAATCCAGAGCCGCATGCAAATGTTCTGGTTCGGATAAGTGGGGGCTGGCTTGCAATGGAGAAAATCCTATTGATATTGAGATAAGTCCGAGAGAGTCCAGGCAACATGGCCTGGCAGAGTGGTTAGTTCAGAGCCCAGAGGACAGCCCGTAGAATCAGACAAAACTGCCTGTAAATCACAATTTTGCCAGTTCCGGGTGAAGCTACCTCTCTCAAGGCTCTGCTTTCTCGTCTGCAAATGAGGGCAAGTTACGGTTGACATTCTCATAGGACTTCCGTGAAGGTGAAGCGGGAAAATATTAGGAAAGCACTGAGGATCAAGATCCGGGCCCATGCTCAAGCGTCGATAAGCATATTAGCTATTTTCAACCGTCAAGGTTGCTTCCTCCCTGTAGAAAGACGGTCTAGGAGCACAGCCCATGGTGACTCCTTAAAGCACTGTCTAAAATACGAAAAAGTTATCAAGGCATCCCTCCCAGCTCCCTGCAGAGCCACCACAAACCATGACAAGCAAATTGGGTCGATTTGGATCTTACCTTCCAGACAATCTAGAAATCTACTGTTTCCAAGTTCCTCAAAGTTTGTATTTTCCAAAGAGAGAGGTCTTTTTCTCCTCCTTTTAAAAAAAAAAAAAGTCATTGTCTGAGTCAATAGATTCTGTGGGTCATGAAAGCAAATTACAAAGCTAATACAATGGATTTGAGAAATTGCTAATGTAATCAGATTTTGAACAAGCTTTGGAAATGGTCCCTATTTCGCCGCACCAAGGGTATTTTTCTAAACCGTTCATTGCTTTCAACAGCCCCATTATAAAACCAACTAAAAGTGAGAAAAGCAAATTCAGCAGCAACCTATCTTGTCAGGACAAAGAAACCTTCCTCACCAGGAAGCTGTTTTCAGAAAAATATTCAACACTGAGTAATCCTATTTGAATTTTGCCAGTCAAAGAAGTCTCAGAAAGAGGGACTTGAGGAAGAAATTTGGGGGGGGGGGTTTGGGGGTGGAAGGAGGTAGAGAGTGGGGGCGGGGGGATGGTCGTTGCTTTCTACCTAGAGAAACAGAAAAGATTTCTGCACCTTTCATTGTAGGAAATAAAAATTATGAGATCCCACACTCTGACTTTTAATATAATATTTAAACCTCATAATAAAATGTCACTGAAGACTTTACCTGCTCAACCAGTAAAAAGGACACTTAAGTCTAGAAGTCCCTGAGGCCTTGCCTAGCACACAGGAAATACTGAATTGATGTAAACTTTTTATCATTTCATAGGTAAGGTGATCCACGTGTCTTAGCTGCCCTGGAAAGTCCCTGTTTATACTTGTAGCCTCAACAGAAATATTTATAATGTCTCCTTTTGCCCTCAAAAGTGACACAGTTTGGACAAAAAATGATATGGTCCACCCTATTGATAAGCAACCTTGGGCAAGTCTGTGATTACCCTACCACGTAGGCTTCTTTTTGTTTATGGGAAGAACACCTGAAATTGCATTTAGGACTTTATTGGGGGAAGGACTTATTTCCTTTGATATTAGACATAAGCATTTTCCCTTATGTAATGTTAAACATATGGGTTTAGGGTTTTGTGGGTTTGGTCTTTTTTTATTATTATTTTTTTAATAAATTAACTTTTTCTGAGCATTCCATCAATCTACAAATACTTACTGAGTGTCTACTAGGTGCAAAACGGCTTTATATCCAGTACCAGTCAAAAGTTAGAAACATACTTGAAAGTTCTCACTCAACTAAAAAACATATTCTTCTTAGGTTCACTAAATTACTTTTTTTAAAAAAGGTTTTATTTATTTATTTGCCAGAGAGAGAGAGTGAGCACAAGCAGGGGGAACAGCAGGCAGAGGGAGAAGTAGGCTCCCTGCTAAGTAAGGAGCCCCATGTTGGACTTGATCCCAGGACCCTGGGATCATGACCCAAGCCAAAGGCAGACGCTTAACCTACTGAGCCACCCAGGCGTCCCTCTCTAAATTACTTTTGTAAGCCTTTTTAATTTGGAAATATATAAAGACTTTAAGTTGGTATGAAAATGAGGCAGTAATCCAGGCTGGATAAAACACCAGGCTGGGCATGTGGTGACTTCGGTTCTCTGCCCAGCTGCTAATTAGCCGTGGAATGCTAGAAAGCAATCTTCCCCTCACTTGGTCCCAGTTTCCTCATCCATAAAATGAGAGAGTCAGATGAGATAATCTCTGAGGCTCCTTTCAGCTCTAAAATTCTATGATCTGATGAACCATCTCTTTTCAATTGATTAAAATGAGTGTTAAGAGATTTCCTAAAGTAAACAAGCCAGGCATGATTCCAATTGGTTTTGTTTTCCCATTTTTCTTTTCATTCAGTTTTCCATCTCAGCATTTGGGGGAGATACAAAGTAAGTTTTCCTGAATTGTCATTTAGTGATGACACCTGAAAGCGTCCCCATTTAAAATGCCTAACACGTTGCCATTTTTAACGTGCTATCAAGGCATTTAGACGGCAAATTCAAAAGCAAATAGTCCGTACAAAGTTGACTTACTTTTAACCATGTAGAGATTCAACCACATTTTAGTCTATTTTACAGCTTGTAACTTGGAAGGACAAAAAGCAAAAGAGGAATGATAAAAAAAAATCCTGGTATTCCTACCACCAACTAGGGAGAGGTCAGCCCAAACCAGCTTAATGTTACTGGTGAGCTAACCCCACCGTGGACATTCACAGTCTCTCAGCATCAAATGACCTCATTTGTTGGCTCAGGGGTTTAAAAGAAGCGTTCTATTTCCCATGGTTGTACTTCAATATGCTCTAATCCATAGGGATTACTGTGGTAGAATGTTTCAACCCAGTGTAGCTTTCAGGCACAAGTAATTTTCATCAGAGCAAAACTCACAGTCAATTTATGGTCAACAAAGATATTAAAATCTTAAAGTTATACGGTAGATGTCAAAAATCAAACTATCTCAGTGACTTAGATAAAAAAAAATTTTTTTTACATTTTCTAAAGTATTTTAACACCAGAAAAAGCAAAACAAAAAACTCCCTGCAACTCGAACCTCGATGGAATCAAAAAGGAATTTGCATTTTTGATTTTATGTACAGCTGGTGGCCAATGTGTTTATCTTGGTAGGAAGTGGGGGCAGGTGGGGGATAAAAATAGTAGTTTAGATAAAAGAATGATCTCAGTATGGATTTTTTAAATAAATGAAAAAAAGTGGATGGCAGAATTGAAAAATCTGTATGCTCTTCAGGAAGCAGGTATGGGACCAGAAGAAGCAACAGCATGCCTTCGGTGGAAGAGCACAGTGAAGGTACCATCAAAGCCCAACGCTCATTAGAAATGGCCCCTAATCTTTCCTTCTCATCTCAGGTTAAGAATTTAGGGCTCTTTTGAGAGTACTATTATATGCCTATTATGTGTCAAGCAGAACTGGCTACACAATTTAAGGGACCCAGGGCAAAATGAAAATGTGAGGTCCCTCATTCACTAGTTATGGAGAATTTCAAAATGGCGACAGTAGGGCATTAAGTCAAGGATAAGACTCCATGCAACTACGCGGGCCACATACTCATAAAGCCGGCCCCGGCGCCAGATTATCTACACCCACATTAGCTCCCATCCTCTCACTAAATTGCATAACAACCCAGGAGGTGTGTGTCTTTATCCAGGCTTTACAGATGAGGACATTGAAAGTGAGAGAGGTGTTTCACTCAGTCCGCTTGTCAGAGCTCAGATTCCCTGCCAGGGGACCTAATGCTTTCCACCAGCCCAGCCACACTGAGTGCTCCGCAATATGCAAGGTCAGTAAAACATTCAATATTATTCCTGAACTTCTAGTCCTCCAAAGATCTGGACATCAATCAGGTAAGTCTCCTAAGCATGCCATACCTGTTCTATTTATGCTTTGCTCACAGATTTTGCCAGATAAGTATTAGCTAAATGAGTGAGTAGATAAACATGCATTCATTACAATAATAATATACTTTGGTAGATCATTTTTACATTTTTAAAAGCATTGTCACCTTTTTCCCAAAATGTTTTATTGCTGGGTATCTTAAGTTATTCTTACGACTTATAAATCCCTGACAATCTGAGCCTGCTATAGGACAAGAGAAATACCTACCCATATTCATTCAAAACTCTTTGCTAAGCACTGAGCTAACCACTAAAAATAAGTATACATACACGTGCACATAAATGCAGTTCTTTTCCTTCAAGGCTTTACCGTCTGGTAAGATTTCCAGGATACTTTTTGAAGGTGAGTAAAAGGTATTTGGATGGGAAACTGTGGGACAAAACTTGAGCAGTAGGAATGACATTTGCAAAGATCCATGATTATTAAATGGCAAGAATGGCAAGGCACAGAAAAAGAATGCACGCGTGGAGTGGTGGGAGAGGAGGATGAAGGAGACCGGGACAGACCATCACAGGATCTTGAGTACAAAGCCCAGGATGCTGGCTTTCTCCTAAAAGCTCTGAGGAATCATTCTAGGAGCCAAATGGCATTCCCATGACAAGAGATATGGCTCTCAATCAGGAAACACTTAGAAATGCAAATCCTAGGCTTAACTGAAAACTAGTCCCAATTTTCCCAGCCCCATTCATCCTCAGTTCTCCATCACCGTTTTCCCACAATGTCCAAAGGTTCCTGAGAATGAGAAGGACCAGACTTCATAGAATTCTTATGATTTCATACCTGAACGCCCACCCATAACCCCCAGTATGTTCATGCCAGCCTCTCCACAAAGCTATAGGCAGACAATCATGAAGAAGGATCTTCAGGTCTCGAATGAAGGATCCAGCCTCCGAAGCAGGAGTAACTTCTGTGGTCATTCTAAAGAATTAAGGAACCTCTGAGTCACCTTCTATGAACTTAGTCTAAGTCCTTCCAATTTATTTTATTAACTATTTCTCAAATCTAACCCCAACTCTATCTTGCTATCACCACCCTGGTTCAGGACTTCATCCTGCACAACCGTACCAGCTTCCTGTCCGACTTCCAGCTTTAGTTTTCCCGTGCTCAAATTCACCCTGTGCCTAGCTGCCTAAATGACATACCTAAGGCACAGATCAGACCAGTTTCACTCCCTGCTGAAGAGCCTCCCCACCCTCTTCTTGGTGAAGTCCAAGCCCATTGCCATGGCATGCAGAACCGCTCATACTGACCTCCTGGCCTGATGAGCTCCCCTCAAACCTCCCGTCTGCATTCCAGCATGACATGGAACTGATTCTGACTCATCCTGAAAGAGCTGATTCAGTTGCCATCTCCTCCAGAAAATCACCCTTTACTCCTCCAGCCCCGGTGATAGGTGTCCGTCCTCTCCCATAAATACTCTTTACATATATCGTTCTAAATTATATCACTGTCATTTATGTACCTATCTCCCCCTTGGGCTGTGAATTCTTTGAGGACTCTAACATATCTTATTGATTCCAAGAGTTAACAGAATGCCTGTACCCACTGGTGTGTGTATGTACACATATCATGGCTTTCCGAGCTGGGGGTTCCAAGATGGAAAGGAAGAACCTAAGTAGGATAGGTAGAAATAAATGTTAAATGGCCATAAGGGACCATAGAAGAAATAACTTCCTCTCCCCCCACCCTGGTAAGATCTACGACACTTCCTAATTAATAAATATATCCCAATGACATTTATGGGAAAGGAAAAGGAGGTGATCCTTATACTGGATCCCCACAGAACAGAGCTTCAAAATAATCACCATCCCCTCATGAACATCTAAGAGCATTAGGAGCTCTTCAATCCCCCTGGACAAGATAAGCCACATGAGGCAACTTTATTAAGACAAAATTGACAAGGTATCGGCAGCCCTAATGCTCTTTCCTTTCTGTCCCTAACTAAGTTGTTAAAACGCAACCATCCATTCTGAGATGGTAAGAAAGTCTCACTTGAGATGGCAAGACTGCCAGCAAGGTAAACCTTTCTTTTTTTTTTAAATCTTTCTCAAGTATAGCTCAGGACTAATTTGAGGACGAGAAACGATTCCAGTGCCTTGTAAATTGCGATCCACATTGCAACTCCTAGCAGCCACAGTTCAGCACAGTTAGAAGTCAATTAAGGGAGGCCCAGGATTAAGACATCATGGAGACTGAATTATCTCACGCCAGCAGGAAAGAGTCGTTTCTTCAGTTCAGGTTCATGGTCTTTGGAGCAGAAGTGGTTTTGAAGAGGAAAGAAAACACAGGCAACTGAGGTCTGTTACTTTCCACAAGACAAGGAAATACAGAAGATTCCAACCTAAATATATAGCTAGCTTTTCAATATTCTTTAACTAATGAATTTATTTTTTTAAAACACTTCGAGTACAAATTTCAGGGCTTTGGGTTCATTGGCAACAGCTAAAAATACCAAAACATGGAATAAACCACAACATCCCGCAGTTCCTTCCATATGTTTTATTTTCTTTCCCTGTTTATGGGATAAAATAGGTGAAATAAAAGTAGAAGTTTAATTACAAGAAATAAAGTGTCAGCAGTGAAGTTCACAGCCAATTTCTGTACTTGGAGTCATGTAGCATGTTTCCATGATATGATTGTAGGTTTTTGATTGTGCAATAAAATAATTCCAACAATAAAAACCATTAGTATGCAGGTGTTCTACAATTTTCTTAGGGAGTTTTTCAGGAGCTGGCATGCATTTGATAAATGCACTCCCAAACCCCAAACTCCTATGCAGAGACATGTGGCTTCACGCAGAAAAGGCTTTTGCACACCTGCAGTAATCAAGCAAAAACATAATGGGAGGCCAGGGGATTGGGGGACACATACCCTTCTGTCTTCAGATGAATATTGAAGTATTAATGAGGCTTCATACACAGAAAGGCAGTATTGTCACTTGCTGACTCTGCCCACCCACATTTCTAGTAACTATCACGTTAGAGATTCATGGGTGATTTTTAAATAAGCATAAAGGGAACAAATAGTATTTTGACCTTGTTACAAAATTGAAAGTCACAACATGGCTTTTAAAGTAACTCTGTTGTTCTTACACTGAAGAGATATTCAGTTAGTTGGCCAACAAACATTTATGAGCAAGTTTCTCATGATGAGCTCTGATACAAGGCTTAAGAAAGGAAGACGGTGTGAACTCACATCCAAGACTTACGGTGCATTCTCCAAGCCAGCGGAATCCTTCTTTCGGATCCTTCTACTCATCAGCCACATTGATAGCAGAATACAGCAGAGCTGCCTGGTGGGCACAGGGGCGGGAGCCCTCAGCACAGCTCGGCAGACACCTGCTGTTCTAAGGCGGCACAGCCTGGGAACTCCCTCTCTCAACTCCAGCAAGAGAAAATGCATTGTGTATGTTACATAATAATTTCACTGAGGAAACTTTTACATCTCTAGTTTTTAAATGGTAGCAGTGTATTTTACTTCTTTTCTTTCTCCCGTTAGCCAACTACCTCCAAGACCTGACAGCAGCCGATGTGACGTCAATGTCTGCGAGGTCCTCCCCCACCTCTAGGCTCTTTCTTGCAGCATCTCTGGATGGTCACTCCATGAGGAGCTAAAATTAGGTCACAGCAGCCTATGTAAGGCAACCCTGAGTGGAAAGATCCAAAGGTGAACTTAAGCCAGCATCCATACTAATTGCTAACAGCCCAAGCCAGGAATCCCTAATAGCAATGCCAGTTCAAAGGGAAGAGTGAGTAGGTTGTAAGTGGGAAATAAAGCCAGAGGTCAGGATTCAGGAGGAAACAGGAGCAGAGCAGAATCATATCAGGAAGGAAGCAAGATGATTCCAGGCAATTGTTCTGACTCTCACTGGCCTGCTTCCAACTCATCTGCTTGCGTTATTAGGCCCAGTAATGTCCACAGACATAAGCTCAAAGATTCAGTTTGGGCCAACACTGCCCACTTCCAAAAAACTTAGTTGTTTCCTTTATCTATTTATATCGGCACCTCTTTAAGCAGGGGACACTTCTTCACTACCCATTGAGAGTCTAACAAAAGTAGATGAAAAAATCTGGTTTCCCCTGATCCTGATGACCAGTGGTCATAGACCAAATCCCTTCCCCTTGTCAGGGGAAAAAAGGAGGCAGAAGGGGAGCAGTGAACCCTATGACACGTGTAAGCTAGCCTAAACTTTTTCTTCTAATATTC
This sequence comes from Ursus americanus, assembly GCF_024610735.1. Taxonomy (NCBI): domain Eukaryota; kingdom Metazoa; phylum Chordata; class Mammalia; order Carnivora; family Ursidae; genus Ursus; species Ursus americanus. The sequence goes on along the minus strand of NC_142135.1, from coordinate 41,305,885 downwards.
TTTTAAATTCTGTATTTTCAAACAGAGGAAAAATAGCTTCAAGCACATAAAAAGCATTCACATCGTACCCATCTGTACGCAGCTCTGGGCTAAGAGTTTTAGAAGTCACAAAAATTGGGAAATGCAGTTACTGCCCTCAAGGTTTCTACAACCTCAGTAGAAAGACAGAAAACTTCTATAGGAAGCCACAGAACTGGACTTTTCCAGGTAACAAACCACCTCAAAACTCTATGGCTCAAAATAAGCATTTATTTTCTCTCAGTTCTGAGGGTTGAAGACTTGGGTTGGGCTCAGCTGAGACACCTCATCTTTGCCCTAGACAGTGTCTGACGAGCCCACTCCTCTATATGGGGCCTCAGCTGGGACAGCTGGCAAGTTTGGGGCGGCCAGGCCTCTCTCTCCACAGGAAAGAGAGGGCAGGCTTATTCAGAATAGACTCGTTCCAAGAAAGCGAGTGTGGCTGCAGCAAGGTCTCTGGAGGTTTAGACTGAGTTTGCACATTGTCACTTCTGCCATGTGTTTTGGCTGAATGAAGTCATGAGCCAGCCACAATTCAAGACGTACAGAAACCCACTCCATCTCTTCATGGGGCGAGCTGCATAGAATCTGTGGCCATATTTCATCTACCACAATCGCCCATTAGCTGTAATTATTTGTATTTCTCCTACGTGTCAAATGAATTCACTCACTTCCAAGATTGCTGAAAAATATCATGCAACTTTATCACAAACTCAAAGTCCAGTATCTTAAGAACTGTATCCAGATGCGGATGGTCTAGATATGCACGAGGTCTCTTCGGTACACCTTCTTGCCTGTGGCTCCTCTTAATCCAGACATCTGTAAACCAAAGAGTTATTTGCTCCCTCTCCCCATATACCCAACATACAACGGTGAGATAGCAATAAGATAATCATAATAAATATTTCCATTCAAAAACAGGAGAAATGGGAAGTAACTAGGAATCATTGGTCCACAGCAATTCAGGAATCCAGTCATGTACATATTACCATAAGAAACAGCCGTTATTTACAGAGAAGTAGATTTTCTCATACCGCTTCCTGCTCAAAGGCTTTTTAAAGATTTTGTTTCTTTGAGAGAGGGGGCACGAGGGGGGGACAGAGGGAGAGGGAAAAGCAAACTCCCTGCTGAGCAGTGAGCCCGACGTGGGGTCAATCCCAGGACCCCAGGATCGTGACCTGAGCAAGAAGGCAGATGCTTAACTGAGTGAAACACTTAGGTGCCCTGAAAAACCACTGTATTTTCGAATTTAGAAAGTCTAGAGGCCCTCTCTATATGTCCTCTACTTTCTGCTTGCAAATGGAATAGTTTTCTTTAGTTCATCCCTTTCTTGTCATATATTTCCAACACTGGGCCTGAAAATGTTCTTAGTCAGATCCACAAGCTTATTAGTTGCACTTCCTAACTTCTGAGTTACCACATGTAGTAGTTTTGCCAATTATTTTGAAACAAAACCAGGGCCACGTGTTTTCGGTTTTTCGTGAGGGCAGCGCCGCACTGCTCTGCGCCAGTTTGTTCCCGTTAACCTTTGCCGTACAACCAACCACCTCAAAAATTAGGGGCTGAACGCATCAGATTTGCTCATAGTCCCGTGGGTCAACAATCTGTGCTGGACCCAGTGGCATGATGGTCTGGCTGCGTCTATAACCCACCAACAGCAGAGATCAGCACGGGGCGCCCGATATGGCAGCACTTCCTGGCGACACTGCAGCCACACCATAGCGGGCTGATCACACCGGGCCACTTCCGCGTGCTCTTCCACGCCTTTCCACCAGAGGCAGCGCCTTGTTTTCATGGAGTTGATGTGAATACGGACTGGCCTCCATTTCCCACAACGCCAATGACAAAACTACCACCGACGAACCTGCAGAATGCCTTATTTGCTATCATACTACTCTACACAATATCGCTCTTGATGAGAGAATTAATTTTTCAGCAAATGAAGTGGGTCATGGGCTTTTGCTCGTGGAATTCACTGGACTTACCATGGTCCTCATCTTTCTGAGGCCTGACAGAACGGTAGACAGGCCTTTGAAGACACAGGGTTTCAGTGGAGAACCACCCTTCTGTGACAGCCTCCAGGATGCCGTAGGTTCCAGAATAGTGTCTCATGTATCATACTGCTTCTTCCATAGATAGGATTCGGGAGCCCAAGATCAAAAGATGGAAATAGAAGTGACTCCTCTCAGATTACCCCTAACCTCTACTGGCAAAATTTTGTATTTTGGTTCAGAACTTTTTGTTGCTAAGGAGGAATGCTCCCAGGGGTGTGCATGTGTGCTCATGTGTGCACACGCACACACACACATGTGTACACACACACACACACAGAGGTTTCATTAAACTGGAAGCTGAGATGACCGCCCAGCCACTTGGGCTCTTCACAGCAGTAAACCACTCTTCAAAGAAGGAGGTTCCTTTATTGGTTGGGGTGATTGAGTCTATCAAAAAGAAATTGGTTTGCTACTTGAAAGGTTTCCTCCCTTCCACCAACCAATTCTGACACCACTGGGTGTCCTACAATCCAATTCAATTTTGACACTATCTGAGCGAGTGTCAGACTCCACAGGATTAAGGGCCCACAAGACTGCTCCCATTCCGGAGGCCAATTGCAAGTATTGGGTCCTCAGGTTACCCATGATTCTGTCCAACTCAATGACAAAGTTGGGGATCCCCATCACCCCCCTCCTCAGTTTCAATAATTGACCAGAATGACTCACAGAACTCAGGAAAACTTGATACTTACCATTAGAATTTGTTATGGAAGATATGAATGGATGAAAGGCACATAAGACAGCGCTGAGAGGGATCCTGAATGCAGGAGGCTCCGTCCCCATGGAGTTGGGATGTGCTACCCCCCCCCTGCGCGTGCCCGTGCACACAAACTCAGAAACTCCCCAAATCCCATCATTTAAGGGTTTTTAACAGAGGTGTCATCACAGAGGCGCAATGGATTAAATTGTTGGCCATTGGTAATTAATTCAATCTCCATTCCCTCACCCCCTCCCCAGAGGGGTGAGTCTGAAAGTTTCAACTCTCTAGTCACGTGCTTCTTTCCTCTTATGACCAGCCCCTATCCTGAAGCTATCTAAGGGGCTACCAAGGGTCCCCTCATTAGAACAAATGACATCCCATCATCCTTATCCCTCAGGAAATCCCAAGGGTTTTAGGAGCTCTGTGCCAGGAACCTGGGACAAAGACGAAATATTTTTCTTATTCGACCACATGATTACACAATGAGACCAGAGGCCTTTTAATACTCCCAAAGCTCTGTGACAAAGGAAACAGAAAACTGCAATGGCCCATTACAGGTGGGACAGCTAATAGTACAGACCCTTGAGGAGTGACAGATTAGGTCCCCCACCCACCATCAGACAAGCACCATGATGAGTTGAGGTACTTGCTAGGGGCAAAGAGAATATGGCACGGTTACAGAAAGAAGAAGTTTTATGTGCCAGCAATGACTGTGTGGCCAATTGCAGAAGAGAGGACTGTAGTGCTTACTAGTATTTCTTCCTTAATTTGGTATGAATATATATGTATTTTTTTTCTTTTTTTCTCTATGATTTTCCTACTGTCTAACATGAGATATGCTCATAATAGTTCATGTTACATATAATGTACATCATCATATATTACATATAATGCCAAGTTACCAAGCTATTGACTGTGCTGGATTGTTCTATCACCAGCTTGTTTAAGCTGAGAATGACTTTTCCTGGAATCCCTCCCCTCTCTCTGATTCCAGGCTAGAGTTGGCCAAAGCAGGAACTGGAAGAGAAGCAGCTTGGGATAAGGACGTGGGTCTACACAGCTCTGTTCCTTCTTCCTTCTCTTGGGAGTGAGCTGCCCACTCAGAGCACACATTCTGCCTCTCCCACAGGGGCGGATCTCTGCGGCAGGCTACCTCAGCCTGTGGCAGGGTGGATATGTCCTTCCAATTCTGGATTATGAGATCTGGGCCACATTCTCCAGCCTTCTCAGAGTAAAGATGGCATTTGAGGCTTCATCTGTCCTGTTTCTGTATACTTCTCAACTGGTTCAGATCTCAGGTGGGGGGCACCCGGGTGGCTCAGTCGTTAAGCGTCTGCCTTCGGCTCAGGGCATGATCTCAGGGTCCTGGGATTGAGCCCCACATCAGGCTCCTCTGCTAGGAGCCTGCTTCTTCCTCTCCCACTCCCCCTGCCCGTGTTCCCTCTCTTGCTGGCTGTCTCTCCCTCTGTCAAATAAATAAATAAAATCTTAAAAAAAAAAAAAAAAGAACTCAGGTGGGGAAGATAAGTATTCATTAATAGGCTCCCCTGAACCCTAGAATTCCTCAAGGAGACCTAAGAAAGCTTCCCACCAGATCTTGAAGGATGTCAGGGGACTAGAATAAAAGAGAACCAACGAGGCAGGCGCAGGAAACGTGTGGGCAGAGAAAAAACGTGGTGGGCAGGAAAAGGAAGATTCGTGTGAGAAATAAAACTAAAATTTTCTAAGCAAATGAAAAATAATGAGGGATGCAGTTTGACAACAGGACAGTGGGGCAGCTGATGAAGGCCTTGAAGACCAAATTTAAGGTTTTCATAACAGTTACTTTAATTTCGTGCCAATTATTCTGCTTCTCCAAATATGAAATTTTCTGATCAGCTTCACTCCCAATTTAATGAAATACACAATCGGCTCTTTTATAGATCTCTTTTACGGTGAATATAGGCTTCTTAATATCCAAATTAGAGAAATGACTTGTCAATAGTAATAGCCTCCCAAGCTCTCCAATTGCCCGTCTCTCTCAGCGCCCTTACTGTATCTGATCTTACTTGGAAATATATTCTGCAGTCTGGCAACATTACTAATCCTTACAGGAATAGAACCCCTTTTCTATGCAGTAGGTATTATTTCAGGGTGCTTTATTAGAAAGATAAGGAGAAAGAGGGTGGGGTGGGATGATAGAAACATTTTACCATGGCTCACGTATCTGTCAGGAATTTACCGATGAATTGTATCTCAGTGTCTGAGTTCATCCGTGTGTTATGAATCACACCGTTGGAAAATGTACCCATATTTCCCTCTGGTCCCTTTTCCCTCCTCCCCCACCCCCTTCCCACATTTCAAATTCATTTTTGTTTCTGTTCCAGGACTAATGAGACTGTGATCAATGCGTCTCTAGCTGACCCTGCCTTCCAGTCTTCAATCATAGCTTCTCTGTCGAATCCACTACTCTCTCCTCTTTGTCAACTGATGGATTTATTTAGTTAAGAAAACAAAAAATACAATCATGCCTCAACTCCACAAACAGGCCTCTGGTTTGATTTTCTTCATTTTATGAAATCCAACCAATTGCAGATGCTAGAACTACGTCTTTACTGTGTCTGTGTCTGGGCTGATAATATTTCCTGCTTTTGTGAAGATGCTTTAAGGTTCGCCTCTTTCTCCTCAAGTCAATTCACGAATGGTGTGCTCTGCAGGGCCACTTTCCTGAGGCTAAGGTTCTGAGATTATATCCAGAAAGTTCTATATCCCTAAACAGCTTTTTGCATGAGTTCGGTGCTCACAGTTCTCCCCTTACTAAAAGGGGGCTCCCAGTGAGGTCAGCACCCACCAAGGGGTGCTGGGAAGAGCCTCGCAGCCCAGATACCCACAGACGAGCCTGATGACCCAGGACAGGGGAGGGGTGCCGTGCCTGCAAACTTCAGAAGATCCCAGCAGGCTGCCCCCTCTGCTTCCGGAGCTGTGCCAACGTCACATTCAATCCCAACAGGCCTTTGTGTTTGCACAGTATTTGATAATTTGGACAAAACGTTTTTTACATATACCATCTCACTTGTTTCCTCCAACATGGCTAAAGGTAACCCTTTTCCTTAACTCTTTTTGGAGATGTAGAACCAGAGCTTCCGACGGTGAAGTTATTCACCTTAATTAGCATGACATATAAGCGGGCTCCCTCCGGCGCCAATTCCCTGACCTCCTGACTTCTGCTCTAACCCCCACCTCTATCACAGCGCACACCTCCATTCGGAGCCCCCAGAATGCCACCTCTGCACCCACGGCCTTCATCTCTGGCTACGTCTACCACTGGGCTCCACGGCGTCCAGGCCACAGAGCTTCCTAGCACATCGTAGAATGCTCCGGGCCACGGGCCGCGGACGCCTCACAGGTTCTGATGGGGAAATGTGGGAATTCTAAACCCTTCCAAGACCTGTCATGGAAATAAGCCTCGTGCCTTAGAGTGATCCCTACACTCGGACAAACTGGAATGATGGAGGCTCATGGCATAGGAAAAGGAAGGGGAGAGAAATGGCATAGAATTGCCTCTCTCTCCCCACTTTGTCTTAGTCTGCTTTTAAAAACAAAAAGCAAAACCATGGTGGTTTTTTGTCTTTTCTCCCCTTCTAGGATAGAGAAACTCATTTTAACCCCATTTTACCTAATTAAGGGGACACCCTATCATTTCTCCCACCCTTTATGTCCTTGCCTAAGGCCTTTCTTCTTTACAATAAGTAACACCCACGTACCTACAGGAGCCATCACCAAGATGACCCCAGGTTCTTTGGGCTGTCAATCTTCCCAGGTGACCTTGCTTCAAGTCTACTTCCCAAGGCTGGCTCTGCAACTCACAGAGAGAAAAAAATGGAAGTTCCATCTTACTAATCCAATTTAAATGAAATATTCTCCAAAGCAACAGATCTCAATGAAATCGATCTTCTTTCTTTTGTCATCTGTATGTTCACTGCTTTGATAAATAATCATTTGCATTTGGAAAGGGGAAAAATCAAGTAAAGCATAATTGAAGTCTGATACCACTTGGGAAATATGGTCATAGATGTGAGAATGTTAAGATGGTGCAGGGGACCCTAAAAAAATCATTCATGCAGCTAGCACACTGTGTATTTTATCTGCAGATTCCCGGACAAGCTTCAGCAGAGAAAACACTCTGGGGTCACAAGTCATATATATTTTCTGCAAGAATGAAATGCGTCTTCCATCTGAGGGTACTTTTTAGGAACAAAGCATTTGGAGAAATAGCTGTCTTGTAGCTGTTGTAATACTCAACCAGGAAGATAAACAAAATTTAATGCCAAAATGCTGGATAAAGAACAATGGGGAGAATGAGGTTTTTTACTCTTTAAATAATCCATCTTGCATTGTTTTAATGCAACTGCAATTAGCCAGAGAAGAAAGTTTGGGACTATTTCGTCCCATTTTCAAAAATCACCAATAGCACACATTACATGCAAATAATGCTTGGTATCATTTTAAATGCTTTCACATATACTTTAGTTTTATTCCCCTTGAGGTGATCAGAAAGGGCGATATTTTTGCAAGTGAGGAAGCTGGGGGAGGGAAATCACCTGCCAGGGTTGACACAGCTGCTTAGTGACCGCATTCGATTGGAACCCAAGTTTGCTGAACACCCATCCAGAACCCCCAAGGTCACATCAGGCCCATTAGGTTAGTTCCATACTGGTCACGAGCTTCCAGGCATTCCTGACATCCATGAAAATTGTATTTTTGATTGAGATCCTACTGATTAATCGTGCTCCTCCTCATTAGAGCCAAAGAACAGCATATTTAATTTCAAAAAAATGGAGGTTTACACGTAAATGCAGACAACGCCTTGCATAAAAGCCTCCTGCCTTGAATTTCTTGTAACACCTCTCTTTCAAAGACCTAAGGAAACTTTGCCTCCGCTTGCTAATCCTCCCAACAGGCCTGTGAAAGGCCCAGTGGGCAGTTTTAATTATGCCTGGTTTACAAATAGAAAAACTGAGACACAGATGGTGAAAAATAAAGCTGAGTAAGGGGTTTTCCCAGGACCACCCGGCCCATCAGGCCCAGGCCACTGCGGGCCAGGCCTGCCCCTTCTCCCCTGGACCACAGTTTCTGAGTAAGATATTTCCAACGGCAGATGATCGTTGAAGGCTCTGGGGAGTCTCAACCGTAATACACAGATACTTGAAGAAGTAGTAAAATAAAGGGGTCAGCGCATGGGGTTGTTGGGGGGGTAAAGGAGATGTATGGAGAGTGTTGGGCACCAAGTGGCTGGCAGGTGGTCTGGGTGAGACATGATAACAGGGAAACTGGTCTCTGCCTGAAAAGAAATGAGGCTGCTAATGCGGATACTTAATATTTACGAAAGAAAGGAAGGAAAAAAAGAAAGAAGCGGGAGAGGGAGAAACCTTTGTAAATGGGAAATCTGGCTTACTGCTCTTTTCCTGGGACTTGTTAGAGCCTGTAAGATGGTTTTACCTTCTGTAACAGGACAGTCTGGTGGTCGAAATATCATTTGAACATGTATATTTTGGCCGTGGCATTTCTTCACGCTGTCCTTAATGTAAGTCAACGTCCGCCTCACTGTGCAGGCTTCTTTGCTTAAATTACCCATAATGCCTTCAACCTAACCCAAGAACTTTATGCAGACACGTTCTATCTATTACGATTTGTTTCAACTTCAGTATAAAGGAATGACAGGCCCTTTGAAAAGTGAGTAGGTTTGACTGTATTGCAATGGTTTCTGACTTGCCTATCATAAAAACAATCCTTTTCTCCCTTTTACTCCTTTTCTTATCTCCCCAAACCAAACTTCTTTCCCTCCGACAAGCCAACTGCAGCCACACCACTGTGGTGCAAGTCGGGCCTACCATGAAGGTCCCGACAACTTCGCTTCGCAAATTCAAAGAAAGATATTTAAAAATTCATGGAATTCACCGACTATTTGGCTTTCTTTATGGCTAAATTCAATCTTTACCTCTCAGTTCTAACACACAGATCCCCTGACCACTGAGGAAGCCTCGGAAAGGTTGTCTGTCTTCTGGTTTGTCAGACTCGGTTGCTGGGCTCCATAGCATACTATTAACAACGTCGACATTAAAAAGCAATGAGCAAACATGCTTTATTGCTTAAAAGGAGGGATTGCTAAATATGGAAAAATTGAACAGCTTTTAACCTTGCCTAGGTAGTGTATACAACTATTCTTTCAATGTTTGATCCCATTATTTAATGTGTGAAAATAAATAAATAAGAATGGGCTGACAGACGTGGCAATATAATATCCTTTAATCTGCAGTTCACAGTGCATTTAAAAATAATAATTTTGAAAGGAGCATTTGAAAACATTTGATCTTAAAAATGCATATTTTGCTTATTCTAGTGTTTGTTGATTTGAAGGCTTTGAGGTCAGCCCAGTAAATATTCAGTTTGCTTGGCACAAACTGTGCAGGAATCTAATAGAAAGCAATATTGTTGAAAATGGATATCAATTGAAAACAGAGAGCAGTGTCAACTATTCCCCACTGGGAACAGACAACAATAAAACCAGTCAAGCATTACACAGCCGAGCCTGCCAAATGTCATTAGAGTGGAGAAAAAAGGAAAGGAACATGGTAGGGAAAGAAGCACTTTGCTTTATTTTTTTTTCCCTCCAATTTAAAAAGACAAAAAAAAAAAAAAAAAAGGAAAAAAAAGCTGGGAAGGGGAAGAAGGAGAACATTTGAAGAATAAGGACAATAAAATTGTGCTAAAATTGTCCAAGTCAGTATCACCATTACCTTAGGCCTGACATATCACTTTCCTCCCCCTTCCCCAAATGATTACATTATAAAGATTTTCAAATATTTTCTCTGTCTCTTCAGCTAATCATTGTCTCCCAATGACTTTCTGATCAGGTGCATTTGCAATCACAAAGTTCCCAATTGGTAAGCCAGCACTGTCATGTCATTCATACAAATCATGTTTCTATCATCATTTAATGAATTGATCGGAGTTCATATTGAAAAGAAAAGGTTTTGTAAATGTAAACTTTTTCACCGTTACCACTAAGCTTCAGTGGAGAGCCTTTCAGAAGGAATGGGCTGCAAAGACTATCTCTGGGTGAAAAGAAATGTTTACAGTAGCTCTCAGATCTGTTCCATGATGGGAACGTAGAAAAATAATCATTGGGCAACAGGCAGGGGGGACAGACACATCCCCACCACCATCCCCACCTGAAGGTAGAACTGGGAGCCAGTGACTTAGCCCCAGAGCCTCCGCTATATCTATGGCATTTTCATTGATGATTTGTAAATTTTCAAACAAAGAAAAATTGTCTCCTACAGACAATGGTCAAGCCTCTGAACAGCCAGCCAAGAGCTCCCCCTAGTGAGGTTGCACACGTATCAGAATGAGCTTCCCACTTGTGTGCATACACACACACACACACACACACACACACACACGCACATACACACGCGTGCACACAGTCTTAGACCTGACTCTTTAGTATAAAATGTTGTCCAGCTCCACATTCTTTTAAAGCAACATGAAATAATATCCCCTAAACTCTCCTGGATTGTTCCTCCTATTCATTGTTAAACCCCACACTCAGCAGTAAAGAGCCCAGTGAGGACTCCCTTAAGAAGGCAAAACTGTCATTCTGATCATATCATTCTGAAATAGTAATAATCACATATTGGCTCCAAATCTGCATCCTCAAGTAGATGCTATCAATATAGAAAGTCCTCGGGGGCAGCATATTACCATGTAATTAGCATAATAACTCTGTTGTGTAAACAAAATAAAAGACAGGCTTGAATATAAGAAATATATCTTACACTGTACTGGTATCTACAGCTTCTAGAGAAAAATCTATTGTCCTTGCCAATCTTCTATTTTGTTGCCACATTACTGTGATAAACACCTGCTGACACGTGCAAGCAGCTTTCTACTAAGTGTACTGCATTCGTACACATGTGTACACACGCCCGTACATTTTGTTGCAGAACAATATACAGAACACTCATCCTACTCATATGTAACAGAACTAATTTGCTATAACACCAGCATTGCATCTCCCAGACCAACCCTAATTCCTTCAAGTACATTTTGGCTTCCTCCAAAAAAGATATCTTATTGGTTTTATGAGCCTCGATAGGGCTCTGAAGGGAGAATAGGCATTCTTTGGGGGAAAGAAGGTAGCAAAGGTAGGAATCAGACATGGAGATGAAAGGGGTTTAATGTCTTCCTAAAAATTCTTTGAGAGGCATATCAACGTTTTTAGTAAAATACAAATGGCTGCCAGTTTGTAATTAACAGCTGCTTGTCTTAAGTATTCAGTACTTCTCTGCTCCTGCTAGTATTTGTTTCCTCTTCTTCAACTATAGATCTACAAGACAAGTGATCAGAGCTCAAAGATGTTAAAGGTGACTCTATGTCCCTGGGGGTCTAACTCTGGAATGCAATTTGTGGGATGTGACATATCGATGCTCAAGCCCTGAAATCCTCAGACATCAAAACAACACAGGTCAATTTACCTCTTGGAGTAAAAATACACCCACATGTAAAACTAAATTTAAATAAACCCCTGGCTTATAGATACTACTACTTACCTCCCAGGAGGACGATGACAAGTAATGCTGACGTCTTTGCAAAGCTTTGGTGCAACATTCTACCCTATGAATAAAAACAGTAAAATTGTTGTTTTTGTTATTTTCTATTTACTATTTTCTAGGGAATATTTTAACAAGCTTACTTGGTATACTCAGATCTTCGTTCTTTCCACGACTCTTCCGCCCCCTCCAAACAAAGAGACCGGGTAAGAGATTGGGGTGGGGAGATGGGCAATACCGATAACTAAGCCTGTCAGTGGGACAACCGTGTCTGTCACCCATTTCACCACCACTTGCTCAAATGATCAGGGCCAAGACTTCACTCCTATAAAACCTGTATCAGTGATGAACAGTCCACTGTTGGACTGTGGGTACAGAACTTCGCCTGCAAAACCGATTTTCTTCCCTTGCCAAAGGGGGAATTATAATGTTCAACACCTCCCTGAATCAAAAGGAAACCACTATACAGAGAACTGAAATTAGACCTATTACGTTAATTAAAATTCTGCCGGCATCTCTGAAAGTGTAATTTGGCCCAATGTGTTTTAAAAAAACCAAAACATCATGAAAATTAGCTAATGAATATTGTGCAGTCACTTCCCTAACATAAAATAACTCAACCATTTAAATTGCACAAATTCCAAAATGGTCTAATTTACAATACGTCGTTGTTTGCTTGTTTGTTTTAGAAGTGCTTAACCTAATAACATGGTGAGATTGTATTTTTTAAAAAATTCCAATCTTAATGAAATAACAAGAGACTCGTGGTTGAATTTTCCTATGAGTTTAGTTCCTACAACCCTAAATATTTAACTCTGACAATATTTACTTCTGCTTAAATTTATTATTCAGAATTTGGTCCTTTTGGTTTTCACTAGGCTGAAAGTTAGGAGTCTCAGACTTTTAAGCCAATGCTGACAATTACCCATCATTTGACCTTGAGTGAGCCACTGTGACCTTGGACTCTTGGCTTCTTCATTTGTAAATTATGAGTAATAATATCTACCCCTCTGGCCTCCCGGGGTCTCTGTGAGAATTAAATGAGATGATACATGTGGTAAGTGTTTTAAATATTAGAAAGTATTAGATAAATCTATGCACTATTATTTTGAAAAGTATCATCTTAATCAGTCAATGAATATGTAATCATCTTTTAAACTTTCCCCAATTGATTTCTCTAAATCGTTCTTTTTTTTTTTTTTTTTAGAAAACCATAAATGTTGAGTTATTTATTGGCAAAGATTAAAAAAAAAAAACAACAATTCCTGGTACCATTAGAAACTTAGTTTGGTATCAACCTCTGTTCCAGTCAGTCTTTCCTCCTCAGAATTGACCCCCCCCAAATTGTATGAAGTACGGACCATATATATAACCATTGTGCTCCTTTGTGTTGGGTTCTCCTAGGCTAAAAAGTATTGTCCAAGGGTTTTTCACAGAAGAATTTGTAGAGAAGCTTCCATCGCCACCAGATAAAAGCTCTGCTTCCCCTTGACTCCATCATAACCCAAATGGAAGAATCAGCCCCCAGATGTGTCCCTGTGTTAAAAGTGCAACCACATGGAATACTATACAGCACTAAAAAGAAATGAATTACTGACACACACAACAACATACGTGAGTCTCAAATACATTTACACTAAATAAAAAAGCTAGATGAAAAAGCTGCATGTTGTAGGATTCCACTGACATGACATTCCAGAAAAGGCAAAACTACAGAACAGGAGACAGATCATGAGCTGCCAGGGGCTGAAGGTAGAAGGGAGGGGCTTGACTGCAAAGGGGCAGGAGGAAATTTCTGCAAGTGGGGGACCTGTGCTGTAGTTTGGTTATGGCAGTGGTTACATGACAGACATGCGTCTGTCAAAGCTCATACTCAAAAGGAGGAATTTTACTATATGCAAATTACAGCTCAATAAATCTGACATTTAAAAAAATCACGGAAAAGTCAACGTGAGTTTGTTACCCTGCTTGGATCATGATTCTTCCTGTAAAAGCAAATTGTATTTCCATGGCAATTCAAATTTGTTTTCTGGTAAGATGAAGTCACATTAAGCTAATCAAGGCACTTAGCTGAATATGGTTAAACTTTGAAATAAAATTTTCACTACATATCTATCACAACAGTGATTAATTACCAGGGTCCAAATAGTCTATTTGTCTTAACAGTGATCACCATTTCATTTTTGCTGTTTCCAGTTGAGAGGAAAGGATTTCATGTCTTAATTGGTTAGATAGATTCTATCTCCCCTCCAACCTCATCTAGTCCTTAGAGAATTGTTTATAACCCTCTATAGGTGTGGCTCATAGGAATGGGAGTATGTCCCCTCATAAGGGGTTGTCTGTCAAAAAAATTTAGCTGCTTACAAGAGGACCTCACTTAAATTGAATTCTGAGCAAAATATGGACCCAGATATAGCTGATGAAAGGCCTGTAAAAGGAGATTTTAAAACAGAACAAGCAAACCTAGCTAAGCGAGTCTCCTTTTAAAATAGGGTCGGGAGGCCATTCGGGAGGCAGAATCTGTGCATGTCCTCATCGGAGAGGGCGTGAACTTTTTAAAGACCTTCTAGGCAGCTTCAAGCCCGGAGCCTGGACTTGGCTTCCTCCTCACATGACACCTGACTCCCCCGCACTCTGCACTCAGAAAGGAACCAATTCCATCTAACAAGTTTCAACCCTTCATTTGCTTATTAATTCAACCAATCCCAGCGAACCTAGTTTCAATCCCTGTTTTGCATAGAGGACCTGAATGAGAACTACCCTCAAAGTCTTTGCCTATATACCTCTGCCCCCTCTCTGTCTTCCTCCAAACACATTTCAAGTTTCTACCTGAAACTGTGGCTTCTGATTTGCAATTCTAATTGCCCAAATAAATGCCTCTTCACTTAAATTTTCAGTGAATTCTCTTGGTTGACAGGACCCCAAAAGAGCAAATAAAGCGAACGAATCAAAAATAGCCCTGAGAATTCAGTGAAGAAAAGCAACCCATGTACTATAGAGATGTGCTGTCAAATACTAGTACTGGAAATGTTTCTTCTTTTTTTTTTTTTTTTAAGATTTTATTTATTTATTTGACAGAGAGAGAGAGAGACAACCAGCGAAAGAGGGAAGCAGGGGGAGTGGGAGAGGAAGAAGCAGGCTCCCAGCAGAGGAGCCCTATGCGGGGCTCGATCCCAAAACTCCGGGATCACGCCCCAAGCCGAAGGCAGACGCTTAATGACTGAGCCACCCAGGCGCCCCTGGAAATGTTTCTTCTTAAAAACCAGGGTGCAGCTTTCAGCTGCAATGATTTTATTTTCATATCAATCAAATTATAGGATTTATAAAGCAGGCAGAGGGGTCAGTAGGCAGCTCCTTCTTGGGACACGGTTGCTGCAGGGGCTTCTGAGGGGTGGATCTCTGGGATGGGGAGGAGTTGTGAGCAAGGAATCCCACCTCTCCGGATCCCCATTCCACTCCTTCTGTTGTAAAACGCCATTTAAAGCAATGCCCGAACAATCTATGGCTGGAAACACAATTATTTGCAGGTGTCTCAAAGCCATTTCGGCTCATTCACTCTTCCTTTCTCCTCATTGACATTAGTTTAATCTGTGAAAATCAGATCACAATTATGCCAGACTTTTTACCTCATTAGTTTTCTATTGTCTGTTCTGAGGCATTGCATATATTTCTACCTCCAGGCGAGATTGGTTCTTGTCTGAACTTGCTCTTATCCCTTCCCCCTCTTCATTCTTATGAGTAAGAAACACTTTTAATCCAATAATTTAACTACTTCTGGAGCTAACCTGGAAAGATTTCACCTGCGTTTTTTTAAAAACTGGCAACTTTGAGATATAAACATGTTTCTGGTTGTCATCCCAATCATGCATGAGATATATACATGAAACACCCACACCCCCAGGATTTGCTCTCTAGACAAACAGCAATTCTCTGCAGATAGCAAATTATATTAAATACGTATAATTCCATTTTTCCATTGTGTTAAATCACAGCAGCGTTGTTTTCTTGGTAAATGTGTGTCTCTTGTGTGTCTTTATTACTATGATCGGAAAAGCATTACCTAGAATTATTTTAACTATATTTAGATTGGGGTTAAGGCACCCACTTTGTACAGCCAGATCCATGGGATCAAGCCAGGGACATCAGTGAGAGTATGGGGCTGTTTTCTGCAAACCCTTGAATTTAAGCATTTAAGACGACAGCGATTTTTTTTTATTTCTCAGGATGCTATTCAATACACATAAGTAGATAAGATGTGGAAATTTCTTGTCAACTAATTATACAAGAAGACAATGTGTGCCTTTCATATTTTGGCTATCACTCTGTTTACAAATGCTTTTGATACATATTTGAGGCTCTCAAATCTAATTTTTTGATTTGGGGCTGAGGGACCGTGGCTATAGCCCTCAGAAATTGGGGTCAATAAAGAAAATTACTAATAGTTATTTGAGCAGCTACATATTTCAGTATTAGCTGTGCTATTAACTTTTCAAGAAATCTAAGTTATATTTACAGACTCTCATGAACTGTTAGTCATTGTTTATTTCCTCGTTGCACATCGGCAGGAATTATCTGCCATACCAAGAAGCGTCAGATCTCCTGACTAAACAACTTTTCTTCCTTTGGGGAAAAAAAAGTAATAATAACCTTTGATTGTATACGAACATCATAATCCACATTGTCATTCCTGACCCAGCCCATGCCAAGAACACGGGACGATTTACATATGCTCTAATCAAATATTTGGGGGCTGGGGAATCTCACGGCGTATCTCTAGATCAAGCTTATGTGACATGCCTTGGATTGCAGCCAGGTTTGAGGCTCTTCATTTTTAAAACAATAACCACCTGCTAAAAGAAGAAACAAGCCATTTCCTCCTTGACATTCATCAGCTTAGGATCAGCAGAATCTTCCCGCTGCTCGGATTGAAATGTAATAGCTGCAAGGTTGGAAACTGAAATCTTGCACTAAGCACTTCGTTGCTGCTGGCTTGTAATTTTTTTCTCTTCAAAAATTACATACACAAAGCAGTTTTAGACTCTGTAATCAGATATTTTGCCTCATACTACTGTGTGATTTGGGATGTTTTCTTTTTCCTTTCCTTTTTTTTTTTTTTTTTTTTTTTTTTGTAGCGAGAGAACTAGATCTGCACAACCAGTGCTTTCAGGGAACACGCATATGCTACACAGGACCCCGGCCCCCCACCACTGCTGTGTGGCATTTGCGGGCTGTGACCAAACTAAGGGAGGAAGATGAACTCAGATTAGTTAACTTCCATGGGGCCCCAAACACGAAAAACTCGGGGTTGACTCAACTCATTTTCACTTGCTTGCTGTTCAGCACTGCAGGGGTCAGTCGATGCATGCATCCCAGGTGACGGGAGGGGGGGATGTCTTACAAAGGGGAGGCAAGGAGCACAGAGAGGCCAAAGGAAAAAAAGGACTTGATCTTAGCCTCCAAGGGTTGCCGTGTAGTGGGTCCGGACTTTGCGGGAGCATGAAACGCGTCTGGCTCGACTGAGGCACGGTGATTCACCCCAATGTCCTCTGGTTTGTCTCCACCCTGAGCTGACAATGGCGTTATAATTTTATACTCTCACCAGTCCAAGTACTTATTGTGAGGAAGCACTTGAAAAATACCAGATTTGTAAAATTCATAAACAAGCAACAGAAAATACTGCGAGAAAAGTGGCATGTTTTATATGCAAAATGTACGGTTAAAATGGTATGGTATTTGCATTGCTTATGTGCCACCGCTGTGGAACGGACGCTTTCCCCTTAGAATGGGTTACCGCTTAGAAATGCACACGTGCTTAATATCTGCATTGATAACAAGCATCACATAGTGCATTGCTTTGGCATACTGTGGCAATAAATTTTCACTTAGAGAAATTTCAATTTACAAATCCATTTTTTCCCAAGATCTTCAAAATGGAACAAGAGCATCTTTAAGCATCTCTCTCTGTGTACTAGTGTGTGTGTGTGTGTGTGTGTGTGTGTGAGAGAGAGAGAGAGAGAGAGAGAGAGAGAGAGAGAGAGAAAGATTCGGTTTTTTTCTTAGGGGTCTTCAGACCTCAGACTTGTCCAAAAAATATCATCCACACCTTACTTCCCAACTTTCCACATCACATCTCATTCACTTACCCAGGATGAAAACTTGGAAATCATCTTGAAATCTTTGTCTTCTCCCATCTATTTATATAATATCAGAAAATAAAGGATGTAAGCAACCAAATTAGATCGGGAGATGCTTACAGTTTAACTACTCAACTTACAAAGCAACTACATGGTAAAGCAAATGTAAGCTAAACTATGACTATAACTCCATATTCTAATAACCTTCTCGAAAATTCAAAAAAACTTTTTGGCAGTCTTTTTGGCCTATCTGATTAGAATGTCCCAGATTTTCCGTCTTTACCTGGAGATAGAGATAAAGAAGTACTTACACCAGGGGCCTGATAAGTATCTGCCCTTCCGCTTCCTTGTCCGGGGGCGCTTACGTTACCAGCATTCACCTTAACCCACACATTCTTTGTGAAGATCATCTGAAACAATTTGTCCACTATACCAGGGTTGCTTTAGCTAAAATTAGGTAATATTATCCATAAATACATTTAACTTCAAATGTCTGCATAGGTAACTGAAAAGCACCTGAATACACTAAAAGCCACAGGATGTACGAAGGCACCACCAGCAAGCCCTTTGCTTTGTTGTCGCCCCTTCTTGCCCACGAGCCCTCAAGCCTTGTACGTGAAATGTGGCCATCTGATACATGGATCCAGGCAGGATGCTGGTGTCAATCTGCATATTAAACATGAGTGAGGGGCGCCTGTGTGGCTCGGTCGGTGAAGCGTCTGCCTTCGGCTCAGATCATGATCTCAAGATCCTGGGATGGAGCCCCGTGTTGGGCAGGGAGTCTGCTTCTCCCTCTTCCTCTGCCCTTCCCCTGATTTGTGCTCTCTCTCTCTTAAATAAATAAATAAATAAATAAATAAATAAATAAATAAATAAATAAAATCTTCTCAAAAAATTAAAAAACGTTAGGGAAGCAGAACTTTTTTTCCCCTTTGGGTTAAAAAAATAAACTCTATAGATAGAAGTTCTAATATCTTGTAGCATCTCAAACGGAGCATCTTGAACCTCTCCTGGAATATAAAAACTCCCATTTTTATATACTCCATTTGAGGGGTCACGACCGTATTAGTCAGGATTCTCCAGAGAAACAAAACCAATCGGATCTTTCTCTCAATGCCCACTCCCCTCCCTCCAGAGACATAATCTACAATATTAGACATTCTATCTCTCCAAAGAGAGAGGGAGAGGGAGAGAGAGAGAAGCAAAGATTGATTTTAAGGAATTGGCTCATTGGTCATTGGGGCTGGCAAGGACAAAATATGTAGGGCAAGCCAGCAGCCTGGTGATTCGGGTTAAGAGTTGCTATTGCAGTCTTGAACTGAAGTCTAGAAACTCAGGCAGAACTTCTGTGTTACAATTTGAAGGTATAATTTCTTCTTTGGAAACCTCAGTCTTTTCTCTTAAGGCCTTCAACTGATTGGATGAGGCCCACCCACATCATGGAGAACAATCTGCTTTACTTAAAGTCAACAAATTGTAAATGATAATCACAACTTAAAGATACCCTTACAGCAACATCTGGACTGGTGTTTGATCAAACAACTGGTCACCACAGTCCAGCTAACGTGAGACTTAAAATTAGCGATCACCATCTGTTACTACCATCCACTGTGCTCTGGTGGTGACCAAAAGATGTGGGAGAGGAACCTCACCACAGAGACAAAATGAGAGACTGCTTTCCTCTTCTCCCATCATCTCCCAGCCCCAAAGGCCTCAGTGCAGAGAAGGAAAGAAAAGCAAAGAGAAAACAACCCTCCACTCTGCTCTAGGTTCATGCTGGGAATTCTTCCCTGTCCTGAGAGAAGAGAGCTTTGAATCAAATCAGACCGAAACTGAGAAATCAGCATGACTGAATCTTAATTACTAAACTGAAACCGTTCATCACCAAAGGGGACTAGAAACTTGTGGAATTGGATCAAGATGTCATTGAGACAAGTGTGAAGCAGGGAAGGGGAGTTCCACCCCACAGAATGGTAACCATATTAGAAAATACAAAACTGCAGGAAAATGTTATGAGGAGACTTCACAGGCATCCAGTTCTGCACATGTGGCGCAAGGAGCAGAGAGTGAAGACACCAGGAGGAAAACTGGGTCGGGATAACAGAGGGGGGCAGGGATGTGGTGTCACTAAGTGTGTAATACAGACCTTCCAGGTGGATCATGTGGACACACTTGCCAAGAGCTGACCTGATGTAGACAAGTGATGAGGTTATCAATGGTCAGAGGACAGACCTCAAAGTAGGGCACATATCAGCTTGGAACTAGACTCTGCCACTGTAAGCATGTTGCTTCATCTCTTTAGGCCTCAGTTTCCCTCACCATAAAATGGGAATGAGAGCAGTGCTTGTATTCTAGGGCTATGAGGAGTAAATAGTCATGCAGAGTGAGTGCTCCAATAAATGGTAGCTGGAGTCATCATCACCATCATCCTCTTCATCAGCAGATGCTAGAAGTTTCTTTGGCTGCTAAAAGTGAACCATCTGGTAAACTCCTGATTTACTCTGCTGAAAGTTTTATGTCTTGAAAGAAGATATTGACTGCCACTTATAGAACTTCTGTATCGTAACAGGCACTCTGCTAAAAGCATTTCTTATACAATTGCCACAGTAACCTCACAAGGTAGATGCTGTCTGCATTTAACAGATCAGAAACACTACTGAGGCTTAGAGAGGTTAACCAACTTGCCCAAGGTCACACAGCTCATTAGAGGCAGAGCCCCACTGTTCCTACCAGACCACACTGTGTCCCACTGAGTATGGACCTCATTCTGAAGAACTTGCCCATAGTGGAAGTTTTGAACACCAAAAGAAAGCAGCTGGGCTGACAGTAAGTTTGAATTCTAATAAAAAGAACTAAAAGCATAATCATAATTTAACATATCCTTGATTTTAGATGAGCAGACTTCAACATACCTTTGATTTTAAGTGAGCAGATTAAAAAATGTCTGGGGGCTGGGGGGGGAATGAAAAATGGATATGTGACTATGGACATTACACTCTACAGATGGGAGTCCATAATCAAGCGAATTTCTGAGAGCCAAATAAAATCCGGTCAAAGGGGAAAACAGGAAAGGAAGGCAATCTGAAGAAGCAGGTGTGGCTACAAAGGATTTCTCTGATGAAGGTGGATTCTAAAGGACCTTGATCCAAATGTCTAAGTCATTGAATTATGAAGGAGCAGCACAAACCAGAAGGATTAGTGTTCACTTGGCCAAGTACGGAACAAACAAGGACGACAGAAATGTTGTTAAACCTTCTGGAGGCAGAAATACAAAACAAGGGATTGACCCACTGCTTGAAGGAGGTGATAGAGTATTGAGGAAATGGCAGAGAAAAGGCAGAATGACGCATCTCCAATTTTGTTTATTTTTCCCTTCCAAGAAATCTAATCTTCTAACTGCAAGTGTCGAGGTGCTTAGAGCAAATGAAGATAACCGATACCTGCTTTCACCTGAAGTCTCCAATCCCAGTTATACTTCATCCCCAATAACCTGCCACTAGAATTGCAGAATCACTGCTAAAATCCAAGAAAAATCAAAATTAGAAGGAAAAAAAAAAAAACCAGTCAAATAATTGTTTTCCCAAAATTCCAAGTGCGTCTTGGTTTACCAGAAGTATCAAATGCTACAGGTTGAGCTACCATAAGGAAGAAGGGCAGGGACAACAGAAATTATTGAGAAGGAAAAAAAAGCTAAGTTAATATATCAATATTTATCTTTTCAAGGAAAAATAAAATATGTCATTTCGGGAGTCTTAGGATCAAGAATGAGTAGATCTTAGCATCTATCTCCAGCAAGATTACATGCACCCCGTTTTCAACTTCTTAGAAACTGAGTATTAATGCTGAACCAAAGCCAACATTCCTAGAGTGCCGACCGTGCACTGAATTCAGCCTGCAGGCCTGTTCTGCTATGTTTGGGGTCATTTGTTTGTTTGCTTGTTTTTAATGCCTTTAAATGGGTCATATACTCCTTACAATCTCTGACTGTCTTCCATCCATCATCCAGTCATGAACACTACCTACCTACGACTGTGGGCATCGCTTGAAATTGCAACCTTTCTCTGGGACACATAAGGTAAATCTCCTTTTTTTTCCTTTTGTACCCCTTCACATCCTTAAAGCCTGATGAGATTTTGAACAAGATTACATCAGAGACTGAGCCCTTCCTGAGGCCACTAAAGAGGCCTTCTGTCAGTCACTTGCAAATGTTTTTATTCTAGTTTCAGGACCAAAGATCCTGTAACCCATTTCACCGACCCTTCCCACTGTCCAGAACTTAGTAGTGAAAAAAAATTACAGAGGATCAAAATGTAGAAGTTGTAATAAACTTGTTGCTAGCAACATAATTTAATTGCTCATTGTTATTCCACAGAACAAAATATAATCTTACACATAAAATTTTCATTCTACCTCTGTCTCTACAGACATTTTTGGTAAATGGGAGTACTTGTCTTTCTGAATCATCATAAGCACAAAATACGGCTAAGTGTATTTTAAAGGTCCTATAAATTAAAAAGAGCTTGGTCATCTTACGATGCTGACTATTTAACTCATATTTTAAGCATTTTAAGTAGCACAAATTCATAGGGAGCATATTGCCAATAAATTGTGACTATCTAAGCAAATTTTCAATGGAGTATGTATACATTTTCTTTAAGAAAAATATACAGATCATTTAAATTTGAACTACAATACCATCATGTTTTAAAGTCAAGTTATTAGAAAATTATAGGCCAAAAACACTGTTGAAATAAATATGCAACCTACATATTCAGGTTAAATAAGCTGCAGCCAATTAAACAAATAAGAAGAAACCAAGTTAATGATAACTGGTCATTAAATAAAACTAGAATAAAAACTGAAAGGAACAGCCAACCCAATTGCACTGATAATAAAGGATTCTTTCTGAACTTGGGACATTCCAGCTAGCTGGATGTATGCGTGCGTAGAGGGAGCTGGGTACTGTGGCTAGTGGTCAAGTGTACGGCGAAGTAGGGAATTGTTGCTCCCAATCCTGGGGAGGCATTGCTATGACTTTTTTTAAAATAGATTTTATTTATTTATTTGAGAGAGAGAGAGAAAGTGAGCATGAGCGAGGAGGGGGGCCAGAGGAAGAGGGAGAAGCAGACTCCCTGCTGAGCAGGGAACCTGACTCGGGGCTTGATCCCAGGACCCTGGGATCCTGACCTGAGCCAAAGGCAGACGCTTAACTGACTGAGCCACCCAGGCACCCCCTATGACTGTATGTATACTAAATCTAGTAATCTTTGCTAATTCACCAAGTCGTATAAATGAAAGGCACTGAACCTTCATGTCATTTGTCTAGAGAGCCAAGAAGCCCAGTTGATAGAGCAGCCATTACCTGAAACCTTTTGGCAGAGAGAAAAGAGCTCTCTGGACAGTCTTGTACCAACAACTCAAAGCTTGGTCCAGAAAAATATGCATCACCTCTGCTCACAACTCATTGGCCGCTGCTGGGCTCAGAGCCCTACCAACCACAGGAGGCCAAGAAATACCATTCTATCACGTCCCCAAAAGGCAGAGATCTGGACATAGTTAGTAAAGAGAATTCATTTTCACATCACTAAGAAGACCCTTTTAGTGGACCTTTGTAGTATGCTTTTAAGTTAGAGTTTTAATCTGTCTGCCACGGGCCTTACGCACTGTGCCTTTCTTTGGTAGCCATCATGGATGATGATGGCTTTTGTCATCGTTTTCCTTTTGTAAGGGATCGATCAGCTAACAATTATGGAGGGTTCACAATCCACCAGTCATTGCTCTAAGCTCTTATAATCACGAACTCAGTCTATCCCCACAACAACCTGAAGTTGCAGTTAGTCTCATTATTGCTATTTACAATGATTTCCACTGCAGCTAGAAACATGACCTTAACATTAAGAGTTGGAAGGTTGGAGTTTTGAGATAGAAGCCAGGATGCAGGGAGAAGGGGACTGTAGAGACCGTGAGAAAATAGGCAATGCAGTTGGGCTTCCAAGAAAGAGAAGCCAAGAGAAAGAATAGCATTCAGGGCAACAGAAGAGAAATCTGCTGATTTAGGGATGGTAAAGACTCAAGGAGAAGGAGCCACTGGAGTGGGAGAGGTTGAAAATGCAGATATGACAGGGATGGGAGCAAAGTCCCCAAAGAAACATAGGGGATGGGATTCGGGGCAAAATGGGCATTTCAAGCTCTGGTCATCTCATGTATGTGTGGGCCAAATGGGTTTCCTTGGGTAAGAAATGCTCACTCATGCATTTACCCACTTTTTGTTTTTTGTTTGTTTGTTTTTTATTGATTGTAGCCATGTTAACTCAAAATACCCAAGGCACATTTTTCTTTGAGAAAGAAAAATGGGAAAAGAAATAGAAAACCCTGGAACAAAAGAGCAGGAATCAGACGAAATTCTGCTCCATATTTTAATGAATACAAGGGCAAGGAGTGAGGGAATGGTAGCTTAATGAAAATAATTAAATTTTTGAACTGCTGTCAGGGATTGAAACTTTGAGCCACTCAGACATGAGTGAAAGATTTGCTGAGCATCAAGTCCCAGGTTGGATAACTACTGGAAGAATTGTGTCATTTTCTCCATGAACCTCAATGAAGCCAAGAAGAGAGTCATGTGAGCAGTTCCAGGCACACAGTAGGTGTTCAAAAATGCATATCGAATGAACAAATAAATGAATGATTCTGAAGACTCAAGACATGTATACCTGCTCTGTTACTCCATGGATTTTGTCTTCAGACCAACTGATTATCTTCCGTTGCTCTTCAATGAAGTCTGCCAACCCCTTACCCTCTCCCCATGTCACTACAGCTCCAAAATATGGACTTAGCCGGTCCTTTCATTCCTTCAGGTGGTACTAACTTAAGACCCAGAGGGGGCCATAACAGCCAACCAACTTAAGGGAAGACTTGACTGAGGATAACACACAGGAATTGCAATTTGGGAAAGAGTTAAACCTACTATCAGATTATGCCTGGCGTGGCTTCGGCATGCAAACTATCCCCTACCTTGAAGGCATTCCCTTTCATCTGCACATGTGATTCTCAAACTTCGTTTAGAAAGTTTCCTGGGGAGCTTGGTAAGAATATATTTTCCTCGGGCCCACCCCACAGACTTTCATTCATAAAGGGTGGGGAGAGAGTTTCGGGAATCAGCATTTTAAACAAGCATTCCTGGGGTGTGGCTTTCATGCCAGGGACAGTTTAAGGCAAATGGGTCCAAATTACTTAGATCCTACCCTCTTACCTCTGTTGTTCTGTATACAGTCTTCCCCCACAATTCCAGTCCACACCGACCTCCCCCTGAGCTAGCCTTCCCTGGAGCTCACTGTTTTTCCTTTTTATGAGAATTTCTTAAACTTTAATGCATGCAGAACACATTTCTAGCAACCTTCCAGGTGATGCTGATGCTGGTGGTCCGTGTTTCACGCATAGAGAATGAGGGTCACTATATAATATGCATTGACACCGCATTACAGGGACGATCGCTTGGTTGTTTAATGTGAGTGAGTCTTGCCTCCCAGCTTTACTGTAATTCCCAAACAGAGACCAAGTTCTGAATGCCTTTGGGAGCTCCTCACATCACTAAGGACTGAATGTACAGCTGGTGCTTTATAAACATGAGCTGAGTTGAATAATTCAAAGTAAAACAGCAATAAACTCCCAGATTCCAGGTTGGGAATAAAGAATAAGTGGAGAACCCTAGCCTAAATTTTCATTATTATTGCTCCTAACCAGTACTTTCATAAGCCACACAGAACAGCCAGAAAAAAAGACATGCTCAATAGAACATTCAAGACCAATAATCTTAAACGTCTACATGAGAAATGCCATACGAAAAAGCACAGCTTTAATAACTTAGAAAGAAGATGTACTTTTCTGAAAGTTTCCGGAGCATCTTCTCAAAGGATTTATCGGCTGTATTAATTATCGTCTCCAATTCATAGGCCCACTATACCGTAGACAGACTGCTGCATTTGGTGACATGTGAATCAGGTCTCAGACTCGGAATAAGTTGGATTTTTTTTCCTTTTTGGAACCAGAGAATTATATAGACTCAAATGGGAATCCCAGATTTTCATGTGTGGCTGTGTACTGATTAAATGATACACTTGGCCTGAATCTGCTTTATATGCTGCTGAGTTTTAAATATTTTTGTTCAGACATAAGTATAGAATTGGATATGCTATTCATGCGAGGTCAGTTGGGTAGCGCCTGCTAAAACCAAAGTTACAAAGACCCACAAGGACTTTATAAACAAGAAAGAACGGGAGACAGCTTCTTGACCAGAAAGAAAATGTTTTCATAAGAGGAGACACATTTTCACCACCCAGGAATGCTCTGGCATCCAATCAAAACACCAGACACAATTTATTATTCCAAATTATATCCTAAAATGAGAGCATCAGCCAAGGCCATACTTCATACCAAACTATTTCCTTCCTTGGGTCTCCTTCTAAGAAGATACCTTAGAAATCAGAGGAGAAAACTGGAATATAATAACATGCTCCACCCTCTGAAGACCATTTATGTCAAAATTCTAAGTATAGGAAGAAAAGCTAGATTTTGCTGCCAAAAAAAAAAATTCATTGCTACCTTATATATGAAATAAAATAGTCCAAATCTCTAGGAAACTATACTAGACATTACATACTCTAATATAACAAAATATATTGAGGCAAGATATTTTAAATCATTGTCACTAGTGAATGGATGATTTAATTTTAGCAACTGTTTATGGGGCATTGTGAGGAAATTAATCCATTATTTTGTCATAAAATACCTCGTTTCACAATATCAATTTTGCTACTAGGATTTAAAGCAAGAGTTTTCCTAAGGATATACATTTTTACATGACATTAAGGTCATTTGTATATATTATAATATAACCATAACTGTGATAATTATTCTTTTGTGCAAAAATTTCAAGTAATCCTTCCAGCAGAACATTAAAAGATTATAATGTATGTGTGTGATTATGTGTGTTCACGAGTGAGAGAGACTAATTCACTAATGATGCTAAGCCCATTAAGTTAGCTTGAGAATCTTGGGGGTTAGCGATTTGTTATGAAAGGGCCATGTCTAGCACAGTGGGTGGGGGGTGGGGTACTATGGGACAAAACAGAACTCAAGTGAGTTAGAATCTTTCTCCTGCTTTTATGTTAGAACTCTGAATGGATGGCATCAAAATCAATACGCATGTATTACTCCCAGAAAGCAACTTGGTTTGGAAAGCCCAGTTATGCATATGCCATTGGTAGTTTTCCAATTATCTGGCTGCACTTCCATCAGCGTTGCATGCAGAAAGATAGCATGATAGGGGAATGGACAAATGATCAACACCCAAGTCTCCTGTAATAACCCTGTGCGCAAGCCCTGCTGATCAAACAGGAAGCTGATGGCAATGTCTTCTCACCAATATCGTTAGCAAATTCTAATGCAATCATAGCAGCAAGGTGCGTGGTCTGCACAGGCCAAGTCACACATCTCAAGTTAATGCTGTTTTCCATTTAATCCGGAAAGCTTGATATTTTAATGTAGCCAACATATTATTTTAATGGATAAATGGCAGCTATAGGGAGACATCTGGGATGGAGAGTGGTTAGGAAAAGAGGACGTTCTTGGAAGATCTATTTACATGCCTCTGCTCAGTTGAATACATTTAGTCACAAACATTGCAAAACAGAAGCCAATCTTGTGTATGGCACTTTGGATGAGTATGGTTTGCCCTGCACTGAATGTTTTTAGGGCATTAGAAGGCTCCCATCCATCCTAATCAACTTCGCGTGGACATGATTCAACATCCAGTGTTGGCTCCGATCAGCACAAGTGTCAGTCACAGAGCAGACTCTGGCCCACAGCCCTCTGTCCTCATTTCCTCAGGGCCGAGTGTATGTGGTTCTCACAGGACAATTCCCTCTCGCCCGCACTGCAAGCGTGCCTGCCCCTGACAGGCTTGCCCGGCTGTGGCGCTGACCATATGGCTAGGCTCAACTTCACCTCGCTCTTAACAATGCCATCTCCCTGTCTCTCCAGCTCATAGTGTCTTCAAGGAGGGCACGGATGTATAGACTCTCCCTCAAACTACCCATTCTCCCAAATGTAGCCATGATTCCAGTCACAGGAGAGGTTCCTTTGCATTCACACACTCCCTGGTATGTATTACCGACCACGACTTACGTAGTTTATTTCTGAAGGGAATTAATTCCAAACTCATACAAATATGACTGCCTTTGATGTCCTAGATTACATCCTATTCCATTCATTCCTTCTATCATAATATATGTTTGCTTGGCACTACTAACTGTCTAATGCTATGGATCTTGATTCTGGCATACGTTAGAATAAATTGCATCTTTTTTCAATATCTTATTTTAAAGGAATAACAGAATATAATAACAGAAATACAAACATCCATTACAATATTTGAAGAAACTCAAGACAATGAAAGGCTCTAGGAAGTCCTGAAATAATTTTTGTTTACCACCAACCCCACGCCAAGATCTCCCAAATTTATTTTCTCTAGTAGACCTTTTTGTATCCAGTACCTGTTGTGTTGGACCACCCAGGCTGCTACAACAAAGTACCACAGTGTGGACAGTTCATAAATAACGGAAATTTATTTCTCACAGCCCGGACGCTGAGGAGCCCAGGGTCAAGGTGCTGGCATGGTCATATTCTAGTGAGGGCCCTCTTCCTGGTTCATGGCCCACAGCTTCTCTCTGTGTCCTCACGCAGTGGGAGGCGCCAGCAACTCTCTGGGGCCTCATTTATAAGGGCACTAATCCCATTTATGAGGGCTCCACCCTCAATATCTAAACACCTCCCAAAGGCCCCACCTCCTGATACAATCACATCGGGCATTAAGACCTCACATATGAACGTAAGGGGGACATAAACATTCAGACCATAGCACCTATTAAGAAATGCCCAGTTTTGGGGTGAATGGGTGGCACAGTCGTTAAGCGTCTGCCTTCGGCTCAGGGTGTGATCCCGGCGTTATGCGATCGAGCCCCACAACGGGCTCCTTTGCTGAAAGCCTGCTTTTTCCTCTCCCACTCCCCCACTTGTGTTCCCTCTCTCGCTGGCTGTCTCTCTGTCAAATGAATAAATAAAATCTTTAAAAAATAAAAAAGAAATGCCCAGTTTTAGGAGAACTGGGCCATCGATGAGAAGCTAAAAAAAAAAAACTATTTCAAAATTCCCGGTGAGTGGGGAAAAACTACTCGTACTCTGCTGGGCTCTTAACTCACTATTTCCAGGATGATTGGATCCAAGAGCCATAGCCAAAGACTCTGTGCGCAGCTGGGATGAAGAAAGTACCAGCAGGAGAAAGCCAGCCTGGTGCACTTACCTCTGGAAGAGGTAGCAGAGACAACAAGAGTAGGGCGTTAGCATGCAGCACCAGGAGAAGAAAAAGAGGACGAACTCCCCCTGTGTGTTCCTCGCATATCCCATCTCCTTCATGTTCCTGGAAGTGCAAATGTCTGGTCAGATTACAATTTTTCTTTTGGATTCCCTTCAACATATGACCGAAATAATAAACATATCAGTTGTTTGAGAACAGACTGTCCCTTGGGTTCCTGTGCTCCTTCCCAATGCCCTTTCTTCAGGTCTAAAGCATGCCCCACCCACCTCAGAGGCTTCATATATGCTGTTCCTTCTGCTTAAAATAACCTTCTCTTGGTCTTCCAGCTTAGACGCCAGCCCCCCTGAGAAGCTTTCCTGGATCATCCCACATTCTGCTGTTATTTTCTGCGTCTGGCTCTTTTCCTTCATGGCACGTATCCCAATTTATATATAATTCTATGTTCATTTGTTTTCTTGTTCATTGCCTCTCGCCCTGCCCCCTTTAAAGTCCACGCTCCATGGGACAAGGGTCACACGTCTCTGTTATCCACCAGTGTATACACAGCCCAGCACAGTGCCTCGCCCACAGGAGGCACTTGAAAAAATAACAGTTGAACAAGTCAATGAAAAGTCTGACTCTTTAGGAAGAGCTGGAATGCCATTTCCCGCGCTTGCTGTGACCTCTCAGAGCCTCGATGACATCATCAGTTCATCAGAGGAGCCCCTTTCCTGCCCATCCCAGTGAGACCCTTCCGGAGACATATTCTCTAGGCCACGTCTGAGCCGGGAGCATACTTCCTGTGGGGCTTCACAGCCAGCTTATCACGTTCGTGTTCATTACGCAGTGAGTGCTGCTAAGTACACAGGCTGAGAATTCTCAGTGGTCTACGTGTTTTAAAATCCAGAGATGTTCCGTGTCATCCCTGCCATTTCCTTCAGGTACAAGTCATGGAGCTGTGATTCCTGTCGCTCACAGTCTTTGTGTGAAAGCAAGAAGCTGCAGACAAGATATAAGCAGCTCGTTTTCTGTCGATGTTTTCCCATGTAATTCTCACAACGACACTATGAAATGGGAAGGATCCCATTTTATGTATAGGACAACTGAGGCTCATCTAGAGAAAGTACCCACAAACAGGAAGAGCTTGTGTTCTTTCTGCTACACTGCAGAGTGTGAGACAGTGTGGGCTAGGGCACGGCAAAGACTTTCCTAGAGGAACAACAAGGACAAAATCTTCACGTAGACTCAATTCCTTTGGCTGTGATTCTGGTGAAATAACAAAGCAAAGTCCTTTTGATCAGGTACATTTCAGACTCGATAAATCCCATTTATATCATTCTCAGAGAGAATTTTTCATAGTTTCACCCCTGAAATCAAGATGTGCTTTGTAAGTGGTTCAGTGTGCTGGTGTTTTCTCTTTCTCTCCAAAAGTTATGAATTTGATGATGTTACAATCCAGGGAGACTTGAAATCAAAGAAGCATATGGTTTAACAGCTTCTGTGATAGAGCCAGGTAAAGGAGAGCCACAAAGTTTTTCCATCAGCTCTCAATATTTAAAATAAAATTACCACCAATAGAAGACAGACAGCTCCTGACTTACAGTGATTTGACTTAGGATTTTTTAACTTTACGACGCCGTGAAAGCAATACACATTCAGTAGAATCATACTTCCAGTTTTGAAATTTGACCTTTTCCTGGGCTAGTGGTATGTGTGGTATGGTCCTCTCTCAGGATGCCGGGCAGTGGTGGCCACAGCTTCCAGGCAGCCACACGGCCAGGAGGGTAAACAGCTGACACACTTATAATCCTTCTGTACCATACAACATTCTGTTTTTCACTTTAAGTACAATATTCAATAAATTACAGTAGACATTCCACACTTCAGTATAAAATAGGCTGTGTGAGATGATTTGCCCAGTTGTAGGCTAACGTAAGTGTTCTGAGCACATCTAAGGCAGCCTAGGCCAAGCTACGATGTTTGGTGGGTTGGGTGCATTCAACGCATTTTGACTTAACGATATTTTCAACTTAACGATGGGTCTATCGGGATGTAACTCCATCATAAGTTGAGGAAGATCTTGTATGTTGTAATTGTTTTTTAAATCATCTTATTTATTCATCATTAGGATGATATTATGGAGTGGGTGATTATATCAGTCCTTATTTTATAAATGGTAAAACTAACACTCAGAAAGGTTTGCACAGCTATTAAATGTCAAAACTGAGTTTCAAATACAGGTCTACCCTAATGCTGAGATCCATGTTTTTAATCAATGATACACTGGTTCCCGGTCTAGCAGCACAGTGTTGGAGGCCTTCCTGCAGGACGCAGGGCAACGGTGGTTAGGTTTCTAACAAGCTATCCACTGGAGGACGGGTCCCATGGCCCTAAGCGGAAGATCATGGAGAGCTAGCATTCCCTCCACAGCAGCCCGAGTGCTCTCCAAGCAGCAGTGTGCGGGCTGCTGCCGGCACCAGCATTACCAGCAAACTTCATGGTGAGGGATCAAACTGTCACCCACCAAACACCAACAGCCGCCAGCTAATACAGTACTAGAGCCCCAGCAGGATCCAGACACCTACTGCTTCCAACTTCCCCGGTAGATGCTTATGCAGAAAGCAGCTGGACAGTCACTGCCGGAGTCCACAGGGCTCAGGAATGATCTAATTGACCAGGGGAAGCACATGGACTGATAGTTTTTGCCTTTATATTTGTACTCAGTTCACTCTTCACCAATTCCCCACCTAAGGAGATTGCCTGAAGTGCCTTAGAGCTACTACTGATTCTCCTCCCAGGTGGACAGGAGCGCAGGGAAGTGGTGATTGAGAAAGTGGGCTCTCAATGGCGCCCGGGGGGCTTAGCTGGTTAAGCGTCTGCCTTCGGCTCAGGTCACGATCCTAGAGTTCTGGGATCAAGCCCCACATCGATGGGGCTCCGTGCTCAGTGGAGAGTCTGCTTCTCCCTCTGCCCCTACCCTTCCTCCCTGCTTGTTCCCCCCCAAGTAAATAAAATCTAAAAAAAAAGAAAGAAATTCAAATTATTTTTAAAGATTTATTTATTTGAGAGAGAGAGTGCATGAGCCTACTATTGTGGGAAGGGGCAGAGGAAAGAATCTTCAAGCAGACTCCCTGCTGAACAGGGAACACAACACAGGGCTTGATCTCAAGACCCTGAGATCATGACCTGAGCCAAAACCAAAAGTCGGATGCCTAACCAACTGAGCCACCCAGGCACCCCTCAAATTATTTTATTTATATACGCCTCTGGTTTGCATGTTCCACATGTAATCTAAACAACTTCTGATCTGGCAGCAACTTTTCATTAACTGGGAATGTTGACCTATTGGTTCAGAAGGACTCTATGCACAACTCACTTCTATTATTCCTTCATTCTCTATTAGTTTGCACATTTCTTCAGTAGCCCAGAACAATCTAGAAAGGAAAGAGATTTTGAATTTGGGAGTTCCTCATGCTTTCTGTGACAAAACTGAGCTCAAGGGAAGCTTGCTCAAAGGAGCTTCCGGATGACCATTCCACTACACTGCACAGAACGACAAGCCAGGGATGTCATTATACCCCTCGAGCAATCACTTTGGATGTGTTCTAAGAAAAAAATGTGCTGAGTTTTCTTTCTTGACCTCAAATTACCAAGAAGGTATATGGAAGACATGAAATTTAGTGGGCGCCCCCCCCCCCTTGTGAAAGTGTAGCATCACCTCTGGCATGAAGGTGGGAAGAAGGACACGGACAGGTGCGGGTAAGTTTTCCTAATAGATGTGATCTTTACGGTATGGTTGCGCCAACTGGTTGAAGTGTTAAACATTTCCACTCGAACCAATATGGGCATTAAATAGATTCTAAATCTAAACCTAAATTACTATTTACCCATGTGTTGAATTAATTACACTATTACTCCCTTCCTTGAACAGTGATTCGTTATCTTCCAAGGCATGGCTTGCTCTCAAGTTTACTACCAGCATCCATTCTATTCCAGAGCCTATTTTGTTGACATCTGGGAGAGTCCTACCAACAGCAGATAATCTCCCTAATTACACCTGTGTTGACTTCTCAACTCTCTGTTTATCCCTTTGTTTGGGTAAACCATTTGAAGTGTAAATACTTCATCAGCTCTTGGCCAAAATGAAGAGTAAGAGAGAGCCAATCATTCACCATTTTAAGAGAACCTGGAGGCAGGTTCTGGATTCAGATTTAGAGTCAAACCTCTCTCAATAGATGTCTGAACTTGGGCAAGTTACTTAATCCCTCCTGTGCAAGGAAGATAATAATGGTACTTACCTAGTTAAGAGGATAAAATAATCTAATATTAAAAGAAACAGAGTAGTATTAAATCATATATGTCCATGTCAATTACTAAGGGCTTCCTAGGTGGCCAGTCAGCATGTGAAACATTTTATATATATTATATCATTTAATCCTCACAACAGCCCTGTGAGTTAGGGATTACTGATTCCCATCTCAAGGGAAAAAGTTGTGACTTGGAGAAATTTCCATTTTAACCATGGGAAGCTGAGGCTTAGCAGATTTGCTGGAGGAAGGTTAGCGTTTGAACCAGGCAGCTGGCTTCCAGAGCCCATGTATCTCCATATGACAGGTGCATTCACTGAAGGACATGGTAGACAGAAATACGTCACTTCATTTGGGAGGGGGTGTAGAGGGAGCCGTTTAAAATGCCAAACCATGCAGTATGCTGGAAATGGAGAGACCCAGCGCCCAGACAGAGGGTAGGCCGTGAGACATCAGAGCACAACGGGGCTGATGCACAGGGATGTTGTCAGCGTTAAACAAGCGTGATCCAAGGGAGGGATCAGGCCACAAACTTGGAGCGTGATGAACCCAGGACGGCTTGCTAGAGCAGGGGAGTTCTGGAGCTGAGGTTGGCAAGCTGGAGGACAGCGAACAGTCCAATGTGATGGGAGCGACAGGGCACCAGCTGTGGCTGATTGTAAGAATGGAAAGTTCTACCATAGGTGCTGCCATTGCTGCCCCTTTGCTGTCTGTTCCCGGACATCAGGGAGCCAAAGGTTCGGATGTCCCGGGGAATGGGCAGACATTCTGGAAGGTGTCCCAAGAGATGATGCATTTCTCTTGCTCTCAGGACACCTGTGTCCACCCCCCCCCCCCCGCCCTCAGTCAGAGCATGGGCTCTGCACTGTTTCTTCCACACCCAGATGGAAAACCGATCCCTGCCATGGGCGATGTGAAATCCCTCAAATACTTGCAAACACTTTAAATATTGGCACACTTCTTACATGAGGGGGGATTCCCTAGCTGAAGGACAAATAAAGGATAATTGTTAACAATTATTTTTTTAAAGTCTCTCCTTTCACAGGAAGGAAAATGTGCCAGATCCTGCTAACATAGGAAGTGGTCCCAGATCCTGTTCTTTTTTTAAAAGAAGAAAAAGAAGACTAAGTAGAAAATGGTGCTTCAAAACCCCTGATTTACCTCTTTTAACTTAACACGTGAGTTAAGCAGGAGGCTGCAGGAGACCATGTTATTACTAAATTATGCTTTTATTTTCCTTTGATGTGCCTGATGCGGCTTGCTTGCACATATTGGGGTATTTAGTAAATGAACCCTGGGCCCTAGTTATTTATTTATTTACCAATTTCCCTGGCATTATCAAAAGCGAGGAGCAGCTGTGACTTCCCCAGTTCAAGCACGCAGCTGAATGTTTAAAAGGCCTGCCTTCGCCCAAGCTCCTGCGTACTGCGGAATTACATTCACTAATGCACAGCAACTGGAGAAAGGGTGTCAGAGCAAAAGCTGGGCTTCCAGCTGTGGGAGGTATGTTCTCGAAAGCCTCTGGGCTTGCTGTAGAATGCTTATTGATAAGCAAATGGAAAAAGCAGCTGATGGTGGCCATTAGGAGCCTTGGACCCATGACTGTCTCCTGAATAAGCCAGAGGAAAGAACAAAAAAGGGTGGCCACCTCCCCACTCCTGCCTAGAGCCCACGCCTTCCGAGTCCGATGAGACCCCCTCAAATGAGCTCCTCTGAACTGGCCAAGGGCTGACATCCAGGAGAGAGGCACCAACAGGGGCATGCTGATTGTTAGAATACGGACACACACTCTGGCGGATCGTCAACATCTTCCCTGAGCCTCACAAGCCCCTGTAGGCTGGCCCACCCCTTCTCCCAAAAACCCCTGGAGCCCTTCACGACTCACGGACAGCCGGTACCATGGCCCTGGCACCACAGCCTGCCCCTCTGATTGGCATCAGTGCCATCCACACTTCCTAAGCATTTTTGTCATTAACCTCCTCACTGGTCTCCGTTAGGACTTCTTACAGGAACTGCAAGACAAATGGGCCTTTCCCCAAATCCCTTTCTATAGCAGGCAGAATTAGTGAAAGCTTCCCATGCGTTTAAGTTTTCCACCTTGTATTGGTTATCGATGGCTCTATCATAAAACACTCCAAAATCTAACGGCTGAAGACAGCAGTACGCATGAAGTCGCAGCTTCTGTGAGTCAGGGCTCTGGGTACGGCTTGCTGGGCGCTTCGGCTCCGTCTTTCACAGCGCCACACTCACTCACGGCACTAGCTGGGTGGCTGTCGTCTCCAAGCTCCGCTGGAGAAGAGCTACTTCCAAGTTCACATCGTCACTGGGATTCTGCTGCTCACGGGCCTTTGGTCAGAGGGCCTCAGCTCCCTCCTGGCTGTTGGCCAGAGGCCACTCTCCGTTCCTTGCCGCGTGGGTCCCTTTACACGGCAGCTCACAACACCGTAGCTGGCTTCATCGGAGGTGGCGGGGTGGGAGCTAACCCCTCCTCACTCCAGCAGGAGACACATGATTTATTGTCCATGATAGGCTCACCAAATAGTGTTTCCTACAAATTATATCCAACTTGCCAATGAATCAGATCCCAGATACAACAACAAAAATGCTTTTAATTCCAATAATCTATCCAGAAAATTGTCACTTTCTCACTGGGCCAGGGACGTGAGAGTACTGGGGCTTTTTAACTTAGAACAGACAAGAAGCTGCCACCGGAGCTGGTAAAGGGAAAACAATGGGGCCACTCTTAGGAACACACTTTCTTCTGCTATAAAGAGCTTATCACGGAACTCTCTTCTCCCTATTTATTCCACCCCCCCCTTCTTTCCCCCTCTCTAGCAGAAACCAAGCACCCATTATCCACTTCAGGCACTGCCCCGTGCCTTCCCAGGGAGCGAGAAATTGGAAATGAAACACACTATATGCAGATTGCTTTTAATCACCTGGAACAGACGCTGCAGAAAGTGGCAGGTAAGTTCAATTTCGAATTTCCTCTGGATGTTTCTTAAAATGCAGAAACAACAAAGAAATTAAATGGACTGTCAAATGTCAGTGTCAGTTCCGGTTTTGAACAGCTGGGCTTCACCATGTCTACACATAACCCTAAGACTATCTAAATCTATTTTTCCACTTCTCTGTTAATTAACTAACATTTGATGGGCTAAACGCAAGAAGATATACATAGACACAAAGCAAACACGTTTTACTCCTTGGCTGTGGGAGAATGGAAGGGAGCCCAGTAAATGCATGTGAGCCCAGCTCACCTGAGCTCTGCACTATAACAGGTAATTGCAATAAATCATCCTTTGCCCCGTGATCCCAGCCTAGTGAAGATTAATGGCAGTAGACACTAAAGCTGCCAACTTGGAAAATTTCCGTGGTGGTGGAGAGGAGGCTATGCGTGAGGACTGTGTGATAAAACGCTACTCTGGGACCATAATAAACGGGCTGGAAGGGAGCCGAGGTCCTCCTCCATAATGCAGAGACATTAAGACCTGTCTGATTGTGATGACAGACAGGTATTTGACTGAGCACACTGGCAGCTATAAAAAAAATAGCTAAAAGCTAATGTCAAGATGTGATGTAGGCCTGCCACCTACCATCAGGAGTCATTACGGCTCTGACCACTCGCTCATAGGGAGGGCAGAGGAAACGATATTGTGTCTGACTGCAACGAATCGGCTGCGTTTGATTTGTGGCCCCGATGGCACGACTGGCCCCACTGTCACCTTCCTTGATGAAGCCGCACAGCCAGACATTGGCAAGTGTCCTCACTGGAGGACACCCCAGTTAGGAGGAAGCCGCTGAAGAGAGGGAAAGGCGGTCTGCAGAGATTAACTGGAAACTATATCCTCAAAGAAAAGACCAAGTTGGACAGATAACTAGAGACATGGACATCAGTCCGGGAGCCCTTCCAGAAACGCGGGCTTCAAGAGACCTACAAGGCACAGGCCAAACCCGTTTCAGAAAGCTGCCTGCTGTGGACACAGAAATGAACCTTACCATGTGGAGGTCAACGTGCTCCCAGGCATGGAGAGAGTGATGGCCACCATCCAGGCTTTCAACCTTCGAATGCCAGAGAAGAGCCAAGAAGAGGAATGGAGAGCTGTGTAGGATGGGGTCCTCTATGAACCCGCAGGGCTGCTGTAACAAAATCCCATGCTCTGGGTGGCCTAAGCCACGAAACTGTCTTATCCCACAGTTCTGGAGGCGAGAATTCTGACATCAAGGAGTTCATGGGGATTGGCCCTTCTACAAGCTGTGAGGAAGGAGTCTGTTCTAGGCCTCTCCGCTGAGCCTGGAGATGACCACTTGCATGTACACACGGCATTCTCCCTGTATATTAGTCTCTTTCCAAATGTCCCTTTTAAGGGACATCGGTCATACTGGATTACAGCCCACCCTAATGATCTCACTCTAACTTGATTATCTCCACAAAGACCCTATCTTCAATAAGGCCACATTCTAAGGCACTGGAGATTAGGACTTGAGTGTATGAATAGGAGGGGAACACAATCCAACCTATAATAGACCCCTAGAGGAAGAATCCACCTAGCCAAGTGTATATGGGCATAAAAAGTTCTCACTGATCTGAGGGGAAATGACCAGGTGTTGCGGCTGAGGTCAGGTCAGTGGGATCTGGCGTGAGGCAAAGACTGCAGACACGTGGGCAGATGTGGGCATGACGTCTACAGGTACCAGGATACAGGCAAGGCCAGGCACGAGAGGACACAAACCACTAGCAGAGCTCCAGGGAAATTAGGCCACAGAATGAGGGGCCACCAACTGAGGAGACAGACTTTGGGGTTCCGGATAGCATCAGTGGATAATCGGGAACTAGGCTCTGAAGTAAAACAGAAAGACACAGGGATCTTTTCTGATGAAGATGAGAGCATTTTAATGCCGTTTGGTTTGGCCTGGCTCAGATCTTCTGTAGTCAACCTCTTAAAGGATAGGGTTGGTCATACAGACCCTGACCCTGCATGGGGGAGCACATCCTTAACTACCCAGAGTCTATAGGGTTAGTGCTTTTGGGGTTGGGCATTTTACTAGGAGGATCTGATCCTCCATGAACTGGGAAGGAAGTTCCTTCAAAATCCTCACAATTCACTTCATGGAGATATATGTCCTCTGGACCTTTGAGCAGAAGACAGAAGACTGATATGTGGATTCTTGGCCAGATTTTGACAGTACCATTATGAATTAGGGGTGATATCACCAAAGAAACATCTGACACTGTTACTCTAGGGATAATATAGAAATAAATTTCAAGAGGGTGGAAGAACAAAGAGACCAACTTTCCAATGAAAGGAAAGAAAATACAATCACCTCATAGGGTCTATCTCCTCCCATCCCTAGTAACTAAATTTGAAACTAAATTTGAATAAAATATTAGATTTTCGGTTACTTTGTCTGAAACATTTTGTTGATAACTCACTAGGAAAAAGGAGATATACATACAGACATCTCACCTTTAAGCTATGACTTCTCAACAGTTTTCCAGGTAAGGAAAATATGTCAAAGCAATTGTTTTCAGAAAATGGTCCAGTTTTCATTAACTTATGACTTTTTAAAATGGCCTTTAGGACTTAAAAGTTTTGATGCCCTCTCTTCCCAAAGGTGTTTTTGGGGTTTGAAGATGACATTTGAGCTTAAAATCATTTCAGCTGTTAAATATTAAAGAGAAATATACAATTTCTGCTTTTGATATAAAACATTCTTTTCAATAGTTCAAGTAACTAAAATGTCTGAATTTGAAACTTGGAAGCGTGCTTGCCTATGTTACTCCATGGAAAAGAAATTCTACTCAAGTTGGAATGAATGAGAGTGGACATTTTTATGATTGCAAATATTATAAGGGGGACGACTGGGCATGTGTCAAGCATTTCTCTAAATTTCATATATTTTCTACTCACAGACAGATTCAGGGTATGCATGTGGCCTGCAACCAAGCTCTTGTTTCTTTGAGCAGGAAATTAAAAAAAAAACAAAAACACACCTCTTGATATATCAAGTCCCCTAAACAAATTCCCATCTATGTTTTAATTCAAATACTGTTACTTTTTAAAATTTTGTTTTTATTTTATTTTTGCATAATTTTTTATTTAAATTCAATTAATTAACATATAATGTATTATTTGTTTCAGGGGTACAGGTCTGTGATTCATCAGTCTTATATAATACCCAGTGCTCATTACATACAATACATACCCTCTCCAATGTCCATCACCCAGTTACCCCATTCCCCCACCCCCTCCCTTCCAGCAGCCCTCAGTTTGTTTCCTATGATTAAGAGTCTCTTATGGTTTGTCTCCCTCTCTGGTTTCATCTTGTTTCATTTTTGCCTCTCTTCCTCTATGATCCTCTGCCTTGTTCCTTAAATTCCACATATCAGTGAGATCATATAATAACTCTCTTTCTCTGACTGACTTATTTTGCTTAGTATAATACCCTCTGGTTCCATCCACGTCATTGCAAATAGGAAGATTTCAATTTTTGATGGCTGTGAAATATTCCATTGTATATATACACCACATCTTCTTTATCCATTCATCTGTCGATGGACATCTAAGCTCTTTCCATAGTTTGGCTATTGTGGATATTGCTGCTATAAACATTGGGGTGCAGGTGCCTCTTCGGATAAGTGCCTTTGTATCTTTGGGGTAAATACCCAGTAGTGCAATTGCTAGGTCATAGGGTAGCTCTACTTTCAACTATTTGAGGAACCTCCATACTGTTTTCCAGAGTGGCTGCACCAGCTTGCATTCCCACCAACAGTGTAGGAGCGTTCCCTTTTCTCCACATCCTCACCAACATCTGTCATTTCCTGACTTGTTAATTTTAGCCATCCTGACTGGTGTGAAGTGGTATCTCATTGTGGTTTTGATTTGTATTTCCCTGATGCCGAGTGATGTTAACCATTCTTTCATGTGTCTATTGGCCATTTGGATGTCTTCTTTGGAGAAATGTCTGCTCATGTCTTTTGTCCATTTCTTGATTGGATTAGTTGTTCTTTGGGTGCACTGCTCCTAACTTTTAATGGTTATTTATTAAGCACCTTCTATGAACTTAATAAGCCTAGAAAGCATATTGATAAGCTTAATAAATACAGTTACATAACATTATTTCAGGTTTTCTTTACAATCACCCTACAAGATAGATAGTATTAATCCCAATTTGAAGATATGAGTGAGGCTCAGAGAAGTCATATAGCCTGAGGGGGGCCTCACAGGGAAGCCACCTGTGCAGTCACAAAGGGCCCTGCACTGAAAAGGACTCCCTGCTTGGTTTAATGATCTGATGCCATTATATTAAAATTTTTATCAAGTTTTGAAAAGCCACTCGTTTTGCACTGGGTCCCATAAATGTTATAGCTGTACTTGACCAATGTCCCATAGGTCTTAGGGGAGTGAAACCAGGATTTAAAACAAAGTCAGCATGATGCCAGAACACTCCACCATTCTGTTTTTATCTCACTGGATTACATCTTCTTATCATTAACCTTTTTCCAAGAAGGTCTTAAGAGGGATAGTGTGATTTTCTAGAAATAAAGACTTCATTCATATGCACAAAACAACTTCAGTGTTGAGTTAAAAGTGTTATGACAAATTGTATTTTCCAGAAATGCCCACAACAGTATCTCCCACTCCACGTGTTCTTCTGCAGCATGACTTTGCTAATTCCCCATCATGGAGTGGAATCTAATTCCCTTCCCCTTAAACTTAGGTTGTCCTTTCTGACTTGCCTTTGACCAATATAATGCAGCAAAGGTGATATCCTGGGAGTTAAGGGGCAAGATCAGAAGGAAACTTGCAGCTACTCTCTCTTGGAATGCTAGCTCTTAGGATGCTTCTTTTGGGAGCCCAACTCCCATGACCGTGAGAAGCTCAAGCCACATGTAGGTACTCCAGTAGACAATCCCAGCTAAACTCCCAGCCAATGGCCATCATCAACTGCCATGTGAGTGAGTCAAGCTGGTCAAGCCTTTAGATGGGAGAAACTCAAGAGCAAACCATCTAGTCAATGCTGTGTAGCACCGGGTCCTCTGTTAGTCCCAGCCCACCCACAGAACTATGACAGAAAATACCAAGTTATCCTAAGCCACTACGTTTAGGAATAGTTGGTTCATATATTAGATAACCAGAAGAAGTATTAAGAGTGTCAAATGATTTGATTCCTGATTTTCTGTTTTTAAATTTACTGGACTCTCTTGTCCTGACTCAAGAGTAATCAGTCTGTGTACAACAGGTCAGGTGATTGAACAACAGAAGATAATAACTCCTTCAAGCCAGCAAAGATCCATTGAGATGTTACTAGCCTAATACTACATGAAGTGTTCACCGCCAGCCTGTCATTTGAAGCAGCAAATGCACTTCTAACGGCTCCTAACGTAGTCTCACAAG
This sequence comes from Ursus americanus, assembly GCF_024610735.1. NCBI lineage: Eukaryota > Metazoa > Chordata > Mammalia > Carnivora > Ursidae > Ursus > Ursus americanus. The sequence goes on along the minus strand of NC_142135.1, from coordinate 41,264,332 downwards.
CTGGGAAGAAATGTTCTCCCAGTAAAACCAGTGAAGTTCTAGTTCTCCAAAATTAACTTGACCGACATCACCCATCTAAGAGCTGACCCTCACAATTTCATTTCCCTAGACTCATACAAAGAATTAAGATGTCTCTTCAAACTCTATTTAGTCTTCAAAGAAGCAACAATGGATGTGTCTACACAACTATAGCCATGCATCTGCCAACCAAAAAAGTTGTTTCCATAGAGAAGCTAACAGCAGAAAACTGACCAATGGGTGATAAAGCACACAATCAATTATTAGGTATTAATACTATTTTTCCTCTGCTGTTCTAGAATTCTCACCTAGCAAACAAGTAGCAAATCTGCAAAAGATATTAAAATAACCACTTTCCATCTTCCCTAACTCCACACATTACCCTTTGTACCACACACAGACACACAAACACACACACACGCACACATTTGAACCCAAGTACTGTGCGCGTGGTACCTGAGATAATCGGGTCAGGCTCGATGAAATATGTAGTGAAAAATGAAAAACACAAAAATCATTAGTGCTTCCAAATGGGAAGCACTAGAAAATAATCCTTAGAAAATAATCTGATCATTTGCCAAAAAGTTTCCCTGATGTTCTAGAACACAAAATAAATGAAACCAATCTGCAAACTCTGGTAAATTTTATCACTTCTTCTATGTCTTACATCTGCCTGCCCTGTTTCTTGCAATTATCAAAAGTTACACATTGGCTTTCCAGTAGAGCATGCTGTGTTTTGGTTAATGTCTTGTGAGGTTATGTTCTGTGTTGAAAAATCATTAGAGTTCATCATTCTAGTCTATTCTTGCCCTATGTAGCCACGTTTATAAAATATTCCACTTAGAAGGTATCTAGCCTCTACCAACCTAATTTATTTTCATATTTCACACACTCTCATTCCCTCTCTCTCCCTCTCTCCCTCCCTCCTTCCCTCCCTTTCCCTCACACAAACACACACACACACACACACACACACACACGCACACACACACACGCACTTCACAAATAAGCTTTCAATGCATTTTCTGTACATTTCTAGTCTCTTACTGTCAATGGGAATTTGTGTCTGGAATTAGGACCATTCACCATGAATTCACAAACAGCTTACACGTTCTCTAAGTCAGCAACTATCAGATCTGTTGCAGAAATCCTACCAGACATGATTTCTGGAGGACAGCCAAGAGGGCTGAGAATCTGTTGCGAGTTAGCCAGACTGTTTCCATTGAGCACATCTGACTCTGCTAACATTTAAGATCATGTATCTCCCTAACCCAGAGCCTGTGACTTGCCAGCAGGAATAAATAGTACAGCACAGGCCCTGAGCCTGGGCCTGAGGGATATGGTTTCTGAACAGAATCAAATCATGGACTTGGACTTTCCTCCCTCCTAAGGGATAAAGATGATTCAGGCTGAAGCGGCTGAGAAATGTGGAAGTCATTAGCAGGCGAAACTGTACACAACAACCAAAGTATTAAGAACTCTCAGTAAACAAAATGACCAGCATTTCTGATCCCCAAACTAAGAAACATGGCTAAAAAGACACTTAGCCATCCCCTGACCCAATTCTCTTATTCTGTAGGTCAGAAGGAGAGTACTCAAGATTACACAGTGATTTGCAACTCAGCAAAAACCAGATCCAGACCCTTCTTCCTCTTCTCCAGTGGTTTTTCCACCAGTAAGTGTTGGTTCCCCCACTTCTTGCTGCTTCTCAAAGTGCCACTTCCTGGCCTTGCTGTCCTACCATCTTGGATTCTACCCACAGCCTAATTCCAGGGGTAAGAATGACCTGGTAATCTGGGTCTTGTCTAGGTTCTCTGTGTTAAAATCAGGGCACAGGGGGACTATATTCTGTTTTACCTACTGTCTTCTGTTCTTCCCTGACCATTTTGCTTCATGATGCCATTTTAACATTAGTAGAGGCTGCTATATTCCTATCAGCCTCCCAATTAATTGATTAGTACAGGAAGGAGGACTTATCAGTCCACTGATCTCTAGGGATCATCTGCTCTTCTTCATGGAATAGGAACTACCCCTCCCCAAAAAGTAGGCCTCAGACATGCATAGGGACATTTCATTGGTTGCCACTATGACTGGAGCACACTACCAGCATTTTGTGGGTGGAACCAGGGATGCGAGGCTCCCAGTAATGCCAAGACAGTTCCCTACGGCAAATCATCCTGCCCAGACTGTCAACAGCACTCCCCTAAGGAAACAGAGATCGATCAACAGAGCCAGCTAGCTAAGGAGAAATCCCTTCTTCCTCTCTGTTGCATACCTCGGTCACACTGGGGAGGCAGGAGGGAGTGGGGAAAGCATCAGAGTCTAGATAAAGAGCAAAGGTTCCCAACACAGCTGCCCCAGTGATAACCTGGACAGATCATGTTTCTGAGTCTGTTTTTTCATCATAAAACAAGGACAAAGCATCTAATTCATAGAGTGATCATAAAGATTAAATGACAATGTACATAAAATTGTTAAACACCTACTAGTGCAGAAATGGAGAGGACTTTATTCACCAGATTCCCAAAGACAGAAAAACAGTGAAAGAGAATGTGTGCTGATTCATGGGGAAGCTTCAAGAAGAGTACCCCGGTGGAGGCTCAAATTTGGACTTTCAGAAGATCCAGGGAGTGTGTATGTATGATCTGGACGTCTGGGGCTAGGTAGCAGTGGAAGGGGAAAGTGAGTTTGAGGGCCAACTGCCAGCAGGATACTAGCAAAATACTGTTAACTGTGCAATGTGACCCAAAAACCTCAGGAGAAGTACTAGAGAAACATGGCATTGTGAGGTTAGATGTTTAGTGGAAACTTGCGGGGGGTAGATTTTGCATCAAAACAGCTCAGAAACAGAACCAATGTGGAGTCAGGAAGAGAAAGGTTGAGGTCAGGAAAGACATTAACCAGGTTGTAGAGCTGGTGATCCCAACTCAGTTTATCTGAATGTCAAAGGTATAGAGAAATGGCAGGTCACAGTGGGATCAAACAGGTACTGAAAACAATTTTTTAAAATTTGAACTTAAGCTCAACTCTCCCATCCCGCACACCACTCTGCCACAGAGCCTTAAACTTATAATTGACCAGTATTTATCGAGAACTTAACCATGGACAAAACACAGCAGGGACTAAAAAGAAGTTGACAATGCATTCATACCCTCAGGTATTGTGGGTTTAAAGCATGGGCTTCGGGGGTCAAATATACCACACCTGCATGCAATCCAGATCTCTCATTGTCTTGCAGCCTCATCTTGGGCCTGTCGCTTTAACTCTAGATTCCTGATATGCTCGTCTGTAAAATGGCAGCAAACGTAGGGCCTACCTCGGAGGAACGTGTTGAGAAGGACTTAAGACAATCCACGTAAATGTGCACTACTGTTAATGGTATTTCATGGGACATGTGACTCAATAAACGTCCACTAAAGTAAATGGAACTCAAGTGAATTGAAACTTCTATGTATTTGTCCCTTTCCAGTTACTTCAGCTGCATACTGCAGTCCCCTCTGATGGAATCAAATCAGAACAGATCAGGAGATGTGGAAGCCTGCTTTCGTAAGGCCATCAATTCCTTCCATTTTTACTATGATCCCAACACAGAGTTTTTGGAGAATGAGGAACAGGATCCCATTAACAGTTTTTGTGATCGTGTAACTTTACAGAACCATACTCTTCTCAAGCTACTGAAAACAGCCTCTTCCCAGAGAAATGAGACTTACTGCTTCCAAAATCCTGCCAGTGTCTGCCATAACATGAGTTCTGCATTAATGTGTGTAAAAAGAATACTGTAAATGGAGAGTCTAGCTATTAAGATATTGACGCTTATGAACCTGCTTCCCAAAGTTTATATGTTGAAATACTTCCATCCTATTTTGAAGCAAGTATGACAGACAAGTGTGAATAACACAAGCCAAAGTTTGTGGGACTCAGTATGGGATAATATGACCTTACAAGCCTCCTCCTTCCTCTCATGCATAGAATTGGGCCATCGTGCATGAATTCAGCCATTCTGTTATTTTATATGAACACAGAAATGGTCTCTATGCATGATGAGAATAAAAGTGAAGAAAAGCCTCAGCATCTAATCAAATAATGGTCTCTCGACCCATTTATATTTACCTAGAGGCTCTATCAATGGCTCTGTCCTAATGAGAAAATAATTTGGGGGATGAGACTAGTATCCTATAAACAAGAACATCCCCCATGCTTAGCCCTGAGGCAACATCTTTAGACGATATGCTCCACGAGGGTAGCTGTAAACTGTCTATTTTCTTCCTTGCTGTATGCTCAGCAGTCAGCACAGTGTCTGGAAAGTAGGAGGTATGCAATACATATTTTTTAAATAAATGCTTCCTGCACTCCAGTCTCATGATTTTGAACTACACCCAGACAGGGGGCTCGGGCAGGAACATGGCCTCCTCGCCAGGGTTCTAGGGAAGCTGCTCTGCAATGTCTTTGTTAAGGTGTTTAGTGCTTCAGTCTTTGGGAAAGGAAGAGCATGGACTATTTTTAAACCCTACTGGCAAGAATCCTTGACATCTTTGAAAGACAAAAAGGAAGTCGCCAAGCAGTGAAAAGCAATCATGATGCCAGGCAGACACTCATTTTTCTGACCAGGGATCTTCATTTAATCTACCTCAGTGAAGACTGAGTAATTTGTGGAGAGGAGCTTCATTCGGGCTCTCAGCTAAATTTCACATGGAAAGGATGCTACAGGCTAGTGAGGAGCCCAGATGTGCAAAGTTGTAAAGAATCATCAACATGGTTTGTGCCCTTCATTACTGAGAATGTTACCCCATAGGTATCAGCAATGACAGGGGACATTTACATCTTTCACGTGTACTGTCTCATTTAATACTAAGACACCATGAGCTCGATGTGATTGCCCTATTTGTTTGCAGTTGCAAAAACTCATCATTCAAGGAATATAAATGGCTCCATGGAGGTCTCACATGTGTTCAATGATGGAGTCAGAATTCAAATCCAGTCTGCCCAATTCCAAAAACTTGACAACTAGATGAATTTCTAGTTGAGTAATTGCTTAAGATTTGTCTCCACCTTCTTTCTGCAAATTCAGATGAAGACTAAGAAGACAAATAAGAGCAATCTGAATATTACTGTGTCTATCTTTCTTTATTCATTTCTACCACAAGGGTTAGCATGATCCAGAGTATAAGGAGTTGCAACGACAATGACCTCCCAGGGCCTGGCTCGCAGTGGGTGTCAGGGTAGATAGACCACAGTGAGGTAGCCATGTCCAAAAAGTAAGAGTTTTCTTTCACCTGCCATTGCACAAGCAGAGCTGTAAAGGCATTTGCCATTAGAAGACTCAGTCAAGTCACTCCCCTCTCTGAGCCTCTTCCAGGAGAAAGAGCATGAGCTTTGGATTCACACAGGTGGGAGGACTCCCAGGAACCTACCAAAAACAGAGACAGTAAGCTATAATTCATTGGCCATTCCACCTACTACATGGAGTCATCCAGTGCTTCTATATTCATTCATATAGTGCAGAGGTGGTCTAGAACCTTGCTGCCCAATACAACAGCCACTAGCCACATGTGCTTACTTAAGTTTAAAACAAGTAAAATTAAAATTTCAGTTCCTCAGTTGCACTACCCACTTTTCAAATGCTCGGTAGTGCACGTTGCTGATGGCTACTGTATTGGACAATGCAGATCTTGACCATTTCTGAAATATTCCGATCATCACAGAAAATACTGTTGGACAGTACTATTCTAGATAAAAAGGAGAGCAAATCCTTGCTCGTCAAATGACTGTTCTTTAAAGGAAAAGCGGCCACGTGCTCCAATTTTAGTGTTAGTTTTAATGAGAGATTTTTTTCTAATGATTAGCCTGGGCTCTTTCAATTATAAGAGGAAAAATCCAACTCAAAAATAGCTTAAACAAAAATAGAGAATTTATTTGTCCTTATATCTGAAAAATCTAGGAATAAAGCCCAGCTGGATCCAGGGGTTCAAATCTCTCATTAAAACTACGTCTCTCATCTCTAAGCTTTACCCTCTTCTGTGTTGGTTTTCTTCAGAGGCTGGCTTTACTATATGGGGCAAAGGTGACCCCCAGTGGATTCAGGCTCATATCATTCTTAGTACCCACCATCTCAAATTTGTCCTTCTTTATCAGTCTCTAATTGGCTGGACTTTGATTCATCCCTACGTTCAGTAGAATGGAATATTCTATTGGTAGGGATTGGGTGCCAGGTTCAGAGGAAGGGGGTAAAGGAGAAGGTCACACTTACCCAATTACATGGACTAAAAATAGCAATTGGGTGGTTCCTCCAAAGATGTCTGAAATAAGCAAGCAAACATACACACACACACACACACACACACACACACACACACAACATACCTACTACAGCCATCTACTCATATGGAGTCACAAATATTAGTAGTATGAGTACTAGTAGTAGTAATAATAGGTAGCGGTATGAAGCTGGAAGTGCCTCCAGAGGAGTTTTTGCTGAAATACAGGGATATTTATGAAAGTGCTGCTATTCATCACAGTTTATTGACTACTGTCTCAACATCACAGGAGAAGCAGCAGCATCCTTATATATTTAAAAGATAACAAGGGTCCAAACACACCTGGTGCCAGTCCAGATTCTCTGATTTATGAGCTGTCCGACCTTGAGCAAACTCTCATTTCTCATTGCCTTAATTTTCTTATCTTAAAATGGGGATAATAATGCCAATTTGATGAAGTTCTCTTTGAGGAGGAATGGGAGAGTCCCTAAGCCGGGCTTGGCACGATGTGAAATGAACAGTAATCCCGCTATCCACGGGAGCTCTTAGCACCATTAGTTCTACAACCTTCGCAGACAGCACAGGGTAAGGCTCATGAATAGTGAAAGCGCTCTGTGTTCTAGGAATTCGGAAAGCGAGCGCTCCCTGGAAACCGGCGGGTCCCAGGAGGACTTCACACGAGAGCACAGGACAGGAGCAGAGCACTGAAGCAGGGGGTGCCGCGCTGCCCCTGGCAGCGCCCAAGAAACTCACGTCTGTGTCTCTGAAGCCCAGTCCCCCCCTAGGGAGTAGGAAGCAGCAGAGGGTGGGGGTGGGAGTTTCTCTTTAACCATCATCTGCAGAAAAAGTTGAGAGGCAGCATGACGGTTTTTTTAACGTTGATAAAAAGCGCACAAGCTAACGGATCGGGAGCAGCCGGGCGGGCAGGCGTGTCCCCGGTGCCGTCGCTGCGCGGAGCTGTCCGCGCCGCCGGTAGTTGGTGACGGCGCGCGCTTCCCAGAGGGCCGAGCCTGAGCAGACTGGCTGGCAGGGCTTGGTGCCTCTTCCAAATGCCTGTCTGTCCAGGGGTGGGGGGAGGCCTCCGAACAGCTGCTGCGATGCTTTGTAAACAAGTGGGGGACACACTTCTTTAACCTGGAATCCTGCGGCTGAAAAATATGTTTACCTCTCCAAGGGTTTGGTTGGAAATGCTTCAAAGAATTCTGCCTGTCCCAGAAAGCTGGAGCTCGGTGTGAGCGACGGGCTTCATTTTGGAGAACAGTGCTGTCCTTGGGTGAGAAGAACAGTATGTTCCAGTTTGATAGTAAATAACTTTCTGACTCGGGCAAGAGCACAGGACCAGATTGTCTCAGAGGTAGATGAAACGCAGTTTAGCTCGTGTGCAAAAGGGATGTGAAGAAACTGTTCCCACCCGAGGTGGGGGCCTGCAGCCCGCAGGAGGAAGGCACACGGGAAGACATTTCCAGGGCATGTTGTGACGACTGGATCATTTCCAGAGACCACTGCCAAGGCGGGCCTCTGGGCAGCTGCAGCTTTAGAGAAGTTTTAGCATTCCCCCTCCCCCCGCAATTGTGTGTGTGTGTGTGTGTGTGTGTGTGTGAAAGAGAGTGTGTGTGTGCATGCACGCGTGTGCACACATGCACCAGCCAAAAGCATTAATTAGCCTGCTTTTATGTATTAGATCTTAAAACCCATCAGGGCAGCTGTTGTCTAGAAGCCAGAGAACTAAATTCAAGTCACGGCTCTGTCGTTTGGCCATACAACCTCCGCCAGGTCATCGCACCCCTCTGAACTCTGATTTCTTCATTTGTAAATGAAGACGATACAATCTGAACCAATTAACTCAGGGTTTTGACGAAGAGCCAAATTAAAAGGAGAGGATGTATAGGAAAGTCTTCTGCAAACTCGAAAGCCCTATTTTTCAAGGTACGGACCACAGACCGGCAGCACTGACTTCACCGGGAAGCTTGTTAGAAATGCAGCCTCATGGGCTCCACCTCAGACCCACTGAATCAGAACCTGCATTTTAACATGATCCCCCAGGTAATTAATATGCACATTCAAGTTTGAGAAACACTACTCTAAAGCACTCTAAAAATGGATTTACAGATCAGTTGCAAAGTTGAATAAAACCCATCCCACTCTGACTACCAAAAGTTCAGCCATGCAACTGACTTCCGAGTCAATCCTCCTTCCTCAGTGGCTCAGACATTCCCAGAGAGCACAAACCACTATCATTTATCAATTCCTGGAGACATCCAGCACAGTGTGGATAAGGCTTACCTTGTAACAGAGTGACAAACAGCATGCTTATACAAGATTTATTATTTTTTTTAGGTACCTTGGCTTGAAAAACCCTACAGGACAATCTGGCATTCCATCCCTGACTGTAGTTACTACCCTCCCCAACCCCACTTTGGCCCCTCAATACCCTTCCCCACTTACTCCAGTGCTGCCACAACGGCCTCCCTGCCAGTCCTCAAACATGCCAGGCCCCTCGTGAAGGAGAGGCTTTGCATTGCCATTCCCTCTGCTCAGACTGCTGTTCCCTTCAATAGCCACAAGAGCTCAGTCCTTGCTCAAATGTTACCTTCTTGATGATGCCCTCTCCAACCCTTCTATTTGAAAGTACAACACCTCCTTTTACCCACATATATTTTTCTCCATGCCAGTTATCACTTCCTAGCACATTATATACTTTACCTATTTGTTATGCTTTATTTTTATCCCTTCCTACCACAAAATAGAATATAAGTTCATGAAAGCAGGGATTTTTGTCTGTTTTAGTCACTACTATATCCCGGCTCCTGGAACAGTCCTGGCACACAACTGCTTGCCATTTCTTGAATGGATGAATGAATATACAGAAGAATGGCTTTGAACATGGGCTCTGTAATCAGACAGACTTGAACTTCAGCTCTGCCAACATGAGCTGTCTGACTCAAGGCAAATAGTGCATTTTACCAGTTCTGGTACAGTGCCTGGCATGTAGGGATTGGCTCTGTATATACTGACTATCATTATTAAAAACATAATTATTATCATTAAATATAAACCTCATTCCCTAAGAGACTGATTAACAAGTATCGCTTATTTTAACAAATAATCAAACTTTCAAAGAATATGCCACATCACCCAAACAGGGCTAAGGACTGGAATTCATTTCTCAGCAGCCAATTCTTTCTGCAGCAGTGAAAATAAACAAAATAAATAAATAAATAAATAAAAATTTGCATATATGAATATACTTCACCTAAAGAATAAAGCTCCCTATCTTCTTTTTAGGTGCAGATTGGGAAATACTGGTTTCTTTTATATTTCCAACTAAAATATAACATCTGTCATTGGACAAGAGAAAACTCGGACTGAGTATCAAGGAATGATTTTACAGTGTTATTAGCCTGTGAAACTGACCAGATCTCTCCCAACTGATGAGTCACTTAAACACACAGGAGAAGGAACTAGAAACTATTACCTACATGCTTAGACTCATTGCAAATATTTATAAAGTAAACGGCGAATTTCTCATAATAGTTATTCCAGGTATTTTCCTTAGAGATAAGAATTAAATATAAATAGATTATTTGAATTCCGTTGGCTCATTCTTTTGACCTTGAAGAACATTCATTTCTTTACCTGCAGTAAAATAACTCTTTGTGTGTGTAAATCACCTCACCTCTTGGAACCTCAATTCTGTTTGCTCTCAAATGGGGAGCTGAATTCGGTAGCACTGAGCTGCCTTCTGGCTCTAACAGACAGAGACTCCGAGACTTAGAGCATCTCAATCTCCCTCACTCCTCACCCTGGCTCCATCCACACCATCACAAAGTCCTACTGGTCTGACTCTAAACTAGACTTTAAATCTGCCCACCTTTACAGTGAGCGCCTTGATACTTGAGAGCTTCCTATCGGTCCTCCTCTCTTGTACCTCTCCCACAAAGCGGCCAGCATGGTCCTCTCGAAATAAAAATTTAATTCTGCTTAAACCCTTCAAGAGTTTCCCTTTGCACTTAAAATAACATCTCAAATGCTGAGCACGGACAACAAGACGGCACACCATCTGGCGGCTCGTCCACCTGCGCCCCCTTCCCCTGCCTCCTTTTGTAACCCTCTCCCCTCTCCCGCCATCAGCGTCGCATGGTCTGCTCAGGGGCTCAGCTCCACGCTGGGCGATCACACGAGCTGCTCCTCCGTGTGCCACTCCGCCTAACTCCCAGCCTGCAACCCACAACAAACGTCTCTTCCTCAAAGAGGCCTTCTTGGATTCTTCGTTGGACTTTGTGTCCCCCTTGATTCTTTTACTTCCTAACACTTATACTCTTCAGACATGCATCCCTTTCTATGGCTCTTTGCTTCATGTCTGTATCTCGTTTTAAGCTCTAAGCTCCTCGAGGAGGACCGCTTGGTTTGTTCGTATATTCAGCCCCCAGGAGAGTTCTTGGCATACAGCTGGCAATAAACAAATATTGGTGGAATAAATGAATGGAAGGATGAAGAGTATTATCAACTCCATCTATGAAGGGAGAGACAAGACTAGGACTGCTCTTTTCATCACCATCTTACAAAGTCATTTAAAATAATACATGCAAAGCAATTAGAATTCATAAAGAAATAATTTTCAAAATCAAGGCATTATTCTTCAAGTAATTGTTCATAGATTAAGTCATCAGTAAGGTTTTACTAGGGAAAATATTGTAAGGTTCTGCTTAAATTTTTACAAAATAATACATTTATGGACCACATAATAAACTGAGGATCAAAAGATATGGATTCATATTTTAATGACTCAAACACTGTGATCACAGCATTACTGAATCTGTGACTTTAACCAAGTCACCTAGTAAATAACTATGTGTTTAATATCCATCTTGTATAACTCAGTAAACAGTGATTGAGAAGATACTAAAAACACGCATATTTCCTGTTTCATCGGCATTAACAGCACTATCTGAAAGAATATATCAAAAAGGAACTTGCAATTGTAGTAACTTTAAATATCTGTTATGGGAAAGGAGTTAACTAGTATTAAAATTATTATCAGAAAACTGACCTAAAATTCATTTTACATAGTTTTTTGTTTGTTTGTTTTTTGTCTTTTTACCTTTTTTTATTCCCCTATGGCTAGGTTCTCTGAGTTTCTGGGGCAATGGGTTAAATAATGAGTAAGCTACAACATTTTATTACAGAAGATTGGGAATGTGATATGACCAGCAGAAGGAAAGAAAACTAAGCAAAGGTGTGGAGACTGAAGAAGGTGAGGAAGGAGTCGTAATCCACTTGACGTGAGCTTGGCTAGAGGTGAAGATGCCGCATTAGGAAGTGGCAGGCCATCAGGATGAACGGATGGGCCCATCTCCATGCCCAGGTCACCAAAAACTAGAGATAATGATCCCTGGTCCTCACAACCAATGAAGAATATTGTGAGAATAAATTAGATACAGTTTTCCTTTGGAGGAAAAGCACTATATAATTTATGATATTGTTATTATAATCATTAGTCATCTTTGTCTAGATTTATGGAGTGACTCATCCTAAATTAAGCCTTTGGAACAATGAGGAGAGGGAAATTTATGAGACCTACAATGATTTTCTAGTCTCATAAAAGATTGTAGTACTTGATTCTTGAGATGTTGAAATATCTCTGCCTCTTAACAGGAGGCTACAGGGACCATCCTTTGATTCATTATTTGTTAAGTCTTTCAGGTCTCCCTCGTTTTGTTCCTCTGGGACTAGTAATTCAGCAAGCATTTTAACAGTCACCTTGGCTGTCAATAAATTATTTTAACTTACCTTTACAGTGTCTGCTATTTCTCTCCTTTTCCTATGAGAATAAAAAAATTGCTACCTTCTTAGTCCCCATAATTTCTCTACATACTTACTTAACATTCTTGGAGCACCTATAACATCAAAGCAATGAGCTAGGTCTAGAGACATAAGGAAATAAGATTCTGTCCATCCCTCAAAGAGCTTGTAATCTAGTCAGGGCATGTAACTAAGAGGGCCAGATCTAGCAGATATTTTAAAGAAGAGTTAGCAGGTCACAGGGATCGAATGGATACAGAATGTGAAAAAGAGGGGAGAGTACAGGTTTTCTCTCCTGGCAAAAAGGATGGAGAATTGGGCAGATCTGAGGAGGGACCCATCAGATCCATTTTAGCCACACTGAGCTGAGGTTGATAAGATGTCCAGCAAGAAGCTTGATCCATGGGTCTGGAGCTTGAGAAAGAGGTCAGGACTGGAAACTCAGATTTCGATTTCATCCAAGGAAAAATCCTGGGACTGGGTGATATTCTCAGTGAAAGAATGTGAAATGAGAAGGGAAGACAAGGGAGTCTGATGGTTAAAGAGAAAAGAGACAAGAGATAAATAATTTTTGGAAGAGATACAAGGGATCAGAAGGGCTAATGAAGAGAAAATAAAGGACAGGAAAAGGTAGAAAATGGCAGAGAGATGAGGGAGGAAGAGGAATCTTGAAGAAGAGCAGAGTGGAAGAGTCACCCTTGGAAAGAAACCTCCTTCTCTCTCTGCAAGCAGCACGACGAGGAGCAGACACGTGCAGGTGCACTCAGAGATGGGACACAGGAGACTTAGAAGAGGAAGAACCTGTTGGCTGAACAATGGAAAGTTAAATGACAAAAGGTTGTGGTGGGGGACTGGGTGGCTCAGCCCGTTGAGCCTCCAACTCTTGGTTTCGGCTCAGGTCATGATCTTGGGGTCGTGAGATGGAGTCCTGTGTCAGGCTCTGTGCTCAGTGCAGAGTCTGCTTGAGTTTCTCTCTCTCTCTCCCTCTGCCCCTCCCCTGCTCTAAATAAATAAATAAAATCTTAAAAAACAAAACAAAACAAACGAAGACAAGGTTGTGGTGCTCAGAGAAAATGACAAGGTGTAGAGAAAGAAGCATAGACTTTGGCACTGGCCAGCCCTGGATCCAAACTCCAGCTCTTACACTGAAGCTCACGGAGATGTTGGACAGGTGTTTTTCTCAAATGGAGCCTCAGTTCTGTCTCCAGTAAACTGGCAAGTAACAAAGTAACTCCATGAGGTTGTTCCGAGCATTAAGAAAGAGCACATGTGTGAAGCGCCCAGCTCTACTCTGGGCTTCAGTGGGGAAGAATGGTCAGCACAAACTGGGCCAAGAAATAGAACCGGGATTCTCACAGTTGAATGTGCAACCAAATCAGAAATCTCAGATGTCTAGGCCTCACCCTGAATCAGTAAGTCTGGGACGGGACTTGAAAAATCTCCATTTTCCAATGAGTTCCCAGGTAATGCTGATGCCGTTGGGCCAGGACCACTGAGTTAGAGAAATCCTCTGTGAGTAAAGATCCAAGAGTTAAGAGACTTCGTTGGCACTGCAACACAGGTTCCAGAAGAATAGAATCACATCTCTTGTTAGAGTTATTTTTCCATGAATGCACTTCATCATTTTGTCTCCAGAACCTCGGCCACCCTATCTTCAGAGTGAGCACTCTCTTGGCACTCATCCAACTGTGTGGCCGGAGCAGTGGGTGCAGAGGGAAAGGGTGAACTCTGAGTTGCCTGAAGAGGGAGATAAAACGGAGTCCACCTCTTCTTAGTGTTTCCCCCAAGGGCTTTGAGCAAGGGCCACAGGGAAGGTGTCAGTAGTTAGGGGCCAGGCTGAGGCAACATGACTTTAAAAAAAAAAAAAGTAGAAACTGTCAATGTTTATATATTATTTTAATTTTGTTCTGTCTTTTCAATATTGCATGGCCTGAGTGTTTAATATTTCACATGTTTCACTCTCTTTTTTTTTCATCTTAAATTACTTTTTATTTTTCTTATTCTTTTCCCTGGCCCAAAAGTATCTTTATTGCTAAAAATGGTAGTTTATAACCCTTTGCCATGGATCAGATTATCTCTGAGCAATTTCTTTTCCCTTTTTTGTTCCTAATTCCTTCCCATTGTATTATTCAGTTATTCCATTCTATTGCATCCATTATTCACTACTTTTTTTTTTCAAAAATTGATTCTGCAGAAATCGAACACCCTCATTTTTCATCTCTTGGTTGGAGTTACTTTAGAAACTCAACTAGATTATGGCTCCTAATGCACTAATGCTCTGCTGAGTGCACGTTGCCCGGCATTTTTATAAGTTCTGAATATAAAGTCAAGTCAAACCCTATTCCTTTTCAAGATTCTCCTTTCATATATCGTTTAAGAAAATTGCTCAACCATCGAGCTTGCTTCTACTTAGTCCCTGACTCATTTCCTCACTGCTGAATGCCCCATCATCCTTCCTACATTTATATTTTCAGTCAAGGAAAGGAAAGTTAACCTGACATTTAGTTGCAGACCGTCACTGAGACTGTGTTCTGCAGCTGGGGCCTAGGACGGCAGGGGTGTGAGGATGACACTGCCCGATACATTAGTCAGGCATCAACCCCTTTCTCTTCCCTGCGTCCAGCACCCACTAACCTCACCTGCAATCTTTCTCATCAGCAAATTCTTATAATTAGTCTCAGCTTCCTTTAACGTACTGTGCTTAGTCTCTTGCTTTGTGCATAGTAAACGCTCAAAACCATGAATGGATGAATAACTGAATGACCAACACGGCCCAGTCCCATCTACTTGTCTAGCGACTGCCTTACCATTACGACCCTTTCCTAGGGGTGTGGTATTCAGAACTCCTCCAGTTCCCTAAGTGTGCCATGCTCACTCATGCCTCCAAAATGTTGCATGGGTCGCTCCCTTCCCACCCTGCTTTCTCCGATTAGCATGGCATTCCATTCTTCTCCACAAAATCACTCCTGAGCCCCTGCCTGGACTGGGGGCCCTCATATGTATGTTGAAAACATCTCAGCTTCTTTGGTCTAAAATAGTACTTACATTGTCCGCTTCTTTGTCCCACTCCTTTACTAGACTAAGAGTAATTCAAAAGCAGGGGTTTGGGGCGCCTGGGTGACACAGCCGGTTAAGCATCTGACTCTTCATTTTGGCTCAGGGTTGTAAGATCGAGAGTTGGGCTCCACGCTCAGTGCAGAGTCCACTTGAGAATCTCTCCCCCTCTGCCCCTCAGTCCCCCATATGCTCTCTCTCTCTCTAATAAATAAATAAAGCTTTAAAATAAATAAATAAAAGCAGGGGTTGTGTCTTATGCATAGTTAAAATCCCAGCTCCCACCTTAATGCTCAAATGATGGAGTTTGGAATGAATGAGGATGTGCTCATATCCAGGTAAAAGGCAGGGATGGTTGAGACAGGAAAGTTGCCATGAGCATAATGAGGAGGAGAAAGGTGTGAAATATGACAGAATTTTTCAAATGGGACAGCTCATTAGATGTAGGGCAATGGGAGGGGAAAAGTAAAACATGGCAGCTAGGGGGCTGGGAGGATGCCTCCCCATCTGCCACAAACGATTGCAGGTGCCCGTTACTTTAACAGAGGCCTAAGAATTTAATTTCCCACACAGAACACCAGTAGCTCTATACCAGACAGCCTATTCATTAAGTGTTTTTAATAGAGAAAAGTATTCTTTACTGGAACAAGACAATAGAGTAAGTAAGTTAACTTTGAGCAATTCTAAGTAATACAAAGTAATACATCGGTAGTTTAATAATAAAGTCCTAGAACCCAAGAGGGCGGACACATGGTACCATTCACAATAGAACTCGTTTTCTCATTTCTTTACCCTCTTTCTTTCTGGCTGAAGTCCAGTCCAGGTCCTCCTTTTTTAAGCTTCTTTCCAGTTGTGAAGCAGGTGAAATTACACCTGTCAACACTGCTGTCACGTTTTAAGCCTTCTAAAAACAACATCTCAACTCTTAAAATTTCAGGACTTAATTTCTCCCTTTTGGAGTGATTAGTCCCTGCCCCTTGCCCCAATCTCTCTCTCTGTCTCTCTCTCTCTCTCCCCTTCTCCCTCTCTCTCTCCCAATTCAGATTTGTTCCTGCCATCCGAGTTGTCGCTGCATGGACAGGAATGTACTCTATGGGGACACCTTCCCATTCTATTTTGGTGAGACTCCTGTGACTTAACACTGGTTCTTAACTGCAACATCTGATAGAAGCCGGAGAGAATTTAAAATCTATGGCTGTCCCACGATCCTTCTTTCTCCATCCCTATGTAAATCCTACCTTTCCTTCCAGATCTGGCATCCAATCTGTGTCGCTCAGCTAAAAAACGGCCTCTTAAGTCTTAGAGCACATATTTTCTGAAACAACATCTCCCACAGACAGCTCCTCGGAGGACACTAGTCTTTCCCCTAGCGGTGCCTGGGATGAGACGGCACGCCACCCACTCAGTAACTACTGGTTACATTTAATGCCCTGTCTCCATGTTTCAAACAACACCCTCACTCTCTCTTTGGGATAAATGTTTGGTGATGTTTCTGAGAACATTCCACAAGAAACAGGAGTTAGTCCCGCACATGACAGTCGCTTCCTACCATGTAGCTGGGACTCTGATTCTGGTCCGACCTCACTGGACAGTAAGTGGCCGGCGTTTTCTCACCGTGCCCTGGGAGACAGCACCATTACTCTTCATATAAGAAGCCTTCATGCACTCCCGGGAGCCCAGGGTGTTAGCAGGCAGCAGCGCATGGGTGAGAACAGCCTCAGTGTTGCCCCTTCTGCCCACGTCCCTCACAGCACACTCGCAGGCGGGCGGTGCGCAGTCCAGCCCGTGCCGAGCCGGGGCGAGGACCCGCCGCCGCTGCCGCCCCGCGCTGCCGCGCCCGAGCCAAGTGCAGGTGCGCGAGGGCTGGCGTCTGCGAGGATGATTACCCTCATCATGGAAGCTGCCAGACAACTTCAGCATATTCTGTGGCATGTAAACTGCCGAGAAAGAACGCTGTCAGCAGTGTCATTTCTAACGAGGGAGAAACAATATAGGAAGAAGGGGGGGGGGGAGATAAAACTCCACCCACCCAGGCTGTACCCTAAATACCCGGGCAGGAGTCTGCACCTTTTCTCCCCCTCGGACTCCCTATGGCAGGAAGGGGCCCCCAGAGGGGCCCTGCTGTAATCACTGACTTTGGAGGTGAGGGGTTTGGAAAAAGTGGACACCGTGAGATTGTCAAAGCCCCGGAAATCCAGAGAGATGCTCCACAAGTCCCACGATTTCCTGACCGCCTTCTTTCATTTTGTTCACGATTCTCACCTACATATTTACCTGGAGAGTGTCTTGTACATAGTCAGTAACTGTTTTTCAGTTTGTTAGCTTTAATTCAGTTATATTATGGTTTAAAAAAAGTTATCTTGGTTAAAGAGAATTTCTAGCCTTAGCAAATGTTTTGAGGTTGTGGAAACTTCGTTTTCTTAAATAAAAGTGATAAACTAGTAAGAATACATTACACACACACACACACACACACATTGGCGACATACATACTGACACACATATATTGCCACATATATTGGCATGTGAAAAATCATCGATAGCACAATGCATTCCGTGGTGCAGATGCTCCCTCTGGAAGCCCATCTATCCTGAAACCCTCACTGAACCCCCCCCTCCCTCCCTGCCCCTCTTCACTGAAATCTGGCTTTTCCATGAGGCTACCACATCCCCTGCTGCCTTTTCAAATGAGTGCGTTCATTCTCCTGCATTCCACATGCCTTACAGTATGTCAGGATGTGGGCTTCATATCCTCCTTGTTCCCCAACTGTCATTCACATTCTGTCAGCACAAGCGTCCCATGTTAATAGCACTTCTGGAACAAGACACATTTTCTGCTTATGTTCCCGCTTATATCGGGGCAGGACGGGAAACCTCCTCGCCTCCATAATTCTCATTCTTTGACAACTCTCAGTTATTCCAGTTCTTAGATTTATGAACTTTGTGTCTCTTCCCTAAATATATTATTCTGTTCCTGATTTTATATTACTATTATGTTTATTCTGGTAACCAAAGCATGCCCCCCTTTAAAGAAATGCCACATTACTTGTCTATGCAAAGGCAGTTGTTTGTTTCTTGTACACAGCTTTCTGATTACTATTTGAATACAGTCAAAAAGAAATTGGATTTTCTGTGCATGCCTGATTCCCTTGCATGCATGCTTTTGTCAAGATTTTGACACAGTAAATAAAGACCTCCTCCACGTGGACCCCAATTGATTAATTAAAGGAGAAATTCGTTGCAAAACTGCCAGCAGCTGTTGGCTAGAACAGAGGCTGGGAAGGCATACACCAACAAGGCCAGCAGTGGAATAGGACCATTTCTAGAGGATGTGTCTGAATTTTGTGGCAAGTGAGTTCTACTGCTCAATCTGAGCCTTTTTTCATTCCATGGCTATTTAGAATACTTGATTTATTTTCAATTTAAAAACAAACAACTCACACTAAACATTTTCCTTTCCCTTCCTTCCTTCCTTCCTTCCTTCCCTCCTTCTATCCTTCCATCCTTCCATCCTCCCTTTCCCTTTCTCTCCTTCTTTCTCTCTTTCTTTTTTTCTGGACCAAAGGTAAAGAAATGCATAGCAGGACACATCGTTCACTACCACAGCACTCCTGTTAGCATGGCAAAGCACACCCTGGAAGTGCAATTCACTTGGTACAAGACCATGGTCAGGACCACTGAAGGAAGAGAAAACTAAAACAGCTTCCCCCTGTAAGCTCTCTAAGTCATGCAATCCCATATTCTGAATTCTGCCAACAGGGATGCATGGCCATGTGGAATTTCAGATCCAACCCGAAGGGTGGGTAAAAGTAGTTTCCAACAAATATCAAGAACAAACAGTGTCAAAGATAAGGGTTTGGGCCATAGGTGTAATTCGAGATTGTGGAGAGGCAGAAGGGGAAAAAGTCAGCAGAGGAGGGGAGCTACATGGGAGAAAGGGTTCAGAGTAAAACTCTCCAAGAAGTAATGGCAGTGACAATTCCTAAAGGTACTTCCTGATTCCCTCACAAAAGCTAAAGTTGGAATTTTCTCCGTCTGCTCTCTACCTTGCCAGGAGCTCATAAATCTGGGCTCTGACCTCACCATGATGGAGGATTCAGCTGGGAGAACAGGTTGTCCCCTGAGCGCTGCACACGGCACCGAGGGCCACCTGTGAGTCACAGCTTGTGGGAGGTTGGGGGACATCTGGCCAAGCTCATCTCCCGCCACCACCAATGGGTCTGACTCTATGTTACTTGTGTCTGTTTTACACGTGCCTCTCTCTCCAACACAGCATCTTTGGAACATCAGGAGATTGCATAATGCCTGATGGAATCCAAGAACCAAGCCACACATGTAGAACTACGAGAAACCACATGTGGGAGAGAAAAATAACCTCAGCTTGAATATTGTTTTTCTTCTCAAAGCAGTCAATGTGTTGGAGGTCACACTGAATGTTTGATACAGGCTGAGAAAGGGCGTGGAAGTCCATGCTTATAAACTTCTGCACTAAAGGGACTTGAGGTATGTTTTCAAAATAATCTTAATAGTTATCATTCATCGAGTGCCTACTAAGTGTCAGACACCTTATAAACATTATCTGATTATCCAATATGGCCACAAGAGATTATTATTATGCTCATTTTTCTCATTAGAAAGCTAACTGCTGAAATAAGAAACGATTCATCAAGGTTCCACAACTGGTAGAGGAAAAGGTGGGTTTGGACATAGTTTCTTTTGCCAAAGCCTAGAGTCCTCCTCATTATGTTTGGTTTTTTGTTTTTTTTGTTTTTCCCTATCCACCTAGAAATGCTTAAAGTGACTAGTGATGATTCCCTGGTCTCAGCTCCATTAAGCAGGCAGTATCCTTTTCTTCATGGAGCTCATTGATCCTCAACCACAGTGGGTAGTAATTCATCAAACCTGCCCCAAATTTACCTCGATTTACTCTTAGGGAGTCCACTAAATCCTGTAAATAAAAAGCCAGCTCACAACAGCACCTTCCAATGGGATCTTTCCTGCCTCCCTCCCTCTTCTTCTTTTTTACTTTGCTCCAACTACAGGGGCTCAGGAATCCTAGTTGCCAAGATAAGAGAGAATAAGCTAGAATCCAGAGGGAAAAAAAGAAGACAGTCAAAACCCTTGCCTGGTGATAAACTCTGGGCCTCTAGTCTCAAGGAGACCCAGGCTCCAGTTCCGCATTTTGAGGGGAAAGAGGCTAAATCAAGATCAGAGGTGGGTTTTATTTAATTGTTATAACACCAGAGTTGATATATTATGAATTTATTTGATACTGTTTGGGACTGAATGGGACTACAGGAACTTTTATTACCTACCTAAAAGTGACCAGGAATTACAAATACGAAAGTGAACATGAACTCTCCATGTAAGATTTGAGACAGCTTTGGTCAATACCAAACAAGATTCAATGTGAAAATATTCCAGTCCAAATAAGAGTTATTGGGGTCTATTTTATCTCTTGGCCAAAGGTTCTTGATCCTAGGTCCACAGTGTCCTAAAAAGACTAAGCAACATTTTATGTATATATGTACACGTGCTTTTTTCTGGAGAAAGAATCCACAGCTTTTATCAGAGTCACAAAAAGATTAAAATTATTCCCAAATCAAGAACTTCTGAAAGCCCAGGACAATCTTAGACTTCAGCTTTAGATCTGGTTTATATCTCCTTCAGATGCATCTTTGGTGGTACCCAGCCAATTCTTTCTTAAAGTGGACCCAAGAGGTGGGACACAGACTGAACCATGTTCCACAAAGTCTTTTGGATGTGATTCCAGAAACATCTACAGTTTAGATGGGGAGAAGATAAAAATTAGCTTTGAAATTTAGGATATAGTTTTCTAGGTTATAGAAACACCTTCTAAGAACTTGATGGCTCATTGAGGTCACCCCTATTCTGACTATATTTTGACTCTTTTCAGTGAACTGTGATATGCATGTTTTCTGAAAATTTATGCATGTTTTGGCATAAAATGCAAATAACTCAACTGATTTGATTTCCTCATGCTCAATTCCTGGCTACTAAACTTCCAAGGCCTTAGCCTTTCTGTAGTGTCCACGATTGAATCAGGTGATGACTGTTCTGCCTATTCTAGCTGCTTCTTGGAAGGCAAAGCTAGTCCAAAGTGTCAGGTTTTAGTTGAGCTCATAGCCCTGCCATCATGGGTACCTTTCCCCCATTTGACAATCTATCCCAATCTATCCCAATCTATCCCAGGGACATGTGTCCCCGGCCATTACAGTGTCAGCCAGCTGACAGTCGCAGAAAGTGAGTCATTAGCATCTCAAGCTAGAATTTAAGAAATGCTTTCACAGAACATCATAGGATATTGTTAATTTGATACACAGTGAAGTAACTGGGGAAACGTTAGCTCTCTTTTAAGAATCAAGCACAAATAATAAAACTTACATTGGTCTATGGAAGAGATCAATTAGCTACTAGAAATAGTATCTTTCAGTTCTCAACTATCCATATTCATAAAAAAGTGGCAGAGATAATCGAACAGGTAATTTTTAAATAATTAGTATTTGGCTTTAGAACTCTTTATTTACTTGCATCAAAGTTACCTTCCTAATAATGTTTTGCTTATATTAACATTTAAATGAGGTTGAGGCTCCCTAGCAAGCAGCCACTGATTGCACAAAGAGAGCCCGCATCTCTGCGAGGTGAGAGTAGGGGAGTCAAACGAGAGATTAAAATTTTATTCTGCAGTAAACTTGCCCGACTCACATCATGGAGAATGAGCTCTAATCCTCCTGAACATGGCCCCTTCACAAACTGCTCCGTGACCTCCCAGTTAAATACCCCTGTGCGCGCCCCTCAATACTCTGCAGTCCTCACCACGCTGACCGTGCCAGTTGTAATTCTGGGTTCAAGCTCTGTCTTCCACCCTGGTGCATGAGCTCCAAGGAGGCAGAGTCTGTCTTGTTCTAATTTTATCCCTGACACCTGGAATGTTCATTGGTCCATAGTAGGTGCCCAACAAATGTTTGGTTTTTGAATGAAGAAAATCTGCATCGTGCTTCCAAATTATCCATGAAAAATGAGAAAGACTGATTTAACATTTACACAGAATATGTAATCAGGTCCCCAAGAGAAAGCCTGATCTGGGTGATGAGGTTGTAGGATATCCATGAGGTGAGGTGGGGTGGAGTCCGGAGCCGACGACCAAGAAAGAATTCTTGAGGCATCTTTGGTGCAAAATGGTGGTTTATTAAAGCACGGGGACAAGACCTGTGGGTAGAAAGAGCTGCACCGGGGTCATAAGGAATGACCCATTATATACCCTTAAGTTGGGAGGGGGTTAGGGATAGCATAAGTCTCTAAGGAATTTTGGAAGCAAGGTTTCCAGGACCTTGAGGGGGCTAGCCATTGTTGGGAAAAGGTCATTTATTACCGTCTAATAAAACCTGAGTCATGAGACCCTTCAGATGTATATGGGTGGGTCATATCTTTGGGGGATGATTGCCAACATGTATCTTGGGGGGGGGTTTAGAGATAAAGGAAGTTTCCAAAGGAATTTTTATACGTTAAAGTAGACTTACAGGATCCTGGTTGGGGGGGGGAGGGGTGTCAGGCTAGGACTGCCTTTTGCCCTTAGCAAAGTATTAACATTGAGGCAGCTGAGTTCCTAGAGGAATGTCACTCTGCCTGTTTCAAGGACTTGTCAATGGGCTGTGGGTAGTAAGCAAATGTAATAATTTTTCTTCTGCCTTTGTTTCCCCCATCACAGGGATGGGGGCTCCCTGAGCTCAGGGACCCCACTGGTCTTATTCACTGCGGTGCACCAGCTGGGGGTGCAGGACCTGGTATGTTGTACGCGCAAGTATGATCAAGCCAGTGGCCCTACCACCTCCACTCACCCGAATCACACGTGCTTTTCCCCCACTTGAGAGGTTTTCTCGTTTGTGTCCTTAGCTGTTGCAGCACTGACCAGCCAACAGTCACAAAAACTGTTCAGGACGATGAATGAGAATAACCAAGAAAAAGCTGCAAGGCTCTAATGCATATTTTTCCCAGCAAGTTGCAGAGAGACAAAAGGGAAATGTGACAGAATTTTAAAGAGGGCCGGTGAGAGTTAGCATAGCTTTGCCCATCTGGGAGCAAGCAAAACCTAGTGTTGCTGATGTTTGTTTCCGTGGTAAAGGCATTAGTTCCTGTCTGTCTGTCTCTATCTCTGTCTCTCTCCCCCTTCCTCCCTACCTTTCCTTCAGCCTCCCCCTCCCTCTTTCCCTCCCCCTCCCTCCTCTTCTCCCCTCCCTGTCTCTGTGTCTGCCTAGAGTTGGCCTCATCTTTATCCATCCACACCTCAGCTATCTTCCTGGGGCATATCAGGACTTCCGAATCTGTGCAGCCAATCTATCAAAATACTCTTTTTTAAAAATGTTTTGTTACTATTCCACCCTCATGTTTCCCTCATGTGGAGTTTTCAGAATGGTAACCTTGACATCAGAATAAAAGTCATCAGTAATATGCATAGTCCTGCTCTGGAATCCAGAGGGGGACCTGAGAACAAGTCAATACAGGCCTTACATAGTAAAATGAATGGGCAGGAAACTTCCATTCATCAAAACAACCTTGGAGACCACCTAGTGTAGTGTCCTCACTTTACAAAGGAAATTGAGGCCCAGACAGCAAAAGAGACCCTAACACTGCAGAACCCACAGGAGAGCCCAAGAGTCATCTGGCTGACAAGGGAGACATTTTCTCTTTGTGGCCACACTCTGACTCAACAGACAGCTCCTTCCCCGCAGCATGCAGACAGACAAAAGTCAACCCAATGTTGAAAGGGTGCAAAAAAGTAAAAGCCTTCACCTAGCTTCCTCCACTAACAACCATCCTATGTACCCTTCCATAACCAAACTCCTAGAAAGAGAATTTGGCACTTCCTAATTTCATTTTTTCCCTTCCATCTATGGCCCTATACAAGGATAGCTATTCAGAATCTCCCCCTCCTCCCCCAGCTCTTGCCCAGCTGCTAAGAGATTTGCTCCAGATTCCAGAACTTAAGTTACTCCTCTCCTCCAGAAAATATGGATTCACTTTTCCCCTTGAG
Source organism: Ursus americanus (assembly GCF_024610735.1). Lineage (NCBI taxonomy): Eukaryota > Metazoa > Chordata > Mammalia > Carnivora > Ursidae > Ursus > Ursus americanus. Next base: position 41,240,152 of record NC_142135.1, on the reverse strand, counting down.
GGTTTTGCCAAAAGCCTAGGTAACAATCCTAACAACCTCTCAATTGAGTAAGAGAATATTTATTACTTTTAACCTAAAGGACCCCTGTTTCAACAGGAATACAATTTCACATCTGTGCAGATGGGACCCAGCTGACAGGGGACTCGGCAGTTTGATGCAGTCTTGACAAAATCATCTTCCCAACGTTTGACCAGCGCCCTTCTCCTGATGTATACAGCCAGGAAAAGTAAGTCAGAGCCTGGTGCCCTAGTGATGAGCTGACATGTGGATCCTGGGTTCATCCCCCAAGTAAGCAATTTCTTTATTCAGGTCAGTTTTCTGACTTTTGCACAAGAGGCAGGATACTAGTCGAAATGAATCCCGGCCAATTATTCACGCTGTTCAAATCATGTGACATCCTCGCTCTATCAATTGCCATGGAGTTAGGACGAAGAGGACAGGTCAGCTATTGACTAGAAAAGTCGAGGCTTTGCTGTTGGTATTGTCACAATCACCAGCATCCTAAGTGGGCACGGAGACAAAGAAATGTCTCAGCCTGGGCTCCACGGAAAACAGAGCCTGGACAAGGGAGCCGAATTTGAAAGGTGGGGTCGTGAGGCAGGGGGAGTTAATGAAAGGAGAAGCGTGACAAGGAAGGTTACAGGGCCACAGCGTGTCACCGCACTGGCCGCTGCTGCACCATAAGCCTCAAAGACACACAGCTGGCCGCTCAGCAGGTGCAGCTACTCAGCCACCTGGGATGTCTCCAGGCAGGCTGTGCCTCGAAGCTGCGCTAAGCAGTCCGTTCAAGGAGGAAGGAGGGGAAACGGAGCTGCACGGCTGCTTCCCCTCTCTCGTCTCCCACATTCATTACACAGGGAGTTCTTCCCCCAGATTCCGAGTCACGTTCCCCAGCTTCCTCAGAGGCTGCTGACGAAGCCTATCCCACCCAGTACTGCGGTGTCCTGCTGCACCGAGGCCTGAAGTGGCCAGGGGAGCCAGAGCCCCCAGCCTCAGGCAGCAAAAACTGCACAGACGCAGGAAGGCCCAACCAATCTGTCTCGGTGGCAGCTGAGGGCCTGGCAAGCAGCTGAGGTTTGAGAATCTGCGGAAGTGTTTAAGATCATTGCGTACAACAGAAGCTAGGATTACAACCATATCCAAAAGCACAGAAGCGGAACCTCCTTCTTCAGCTTTGGCCAAATAATCTCTTTGTGCTGAGAGCCCAGACTAGGTCCCTCATGGCAAAAGTATAGGAGATATGCCAACCTAGGCATTACAAAATCTCAAGTCAAAATGATACGTTCTGCTAGATGTAACAGTGCTTACGCCATGCTAAACCCTAGAAACAGCCCGTGATGGACGACACACGCCGCCAGGGAACTCCGAGGCACCCAATCCAACGAATACCCTTCACGTTTACTTAACTTGACCTCTTGACAGTATTTCACACAGCTGAACTTTCTTTCAATATGAAACGTTTTCCTTCCTTCGATGCCAAATGCAGGTCTCTTCTGATTCTCCTCTTCCTCTCTAGTCTCCTTTGGTGGGTACTTTACCTCTGCTAACTCTGTAAAAACTGGTCTTCCTTGGGTCTCCTTCCTCAGCCTAATGCTCTTTTCAGTCTACGTGTCCTTCCCAGGGATCATCATCTAAAACTGCTCCTCTGTGCTAAGGATTCCCACAGCTCCAGACTTGTGAGCAAGACCCGATCCCGGCCCTCGATGGGGAAAAAGACAAAAGGTAGGTCCTCAATTATGAGGACAGTGGTAGGAAATGCCCTGCTAAAACGAGTTCTGATAGCAGTGCACACGGAGAACACTCAGCCTGAAGATTTTGCTTAAACCGATTCTGAAAGGATAAGAAAGGAGTTATTCTGAAAGATGAAAAGAGGGAGAAAATTCCAGGAAAAAAACCACAGGAACACAGGAATAAGACAGCATGGGATCAGAGAATAAGCAACGAATCTGAAAGGCGAGCTGAAAAATCTATAGAGACACGACTAGAAAGGCGAGCAGGGGAAGGTCATCAAAGGCCTGACATGACAGGCCACAGTGTCTGGACGTCATCCTGAGAGCAGGATCAAGGCAGGGTCAGCTTTCCATTTTATAAATATTCCTCTGTGAAGACTGTGGTTTGGAGGAAATGCCCGGGGAGGATAGAGACCAACCAGGAGGTTGTGGCCACACCCAAGCAAGACACGGAAAACGATGAAGAGCCTGGCAGCAATGATCTTTGTTTTCCCGTGTAAAGTAACTTACACGAGGTAAATCCTGAGCTAATTCCAATATTTTTGTCTATATATTTATGGAATAATGAATTGCTTTCTTGATCCTCAAATGTTGACCTGATTTCTGGGTATTTCAGGCAACTAACTGTTCATTCAGGGTTCTTCAGCAACTCTGAGAAATAAAAACTATTTTGTAACTGCCCAAATCATCTATTTCTCTAGCATTTTTTTGTTCATTAAAAAAAAAAAATGTTTATAGACCAGTTACAGGAGAAAAGGTCCCCTATCAGTTACTATGAGTCACAGAGAGAGGACACGAGTCCCCAGGAAGTGATATTCCAGTGGGGTACAGTCAGAAAAAGGATCAGCTGTGAAATGGGACAAATGAGAGAGGGCCCCAGAGCGAGGCTCGGGCAGTGTGACATGCATGGCTGCAGAAGAAGGAGGGGTAACTGTGTTTGGGAGGTCTGAGTTAGGCTTGAGATGACTAGGATCTTAGTTAGGCAGGGATGAGGGGACAGGTATCCCTGACAAAGTCCCAAGGGCCCCACATCAGTGCGGAATGGCTAAGTTTGGTCAGTGTGGCAGGCGCATAGAGGAACACAGTAGAAAAAGAAAAACAGTAGACAGTTCATCAGTAAGACCTTATGATCCAGGCTGAAGCAATGGCAGAGTTGAGCTGCTGGAGCAGACATCTTCTGGGGCATCTTTGTGTCTCCATGAGGGCATTCCACAAAGCCATTTGCAGTGTACTGACTCAGCAAAGTATCCCTATGACTGTTAGAACTGAAGCAAATTGAATCCATTTTCACATTGACAGACTGCCTTACTATTAACCCAAAGAAGATGACAGACGCTTCCTCACAAGTAGCCACTGTCAGAGCGATTACCTTGATGCAGCCTCAAACTTTCCCAGTCCCCTCATGGCCCCTCACGGACACAAGGCAGCTCAAGTGAGCCCACAGGGCTGTCTACATGTGTAATTCTTTTCACTTAGAGGAACCTCCATTACTTTAGCCTTTAGAGGACAGAGCTGCTATTTTATGAAGCCTGTGAAGTCAAATTCCCTAATAACACATCAAGATGTAATCTACTTAAATCCATGGGGCCAAAAGCTAAAATGCACTAGTTAAGAAAGAGACAAGTTAATAGGTTAAACTAACATCCTAAATTAAATTCACTGAGGAGACCTAGAAATAAGTTCAAGAGGCTCATTCCCTTTAAGGGAACCCTGAGGAACCCTACCTGAAAGGTATGGCTACAGAGAAAAAAAGAGAGAGAGAGAATGATAACAGACAACTAGGGACCAAGAACAAAGTCTCTGACTTCAATAAGGGTCAAAACAATATATTCCAAACTGTTCCAGATAGAAAAAATAATCTGTCCAAAATCAAATGCTATTATGTATAGTCATGGTTGTGAATCTTTATGCAGCAACTTGGCAAGACAGAAAAATATTTTATCTCTTAATTTGGTGGTATAATCTATGTACTTCATCAAATGTTAAGGTGCAAAAGCCACATTAATTCTTTCATTGTTAAAATCTATCCTGGGTTTGTGACTATTTGTTTTTTTTAAATTTGCATTTGTTTTCAAGATTTCTTCATCTGTATACCATAATTATACATTCTTATCAGAGAAGAGTCCTCACTACGTTCAGTTTACTCCTTACTCCCTTTTAATTCTTTCCTATTCCTGTTTCTCACCTGCTCTCCTGCTCCCAAGGCCATAATGGCAGACAGGAGGCAAGTACAAAGGAAGCAGAAAGATACTGTGGGAAGCATGCTGATACAAACAGTTCCTATCTTTCCTCACCTCTAAACTAAAGATATCTTGGGAGGCCTGGGTGGCTCAGTTGGTTAAGCGTCCGACTCTTGATCTCAGCTCAGGTCTTGATCTCAGGGTTGTGAGTTCAAGCCCCGAGCTGGGCTCCAGGCTAGATGTGGAGCCTACTTAAAAAAAACCAAAACCAAAAAACTAACGATACATTTACAATCTGGGGTTTGGAGTTTAAAACTACTTTCCCCACCTTTGTTGTCTCCTCCCAGTCGGTCATTATCATCTCATACGAGTGCAGAAGGACAAAGGATGAGTAAGTTAGACCATGTCCCACATGGCACCCTGTTTTTACTTCGGTGTGTAGGAACCACAGAAGTTCACGGTTGCTGTGTAAGTCTTCCATCGCTGCTGTAACAAATTGCCACAAACTGGGTGTCTTAAAAAATAAAAATCATTTTCTCACAGTTCCTCCAGCCAAAAGTTCAAAATCAAAGCCACACTCCCTTGGAAGTCTCGGAGGAAAAATCCTTCCTTGCCTTTTCTGGCTTCTGATGGCTGCTGGTATTTCTTGACTTCCTGGATTTGTGACACATCATTCCAGTCTCTTCTATGTCTAATCACTGTCCCAGACTCTACGTCTTTTCTCCTATTATCTCAAGTCTCCCTCTGCCCTTGTCTCGTAAGGATATTTGTCACTGGACTTAGGTCCTACCCAGATAATCCAAGATGATCTCTTCATCTCAAGATCAGTAACTTACTTACATCTGCAATGACCCTTCTTCCAAATAAGGTAATATCTCACAGATCTCACGAATTAGGACATAAAAATATCTTTTGGAAGCCACTACTCAAAGCATTACAATGTCCACATATAGGGAGGTAACTTTCTTGCTGACTACCAGAGCCCTGCCTCAGAGAGTCAGACACTCTCCCAAGCCAACCAGCACCACCAATATGATCCGGAGACTGAGTCAGAACACTAGACTGGTTAAATGTGCGCCCAAGAAAAGCAAATGGCAGCCTGCTCCTATTTGAGAATTTAGACAAAGGCTGAGAATCATCAAAGGAGCGACTCTTTCAGCAGGAGATAGAAACAGTTTGAATACTAGGATTTAGGTACTTCGTTTACATGCCACTTGTCAACTATTTTAATACATGCAGGCTATTGTTAGTGTGAAGTCTTCTGGAAAGAAATATGCTCAAAATGGTAACATTTTACCTCAAAAAATGATATAGAACCCTTTGCCTCCATGTACATTGCATTTCAAAAGAAGGTAGATATTATTCTGTCTTGTACCAAATGCCCTCAAGATTTTTTTTTTTTAAACTGTAATATAAAACATCTTTTTCTCTGGCTCTAATCCAATTTCTTTGAGTGATGTGTAAACCTTACAATTGTTTGTAGCTCTGTGTCGGTATCCATTACTTTTGAAATGACCCCTACATTTCACATTCTATATAACATTTTCCTGTCTTCTCTGGGAATTGCAGAAGAGCCTTCGTAGACACACTAATTGCTTGTGACACCCACCGTCCTTTTGAACACTGGCGTTTTCTTGGTGAACCAGTAAATACTCTGTTATTTGGAGAGGACATTGTTGCAAAACACTTTCCCTGAATCTTGCTTTCTACTTAAACATCATAATCACACAAGGCTGAGTTATAGCTTCACTGCTGCCCATGCATATTGTACTCTTAGCGTTCCAGGACCTTCGGAAACAACTCTGTCCGTCAAAGTACCAGTAATGATTTCTTTTGTGGGCATACTAATCTCACAGAAAGTAAGCATTACGATTTAGACAATAAAGCTTGCAAAAGACCTGTCAAATCCATATTTTTTAAATGCTTTATACTACGTTCTTCCAAAACACACCCCACTGCATTGACCTTTAAGCACATTAACCTCTGCAGGGACATTCCTTAAATCCATATTATATGCATAAAACCTCTAATTCAGCATTTAGTGAGGAAAATAGATCGTAGCTGGTGCTAAATGTCAGCGAGTCACCCACACCTGACAGTACATTTGCTGAATGACAAACAACAGCATTAAGCTTGTCTTGAAAGAAAACGTAGCGTGGCTAAAACACTGGTAAGTCCAAGGCAAATGTTCGAAAAATAGGCACAATCTAGCACACCAATATCTGATTTACAAAGATCCCGACATATAAATTTGTAGGTTGGAACCTGTCACCAGCACCAAGCACCATTCCCTACTCACACTGCTTCCCCCGAACCCAGTTGCAGTTTTCGGGTTTTTCCTCGATCCTGGCCATGAGATAAATACCCTAAAATTTGCCCAACCTCCTCTCTTCGCTCTCCCATTTCTTGCCTTTCACTCCTTACAACTTGGTGGATTTTAGACAGGTCTTCTTTTTTTTTTAATTGAAATATAATTGACAGGTAACATTGTGTAAGTTTAAGGTATTCAACATGTTGCTTTGATACATTTCGATATTGTAATATGACTGTCTTTGGAGCATTGGCTAACACCTCTATCATCACATAATTATCATTTCTTTTTTGTGGTGGGAATAATTAACTTCCATTCTCTTAGCAAGCTTGATGTTTACGATACAATATTGTTGTCTATAATCACAGTGCTTGTGCATTAGATCTCTAGGACTTCCTATCTTCTAGTTGTGTATCGGGTCTTCTTTCCGAAGTATCCACGTGCCTTTCTCTCCCTTGATCCTCTCCTTCTTCCCAGCTCTCCTTCAACTCTTCCACTGTGACTTCAGAAAATTTCCATGCCCTTTTTTTCTTTTCCTTACTTTGTTCCATTTATGAGTCAAATAAAATCACTATAGTCACAGCTCAGAAGCATTAAGTGTACTGTTCACAACATCATAACATCAAGAGAAAGGAAAGCCACACATTTAGAAGTGAACTATGGCATAATAAGGGATCAGCACCTGACCGCTGAGCCCTTCAAAACACCCACAAAGGCATCTCTCTCTAATTTAGCATCATATGTCCCTCTGGTTTGACTGATCCACTTTAAGGGCAGACATTCAAAGTAAATTCAAAACAGCATCTTACCTATTTTTAGCTTTTCTGTTTTATTCACTAGCATTGTACATATTGTTTTTTCTCTATTTTTTTAAATTTTAAATATATAGTCATTTGTTTCACTGTGCTAATAAGGCTTCGTAAGCTTTCAAATTAGCTCCAGCCCATTTGGGACCTCTTTCCTAGGAATATACTGAGTCAAGATGCAAATGAATGCCTAAAGAGTGACCCACTGTACGTCGATGACCATATTAGTGTTTTCCCCACAGACAAACCTCATCTATTCAGTGCTGCATCTAAGACTAAGAGTTGCTCATTTTTGTGTGTAGATTTTTGCCACCCAAAACTGAAAGAGTTAATGATTTCAAAGACTCAGAATTCTCTAAGCCCCTTTCTATTTATTTTCCCTTCCTTGTTTCCACACAGGAAAACCAAATGCTCTGAATCTGCTTAAAAGGGTGATCCTTGGTCAGAAATCTGGGGATTTGGGAGAGGGGAATGTATGGCTCATTTGGTGAATCTAACATTTCCCATTTTACAGCACACATGTATATTCAGCATTTCTTCATTCACTTACTTGCCTCTTTGTTGTCTTTCCTACCATGGAGTGAGGTCTGTAAGAGCAGGGATCGTGTGTATCTCTTCTTCCCTGGTGTCCCCAGTACCTAGACTGGCATAAAGGTGATACTCAAGAAACAACTGTTGAGCAAGTAAAGTATTTAATTATTCAGTTAACTATTTTGATTATTTAGGTTCTGGTTGGCTTTGCTTTTACTTATTTCATCATTTTAAAAAGAAAAAGAAGACCTGAGCATGTGTGTATGCTAGATTTAGAATCCTAGAAACTAGAGCTGGAAGAAATCCTAGAAATTGTGTCATTTAAAATATTGATTTTATAGCTGAGAGAATAGGGTAATAGGGAAACAGCTAAGTCATATGATGCCCAAGGCCCATCACAGCTGCAGTGTGGCCAAGTTGCTGTCCCAGCCACTAGACCACTAGGCCTCTTTGGGGGACACAGAGTTTATCTTTCCCATAGTAGGAGCTGGTGTGATGTTGTTGGCTCACCAGAATATATGTAGATCTCTATTTGCAAAATAAAACAAAAAGTGAGATAAAGGATTGTGTGACAGAAACAGAATATTTTCCTGCCTTCTTTTCATTTAGCTGACAAACTTTTAGGCACCGGGGACATGAGTGGCTTGTGGAAAACCCCTAACAAAGAACACAAACATCACCACATGTACCAGCCTCGACCAGGTCCAGATCTTAGGCACAGCTGAGCTTGGGAGGGAACGTGGGGCACATTCCAGGGGACAAAGTGTTTTCAGAGTCATTGTTTCACTTCATCTTCATAAGCACCCTGTAAGGCAGCAGGGAAGATATTGTGCCAGTTGTACAAACGAGGAACCTAAAGGTGAAAGTAGTTGGCAAACCGCTCAAGGTCACACAGGTGATAAAAGACAGAATGAGGTCTTCTTATGCCATGACAGTTCAATGTATTGTTTTCACTACTCAAATGTGTGTACTTTCTTGGCCTCAAATTGTCTTTTTTTTTTTTTTTTTCTGAATTAGTTGGATTTAAACCTACCTTCGACCTGCCTATCCCTCCTGTCCCCAGATCAGGATCTGAGGTCATGGCTAAGATATTTACATGCTCTTTCCTTTTGTCTGAAAAAAAAAAATAATAATTCGCTCTCCTTAGTGGTCTACACAGGGAATGCATTTCTCTTCTTAAGGGTCTTCAAATGGTTAACTTACAAATATCGTAAAGCCTAGAAGAATAGGCAGCCTCAAGATTCTGTTGTTTCAAGGTATCCACTGCAGAATATATACTGAACTTTCCCCTTCTCTCTCCTCTCTGCTACCCATAAAAATATATATACATGGTGGGATTCTACGACACCCCCCTTCTGCCTGAAACTGTTATCATCACAAGCATTCATGGAACAGACTAAGGCAAATGTAATAGCGGCCATGGGTGGGGCCGAAGTGGAAGATCACTGGGGGTACACCACAAGACAAAAACCTGGATAGGTGTTGTGGCGGGAACAGAGGTAATGTACAGTGGCTGGATCACAGAAGGGGGCATTGGCAGAAAAGGAATATCCAAATAGAAACCGTAGGAGATGCTAAAATAGGAGGTAAGTTCCTGAGACTAGAACAAAGGTAGAATAAATAGTGTGATTACACCTGTTGCCTCTGATGATGTTTGCAGCAAAATGCCAACTGGCACTTCAGTTTCTGAAGAAACCAACTGGAGTATATTGGTGACAAGGTGAATTGTGTCTTCAGGGCCTTTTTTAAGGGACCCAAGGCACAGACAGCTCTTCTCATGTGGCCGTGACCATGGCCAGTGGCAGCAGCGTAGCACGGCCAGTACCAATAGAGGCTCCCGAACTGTGTGGCAAGCCTCAGTCGTCCCATCCCTCATCATTTGGCCCTCCTAGAGGCCTGGGTGCATCCTGCGAGTCTAAGCTCCATTTACTCTTCCCCCTTGTGCTCACTCTCCCCCCACTGTCAACCCCTTAGATCTCTGCGTACGCACACCCTCCATGGCACCACAGGCTACTCTCTTGAGGACAAACTGTTTCCTTGAAAGCCAGCTCATGGGTTTAAGCAGGAATTTTGAGTTCCCCAGAGCATGGTCTAGAAGAGGAGCGAGGCACTGGGTGGGAACATCCCTTGGACATCCCCCCACTGTCTCCTGTCTCCAGTAAGAGCAACCAGAAGATGTCCATAAGTACTTGGGACCAAGGCAGGACCCTGACTACTTGGGTCTAGGGGTAACACTGAATCTTGGAGCCATACGGGCAAAAGAAACCAGTAAGTTTTCAGGTTCAGAAATCCTGAAGTCATCTTCACAAAGCCAGTAATTGTGGTTTGCAGGATTTCTGACACTGCCCAGCTTCCTCCTGATAGGATGAAGGGGAAAAAAATCACAGAAATTGTGTAGGATACAGTTAACCTGTCAACGAGTACACATCTTTTAGACTTAGACATGAAATAGGGCATGAATGTATCCCCCAAATTAAAATGGATGTCTTAGACAATCATAGCCTAAACTAAATAATCCCCCCAGCTTTATTACCTTTTACATTAATTTGAAGAGAAACTTTCAACTTTGGATTGTAGAACAATTATAAGGACAATGGATGCTTCCCTTGGCTCTTCCCTGGAGGTAAACGCATAAAAGCATAGCTTTAAAGAGCCTATCTAGCTTGTTTGTAAGTGTGGGGAAATGGAGGTTAATTAATCTAGTTTGGGGAATGTTAGATAATATCTGTGTTCAGTTGCTTATACATTATGCTGTCCAATTAATTCTTCCCAAGAACTTTTATACAAGATTATTCAGCTCAAAACTTCTGGCTTGAAACTTTTCAAGGTCCTTGGGGTGACCATGAGAAAGAACACATTTAAGAAACGATCACCTTCTTTTTAGTCTTTCATCCTGGTTGGAAGCTGTGCTCTTCTCAAAGGTTAACGAGGTTGCAGAACCTTCAGGGAGTGTGGCCAGGACACCCATTTCAATTGCTCTCACGTGCTTCTCTTGTTTAATTCTCGGAAGCAAAGTCTGGAGCCTGTGTTCCAAGATGCCTGCCGTTCAGCCCACCAGGGCTTCCTTCAGAAGCTGGCTGGGCCCAGAAACAGTCAGACGCCCTTGGAATCTTTAAACGCTTTTCTGACAGAAGGTTTGGCCATTTCTTCTCCCGGTGCTCATTTTAAAGTTAAGCACATGAACACACATTTTTTGAATCCCAAAGAAGACGTTTAATTGATTCCCTGAATATTTTAAGGTCTACTAATTCCATTGATGTTGCAAACACTGCAATTCATTCCAGCTGTTCTAATCACATTCATTCACAAGCTTATTTTTCCCTGCCAGCTAATATTTTACCTTACATCAATAAATCTTCAGCATTCTAGCAAAATTGTGTACAAAATAAAATGAACTGCCCAACCTCCTGATTGTTCCACGGGGACTGGGTTACCCAACACCCCTCTCTCAGAGATAATCAGCTGAAGAATGCCTATGCTACTCATTTGTGACATATAACATTGGATTATTTCAAGTACAAGTTTTCTTGCATAGTGAATCCATTTAATTTTTTCTTTTATATTACTAAAAGTGAAAAAGGAACATAACTGTCACTCAGATGTAGATGGAAGACCTTACAGTAAGTTAAAATAACTCATACCAATGTCCTCTATAGGACATGGTTTCTTTTCAGTAATTATGTTTAATTAGAATTTATCCACCCATGGTGTCTTTGTCCATTCTTGTGTACCGGCAATAGCTAAAAGAAAATGGCTCAGAATCAAATGTGCAGTGTGTGTCATTAAAACAAAGAACAGGTTAAATGACCCACATGGCAAACTAATGGAGTCTCTTGGGATCATTTGCTAATATTGTGTGTACTGAAAGAAGAGGAAGTGGGAAAGCCCATCCACAGAATTCAGAACTAGCTCTCTCCAGATGAACTGGTAAATTTTCTGTAATTAAACAATCAGAGTCCAAGAAACATAGAATTATGGTTAAGAAACCACATGGCCTTGACTTTTAGCATTGCTGCATATAAGCTGTGAGCTTGGGTAATTAACCTGTGTGAAACTACTTTCTTCTTACATTGAATATAAAATAAAATTCTGCAGGTAAGGTGCTTAATACAGTACCTGGCATATAATAAGACCTTTTTAAAAATGTAAAAAGAAAAAAAGAAAGAAAAAAAATAAGAAAAATAAGAAAAAATAAAAAAATAGTTGTGTTTTGCATTCGACTACCATCACTTCTTTTAAACTGGGTTTTATGTTATAATCATAAGCCAAAAATTTTTCTACAAGGCCCTAGAGACATGACTTGACTCCCACCTCACTACCTCATTATAAGAACATCACTACCCCCTCTCATCATCCACTTCTACCCTCCCACACTCATTTAACTCCAGCCACACCAGCCTCCTGGTTGATCTTAGAACATGGCAGGTACAATTCTGCCTGAGAGCTTTCCACATACAATTCCCCGTGCCTGGAAATGCTCTACTACCAGAATTCTTCATGGCTTATCCTCACAGTTCCTATAGGTCTTTGCTCAAACCTCAGTTGTCTAAGGAGGTCTGCCCTAATTACCCTCATTTAAAATTCTATCCCTGCTTCCCGAGATTCCATATCCTCCTCCCCTGCTTTTTCTCTGAAATATTTATCACTCCCTGACATAGTATACATTTTAGTTGTTTATGTGTATTCTGACTGTCTCCTCAATAGGAATAAAGGTTTTATAAAGAGAGGGTCTATTTTTCTGTTTTTGAAAGTAAAAAAAGAAGAAAATAACAAACATGAAACACAGAAAGGCAAAATAGTAGTACACAGAATTGAGATACAAGACAAAAAAATAGCATAAAAATTGACAGAGGAGTAAATGGAATTAAAGTATTTTAAGACCATTCTAACATCAAGAAAATGGATAAAAAGAATTTAAAAATATTAGTCTCTGATAATTTAAAGATACATATTGTATACTTCAGGATAAGCACTGAAAGAATAGTAATTGTACAGCTATCAAGGTGATGTGACGGGGAAGGGGGACAAGAATACATTATTAAGAAATAATGTATCAAAACACAAGGCAAGAAAGAAAGAAAACAGGAATATATAGAAGGTTAAGTAAATTGAAAGCAGATATAAAATGGGATATTTAAACACAAGTCCATCAGTGATTATATTATATGCTCCTATTAAAAGACAAAAATGGTCATATTGAACTTTTAAAATTTACTCTATGATGATTACAAATAATACATCCCAAAATAAGAAACAAAAAGTTGAAAATAAAAGGATGGAAAAGATACAACATGGAATTATAAAACAAAAAGGCTGATTAAATTATACTAATACAAGATAAAGTAAATAAAACCCATAACTAGAGACAAAGTGGGAAATGTCATATGAAAGGGTCAACCATCTTAAGCCATTCTTAATTTGTATTTACCTAATATCATAATCTCAAAATATAGAAAAAAAAACATAGAACTACAAGGAGAAACAGAAAAGTCAATAATCAGTGGGAAACATAATCACAATCTTCTCACTAAATGGTAGGAGTAAAGAAGATCAGTAAATACTTAGAAGATCTGAACAACATGATTAATAGATTATAAGTAATTGACTTGTGAATAACAGTACCCAACAACTACGAAATTACACCTTCTAAGGCACATATTATGCATTGTTAAAAATTAATCATATGCTGAGCCATCAAGAAAAACTCAACCAATTGCATAGGATTGAAATGATCAGAATATGTTCTGTGACGCAATTCTACTAAGCTTGAAATCATCAACAACAATAAAATTAGAAAATCTCCACATCTGTGTGAATTAATAATTATACTTATTATCTGATTAACTAATGATAAACTAATGTGGAATACAGCTATGCACATTCTCAGAGGGAAATGTACACTATTCATTACAAAAGAAGAAAAGATGAAGTTGATAAGCTAAACATTCACCTCACTAAGTTAGCCATAAAACAGTAAAATAAACCTAATTATAGTAAAAGGAACGTAAAAGATAAGAATCGAAGTTAAGAAAATAGAAAACAAATATACAATAAAAAGGATTGATAAGACCAAAATTGTTTCATTACAAAAATCAAAAATCAAAACATCTGATAATATTCTCCATAAAACAGATCAAGAGAAAGGCACAAATAACATCACAAAATATTAAAGAGATTATAAAATAATATTATAAAAAAAGATCCTAAGAAGATACTGTTGATAATATAATGAAATACTCACCATTCCTTTTCAACTGACATCCTTGCTAATGCATCATACTGACAATCCTTGCTAATGCAATAAGGCAAGAAATGAAATAAAAGGTACATAGATTGGGAAGCAAGATATAAAACTGTCCTTGTTCACAGATGGCACGATTATCTATGTAGAAAATGTCAAAGAATTGACCAAAAAAACCCTCCTAAAACAAATAAGTGATTATAGTAAGGCTGCAGGATACAAGGTTAATATAAAAATGTCAATTGCTTTCCTACATACCAGTAATGAACACGTGGAATTTTAAATTAAAAACAAAATATCATTTATATTGGCACCCACAAAATATACACATCTATATGAGAAAAACTACAAAACTCTGATGAATGAAATAAAAATACTAAATAAATGGAGAGATATTCTATGTTCATTGATAGGAAAGCTTAGTATGTCAAAAATGTCCATTCTTCACAACTTGATCTATAGATTCAATTCCCAATCAAAATCCCTGCAAGTATTTTATGGATTTTGGCAAACTCATTCCAAAGTTTATATGGAAAGGCAAAAAAACAAAAAAACAAACAAACAAAAAAAAACCAGAATAACCAACACAATGTAGAAGAAGAACAAAGTTGATGGACTGAGGCTAACCAACTTCATGACTTACTATAAAGCTATAGTAATCAAGACAGTGAAGTACTGAAAGAATACACAAATCGGTCAGGGCAACAGAATAGAGACCTCAGGAATAGAAAAGAACTCCCATGAATATAGTCAACTGATCTTTGACAAAGAAGCAAAGATAATAGAATGGAGCAAAGATAGTCTCTTCAACAAATGGTGCTGGAACAACTAGACATCTACATGCAAACAAACAAACAAACAAACAAAAAACCCTGGACACACACACACACTCTTCACAAAAATTAACTCAAAATGGATCACAGACCAAAATATAAAATGTGAAACTATAAAACTCCTAGAAGGTAACACGGAAGAAAACCTTTAGGATCTTGAGTGCGATGATGTCTTTTTTGATACAACACCAAATGCATGATCCATGAAAGAAATAATTGATAAGCTGGACTTTATTAAAATTTAAAACTACTTCTCTGAAAAAGACAACTCAAGAGAATGAAAAGACAAGCCACAGATTGGGAGAAAATATTTGCAAAAGATGCATCTGATAAAGAACTATCAATCAAAATATACAAAGAACTCTTAAAACAATAATAAAAACAGCCAGAGTAAAAAATGGGCCAAAGAACTCAATAGACACCTCACCAAAGAACAAATGAATATATGGCAAATGAATATATGAAAAGATGCTCCATACTATAGGTCGTTGAAGAAATGCAAATTAAAACAATAAGATACAACTCCACACCTATTGGAATAGCCCAAATCTGGAACACTGACCAAACCAAATGTTGGCAAGGATTTGGAGCTATAGACACTCTTGCTGGTTGCTGGTGAGAATGCAAAGTGGTACAAGAACTTTGGAAGACAGTTTAGCAGTTTCTTACAAAACTAAACATACTTTTACCATGTAATGCAGCAATCATGCTCCTTGGTATTTACCCCCAAAAAGCTGAAGATTTATGTCAACACAAAAACCTGCACACAGATGTTTATGACAGCTTTATTCATAATGGTCAAAAATTGAAAGAAACCAAGATGTCCTTCAGTAGGTGAATGGATAAACTGTGGCACATCCAAACATAGGAATATTACTGAGTGCTAAAAAGAAATGGTCCATCAAGCCATGAAGAGAACCTTAAGTGCCTATTACTAAGTGAAAGGCCAATTCGAAAAGGTTACATATTGAATGATTCCAACTATATGACATTCCAAAAAAGGCACACCTAGGGAGACATTTAAAAAGTCATGGTTGCTAGGGATGAGGGGGAGGGGAAAGAATGGATAGAGCAGAGGGGATCTTTAGGGCAGTGAAAATACTCTCTAGGATATTATAACGATGGATGTATGTCATTACACATATATCCAATCCCACAGAGAGTATACCAACAGTGAATCCTAAGGTAAACTATGGATTTGGGTAATGATGATGTGTCAATGTAGGTTTATACTTGGTAATAAATGTACCATTCTGGTGAGTGATATTGGTGATGGGGGAGGCTGTGCACATGTGGAGACAGGCGGTACATGGGAAATCTCTGATGGTCCTCTCAACCCTGTTAAAATTCCTGCTCTAAAAATAAATTCTTTAAAAACATATACAATGAAATGCACAAATCTTAAAAAATAAATCTAAGAATTAGAAAAATCAGAATAGTCCTATAATGCTAAAATTTATCAAATCCGTAAGTAAAAACTCCCACCAAAAGAACTCCAGATCCAGGTTTTATTGGTGAAGAAATAACTACAATTCAACACAAATTTTTCAGAGAAAATAAAAATAGTTTCATTTTCATGGCTAACATTTTTATAAGACTTGATGCCAAAACCTGACAAAACCATTACAAGAAAGGAATTGTGGACCAGTCTCACTCATTAACATATGATTCCAGTAGTACACACAGATAGCAAGACTTAGTATTACAAAAATATTGGTTCTCCCTCAAATTTTTTATATATTCAAAGAAATCATGTTTAAAACCCCAACTTTTATTTCTAAAGAAACTGAAAAGCATTTCTCAATTATATAATAATGCAAGTGGCTGGGGCACCTGGGTGGCTCAGTCGGTTAAGTGTCCGCCTTCGGCTCAGGTCATGATCCCAGAGTCCTGGGCTCAAGTTCTATGTTGGGCTCCCTGCTTGGTGGGGAATCTGCTTCTCCCTCTGCCCCTCCCCCCTGCTCATGTTCTCTCTCTCTCTCTGGAATAAATAAATAATTTTTTTTTTTTAAATTACCAATCTACAGTTACAATGAAACGATATGGACAGCCTTTGCAAACACAATGAGCAAAAAAGCCAGACACAAAAAATTGCACACTGTGTGTCTTGGCCCATTCAGAATGGGCTATAACAGAATATCATAGACTGGACAGCTTGTACAACAAACATTTATTTCTCACAGTTCTGAAGTGTGGGAAGGTGCTAGAACATTCAGCATCTGGTGAAGGCCCTCTTCCTGGTTCACACGTCAACCTTCTTGCATTCACATGGGGGATGCGGTGAGGGAGCGCCCCAAGGTCTCTTTTATAAAGGCACTAATCCCATCATGAGGACTGCACCCTCGTGACCTCATAACCTCCCACAGGCCCTCTTCTAACACCATCACATTGGAGGTTAGGTGTCAACATATGAATTTGGGGAGGAACACATACATTCATTCTATAGCACTGCATAAGCCAATAATAAGTTCAAAAGGAAGAAAAACTATAGTATGAAAAGGAAGTGGAAGAAGAAAACAGGTAAGAAATGGAAGCGTCCAGGAAGAGGCTCTCTCAGGTGTTGGCAACAGTCTCTTTTTGACCCAAGCAGTGATTCCACTGGTGATGACTCACTGAGCTTCACATATACGTTTGTGCCCCATTCTTAAGTGTGTTTACTTCACATAAAAAGAAATAGAAATTTTGCAATAATATCAATAAAATTTTATCTCTAGGAATTTTATTTTCTAGCTATAATGCGTAAGCATATTAAAAATTAGGTTCTCGGGGCACCTGGGTGGCTCAGTCGTTGGGCGTCTGCCTTTGGCTCAGGGCGTGATCCCGGCGTTCTGGGATCGAGCCCCACATCAGGTTCCTCCGCTGGGAGCCTGCCTCTTCCTCTCCCACTCCCCCTGCCTGTATTCCCTCTCTCGCTGGCTGTCTCTCTCTCTGTAGAATGAATAAATAAAATCTTTAAAAAAAAAATTAGGTTCAAGCACAATTTATGAAAGCAAAAGACTGAAAAACAGCTCAAGTGCTCATCAATAGATGACTGGCTCAATAAATTACAACACATCCAGGAACACTATGGAAACTTTAAAAAGAATAAGGCATCTCTATGTGTACTAATATGGAACAATCTCCAACATACATTTAAGCAAACCATAAGCAGGAAATACTTACGTAGAGTATAGAGTGTAGAGATGCTATCATTTCGTTGTGTGTAAAAATAAGGTAGCCCATACATGTATACGTGTCTATATATGCATAGAATATTTTTACAAGAATAGGTAAAATATAAAACCCAGTAAAAGTGGTTGTCTCTGAAATGGGGAATTGGAACACCAGTGGTCATGGATGGGAAAGAAAGTTTCTTTTCAATGTAACTATTGGCATCATGTGAACTTAATCACATATATGTTACCTTTTCAAAAGAATAAATTAAAAGGTTATATATGTGTGTGTGTGTGTGTGTGTGTGTGTGTGTGAAATAAGTCGAAATAATTTTATGAGCCCAATTCCCAATTGTTACATTTGAACATTTGTATGTATCATGACGCCCTTTCTTTTGGGAACTGACATGGCCTGAAGTAGAGGCAGGGAAACAAGTATCCATGAGGCCAAAAGACAAGGGGCAAAGCAGAGACAGGTTCCAGAGTCTGAACAGGGCCAGTGGAAAGGGTGAAGCCATAGAAGAAGCCAAAATGCTCAAGTCACGGACACAAGACAGAAGCGAAGGCTTAAGATGCAACAGAGCTGCAGAAGGAAGGCTGCCCAGGCGGGGAAAATCCTGTCAATAGTCCCTGCTTGCTCTCATGGGCCTGCTATTGCTGGCAAAGTTTAACGGGTCAAGGATGAGAAGATACCATGCTCTTTACTTATTTACCCATTTATTTGTATCGATCCAAAATACGATCAGCCCCAGAATGAAATCTTTCCTCCACAATACCTGTTTATAGTGCTGTACACACAGTGGCCTTAAAAAGGAGCTGTTGATTCACCCCATTTCCTAAAGCATAAAAACATAACACTTTCTTCCAAGTGGTTTAGCAGGTTTTCACACTGTCAGCCTGGCAGCAAACCTAGGCCACAGGCTGATGGGCAAATGAGGACATAAAAAGATACTAGCCTTTGATTATCTTTGCTTTGTGTCCGTCATCTGATCATTCCATATTTCAATTGCATATTCCACACTATTTCTGTTAAGCAGATTCATCCTGTTAACAACCATCATGCCAACATTTTACCTTTAAAATCTGTTGAAGGGATGTGGCTTTTGAAGAATATATCCCGGGGTATCAGACGTCACACTAAGTGCTCGGTTGCATCAATCCCCAGGACTCTACAGACTCCCATGAGGGCAGAAAAGCATATAAGGGAAGCAAACTGAACAGAGCGACAGTGCCAAGGCCACGATACAAAGGAGATCCACTTTCCAAGTCATCTTCTAGCCAACAGGGTCCTTTTGGCATTTAACACATCTACAGCTTCTGTATTGGGATGCCAAGTTTAGTCTCTGTGCAGTTTTTGTAAATCACATCCAAAATATGAGTTGGAAAAAAAAATGCACCTTCTTATGAGCCCACTGTGTACTTGAAAGACCCAGTGCACAAATCATTTGCACCTGTACCATTTCCATCCAGTTCTAAGCTAATTTTAAAAAGGCTCTGAAAGCCTGCCAACAGCACATGTGCACAGAAGATAAAATGTAATAGCAATTAATCCAATCATCTCTGATTTAACGTTAATTTAACCCAGTGGATTATGTCTTGTTTTGTGTGCAACTGTGTTGATCCTGCTACATTTCAGAGAGCCCCCAAATCAATCAAGTCACAATCCCTAATTGCAGTCAAAATGGGGAATTCCACTCAGCAGGGCCCTTCTCTGGAGTATCTATTCCTCCCAAGGAAGAAAGGGAAGTCAAAGAAAGAGGCGTCTCTAATAGCAGGCTGCTAACATCACAGCTGATGGTGTCAGGACTAGCTCTGAAGAGTGGCCTCGTGTTTGCTGGCATATTCAATTGCACTGGGGCTTCTTGCCAGAATGCACAGGAAAGGGCCGTCGGAGAAAAGCCAATGGAAGTATAGCTGCTGTTTAAACTAGAAACAAACAACATAAAAAATTCTGGGGGTACAATGCCTTCCTTTCTCTTCATTTGCAATATTGATTGAATGACTGTAGCAGTTAAAGACCCTTATTAGGACAGCAGTAATGGAAAACTAATGCCATGCTAACCCCCTGAGTCTGATTTAACTGGGTTACAGTGTAGATCTACTTCTTGGAACCAAGGCTGATGGGGGGAACATTAGTATTATCATGCACAAGGAATAGAGAGATTTTCAGGTTGCTAATTCTTTCTGTTTGGGTTTTATTGAGAATTGAAATAATGAAAAGTGTTGCCTGGGCTCAGGGGCAGCCCCAGAAGTTCAATTGCAGTTCAGCTTTAGTTAAGGATTAGTTAATAGATACTTCACATAAAGTGCTACCATGTTCTTTTTCATAATTTTTCTCTCCCCTCCTCCCTTCCTTTGCAGCTGAGAATAATTAACTGTTCTTTTGTGAGTGTCATTTGTTCTCAAGGAATTAAATGCCACCTTATTTCCCAGAACAAGAATTCAACTGTCATAATTATAGCTTCATTTCAGAAGCAAAAAAAAAAAAAAAAAATCATAATTTATTACAGATTGTTCAGCATGTGAGATAGGTTTAAATGTCATTGGAAGTAAATTGTGGCATGTCATGAAGGGGTTTTAGCCACCACTGTAATTGATTTATAATTTCACATTTAAAATGAACAACATTCACCCATTGTTCTTGTATTATATAACTCTGACAGCAATCCCTTGAGAATGAAGCATTCAACTTGGTCAATACACAATAATAATAATAACAATAACAATGATATGCCAATTTTAAAGATAAGTAGTGAAATTAGCATAAGCACTAAGAACATATGTGTTAAAAATGGAAGCTCAATCTCTATAATACAAGGTAAAAATCTATTCTAGAAGGAATGCATTTTGATATTAGCATTGAACGCCATAAAATTAAACGACTCTCAGGGGTTTTAATGAAACTCATAAAATTAAGGACCATCAGAATTAAGGTTTAAACTGTTCTCTACCTAGAGTTATAAAGAAAGATACAATAATTGGAGAAGGTGGAGATGAATTTTTCCATGTCTAATTTCAAGCAGATTTAGAATAATTCCACTTTGAACAGTAATTTATTAGGTTTGCAGTGTGACCCTAAGCTCCCAGGATTACATAGTGACCATAGGCGGTATGGTGGAAGGATTATGTAAATACTCGACAGACCGCTAAGTGCCTACACATCTATTTTGTGCAAGATGAATTGAGTCCTATGATGGTTCTCATTCTTCAAAATCATATCGATGGGTTTTCATCACTTGGATTAGGTATAGAAATAAACACAAACTCACACAATGACAGGGACAAACTGTGCTTGTTGGGAACCAAACTGCATAAGCCATGCTTTAGGCAAAATCATAATCTTCCCAACCTACCCCCCCATTCCAAAACCTACAGCCTTTTCCCTTCTGGGAAAGCCAGTGCTTCAGTCTGTTTTTAAAAAGTCAATACGATGGTCTAGATAGTCTAGAGAAGCTTTTGAAAGGCAAGGCATGGTAGGCTGAATAATGGCACCCCAAAATGCTGGCGTCCTAATCCCCAGGACCTGTGAATGTTGCATTATACGGCAAAGGGACTTTGCAGATGGGGTTAACTTACGAATTTTTGAGACAGGGAGATTATCCTGGATTATCTGGGCAGGCCCTACATGTAATCACAAATGTCTTTATAAAAGGCAGGTAGAGGAAGACTTGACTACAATAGAGGAGAAGAGGATGTGACCCCAGAAGCAGTCAGGAGCCAAGGAATGTCGGCAGCCTCTAGAATTGGAAGAAGCAAGAAACAGAGTCTCTGGTGGAGCCTCCAGAAAGGACCAAGCCCAGCTGACACCTTAATTTTAGCCCCATAAGACTCATTTTCAGAAGTACAAGAGAATATATTTGTGCTGTAGTAAGCCACGAAGTTTAAGATAATCTGTTACAGAGGCAACAGGAAACACACACGTTTGATTCACTACAAAGTCTGTCCCAAGATCAAGTTATCTCTGTATTGAGGACAAACCACGGGTCTGACCCCCATTCTGGCTTGGCACTGAGGCTTCCAGCTTCATCAGGACCTGGACTTGTCCTCTGCAGGCACTTAGGCAGTTCCTACAGCTGTCCTCGTTAGGGAACAGGAATCCAAAAACTAGACGACGCTGCCGATTTTTTTTAACGTTGAACTTGATTTGAAAGTCACTTTTTGAGGAGTTAAATAAATGTAGTGCTTTAAAATGAACTGTGATATTATTTACGGCTTATAGGAGATTGCATTTATTTGAAAACATTAATTTATTATGAGATTTCTGAAATATATAGCTTGTGACTTTTCCAAACAGTACTCTCTTGATCAGGTAAATGATTGCTTTGTAGCTGCCACTTACCATTCAGTCAATGTTTGCAGGATGTCAAGGATGTCAGTGCAAATTTTAGACCCAGTTTTTGAAACAGTTATTTATTCAGTCTGCCATAATGAGAAGAAGAAATAAGATACTTTTAATAAACTACTGGAATGATACACAAAACAGTTTTATCTGGGGTCTCTGGACAGTAATTTTTTATTACAAATATTTTAGGAGAATTTTTTGTTCCTCTCTCTTTGATCCTCCACCAGGGGTCACCTTCTGAGTTTTTCTGTAACCATTTCCATCTTTCCCTGTCCTATCACTGGATTTGGGACGGCCACCACTGGACCTAAGTCATTAAAAATCTAGGAAAACTCAGTCTCAGGGGGAAAAAAAGCAAGACTCAGTCTAGCCTCATTAATTTCACTGAAAGGTGAGGCTCACGGTCATCTTTCTAGCATCAGTCTATTACTCATTAATTCACTCAACAAACATCATTTTACACTGTGCAATGTCACTGAGACAGACAGAAGGGGGAAGCAAAGAAATCCTACCCAGTACTACAGACTATATCAGGTAATGACTTTCGTTTACTGTGCGCTTCCTATATGTCAGGGGTGCTGATGAATCACATTACATAACTTAACAAATATGTCCCGTGAGACAGTTATTATTACCGCCTACTTATAAATGAGGTAGTTGAGACTCCGAGGATAAGAAATGCACCCAAATTCCGCGAAGCAGTTCAGGGGCAGAACTTGAGTTCAAATTCTAACTATTCCAAACCGGTGGTCCTAACCTCCTTGATAGAATAAAACAAGTTATTTGCCGGAGGGAAACTAGAAAGGGTGTGGCATGAGAGTGTGGATGGCATCCCCTCAGTGATAGGGAAGACTGTGTGAGAGCAGTCGTACTTAACCTAGACTGTGAGGACTGAGAAGGAGCTGAATTTATGCGGATGGGCCAGTGGGTCATTGCAGGCAGAGGGAATGACCACAGCAAAAGCGCTAAGGAGGGAACGTACGGAACACATGGAGGGAAAGGCTCAGCATGACCAGATGTGTAGGTCTGCACAAGCAGCATCACCGGGTGTCAGATCGCAGAGGGCCCCAAGCACGCACTGCGGGATGTGCTATGGTGGAGGGAGTGGAGAGCGGGCATCAAGGAACCGGCCAAGATTAGACGGGGAAATGTGACATCCCTCTGTCGACTAGAGTTCTGCTGCAAGCAACCATTAACATATTCCAACTAATATCAGGCATTAAATACTGAACTGGAAAAATCATAAAGGCTTTTAAGTAATTAGTATCACACAAACTGAAACATAACTGATGTCAAAAAAGAGTGATATTCCGAATAAGTCATGTTATTTCTGAAGCATACCACCTCTGCTCTTTATTTCAAAGAAAACAAGTGATGTGCTCTGGCCAGGGGTCAGGGTTGTGAGTCAGAGAACACCAACACTCCTGCCTCCGGGAGTTTACAGGACTACGGGGGAACGTGATAGGTTGGTTAAGGGAATACAGGTAAAGCAATGTTTCTAGGTAGAAGCATTAAAGCCAAGTGTGATCACACCTACATGTGGAATCTCAAAAACCAAACAAACAAACAAAAATGAACTGACAGACACAGGAAACAATATTGATGGCTGCCAGAAGCAAGGGTTACAGGAGGCGCAGCAAAATGGGTGAACATCGCCAGAAGACACAGACTTCTTAGTTATAAAATAAATAAGCCCTGGAGATGTAATACATAGCATGACTACAGATAATAATTCTGTATTATATATTTGAAAGTTCTCATCACAAGAAAAAAATGTTTAACTATGTGTGGTGAGAGACGTTAATTAGACTTATCGTAGTGACCATTTCACGATATATACACATTTCATATCGTTATGTTCTACACTTGAAGCTAATATAATGCTATAGGTCAGTTATATTTCAATATTTTTTAAATGCCAGATGTGTACTTGGCCATGGTTTCCCTTTTTCCTTTGCTCTGAGCCCAGCAATATCCCAGAGAGAACTGGGGGTGGCTCTCCATTAGCCTGGACCCTGATACGGCACAGAGCCACAGCCAGCTCATGACGGAAACGCAACAAGAGCAAGTGGGCAACCTTTGCTGCTGTAAGCCTGTAAGATCCTGAGGCCGGTTGTTACTACAGCGCAACTTACATAAGCCGACTGATACAGCAAAGATGACAGCACACACGATCACAATATGAGGTCAGGTGCATAAGAGAAATATGGGATTTCAAAGGAGGAAAAGATCATTTATGCCTAGATCACATCAGCAACAGCCCAGCCAAAACATTTACTCTTTTTTTTTTTTCCAGTGGCCTTTTGTTTTGTTTCACTTGACTTTGCTTTACATTTAGCGCTGTGTAAAACGGCAATCTGACAACTGCCTCTGAGCACACCAACTACCCTTCCCTCATTCTCTCCTTTGCACCTGACCCTCAGTTCCTACACACTTTCAAGGTCGGTCATCAAGGACAGCGGAAGTGCCGCAAGGCAGTGAGTAAGCCACTCGTTCACTCCACAGACCTTCACTGAACACCTGCCACGTGCAGGCTACGTGAGCACCAGAGACTCAGAGGTGGAAGACGAGTCCCCAAAGTTTCTCCTCATCTAGTGAAAGCTCAGCCCGGAGCCACTCAATCCCTGTGGACTTCCCTGGGTACTCTGGGCTACCAAAGAACACATGGCACATGAAAGAGAGAGATCTAGGAGCCCCGGCCATGCGAGGGGGGAGGAGTGGTATCAGGAAACACTTCCCGATTGAAGTGAAACCTGAACTCAGTGTCGAAGGAAGAAAAGGAGTTAACCAAAGGGAAGCAGGAACCACCATGGGCAAAAGTACAGAGCAGTGGGGCTCGGCTTCCAGAGAGCTGCCCTGTCTGGACAGAGAGCGAGCCAGGAGGGTGGGGCAACAGAGAAGGGAAGACTGAGAAAGGCCTTAGAAGCCACACGAAGAAGTCTGGATTTTATCCCACAGCCAGTCAGAAAGTTGGGGTGCGGCATGGTCCGATTTGCATTTTGGAAAGATTTCTCTGGTACCTCCAAGCAGGAAGGATGTGAGAGGGGTTGGCAGCCCTTAGATCAGGGAAGTTAGTTAGGAGGCTCTTTCTATAATCCAGATGAGAAACTGACAGAGTCGGAACTGAGACAGGACCTGCTTGCTGCTCTGAAATACGAAGGAAATAGAGATTCTCAAAGACATTTAAGGAGGAAATTAGCTCCTAGCTGGTAAACAGCAAGGCCAGCAAGGAAGCACCCAAGCTCTTCTGTTCCACTCTGCCTCAGTGAAGAGCTCTGAATTTTTTACATTCGTATTATAGCTTTTGCATTAAGTGCCAAACTCATAACTTGATTTGTTATAAAATTATTCTCCTATTCCTTTCCTCTTTCTAGGCCCCTTACTCCATTCATACTTGTAAATATGTTCCTAACAAATGTGCTCATTCACTCATTCATCCCACAGATGTTTACTGACTACCCATTACGTAGAAGACACCGTTAGTTCCAGGTGCAGGGTACATAAGAAGAACAAAACAAAGTCCTTGCCTCATGGAACCGGCAGCCTACCTCACATATATAAATACATAAACAATTACAAAATGCAGATCTCTATGAATGAACAGGAACAGAATGCCAAATCAAGAATAGCAGCTGTACATGTGCAGTCAGAGAAGTGTCCTGGAAGGCTCACCCAAAAAGTCAATCAGCTGAGATGTAGGCACTAATATGTTTACATTTAATTTATATGGTATCATTCAATTTAAAAAGGTGTTGGTACATCTAAGCTGGTGCTATTACCCCCAAACACTAGCATTTAAAATACAAGATCACATTCTCCAAATAGCAAGCTAGGCCTCCAACTGAAGGGGCAGGAGGGGGAGGTTGGGAATAGGGAACTCTAGCCCCTTCCATCTCTGGGCTCACTGAGGCCATAAAGCCCCAGGGATCTCTGAGAGGGGCTCACTGGAGCACTGACTTCGGTACTGACTGAGCATGTCAAGCAGATCTCGCAAGAGGCCATGATGAGGCTGGATAAGGGTGATACACTTAGCGCTGAGTTCTAACGTTCGACTGACTTGCACGACTGTGGCCCATTTTCGTGAAACAGAACCAGAATCCTTATTAATGATTTCTTTTCAAAATGTCACCAGTTAAAGAGAAATTCAGTGAGTTCTGCCTTAGTCCAAAGTTCTCTTTGTTGATAGCTCAAAGATGGAAATTCCAGATCACTCGCCCAACGGCCTTCGTGCCGGGCCTATCTGCAGCAACCTTTTCACAGAGTAGCTCTTGTCACCTAAAGATAAAGAGTGTCTGCTAGAGAGCTGAGCCCAGTTCCCACTCGGGGCCCCACCGGACTCATGGCTTTTCTGCAGATTGTGGAGTCTGCTGACAACTGGGCTCTGGCCACCAGCCCACAACCAGCAGGACAGTGACCACCCTCAGCCATGAGCCAACAAGGTTGGATTTAAACCACTGACCAACAGGTAAAAGGCGCTCTACTTGATCTTGGCTCTTCCACACCACCCCTTCATCTGTCATCATTTCCCCAAGCCCAATAATTTGATAAAAAAGGATTTGATTAAGTGCAAGATTTATGAGTTTCCACACTGAGACAAATAGTAATTCAATAGAAGCTCATTCTAGAAAGAGGGCTAGAATATGAACCAGATTCTCCATTCCTTTATCTACATCTCTACATTCACACACACACACGCAGACGCACGCACACACACACACACCCCCACACATACCGTTTGGCAACTTGTCACTCAGAAAGACTAATGATAGTTATTCACTTTGCACATTTGGCAGATATAATGGGAGACTACTTTGGCAGTGATCAAAAATCATCTTCCTTTATGGTTCTTAATCAAAAATTTATTTCCCATTGACTAACCCCAGGAAAAGGTTATCATCTACTTCAGTCTGTACTTATTTCACTACTAACAAGAGATCCTTTTCTCTCCCATCCTCAGCAATGCAGAATTACCATCATTCGCAAGACCTCTTCGGGTTCCTTGACCAGAAGAGGCATTTAGCTATGTCATCCATGATGTATTGCACATTTAATTGCACTATGCAGCTATTCAAAAAGCATTCAGAAGTAATCATTTGGCATTAATATCCCAGGGCAATCCAAGGTCACAGTACATTAAAAACTAATTCACAGTGGTTCAAGAATGCATTTTTCATATATGGAGTAACATAATTCTTTTATGATAAAAATGATAGTGGTATTACAGAATGATGAGATACAAGATATTCTGAATATCTATCATCGGCCCTACTGTACAAATGGCAAAGTCAGACCTTTGTTCTTCTCATAACTCAATACACCACTAACCTGTATTAAGCACTACTGACCATGTTAACCTTTTATATAACTGACCATGTTTTAAGGAGCAACAGCTCCTTGTTTATTATCAGAGACAATACAAGCATTTAATACTTATTGTGATAATTTCACTCTCAAATCATATTTTCTTTTCTAGAGTCATTCTATATAAAATTATAATATCCCCATGGGTAACTAAAGGCTTTTTAAAATTACACACACACATTTCTATGTGTCTGTGTGTGTGTGTCTGTGTGTATCTTATCAACTGTCTTCCAGGAATGTTGTGGGAGATGAAATCATTATAACTTGCATCAAACATCTATCATGCTACAGAAATAGTGTCCTGAGGCAACAGGCCCTCCAGACGACATCGAATGGGCAGGCTCCATCCTCCAGGACCTATCATCTCTCACACCCCATACCATTAGCAGCACTGTACCACACTTTGTTGCCATTCAGCCGGCAACGTATCAGGAATTATTTCAGCACTTCACAGACAATATTGTCATTTGTTAATATGCTAAGCTCTGCATCCAAAGATACCAGCTTACATTATGAACCACATGTGGGTTTTTTTTCCCTATGTCTTTATAGTTCACTTCCCAAAATCCATCTTTCCAATCATTCCCTCTAGACTGGACACAAGTCATACGTTTTGTCCTATTCAGAGGGTCATTCAAAAGAACCAACATTTAGGACACTGTTCTAGATCCTGAGTGTGGGCTGAGATTGGGCATACCTATAACGGAGATAAGATATCAAATCACAAAGTGCAAATGAAGTGTAAGCTCTGGCCAGTGAGAACAGAAAACCAGAACAGGTACTACATGACTAATGGTCAATGAGCAGTGCAGAAGCAATAACGTCACTGGTCTCCACCTGTCCTTTCTGTCGGCCCCCAGGACAGCCGCACTATAGCTCCTAGAACATGTGTTCACAGTTCACCCCCTCCGCTGCCTTTCCCCAGACCCCGGAGAAGTTCTTTTTCCAGCACTGCAAGGGAAAGGAAGAACCTTAAGGATCTGATGAAATAAGAGACATGAATGGGATCTGGGAAATGATGCCAAAGGTGAGCAATGGGATAGATCATTTAAACCACTAGAAACCTCTATTTTCAAACAATTTTTAACACAAAAAGCCAGCATTGGGTAAATTAGGGAAACCAGTAGTTCTGACTACACGTAGTTTAAATAGGAGGGTCTCTACATCTGTATAACTGACTATCAGCTTTCCTAGCTGCAGTCCATAAATCCACAGGCAATGAAACCTGGGGGAGTCCTCAGACACATAAACAAGGTGCTCGGGACTCTTCCCCTCTTGGTGATGAAGGCTGGAGCATTTCTCCCTCCCACTCTTCCTTTTTTTCTTTCTCCCTTTTCTCTTCCTCTTACCTGATTCCTTATGAATGTACCTTGAGGACTAGAAGGATAATACCAAACTTAGAAAGGGAGAAGTTAGAAGAAATGGAATAAAATATGGTTGGTAACCCAAAAATTTCACAAAGGAGGCACCACTACATGAGATCAGTCTCCACCGTTTCCAAGTAGCCGGTTTCTCCATCACAGGTCCTTGGAAAACCAGTAAGACTGACTGAAACAAATAAATCTAACGGTAGCACTGATTGCGGTCTGCATTTTAACATTTCTCATTTGAAGAGTATCTTAAATGTGCGCACCCTGGCCCTTCCCACCCTCCTATCAACCAGCAGTCCTAGACAAATCTTAGAGTCTCAGCCATATATTAGCCTCTCTCATGAACAGAGTGAGGGAAGCAGGACTTCCTAATAAAATAAGTTCCTTATAAAACAAAGTAACTTTAATAATTTCTTCAGGCACGTTTATTGTTATCCTCACTCCCCTCAATAGCATTATCATCATCAAAATCCCATGTGTCTATATTCCTAGCAAACGATACAGAGAGAAGAGAGAAGAAAGCTGGACAAAAGTTGCCAATCCTGAGTTCTAGTGTCTGTCGCTACCAAGCTTCCTGATAGTATACAAGTCACTGAAATACTCTGGGCTTTCTTTTCATCATCTCTAGGATGAAACGGTTGGAATAAGCTCTCTAGTTTCCCTTCTAGATTTAATTTTCTATAATTTTTTATTCTAATTTAGAACATTATCATTTGGCAAAAACTACCCACGTGGACAGAACTGATCATGGAAAAGTTGATTCAGACTTAAAAACTAAGAGGGTAGGGGCAACTGGGTGGCACAGCGGTTAAGCGTCTGCCTTCGGCTCAGGGCGTGATCCCGGCGTTCTGGGATCGAGCCCCACATCAGGCTCCTCCGTTATGAGCCTGCTTCTTCCTCTCCCACTCCCCCTGCTTGTGTTCCCTCTCTCACTGGCTGTCTCTATCTCTGTCGAATAAATAAATAAAATCTTTAAAAAAAAAGATTAATATATTTAAAAAAAAAAACTAAGAGGGTAGTCTTACCTTAAATATGAAGGTATCTTAAATATGAAGAAACTGGTGTTCTAAACAGTTTAATTACTTGCCCAACCGAGGTCAGTAAGATTATGAGCAGTGGGGTCAATAATCAAATTCTGATAGGGCTGAACAGAGACTATGGGGTCAGATCTGGATTTTAATTTTGGTTTTACTACATGCTGTGTGACCTCAGGCAAGTTGCTTAAGGTCTCTGAGCACCGATTTTCTCATTAATATAAATGGTAATAATATGTTACCTATATCTCAAGATTGTTATGACTTAACACAGGTGAACGATACCTACTGAGTGTTCGACACCTTGCAGGGGTGCAGAAGGGTTAGTTTCTTTTCTCAGCTACATCATGCTGCTCATTGTTTACCAAAGGGAAGGTAAGTGTTAGATCTAACACCGAGTACTTGTTAGCAGCCATTGTTGTAGTGTCTGGTGGACTAGGATTTAATCTCTGTGTCCTACTGCCCTCTTCTGGATCTCCAACATCAGATCTGCTTGGGAATTCAGTTTATTGGTTCCTAACCGAGCAAACCCTGGACATGACTCCACAATGCCTACTCCAGAGACGCAATGGAAGCAATTACTGGATGCACAGGTGTACATTTAGAGCAGAAAAGATAACATGATTTCTAACTGCCACAGCTGGTATGTCGAAGTTATGATGAAGTGGCTTAAAGCACACTTCCTTTCATGCGTGTGCCAGGTAGTCTAACTCCGACAGTTCCAAGTGAGTCACAAACGCTGACCGAACGCGTGGAGAAACAGATACAAGTAACCCACACAACAGTTTGAGATTGACTTGGAAGGGAATCCTAACCTAACGAAGGTTAGTCATAACTCCTAGACTAATGGTTCTAGGAGCCATTCGGCTTTAGTGCGTATTTCTGTAAGCTTTTAAACTTTAATTATATTTATTCACGCAAATATAATACATCTGTTTCTAATTCACTTGCATCTTTTGTAACAAACTGTTGTTTTATACCAAGTTGATGTCCAAAAAGCCAAAGACATCCTTATAAGTGGTTCAAATGTTTAGAAGTTTTTCTTAGGTAAACATGGTGAAATGTATCAGATGCATTGCAAAATATCTGAGGTCCAAGTTGTAGGCATATCAAAGAATAATTCACAGAGATTTGAAAATGCAGAGTAACACTCATTTCAAGCCAACACTAAAATTCAAATTTCTACCAGAAATGAACCAAAAAGAAATAATCTGTTGTATTACCTGATGGTTTACCACAGGTATAAGTATATGGGTAATCCAAATTTTATTTTTGAGAAAAATGCAGAAACACCTAGACAGTATCTTAGACTTTTCACAATCAAGATTAATGTTTTAAGTTTGCTGTACTCGATATCAGTACAACTTTAGAAAAAAATAATAACTCTTGACTTGGAATAGTGGGTGGGTTAATAGATTTGATGGATGGATGAATGGTTCAACAGAAGGGATACCCTTAGAATTTTTAAAATTCAGTATATTTTTTTCCAATTGCTTCCATGATCCATACATTCCAAACACAAGTTATTTTTCTCTATTATTTCAAATATTTATGTTATGATCAATACCATCTAAACGGAGATATACATTGCTTTAAAAAGTAAGATATAGCAAAATAGTAAGTCAAATTACATTTGAAATATGCTAAAGAGAAATTATAAACATTCTGAAAACAAATCCTTCTATAAAATGAAGAATGATTTTATGTGTCTAATCACAACTTTATTTATGATTTATAAATCTCTATTATCACACATTACCTGTGTTTAAAGAGGACTTTGAATTCTGATGCCTCCAACTTTGCTTTTTTCAAAATTGTTTTGGCTATTTGGGGTCTTCTGTGGTCCCATACAAATTTTAAAATTATTTGTTCTAGCTCTGTGAAAACTGCTGGTAGTATTTCGATAGGGAAAGCAAAGCTGGAGGCATCACAATTCTGGACTTCAAGCTATATTTCAAAGTTGTAGTCATCAAGACAGTATGGCACTGACACAAAATCAAATACATAGGTAAATGGAACAGAATAGAAAACCCAGAAGTGGACCCACAACTCCATGGTCAACTAATCTTCCTTCAAAAAAGCAAGAAAGATTATCCAATGGAAAAAAAAATAGTCTCTTCAATAAATGGTATTGGGGAAACTGGGCAACAACACGCAGAAGAATGAAACTGGACCACTTTCAGGGAGCCTGGGTGGCTCCGTTGGTTAAGTGTCTGTCCTAGCCTGGTGTCATGATCCGTTGGGCTCCTTGCTCAGTGGGGAGTCTGCTTCTCCCTCTTCCTCTGTCCCTCCCCCTGCTTATGCACTCTCTCTTTCTCTCAAATAAATATATAAATAAAATCTTTAAGAAAAAAAGAAAAGAAATGAAACTGACCACTTTCTTATACCATACACAAAAATAAACTCAAAATGGATGAAGACCTGAATGTGAGGCAGGAAACCATCAAAATCCTAGAGGAGAACGCAGGCAGCAACCTCTCTGACCCTGGCCACAGCAATTTCTTCCTAGACATGTCATCAGAGGCAAAGGAAACAAAAGCAAAGGTGAGCTATAGGGACTTCATCAAGATAAGCTTCTGCACAGTGAAGGAAACAAACAAAACTAAAAGGCAACTTGCAGAATGGAAGAAGATATTTGCAAATGACATATCTGATAAAGGGTTAGAATCCAAAATCTATAAAAAACTTATCAAACTCAACACCCAAAAAACAAATAAGCCAGTTAAGAAATGGGCAAAAGACATGAATAGACATGCTTCTAAAGAAGACATACAAATGGCTAACAGTCACATGAAAAGATGCTCAACATCACTCATCATTAGGGAAATACAAATCAAAACTATAATGAGATATGACTTCACACCTGTCAGAATGGCTAAAATTAAGAAGACAGGAAATAATAAATGTTGGCTAGAATGCAGAGAAAGGGGAACCCTCTTACACTGTTGGTGGGAATGCAAACTGGTGCAGCCACTCTGGAAAACAGTATGGAGGTTCCTCAAAAAGTTAAAAATAGGGGCACCGGGGTGGCACAGTCGGTTGAGTGGCCAACTCTTGGTTTTGGCTCACATGGTGATCTCAGGGTTGTGAGATCAAGCCCCGTGTGGGGCTCCGTGCTCAGCGGGGAGTCTGCTTAGGACCACCTATCCCTCTCTACTTCCTTTCCCTCTCCCTCCAGATCTCTCTCTCTCTCTCACATAAATAAATCTTTTAAAAAGTTAAAAATAGAACTACCCTACAACCCAGCAATTGCACTCCTAGGCATTCACTCAAAGGATACAAAAATGATTCGAAGGGGCACATGCATGTACCCCAATGTTTGTAGCAGCATCAACAATAGCCTAATTATAGAAAGAGCCCAAATGTCCATCAACTGATGAATGGATAAAGAAGATGTGGTATATATATATACAATGGTATATTACTCAGCCATCAAAAAAATGAAACCTTGCCATTTACGATGAAGTGAATGGAGCTAGAGTACTATGCTAAGCAAAGTGAGTCAGTCAGAGAAAGACAAATGCCATAGGATTTCACTTATTTGCAGAATTTAAGAAACAAAACAGATGAACATAGGGAAAGGAAGAAAAAAAAGAGAAGGAGGCAAACCACAAGAGGCTATTAACTATAGAGAACAAACTGAGGGTTGTTGGAGGGGAGGTAGGTAGGAAATGGGCTAAATGGATGATGGGTATTAAGGAAGGGCCTTGTGATGAGCACTGGGTGTTGTAAGTAAGTGATGACTCACTAAATTCTACTCCTGAAACCAGTATTACACTATATATTAACTAACTAGAATGTAAATAAAAACTTGAAACATAATAAATATATAAATATGTAAAAAATTAAAAAAAGAGGACTTTGCAGAGCAGTATTATTTATTAGAAAACACTAAGACCTGCCGTTTAGACTTGAGATTCATAAATGAGAAATAATATTTCCAACACCACCTAGCAAGAAGGGATGGAGTAGGAGCCAATCTCAGGACTGTAAGATACTACACGCGTGTGCTTGCACACACACGCACACACACACACACACATGCATATAATTCATACACCCATATACCCATCCAGCAAACACTAATGGTGTATAATCAAGACCCATATCAAAAATCATCTTTACAGGGGCGCCTGGGTGGCACAGCAGTTGGGCGTCTCCCTTCAGCTCAGGGCGTGATCCCGGCGTTATGGGATCGAGCCCCACATCGGGCTCCTCTGCTATGAGCCTGCTTCTTCCTCTCCCACTCCCCCTGCTTGTGTTCCCTCTCTCGCTGGCTGTCTCTCTCTCTCTGTCAAATAAATAAATAAAATCTTAAAAAAAGAAATCATCTTAACAAATCCCCAACATGCTCCAACAGAATGAACGGCCCTTTTCTCTGTTACCCAACCCACTTGCTCATTCTTCTATCATTGCCTTTATTGCATTATAATTATTGATTATATGGCTGTCATTTATCCAGACTATGAACTCAGCAAAAGTATGGGCTCTGTGTCTTATTGAGATTTTTATCCCAAGCACCTAGCCTGATGAGCACGGTAGATGCTTCAGTAAGTGTGGCTGCAAACAGGATAACTTATTTGAAATTCTCTGCTTGTTTTGTCTGTGTGTTGGACGCTAAATATGAGTCAGTTGACTTCTAAAACACTTCACCACCCACAACAACAGCCACGTCACAGTTAAATCAGTGGAAGTGGTGAGCTTTCAGTCACAGATGGCATTCAGCCATAGACTGGGCAACAACTTGGTGGGACCTGAAACATGAAACAGATAATCGGGCTAGATAACCTTTCGAGTTCCTTCCAAACATGATTTCCTGTGGTTCTAATGCAAGATGCTTCCTTTCTCATCTGCTCTTTTACCTCTGACTGCTTTGTGAGAATGGCTGAGGCAATGGCACTGACTTCTTGAATCCCTGAGAAGCTCTGAAATACTAGGGAGGCTAAAATGTACTTGTAAGGTAGATCCTGGCCCTATCACTCACCCAGGAAATCGGGTTAGACTGTCTCCTCTCTCCCTTGACTTCTCCTGAATTCTAAGGTTGCTCATCATTTTTTCCCTGATTTTGACTAAGACTCTCTTTCACATTTCCCAGCTGGAGCTCTTTCTCTCTCACTTACGTTGGCATTCTTTTGTCACACAGACTCTCCGACAAGTTTCAATCACAGCCGACACAAGCACGACTATATATGAGGCACTGTGCTGGGCACTTCATGTTATGTCATTCTGCCCGAAAGATGTAAATACACCGTGATTCCCACATTAAAGGGTCAAGGAACTAAAACCAAGCGACATGCCCCATGCCTACCACGAAGAAGTAGGACAGCTGCCATTCAAGCCCGTGGCTCTCCTACTTCAGAGAACATGGCCTCAACCACTAAGCCAGTGCTTCTCAGACTTTGTTGTGCGCACAGGGCATCTGTGGATCATGATTAAGCAGGTCCTGATTCAGTTGATCTGAATTGGGGCCTAAAGTTCCACATTTCTAACAAGTTTCCAGAGAGATCTGCTGGCCCTCTGATGATTTCTTTGAGTAGCAAGGGATGATGCCATTTGCCCTTCCTAAATTCTTCCTTGCCCTCAGGCTTTGAACATCCAGTTCTTTTCGCCCCCCCCCCCCCCGACTTGGCACACACCAGGAAGATAACTTGAGGGCACGGTGGGTGGGCTAACCATTTCTGGCACAAGCACTCTAGCCCATGCCATAGTTACCCACCACAGGGCTAATAAGCACCATGACTGCCCGCACAGAGCTAGGCAAGCAGCTTCAGTGCACTAAAGAATGGAGAGAAAGTGTTACGACTCCTTCCTCTCTGACCTGAACCCACCAGAATTTAACTTTAACTTATCAAAAGCAAATAAATAAAAAAATGCATTGATCTATTTTATGATATAGCATCCATAAATAGCTACTTTCTAATGCACTCGATGCTAAAATGTAAGGGTTTTTTTTTTTTTTCTTTTAAGCTAAACAAGAATACCAACACTGAAGGAAGATTGGGACAAGTAAATTTAATGACTTAATGTTGCACGATATAAAATCATTCCACTTGAATAACTTTTAATTAATTATAGTGCATATATGCCAATTATGCCTGATTTATTAAGAGAAGTTCAGCAGCACTGGATCCTGATATATAATACTGGTTGCCATGACATCCAGGCTTTACAAGGACATCTTAAGGATCATGATGCTAGTGTCAAGTGATAAGTTTGACCTTCTGGGCGTTTAATGATAGATGATTGTCCCACTGAAAACACCTCAGGCACGAGTTAGAAGCATAAAGGTTTTACGTGTATTCAGCTTCTTGTTTTATTGGAGACTGCGCATAAGCAACCATAAAGAAGTTACATCACTTAAATACAAGATCGTGCGTGTACCTGAGGGTAGGCACGCAGGTATACTTAGACAATTACATAATCATATATCATACGCACATATGTGCATTCAATTAACTATTTCATTCACCATGATATTCAATTAAAGAATGAACCTGGCGGAGGAAAGAACAGGTGAAGCACAGGGATTTCTGAGGCAGTAAAATTGGTCTCTATGATACTGTAATGGTGAATACATGACATCATCCATTTGCCAAAATCCACAGACCTATACAAAACAAAGAGTGAAACTTAATATAAACCATGGACTTTAGTTAATAACGTATTGGTATCAGTGCAGTAATTGTAACAAATAGACCTCACTAATACAAAATGTTAATAATAAGGAAACTCTATTTGGGGGCGGAAGGATGAGTGTGTGTAAATCTCTATACCACCTGATACCTGATCAATTTTTCTGTAAATTAAAAACTGTTCTAAAAAATAAAGTTTGTTAGTTGAACACACACATACACCCACACAGAACCACTAAAGTTCAAAAATTAAGGTGGCATAATCAAAAAATAAGTGTACTTCCAGGTAAGAAATTTAAAAATTGTGAAGTAGAAAATACCTATCTCATGAACTCTCCCCTTTTCATCCATCACTCTGTGTCCCCTCTCTGTGTTCCCCATCCACACTTGCACACACACATAGTGCGCTCATGCAGCCAGCCCTGCACTTGACCGGCACCTTCTGTCATCCTCACCGGGTCCTGACAGGAGTGCATCCAGATTCCAGACTCCAGCTTACCCATCAAAACCTACCCAGCCTGTGCCCCGCTTCCCCAGGACTGCTCTGCTTACAGGGGTGACCAAACAGAAAGAAGTATCTGGAAACCACTGCAGCGAACACATGCCTTCACTCCCACCAGAGAATGCCATGGCTCCGTGGCTTGGCTTCGTCAAAGATGCATGTCTTCAGCAGGCTCCCAAGAAATAATTTTAATGGCATGAAAAGTGTCTTTCAAATTCCAAGAACAAACTAGAGAGGGGACATTTTAAGGCATGTGAGCCATTTGATGGCTTCAAACCCACCACAACCACCTGAGGAGCTGTTCTCTCTGCCTTCTAGCTTTAAAAAAAAGGAAGAGACGTCTACTTTCTGTACCAGGTCTCAAACATGTCAATGAAGATTATCACATGAAGAGAAGACAGCCACTGTAGATATGTGTTCTTTCATTATGGCGGTCCTGCCTTCATCGTTGTCATTCCCCTGCTTGTTTTCCAAGACTATCAGTGCTCCTAGAAGCAGCTCTGGTTTTAGTCTCTGCCAGAGATTGCTACTGGCATTACTGGGATTGGGGAGATAGATGCAGGAGAAGGTTTGGAGCTGAAGAAAGAGACTAAGAAGAAAAAGTAAAGCAGCAAGTTGTAGCTCTTCATGAGTTCACGAATAGCTCAACGTACTTCCGGTAAGGTCATCCTATCTTTTAAAAAACTCGTTCTCTTGGATATTTTCTTTCTGCTCACATTCCCTTTCCCCTTGAGTCCCAGTGACTGTCTCTGAGCTTTATAGGAAGCCTTGGCCCCAGAATTGCACAGAACTGCTCTACCCCGCCTCAGTGAGGAGGCCTGGGAACTGCGCTCCCTGAAAGAATGATCCTCTGTCTGCAATTATTGTTATAAATGTTCCTCTGGAACTCACTAGTGGCCGTATGGTCTTTAGTTTTATTTGAGAACATTCTTGGCTTGTTTTCTATTAAAGGCAAGGCAGGCAGAGAGCATAGTAAATGAAAAGATATTTCCAGCCGGGTTCTCAGTGAGATTTACTTTTCAGTAAATAAAGCACCCCTGGGAATAAACTGCTCATCCTTTGAGATGTATTACTCTAGTTCCTATCATATCTGTCAATTCAGGAAAAGAGACAATTTGCTAAGTATCCTGTTTCCCTGGAAATTAATTCTTACGTGAACTGCTTCAATCACGTTGTCCTTTTACCTCCTAGATCAAATATAGACTCTTGGCCTCCTCTTCAGAGCCACCCACCACTCCAGCTCCTCTTTCAGAGACTCTCTTGCCCTCTTAACGGGCTGCGCTGTGACCAGCCCTTCAGCCACCTTCTGGCTTTCCTGCCTGTGCATATGACAGCCTCGGACTCAACTGCCTCACCATTAACTGATTCCATCCTAGAAGATGACCCAAACTGATTAAACTAAATTGTTTATTCTTTCCTGGAACACCTCACCAACTCCTTACTGTCTGCCTTAAGACCAGGTAGCCTGTTGTCCATTTTCTGTCCTTAGAATAGTCTTTGGTATTAAAAATGGACTACCAATGAGGCCTACTTGAACTATCAGTTCCTACGTGCTCCAGTCCTACCCCCACCAGCAAGTGAAGTCAATACATTTAGCCTTTGCTGGTACCCAGTGCTGGGGTTGTCTGAGCAACCATTTCCCTTTCGAGGTTCTTAACCCTTTGAGAGCAGACAATAGCGGCCAGAAGAGAATCAAAATCCCCAATTGGATGCATTGCTTCAAAAGCTGGCTTGGAGAATGTTGCAAGGCTTCTCTCCTCTCTCCCTGAAAAGTGGGTCCTATCTTCCCCTAAGCAGCCTGTGACTGACTGGAGAAGCTGGAACAAAGTGGGCAGAAATCTAGTTCGGCCTGACAGAAATCTGTGCTTCATGGTCTGTTTACCCCTGGAGACCGGAAGCACAGGCTTCCATGATGCCTGGGGTCGGGCAGGTCCAGGGGATCAAAGCCTAAAAAAAAAAGCAGGAGGCAGATGCCATCTGCTTCATCCATAAGATGTTTCCACCCTAGAAGTAATGCTGCGGTAACTAACAATTTCCAGATTTTAGGGGCTTACAAACACCAAGATTGATATCTCGCTCGCGTTACGTGGCCACGTTACGTCAGCTGCAACTCAGCTCCTCACCATCTTCGCTCCAGACCTACTTATCTGGGACACTGTTAGTCAGATGGCAGAGGGAAAGAAACATAGCAGATCCTACCCTGGTGTTTAAAGCTGCAGCTCAGCAGTGATCCAAGTCACCTCTGCATAGTAAAGAATTTGGTTTTGCCCACAGATAGACGTATTTTGGGGCAACAACATAGGCGATCAATTAAACATGCTTATATAATGGAGCCCCAATAAAAACTCTGAACTCAAAGCTCAGGTGAACTTCCCTGACTGGCAATGCTCCGTGCATATTGTCTCCCATTAATGCTGGGAGGGTGAAATGTCCTGAGTATAGTGGACACTTTGCATTTGGAACCCTCCCAGACCTTGCTCTGGGAGCATCTGTATATTTTTCCTATAATAAACTGTATCTATGAGTACAATAGCTCTCGGTGAGTTCTCTGAGTCTGTCTAGCAAATACCAAACCTGAGAGTGGTTTGGGGAACCCCTTAACTTGCATTTGGTGTCAGAAGTGAAGGTGGTCTTGTATGGACTTCTCCCACCATTGTAGGTGGACCCTACCTCCTTGCAGTTGGTGACAGAAGTCTTGAGCAGAATTGGCAGTCTGGAGGACCGTGCCCTCAAACTCTGCAGTTTGACTACTTTTGAGTAACTTCCATTCACATTTCCTCAGCCAAAGTGAACCATAGACCACACTGTCTGAATTCATTGGGGGAGGCATATATAACTCTCCCACAAGAAGGGTCATCACAGGCAAGGCAGCCATAGGGAAGAGCTGTAAAGGCTTTGAACAGTACGATCTACCACAATAGGTTGGGTAAAGAATTATAAAGACATGAACTAAAGTGACATCAGAGTGATGACAGGAAAGACTAGGTATGATAGAACAGACCAAAATGAACAGGATGAGATGCCTGATTCAATATGAGAGTAATGGAGCTGCAGTAAGAATCACGCACATTTGTAGCAGTTGCTGATTCACGGAGTGGAACAGCACTGGGGATAAAAAGTTTAATACTGAACGTGTTAATCTGAGGATCATCCAAGAAGAGATGCTTGGTTCAATTACACTGATCTAGAACTCAACAGAGAAATGACAGCTAGAGATAGATTTAGAATTCATCTCCCCATAGGGCACAGTGCACGAGATCACCACGAGTATCCAGAATATAAAACGGGGAGGGCTGAGGATGAGCTCCCAGGGCAATACTTTCCTTGCACTTTTTCACATCAGTACACATAGACATTTGTGCAGGCCACTGGGGTCAACAGACAAGACAGCTCAAGTCTGCAGGCAACTAGCCTGGGGGGCTCTGGCCACGGCAAGGACTAAGGGGATCCCTGTTTCATGCTGGTTGGGAAGCTCAATCCTATGGAATAAATACATTTAGGCAGCTAGAAAAGAACAAAGGAAACCAAGAACTAGCCACAGAAGAGGAAAGAATCGTTAAAAGGAACTTGAAAGAGTTTGCATAGGATGAAAACTGAAAGGTATGAGCCAGTTTGGGCAAAGAGTAAGTCACTGATGAACTAAGAGAAAGGGCTTTTGTGGAGAGGTGGTACGAAGTCATGACTTCAGGGGGGTGAGGAATGAAAGTGACGGGAGGACACAGCATGAGTAGAGACAGGAGGGAGATCTGGGCTGTGAAGGAGAAGAAAGACATTGGCAAGAACTAGAGTTTGTCATCAGGTTTAGGAGGAGTTGTTTTGAGATGGGTAAAACCTGAACCTTTCTCAAAGCTGAAGACAAAGAACCAAGGGAAGAGGGGAAGTTGACAATAAAGAGAGGAAGTAGATGATTTAGAAACAAGAACAGTTGGAGGATGGGACCCAGAGGCCAGACAGGCCAGAGGAAAGACGAATGCTGCCTTGAGGAATAAAAAAAGGAGGATTCATTAGAGCAGATACAATGGAGTCACGGGAAGTGGGTGACACTTCTCTTTTCTCTCTGCAGGAAAAGTAGAGCATGAAAGGTATGAGGCAGGGCAAGCCAAGGTGCACACGGTGCTTCAGCGTGATGCTCCATTAAACTGGGAGTATACGAAATCCTGAATAATAGACTGTTTTCTCATACCTTCTATGTATCTATGCTCAAGTGAAATAAATAGGGATTACTCTCGAAAACTGTCAGCTTAGAAAAAAAAAAATCTGTCCTTTTTCACGCCATCCAAGGCCATTCAATGATTCAGCTCCTCCATTGTCTTCCTACTTCACTCTGTTCCAAACACACTGGTGTCCTTGTTAGTCCCTGAAGATGATAAGCATGCTCCTGACTCAGGACCTTTGCACAAGCTGTTCTCTCTGTGTAGAGATTCTGTGTTCAGCCACTGGCATGGCATCCGCCTTCAATTGCTTTATACCACGATTAAAACCTCACCTTGTATGTTGGCTAATTGAATTTAAATTAAAAAAAAAAAAACTCACCTTATTTTAGAAGGTTCCCTGCTCAATTATTTTAAATAACAGCCTTCCGTTATTCTCTTTATTCCTATCCTCCTTTATATTTCTTATGTTTTTCCTTAGGTATTAATTAATTCATCATTAACCCTGATTATTGCTAACATCGAGAATGAAACATGAAGAAATACATACTTTGGACCATAATTAATGACATTATAATTTTTGTTGCATATTTCCACCTTTTATAATTTTGTTATTATGTTCAGTTAGTCAACATACATTTCTTTGTAGGACTTGTCCTCACTGACATATTTTTCATTTGATTGCTTGCTTCATGTCTGTTCCTTCCTCCAACCCTGGTCCTAGAGCACAGAGAATTAGTCCGTTTTGCAACCCGTTCCACAACCTAGGAGAGTGCCTATAGCAAATACAGAGTGTTCAATATTTGCTGATGGAATTCCAGCACTCTTTTCTACTCTGTGTCTTCTTTAGTAAATGTTTCTCCCCTTTTCCAATGTCCATGCCTTTTAACTTCCTGTTCTTTCCATCAGATCAGGAAGGGATCTACTATCAGATAATTGTACCGTCGCTGCTTAATTACTCTTCAGTGTGATGAATTTGGGTCACTGTACCTTGACATATAAATTTATAGTTCCAACTTTTATTTCTAATTGTGGAATAAATTTTGTTCCAAATTAAAATAAATTCCAGCATTATAAACAAATATTCAGAAACTTTCTCAAGCATAGGTATTTTGTTGGCTAAGGGATAAGAAAGTCAATGGAGAGAGTCTCTCTCCTAAATCATCCTGCCCTGTTAGGCAGCGTTTTAGAACCCTTCCTCTTACAGTCCCATGCCACCCGCCACTGCCGCAACCAACTCTACAAGGGCTCCACACAACTCGACACCAGGACAACCTGACAGAGCCTTGCTTAGGTCACACTGTGGGTCTCCCACCTTATATCCGTGTCTCCCATCCAGATGGTCACAGGCCCTACTGGGCATCCAGGACTGAACAATCCAGAAGAGTTTATAGCCTTGGGGTAAAATTTTGGAGCCTGTGGATACATCCTTCCCCCTTTCTGCCTCTGCTATGGAATTTTGCTTTAGGATGAATCATAACCTGGGTCTCACCCACATCTGATTTATGATATCGAGGAGACATTTTGACTTTAGAGTTGATGTTCGGATGAGTTAAGACTTTGGGGCTGTTGACATAGAATACGTATATTTTGCATGAGAAAAGGACATGAATTTTGCAGGGCCAGGGCAGAATGCTATGGACCAAACTGTGTGATTAAGTAGTAATTTTTTACTTTGCTTGTTTGTCTTAAGAATGGAAACCATCTGCAGCACTGTCTATATTAACGTGACTTTACTATCCACCTGTCTGCATTCATTTGACTTTAATATTCCATGAAAATTTTGCCAGGAAGTTTTCCAAGAAAATAAAGTTGCATTGTTTTTGTTTCAGGAACATTCTGAAAATCCATTTCTCCATACAATGAGAAACTCTATGACCCTCATCGGAGTTAACAGCCCCTTCCCCAGACAATAGGCCTCCCAACCAGACTCATCGCACAACTGTTTATCCTTTAAAATCCACCTTGCTAATCCTGAACAGTCACATCATGAATTTTGTTCAATTCCAGTCAGGTCCACATACTGAAAGACCTTAAACTATACCCCTAAAAACCTCACATATATCCCACTTTTGCCCTCTTTCTTCTAAAATGTTCGTCTCCCTTACTGCTTTGTTTTATCAATGGTGTCTTTCGGCATCTTTTCAGGGAATGTGACAGTCAATGGATTTTTATTCTAGCTGGAGAATACAGAAGCCAAACAGGACCATAATAATTTCTATTTTCTATCACCTAAACATTAAATGCTCTAGTAATGGGCCTATTTTTCTCCCTTTTGTTCCAAACACAGGAGAGAATCTTTTTGTTTGTTTTCTTCAGCATTTTCCCCCCAACCTTACTGAACCTAGAACTTTTTAATCTTTCACACATTGTTTCTTCTTTCCCTCTAAACTTCCATGGCCTTACCTTGTAGTGAGAACACTGCCTGCATCACAGGACATTGGGGAGATTAAGTGAGAGAATGTTTGTGAATGTAATGTAAATGTAAATGCTATGTAAATGTAAATATCAGGGTCGGAGTCCTCCTTCATTTTCCCATAGCTCTTTGCATCTATCTCTAGTCTAGTACCTACATCCGGCTCTCTCTTTCACTACAAACCTCAACAAAGTAAAAGTTGCAATCTTTTTATCTACTTCAATATTTTGCACAGCATGGGATCCAAAAGTTGGTTCTCTGCCCTCCAGGGCAGAGAGGAAAGAGACCAGGCAGCAAGGGCATGGCAGGCAGACTAAAGAACAGGCAGATGGATGTTCACCAAGCCCTGCCTAAGGTTGGAGACCTGAAGGTAAGTGGGTAGGTGCTGAACCAAGGCCAGAAGCAAAAGTTCAAGCCTGCACACAGAGGCAAGTGACACCAATCGACTTTTGGTCAGGAATGTCCTTGTCTTAAAGGGGTCATCTCCCCATGAAGAGCAGATGTGTTCCTGGATTGCCCTACTATGGACATGATCCATAGTTCATTTTTACAGCTTCCTTCCCCTCTTGAGTACTATTTCTTCCTATGGTTTCTGGCAACAGAAACCGTTACGTAAACTCTTAAAAATTCTCTCCCCAACCTTAGTACCATGTCCGGCGCTATCTAACATTTTTTTCCTTTACCATTAGGAACTCCAAGATAACCAAGTCGTTTTCTCAGAATATCCCCTAATATGTGATTGGAAAAGAAATCAGACTTACCCAGGGCCGCTGGAGAGCAAAAGGACTGTGTCTAATAAGTATTTAATGGACAGGTGTCTACATAGTAAGTCTGAGTCTCATCATTCAGCCAGAGGACATTCATTTACTCTGGCTAGTGTTCAAAATTCTCTGGACAAGAAAGCATTCTGCTCCTTCCCTAAGGGTTTTATGGTACCCTCAGATCAGAAGAGCAAATTCATGTAACCCAAGGATGCG
This sequence comes from Ursus americanus, assembly GCF_024610735.1. Classification (NCBI taxonomy): domain Eukaryota; kingdom Metazoa; phylum Chordata; class Mammalia; order Carnivora; family Ursidae; genus Ursus; species Ursus americanus. Next base: position 41,195,583 of record NC_142135.1, on the reverse strand, counting down.
CACATTTTCAGAGAGTGCCAGCTTTCTGTGAGCTGATCCCCTTCGACTTGTATCGTTGAGCATAATAAATAGTAAGAAGACTACATCATTAAAAAAAAGAACAGGAGGGATTTTTTTTTCACTACCAGACACAGAGAAATGTACTACAGAATTTGCCTTAAGTTCTTTTTAGTCGGGAGGCTTTATTTAACTATATGATTTCGAAATCTGGACCCTAGCAGCAACACGAAAACTAATTATTTACTTATATATATGCATACATGCACACACACGTGCGTGCATATCCAAGTCCCTTAAAACACCCCTCTAATGGATTCCTCAACAGTGTTTCTAATCAAGAGTTACAAACTCAAAGACCTCGAGGGATAAGACAGGTAAAATGCTAAGCAATACGCAGTAGAGAAGACTACAGCAAAGCTGAGGGTATATTCAGATTTATTTCCTGCCAATACTTATTTTGCTAATTAAAGCCACTGCCAGCCACACTCAACTACGGGGCCTCAGTCAGCGATCTCCAGAACTGACCTCTGCCAAGACTCCATACAGAAGCACGTTACATTCCTCTCCCGTCTCTGTTGCTCTAAACGAGCCATGAAACACCTTCCTTTTGGTCTTACATACAGCAACACTCACGGTCTGAGTTCTAATCTCTAATACACTCTCCAGTTGTACCATTAAGAATCACAAAGAGCATTCGATTAGCTGGCTCCCAAAATACTTTCTGGAGACATACTCAAGTTAATCAAGTTTCCACTACTAATAGTAGTCATAGGTAACTTTTATTAAGTGCTTATTACATGCTAAACAGAAAACCGTTGCTCTCCCTCACATTTCATAAATAATGAACAGTCAGTCAAGGTAAGAGCTGCTGTATAATTCGCAATTCAGCTGACTCTCCATACGATACCGTGTGTGCAACATTGCTACTGTCTATGGAACAGCCTGCTTGGACTTCAGTCATTGAGTGTGTGTGTGTGTGTGTGTGTGTGTGTGTGTGTGTGTGTGAGAGAGAGAAGTTGGGGGGGGGGGGGGAATGATACACTCTCCAGGTAATTTTATCTTCCAATGTGTAAATGTGTGTTTCAACAACGAGGTGACTGGTATGTCGTTTACCCAGTACACATTCCGTTCTCATTATCACCCAAGATCTCTCAAGGTGCTTTGCAAAGTCATTAACATCATCTCTCTTCTATGTTAACATAACATTTAAAATTTCTTTCTCAGCTTAATGAAAAAACTAATAAAAGTCATTTTTTCTTAATGAATGATTCTAATTGTGTGATAATATGTTGTAGTTTGGGCAAGTTCAAAGTGAGGCAGAAGACTAAAGTGTAAGCACTGCCGTGGAAAGTTAGTCCAGGCTGTCATGTTCTTATTAGTAAGGATTAATTATTTGAAACAAATATGCTCAGTAACAAGTGGATATGAGGTTGTGATGTCAGGAAGTTATAATTAAGGGCTCAGAATTCCTTTCAAAATTCTAGGAAGACATGTCGATATGAGCATAAAAATCCATCTTCTAGTGCAAGGGTGGACAAACTTTGGCTATCAAGGCCAGACAACCAATACTGTAGGCTTTGCAGGCCAGTCTCCATCACAGCTACTCAGCCCCGCCCCTGTACTGGGAAAGCAGTCACGGACAACAGCCAGAGACCACACGCAAATGAATGGGCATGGCTGGGTTCCAATAAAACTTTAAACACTGAAATTTGAATTCCATAACACTTAAATGTGTCACAACATATAATTTTTCTTTTGATATTTTACAATCATTTAAAAATATAAAAACAGGGGCGCCTGTGTAGCTCAGTCAGCTAAGCATCTGCCTTTGGTTCAGGTCACGATCTCAGGGTCCTAAGACGGAGCTCCGGGCCGGGCTCCCTGCTCTCCCTCTCCTCCCCGTTCATGCTCTCTCATGCTATCTCTGTCTCTCCTTCAAATAAATAAATAAATATAAATATAAATATAAATATAAATATAAATATAAATATATATATATATATATATATATATATATATATATATATATATATATTCTTAGCTCATGGACTGTCTGAAAACACGCAAGGAGACAAAGTTGGCCTATAGGCCATATCTTCCCATTTTAACAATCCTAAAACCTAAACTTGAAAGGGTGATTGAATGAGTTTTGCTGTGAAGTAAGAAATGTAGGCAAGACAATTAGGTTAGTCTGGCTTCACACCCTCCCAGCATCATCTTACTTTAACTTCCCAGGATGAATGAGAGGGGCCACCTCCCTTCTCTCTACATAAGACACTTCCCATTAACCTTTTGGACTCTACAAAAAACCCTCTCCACCCTAAGCTTATTCCCTACCTCACTCCTCATGTAAGAGGGTTAAAATTTGACTTATGACTATCCAGCTTAATTGTGAAGCTAGATGAAAGTTTTTGAGAAATAATACTATGGGAGAAAATCCAATCCTGGGAGGGGAGAGTTAACTTTTGTTGAAAGTGGTTTGGATTTTATATAGATTGATCTCAGTCGTTTCAGAAGTTTAATAATTATTTAAGAATAAAACACATTATGTTATTCATTTTCATTCTAAATATCCCAACCCTTGAAGCTGATCTCCCTCCGTTATGTGGTTTCCACTACTCTGATTTTTACCTCTTGGACTTAAATCCCAATCCTTAATATTCATCCTCCACCTAAAAATAGAATCTCTAACAAGAGGCATTACAAATAACACATTGTGGCTCTAAAAGCTGCTAGACTGTTCTAGGGAAGTGAGCCCTTATTAAATAGAGACTTTTAAAATCACTCTGTCCTTGTCTGTGAATGGCTTTATTATTTAGCCAGGTTACCTGATAATTAACACAGATCGACCAATTAGGCTAACATTAGTGTCACCTGATGCTTGCTCTGAATCCTGGCTTTTCTGTTTAGTGCAAATTAAAGCCTACTAATTAAATAAATTTGAATGCCAATAGATGAAGCATGGCAAGAACTGATTCAGAAAATACTATATTCAGTGTATTTGTTAATGCTTCCTTCCTAAATTGATATGAACTCAAAAGGAAGGGAAGGGCATCAAATTTAGCATCCTATCTCATAAAAAGTTAGAGTAGGTTAGAATTTGCAGAACTCAGGTAAAACTAAGCAACACACTCTACTATTCAAAGGGCTCTAATCCCATTGTAAGTTCTTAGGTAACATAAATACATTATAAACTGGACAGAGTTCAGATGCATTCATTCCACATGCCCAGGGTTCTTGGGCTCAAGTGTCAGACAGCAAGAGGCTCAGAGCATAAATGATGACACTAGCATGACGAGCTAGTTTGAAATGTGTGGCTAAAATTCATTTGATGTATTTTAGATTAAGGGCTTAGAGTTCTATACTGATTTGTTTAACCTAAATTAAATGGACAAAAGGATATTTTAACCCCCAAACCCTCCCAAAACTCCCTCTTGCAGTTGTTTTTTTTCTTTCAGTGTTAGAAATGCCATACTCTTGACTTTACTACAGCCTCCTAGCTCACTGGTCTCTCTTTTCATCCAACCTATGTATTATCAGCACAGCTGGTAATCATGTCGCTCTCCTGCATAAAAATCCTTTACGGGATCCCCTCCACCTACTCAATAAATTTTTTAAAAACAAATTCAAGGTTTTTTTTTTTTTACAATTGACGCTGACTCTTCCTGAATTGCTTTCTACTACTTTTGCATGCATGGTTTAAGCTTCAGTCTCTCCCAAAATAAGTCCTGAGCTTTCTTTCCATTCACTTCTCTGTTGTGTTAGCCTATAATAATAACAAAGAATGATCATAACAGCCATCACCTATTGAGCCTTTACCATATCCACATAATTTTCCAACTACTTTACATACGTTATCTCATTTTGTCCTCCTAATAACCCTAATACAGTAGGTATCATATCCCCATTCTATAGATGAGAATTGGAGAAGTTAAGCAACTTGTCCATGACCATCCACACGATTCTTTTTTTTTTTTTAAGATGTTTTATTTATTTATGTGACAGAGAGACAGCCAGCGAGAGGGGGAACACAGCAAGGGAGCGGGAGAGGAAGAAGCAGGCTCCCAGCGGAGGAGCCCGATGTGGGACTCGATCCCGAAACGCCGGGATCATGCCCTGAGCCGAAGGCAGACGCTTAACGACTGCGCCACCCAGGCGCCCCCATCCACACGATTCTAAGTGGTGGAATCAGACTTCAAATGCAGACCTCTGAATCATACGCCCATTCCCTTAACCGCTTCATTTTACTGCCTCCCTCATTTTACTCTATTCCAAATGTCCTCACGACCCACTTCCACATACACATGCACGCATTCACGCATGCACAGAAATTCTACCCATTGTTCAACACCCACCTCAAATGCAGGCTACCTCCTGCATAAAGTCTTCCCCAGTCACCCCCCTCTCCCACAGCTCCGCAATATGTCCTTTCTGCGTAAGGATCCAATCTGCCCCGAAGTTTCAATAGCTGGTGAGCTCAAAGTAAGACCATTTGTTCATTTTTTTTTTTTTAAGTAAGCTCTAAGACTGACATGGGGCTTAAACTGAAGACCCTAAGATCAAGAGTTACATACTCTAGCAACGAAGCCAGCCATGCACCCCACCATTTACTCTTCAATATTAAACTTAACAAATACTCTGATTTTGTCCCATGAACCAGAGGATGTCTCTTTTTCCACCAGTTTCTCTCCATACATAACTTCTGGGAACCCCTGTAGAGCACATACATGCTCGAAATCTACCTTGAGACCTGCCCCATCACCCACGCTCTCAATTACTGGGGTGTTCTCGCTTTCTGTAGTGAATGCAAGACTGGACTCTGTGGACTTTGTGGACTATCAACTTCCCCAAAAAGACCACCAGAAAAAAACTGTTGATTGAGCAAAACTAAGTTTCTCAGACTTACTGCAGTAATGGAGAACAACACCTTGACAGCGTCTTAATAATATCACACAAGAGAGAGATCAGAAGAGGACATTTCCAGGATTCTGGGATCTGGTTTAAGGAGGAGTCTTTCAAGGCAAGAAATTAATTGAGATTAGACAAAGTTTATGACACAGTAATTTAGGACTGATGACTACAGAAACACTCATGTCCTGAAGCAAGTGGTGATAAATACCATCTGATAAGTGAACCATTGCGTCAATGAGCAATCTCTCATCCTGACAGAACTGTTTACCCGTAGGACCAAACTTTTTGCCCAGATAAACTAATTTGCAAGAACTTCCTGAAGCAAACGGTAAAGTTATTTACTAGCTTACTGTTTTATCTTATCACAGAAGAATTACCTAGAACAGGTTGGTTGGTTGCCAGAGTCTCATTCCCACTCTTCACCATTTCCTGATTCCCTGCTAGTCTCAGGCTATGGTGTACAACAGAACGTGTTTGAATTCTTGTGGGATAACAGAGGTACAGTGCAGAGTCCCCCTTTTGCTGCTAATAGCAATTACTCTTTGTGCTCGCAGACCCCAAAGCCCACCATGAAGTTACTGTTTAGTCCCCAGAATAAAAGACGGAAGACTGATGGGCAAGGTAGTAAGTAGATCAAGGGGAAATGAAAGGGAAAACATCAACACTCATGGCCTCAACCATGAGTTGTCATGATACTGGGTTGTGGAAGACTTTGTTATTGTTCTTTGCTTGAAGCTCTTTGATAGCATTGCCCAATCGAAGTCTCAAGTTTCACGTCCATTTATGTGTGAAGCCCCACCAGGCTGAAAGGAGATACTGCGGTTGTGCGATCTACTCAACATGTGATGATTTCAGGGTTCTAATTGTATTTACAAGGCAATTCCCACAGCCCCTTGCACTCTCTGCCTCACGCATGTACCTCAATGTGGTGCTTTCCGAACTCATCCACTGACGTGTCCTTAAGACACAGAGCAAACTTCAACCTTCCTGCTGGTAATATCACTACTTCAGGGAAAATAACCACGTTTAAACTGGGGTTGCTAAAAACCACCACCACGGCCACTAAGTTTGAGACACACCACCTTATATTTATCAGTTCATTTGTTATTACTCTGAAAGGTTAAGATGCTGTTATTATAGCTGCTGACATATTAACTGTCCCCCAAAGCAGAGTTTATGAGAATCTGCTTTATGGAAGATTCCACTCCCTATACAGGCTTGAGGCTCAATATCAGCTTGTTTTTATTTTTAATTTTTATTTCACATGATCTCTCACTGCCATAAACGCAGGCACTCACGTGCACACATACCTTTCAGACTCTGTGGCCTCAGGGGAGCCAGGCTGACTGAAAAGTCTTCTAAATGAAACCTCCCCATGGAGCGGCACAAACAGGCATCGCCTTTTGCCCTGTTCCTCCCGACATGACACAAGCTCTCCGGGGCACACAGAGGTGAACGAGGTGAGGATGAGGAAGGATTAGTTGAAGGGGAAAGGGAATCCCGGACCTATTCTCCAGAGGCCATCTACTGAGACCCTCAAAAGCCCTCCAGAGTGTTAAATCAGACCAAACCTCATGTTTCTAGGTGGACTGAAGGCTGCAGAAGTAATAGAAACATACTTACTTCTGTCAAAACTAATCTGTCAATAGGAAAGTTTGTGGCACGTGTTGGGTAGCTCGTATCTGTGAGGAAACTGGTTTCCTATTTAGAGAAAATGGAGCTGTTATTCTTAAGCAGAGAGATGCCTATTGTGTGGGTAATTACAAGGAGGCCTGGCTGACCTGGCAAGGAGGTAGGGTAGCTAAATACCTGAAGGCAAGGGGAGTGCTGAAATGAAAGCAGAGGCCCCATCTGCCAGGCTGTAATGATTGTGCAATTTGGAGGCAGAAAGGTTTGTCTGGAGCAGCTGGTTTCTCTCCAAGTGACCTTTTAGCATTTCTGCTTTTGCCGTCTGACAGATGTGTCAACTCAATAATTTCAAAAGCCCCTGAGTAAATAACCAATTGTGAGCAAGGATGACCCAAAGCGATGACAAAATGGCTGCACGCGGCACATTATGGAGCATAATGCCGAGTGACGGAACCAGGAACATTATCAAAAGGAAAAAACATTTTAGTATTTATTTTTGACTAAATGGCTTTCTTACCCACACATGAGTTGTTTTTGAAGCGGGGAAGAAAAGGGAAATGTGGATTCAGCGGAGGGCTTTGTGGCGGCTTTGCCCGTGGAAGGCTCGCCTGGGCCTGGCGCAGGACCCAGGTGGCGTGCGGACGCTCAGAGTGGACCCCTGCACTCTCACCCCCACGCAGCCTTGTTGAAGCACTGAAGGCCAGCGTTAACTGGCGCTGGGAGTGACGGGGCGCTGGGGAGAGGCAACTGCGATCACACCAGGTCTGGTGGTGCTTCAAGTCTCGCGAACCGTCTTCACATGCAATGCTGGTGCGGTTGGGCTCCTTTTATCTGGGAACTAAGGGGGCATAGCTTCAGAAGCCAAAGTTGAAAGGGTCCCATGCAGCAGGAGTTGAGCTTCGCAAAACATGCAAATACAACTAACTATGATGCCTCTGGGGGAACACAGAGCACCCTTGCATGGAAATGGGATTTATTCAACATATTCGTACTTTTTCCCAGACGTTCTAACCCCTTAGCTGCTCTGCTGGAAACTCCACGAATTAAGGTGAAAAGCTCCGCCCAGCCACACTCCAAGCATGGGGCGGGGGAGTTTGATGGGGGGGGAAGCTCTGTCAGCCGAAGAAGCTTCTGGAATCACATTTCCTAAGACATGAATGCTCGCTGACAAGTGTGAGTGTCAGGGATTTTTCTCCTCCTCCAACACCACCATCCTGATTTTTTAATGAGTTAGGTAAGTTTAGACTAAGCTGAATAGTACACTTCAAAGGCACATCTTCCCAGCGACCAACCGTTATCATAAGAGAATTGATGTAGTAAACACGCGCAGTGGCGTGTTGAAGCCGGCTCATACCAGCTTGTGAGAGTTAGCGCCAGGTTTCTAGGAGCTTTGCACAGTGATTTTTAAACCGATGGTATCGGTTTAAAGACAAATGCCTCAAAATAGCACGCAAAGTTCTCCATATTTGGGTCTTACTTCCATAACCCTAGTCTGATTAGTCTTCAAAACTTCTGCTCCATTTTGACTGATCTGGTCCTCAATATGCCCAAAATACTCCATATTCATTCCTGCCACCAAACCTTTGTTCATTATATACTCCTGGTCAGAACTGCATTTCTCTGTCCTACCACCTGTCCGACCATCCCATGCATCCTTCAAAGCTCACCTTAGCCCACCTACCCCAACCCTTCTCTCACAACTCTGGCCTGTGACTTGTCTCCTTTCACCTGCAACTTCCATGGTTTGTTGTGTTTTTTTTTTTTTACTTCTACTTCTCACTTTGGCTCTTAATCGTACAATACGTGACCTTGCATTTTTACTTTGCTCTTTTCCATGAGAATGCCTTGTCTCCTCAAAGAGTTACCTCTGGCAAGGACTTCGTATTGCATAAGTGTGTACCTCTTCCTCGGTCTCTGGCACAGCGCTACCAACACACGGGATTCTCCGTTCTCTGACTCCCCAAGGGAGCTTTCTAGAGATACTGCCCCTAGACTTCATTCCTCAGAGATCCTGACTGAGTTAGTCTGTTGTGTTATAAAAGTTTTCAAATAGTTACAAATCCACCTACTTTATTGCTACTCAGTCCAGAATCCCTGACGGATTCTAACATATAACTATGGTTGAAAACCATGACTTAAAAGATCCATGGATGGATGGGTATAAAACTCAACCATGTAAAATAATTATCAGCACCTCTTTTTTGCCAGGGTTGATGCACAGTTAACTGGGATGTGACACTGTGGTCTTTAGCACTCTCTACTTGACCTGAGCTCCCTAAAAACAGAGAGTAAATCATATTTGTAGCAAGCTCTCGGTCTATCACAATGTCTGGTACCAAGCTGGTCTTTGAGAGAGGAGAGAGAAAGAGGGAGAGAGAGAGAGATAATAACAGTTGCTGTCTCCTGTCCATCCACTGGTATTCTTCCTGCCCCCAACCACCTGGCTGGTAAAACCTTCCAGATTATAATTGAGATGACACCAAAATAAGAATGTTGTTGCTGTTTTAAAGTTACGTTTATAATAATAATAAGACAAAGGAATGATAAGTCAACAGCTTGATGAAGATGATGAAAGAAAAAAAAGCAGAAAAGTTCTCTCTTTGGTCTGCTTCCATTTTTCCTCCTCGAAGGAGAATGGTATTCAGGTTGCAATGGATGGAACACAAATCTTAGTAAGGGAGATAGTAAGAGAGTGTCTAGCAGCTTTAAAACGTGTTCGAGTCCAGATGCATTACATCTAAGACAATTAAAACAATTTGCAGCTGTTATCACAGCTGCTAGTGTCCTGGGAAAAAAAAAATCAGAGAGAATGGGAAAATTGCCAGAAGATCAGAGCTAAGCAAATGCCTCAGATTTCAAAAAGGGGATTTCGTATTCTAAAGCCACAAGAGTTTGACTTTCATAGCCAGCAACATTCTAAAGGGTATTCTTCACTAGATAACTTATATGCACTTAGTAGGGAAATAGGTGATCACCAGAGGCCAGCAGGAGATTGCCAAAAATGATTCAGTGCAAACTATTTTTATACAGTTATTAGAAGGAGAATAGATGGAAAGAATATCACAGGTAAAATTTATTCAAACACCAGTCAGAACTGAGTACCAAAAAAGAATAAAAAAAAAAAGTGTACCGAGTCCTTACCATGTGCTTGGTACCACACAGGCCTTGGAGATAAAGTATCCAGTCATTGCCTTCAAGGGGATTTCAGTCTAGAGGGAGACATGGAAAAGAAAACAAGGCCAGTCTTTATGGGATTAAACATGGCTGTAATGGAGAAAGATGAAGGGAAGCTCTTAATGAGGGAAACAGACTAAGAGACTGGCATCTCATTGTAGATGAGGAGGACAAAGAGAAATAAGGCAGGCCGAAAGAGCTAGGGACTAGGGACCACGAACATGCCAGTGGAAGAGAATAAGAGGTGAAAGGCTTTGAGTTGACAGAGGGCATGAGAGCTTATGGAGCTGCAAGTAGTTCAGAAACACTGGAATACAGAATTCAGAGTGCAGAGTGAGGAATGAAAAGAGAAAGGCAGGAGAAGCAACCAAAATCAGAACTGAAAACCATGTGGAAGAGTCTAGACTTTATTCTGAGAGGAATGGAGAACCTTTGAAAGATCTTTAAGCCAGAAAATGCACATCGATTTCACCATGACATATGGCAGTCTTTCATAAAACTCCTCTGATACAGTGGAGCCCTATGGACTGGATAGTAATGACGTAGGTAGATTTGTAACTGTTTAGAAAATTGTCCTGTGGCGTGTCAGTGCATAAAATTATTAGCAAGCAGAAAGAGCTTTGTTGGCATGTTTCTATACCCTGTTCTTGATTCTCTTTTTACTCAATGAATGCATCAAGAATTGGGGCAAAACCTTTTTACAGATGACACAAATCTGGAAAGTAGGCAAATGTATTGTTTAGCATTATCAAGATTCAAGAAGCTCTCAAAGGTAGGATGAAGCCAGCAAGATAAAATTTTAAACTGCATTTATGTTTAAAATGTATGGGATGCCTGGGTGGCTCAGTGGGTTAAGTCGCTGCCTTCAGCTCAGGTCATGATCCCAGGGTCCTGGGATCTGATGGAGCCCTGCATCCACTCCTTGCTCAGTGGGGGAGTCTGCTTCTGTCTCTGCCTGCCACTCCCCCTGCTTGTGACTCTCTCTCTCTCTGACAAATTAATTAAATAATTAATTAGTTAAAATATAATATAATCTACTGTAAAAGGATAAAATGGGTAATTCCCACTTTATAGCACTTTGTGTGAAAATATAAACTCTAAGGTCAAAAACCTGCTGTATTAGCGAGCCCTATGACCCCCTTGCTAAGATTTGAAAAAAAATGAAAAGAAAAAAGAAAAAACAAGACTCTGTTGGTGATATTGTGTTTGAAAAAAGACAGGCAATGGCTCTACTAACACCACCAGCTCACATCTGGAGAACTGTGTGGTTCTAGATCCTCACACCCAGTGACAACGTATTTGAAGACCTGGAGGCTATAGGATGTAAAAAAATGGTAGAAAGATATATGTGAAAAAAGATAGAGGTCCCTAAACTTCTAAAAGAGTAACTCCAGAGCACTTAAAATAGGATCACTGAGTGAAATCTCTACATAAGGAAGACATTTTCAGAGAAAATAATCTTGGGGGTAAGGAGGATTGTAGAGCCATTGGCTGACAAAGAATTTAGCATTTGTAAATGGAATGGGCAGCCTTACAGCCTGTTATCTTCTTACTGCTAGAGATGAGCGCACCATCTCTCAGAGACGTACACCGAAGACCATCATGGCCGGTAATGAACCTGAGATACTGGAGATGTTCACCCAATTTGTTAGGGATACTTGAAAGAGAATTTTTTTAATTGGAGGAAAGGTTGGACTCTTCCTGCTTTGGGATTCTATTAAACAGTTCATGATAACCACACAGACGTCTGTGTCACTGAAGGACTAAAAGGGAATCACTTCACCCCAAGCCAATTTTTCCACTTTAGATTCATCCTTGCCTTTAATTCAGTAGTTATCCTACAGTTTGGGGAATTGATTCCTCTTTCTATTGGACATTCTTTTAAAGGGTCCCAAACATCTCTTCGTCATTTTTTGTTTTCTTAACATGTCAGATACTTCCATTGTTGCAGATGTAGGGGTATAAATAAACAAGGGTATCAAAGCTCTTTGGATGAGTTCCTCCTAAGGAATTCTAAGGTAAGACCCAGTCATTCCTTTTCATCCATCTTAGTCATGAGCCATGAGTAGCATTCAGTGCACAAGACCCATGCTTCTGACCCATACTTCTTAACAGTGTTATATACTTTTTTTTAAGATTTTATTTATTTGAGAGGGAGAGAGTGCAAGTGGAGAGGTAGAGGAGCAAAGGGAGAGGGACAAGTAGATCCGTGCTGAGTGTGTGGAGCCTGACTCGGGGCTCAATCTCATGACCCTGAGATCATGACCTGTGCCAAAATCAAGAGTTGGACGTTTAATGGACTGAGCCACCCAGGCGCCCCAAAGTGTTATACACTTTTTGAGAAACAAGTCTAAAAGTTGTTCTCCAGTCACTTCGGACCTCTCACAGGTCGGCGATTTCAAGTGCAGCCAGCCACAGGTACCCTCCATACATATGTCAGGGCCGCCCATTTCCCACAACCAACCCCACCCCCACTATTTCCAACTCTACCCGTGCCACCTCTAAAGCCCATTGCCTCCAGAGTCTCCTTCCTTTGCAAATTTTTCAGTACTCAGGGCTACCGACAATATTTACTTTGGGCTCTGAGAATGATCTTCTCCTACCTGTGACCTTGGAATTCCATTGGGATACAGACTACAATCGTCAACTATTTTTAAAGAGATTCACACCATAACCTCAGTCCAACCTCCAGCTCCTCACCTTTCTCTTTTTGTTTCCTTGCTTGCACTGCACGTTCTTCCAAGAAAGTTTATTAAATAATCCTGCATCTAATCTACCCACCACCATGTTCTGTCAAATTATATTGTCTTGACAAAAATCCCCAAACTGGCCCCAACAGACTTTTCTTTCCATCATTACAACATTTTTAAACCCTCTTTCTCTTTGAAATCTTCATTTACCACTCCCCCCACCCCCCACACACACACACGCCAAACTGCAACTCCACTGAAGAAAAACTAGTTTCTTTAAAAGGAAAATAGTATTTGTTCTTTTTGTTCTTTTCCTATTTACTCCTTAATCTGTTGCAGTCTGGGTTTCTGCCACAACTGTTCCACCGACCTGGTCCTCACAACGGTCAGTTTCATCCTACTGGTTGACAAATAAAATGGACACGTTCCAGTTCCATTATTACTTTATCTTCCTGCAGCATTGGTCGTTTTTGACCATTTCCTTCTTTTTAAAATTCTCTCCTGCCGTAACCTTCAAGGTTTTCCTCATGACTGACTGACTCTTCTTTTTGAGTTTCCTTGTCTCTCTCCAACAGCCACTTAAAAATTGATCTTTACCAAGATTTTACTCTCAGAGCTTTACTTATCTCATTCCTCATACTCTCCCTTGGGTAATCTCTTCCATGCACAAACTTCAACTAATGCTACAGATGATGACATTTAACCTCGAGGCTCACATCTCTACTTGCATATGCCACAAGCTTATGACTTCAAACTGACCACAGCTGACCTCATCATTCTCCTTGTCCCCAGCCCATCACAAACAGTGGGGAGAAAAGTCCTTTTGTAAACCTAAACTGTCTAGCCTTCTTATTTGGCTCCGCCTTTTTACCACCATTTTAATTCTGGCAATGAATTACTAAACTGCAAAATAATAGCATATCAAGAACACTTGGCAAATAGAGAGGAGGAACCCTGTTCTCAAAAAGTGATCAAAAACCAAGTTAGTGTTTCTTGAAATTCCTATCGTGATGAAAGAAATGCAATCGGAAGGGTAGCTACAATCACATCCAGTCCACAACTTCAGTCTTTCACCAAGCAAAAACTCCAACGCCACACTGAGACACACACACTCAAAACTCAGAGAATTCAAATGTTCCATTTTTTAAAAAGAAGATTTTGGTGAACAAGTCTGGGACACTGAAGCAAACTAAATTCCTCCTTCTCTCTTGGCAGTTTACGTGACAAAACTGCTGTGTTTCAAAAAAACAATCTTTAAAACTCTCCTAATGCTTTTTCTGTAAACACAAGTGAATTTGTTGTCAGAAGTACTCTTTCTCCTTTCAGGAGCGAGGCTAAAATCTTCACTGATAAGGTCAGTGTCTTTTTCTCTGCTGTGAATGAATCCTCAGATGGAGGCTGCCACAACAAAAATGAAGTCATGAAAAGGAAATCCCAGACCAAGACCACATACGCCAAAGTACCACGCACCCCAGCATATGTACAGAATGCAAGCCTATTATCCCACACCTGGTGCTACGCCAGCACAGATTCTGGAAGCACAGAAATAAACAATTATTTTGACAAAGCAGTATTATTGGTTGGCATGCAGTAAATTTGCTTGAAATTCTAACAGCTTCCCTGTAAAGAATATCCACCCACCTAACATTCTTTCTTTAGATGCAATCTTATAATAGCAAATCTGTAATTACATTTCCTATTTTCATTTTTTTTCCAAGAACACCGTTGGCCTCTACTGTATAAGAGCTACAGTGCATCTATCTGCATTAGCGTTGTCACACGGGTTTTATAAAATCATATTACAAAATGTGGGTCAGTGATCACTGAGTCATGTAATTTATCAAGACAATACCCAGATGCACTGTTTGACATTCGTTTTGCAGGGACGCAATCTACTGGTACAAACAACTCTGCAGTGCCTACCATTCTTCAGAAGCAAAGGCCATTTATGACTGGGGGGAAAATCAATATCCAGAGTTCCACTATCAAATACTTAATGTCCCCATGTTTTATAAGATAATATATCAGTGAAAGCTGACAGGATACCTCCATTTGATAATACATCACCTCTTCAGCTTGCCCTGCTAATTATGTTTCCAAAGTCAGAATTTTAGAACCAAACACGACTTTGCCTCTTATCCCAATCCCCTGATTTACTAAGGAGGACACTGCAGTACATGCATTATTGAAGGACAAGAAACTTGGCCCGCAGTTGGTGATGAAGTCAGCTGTAAACTGAAGTTTCCCGGATCACAAATTCGATAAATATCAAATTCAGTTCTTTTCAAATATTGTGCATTACATTATTTCTCCACTTCCTTCATCACATTTTAGGATAGAATTAATTTCCTAACCCTTATTACATTTAACTGAATTAACATTTTTTTTAATGACTGCTCTATACTAGGCACCAAGATAGATATTGGAAATAATAGGGGTACTTTTCTCCTCTGTTACCACCAAAGCAGGACTTTCAAGAGTGACGGGAGATAAGACACAAACGTCTCCCTCTTGTCTAACAGTTCCTTCTCAGTCTTATTTGCTGGCAACTCTTCCTCTGTTACTCCTTTAAAATTTGCTTCTCTCCTTGACCATTTTCTCTTAAGACACCCCCATTCTCCCTCTTGAGATCATCACTCACAAGACCCGACTGAGACTTCAACCCTGATCACTCTAAATCCATGCTTTCTCAGTCCCGGTCCCACATAAGCAGGTGTCTACTGTGTCACCATTCGATGTCTTGCAAGTTCCTTAAGCTCGGGATGCTGGGATCCTTACTGAAGGTAACAGTCACACTTTCATTATGCAAACGCCATATTTCACTTGTCAGTTGTGACCTCACTCTCTCCTACTAAAGTTGAAACTCCCTGTAGGCAGATCTTATGTCTTTTCACTTAAATATCCTCAGCACTCACCATTTTTCTTGGGACTCATAGATACATAATAAATATTTCTGAATGAATAAAACCATGGTCTATGCATCACTCAAACCAAAATCCTGGGAATTCCTGGCAGAATTCTGGACCCAGAATTCCACTCCTGGAATTAAGTTTAATCATTTCTTGCTGGGGCCATTGTCACATCCCCTAAATGTTCTCCCTGCTCCCAGAATAACCCTTTCCCACTCAGTCTTACACATGGAACATTACTCAACTCAGATACTATTTATTCTTTGCTTAGAACCATTCATGGCCTCCTGCTACCCAAGAGAAGAACTGTGATGTACGACATCTATTGTTATCTTGCTCCTACCTGCTTATTCATCTCTTGCCCCTTCCCGGCCTCACAACTCACCCACTCTATCCACACTAAACTTCTGGTATTTCTCTTTGTGCCCGAATCCCCCTGTGCATTGAATGCCCTTGGTCCATATCCAGTTGACAAACTTTTAATGCAGTTTTCAACTAAAAGCTTATCTCTTGGTTTTCCCCCAAGCAAACTTTAAAGCTCCTTCTGACATTCCCAATTGTGCCTGATATACAATTATATTTCCATTATAATAACTGTGACATTGAAACCCCTGTGTATATACGTCTCCCCCATCGAACAGTGAGTTATTTCAGGGCAGAAACTGAGTCTTGGGGCGCCTGGGTGGCACAGTCGTTAAGTGTCTGCCTTCAGCTCAGGGCGTGATCCCAGCGTTCTGGGATCGAGCCCCACATCAGGCTCCTCCGCTATGAGCCTGCTTCTTCCTCTCCCACTCCCCTGCTTGTGTTCCCTCTCTTGCTGGCTGTCTCCATCAAATAAATAAATAAAATCTTAAAAAAAAAAAAAAAAAAAGAAACTGAGTCTTTTCTACTATGTAGTCTCAGTGCTTAATAAAGTTCTTGACATGTAGAAGACATTCAGTAAATAATAATGATTATTGTGTAGCCTATAGTCTTTAAATTTTCTCACAAAAAGTTTTTTTAAGTTTTTATTTAAAATTCAGTTAGCTAACATACAGTGTAATGTTAGTTTCAGGTGTACCATACAGTGAAATATTACTTTCAGGTGTACAAGACAGTGATTCACCACTTACAAACCACACTCTGTGATCGTCACAAGTGCCGTCCTTAATCCCCATCAGCAATAAATCAAGATCCTACTTCATATTGTGTCGTCCACTTTCGTATTACTAGAGGCAATATATGCCCCCAAGATATATATGAAACTGAACAAATAGTGGGCAGAGGACATGGTTAAAAGATAAGGCCACAGTACACTTTCAGATCTATCTTTCCATTTGGAGAAGAGTGACAAATGGAGAGAAATAAAATAGTGGCAGTTTCGCAAAAAATTAAAAATATAATTACCATAGGACCCAGAATTCCACTCCTGGGTATATACAAAAAAGAACTGAACCCAGGGCCTCAAAGAGATATTTGTACATCCATGTTCATAGCAGCATTATTCACAAAAGCTAAAACATGAAAGCAACCCAAGTGTTCATCAATGGATGAATGATAAGCAAAATATGGTTCACACAATGGAATATTACTCAACCTTAAAAAGAAAGGGAATTCTGATAAGGTTACAACATGGATGGACCTAGAGGACATGATGCCAAGTGAAATAAGCCAGTCACAGAAAGACAAACAGTGCACGATTCCACTTGTATTAGGTACTTGGTAGAGTAGTCAAAATCATCGAGACAGAAAGTAGACAACCACCCTGGTGGTCGCAGGGGCTGGGGGCAGAGGACAATGGATAGAGTTTCAGATTTACAAGATGAAAGAGTTATGGAGATGGATGGTGGTGGTGGCTGTACATTACGAATGTATTTAATACCACTGAACTGTACATTTAAAAATGGCTAAGACAGTAAATTTTGTGTTATGGGGATTGTACCACAATAAAAGAATTTAAGAATTAAAGAGGAAGAAAAAAAAACTATGTTAAATTAGATTATAATCCAATTTCAAGCTAAAGAATGTAAATCACTTTCCAAGATACTTTTCACGTCCTGCATGGGGACTTGGCGTTTAGATGATTTATGCAAACAAATAGGAGGCTCAAAGCAGTGGTTTGAGCACAGTGTGTGTGTTCCGCATCCATCATGTGGTAAAATGAGTTTCCCAGGCTGACCTCCCTGCTCTGGTTCTCTTAAAATATTGGCATGTAAACAGTCGAAGGTAGACTGCCAGTAGACGCTGCAGTCAACCGCAACAGTGAATATTCAAGCAAGGTCTAAAGCAGATCATCCATTTGCCCATCTCCTACGGGGACTTGAAACAAAAGATGTTTTTTCTCTGAGTTTAAAACTGTGCCACTTTCAGAGCTGGCTAAACTCTAGCTCTAATCACCTGACACCATCAACTGTGACCCCAGCCGCTAAACAAGGGTTTCATAAACACATTGTTGGTGAAGACCAAATGGGAAAGGGTAGTTTTGTTTCCTGTGGCCTTCTCTTCATCAGATGGGATAAAAGTGAAAGAATTAATATGGAGGGAAGATGAAGAAAACAGGAAGCAATTACATCTTACAGTCCTCCAGTGCATGTGGAGCCAAATGTATATCCTTCGAGAAATGCACTCGCTGGTTCTCAGAGCAGGCCAGACAACTGGCTCCATGCCAGAAAAGAGACAGCAAATGCTCAAATGCTCCGGAACGTTCAGGAAGATTATTCACTGGGGTCTACCCTGTCCATCCCCATAGACATAGGCAGGCATGGCTCTCAACCCTCAACCCTTTCTTTGGCTCTTACTAAGCTCTGGATTTCTCAAGGGAGAAGCGGCTAGGCATGTGTGAAGTTTGTTTTCCTTCACAAAAGTGTCACGGCTCCTCTCCGGAGAGAGTACTACTTCTGCTGCATCTGCCTTCGAGCTCAGCTCAGCCCTCCTTGTTGCTGAGGCGTCAGCTCGGGGCTTACTCTGACACGCTAACTCCCCTGCACCAAACACACTCACCGCGGGTGTGAGTGCTTCTTGGAAGAAGCCCCTCCGCCTGGCAGATGGAGACACATGTCCTGAGATGAAGGAGCTATGTAGGCCAAAGCTGTCGTTAAGACTCCCCAAACTACGATGCCAGTGCCTGCCTCAGTTGTTAACGTCTGAAACTGTGTGGGAATGTGTGTGGCTGAGGCCCAGAAGAAAGAAAAATCAATATACCTTCTAGTTAGGTTTCTTGGGACCGCAGTCAGGAAAGTGAAGGGTACTCAGTATGGATCTAGGCCTACATTTGCACATTGTTACAGACGCAAATTATTAAGGACAGCATCATTAAATAAAAGAAATACGTGTGAGGGCAATTTTTGAGGGATAAGGCTAGAGAACTTTCTCGGCATTCGACAAACAAATGAAAGTACGGTTTCTATCCAGCCAAACCGCTGCCTCCAGCCTGACTGACCAGTGCGGTGCTGGCCCCAGCGGCATCCAGGTGAACGAGTAGCTCACAGGCTGGCAGCAAAGACATCTAAGAAAATACACAGACGAAGAGTAAAAAATAGAGTAGTGTGGTATTAGGGGGGTTACACTGCCTAGAAGAGATCTTTCTGAAAAAGTGATGCAATCTAAATAATTTTAAACTTCCTGTGAGAACTGCTTTTTGAAGTTTTGGTATGGATGGATGAGGGGGGTGGATGCAGAGAAGGATGGATGGATGGATGGATGGATGGATGGATGAATGGATTTGTCTTGACAGAAGAAAATTTTAATAGTTTGCTTATACCAAAAAAATTCAACCAGGGTCCATACAATTCCCAAGGGGAAGGGGCACAGTCTCCACCTAGTCAAAGTCAAAAATGTACAGCAACCCTTCCCCCATACCCAAACAGTGCCCCCCAATATCATCTCCACTGCTGGCAGGCAGCAGCCTCACCCAGCCTTCTAAGATCTCTCTCTCCCCCTCACCCCCTGCCTCCCTTTTTGAGTCTCCCTCCTTCACACGCTCTCTCTTTCTCCCCACCCCCTCTTACTCACACACACACAATTACAATTAGTGACGGCCATAAAATAATTGGAGACACTGATCATAAGCATGTTGCCAGAAAACCTACCCTTCGCAATGCTCCCCAGATGCCGGGAGATTCCAACTACCCATCCTCCATCTTCCTGTCTCAGATATAGGTCACAGCCTGATCGGAACACACAGACACAAAGGTGGGGGTGCTGCCACTGCCTGCAGGGAGCGAGCAATGAGGAAATGAGAAAATATCAGAACTTCTTTAGAAAACATTAGAACATCTTTTTCTATTCATTTCCAATCAAAAAATAAGACACTGTTATGCCAATACTTGGCATCCAGGTGGGGCCTGCTGCATACATCAGTCTGTCTGCCAGCTCCCACATACAGCATGTGGGCATCCTGGTGGAAGAGAGAGGTTCACCCACTTCAGCGGTTCACAGTGGAGCCTTCCCTTGTTCTTTCACTTCAATATATTGCAGGATGTTATAGTTCACCTGGTAGGTAGTTTACCTACGTATTTATAGGTGATGTTTTAACAATGAATAAAAGGTAAGTGCTTTAAAAAAAAAAAAAGAGTGCTTAGGGGAGCATTTTGAAACTGGTTATTTGAAACTGTCTGCGGAGTGTTATGGTTTCAATTGCCAAAGACATAATTTCAGGGTGTCTATAAATCACCTTCCTGGTGTCGCTTCACCTCTCTCCGCCTGGCCTCTCTCCTGTCTGGCCGCTCCATGGTGCATGGGCTCTGACCTCCATCAGGCAGACACAAGCTGACAGCACCCAGCCTCCCACCAGCCTGGGATGCTGCTTTCTTGCCTCCCACTGCAGGTTTTTCCTGTTGACACGGAGTGAAAGGCTACAGGACCCCGCTGAGTACCCCACCCAAGTGCAATCCAAAAGTGACCTTTTGAACTACAGAGGATGGGAGCTAGAGAATACATTTTCCCGTTCCTTTACCCAGAGGGACTGTCCTGGGAAGCAGTCGTTTACACAGCCCTTAGCAAGACCATCTCTCAATATTGAACAATCAGTCAAGCTCCTACAAGACAGTGGCCAACTCAATAATAAATCCTGGACAAGCTTTCCCTCCCTTTGTCCCTCCTTCTTGCTCCCCGGGATTGTACACTTCTAAATAAATCAGGTTCTGCTTTCTAGGGAAACCAGACTAGGGCAGGATGGCCTCTGCACAGTCTCCCTTATCTATATAAAAATAAAACTGTAGAAACAATATTATAATGAGTTTCAACATCCTCAAAATAATATATTAATTGGTCTTAATCTCATTTGTTAAAATGTGAAAAGGCACCCTCTTCCAAGGAATTTGCACGAACAACTGATCAAATCAGAAATGATAGGAATTTTTCTGCACAGTCTGAACGATTACAGTTTAAAAAGCCTTTGTATAAAGAGCGGATGATTGACAAACACATGTCATAATTAAGGGCAGCTAATGATGTACATCTTCCATAAGGAACCCAAGAATTATTTGTGAGGCATCTTTTTTAGCTAAGAATTTAGAAACAAATCTTTGAATTGAATCACAAAGTATAAAAAACAATGAAGCATATTCAATCCCACTTATGAGAGCAAAAAAATTTTGAACTGTTAATAAAACTTTAAACTGAATTTTTAAATACTTCCTCTTTAGCTTTTCACTTTTACTTTCTTTTTTATGGATGTTTATAATTCACACCCTATTATTACATTAATTTACACATATAATCTTAAATCAATAAAAATACATCTCTTGAAATTAATGCTCCCAATTATTTTATTAATGGGATATGTGTTCAAAAAATGTTTGGAGACCATGACATAGTCTGCCTGGACTTGATTGCTAATTCTGCCTTGTTCTCCATGTGTGACTTTGGGCAATTTCATCTTTCTGAATTTGCCATGTACAAAATGAGAACGATAATATTCACCCTGTAAAACTGCCATGAGGACTACAGGTAAGAGGCTAAGAAGTGCACCCGGCACCTAGCTAGTAACACACAAATGTTTGTTGTTATCATCAAAATGATACCAGTGCAAGTGCAAGATGTTCTTTCCCTGCCTGAAAGATCACTCACCAACACAGGCAAAGCACTGTATACAAGGTGCTTGGACAGACGTGCCAGAAAATAAGATCCCCCTAGGAAAGATAAAGAGCCTTTTAGAGAAGAGAGTCTTCAGATCTGAAAGAGTTTGAGGGATGTGGTCCAAGCCATTTATTTTACAAATAAGAAAAGCGAAGGTCCAGGAGTGGGTTCATTTTTTAGGATCCCATGGCGTATGGATGATAGAGCCATAGCCACCTTGATTCTGCAGACACACAGAGCCCTCAGCCAACACACGAGGCTCTTGCTTTACTGCTGTCAAGGTTTCTCCAGCAGCACCTGTCCCTCTGACGTCGGCCAGTCACAAGTCACAAGAAAAATGGCATTGGCGCTCTTCACAACAGTTTAGGGACAACGGCTCTAAAGAATACCAGTGAGTGTTCGAGTATGGTACCAGCTCCAGCCAACTGCAACCCCAGTAGCCCTTCTGTGAGTAGAATCAGAGTACATTTTCTTTCAAAAGCATTATGTAAAAGTAGGCCATGGTAAATCTGCAACCCCAGCACTGCCCAGCCCCCTTTCTGTTGGCTTCTCTTCCACAGCAGTTATCAGTAACCAGCACGCTCTGTCCTTTACTCATTTATCTTGCTTCTTGACTGTCTGTTCCACTACGGTGCAAGCTCCGTGAAGGCAGGGATTTTTGTCTGTTTTGTTCCCTGCTAGTCCCCAGCACAAATACTTGTTGAGTGAATGGATATGATCTTTTGAGTCATTCCTGCCACTTTGTTAACCTTTGGCCTCTACGAATATACGGAGTTACTGATTTCCTCAATTAAATCCTACGTGAGCCCACTAGATGCCTAATCATATACAATTGGTTCTCCTACAAATAAATACATGATTTCAATGATTCAATTACAATGTATCTCAGAACAACATGTGAGCTAACACCTACTTATCCTACCAATGCCAGCTAACATATCATTTCCTAAGGAAAACCATCCCTAGGGGCACCTGGGTGGCTCAGTGGGTTAAGCGTCCAACTCTTGATTTTGGCTCAGGTCATGATCTGAGGGTTGTAAGATCAAGTCCCGTGCCGGGCTCCATGGCATGGAGCCTGCTTAAGATTCTCTCTCTCCCTCTGCCCTTCCCTGCTCACGCTCTCTCTCTCAAGAAAAAAAAATCTCTAAGCCCCAAGACGAGGCACTTCCCATACTAATGACTTCCACTGCACACTGTAATTTTCTTCTTGTTCTACTTGCCACAACTGTAATTAAATCACTATACATGTCACTTACTTGTTCAATTACTATCTTCCTTACTAAACTGTAAGTTCCATGAGGATAGGGACCATCTTGTTCATCCCTGTGTTTCCAGAACCTAGCAGAACCTGACATATAGTAAACACTCAATAAGCACA
Source organism: Ursus americanus (assembly GCF_024610735.1). Classification (NCBI taxonomy): domain Eukaryota; kingdom Metazoa; phylum Chordata; class Mammalia; order Carnivora; family Ursidae; genus Ursus; species Ursus americanus. The sequence goes on along the minus strand of NC_142135.1, from coordinate 41,172,835 downwards.
TGCCAAATGAATAAATAAGCAGAAACCTAATAAGTATTCCGGCTTGAAAGGTTCTGCAAAAAGGGATTTAACAGTACATGATATAAGCTGTAAACTTGGTCCTTGAAGTCATTTAAGCAAACTCTAGAGAGCTGAGCAATTATTTCTTCAAATGAAGCCGGTTCCCAGCTTTTTCATCTAAAGCTGATGATATACAGTTACTTCTAGGAAGATATTTGAAGTTATTTCTTTTATATTCCTCAAATCTTAATATTACAGGCTTAATAAAAAAAAAAAAAACCAACTTCGATCTCCCAGCAATTGTGCCTTTGACCCCAAGTGAATTGTACTGTCCAGGCTCCTGGTTTCCTTCCAAAATCCATATCTGGTTTTAAGATAAATTTTCCCAAATAAGCTATAAACATGATTTTGACGGTTGAAGAATATTTTCATTTTAGATGAACAAACCAGAGGTAATTCAGACATTTAAAATTCATGACCTATGTACCTATGCATACTTGCTTTCATTTCCAAGTTTCCATCACTGTTAGCTCTTAGAATGAAAATAATATCCTCTTTCCTCTTGAGTATTTTTCCTGGATCCTAGGAGAATAAAATAGGAGCAAACGAAACCAAACTTCTTTTATGTTAAAGAGATATATAGGAGTAACTCTCACCCCCTACCTCCACACACACACACACGATTCTCTGCCAAGATTATATTGTGTTCATCTTGCAAATATCCTTCGAGTTTAAGAATTCACAGAAGATTTAACATCATGGCAGTGAGTACTTGGAGCTAGACAGCCTGGAAAGAACGAATGATCTGTTTAGGGCTAGCAATTCACAAACTTACCTGAGAGTTTCAGACAGAGACATCGTAGAATAATGTACTTGCTATGAGTGAATTAAAAAACTCATGTTTCAATTTCATTTAATAACTATGTATTTACCTCATACCATATGCTAGGTCTGAAAGACATAAGAATTTCATGCCAGGACAGCCCTCTGGCTTTCTGCTGGGGTAGCAGTTGTTTGAATATGAACCACATACTTCACATTTTAAACAGAACTACTTTATTTTTTGACTGACAGCCATGTAGGAGGAGAAATGAGTTTCCTCACAAACAAGAAAAGTAGAAAAGAAAAAGAGGAGCTGGAGAGGACAATCTTCTTGTTGGCACTGTGTGGATAATCTAGTCCTTTCAACCCTAAAATCAGAGATGCACGAAAGCTCAGCACATCCCAACTTACTGAAGGTAGAGTTTTGAAATGTGATGTAAGAAACTGACTAGAGCAATGGCTTTCCACTTTGCTACCCAATGAAACTACTGAGAGCTTTTATCTTTCTTTCTTTTTCAAATTTTTATTGAAATTCTAATTAGTGAACATACAGTGCAATACTGGTTTCAGGAGTAGAATTCAGTGGTTCATCACTTACATACAACACCAAGTGCTTATCACAACAAGTGCACTCCTCCATACCCATCACCCTTCTACCCTGGCCTCCACCCACCTCCCTCCATCAACTCTCAGTTTGTTCTCTATCATTAAGAGGCTTTTATGGTTTGTTTCCCTCTCTCTCTTCTTTCCCCTTCCCATATGTTCATCTGTTTTGTTTCTTAAATTCCATATATGAGTGAAATCCTATGGTATATTGTATTTACTTTGCTTAGCATAACACCTCTAGCTCCACCCGTGTCATTGTAAATGGCAAGATTTCATTCTTTTTGAAGGCTGAATAATATCCCATTGTGTATATATATATATATATATATATATATATATATATATATATATATATATATATATATATACCACTCCTTATTTATCCATTCAACAGTCAATGGGCATTTGGGCTCTTTCCATAGTTTGGCCATTGTTGATAATGCTGCTATAAACATCAGGGTGTATGCTCCCCTTCGAATCTGTATTTTTGTATCCTTTGGGTAAATACCTAGCAGTGCAATTGCTGGGTCATTAGGGTAGTTCTATTCTTAACCTTTTTTTTAAAAAAGATTTTGTTTTATTTGACAGAGAGAGTGAGAGAGCACAAGCAGGGAGAGCAGTAGAAGGAGGGGGAGAGAAGAGTAGAAGGAGAGGGAGAAGCAGGCTCCCTGCCAAGCAGGGAGCCCCATGCAGGGCTTGATCCCAGGAGAGCCAAAGGCAAATGCTTAACCATCTGAGCCACCCAGGCACCCCTCTATTTTTAACTCCCTGAGGAACCTCCATACTGTTTTGCAGAGTGGCTGCACCAGTTCGCATGCCCACACCAGTTCGCATGCCCACCAATAGTGTAAGAGGGTTCCCCCCTTCCTCCCCAACCTTTCCAACATCTGTAATTTCCCGGGTTGTTAATTCTAGCCATTCTGACTGGTGTGAGGTGGTATCTTATTGTAGTTTTGATTTGTATTTCTCTGATGATGAGTGATGTTGAGTATCCTTTCATTTGTTGCCATTTCTGTCTCTTCTCTGGAAGAATGTCTATTCATGTCTTCTGCCCATTTCTTAACTGGGTTATTTGTTTTTTGGGTATTGAGTTTGGTAAGTTCCTTATGGATTTTGGATACTAACTTTTTACCAGATATCATTTATAAAGGCATGATGTTAGTTAGAATGAAGTACACTATATAGGTACGCAGAAATACTCTGGCATGCCAGTGTTAGGAATTTAACAGTTGTTTTAATGCGTAATAGCATGACAGTTTACACTTTCTAACTGTTCTAGTTTCTAGTTTTCCAGCTTTTTGTCTTAGGACTTCTCTGCTACTTATCCCTGCCTTATTTCCTTTAGTATCTTATTACTCCCCAAGTAGGTACCCATATTCCTTGTTCCTTCTGCGTAAGACCAAGACGACTTGGGACCACAATATCAATGGCCCTACATCCAGAAGCCCAAATGTGGTCTCTGAACAACCTCCTGAGGAAATCAGACATGCTAAGGACTATTCTTATGGTTAGGCGATCAAAGAGAAAGTAGCAGATTTTCAAAGGGCCCCCGAACTTGTCCAGCACAGGTCAATGAAGTTTGACAGTTGGTAAATACAATGAAAAGAGAAAATGAAAAATATAAATAAGCAACAGTGATGGTAGGATGTGTTATACATTAGAAATTGAATTGTGTTAAAAGAAAAAGGAATCTTAGGTAACTTGGTATCTAACATACTTCTAAGGACTTGACAACCACTCAAAGATGTTCCGGTAGTCAGAATAGACAGAACCTTTGGAGAGATAATACACTACAAAATCAGGACCAGAACTGAGGTTTCACTTTTAATTCCCTAATATGCAAAGATTAAACACTTAAGCAAGGAAGATGTGGGTTATGTATGTTGCCACTAGTTGTATATAAGATAAATATACTTAAATAAATTGCATAAGCAAACTATTTGGATTTTACCCTCTAGTCTTTATCAATTAATCCCTTTGCTTCCAAGTCCATAAATAAATAAATAAATAAACAAACAAACAAACTCACTACGTCAGCAGTTCTCAAACTTCAGCAAACATTAGCTTCTAATTCAGTAGATCAGATGATCTGATGGACACTAAAATTTGAGAACAGCTGATTTTTTTCTTCAAGTGGAAATACCTGTAACTAGTTGACCCCAATCAACAAGCTGGATAAATTCTGACACATAAGCATTAGTGAGGCAGAAAGGTGACAGTTTAGATTCTGCTAGGCTTCAAGTTACATAGATATACTTCATGTACTCAGACAGGAACAGCACAGGATGGGGCAGGTGCAGCCAGGTGTATGTTATCTATTGCCACAGTAATAATGTGTAACAAACCAAAAAACCTCAGTGGTATTTAACAATAAATGTTTATTGCCCACATGTCTGGAGTAGATGGCTAGATGCCTCTGCTTATCTTGGCTGGGCTCACTCATGTGTCTGAGTGCTGGCTGGCTGTGAGCTGATCTAGGATAGCCTCAGCTGGTACACCCGGAACAAGTCAGCTGTGATCACATCTCTGACTCTATCCCTGTGTCTCTAGTAGCTGGGCAAGCGTGTTCTCATAACCAAGACATAGGGGCAAGAGCAAACAAGCCCAACCAAGCACAAATGCACTTTTCAAGTTTTTGACTGCATCCTGTTTACTAACTTCCCATTGGCCAGAACAAGTCACATGGCCCAGGCCAGCATCAAAATAGGTATATGCTACAAAGTTACATGGCACAAAATGTAGACATGGGGAGGGGACAAAGACTTGGAGCACACTGGTAATCTAACACACAAGACTACCCATCCTATTTTAGTACCATGTTAGTCACTGTAGAAGATTCAAAATTCATATAGTGCCCTGCATTGTAGATGTCTTCAAGAAATCTTTTTTCAAAATGTGGACCATGACCCACCAGTGGGCTACTCAATCAGTTCAGTGAATTGTGATCACTATTTTTTAATGGGATGGAGTGGAATGGAATGGCAGAAAAGAATAGCACAGAATGGAATAGAATGGAATCAAATCGAATTGAATTGAATCGAATAGGAAGTATCACAGTCTATCATCCATAAGGTAAGTATTGTTTCATAAAACCTGTGACTGGTGTGTAAGCATATACAAGAGCTAGGTCCAGTGAAAAATACATATCTTGCTGTAGATTTCAGACAACAATTTGAAGCCCCTGTTTTAAAGCACACTGATATAAAGATTCTGATTTTGCATGTCTGTCATCCTTGATCCTTACTGCCATCAGTAGGAAGCAATGAATGATGAGCAGAAGAGTGAAACCCAGCTCTTCACTAAGGAGCGTCCAGTGAGCAAGGGGACAATTTGTGGAGTGGTGAAAGTTTGATTTGCTGGTATAAATCACAGTCTCAGAAGCTTACAGATTGCCATAATAGCATAAACTAATATATAAGAAAAAATTCTAGAATATTACTTAAGGTGAGCATGTTATAAATCGGTGATAATTGAATGACAGAGTTTGAAAACAACATTAAGATAAAATAACTCCCAAATACAGATCTATAATGCACCCAAAAGCTAATTCTTTTTTGAGCTTGTACTTTGCACCAAGGACTTAACCACAACTCTGCAAAGTGGATATTATGGCTATCATTTACTAGCTTTGTAATTTGTAGCATATTATTTAACCTCCAAATCCCCACTTCCCTATGTGTAAAAATAGTAACCATAATACCCATTTCACAAAATTCCTGTCAAGTGCTTGGCCCAAAGTAGGAGCTCAAAGAAAAAGTCAGTTTTCCCTCTATTTATCTTTGTAACCTTCACAACACTGAGAAGGGTACCTAGCACATAGTAGGTACTCAGCTACTCAGCTTATAGGAAATGGATCATACTCTCTAGATTACTAAGCATATTTCCTTTGGTCGACCTGACCCTCTCTGTCAAGAAAATGTCCTGTAAAGGCAGCAATTCTCAATAGAGAATTTATCTCCCCATCTTAAGATAGAGAGCAGTGGTTACTCAGCCACCTTGGAAAACTTCTTATCTCCTTCACCATCGATATTATCTGAGATAATCTCCTTCCTTTTTACCTCCTCAGGAAATGAAGCTTTACAACTTTTCTCAAGCTTCTCAAGCTCTGTGGTTCTTTGCTGGCATCTGACATTAAACCTTAAGTAGAACATTTTCTATATTCCATAGGTGGTTCTGAAGCAGTTCTTAATGAAGAGAAGTGTCACTCCACGAACCCAACACTGTGTTCCCCAAGACAAATGCTGACTCTTCTTGTGCATTTTGTCTTTGTGTGGAAATACATTTATGGAATTATTTGGTTCACTGACTTCTTTTGCAGAATGATAGCATAATTTGGAAATCTTAAGTTTCTTTACAAACTCAAATGAAAATATTTAGCAGTAGAAAACAAAATATACCATGGTTGTGCAATAGGATCTACTGAGAAAAAAACATATTTTTTAAAAGGTAAGAGGTAAAGTAAGCTTCTTTACCTTTTTTAAGTACTAATTTAACTAGTTAATATATCATTTTCCTTATATAGTTTTTATATGTCTTTGCAGTATCACAGTCTTCCAGCTTCCATTAAGAATATAACCATTCTTTTTAAAAACCATCTGATACTGATTCTATCTACTTTAAATAAATAACCACGTATGTAAAGAGAAGTGTTTCCTTTGGATTTGTGGTTAATAATAACTCACATGGAGCTGGGTTCAAAATAAGGCAATCATTTTGTAAGACAGAATGTATTTCTAAGATTTTTAGGATTAAATGAATAGTGCAAATGGAACCTTTTATTCACACAATAAATGGTTCCACTCCCTAATAAGACAGACCAAGCATGCCTTAGATACATATATTACACCATCAAATTATATTTCTATGTATGAAATACCTTGTCCCATTTCCTACTCTTTGCATTGCACATATTTGTTTTACCCTTTAAAGGAAATAATATTATAAGGGACCTGAATAGAAGGATCAAAATAATTCTTCCAAGTGGAATTCGTGGAAGACCTGAGCTAGAAGACTGCTTTAACTCTAGGAAAAGCTATGCGCTTGAAAAGGCCAGCATTTAATCAAATTAATATGCAATCACAATAATTTCAGATGAACCTTAACTTTGGCAAATATAACATTTATGGTTTTGAGCCCTTCCAAGTGACCCTAAAATTTCAAAACATGTCATCGTTTGTAACCTTGGGGATAGTTAATTTGAACTGCATGTATTGTAACATCGTCTTGCCCAGAACAGTAACAGGAGAGAAGGGAGAGCAATCAGGTGGAAAGCAGAAGAGCTCTGATGGGGCACGAGGGCACTGAGCTTGGCTTTGTTCTCTTATCATTGAATGTGAACAGATGATTTAATGTGGAGTTATACTGTATTACATTTTATAAGGGAAATCATATTCCAGAGGAGTAGTAATGAGGTTCTGTCCTTTGAGAATGTCAACAATCTAGTCTACAGTTAAATGGCAACCTGAGAATCTTCCCTTATATTGCTCATCAAGAGGCCCTATATTTGCAGAGTATTGCCCCCAACATGGCACTGTAGCTGCACCCTCAATGGGCCAATCCAATACTCTGTAAGACTGGCAGATTCCAGATGGTGCAGCACGTGATCCTGCCAGTGAACTTCATGATAATGGGCCCACTCCTCCGTTTCCTTCATTGTATGAATGCTAGGGATCAGGTAGGCCTCCAGACAGCAGTGCTGGTTGAACTTCTATGGGCAAACTCATTTGCAATAGGTATTAATTCCTCTTAGAGCAAATCACTGACACTTTCAGGACAAAAAGGGCCCCATGTAGTCAACTTGTCACCAGTTAGCAAGTAGGTCTCAGCTACTTGTGAGGAACAGCTCCATGGCAGGGGCTCAGCTTTGAGATCTGCTGCTGGCAGGCTGGACACTCAGAGCTGGCACAGCAATATTTGCCTTCATGAGTGGGACTCCATGTTGTTAGGCCCATGTGTAGCTTTCACCTCTGCCTCTGTGGCCTCTTCATTCACATGCCCAGTGTGCAGTCCTGAGTAGCCGATGACAAAACCCGGCTAATGTCAACTGTCTGAGTTGTATCACCTACATGATTGTTTTAGTCTTACTTCAATGGTACATGCTTTCTGGGAAGCAGTAATTAATACATGATAGAAAAATCTCCCTTCATGCCAACCTCCATATGTCCATTCACATTACCTCTACCCCACACTTTATCTCTAATCTTCTAGTCTTTTTCCTTCCAAGCCACTAACCAAACTGGTCAGGCCATTCATCATGGCCCCCGTGGATGGACCATTTCTTCATGTTCATAAAGGGGATGACTAGGTACACTGCTCAAAGTTCTACTAGGGAAAGGTTCTTCTCAACACTATCTTTCAAAGCTGCCCCTGCCTGTGGCTATAGTGCCTCTGCCATCCATTCTGGACCCACCTACCAAGCCAACCCATCCATAAACCACGCTCAGATTTATCCTCCTTCAACAGGTTGTAGACGTGCCCTCCCCAACTCAAACTCCTGCCACCTTTGAGCTGAAAGACAGGTGCTGGTGCAGCCATTGTGGGTGATAAGGGGGTCGAGGCTACTCATGCCCTCTGGTCCTCAATCTTAAACATATCATGTCCATCTTATGATGAACTGCTGCTGGGTCCACTCAACTTGATGACTTAATGTGTCCAACAGAACCCAACTCCTAAGTTCTTGGTGCATAGCCACTTAGGTTTGTTAATTTATAGCCCAGATGACCGAGCTTCTTCTATCACAATCTGAACCTCTTGCAGAGTCCCTTCCTCTTCCAGGCCCTTCTCAAAACTGACAGCTTTTGGGTCACATGATATATGGGCTGGAGCAGTATTCCTAGATGTAGAATGTGTTCCACCAGTATCTGAACAGGTCTTGCTGTCTTCTTTGTGATAGTGGATGAAGGCTGAAGCAAGTTCTCTTGTATTTCGGAGATGTCCCAGCATGCCCCTCGAACCACGGAACCCCTGAAAACTTTACCAAAGTGACAGGTCCTAAAGCCTTTGTAGAATTTATCTCCCACCGTCTGGACTGAGCACCACTGCCTCCAGTATGCTAACCTCTCTTGCACATCCTGCCTGATCAGTATGATGCCAACAATATAATCAATCAGTTGATATTCTGCAGGATACCCCAATGGTCTAGATACGTTCAGACTATATTAAGGCAAAGGGCAGGAGACTTAACATCATCCTGGGCAAAACTATAAATGTATATGGTTTTCCCTCCTTGTGAAGGCAAACTTTCCAACCTCTTACCTAAAGAGAGAGAAAAGAGCTCCATTATCGAAATAATGGCTGCATATTGTATAACAAAGGCACGTTAACCTGCTCTAAACTAGATCCCCTCTGCCACAGTCTCTGTGATCAAGGCTACTATTTGATTGAGCTTCTGGTAGTCTACATTCTCCAGGATCTATCCAGTTTCTGCAGGGGCCAGATTGGTAAATTAAATGGAGATATGATGGGGACCACCACCCCTATATCTTTGAGATCCTTAAAAGTGGTGCTAATCTTCACCATCTCTCCCATAATGTTTCAGTGCTTTTTGTTTACTATCTTGAGTAGGGATGTGGGTAGGCAGTTTCAAAGACTTATTTTTTAGAATTCTTACATTCACCTCATAGTTTAAGAGCCCTAGAACTTTCTCTAGCTCAAATCCAGTTCCCCTACTCATTAAACTTCACTTAAAAATTGTCACCAGCTATCAAACTGAGGGTTGCTGGAGGGGAGAGGGGGTGGAGGGATGGGGTAACTGGGTGATGGACATTAAGAAGGGCACGTGATATAATGAGCACTGAGTATTATATAAGACTGATGAATCACACACCTGTACCTCTGAAACCAATAATACATTAAATGTTAATTAACTGAATTAAAATAAAATATATATATAAATAGCTAAAAAAAAAATTGTCACCAGCTAGACCCCAAGATCTGACCTTTACTGCCCATCTGCTTGTACTCTCCAAACTTTGTCTTGCATTTTTCTGTAAGCTCTTCTTTCCAGCTTATCTCTTAACTCAGATAAAGAGATAAGCTGAAGGACTATTAAAAGTGATAGTGACTACCTTGACAAGACCTCCCGCCAGCCCAGTTTGAGTGTAATCCTCCACTTGCGCCTGTGTGGATGGATCATGGAGTGACTTCTAGAATGACAGAAAACTACCTTAACCTCATTCTATCACTAAAATCTCCATACAAGGAGAAGCACAAGCTTCACTGACATCACATACAATGTATGGACAAGCATGTTCCTTAAGCACATGTGCAGCCTTATGCCTGCCTCTACATACAATGGCAAGGCCTCCCTATCTAAATATTCATTCTAACCCTAAATAAAAGGAATCTATTCACCCTTGCTTAGTGTCAGGGCTTTAGAAGTTATTTCCTGTGATCTCCTTATTTGCTGCAAATAAACTTTACTTTGTGCAACAACTCCACCTGGTGTATCTGTGACTCACCAAGGAGCACACTCAACGTTGGTTCAGCTACAAAATGACTATTTTGAACTGTGTAACAGGGAGAGTTTTCCCACCACAAACCCTATTCTACACTACAGGTGTTAATCCATCCAAAATTATTGACATAATCACCAATAGTATAATTTCTATAAAACAGACCAAGAGAATAGTCTGCTGTTAGTATTAAAAAAAGGGAGGGGAAGAGCAACCTTCTTCTATCTTTGCTTACCCCCCAGCAATCTTCTTTATATCCTTGAAAAAAAAAAAGTCTTTACTCTTCTACACTGTCTCTCTGAGTGTCTCAATATAAAATCCTACAGGAAGAGCTCAAATGCTTTAGAGATAGCTTTTCTATTATGAACTATTACTATACTCTATTTCCTCTATTAGGGAAAATGGTCAAAAATAATTTGAGACTTGTGGCATTTATTACTCTATTGTCAGCCTTTGATTTTATAGACAGAACCATTTATGGGCCAAGTTGCATAATCTCGATATTGATCCTTGGCTTTTAATAGCCCTTCAGAGCCTTTACTGTAATATAAAAAGGGATCAAAATGGATGAGAAATGGGCTCTTGACAGAGCAGCTTACAGTCCCAAATAGTACAAATGTCCTAGTCCACCTCTTTATTTTTCACCCAAACCACTTGATACATCTTCTGATAACCCGGATACATGACCTCCCATCATAGCATCCTCCTTTATGCTGATGACATAGTCCTATTACCATTGTCAGAGTGGCCTCAAGGAGCCACTAACTTAGTGGGCAATTACAACTATGAGGAACAGCTCAACATCAATTAGACCAATACTGGGATTGCTGATTTTGGCAAACACTTTTTGCATTTTGTTAGCAAATACAGAGCAATTCCATAAAAAGATTAACTCATTTCATTATTTCATGGAGCATTCTGCAAGCCCTGTAAAAACTATCTCGCTCCAACAGGCTCACTGGAATGCAGTACAACACAAAATCAAATATTCTACAAGTTCTACTAGCCTAGAGACAGACTACTTATAATGTCAGTTTTCAAAAGTCTCCTGTCCTGACCCACTATCAAAATTGGAGCCTGGCACCAAAGCTAATCTGATAAGGATGCTGGTGATTGAACCACGCCACAGATGATGTCATTGCTCCACCAAGATACTCTTAGACCTTCTGGATGCCCCTTCTCCAGCTTCTGTGTGCTTTGGCTCCCCATATCCAGCACTCATATGTGTTCTTGAAAGACAACCTCATGGTACTGGAGTGGCTTTGCGCTGCATGGGCAGACAGCCAGAAGTGCCTGAGAGTTTTCATCCTGGCTCCCGGCCCCACCACAAGGAGTCATTCACTGTCAATCAATCTGAATATTGGGTGCAAGAGCACAAAAGCCCAACTGCTCTGCCTCAGAAAGAAAAATTTCTGAGGCATGAATTACATCACAGAGTTCTTCTGAGGATCAAACAACACTATCTATATTAGGGTTTTCTAAAGAAGCAGAACCAATAGGATGGGATGGTTGGATGGATGGATGGATGGATGGATGGATGGATGGATGGATGGATAAAGGTTTATTATGAAAAACTGCATCACACAATTATTGAAGGTGAGAAGTCCCACAGTCTGCAGTCTGCAGGCTGGAGACCAGGAAAGCCAGTAGTATAGTTCAGTCCAAGTCTGAAGGCCAGAGAAATGGAGGAGCCAATGGTGTAAATCCCAGTTTCAGGGCAGAGAGAATAAGATGTGTCTATGCTCAGTCAGTGAGGCAGAAAAAAAAAAAAAAAGAAAGAAAGAAATGCCTCTCCTTTTGCCTTTTGTTCCATCCAGACCCCTGGGTGATTGGTTGATGCCCAAATGGCACAGTCTTGGGGAGGGCAACCGACTTGACCAAGTTCACTGATTCGGATGCTAATCTCATCTGGAAACATCCTTACAGGCACACCCAGAAATACTGTTTACTCTGGCCCCCCTGTGGCCAGTCACGTTGCCACATAAAATTAACCATCACATTACCTCCAAAGAACTCTCCTGAGACCTTAGTCTTGCTTGGTTTCCTCCCCTTCCTTGCCCAGCTTCTCCTTCCCCTTTCTTCCAGGGACACTTCCTTAATAAAGCACTTACACGCAAACCCTCATCTTAGGATCTGCTTGAGGAAAGCCTGACTTTAGACAAACGCTAAGATTTTTCCACTTAGAGTTAGTTTAGCCCTGAGAAGTGGAAGGCTGAGCTCACAAGTAAGGGTCACATGGTACTGGCTGTCGGGAGAAAGCGGGAGAGAGAAGTTGGAAACCCAGCTGAGCCTGATGTCTCTATCAAAAGCCAAAAGGAGTGAGTTGGCATTAGAGGGAAAAATTAACCTCACCTTCTGGAAAGAACTCGTGCATTTCAATACCTTATTTTAAAAGGCTCCTGATCTCAAAACAAGCCCTGTAAAAAGCATTCCCAATGGCTGAGCGGACAGATGTATTCACATCTCTTCTGTCACAGGTTGGCCTCTCCAGGAAGCAGACCCTGAGATGGAGATTAGCATACAGTAGGTTCATTAGGGGTATTCCTGGAGCCAACTCTACGGAAAAGAAGGGAAGAAAACAAAAATAGACGGAGAAGCTAGGCCGGATGCATTCTCAATGAAAGCTGCTGCCAGCTCCAGGAAGCTCTGAACCTGGGTGGTCCCTCAGAGTCGTAGCAAATTGGGTGAGAAGGTTGAGCCTTGAGTAGATGAGTCATTGGGTGAAGGCTCTCCCAGTGACGAAGCCAACCATGGGCAGCTGGATGAACAAGCCCTTCAGTCCTGAATGCGACCTCAGTAGCACACACAGCATATCCTCTATGTCCCTTCCTCACAAAATCTTATCGGCACAAGCAAAATATAAAAACAAAAGTGAATTTGTAATGGATTCAGAATGTCAGGAGAGGTGTCTCTAGAAAAACTGAACAGGAGAGACTTACTAGAAATTGATGCGAAATGATTGATAAAAATGCCCATAGAGCTAAGCAACCCAAAGTGATATTCAGGTGTCAGAAAAAATCTCTCCAACAAGTCCCAAAATATCCCAGGCAGAACCCAGAACAATCCCAACGTCAGAAGTAGCAGAGACTGGGGCGCCTGGGTGGCACAGCGGTTAAGCGTCTGCCTTCGGCTCAGGGCGTGATCCCGGTGTTCTGGGATCGAGCCCCACATCAGGCTTCTCCGCTATGAGCCTGCTTCTTCCTCTCCCACTCCCCCTGCTTGTGTTCCCTCTCTCGCTGGCTGTCTCTATCTCTGTCGAATAAAAAAATAAAATCTTTAAAAAAAAAAAAAAAGTAGCAGAGGCTGAATGGGGATGCATACCACAGGCATTGAGCCTGATAAATAATTGCAGAGTGAAACAATTACACCAGTCCCCAAACTGTCAGAGAACCCAATTCCAGCCTTCATTGTGAAAAAAATCAAGAGGGTTCAGTATCAGAGAAATCAAGTCAGGACGGTATCCCAGCAAATGAATGGGGGCCAGCAGCAGGGGGAGCAGTAAAGGATAACCTGAGCCAAATGCTGCCAGAGATTAAACAAGGACTAAGAATTCACCACCCTGTTGTACAGATAAGGAGGGTGACACAAAAAAGTGATTCAAGAACCTGGGCAAGGTCACACAGCTTCTTTTTCCTTTTTTTAACAACTTCATTGAAGTATATTTTACATATCATAAAATCCATCCATTTCATGTGTGCAATTCAATCATTTTTAGTAACTTGACCAAATGGTTGCAGCCATTACCATGCTTAAAGAACATTTTTATACCAACAAAATTCCTCATACATATAGTTAAATCCATCTCACCCCCAGACTCAAGCCACCACTAATCTACTTTCTTTTTCTAGAAAATGACCTTTTCTGGACATTTCATATCAATGGAATCATACAACACGCAGTCTCTTGTGCTTGGCTCCTTAGCATCCTGTTTTCAAGGTGCCAGCATAATAAGTTTGCATGACTCAGTACTTTCTTTTTATTGCTGAACAGTATTGAGTGGAGTTTCTATCCATTTTGTCTGTCCATTCACCAGTAGATGGACATGTAAGTGGTTTCCAGTTTCAGCAATTATGAATAACGCTGCCACGAACATCCCCGAGTCACACAGCTTCTAACTGGGATTACCAGGATACAGACTCCGTCTGAAGAGAGTACACACTCCAGCCTCCGGCAGCTTGTAGCCAAACAGCTTTCTCTGACTTCCTTCCACAGAGCTGTCTCCCTGGCGAAGGGGATGAGGCCATGCTCAAACTCGGCCTGGACAGAGCCACCCCAGTAAGCCCCCATAACTGGGAATGAATGACCTCCAGTGTGGTACAACTTCGGTTTTCAGACTAAAATCACGGAAGGCAGGAGGAATGGACTGATGGAGGTAAAATGCATAGAACAACGCCTGGACCACGTGCCGCGCTCAGTTAAGTGCTGGTCGTTATCATTAGGACCCATAACATTGTGGCTGACCTAATTCTGGGGGGGGGAGGGGGTTGAGATTAAAGCAAATGTTTTTAATTTCCCCCAGGCAAGAAAAATAGTTCTTATTTATGAAATTATAAAACATAATAGTTAACTATAAATTACAGTAAGTTTGAAATCTATGCATTACCAATTTAACCTACTAGAGAAAAGCTTAATAATAACATGTGGTTGTAACTATAGACTGGAGAAGAATAAAAGTGCTCAGCACCCTTCTGAGCCTTGTTCTTCTCCTGGATCCTCTGTCTATATTGCTGGCATTTCCACCCATCCAGCCACCAAGCTAGACGTCTGAGAGGCTTCCTACAACTTCTCCATCTCTCTCATTCCTTCTGTCTGCCCAGCTGGCCATCAAGTCTTCCCCCCTTGCCCTCCTTCCATCCTTCCGTGGTGCCTGCCACAGCCAGGCCCCATCACATTTCTCCCAGACTACTGCACAGGCTCCAAACGCATTTGGCATTGGCTACATCGTAGATTCTAAAAGATCCACCAGGACCCAGCCCCACCCACCTCTCCAGGCTCATGTCCCACAGCCCCTTGCCTTACACGTGATCTTCCAGAAACACCAAAGCCCTTATAATTGCTCACACACTCCTTTTCACAAGTCATCCCTTCTGTTTCAAATCACCAATATACTTCAACCTGCTTTCAGGCCCAGAGTTTAAGATACACTCAAGAACTACTACCTCCAAAATGCCTTAACTGAATTCCCAATGGTGGGTCCAATCCCTCTGCTGTTTCCTCAGGCCCCAGGCACGCCTCCATCATTGCATTTATCACTTTCTAGTGCAATGACCTCTTCGTGGGAAGCTCCCGAGTAAAACAGTCTCAAGTTCAAACCTGCCTCTGTCACTTACTAGCTATGTGGTCTTAGGCAAGCCCCTGAGAGTCTCAGAGTCTCAGTTTCCTAACCTGAAAAATGGGGTTATAAGAAGATTAAATGAAATGAGGCATATAAAGTACTTAACACAATACCTCGCCAACTGTAAACTCAAAATCAAAGTTCTCATTATTTTAAGTGTCTTCCCTTGGTAGACTTACTCCAGCTCACACACAGGGCATCTGTGCCTGACACTGAGGAGAAGCTCACCGAGTGCATACTGGGTCAGCGGCTCCATGAACATGGCCAAGTCGAGGGATGAATGACAGCACCAGCCACCCTTTCATGATGGAGAGGGAGATCCTGGGTGGTGCCCACGGAGCTTAAGGATGGTTTACTTGTTTCCCAGGCACGTCACACTCATCTTTCTGTACCTACCTGAGCCGTCTTCATACCTCGCCGACGCCCAGGCTGCAGGTATCCTCGGCAGCCTGTTTCGATGCCGGGCAGAGAGAGGCTGACTGCACACTTCGCATAGCACTCAGCCACATCTGTGTAGTTTTCTGAAAGTAAGAAACTTCTTGAGGAAATCATCCTGGCGTTTTATTTTTTCTTTTCTTTCTGGAACAAAGAATAAGAGATAGAAAGGACAGAGTTAGGGAGGAAGAAACCATCCCTATTCTCAGAGCTGAAAGGGACAAGTGCGTGTATATGAGAACATTTAGCCCCTCAGCTGAGAAATAAAAAGAGAGAGGGCCATTAGGCCCAGAGCTGTCACCTGTGTCCCTCTCCTCTCTGCTTCTGCGGGGGAGGGAGCTCCAAGGGAGCCAAATGGCTCCCCTGGCTGCGGGGCAGGGGCCCCTCTGCAGCCATCCTGGCCCAGTTTTCCTTAGTCACCATCGTCTTCTCCCGACAGTGGCTCTGCGATGAGAGGGAAGGGTGACCAAGCTGCGTTCACATCATATATTTACTCATTCGTTCCAAACGTAAAACAAAGTACACAATCCCAAGATTTTTCCTTCCAATCCACATTCTTAGCAAACATGTTTTTAGCAAGATAAAGTCAGTCCTGCTAGGTAACAAACTTGCATTTTCCTTTACCCGTTGGCCACCTGGCCCATTTCATGCAAGGCATCAGCCTCCCTCTCCTCGCGCAGTAGCTTCAGTTCTCTGGGCGAGGTCAAAGTGTAATATGAAATACTGTCACTAAAAAACATATACACTGTCATACAAAAATGGACAGATGTTTCTTAAGTGAGTAATAAGTATCACTTTTCTCCAGTTTTCTTAACAGGCTGATTAAAAACAAACATCTGCACATATACTAAACCCATTTCAATAAAAGAATGTAACAGTCCAAAAATTTTATAAGTCAAAAAACAGACTTTTTCCCCTTTTTTTATTGTCTCTTTATTTAGGCAACACCTAAATTTTGCCTCTACGTCACTTACTACCATAATAGAACTTCAAATTACTGTAGAATACATATCTATCTATAGATATATGATGAACAAATACATACACGTTCATGTATCTGTGTATATGCATATGTTCATATATATGAACACACACATGTATGTATGTGTGTGTGCGTGCATATCACACACATGATATTCCAGCAAAAATCAGTTCACCTCACTTCATCTTTGTACAAGATAGGCAAACTGAAGGAAAAGCTGGGGCATTTTCACCCTGCTTTGCTTTCCTACCCCATGCTTGAAGTGGGGCTTCAGAGAAGCACAGAATATAGGAGCCAGAGGTTCCTTCAGGATCAAAGGGCAAACTCCTTTCAACACTGAGGAAACCAGGGCCTAGAAAGCAAAGTGACTTCCCAAAACCACACAGCCACATGGCAGAAGAGCTGTCAAAGGCATTCATATATTCCGATAAAACAACTTCTGGGAGACATGGGCGTATGAAATATCGGGTAATAGTTGGAAGAGACACCAGTTAGACTCTCACCTGGAAGAAAGTTCCTTAAAGCCATAAAGACAGAAAGTTCCAAACTCAGTCATCTTTGGAACTGACCATGACATTGTAAATAATAGCAGCAGTAATGATGGCATGAGGTCAGTAAGCAGTGTGTGTGTGTGTGTGTGTGTAGGCACAGCTGTGCAAATGCGGGAATGGGAATTCTGCCTCATGATCGTGGTCACGAAAGGCATGCCTTGCCATGGCTTTCTCCGTTCTCTTCTTACACCCTTCCTCTTGCTGCCATCTTTCTTCTTTCTTTTCCTATTATCCTACCATGTACCTACCCTGCTCCTCTACGCTCCCTGTCTGGACATGGTCAGTCCCAGTCTAGTGACTTCCGTGACTCCAACAGCTAAATCATATCAACAGTTCCGTGATATAATTCACGACACAGTGCCCTAATGGTTAAAGGCAGGCCCCGCAGTCTCAAAACAAGGCGGGGAAGGGCAGGGTCATTACATCATAGGATATGATATCGTTCAGCTAATCAGCAATAATTTTTGAGAATCCACTGTAATAGGGCGTCCTCATCAATTGTAGAAAACAGCAAGTGGCAAAAGGCCACAGCAGGCACTTGGTTCACACTTGCTCCTAGGGCTGCACTCTGGAGCTCACTGAGAGCTCCGAGGGACGGAGGGGAAGAGGAAAGGGAGAGCAGAGGGGAAGACAGCAGTCATCGCAGAGCTATCTGGCACAGGGGACAGAATGGGTGCTTTAGAGGTGCAAGCCCAATGTCAACCTGAAGAAAGACCAGGAGTAAAACAGCATAAGAAATCCCTCCAGCTCATAAAAGCCCTACTTATTATACACATGCAATTAATAAAATCATTTAAATGTATTTAATGTTTAAAGAATTTCAGGAGCAAAATTTCATTTTTTTTTCCTCTTCTATTAGAGGAACTCTAAAAGTGGACTAAGCAGGTTCTGATTAAAAGAAAGGTTGGATTCTGTTGCTAGCCTACAGGTTTTCAGAGAAAAAAAAAAAAAGATGCCTCTCGAATCCAATCACATCTACGGGTATATATTTATTTGTCAAATCTGTACATTGTGAACATGCACTCTGACATCAACATTCTGCAGGCAGTGTGTTTCACTTTAGCGCAGAACTTGTCACGAGATCATTAAATCCTACTTAACCGTTTCTAGAAATGATAGCTAGACGATAAATAGGTAGATGGACAGACAGGTAGATAGAGATCGATTCATCTTTGGTGTGAAGGGGAGGCAACGGGGCAGATTTTTATTAAATGAAAGGTGAACTAAATGTTTTTATTTGGAAAAAAAATAGATGTTAGTCATAAAGTAAAACTCTTATACTCCTGATCTATATTACACTTAGGGGCACCTGGGTGGCTCAGTCAGTTAAGCATCTGACTCTTGATTTCAGCCCAGGTCATGATCTCAGGATGGTGAGACTGAGCTCTGGCTCCTGTCCTCACTGGGGAGTCTGTTTGAGATTCTCTCTCTCTCCCTCTTCACTGCCCCCCACCACAAGCACAAGTGCTCTCTCTCTCTCTCAAATAAATAAATCTTTACAAAAAAAATAAATAAATTACACTTAACTTCAGTATCTTTGATATAAGAATTTGATAAGCAAAGGCATGGAAGTCATTGTTGTCTTAAAGTTCTACAATCCTAAGAAATAATTCCAAACAGCCAAACTTTAAATAATGAATATTTCATTTTTCTACTTTATACTGAAGAGGTGGAATGGAAAGAAGGCTAACATTCACTGAAAGCTACCCAGTACCTGGTGTTCAATACTTTACAACCAATATTTATTTTATTTTAAAGATGTTCCTGTTGGAATCAAAATTATGATCATTTCTCAATATTTACACATCGCTGTTTCAATTCTGGCCAACACTGGGATTAGAAACCAATTTTAGCGGCTATATAGATTTTGAAAAATAGAAATATATTTTGTTCACCAATCTAGTGCCCTTGATGTTGTTTTTAATCTCTCAAAACACCAGAATGTTTGAAGCTTGTGATCCACATTGTATCAAATTACAGGCAATACACTGCAAATTAATTACACCAAAAACAAGGATTCTCTTGCTGGCGAGGAGGAAGAAACAGACTTTTTTTTTTTCTCTTTTTATTAAATAAAAAAATGTAATAAAAGCCTATTAATATAAAGTGACACATTTCAATGTGAAAAATGCAGGCTGTGCAAAGCTTGAGGTTCTCACTGTACTAACAAAAAACCCACATTACACAGATGGAGTTCCGTTCCTTATTCGCCTCATAAATGTTAAGAGTAGCACACAGCTTTTTCACTGTAGATGAACACTTGGTAAACACTATAATTGAGACCTTTAACTTGTATGTTTCCCTAGGCTTGGTGTGACTGTTCGTAGCCTCAATGTGACAAGAGTAAAGCTTTTTCATTGAATACATATATCCCCATAATTGTGGCACATTCCCAGTGGTTGTTCTCAGCACATGGTTAGTTGTTAGTTTTTGTTTCTTCTTTTTTTTTTTTTCTTTTTTGTTTTAATTTCAAGAAAAACTAATGAGTTTCCAGAAGCAGTGTGAGTGCTTTGGGGCTGAATGTGATTTAAAACCAGCAGTAAAAGAAAAAGAAGACAGGGAAGGTAGCTGGTTAATTGACCTTTATTGTGCCTTCTGGTTCATTTAGAAATGGAAATTAAATTAACATGATAATTCAGTCCTACTGTGTTAAGGCTGCTATAAACCCATTAAATTTTATGGCCATTGATTTAGCATTTTTTTCTATTAACTGGGTTTAATTTTCAAAATTGTCATGCAGGTTCTGAAAAGTGGTTCATCCACTCTGATTCTTCTAAGTTACTAATGTGTAGCCTTTTCTTTAATGGTACTTGCTTAATTATTCAAGCGCGGAGGGCCCAACTGCCCTGAAATGCCTGGATTGATTTTGAAACTAACCCCACTGCAAGTCTTTATAAGAAGCAGGGAGAGTTCGGGATGGCAAGAGTCAGTGAGATTTCCTAGTGCATACACCAGATTTCTTAAAGATTGCACCCTGAAGCTAAACCTGACAAGAGGAAATATTTTAGATTTCTTTTTGTGAGATCAAGAGAGCCACAGGAAGATTTTGTGTGGCTGCTTCTCTTTTCACAGCTTCTCAATAATATGAAATCTTTTAGGGGCGCCTGGGTGGCACAGCGGTTAAGCGCCTGCCTTCGGCTCAGGGCGTGATCCTGGCGTTATGGGATCGAGCCCCACGTCAGGCTTCTCCGCTATGAGCCTGCTTCTTCCTCTCCCACTCCCCCTGCTTGTGTTCCCTCTCTCGCTGGCTGTCTCTATCTCTGTCAAATAAATAAAATCTTTAAAAAAAAAAAAATATGAAATCTTTTAAAATGTAACCACTGCTTGCCTGTCAGATTCCCAAACACCTTTTCAACTACTAATTTGGAATCGTGACCAGTCAAAATTTCTATTTTTGAACTTTTAAAAAGTATCAATTTTTTTTTGGAAGCTAAAACGATTTTCTTGTTTCTGGCTTTACCTGATACACATCTGAATGTAAGGTTTTCAGTATACTATGAGCACAGTTTTAGTTACTAACTCAAATATGAAAGTTTTATTTTGAAACTTACTGACTCTTGAGGTCTCCGAGTTTCAAAAAGATTCTCTAACTTCTCTAACCTCACAGTATTGCTGAAACAGTAGAAACATGATGATTTTACCTTTTTGATTTTATTACTACTAAAGAAAAGGAAGGTAATTGATGGGCCCACAGACCCACACCTACAACTGATGAGGGAACAGAAGGCAAGCTGAGGACAAAGCAGAAATTGACACCCCGCAAACCGCCCCCCATGGGATGTACGTGACATTCCTCAGGCACTGCTGGCTGCCCTAAAGGACAAAGAAATAGTTAACCCATAGATACCGCAATCCTGCAAGACTTAAGTCTCCCTCAGTTTGCAAATGTCTTAGCAGTTTACAAGAATGAAGCATTTCTACCTAGCTTCCAAAAGGGAATGTAGATACAATTAAATGTCTTTATAATCTGCAGCCTCCAGGAAGTTCCCAACCATCTCAATGTTAACACCTTGCTAGAGGGAAAAACAACCTTAACTTGACAACCGCAAGGCCTCCGGTATCCAGTAAGCCTTCTTTAACATATGAAAGTCCTTTCTCAACCTCCCTTTTTTCCTTACCTCCCCCAACCCCAGGGTATATAAAACCCACCCCTCACAACCCTGGGGCAGCAGCTCTTTCTGCCCACGGGTCCTGTCCCCTGTCCCCGTGCTTTAATAAACCATCAATTTTGCACCAAAGACGCCTCAAGAATTCTTTCTTGGTCGTCAGCTCCGGACTCCACCCCACTGAACCTCACCGATATTCCCCAACCTCATCACAACTACCTGGCTGGTCAACAGTCCTGGACTTGCAACCCCAGTTTATAAATTCAAAGAAGTCATGAGTGACCACTCTTTTTTGACTAAATTGTCAACATTTTCTCATTAATTTTTAACAGAATGTTCAATTAAAGTAGCTGAATTTTTTAATGCTACATCATGGCTGGTCTGTTCACATTAGAGTCTAAATGGCTGTTTTTATGTAGGCAGCATGATTTCAATAGTCTTAGCAGTTGGCAATCACAGTTAAAGACCTTCAGAGCATCTAAAGATGGTGCTATCAGAAAATCATAAACAAATACTTTGCTCCCTTCTCAGCAAAGTAAAGCAGGTTCTTCATTATCCAGACACTAAGGCCTTAGATGATGTTCCCACTCCAAGTCGAAGTTTTCATACAGTTACGAATACTTACTTGTTCAATGAACAGCCTGATATGGAACCTAATGGAAAATGCTGATCCATACGAAGAGGTATATGGAGAAAAGACGGATTATTTCCTTAAAGGGACAGCACAAAATGGGATTATAAAAAACGTTCAGGTGAAGAGGAGTTAGAAAGAAGTATTTGCTGATGAATATTGTGGAAGGAACACTACCTGGAAGATCTCTTGTTGTTCCTACTATTTACTATAGTATCTTGCACCTCCAAGATGTTCAATATATAAATCTAACAATTGCCAATGCTTAATTATATAGCACTGACGATGTGTCCTGCACTGTTCTAAGGATCTCATACATATGAAATCATATAATCTTCACACGATATGGGTACAAGAATTACCCTCCCTACCTTCAGGTAAGGAAAGAGAAGTACAAAGGGGTTAAGTAAGTCATACGGGATTTGAACGCACACCAACTGGCTACTGACATCTGTGTTGAATGACTGCTATACTCTTGTGTCTGTCAGTTTCCATCATTCCTACTCACCACGCCTGGAAATATAGACCACTTTGGACTTACCCTTTGTCATTGCTGTCTGTCCTGCACACCTTCTCCCCACCCCATCCCTCAACACCCAGCCCATCTTAAATCCAAGAATCATGATTACTTTTCATTCTCTGATCATGGACTCTAAAGACACTCCCTTGAGAAAGTTTTCTAAATGCTTGATTGTGTTAATACTTCAAAACTTGAAGCCCCTGACCACTGCTGTGAGGGTAAGAGGCAGAATGAGAGGGGAGGAGGGAGAATGAGAGAGCGGGTATAAAGGGGAGAGAGCACTTCAGCATGGCTTCCTTGTGTTTGCATGGGTTGGGGTTTATAGGATTCCTTAGAGTAGCACTTGGTTTCCCACTGTGCCTGCAACAGGGTGTGGGGTGGGGGGCTGCCAAGATAGAACAGATTCACCTTTTCCCTTTTCTTCCACTGTACCCGACACTCACCTCTAGCATCGTACCTAAACACTGGGTTCCTCACACAGTGGCCCCATTTACATTCCCAAACTCCGGAGTCGAAGGGTGGTGATAAAGACTGTCACTGACTCAAATCTCTATCCTCAAGGCCTCAAATAATTCTGCCTCATTAGTGCCCAATAAATGATTGATGACTGAGTGAGTTAATGAATGCCTGAAATAAACCAGCCTTCCCCAAGAAGCATAAATGAGAGTCAAGATTATGTACTAGTTGTGTTTTTTCTAGAAAAAAATGTTTGAGGAAAATGTAGTATCGATTTTAAAAATACTGTTTACTCATTTTGCACTTGTTTTAAGAAATGAAACAATTAAATACGTGATGAAATTTAAGAGAATAATTTGCTTGCTAAAATTCATACTATTCAGAAATGACTAGATGATCTAATTATGGTTTTATCTTCCAGACCCATGTAGCAAATACAACCTGAAGCCAGAGCCCTTTTGTGACATGTGCTCTGCTGATGTCCACCCCCGGGGACCTAAGGCTGCACCGGGTCTTCAAATATCTGCTTGAATTTTATAAGAGTGTGGGCATCCTTTTCCCTCCTTCATTTAAAGAACGAAGGGGCTTACCTTCTACACAGTTTCTCTGGAAGCAAATCTCACTTTCTTCCTCACACATTGTTTGTCATGGTTTTGGTGTTTTAAGTTCCCCTGAAGCTTTCATAAATCCTTTTACTTATTCATAGCGAAAAAGAAAAAAAAAAAAGGAACAAAACGAAGGAGAAAGGAGGAAAATGAAAGAAAAAGATACACCTTAAATTTGCACAACACTGTATGTCAAATATATTCAATTTTTAAAAGGAGATAAAAAGAGCTATCAGAAAATTTCTTGTATCTACTAACTCTGAGGTGGTCTTCATATGTCTCTTCAAATAACTCATCCTCTTTCCTAATAACACCATAATTTCCAAAGAATGTTCTATCTTTGCAGAAGCAAAATTCTAGAATTTTTTATAACCTGATCCAGCTTTCTGACACAAAATATTTACTTTATCACTTTATCACTTGCTGCATATTTAAAATGGATAGTCAGACAGAATACCTATTTTTTTTCAGAGTTATGTAATTCGATATGTGCTTCTCACAACAAAGACCAGAAAGAAAACCTTGTTTAAATGCTCTATAGCATCTGGGCATCACCAATAAGTCCTGGACAGAACATGCAGTCTGCAAGGACACAGCAGAGGAGTAGCTATTTCAAGAGCTGGATCAAGCTGAACATATTACTTCTTACATCATAATCACTGAATCAAGGAGAAAATGTAATAAAAGCATAACCAAGAAATAGGGCCAAATTTGGAAGCCAGGAGAAAACAAATTATGGGTCCAACTGAAGGACAAGGGGAAGGCATGCATAGATGACAGAGGGACAGGTCAGCAACAAAGGAAACTAAGCAAGCAGTGAACTGAGTTAGTTTACATACATATATTTATTAGCTCTGTCCACTGAGAGGTCTGAGAAGTAATGGTACCCCAGCATCCACCAGCACCAGCTCCCAGATCGCGGCTTCTAATACTGTTCTCCCATAAAGGGAACCAGGGCTCCTTGGAGAAATGGCTGATTCTAGAACTGGGACAGAATATACAAAACGAGAATGGGGTATCTTGTAAAGCCAGAACGTAAAGAAGCACTCAAAGAACAAAAGGGTGGGAGCAAGGCAAAGGGACAGAGGAGCCAACTGAACCCAAAATAAAAAATAAATATCCATGGGTCCATACTGACATTAACAAATAATTGAGTAAATAGAGAAGAGACAAATCTCCCGTACAGAAGAATTCCAAATAATTTATGTAAGTCCTCCTCCCCTCGAGGAGGTGAAGCTTAACTCCCCACCTCTTGTGTAAGTGGTGCATAGTGACCTGCTTCAAAAGAGGAGAGTACGAGAAGAGGGAGGAAAAAATAACTGCACAGGTGACCAAAGTCAGTGTCAACTGTGTAAGTCACGTGGATGGTACACACCCTTGACACTATGTGGTGAGAACGACACTTGATCTCAGAGCTCTTCCTCCCCAAATCCCATTACTCCAGTCTAAACTGGAGAAAAACACCAGACAAACCCAAATTGAGGGACAGTTTAAATTCCCTACCAGCATTCCTCAAAACTGTCAAGATCATCGGAAACAAGGAAAAGCCCAAGAAACTATCAAACAGGAGGAGGCCAAGAAGATGATGACTAAATACCATGTGGTACCTTGAATGGGATCCTGGAAGAAAAAAGTAGAGAGTTTTTAGGGAAAAATTAGTGAAATTCAAATAAACTGTGATGATTCGTTAACAGTAATGCACAGAGGGTATTTCTTAGCTGTGACAAATGTACCACAGTAACGTAAGATGCTACCAACAGGGAAAACTGGGGGATGGGGCAGATGACAACTCGATATACTATCTGTGTGCCTTGTCTATAAATAAAAAATATATTCTAAAATTTAAACAAAGTTTTTTAAAGCCATAAATAAAAGGCTCCTTAATGAAAGGAGCAAGATAGAGGCATAGAATTATACACCTATGTTCAGCATCTAAGTACCTGAAAATTGAGTATCCTCCAGAGATTTCTTTTACGTCAGGCTTGGTGCATCTCAGTGGACCCAGAAAAGATGTATGGAGTTAAACTGGACTAGACACACGGTAGACTTTTTTAAATGTACATTTGTTTTGGTTTTTTGGGTTTTTTAAATTAAAATTCAATTTAGTTAACATATAGCGTATTATTAGTTTCAGGGTAGAGTTATTTATCAGTTGCATATAACACCCAGTGCTCCTTGCATCATGTGACCTCCTTAATGGCCATCATCCAGCTACCCCATCCTCCCACCCACCATCCCCTCCAGCAACCCTAGGTTTGTGTCCTATTTGAGTCTCTTATGGTTTGTCACCCTCTCTGTTTTTCTCTTATTTTATTTTTCCTTCCCTTCCCTATGTTCATCTGTTTTGTTTCTTAAATTCCATATATGAATGAAATCATATGGTATTTGTCTTTCTCTGATTTACTTCACTTAGCATAATGCCCTCTAGTTCCATCCACCTCATTGCAAATGGCAAGATTTCATTCTTTTTGATGGCTGAGTAATATTCCATTGTATATATATACCACATCTTCTTTATCCATTCACCTGTCGATGGACATCTGGGTTCTTTCCATAGTTTGGCTATTATGGATACTGCTGCTATAAACATCGGGGTCATGTGCCCCTTCGAATCACTATTTTTGTATCGTTTGTTTAAATACCTACTAGTGCAATTGCTGGGTCATAGGGTAGCTCTATTTTTAACTTTTTGAGGAACCTCCATACTATTTTCCAGAGTGGCTGCACCAGTTAAAATGCATATTTATTCATCATATTGCAAAATCAACCTGTTGTATTTTTGCCTTCAGTACCACGTCCTTTTGTAAACTACCTCCAGGAACCACTTCCCAAGAAATATTCAATTAAGGAACCCTACAATCTACAGGTGCTTACATGTGATCTAAACTGAACAAACAGAATGCCTAACTGCCCTGGGCACAGTGATTGGTCCAAGGGTGCACATGGAACCCAACTAGAGCCAAGCACAGACGTTTTGGATATACTGGAGTAGACATTCGGTTTCTTTCTGAAATTATGATCTAGATTGGACATGTAAGTCTAGAGCTACGAGGACCATCTTTTCCAATCACATGGAGAGAACTTGTTGGATGAAACACCTCAGAGGAGAAAAGAGACATAGAGAGAAAAGAGATTTCTAATGGCATCATCTGAGACCCAGATCCAATATGCCCATAGGCAGCACCACTCCTTAGATTCACAGTTATTTGCACTTGTAAATTCCTGTTTTTCCTTAAGTGATTTTGAGTTATGTTTCTGCTACAACAAAAATCCCGATGAATAAAGGCATTTCAAGACTGAGTAGATGAATACTCAACTAGTAAATTACATATTTATTAATTTCAGTTACTTACATATTGAAATACTCAACATTTATAGGGTACCTACTATTTGCCAAGTGCTGTGCTAGGTCCTGGAAATACAATGAGACAATAATCAATCTCTTCCTCAAGAACATACAGTCTGCAGGGGAAACAGACAGGCAGACAAACGACTACAATACAAAGTGATAGACACTGATAAATGTATTACTGCATGCAACAGACCTCGCAAGATAGGCACTCAGTGCAGACAAGGGTGTCATTCTAAGAGACAGCCAAACTGGGTTCAGGAGAATGGCTTAGAGGAGTAAATCAAGCTGAGTCAGGGGTGGGAGGAGAGTGTCAGATGGGAAGAAGCAGATATCAAGCAGTAAGAGCAGTCCTGTTGATGAGGGAATTGAAGGCTGGCTGAAGACAAAGCAGAAGCTGACACCCTGTAACCACCCTCCCCCCCCATGTATGCAACATTCCTCGGCACTCCTGGCTGCCCTAAAACTAAGGAAAGGACGTGCAGCTCATTGATAGGGACACAGTGATAGTGTGGACAGCCTTGGCTTGACAATAGCGGGGCCTCCAATATCCTGTGAGTCTTCTCTGACGTGTGAAGGTATCTGTAGCTCATTGATAAGGACACAGTGATAGTGTGGACAGTATTGGCTTGAAGATGGTGGGGCCTCCAATGTCCTGCGAGTCTTCTTTAAAATATGAAAGTGCTTTCTCAGCCTCCCATTTTCCTCACCTCCCCCAACTCCATGGTATATAATCAGCCACCTCTCACAACCTGGGGCAGCAGCTCTTTCTGCCCACGGGTCCTGTCCCCGTGCTTTAATAAACCACCAATTTTGCACCAGACGCCTCAAGAATTCTTTCTTGGTCGTTGGCTCCAGACTCCACCCCACTGAACCTCATTTATATTCTACGACTTCATCACTGTGGCAAAGAGGTGTCAGGAAGCCTGACTGCTTCGAGGAACTCCTAGCAGCTCAGCATGACTGATCTGTGGGGACAAGGAAGGCAATGGCAGGATATAAGGCCGGAGAGATACACAGGGGCAGCTCATGACTTTGAATTGTAACCTAAAGACAATCAAGGGCTACAGATGATGGTTATGTTCTGACAATTATCTCTATCAGTGTGGATGAATGATACACACTTTGTAATATTCACACACACACACACCTACCCGCAACTCACTCAGCCACATACTCTTCCAAGGCCTGTCCCACCTGGCTCTCAGCTCAAAATTCAAGCTGACTGCCCAGGACTCAGCGAAATTATCAGGGCAAACTTGGTTCCAGTTATAGCCGATAAACCATCAGTGGATAACTTAGAGCTCAAGTGGTAGCTGAAATGAATACCTTAGAGCTGATATTCCTTCTCGCACATTTGATCAGCACAGATCAATTCTTGGATCAGCACACACTTCAATTCCCAATGACTATTTTTGTAAAAGTTTTCCTTGGGTTGAGTAAGACAGGTATTCATCATTGTCTTTTCTCCCTTAGAAAATGTTCACTAGCCTGGCAAAGGCTCCCTTACTACTTGAGGGTACAGAAAACATGTTACCACTGGTTCATGAAATTCAATGAGAATTTACTAACAAGAATTGTGTGGCATCTGAGGACCAATTTTTTTAAATGTAGATCTGGTTCAATCCAACAAATACCCATTAAGTTCCTACCCTGCAAAGCCACTATTCTGGAGGCTCTGGGGTACAAGCTGAATTCCCCATACAAAAACAAATTTTCTCCATCATGCAATGAAGGGTTCTTTATATATCAAAGTTGGCAGGAGATAGAGGACTAAAATTGTTTCAAACTGTTGTTGGCAGTAAGCTTCTGTCTGTGTTAATTACACTCTCTGTTTGATGCTCATCATTCAGTCAACAGTTAACGCATTGTAGCCTTTCTGTGATTGACTAAATACCAAATTACTATGTGCAGCTTTTTAGATTTCTGAGTATATTAAATTTATATCATTCTCAGACAATCTTGATTCTAATAGTTTGGGGATTTTTCCAGTCCTAACTCCCTTGATAAACAACTAATCAATGAAAATCTTGGGAACAAATACAGACACATTCACGAGGAAAGGCTTACAGGTTTAAAACCCTTTAGAAATACAGATTTTTAAGGAAGCTCTTTTAACTTTAAATTTGAAAGGATAGATGACTTCGAGACAGAAAATTTGCACCATATTTTAATATTGTCTGCTCATACACAATTACATAATGCACAGACATCATCAAAAAATTCAACAGAATTTGCTCGTGTATGCACACATTTGGTATGAGGGCGAGAGAGAGCTATTAAAAATAATTCAAAGTAAAGATCCTAATGAACAGAAATCATATAGAAAGCACATGTTTTGTATTCCTTACTTTTAGGTTCAGTATTCAGTTCGCAAAATATGTTAAAATAGGTATTTTAAGCACGAAAGAGAGCAGTTTGCACCCCACAAGCTGCTTACACTCGGAGGTGTACTGGAGCCAGCTCATATCGCTTGCAAGAGCCGATTATGTGCATTTTTTTCAGCTCTACGTTCAGCAACTTACCATGGGTAATGCGAAATTGCCATGGTGGGAGCAGTTACACCACAGAAATTGGCAGATGCTATAAATCAAAGTGTTTTTCTTTTTTTTTTCCAGGAGAGTTATGATTAGGAAACCATTACCAAAAAACAACTGTGTACATACATATGTTAATATTTGTATGTGTATATAAATGTTACATGTCTAAACCTACATGTATATATGTATACATGTATGTTCACACTCACACACACACAAACAAAACATATGTTAGGGAACAGAAGGCTAGACAGAAGTATGACGTAGGGATTCTTTTATTTTTGTACCTTCATATTAGGGGCAGCTTTTCTGTAGTTATGGGTATGTAGATAGATGGTAAACAAATGACAGATAATGAGAGAGAGGAAGAGAGACAGAGGATGACTAACTAAATAATAAAATTGTTGCTATAAAAGAAGACAAGAATAAAATTGGAATTAAAAGACATAGTGGTTGGGGCACCTCGGTGGCTCAGTCATTGAGCATCTGCCTTCAGCTCAGGGCGCGATCCCCGGGTCCTGGGATCGAGCCCCACATCGGGCTCCTCTGCTGGGAGCCTGCTTCTTCCTCTCCCACTCCCCCTGCCTGTGTTCCCTCTCTTGCTGGCTGTCTCTCTCTCTGTCAAATAAATAAATAAAATCTTAAAAAAAAAAAAAAGACATAGTGCCTAATAAATGTAGAAAAATTGCAATGGCTTTACTAAAAAGAAAGCAAAATTCTTAAGCATTTCATAAGCTTCTTAGAGCTAGGAAGACAGTTTAGTCTGTGTCTAATCCAACTACCCATTGCACCTATGAGGAGAGTGAGGCACACGTATTTAAGTGGCTCGGCTGTAATAATAAAACTAGGCAACGGGGCGCCTGGGTGGCCCAGTTGGTTAAGCATCTACCTTCCACTCAGGTCATGATATCGGGGTCCTGGAATGGAGCCTTGTGTCCTGCTCCCTGGTCAGCAGGGAGTCTGCTTCTCCCTCTCTCTCTGCCCCTCTCCCCGCTTGTGTGCGCACCTGCTCTCTCTCTCTCCCAAATAAATAAATAAAATTTAAAAAAAAAAAAACTAGGCAAGTAACAAAGCCAGAACTAGACTCAAGTTTTCTCACTCAGGCTTCTAAGGGGACCACTAGACCTATTATGTTCCCTTTCATGCCATCTTAACAGAATCAAATTGCCAAAACAAGATCGATTTTTCCAGTGAATGCTTTTCATTATTAAAACAAAATACCAGTTGCTTTAAGCCCTTTCAAGAGAGCAGAAATACATGACAGATGTTTCTTTAAAGCAGACTTCCCACAAGTCTTCCCTCCAAGTCTTGACTAGGGTCACCAGTGTCTTCTAGATGAAAAGACTGGAGCACAGGGGCGCCTGGGTGGCACAGCGGTTAAGCGTCTGCCTTCGGCTCAGGGCGTGATCCCAGCGTTCTGGGTTTGAGCCCCACATCAGGCTCCTCTGCTATGAGCCTGCTTCTTCCTCTCCCACTCCCCCTGCTTGTGTTCCCTCTCTCGCTGGCTGTCTCTATCTCTGTTAAATAAATAAATAAAACCTTTAAAAAAAAAAAAGAAAAAGAAAAAGAAAAGACTGGAGCACAAAATTTGAGATATTAGGATGATCTAAGTATTTTCTTTTAAAAAATTTCTCTTGAATTGATCCTGCTTGCAATTTCCCCCATCATTTAATGCAACTGTACAAACAAGGTTTTCCTCATCTCGGAGTACTAAGCTAATGTTAAACCCCAAGGAGATGAGAGGCTGTCCCATACTATTATAAGACATGAATTTGTTACACTTCTAATAAAAATATCTGCCAGATTTATGACTAATCTATGATATCCCTGATGTTACCTAAAATACCCTGTTCAGTGTAAACACTTATACATGAACAGTTTATATTTTATAAAGTGCTAGATTGCTAGAAACTTCACTCGGAGGAACAGAAGGAAGCCAATTGCCATCTTCCTCCCACTTGAAGATCCCTCTCAGCAGGCATCTCTCTCTGATGCACTCACTATGTCTTCTCTGTTGACTAAAACATCCATCCATTTACTAAAAACAAATTGAGCCAACAGAGCAAAGAGAATAGAATTTAGAGCCAGATACTCAGGTTCAAATCCTAATTCAGCTACTTCCTAACTGTGGAACCTTGGAAAAGTTATTTAACCACTCCGAGCCCAGTTTCCTTATCTGTAAATGCCTATAATGATAGTACTAGAATTAATTTGATTTGTTAAGATTAAATAGAAAACATTTCTAAAGCAGCTGACACAATATCGGGTGCATAGTAGGTATTCAGTGAATACCTTCTTTCCCTTCTCACCCCTCCACTGACTAGGTGTTGGAGATAAAAAAAACTAATAAATCATAATCCCTGCACTCTAAGTATTTGTAATACAGCAGGAGAGAGATTTCTAAATGACTATTTTCCACACAGTATTACTTGGTGAATCAATTAGGATCTCATCAGGAAACAGATGGTACCTCAAACTGGATAATCTGAGGAGGGTCTAATAAAAGGACTATTTTCAAAGGTATGGGTATTGTGAAGAAAGCCACAGAAGACAGTGCAATGTCTCAGGGCTAAAAACTGTGGCAGAGCCCTCCTCACAGGCCTGAAGGGCTAGGGGAAGAACCGATACAATTATCTACAAGGAAAAACTGGAATCGGGAGGTGCTGGCACCGACTTGTGGCACTTTGAGAGAATAGAGAGTGTACATCACTTCCCAACTCCACAGATAGTGACATCACATTAGTTTCTTGAAATCAGTCATGGTAGGAGTATTTACACCGCAGAAATGGGCAAACACTACAAATCAGGGATTCTCCATCCCTCAGGTTGGTTGTTAACCATTTACCAGTGCATCACTAGGTATAACCTGTGTTGTGGGAGGCAACCAGTTCAGAGTAACCTCACAGAAAGGAAACGAGGGGAATAAATAGCCCACATTTATTCCCTTACTCCCTTCTCCTCTCCTGAAAATGTCCAACCCAATGAGAAGCCAGAGAAGAGAGAGAAGTCCATTGATATCCATTCAGTCTCAGAGAAGAGAGTCCATTGGAATTCATTCAGACTGACTTCCCAGGCAACCAGCAGGGGGACAGGATGAGAGAGTTGAACTGAAGGGGAAAACACTAGCATACAATACATACAACAGAAGAGAGACAAAAGATCTGTTGAAGTATCAAGGAGAAAATCATATTTCCTGGGGAAGTCAGGGAAAATAGAGAGGAGATGGGTGGAAGGATGAGCAGGAGTTTACCGAACGTGGAAGACAAGGAACATTACAGACAAACTGTGGAGGGGGAAAGAGGCTGTGATGTTTGACACTGCTGAAGAGCTGATATGTTTAAAGACTAGCAGGATGGAACAAAGTGGGGTTGGCGAACTGGGAATTAAGGAGGATGAGGGTAAAAAGAATACTCTTGAGGTCACGCTGAAAAGCATCTTAAAACATGTCCACTTTTTCCCATTTTGAGGCAACAGCATCTCTCACTTGGATGACCAGCGTAGCCCTTTCCAACATTTCCCACTACAGACAAAACCATATTCCTAAAAGACAAATCTCATCTTATACCTCTTCTGCCTAAAACGACAAGCAGCTCCTTACTGCCCTAAAACTGGAGTCCAACTCCCCTGCCTTGTTTGCTTGTACTCTGCACCTTCCCTTGCCCGATCCTGCTGCTCTCCTCGCTTTCATCCCCCACAGTCTCCAGAAGCAGAGAGGTTTCTCAATCCCTGAAATGAAGCAGGCTTTCTCTCTCCTTTCCTTCCCTTCACCTGGCCAACCTGGCCAACCTGGCCAACCCTCAACCCGGACGTTTCAGCTTCCTCAGATGTCCCTGACTTCCCCTCGTCCCCTGAGATCTGTTTCCCTCCCAACATGCCCTGTGCGTCGTCCTGCTGTGGCGGAGTTCATCCTGAGTTGTAGCTGTCAGCTCCTTTGTCCGTCTCCCCATCTAAACTCTGGGATCCTTTAAAACATATACTATCTTGATTACATAAATCCCTAATGGTAAAATACCAGGCACAGAGACAGACATCCTGATACGTGGGGAGACATTTTTGATGAAGTGTTCTCGTCACTAACTAGGAAGGGGATGCCCCTCCCCCCAGTTCTGTCACCATTCATCCAGCTTGGCCTGACAAAATCCATAGAATGTGTTGGCCATGAATCCTACTTCTTGTCGTAAGGAGACAAACACCACCAGTGACACAGAGTGTAAGCCTAAACTGAGATTTATGGAGAAGAACCCAAGCAGAGCGGCAAAGGGGTGCCTTTAATTCCTCGAGCTCATGCAGAGAATGTGGCTGGCCAGCCAGCGGATGCACCATGGAAAGTGTTCCAGAAAAAGGATCAGCACCCCTGTCCTGCTGGAAATTTTTATCAAGAAGCTGAGAGGGAAGAAGAAGACACCCGTGAATGACCTGACAGAGAGCTTGTAGGATGAGGGCCAGGGTGAGTACATCTAGCGACTTTGTCTCCCTGCCAAGCCACCAAATGGAGTCAGGAGACAGCTGGCAGGGTCATCAGTGGATAAAATGTATGTTTCATCACCTGTGACACACCAAGATGCTGAAAGTTCAATAAGAAACACAGTCCAAGTGCACACAATTGTCTTAGCCACTCACAAAGTCAAGGTTGCAGCTCAGCACCAGGCAACACAAGCCCCGAATATGGTAGTCTGGGAAGAGAAGAGACCCCCGTCCCCAGCGCAAACTGAAGGTCGAAACACTGCGTGTGTCCTCCTCGAGCATACAGCTACTCTCAAGGGGTATAAATCGCAAGACGCGGTTGCAGTTACATATTGCTGTATAACAAATCATCCCAAACTTTAATGGCTTGGCACGGCAGCAATCATTTGATTCTCTCTGGGTCATTATTTGGGAAGGCCGTCGCTGGCTGTTTCTGACTCAAGGTCTCTCATGCAGCTATAGTCAGGCAATGACTGGTTCTGGAGCAGTTGGTGGCTGGCCAGCCATCTCTATCTGGTAGTCTTAGGGCTTTTCCACGTGGTCTCTCCCCCAGGGCTAGACGGAACTTCCTCATAACACAGTGGTCTTGGGGCATTTTGATAGCTTACATCGAGATCCAGAGCAATGATTCCAATGATCCATGCAGAAGCCATATCACCCTTTATGATCTAGCCTTGGAAGTCTCATAATGTCAGAGTGACCACAGTTAGAAGCCCATCCAGATTCAAGAGAAGGGAGCACTTCTTGGTGTCACTTTGTAGGAAGACCATGTGAGAGGGGAGATATTGTGGCAGTCATCTTTAGAACACAGTCTGCCAAAGGCACCAAGAAGGTGTTGGTTCAGACAGTTAGTCGAGACAACTCTCCACTTTCACCAATCCTTGCGTGATACCCAAATTCCCCCTGTAATTTTCCATCAGTTCTTACATGGGTAAGGCCCCATGGAAAAGGGGTACAAAATATGGACCCCAAATGGCAGCAAGATGCCAAAAAGAAAAAAAAAATTAACACCTTGAATAATATAGGAAAATTTTTATTTTAGAATTATCATTCTCGCTGTGCTGTGGAAAGTGAACTGGAGGACGTAACACTAAGGTAGGAAAATCCAGGAGGATACTATTTGGTATCTTTGCCTCTAATCGAAGAGTGCCTTAGCTGTCTTGTTTTTAAAATGAGAAAAACTTACCTCAAGGAATAATTGTGAGAATTAAATATAGGTAAGTCTAAGTCAGGTGCTTGGTACAATGCTTAGTAAGTGCTTTACACACACATTTGCTATTAACATATTCTTAATATCCCCATGTGAGAGATGATGATGGCCTACACTATGGAAATGGATAGATTTTAAATATTTATTGTGTGGAAGGTGAGAAAGAGGGGGGAATCAAGAATAACTACTGTGTTTCGACTTTGAGTAAATAGGTGAAAATGCATAAGGAACACGGAGCGAGACAGCTCTCCTAGCCTCAGATGCAAGCCTAAACATTCCCCAGGGCTTGCTTTCAAAATGCTCTCTTTGGTTGTTAAAGCTCTAAAAAGCTGACAAGTTTCTCAACTGCTCTACGCTTTATTCCTTCATCTGTGAGGAGAAGATAACAATAACGTGTAAATGTGTGCTTAATTAATGTGAGTTTAACTCTATGATCTCAGCAAAAGAGGGAGAATAAGTATGAGCATAAGAAAAAATAATTTACCTTATGCAACCATAATTTATTAAATGATTCTACTCAACGAGCATAGCTCTAAAATGAATTTGATAAGGAAGAAAAGAATCTGCTATTGCCTTAGTTGACTGTGTTCCCACACTTCACCTACATTAAGTTTACTTTTAAAGATTAAAGGCAGTTTGTTCCATATGAAATGGCCCTAAATGAAATCCAGTAAACTTGGTGAGTTGATCAAAACATCATTAAAGCAAATAATCACAAAAAAATAAAACATATATATACACACTTTAGCCATTTGTTTTAATTTAAAGCACATAATCACAAATTGAATAACGTATATTTTGCTATAGAGCCAAGACTTTAAACAAATTCTTTATTTTTTTAATATGGACCCGCTGATTGGAGTTCCACATCCTATTCCTACCGTAAAATTTAATACTTTCCAGTTTATAGTAACAATACAACTTTGAGACTCAACACTATCAAGGCCTGTGACCAAAGAAATGTATAAGGTAGTGTCATAGCTCAGAGGTGTGTGAGTTTAAAAGACATTGTCCTTATTCAGTTACAGTCTATGATCCATGTCTTCGGGATGATATCACACCTCTCTTAGAGTGCGTTTTATGCCCGTACACCCCTCACACTAATGCTGGTCCTGGCTGGCAGAGCCTGTCCCTCAGTTCAGACGCTAGCTTCTATGAATGGCTGGACTGATATCATGTTACCATATATTTCTCCTTCTAGTTATCCTCTCTGGATTTTAGTAACTTGACCAATTAAACCTCCTGAAGTGCCTCCCAAAGAAAGCACAAGATTAATAGGACTTCACCTCCAATGCTCAAACTAAACGAATGCTAGCTACATTGTTCAACCATGTACAGTAAGGATGAAATCCTCTCTGCTCGTCCACTGCCCCTGCCCACCAGGCCTCCATCCCAGCACCCTGGCACATGCCCATCCCAGCTCCGGCACCACTCAGCCCAGTGTTAGAGAAGGACTGCTGTCTTGCTTCCAGATTGTCTAAAACAACAAAATATAATCCAATATTCATATACAATGAATCATGATAGCTCTGCCTTGATACAGCCAGGCACATTTTCTTCTGGGAACAACGTTATGTTGGTCCTTTCTGATGTATGGTTCTTGAGGTGACATCCTAGTTAATATTCCTAAGTAGTTGTACGTTTGGCATTATTAATATTACAATTTTTTTTTACTTAAGAAATATGTTCTTTGTGTGAATACTTTGGTTATGTTAGTTGCCAAAATGCACACACAAACATACACACACACATTTACACACAAATAAAGCAGGAAGAAATATAAAATATTCACGGCAACACCTGTATCCAGACCTAGAGACACGGAGTTACCATTTGCCACGGGGAAGCAGTTGTTCCCATCATCAGCACAACATCAGCCCAAGGGAGGAAATAAAAAGTTGATTTTTTTATCCTAAATCTGAAAATAAACATAGTTGACATACTACACGTAGGAAGCAGTAAAAAGATATGCCCAAGTCTTGACTTGGAGATAAATGACTTCAGGTGTAAGAAAGAAGATATCGGTACACATATCCAAAGCAGGTGGTCCCCACCCTATCTCCCTAGGCTCCCCACCACCTCATACTGCCATTCCAAAAGCGTCTGAGCACATGGGAAGAGGACAGATGGAGGAATCCAACTAAGATTAAAAGATGGAAAAAATGAGCAGTGGGAAAGTTTTTATTCTTTTTCACCTCTGGTCAAACTTGGGCCTGGAGGGGTACCAGGGCATTCTCCTGTAATGTTTGCAAACCTATCGAGCCCCACTGAAACTTGAAGGAAACAAGAGTGTGATGGCATATGCACAGAGACTTCAGAAGGGCTCACCACCATCACCAGCCTCAAACCAGGCACGGAGAACGACAGGTATCGCACGGGCCCAGAGTGAAGACAAGCCGATGAATGGTTCTAAGAGCCTATCTGAGAAGGGACCCCCAACGGGAGAAGGAAGAGGAGGAGAATGCAGACACCAGGAGGGTGAGAAGAGGGACAGCTGCTTCTCTGTGATTTCTCCAGGTGTTAGACATAGCAGGAGACCAGACGACAGGCACATCAGCAGAGCAGAAAATGGATGTGACTTCTGTCTGCCTTGAACATCACGAGAGTAACTCCCCCTCACCATGGCGTAGCTTAGAAGTTAGATCAGAAGAAAAACAGAGGACGAAACTTTGCATGGGGAAAACAGTCTTGAATACAGTGGAACATTGAACTAGACTGTGTCCATTTTATAGATCTTGACCAAGAACCTAGTGCACCGGATAGCTTTCATTTGAAAAAAAAAAAAAAATCTGAAGACTCAGAGGCAGAAATTAAAGTCAGTCAAGAAAAAGCTTATGGGCAGAGATGTTAACTTTGAGTTTTCAGAGCTTCAGTTGTAAATAGAAATGATTAAATAAAACATTCACAGTAAAGATAAATATGTAAATAAATAAAGTCAAGAAATAAAGCTACTCTTTGGAACAACAATGCATGACCATACAATTAATATCAATCACATGTATCACACACGACAGGATAATAGTAGTTTCCTAGACAGACAAGCTTTGGAGGTAAGTGAATGAGATGTAAGCATGATGTCCGAAAGCACCATCTGATAGAGAATATAAGCACTTCTAATGATGGAGTCTGGTTTGCCAAGAAGAGCCGGAAGGCATGAGACGGAGCCAGGTAACTCAAGAGTTGAGGAGTCAGTCTGTTTAAAAGCAAGCCCTCTTTATGCAATGGCAACTTAAAAGTCGGTGGACTAAAAGTTGATCTTTTTATTCTAAATCTCAGAACAAGAGGTGGATTCATGGCTGTAAGACATCTTCCCCTCAGCTGAATCCTGGTCCCTCCAAAAGATCCACTTCAATTGTTAGCCAAAGTGCCACTTGACAGAATTACAGTAATCGTCTCTGGCTGCAGCCAAAGCAGGCAACAGTTGGCTTCCAAATCCACTGGAGCCAACCAGGATTTCTTTCATCCTATATTTTGGAAAATGATAACATGTACATTAACCATATTTAAACTATTCTTTTCAAAGCTAACAAAAGAAACTCGTAATCCTCCACCCCCCACCCCTCCCCAATTCCAGCTCTTCATAAGAAAGAGAGAAAGAAACCAAAATCAAAGACTATTTTGCTAAAATCTGTGAAACTCCGGCTTCGGCTGGTTGTTTTTACTGCCAAAAATCAAATAAACTGTCCCCTCCCACCTCTTTACCTCCTCCTGCTCTGGCTTCTGTCCACTGGAAAGCATCCGGGACTCACACTTCAGCTCTAACACGGTGGGGAGGGAGAGGGGGAAGGATGCTGCCTGGCTGGAGTCAGAACCAAAACATTCATAAACACGTGCACGATCTGCAAGCCTAAGTGCTACTGCTCAGGAATGGCTCCTAAGGGCGGTGCAGAAGCAGCGAACAGTAACGCAGCCGGTACCAGCCATGCAGCGGGCGGAACAGATGCGGGGAGGGGGCACCCAATGTCAAGGTAAAATCGGTCACTCGGATATTCTTTAAAGGAAGCTAACTGGCGGCCTGCAAGGGCTCGTGTGGCTCTGCGAGTGAGAAATCCTCCTGGATTGCTATTATTTATCTGGAACCCCAGGTGCACACTGAGCCCTGTAATAGGCAGCGTGTGCCAAAACAAAGAGCAGAGCCCTTGCCCTGAAGAGTTTGCCGTCTAAAGGCACATTGGGGTACAGTTAGACTCCACGAATCGGCAAAGCAGAAAATAAACATAGCACACACAGACACCGAGGAACAGATCTTTGCTGAACGTGTCAAAGCTTTCGGAAACAAGAGGGCTTTTAAGAGAGTTGTGGTTTTCATTTCGTGTTGTATCGGATTTAAAAAATAAGGGGGGAAAAAAAAGAAGAAGAATCTGTTGTCGGTAAGGATTTTAAAAGATCTTGACAGGCCAGAGCAAGAGGCTAAATACAAAAAGAGGACTTTAAATAAGATCTACAACGTAATGATCTATATTGGGCTACAAAATAAAAGGACTCATTAGGAGCCAACTCCAAGTTCATGCCGCGCACACTGTGTTGTGGTTGAACTCCCCAAACAGTCAGTTAATCTCAGGGTGAATCCACAAAAGGACTCTCTCTAGCTGTGAAATGAGAAAGGTGATGGTTTGGCTCAGGGCAGCCTCTGAGCAGGGCCGACTCAGACTTTACAGCAGGCGACTGAGATGCTGTGTGACCCGGTGCTGAGACCAGGCTCTGAACTCACATTAACAGATGAGAGATCAGCTCTCTCTCTACCTGACACTAATTTGGGCAAGTTCATTTGCTTCCCCATAACGGTTTCCTCATCTGTTAAAAAAGAAAAGGGAAGGGAAGAAACAACACAAAAGAAAAAATGCTAAGAAACCCTCGTTTTATGGGAAAATCTTTATAGTCTTAGCACAGTCTGGCAGAGTGACTTCTTATTTCAGCAGAGCCTCCAACACCCTCCCAGCCCTTCCTTCCCCTCCACTGCTTGTTTAACTGGGTCTCCCAGCCCTGTCCCTGAGCTGTGGCTCTAACGACCCACATCCCTGGCCTTCAGAGTGGGATGCAAGCCTGATTAGTAGAGGCGTGACACTCCCAGTCTTCTTTGTTCTCAAATGTTGGCTGGGTAAAAATTCTCCCATATTTACATTTCTGTGGGGAAAAAAAAACC
This sequence comes from Ursus americanus, assembly GCF_024610735.1. NCBI lineage: Eukaryota > Metazoa > Chordata > Mammalia > Carnivora > Ursidae > Ursus > Ursus americanus. Next base: position 41,132,627 of record NC_142135.1, on the reverse strand, counting down.
CAGAAGCAGGACTTACGTTTCACAATTTACATCACTGATTCCATGTGCTATCATGTTCATGATTAATTAGCTCGCAACCATTTCAAACCCATATCTTTCTCTGCGACTCTGAGACAGTGGAGGTGGGTACACTGCAGGGTAAGTGGGAAATTTCTGATGTGGGAAGCTTTGTGTCCCACCACAAAGCAGAAAATGTATGTTTGCCTTGTTCTCACCAGAGCCTCTTCTCTTCCTCCCAGGGCCTGAACCACTGCCATTTATTGGCAGGATCTCCTGGAAGTTGCCCTATCCCTCTGCTCCCTCCACCTAGTAACACATTTTCTTCCTCTCTTAGGATCCCTCTTGCCCAACCCCCCCTCCCCCTCCACCCGCCCCAGGCCAGGGGCCTATGACACCTGCTCTCTCATAGGCGTGGCGTTTCCCTGCAATCAGCCTCCAGTGGGGCCATTCCCTCCAGGACTCCAGGCCAGCCCTGATTTGCCATGGGTAGTCTGCTCCACCAAATCCCAACTTGCCCAACCCCAGCCAGTCAACGTCCCAAAGCCCAGTGGACACTTGTCTAACTGAAGGAGGGAATGTGCCTGGCAAGGCATCCCACTCTCCTCTCAAACCTTCAGTCACCCCAATACCTCCGACACCTGCCTATTTACTGCCTGCTGGCTAGCACAATGAGGGGAACACTGTATCAACAGAAGTTTCCACTCCAACTGCTCGTGGGTGCCACATGCTGATTCCAGTGTTACTGAGAGTCATTCGTGTTGGCGGGAGTGCCTGTAGTAACATTCTCTGATTGGTATTTGTTATTTTTCCTGGTGATTGTGCCGTTCCAGCCCGCTCAGAGTCCTAGCATCACTACGGAGTCATGCCTTTCGCATGCCATCTTTCTCCGTTCTCGTTATTGGGTGACTTTTCACTTGGCCTTTTCTGCAGATCAGCCCCTCAGCATATGCCATCTGGAAAAATGAAGAGTGAAAACACTGCCTTAAATTAAAGAGAGAAAAAAGTAAAGGGAGAGAAAGAGACTCTTTATCACCCTGAATTAGACCCAATTTTCCCACTCTGTCACCGCCCTCACAGGAGCTGGCACGGTCTTCAGAAGCTGTCCCCATTTCTTCTAACTATGGCAGAGAGGGGGGCAGAGAGAGAGGGAGAAAGAGAGAGTCATCCAGTGCATTAGATAGATTTGGCTAGATTGATGTCATTGCTCATTAAGAAAACAGGCAATCTGCTTCTCGTTCTCATTGGAGAAAATAAATCTGCACAGAGCCCAGCCAAATAATGTGTAGCAAATGATCAATGTTATCTGAGGGAGAAGATGATTGATCCTTTATTTCTTACACCCTCTCATGCATAATGCATAAAATTCAGGATGTCCTCAGCTTGCCTCAGGACCTAGCAGTGAGGTACCGCATTACCATGCAGAACACTCGTTCTGAATTTCTAGTGACAGTCTCCATATCCCTGAGCAAGTGGGAGCCAGGAATGCTTCAGAATTCAAGAGTCCCTGATAGTGGCATGATGGATTTTTGAATCCCTTCCAGGCCTTTTTACAAGCACATGCATGACTCAGGGAAAGTCTCAAAGAATCTCAGGTCTCAATATCCCCTAATACAAAACGGAATTGGTAATATTGGTTTCTTTCAGAATATCAAATCAAAGCTTAGAAACAGAGAATTTTTTTGAAGAATCAAAAATGAGGTAGATGGCAAACAAGGAAAACTGCTTCTTTTTCATTAGAATGGTTAGGCTTCAGAGAGAAAGTTAATCATTGGTGATTCTGGAGAGAGCTGGCTTCTCCGATGTATCTCAAGTTGAGGCTCTTTCGTTTCTCCTTCTCCATACACATTCAGTAATGACTGTGATGATGAGGGCGACAATGATGGCAGCTAACATGTTTAAACACTTACTTGCCAGGCTTTGAATTAAGCACTGTCCATGTTGATCTCATGTAATGTAAATTCAGGCTTGGAGAACTTCATTAACTTGCCCAAAGGCCACAGCTAATAACCAATGAATTCCAGAGCCAACACCACTGATCCACACGTAAAATGCTACTATGGTGGGAATGGGGTCAAAGCAGAGGAATCGGAGTTATAAAAGGGTAACTGACAATCTTCAAGAACTAGGCTGGTAGAAGACTTTGTAAAGTAGTAAGAATTGAAAAGAACAGAGGATTTTAGCCCTTACTATGAACGAGTCATCACACTTGATTCTTTACATAAATTTCAATAACAACCCACAGGAGTAGGCAACATCATGCCTGCGCTGGCTATGTAACGACTGTTTCTTGGTCTCACAGGAGCCTTCTCTGCTCTGCTTTGGGGGGCCGGGTGGGCCTGGGACTCCGCAGACCGCAGACCACAGACCGAGCGGCTCCCTGTTAGGTTCTGTCACTAGGGGGCGTCAGAGAGAGGGCAAGACTGCAGGAAGAAGAAGGATTCGTGCCTACCTGGTTTACTCCTGTTCTTGTTCTTGCCTCCTTCATCCCAGCAACAACACTCCCTAGCTCTGGCCGCAGCAGCTCGTTCCTGCCTGCAGTAGTAGTTTGCAATGCAGTAGCAACAGTGCGTAAAGTGTACAGGTTTTCTAACGCTCGTAGAAGCAGCCCTTCAGTGACACCAGCCCAGCCGGCACACCCGCCTCAGAGATCTGCAGCCCAGCCCTGCGAGGCCCTTCCTCCAATCTTCTAAGTTCTAATAATTCCATCTTCTTTTTTTTTTTTTTTTAAGATTTTATTTATTTATTCGACAGAGATAGAGACAGCCAGCGAGAGAGGGAACACAAGCAGGGGGAGTGGGAAAGGAAGAAGGAGGCCCATAGCGGAAGAGCCTGATGTGGGGCTCGATCCCAGAATGCCGGGATCACGCCCTGAGCCGAAGGCAGACGCTCAACCACTGTGCCACCCAGGCGCCCCAATAATTCCATCTTCTTCCTCTTGTTTCCCCAACTGAGGGATGGTAGCTTCTTCCTGCATCATCACCGCCATGATACCCAGGTGTTCATTTTTACCCTTTTCATTTCTCTAACACTCACTTAACAATTCTTAATATTAAATTCTCTGCTAAAATAACTCCTACGCTTGCAGCCTCCTGACTGGAACCCAATGATACAACCCTCAAGCTGTTTGCTTGCACTTAAGTCACTTGCATTTCTACTGAGTGATTAGAGTAGTTGGGGTGGAATCCAACCCCAGGTTTGTCTGGTTCTCCAATACCCCATGATGGCCCCCACAAGGCAATGGTATCTACTTTGCCCACACGGAATAAAAGGACGCACATGGAAAACATACACCATCATGCAAATTAAAGCCTAACAAATACCTGGCTATTATGTAAAATGATGAGATTGCACGCATTAAAATTTTTATCAATATTTTTACTAATAATGATGACTATCATATACACCAAGTGAGTTCCACTGCACTGAAATGCCTTGTTTAATGGGTTAGCTTGCTTCTGTGTTTGATACAATGAGTCCCTCTTGGTGTCCAAAAAAATGTCATGCAGCCCTCTACCTGGTATGACCAGTGATGACACCAGGACTAATTCTAGCTCTGCTAAGACACTTTGGGTAGAGAATAAGAAAGGAGTTACAACTCAAACCATCATCATTTGCATAATAAAAGCAGCATCTAAAACTTCAAAAAGATCAATGTAGATTTGCCACTTGTCAGTATATAGCAAGACTCTATGATACAATGGCAGGCACCCCAGAGACCAAGAGACAGTAGGATCAAAGGGCATACTGTGTACGTCAAAATCGACCAGTACCTCAGACCCACTATACCAACAGGGTGATTACTGCAGCTCCATATACACTGTGAGACTTAAGATGGTTGATGAATCCAAAGACTAAGAAAATTGGGAGCTCAGACTCTATACTGATCAGACACCAAGAAGTCAGAAACTGCTCCCAGAAGGGAACATTAAGTCCTCACCAGAAATTCCAGGATACGATGTGTAATAAGGTAAGCTAAGTTTTTTTGGGTAAGTGGGTCTAGAAATATTTATAAGTCTTCTATTAAATTAACCCAGCTTCACAGCATATACACTGAAATGAAATATAGATAGATAGATAGATAGATAGATAGATAGATAGATAGATGATAGATAATGAATGAATGAAATGAATATATATACACACACATATCTATGTAAATAATGGAAGGGACTATCTTTTCTTACTGTATTCACAAAAAGGCCATACTGCAGTGAGCCCATCTAAAACACATGACAAACACACATTTCTAGAAAATCCTAACAGAGTCCAAGGGACAAAATGAATAATTTGACCAACCCGGTGGCCAAAACTACAGTGAAAGGTAGAGTGGTGCACTCACTATAAAGAAAAATTGTCACCCTCTTCCCATGTAATGCTTCATTCTAAACCAGTGCCCTTGGCAGCACCTACCACAATGTCACACATCCAGTGGATACGTAATAAATACTGGTTGCCTCTGATAACGCTGACAGAACACAACAGCATTATAATGAATAGTGGGTGATAAAAATATATATAGGTAATGGCTCAGTAGTGGTTGTGTCTTTCAACAGCAGTTTGGAACAATAAAGCCCGCTATTATATTATAGATAGATAACATTAGATGTGGAAACTATAACTCCCTTGTCTGGTGTCACCCAAAGAAAATGGAACTCCGATGAAAGCACAAGCTTCCTTTTAGTAGCATGAAAGAAGTCACCGCTCATTTGGGGGCCATAGTCAAGAATCTACACCCTCTGAACTTGGAGGCAAGGTCAGGAAACAACCACCCATTGAAACAGAAGGTGGTAAAAGTCAGCATACAAGAGATTAGCATATTCAGTGGTCCTAAGAGTTGATGTGTAAATGTGTTGTTGCATGGATTTAGGAATCTGCCAAGCCCAACATTCTAAAGGCTAGAATGTAGGAAATGAAGGTTATCATGTAATCAAGTGTATTTGATAATAAGTATAAAGAAGAGCTGTAGCAACAGAAGAGAGGTGTGCATGTGTAATCAAGGAAAAGTAGGCAAAGAACGTGAATTTGTCCATATTGATCCAATAGTGAACAGGAGATAGATATTGCATTAAAAAGTAACTACTCCTGTTCTAGAAGAGTTACTCTATTTGGGGGTGCAGAAATAATTTATCCAGCTTTGAGAGGCTGCCATAAGGAATAGCTGCTGGATTAAGGAATAGAAAAGGAGCATAACAAGTTAATATAAGTCACATTAAGTCATTTCAGTGTCATAGGCAGTATCCAAGGCAGGCCTTCCCAACAGTGGGAGATCCACATTCATGAACAATTTAAGGGACTCAGACTCCATGAGCGAGAAGGCACCAGATAAGCTGCAACCACATCAGGGCACCCGCTGATTTGGGAAACCTGAACATCATAATGATTGGTAGACAAAAAAATGAAGAGAGGGATTGTACCATGTTTATAAGAACAGCCAGCAGAACGCAGATCTCCGTGCTTTCCGGACAGGGCACATGATCTGAGAGTGAGCTCTGTTTCATTAGACATGTGCGTCTTCTCAGATCAGATAACCTGAAACCATATATCTGCTGGGTGTGACTCCAGATCCGAACTGACTCTAGGTCAACAGGACCACAAAGCTGAGAACCAATTCCGGGACACTGATGACCAAATCAAGTCACTGCCACCCTGAAATATGTCTCGAGCAGCCAGCTGCCCTACCCACATCTCTGTCTCTGCCACGGCAGCCCCGAGTCTGCCATCTAACAGAGGGGAGGGTTGGAATGTGCAAATTCACCTTATGGGGTGTCATCAAATTATCTCCTCTTTCATATTTATCCTTAATCTCTCCAATCAAGTCATGAGCAAAACCATGAGAAGGACTATGTCCTAAATGTCTTTCCATTATGAGCTAACAGTTATTGGTGAACATACTATATTCCAAGCTCTGCACAGAGAGCTTTACACAGATTACTTCACTTGTCACAACAACTCTGTGGGGTATTATTTTCTTCATTTTACATATGAAGAAATCAGCGCATGAAAGAGGTGGGTAATTTGCCTGTGATTAGACATGTAGTAAGTAACAGGGTTGGACTTAAGGCATACATTCATAGCCGCTATGGAAAGACGGTGGCGTACAATGGCTAAGTAGACAAAAAGATATGCCCTCCAGTCGCTCACTATATTAGGTTAGAGTTTTTGAAAGGGTATGATGCTGGCATAAAAGTGGATGGCTTAATACAAGAGTAAATTCAGAAAAAGACCCAGTATGTATCAGAATTTATAATCTAATAAAGAAAGCATCTCAAAATAATAATGAAATGATGGAAAATTCAATATGTGATGATAGAGAATGTAGTTAACCATTTCAGGAGACAGGGTTAAGTTACTAACCAGTGCTGTATATAATGGAATGTATGAAACATTCCATATAGACTAAAGATTCAAATAAGAACAAATAAATCATAAAAATACTAGAAGAAAATATCAATAAAATTAATATAATCTTGGGCTGGGAATTACACCAAAGATAGAAATCATAAAGGGAGGGGCGCCTGGGTGGCACAGCGGTTAATCGTCTGCCTTCGGCTCAGGGCGTGATCCCGGCGTTACGGGATCGAGTCCCACATCAGGCTCTTCTGCTATGAGCCTGCTTCTTCCTCTCCCACTCCCCCTGCTTGTGTTTCCCTCTCTCGCTGGCTGTCTCTATCTCTGTCAAATAAATAAATAAAATCTTTAAAAAAAAAAAAAAAAAGAAATCATAAAGGGAAGAGATGAATAGATTTTATTATACACCATTTTTAAAGTTTCTCTTTGACCCAAAAAACCATGAACAAGGTTTTTAAAGAGTCAATTGACAAACTGGGGGGCTTACGGGGAAGAATTCATGACAAAATAATTAATATGCTTAATACATAATGAACTTAAAAATCAATAAGGAAAATATAAACAGCCCAATAGGATAAAAAATGAACAAAAGGGGGCGCCTCGGTGGCACAGCGGTTGGGCGTCTGCCTTCAGCTCAGGGCGTGATCCCGGCGTTCTGGGATCGAGCCCCACATCAGGCTCCTCTGCTATGAACCTGCTTCTTCCTCTCCCACTCCCCCTGCTTATGTTCCCTCTTTAAAAAATAAATAAATAAATAAAATAAAAAATAAATTTAAAAAAAAATGAACAAAAGGCAGATGGTAAAAGAATACAAATGGTTACAAGTAAATAAAAAATTCTCTTATTAGTTAAAAAATAAATGCAAATCAGGACAACAAACTGATAATATTTTTAATTTAACAGATTAATATAGACTTTTTTCAAACACAAAACCTAATGTTGGCAACTGCTTGAGAAAACAGGAATTCTCATACACTATTGGCAGGAACATAAATTGGTTTAACATCTTTAGGTGACAGTTTGGCTGTAGCTATCAATTTCTTTTTTTCAGAAATTCTATTTTCTAACATAATTTGTCAAATGTGTAAAAAAAAAAGATTGCAAAGGTACTTATCATAGAGTTTGTTATAATCGCAGAATGGTGGAAACCATCAAAAGGTCCATCTATAAGGAATCAGCTTAATGACTAATGACAAATCCACACAATTGATTACAATGTGGTTATTAAAAATTATAACCTAGGCTTAATGTATTGACACGAAACAATGACCATGATATCATCAAGTGAAAGTAGCACGTTATTATATAATATGAATGTGATGATTCATGTGATTATCATTTTAAAAAATTAAAATGTATGTGGAAAGCGGGGGTTTACACACGTAAGAAACAGTACGGAAAAGCATACAATACACCAAGATGTTGACAATAATTACCATTGGATAATGGGGTTAGATTAAAAGATATTTTATTTCTCTTTTATTTTTTTAATTTTTTTTCTTTTTTTGGTAAAAAGATTTTATATTGTATTTAAATGATAGACAAAAAGTGACAGTAGTTTTAAAGAAATGAAACTTATCATCTACAGTTTTTTTTAGAGCTCTTCTCACACTAATATGTGATTTGTTTGCCCACCAAAGTGTGAGAAGTGTTTAATCATTGGAAAGGTTCATAGCCTGCACTTGGGTGGGTGGGGAGCCTGTGACACCTGACCTAGAGCGGAATCAGGCCTCTATGGATCAGTTTATTGTCAGCACAAGTTTTGGGATGCTGTCCTGAGAGATCATTTGAGTGAACTCCCTCTTGTTCTCTGTTCATGAAATCTCTATAATTTGATTCATCGTTTCATACTTTCCATTTGTTTCCAAGTTGTGGACTGGCAAGTGGATTTGCATTGAGTATTGACTTGTTCGTGAAAAGCCAAATACTGAACTCTTAGGACAATTCTTACGCCACAAGTGTCTTAAATTTGGAAGACAAAGGAAAAGTTAAAACATTTCGTGTCTCTCAAATCTGCCACAGCCACCCGCCCTGTTTCCCCCTTACACACATCAATATATATCCACAGACATCATTATTCTCACCTCTCAGAGGACTCAGCCAGAAAAGCTGGAGCTGTCAAACAGAATCCTCTTCGGGGTGTAACATGTGTCCCCACTTGAGCAATTACAGCCTTGTGTTCATCCAGGCTGGACAGGCTGACCTGTCTCTTAAGTTCTTTATTAAACAACATCTGTATCTCACCCTCCTATTCTGGTGAGGTAAGACAGAGATTCTCCAGCAGCCTGATAACAGCTGTTTTATCATTCCTTCTACAGTCTATGAGAACACCAAGGAAAAACTCCCAACTGTGAAGCAAGGATGACTGGAAACACCCTGAACACCAGATTAAAAGCAAGAAAATTGCACCAAACCTCAGAGAGATTTTTTTTCTATGCTTCACACGGAGGCCCCCCACCATCATGGACTTCTGGATTAAACTGTTAAAGTTTAATGAATTATTGCCATGTTTCTGTGGAAAACTATAACCTAGGACTTTGTTTTTAACTAAAAGCTCCATGGACCAGCTGGCAATTTTCCACCAATGCTGATTTTTAAAAAAGAGTATGTTTCTCACACAGAAACACCCCTCCCACCCTAATCATTGCATTCCTCAGGCATATCTCTCTCAGACCCCAGACAAGTAACATTACAATTCATCCTCATCTCATCAATTGTTACATCAAAAAGAAAAGACAGAGATATAGCTAAATGAATTGCATGGAGAAAGCCAGGTGGATAATAAGAGACAGCTTTCATTTGCACATTTATATAACTCAGAAATCTACTACAGGGGTGTAAGAAATAAAATCTGAAAAATTATTTACCCATATTTTTTCATTTGTTAGAAAACTTCCATTTAAAACAGGTAGGGCATAGATAGGGTGACTGGAGAAGACTAGATGGTGAATTATTCATTCTAGCGGGGCCATTCCAGGTCACAAGACAGGAGACTTCTTATAATCTTAGACATAATAGAGATCGAGGATGACAGAGCTCTGTTAAATCAACTCATACTGCATTCAATTCTTCAGAACGCAGCACTGATAAGACATTGGTAGACCCAGGAGAGAAACATCTGAGACGAATTGTCAGGTATCAGAGAAAAGCCGGTCAGAATGCAAGCCTGTTTTTTAAAGCGATTTGTCCAGAAGACCAGACAAAGGAAAAATATTATAGAAGATTCCTTCACTTCCCCTGATTTCATGCCACCATTATTAAAATGACTGTAATAATAGACCAATCAGCACATTTTTTTAACGTGAAGGAGAATGAAAAAAATCAAGCCCATGATTGGTTTTTTAGAACATTTTAAATGATCATAAAAATATTATGTATGCCTAGAGGCAATTTTTTAAAATACAGAAAAGCAAAATAAAGAAATGATCTCTCCTCTTACCACTCAGAAATAAAAACAATCCTTAAGACTTGGTACAAATGTTGTCCATCTAGTTTATGTGGAGATATGCGTATTTGATAGTAATGATCACCTAAAGCATATATATTCTCCCCAAAATTGGATAAATATATTTCTTCTCAAAACTGGATTTATGGGGCGCCTGGATGGCTCAGTCGTTGGGCGTCTGCCTTCAGCTCAGGTCATGATCCCAGAGTCCTGGGATCAGGCCCCACAAAGGGCTCCCTGCTCGGCGGGAGGCCTGCTTCTCCCTCTCCCACTCCCCCTGCTTATCTTCCCTCTCTTGCTGTGTCTCTCTCTGTCAAATAAGTGAATAAAATCTTTTAAAAAAATGGATTTATATTATAAATAGGGTTTATAATCTGCTTTTTTTTCACTCTTAACGCATTTTAATTATAATGTCACAGTGTTTTAAATTTATCATCACCATCAAAAATGGTTTTAGGCACCAATATGCATATTACATAAAGGTTTAAAAAAAAAAAAACCTTGATATAGGATCAAGCAATTTCCCAACATATGAAACATGTATACCCGATCCTAGTTTTGCAATATCCACTGGGGGAATCATTAATCCTCTGGAAAAAGAGGACAAGTTACATAATCTCTGCAAACTTCAGTTTCCTTACCTGCAAAATGCCATCACATTGTTGCAGGCTCCGTATCCCACATAACTCAGTCCTGGAATTAGTTACATAAGCAAAAATATCCGTTAAAAGGGGGAGTCCTAAAGTGATACAAACATACCTTAAATATCTTGCAGTAACTTAAAATATATGAATGATGAACATTCATCAAGCTTATGATAGTGCAAAAGCCTTTTTTTCTTTTTTGCATAAACCACACCCATAATGTATTATATAATCTCCAGTTTTACTTTCTTTAACAAGAAGCAGAACATGCAGACACTTGCAAAACGGTCTAAGTACAAAATCCTTCTAGATTTTCCCACCACACTAAGTTGAACAGCAACTTCATTAGTGAATTCCTTAGGACCTTCTAAACATTCAACTTAAGTTTTCATAAAAACAGTATCTTTCTTTCCCACCTATATATTACAACTTTACATAATATTTAATCGATTTACATAACTTCAACAACAAACGCATCTGAGAAACAGGCTTGGGAACAAGCTCCATAGATCCTTCCGAGCACATCCCTCCACTGAAAGCAGCTGAAGGACTCAGTGCACTGGAAGAATAATCCACTGGCCTCGAGCATCCAGTGAGTTATGAAGACCAGTCAACCCGTAGTAGAGGGAGGGAAAGCCTCAGAAAGACAGAGGCGGAGTAAGTGCCTAAGGTTGCTATAAACATCCAAAGAGGTAATGCGCACGAAATAGCACAGTGTGTGGCTTAATTAGCTCTTGATAAACATTAGCTTAAAAAAAAAGAGAGAGAGAGAGAATAAGAAAATAACAATTCCTTCTGCCCTTTGCTCATCATTACTGTCCAGTTCAGGACAGTAGCTCCTGGTTCAGGATCAACCTGAACTAGTCCAGGTTCAACCAAGACCAAGCAAACAGAGCCTAGACTTTGAGGATTTGTCAGGCTAGTCCTAACAGGACTTGAAGATGAGGGTCTGGCATAAATCCGATGCAGCAAACCGAAAGTACTTTCCAGAACACAAGTTATCTGGCTCTGATGATAAGTTATCATTGGATACACTGGATCCCAGAGTCAGATGAAACCGTATGAACTCACAAGCCAGAAAAATGTTGGATCAAACAAGCTGATAATCAGGAAAATAAGACACTGACTGGGAGCATTAAATAGTACACTACCCTTTTAAGCCCAAACTATCTGCTTCATTATCTCTGGGATGTTTACAGGTTTACATTTGTAAATGGCTGTTTACTGTCTTTACGTCTCACATCAGCCAGGTACCAGGAAAGGAAGCCCTAGTGAAAATTTAACTTAAAAGAAATTATAAACCTGCCTCATCCCGGCTTTCATCATTTTTTATCATCATCCTTCTCCATCTTTGGAAATTCCTTTCTTGCCACCAGCCCAGGCAGAGCTGTTTTCTATTCAATTTTCCCCACAGCAAAGAAGACGACAGCTAACACAGGGTTTCAATGAGCTGCATTTTGAGAACATAGGAAACGCAGTGCAAGAGTAAGTAGAAACAACTTAATTGTCTATAAGACACAGGACTAACAGAGCAGGCACAGACAATCAGTGGATGAAGTGTTGACAATGTAAATAAATAAGAACAGTATGGTAAATGCAGTCAAAATCCCTGAGAGCAAGAGTTGTTGCTGATTCCTCTTAGAGATAATGGGCACTGAAAACACCGCAGAGGCATGGAAGTTAGAGGAGTCCTAGGACCAGGATTGTAAGTGATAAGGAATGTCCTCAAAGAAACACTGCTCAAGTTCTCATGTGAAATGCCTACGAGGTAACAGAAGAAAGAATGAGAAAAAAAAAAGTTTCCTTACATGACAATTTGGAGCAAATAACTGGGTCACAGGCCATATTTGGGTCGTATCAAGTTAGTTTGGCCTTTTTAGGATCACAGTTCCCTTTGATAATCTGTGATAAAGCTACGGACCTCAAAATAGCTTTATAGTGTTTAATAAAGCTACAAGCACTTATCCTGTGACCCAGCAATTGCACTGTTGACCACTTATCCCAAAGAAATGAAGACTTGGGGACGCCTGGGTGGCTCAGTTGGCTAAGCGTCTGCCTTCGGCTCAGGTCATGATCTTAGGGTCCTGGAATCGAGCCCCACATCGGGCTCCCTGCTCAGCGGGGAATCTGCTTCTCCCTCTCCCTCTGTCCCTGCTGTTCTCTCTCTTGCTCACTCGCCCTCTCAAATAAATAAAATCTTTAAAAAAAAAAAGAAATGAAGACTTGCTCACACAAAAACCTGTTCACTAGAGTCCATAGCAGTTTTATTCACGGTAGCCAAAAACCATGAACAATTAAATGGTTTTCAGTGGGCACGTGCAGAAACCAGCTGGGGCACCACCCTCCTGTACCACATGTTACTTCTCAATAAATGGAAGTGAACCAGATACACTCAGCAACTTGGATAAATCTCCAGGGACTTATGCTGAGTGGGGGGAAAAAAAAAAAAGCAAATTTCAAAAGACTACAAATTGTATGACTCCCCTTATAGAACATTCTTGAAATAACAAATTATAAAGCTAAAGAACAGATAAGTTGTTGCCAGGGATGAGGGATAGCACAGAGAGGGGTGGATGCGGCTCTCAAAGGAGTAGCAGGAGGGGTCCTTATGACTGCAGACAGCTCTATATCTTGACTGTGGTTGTGGTACTTGCATAGTGCCTAACACAGCTGCAAAGAAGCACACACTCAGGGACAGGTAAAACTGGAGAAATGTTAATGAACTCTGTAGACCCCCACGTCAGTTTCCTGGTTTTGATGTTGCACTATAGTTATGCAATGTATTACCATTGGTCCTGGAACACCGGACCTCTCCATACATGTTCTGCAACTTCCTGTGAATTTGTAATTATATCAAAATAAAGGTTTTCAAAAAGGCTGGTCTATACATACTGATATGGAAATATAACTTGGTATTATTAAAGTCAGTCGTCAAATAGAACCATGGTGTGATCCTCTTACGAGATTAAGAGATTGAAGATGTAAAGAGAGAAAAGTGAAGAAAAAACAAATTCTAACTTTCTATTTGATATGCTTCTGTGCTGGCTGAATTTTTTAACTTGATATTCTGTACAGTTTAAATTTTTTCACAGTTTACTTTATCATTTAAAAGTCAAAGGAGAATAATATAAATTATTCTTTTAAATCTATGGACCTCTCCCCCCAAAAATTCATATATACAATTATGCACATAATTTTAGCAATCTCATAGACCCTGAAGCCCATCCATGGATCTCCTAAAGGGTTTGTGTGCCCCTGGCTAAGCACCCCCGCTTTAAAAAATGGATGCCTGCAGACGTGGAGAGAGTAGGATCAAGGGACCTATTAAATATATTCAGTAATCACCCTGGGCTCCATTTGCTATGACGCCCATCCACCCTCAAGTGGGAAATAAAGATTCATTTCTTTGTTTCTTTGGGAGTGACTACATGTGGAACTCTGAATTGCAACTTTAAGAACCACACCAAGGGTGATCATAACAAACACGAAGGAATAAATTAACATATAAATAACTTATTACTAAGAGTACTTAGAACAACATGAGGAAATAGAATGGTTCTGTGAGCATTTGTTTACTAGCCATATTCCAGGCAATATGCTAGGCACTGGAAACAAGGCAGTGAGAAAAACAGGCTTGTTTTCCACCTAGAAACTACTGGGTGCCTAGAGGCATGGGAATGTTCTTGGCCTGCTTAATGCAAGACATCCCATCTTGTTGAATATCTTCAATATATAAACAACATGTATAACTGATACATAAGGATTACGGAATCAGGGTGGAAATGTTTTATATCAGTCCCTAAAAGAAATATAATAAATAAATATATAAAGAAACATCTGATAGAGAGATCATAGCTATCAAATAGCTATGCCATCCAGAACCCTTTCAGACAACCACTGGTTTAATTTTTGACTCAAACATGGTAGAAAAGGCTAAATGATTCAATAATCCAGACAAATAATCTCTTGTTAAAAAAACAGAAAAGGGGGGCGCCTGGGTGGCACAGCGGTTAAGCGTCTGCCTTCGGCTCAGGGCGTGATCCCGGCGTTATGGGATCGAGCCCCACATCAGGCTCTTCCGCTATGAGCCTGCTTCTTCCTCTCCCACTCACCCTGCTTGTGTTCCCTCTCTCGCTGGCTGTCTCTATCTCTGTCAAATAAATAAATAAAATCTTTAAAAAAAATAAAAATAAAAATAAAATAAAAAAACAGAAAAGGAAATCTTGGTAAAGAACTGCAATAGTACGTTAACAGGAATAGGACCGGTAGGAACGCACAGGAAATGTTAAAATTTTTGAAGTTGAGAAGCAGCATGGTACAGAATACGTGTGGCTAATAATACAGCCTGCAGCCAGACCACCTGGGTTGGAATCCCAAATCTGTCGCTTAGCAGCTCTATGACCAAGAGTTACTCACTCTCTGTGCCTCAGCTTCTTCATCTGTAGAATGGACACACAAAAGAGTTTTAATGAAGGCTGAATGAATTCGAGTTCTAAAAATGTATTTGTCAAATAAACTTTGTAACAAATGTTTATTGGACTGAAACCCAATATTACAGTATTCAAAGGAAAATATTCCTGGGACAGAAGCACCAGGTAGTGCTACGGAGAGACGCTCTTCCAGACAGAATCCAAGGCCAAGGCAGGAAAGCGAGAGCAGGTTTGGAAAAAGCAGTCCAGGAAAAGTGCAACAAAAAGACAGAGACTGGGGGCACCAGGCTGGCTCAGTCGGTGGAGCATGCGACTCTTGATCTTGGGGTCATGAGTTCAAGCCCCACTTTGAATGTAGAAATTACTTAAAAATAAAATCTTTTTAAAAAGAAGAAGACAACAGACTGGCCTGAAGGGGCAGATTAGAAGCTCAGCAAAAAGAGACCTTGCCTGCCAACAAAGGATTTGGGTTTTACTTGATAAGTAATGCTAAACCCCTGAAGGATTTTAAACAAAGAAGAAACCTGATCAGTGCTATGCTTTAGGAAAATCAACTTGTCCCATGGCTGATGAGTAGATGGGAAAACCAGTTACAAAACCATCGTATTATAAATAGTTGTACACCAGGACAAGTGTAAGCAAGCCCAAAGCAGAATGAGGACAGTGAAAATGAATAAGAAACAGAACGGATGATAACTGAGTAAAGAGACAGAGAGACTGGAAAAATGGCTGGGCCAGCAAAAGAAATAGAAAACTATGAAAATAGAACTAAGAAATTACCATGTGCCAGACATGCTAGCAATTTCCCATAAGTTTTCACAAGGAATATGCCAAACAATCAAGTGAAAGTAGCCCTTTGTTTACCCATAAGAAACTGAGGCTCAAAAAGTTGAGTGATTTGCCTGGATCATGCGGCCAGTGAGAAGCAGAATCAAGATTTGAACCCAAAGTTCCTAATCCCAGGGCAGGTTCCATGCTGTCTCCACAAATCCATGCTAGTGCTGGCGGTGGGTGGGGGGAGATTCCAACTCTGTTTTTGGACATACTGCTGGACCCCCAAATGAATTTTTTCACTGGGCAGCTAGAAACTCATGAGGAAGTCTGGGGGGGGGGGGACATGAGGGCTGGAGAATGGAATTCAGAAGCCTCACAGAGGTTTTGTAAGGATGAGTGAAGTCACTGAAGTGAATAATCAATAACAGATCATTTATAATTATTAACTTGCATGTTCGTGTGCTGGGATGTAATCATGTTTGTCTGAAGAGCTAACACAGCAGTTTTAAAGGGATTCGCAAACAGAAGAAAGCTGCTGTTCTCTCCAGTAAGCAATATTTTAGTGGCAAAACACCCTGTGAATGGTTTGTGAGTACAAAGCAGCAAGCATGTGAATAGCTTTTTACAATGTCACGTTCTCTCCCTCCACTCGGGAAGGAAGCACAATGCTACCCTAAGCAGATACTAACAGCACAGATGCTGGCGCTGATGTGAGCATAAATGCTGTCCCGCACCAAAAAAAAAAAAAAAAATCCCAAAGCACCATGCCTGCATAAATCTTATATTTTTATGAATCACTGCCATTACGGCAACCGCACACTGAAAATTTGTGTCTTCGGATGTGAATGGATCTTTCTTGATAGTTTAGCTTATCTCAGACTCCTCATAATTTATACTTGTCCATGTATCATATCCAAACAGGGCTTTGCTTCCTAGGTCGCTCGAGTGGCAGCCTGTGCCCCGCACGGCTAAAGTTCAAAAATAGAGTTTAATTGTAATCCAGAGGAGCAAAATCTTTCTGATGACTCTGTTGCCATGTTGTAAACATCCGACCACAGATTCAACATTAATTTTTCCATTTCTTATCAACAGTAGTTTTCCAGAGCCAACAAATATATTCTACCATACAATTTTATGCTTTGTAAAAGGTGACCTATACTTTCTTTTCAAATGCAGTTTCTTTAATGAAAATATTGTAATGTCAGTCCATGCAAAGCAAATGCATATTAATATGCGTTTACATCTGTCTCATATTAATATTCATGCCTGAATCCACATCCCTACACAAAGCCAATTTTCTGACCATCTGTGTGATGGCTGGTGGATGCAATGAATAAATTTTATTTGTGAGGGGAGTGATAAATCATGTATCTTCAGTTTTTCACCCACAATCTTTCCTCTTAGGTGCAAAAATGTTTTCATCGTGGTTTGGAATATTTAAGTAAACGAAACGGATTAACCCCTTAATATTCCTACAGTTACCGACAATTTTACAAAGGCCATGAAAATGCAATCTCAACACCTCTAACCGGAAATAAGAAGGGACTACGGATTTCCTTGGCTGGATTTGACATCTCTGGTTCCTATTTGAGTTCTGGTGTTTCATAATAATTTTCTGTGTCGTATAAAATGCACTGTAACTGTTTTTGAGAGGTGTCACGGACGAACAGAAGGCCTTCGCAAAAAGAGTATATTCTTGAAGAAAGTCCTTACAACCATCAAGAATCCTACAAGTCACATAAAATGTAACCATACACAATGGAAAGATTTCAAACGGGGAAAGTTTATCAGTATGTAGATAATCTCAGTACTTTCAATTTTACCCAAGTGAAATATCAAGATTTCAGCAGTAACAACTTGTTTGTAAATTTGGTGATCTTTGGGGGAATACTGCATCCAAATCTTAGAAACAATTACCTTTCAGGATCTGAGACAAATGCAGTTAATTAACCTGACAAACAGAGCCCAAAAGGAAGGATTCAATTGAAAAACAATCATATCATGGTAGAGAGAGCCTGAAAACTATTGCATGCTAAAGAAAGAAGTATGATCTGGTGGCCTGGATAATGAAAACTGTGTCGGGTGGCCTAAGATGGTTTTCTTGCCTATTCCTGCAATGCTTTCTATGAATTCTAGATGATTGGGCTACTAGATTGAATCCAAACCCAAGGTTTCCATTCAATTTAGCTTACCTTCTCTGAGTTAGACAGGCTTTCCTAAGGTCCCTAGGAATGTCACAAATAGCACAAACCATAACTTCCAGGTCAAAGCAGAAATAAATTGGAACTTAGCGTTCTCACTTGCAGGCTGCCAAAAGTTTCTCCATCAGCTGTAGCGACACTGAACAGAGTGACAAGGTGAAACAGAAACCCTCAAAGCTATCAATCTACTGTGCATACAGCCCCAGTTGGCACATGGATATTCAAACTACAAACGGAGCCAGTTCAGAGAAATTTGGTCCCAAATAAGCAACAGTTAGTGACTGAGCACTGCTCCCTGCAAGGCATCATGCTAAGAAAGAGCCTAAGAGGCCATGCTGCCCACAAAAAGCTTACCAGCTAGACGGTAATGGAGACAGATTCTGCCACAAGAAGATTCTCAACCACCGAGTTGGTGCGTGATAAATGTGAACTGAGTACGGGGGCGCCTGCGTGGCTCAGTCAGTTAAGCGGCTGCCTTCAGCTCGGGTCATGATCCCAGGGTCCTGGGATGGAGTCCTGAGTCCAGCTCCCTGCTCAGCGGGGAGTCTGCTTCTCCCTTTCCCTCTCCCTCCCCCTGCTCGTGCTCTCTCTCAAATAAAATCTTAAAAAATATATATGAACCGAGTATGGCAAAAGGAATTTTTAAAACGGTGAGATTTCCACAAGCCCAGGAAACCAAGGAACCTCAGCAAGAATTTAAAATCAGTCTCAAGGCTAAAAAGATTCAGATGGTTAGAGAAAAGGAGAAGTCAGAGCAGATGGGAGAAGCTTCACAAAGGCCCACAGCAGGAAGTATTTCGTTGTAAGGAAGCAGGAGTAATGGGTGAAACTGTGAGTAGACTGCACTAGTTACATCTCGAGAATTAATGTTCAAAACAATGGGAGTGAAGGGAAATGGTTTTGAGTAGTACATATATAGGCATTAAATAACATTGAATTATGAAGTCAGAAAAATAATCTCCTACTAACTCTGTTAATTCCCCTAATTGCCTCAAAAAGACAGTCTCGGTTTGGTGCCAATGTATCTTTCACACCGCTCCAGTACTTGCTAAATCTCTCCTTTTCACAAAGTGAGCCAGTCTCAGGCCCAAAGTCTACAGACTGGAATTTAACAACATTGTTTGCTTTCATGATGCTGGTTTTCAGTGTTACTTTATTTGATACCAAGTAGTATTTTATTGGTTTTCATTTGCAGTGGTCATGTAACATTGCCTTTTAGGGAAATTTTATTTAAGATTTTTTAAATTAGTTGCTTTTTAAAGATAAAAAGTAGAATTAGTGAATGTGACGAACAAATGATGGAAGTTTGGAGAAGTCTAATACAGCATAATAACGGGCAAGACGGAAAGATGGCTTGGACTCTGGCCAGAAACGCCTCAATATAGAAGCTCACTGGATTCTCTTACGGCCTTTGATTCAGTTCCACTTGGTAATTCTCAGTGTCTCTGCTTCCCTTAGATACAGGTATTGCTGAGGTCACGTTTGTAAAATTCCTTCTGGGCCTAGAATTTTTCAAAAATATATCTAAACATTTTCATATAAATGTGAAAGGAACACTATCTAAATGAGAGATGGAGAAAAACATAATAGGTCCAAGCCCTACCCCTCACTGATTTAACATAAGAGATAAAAACATAAAATACTTCACCAGCAGAGAAAGGATATTGCTTTCATTAGATCGCTCAGGATTTCACACCGTATACTTAAGTATGATTTAGCATAATATTGATACTTGTTTATATTTGCCACCTACCTATTTCACAGTGATGGTAGAAGGATTAGTGATATAATATTTCTTAAGCCTTTTCGGCTCTTAAAAGAAAATATGCACTATAAAATCAAGGTAATAGTAATAATAGTCATCATCATAACAACAATACCTGCTCATGCATTTTCAAACGTGGGCTCTGTGCTGATGGAAAGGGAAATTAGGCTGTAAGCTAAAAATGCACACCTATCAGCTGGTTGGAACACAAAGACTTAGGAGGGGATAACAGTGATGCTATCTACAATTTATCAAGGTCTGGAGTGGGGCGTGAGAGTCTGCATTTCAGCCACTCCTGCGATGTTGCTGCTGCTGGTCTGAGGCCGCCCTCGGAGTAGTAAGGCCTTCAACCACACCACGCTTTCAGGGTCAGATATGAAATCTATGCCATTGACGATCAGCGGATTTAAGGAAGCACGTCTAAACACATCTGGGCAAATCTGTCACCAAGCTGAAGTCGCCCCATGTTTGCCCCACTTTTTGTCTGGTAGTCTATCTCCATTGTCCAGTTCACCACCTACATGAAAACTCTGTCTCTCATTGTCTTCCTCTCATTCCCAAGTCAGACATGAACTCTTTAAGAGCAGAAAACTGATCACAAGGTTTGAACAAAGATTTATGTTCAAAAATGTTGATTTCAGAACTCTTTGGAACACCAGGAAGTAGGAAAATCCTGTTTAATATAATATATTTGATAATGTGGGAGATGTTCATGATATGGCATCAAGTTAAAAAGCAGGATACAAAACCACATGCAGTATTGTTTAAATTTAAATATAGGTAGAGAGAAATATAGAAAGTAGCATGTGTAATTAATAAATTATCATCATGTCTTTTTTTTCTGTTGAGTAGTCATTAGCAAGAGGATGGAAATGTGATTTCCCCCTCCCCTCTCACTGAAGAATAGCAAGGTCTGTGAGGCTGGACCTCTTTTGTTCCAAAAAGGAGTTAACGTCCTTGGTGTTTCAGTCTCATAGCAGGAGTGAGCAAGGTGGACCTTCGTGGAAGGGGATGATTAAAGGGTGCTAGAGATCCGGGGTGGGGGAGTTAGATTTTTTAAGACTGGGATGGGAGGAGTCAAGCCCGGGGTTTCTACTCCCTGGCTCTCTTCAATGTGCCCTACAGGAGGGCATGGGTCCTGGAGATCTGGGGTCTCAACAGTCCCTTGTGAGACCTGACACCAGGGAGCCTCTACCCCTGAATGGTCTATGAGGGCTGAACCACAATGGACTGACTTTTCTCCCAATTTTCCCAGATAGTGCAAGCCCTCGGGGTCTTTTACAATCTCAAGGGAGTCCTTAACCAACCCAAGACCAGGTAAATTAGGGGCTAAGTCTTTTTTAATGGGATGAGAAAAAAATTTTTTTAATGTGATTTTTTTTCTTGCATTAAAATAATATAGGAAAGTACATATTTACATATATATGTACATGTACCTATGCATATAAGTGAAACACTGGAAGGAAATACTCCAAAATGTTAACGGTAGTTAACATTTGGTTGGTTTATGGGAGATTTTTTTTCTTCTTTACACATTTCCATATTTTTCAAAAATTCTGAAAAACGCCTAAGTTCCTTTTAGAATCAGGAAAAGAAAATACCATAAAAAATGTCATTCTTTAAAATCAAAGCACATATTTTATTCACCTTTTTTATATGCAGCACCTAACACAGTTCTGGTATACACACCAGGCATTCAAATAAATGATAACCAAATTAAATAAACAATTCAAAGCCCATGCCATAATGGTAAGTTAATACGATCACCCTGGTGTATAAGAAATAGCCCGTGCACATATGAAAGAAAGTAAGTTATTCTGAGATAGCTATTCTGAGAATATCATTTTATAGAAGACTATCAAAAATGACCATGAGAGAAATATCACGTAAGCATTAAACAAAGGCAACCTGGGCTCAGGGACAGTGTCCTTGATTTGGAGGCAGAGGCTTTGTTTAGGTCCCCATGTTACCCACTAAGTATATCCTTTTGGTAAATCTCTGACCTTTCCAAACCTCCAATACCTCATTTGTAAATGTAAATGTAAGTTCTACCAAATTAGGCATTAAGATCAAATGAAAAGTGAATGTGAAAGCAATTCTGAAACTATGATGTACTATACCAGACTATTTTTATTACTAGAACATGTATTTGACAGAATGAGAAAGAAAGATTAAGAATATAGCTAATTCTTTTAAATCATTTGTCAAGTAAAAAAACAAAACAAAACAAAACAAAAAAAACCTAGGCATCTGTATCATGCTCCTGCCTCTGTCCAGTCAGTGGTCTAAGTCATTCTTAACAGGATCACAAACTCACGTGACAAAAACAAATTTAGACAGAGGAAACTAAGGTTGGTTAGTGACTTCCTGTACTTTCCCATGAGGTTCACTCACATATTCATCCTTTCAACAATATTTATTGTGTCAGACACTCTTCTAGGGGCTAGAAATTCAAAAGTGAGCCGGGTAAGTGTCTCTCCCTTAGTACAACCTTCATGCTAGTGGGCAAGAGATCACCAATCAACAAGAATCCAAGATTGGGGTAAGTCCCACGAAGTAAATAAGCAGGATTGTGGTCAGCAGCTTCCAAGATGGCCCCCACGGATCCCTCCTCTTGATTTTTACACGCTGTGTAGTCCCCTCTCACATTTTACAGAGTTGGTCTGACTGACCAATGTAATACGAAGGATTACATCATTACTGATACATCGCTTTCAAGATTGGGTTATAATAGTGTGGCTTCTATGTGGTCACCTTCTCATGCTCTCACTGGGGGCAGAAGCCAACTGCCATATACTGAAGACACTCAGAAAGCCTACAGCAAGTCCCATGGGACAAACAGCCAGAAAGGAACTGAGGCCAGTGTGAATAGTCTTGGAAGCAGATCTTGCAGCCCTTTAGAGGACGGGAGCGCCAGTCAACAAGTTGACTGCAACTTCATGAAAAATCCTGAGCCAGACCAGATTCTTGACATACAGAAAATGTAAGTCAGACAATAAGTCTTACTGTTTAAAACTGCTGAATGTGGGGGTAATTTGTTACACAGCAATAGATCGCAATACAAGGATGCTGAAATAAACTGAGCAGGTGTTTCCAAAGACCTACTTGAGGAGATTACATTTGCTCTGAGACCTACAGAATAAGAATGAGCTCTGCAAAAACAAACAAACAAACAAAACCCAGCTATGTTAAAGGACCAGCCAGCAGAAATGGGAAAGGGCTTGGAACATTTCAGAGCGAACAAACTTTGCTCCCCAGTCCGAGTCTGTGTGCTGATTACACAAGCCTCCATTCAGCCCTTCTAGGTCCCCTATTGCTGGCAATTCCCATTTCCCATTGCCTTACCTACTGCATTTCTGCTTTTTCCATCCAGTGTTTCTTGGTGGAACTATCAGCATTGGGGGCAATTCTCCATAGTGTAGGACTACCCACATATTGCAAAATGTTTTGCAACGCAGGCCCTTCCACTAAATTCTCAGAGACTCTCCACTGACAATCTCATGTGACAACCCTCAATTGCCCCCTTCCTCACTTTTCGAACTAGCCTCCAGAAGGACAGTATTGTCCCCAGGTTAAAACAACACAGTCTAACCTAAGGGAACAGAGTGTAGTGACTAAGAACATTCTCGGGCACTAAGGTTCTTAGATATGAAACTTAGCTCCATCACTTACCATAAAATCTCTCTCTCCGCCTCATTCGTTCTTTTGTGAAATAAGCTGTGCAGCCGGGGGCCGCCGCGGGATTGGGCGGCCGTGGCCGACACGAAGGCTCCAGACCTGAGACCTTCCAGACCTTCCGTAAGAGGAGGAGGAGCTGCCCCAACGGCTGGAAGACCCGAAGGTGGAGCTGTCCCGGCCGGGCGGCTTCCATGCTCTCCAAGATCCGAGCTGTCCGCAGATGCGCGGCCCGTGTTCTCCCGGTCGCCGACCGGACGCAGAGAGACCACCTCAGGCAATTCTACGGGTAAGAAGGCCGAGCCCCTGCGCGCGCGGCCCCAGAAGACCCCCGCCGGACGCCCCGGCCGAACCAGCGCGCGGGCAACGAACACCGAGCCGCGGCCGCCGAAGGAGCGGCCCGACGCGCTCAGAGCGGGGCTCGTCCACACAACACAAACTGGCAGAAAAAAGAAAAAAAAATCCTTCTAAAGATTAAATGAAGTACCGTGTAAAATAGCACGGGCCTGGCACATGGGAGCTAGGATTAAATTATTTCTTCTCTTTGTCCCGCCAAAGCCTCTCACTCTCTAGAATTAAACTGAAGCCATCTCTTTCCAGAAAGCTCTGAGGGCTCCGCTCACCCTCTTCTTCGAATTTCTAATGGATGTGCTACCCTTCTTTGGGGGTCGATGGGCGATTGCTCTCTGTGGACACTGCACGGGTATCCAGGCCAATTTCTTAAGGGGTATGGCAGTCTTCCTTTTCTTCTCCACTGCAGACCACAGTGATGGGAGGTCTGCTCTTCTATACCATTCTTCTGAGGTTTTTTCCCCATCAGCGTTGGTTGTGGAGTTGGACGGTCTCTACAGTACACATCCCGTCCTTGTTGCCACAAAATAAAACACGGGGGCCTTTATAACCCAAATGTCGGTTACCGAGATGTCCCCATAAAACCTTCTGGCACTGAGGAGGCAAGATGATGGGACAGGCTTAGCATCAATTTTTAAAAAATGCTCAAGCATGAGTTAACATCACCACAGAATCTCAGGACTCAAAGAACTCTATTTCCCGAGTCTCCCTTTGTCTGGATTGCCTGCTTTTGGTGATGTCTCGACCTCTGTTGTCTTGCCTCTTTCAGTCACTCTCTTCTCTCCAGCCTATATCCATACGAAAGTGAGATGTGGCTCCCCCAGCCCCTTCCCTCTCCTTACAAAGGAGGCGTAAGGCAGAGTTCTGAGAGCGACAGGGGAACTCCGGGTACAACCAGCACAGCAAACAGCTGAACACATACTATAATTCCTGTTACTAACAGTCCACCAGCTCCCATCTCCTGAAATTTGTCTTCCTCACTCAAACATACTGATAATCACCATGGGGCGGGGGGGAGCTTTAAAAAAAACCCAGAACATTTATAGGGTAAGAAATGTTCTAAATTTCTTAGCACAAATCTTAGACCTATCACATTCAGACTCTCTCAAAGAGCATCAGAGCTGTGAATCAAAGATTTGCCTTCTTTTTCTTGCTGCTTGTTTCTCTAAAGGATTGCCTCTTTCCACAACCACCTTCCTTACACTGGATTGAACCCTTAATTTTTTTAAAGAGCCCACCCCACCTTAAAGTGAAGATGTAAATCAGAGATGTGAACTATTGTCTTTGTGCATGCCTACCTTCTCCCAGCATGCGGTTGACATTTCCAAGCATCTCCAAGGGTTCCCAAATTCTCACCCACCCTAACTGACTCCTACAGCATAGCCTTCCTTTCCCTGCTAGATTAGAAATCCTTTGGGCCACATGCTCAGGGATTTGACTTTTTTGTCTCTGCGCCCCCAATACCTAGTTCCAGTCACACAAGAAGGCCTTAATGTCTTTATTGACTGATTGATTCTTGAAACCACACCCACTTATCAATCAGTTTTTGCTTTCTTCATAATTGACCTCATCCACATGTACTCATGGCAAAGGCACCATATGTTAGTTCTTATGTTGGACTAAATAAAGAAAAGAAATTTGGAAAGAGCTTCACACATCATCTGGTAATTATCCTGTATTTATAATAGAGCAGCTTAATGTCCCTGCATTAATAAATGACTCAAATGCTGCTACAAGGGCTGAGTGTGATTAGCTGAGCTTATTACTTAACCCACTCAATTAAAAAAAAAAAAAAATCTTGCGATCTGATGTGGCAGAATAGAACCTAAATGTTCTTTAGCTCCAGCAAGGAACAAAGCTATTTACTGATATGGGGGTGGGACGTGGTCAGCTGGTGGATTCTAGACTCAACAGCCACAAGAGCCCTACAGAGAGGGTGGTTTTGTGGTCTGCTTGGCTCCCTGCTGGCTTCCTTACTAACATTCAAACCTATATCCACTGAAGCCCTTACTTTAAAATCTGGCCCTACTCCAGTCTTGGGCACCAAACTTGTCCACTTGCCCTAAATTGAGGAGCCTTGATCTACGAGCCTGGGCAGCTGCTAGGACTTTATTCTGGTTTCCAGGTTCACTCTGGCATTGGCACCCTAGTTCCCAGATAAATAGGTTTCTGCTTTGTAAGTGGCAGTATCTTGCCCTACAAGTAAGTCCCAGCCTCCAAGCCCACTGGCAGAAGCAGAATTTCCACCTCCAAACTCCAGGGTTCTTGGTCCCTGACAGCTGGATCCCCCTATAAGATCTACACAACTCGACTGCATTGGCAACTCCATGTGAGCAACTCCACGGCAAATCATCTGCCTTCCTGGAATCCTAGAACTCACTCGTCCTCTCCCTGCTTGGGTTTGATAAATCTTAAATTCAGTTTGAGCTTTTGAAGGATACTTTCTGCATCACCTCCTACCTCTGCGATCTTCCCCAATGCAGAGCCAAAGTTCTCAATCCTTCAATCAGTGCTTCCCAACCATTTACATATCGTGGCACACCTAAAACATAAGATTTGCTCCTTTTTTTGAGATACAACTGACAGAAAACATTAGTTTCAGGTGTATAACATAATGATTCAATATTTATATATATTGTGAAATGATCACCACAATAAGTCTAATTACCATCCATCACTACATAGTTACAATTTTTTTCTTGCGATGAGAAATTTTAAGATCTACTCTCTTAGCAACATTCAAATACATAATACAGTATTATTAACTATAGCCACCATGCTGTACATACAAGATTTGTTCTACTATTGTACAGATGTTCCCAGTCAAGGCAACTGGACCAGAGAAAGGCCTCTGGCCACCTCAGACCTTCTTTAGCTCCATTCCAGCTGAGGGCACCTGCTATCTGGTCACACTGGTGGTAACCCACTCATGGCCTCCTTGCACAGCCTCTAGCCTGGGACCACTGTTGTAAGAGTTTTGGGGTTAGCCTGGATTTTTCAGGTCTTCCTATCTTTAGCCCTGATTTTCTCTGCAAAGCAATAATGTTTCCATATTTTACACCAATTCAAAGATGTGAGGGACACAAGTCTAAGAGACTCGAATTTTCTTCAAAGCTAAGTTGCCCAATCAAAAGGCCTTCCAATTCAAAAGAATGAGAACCTCAGAACTAAGACAAAAGACTTGAAAAACAGGCCGTCTCTCTTTTCCTACCTTCGATTACCCCATTTACCACACACATTTAGTGTTATGCATTATATGCCTTAAATCATAGCTCCCAAACATTTGGCACTTACTTTATGCCAAGCAATGTGCTAAGCTCTTTCCAGGCATCATCGCATTGATTTCTCACATCATCTTCAAGGCAGAAATTGTTATTCCTGGTTCAAAAGTGAGCAAACTGAGGCTGAGGGTTAAGTGACCTTCCCAGGAAGGAATGACCAGAGTTTGAACTCAGATCTGTCTGACTCCAAAATCACATAAAGCACTGGCACTGTGCTCGGCAGGTAATAGTACAGTAGGTATAAAACATATCCCACAGACTGTTTTTAAGAAATGTCATATTCTTTATTTTCTTTTAACCAAATTAAATCTGGCTTCAAGTCCCTATTACAAAGCAGAAATTTAATCTCAGTCATTACGGACTGTCCTCTTTGTTGGGAGACAGTTCTCCATGGGTCTGTGATGTTTCTACACATCTGGTGAGCAGTGGTACTGACTGCCCTTTTCATCTTTTCAAAGACATTTTCTGGAGCAAACAACATTGGAAAATAGTGATAGTGTCTCCAGAGCAAAGGAAACGCATGCTTCCTGCCCATTATGCAAGACTGGCATTCCTAAGCTCGGGGTTCCTCTTCCCATGATGCAAGCAATTGCACAGGCCCGTATCAATCATCTGGCTTCCCTCCCAGCACCTTTCGAGCACTGCAGCTCAGAGAGGCAATACGAAATGCTGGTGCTCTGGCTGCTGGGACTGCTGTGAGCACTGCTGCTTCATCTCCGACCCGGAAGTAGATCTTCTGCCAGCATCCATGAAACAGGAATAAGTTATCACCTTGCAAGTGGGGTTACCCTCTCAGACCTTTCACCATTCTTGACATCCTCCCCTCTCTAGACTCTTACAGAAACCTGAGAGGCACCCATGTGCCCAGAAAACAAAGTCAGACTTCCAGTCTCCCATCCATATGGGCACAGCGGCTGCTTTATAGCCCAGGCTCACTTTGTCCAGATAGGGACAATGACTCTAAGGGTCCTGGGTGGAAATAGGCGTGGAATCCTTGGCTTGACTAGCAAACCCTGCACCTAGGGTCCAGTCTTCCATACTGCCATATTCTTCGAGGTCCACTGTGAGAGAACAGGGTCCAAGTATCCACTATGCCAAGATCCTGCCAGTTCTAGAGGAGCTCTTCTCCTGCTCTTCCTTCCCTCTCTACTCTCTCTCCTGATCACCAGGACACTTCAGTATAATCAGCTTAACAAGTTTAGGCTTTCACCAAAGACAAGAAGTGAAGTTCCCTCCTGGCCCAAACATCCCCTGAGGTAAGTGACCCAAGGACTGGCCACCTCCTCTTCAGGCGCAGGAGAAGCAAAGCGCAGGCCATGTCTCAGTAAATGATCCTGCCCCAACAGCAACCACTCAACATGGTAAAATTTGGCTCTGCTATCTTTTTCTGGCAGTGGCATCTCTTTACCCCATTGTTGTATCTTTGGCTTTAAGCATAGGTAGGAAATCTCTCTCTCGGCCTCCCTCTCTCAATCACATCAAATTAAGGAAAAGGAAACTACCTTAGCTTTCTTTCTTCTGGTCCATCAAATTAAGAAGAACATTACCTGAAGTGTCACCACACACACACACACACACACACACCATAAAGTCATCACGATGACAACAGTGATGACGACAACAGCACCCTCTTCCTCTCCTACCTATATTTCTTCCTCCTGCTTGGCTGGCCCCAACAAAGAGGTTTGGGGAAAAAGAGCTGAAACAAAGTACAACCAATTCAGCTTTAAAAGGATTGTTGGCAGTCTCTGGGTTTTGCCTTATTTGCAACCAATTAGGTCAACGTTGATACCCTTTTAACCACTGATTTTACTGAAATATTTATGACATTAACATAACTGCACTGGCAAGACTTCCTACAGGTGCCAGCTCTTCTGTTCTCCCAATTTTAAATAAATCCTCAATTCTCTTAGTCCCCAAACAGCCCTGGGTATGTGGCAGCAATTGGCTTTAATGGCACAGTCTACACCTACCTCTCTTGCAAGGCACGGACAGTGCATACACCCTTGGGGTTATAAGCTTGTCTAGTTATGAAGAAATGTGGCCCTAGTTATATTTTCAGAGATCCCACATAAATAATTCTTGCTGCAAAAGAAGCAATTGAATCCTCCCTCTCCTGGTTTATCCCCCTTTGCAATTTTAAGGTTGTAAACTCCCTCTTGCATGAGGCACAGGGTCTTTGCCTGTCTTGTTCATGCTGTATCTCCTAAGCCTAGAATAGTGCTTTGCCTATAAAAAGTGTTTAATAAATATCTGTTGACTAAATGAACGATCATATGGACAGATGAATAGACTTCGTTAAGAATTAGAAGATTAAAATATCCTTAGTTTCATATCCAAAAGTTAAAATGCTGCTGTTTTTAGGTTTCTGTGGAATCAGCTCTTAAATAAAATTGTTCCCTGTAAGTTTGGCACTTAAAGAGGATCAAGAGAAAATATTTCCTCTCCTTACCAAAAAAATAAAATTATTCACCACCTGACCCCTGTAAATACTGGGGGCGGGGGCTTCCTTCTGAGCTTTTAGTTAGTGTTATTATGCAGTGTTTCTTAACTGGTGTGCTACTGGCATTTTGTATGGGATTGCTCCATGTACTGCAGGAAACTTACATCATTTCAGTCTCCCACTAAGCATCAGAGGAAAGGATAGTGCAGGATGAGTAGGGACTAGCTGGACAAGGAAAGATGAGAAGACTGCCCCAGGTAGAGGCAGTATGCAGAAGGGTCAAGAGTGACGGACTCTATTCATTCTCTTTTACAGCTTTGTTAAAGTCAAGTTTCAGATTCAGAGTCAAGTTCAAAGTCCAACTGCCTAGGCCAGAATGCAGGGGCCACCATTTCCAATCTGCATGACTTTGGGCAAGTCACAAATCTGCCTCAGTTCTCACTTCTGTAAAATGGGGATAAGGATCTTATTCTGTGATAGATGTGCTATCAGGATGAACTAGGATAATCGATTTAAAGTGCCTAGCACAAAGTCTGGCGCATAGGAAGTGCCCCATAAATATTACCTCTTATCAGTTATTATCATCATTATTATTATTCAACAAACATCGGTGGGCCTGCCCACATGTGCTAGGCACCACACCAATCACAGGGTACAAAGAGGAGCTCGATGCGGTGCTGGCACTAGGAAGGCAGGAGACAGATGAGAGCCAATGAAGGCAATGCACACAAAGGAAACACTCCATACAGTGTGGTCTGGGTTGCTGTCATTGTCGTTAGAAGTAGTAATAGTAATAAACAAGTGCAATCGGGTATCCCTGGTGCTATGATGGAATCATTCACTGTCTGCCTTCCCTCTTGCTTCCTTCTTCCACCCATGATACCTTCCTTCTCCATTAAGCCACTTCCAGTGCTGTCAGCATCAGAGGCCTAACTGCAGTCCCACTTCCCTAAAACTCCCTCCTATGCCAAACCTCGTTTTCCTCCCTCTCGCTGCTCTGATTTAGTACTTTATGAGAGTGTCTTGTCTTGTTCACTGCTTCTCCACAACTGGGACTAGAAAAACAGATAAGCATTTAAGTGGTGTGTTCTACGGTCTTAAAATAAGGAAAGTACAGGCCCGTGAGCCCATTCCAAGTAATCAAAGAAATATGTTTGTCATGAAAAATTCATATGTCAGAACCGACCAACAAATCACGTGGCATCTTGGACTCATTTTATCATAGTTAACTTTCCATGCCACTTGTTAAAAACAGATTTCTCCACCCCTACTCCCAGCCAGACCTATTGAGTCAGAATGCCCACGAGTGAAACATGGGAATCTGTTTTTAACTTGCTCCCCAAGTGGCCATTATGAAAGGTCAGTTTGGGAAATACTGGCTTCCCCCAGTGACTGCTGCTGTGAAGCAAACATCCCCAAAACGAAGTCGTGTACAATAACTTTATCATTCCCATGGGTTCCCTGGATCAGAGATGGGGAGAAGGAAAAGGGAGCACAGCTTCTCTCTGCTCCTCCGTGCTGGCCAAGACCTCAAGGTGCAGCCACCTGTAGGCTCAACTGCCTGTCGCCCTGGGCACAGGGAAGTGACCTCTCCAGCATGGAAGTCTCAGGGTGGTGAAATTTCTTTACAGGGGGGCTGGCTTCTCCCAGCCTGAGCCCTGCAAAGGGAACTGGGTGGACACCGCACGGCCTCTCCTGACCCAGCTTCAGAATCACGCTCCATTACTTTTGCTGCGTTCTGTGGGTCAGAATAGTCCCAGACCCACCTCAATTCAGAGGGGACAGACCTGACCCTGCCTCTCCATGGGAGGACTATCAAAGAATTTTAAACTGCCCCATGTCTTGTGTCAGTCTTTAATGTGTACCCACGAACTTTCCTTTTCTCTAGACATTCTTCACATTGGTAAGGTTTTGGCCAATACCAGCACAAGGCTATGGGTTACTGGTTCCTTGGAACTTATCAATAGTCCCAGATGATGCTCAAATCTGCTTATGAGAATATTCTGTTTTGTAAAATTGGTTCTTAATACCTTCAATTCGGAAGCAACCCTTGTTAATCCTGTCTTTAAATTCATTGCCACTAATCCATACTCTCTTTGGACCTCTTCAGAGAGGTTTAGAAACATTAACAATCTTTTAACTCATCTTTTTGGTTCATATAAAACTAAGGATTAAAATCCTTGTAGTACACAGGTTATAAATTATGCTCTCCCCCCACCGATATTTCCTATATTCAGTCTTATATAAAATATTGTGATCCAAAGTCTAGAAAAGATTCAAGTATGAATTTTCATCCTAATTCATCACGCACACAGACAATTCTTCTGGCTGGTGTCTGTGTTGTTTATGCATTTGACCATGTTTTATTCATGTTCCTGTTTATAACTGTCCACGCGTATGTCACATAATCCATTCAAATGCCTAAACATTACAAATACACATATAATTTTATACTACTTGGGAGTACATAGAAATTAGATGTGTCAGGTTTTTGTGTATTTTAATATGACACTAAAATAGTTGAGTCCATAAGTTCAAAATTTAAAGCGTATTAGTCACTTTGTTACAGTAAACTGCACAGATGCGGTAGAATAATAGCAGCCTGTGTACTGCTCTAGCAAGTTCTATTAGAAATGTGTGTATTTGTCCCCCAAAGCCATCTTCAATTTCTTCCTTCCATGTAAAATTGGTTTTGAGGACCAAAAAAAAAAAAAAAAAAGACTCAAATCCACATTGGTATTTTTAAGGAATCACACTATCTAATGTAAGATATTTTACTGCATAAGTAATCGTATTCAGAGACAAAGATTTTTTGGACATGTGAAATTTTCAATTCATCTCAATGGCTGTAGAACTAAACCAGTGCAGTGTTGCTAATACAACCACATAGGCCCAATCACACAGTAATAAGCCTTCCATACGACTCCTATAATTTGATATTGCTGCCTGTTCTAAATTACCATGGAGTTTTAAAGAATACTGTCTATTTGTTTTTGAATACGCAGTGTATTTTCTTCTAATTACATTCTGATCACATTTCACAGAGAAAAATACATCTGGCCTATCAATGGCATAAAATGGGTATTTCCTCAGGGGTGTGTAAAGTGTATATAAATCTCAGCTCCTGCCTGAGATTTGCAGAGATGCTAATACACAGGTCACTTGTGCGCTGATTTTTCTTTGTGATTGGGGAGCTATGCTTGCAAGCTCTCTGTGGTGTAATGAGATCATGGGCAGTTTGGCTTACACGCATAAAGATTTAACTCTTTTTTGCAAGTAGTCCCTCTGCCCCAGTACATTAGGTTCCTACATTGCTTTAATGTACCAGCCTCCCGTCTACATTTATTTGGGAAAAAAATAAAAGCAGTATTTCCTTTAGTTTACTCAGCCTAAAAAAAAAAAAAAAATTCATATATATGCATACATTTGTGTGCTACATAGATGATATTAAATAAATACATTATAGTGGCTTTCATTTTAATGGCTCGATTTTTTTCCTTTGATTGCCTTCACCAATAAAAGTGTAGTCGGTAGAAAAGCACCCTTCTGGATAATCCATTGTCTCATTTTAACTCATTTTTATCAAGGAATGCCCCCTGCAGCAATCTCCACTGCCAGCCATTAGCTGTGCACATCTGCCCACAGTAATGACCCCCGCTGCAGACATGAATACCTGACCGCCATCTAATTTAGAGGCCACAGGACACTAATGCCATGTCTCCAGGGCCAGCTAAATTCCAGACTGTTGATGCAGTACAGTTATCACTTCATTTGGTCTTTGGTAGTGAATTAAGAGTGTCTGAAGTTGAAAATAGGTCAAAGGCTTGTGCTAGGGGCCCTCATCTTACCTGTGTCCAGTCTCATGTGTGCTCTGACAGAATGCATGTCACATCACAACCCTCAGAACTTTATTGGAGTTGTGGCCAAAAAAAAAGATGTTTCAATCCAGTCCCTTCCTCAGTACAGGTACGAAATATGGGTATGTTAGTGTGGCCAGGAAGAAACATACATGGTATATCAATAAATAGATCATATATTAAAATTTGTTGTAGCTGAATTTTAGTTCTCTTTGATCTGTTTTCCTCTGTGAACATGCCCCACTTTACAGGGATCATTTAACTGAAGCAACAGAAATTAAATAAGTAATTTTAAAGTTCTTATAAAATGCATCCACATTTTTGTCTCCAAACCGTGAACGTTTGGTCTTTTCTACTACATTTTTAGGGACTAGAGGGCAGCGGCTGTTGGAGGACACTGTATCCTCTACTAAGGTGAATGGGCCATTAGAAGACGTTATAACGACAGTCCTAAGATGAGACTTAAAGGATCTACTAAATGCATGCATTACTGGCGATACAGAGAATGGTCAGGAGACCACTGCAATGATCCAGACAGAAATCAAGATGTCTTAACTAAAGCGGAGAATATTTCAAGAGACATTTTGGAAACAGAAGTAACAGGACTAGGATATAAACAATAAGACTTGGAGTGAGGCACTTTGATCTCAGCTCTGACATGTAAAGATCTTGGAAATCATCGTTCCCATCCTTACAAGGAGAAAAAAATGGACAAACTGAAAATCAATTAATTTGCTTGGACCTATCATAAAATTGAGGTAATGAGGCAAATTGCCTCCCTGGAATCTGGAGAGATAGATACACCCCAAGAAATATAACTGAGATCTGTTTACCTGGAGCAGAAGTTGCAGGAGCAATAAACTGGTAGGAACTGGTAATTCTGACAAATTGCTGGAGGCTCAGTGTAAACTAGGGTAAAAGTGAGAAATTCCTGGGGTCCACAGTCTTGAAACGAGGGGACTTTCCTGAGCTTTCCCTCCAGGAACACCACCAGGTTGACAATAAGGATCTGAGAAAGATCCCCTCCTAGCCAAGTGATCCCTGTGAAACCCATCTAGAGCCATCACCATAACAAAGGCCTATTCTCTAGGGAAAATGAATTCACCTGTGCACAATTTTGAAACCTTATCCTACCTGGGGGAAAGGAATTCCTCCCCACTCCAGCACCTTATAGCCTTCCTGTAGGAAGCTGAGGGGAGGGGGGTGGACATGGGTAGGAATCCTATAGTCAATTCCTGGACTTCCAGGAAATAAGTTGGGAAAACTGTAGCCCCAATATGAAGTAAAGGGCAAGGGAGAAAGAGCTATACCACTGGAAGAGGGACAGAAACCCTTGTGAAGGCTATAGTCCAACACAAAGGCTCTCTATGAGCCTAGGACCGAGACTTATTCAGAAGATCATAGAACATTTACAAACACACACACAAACACACACACACACACACACACACACACACACCATCACCTCACCAACAGACTCAAGTGTAATAATAGTGAATTACAGATAAAGAAAGTGTAAGATGCAGACTCTCTCCAAGAAGTAGTATGTAGGGAAGCCTCAAAGCCAAGAGAGAGAACAAAAACAAGGGAAAAGCTAAAGCTTCCAGTACCTACAGCTAAAATAAGCATTAAACACAGCCCAACTCCTAGCCAGATTAACATAAACCCTCCCACTAAAGATCTACTTCCTTTAGTTCTCATTATGCAATACAACATGCCCAGCTTTCAACAAAAAACTACAAGATCTGACAAAAGGCAAGAAAAAACACAGTATGAAGAGAAGAAAACCATCATCAGAACCAGACTCAGATATGACACAGAAGTTGGAATTATCACACAGGGAGTTGAAAATAACTATGATTAATATAGAAAGGACTCTAATGGGAAAAGTAGATGGACAGGCAAAGTCAGTTCAAGGCAAAAACACATGGGTAGTGTAAGAAAAGAGACAGAAACTCTAAGAAAGAGTTGAAAGGAAATGCTAGAAATCATAAATGCAATAATAAAAATGAAGAGTGCCTCCCTCCAATGTTTCCTTCGTGGGTGTCTTGCCTGAAGGCAAGCCCCACTGTGTCTGTCTTGGACTTGCAGACAAAACCCAACAATTCCAAGCTAGTCTACAGCAGTCCTGCATTGCTGGTTAAGTTTTGCTGTCACCTCCCTTGCTGTCAGCTGTCATGACATCTCTCTTCCATCAGTATGACTTGGACTTGAAACCTCCTCTGTCCTTGCCCAGTTTGCTGCTTCTCAACTGGGCTAGGAAGGAAGACAATTGAAAACATTGAGTCTAGAATACCAAATAGAAATCAAGAACAGAAAGTGCTCAGGGGCCTGGCTTTCATGCAAGGACATGAGTCTTCTGCTTCGTATCGTCATAGTCCTTTTCCATTTACTTTTCCAGATCAAAGTTGTATTCCAGACTGACCTCTACATACATGTGATATGCCACCATGTGTATCTTTAGTTTTCTTTTTTTTAAGATTTTATTTATTTATTTGAGAGAGAGAGAGAGCACGCGTGCATACATGAGCAGGGGGAGGAGCAGAGGGAGAGGAAGAAGCAGACTCCCCACTGAGCAGGGAGCCGGACCCCAGGATCCTGGGATCATGACCTGAGCCAAAGGCAGACAGACGCCTGTGCCATCCAGGCACCCCTATCGTTAGTTTTCTTAAAGCAAAATAAATATCAGCCTTCCTTAAAGCACTAGCATCATAAGCAATCTACAGAAAAATAAAGATCCCACTGTCCCCCAAGAATAGCATAGAGGGAAACTGACCA
The DNA here is from genome assembly GCF_024610735.1 of Ursus americanus. Lineage (NCBI taxonomy): Eukaryota > Metazoa > Chordata > Mammalia > Carnivora > Ursidae > Ursus > Ursus americanus. Next base: position 41,096,635 of record NC_142135.1, on the reverse strand, counting down.
AATGTAATGTATTTTTCCTCCTGTTTAAGCGAAGTGTATTCCTAAAATTACTATAAATTGTCACAACTTATATATTTATGTTCTCCTTTAAGCTTTTATGTTGGGGGCTGGTCCTAATTCTTTCATCAGTTTTCACACTCTACAATATGAACCATCTACAGAATTGATGACCACCTTCAAGGCAACCTTGACTTGGTGAAACCCACAGAAGAGCTCAGGAAGCAAACGCCCATTCAGCTGATTCCCCAGGAGGGTCCCAGCTATAAGACAGAGAGAAGCGTCTGGTAACTGCTCCATCCATACCAGCTATCCTCATTTCCATTATAAGCTCCAAATGACAAAATCAATGGGTAGAGATGAAACTGGAATATAAAGAGGCCTAACACTGCTACAGATTGCAGCTCTACCTGGGAGGCCTGTGCAGAAACTCCTTGGAGAGGTTCCCTGAGAACAGCTCTGCTGTGCAGCCAAAGTAGTGAGCTTCTCCTGAAGGACCCTTCCTCCCAAGTGGACAAACAGGCTCTTGGTACCTCCCGAACTGTCCGGGGAGGGAATAACCTCCTCCAAGCTTCTGTAGGCCCACTCCCAGGGAGACCCCACACACAGAGGAAGAGAGGAAAGCACACAGCTGCTCTGCTTGGTAACGGCCAATCAGGTGCTGTTCCCTAAGCCTCCAACCAGCAGGATGGGGCCCCACGGCAGGCAACAGGTGTATAAAACAGAGTGGTGGGGACGACTACCTCAACTCAGGCTCACTTTATTCCCTGGTAGTTAAATTTCCTTTTGCTGTCAGGGGGAGGGAATCACCCCTAGGTAAACGACCATCCACCTCCCTTGTTGCTCTCAGAAGAAATCTTTTTTAAATATCCAATTCCTTCTTCTATATTCATTTTTAATTCTTCAATAATTCACTCATCCATTTATTCCAAATATTTAATAAACTCATGATATGTGCCAATCGTGATTCCAGGTGTTGAATCCCTGTACATCCTAGACAGAGAACAGAAAAGCAAATAAATATGTAGTTTAAAAAAAAAAGTCAGATGCTACGAAGGAAAATAAGCAGGGTTAGGGGAGAGACAGCAATGAACACTGAAAAGGGCTCTCTGAGGAGATAAAGTTCGAGCAGAGACATGACAAATAAGAAGCAGCAGCCAAGGGCAGTTCTGGGGAAAGAGTCTGTCAGAAGGGAACAGCCAGTGAACATGGAGTCCCCAAGGTGGGAGGCCACTGGGAGTGCTCCAAAAGCAGAAGGAAGGAGGCCAGAGGACTGAGCACAGCGGGCAGGAGAAATGGAAACGAAGACAAAGCGATAGTTAGGGGCAGGACTCTGAGGGACCTCACAGGCCATGGTTAGACACTGGGTTGTGTTCTGAATGTGACAGAAGGTCACTGGAGTGAGCACAGAGGAGTGATGGGATCACTCTGGCTGCCCATGGAGAGTATACCGGAAGGGCAAGAGAGGAAGCAAGACCAAAGGAGATTCTTGCAGTGATCCAGGCAAGAGGTGATCGTGGCTAGGATTAATCTAGTAGTGGTGGAATAGAAGAGAAGTGGTTAGAGTCAGGACAGGTTGTGAAAGCAGCGCTAACAGGATCCACTGAGGGATGGGGTATGGGGTATGGGAATAAGAGAGCAGTCAAGGAAAATCCAGGGTGGTAAGCCTGAACACAGGGATATACGGAAGTCCTCCCAACAGAAACAGGGGAGACAGAATGCATGGATGAACAGTGACCCTCTCAGAACAAGTGAGGAAAAGAGAATGCAAGGGTGAACAGTGGTCCTCCCAACAGAGAGGGGGAAGACTCAAGGAAGCACAGATGTGATGGAAGTGAATAAAAATCATGCAGGCCTTTTGATTAAGGTTCATTAATGCCCAAGGGACTTGTGGCTATTAGAATTCTGAAGGAATACTTTCAAGTACATTCATAATATAATACATTCATAATATACCATTACTACCACTAGGAACTGACAACTGACAAAAAGAGAAGCACGTATTCCAGCCCTGGTGTACTTGTACTAAGACACAAACGTGACCACAAAGATGCTGTGTAGGCAAAGCTAGGCTGCATATCCTCTTCTCCTGTGTTCTAACATCTGCTGGGCTCCTGAACCACTCAGAATGTGCGTGCAGTGCAGTTCAACAAAGATTTATTAAGCACCTGTTACATTCTGTGCCTGACACATTATGCTTTATCCCCATTATTTCACTTAATCCACGCAACAGCATTATCCAACAGGTACCATCAGCTGCATGTTGACAATATGAGAAAACCATGGCTCAGAAAGTTCAATCGTCCCAAGACCAGAAAGCTCTTTGTGCCAAGATCCCCCCTCTATTCCTCTCCGTGGCAACACTGGACACCCCACTCTGGACTTTCCTATTCTGGTCCCATACTCAGAGTCCTTGAGGAAGGAAGGTGGTCCTGATGATTCCTGGTGAGCCCGAGATTTGAGAAATACTTACACTCGAAGGAATCAGAAGAGTCCTCCTAAGCTTGCTTACCTACTTCTTATCATGGAGAAGCAACAGACCACAGTGCTGAGCGGCAAAGACTCTGAAGCCAGCCGGCTGGGCTTGGATCCCTGCCCGGATAATTACTAGCTATGCCACCTGGGGCAGGTTACTCAACCTCTCTGTGCTTTGCTTTACCTACTTTTAATAAGGGAGTGATATTAGTACCAAACCAATATGGTTATTGTGAGCATTAAATGAGTTGTTATACGGAAAGTACTTAGAACGACACCTGGAGCATAATAGGCATTATAAACATGTAGCTAGATTATTCTGACAGTTCTGTTGAATGCCCCTAGAAACAATCAATCGTACTGCCAGTCCCCTTGAGATCCTGTGGTCTAACGAAAGTAGTCACTTATCCGGGAGAGTTATTTATCTCTTAAAGAAGAGATATCACTGTAATTTATGTTCTTAATGCTTCTTTTTAACCAACCTTATTGCTTTCATTGTACCATTTTAAGTCTACCCATTCATTCTGCAAGATCTTATTATTAATCTGGTGCAAAGTACCAGATTAGAGGTTTGGAAGACTTTAAAAAAATGAATCAGAAGAATACCTGCTCAGAAGCAGCTCACTATATTACATCGATTCAGTCAAACATCACGATCAGTTAGTCCAAACAACCAGCCATCTCGGTAAACCTGTTTTTTGTTTTTTGGAGGTTTGTGGGGCTTGGGGTATTTTTGGGGTTTTTTGTTTTGATTTGGTGGTGGTGTTTTTTTTGTTTTGGTTTTTGGTTTTTTGTGAGGTTGTTTTTTTTTTGGTTTTTGGTTTGTTTGTTTGTTTGTTTTGGTCTGTTTCTCTCTTCTTCTCTCAATCAAAGCTGAGTTTTCTTTCTTTACTTAAATGGATCCTCCTGTGCATACCTGGGGCTGATGGACCTCCCACCCTTAGAGACCACAGTGCTGACTGCTGTCCTGGGCAACGAGTGGAAACAGTATGGAACTGGGAATCAGGACCTGAGTCACCACTAAACTGTATTTGTAGCCTATTGTCGCTGCCACAGATTACCCTAAATTCAGCAGCTTAAAACAACAACTGTATTACTTCCTGATTTCCATGAGTCAGGAGTCCAGGCATAGCACGGCTCAGCAGGTCCTTTGGTAAGTGTTGCACGTGGCAGGATGAAAGTGTTGGCAGGGCTGCATTCCTTTCTGGAGGCGCAAGGGGAGAACACATTTCCACGCTCATTCAGGTTGTTGGCAGAATTGAGGTCCACGGGGTTATAGGACTAAGGTCCCTGTGTCCTCACCAGCTCTTTGCCAGAGTTGTTCCCAGCATCTCAAGGCTGCCCATATCCCTTGGCTGTGACCTTCCTCACCTCCAAAGCCAGTGATGGTGGATCAAGTCTTGCCCACACTCTGAATCTCTCTGACTTCCCTTCTCTTCATCTCTCCAGTCAAATCACTTCTCTCGTGCTCAACTTCTTCAACAGCAAAATGGGAAGAATAACATTCACCTCAGATGACTGGTTTGAAGAATGAATGGAGTAAGAGATAGGAAATTGCTCTGAATACTGGAAAGCAACAGATGCGGGGAGAGGTGAGGGATGGGGGAAGTTAAAAGGGGACAGGAAGTACTGGGAAGATTTTCTTCACATTTAGAAAGATCAGTGTGACTTCGAGGCTAGGAAAATAGGGTGAGTGTCCACAGAACACTAAAATTAAGGGAGAAATTATTTGTAAAAACATTGCGAAAATGGGAATTTTCATAAAATATAATAAACCAAATGAAACACAAATTAACCTTAAAGCTTATTGAGATATAGTCTATACTCTCAAATTGATCATAATTTAAAATATACACAAGGAAAAACTGAACATAAGCCAGCACAGTATCACAGAGCCTGTAGCCACGCAAATACCACTTGTGATAACAAGTATGTCACAGGCTCTACATACACTGTCATGGGGCCAGTTACTTAACTTCATTCCTCATCTGTAAAATGGGAATAATGATAATAACAGCATCTACCTCAGATGTATGGTGTTGGGTTGCTATAGGAATTAAAGCATGCACGTAGAATACTCAGCATGATGCCAGGCTATAAACATTAGCTACCATTTTGTCATTGAATTCAAAAGAATAAGACTATAAACAATGGGTCATAAAACCAAAAATAGGGAACCAATAATCTTGCTTATTCATAGCCCTTATTGGGACAACAGAAAGACTCACATATCTCTCAAGAAAATATGCAAAAGAATAAAAATATCTTCCAGGTTCCAGTATTTAATAGATATTTTACCCCTTAGATACACTAACTTGATTTTTTTTTCTTTTTTCTTGCTTGTACCCTGCAGGACTTGGAGCAATCATTTGGTTAAAAGCAAAGGGTTATGTGAATTTGCAATTTCAGCAACTAACAGTTCTGGAAGATGCTTCCAGCAGATGCACCTACATCCTGAGAAGATTTAGTCAGGGCACGGCTGCTGCCATTGTTGACTACCTGGTGGTTTCTGTAGCACACGCTCGACTGAGAGTAATGGCAGGAGACAGGACCGCGTTTAGACAGAGGCACTACAGTCTGCGCATGGGCAATCCGTGCATTACCCAGCTGCACGTCCCACGTTCAAGTCTCATACACACCGCGACAACGGTGCCGCATTACTGGCACAATTTCAAGACACTCTGAACCTGTATGCCTCCCGAGAGACCTGTTGAGGAACCAAAGAAAGTAAAAAGAGAGATTTAAAATATCAAATGCCTTACTACCTGATGTGTTAGTGTTTAACGGATGTAATTTAAAATGAAAATCAAAGGACTTTCCCTTTCAAAGTGACAGGCTCTAGGGAAACTCTTAAAATAGAAAACATAAAGCAAATCCAAATAGAGGTTCCATAAGGAAAAAATAAAGAAAACATGTAAGGGAAAATCAATGAAAGGGAAAAAAAACTATAAAAGAACAAGATTTTAGAATGGCTGTAAATTCGGAGAAGACCATTTGAAAACCGTTTTATCTTCATACGGCATTAATAAAGCACCTCCTATGTGTGAAACACTATGTCAGGAGCCCTCGAAGAGCCAAACAGAGGCGGAGACAGTAAGCAGGCAATTCGAAAAAGAGAGGAAAATCTCGTGGCAGGGTAGGTAAAAACAGGATACATCAGAAAGAGTACAGGGCCACCTAGCTCTACAGTCAGGGAAGCAGGAAGAAGATTAATCCAAGAAGATAAATGATGGAGAATAGAAAAGAGGGATAGAGCTGTGTCCCCAGATGGAGGGCCACTTGCTTGCTCCTGGGACCTGGACAAGTCACTCTTCTTTGTACCTCGGTTCTCTCGTCTAACAAAAGAAAGTTCTTGCGCTGTGTGATCGATCAGCCTAGGAATCCTATAAATTCTCTAAGCAGAGGGTCGTCCTTAACTCCTATCGTTCTTCATATGCCACCTTCAATCTATTGCAAATGCCTATTAATGCTACCTCCAAAATACGTATTCAGGATCCGACTTGCTCTCACTTCCTCTATCCGTCACTGTTACTGCGGCCTGAGTCAATATCACCTCTCCTCTGAATCAGTGCAACGGCCTCTGCTTCCATCTCCCCTTCCCAACAGCAGATGCGAGCGAGCCTGTTCTTTCAGAGCAATGAATACCTCTGTTCAGAATGCTGCATGGCTCTCCATCACACACAAGCACCCCCACCCATCACCACCTTGCCTTCTGTCACACGGCCCCCATACACTCTTCTCCAGCCACAGCAGCCTACTTGCCATCCTTTCAACACTCTTGACACGGCCCACGGTCTCTGCTCCAGCAGCTGCCTCTGCCCAAAAGGCTTTTGCTCTGGTTTCGCTCTGCCAATGTTCCCATCCCCTTCAAGGCTTTGCTCAAATTTCCCCTCCTTGGTGAGGCCTGCTCTGACCATTCTGTGGAAGCCCCACAACCTGCTCCTATGCCTTAGACCCTCTTCATCATCTGATAATTTATTTATTTTGTGTATTGTTTGCTATCTCTCTCCTCCCCTATAGAAGGTAAGCTCCAAGAGAGCAGGGATCTTTGTCTGCTTTGTGAACCAGTAGTCCCTGTGTCTCAGAACAGTGCCTAGTCCGTAGTAGGCACCTGATAATTATTTGTTGAGTGAGCAAATACACCATTCTGAATATAGATACAAAAGCAAACAAATCACAGGATCTACTGGTAAGACTCTCGGTCACCCCACTTGTACCCAACTCACTGTGCAGTTTGATAAAAGACAGGAAGGGAAAAAAATGGGTCCTCACAAAGCCAGTAGGCCAGAGAATACAGGAAAAAGGAAAAAGTATTGCACAGGATGTCTGAAACAATGTTCTGGTTTTGATTCTGTCACTATTATGTAATCTGAGCCTCAACTGTCTAGTTCATAAAAGGAGAGGTTAGGTTGGAACAGGGGGAAGCAAATCTCAGCCCTCATGCCAAATACAGCCCACTTCCTGTTTTTGTAAATAAAGTTTTATTAGAACACAACCATGCCCATTCACTTACATATTATCTATAACTGCTTTGGTGCTACAATGGCAAGGTTAAGCAGTGATGACAGAGACAGGATGGGCTGCAGAGCCTGAAACACTGAGTGTCTGGTCCCCTACAGAAAACGTTTGCCAACCCCTGGGCTAGAACAACAGAATCTAAGAGCCAGAAAAGCAGACTTTGTTTGGTTCACCACCATCTCCCCAGCTCTTAGACCTGTGCGTGGCACACGGTAGGTATACAGTGAATATCTGAATAACTCCGAGGTGTTCAAGCTGCTTCACTGAGCTGTGGGGTAGGTTCAACAGTACAAGCAGCAGCTGATAGGAGGGATCACAGCAAGTAGTGTTGTGAGCACTTAACTCATAGCAACTCTCTTCTTTAATCCTCACAGCAACCCCATGCGGCAGCTTTTATTCTTATCATCCCCATTTTATAGGTGGAGAAACTGAGGTACAAGGAAACTAAGTAAATTGCCCATCTCAGTAAGTGGGAAAACTTGGGACCTGAGCCCAAGCAGTCTACCCCCACAGTTCATACTTTAGCCACTGAGCCTCACTGCTTCTCAAATACCCAAAGGGACGAGGGCAGCTACTCTTGTACCTGTTCCATCTACACATCCCCTTCTTTAAAAAAAGAGATCTATGGATTTTTAAAAGTTTGAAAACCACTAATGATCTCAATCTAATTAAGTCACTTTAGCACTCTAAAATCTAGTTTTAGCAAGAGCCACTCTAAAGAAAAAAGTTAATAAAATTGCAACCTGCATTCCTGGCTTTCCCTCTGCTCTTCACAAATGGAAACGCCAAAAGACATGCTTGCACGGGTCCACTGCAGGGCTCCCTCCCAACTCCAGGAAATGGAGAAGACTCACTCTTCTCAGAAAAAGAATAACCCCCCAAAATCAATTGCCACTTTTATGTCCATTGCACTCTCCAAAACATATAGGAAAGAAATTGATTCAGAGGGATTCAGAATCTAATTTAACTTTTAATTGCTTCACTTATTGCAAAAGCTTAGAGGATGAGCTGGAAAGGTGCACAATACACGCAGAATCCAACGACTGAATCTGCAAGTGGCATGAAATTTCACTCCAAACTCCCAGGCTACTGCTCTTGGCCCTGAACCGCTCTTCTTTTTCAGGATGGAAGCACATGTTTTCCAACACAGACATCAATAAGTCAGGCCAAGGATAATCTCTAGGTCATTAATTAAAGCCTGTGTACAGGCATGCACACGATATCATCATACATAGCATACGGAGCCATAAACACTACGTGGAACCAGCAACTATAAATTACGAGCATATAATTCCCTTGAGCTTCATAAACCATAAAAATGAAGCTCAAGTGGTTTGTGTAGTCATTTGAATCCCAGAAGGAAATACAGCATCGCGATTCCAAAGTTGCTTATTGTTTATTTTTATATAATGGATGGATCCTACTTCTCAATTCACACGTGCCCTCCTCCCTCTGGGGCCATCCATCCTCACACTGACTCTCCCTGTCAGCCATCCCCTCCCAGTCTGGCTCCTCGCAAGCTCTCCCCTCTTCACAGAAAAGGCCCCTCCATGGCAGGAGCAGAAAGAGCAGCCTGATGGGAGTTTGGGGCTGCTTCTCATCTCATTGGCAAATTTTAATAATTCAAGAGAGTAGTGTAACTCTTGTGAATAATCAATGGGGTTTTTTCCCACGGGATGCAGCATATGTAACACTGCATTCCGTGTCTTACGACATACTTATAGAGTACAGAAATACAAAAGAAAAACAGTGGTTATTGAGCACTCATTTCTTCGTGAAAGTATTGTTTAAAATTACTTCCTCCCATTTCCTTGTCCTCAAATTCCTCAAGTCTCTACTCAGAACTATTGTGTCCTTTCCTTGAATCCTATCCATTTATCTGCTTATTAACCTAACAATGAGAAATCAACTATGTAGTGATCACTGACTCTGTACTTGGAAAAGAATCGGAAGGATGTTTTTGTCTCTCAAGAATGTGCAATCTGATTAAAAATAAAATGATAGGATGGGATAGGATAGAATAGAATAGAAAAGTAAAATACACTGCGGTGGAAAGGACATGGGAATTGGAGTCAAGTAAACAAGGTATTTGAACTCTGTTGCTTCGTAACTGGATGCTATTAGGAATGCCGATGAATTGCTCAGAGCAATAATTTTCTCATGTGAATAAATGAAGATGATAAAATCTGCTGGTCGGAGGTGCTGTGAGAGTTAATAATATATACCTCTTATCTGCTACCTGCCCTTATACATACATAACTGCTCAGTGCCTCTGCTTCCCCATCTGTAAAATAGGGATGGTAAGTGTTCTTCTCATGAGGTTATTCGGAGGAAGAAATGGGTTACCGCATGTGAAGCAGGCACGGGACTGCCTCGTACGAAGCAAGCACTCAGTAACTGTGAGTGGCCACGGTTGCTGCTGTACACGAGGCGCCTATTCCATGCCACCTGGGAGGTCTTCCAAAGTGTGATAATAATACCACTGATAAAGGAACAATAAATGATTTCACACCAAATTGTGTAACACAGACTCAACTAACCTCTTAAACATAGAGGAACACCGGGGCGCCTGGGTGGCTCGGTCGGTTAAGCACCCGGCTCTTGATTTCAGCTCAGGTCATAGTCTCAGGGTTGTGAGATTGAGCCCCACGTCGGCCTCGTCGGCCTCCGTGTGCAGCTGGGCATGGAGCCTGCTTGAGATTCTCTCTCTCCCTCTCCCTCTGCCCCTCCTGCCTCCCTCTCTAAAACAAACAAACAAATAAAAATAATAAAAGTAAAGGAACACCCCAAAAGAAGTGAACTCAGGAACTCAAACTGATATTGGTACACCCACGTGCACAGCAGTCTTAGGCAACAGCCAAAAGGTGGAAACAACCCAAGCGTCCATCTAGGAATGAAGAGATAAATGAAAGGTGGTATATGCATACAGCGGGATATTATTTTGCCTTAGAAAGGAAGGAAATTCTGATACATGTTACATCATGAATGAAACTTGAAGGTATTATGCTAAGTGAAAGAAGCCAGTCACAAAAATACCGTATGATTCCAGTTCCTAAAGTAATCAAAGTCCCAGACAGAAGACAGATTGGTGGTTGCCAGGGCTGGGGCAAATGGGGAAAGGGGGAGCTGGTATTTAAGGGCACAGAGTTTCAGTTTGGGAAGATGAGATAGTTCTGGAGATGGATGGTGGTGATGGTGCACAATAACGTGAAGGTATTTAATGCCACAGAAGCGTACACTTAGAAATGGTTAAAATGGGGGCGCCTGGTGGCTCAGTCGTTAAGCGGCTGCCTTCGGCTCAGGGCGTGATCCCGGCGTTATGGGATTGAGCCCCGCATCAGGCTCCTCCACTGGAAGCCTGCTTCTTCCTCTCCCACTCCCCCTGCTTGTGTTCCCTCTCTCTCTGGCTGTCTCTATCTCTGCCAAATAAATAAATAAAATCTTAAAAAAAAAAAAAAAGAAACGGTTAAAATGGTCAATTTTATATTATGTAAATTCTACCACAAAAAAGAAGTTTAGAAACAGAAGGCATTGCACAGAAGGCCCAAGAAGTCTACAAATTCTCTTTAGAGCAAGTGCCATGAGAACTGTGCCTTAAAGATAGGAAGATCTGGGGAAATGGTACCCTCCGAGCAAGGGGAAAATGTCGGTAAGGGCCCAGGTGAGAAAAGGAACAAGATGGCACAAGGCAGGTGCAGTCAGTGCTGAGGCTCTCTGCTGGGGACGGTGGGAACCACAGTGAGGGGGCCTGGCTCCAGCCACTGCCTCTGCCCTACCTGTCAAACCTCCTGCAGCCACTCTTACCGACACCCACCCTCAAGTCACCCTGCGATCACTTCTGAATTGATGCCACCTCTCAAATCAGCGTCCTTTCATCCCTCCTCACACAGTTCTTTCTTGCAAGTCCCTTTTGTCTGATGAAGTCCATTCCCTCAAAATGGGCTTCACCTCCTTTTGCAAAGGCTTCCTGGACTCCAGACCTTCCTCCTACACTACCCATCTCTCTCCTGCACAAGAATCCATGCTCATCAAACGTGGGCTTGTATCTTTTTCTCATACCCAGGCCCCATCACCTGCTTGCTGCTTTGCTGGTGCTCGATAAGCACACGTGGAGCAGAGAAATCATGGAGAAGCTCAAATAGCAGAGCTGAGACCTGCCTGACCAGCACTGGTCAAGCCTGGGAAGATGGCGATATGAATGGGGTTGAGGAAAGGTAAGTCCAAACACAAGAACACACAACACAGTGGTAGTTCAGGAGGCAAGCTGAACAAACTCACACACACATCATTTTCTAGGCTGCTACCTTTTCTATGTATTACGAGCCCCTTTCCTTTGTTTTCCCATCTTTAGAGAGTCTTCTCTTCACCAAAAGAAAAAAAATAGACAGTAAATTCAATTACACACAACATTCAGATGGAGTTGAGTACAATAAAATTTCCACTTAATGAACTTAACATCCCTCGTTGAGGGAAAGAGTAACCTGGTATAGACATCAGAGGGATGTCTTTTAAGGTCCTTGTGTGACTTTAAACAAGGGGAGACACGTCCCTCCCTCACCCTCCTCCCACTGTGGTGTGCCTTTGGGCCAAGACTAACTTTGGCCTCTTGCCCGCCAAATGGACTGAGCAGAAAAGAGCCAAAGCTTAGAGGACACGCATGTGCTAACAGAAATAATCCAAGGTGCTTTCTAGCTTCTTCTTAAGGGATGTTGATTATTATGTCACTATACATACCACAACTTTCCAACAAGAAATCATGGCTTCTGGTAGTAGGAAGCTCACATTCTAGATAGACATTGGTCGTGTGCAATTAGAGAATCATGATAGGGCAGAAGGATACACTTTTCTCTGCCTCCAGGAGATGACTGGTTGCGATCATTCCCCCAAACACAAAGGGGAGACTGAGTCCCCTGAAAGCAGGCTTTCCCACTCCAGTGGAGATTAATTCGCACAGACAATACTACTACAAGGCTAGGGATGGCCCCAGAACGCCAGAAGGCTACATGCGGCCAAAAGCCTATGGAAAAATAAGCAGAATTGTTTAACAATTAAATCAGTGCTATGTCAATGCTGGACTTCCTTGGGGAAAAGTTATTTCTCAGACACTCAACAAATAATTTTAGATGGGTGGGCTACCCACCGACTGATAATGGAGATTTTCACAAAACTCAAGTCATAAAACTCCAGGAAATGAAATAAAGAAAGCAAGGTAAATCACCATCAGTTTATTTATGTTATTCATACCCTTCTAATTGTAAAACTGGATCTAAAGATGATAATCCCAGCAGGGTTGCAAAGGTTCCATCTCAGTGTTCCCCATGTTTGCAAAGGCACATGTGCTCACGTACGCATTCCCTCCATCCACACACAGCAGCTCGGCTGGTGTCCCAAGAAGGCAACAAGCAAGAACTGCTCTTCCTCTCCAGTCTCTGCATCACTAGCACCACTAAACATTCGACTCTCGGGATTTTAAAAAAGCCTAAGAGAGCACTCACGTAATAGTTCTCTCTTAGGGGCGCCTGGGTAGCGCAGTCGTTAAAAGCGTCTGCCTTCGGCTCAGGGCGTGATCCTGGCGTACGGGGATCGAGTCCCACATCAGGCTCCTCTGCTGTGAGCCTGCTTCTTCCTCTCCCACTCCCCCTGCTGTGTTCCCTCTCTCGCTGGCTGTCTCTCTCTGTCAAATAAATAAATAAAATCTTTAAAAAAAAAAAAAAAAGAAAAGAAACTACACTCGCTGGGTTCTAACCACCAGCCGCAGGGCCTGTGACCATGCAAGATACCTTTTTTACCAGGCCAAGAAAAAATTAGAAAAGTAAGGACAGTGGGATGAGTCTCCCAAAAGGTACATTTGTTGAATTTAAAGCCCTGTCTCTTTTTTGGTAATATATGCTCCCCGTATTTTATATATGTGAATGTCATCTTGTTTATAAAAAGAAGGTAATACATCATTTAACATCATTTAACGTCCTTACTAAAAATAATTTATCAATTCCCCTTGTTTTTTCAATATTGCCAGCTGATGTGAGTACACAGATTGGGAACTGCTCACTTGGTCCAAATCTCTCTTTTTTTGCTGTAATTTTTTGGACCATGGGTGCAGAGACTTGTGCTAATAACCCTCCTCGGTTCCTGGAACACCAGCGTCTGCATCCACGCCACGCTCCGTGTCCTGCACTACCTGCCCCCTCCCCCTCCACATTCCTACTCCACGCCTCCGTGTCAGCGTCCCCTTCATAATGGCGAGTGAAAAAGATAAGCAATGGCCTAGACACATTAAAAGCATATTTACACACAAGCAGCATCACTTATTTTACAAATATCCATACAAATCTAAGCACCTGTATCAGTTCTCTCATTTTATGACTGAAGTAACTGAGGACAGGAGAAGCGAAGCGACTCTCTCATGGTCACAAGACCTGAGTCAGAGCTGAGCTAAACCCAAGCCAGCTTGTACTCTCTGTTTTCCAATAAGGTCTTTGGCCATTTCCATAAATGAAAACACATACATACACACTGTAAACAAAACAAAAAACTGTGAAAGGGGCGTCTGGGTGGTTCAGTTGGTTGAGCATCTGACTTTTGATCTCAGCTGGGGTCTTGATCTTAGGGTCATGAGTTCAAGCCCTGCATTGGGCTCCATGCTGGGCATGGAGCCTACTTAAAAAAAAAGAAAAAAAAAACTGTGAAAGAAATGGAATTAATCACACACATTCATAAAAATATTAATTAAATCTCAAAACAAAAATTCTCTATGAATCCAGCTATTTCTTTAAAGCTATACTGATCACTTAAAAGGTTTTGTGGACTTGATCCATCTACAATATTATGAGTTGGAAGATAATTTATTAGGTACATTTTTTGAGATGTAATTAACATACAACACTGTCTTCATTTTAGGTGTACAACATAATGATTTCGTGTATGTATACATAGCACGATATCATTACCACAATACATTTAATTATCCATCACTACACAGAGTTACATTTTTTTCTCAAGATGAGAACTTTTAAGATCTACCCTTTAGCAACTTTCAAATATTCAATAGAGTATTGCTAACTATAGTCACCATGCTGTAATAGGCATATTTTTAAAAAAACCCATGCAATCTACATAAATTCCCTTAGGGATCTTCAGAAGTGTTTTTGTAAAAGAGTTGGGAAGCATATTAATCACAACGATCTAGACACTTGTCTAGGATGCCTCCAAGCTCACCCCATCCCTTCCAAGCCTCAGGTCCTATCCTTTCCGGCATCTCCTTCCCAGACCCCAAAGAGAAAGAAATTTCCTCAAGTCCTGCCACCACCTGCAGCCTACTGTTGCCTTCAAGGGTAGCATCAGAAAATGTCTCCTTCAGATAGAGCAGTGTCTGTCAGACTTCCCCCGTGGACATGTCCTGGGGAAGCCACAGGCTCGGGCATGGCACAAATTTTTTCTTTTTCCCCCACACTTGTATTAAAATTCATGAACGGACTGATGCTAGTATACGCCCCCAAAATATTTAATGTGTTACTTCCGAGTATAAGCCATAGGGTAATCTCCTCTAACTGTTTAAAAACAATACTGTAATGTAGCCTCCTATGGTCACATACCCTTCATTCACAAGAAACAATGCCTTCAATGATGGGCTCCCTGCCCCATAGGTTCTGACTAGGAGACAGCTTCACTGAAGACCTGTTTATTTATAATGAACAGCCAAATAAAGGTCCCACTCCTGGCTTAGAGAGTCCAAATTTAAACTGAAATCCCTCCAAAAGCCAATTAAATCTATTCCCTAACAGAGCCCCGCAATATATCACTGTAAGTCCATAAAGCCAAGGGTAACCTTGACGTTCACACTCTCTCAAGAGCTTTAGTACTCCTTGGTTGAGAAGTATCCCAAGAATGAGGCTCTCTGATCACCAACCTGAGACTGGCACTGAACAGCATTCCAGCAGAAGCAATGATATTTACACAGCAAGGATGGTTTTCCCTGCTCCATGAAATAAGAGTTCCTTGCTTTAAGCATCCAATGTTAATTACAGCCATCCTCCTTCTCTCTCCTAACCACTCTCTGATCTCAGTGGAACAGTCCATCTATGAAAATGCTTACTCGTTAGGATTCCCTCTGCTCTGGCTTTTCTTAGACCTCGCTCTAAATGGAGCATGTTAGTCTCTGACATAACGCTTCCATTGTATTTGCATAGGATAAATCTTCAGGTACACTACTCTGTTTTAAAAGACAAAACAATGTTAAAGTGAACGTCTTTCTCAAATTTATCATAGAATTTGATTCGTTTACTATAGTCACATAATCACTAATCTGGTCTTTAGACTAAGTAGAAAAGACTATCTTTGTGTCTGCCTGCTTTGACCATTATTGGAAGGAAGGATGGAAAGAAGGAAGGAAGGAGGGCGCCTGGGTGGCTCAGTTGGTTAAGCATCTGCCTTCGGCTCAGGTTATGATCCCAGAGTCCTGCGTCGGGCTCCCTGCTCAGCAGGGAGTCTACTTCTCCCTCTGTCCTTCATCCTGCTCGTGCTCTCTCTCTCTCTCTCTGTCTCTCTCAAAAATAAATAAATAAAATCTTAAAAAAAAAACAACAACAGACATCTCTGGATTTGGGAAAAAGAAAAGGGGGAAGGTAGGAAGGGAGGAGGAGGGGAGAAACGTGCTTAAATAAAGCTATTTCCCAAGATGAAAATGCATCACAAAAGAGAGAAATTATACTTAAATAACAAAAAAAAATTAACTCTGTTCCTTCATAGAACCAAGATTAACTTTGAAGGAAGCAGGAAAAGGTGCTGGCAAGAGTTTCACAATTATTATCTCATTTAATCCTCACAGCAACACTGAGAGGATGATACGATTATCCACATGTACGCATGGAGACACTGAAGAGCAGAGATGGAACGGCACCTGGCGACAGAGACTCTGGTGTTGTAATTCAGGGCTAGGGCTTTCACCCCAGCCTACACCCAGGTAGTCAACGCCTCGAGTAAATCACGCTAGTGTTTAACCATGAAAATTATAGTTTCCACAAGAGCCCTAGCTCCTTCCTAAAATGTGTTCTTGTCTTTTGAAAAGTTAAATGAGCACTGACCGTAGTGACTAAAAAGTTTCAAAAGAATAAATGGAGTAAATGTTATAAAAGACCATAGAGAAAGATTGATTTCCTTCCTTCCAGAAGATACTAGACAATTAGGAAATGGTTAGTTATGACGGATGCCTCTTGAGATACTCTCCCTAGAGTCGGCCGGCCCCTACCTGTGGGGGCACCTGAGGTGAGTGGAATACGACCATTTGAGCTGCCTGCCACCCTTTCCAATCTTTTCGTCCTCCTCCCACACTCAAATTAACATCAGTAAACTTGCCAGTGAAGGAAACCAGAGGTCCAATGACCATCTGGCCTTGAAAGCAGGACGTGTGCTCCCTACCCGTGTGCCTGGTCTTACATTTCCCCTCTGGGTAGGAGCCCTGAGTTGTGCACACACATTGCTAATCTCTCTTCCAATCCAGATTCCCACCATTCCGAACAACCTTAAACTAGGATGCTTATGGAACAACGAAGAGAGGCACCTGGCAGTCCAGAAGTCCACAGTGTCATGACTCCTGACTTGACCTCTCCATCCACAGCTTTTCCAACATTCACTAACCCTATGGGTCAAAAGCTACATTACCAACCACCGGCAAAGCTGCAATATCACAGCAGCTGTCTCCCTCTTCCAGGCTGTTGGCAAGCTTAAGAATATGTGAGTGGAAGGAATAAATGGAATGGAATGGAATGGAATGGAATGGAATGGAATGGAATAGAATAGAATAGAATAGAATAGAATAGAATAGAATAGAATAGAATAGAATAGAAGGAATAGAATAGAAACTGTTCATCTTTCCATGGGATATAAGCTTCTCTCACTAAGTAGGAATAAAATCTATTAAAACAGTGCCTCATAATCTTATCACAGTCTCATTTTCCCTGTCACCCACATGACAAACAGCATACGGATACACCTTTAGCCTAAAATGACAGGTGACTTGAGAGTAGGTAAACTGC
This sequence comes from Ursus americanus, assembly GCF_024610735.1. Lineage (NCBI taxonomy): Eukaryota > Metazoa > Chordata > Mammalia > Carnivora > Ursidae > Ursus > Ursus americanus. The sequence continues at coordinate 41,079,614 of NC_142135.1, read as the reverse complement.
CTCACAATTCTAAGAAAAGATAAATGATTACGAAAGTAGATAGGCTTGGATACGGAGGAAATGTAATTTTCATCCTTTTTAAAACGAGAGAGAAAGAGAGACAGAGAGAAACAAAGAAACATTGCCGAGTCCTCAGTGACCCACACATATCAAATTACACAGGACGGGGTAATCTGATTGCCCATTCTCAAATCAGCCAGCAGATGTGCTGCTGCATTCTGCACGAGCAGCAAGTGACAGAAAAGCCCTGCTGGAAGTCCTACTAAAAGAGAATTACAATAATCAAGCCTGCGCTCCATCAGGACATGTGTTACTGCAGCAAAATTAAATACAGAAGCACAACCTGCCTAAAGCCTGAAAAGCAAAACACCATTGTCTTCCTCTCCCAAACACCGCTCGTTGAAAGAGGGGTCGATAGTTTTTCAAAATTGAGATCAAGCCCGGCATCGTGACTTAGTTTGATTGTGTGTGTGTGTGTCTGTGTGTGTCTGTGTGTGTGCCATTCAATCATGGATTCAATTTCTCTTTGCTCTTTCTTTCTCCTGATGGACTTTTCCCTTGCTCAGGTTGTCCCCTTGATCTTGACTTCCAATCACGAGATTTCAATCGGAAGACTGAAAGTCAAGGATTTAGAAAGTATTTCCTCCAAAGAATATTTTCAATAAAACGTGTGGTCAACAGTTTTTGTATACCTCAATAAATATACTCCCACCATCGAAAAGTGTCTTGTCACCTTTGAACACGACAAACTAGGATCTTAGCTTCAGAAGGACCCTGGACCCCACCACTGGGTAATCGGGTCGGTTGAGTCAAATGATGGTTACGTGTCTGAAAACGTCAGTCAACCTTGTTTTTACCTGTATTACATATGGATTCATGATTTTCAAACTGTGCTCCCCGAGCCGCAGGGCTCCACAGAGTTGGGCATTAGGAGCAGAGAACTCCCAGTCGGGCGTGCGGGCGCTCCCTGCGGTCTGCCCCGGCCCCGCGTGTTCGCCACCGCCTCCGCCACCACCACCACCAGCGCCACCGCCACCACCACAGGACACCGGACACCAGGCACCGCCCTTACCCAGCCCAGTTCAGGAGCCTCGTGATGGCTCTCCTTCTTCCTCTCCTGCCCACCTGCATCTGTTCTTCACACAGCAGGCCTGGCATTCTTTTTAAAACCTAAACCAGTTCAAATTTCACCCCTGACTAAGCCCTTTTAAATGACTTTGCATTTCATTTCGAAGAAAATCCAAGCTCCTTGCCTGGCCTTAAAAGACCCTGCATAAGCTGGCATGCACCCCCCCATCCTGGTTCGTGCCACTCTCGCCCGTACTCACGGCTCCAGCTGTAGGAGAGAACAGTCCTCTCTCTGTGCCTTGAAAATACCACGCTCCTTCACACCCCAACGAGGGCAAACGTCCAGGCCTTTGCACATGCTATTCCCTCTGCTTGGAATGTTCTCTCCCCTTCTTTGCAGAGCTGGCTCCTCTTTACTCTCAGTGCGAGCCTCCACGTCCCCGCCTCAAAAAGGCTCTCAAGCATTGTTTTCGATCATTATATCCTGTTCACTTCTTTCACAGCACATATCATGATGTGCGACAATCAAGTTATTTGTTCAATTTATGACTTTACTGAGTATATCTCCAACTGGACCCAATTCCAAGAGCAGTGGCTGGTAACACCCATTCAGAGGTTCCTTGCAGGCAGGGTCCCTGCCTTGTCTCACCATCAGCTCCTAGCAAAATGATAATGCAAGTAATGTTTAATACATAAATGAGCAAAATGATAATGCCATTAATGTTTAATATCTAAATGAAAGAAGGAAGGAAGGAATAAATAAATGAAAAAATTGGCCCATATATACTAGGAGAATATATATAATTGGCAGGCTTAACCATTGCAGTCATATTATTATGGCCTGAAATTTAAATTGAAGCGAATTCTGCATAATCTGAACCGCCTCCTTCCATGCCCTTCCGTCCCACATCCTAGGGGAGGAGGAGGAGGAAAGAGATTAGGAGTATGTGTGGGATCTGGTTCTCCCCACTCCACCTGGCCTTGCCTCCTGTTTGACGGGGGAAACCAAGGCAAGCACTGGACACTCCTGAGCCTCCTCTTACAGCATCTTGATTTATGCAGCAATCTTTCCTCATTGGTCCACGGTCCTCCTTGTGTGGGGCTCAGGCAGCATATTCCACACTTTCTACCCAATTCTGTGAGGTCTCCTGGAGCACATACACCATCTGGCAGCAGCCTGAAATCACACGTCTGAAGGCTGCAAAGGCATCTCCATATATTACCTTCCTGCTCTATAGGGAGAAACGTTATTTTTGGTTGAAATCACTTTTTCATTTATCCCAGGTCAAAGGAAGTTCATTCTCCCCATTGTTCAATTTTGCTCTGAGTCAAATTTTTAAATTTTGTCTCATTTTAAAATAAACTACTTTCAAATGTACTATTTTACATAGATATGTAGCTAAAAGCAAAGGCATGGGATTGAGTCTAATTTACAAGAATGAATATATATATATGAAAATCAAGCCTTATTTTAAATTGTAATTCACCATGCAATGTCTGTCAATGGTTTCTACACAACCATTCATCACACAATTTATCAATACGCTTACCCTTTTTTTAATGTCAAAAAGATAGTGAATTCAAATCTGCCTTTATACCGGGAGGAAGCTCACCTACAAGAAATGTTTAACTCAGTACCAAAAAGACAGAAGCAATTGATTTATTGTAAAAATTCTAGAAGCAAGTGATGTAACAACTTCCACAAATGATGTTCATGTTAAAGCTGGACATCCACACCCAGAGTTTACAAACAAAATGAAAGAATGTTCTATCACCTCTGCCTGCTAACCAAATTATAAAGCAATGCTCAAACCGTCTGGGAGAAATCCATGTTTTTCCATTTGTTTTAATAATTCGGTCAAATCTTGAGAAAAGAAAACCTCAAAATATCATAAAGTGTAAAAAGGAACAATGATTGTAGGTCTTCAACTCCTAAGGTTAAATCCAGCCAAATGGATTTTCTTGAAAAATAATTTGTGGCATATATAATTTTGGCTTCTGAAATATTCTGGAAAGGAATGATTTCTCTGAAGATCTGATGTTTGCGTATAAAACTGCCCGGTGACCCATCCTAGCTCTGTTATAATGATTTCTCAATCTCTTCTCTGTATTTCTTTACCAACCTATATATACTCTTTTTTTCCTTTTACTTTAATTTCTCTCTATGTTCTCTTTCTCATTGCTTTCTAAGAAAAAAAAAACAAACAAAAAACAAAAACAAAAAAAATTTCGGGGCAAAGGAAGGATTCCTCCATTCATAGTTTTTCCTCGTTCATGTGATAAGCAACAAGCACCAAAATATTTCCCATCAGAGCCAGTCACTTGCAAAATTGGGGTCTGGGTACACTGTGTCTTTGGCAGGCCCTCACCCCCTTTCCAGTGTTTGTTTTTACAGCTGAAAGAGGCCTGCTTTTTTCCCACTAGAGACACCCAATCTGCCACCCTACCCTTGGTCATGGCCCATCACTTCCATGCTTACCCCTCCAAGGAGTCTGACTGTTGCCTGCTCACTCCCTCATGATCACAGTTTACCTACTTTGCGGTTCTTTTTCACAGAAATATCCTTTCACGGAGGCAGTGAGACTAAGTGGAAAGAACATGGGCTTTGGAGTTCAGCACCTCAGAGTTTAAATCCTAGCTATGCAAACCATAGCTGTGTGACTTTTAGCAAGTTACTTGACCTCTCTGAGATGCAGTCTCCCTGAATTAAATGGGAAAAATAATTTCTTCTGCCTCTGTTGATAAGGGGTTTAAATATAATAAATGTGAAGGGGTTTTTTACAGAGGCTGGTATATAATAAGTACTCAATAAATGAAGAAATGGTAGCTATAATTAATATTTTAATATAACTTCCAATTTGGAAAATGTCTGATTGACAAATAAATGTAAAGAGTTAATATCAGCTGGACACTAAAGCTATCAAAGAGCATTTCTGGCCTAGCGTTATTACAGTGCAAGAAATACCACACAGACCTTCACCTTCCATTTCTCATCCAAAGATCAGGCTTGATCCACTCCCCTAGATACGATGAGAAAGTGTTTTTGTACCCACCAAGTTCTAAAAAACACTGGTTGTAAATTAGAATGAGTTGAACACGCATTCAGAAAGCAAGCACAAAAATGGCAAAAGCGATCCATGAATCAAGAAATTTAGCTACTTATTCAACAAAATTGCCTTCAGGTCAGCAAAGCTTTGTGAGGTACCTCCTGCCAGACCCTGGGAACACAGAGATGACGACACCTTGCTCCCCGAGAGCAAGACGCTGGCACACCAGTGAAGGAGTCTTCGCCTAAGCTGCGGTCCAGGAAGGGTTTTCCGATGAGGACACCTGACCTGTCTTTAAGAATGAATCCAAATTATCTATGTGAAGAAAGATGGAGGGGCAACCACTGCGGGCAGAATGAACTGCTTGAGGAGAAGCATGAAATATTAGGGTGTGTGCAAAGAAGCATCCAGCAGTAAAGTGTTACCAGAATGTCAAATGTGCGGGGGAATGGCGGCAAAGGAGGTCTGAGCAGGGCACAGGACACAGAGGGCCTTACCAACTGTGCGAAGAAGCCTGCCCTTCGTTCTCTCGGTGGTGGAAGCACATGGCAGGGAGCGGCCCTGAATGGATTTGGTCTTAAGGGTCAGGGTCACTCTGGCTGCCATGCAGAGGTCAGCTTGAGGACCGGGCTAGAGGCAAGGGGTGTGAGAGTAGAAGCAGAAACCCAAGCCAGGCTTGAGCTGCAGAAACCCGAGAACAGGCACAAGGGCTTGTGCCGGGAGATGCTGTAAGAGGACAGATCCAAGAAAGGCCGAAAAGGTAGAATCAACAGGTTACACACAAAACCATGAAGAAGCAAATGAGTATCTAAATGTCAGCCTTTGACTAAAGGTTTCCAAGTGCCGGCAGTCGTCACGAGTGCATAAGGTCCCTCCGTTAACTGCAGTTCCTGATCTGCCATCTACAAATCCACTCACTAAACCAGGCCCACTTGTTCAATGAGAGGTTTTATTTATTTTTTATTTTTTTAAAGATTTTATTTATTTATTTGACAGAGAGACAGCCAGCGAGACAGGGAACACAAGCAGGGGGAGTGGGAGAGGAAGAAGCAGGGTCCCAGCAGAGCAGGCAGCCTGATGTGGGGCTCGATCCCAGGACCCTGGGATCACGCCCTGAGCGGAAGGCAGACGCTTAACGACTGCACCACCCAGGTGCCCCTAATGAGATGTTTTAAATGACTATTGTCAATTTTCAAGAAGTGCATGGAGTTTTGGAGCTAGACACATAGCTAGACTCCAAAGACATGTTTCCTTTTCTTTTTTTTTTTTTTTTTTTTTTGTATTAGGTCCAATTTCTTTGCTCCAAGTTTTAAATTAATGAATGCAGATATAAGGCTCTGTCCACACTCAAATTATTTAACAATCTTGAATAAAATGGCAAATGTTCTTGGTCAAATAATCATTTTTAACAGTGTTGTAAACACTAAACTGACTCATCAATTCAATCAAGATGGCCGAATTAGCTGTCCTGTTAACATAGTTTCTTGTTAAAAAACAAAAATGATCTGCCATTGCACAAGAGCCAAATGTTCTTATGCATTGGGGTGTGATGCACCAAAACCAAACAGAAGTTTACAACTAGAGTGCCTAACCAAGCAGCTTTAAGCATTGGTGAGTGATGGGGAAGCCTGTAATAGATTTAAAAATCCATTAAAAATTGGTTAATAACTTTCCCTCAACAATAGCCACACTATTGAATGGAGATGTTCTAATGCATTCATTATTTTTTTTTTGCATTATTTTAAAATATTGGTGTGTTAAATGCCAACCAACAGAGGAATGACTGAAAATGGGTATGAGGTTTCTTTTGGAGGTGATGAAAATATTCTAATATGAGATTGCAGTGGAGGCCACGCACCTCTGTAGATACACTAAAATTCACTGATTTGTACACTTAAAATGGGTGCTTTTTAGAGTATGTAAATTATATCTCAATAAAGCTATTTTTAAAAGCCAAAGGAAGCATTTATAATCACACAGCAATCCTCTCTCTGAAGAAAGAGAGGGATTTCCAAATGAACAACCATGGTCTCCCACGTAAAGGTTACTTGGAGGAGTAGACATCAGGATGCTGAAGGAGACCATGAATGTCATCACTACCACCAACAACACACGGGGGGTAACTGGAAAAGATCATCAATGTTCTCTGCCCCGAAAGTCTGAAATATTCTTGGAGACATAGCCATGATCACATGAGGCCATAGAAAGAACACAAGGAAAGTCACAGAATATACATTAAAGGTGCCACAAAGAACTTCCAGCAGTGAAAGGCCATGTGGGTGCTCTTTGGGGAAACAATGCAGCTTCCGGGACTTGCTCTGTGACTTCAATGAAGATTATGATGAATCTGAGCAGGCAAAACGAAGCTGGGGCAGAGATGGCATGGAACAAAGACCAAGAAGTGGAATGATCATGAAAAGGGATGGAGAGGCAGTGAAGAGGTATCTGAGAAAAGGTGCTATCAACGTGGGGAGGGTAGTAAGGATTACACCAGTGGGGTCAGGTTTTTGAAAAGTCTACCAGCAAAGCCTCTATTTGCTCTTACCAGCAATAGAGTCTCTACTCTAAATTCTAGGGAAGATGAGGAAGAAAAACATAGAAAACAAGGTTGTACCTGTAACTAATTTGAATTTTGACCTGTCAAACCAGATGTGAAAGGAAGAGAGTAAAAACATTGATCTTACTGCTCAAAAAGAGGAGGCATTTCAGAGGAGGAACTTAGTGATCACAAGGGTTTAGAGGAGGAACAAGAGAGAAGATTCCAAATGGCCACAGGTCTTTAAAACTGAAGGAAAATCTAAGAGGATTAAAAAACACTATAGTTTGGAAGAGAGAAAGGTTGGCTTCTGTCTGAGATACTGAACTTGAAGGCAGATCACCTAAGTGATATTGTTTTATCAAATCATGACTGGTTAGGAGAAACATGAAGGAGAGAAAGCGCCAACAGTCCCTGCACGCTTTCCTTTCCTTGTCTAATTCTTAGGTATAAAGCACTGGGCTATGTCCCAGAAAATATTCTGCATCCTCAGAACTTCAGCTTTTAAAGGTATTTATTTGGTTTCCTCAAGTACATTTAGTTACGAAACAAAGTATGAATTAACAAGAATTCCAATGTCTTGAGCATATAATTCAGCACTTGTACATTATTGCTAGTTAAAGCCATTTTCAAGGCACATACGTATTAGTCCCTCAAGACCATTTGCTTTATGTGTTTTTCTTCTAGAAAATTAATAATTTTGGCAACGTGTTTGTGATGTTCTTTCTAGCATGTGCTGTAGAAGGATATTGTTGCAACTGCTGCTTTGTGTATTCTGGCTCTCAAAGATGATTTCTCACTTCCTAAGTTTGAAATTTAAATCATAGGTTTGGCTATAGCTGTTGCCAGACAGCAATATCACAGAGTTAGGATGAAGTTAAGAAATTCTTGTTGTCATTTTGGATTTCTAACTTTATTCAGGAAACAAAACTACATAATCTCAGAATAACAAGCCGATGAAGTATAGACTAATATTTTGCTTCTAGTGAAGGGTTTTTGCTAGTTCTGAGGGATCTGCAGGGCATGTGCTATTGAAAAAGCTCATTCCCAAACTAAGCAATAAATCTAGAATTGACAGCTACACAAACCCATCATCAAGTCAGGGAGGCACCGTGTTCAGCATGTAGACATTTGGGTAATTGGAGAACAGGAGGGCAACAGTGAAATGACAGGACCTCACTGTGGAGGGAGACTTTAGAAATCATTTTTACATTACAATCTGTTCAAAATCACCAGATTTGAGAGTACATGGGAGATCTTTAAGTGTTTTAAATTCTAATCACAGAGCTCATCAAAAATGTAACTTTTCTCCTAAAATATATTTAGATTACTGGCTTAAAATGCAGCACCAAGAATTGATTAATTTCTTAAAATCAAATAGACATTTTCCAAAAATGCCAATATGACTCAGGGTTTTGTGAAAAACTATGAGTTTTAAAGACCTTTTTAAGGAAAGTTAAAACCTCTTTAACTTATACGTTCAGGTTTTTGGTTTTAAGTAGCATTTTGTTACATGGCAAGGGGGAAAAAAGGAAGAAAGAATTTCCATTTTAAAAAAATACATTCTGTGAAATAAACGAAATTGTACACTGGGAAAATCTGTCACTAGAGTTACAAAAATTATAAATTTATTAATGATAAGATACATTTTCTTCAGAATCTCCATAATTTTGTTTTCCATGAAAATTCTTAGGACACCTCCCATGAAGGCATCTTTGAGAAGGTTACAAAAGTGGGCAGACCCTTCTGGCGACAGCATATTTTGTTCTTCTATCATGGAGATGTGTATCTGTGCTGTAATGCTCCCTTTGGCTTATTGGCATAGCATTAGGGAGAAAATGGCAAACTGTTTCCAGAAAACGGATTCTCAATGGATCCTTTAAGACTGAAGAATGTCTTACAGCTTAAAGAGAAAGGGAAATATACAGAGGAATAAAAATCAAATGGGTTATACAATTTGAAAAGTTTCTTTAAAATATTAGAACTAGAACTTCAAAGGTTTCGCTGGAAGATATTGTGAGTTATACAAGTTTTTTTTTTAAATCCCTTTCCCAAAAGGCAGCATCTCAATACCTCATGGAAGATGGCATGATTTAATGAAGATCTGTAAGGCAGGGAGCTAGATTTCCCCCACACGCTGGCATCCCAATCGGAAAATAACTCTTCTACAGAGATTTCTAGAAGGGGAAGCACTATATGAGTAGTTTACATAAATTTGTGAAACTACTGCCTAGAAGATATGATTATAAACAAGGAAAAATCAAACATTTCTAACTCTAAGGTGGTTCAGCACAGAACTTGATTTAGGGGACCCGGGAACACGGACAACCACCAGGAAGACCTTTTTAACAGTAAGCCAGCGACATCTACTGTCTGAAAATGGAAATAGTCATGGAAGCCTTGTCCCACCCAGCACGGATGGGGAGGGCGCTGGGAAAAAGTGGGGAGGCCCTCACAGGTGTAGCTAATTCTGGAAACCAGGACAAGCCTTGGCTGGTGAGAGGTATTGAGTATGGAGTATTTTACAGAGACCGAGGTGGAGGGAGACAAGAAAAACAGAAACAAGGGAGTTGCTTTGGCCTAAGTGGTGACCATGTAAAGATACTGGGCCGGGATGAGCCTCTGTATGAGGTAAGGAAGAATGCAGGATCCTGAGGACGGTGTTGCCAGCAGGAATTACATTTTTCCCTGAGCACGTAGCTCTTTTCAGAGAAAACCTCTCTCCTGTGTTGTTGATTTTATATTATATTTCTTTTTTCTCCTTATTTTGCACCCCCCCACCCTAACAGCACCTTCTACAAATCTTCTAGAGCTGGAAATCTGTTAATGTTGCAAGGTTTTACAAACTGCCTCAGAAATTAAGGAATTTCTGGCTTTAAGACAATACATAAACTTCTAAAACTAGACTGATTCTTATAGACCATCTTAGTCTGCATGTAACACTCAAGGAACCTGAAACTAGGACAATGTAGGTGACCTTGGGGTCACCCAGCTGGTGAGTGACAGAACACAAACTGGACAGCTTTCCTCCTGGATTGGGCCCTGTAAGAATCAATTTTCCAGCAAGAAGGCCACACCTACAAAATGGTCCACAAAAGTTTCCCCACCTCCAGCCTGTTTTTTGTCTTGCCTACGTTTGGAATTTCAGAGGCTTACTAAAATTATGTATTTTCCTCATACATATTTTCCTCCCTTTCTCTGAGCTATTTTGAGGAAAATCAGAATTTAATATAAATACATAGCTACAAGAGAAAATAAAATGGCACTTATCTCTAAGTTGATGCATCCAATACAATATGCTTCTGAAAAGAATAAACTGATTTAAATCTACATTTTGTGGTTTTTATGGTCCTTTTTAACACAATGCAACAAAATAAAACACCTAGCTTTTCATCTTTAATTCCCTCTATCTTTATGCAACTTTCTGCCGTAACAAAGTCATTCACTGTAGAATGAACTTCCGAGAGGGGTCAGGAAATAGTCTCATTTTTTTCATAAAGCAAGTACTTTAGAGTGACCTGGGTGTTTGCCTTTTTGGTAAAGTTCTAAATATTGATTTTGATTAATCCATGTTTTAAAGAAGATTCATTTTCCCCTACCACTCTCTTTTGTAAGGATTAAATATGCAATGGCTCTGCCAGTCAGCTACTATATAAGCCAGAAAATAATATCCTTTCATGTGTACTTTATCTGCAAGAATAAGGCTCCAAACACACCTTTCTATTTTAATGAGATATTGTATCTATTCACCTATTTTAATGAGATATTGTATCTATTCACCTTTTCTTTTTCTAGGAGAAAAAATTTCAAGTTTCGAAAATTAGCAACCGTCAGATTATTTTCGTTGTAATCCTTTTATAAAGCAGACAGAACAAAGCCAGAGTATTTTAAATTCATTCTAGGTAGAGAAGCTGACAAAGCTGAATTTTACCTGAGCCCTGTGCTCCTGGAAAACAGCACAGGTTAAAGGAACTCTCCCCCTGCTTGTGTGTTCCGGAAAATGGCTTCCTGCAAAGCACCACCCTTCCCACACAACTCAGATAAAATTCACAGGTGCCCCACTTGTTCACCCTATGACAAGGCCAGCCTCTGCCTCATAAACGATTAGCTGAGACCCTTGTCCCCATTGATTAGCTGAAATGTAACACTTGTTAACCAAACTTAGGTTAAGCTTCTCTCCTTGCTTTGGGGCCCTCAACTTGAGCCCGCTCTCAGCCTAAGACAGCATACAGCACCTATTTATGGGTCCCTCTTGGAAAACAGGCTGGTGTCAGGGTAAGGCATTCTCTGACCTACTGTCCTATATGCCATGGTCTCACCCCACTTCTCCATACCCAGCTCTTGCCAGCTCTGTTCACGCCTCTTGTAAACGAAACCCTTTTTGCCTAATTCTTAAGACACCTGCAGATCACATGGTCACAGTGTTCTCCCTCTTGAAAGAGCCCCCTCACAACATAGCAATAGACCCTGTCCCCCCTTGCAATAATCCTTCCAAACAAAGTCTCTCCATACTAAGTCCGGATTTGCTTTTTACTTCACAAAACCAAGAACTCTAAAGCTGAGAGAAGTTGACTAAATCAAACAGATCGGGATTGTAAGATAAAGTCTTCCTGCTCTAGAAGCAAAATCATACAATGTACATAAGGATATTCCTACTTCTCCTATGTTTTCTTTACCCCAAGATAAAATTTCAAAACTTTACAAGGGCAGTGCTTTCTGGAAAATATTTGCATTCAAATGAATAGTGAAATTAGTTTTGTTTTTGTTTTTTACAAATTCTAAAAGTCCGAGATTTTCCAAATTTCATCCTGACATATCAAGTTCTCCAAACGTGCCCAGCTCCAAGCTCACCTTTCAATGAGTGAAAGAATTACTTATTGAGTATTAGCTCACGAAATCTTGCAACTCACTATTTTGCAGTGAGGTGAGAAATCTAAATATCTTTATTCAAAATTCCTGTTAATATACTCAGTACTCAATTGTTTATAAGAATAGAAATCTAATCTAATTTTTCCAGGACAAAACCACACACTGTAAGACCCAGTGCTACCACAAATCTTCAGGACATTACTAGGGTCAGAATTGACCGATACCATATGCCATATTATATAAACAAACATGTACCAATGGGCTCAACCGTACAAACCACAGGAGGAAATGAAAATGATGAGCTGAACAGATGTCTTAGAAGCATAATCATTTCTCTGACAATCCGGGAAACAAAGACCTATGTATCCCCTTTGGTCTGTGAAAATAGGTTGGAAATATTCAAATGCCCACTCTTTATTTTTAAAATATGTATTTTGAAACATTAATGAAACAATTAGTTGGCTTCTCATAAACTTAAGAGACCCAGGTAAATGTGAATTAATTTAGCTAGTGCCCCTCTACACATGTTGGAAAGAATCATTCATTTCCCTTGACATCAGTTCTAGGCTCAGATCCAATGCCCATATACTCCAATTCATTCCTACTGTATTTATTTAATGCTTCTATTTATTTATTCCTTCATTTGTTAAATATTTATTGAACACCTACTGTGTGGTAAGCACTAGGGATACAGTTCTGAACAAAATACATTAAAATCTCTGTCCTCGTGGAATTGTAATTTAGATAGAAAATGAATCAGATAAGTAAGTAAAATACATAAAATGCTAGATGCTAAATGTACTAAGGAGAAAAAAATAAAGCAAGAAAGGAAGCTACAAAATGCTGAGGGGCAGGAGGATTTTAGGCTGTGACAAAGTGATTCTGAAGTCAAGATCTCAAGGAGGTGAAGGGCCTAGCCATGCAGGTATCTGGAGGAAGAACCCTCCTGAGAAAGAGAGGGGCAGGTGCAAGGCCTAGAAGTAGGAACGCTGCTACGTGCAGTGCTAAGCATTGCAGAGAATATAAAGAGAAGCAGCTCAAGGAGCTGAAAATCTTGTAAGGAAGCTTAGAATACAAATGTACTAAAACTAGTATCAAGTAGACGCTTTGAGCGTTGGAGGAGAGATATAAACACGAGTCCATAGCAATTCAGACTCCATGGTCTGTTATATATAAAATATGTTTGGACACAAGACTAAATAGATCGTATTTCCCTATGCATAGAACCTGCCTTGGTCCCTCAAATGTCTATATGAAATGGGCGTCTTCTTATATTTATTTGAGAAAAAGAAGTGACGAAATTCTTTGTCAAATACAAAGCCTTAGAATTGGAGGCGGCAGGAGGGGTAGGAAATGGCATCCTGCTGTTGGGCTAGAACCCAGAAGAGTCCGGGCAATTATTTCCTGCCGCCGTGGCAGAAGACACCCAGTTAGCAATATCCTGAAGCCCGCTGTCCTGCCCGGCTCCCTCCCCTCCCGCCGCAGGCCTCGCACTGGCCCGCCGTCGCCCTTCCCACGTGCCGAGCCTCCCGGCCGGGCCGCCACCCCGGGGGCGCCCGCTCCTTCCACCGCCCGGGCCGGGCCGCGTGGCCCCACCGACTGGATCCCGCTCACCGCGCGGCCAGGGGGGACAAGTCAACCGAGCGTGGGAAACCCCGGCACCAGAGCTCCCCGGGCAGTCCCCTCGGGCTGTGGCGGCGGCCGAGAGGAGGCAGGGAGGCCACCGGAGGCGGCGGGGTCCCTCCGCCCTCCCAGGACCCGGAGCGTGAGCGCGGACGGCGGGCTCAACCCCCGTCGAACTCCGTGGAAAATGGGCCAAGGCCGTCATCAGTTACCCCGAAGTGTTCCTACTAACTGGCGGTTACACACATTGTCCTTGGAGCGCACGGACCGTTTTTAAAGAGCGTGTTCTAAATGTGAGAAACCGACCTTGGGTGGTGGCCCGAGAGACCGCGCTTCGGAGCTCAGTCTTCGAAGCCCAGCCGCGGCCGGAGGCCTGCAGCGTGCGGAGGAGCCCCCCTCCCCCCCGCCCCCGCCGCAGGCGTCAGGCGACCGGGTCTCCCTCCTCCACCCCTGCCTCCCCGCCCCCCGCCGCCGGGCCTGGGGGATAGAGTTCACCTGACCCTGGGCGGTGCCGCCCCCTGACTTTGCATCCCGCGGGAGGCCTTGCCCTTCTCCCAGGGCAGTGCTTGTATTCCTCTCTTTGGACTGCTGTCTCTGCCTGCCTGCCGCTGAACGAGGAATGATGAATTCCCTCTGCTTCAAAACTCATGTCCATCCGAATGTTAGGGATCCTGTGTCCCCACGCCGATGGTTTCCATTTGATTTGGGGAAATAAGCTCTAAGTCTCAGTTTTACCATTAGATCATCTAAAAATTATTGAGTTGCTCTTTATGAACATTCCCTAAGGACCAAACGCCCCATTCTGCTATTCTGTGTGCAATCCCTTTAAAAAGTTCTAAAAGTATCCCCAAGAAGAAAGGGATAAAGAAAGGGGAGGTAATCAGAAGGGGGAATGAAACAGAGACTATGGACTATGAGAAACAAACTGAGGACTTCAGAAGGGAGGGGGTGGGGGAATGGGATAGACCGGTGATGGGTAGTAAGGAGGGCACGTATTGCATGGTGCACTGGGTGTTATACACAACTAATTAATCATCGAGCTTTACATCGGAAACCGGGGATGTACTGTATGGTGACTAACATAATAAAATAAAAAATCATTAAAATGAAAAAAAAAAAAAAAAGAACAAGAATGACAAAAGGCTTCCATCTCAGGTGATCACTCTGATCGATTCATATAGCTGTGTAAGACGCCAGGATTGCAAAAGATCATGGGATTACTTCCAAATTCAGTGACAAAGAGTACCAAGATTGACTAGCATTGTCTGCTATGAACTTGGGAGTGGGAAGTGACAACATATGTGCCATATATTTGCCATTCCTGCAATTGAGGAAGAAATTGAAATAAGCATACGTCTTCCTCCAAAATATGCTAAAGGTCATTGTGTAGCTACCTGAGGGAAATATAAGGTACACAGAAAACTCGAAATATATATAATTTCATCACCTATAATCACAGCAGTTTGTTGAACGTTTACCTGTTTCTGTCTATTCTTTATAGTTATGCAATCCTTAATTTCTTTCTATGGAAGGTCACCCACAGAAATGAATATAAATCATTTATTTTCCTGGCAAAAAAAAAAAAAAAAAGTATCCCCAAATCTTCACCTAAAGTTCTAGCAAATTACAGCTGACCCTTGAACAACGTGGGTTTGAAATGTGCTGGTCCACTTACACCTGGATTTTTTTTATATAGAGTACAGTACTGTAAATTTACTTTCTCTTCCTTAGGATTTTCTTAATAACATTTTCTTTTCTCTAGCCTACTTTACTATAAAAATACAGTATATAATACGTACACAAAATATCTGTTAATTGACTTTATGTCGTTGATCAACAGTAGGCTATTAGTTAAGTTTGGGGAGTTTTTTTTCGAAGATCTCATTTATTTATTTGAGAGAGCGAAAGAGAGAGACTGCACATGAGCAGGGGGTAGGGGCTGAGGGAGAGGGAGAAGCAGACTCCCTGCTGAGCAGGGAGCCCAACCTACTGGGGGCTGGATCCCAGGACCCTGGGATCATGATCTGAGCTGAAGGCGGACGCTTAACTGACTGAGCTACGCAAGCACCCCAAGTATGGGGAGATTCAAAAGTATCTGTGGATTTTTTTACTGCACAGGGTCAGTGCTTAACCCCTGTGTTGTTCAAGGGTCAACAGTATACCTCTTACAACTCAGGAAACCTGAATTATTTAAGTCAGTCATCTTTCCACACCACTGTTTCACCTTTTTTATTCTTTAAAAAATATTTTATAACATGAATTTTAAATTCCATTTCTAATGAAGAAAAAGACATTCCATTTCTAATGAAGACTAAGTGAGCATAAATACCCATTTTATTCCATGCTTTAGGTGTGAAAACAGCGATTCAGTTTATTTGTAAAGAATACACATCCCTGGCAACTTAAAATATTATAAAGCCGAAGTGGAACTCTCTTAAGAGATACTGATATTTAGATCAAGATTCAGATCTTTCTGTAAATTTATCATTTTAAAAAATATTTTTAAATGTTACTTTTAACATGAAAGTTATTTTATTCTCAAAGGTTAAAGAAAAGTGCAAGGAAGACTTCCATTTACTTATCTTGAGGCTTGTTAACTACAATTAAACGGTTCAAACGGATCTCTGGATTTTTTTCATCTGCCCTATACATAGTTCAAAAGCAATCATTTGCTGCCCCCTGGCTGTAAAGAAATTCCTTATCTTTCCATGAAACTACTGTCATTAAAAGAAAAAAATTACTGTAAATTGAAAGAGTGTAGTGGAGAATTTAAGAAATGTATCATCTCCCACAGATACAAGGGTACTAATTAATACTGATTAATAATTTGAACGTTTACATCAGACCGACTGGATTCAAATCCCATTCTGCCATGTACGAGCTGTGTGGTCTTAGACAAATTACTGAGCTTCTCTCTTCATTTCCTAAATCAGTATTGAAGCGGGAGAGTGAGGTTTTTGTCTCACGGAGTCAAAGAAGGAACCTCTCGGGCATAAGAGAGTGAGTAAAGCAACAGCGTTTTATTAAGCAAGGATACAGAAATAGCTCTCAAGAGCAAGAGAGTTCCCAACACTATTGCCACTGATGGCTTTTACGGTTGGTCTTTTATTGAAGGCTAACCAGGGAACTTAAATCCTTTTAACATCTCTACCGATAGCACCACGAGTAAGGACTACTGATAACAACTTCGAGGGCTTACTTCCTTGTAAGGGTCAGGTGATTCTTTGTTGGTCACAAGTGAATGTTTTAACAAGACCCCACCTCTGACACCTAGGGCAGGGTGGTCTGATTTGTTCTCTTACCTCTGGTTTCCTTCCACCTCCTCATTTTGGGGATTTCTGTGAGCCTGATCCTGAAACCCCTATCTCCCCCTACCTAGCCCTGCCTGTGCCTCACTCACTATTAATGAAAATAATAAGAAAAATAATACCTACCTCATATAGCTAGTGTGAGAAATCAATGAGCTCATACACAGTGCTCCAACTGTTTGTTGCCTAAAAGCAACAATGGGGAACTGGAAAACTGTCCACTGCGACACCAACACTGCAAATCTCTGACCCCCCTCCTTTTGTTGTAGCACTTACCACCTTCTAACATGCTGTAGAACTGGAGAACTTATGACATCTATTCTTGGCCCGCACCTCATCACCATGTGAACTCCGAGGGAATCTTCACTTTGTTCTCTGACGCATGCCTAGCGCCACGTCATAGTCTGGCACATATTAAGTACTTCATGCATATTTGCTATTGAATAAATCTGCTGCTGTAATTTTGTCAGTAGTCACAGAACCCGAGGCTCTTGAGGTTGCAGGGAGTTTTCAAGACAAGCACCTTCGTTCATCAGCCTTTTGTGACAGACTTACTCTGTGACTGATACTGTAAAAGGGGCACGGTATACAAAATATCTATTGCACAATTTGCCATTGAGGAGCAAACAAGCACAAAAACAAATAATTCCGATACGATCTCAACACTGTAATAAGAATAAAATGTTGAGGATTGAAAACCAGAGAGTGTAAATGTCTCCAGGGAGTCAGAGACAACTGCAGAGGATGAGAGATGCATTCTGGGCAGAGAGCACAGGAGCAGCTTGAAACAGAACCCTGGCAGAGCACTGTGTATCTGGGGCACAGAGAGGAACATAGGTAGCTTGGGATGGGGGAAGGTGATTAGTACTTGGCTGACATGCCCTCAGGTGCATGAAGGGCCCTGTTGTGATTATGGGGGTTGACAGAGTTTTAGGTTTGGTTTGGGCTGGTTTAAACCAGGCAAAAGCTACAAACTGAGAGGGAGGGTACCAAGCAGGGGTGGAGACCAGGCTAGCTGAGGCCAAGTTGCCGTAGGCAGATAAAATCCAGGTTGTTACAGGTAGAGAATCCAGGATCAGAGCAAGCACTGAACCAGAACTACAGAGAAATGAGAGTCAAAGGAAGTCATGGACCGCCATCAAGGAGACCCATGGTTCTGTTCTGTGTGTGCATCGTGTGTCAGAACAACCAGCACCCGCTATGGAGGGGAGCTGGCCAGAACTAGGATGGCAAAAGAAAAGCACTTCTCCTTGGGCCACAGAACCTTTGGTGTTAGTTCCACAGCTAGCCAGTAACTCACACTACTCTGCCAACTTGTTTCCAGGAGAGGCGGTTGTTACAGGGACTTCAGGAAGGAAAGAAAAAGCCTTCAAACCAGTTATTCTGTGCACAAAGTGATGAACTGATTGAATTTTTCCACCTTTTAATTGCTCTTCTTGGCACAGTATAGATTCCATCATAAAGAAATGGAATTTCTTTCTATGGATTGATCCTATTAAAAATCACTTAAAAATGTATCCCTGATGACTTTTACCGCAACCTCCTTAAAAGCAGGGAATTTCAACAAACATGACATTGAGAATATTTTCAGGTTTACAACTGCAAAATGTTGGAGGTGGGAATACTCCCCATTATTTTATACAGTAGAATCCCCTTATTTGCAGGGGATATGTTCCAAGACCCCCAATGGATGCCTGAAACCACACTTAGTACCAAATCCTATATATACTGTTTTTTTCTTGAGTATATGTATACTTACGATAAAGCTTAATTTGTACATTGGGCATAGGAAGAGATTAACAACAATAACTAAAAATAAAGTAGAACAATTGTAACAGTATACTGTAATAAAAATTATGTGAATATGGTTTCTCTCTCTCACAAAATATCTTCCTGTACTGTATTCACCCTTCTTGTGATGATGTGAGATGATACAATGCCTACGTGATGAGATGAAGTGAGGTGAATGACGTAAGTACTATGACGTCGCATTAGCCTGCTATTGGCCTTCTCGCAACCCATCAAGAAGAGGATCACCTGCTTCCAAACCAGGGCTGAGCAGAGGTGACCACGGGTCACTGAAATCCTGAAAAGTGAAACCACAGATAAGGAGATTACTATAGTCTTTTTTTGTATTTAGTAAAAGCCGTATAACACAGATAGTAATACACAGGGCTCAAAAAGACTTCTTCTAGAGGGCGGAGAGTAAATATTTTCTGCTTTTCAGCCCATATGGTCTCAGTAGCAAGGACGAGCTTCTGCCTTTGTATCACAAAAGCAGCCACAGACAATATGTAAATAACCGGAAGAGGCTGTGTTTCAGGAAAACTTTATTTACCAAACAGGCCGCAAGATGGATTGTTTGCTGACCCGTGATCTAAATGCAGTTCTGTACCTTGCTTCTCTCTTTACAATATATATATATTTTTTTAAAGATTTAATTTATTTATTTGACAGAGATAGAGACAGCCAGCGAGAGAGGGAACACAAGCAGGGGGAGTGGGAGAGGAAGAAGCAGGCTCATAGCAGAGGAGCCTGATGTGGGGCTCGATCCCATAACACCGGGGATCACGCCCTGAGCCGAAGGCAGACGCTTAACCTCTGTGCCACCCAGGCGCCCCTGTTTACAATATATCTTAGAGTGAATTCTGTGTAAGGATGTTAAAGAGATCTCGTTTTTAAAAGAATATAAGGTACTCTCTGGATGTGTCATAATTTATTTAGCCAATCCTATATTGGTAGACATTTTAGTTGTGTTTTGCAGTTATATAATTCACTATAGCAATTATTTATATTACATACTTCTTTGTACACGTGAATGTATGTGTTGGATAAATTCCTAGAGGTGGAAGCGTACAATTTAAATTGAGATTGCCAAATTGCCCTCCAATCTTGCACTTCACCAACAGTATATGAGGCAAAATGTCTCAGTTTCACATAGAATTATATTGCTATAGAAGTAAATTGGGATCCAACTTTAGTATTTTCCAATTCTACGAATGTGTGCCCAGTTGTCCCAAGATGATTTATGAACATTATCTTTACCCACTAATTTGAAATGTTATCTTATTAAAGGCTTCTGCCATTAATAGGAACCAAGAAAAATGTTTCCTATCAATATATGAAATAAAGATTTTAAAATCTGAATGTCATTTTCATAAAAGCTGCCTTCTCTTTCTCCCCATAAATCTTAAAGTAAGCAATTTTATCTTGATGCTGTGATGTATCAATCTATAAAAGGGACGTGGAGATCAATTTTGATAACCACATTATCCATGATCAAATTCTGAAAACATCACAAGTAGCTGTTAATACCAGAAGCATGAAAAATGTGGTTGTGTTTACGTTTTTATTAAAGTACTACTATATTGTCTTGTCCTTTTCCAAAATTCTGCAATTCTCTGAAAGAATTACATAAGAATCTACACAAACGACCCTGAGATTATGTCAAAGTCGAGTCTGGTGAGAGAAGAAACCCTTCTTTGGGACATCTGTCCTTCGGCAGCTGGAATTAGGTAATGCAAAACATAAAGGCAGATTACCAAGGGTCATTCTAGATCTGTACTGTCCAACACACACACTGTATTGTGCGTACTGGACCATATGGTAACCACTGGCCACATGTGGCTACGGAGCACTTTTCTGCATCAAGATCTATGATTCTGTACATATTTCAATTTTGTAATCAAGGTCTCCAACTGGATATAAGAAAAGCTTATCTTATAAATTTATAACCCACATTTTTGCACATAATTTACTATGAGCATTTTCTCTCAGCATGTAAATATATTTCCTTAGTGTCTAAAACATTCAATTCTGTAATCAATGGTGAACTAAAAAGAGAGATAAAATCATATATTTATGTACTCTGTTTTGACAGTTTTATTTTGAGGTACATCGATTTTTTTTCATGTATTTATTTAATACTTATTTAATGAGTATAAGGCAAGATGCTCTAAAGGAAACAAATATCCATAAGCATAGGCCCTGTTCCCAAGTAACATCTCTGTGAAGTTTTCCAGCTTCCGTGGCCAGAGTTACGCCTGAAGTAGATTTAATTACTCCACTCTTACAGCACACTGTCCTTTTTCTGTTTACATTTCTGTTTCCTTCTTAGACTGTAATCTCCTTGACAGAGAAATTACCTTATTCATCTTCGAACCCAATACTTAACCTACAAGAGAGGCACACTGAAGACTTGGCAGATGACCATTACCATCACCGATAAGGAAGAGATGAACAAGGGCCCCAGATGCGATACTCTGAGAAGAACACACCATCTACAATGCAGCATTTTTGCCAAGAATGCATAACCTCAGTCTTTCATGAGGAAACATCAGACAAGTACAAAATGATGAACATTCTGCTAAGGATGTGGGACATGGGAGGATTACACTCTCACCAAATGTCAATGTCCTAAAAGACAAAGGCAGGCTGTGGAAATGTTCCATATTAAAGAAGGCTAAAGAGACATGGCAGTTAAATGCAATACCTTACCCTAGACTGGATCTTTTATTGGAGCACAAAAAACGCTATCAAGGACATTATTAGGTCAATGAACAAAATTGGAATATAAAGGATGAAGTATTACATCAGTGTTAATTTATCAATTTGATAACTTCATGTGGTTCCATAAAAAAGTACCCCTATTCCTAGGAAATATACATGCAAATAGTTAAGAATAATAATAACATATACGATATAATAATATAATAATATATAATATATATGCTACATATATGTAACTTCAAATGGTTCAGTAAAAAAGTACACATACACATACAAATGCACACACATGCAAACATACACAGAGCAAACGCCAAAGCAAATGGAATCAAATGTTAGCAATAGATGAACCTGGGTGAAGAGGATCATATGTTCCTTGTACTGTTTCTGTATTTCCAGCTTTGAAATTATTTCCAAATGAAGCATTTTTTTAAAAGATGAAAAAAATATGTATTTAAAAAAATGCTCAACTTCACTACGATTCAAAGGAACACAAATTAAAACAATGAGAAAGCATTATTCACTATTGGCAAAAATTTTAAAGCAAGGGTATAAAAACCTAATACTGTCTCTCACATTTTTAATTTAAAAATTAATTTATGTCATTGTATGTTTTTCTACTAATAGAAAATCTATATGCATTTCTTTTCTGTTGGCTAGAGTTTTAGATGGGATAATTACCACAGCTGCATATATATACATGGACATGTGGGACTTTTAAAAAGCTCCTTAAAAGGTGAACAAACCTTTAGGGAAAGCGTTTTTGCCCTTCAGCCTTTCCAAAAGTTGTTGGAAGCCAAAAACTGTATATAACGACTTATTGCAAAGAAAGACATCTATATTCCAGATAACTTAATTTATCCTCCAGACAAGCCATAGACTGCCTACATTGGTACTTCTTTTATGTGAGAGAAAAATTAATTTCTATCTTGTGTAAGTCACCCTCACCCCTGTTGCCTGCTGCTTAATGCAATTCCCAAAGCAAATTGCCAGCATATATGTATATTTTTTAATTGAAACTGTTTTCATAAGGCAGACTTGGCAACACAGAGCTAGCTGGGAGTTCAAACGTGGCCCAAAGCTCAATGATTATTCCCACTGTTCCAGGCAAATTCAGCATTTCTGGAGCAAAATGTGCAAACGCGAAGAGCAGGGATAGGGTCAAGAACACTTTTGTGATTTAGAATTCTGGTTCCATTCCTAGGCACGTATTTTAGAGAAGCTTCCTTGAGACCAATAAGAAGAAAAGAAATACATGGAGCCCCAAATTATCAGAGAAGGAATGTATTTTTAAACCAATGGTACTGGGGAAAATGGCTAATTAGGTATATCGGCCATACTGGCCATTTAACACTGTTGCCGCACAGCTCAGAATTAAATAAACGTTTAAAGGACTCAAAAGTTAATTACATAAGATGAAACCTTATAAAAGCTATGAGGAAGAAAAGGTGAATATTTAATTGATCTCAAATTGGGAAAAGGCTTTCAAAATATAAAAGCAAATTACAAAGATAAATACTGTTAAAATGGACCACATAAATGTAATTATGTTTGTTGTAAAGCAGAAACTTAAGAGGCAAGTCACAAATTAGAGAAAAATATTTTTAGCAAATACATTTGTTCAACAAAAATTTATTGACCGTCTCTTACCTGTAAGACACTACCGTAACTCCTGGGCATGCAGTGGTGAATGACGTACGTAGCAGGGCGTCTGCGCACATGGAGTCTACAAGCGAGCAGGAGAGGCAGACACAAGTAGTACTCATTACCCAGTCAAGTGTGTACTTACGATGGTGATCGGTGCTACAGAGGAGAAGTAGGAGATGTAGCAAATGGAGAAGTGATTCTGCATCTTGCAGGCTATCTAAAAAGAAAAAGAAAAAAAAAAGAAAAAAAAATACTGTAATTTCTATAATAATAACAAAGCAATAAATATGTGAGAATTTTAAAAGACAATAAAAGTTTGAGGTACCCTCCTTTCTAATAATAAAAAATACATTTTTCTATAATATTATCTAGATAAAAAGGAAATGTTTCTGAAAATTATTTCAATGCTTCAGTTACTTTTGGAATATAGATCTAGACATATTCTGATAAATGACTGAACTTTTCGCTCCATGGTATTTGTCACAAACACTGTATTCATTAGATTCTGCTAATTATCAGAATGAGAAGGATTTCCAAAAACTGGTGATCTGAAGAAACATTACTCTTTCATTCCATTAGGCTAAGCCTACAAGTATGTTAAACTGCACAAAACTGTCTCTGATACAAATATAGTCTCAAAAAGACTATTTTAAAATTTTGCTTCTGTAGGTTGAAAGTAAAAGAGCACAATGAGCTATGATTCAACCCAGATTTTGACTGTGATGTTCTTTGTTAAAAAGATAAACATATTGTTTCAGTGCCCATTACAGCTAACAGTCAAAATAGATGCTCTCAACTCTTTGCTCAGCAGGCTAGCTATTCCCAAAACAATGTCAAGAAAATGCTTCAATAGGAAATTTGGAGTTTTCAGTTTCAAGTGATATGTAGCTGTTCCTTGGAGAACTGGCCGAGTCCAAGTCTTGAGAAGAGTAGCCACAAGGTGAGTCTGGGACATCTTGTGCCAGAACCCAGGACACATTTAAGAAGAGTGGGCACATGTCAAACACAGAAGCCAGCTGGAAAGGCTCCCACTGGCCAAACCTTGGGTAATTGGAACATCAAAAAGAATAATGGCTGCAATCACCGTAAAACCTTGACAAAGTAAAATCCAACTGCTCACTAAAAATATCTGTGAAGACTCGAAAAAGCCAATATCAACACTAAGAACCAATAAAGAAAAAAATTCATATGAACACAACTATGAAGCTAATACATGAAATACACTGGTTGCTAACACATGCTTCTATAGCTGAGAAAGATAATCTTCCAATCTAAAGGACACCAAAAAAAAGTTATAAAGTATGCCCAAAATATAGTAGTTTGAAAATTTTTAAATTTCTGTCAGGAAGAAAATGGTCATTTATATTTATTTTCATCCTTTTAAAAAGTTAATAGGACCAAGACATGAAATTAATGGGTCATGAGTACAATATAACTATTGTCTTCATATTCATGGGTGATATTTAAGGTGGAACAATTATTATTAGTTAACAGTCATTGAACACTTGCTGCTTTCTAGGCATTGCGCAAATGTCTTACATTCTTTCATTTACTCTCCACAGCAATATATGAGGTGGACCCCATTATTGTCACCTTTGTGCAGATGAAAAGCCTAAGAATCTGTAAAATGAGGAAATGTATAACTACCATAGTAATAGTAGTAGTTGTTGTTGCAATAACTACTTCACAAGGTCATTGTGAAGATTGGAGAAAATAGTATAATACAATAAAAAATGTAGGGACTTCCAGGTAAAGGTGATAGAATAAAGTTGAATCACAGAATCCTCTCCCTCCAATATCTGACAAAATAAGCAAATAAAGATTGCAACAACTAGCCAAAAAACTACAAGAAAAGTAAAACACAGTAAAGGATATTTTTTTTTAAAGATTTTATTTATTTATTCGACAGAGATAGAGACAGCCAGCGAGAGAGGGAACACAAGCAGGGGGAGTGGGAGAGGAAGAAGCAGGCTCATAGTGGAGGAGCCTGATGTGGGGCTCGATCCCATCACATGGGGATCACGCCCTGAGCCGAAGGCAGATGCTTAACTGCTGTGCCACCCAGGTGCCCCACAGTAAAGGATATTAAATCATGTCATAAACCTTGAAAGTTTCAGCCATGACGGGATTATAATCCCAAATCTTCTTCCAAGGAATAGTTACAAGGGAAAATACTGACTTCAACTAAATCCTGGGAATTCTCCCTTTTATCCCCAAATTTTTAGAGAAGTGAGAAAAAAGAGTAAGTAGGCAGCTCAGAGAAGCATCAAGGAAAATCAATGAGAGTAGAATTTGCTACTTTTCATTCAAGATCTTCCCAGGATCTGCAACCTAAATCACATTAGAATCACCTGGGAAGCTTTTTAAAATTATCAGTTCCAGGCTACATTCCAGATAAATTAAGTTATGATTTTTATTGGCAGGACACAGGCATTGGTTTATTTTAAAGCCCGTCAGGTATTTCTAACATGCATCCAGAGCTGAGCACCACTACACTAGTGGAACCTCTTGAAGTAACTGCATCCCGTGGCCATATGCTGAATTGGAGCTAGCAGATATCCCCCACCATAGGCAGAGGATCTACTGCAATTACACCGACAAGCCCTGACACAGGATATTCACAAAGACATCAAAACATAATAGGACCTAGGTCTTCCAATAGAGGAAATATAGACTATATAAAAAAACAACTAGCAAATGGTAGATTTTAATATTACTATATCAAGTATTACATTAATGTAAATGGTCTAACAAATCAATTAAAGACAGAAATTATCAGGTGGATAAATCAAAACTTAACTATATAAAATAAACCCATTTTAAATATAAAAACATAGATAAGTTAAAAGTAAAAGGAAGGGAAAGGTTATACTACATTAACACTAATGAAAAGTATATTAATATCAGACAAAATAGTCATCAGATTAAGGAATAGTACCAGAGATAAAGAACAATATTACACAATCATTAATGGGTCATTTCATCAAGAAGATATATCAATATGTTACATAACCTAAATATATATGAAACTAACAACACAAATTCAAAATGAATGAACAAAATCTGATGGAACTGATAGGAGAAAAAGACAATCTATAATTACAGTTGGAGACTTCAACATTCTTATTTCAATAAAGGGCAGAGGAGGTAGAAAGAAATTCAGTAAAGTTATAGAAAATCTGTAATACAATGCTACCAATCATTTGACCTAATTAACATTTATATAACATTCAACTCAACAGCAGAGTACAAATTATTTTCAAAAGTATATGAAACATTCACCAAAATAGATAATATTCTTTATTTTAATTTTAATTTTCTTTAAATTTATTTTTAAAATTTAAATTCAATTAATTAACATATAATGTATTATTTGTTTCAAGGGCACAGGTCTGTGATTCATCAGTCTTACATAATACCCAGTGCTCATTACATACAATACATATCCTCCCCAATGTCCATCACCCAGTTACCCCAACCACCCACCCTCCTTCCCTCCAGCAACCCTCAGTGTGTTTCCTAAGATTTGGAGTCTCTTATGGTTTGTCTCCCTCTCTGGTTTCATCTTGTTTCATTTTTTTCTCTCTTCCCCTATGATCCTATGCCTTGCTTCTTAAATTCCACATATCAGTGAGATCATATGATAATTGTCTTTCTCTGATTGACTTATTTCACTTCACATAATACCCTCTAGTTCCACCCACGTTGCTGCAAATGGCAAGATTTCATTTTTTGATGGCAGCATAATATTCCATTGTGTATATATATATACCACATCTTCTTTATCTATTCATCTGTCAATGGACATCTGGGCTCTTTCCATAGTTTGGCTATTGTGGATATTGCTGCTATAAACATTGGGGTGCAGGTGCCCCTGTAGATCACTACCTTTGTATCTTTGGGGTAAATACCCAGCAGTGCAATTGCTGGGTCATAGGGTAAACTCTATTTTCAACTATTTGAGGAAACTCCACACTGTTTTCCAGAGTGGCTTCACCAACTTGCATTCCCACCAACAGCATAGGAGGGTTCCCCTTTCTCTGCATCCTTGCCAACATCTGTCATTTCCTGACTTGTTAATTTTAGCTATCCTGATTGGTGTGAGGTGGTAAAATAGATAATATTCTGAGCCATTAAAAAATCCTTCAGGGGGCGCCTGGGTAGCGCAGTCATTAGGCGTCTGCCTTCGGCCCAGGGCGTGATCCCGGCATTCCGGGATCTAGTCCTACATCGGGCTCCTCTCTCTGTGTTCCCTCTCTCGCTGGCTGTCTGTCACATAAATAAATAAAAAATCTTAAAAAAAAAAATCCTTCAGGTGTGCTTGGCTGGCTCAGTCAGTAAAACATGCGACTCTTAATCTCTGTATCATGAGTTCAAGCCCCATGTTGTGCACAGAGATAGAAATTACTTTAAAAAAAAATCCTTCAACAAATTTAAAAGAACCAAAATCATAAAATATGCATTCTCTGGTCATAACATAATTTAACTAAAAATCAGTAAGAGAAACAGATCTGTAAAATTTGAAAATTTGAAAATTAAGCAACATACCTCTAAATAACCCAAGAGTCAAAGAGGGATCCACAAGGGAAATTAGAAAATATTGTTAATTGAAAAAAAGAAAAACAACATATTCAAATTTGTGGATGCAGCAAAAGCAGCACTTGAGAAAAGTGCATAGCATTTATATATCATTAAATTCATATATTAGGAAAGAACAAAGGTCTAAATACCATGATCTAAGCTTCCATCTTAAGAAACTAGGGAAAAAAGGAAGAGCAAATTAACCCTATAACAAGTAGGACGTAGAAAGTAAAAAAAGAAAGGGAGAGGGAAAGGAAGAGAGAGAAAAGAAACCAAATGGAACCAAAAGCTAGTTCTTTGAAAAGATCATTAAAATTGATAAACCTCTAGCCAGACTAATCAAGAAAAAAAAAAGAGAGAGGCGCCTGGGTGGCTCAGTCATTAAGCATCTGCCTTCGGCTCAGGGCATGATCCCGGCGTTCTGGGATCGAGCCCCACGTCAGGCTCCTCCGCTGGGAGCCTGCTTCTTCCTCTCCCACTCCCCCTGCTTGTGTTCCCTCTCTCGCTGGCTGTCTCTGTCAAATAAATAAAATAAAATCTTTAAAAAAAAAAAGAAAAAAAAAAGAGAAGACATAAATTACAAATCTCATAAATGAAAGAAGGACCATTGTTACTGGTCCCACAGATGTTAAAATACTGATAATGGAATATGACATACAACTGTGAGCTTACAGAGTCAATAACTTAGATGAAATGGACTTATAGGGAGCATTGAGTCAATGTAAATGTTCAACCAAGACTAAACCACTGTGTGGGTTATAGTTTCAAACATATTGCTAGTAATGCTGATAATATAAAAAATAGTATCATTAATAAAAACAAAATGTGAGGAAAGGGAAGTGATAGAAAGTATAAAGATGCTAATTTCCTTATTTTTATAGAAGAGTTAATCACAGAATCTGAAACTGAACGACATGTTTAGAAAATATAAAAACTTCAATTCTTAATGACTTCTGTAATATTCCCTTCTTTAAATCTTAGATCTTTTAAAAGCTAACATCTTGTGGGGTGGGAAACTTATTTTCTAAATTTCAAGATGTCCTTATGCTCTATTTTTCCTCTCTCATTAAGTTCAATAAAATTACAGTTATTTTTATTTAAAACCATATCTTAAAAATATCCTTTTTTCCCCCAGTCTCTAAACCTACAACCACAAAACTCACTACAAAATTATAGTAATCAAGACAGCCTAGTACTGGCATAGGGATCAAGGTATAAATCATATAAATCAATATAAAAATAAATGGAAAAGAGCTAAGATCCAGAAATAAACCCTTATACTAATAGTCAGTTGATTTTCAAGAGGGTGCCAAAATAGTTCAGTGGGGAAAAAAATAGATTCTTCAATGATGTTCTCAGACAACTGGATATTCACATGCAAAAGAATAAAATTCAACACCTTCCGTACACCATACATAAAAATACATACATTAAAAGATAACTCAAAATTGACCATAGACAGAAATGTGGTGCCAAAACTACAAAACTCTTAGAAGAAAATATAGGAGTGATTCTTTACGACTTTAGGTTAAACAAAGCTGTCTATGTCTAAAAAACACAGGCAACAAAAAAAAAATTAGATAAATTGGGATTTCATCAAAATTAAAGACTTATGTACTTCTAAATACCATCAAGAAAGTGAAAACACAGTCTATAATGGGAGAAAATATTTACAAATTGTATATCTGATAAGGGACTTATATATAGAATATATAAAGAAATTTCATAACCAAGTAATAAAAAGACTAATAACCAATTTTAAAAATAGGTAAAGAATCTACATAGATATTTCTTCAAAGAAGAAATGCAAATGGCCAATAAGATAACCAATAAGGAGTTAATATCCAAAATAGATGAAGAACTTATACAACTCAATGCCAAAAAACAAAACAAAACAACAAAACCAAATAATCCAATTAAAAATGAGCAGAGGACCTGAACAGACATTTTTCCAAAGAAGACATACAAATGGCCAACAGACATATGAGAAATGCTCAACAGCACTAATCATCTGGGAAATGCAAATCAAAACCACAGTGAGATATCACCTTACACCTGTCAGAGTGGCTAATATCAAAAAGACAAGATATAAGTGTTGGTGAGGATGTGGGGGGGAAAGGAACCCTTGTGCACTATTGGTGGGAATGCAAATTGGTGCAACCACTGTGGAAAATAGTATGGAGATTCTCCCAAATATTAAAAATAGAATTACCATATGGGGGCGCCTGGGTGGCACAGCGGTTGGGCATCTGCCTTCGGCTCAGGGCGTGATCCCGGCGTTATGGGATTGAGCCCCACATCAGGCTCCTCTGCTGTGAGCCTGCTTCTTCCTCTCCCACTCCCCCTGCTTGTGTTCCTCTCTCGCTGGCTGTCTCTATCTCTGTCGAATAAATAAATAAAATCTTTTAAAAAAAAAAAAAAAAAAGAATTACCATATGATCCAATAATTCCACTACTGGGTATCTAACCCCCCCAAAAATGAAAACACAAATTCAAAAAGATATACACACCCTTATGTTTATTGCAGCATATTTATAACAGCCAAGATATGGAAGCAACCCAAGTGTCCATCTATATCTGTATCTATCTATCTATCTATCTATATATATATACATACACACATATATATAATATATATCCATATATATATATCACATATATTCTATGAGAATATATATAGGTGTGTGTCTGTGTGTGTGTGTGTGTGTGTGTGTGTGTGTGTGTGTATATATATATATATATATATATATATATATATATATATATATATATAATGTAATATTATTCAGCCATAAGAAAGAACTGGGATCTTGCCATTTCTAACAACATGGATGGACATAGAGGGTATAATGCTAAATGAAATAAGTCAGACAAAGACAAATACCATATGATTTTTTTTAAAGATTTTATTTATTTATTTCAGAGAGAGAGAAGGAGCACAAGCATGAGTTGAGGGAGGAGCAGAGGGAGAAGCAGACTCCCCACTGAGCAGGGAGCCTGATGCAGGATTTGATCCCAGGACCCTGGGATCATGACCTAAGCAGAAGGCAGACACTTAACCAACCAAGCCACCCCAGGTGCCCCAATACCATATGATTTCACTCATATGTGGAATTTAAGAGACAAAACAAATGAACAAAGAAAAAAGAGACAAGCAAACAAACAAAAACAGACTCAAATACAGAGAACAAACTGGTGGATGCCAGGAGGAAGTGGGTGGACAGATGAGTGAAACAGATAAAGGGGATTAAGAGTACAGTTTTGCGATGAGCACCGAGTAATGTATAGAATTGCTGAATCATTATATTATACACCTGAAACAAATATAATACTACATGTTAATTATACTTCAGTTTTAAAAAATACAGAAAAAAAGACAAATGGCCAATAAGAACATGAAAAGATGCTCATTATTAGCAATCAGGCAAATGGAAATCAAAACCCCTATGAGCTATCATTTTTTTCCTACTAGGATGGCTAAAATCAATAAAGTCAGAAAATAACAAATGTTGTGGGGCGCCTAGGTGGCTTAGCTGGTTAAGCGTCTGCCTTTGGCTCAGGTCATGATCCCAGGGCCCTGGGACCAACTGAGTGGTGCTCCCTGCTCAGCGCGGAGTCTGCTCCCCCCCCCCCGCCCCTCCCCCGACTCTCTCAATAAATAAAATCTTAAACAGAAATAAGAAAATAACAAATGTGGCAAAGGATGTGGAGATACTGAAGTCCTAATACGCTGTTAGTGGGAATGTAAAATGGTATAGCCACTTTGCAAAATAGTGTGGAAGTTCTCCAAAAGTTTAAACATACTGTTAGAATATGATGCAGCAATTCAACTCCTAGGTGTATACTCAGGAGAAATACAAACAGATGTCTACACAAAAATTTGTACAGAAATGTTTAAAGGAGCATTATTCATAATAGCCAAAAAGTGGAAATAACCCAAATGTCTATCAATTGATGAATGGGTAAATCAAATTGGTAGATCCACACAATGGACTATTACTCAGCAATAAAAAGAATAAAATACTAATACAGGTTACAACATGAATGAACCTTGAAAACATTATGCTAAGTGAAAGGTCAATCACAAAAGACCACACATTGCATGATTCCATTTATATGACATGTTGAGACAAGGCAAGTCTATGGAGACAGAAAGTAGATGACTGATTGCCGAGGGCTGGGGGGATTGAGAAGAAATGGAGAGTGACTGCTAATGTGCACGGAGTTTCTTTTTGGGGTGATAAAAATGCTCTAGAATTGATTGTGGTAATGACTCCACAAATCTGTGAATATACTAAAAATGACTGAATTGCACACTTTAAATAGGTGAATTATATGGTATGTAAATTATATCCCAATAAAGCTATCTAAAAAAGGAGGATTAGGAAAATAAATTGTAGTCATATCCATTAAAAAAATTTTTTCACATTAATGCCAACCTCATCTGTCTTACAAATCTATAGGCAAGTTTCTCGGTTTCAAGTAATTTGATCCATTCAAAATATCCCTAAATAAAATGGTTTAGAGTTGGCCCAGCTATAACCAAATAGGCCAATGAATAGAATGCCTATTAAAAGCCAAACTGTGTATGGGAACTTGGCATGTGATACAAGTAGTAATAAAAATCAGTTGGGATAGGGGAAGGGGATGAATAATTCAATAAATTAATGTAGTTATCCATATGGAAGAAAATAAAATTAGATCCTTCCCTTCTAGTACATACAAATACAGATTCCAACCAGATTAAAGGCCTAATATTAAAAACTTTTGTTCTGCAAAAGTTATTACAAGCAACATGAAAAGATAAGCCATCTCTTTATAGATACTCTAGAGAAAATAAAGCACATATACACTTCAGCATATTTTATAATACAAAAAATTGGAAACAACCAATATTCATCAGAAGAATACAAACACTGTAGTTTATTCATGCAACAGAAATCTACACAAGCGCTAAATATAGCAATATGGATAAACCTCTAAAACATAATGTTGTGCTAAAAAGTAAATTTCAAAAAGGTATGTAAATATTATACCAATTATAAAAAGTTTAAAAACAAAAAATATATCATTAATGAATACATACAAAGTAGAAGTATATAAACAGACACGGAAAGAATATGTACCACTTTGAAGATAGTGATTATCATGAGAAAAAGGGAAAGAGGGAACAAGATGAAGGGGTAGGGCTTTAACTTACCTGGAACTTTTGTTTAGTAAAAAAAATTTGAAGCAAATATGGTAAAATCTGCTCAATGAATATACAGGGGTCAGTTAATTATTTTCTGTACGTTTGATATATTTCATAATGTAAAAAAAAAATTAAATAATGCCCAAATTAAAAATTTAAGACACACAAAGATTCTATTTTTATAAGATTATTTGTCTTCATGTCTACTATATATGTAAATGTGTATATATATATATATATATATATATATATATATACATATGCGTTCTACCTCTACCTATCAGATAGCTAAATAGATAAATCAATCTAGAAAAATAGACCTAGAAAATGTTCACCTAATATTAACACATTTTATCATATAACACTGGCATTTTTTTTCTTTATTATACTTCTCAAGTTTTGATGGAACTTCTAATAACGAATATGTATTCATTTTTTTTTCTAGAAGTCAAAGAACTTTGCTTTATTTTTTTCCATATTTTATTCAGATTTCCTTAATTTTTACTCTTTACCTAATGTCCATTTCCTGTTCCAGGATCCCATCCAGGATACCACATTCCATTTAGTTGTCATGTCTCCTTAAGATCCTCTTGGCTGTGACAGTTTTCAGACTTTCCTATTTTTGATGACTTTGACAGTTTTGAGGAGTACTGGTCAGATACTTTGTAAAATGTCCCTGTGTGTATCTCTGATGTGTATCTCACCATCACCCTAGGCTTACGGATTTTGAGGAGGAAGACGGTTAAGCTACCATGATCATTACATCCCATAAAAGGTACATACTTATAACATAACTTATCACTGTTGATATTGACCTTAATCACCTGGTTGAGGTGGTGTTTGTCATGTTTCTCCACCATAAAGTTCTTCATTCACTCAATTGTTGATCTCAGCATGGACTCAGGGACATTTGTTTTTCACCTCAGGTTATAATCCATTACTACTGTATTTTATTGCTCAAATTTTTCCAGCTTTGACCACTGGAAGCTGTTTCAATTGGTCCCTGTGTTCATCTGACATACCTCCCTTCAGTGTGTGTTTTTTGTTTTGTTTTGTTATCAATTTTTCAAAGCAATATGCAAAAAGGTTAATATATTAATAATGAGAGAGATGTTAATAGATCTATTAATAGTGCTTAGTACTGGGGTGCCTGAGTGGCTCAGTCGGTTAAGCACCTGCCTTTGGCTCAGGTCATGATGTCAGGGTCCTGGGATCAAGCTCCGCACTGGGCTCCTTGCTCCGCAGGGAACCTAGTTCTCCCTCTCCCTCTGCCTACCACTCCCCCTGCTTGTTCACGTGCTCTCTTACTCTCTCAAATAAATAGATAAAATGTTTAAAAAAAAAAATAGTGCTTAGTACAGTATCGAGCACAAAGACCTTATTCATAAGCAAAATTACTGATAAACCTTGGTGAGAATATTAGCTCAGTAATATTATTAAAAAGTCCTACCTTATTTTTTGAATTTTCCAAATTAGAAACCATTGACTGATCTATGATATTAATAGGAGCTAGCCTTTGTGGGGCACTCACTATGTCAGGTATCCTGCTAAGCACCTAACATGTACTGCTCCATTAATCCTCACGACGACCCTGTGGCTAACCCCTGAAGAACATAAGGCTTAGTTTCATCACTCTAGGAGTCAAGGATAGTGCTTCTCAAAGTGCGGCTTTGAAAGAGGACTTGACTTCCATTTTTACCTTAGTCTAAGTTCCTCCTGACTTATCTTTTAACTCAGGCAAAAGACCCGGCAGGCAAAGCATTCCCTGATGGGAACCGAAACCACCCCTCAAGCAGTAAGGACTGCCCAGATGCCAGCAAGACCCGCCACGAACAACTCTAAGACGACGATTGACCTGACCGTGTACAGCCCACCCACACATACCCACCGACCTTTGTCCCACATTTCCTTACATAAACCTAGCAGTATTTTCAGCACTTTGGAGACACTCTTTGGGGTATTAGTCTGCTGTCTTCCGGGTGCCCACCTCAGTGATACATCCCTTTCTTGTCTCACCGCCTCTCTCTGCCACTGGACTCTCTCTAGCCACTGCTAGCGGTGAGTGGCTGAACCTGGTCCGCGTGGGAGCCCTGGAGTCACCTGCTCCTGCATCCTCGGGCCCTGGCTACAGTCCCTGGATCAGCAGCATCAGTATCTCCAGAGAATTTGTTATAAATGTATGTTCTTGCCTCTCACTCCAGACTTCCTGAATCAGAAACTCGGGCTGGGGCCTAGAAAGCCATGTCTTCACATGCCCTCTAGGTGACTCTGATGCAAGCCAACCCTCAAGAGTGTGGTTAAGCTGGGCTTTAAATTTAGATGTGAGACCTCAGAGCCCACCAAAGCCCATGTGCTTCATCACTTAATGATACTCCCTCCTTAATATACAAAGAAAGCCAGTTATAGGTGAGTTCTCAAAAACCGATCATAAAAGACATAGGAGTCTGGGGCAGTTCCATCCTATCCCCTTGGCTTGTAGCGCTTGACCAAATAATTTTAAGTTCTAAATTTACCACTAGAGGGAGTCCTTATATCCCCTCAAATATTGAATTACAAAGTAGAAAATACACAAAATCAAATAATAAACAAAACCCTTTGCTAGAGAGAGGGATTGTTGTTTTTATCTGTGTATCAGCATTAAAACAATTTGCTAAAACTAACATGGAACAGCTACATCTGAAGTTATATTGTTTAGCCATAAACAATGGCAAATAAATACAATATATCATGGTTGTTCACTTAACTTTCTTCATTTCTAAAATGGGACGGGGTGGGGGGGGTGGAGAAAGCTAAGATTAAGAAAAGAATAACATTTGATGTCTGGGTGGCTCAGTTGGTTAAGCGTCTGTCTGCCTTTGGCTCAGGTCATGATCCCAGGGTCCTGGGATTGAGTCCTGCATCAGGTTCCCTGTCAGCGGGGAGCCTGCTTCTCCTGCCTGCTGCTCCCCCTGCTTGTGTTCTCTCTCTCTGACAATAAATAAATAAATAAATAAATAAATAAATAAATAAATAAATAAAATATTTAAAAAAAACACATATGGATGCTCATATTTAAAACAAAATAACATAAATAAAATAATCTAATTTAAACTATATCATCACCTCAAAAACCAATCCAGCTATGTGTATAGCTGGCTCCTGCTACCTTATGCAGGGCACTCAGGTTATAGAATCCATCCAGCACGTGCTACGTGACAAGTTCTCAGCAAAGTGTGCTGAGTAAATGAGTGAAGGAAGTTAATGGAACTCTTTGCCTCCACTGGACCTTTCTTAAACCAACCTAAATAAATCGGAAGTCATTCAATGTTATGCAAACCAAGATTTGCCATTTTCAGTATAAAGATACAAATACATAGTAGTTTAGGAAAAGTCAGTGAAAAGTCAGGTTGTACTGCTTGTAGCCTGGAACAATAATTCCCAGAGATTCTGGAATGCTACACCTATGACTGACTGATGACTGACACACACTCTCCTTATTCCAAATATGGAATGGCATTCACTGACTACTTAAAGTAATTTATTTAATGTTTCCATTTGTTTAAGAACTTTCCAAAAAATCATAATGTATGCGGCGTGTGTGTGTGTGAGAAAGAGATCTATCTATGTCTAGAGAGAGAGATCCTGGCACAGTGGAAAGAGCCCTGGAAAGAGAAGACGAAAGACTTAATTCCAGCTCCTCTATTATTTCATCATGTGACCATGGCCAAAGCAGTTGGCCTTCTCAGGCCCCCAGCTCCTCTTCTATGGGATGATGTATATTAGGAGAAAGTATAGCCCATACAAAAGTACCTCCAAGCAGTGAAAAGATTTAACAACAATTATGTCGATACATGTTTTGAAATGTCTGTTAACAAGAGAGTAAGACCAAAGAAGGGCCCAGGGCTCAGGAGAAGGGTTCCTAGAACATATTCATTCCATACGTTAGGTGGAGGCTGAAACAGTACAATTCAATACATATTTGTTCAAAAATTTTACAAGAGGCATTTGCTAAAAGATTTAAAATGTATATGATGAATAAATAGTTGTTGCTATAACATATAAATATCTTCACATCAATACAAAGATAAGGATTGTGATCCTTTATTTGTATCAGCTTGACTGGGCCACGGGATGCCCAGACTTTGGCCAAACATTACGCTGGGTGTGTTTGTGAGGACGCTTTAGAATGAGATTAACATTTGAATTGCCGACTGAGTAAAACAGATTGTCCTCCTGACTGTAGATAAGCCTCATCCCATCAATCTAAGACCTGACTAGAACAATCTGAGGGAGAAGTATATTGCTGGTATATTGCTTTTTTCCCAGCCTTTAGACTCAGCCAGAAATACCAGCTCTTCTTGCATCTTGCGTCTGCCAGCTTTTGGACTGGAATTCATACCATCGGCTCTCCTGGGTCTCCAGCTTGCTGACTGCATATCTCGGGATTTGGCCTCCATTATCACATGAGCCAATTCTTTATAATAAACCATATGGATGGTTAGATAATAAAAACGTGTGTATACACACACACACACACACACTATATTAGTATATATACATATACACTAGTCATTCTGTTTCTCTGAAAAATTCTAATGCAACGACCAAATACTTAGCATGGCTAAAATGCCTAACATGACCTGACCTCTCCCTACGACTTCAACTACATCACATATGATGCCCACCACCTCCACTCCAGCGTCACTGATTTTCTTCCATTTCCTCAAACATACCATGCTCTCGCTGTCATGGGGTTTTTACTCACTCATTTTTTCATTGACAAATTCAACTAATTACTGAGTTCCTACTATGAATCAAAGACTTTGGTGCTGCGGAGAATATAATGTGAACAAGATAGCAAAGTGCCTAGTTTCATGCAGAATATATTCTAGTCATGGGAGACAGAAATAGTCTATCAACAAATAGGTTAACTTCAGGGAGTGATATGTGCTTCAAAGGAAACAAAACAGAATGATATGCTAATAATTATGTGATCAGAGAAAACCTCACTCCATGCCTGCAGAATTCTATGGGATAAGAAGGGGCCAACCATGTGTAGATCTGAGGGAAAAGTGTTCTAGGTAAAGAAAATAATAAACACAAGACGGATTCTAAAATGAGCCTGATACATGCTAGGAAGAGAAAGAAAGATATTGTACCTGTAACATAGTGGGGCAGTGAAAGTGGATGGGTAGGCAAGAATGAGATACAGCCTTCACGGCCAGAGTAAAGATTTAAAATTTAAGCATAGTGGGAGTCTGTCTAGATCCATTTAAGCTACTATAGCAAACAAAACCCCACAAGAACAAAAAACAAAACAAAACAAAACAAAACACTACCATAAACCGGGTAGCTTATAAAAAAACACTTCTGAAGGTGGTAGCTGATTCAGGGTCCAGTGAGAGCCTCTTACTAAGAAAGTACCCCCCCCCCCCCGCAAGGCCCCACCTCCTAATTCCATCACATCAGGGGGTAGGCCTTCAACATATAAATTTTGGGGAGACGTAAACATTCAGATGATTCAGGAGAGGCTTTGAAAGGCTGGGATGCTCTGATCTACATTTTTTATTTTGCATTGCAATGTGTAACTGTGGATGTGAGAGACCAACTAGGAGGGTTTGCAGTAAAGGTGAATGATGATAGTAGCCTGGATTACGGTGATGCAGAAGAAATGAAAACGGAACAATTCAGGATATGTTTTGGACGTGGAACAGATGGAAACTGTCAGTGTGCCTGGGGAAAGGAAAGGATGATTCCAAGGTTTTTGACTTGAATAATCAGCTGGAGGGTCATTCCATTTTCTGAGACATGGAAGTTAGGGTAGATGG
The DNA here is from genome assembly GCF_024610735.1 of Ursus americanus. Taxonomy (NCBI): domain Eukaryota; kingdom Metazoa; phylum Chordata; class Mammalia; order Carnivora; family Ursidae; genus Ursus; species Ursus americanus. The sequence goes on along the minus strand of NC_142135.1, from coordinate 41,041,431 downwards.
GAATGGGGTTGGGGGTGGGAGGGCAGGAATTTGCCCATACTGTCCCTCTCTCTGGACTGGTTTTCCCTCCTTCTTCACCTAGTTAACCCCTCCCCAATCATTGGATCTCCGATCAAATGTCACTTTCTCAATGAAGTACTTTCCCCACCTACTTCAAACCAAACTTCTATATTAAGTATATGCTATCTTGGCACCATGTGCTTCTCCTTAGTACCTGTGTTACACCGCAAAAGTGGTCACTACCCTGTTGCCTCTGTTGCCCTTGCTGACAGCCTTCCCACCCCTAGATTTGTGAGCGAGGCCATCTTAGCTCCTTCGGCCACCAGCTGACCCACAGTGGACCAGAAAGATACAAAAGAGCCCATTTGAGCAGACCAAAACATGACAGCCACTCAGCCCACTCACAGAGTCATGAGTTAGCTAAAGGACTGTTACAAGCCACTAGGTTTTGCCATGGTTTGTTACATAGCCAACGTAGATACAGCAGCACATACCTCAATTATAATTTCACGTGTTTGATTAGTGTCTATCCCTCTGAGAAGACTGTGAGCTCTACCAGAGCAAAGACTCTTCCGCCCAGCGTAACACCTGGGATACAACAGGCATTCAATAGGTAACTTGCTGAATGAATGCAAGGGGAAGAAGAGAGGAATACACTGTAACCTAAGAGAATAGGGAGTTCTCTAAGACAGGTAACACAGGGCAGGGGACATCCATTTGTCCAGAACAAACTTTCATCAGCATAAGGCATTGGGGAATACAAGACCAATTTACGTTTCCTCTCCCTCCAAGAGCTTGGTCTAGACTAGGGGCGTAAAATCGGGAAAATACGCTACCAAGGAAGAGCCCCTAACGCTGTCAGGAAGACAGCAATGTGAGAGTTGTCGAGAGGTTTCTTGAGAGAGAGAAAGCTTGAATTGAGTACTAACAGTGTTCACCTGGAAGAGCAGCACCAGGCTAGGCCAAAAGAGCCCAAAGAACATGGGTTCAAAGGCAAAAGAAAAGTCTCCTGTTTGCTATTTATCTCAGGGCACACTGTTCAACAGTGTAAGTGGTTTGTCACCTCATCCAACTCTGAGGTCCCTCAGGATGAAGAAGGTCCTTTCTTCTTATCTTTGTATGAGTCCAGTGTCTTAACACGATTTTTCCAGAAAATAGGAACTCAACAAATATTTGCTGAAAAAATGAAAAGTTAAAGATGAGACAGTAAGCATTGCTCCTACCGAAGGCAGCTGCCAAAGAGCCCACGTTTTCGGATTCAACACAGGGAGGCGGACAGGTTGAGCAGACGTCCCCCGGCTAAACGGCGGGCGCCGCAGCAGTTCTTGCCCCCACTGGCCTTTAGTTTTACGTTTCCCTCCTAGATACTGGTTGATTGGCTTCTCGCCTCCTTGGCTCACGGTCCAGGCTGGAAGGACTGACTGGAGGCGGCGTTCGGTCAGCGCGGCTCTCCACGAGGATGAAGGGCCCGGCAGCGGGCACACTGGGCAGGAAAGCACGCGCGAGGCGAACGCGCCGGCGGGTCTCGGGGTGGGCGCCGCGGCCCCCGGCTTTCCCTCGCCGCACTCCCGCCGACTCCGGCCTTTGAGCGCGGGGACGCGCCGCGTTGCCGTAGAAACGCCGGGGCCGGCGCGGCGGCGCGCGGGGCGGGCTTTCAGGCTCCAGGAGGCGGCGGCTCGCGCCCCGGCGCACGCTCGGGCCCCTCCGAGCCCAGGTCGTTGGGCCCAGTCCAGGGCCCCCGGCCGTGCGCCAGGCGAGATGTTGAGGCGCAGCTTGGAAAACCGGTAACAGCCCCGGGGCCTCCGCTGGCCAGACCCCCCCCCCCACCGCACTGAAGGGCTCGGGTGGGGGAAGTGGAGCTCTCTCCGTGGGGCCTCCGTGCCGAATTCCGACCCTGGGTTTGGGTCTGGACGGAGCCCGCTGCTCTCTGGGGCCTACCTCCCCGGGCTGCAGCGAGCCCCGGAGGCCAGGGCTGGGATGGGCGATCTCGGGGTCATGCTCCGCGGGCCTCGCACTGCCGCGGGCTGTGCAGACGGCTGGGAGGCAGCCGGGCGCCCAGGCCGCGCCGAGCAGCCCTAGCAGCGGCCACCCCGTAGCGGCGCCGCTGCCCAGAGCCCGGCCTCTTCGTGCGCCTACGCTGTCGGGGTATTGAGGCCAGGCCTCGAAAGGGGACTTAGAGGACCAGAATCCGCTCTCGGAGGTGGTGGGATCCTTGATGGTTTGTGCCTTGGAAGCTGCAAATTGCCCGGGAATGTTTGCATATCAAAGTAACGTGGAGATAAAGCCATCTCATCTCTAATGAGAATGATTTGCGGTTTGTGTCATCTTTTTCTCTAGGGACGCTCAAACCAGACAACTGCAAGATGCTGTCACAAATGTGGAGAAGCATTTCGGAGAGCTGTGCCAAATCTTTGCTGCTTATGTGCGGAAAACTGCCAGACTGCGAGACAAAGCAGACCTACTGGTGAATGAAATTAACGTGTATGCCTCTACAGAGACCCCGAATTTAAAGCAGGGCCTGAAAAACTTTGCTGATGAGTTTGCCAAACTTCAGGATTATCGACAAGCAGAGGTATGGAGGTCACAGCGTCATTGTTATGAATGAGCCCTGAAGTAGTGGATGAAGGACCCGTGAAGATTGCACTTGTAACCCGCCTAACTGCAGTGGCGAACGCACACTTGATAAACGTGCATTTTCATGTAACATGGTGTGAGTCTATTAAAGGGAAGCTTCCTGTGATTTGTGATCTTACCGTTTTCAAACTAAACTTTAGGGTGTCCTGAAGTCCTGAATTTCCCCCACTTCATTTGCCAGCTTTTGGCCAAGGGGTGGCTATTTACAGGGGGTAGTTAACATAGTACCTATGGGGAAGAAAAGGAGCATGACTTGGGTCTTGTGTGCACGTAAGTATATTTTAAAGTATGTCTGGAGATGGAAGGTGTTGAGTGGTAATATGAGTGAATAATAAAGGGACAAGAGATCTTTGTCCATGCTTCAGTGCTCTGGAAAGCTGACCAGTATTTCATTGAGAAAAAGAAAAGCAGCATTGATTTACTGATTTTTATCATATATACTAGTGAGATTTTGTGGTGTGGTTTTGTTTTTTTGTTTTGGAAGGGAGGGAAGAAGGTGTTGTAATTGTTTTCTTTCTAAAAGCTCATTTTTACTCTTAATACCTCATAAGCACCTTCACTTATATTTATTTTAGGTTTCAAGGTTAAATGTTAGAAGTTGCCCAGTTGGAAGCTTCGTTGCTTCTCTTGTACTCCTCTCGTCAGTGCTTTTGGTGCTTTTTAAAAGCCTAATACAGAAATTTCAGTCATCAAAAACACCTCACAAAAACAAAGTGAAGATAATGATCTTTGAACCTGTACTTGCTGTCCATACAGAAATTTGAGTAGTAATTACATTTGGGGGTACTTTTGGGGAAAAGTTGAGTTATTGTCATATGATAATCTACAATAAACAAGCAACTCTCAGTTAACACATTAACTGGGGACTTCAAAAATAATTTATACTCACTGATAACCCTAAAACCCCATGTTAAGACAATAATTTCAATGGCCCTTTCTAGAAAATCTTTATGCTATTTATCAAATAGCAAAGTGAATTGATTTACATTTGTTCTCCTTTTTTATTTCCCTTGCTTACCAAATGGTGGAGGTGCTAATGAACAATGAACAAAAGGTAGGCGACAAAAAGGAGAACAGGAAAAGAGACTTGGATAATCCTTGCACTGAATAATCAGCGTATGGATTATTTGAAATGGTGTAGACTAAACTATCCTGAGTGTTCATGGTTTTGATTTTAGGATTCCTAAAATTCCTAGGATATTTAAATACTCAATGAGAACTTAATTTTTTTCATTTTCCTAAAATCTTTTAAAGTGAAACATTCATATACATTTTGTTTATAGAAAAATCAATATGAAATGAAATGTGCTATATAAACATGTATCATCAAAAAAAGCCTTCTTCCTGCTGCAAAAATACATGTTCATTTTAAACAGTTAAATGATGTCATCTTGTATTACCTGTCCTGATAAAGAAAATTTTCATGTCCAGGAGTTATTTTTCTTATGCTGTATTTGCCTTTAAAAAACCCGTTTCTTCAGTGCCTTCCACTCTTGCTATTAATTAAAGGAAGTAATTACTCAAAGTGATAAAAATTGTAATGTTTAAGAAAAACAGTTTAATTCTATATAAAAGATCAACCATGGAGTTTGACAGCTCAGCAACACTGAGACCATTTATCTTTTTCTCCAAGCTTCTTTTCTGGCTTCCCAGAAAAGAATTGCAGCTAATACAGTGGTCTTTAAGTTGTTTTTTTTTTTTTTTTTTTTTTTTTTTTTTGCTTTTGAGGATTGTGTCGCTTTAAATTTTTCCAATATGCTGTATCTTTCAGCTTCAATTTTCTTATCTGGAAAGTTGGACTGTTACATTTCAGAGATAATATGTGTAAAATACCTGACACCGCGCTAAACACACTGAAAGTGGTAACTGTACTAAAATTTGAGATGTCTTGACACTTACCCAAAAGCTACTATAATGAAGAAAAATAATACAGAGATCATGTGGCAGAGATAAGCTTCTTAGAAACCTGAGATGTTTTCTTGTCGTATTGCGTACTAGGTACTTTTCTGCTTTCATTGTTACTCTACATCTTTACAGCTTTTATTGTTTGAGTTTAGATTCTGAGTTTTATCAATTTCGATGATTATTCTTTTACTTATAAACAGACATTTTAAACAATTTAAAACATTATTCTGTGTAGTAATTATGTTCAGGTTAAATAGCCCAGGTTTTATTTCGGAATTTAAATTTTGTTATGTCTATGTTTCTTTTCAGTTATATTTTATAATAATTTTCAATAGGTTGAAAGACTTGAAGCCAAAGTAGTTGAACCTTTGAAAGCTTATGGAACCATTGTAAAAATGAAACGAGTAAGTAAATTCATTTTTCCTACTATTATTAACTATTATGGCAGAGTATGAGGTTTCCAATAACTGTCCTCTTAATAAAAAGTACAACGTAGTGTTACAGTTTTTTTACACACTCTGTATAAAGCACCATTTCTTAGAACTTTGAGAGTAGTGAAATATTTTCAGTGAGCTTATTACTAAGTAAACCATAGCAACATGAAGCAATACTTTATTACAGAAACTTTAAAATATTAATCTTTATAGTCATGAAGAACTTACTTTAGTAAATGAATATGTTTTTATTTTTCATTTTAAACAGGCAATAACATGTAGACTAAAGGTGAATGTGACAAAGTTCTATTTTTTTATTGAGGTATAAGTGACATATTAGTTTCAATTGTACAACATAATGATTCAATAGTTGTATATATTGTGAAATGACCACCACCACAAGTCTAGTTAACATCCATCACTACCTAGTTAGACATTTTTTTCTTTTGACGACAACTTTTAAAATGTTCTCTTAACAACTTTCAAATATGCAATACAGTGTTAGTAACTATACTCACCTCACCACACTGTATGTTTCTACCCCAAGTTCTGTTTTTTCAACCAACTTTGAGGTATAATTTATAGGCAATAAAATTCTCCTGTTTTAAGTATTCATGGAGTTTTGACAAATGTGTATACACATATAACTACCACCATAATCAAAATTATATATATATGTATATAAAATTATATATGTGGTTAAAAGTTTGCATTGAAATTATCTTGTCCATGTCATTATTTGAGAGGGTTTTAAAGAAACACACATATGCACACTCTCACACAAAGACACATACTAATTTTGCAGTAGTAATAATTCCTGTGGTAATAATACCTGGACCAAACAAGGAGTGTTCTCCCATTTTTAAAACAGAGTGTATGTCTTTTATTTCTTCAATCAGAAATTTTCATTAATCAAAAATGCTTATTTTCAGGATGACCTCAAAGCAACATTAACAGCAAGGAATCGAGAAGCTAAACAGTTAACTCAGTTAGAAAGAACACGTCAGCGAAACCCATCTGATCGACATGTTATTGTATCCTTTGACTTTTGATCTTTAAAAAAATGTTTTGTAAGGTATGCCGTACAAAAGTGAATATAGATGGGAATTACACATTTCTACTTTTAAGTGTGCAGAAAATTCGAATATAAAGCTTGAAAGAAACATGTGCATTTATAATTCTCATTATAGAAATAAACTAATTTTAAAGAGAATACACCACCTAATTCAATCCCCTCCTACTGTTTTCCATAATAGATATTAAAAAAATAAAACACTTAAAAACGTTGATGTGTTTATAAAAACTAAGTTCAAAATTCTGGGTTTTTTTCACATGATGACTGAATATTAATTATAAAATTAACTTAAAGATCTATCATGAATCCTAATATATCAGTGCCCTGTCTGCCCCACTTTTGAGAAAAGAAAGAATGATTTTTTCCCAGAATTCCCTTCACCTTTAAAAACAACAACGTGAAACCACAATTATGACTAGCATCCAAAGACCCTCAGGAGATTCTAGAGTAAAATTGAGGTCCATACCTGGACACAAAAGGATCTAGATAGGACTGTCTACTATAACAAGGTTCTTCTTTTAAGAATGACTTACTTAAGCTAGAATGTGCCTTGTTCGTGACTAAACAAAAGAATAGAAAATAGTGCCTGGCTAATTGCCAGCAATTGGGATAAGTGCAATTATATAGAAAGTACTAATTTATCCCGCTGCCTCTTTTTCCCATTCCTTCTTATGTCTCCTTCCTACTTCCTGAAGGTTTTTACTGCCCAGCTCAGCCAGAAACCACATGAGGAGTGGCTCTATGGGGGCATTTGAGGTTCCAGAACACCTCCATTCCTGAGGGGAATCCCTTGAGCAGTGATTTGGGGCTGCAGCAATTGCCTGGTCCTCCTTCCTTTGGACCAAAGGTACATACGCCCAACCTTGCAATAAAAATAAAAAATGGGCAGCCATAGGGCTTAGGAGTGCCCATTGGAGGCTGGGATAGGAGCATCTCGTTGATGTACAACTAGATTACGCAGTCTGGGTTTTCAGCAAGTCAGGCAAATCAGAGAAAGCTGGAAAATTTATGACTGATGACTAGGGACTAAGGGAGAGACCAGGTTGTCACCAGTTTTTAAGAAGTAAGCCAGAGGTCAAACTTTTACTGTTTTGTTTTGGAGGAAAATACATAATTCAGGAAAAATGTCATATCTGGAATCCTGAGTGGTTGGTAGGATTGAATCAGGGGTATTGGTATGGAGACAGCACAGAAATGAATATTCCTAAGACAAAGATGTTTCTCACTTAGATGGTCTGTTGTGAACACTGCTGTGGAGGAGGTAGTCTTATACTGTAGATGAAACTGGACTTGAGTTCACATGGGGGAAATAAATGTGACACAGGAATAGATTATTGCTGGAGGTGAACTGCTGTGCTCACTGGGAAAGTGAGTGGATTTTGACAACCTAAGACGAGAAAATAAAGGACAATCTAGCTATAAATGTATTCAATATAAATATAAAAATATTTACTCATAGTGTTACAGAGTATTTACCAGGATGGACCCTTAAAATTCATCTGACAATTCAAAAGAAGCGTGTTAAAGTTCAGTATGCCAAAGAACATGGAGTAGCACTGATGCAAGAGGATGGGGCAAAGAAGAATCTCGGGGCTCTGGTTCACCATTTCAGAAGCCATTTTGCATTCAGGACTAATTTCATGAAATACACTGATACCTCTACTCATAATATCTTAATCAAAAGCATTTCCTACTCAACTTGATCCATCATAGGATTTTGAAGAATTTTCAGAAAAAAGAAGAAATAGAAACCTATATCCTCTTTGCTAAAAATAGCTGTGTAATTTTGGGTGAGTTGCTGTGCCTAAGTAAAAGGATTTGAGACTTCCAGAGATGAATAGTAGTTGCTGGAGGGTGGTGAAGATCAAGATGTCCCAGCTGTAGCTTCTGCTTCACCACCCTCCCCTGGTTTAAACAATTCTACCCACCCGTCTAAATTTTAAAACTTTTTTTAAATTTGAAACTATCAGTAAAATGGGGAGGACAAAGACATAAGTCAAAAGGAAGTAGTCACAAGTAAAGAACGTATGGGTCACATGCAATAGTATTAAGGAATTAGTCTGCTTGAGTATTCTCGTTAGTAGGTTAACATGCATCAAATAACTGTTAGAAATTTTTCATACGAATCTATAAAGGAGCTCTATGTCACTTTTGAATTTCCTGTGATGAAGTTATATTTTTAAATCTCAAGCCCAGTAATATAGAAAATTATTTTTGATTACTAGGTATGATTAAAAGTTAAAAGTTTATATGGTTTTAAGAAACTTTACACCCTATATGGCAAATGTACACACACATACACATAAAACATTATTTTTTTACACTTAGTATCTTAAAATCGTGTATTTGAGTTAATCTAAATATAAGAGTACATAATCACTATGAAGTTATAATTAATGTATAATCTAATTGCAAGATTATATAATTCTACGAGCATACGATTTTAATTTATTTTTAAAAATTGTTCTCTTTGAAATGTATTTTTTCCTTTATGAAAAATTTCAGGCACAGGTGGGTAATAAAGTGGTGTGTCAAGAAATGGATCCTTATAGTAAAAACTCTTTTACTTATTTCAATTTATATATTTTCTTGAAAGCAAGGGCTAAATGTCAGAATAATATGTGTCACATTTTTCCCATGGATTAATTATTAAATGATGATATTTGATACTTTTGAATAAATATACTACATTAGTATAGGAAACAAAACTATTAGAAAGAATTTAATCAGAAAATTAGGCTATTTTTTATTTTTATTTTTTATTTATTTTTTTAAAGATTTTATTTATTTATTCAACAGAGATAGAGACAGCCAGCGAGAGAGGGAACACAAGCAGGGGGAGTGGGAGAGGAAGAAGCAGGCTCATAGCGGAAGAGCCTGATGTGGGGCTCGATCCCATAACGCCGGGATCACGCCCTGAGCCGAAGGCAGACGGCAGACGCTGAACCACTGTGCCACCCAGGCGCCCCTAGGCTATTTTTTTAAAACCTTTGCTGTTTAACAAAATATTTTAAATAGTTTTGGGCAACAGTTGTTCTAAAGTAAGAGATACTTTTTTAAGAGAAATACATGAGTAGATTGGAAATGTTCTGCCCTTTACTGTAGCCACTAGCAATATATGGCTCTTGAGCTCTTGAAATGGAATGAGTAAATGAGGACATAAATTTTCATTTTATCTTAATGTAAATAGCCACATGTGGCTATGGCCACCATACTGATTATACAACACAGATCTGGGGTAGTATGAGTGCTTGTCATTACAATATATGAAGTAAAGCATTAGACGTGCCATCTAATTTGTTACTGGCATATATATTTTTTGTACTAAGCACTAACTAAATGGTAACAGTGTAATATTGTTAGCTTCTAAGAAGAATATACAAATACACCCCATGCTGAAATAAATATTTGTAGTGTATATTCTACGATATCTGATTAGGATATTATAAGATTAGAAACATTTAATGCATTTGGAGAACTAGAAAATTGAAAATACTTAAGTCACAGGTCCTTTTTTGGAGAGAAAGGGTTAAGGGGAAAGAATGAGAAGAAAAATAGAATGATAAATGGCATAGACAGTGAAATAGGTGAAAGCAGTAGAAAATATAGAAAATTGTTTTACAGTTAATAATCCAAGGGTGATATATAGAAAAAATTATTTTGTAGGAAGAAAGGGAAGGAGTTTTGTTTTTCTTTTGTTTGAGGTCAGGAATCATGTTTCTTAATAGATTTAAGTTCTTTATTCTGCATCTTCTTATTTTATATGGTGAAATATATTACTGAACAATTTACAGTTGTTATGCCAAAAAGCCAATAATGCAATGGTAACATTTACAAATAGATTCAATTGAATGGGTTCTGACTTGAATTTTTTTATATCTTTGGTTGGGGAATTCTTTTGCAGGCAGAAACTGAATTGCAGAGAGCTACAATGGATGCTACCCGAACAACTCATCATCTGGAGGAAACTATTGACAATTTTGAAAAGCAGAAAATAAAGGATATAAAGGTAAAGTAACTGTTAAAGTTTGAAACATGTTTTCTAATCCTATTTTTTGTTTTATTTTAATGTATGAAAAATTTAAATCACTGATTTTTTTAGGCCATAGTCTATATGAATAAGATACTATAAAATATAGCATACTATATATAAAGATACTAATAAAAATATCAAATGTTATTTTCCCATTTCCTCAGATATTCAACTTATTATCATAAGTACTATTTAATCAAAGGAAATTAACATTTCTTATGTTTTTGTGCATCCAGTGCTGTTACAGACACTATATATATATAATCTTTTAATCTTTATAGCAACCTCGTAAGCATGAGGTGGTGTTATCCATATCTTTTACGAAATTTAAGCAGAGATATAAAGTAATCCCCAAAGTATCATAGCCAAAAATCTGAACTATAAACCAATTATGTATTTTTAAAAATCTGGGCTTTCCAATACAATACACTCTCATTAAATGCTCTCTAGTCACTGCATCTTATCTAATGAATGAATCGGTAAGAGTGGCCAACCACATAAAGTTGCATCCATCACAATGTGGTATCACAAGAATTGCCTTATTTTATTGTAAAAAGCCAGTAGATTTGACACCTTTGGGATCATGGACTTCAGAAGGTCTTTAGTGACTTTTTCATAGGCGCCTGGACAGATTTGGAGGATTGCTTGTGACCTTAGAAAGTCCTTTAAAACAAGTCATCTAGGATGTGTTTTGGCTCCCTGCAAATTTTCCGGGATCAAGCTTTAAAGAAAAATATTTTTGTCATTTTATAACTATTAACAAAAGTTATGTTCTTATCAATAAAATAAGCACCATCTGCCACTTAATAATCATCATTCCTTTTTACAGTCCATGAATCAACATTCATTTGCACCTCCCCCCCCCCCCCCATCATAGTTTCAAAGGATTTCAGAACTTTGATTTTTCTGATAGCCATGCTTCAAGGTCTCTGGTTTGGTCCTGAAGACCACAAACCTTTTTTTGAAGCCTCTCAATTACTTTACACTCTGCTGGGTAATGCATGAAGAGCATCTCAGAAAGCTGCCCTGAGACAAACTCCATTTCCTGAGGTGGGAGTGTGTGGGCAGGAATAATGTTTTATACTTGATGACATCATCTCTTAAATTGAGGGAGAGAGGAAGTAAGGTTATTAAAATAATTAGCTCTCACCTGAACGATGAGAATGGAGACTTGTGAGGTATGTTGACTCCATTGCCACTAAGGGCTTCATTAGTGATGGCAGTCTGATTCCTCACTGCAGCACTGCTCCTCACGCCTGCAAAATTTGCTTTTACACATGGCAGTCTGTCTCTGATCTTTGGGCTCACTTCGGGTTCAGACTACCTCTTTAATTCCCTGAGCAACTACCAGTTACAAAACAGGCAGAGAGAGTGAGTGCAGAATTCCCAACTGCAATTCCTACGACCTGGGATTTCCTGAAGCATTAGGACAGAGGGGCTGCAGAGTGGAGGGTGCACAAAGAAAAGGGCTTTCAAGCTTTTCTCTTTGCCTACTGTATTATGCCCCTGGAAGGAAGTCTCTTGGTGGTCACCAAAAGTATAAGACAAGAAGAAACCTTTTTAATAAATTGAGATAGAAGTCATACACCATACAGTTCACCCATTTAAAATGTACAGCCCTGTGGTTTTTAGTGTGTTCCAATATGTGCAACCGTTACCACTCAATTTTAGAACACTGTTATCACCTCAAAGACCTAGTACTTTGCTGCTTCCTACATGTACCCCTACCTCCCACCCCCAGCCCTAAGCAACCACCACTAATCTGAAGTCTCTGTGGATTTGGCTGTTCTGGCCATTTCATGTGAATGGAATCATAACATGGTTTTTTTAACTGGCTTCTTTCACTTAGCATAATGCTTTCATTATTAGCTATATATAACATATGTTATATGTATGTTAGCTATATACATGCTTTTGTATCATAGCATGTATTCGTAATCCATTCCTTTTTATAGCCAAATATTCCATTATATGGATATAACCACATTTTGTTTATCCGTTTATCAGTTGATGGACATTTGGGATGTTTCTGCTTTTGGGCTATTGTGATTAATGATACATTCATGTACAAATTTTTGTATGGACATACATTTTCATTTTTCTTTTTTTTTTTTTTTAAAGATTTTATTTATTTATTTATTCGATAGAGATAGAGACAGCCAGCGAGAGAGGGAACACAAGCAGGGGGAGTGGGAGAGGAAGAAGCAGGCTCATAGCGGAAGAGCCTGATGTGGGGCTCGATCCCATAATGCCGGGATCACGCCCTGAGCCGAAGGCAGACGCTTAACCACTGTGCCACCCAGGCGCCCCCATTTTCATTTTTCTTATGTATATATCTAATCAAATTGCTGGATCATATGGTAGCCCTATCTTTAATCATTTGAGAATGCACCATTCTCAATGCATTGAGAATGCATCATTGTACATACCCACCAGTAACATACGAGGGTTCAGATTTCTCTGCATCCTCACCAATACTTGCTGTTGATCAGACTTTTTCATTACAGACATCCTAGTGGGTGTAAAATTGTATCTCATTGTGGCTTTGAGTTGCATTTCCCTGCTAATGCTTAATGACCATTTGTATATCTTCCTTGAAGAAATGTCTCTTCAGATCCTTTGCCCGTATTTTAATTGGGTTGTCTTTTTATTATTGAGTGGTAAAAGTTCTTTATCTATTCTGGATACAAGTCCCTTTTCAGATCTATGATTTGAAAATTTTTTCTCCCATTCTTAGGGTTCTTTTCAATATCTTGATGTTCCTTGAAGCAGAAAATTTGTAATTTTAATGAAATCCAGTATGTTTCTTTTGTTGCTTATGTTTTTAGTGTCATATCTAACAATCATTGCCGAATCTGAGATCTTGAAAATTTATCTCTGTTTTCTTCTAATAGTTGTATAGTTTTCATGGTTCATTTAAGCTTTTGATCCATTTGAGTTAAGTTTTATGTATGGTGTGAACCGAAGGTTAAACTTCATCTTTTTGCATGTCTGGTTGCCCAAGCACCATTTGTTGAAGAAGCTATTCTTTCCCATTGAATAGTCTTGTTGAACATCAGTGGACGTGGTTTTGTTTCTAGACTTTGTCTTTCATTGATCTATAGATCTCTCCTTATGCCAGTACCACACTATCTTCATTAGCATTGCTTTATAATGAATTTTAAAATCAGGGTATGTGAGTTCTCCTTTGTTCTTTTTAAAGACTGTTTTGCTATTCTGGATCTGTTGTAATTCTGTATGAATTTTAAAATCAGCTTGTCAGTTTCTATGAAGAAGTCAGGTGGGATTCTGGTAGGGATTGCATCAAATCTGTAAATCAGTTTGAGGAGTATTGGCGTGTTAAAATTAATTTTTCCGATCCATGAACATGGGACATTTTTCCATTTATTTAAATATTCCTTAATTTATTTTAACCATGTTTGTAGTTTTCAGAGTATAAGTTTTGTTGTGCTTCTTTTCTTAAACTTTTTCCTAAGTATTTTACAATTCTTGATGCTATCGTAAATGGATCTGTTTAATTTCATTTTTGGATTGTTCATTGCAAATGCACACAGAAATAATTTATTTTTGCACATTCATCTTATATTCTGCAGCCTTGCAGAACTCATTTATTAGCACTGACAGTTTTTTAGTAGATTCCTTGGGATTTTCTACATACAAGATCTGTGACAACCTACACTTTAAATGCAGACCCCCATGATCTAGCAAACTTCCGGAAATGGTTTCCAGAGGTCAGTATTAAACTCTGTTACAGTTCTGAATCTCCATTTTATACATCCTTCCTCCTCAGTATCAGATAGTTTCTTTTCCAAGTCAGGCCTCATTTGAGATCTTTTATGATGAAAAGGATTGCACAAATCCCATACCAGAAACCTCAAAGACAAGTCAGAAAGAGTTTCATTATTGCCCCACTATGTTGATGTTAGCATGTCTCACATTTCCGTTTATGAGAAAATTCTTGGAAAAGTAAAAATCGTTGATGCCATTCATAATTTAGAGAGAAACCTAGAACATTCTTATTCTTACCTGTTATCAGGCTACTGCTACAGATGGGGATAGAGCTTCTGGCTCCTTCTTTAACCTCCCTGGGGGCAGAAATGAGTGAGCACTGCTGATAACTGTACTACTGTATTGAGGTGGGTTTAATTTACAAGCCCATCTGAATTTTGGTAGCAGCATTAATCAGCAAGGTAGCACAGTTTTTAGATAATTTTCATAGGAAGCTTGCAAAAAATTTGTCTTTCTGAGAACAGTTGTTATGGAACTTACCGCACACAATGTGAATGAAAAAAATCACAATCCCTGGGGTGCCTGAGTGGCTTAGTTAAGTGGTTAAAAATCCGGACTCTTGATTTTGGCTAAGGTCATGATCCCAGGGCCATGAGATGGAGCCCCACACCAGGCTCCATGCTGGGCATAGAGCCTGCTTAAAATTCTCTCTCTCTCCGCTCCTCCCCCTGTTCATTCCTCCTTCTCTCTTTCTTTCTCTCTTAAGAAAAAAATCACAATCCCATTTGTTTCCCAGGTAATTGGAAAAATCATCAGTTATATGGTGAATGTCAAGGGAATTTGACCAGGGGTCACTCCTGGAACAGAGGGACAGGAATGCAGTATGTGGTAAAGTAGCTAACATGAGCAAGACATCTTCTAAATGTAATTTTTAAAAGCTTTATTTTTCTTACAACTAAATATAAAATCACCATAATTTTTTTTCATAAAATTATTGAGAAAAATGTAATAATCCTACAACTCAAATAATCAGTTACCATTCTGGTTCATATCATTCCAGCTTTTTTTCTGTGCACATATGTACAAGAGATGTAACAGATTTTCTCAGGTTTTGACTATGTCACATATTCTGTGCATTTTCTGTGAATAAACTCATTTACTCCTCACAACGTCCTTATGAGGAGAATATCATTACCCCTATACATACAGTTATAGTTAAGTAGACCACACTGTATGTAGCAGGTCTTTTTAAAATTTAATGTATCATGGACATATTTGCTATGAAACAAGAGATGCATATCATCCTTTCTGGTATCCTCAGAGTATTTTCTGTGGATATATTACTTCAACTAACCAGTCCTAATTGGTGGATTATTGGTTAGTTTTGCAGTTAGAAGTCTCATTGCATCATTAAACATTGGCCTTTTTGTTGATCCATTTATTCTTCTGAGATAAATTACCAGAGTGGCATTTCTGACTCAAAGAGCATATACCCTTTAACTTTTGATACTGTTTGTCCACAAAGCTTTAAACTTCCAACCACAAAATTTTAAGTAGCATTTCTACAAAACCTTGCATGAGCAACCCAGTGTACCAATGAAGAGTGCCAGTGTTTTTAATAATAACTAATCTGACAGGTGAAAGAATCAGTGTCATCTTAATTTGCAGTTACTACTAAGACGTAATATTTTCATACATTTAATGACACATTTATTTCTTCTTTAGTAAATTACCCACACTTGTCCTTAGCCTGTATTTTTATTGAATATTGGTAGTTTTCTTATGAATTTGTAAAAAGTCTTTAGATTGAGAAAATTAACCCCTTATATTAAAGAGAAGATATGTTGCAAATGTATTTTCCCATTTTGTTGTTTATGGTGTGTTTTTGCCTTAAAGTTTTATTTTTGTTGCCAGATCTGTTGGGTCTTCTCCTTTTTGGTTTCTGACATGGTGTCATGCTTAGAAAGGTTGTTTTCATCCTTAAGATTGTATAAATACTTGCTTATATTTTCTTCTAGTATTTGTGATATCTAAAAAAATTTTAAATATTTAAGCATTTTATCTGGTAGTTGTGTTTTGCATATGGTATGAGGTAGATTCTAATTTCATTCTTTTCAAGTAGATAAAATTTCTCTTGACATCATTTATTGAATAACCTGTATTCTGGAGAACCATTATTTCCCCTTTATTTGCCAAAATATTAGTAAGACCTTTTATGACATTTTTGTTAAAAGTCTTGCTTGCTAATTAAATCAGATGGAGGCTTTAATATTAGGAAAAAGAACATTTTCTGACTTAGCAAGTGTACTTCTTGAGTAATAAAAATAGCTAACTTGTGTTGAGCACTAACTCTAAACCAGTTACCATACCTTTTCTTGGATTATCTCATTTAATCCTTAACCCCAAAACCTATGAGGTTGATACTGTTGTTATCCCCATTGTACAGACGAAAAAAACTAGGCAGAAGAACAGATAAACTGCTTAATATTATATAGCTGTTATGTTTGTCATGATTGGAACCCAGATTTATCTTAATCCAGACCCCATATTCTTAACTACTATACTCTCCTGCTTTACAGAATACTTGCCAACAGGTAAGAATTTCAGATTAGCTCACCCATACCCCACCCATAAAAATTAGGTATGTGCCCAATTTGCCTTCTAGTGACACAAAATAAAATTGGAAAGGGGGGAAAAATTCATTCATGCTTCTGTCTCTGATCATACTGACCCATTCCAGATAAGATTACATGAGATCACTGAAAGTTAGCTGTATTTATTTGAAGAAAATTATTTCTAAATATGACTGGTTCCTAGAAAGTTCCACCACCCTTCTGATCATTCACTGAAAATATTTTATTTCAAAAACGTGCCTTTTATATTCTTTCTTATATTAGTTGTCATCTTTTATGTTCTTTGCTATTATTCTTTCTTCTGCCTATTTTTGGATATTTTATGAAATTCTAACTAGAAAGAGTATAATTGGTAGGATTTCTTCTGACTCTACTCAGGGATATAACTCTACTCTGTGATAATCTTTAGGCTTCATGACTCTTGGTCAAAAATTCCAAGTCTGGGATAGTAAATTACCAGTACTACTGATTTCTCATTACTGTTTCTGACAGAAAAAAAAAAAAAAAATCAATAGGTCCATTCTCCTCTTATTCAGGTGTTCTAATAGAGATTTTGTCAAGAAATAAAAGTTCAAACCACAGAGGCTTAAACCAAAGTATCACAGAACTTGAGAGTGATTCCCCCCACCTTCCAACTAGTAAATAATAGCCGTTTATAAAGATAGTTTGTAAAGTACTTACCACTAATTAAAACTAAATTTTGAGATTGGAAAATGGTAACAGACTAAAAGTTGATCAGTGTCTTAAAATGAGAATGTAGTAATTTCTCTTATCAGAGGATATGAATAAAGAAAAAGAGTGTATTGACAGACAGACATATCTATATATTTTTCAGGGCTTATGAGCTAAGGGGAATATAAATCCTATAAAATGTTAGTATTGAGTAATTGTTATTTCAGAGATGACAGAGTCAGAGATTTTGACCATCAGAAATTTAATAAGCATATTCACACATTTGAAAAATATTTTAAAATAGTCACATATTCCACAAAGGTACCACAGTGCAACAGATTTGAATTAAGCCTAAACTACAAATTTAGATGTAATAAGGTCGTAAATGTTTGGATTTCACTAGTTACTAAATAGTGTGACAGTCTATTAAAGATTTAGAACATCCATTTGTGGAAATATGTAAAAATAAGAGTAACACCTAACTCACTTGAGTGATTAAGCTTAATCCCTTATTTGAGGCTATTTTATTTCTCAGGTACTTTATAGCATAAGGTAAATACCTTCTCTTCTCTCTCCACGTAAGTAAATATCCAAAAAAAAACTAAAACAGAGAGTTGACTATATAACATTGTAAGATGTGCTTTTCCACCTCCCTCTGTACTTACCTGAAACAAGTTTAAGGGTTTATTGTATAATTCTAAGCTTAAATAAATGAAAAAATTTTCTGTTCCAGCCTTGAATAAAAATAAAGTCAGACTATGTCTATATATTCTTATATAGTTCTTTATTTACTAAATGTAGAAAATCTCTAAATTTAAGATTCAGAAGGAAAGATGTAAGCCTGTGCTTGATTGTTCCCATTACCTAAAATCAGCTGCAGACCAAGAACCAAGTAGGAGTCTTCCAGTGTTTTGGCTTATCACTGACTCCTCATTGTGCTGTTTTCCCTCTGAGAGTTTCCACACTCCTAAAGGGCACTTCTAAGCTAGGCAGCTATCTTAGGAAGACTGACACCTAAGTGAGTAAGTCCCAGTCCTAATCAAAAGCCAATTCACTTTGAAGGTATTTCCTGGGTATCTGGAGATTCTTGGACATAATGCTGCTTATTAGTTGCCACTGCAGTATACCAGAATCCTCTGTGACCTGTGTGAAAGGGTCACTGTTGAGTCATAGTTTTGTCTTATCCCAGAGCCCAATCTTTGCAGACCAGAACGGATACTTTTCAACTACAGATCTGTTTACATTAAGTAGTGATCAGAAGCCTATTAGTACTCCCTTAAATATTCTTCTGATCCTTAAGAAAGAATGGAGAAGGGTGGGGGGAAATTACAGGACACGAAGGGATACCTGTAACACTGTCTTCAAAGTGCAGGACCACTCCTAGCTGGGTGGTGAACACAGGAGAGCAGGAATGATGAGAAAAGGGTATCTGACTCTTGTCTTCTATAACCCATCTCTTCTCTCTTGCCCCTTTAAGGACAATGCTTGAGTATTTTCTACCTTGTTCTTACTCTGCCCACTCCTACTTTAACAAAAGTTCTGATTTTTTATTTTGATAAGGGACAAGATAACAAAAGGATAGGATCCTATGTTACTGAAAACTTGTCTGGTTTGTATCCTTTCCTTTCCTACTGATTATCTCACCCCTGCTTAGATCAACGTGTACATCTTCATTCATTCTCTTAGCGCATCATCTTCCTTGTCATAAGTTGTTATCAGGCTCATAAGGTTTACATGAAGTTTATTTGTGAAAGAAATGATTGATTCCAGCAAGAATAGCACAGTACAGTAAGCAAGAGCTGTAACCTTTGAAGAATCAGACCCAAGTTTTAACATTCTAGCTGTGAGTAACATTAGGCAAGTCATATATTTGTAAACTGGAAGGCTCTATGCAAATGAACGACACTATTATCAGTGGTAACAATATAATTACCAAGTAATTCCTTTGTGGTTAGAGAACAAGAACACATAGAAACATGATGGGATATAATTCCTGTCTGAAAAACATTCTATTATTTAAGCATCAGTTGGAATTATAAAATACCAGGTTTAGAACTGACCTGCTTTATCTAATACTTAATAGACATATGGTAACAGAGTACATAATGGTATATACATTTTAGTCAGATTTTTTTTTATCACAAAGGTCAATTACAAGGTATACAAAACACTAACTTAAAAAGTAAGAGGGAAGTAAATGGTGAGATAGGAAATATTTTGTATAATTTCAAGGTTGTGTTGTAAAAGGTCTTTGCAACTGTTTTTACTGTTATCTTTTGTACTTCCTTTGCCCTGTGGAAAAAGAGATACCTCTGTATTTCATAAAATGCCAAGACTATGGTAAGGAATAAATATACTAAATTCACAAATTCATATGATTGTTTAAATTCAAATCTTCGGTGTTGTTTTTTTGTTTTTTTTTTTTAGACTATATTTTCAGAATTTATCACTATTGAAATGTTATTTCATGGCAAAGCTTTAGAGGTCTACACAGCTGCCTACCAAAACATACAAAAGATTGATGAAGAAGAGGATTTGGAGGTAGGACTATGTCTATCCAAGTTCAGTTCTTCTATTAAGATGGAAATATTTAAAAGAAAGCATTAGGTTGTGTGGGTAAAAATATCTTAAATTTGAACACTACAGTGCAGTCCCAAATAGCTGAACTTCTATGATTTTCTAAGTATGTATTTTTAACTTTTCAAATTAACCATGGTAAAGTTCTAAAAGTTAATTTATTAATAGCTAGTTAATAAGGCCATTATGTGAAATAATGTATCATTTCGACTGGTGATGTAAATCACTTAAGTATACTAACCATATCATTGATTTGTGCTAACGTCTGAGTGCTTAGGCTATGCAGAACACCTAAAGCTTCACATGCATTTTCTCATTCACTCCTCACACAATCCTGTAACGTAGGTGCTGTTACTATTCTCATTTTACAACTACAAGAACAGGTTTAGAGGCTTTAAGTAACTTAACTTGACCATAGCCACTTAGCTATACATAGCAGAATCAGGATTCTCAGCAGTTTTGTGTGACTTAATCAGTATGCTATGAAATAAATGTAGATTTACAATAAGGCTTGCTTTGTACTGAGATTTCAGTGCAAATCCAATTGGCCAACTAATGTTAGATATCTAAATATCAAAGCCTGGCTTCAACAAGCACATCGGAAGAGTAAATATCCTACCCTCCTACCTTCTAAGAGGGAAGAAAAAAGGCATAAAAGTATTTTTGCAAAAACAGATAAAATATTGGAGACATACTTTGTCCGTATTTCATCTCCGTAGCAGAAGTAAAAAAGGCCAGGTAATTTCAAGATATAACCAGAATTCTGTATTAATAAGTGATAGAATTTGGGAGTGTCTGCATTTGACAATTGTGAAGATTCCCCAAGTTGGTTATTATATTAACTATCCATCATAAAACAATCACCTGTGCCTTCTCTTCTCACTACTCCATTGGTTCCAGGAAACTTAATTCAGTAAAATCAGATTACAGCTTGACTAAAATGAAGAAAGGCACATGTTTTAATATATGTGTGTATGTTTTCCAATGCCAAAATCTCATCTCCCAGTTTTATATCAGTTATGCATATATGATCATATTTGTTTATTGTTTATCCATAGATGGCTTCCTAAGGGACCATTCCTTCCAAGTATTAAAGCTACAGTTTCTTAATTTACACTCCTTTCATGTCCTATTTTTTAAAAAAATAGATCAAGCTTTTATGTCATTTGTAAAATAATAAAATAGCAAATGTTTACATAGTGATTACTTTGGACGGCTACTGATCTACACATTTTAATTCTATTTTAATTCTCCCGCCAACTTAGATAGAAGTACTTATCATCCTCATTTCTATGGAAGAGAAAACTGAGTCAGAATGAGAGTCCCATAACTAATAAGTAATATAGCTGGGAGCCAAACCCAGAAGTCTGACTACTGACACTGTGTTTGTGTCCTCTCTGTCCTGCGAAAAGTGTGCTTCTTGGTGAGTGAGGTGCACCATTCCCTACAAGAAACAACACTGCATTGAGTGGCAGGTTCAGAATTGATCCCTCACTTTTCCTACAACACTGGAGTCCTCTTTACAAGTATTTTCATTCTCCTTTTTCTAATGCCCTTGACATGCCATTTGTTAACAGTCACTAAAGTTCCTTCAATTCCTTTGGACCCCAAGATTTTTCTTCTCATCCCAGAGGTCCTATCTAGGTTCTTTTTGTCCTACCACTTCTCTTACTACTGTTCTCAATCAGCTAGCTAGGTAGCTCGTGAGAGGAGAGGGTCATAAAAAACTAAAGATCTCAAGGCTGTGTGGTAGCTATGTTTTTGACAAAGTATCAACTTCCCCACTTTGTAGTTGGGCAATATTGAGCAAGTTCTTCATATTTTAGCTTCCTTATCCCTAAAATGGAGATACAGTATTTACTTCATTAAATGTTCATTCAGCAACTGTTAATTGAGCACCTGTTATATGCCAGGCAGCATTCTTATTTCTGAGGATTTAGCATTGTAGGTTAGAAATGGTCTGAGTTGTCAAAGCAAAAACTTAAAAATCTACCATGGAGTTCAGACATTAAAAAACATACACGGGCATACCTCACAGAGCTTGCAGCAGTCCAGAACTCTGCAACAAAAGGAATATCACAGCAAAGCAAGTCAAATGAAGTTTTTGGTTCCCCAGTGCATATAAAAGTTACGTTTATACTATACGGTAGTCTATTTTTTTAAGTTTTTAATTTTAATTCTAGTATAGTTAATATACAGTGTTGTATACTATAGTCTCTTAAGTATGCAGCAGCATTAGATCTTTAAAAAAGTATACATACCTAAATTAAATATTTTATTGCTAAAAAATGCTAACCATCATCTGAGCTTTCAGTGAGTCATAATCACTGATGACAGGTCACCATAACACATATAGTAATAATAATAATGACAAAGTTTAAACTATTGCAATAATTACCAAAATGTGACAGAGACATGAAGTGAGCAAACGCTGTGGGGAAAACAGCACCGATAGACTTGCTTGAAGCAGGGTTGCCACAAACCTTCCATTTGTAAAAAACAGAGTATCTGTGAAGCACAATAAAGTGAAATGCAATAAAACCAGATGTGTCTGTACTATATAACTGTTTAAGTTTTATAACATGACCAGTCTCATAAAAAATACAGTGTGCTGTAAGTATATGTGATGGATGATTCTAAATAGTCTGGAGAAATCAAAGAATGATTTCTTAATGAGAAGTTTGAGGGATGTGTAAGAGAACCCCTGGCAACACCTTTCAGGCAAAGGATACAGTTAGATATAACAAACTACAGGCATATGCTATTACTATTATGCCATATA
The DNA here is from genome assembly GCF_024610735.1 of Ursus americanus. Classification (NCBI taxonomy): domain Eukaryota; kingdom Metazoa; phylum Chordata; class Mammalia; order Carnivora; family Ursidae; genus Ursus; species Ursus americanus. The sequence continues at coordinate 41,018,957 of NC_142135.1, read as the reverse complement.
GAGATTGTGGGGAGAGAGGAGTCTAGGGACAGCTGCGGGACCAGGGCAAGTAAAATGGTATCAAACAGGTACCAAGAAGAAAAAGGATCCTTTAAATACAGGGTTTCTTGGAAACAAATAGAGAAAATATGTAGTGAGGAACAGAGAAAGAACTGCTACTCTTCTTAGGTAGTCCATGCCTTACGAGAACTGCTGAGACGACTTCTGGCAGCAGCTAATTTTTTTGCAGTTAGGCATCTAGTTATATTGCAAACCATCTTACCTTATTTGTTCTTCACATAAAAAAGCATTGTCGGGCTCATGTCCCCCTTCAAAAGTTCACCTCTGTGCAGTCACTTCAGAACATCTTGAGACTCACTCCTAGAAGAGATCTTGGACCATATTGGGAAATGCATTATTGCCAGTAAATATTTCTGTAAATCTGTTGTTTTGCATTGAGATTAATTTTAATATTTAACTGGTTTAGACTTTTATCTCATGGGTGTATACTGTCTTCCATTTCCCACTTTTAACCTCATCTTTGCTGGAACAGTTAAAAAAGGAATGTTGTTCTAACAAAAATATATCCATTCCAAATACCAGTTGATTAATGAGTCATCTAGTTTTTATATCATACCAGGGTGCCAGTGTTCCTTATCTGGCACCAAAATATTAATCAGTCCTCAGTAACATGTTAAATAATCTAATCAGCATGCCTGAAATGCCCTAAAACACAAGTCTCACCTGTGGGTCTAAGTTTCATAGATTTCTTTGGTGTCTTGCACTTCTGTAAGGTTTAAAGAAATGTGTAGCTACACGAGTCTTTTTTTCCCCAAAACATGGGGATTAAGGTCATGTTCACATCATTCATTTATCATGTTATTGTCTTAAGCTGGGAGGAGCTGAAAAGATAAAACAGGGCTCTTTGCTCTAGAGGAACTTAAAACTAGTAGGAGAGGTATGTAATTATAGACTGGTGATGGGTAGTAAGGAGGGCACGTACTGCATGGTGCACTGGCTGTTATACGCAACTAATGAATCATCGAACTTTACATCGGAAACCAGGGATGTACTGTATGGTGACTAACATAATATAATAAAAAAATATTAAAAAAAAAGAACAATGAAATGAAAGCTGTATTGAGAGTGTGAACAATAGGAGCTAGAGAATAGAAGAATAGGAGAAACAGACTGACTAGAGAATAGGAGAAAGCAGAAAATGGTATTTGACTTGGTTCTTGAATGATGAGTTTACTGGAATTCTGGGCTGAGGAACCAGCATTGCAAAGGCAGAGTATAAGATGATGTACATATAGGTACATAGGCTAGAAATGAAGAGTGATAGGTTTGAATGATATTAAGCCTTGGATGTCACGTAAGGAATTTGGACCCTGGCTAGTCAGGAGCCAGAAAGGTTTTAAGTAATACATTTTGGTCTTCAGTAAGATAATTCTAAGTTAGCTACAAAGAAAGATGTGTAGAGTCAATAAATTAAAATAGAAGTACCTCAGATAAGAAACTGAGGGACAATGGCCAAGGTTTTAGTTTGGTCTAATAAATGTATGGTAACATCTTTCATTGTAAAGGTCAGTGTAGAGCTACACTGTCCAGCACAGTAGCCACTAAGCGTATGTGGCTAAAGTTAAAAATTCAGTTCCTTATTCATATGAACCACATTTCAAGGGCTTGGTAACCACATGTAGCCCTTCTGGACGGCACAAAATAGCAAGCATTTCCATCTCAGAAAGTTCTAGACGGTGTTGGTGTTGGAGAACAGAAGGTAGTTGGGCACATCGTAAGTATGGCTATCAGGAGAGAGCCTACAGAGAATTCACTGAAAGGTAGGCATTAAACACTGTATCGATAAGCTCTTTCAGAGAAAGGTGTAAAAAAAAAAAAAAAAACCATGGCCTAAGGGAAAACCTTTAAAAATAAATTTAAGTAGTATAAGCAGTAGAAAAGATGATATGAAGAAATGGGGCAGCTAGCACATTAAGGGTTTAGAGACGGTATGCATGGAAAAGAAGTTTCATAACAAGGTCAGTAAAGACCAAGACAGAAAGATGTTGATTTTTGGCAAGAGCAATCTCAGTGTATTTTTTTGACAAATAGAGATGAAGTAGAATATTTAAGAAGTTTTTTAAGGAGTAAAGTTGTATCTTGAAGTAATTTAGAAAAGACTGATCTTGAGCTTGTTTGCTGGGGGAAGGAAACTGGAGAAAGCAAGCTTTTGTTTTTTGGTTTCAAGTTTTGGATATAGGAAATACGCACCTTGGAAAGAATCAGAATGACATTTGCTTAAAAGGGGGGTTGGGGAGAGGGTGAAGAGTTGAGGAAAAAGGGAGTGAAGTTGAAGAAATTCACATCTGATAACCTTACCTTTGACAAATGGGGGAAACAAAGATATAGACAGGCTTGAGAGAGTAGTATTTGGAACTGTTGCTTTGAAGGAAAAAAAACTGACAGAAGTATTCCATATCCTAGTGAAATTGGAATGCATAAATTATACTGGCTTCAACTTACTCTTATGTGATGTACTATCAAGAGTACTGCAATGAAGCTAAATTGCTAAGAGTTGAGATAGGCAGAAGACAAAGAATCAAAGGTATGACTGACTTGCAGCCTCCCTACTGGCAAGCATCCTCTTTGAGAGTAGCAGCTTACACACTTCCTTAGCAAAAGCTCTCATGTGATGGTTTGAGGACCCATCATCACCTTACCTGGCTCAAATAAATTTTAGCTTCCATCTTTACAACTTAAAATACTGTTTGTATTGGGGCATCTGGATGACTCATTCAGTTAAGCATCTGACCCTTGATTTCAGCTCAGGTCATGATCTCAGGGTCAAGAGACAGAGCCCCAAGTAGGCTCCCTGAGTAGGCTCCTCGCTGGGCATGAAGTCTGCTTAGGATTCTCTCTCTCTGCTCCTCCCTTGCTTGTGCATGTACTCTCTCTCTCAAATAAATAAAATGTTTAAAAATATGTATTTCTTATATTTAATTTTTTTTAATTAACAGTAATAGAAATTTTGTCCTAGGAGGTGGAGGTGGGTGGGTGAATGTGATTGCTTTAAAAAAAATCTTAACTAAGAGGAACTTAACATGGCTTTTTAGATTTCCAGTGTTTGATATCTACTTTATAATGTTGCTTTATTGTTCCAACAGGTTTTCCGAAATTCTCTGTATCCGCCAGATTATTCATCCCGTTTGGATATCGTAAGAGCAAATTCAAAGTCACCTCTTCAAAGATCACTCTCAGCTAAGTGTATCTCTGGAACAGGACAGGTAAGCTAGAAACCATACATAATTTAAAGGAATTTCAGCAGCTGCCTTCAGTGTTGTTCGGTACTAAAAATGTTTCCCTTAAGTCCTGACTTCATATAACTTACCCTCCCACCTTCATACATAAAATGATGGAAGGTTACACTAGGTGCAACTCTATTATCTCTTATATACTACAGCACATAATACTCTCGAAAGCAGAACATTTGAGAGCAGAGGTGGAAAGGACAGGAAAATGCCAATCTAGAAGATTTGTTCTGCAGTATAATATGAAGAGCACAGATTCTGAAATCAAACTGCTTAGGGTTTAAAAATTCCACTATCATGACTTACTGAAAATTATATCTAAAAAAGATCTTTTGCTGAATATTATCTTAGATACAGAAGCACGCATCTTTAGGTAAGAGTCAATTTTCTCATTTCTTCCACATCCAGAAAGCCTGAGTTTTACCTGGTGTCTAGAACTGGGAAGGGTGAACAACCTTGTTCTCCAAGAAGCCATAGGAAAAATGGGCCATATGGTCTTATGTCCCAAGTAAAGGCAGCCATAAACAATACATTAACAAGTCAATTTGGCTGTTATAGTAAAAACTTTATTTACAAAAACAGGAGGCAAACTGGGGTATAGCTTGCCGACTTCTGATCTAGAGATCTATACCCTTTTTCATATCCAGCATTCAGAATTTAAAATTGAGCAAAATATTTTCAAAATTTAACTTTTAGGTAAATGTGACCCAATACCTTCTATTTTCATTTGGTTCTCCTCTAAGCATTTATTTACTTCATTATATGTATGCCTCACTCCCGCAACAAACTTAATTTTTATTATTCCAGCATAAAGTGCCTTACACGTAAGTCCCATAGATCTAGTATCACAGTACATACAAAGTTTGTTTCTATTTTGAGCTAATAATGTTACCAAAATTAGCTAACATCTGTGTAGTACTTTAAAATTACATCATTCTAGGTTTCTTGACCTCCACCTTGACTTTGAGCCAGATAATCTGGCAAGGGAATGGGGAGTAATATCCTGTGCATTCTAAACATGTTCAGCAGCATCATTAGCTTCTACCCACAAGATGCCAGTCACACACACAAACACCCCTCCCCAGATGTGACAACAATGTCTCCAGACATTACCAGATGGCCCTCAGAAAGGGCAAGACGACCCAAGTGGCAATGGTCAGGACTTAAAGCCAAGTAGTGAATTTAGTTTCTCAACTCATTCCATTTAAATCACAGTATTAAATTTTAGTATTTCAGCTGCCTAGTTGAAATATTCTTGGGAGTTTTTGCTATCCCTTTGATGATTCCACTGAAATGCCTATTTTTGTGACCCAAGAACTACTTAACCTAAAATATATTTGACATAATATCCTCAATCTGTATTTTCCTCTGAAGTATTTTATGTTATTGAAGTGCTGGTATCCAACTGGAATCAAATGATTAATTTCATATTTTTGCTCAAAAATAACATGATAAATGAATGAAAAAACTCTTTTCAGCCTTAGAATACAATAATTCATAGGGAAGTTTCATTATTAAAAATTATCATCTTCCTGAAATAAATGTTCTATGTGCTCTTCTCTATAAGGGCATATTAAAAAGATACCAAGCATGTAAAAATATTTTAAGTTAATATATTTTTTTAATGTGTTAACTTTTAACAGGTACCCTCCTGTCGACTAAGAAAGGATCAACAGGCAGAAGATGATAATGAAGAGGATGAAGACTTAGATGTTACAGAAGAAGAAAATTAATTTTCTTAAGTAAACCTTTCAGTTTTCATCTTAAGTGACTTGGAATCCAGAATTACTACACTGTAAAACTTTATACTGGCTGCATACACGTTAAACCTCAAAATGAAATCCTACTGAAAATGAAAATTAAAGGAAATTTGTGCTGACCAAAAACGAAGGTTTTAAAAAATATTACACACCAGTCATTTCAACATCCTATCCAACAGTATGTGATTTTTGTATAGGTTACATTTTAAAAAAAATTATTTCAAAAGTATTTCATATAAATGCACTATACATAGTTGAGGTCGCAATATACGTAGATGACAGAAAACAAGAGATCTAACAATTCGACTTCTTTTGCTTTCATTGCCAAAAAAGGTCTTTAGTCATTCTGATTAAATACAAATTCTATTCCATAAAGCCTTAATAAAGACAAGGGTTTTTTTTCCCTTTCCTTTTTTTCACTTTTACTACAACCTTAAGTTTCATTGTTTGGTAATTTACTTTTCAACAAGTGTTATTACTTCTGATTAAACGTTAATGGGACACTAGGGTAGCAGTGTCTTAAATTTTAGATTAAAATTTACCATAAATTTTAGATTCAAAAAGAAAGCTACATTCAGCCTGATTCTGGTTTTAAAATGAAAATGCTATCATACTAAAGAATTATACACAAAACTACAACTTTTGGAAAGCTGTAATTTGGTGGAATGTTGCCTAAGAAAACATGGAAAACCAAAAATCATTAAAAGTATAAAAATTTTACCAAACCACCATCAAATTAATGAAAGAGGATATAGTTACTTTTGTTCCTGAAAAGAATCAATTTAATCAGAGCCTTTCAGTATGTCCAGTACTTCTGTTTCTTTGGATGGGGATTGTACTTTTGATATTTCATGGATACCAGTCAGGCATATAAAAATTATGACATTTATAAAATCATCTGGGATAACCACAAAAAACAATTATTCGTAACAGACAAATAAAGACTTTATAGAAAGCTTTTTGACTTTGTTATTCATGGTTCTGTTCTTAACAAAACATTGCTTTCCTGAGAATAGTCCTAAGTGATAAAATTACTTCAGTACTTTTTAAACAAAACATTTGAAATGTTTTAAAATCCTAAATGAATTAAGACACTGAAGGTATTGCATTTTTATTTTTTGGTACTTAACTGTGGTGTTGTAGCTGGGAGGGGGAAAAAAAGAGTTATAGTATTTCTCTTGTTTATAATAGTAACTCACTTCTCTTAAGCATTAGTTGCCCTATCTATAAAGTTAAAACAGTGCCTGATATATAAAGCAGTCAGCAAATAGTTCTGATATAAAATGAATGCTCTGCCTACTTCAAAGAAAATTCTAGGGTGCCTGGGAGGCTCAGTGGGTTAAGCGTCTGCCTTCGGCTCAGGTCATGATCCCAGGGGCTGGGATCAAGTCCCATGTCGGGCTCCCTGCACAGCAAGGAGTCTGCTTCTCCCTCTCCCTCTCTCCCCTTCCTCCCTGCTTGTGCTCTCTCTCATATAAATAAAATCTTTAAAAAAAAAAACAAAAAACAGAAAACAAAAACTAGGCAAGTAACAAAGCCAGAACTAGCCTCAAGTTTTCTCACTCAGGCTTCTAAGGGGACCACTAGACCTATTATGTTCCCATTTTGAGAAAAAGTTCCACATTATGTGGCATTTCACTTTTAGGCTTCACCTTAGCTCTTATTGATATGCATTTGAGAAATGTTTTAGTCTTCCCTACGTTCCTCAAGACAGACCGAATGAACCATCTATATAATCTTTTAGCATTCAAAAATATCTTTTCTTCCTATTTTGTTCATCATGTTTGGTTATTAATTTATCATTCTCCTTAGCTATTTATAAGCTTACTAAAGAGCCATATTGATGTGCTTTTTCAAACCAAATTACCAGTTTATTCTACTAGCAATTATATTCACTATAATTAAACACACAGAAAGAGTTGGTTTCTCTTAGACTTCTTAAATCACTGAAGATTCATATAAAATGGTAGTAAATGGCTAAATACTGACAAAGTATTCTACTTCTGCAATATCCTATTATTAAATGACTAAACTACCATATATATATTTAAATTTTATTCTTATCTGTTCAATACAGGAAACCTGGATCACAGAATTGAGAAAAATTAACCTGGTTTTATGAAAACAAAAAGGTCAACCAAAGTCAAATCATATTCGATAAATAATTTTTAATTAGAAGTCAATTTGTAATGTTAGTATCCAAGAGAATCCCTGGATATATAAAAACTTTTAAAGTTAATTTGTCTTTTATGAACGATGAGCATACTAATTTTGTTTTTAACGCTATTTTTAAAGCAGCAATGTGTAAAGAAAATATCAGTTTACTCTTCAAAATATTTTTAGCATGATCTTACTAAAATTAGAAGTACCACTTAAAGTTAGTAGGCAAAAGTGTTAAAGAGCATGAACAGGAGTCAGTGGTCTGTCTGCGCTGAAATTGGCTCCATGACTTACTAGCTATGACTTTAGGCAAAGTTACTTAACCTCTAAACTTCATTATCTCACTTGTTGAAATAGACATAAGTTAATATATTCCATACTTCTTTGGGAGTAAATTGAGATTATGCATGTAAAGCACTTTTAATGCCTAGCACACAGTAAGTGCCCAGTAAATGTTAGCCATTAATATTATTATGGGTATAAAAAAAATAAATCCAGTGTTTATAAAATGCCCACACTAAGTATCAAAGAAGTCAAAATTCAATCTCATAAAAGTCTGATTATATTTAGTTATTGAATCTTTGGATACAAAGTCTTGAAATTTAAAAATGAAAAGCTAATAAAAACTACAACTTAAATGAATCATCACTAAATTCTTCCTAAAAACAAACTATATCCATTTATCAGATTCTTCCCAGCAGAAGCCTGAATGTCCTTTGTAGCTATAGTTACTTTTTGTCTTTAAGTATTTTGAGTTAATCTTATCAGTTTGGTTGATGAAATGTGAAGGAAACCATAGAACTACACATGGCACTCTATGCTACTATTATGTTTGGTCCGTCCTATCATAAATACTAAGGTAGCTGTTGAAAACTTCACAGAAGAAGCTGTAATTCTTTTTTTTCTTTATATACAAATACAAGTAAAGTTAATTAGTTGGTCTATTCAGTTGCAATTTTTTTTATTTTTATAAAACTTTGCAAAGTTATGAACATGGAAACTTCAAGAATCTCCTAAGCTTTTTACATAAGTAAACTTCAAATTCACAGTCTGTCCATTTTGAACTATTTATAATTAACGGGAGGCTTAACACAGTAATATCTCAGACAAAGAAGAGGGCATTAATTCTGCAGGCAGTTAGCAATAAAAATGCTAAACCTGAACAATCAGTCACTGACCATTTCCTTACAGTATAAGATGTAGACTACAGACTGGAAACAAAAGTGAATATAAAATTTATCTTCCCCAAATACAGCTCTATTATACAAGCCTTGAGGTTTACCCATGACATCAACAAAAATTAATGTACTCGGAATTTTCTCCCCCACTGTCCAAAAAAAAAAAAAAAAAAAGGCAGATATAATTTTAAATTAGAAAAAGTGAATGGCAATTTGCAAGCAAAAGAAAACCAGATTCACATTCTAATATTTACATTTGTTCTATTCACAAGTCAGAATTAAAATGTTTCTTTTCAATAGATCATTAAAAATAAACACTTTAAAAAAACAAATGCATTTTACTGCATCAATACTGTGGGGAGGTAACTGAATTAAGATATGCTCTCTAGAGCAACATTAACTTAACTTTGCGAGGGCCAACTGGCCTATCATTTAGATCTTTAATAGCAGCCATAGCTTCATTATAGTTTATCATAGCAACAATGGCTTCCCCTGTAGGCAATCCTTGCTCATTATACTGTATTGAAACTGAATCAGGTATGATTCTATAACCATGGAAAAAGTCTAGAATTTCATTAACATTAGCTTTAAATGGAAGATTCATTATCTTAATAGGTGTTACTCTACCTGAACTACAATTTAATTTTGGATCAGGCATAAATCTCCCCTCAGGAAAATTTCCCATACTGCGCTTTCCAAAATCAAACTTGCCACCTTCTGGGCGACCAAAATTCACAAAAGGGCGATGACTTCTAAAGTCATCAGGTGGGTTCCTGAACTCCTCACCAGGAGGTCTAAAACTGTCAGGAAGTCTAGGGTCCTCCTCTGGAGGTTCCCTGAGGTCTTCCTCCGGGAGCCTCCTGAAGTCCTCATCAGAAGGGCATCTAAAATCTTCCTCCTGGGGGCTCCTGAAGTCCTCGTCAGGAGGATGCCGAAAGTCTTCATCAGGGGGGCCTCCGAAGTCTTCATCCGGTGGGTGCCTGAAATCTTCCTCTCGGGGGCGCCTGAAATGTTCCTGCGGTGGCCGCCGGAAATGCTCCTGGGGCGGCCGGCGGAAATGTTCCTGGGGCGGCCGGCGGAAGTGCTCCTGAGGGGGCCGCCTGAAGTGCTCCGGAGGCGGCCGCCTGAAATGCTCCGGGGGTGGCCTCCTGAGGTGCTCCGGGGGCGGCCGCCTGAAGTGTTCCGGGGGTGGTCGCCTGAAATCCTCCTCTGGAGAACGCCTGAAATCCTCTTCAGGAGAACGCCTAAAATCCTCCTCGGGAGGTCGCCTGAAATCCTCCTCGGGGGGCCGCCTGAAATCCTCCTCTGGGGGCCGCCTGAAATCCTCCTCGGGTGGTCGCCTGAAGTCCTCCTCAGGTGGTCGCCTCCATTCCCCTTGGGGAAGCCGCCTGAAGTCATCCTCAGGAGGCCGCCTCCAATCCTCCTCAGGTGGCCGTCTAAAGTCTCCCTCCGGGGGCCTCCTCCAGTCCTCCTCGGGGAGCCGCCTCCAGTCCTCCTCGGGGGGTCGCCTGAAGTCCTCCTTGGGAGGCCGTCTGAAATCCTCCTCGGGTGGCCGCCTCCAGTCCTCCTCTCTAGGGTACCTGAAGTCCTCCTCCCGAGGGTACCTGAAGTCCTCCTCCCAAGGGTGCCTGAAATCCTCCTCAAGAGCTCTCCTGAAGTGTTCCTCCCGAGGGCGCCTAAAGTCTTCTGGGGAGCGCCTAAAGTCCTCTGGGGAATGCCTAAAGTCTTCTGGAAGGCTCCTATCAAGCTGTCGGAAACCCGCCTGCGTTTCCTTGAAACTGTCCAGTTGCCTCAAGTCCTCTTGCTGATGCCTAAAGTTTTCAGATGGGCCAACTGAGTATATTGGTGGATCACCTGAGTCAAACAAATGGGAACGGTCATCTCTACCACATGACTGTGAATGGTCTTGCATACTCTCAGTGGGCATCAAGGAAAAATTTACACCAAACTCCCGCATTTGTGCCTCAGATATAAGTCTTAACAATACCTCTGTCCCCAAGAATCTCCGTCGGTTTAAACGTTCAGCTTTCATGGCCTGTTCTTCTGTTTTGAATTTCACCAATGCTTCTCCGAGACCAACTCCTTTGTCATCATAAAGTAAGTAAATGTCATCTTCCGCAAGAGAAAAGTCTGCAAAGAACTTTTGCACTTCAACTTTTGTAACATCAAAAGGAAAATTTCTTATATATATACACAGTTTCTGGCCAGGGTAGCCTTCTTGAGAGTATTTTTGTGAAATGTGTCCAAGCCTCTCTTTCTCTACTGACACTGGCCTTTTGTTTTCATAACATTCAATGAACTTTAGCATTTGTTTTTTAGAAACAGGATCAATATGAACTGGACGATATTGTAAAACAGTCTTATGTAACCCCAAAGCAATGTTATAGTCTTTCAGAGTTTTGAACGTCACAAAGGCGTATCTTGTTCTTCTTTCATCTTTATATAAAAACCTAATCTGTTCATTGGTCAGATCAGTATCTCTAAAGAAATTTCTTAAATCTCTCTTGTTAATACTCAGGGACAGATTTTTTAAGTGAACGTAAAATCCAAGAGGAGAACGAGAACGTGTTCTTCTGGGAGATTTTGAATGAGATCGTTTTCGAAAATGTCGATCATTAATTCCTCTTGGTGGAGAATGTTCTTCAGTTCTCATAGGAATGTCAACCTCCTTAACTGCATTACCACCAAACTCAATCCACTGTTGTTCTGAGCCTTGCATTACTTCTATGAATCTTGAACCCATAAAACTTCTATGACATTTAAGACCTCCTGATGCATCAATACATGAAGCAAATTTTACTATGGCATCACCATTATTTCGGCCATCATGATGTTTCAAGAAAATTACGCCATCCACACACAAACCAGAGAAAAAGACACGTACATCATCTTCATTTACTAAGTAAGGCAAACCTCGCAGAAACAAGTAAGGATTCTCTGCCTTCAATGGCCGTGTCTTTCTTGGCCTTAAATCACCATGTCCTGTACCATTAGTATGAAACCCAGCATCTTGATTAATTGGAGAGCCATATCCAGAATTACTTGTTTCTTCTTTAATAGCCTCAACAAAGTTAGACAAGCTGCCAGCCCCTGACGCCCCAGATCCTGGTCGCTCTCTTCCTATGCGATCAGTTCTTTTCATTTCTATAGTCTTCTGCATTTCTGCCTTACTGCTAAGAAACAGCTCTACAGACGAATCCTTGATAAACCCTCCTGAACGACTTATGGCACGTCTTGCATCTTCATCTGTTGCAAAAATAATAAAAGCCTCCCCAATTTCCCCTCCAATTATATGCACTCCTCCATCAGGAATAGTCAATCCCGTGAAGAAGTGACGAATATCCACAGGCCCCGCAATAAAAGGAAGCCCCAGTAAACGGATGACTACAGCCATGCTGAGCTCAAACCACAGCAATAATGACCTGCAGACAGAAAGGTACACATAATAGCAAGTCTTATTTTTGAAGTACCTTATCCCAAACTAAACTTAGTAATTACGTGGTTCTTACCTTCTTCAGCATTTATAAATGAAAATAAGGTATGAGTTCACAAAAAATACTGACTGTATCTAAATTCTTAAAGAATAAACCTTCTCCCATCTAAGCATACAAATCAACTATTTCAAAGAAATATTTCGTATCACCTATCCTATACAATATGAGCATCAAAAATATCAAATCTTCTTTGTAAGTCTGCCAAGCACTACTTCACGACAAGACCAAACTATTTTCAGACTCACTTAGAAACATATCTTCTACTGAAACATGAGAGAGAGCTTTGTGGGTTAAAGAATTTTACCAACCACGATGAGTTTTACATATTTGAAAAGCCATCTATGGTCAGTATATAATTTTTGCTTATGATAATAAACGGTCTACCACCAGTGCATCACTGGCCAGAGGTAAAGTACAGAAACCAGGTGTGCCTACATGTCCTATTCTATTTTACATTTTTTTGTCAAGCTCCTGTGAAAAGCCTTAAGCTCTGGATATCTTACCTTTTTAAAATTTCTTGGAGACCTGTTAATTCTGTAAAAGCAACTTAACTGTGGAAAGAAAATGAAATATAATTAATCCGCGGACCCCGTAACTGATCTTAAACAACGCCAGATTAGGATATTCACTTCAGAAGTACCTACTAAAAGTGAAGCGATATAAGGAACCACAACTATGGGCATTACAAAACGGTCTTCTCTGTTCCAAGGGGAAATTAATCATTCTTCAGCAAAAACAAGTACAAATTCCAAGTTCCAAGTAGACATCTGCAAATTATTTTAAAACAAAAAAAAACTTCTGGAAATTAAACGGCTCCTTGATTGGAAGTGGCACGAGGAAAAGGCTGATAGAAATGTTATACATTTTGATGAGAGTGTTGGTTATGTGAGTGCATAAACTTATGAAGACTAAATGAATACAATCCTTAAGGTCTGTGCATTTCACTGTATGTAAGTTTTACATCCACTTAAAAAAAAAAGACAGCTGTTCTACAAAATGACTATTTAAAAACACCAAAAATTCCCCAAAAGCCTATCACTTCCACTCATGAAAAGACCAAACACCTAGCTCATTAAGTCCAACTCTCTTGCAATTTTCCTCCCTTTTAAAACATAAGACCAAATCAAACTAATAAGGCAATGATTCAAAATGATACAATAAATGAACAAGACACTAATGTTTTGAATTCAAAGACCAATTTTTAAAAGCAGTAAATCCAAACCAATGACTACCCCTTTGGATACAATTTTAAGTTCTACACATACAAATCACACTTCCAAACATGGCACCAAGTTTCCTGATTCTAATATAATTAAGGCAAATACTAAAATACCACTAAAATTGGAGTGCCTGGGTGGCTCAGTCGGTTAAGGATCTGACGCTTGATTTCAGCTCAGGTCATGATCTCAGGTTCATGAGATCAAGGCCCTCTTTGGGCTCCATGCTCGCACAGTTTGCTTGGATTCTCTCTCCCTCTGCCTCTTCCCACTGCATGTGCGTGCACTCTCTCTCTCTCAAATAAAAATCTTTTAAAAAATAAAATAAAATGCCTCTAAAATCAAAAAATCTCTAATACTCACTTTAAACTCCTAAAACAATTACTATTAAAGTTCATCTTAAGCCAAATAGAAAATGTTCAAATATAGAATCTTATTATGCTAACAACTTTATTCCATTTCAAACTGTCCTGCATGGAGAAAACCCAACGACAACGTAGAAAATAGAATAAAAGCACATTTATTTAAAATGTTTAGCAATTATCAGTATTAACTGCTGAAAAATCTTAATATTTCCTTAAGGAAATTTATATCTAATATTTTCAGAGATACCCGAAGTAACAGTATTTAATGTAGTTTTACTAAGTTTTTATGAGCTGCTAAATTAATAATTATAAATTTATGTTTTTAATGTGCCAATAAACACTGCTTTAATTCAGTATTTACACTTAAGTACCATTCTTCCACAAGGTGTGGTCTAAAGACATATTCTTTGAGGTTTGCAAGATTTATTTTGCTTTGAAAATGGTCCACTGATTAAACTTTTTAAACTACACACTAAACTAACAAAGATATCAAGAAATTACTTGGCATATTCTACATCTGAATTATCAATGCCAAATTGATGCTGAAAATATTAATAATGACATTTCTTATTAAAATATTTACATGGTCCATGTGTGGGGACAGGGGTAATACAGGAAATCTCTGTATCTTCTGCTCCATATTGCTGTAAACCTAAAACACTGCTCTTAAAAAAAATCCGCACAGTACCAAAAATAAAAAGTGAGTACAAGTCTGGTTCCTTCAACAAACCAATATCCACACCAACATTTAAAAAACTATAAATGGCTTCTGGAATAGTCCCCACTAAAGTTGCAAGATTCCTTCCTATGCAAACTGACTTAGCTCCTTTACTTTCAAAATATTTTAGAAAGATACACGCCATTTTGTCTTTCCTAACTCTTAACTTTTCTGCCCTTTAGATGGTAGGGAAATGTACCACTTCTATCTCTCAACAATGACACACCTAAGAGACCACCTGTACGAGACCAGTTCCCAAAATGAGCACTTTTCCTGTGGTTCCCATGTTATTTCCTTAAGCAAACTCCCCAGAAATTCAACTCTTAGAACATTACACAAAAATCGAAATACACAAAATACCCTAAGTACACTGCACTTAAATTTTTTCTACTTATGAATGCAACACAAGTATTTTTGTGTCTGTGTTGATTTAAAGTGTGTGATCTGTTAGAACTTCTAACCTATGAAAAGATGGAAGTGAGTCCTTAAAAGCTCCTTTAAGGGCAAGTCACTGAAATTAGTAAGTTCGTTTTAAATAATTTTGCTGATTTTACCGAGGATTCATCCCACTTGATCACCATTATCACTAAACAATACGAAATGTGCATCTTCTAATCAAGCCCGATAGGGAAACGAGATTAAACTTAAATAGGTATTGTCTCAGTTCTATCTGATTTTAAGTCATTTTCCAGATATGGAAGGGGAAAGAAAATGACTATTCCTTAAAACCCAGTTATGACGAAATTCTAAATGCAGGAGTTTCCCCTGCAGAAAATAATCTAGCCCAGTCCACAATTATTCTTTATGAAGATAGGCCTTTTATCCTTTTATAATGTAGATGGTTAAAATAAAAACCAAAGGCATGACGACACAGACCCATAGTCCTTAACAGGAACTGTAAATGAAGACGAATCCACACGGCACAGGATTTCCCATAACATCCATCATCCTCAAATGGGGATCATCCGAAGGCATTGCTTCTATAGCCCAAAGCCTTTGTCCATACTCCCGGGGGTCAGAGCTTCCTTCTTTCGCGCCAGGCCAAAGTTGCTACGTGGGATCCGATGCTGTCGCCAGACCTTCAGCCAAAATCAGCCTTCAAATTAACCTGGACCGCCCAACCTCCGTGCCTTTCCGTTACGCCGTCCCAAGGGCAAACATTCCACCCTAACTCGCCACGGGGTGAACTGCCCCATACCTAACTCAAACACTTTGGCCGCTCTCACGCCTAACGAGCCGGGCCTTCAACGCTTTTCTGCCACCACTGACTACGATGACATAGCAAAGAAAAAAAAAAATACCTATGAAATCCTTCGAGATCTTCACTCTTAAGAAAACTGGGCAGCGCACACACAACACCACATGGAGGCTGACGGGAGAGTCGGTGTTTAGCAAGGAATGAGGGTGCCCTAACGGCAGAAGCTACGCTAGCTCCTGGCGCGGCTGCCGGCCCCGCCTTTCCCTGTTCTTCCGTCCCCATCGCCAACCCCTCCCCACCCCCGACGCCCCAAGGGTAACTGCTTCGCACTTGGCAATAAACACACACCACTGCTGCCGAGTCGGACACACAAGGCCGGGGGCGGGGGGGGCACTCCTCGTCGCAGCAGCCTGCCCAGTACAGGTGGAGACCTCAGGGAACCTAGAAGAAGATGGCGCCCACTCTCCCCTCCGCTCCGGACAAACGGACGTACAGTTTGTCTGCCCATGCGCTCTCCAGGCGTAACCCACCACCCCGGCGCCCCGGCCACGTTTGCGCAGGCGTCTTGACGCTCACCCGCTTCCCGTTGTCAGGGGAAGAGAGGCGGTGCCCGCGAGTGCACCATCCCGCCCTGGGTTTGCTGAGCTTCTGCGCATGTTCAGATTCCAGCCAATCCGGGAGCCTCCGCCAAAGAGAGGAGAGATTCCTAGACAAAGTTCGGGGCCAATTCGTTGTGGTAATGAGAAGCTTCAATAAATAATTGCTGAGGTACGTTGGACAAACGTTCGAGATTTCCAGGAGTTAAGGAAAGAGATGCAAAAACAGAGAAAAGCTGACGATTTCTTTCTCTCTTCACCTCTGCGGTTATTGTGTAATGTAAGCATCTTCTGAAAGGCTCTTTACTAAAAGGACACAAAAATGTTAGTTTTACTGCCTTAGATGTTCGGCAGGTACGATGCTAACACACAGGGGGCTTAATAAATGCATGCCTATAGATACTAATAATTTTATGGAGCAATTTTTTACGTTTGTTGTTTCTACTTTCTAATTTTTTGAAACATGAGAGCAGATAGACCAAACTTGAAAAAATGGTAAGTGAAAAGCACAATTAGAGAACAGGGATGTTCTGTGATGCCGGCCACGTAATAGGTGATGTGGATATTGGTTTGTGCAGCTTGTGCAGCCCACCAATTTTATAACTACATGATGTATTTGTGAGTGGAGTCAAAGCTCACTAAGAAAGCAGAAACTATATCTTTACAAGTTGGAGATGAAAAAAATGAGTCTTCAATCTCTCTGATAGGATTGTGAGAAAGAAGAGATAGTCTAACAAGTGAATAAAAGGTAGTTCACGGAATGAGAGCCACCATTTACTCACTTGAGCAAATTATTTAGCCTCGCCATGCCTCAGTTTCCTCATCTGTAAAATGGGGATAATAGCCTCTACCCCATGGGGTTGCCATAAATATTAAATGAGTTAACATATGTAAAACCCGAGACTAGGCAAGTATTAGTGGCTTGTTTCAAATGTCAAGGTGATCCATATACAAGCAAAGGATAGCACTTTGGAAAGCTAGGCTCACTGAGTAGATAGCATTTATCTTGATTATTTCTCATAGTCCAGTTTGGTCCTAGGGGAACCTGACCTCAAAAGCTAAAATTTATAGAGGGCTTACTATGTGGCAAGCCCTGTGCATTATCTCATTGTATTCTTACAACCACTTTCAGAAGTAGGTACTATTATTTTTCCTATTTTACAGATAAGGGAAACTGGAACATAAAGGATTGCACAGCTTGCTCAAAGCTACAGAGATAGTGCAAGGTAAAGCCAAGAATTGAACCCTGGTCATTTGCCCCCAGAGGCCACAGGGGGAGGATTCTGTCCTTTGAGGCAGACTCCCTTTAAACAAGCACACAGAACCAACACTCCAGAATGTCAATATTGTCAATATTAATTCACAAGAAGAAACACTGGTAAAGTGGACCTGAGATCAACTCTGGCTGACCAGCACTTTTCCTGGCCTGTATATGCTCTCCATATGAAATTAAATGCTCAGAGGGTTGTTTGCTAAACATGGAAATGGAATGAGGAGGTACCTAATCTCAAAAAGTGGTTCTCAGTTAAACGGTACTTGGAAGCATTCTCACCTGTGTTAACAAAAATAATAGCTATCATTTATTGAGTGCTTACTATAAAGCTAATCTGAACAAGTGTGCTAGGTCAGACTCTCTCTTTTGGACAAGCTTAGGTATTGTCAGCCTCTTTTACTCTTTGGGGATGACTATTCCCTTCTACACACACATACTTTTCTCCACAAACAGGACACTATAGTGAATGCCTGTCTTTTCTAGTCTGCCTTCTGCCTTTCTCAGATAATACCATTACAGTCAAAACCAGAAAATTCCAGTTGAGGTAATTGGGTTTAATTACATGGCATTCTGGTTATTGGATAGTTTCTTGAACCTTTAGTATGTCAACATGGAAACCTAATCATTTTAGAGAACAGAAAGAAAAGTAAGTTTCTGGAACAACAAAACAGAAGACTATATCCTAAAATATGGTAACAACACTGAGCCATGAGCATTCCATGGCTCTGCCTGGGCATCTAGCCTCTCCAAGCTTTTTACATCTACATCACCCCCTACCCTCCTGAATGATTTTGCTATCAGTTTTTAGCAGCCCTTCCAAGCTCTTCAACAACTACAAGAACAGCCTTTCGTCACTTGGTCTTAAAGATTCCTTGATTTTCTCAACTGCAAAGACCTTTATTCCTCTTGCACACTTTGACTTCCGTTCAATTCAACTGGCATTTATTGAGCACAGACTGTGTGTAAAGCACCTTGCCAAGGCTCCTGAAAGACTGGGGTGAAGAACTCACAGTCCCCTTTCCTCAAGAAGCTTATACTATAGCAGAAGAGACAGGGCACATGCCATCACACACAGGAGGGCATATAGAGCATGGAGATTAAGACTGGGCTCTTGAATCAGGCAGATCCAAGTTTAAATCCCAGCTCTGCCACTTCATGACTGTGAACAATTTCCTTATCCTTAAACTTGTCCATTTGTAGGGTGAAGATAACAGTAATCACCATTCAGGGCCATTTTTGAGGACTAAATGATACAGTGCTTATAATTTCAAAGACAGAATGTAAGGAGAAAGCCAAAAATATAATATATGATATGATATGATATGATATATGATATGATATAAAATAATAAAATAAAATCTAGAAGACTTTGTGTTGGAGGAGGCAGTATCCTGCATGTAGTCTTTCAGCCCCCTCTCAGCTGCATAAGAATGAGCTTTGGGTCTGGAACACTTCTTTGCCAAGAGTTAAAGACCCCACACAGACTGCTCCTGGCCTGTCACCTTCTGTAGGGTTATCCTTCCTTGTTTTGGGCTCACTAACTACTCTTGTCTGTGTTTCAAGTATGTACATTATGTGTCACTTGGTTAACCCACTGTTATATCTGTCCCCTGAGGAGAGAGGCCAGGTTGCTTCCACTGCAGCATGAGAGGGGTGTGGCACATAGGCCATTTGCCTTGTGTCAGTGGCCAGGAGAGACCCATTGGCCATGAGGGACTGACACCACGATTGAAACTGATCCTGCTCTATCCCTTCCCTATGTAAGTAAAGTGTGGTCCATCCAGTGTTTGACTACATTTTATTTCCCTTGGTGACTCCAAAACCAAGATGCAACGGGCAGAAATGTTTGGAGTCCTCCCCTGAGACTGGTTACTGGTGCATGTAACACAAAAATTTTGTGGACACAAAAAAATTCTGTCTCTTATGACTGGCTAGAGCCTACTCCAGGCTTAATCCACATTGGTCCTCTGCCCCCTTCCCAGGGATGAAATGAGAGGAGACAGCATTGAGATCCCCTTAGAGTTTAGAAGATGATAATAAACTAGAGAATGAAGGAATGTAGCACGTTTTTCCACTGCAACAAATGTGTATTAAATGTATTATGCACAACTCCAAGTACTAAGGAGACAATGGGGAACAAAATTGGACATGATCCTTACTCTCATAAATCTTGTCATACAGGAGAGGACAGGAAAACTAGCAAAAGAATTATTCAACTAAATGTAAATTTACAGCAGGGACAAGAGCTATAAAAGGGAAATACATGATGCCGTGAGAGTATTTCACAGAAGGGCCTGGCCTGATTACAAAAGGCAGGAGGAGTTTCTTAAAGAAGTGGCAGATGAGCTGGAGGGAAAGGGGAGAGTTAATGAAGTAAATGGAAATTTCCAGGGAGGGGGAGGAAAGAGGGGTGGTCCATGCAAAGAGGTACACAGGCTTAGCAGCATTTAGAGAGCTGAAAGAAGACCAATGCAGGTAGAATGCACAGGAGTGCACAGGACAATGAAAGGATACAGGAAGAAGTCAGACCCTGCTGGGAGTTGGGGTTCATGCTCAAGACTTTGAGCTTCCCCCTGGAAAAAAACAATTTAAGCAGAGAGGTGACATACTAGACTTGCATTTCAAAAGATTACTGCAGCTGAGGTATGGAGAATGGATTAGAAGGTGGCAAGAGTATGTGTATGAGGACAGGTTAACAGGTTTTTTTTATTTCCAGTTTAAGGTGACAGTTTGAACACAGGTATTTACTTCCACTCCTTCCAGAAATCCTAATAAAATAATAGAAAAGGAACTTTTGAAAGAAGCAAAAACTGACACGAATGCAGATACTAGAGTAGAAGGCAACAACGATAAAACTTTTTGAGCAGGAAACAGATGGATAGGTCTTTTGTGAATCCAGGAGGGCTGACTCCTAAATTGACAGAAAAGCTAAGAAGCAACCTGATATAAATAAGTCCTAAAAGCCTTAGAAGTCCTCAATATCTTCTGTTGGGGAAGGAGGTGAAAACAGTTGGTTGAACATTAATTTGTAAAGCCCTAAAGACCCTCACTTAAGACTCCTTCTTTCCAGTACCAAGAAACCTCTCTATCCCCCACTACAGCAGAAGACTGAAAGTTTATTCTCTGGAAAGAGTATGACTGGGGGACAATGGGTACAAATGAGATCAAGGGTTCTATTATATAAAAGAAGGATAGTATGTTAATGATGAAACTGAATTATGAAACTCACACCCTCTTTCCCCACTAAACTGGGCAGCCAGGCTTAAATTCTCCAGGAAGAAGGTTCTTTCTGGAGAATCTGATCAGCACAACAAGAGACAAGAAAGAAAAAATACTGACATGGGTGAATGCCCAAAGAAACAGCCCAGGCAAATCACCCTACACATTGTAGCCCAGTGAAGAAGCCCCACTTGTCCTTCCCTTGATCTTAGCCAAAAGTGATTCCCAACTGTCCTTGTAGAGCTTCCTATTAGCTTTTTAGTGTGCCCCAGTCTAATATGCATACATTACATATATAAACATACATATACATAGATATAATACACATAATATAATACACATAAATAACAAAGGGTCACCAGATTTATGAGTAAATGCTCTCATACAAAACATAACTTTGAAAAAACAGAGATTGTGCAGACAGAAGAAAACTTTGAAACACTATCATTTAATATACTCAAAGAAATAAAATATTGCATTCATGAAAGAATACCAGAATGTTATAAATGAGATATAGTCAGAAAATAAAAAAGAGCTCTTAGAAATTGAATTAATATAGTGGAAATGAAAAATTCAAGGGAATGTTTGAAAATTTTCCAGAAAGCAGAGCAAAACAAAATAAAATGGAAAAAATAATATAAGAAAATTAGAGAAACAGTCTAGGAGGTCCAATATCTGAAAATAGGGTATCCAGAAAGAGAGAATAGGAAAAAATGAAAGATATTCAGAGGAACAATTAAAATCCAACAAGTGTTCAACACAAAAAAAGACAATGAAATTCCCCTGGGGCGCCTGGGTGGCTCAGTCGAGTCTGACTCTTGGTTTCAGCTCAGGTCATGATCTCAGGTTTGTGAGACAGAGCCCCACACTGGAGTCTGCTTGAGATCCTCCCCCTCTGCCCCCAACTCATGCACGTGCTTTCTCTCTCGCAATTGCTCTCTCTCTCTCAAATAAATAAAATCCTTTTAAAAAAATACAATGAAATACCCCAAGACACATCACTGTAAAATTAAGAAAAATGAGGACAGAGGAACATCCTCAAGACTTCCAGAAGGTAAAAACAAATTTAAACACAAAATACTAAGAATCAAAATGGCAGATTTTTCAACAGCGATGTTAGAAACCAAAAGAAAAGGAAGCAGTGCCTCCAAAGTTCTGAGGGGATTTTTCCAAACTAGAACTTCATACCCAAGTAAACTATTAAGTAACTGTGAAGGAAGAATAAAGATATTTGCAGATATGCAGGTCTCAAAAATTTACATCTTATACATATTTTATCAGGAAGCTGATGAAGTATTTACTCTATCCAAAGAAGGAAGTAAACCAAGAAAGAAGAGAATATGCAGTACACATAACTTGAGATCTCTCTTGAACATCACTCCACTTTCCTCTTCCAGTTTAATAGATTGCATTGTCTTTTCATTCTTGGTTTATGTCCTTTAGAGGCCACATAACAGTGCTTAAGAACATAGATGCCTGAGGCGGGCCTGGGTCAGTTAAGCATCTGCCTTCAGCTCAGGTCATGATTTCAGGGTCCTAGGATCGAGCCCCATGTCAGGCTCCCTGCTCAGTGGGAGTCTGCTTCTCCCTCTCCCTCTGCCTGCCACTCCCCCAGCTTATTTTCTCTCTCACTCTCTCTGTCAAATAAATGGATAAAATCTAAAGAAAAAAAAACAGTGAAATATTACCTCACACCTGTTAGACTGGTTATTATAAAAAAGGAAACAAATTTTGGTGAGGATGTAGAGAAAAGGAAACCTCTGTGTGCTGTTGGTGAGAATTTAAATTGGTACAGCCATCATGGAACCCTCTATGAAGGTTTCTCTAAAAATTAAAAAGAGAACTATTATATGATCCAGCAATTCTACTTCTGGGTATTTATCTGAAGAAGATGGAAACAGTAACTCAAAAAGATATATGCACCCTCACACTCATTGTAACATTACAGTAACCAAGATATGGAAACATTGGAAACAACCTAAGTGCCCAATGATGGATGAATGAATAAAGAAAATGTGATTATACATACATATATAAGAATATTATTCAATCATAAAAAAGAATACAATCTTGCCATTTGCAACAATATGGATGGACCTTGAGGCATTATGCTAAGTAAAGTTAAGTCTGACAGAGAAAGACAAATACTATATGATCTCACTCGTGGAATCTATCTAAAAAATGACCTAGGGGCGCCTGGGTGGCACAGCGGTTAAGCGTCTGCCTTCGGCTCAGGGCGTGATCCTGGCGTTGTGGGATCGAGCCCCACATCGGGCTCCTCTGCTGTGAGCCTGCTTCTTCCTCTCCCACTCCTCCTGCTTGTGTTCCCTCTCTTGCTGGCTGTCTCTATCTCTGTCGAATAAATAAATAAAATCTTTTAAAAAATAAATAAATAAATAAATAATGACCCCAAAAGCCCCAAACATAGATACTGAGAACAGATTGGTGGTTTTCAGACGTGGGGGGTAGAGAGTAGGTGAAATGGGTGAAGAAAGTGAAAAAGTATAAACTAGAATAATTAAGTCACAGCATGGTGACTATAGTTAATAAAACTGTATTGCATATTTGCAAGTTGCTAAGAGTAGATCTTAAAAGTTCTCATTACAAGAAAAAAATTTTGTGACTATATGGTGATGGATGTTAACTAGACTTACTGTTATGATCATTTCTCAATATATACAAATACTGAATCATGTTGTACACTGGAAACTAATATAATGTTATATATCAATTATACCTAAATAAAAAAGCAAAATAATTGATAACATTGAAAAATTAAGGTTTAAAATAGGTCATTGCTGTAATTCATATGGGTGAAGGTAGCACTTTAGGATGATAGTGATGTAGAAGTTAAGAAAAGTAAAAGAATTCAAGAGATATTTGGGCAATTAATTCAAGAGCTATTTAGAAGATAAAAAAATCAAGAAGTTTAGACTGAAATGGGAAGATGAAGAAAAGCATCAAAAGCGACTCTTAGATTTTTGGTCTGTATTATAGGTGGGATGATGTTGCCATTAACTGAAATATAAAACACTGGAAGAAGACAAGGTTGGAGGTGGGGGAGAGATGGAGTTCATGGGTTATTTTTGGACACCTTGAATTAAAGATGCTTCATTCCACCCAAATGGAGTTTTTGAGCAAGCAGTGGAAGTTCTGTTCAGAGCTCAGGAAAGATACTTGGCTTGGATATAAATAAATACGTGAGTCATCTGCAAAAAGTGGTCAATGATGTCAAGGACATGGTTGACATCATCCACAGGGAAACCAAAGTATGTGAAGAGACATAGGACTGAGCCTTCAGGGATTCTTCATATAATAGTTAGGTAAAGGAAGCTGAGCCAACAAAGGGCAAAGAGCAGGAATAACCAGAAAATTTATTCTAGAAATAACCTGGAGAAAAACTGGGAGAATGTTCCATCATGGAAGCCAAGTTCAGCATAGAACATATTGAATGTGATGCAGCAGTTCTAGTAGGAACTAGAGTAACACCAAGAGTCTGAAGATTGGGAAAGAGAGCAGGGCTTACCACACAAAGTGCCCTGACCGTAAGATCTTGATCTCACTAATTCCCTTTTCTGACCACAACCTCCATTTCTGCACTTTGCATTTTTTTTATCACATTCTTTGTAACATTTTAATTAATTAATCCCCCTCATGGGCTTACTTGCCTTTCCCTTTTCTTTATTCATGCCCAGGAAAGCACAGCCAGGGATTCAAGAGCAGCAGTAAAGAATCAGGGTCAAAAGTTTGCGCTCTGGTATCAAACTACCAGAGTTAGAATCATGATCTGAGCATGACCTTAAGAAGTCATATATTGCTTTCTAAGTCTTGGTTTTCTCATCTGTAAAGTAGAAGTGATTATAATGATCCCAATCTTGTTAAATGAGATACTGCAGTGCCTGACACATGAAAACAAGCAATTAATATCAATTATTTAAATTATTATATGGTCTCAACTCCCACAAACAGGTAATTCCTATAACTTTTTTTAAAGATTTTATTCATTTATTTGAGAGACAGAGAGAGAGTGAGTGACAGAGAGAACGAGCAGGGGTGGGGAAGGGCAGAGGGAGAGGGAGAAGCGACTCCCTCCCATGCAGGGAGCCCGCTGAGGGACTTGATCCCAGAACCCTGGGATCATGACCCGAGCCAAAGGCAGACACTCAACCAACTGAGCTACCCAGGTGCCCCAATTCCTATACCTTTAATTTCTACCTTTAATTTTTTTCTGTATTCAATAAGAAGCTTTTATCTGTTCCCAGACATTTCCTATCTTCCTATACTGTCACAATCCACCTAGTCACCAAGGTCAGAAACTGAGTGATCCTTGTTTTTGTTTCTTCTCTTTTGTTTCTTTGTCCAAGTCATAACATTCTCGTGATTATTCCTCCTATACAGCTCTTCCATTCATCCTCTCCTGCCTCTCCCTTCTTCCATTGCCCTAATTTTGTTAATGTAGGTAAGACATGGCGCAGTATCTATCTCACTGTAGGTGTTCAATAAGCATTTGTATACTCTTTGAACGCATCCTCTCATGGTTTTTGGTACACTCCATAAGCTGACATTAAACCATGTTCTCCTAGTCCATCCACTTCTAAGGATAATTCTCTCAGATTTTAGCTGGGTGATACTGGGTATGTCTTTGAGCCTGATAAATGCACTGTCTATTCATAGGGCTTTAAAAAGATTGAAATAATGCATGTAAGAGGTTTAGCATAATACATGACACAGAGAAAGCATTTGCTTTCATTTTTTTAAAGAAACAGTGGAAATATCTCTGGTTCAGCTCATTTTCTTCTTCCTGTCTTAAATCTGAATGTTGATATCTGGTGTAAGGGAAGCACACTGCAACTAAGAGGGAAAAGCCAAGAAAACTACAGCGATGACTGTCTGACATCATTGAATGAAGACCAGTGACCACCTATATCTAGACTTCTCATGTTTGTTTCTGTTTAAGCCATTGTGAACTGGCTTAAACTACCTGATCTATTTACTTGCAGCAAAAATATCCCTCATGATACAGTGTCAATTTACTCTTAACAGTTTTAGCTAACATTCTTTCTGCTATCCTTGTAAGCAGTTTATACAGATGAACCCACAGTATCTACAGTTATGGCAAACCTAACTGTATTTTGAATCCTTTCACTACAACTAAGCGTTTTATTTAGCTCTTTGGAGCAGTTTTGTCAGGTAAAGTGCCCAAAGGTCTTAGACAATCATAGTTTCACTGTCTGTGGTATACAATGTCAGCATCATCTTGTTAACTAAAGGCAATAGGTTTGTCCTACATGTGGAATGCCAGAATCTTTCTCTGTCTATTCTACAAAGAAGCCACTTAATAAATTGAAAAGATAGCAGGTTGTGGAGTTGGCCAGATGGAGATAAATTCTAGTCCCACCACTTCCTAAAATGTAACTTTCTTCATCCTCAAGGTGTTGTTGTTGTTCTTCTTCTTCTTCTCCTTTTTTTTTTTTTTTTGGTTAAAGGATAAAAAAAGGATACAATTCCCTCAAAGGACTGTAATGAAGAATTAAGATGAATGCTGCCAAGAACTTAGTATAGTACATGGTGTGGGACACAAGGAAAACCATCATGAAAGGGAGCTCTTTTATTGCTTTAATTACATAGTAGGCAATGAGCAAATATCCCTTCCACAGAGCATATAACAGTATGCACTTAATTAAAGAAGACTAGAATTAAAAATCACCCATACAAAGCTTTTGCAGATTAATCTCAATAATTCTGACCATACCCTTTCTGAGTACCCATTAACATTTGTATAGTCACATGTATTTTTTTAAATCTTATTCGTGATTTTCACTACCAACTAGACACTGCAACAATGCATAGTTACTCAAAAACACTTTTTAGAATTCATCTTTAAGGAAGAGTTTTCAGAACCTATTTCTCCTGTGTCCTGTATCATAGATATTAGTGACTTGAGTGAATGCTGGGAAGGCCACATGAGAAATACTAGGCCTCTAGTATACTAAGCCATCTAATTTAACTTAGATGCATTTTCCATATGCATTAAGAAGTGTGTGTGTGTGTGTGTGTGTGTGCGCGCGCACGTATGTATTTTCCTTAATAGTGACAAATCATTTTTATTACGAAAAAATTTTTTGAGAAAGCCAAAAGTTGTTTCAAGCTATTACTGATGAATAATAAGGTGGCTAAAAATTATGCTGGGTAATTATATTGGGAGAGTGAAGGTGTGAGAACAAAATAAAACAGTAAAAAAAAAAAACAGAAGTGAGATTTAAATATTAAAGCATAAAATTTTCTTTTAAGATCTATAAACTGGCTCTAAAGGTAATTCTAAAATGTTTTGAAGATAACAGCCTGCAAGGGTGCTTGCTTTGAAAGGCAGCATTAATATATGCGTAAATTTGGTTAAAAAGTAGCTTCCTTCATTATTCACAAAAGACAATCTCATTATATATGCATGATTTCCTTTATCCACAACAAGGAAACTAGAAACCCAAAGAAAAGATCTGCCAGGAAAGATCTTTTTTGAGTGTTTAAGCTAGTCTTCTAGCATTGCAGATTTCAAATCAGCGGGCTTTTTTCTACTTTTTTGACAAACGTATTTTGACAAATACATTGTTGGAATGACTCCTTTAACGCGAAAATGGCCTGATCTGAATATATTCTGACGTAAACATCATTCAAAAGCGTAATGAAACAACTTACTCGTAACTTGTGTGATACAATCAGATACTGTCTTTGCTGTGGTGTTCTCTTTTCCGACCCCCTAAACTGATATCACATCCCGGTAATGCGTCGCGTCTCAGAGTTTGAAACACATTTTAAACAGCTAGTTGCACCCGCCAGCCTACAGGGTTGGCTTACCTCCCTAACCCACCCTTTCCCAGACCAGCCAGCTTCCGCGGCTTTGCTCACCTAGCAACCAGGCAGCGACGCAGACACTTCCGGAACCCCAGGTGGAGTTGTCCAATCGGCTCTACAGATTCGCCGCAGCGACTGATGGGGCGCCAGAGGCTGCGCGGCGGCCGGCGTCTGCACCATGGTGACGGGCGGCGGTGGGGCCAGGATGGCCATGGCGGCTTGGTCTGTCTTATCCGCGGCGGCCGTGAATGTATTCCTCCTGTGGGTCTTTCCTCGAGTCTCACGTGCCCAGACCTTCTCCTTTCCATTCCTGCAGCCGGAGTCGTGCGGCCACAGCCAGTACTTCGATATCTCCGCGCTGTCCTGTGTCCCGTGCGGAGCCAACCAGAGGCGGGACGCCGGAGGTGAGACGGTTCAGGGTGGGCCTTAGCTAAAGTTCCAACACTCCAGCCCTGTTGCTGCCCCCAGTCCCCGGCGTCTCTGAAACACCTTTTCGTCTGCGGGAAGATGTTTCAGGAAAGTTAACCGCCAGTGCCTGAGAGATGGGTTTCCTTGGAGGATTGCAGCTTGCACACAGATGAGGTTGGGGAACCCAGAGTAAGCTACCGGGTGAGCCAAGAGTCAATACTGAATTTCTCCGCGCCAGTCTCCTACTTCTCATCAGAGGGGTCTTTCGGGAGGCACCTGGAAAGTCGCCTACCAAAGACAGAAAAGAAATAGAGAAGTAACGCAGTGTAGAGGAGTAGGTCACAGGACAGGTTGGGGAGGGAATGAAATGAACGCTTATAAACTTTGTTAGCTCTTTATCTAGCTTTTCAAATCACAGAAACCTAGAGCTAGAAGGGACCTTAACCAGGATCAGGTCCAGTCTTCTCATTTTACAGATAAGGAAATAGAAGCCCAGTTGATGTTGTAATATCTTCTTTGTCACCTAAATTGTGGATTGGAAGAATTGGTGTCTGTTTGTCCTCAGTTTCGACCCGTGTGTTTCCGCTATATCGTGTGTCCTTAATACAGATTTCCTTAGGACTTATACCCTTTATTATTGAATATTACTAATTGCCCTTGAAGTCTCTTTAGATTAAGCTTATTTCTTTTTTCTTGAAACTTCCATTATGTGGTCCTAGTTCTCACTGAAACTGCTCAGAATAAGACTTTTTCCATATTCTAAAGTCTAGGATGTTTTCAATCTTGATTTGTTAACTTTCTGCCATCTTCAAATCTGGTATATCCTCATTTAAGCCATCACATAAGACTGGTCAGGCTCCTCAGGTGAGGAAATATGAATGAGAAGGCGCTTCACACTCTTAAAGTGTAAGGTCTTAGCTTCATACTTATGAACCCAAATATCGCATGCATTCTACCACATAGATTCCTGTGGGATCTGTTTCCACTTGATGTCTCCTTAGAAAATGTTGTCCTTACCTATCCAGTAAGTTGAATAATGGTTATCTTATAACATCTACTGTCTGTCCAGAGGAAAACAGTGATTTATTTGAATCAAGGTAACTTTGCTAATAAGGTTTTGTTTTGACAAAGTAAATTTGAAGTCATTGAATATGTGTATGGTTGGATGAAATAGAACTGTAAAACTTCTCATAACAGTTAATGAATAGTTTGATTATTAAAATTAAAGTTCAGTACTTTAATAGTTCAGTTACGCCTGCAGTTAAAGTGGTAGCAAACAGAATACCTACTGTGTGCCATACACATTCTAAGACCTTTCCATATAACAGCTCGTTTAATACTCATACCAACCCTATGAGGTAAGTACTGTTATTGTCCCCATTTTGGCGAAGTGGAAACCTAGGCACAAAGTTCAGTAACTTGCTCAAGTTCACACAGTTAAATAGCAGAATTAAGATTGGAACCCACATAGTATGTTTCTGGATTTGCTCTTAACAGATATACTGCTTTTCAAGATCTTAAGAATATTGAAAGTTTCCCTATCTTGGAGTTTTATTTTTATTTACTAAGGTCAAAATTGGCTCTTTTCTTTTTAGGAACTTCATGTATGTGTCTACCAGGATTTCAGATGATCTCTAATAACGGAGGACCTGATTTTATTTGTAAAAAGTGCCCAGAAAACATGGTACCAAATATTTACTTTAAAATAATTTTACTGTAAAAGGTAGTAAATTGAATGTCTTTATTTATTTTAAATATTTTATTTTTTCATTTTAGAGAAAGCACAAGTCAGGGGATGGGCAGAGGGAGAGGGAGAGAGAATCCTTGAGCAGACTCCCTGCTGAGTGTGGGACCTCACGCAGGGTTCAATCTCAGTACCCTGGATCATAACCTGAACTGAAATCAAGAGCCGGCCGCTTAACCAAATGAGCCACCCAGGCACCCCTTAAATGTCTTTATTTTTTAAACTATGTTTTAATGCTGTACTCTAATATGTTCCCAAACTTTAAAACTATTAATTTTGTTTTTACTAGAGTAAATTTTGAGTGATCAGTGAAATTTTATGCAAACTTGGAAAAACAAATGTATTGCCTTAGTTTTTAAAATCTGAAATTTAAAAAAACACAAAGCTGTGAAAATTTGTGTCTTTATATTTTCTCATAGAGTAACTCAGTGTTTTTATAACGATAATATAAAGAGCAAGTTGCGATGTCTGTATATTTTGACTGGTACAGATTGAGTTCTGTGTCTTGGACCTGTTGTGTGAACAGTTTTATAACAATTCACGTTCATAATGATACCTAAGTCGTGATAAGTTCACGAAATGCCAATTGCATCATTAAATGGGTTAAATATTATCTATTGCTGTTTTGTTAGTCATTATATCATAATTTTTGGAAAATTAGCAAATTAATTACTATATATCATGATTCTTAATTAACAGAAATACATTTTCTAATCATCTTCAATAATTAGGAGTCTTTGGGGTACTTGGGTGGCTTATGGGGTGGCTTAGTCGGATAAGCGTCTTGCCTTCAGCTCAGGTCATGTTCCCAGGGTCCTGGGATTGAGCCCCATGTCAGGCTCTCTGCTTAGTGGGAAGCTTGCTTCTCCTCCCTCTGCCTGCTGGTCCCCCTCCTTGTGCTAACTCTCTTTCTCTGTGTCAAATAAATATAGTCTTCAAAAAAAAAATAGAGGAGTCTTTGTGAGGCAGTTCTTTTATAGTACTTTTGTGTCTTATTATCTAGATAAAAAAATTGAATCTTGCAATTTAATAGTTTAAATTACTATTAAATTAATTACTATTAAGTTAATAGTTTAATTTACCAGTTGTCCTAATTTCTGGCTAATTTGATTTAATTTATAAGTTTGATTATTACTCTATGATTATTACTTTAATACTTATTTTATACTTTTGGAAATATTGACCATTGCTGAATTATCAATGATAAAAAGCTGCTAATATGAAATGGCTGCAAAGCAAATTTATTTTTCAGTGAAATTACAAAATGATCGTAATTTTTAAATAGTCCTCTATAATGTACTGCCAAATATAAGAGCATTTCTTGATATAGCCAGTCTTTTCAATCAAAATTAAAAATAATTTCTTATTGTTTTGTTATTACCATTTGTTCTCTATTCATTTTGGTTACATCCATATTTGTTTTTGCCCCAGGTTTAGGAAAAACCATATGATATAATAAGTCCAATTTTGAATGATGTCATATTTTATCAAAAACTTTATTAATACAAACAATGGATAGAAAGAAATATCTTTATAATTTAACTTTAACAACTTTATTTACATGTTATTCATATACCATAAAATTCACCCATTTTGAATCATAGCTTAATTTTTAAAAGCTAATGTATTTGGATTATAAAAATTAGAATATGTTAGAACAGGTAAAACCAAACTATTACTTGGCTATCTGTTGATTAAATCCTATTGAATTTTGTTGTGTTTTATCTTTGTAAATGGAAAAACTGAATGACAGTATTAACTTTGAAAGTAAGGACTCATTTGAACTGAAAATCATGAAGAAGAAAGAACTGTTGCCCAGAGTTAACAGTAGTCAGTTCATAGTGATAATGTATAACTTAATTTTGGAACGTAAGGACAGTTTGGCTATCCAGGAAATTTTTATGTGGCTCATATGTGCATGATTTATTTGAATATTGACTACAAATTATATCCTGTTGTGGCTTTTTGGATTTACATCACCAATTAAGAAGGAGAAATTTAATTTAATATAATTTAATTTAGTTTAGTTTTGTTTTGTTTTAATTTAGAAAGGTGTTACTGAAGATGGCTGGAATTGCATCTCTTGCCCTGGTGGTTTAACTGCAGAAGGAAAATGCCACTGTCCCACTGGCCATATTTTAGGTAAGAAGTAGCTTCTTTATGAAAAAGTAATGAATCTTCACTTATGCTGTTTTTGATAAGGACATTAATCGAAATAGCTAGGTGAACAGTATTTATATTATCCAAAATTTAATGATATTTAAGACAAAAGCAGGCATTGGGAAGAGAATAAAAAGCTCCACCTGATTAAAAAAAAATTTTTCTCAGGACGCCTGGGTGGCTCAGTCATTTAAGTGTCTGCCTTTGGCTCAGGTCGTGTTCCCTGGGGTCCTAGGATCAAGTCCTGCCTTGGTCTCCTTGCTCAGTGGGGAGCCTGCTTCTCCCTCTGCCTGCTACTACCCCTGCTTGTGCTCTTTCTCTCTCTTTCTCTGAAAAGTGAATAAATAAAATCTTAAAAAAAATAAAAAAAACATTCTTTATAATGTATGATTAGATTGATACTTCCTTAAAATAACATGATAAAGTGTATATATGTTTCAGCTCAAAAGCCAACATGATGCTTAATAGGGAGAAATGATAAGCATTTCTATTAATGTTAGGACCCAGATAAAGATGTAAACTGTGCACTTAGGTAAATGAAAGAAATAGGTGGTAGAGTAATTAAAAAGGAGGTAAAAATCATTAAAAATTGGTTTTTGATTTGATTATATGGTTAGAAAACCCAAGGGAATTACTAAAAATTATAAACAATAAAGGGTTTGGATACAAAATTATTTTCCAAAAATTAGTAGCCTTCTTCTATCTAAACAACACTTCTTTAGAATGTATGAAGGAAGAAAAAGATCTCATCTGCAGTAACAACAAAAAGAAAAAAATGCCAAGGCATAAACTTCAGAAGAAATGTATAAGATAAATCGAAGAAACCTTAGAATGCTCCTGCAGGATACAAAAGTAGGCTTTAATAAGTGAATTACATACCATGTTCTTGGAGAGGAAAATTAAACATTACAAAGATGTCAGCTCTTCCAATACCAGTCTACACATTTAATGGATCCCTCATAAATTCTACTAGGATATTGTTTGTCTCTTTTAGAGACTACACAACTAATTCTAAAGCTTTTCTGGAAAAAATGTGAAAAACCAAGAAAATGATGAAAAAGGAGAGAGGAAATAACCCTATCAGGTATTATGCACATTTTATAGCCACTGTAATAACATGTATGGCTGGCATATGGATTACACATACTGATGAATGGAACTTAAAGTAGAGAATCAAAATAGATCCAATTTCAAATGGAATGTGATATGTGATAAAAGTGGCATTTCATGTCAGTGGAGAAAAGACTGTTTAATAGATGGTGTTGCGGAAACTTGGAAAATACTAAGTTGGGTTTCTAACTTATTTCTTAAAGAAAAATAAATTTCAGGTTAATCAAATATTTAAATATTAAATATGATTCTATAAAAGATCATAAAAAATAGGCAAAATTTTTCTAGTCTTGGAATGGAATAGGCCTAAGTTTGAGGAGAAACCCAGAACCTACAGAAGGAAACATTGGTATATTTGACTAAATATAAATTCTAAAATATCATATGGTCTTTGACCCATTTTCCCAATGCTGGTTCTCTGTTAATTCCCTTAGCCCTAAAGTAATTGTTATCATTTTGATGTGAGTTCACATACATGTTTGCATGTCTTTTTCCTTCTGGAACCTTTTTTTTTCCTGTTTTTAAAGTATACATTATAGCCATTAAGAAATATAACTATTATTTTTATATAAATGTTTCATACCAAAAATATTGTTCTACAGCATACTTTTTTCAGTTGCCAGTATGATCTATTAGATTACCTCATTTTATTTAATCTACCCCATAGTATTTCATAGGTTGAATATGGCATCATTTTGCTATTGTGAATATTTAGGTTTTCAAACAAGTAATGCTTCAGTAAATACCCTTATACACATGTACGAGTATTTCTGTAGGTTAGGTATCTAAAAATGAAATTGTACTGTTGAAGGGTATGTGAATTTAATTTTAATAGGTGCTGCCAAAAACTCGGTAAGTTGTAGAAACATGTCAGCTATCTATGAAATTACTTGTTTCTGCATATCCAGGAACATACGGGTAAAAAGTAAAAAAAAAAAAAAAAAACTTGAGGAAAAAACACTAATTTATTATTATGATTTGGAAAATTAGTTTTTGTATTTTTTTATGCGGGAATGAGGAAGTCTTCACTTTTCTATACCTTGTTTTGGTGGTGTTTGACAAGCCTCTTCTGCAAATCAGGTATTTTGCGAATTATTAGAATAATAATTAAGAGCGGGCTCTACAAAGTATAAAGAAGCTTATATGCTGACTTTGAGTTACATCTTAATTTTGTTTCTAAATCGTTTAGTGGAAAGAGATGTTAATGGAACATTGTTGTCCCAAGCAACTTGTAAGCTCTGTGATGAAAATGAAAACTCTTTTACGGTACCAAATGCTTTAGGAAACAGGTAAGCCATGTGCTGGGTGCTGACTTTTTAAATATCATCTTACATTTATATGGAATCTGTACCTTTTAAAAATACTTCCTATATCACTTTTCCTCACAATATAGAAGTAGACATTAACACATAAAGAAGCTGAATCCCAGAGAATGAGACTGATTAGAGGTCAAAGCTTGGCTCAGTCTCTTATCAGTTGTTTGACCATGGTAAGCTTAGTAAGTCAGTCTTCTTGTCTTTAGAATGGAGATATACCACCCACTTGATAGACTTTTATCACAGTTCAGAAATGAATATGTGAATTCTTAGCATAGTGCATTAGAATAAATACTTAGTAAAAGGTAGCTGTTTTTGTTTGTTATTATGTAATTTGTACATAATCTATAATATGATGTATAGCATATAAATATTAACTTCTATTTGCAGCATACTTACTATGTGCCAGGAACTGTGTGTTATAATAAAGTTATATAAAAAACATATTAATAAGTAAATGATAATTATAGAACCCAAGAACCCTGATTTATAGCCCTATTCTGTATCACTTCTTGTTTCCCCTTCATGTGTGCGTATGTGCACGCCACACACACACACACACACACACCTGCCTAATTCAAACATAGTATCCCTATTTCAGCTTCTTCTAATTTTTTTAGAGGGCTACATGATGACTTCCCTGTAAGCACAGTTTTCTCTTTAGTTCCCAAGTTTAAAATAGAAAGTATTTGAGTAGCTTCTCCTGGGGATACTTAGTATTGGAGCACTGCTTCTCTTAGGCTGATGTGGGTTGTAGTGTCCAAATAATGACTACTGGGCTGATCCCGAGGCCTCCCTTCCAGTACCACCTCAAGCCTAGTTCTGTGCCATGCCCCATTCCCTCCTACCTGCTTTGTCTTACAAGTAGTGAATACAACAAACTCTTCACTGTCCCCACTACTCTGGTGGATGCTCTTCCTCCCTGTATATCATACATTAATGAAAAATATAAAGTATTTTCCTAAAATAAATAAGGATAATGAGTAGACTTTAACAGCGTTTGTTGTAGGTTTGATGAAGGGATAGATACACATATCTTTTTCAGCATATGTTTCCTTTTTGCTTTGTGACAGACAAAATAAGGAAAGTAGATTTGATAGAACTACATTTGAAAATAGATCGGGTTTTATTTATATGAGTTTTTTGGGCTCTTAATTGAGTGACTGAGCCATCTCTGCTATTCAGTATTATTTATGTTACACACTTCATGTAGTTTCAGAAGAATGCTGTCCTATTATTGGTTAATATTATTTATTTATTTATTTGTACCTTGCTTTGTAATGGAAGGAGTGGTATAAAACTAATCAAATCAGTGTTAATATTTTTAATTTGTTTACTTTATTACAATTACTTACTTAGCTGAATGAATCTATTCTAATAAGCATTTAGGAAGACAAGTGTATGATGAAATTAGGTCTAGCATAATCCATTAACATTTAAAAATGTTTCTGTTATGTTGACAGATGTGTCCGATGTGAACCAACATTCATCAATACCAGCAGGTCTTGTACATGTTCAGCACCGAACATTTTAGTAAGGCTAATCAAATTAATGAAGTATATATTTGAGAATTAACTTGCTTATACCTTTCCATAAACTGTTTATTTTTTATTTTTTTTATTTATGAAGACAGGGGGATTATGTTTCAGCAGCACAGGGAATTTTCCTTCACGTGTAATTTCATCTGCCCGTTATGGAGATCTTGTGAGTATGTTTCAGTTTTTTTGTTCTATTCTTGTTGCATTACTTCCTTTGCTCATTAGTCTGGGACTAAAATGAGAAGCAGTTCTGTGTAAGTCATTTTAAAACAGAAATGATCAATCTGAGAAAGATTAACAACTCAGCATTATTATTTATAAGTACAGTTACTTTCTTCTCTACCTTGGCTCATCCTTTTTCATTGATCTCTGAATGTTTAAGCTGGTAAGTTCTTTTATAAATCCTATAAAAATATGCAGCATTATGTGTTAAGAGCACCAGAGACTCTTGAACCCTGGATTTGCCAGTCATTAATTATATATGCTTGGACTTACTTAATATTTCTAAACTTCAGTTTTATTGTCTGTACATTGGACATAGTAATAATACTTACCTCACAGTGCCTGTACATGGTAATCACTGGAGAAATGAGGGTTATTCGTATCTGGCCAGGTTCCTTATTTTGTACTTGAGAGCATGGAGGCCTAGTTTTAGAGCCTTTGTAAGAGTTGCTGGTCTGACAATGTCTGCTATGTAAAATAGGAAGAAAGTGGATGAATTGGAACTGAAGAGATCATGAATCCAATAGAATAGGAGTTAGATGACTAACTAGGAGTTAGTTAATGAGCACGGAAAATACCCCGTATGCCAGCAGAGTTGGGGTGGACAGACTAGGATCTGGTTGCTCAAATCATCCTCAGATTAGTGAGAGTGATTAGGAGGGATTGGAGGACAACCATGATGAAGGTAGAATCTGGGCTCTTGACGAATAAAGCAAAAATTCCTCTTCTCCAGTATTGTCTTATCAGCGTGATAGGCAAGTACCAAATATTTGCAAAACAACAAAATAAATACTGAGACGGGGGTATAGATATGGAGTTTGGAGATCACCCCAAAATTAGCTCCTTAGCAATAAGATGGATATCTTCTGGAGTGTTCTTCCCCATTCTCAAGTTATAGTGACCTTCTGTATACCATTGTCAAATTTGCAGGGCTTTATTTTTATTTTTTTCTTCTTTTTTCCTTTTTAAAATAATTTTGCCGAAAGTACCAATAAATTTCCTTTTCCTCTTTGTTGTCAGATCAGTCATATAGAGCTCCCGTCTCTTTTCAGTCTCCGACCTGGAACAGGTCCTTAATCTTTTCCTGCCTTTCATGAACTCAACAGCTTTGAAGGTTATAGGCCTTACAGTCCATAGGATGACCCTTGACTGGGTCATCCAGTTTTTCCTCATAATCACAACATGCTTGGCAGGAAACCACAAAAGATGTCTTGCTTTCCTCAGTGCAGTGTACCATAACAGAAGGCATGCAGCATTCATATGTCCTATCACTGGTGATGCTAACTTTGATCACCTGTTACAAAAGTCACCCATGTCTGCTATAAGGGTACCATTTTTCCCTTTGTAATTGGGATTTTGTGAGGAGAATTCTCAAGATTATGCTTCATCTTCACCAAACATTAACAGTAAGTTAAGTAACAGTAAGCTTTAGTCTCCATTGGTGATGCTTGCCTTTATCAACCACTGTTATGAGGTTGCCAAATGTTTCCATCGTCCTTTCTACATTTATTAGTTAACCTTCTACTGTAAGGAAGACTTTCCCCTTCTTGCCATTTATGTATTTATTTGTTTATTAATGTCAGTATAGATTAGTGGGTTCCTTTTTTATTCAGTTGGTTATAATCCAATACTGGATTATTTGTTTTGATGTTCAAATTTTCCTAGATTTAGCCATTGAAGCCCCTTCAAGTTGGCTCCTATGCCTTTTTGATATGTCTCCATCATTTGTTGAGCATTTCTTTTCTTTCTGGCACAAGAAGATTTCCAGATTCATCTTGTACTTTTCCTACCTCATTCCTGGAATCAGCCATTTTTCTAAGAATTTGTGGAGGATAATATTAGAAACCAAGATTACCGCACTTAGTTTTTTCTTTTAGGAGACATAGCTAAAATACACACACACACACTTATGTATATATACACATATTTATAACTATTTTTTAATTTTGTATATATATTGAAGTAAATGAGTTCATACTGATACTTTCAGTTCTAGAGCAATTCCTCAGCGTTCCTTCTAACCTTCCCTTTTGACAGATTTTAAGTACCTTCTCTAGTGGTGAGAAATCTGGGTCTCATCCTCACTTAACACGTTTGCTCAGTGTAACGGTCTTTGAACCACACTGCTCTCTTCGATCCACCTCCCCATCCTCCCTTCCTCACACCACTGTGCAGTAGGTCCATTGCAGACTTCTCTGTTAAGAAAAGGTGGACAGAGAAAGGCAATTCCGTTTTTAAAGTTAATCTGATTCAGTTAATGCATTTCATTTAAACGTATCAGTCTTGGACACTGAAGCTTTCCTAAGGACAAGTTTAGAAAGCTTGATTTTAAATCATTTTATAACGTGTTGAGACAGGTTCTGTGTATTTGTATGAGACATGCAAACAAATGTAGTTAAGATTATGTGACTCTCTTGGCCCAGTCCTCAGCCTGGCAGGTATAAGAACTCAGTTTTAGCAGTGCACCTAGAGGTCAGTGAGGGCCTAAGGGACCAGTACAAAATAATTAAACCCACAAGAGACTAGATGGATTGATAAACCAGAATGCATGTTTATTAGTTTATGTTGACACTATAATTGGCAGCTAGAGTAAAGTACTTGTATTAACTTGATAATTTACACTCTTCGTAATTAGAAAAGTGTGCTTAGAACATGGCATATCAAATATTTTTTTGAGTAATACAGAATTAGAACATAATTAGTTTTGTATAATTTTATGAGAGGCATTTATACCTGCCAGTCAGTAAAGAATTTCTGTCTACATGAGTCAGTGTCTTCCCATTATCTTTCCCCAAAGATAGTAATAGTGATCTAGCATCTTGGTTTTACGTTTTTCTAAACTTTTATTTTGAAAATTTCAAAATTACGGAAAAGTTAAAAATACAAGACCATGACTGTATATGTATCTTTCACCTAGGTTAACCAACCGTTAATGTCTTGCTGCATTTGCTTTATCTTTCCATGTGTATATAAAATGCATGCATACACACCCTTTTTTTTTTCTGAGCCACTTGAAAATAAGTTGTAGATGTATGATACTTCACTCCTAAATATTTTGTTATGTAGCTCCTAAGAACAGGGGGTTTTTCCTGGTATCACACCAAAGAAATTTAAAATTAATGTAATAGAATTACCTGATACACTGTTCATTTCCAAATTTTCCCTCTTGTTCCAATAATGTCCTTTATGCCCCCTCCCCCCACCCCCCACTTTTTGCAGGGGCAGGGGAGGGGAAGCGAGAATCTAAGGATCCATTTAAGGATCCCACACTGCAATCAGTCTTTTAGTTTTCTTTAATCTAGACTCTACTCTGTTTTGCTTTTATGGGTTTTTGTTGTTTTTGCTGTTTTTGCTTTTATGCCATTGGCATGCAGAGTCAAGGCCAACTCTCTTGTAGAGTGTCCCACAATGTGGACTTTTCTGATTGTTTTCTCATGATTAGACTCTGAAACATCTGTTTGCAAGACGATGATACAGTGTTGTGTGCAGCCATTGCATCATAACAGAGAGCACATGTTAGGTGGTC
Organism: Ursus americanus; assembly: GCF_024610735.1. Classification (NCBI taxonomy): domain Eukaryota; kingdom Metazoa; phylum Chordata; class Mammalia; order Carnivora; family Ursidae; genus Ursus; species Ursus americanus. The sequence goes on along the minus strand of NC_142135.1, from coordinate 40,979,619 downwards.
CAGTGACTGGTGATGCTAAATTTGATTGCCTGGTCACTGTGGAATCTGCCACTTCTCTTCATTGTAAAGGTACTGTGATTAATAACTTAGTCTGAGATTTTGCTTTGAGACTATGTAAATATCCATTTTAGTGGCCACTGATGAACCAGCCTTGCCTGAATCAAGTTTTAAATTGGTCATTTCAAAATAATTTCACAGTTCTCTTATTCTGTCTACATTTATGAGCTAGCAATCTTCTGTAAAGAGTGCTTTCCTTTCTCTCTGTGCTTTTTTTGTTTTTACTTTTATGTGAACTCATGAAATCTTTTCTTTTTTTTTTTTAAAGATTTTATTTATTTATTTGACAGAGAGCCAGCGAGAGAGGGAACACAAGCAGGGGGAGTGGAAGAGGGAGAAGCAGGCTTCCTGCTGAGCAGGGAGCCTGATGCGGGGCACAATCCCAGAACGTTGGGATCATGACCTGAGCAGAAGGCAGACGCTTAACGACTGAGCCACCCAGGCACCCCGAACTCATGAAATCTTTGTTTATTCAGTGTGTTATAATGGTTTACTATTATTTTTCTTTTCAAAGCTCAAATTGTCCCAAATTTTGAAATAAGCTCCTGTGTTATTTTGACATGTCTGCATCAGTCCTTTTGCACTTCCTTGGTTTCTCTATACCACGTTCCAGGCTCAACCAATATAATTTTTAATAGCTACCTAACTCTCTTATTAATGCACTGAAATTTATATAGTTGTAGTGCCTTTGAATATTTAAGTTTTCTGTTATTAATAATATTGCTGTCAATGATTTTATGCAAATAAATATGTTTTTCCTTTTGGAGAGATTATTTCCTTAAGATAAATTTCCTAAGTGTTTCTAAATTCCTGGTTTAAAATGTGTAGATATTATTTTATGAAAGGATCATGCAGCTTTAACACTGCCACTAGAATTGTCTGTGGGTTTATTTTGCATGAATTTCCAAGCACCGTTGTCTTTGCTTTCCATTTTTTTACTTAAAAAACTAGGTTTTTTTTTAGTGTGATCTTCAATCTTATACACAGATGTGGGTTTTTTTCTTAAAAAGGGAGAATTTTTGCTCCTTAAAGAGATGAAAACAGTGACTTATAATTTTATTTTAGATTTTTTAGTAGCTGTGGTGCCATGTTCCATATAATTTGGCTTTATCTCCTCTGTACATGTCCAGTAAATTACCCTGAATGGTGTTTCTCAGTGTGTCATTTTTTAGCAGGATGTGCACATAAGCTCTAAAGCAGTGGTTCTTAGCCAGAGATTTGTATCTGCAGCTTTTGGAACACATGCATGCCTTGGTTCCTCCTGGAGATTGATTTGGAAAGCAGCCAGGCATTTTCTGTTCTTAGGAAAGCCCACAGGTGATTCTGATGTTCATCGTTGTTTGAGAATCACCAGGTTGGAGATTTTAAATGTTAGTTACTCTGTATATTCCCAATTTCCTGTTGCTGAGAAATCATTCATAAATATTTCTCCTTTATTACTTGCCAATTTAATGCAGTATATAATAATCCTAAATCAGCAAATGTTAACAATGAAATACTAAATCGGTATCCAGGTTTTCTTTTTATCTTTTGCCATTTTTTTCTTTGTTTTTTTGTATTACTAAAATGGGCATACTAGTTTTTTTGGATTATAGACATTTGTTTCCTTATATCTTTTGCCTAAGTGACATGATTTTGCAGTACAGTCCGTATTTGTAATAACGGAGTTTGGTTAGAAGTAATTCTTATATTCCCATGAAAACTATTTTCTGATAACATTGAGAAAGTAATAGTACCCATTTCCCATTGGAAAATATGCATATTAATGTTTTCCTAGAAATGTAGGTAAGAAATTTGCATTTGAGCTTAAAACTAAAACTTATCTTTTTGTGAACAGGGCATGTCTTTCACTTCAGAATGGTTTGCAAAGTATTTGCAGTCATCAGCAGCTGCTTGCCGGGTAAGTGTGAATTTTTTAAAAGTAATTTTATTTCATTTTGAAGATTTGTGCCACCGTTTTTTCCCCAGATAATAAAAGTCTTCTAAGTAGGTATGTCTCCTTGGTCATATTCTATGAGAAAAATAAGCCATTTCTAGTGGAAAGAAAATACACAAAATTGAATGTCTTCAAGCTTGTTCAGCTGGAATTGAGTGTTAGGGGAAAGTGATTCATACTATTCATTTAATAAATGTTTATTAATGAACCTACTGTGTGCCAGGCCCTGTTCTCTAATCAGGTTGTATATTTCAGGAAAAGACAGGAAAAAAATCCCTCATGGAATTATATTCTGAGTAAATGCAGGTGGTTCTAAGTGCTATGAAGACAAAGCAGTATAAAGAACATAGAGAGTGGAAGGAGGTGGCTATGGCGAGGACCTGGAGTTTACTGCAAGGGGATAGAAGGATTTTATGCAAAGGAAAATATGATTGAACTCCAGGTTTTGAAAGGATCACCAGCATGGAGAGGAGATTGGGCAGAAGCAGGGAGATCAGTCAGCAGAGTATTAACAGCAATCCGAGTGAAAGATGGTGGACCCATAGCCAAGAGTGGTAGCATGGAAATGAGAGAAGTTCAGTTTCTAGATATACGGTGAAGATTGAGCCAACAGGATTTACTGAGGAGTTGGGTATGGGAAGGGAAAGAAGAAGATCACTGCAATGTTTGATTTGAATAACTATAAAAACAGAGTTGCCTCTTCCTGATAGGGAAAACTGAGATGTTTGAGAGGCAAACTCAACAAATTAGTTTTCTTTCAAATATAGTTATTAAAGTTATTAAAGTCCATGTTACATTTCTTTGCCATGGTTTTCTTGTAGGTATATGCCAATCTAACATCTTGCCAAGCTCTCGGAAATATATGTGTGATGAACATGAATTCTTTTGACTCTACCACTTTTGATGCATGCCGACTGTTTCAGTTTATCTTTGAAAATACTGCTGGACTGCGCACTGTGCATTCCATTTCATTTTGGTAAAGATATCCTGATTGATGAACTGTCATTTTAACCAAATTCAGTGCAGTTACTTTCACAAGTATTAATATTGGTACCCCATTACTAAAACAACTGTAATTGTTTACAGGAGAGAGAATCTTCCATGGCTGTTCTATGGAGACCAGCTAGGATTAGCACCGCAAGTACTCAGTACCACACCTCTTCCTACAAATTTCAGTTTTAAAGGGGAAAACCAGGTATAAATCACTAGATTATTGAAGAATAACTGTATTTCGATTTACAATTTTAAAAGGTAGTAAGAATGTTATTAGTCATAATTCTTGATTCTTTAGGTTGTTTCTAAATATTTGATTACTAAACTAAACCCTAAATATCAGCTGCTTATAGGAATTAAACAATATAGTATTTAGCAGTCTTACCTGAGTCTATGGATACCTCTGGATTATGTGGTTGTGGTGGCAAGTAGTAGTCGTGGGACTGGGAAGGTAGTTTATATCACCAAATGCCAGGCAGACTCAGTCCTTCTGTATTTTTGCATTTTTTTTAAAGATTTTATTTATTTATTTATTTATTTATTTATTTATTTATTTATTTGATAGAACAGGAGAGCACAAGCAGGGGGAGCAGCAGAGGGAGAGGGAAAAGCAGGCCCCCTGATGGAGGCTCCCTGTTTAGCAGGGAGCCTGATGCGGGGCTTGATCCCAGAACCCTGGGATCATGACCCCAGCCAAAGGCAGTCACTTAACCAACTGAGCCACCCAGGCGCCCCTGTATCTCTGCATTTTTAAGAAGTGCTTCCAAAGGTTGATTGGGACTCTGTGCCATTCCTTAGCACTTCACAGATCCAAGTTTTTACCTTCAGCTTTTTGACCTTCTAGAATGTTGGAATAGATTATTCTCCCTCCTGTTAACTCCCTAACTCTTCTATACATGTGCATGCGTGTACACACACATACACACACACATACACACTCTTAACAGGTTTGAAAGGAGGTTATCTGTCACTAGCATTGCCTCTCAATTCTGGAATAATAGTTTTAATGCAAAAAAACCAGTTCATTTATTTTAGGTGTGTTTAATCATAAAGATACTTATATTAATTTTGCTTCAAAGTAAAAGTAGTTGAATATTTGATCTTTGGGAAAAGAAAGGATCAGTCAACAATGAATGTTTCTTTATAGAATATTGCCTTGCTTCTAGAGTATGTGACATTATTTTGTTCTTGTTTTTATTTGATCAGAATAGAAAACTGAAGTTTGTTGCTGCTTCCTATGATGTAAGAGGAAATTTTCTCAAGTGGCAAACTTTAGAAGGAGGTGTTTTACAGGTGAGCATGCTTCTAGTTAAAGAATTACTAATATGCCTCGTTTTTGCCTCAGGCTAAAAACGAGGAAAAGACTAGATATTTTCTAGATTAGAGCATCACTTGCTTGCTACAATTGATTTTTTTCTTGTGCTTTAAATGGGAATTTCTTAAAACTACTTTAAGTAGTATTATGTAAAGCATATGTTATGTCGGAGTTTAAGAACTCTTAATGACTTAATGACTAATTAGCAAAGAAAACATCATTCTGAAATATTCATCAATTGTATTCTTGTGCTATAGCTTTGTCCAGACACAGAGACAAGACTGAATGCTGCTTATTCTTTTGGAACAACCTATCAACAAAATGTAAGTTTCAACTATACTAGTCTATATCTTATCTTCATTTTTCACATCAACAATCATTGGAATGATCTTTGAATTTTCAAAACGTTTTTAATAGTAATGAATAATTTCACTGTTAAAATTTTTTATTATTTGAGTGCAGAAAATCTTACCTTGTTATCTATAGAGTTTAAACATCATATAATGTAAGATTTTCATAATTATTGTTTATTTACTCTTAGGCATATAAGTTTTAAAAATAATATTTATTTCTGAGCATCGTATTTATTTTTTAAGATTTTATTTATTTATTTGAGAGAGAGAGCGTGAGAGAGAGAGAGAGAGATCACAAGCAGGCGGGAGGGGTAGAGGGTGAAACAGACTGTCTGCTGAGCAGGGAGCCCAACTCGGGACTCGATCCCAGCACCCTGAGATCGATCTGAGCTGAAGGCAGATGCTTAACCGACTGAGCCACCCAGGTGCCCTATTCCTGAGCGTTTTAGAATAAAGAGAAAATATTATTTTTAGTGACTAATAAAAATGTTACTCTCTCCTCCCTCTACCGCTCCTCCCTAGTTAATAAGTAAAAATGCTTCTTTTTCTCTTTCCATATTTTTTTTCCCTTCTTCCCTCCCTGACCTTCCTTCCTATGGAAACCCATTTTTGAAATTACAGTATGGTACAAAGGAATATTATGAACCATTAAACTTTTGAAAGCCATTCACTTGTCTACAAAAATACTTCTTGATAAAATGCATATACACACACACCATAGAACAAAATCGTGATTTCTGTTTTGTTAAAACTACAATGAAAAGTGTCATCATGGAAACCAGATTGGAAGACAATAAACATTTTTAACAGTGGTTATCTCTGGATGGTGGGATTACAAGTGATTTATTTATTCATTTTTTATATTTTCTAAATCCTTTATCATGAACATGAATTTACTTTTATTATCATAAATGACTTATATGTTATTTTAAAAAGAAAAAAGGAATAATATGTGTTTACCATGACCCAGGAGAATCAACCCTGGTTAAATGCCTGCTCCTAGATGTTCAGCATTTTATCCTTGTTATCTCCTTTGATCTGCGAAATAACTGTGAGATACATATCATTACCTGTGATTCAGAGATGAGAAGATGGTGCTTAGTGAGATTAGGTAATTGACTTAAGATCTTGCCTCAGGTAAATTGTGGAACCAGTGTTCTATTAGGCTTCAAATCCCTAGTTTTTCCATTGATCCTGGCTGCCTCTGAAGTAGTTCACAGGCTACTAGAGAAAATAGCTATATAGACAAAAAATTGCAAAGAATGTGGAATGTGGTGTGTACAAGGTATCATATTGATACAGAAGAGTCATCAGCAATTCCTGGGGAAGTACTAAAAGGCTTCTCAGAATGAGTGACATTTGGTCTTATAGAACGAATATGAGTTTACCAGGGAAACACAGTGGGGAAGGGAATGTCAGGCAGGAACATTTGCAATGTCAGAGAGACATAGAATAGCATAGTGTATTTAGGAACTGCAAGTCTGAATGGACCATAGACTGGCAGAGAGCAGTGGGAGATAAACCTGACTCTGTTAAGGGAAGCCGAATCATAGACAACATTATACATCAGGAGAAAGAATTCAGACCTCCTCCCGTAGGACAGTAGTTTTTTAAACTTTTTTACTGATGTACACGTAATGTTGAGAATGAAGGGATACCCTCTCCAGCTGTGTTGTAGGACAAGAACCAGGCAGTTTTTTACTCTTAGTTTTTTCAGCCCTTAAAAAGAATCATGTTTACAGTATTCATGTTTTGGAAGGTACATGGAAATAAATATAAAAAAGATAGTTTAAAGATGTTTTATTTTACAAAATTAAAAAACACTTGAAAAGATACTAAATATGCTTTCTAATTTTCAGTGCTTTTATTTTTTATTTTATTTTCCAGTGTGAGATATCTCTATCTAAGATCTTAACCGACTTTCCCACTCCTATATTTTATGATGTGTACCTTCAATATACTGATGAAAATCAACACCAATATATTTGGGCTGTGCCTGTGTTAAACCTAAATCTTCAATACAATAAAATATTTGTGAACCAAGGTAAGACATCTGTACACGCTTTCTCTGAGCTAAAAACCAATAAAGCAGCCAACCAACATGATAATTTAGTAAATCATGGGTTATAAAAAACGGCATGCATTTTCTCTCATTGTATGGTCTTATGTAGTCTGCCAAAAAGTAAAACAATAAGACTGCTGGTATATTTAGACATTTTCATCAAACGTGTCAGGCTTATTGTTAAGAAATTAATATTATTGCTTAAGTATAAGCTGAGAAAAATTAGTAGAACTGTAAATTGGAGCTGCGCTTCTTCAGGCTGTTCTCAAGCTGCTTTTCCGATAAATTCATTTATTTTGTTCTCGTATCATAAAATCCTTCTTATTAGGTAATTTGCAGGGAAAATATCTTCTAAAAACTCAGAAGATAACCAAGGGAGGTAGGAAAAGCTATTACCAGGAATTTCTTACAGCAATAGTTGTTTGTGCAGCCATCTTATCTAAAACAGAATGTAGTAATTTTGTGTTTTAAATTTATTCAGTAAACTTCTCGAGAGCCATCTTGAACAACTTGAAGGTATTTTTTTAATGCCATCTTTTTTTTCTTTCTTTTTATGATAATAGACAGTAGCTCTAGCAAGTGGCTTCTGACTCGGCGCATTTTCTTAGTAGATGCGCTAAGTGGACGAGAAAATGACTTAGGAAGTCAGCCAAGATTAATTCGAATTGCTACCCAAATATCACTGAGGTAAACAAACATCTGTTGTACTAAATTAAGTTTGGAGTGTACGGAAAAAAGTTATAATGAAAGCGTTTACTAGTAAATCTGAGGAAAACAGTAAGGACAACTGAATTGGAACAACACGTAAGGTTTTTTAGATACCTGTGTAGATTGGTATACACCAGTAGAAGTGAGGAGCTCCACGGGAAGAATTATGAGAAGAACCTGAGGAGTTTTGTCCGAATTCACACTCTGGCCCTGCTGAATTAGAATGGGTTGAGAGGTGGAGGGGAGTTGAATGGCAGTGGTCTGAAATGGGAATGTTAGAAAGAGCCTGCCCAGTGTTTGCAGTGGGTAGTCCTCCTTTGTGTTTTCACCTCCGTTCATGGCTTACTGGTCTAGGTTGGCCCAGATTAACTGTCAGCGCCTCCCTCTTCTTAGGAAATCCTAACGATGACCCCACCTTAACACAGTGCCAGGCAGCTCTTGTTTGTTTTCAGTGTGAGATTATTACCTCTAGATCATAACCGACTTTCCCACTCCAGTATTTTTTGATGTGTACCTTGAGCACTGGTGAAAATCCACACCATCATCTTACATGAGTCTGGCACTTTGAAGCACTTCAATATACCTTTTTTCCATTGTTATTTCATTTTGATTTTCATATCAGTCTTATGGGGTATAAGCAGTACAGAAGCTTTATTGTATGTCATGCTGAAGTCCCAAATGTACTGTTTTTAGCATTCCCTCAATTTACTAATGTAGTGCCACTAGTAAAAATGAAATTGGACCTAGTCAGGTCTGACTCGATCATGGTGGAACCATGCTGGTCCCTAGTGTTTGGCACTTTCCTTTTTTATTTACAGATTATACCCATGCATTGAATTCAGCAAAATACACTCCACTATGTGCCATAAACAGTACTAGACGTGACACACATTATTTTAAGAATTCACCTTTCTCTTTTGAAAATCGGGATGTTACCCGCCTTTTTCTAGGCTTTAACACTTCACTTTTGACTAGTCCTCAGAGATGGTTCACAGTACTTCAGTGATTTCATTTGTAAACTTCATAAGACCTAGATCAAGAAGAGTTTCTAATTTGTCTCAGGTGGTATATTTTAATATTAAAGTTTTGACTACTTAAGATAGCTTGTGTTGGTACCATTAGTTTGGTATGGTATGTTTGACCTTCCCTAGTCCTTATTAACTGGTTGGTTCTGAGATCGCCAAGACTGTCCATATTAAAACAAAACAATAAGTTAACTGTATGTTTAAGGACTTAAATATATTTATAACTAGAAATGTATTTTCTCATAAACAGCATCCACCTTGTACCCAACACAAAAAATGGAAACATTTACCCTCCTTTAATTACCATCGCGTACAGTGACATTGATATCACAGATCCCAACAGCCAGTCTGTGAAGGTGAGTCCCATGCTGGTCAGTGCCTCTGTATGTGTTAAATAATACTGGTGCTGTTTACGTTATGTTCAAAGGCTATTAGTCCTTTTTCAAGTTTTAAATAAACACTGCACTTAATATAATCAAGTCTTAATTACTTTTTACTAGTAATGATAAAGGTGAGTTCTTGTGGATCCTTCAGGTAAAAAACAAGAATTAAGTCACAGCAGTCAGGCATCCCTGTTCGGGATCCTGGGGTATGCTGAGATATGCAGTGTCTGCCCTTGTCCTCTTTCTTTGGTCAACTTGCTTGCACTAAGGTTTTGTTTCCTTGGTTAATTAAACCAGAAACTCAAACTTTCAGCAGGCACGAGTGGTCTCTTCTCACCAGGCTTACTCACTTGATGGAAATACACTTCAACAGGTAGAAAGAGTTCAAATTATCTGTAGTTTATAACTAGTGCTAAGGTGAAGTAGAGAATACTGTTTGGACCTGCAGCCACGTGGACATTCTGCTGCTTCTCCAACTCAACGTTAAGTGCAGAACTAAAGGCCTCCCTTGCCTGGGAAGTCCTGTATGGAGGAGGGACCTTGTACACCCTGCAGATGGGCCACACCAAAGGGAATGAGCCTGGAAAAGGCTGAGCACACATGCTGAATTTCTTCTCCCAACCTCACCAGTCAGATAAAGCCTCTCTCCTTTGAGGGAGGGGTTCATGACAGAGGGATAGAGATCAAAACCAGAGGTAATCTTTCTATACTTTTTCCTCAGAGAGATTAAATGGATATTCCCTTCCCTCTCTGGAAACGTGAGAGATGTTTAAGCATTCCCTACCTCCAAACCTCGCTAATAGCTTTTAATTTCCACTATTTTACTTTTCTAAATTTTAATGTTCTAGTTCCTACAGCCAGTACTTTTGGCTTCTCTGTTGTGCTTGATTGTACTCAGCTGCTGCTGGAATCAGGCTTTCATGAAGCAAAGGTAGGCAGGTAGGATGACTGTTCTCTAAAAGATTTTACATCCTCATCTGTGTGACCTAATTGGATGTTAAAATTAGTTTCCATTGCCCAAGCTTTTATGCACCGTAATAGGAGAATAGGAAAATCTAGAAACGGGCTTAGTAACAACAAAAGATTGGCTGGTTTAAAATTTCCCAGGTAACCGAGAGTATATTTATTTTAAGGTAAAACACTTCTGGGTCTTTTCTTTAACTATTTTTGTTGTTGCTGTTGAAAATATTCCAATGGTTTGGGGCGCCTGGGTGGCTCAGTTGTTGGGCGTCTGCCTTTGGCTCAGGGCGTGATCCCGGCATTCTGGGATCGAGCCCCACATCAGGCTCTTCCGCTGGGAGCCTGCTTCTTCCTCTCCCATTCCCCCTGCTTGTGGTCCCTCTCTCGCTGGCTATCTTTCTCTCTGTCAAATAAATAAATAAAATCTTAAAAAAAAAATATTCCAATGGTGGTCTTGATAAATTGGAAAATAATAGATGGAAAAGGAATTGAGAGAGTCATGAAACAATACTGATGAAGTCCACCTCAGATTCATTCTAAGTGTAGAATGTACAGTTCTTTCATCATTTCTTAATTTTCTATGACAGTTGTTGTAAAAGTTCTACATTAATTAAGCATTCACCTACATCTCTGCTCTCTCACCAACAGCAAATAACTTTCCCTCATATTTTCTGAGCAGATCAAGACCATCCTTCAAATTTCCCCTCGGATGAATTCCCTCAGATTTCCTCTTTAATACTTATCTCTGTTTCATTATCCTTCCGTCTCTTGTTCTGATTTTTAAGAACAAAGGGCCCTTCTTCTTTTCTTAAATTAATCTTCTACCTGTGCTTGTTTGTAGTACTTTCTCCAGTATCGTATCCTGTTTCATCCCTAATGCCTTTGTCAGCCAGCTCCTCTTCTCGTCCCTTTCCTTTGCTGATAACAACCATCAAGTTGTCCCGTCTTAAAAACAAAGTAAAACAACCAAACAATAAAATCTTTTCTCAGTGCTGCCAGCTTTTTAGCTTGCTATTGTGTATCTTTCTTTGATTTCGCAACCGTTTACTCTTCATCATTTGCAGTCTGGCTCTAGTCATTTTGCTTCTTTGAAAACCTCTTAGAGTGTGATTGTTGAGCCAGTTGTTAAATTCTTGATACACAAGATTAGTCACATTCCTCAGTTACAGAAACCTATCAGAAAATGAAATATCATTAGCCTGCCTGCTGTTAATGAACCTAAACGAGTTTGTAATGAACCCCTCTTTCTTTAATGTGTGTTCAAAAGGGATATTCAAAGCATCATGAATAATCCCTCAAAGTATTTCCATTTATGTATAAATAAGGGTCAACTCTAGTAATATTGATAGATTAAAAGTATGGCATTTATACATAAATACATCTTTATGGTAAAAGTAGCTTTGTGTTATATAATTTCAGTATGGCTAATTTACTTCCTTTTAAATATCAGGTTTCTTTCTCGGTCAGTTATGAAATGAATCAAGGAGAAGCACAAGTCCAGACAGATGTAAGTTTATTTTAACTTGTTAAAATATTTACGTTATATTTCTTAATTAAAAATGTTTAGATATACAGAATTGTCAAAATAGTTCTGCCGGGTTTCCTTCACCCAGCCTCCCCTAATGTTAACATCTTATATAACAATAGTGCAATGTTCACAATAAGGAAAATGATACTGATGTAATCCTGTTAACTGATGTACATACTGTGAATTTCACAAGTTTTTTCACTATCCTTTTTCTGTTTTAGGACCCAATCCAAGGTCGCATATTGCTTTTTATGGTCATGTCTCCTTAGTCTCCTTTAATCTGTGACAGTTGCTCAGTCTTTCTCTTTCTTTCAGAACCACATCCTACACTTTTGAAGAGTACTGGTCAATTATTTTGGCCTTCAATTGGGTTTATCTGATGTTTTCACATAATTAAATCAAGGTCATGTAGTTTTGACACAGATACCACCAATATGTTGTGCCCTTCTCGGTGCATCATATCAGAAGGTACATGGTGTCAGGATGTCTTATTACTAATGATATTAACTTGGATCATATGCCTAAGGTGGTGTCTGTGGAGTTCTCCACTGTATTTTTCCATTTGTAATTAAGTATCTTGTGGGGAGATACTTTGAGAGGATGCAAATATTCTGCTTCCTGTTATCCTTTTGGTCTATAATTTTAGTATCCAGTGATGATTCTTGTCTATAAAAAGTATTACTGTAACATTGGCCTGATAATGATTTTTCTATTTCTATCATTTCTTCTGTATTTGTTAAATGGCATTCTATAAGTAGTTGTCCTTTTGCCCACATAGATTGATTTATTCAATTATTTCTTTAAATCAGTATGGACTCCTGGATATTTATTTTAGTCTAGTGATTATAATTCATTACTATGTATCTTCTTGCTCAATTGTCCTAGATTTAGCCATTGGGAGTTCCTTCAACTTGGCCCCTATGTCATCTCAACACACCCTCCACCATTTTTTGAGCACATCTTTATCCTCTATTTGTGTGTTTGAACGTTGATGAGGGAAATTACATATATTCCAAAATGTTCTTTTTTCTAGATTGCTTTGGGTGTTCTGGGTGGGCTGGCTGTTTTGTCATCTCTTCTGAAGACAGCAGGGTGGAAGAGGCGCATTGGGAGTCCCATGATTGATTTACAGGTATGGCGTCAGGAGTTTTTAAAGTGTATTTTCATCTTTGACTACTTTGTATCCTTCTTTTAAGATACAGCTGGAGAACAAGTAAAAAATTGCCTTAAGTTTCTCTGGGGTATATAACTAGGAGAGTTATATGCCCACCTTATTCCCCTCCCACGTTGCCGAATGCCAGTCTGCACCCCCACCAGCAGTGCTGTTCTGGTTTCCACACATCCTCACCAACGCCTGATATTTTTCCAGCCTTTCCATTTTTTGCCAATCTGGCAGTATAAGTAGTACATCATTGTTGGTTTCATTTTCATTTCTCTGCTTTTCATATGCTTTATTAATCATTTGGGTTTCCCCTTCTGTAAACTGTCTGTTTATACCCCTTGCAAATTTTTCTATTAGGTTTCCAGTTTCTCTTGTTTATTTAAAGGATTTTTTTGTGTTTTCTAAATATGAATCCCTTTTTGGTTTTTGATGTTAAAATATCTCCTCCAAATATGACCCATCTGTTATTTTTATCTATGTGTTACTTTGTTTAACAGAAACTCTAAATTTTGATATTGTCACATCTGATTAGTTTTTCATATCCGTCTAGAATATTTTTTAGGAAAACCTTCCCAATCTCAAGATCACAAAGATATCCTCCCAGGTTTTATTCTATTAACTTTATAGTTTTACTTCTCATATAATCTTTTTTAAATTGATCTTTGTTTTTATTTTTATCTAACATTTATTGAATATATGCTGTATGCTAGGCACTTTTTAAGGCTTTATTTATATAATTTAATCCTCACAATAGCTCTGTGAAATTAGATACTATTATTATCATTCTGATTTTACACAGAATGAAATTAAGGCAGAAGTAAAATAAACTTTCTACTCATTTAAATTTTTTTAATATATTTTTTTAAAGATTTATTTATTTGAGAGAGAGAGAGAGAGCATGCAGTGGGAAGGTCAGAGGGAGAGACTCTCTAAGCAGACTCCCTCTGAGCGTGGAGCCTGATGTGGGGCTTGATCTCATGACCCATGAGATCATGACTTGAGCCGAAACCAAGAGTTGGACGCTTAACTGAGCCACCTGGGCACCCCTCTACTCATTTAATTTTTACAAATCACTAATAGATGCTATTTATTTCCATTTTGCTGATGAAGAACATGAGAAAGGCAACGTAGTAACTTGTTTGTACTGGAATATCTTCCTAACACCAAAGCCAGTGTGCCAAGGAATCAGAGGGAGGTGGGGCTTGGTTTACTGTTCGAAATAGAAAGAAAGGCTTCCCAGAGAAGTGAACTTTAGGCTGGGTTGGGTTATCTGTGCATTCCACAACTAGTTACTGAGGACCTGCTTTCTGATTGCCAAGAACACTCCCAGGTGCTGGGGGATGTGATAGTGAGCAAAGACAGATCTGGTCTCTATTGTCAGAGCTCATGAGAGTTTGCCTATCATAAAGAAGAAGAAAAGAATATTTGATGAAACAATAAACAATGCCCCTTTCATTCCACAAAATAATTGAAATGCAAGTTAACCATGGAGTAAGTGGTTGAAACTGGCAGATGAGGCTAAAAAGTCCATTTTGTGGTTCTGAAGGACCGTGTGTGTCTGGAATTTATACTCTAGTGAAGAGTCACTGTACATTTTTAGGAAAGGGAATGACACAATCCAATTTACATTTTAGAAAACTAACTCTGGTGGTAGTATGAAGGACTGATTGGGGTGGAGGGCTCCAAACTAGAAAAGAATTAGGAAGCAGTGTAACTTTCTTAGATGGTGAAAGATGAGAAGGGTTGGGTAGGACAGGTGCTTTTGGGAATAGTGAAAGGTACAGCTCCAAAGGAATCCAGGAGGTGGCCACAGTTGGTCTTTATAACTGAGTGATCCATAGATACATGAAACAAGGCTTCAAGCTTGAGAAACTGGGTAGAGAATATGTTACTGAAAGTGGTAGTATCAATAGATTGAGTATAACAACTATAACTCTCTTTTTAAATTGCAGACGGTTATGAAATTCTTGGTGTACTATGCTGGTGATCTGGCCAATGTTTTCTTTATCATCACTGTGGGAACAGGTCTTTATTGGCTTATTTTCTTCAAAGTAAGTGAGTTCCTGAGTTTAACCTAAATGTTCATACCTGAATAACTGGTAAACTGTCTTTATAAAGGAACTGTTTTTATTTGGGGGTATTTCTGATCAAGAGTATTGAGGCAAGTGCTTAACCACCATTTCTTGAATGTGCTGTTTATTATCACCTTCCTTTTCTATGTTTCTTCGGTTTATAAATTGTGCTTATTAAAAACCTTGTGTGGTCATATTTAACAGTGTAATTTTTATCATAGGCACAGAAATCTATCTCTGTTTTGCTACCAGTGCCAGCTCAGGAAGAACGTCTTGTTACTTATGTGGGATGTGCTTTTGCTCTGAAGGTAAGTTTCAATTAGCTCGTAAGTCTTTAAAATTAAAATGCTTTCAAAATCTTTGGTGTAAAATTTGGTTTGATTTTAAAAGGAAGCATGAATTATTTTATTTTACCAAGCATGTCTGCCTTTATAATAGATAGTTCATTCTGAAAATCTAGCTTAAATAATTTTCCTAAGAAGCCATAAGAAGTATTTTTGGATTAATACAAGTTATAGCTAATTTGATAAAGTGATAATTCATTATATGACTTTCTTTTTTAAAGTCTAATGATGCATTCACAATGGGATAAAATGGCTTTGGGCATGAATTTTATCTCTTTAGTGAACAGTAAAAGGTACCACCCTGAATAACATGCTGAATTTGTCTCAGAATTTGTTTTCTCGGTCTCCATATTCCTTTCCTCCTCTTCTCATGGCATCCCATCTCCCTATTTCATTTTTCTGTCACTGTATGTGAAGCTCCTTAACATGCCCCTGGTAGATCTCATCCCATGGTGCTGTGATTATTCAGTATCTGCTTTTCCCACTGATCTATGAGCTCTTTGAAGGGAGGAATCATCATATACTTACACACACTTTTAGCCTTTGATGAATAATGCATCTACCAGGAAGAACACCCTAGATTAAACATATTCCTTCTGTTAAATGAAAAAGATGTGTTTCAACACCACATTTTTAAAAATTAAATATCTCGATACCAGGAATAGAAAAAAAGATAGTGAAGGCATCTTAAAGCTTTAATTAAAGCAGCAAATTATAGTTGAAAAATACCTTTACTTATAAAGAAATCAGATGGTCTCGAAAATAAAGTATGCTTTTGGAAACCTTGGGAAAGAGAAGTATGACCCTTATATGAAGAAGAGGTAGGATGTTTACTTTTTTCATATCCCTATTTTAAGGAAAGACAGAAGAAGGGAAGGCAAATTAATGTGTATGAAACTTTTGTGACTTTGGTGATTCCGTGTTGTTTGATGAGCTTCTAGTGACCCCCTAATGATATTATAACTTTATTTGTCATTTGTGAAAATTGTATGTTCTTGTGATTACAGTATATTTGTTTCTTAAAAAAATCATTACTGTTTTCATAAGCAGGCTTAATGTGGATACTTTCAAGTGTTTTGCTTGTCATTTTCAGGCTCTGCAATTCTTGCATAAGCTTATAACCCAGATTACCATAGACATATTCTTTATTGATTGGGAGCGACCTAAAGGAAAGGTTCTTAAAGCTGTTGAAGGTAACTGAAATAACCATTGTACCAAAATTGTTTTGCTACTTTTTCAGAACAAAGATGAAACGCTTTTCCTTATTTTATCTCTCTGACCAGGTGAGGGTGGTGTTCGGAGTGCCACGGTTCCTGTGAGCATATGGAGAACGTATTTTGTAGCAAATGAATGGAATGAAATTCAGACTGTGAGAAAAATTAATCCACTCTTTCAAATACTTACTGTCCTCTTTTTTTTGGAGGTATAAACTTTTGTAATTGTGTGCAACTTCTGTGTACCTCATAAATATTAATTTCACATAATTCCACCTACATTTTCACATCAGTGGAAGAGTTTTCTAAAGAGTTTTCTGAAGTTATCAAGCTGTTACAAAGAGTGGCTTTAAAAATTGTGTTAAAATACACATAATATGAAATTTACCATCTTAACCATTTTTAAGTATGCAGTTCAATCCTGTTAGGTACATTCACATTGTTGTCCACCGACTCCTAGAACTCTTTTCCTTTGCACAACTGAAACTCTGTACCCATTAAACAACGTCCCATTCCGCCTTCCTGGCCCCTGGCAATTACTGCCATTCTACTCTGTCTCTTTCCGTTTGACTACTCTAGGTAAGGAATGGCTTTTAAACTACTGATTTGTATCAAAATCCCCTGGGAAACATTTGTAAGCTGCTATGCCTGGCCTCACCACTAGAGATTATGTTTGATTCAGTAGCTCTGAGGTGAGCCTAGTTATCTATGTTTTGAAAAAACTCCCTCCCTTTCTAATTTACATTCTTATTAGAATTAGATTTCTGTATTAGAACCACTATTATAGGTGAAATTTTTCAACAGATTATCACTGAACGCCTACTGTGGACTATATTCAGTGCTAAGAGCTGGAGCTATCTATAGCTGAACTATGCACAGAGAATGGGTACATGCTTATGATACCTTTACAGTTATCTCACAGAGCTGGCTGGTACTATTAAAGGAAGTATTCTGTACTGAATATAAGCCTGAACTATGAAAACCGTTTATGTGCGGAATAACTTTTCTTAGGAATTGGCTGCTTATATAAAGTTAGATATGAATTATTAACTCTTATGTCTATCTTCCATTTTCCTTCTTTTCTTCCTTTCTCCGTCCTTTCCCTTTCTTTCCTTTTTTAAAGCAAAGAGAAGAATATGTGTGTCTCCAAGGCATATGAACGATTTTTCAAAAATTCGTTTATAGGATTGTTCATTAAGAGTGTTTTATAGAGGGGCACCTGGGTAGTGCAGTCATTAAGCGGCTGCCTTCAGCTCGGCGTGATCCCAGCGTTCTGGGATCGAGCCCCGCATCAGGCTCCTCTGCGGGGAGTGTGCTTCTTCCTCTCCCACTCCGCCTGCTTGTGTTCCCTCTGTGGCTGGCTGTCTCTCTGTCAAATAAATAAGCAAAATCTTTAAAAAAAAAAAAAAAAGTTTTATAGAGCTTTAAAAGGTGTCATATGAAAAATAATTTTTTAGTTAAGCACATTTGGGAAACACTGGATTCAATAAAGTCATGTCGATTTCTTCAGTGTAAAACTTCCCAGAGCCTTTATTCTAAGAGAGTGGAAGGCGTGACCATGAGTATAACGTACAGACCACACTTATTTAACCATGGCTTCCTTTTATCAAAGAAGGTACCTTCCTTAAAAGACATTTTGGAAAATACTGTTTAAAAGTATAAAAAGGTATTTTGCATAGTGCCTGGCATATGTTAAAAGTGTGTGAAATGCTGGTTGTTCATTGGTAGTTTACTAAAGAAAGTTTTATTCTTTTGACAAATTTTTGCGTTTTGTTAGTGTATATAATAATAAGGTTATATTTGGCCTTTAGTCATACTGAAGAGAATTCCAAATGAACTAAATATTTTGCTTTATAATTAAAAATACTGGATAATATTTTACCAAGATTTTGTCCTGTTTATATAAACTTTTATAAATATTTTCGATTTTAAGGGAAGAAATAGGGAGGAGTGTCTCATTTTCAGAGTAGAGCTATTTTCTTTATTTATGTCTGTTTAAATTTTGCCTTTTTACTCCAGGTTGTGGGATTCAAGAACTTAGCATTAATGGACTCATCCTCTAGTCTTTCCAGAAGCCCACTTAGCTACATAGCTCCTTACAGCCGCATTTTGAGATATGCGGTATCTACTGCTCTTTGGCTCGTCATTGGAATTATACAGGTAACAACAGATTATACTTTTCAGCAACATTGCCCTTCTATATTTAAAATTATGTTTAATACTAATTATCTTCAAATATTGACCACACCCTGGTTTATACAGCAGAAAGAAGGTAATGGCGAGAACAACAATAATAGCTAATAGCTAATTCTTACCTAGTGTTATAATCTAGGCACTGTGTTAATTAATTGCATTGCACATATTAACTTGATCTTTACAGTAGCCCTCAGAGATAGGTTCAATTAGTATCCTCATTTTAAGGATGAGGACACTGGGGCACAGAAATGCTAAATAGTTTGCTAAGGTCATGCAATTAGAGATTGGCAGAACTGGAATTTGAACCCAGGCAATCTGATGTCAGAGTTCACATTCTTATCAATAGTGGGCTCTGAAGGGTCTTTCAGACCCTGCAGCTTTCTAGTCAGAGGATGGACTCCATGGCTTAGTTTATATAAACTGTAGGGATGGCTAAGCTACTCTTTCTTTCTTTCTTTCTTTCTTTCTTTCTTTCTTTCTTTCTTTCTTTTTGAAATACAATTTATTGTCTACATTTATTTATATATCATTAAATTTCACTCAGATTGCTGGTACTCCTTGTGAAATTTTTGTTGAAATATTTATTGAGAAAACTTAAACTAAAAATAAATCTTCTCAGCGTCAGGTCCTGTTTCCCTTTTTTTTTTTTTTTTTAAGATTTGTTTATTTATTTGAGAGAGAGTGTGCATGTGTGTTTATGTGCACAGGGCAAGCAGGGGGATGGGCAGAGGGAGAGGGAGAGAGAGAACCCCAAGCAGGCTCCATGACCAACACGGAGCCCGACACAGGGCCCTACATGGGGCTCAGTCTCAAAACCCTGAGATCATGACCTGAGCCAAAATCAAGAGTCAACCCCTAACTGACCGAGCCACCCGGGTGCCCCATAGATCTTTTCTATGCTCATTTCCTTATCTTCTCGGACGTTAAAAAAAAAAAAAAAGAATGAAAGGAAGAAAAGAAGCATCAGCTAAAGCACTTAACTCTAATATCTGTACTTCTTTCTCTTACTTCCAGACACTCCCATGAATGAAAAGAGCCTTTCTGTTTGGTTAAAAATTCCCTTAACTTTTAAGTCAGCAAATGATCATGGGACCTCTAGAAAGATCGGGTTAAACTACCTCTAACCTGGCAAACAAATTATCTGCCAAAAACAGCCTATTTTTAAACATGGCTTGAGATTTAAATCCAAAAATTCCTACAGAATTGGTTCCAGGTGGTATTCTATAACCTGAGAATAGACTTCTAAAATTTACGTTTATTTTAAATTGGTGAGACTTGTTTCAACTTGAAACTACAGGGATAGGTCCAGTGAGGGATAGCTTAATAATCAGAAAAAAAAAGCCAAACAAATTAGAATTTGAAATGAGATGGGATTAAAAGTGTATGGGGTTTGATGTCTATCATCAGTATAGTAGTGAGAAAAGAATTCATTTTATAGGCCAGTATACATTTTTCTGAGTATATTGGATTCATCTGGATGTAAAGAATTTAAAGGAATGCATCTGAAGCTTTTCATATTTGGTTGAGTACAACAAAAACAAAATAGCAGTGGCTGAAGTGAAAGTGACTATTATCTCCCATGAGAAAGGGGGGCAGAGATGTGCAGCGCAGGCTGGCTGCATGTTGCCGCCGAGACGCAGAAGCTCTGACACTCGGGACGTCCATCTCAGGTCATCTCATGGTCTGTGATGGCTGGTGGAGATGAAGGAGGGAGTCGGGGAGAACAGTTCACCCTTTTTTCTTTAAGAGCCTTTTCAGAAGTGCTGTTCAGCATTCCTTGGCCAGAAGTCCTTGGCACATGGCCACACTTCACTGCACTGGTGTCTTTGAGCTGGGCCGCAGTGTGCCCACTCCAAGGAGGGGTCTGTCACTAAGGAGAAAGGGGAAAGGATTGTTGGGGCAGTAACTAGCCATGTCGGGCACCACCATCTCACCTCATTCTTTGTTTCTCACTCTGCTATCATTCTGGTAGTATTTTGTGTGCACACGCACATGAGCGCGCGCGCTCTCTCTCTCCCTCTCATATAAATAAATAAATAAATAAATAAATAAATAAATAAATAAATAAAATCTTTTTAAAAAAGACTTGATTCTCATCATGTTAGTCTTGTATTGTTTACTCTTTTTATCTCCCTAAACCTAGTTTCTTCAACTTTTAAGTGGTATCCTTTAGTTTTTAAACTTCGAAAGTTGCTGTCTTTCAGGTCCTTTAAAGGGATCTAAAACAAGACGTATACAAAATGTTAGGGAAGTGTGTTTAGTGATCAGCTGCTGCAGATTCATTTATTTATTCACTCCATATATGAGTCCATTTTGTGTTCTAGGCACTGTGCTGGCCCAAGGATATGCTTAACAAGAACAAGCTGCAGATTGCGGCAGGTGCTGTGAAGGGCATCAGTAGGGCGATGAGATAGGGAGTAAATGGAGAAGAGGCGGGTGGGAGTTATGATCGGGAGACACATTGCAACTGGGTGGTTAGGAAATGTTATCTTTCTCTGAAATATATCTAAGTAGGTCTAAGATGTAAACTTTTCTCTTTTGATTTATGAAATAACTTCCTTTTCCAGTATTGTAAAAGCTAAGAAAACACTTGAAACCATTCCATTTGACTATTTAATGTATTACCTGCAGTTGAAATAGAATATTTGATATATGCTTTTTATGTGCTACTCTGTCAGGAAAGATTAATTTGAAAAGCAGCAAGTTTTCTAATGGCTTTGGAATTTAGGAGATGGGCAGGATTGCAGAACCAGACGTAAATCTGGCCATTAATACATTGGTTTATGCTAAATTTTTTAAAGCCCCTCTCTTTCTTCCCCCACGTTTGTCGTATTGTGTTTTAATGATACAGAAAAGTTTTTTAAATTCAGAATAGGTTCCCTCAATAAATCTTAACACAATTCCAAAACCTTATTTCTTTGACAGAGGAATCGGAAATGATAAGTCAGATTTTATCCCATAGGAACCGTTTAGAGGCCACTGTGTTCTTGGGTGGACTTTCTTTTTTCTTAAGATACTATACTGTGGCTATAAAAGCAAATTAAATTTTAAAAGCTAATAAGCATGAACTTGGCTTAATGTTTCAGATCATGTTCTTTGCTGTCTTTTATGAGAGATTTATAGAAGATAAAATTCGACAGTTTGTGGATTTATGCTGTATGAGCAATGTAAGTACTTTCTGACTTTATCTTGCAACTGTTATTTTTCCCTTTTTAAAAGGTCACGAGTACATTAAGAGAGGCTTTAAAAGTGATTTGGTATGATTGAATTTTTTAGTCCAATTTGCTACTGATTGTTAATTCCAGAGATAGTTATAATGAGCTACAAGTTAATGTTTACTGCCTTAGTTTCTTCTTCATTTGCAATTCTTAATTATGAATTCCTTATCCATCAAATAATTCATTTAGCAGAGTCCCTGAAAAATTTTCATATACCAATCCTATTTCTTCCTTTCTTAGAAAATGTCTTCAATCTCTTTTCTATCTACTTTTAAAAAATAACATTATCCTTTATTACTTACTTGTCCTATTTACATATTTTCCAAGAATTCAACCCTCTTTATTTTGAGAGAAAGGAAGCAATTTTAAGAAAAACCTAATTTTCATTGTTTTCTTTTTCTATATGAGTTGCTAATTGCTTCTTTTTTCTCTTTTTATAGATATCAGTGTTTCTGTTATCCCACAAATGTTTTGGATATTACATTCATGGTAGATCAGTACATGGGCATGCAGATACTAATATGGAAGAAATGAATATGAACCTTAAAAGAGAAGCGGTATGAATGTATTTAACATCTTTTAGTTTTAATTGAGAGATGGGTTCTCTTTTCTTAATTTAGGATTTGTAATAATATTTTTAAAAATTCCTCATTGATTACTTTTGAAAGTTGCTAGAGTACCAACTCATTGCCCTGAACATTGACAAAGGGAAAGAATCGAACTTCATCCTACAGTTCCTATATGAACTGTATTTCAGAGTAACCAAATAATTCATGAAGGGGAAGTTCTTATAAAAGAAAATGAAAGGAGTTCTAATTTAGTAAATCATCATTTTGTGGTGACTAATGGATTAGTGCATAGAGGCTGCAGTCATCAGTGGATGCTAAAACAAGTGAAGGTTGACAGGGAACTTTATAATGAGTTATCAGGTTGACGTAATCTGAACACACTGGCTCAGTCTTACTACAAGTAAAAATTAGGAAAACCAACATTAATCACTTCCCGTATGAAGCAGTAGGAAGTACATAACATCACTTGTGACATATTCCTGCCTGAGAAAATGGAACCTGAATATAATCAAGCCTCTAGATCTAACCACCAATTTATAGGAAGTAGAGGAGATAGAGGGATCAATGAAATAATGCCATAGGAAGCAGTTAGCCATATCCAGAATGCAGGATGTCTCACAGGACAGGTGACCCAGTGTCTCCAGCAAATCAAAGGCATGTAAAGAAGAGGAGGGGTGGGTGGTGGTGGTGGTGGAGGAAGAACTATTAGATAGAGGGGCGCCTGGGTGGCTCAGTCATTAAGCGTCTGCCTTTGGCTCAGGGCATGATCCCAGGGTCCTGGGATCAAGCCCCACATTGGGCTCCCTGCTCCTCTGGGAGCCTGCTTCTTCCTCTCCCACTCCCCTTGCTTGTGTTCCCTCTCTGGCTCTCTCTCTCTGTCAAATAAATAAATCTTAAAAAAAAAAAAAAAAGAACTGTTAGATAGGAAGAGAGATTTAGAAACAAAACTACCAAGTACAATGTGTAGACTTTGGATCCTGATTAAACCAAAAATTAAAAAAAAAAAATCCTTGGGAATAATCTGGGTGATTTAATTTAAGAACTAAATATTAAATTATAGTAAGGAATGATTAATTTTGTTAGATGGGAAAATGGCGTGGTGGGTTTTTGTTTTGTTTTTTTTAAGACCTTATTGGTTAGAGATACATACAGAAGTATTTACAGATTTGGGGTTGGGTCATGGATGGTTTACTGTTCTCTGTACTGTGTACATTAAAAAACTTCCATAATAAAATTTATAAAGAAAAATAAATACTTGAGAGGAAAAATCAAGAGGATTTATTGACTAAAGGACTATACCTGTGACTTGTAAGAATTTAATATATGATAATGGCATCTCAGAGAAAAACAAATTTAATACATGAACTGGTTGGTTAACTATTTGGTTAACTATTAGAAATTATACCCGGTTTGAAAAGTTACATGTAAAAAAAGAATATTTGAGATTGGGAGGTGACTTTTTAAGCATAAAGAATAGAAAGCATCATAAAGGGAATATTAATTGATTTTACCTTATTAATGGAGAACATTCACATAGCCAACAATCATGTAAATGAAAGACAGCAAATTTGACTAAAATTCCCATAACAAGGATGACAAAGATATTGATAACAGTGTTGAAAGTCATACAAATCATTAAGCAGACCCTTAAAACCTCAATGGAAAAATGACAACATAATTATTAAGTACATTAAATAAGAAACAGAGGAGACTAATAAACCTCTAAAAAATGTATAGCTCATAAATAAATACATATAAAAAATAATATTTTTGCCCTCTTCAAATTAGCCAAGTTTTTTTAAAAAAGCTAATACTTAATAGCACCAAGGACATGGTGAAATGGGCACCCATAAAACTACTGGTCTCAGGATAAATTTGCAAATCTTCTGGAAAGCATTTGGAAATATATATACCAAGAGCTTTTTAAGAGTTCATTATCTTTGACTCACTAATTTTTTGAGTCTAACTCCAGGAAATGATTAGCAATGTGAATAGCTAATTAGGTTCAGGATCTTCATCACAGGGGTTATTTATAAGGGCAAAAAGAGAACATTAAGCAGTTGGTTTTCATACACAGTGAAATTCTTTGGTAGACATAAAAATCATGTTTTATAGAATATTTAATGACATAGAGAATTACTAGGATATAATGTTAGGTGAAAAATCAGTGTGATCCCAGTTTTATGCCATCTATATCTATATGCCTGGGCAAAGGACTGGAAATAAAATACCTTAAAATACTTGTATCTCTGGGTGCTGAGATCATAGGTGATTTTTTTTTCTTTTCTTTCTTTTTTGTACCTCTCCGTATTTTGTAAATTCTCTGCAATAGCATGTGCTTTTTTTTTTTTTTAAGATTTTATTTATTTATTTGACAGAGAGAGAGACAGACAGTGAGAGAGGGAACACAAGCAGGGGGAGTGGGAGAGGAAGAAGCAGGCTCCCAGCAGAGGAGCCTGATGTGGGGCTCGATCCCATAACGCCGAGATCACGCCCTGAGCTGAAGGCAGACGCTTAACGACTGAGCCACCCAGGCGCCCCAGCATGTGCTTTTTTAACCAGGGAAAAAGAAAGCTTCTATTATTTTTTTAATAGAGAAATTCACTACATGTAGATTTCTTTTTAGTCTGTAGAAAACCAAGTGTTATATTATGTTTGCAGATTACATTTAGACAAAGAGATTATTAAACTCTGAAGTAGGCAAATAAAGCAAGAGAAGGGAGGCAGGAGGACTTGAGCTGACCTTGGAGCATGGATGGGAAGTAGCTAGGGGGTGGGGTAAAGCAAAATTTTACATCGTTTATGGTTGTCAGGATTCAAGTTGTGTCAGGGAGACCTGAAATGGATATCTGGTCCGTGACATTAACTGTTTGGTCATGTATCACACTACCTTTTTTTCGCATTTAATTAAGAAGTGTTCTAAAAGTTTTTAGAAAACAAAAAAGACTATAATTATAAAAGTAGTTAAATCTAAGACTAGACTTTTTGGCATGCATTAAAGAGCAATAAAATTAATCATAAGTAAAGCTATGAATATCAATATACAAAGAATTTAGTATGGATTTTTTTAAAGTAGGGCAAAGGAGATGATATAGAGACCTAAAGAGCATATGACAACATAGAAATTAGTAAAACCCAGAGGGGAGTGGCAACCTTGGTTAATGTCAATCTCTGTCTCAAATATAGTTTCAGTAAAATTTCAGTTAGCTTCTGAATCTTGTGATACCAACTAAAACAAAAATGTTATATTTTCTTTTTGAAATAGGCAAAATTTTCATGGTCTTTATTTAAGTTTTTTTAACTTTTCAGGAAAATTTGTGTAGCCAGAGAGGTTTGGTACCCAACACAGATGGTCAGACTTTTCAGATTGCAATTTCTAGCCAGATGAGACAACACTACGACAGAATTCATGAGACACTAACAAGGGTTTGTATAAAGTACAATTCAGGTATATTTTGCCAATATTTCATGTTATTTAAAAACCAAGAACGTAAGACATGTTGCATTTATTCTTATTTCTTTTTCACATCAGAAAAATGGCCCTGCCAGACTATTGAGTTCATCAGCAAGTACTTTTGAGCAGAGTATAAAAGCATATCATACTATGAACAAATTTCTTGGCTCTTTCATTGATCATGTATGTATGTCAGCATTTATATTTCAACTAGAAGCAAATACAATTTTTAAAAACCAGTAATGTCAGTTATTTCTAAGTCAGTGGACTTAGAGCCCTTTTTTTGCCTATCAAAATTAATACTGTGGCTTAAGGACAGAGTTAGGTTATGTAAAACTAAGGTGACATTTTGTATATCTACTAGCATATGCATTTTATGTATCTATTAGCATAATGATGGTTCCCCTAAAGTAGGTCTACTGGAATTTTGTTAACTAATTACTGAAATATTACTATATTTATTAATTATAGAAATATGCTGTGCTACGGTTGTATTCCTAAGAAGCTTGTAATTTTAAGTATCTCTAGCCCTAGACATTTAAAACTTTAAACATTTCTTGGGATGCGTGGGTGGCTCAGTCCGCTAAGCATCTGCCTTTGGCTTGGGTCATGATCCCAGGTTCCTGGGATCAAGTCCCTCATCAGGCTCCTTGCTCAGCAGGGAGTCTGCTTCCCCCTCCTCCTGCTAGTCCCCCTGCTTGTGTGCTTGCTCTCTCACTCTCTAATAAAAAAGAAAAATTTAACATTTCTAAAGAAAATTTTGTTATAAAGCCCATTGTAGTAAAATCAGTCTTTTTAAAGAACAGATTTTCTTCATGTGTTATTCACTTTTCATTTTCTCTCTTTCTGATTTTACATTAATTGGGAAACATTTATTTCACTGCTGTTTTTGAAATAACTGTTGTCTTTTTATATTAGGTTCATAAGGAAATGGACTACTTTATAAAAGATAAATTGCTTCTTGAAAGAATTCTTGGAATGGAATTCATGGAACCAATGGAAAAAAGCATCTTTTACAATGGTATCCTTCAAATCCTTTGCTGAATTTGATTACTATTTTCAAAGTTTGAAAAAAAAAAGTACTTACGGCTATTTTCTTCTAATTTTATAATTTTATATAAAAACAAAGGAAACATAATGAACTTAGTTAACTTCATGGTATAGTAGTTTTCTGTGTTCCATTTCATTATGTCATGTAGCAGGAAACAAAAATATAAAAGATAATTATTCCACAAGAAAGTAAAAAAACTGAATTTCAAAATCAGTGGTAGACATGGAAGAGATAATAAAACACATAAAATTTGGGGGCGCCTGGGTGGCACAGCGGTTAAGCGCCTGCCTTCGGCTCAGGGCGTGATCCCGGCGTTATAGGATCGAGCCCCACATCAGGCTCTTTAGCTATGAGCCTGCTTCTTCCTCTCCCGCTCCCCCTGCTTGTGTTCCCTCTCTCGCTGGCTGTCTCTATCTCTGTCAAATAAATAAATAAAATCTTTAAAAAAAAAAAAACACATAAAATTCAGATTTTTTTTAATTTGATATAATTGACAGATGATGTTACACTAGTTTCAGGTATATAACATAGTGATTCACCAACTCTATATGTTATGCTCAGCTCCCCACAAGTGTAGCTACCATCAGATCATGAAATGCTTTTATAATACCACTGACTACATTCCCTACACTGTACCTTTTATTCCCATGACTTATTTATTCCATAACGAAGCCTGTATCTCCCATGCCCCTTCACCCATTTGTCCTTTCTCCTGCCCGCCCCTGCCAACCATCAGTTTTCTGTATTAATATGTCTGATTCTGCTTTTTGTCTGTTTATTCATTTTTGGTTTTTTATTCCACATGTAAGTGAAATCATATTGTATTTGTCTTTTTCTATCTGACTTATTTCACTTAGCATAACACCCTCAAGAT
Source organism: Ursus americanus (assembly GCF_024610735.1). Taxonomy (NCBI): domain Eukaryota; kingdom Metazoa; phylum Chordata; class Mammalia; order Carnivora; family Ursidae; genus Ursus; species Ursus americanus. Next base: position 40,952,145 of record NC_142135.1, on the reverse strand, counting down.
CTATCCATGTTATTGCAGATGGCAAGATCTCATCCTTTTTTGTGGCTGAGTAATATTCTACCGTGTGTGTGTGTGTGTGTGTGTGTGTGTGTGTGTGTGTGTGTGTGAGAGAGAGAGAGAGAGAGAGAGAGAGAGAGAGAGAGAGAGAAAATATATATATAACTCTTTTTTGTCCATTCATCTATGAATGGATACTTGGGCTGCTTTGATATCTTGGCTACTATAAATAATGCTGCAATAAATGTAGGGGAATATATATCTTTTTGAATTAGTGTTTCTGTTTTCTTCAGGTAGATGCCCAATAGTGGAATTATTGTATCATATGGTATTTCTATTTTTAGTTTTTTGAGGAACCTCCATACTGTTTTCCACAGTAGCTGTGCCGGTTTATATTCCTACCAACAATGCACAAGGGTTCCCTTTTCTCCATATCCTCATAAATGCTTGTTATTTCTTGTCTCTTTTATTTTAGCCACTCAGACAGGTTTAAGGTTTTCATTGTGGTTTTGATTTGCAGTTCCCTGATGATTAGTGATGTTGGGCACCTTTTCATGTGTCTTTTGGCCTTGATTATATGTCTTTTTTGGGAAAATATCTCTCAGGTCCTCTGTCCATTTTTAAATGGGATTGTTTGTTTTTTGGTGTTGTGTAAGTTCTTTATGCATTTTGAATGTTAACCCCTTTTCTGATATATCATTTGCAAATATCTTCTCCCATTCAGTAGGTTGCCTTTTTGGTTTGTTGATGGTTCCCTTCACTGTGTAAAGCTTTTTATTTTGATGTAGTCCCAACAGTTTGTTTTTGTATCTCTTGCCTTAAGAGACATATCTAGAAAAAATGTTGCTATGGCCGATGTCAAAGAAATTTCTGTGTATGTCCAGGAGTTTTATGATTTCAGGTCTCACATTTAGGTCTTTGATACATTTTGAGTTTATTTTTGTGTTTGGTGTAAGGAAGTGGTCCAGTTCCATTCTTTGCATGTAGCTGTCCGGTTTTCCCAGCATCACTTATTGGAGATTGTCTTTTCCTCATTGTATATTCTTGCCTTCTTTGTCATAGATTAATTGACCATTTAAGTGTAGGTTTATTTCTAGACTGTCTGTTCTGTTGATCTATGTGTCTGTTTTTGTACTAGTACCACACTGTTTTGTAGTGTATCTTAAAATCTGGAGCTGTGGTACCTCCAGCTTTGTTTTTTCTTTGTCAAGATTACTTTGGCTATTTGTGGTTCCATACAAATTTTAGTATTATTTGTTCCAGTTCTATGAAAATTGCTGTTAGTATTTTGATAGGGACTACGCCAAATCTGTAGATTACTTTGGGCAGTGTGAACATTTTAATAGTATTAATTCTTCCAGTCCAGGAGCGTGGAATACCTTGCCAGTTGTGTGTGGCATCTTCAGTTTCTTTCATCAGTGTTTTACCGCTTTCAGAGCACAGGTCTTTCACTTCCTTGGTTATTTAATTCCTAGGTATTTTATTATTTGGGGTATAATCGTAAGTGGACTTGTTTTCCTGATTTCTCTTTCTGCTACTTTGTTATTAGTGTATAGAAATGCTTCTAATTTCTCGGTATTAAGTTTGTATCCTACAACTTTCCTGAATTCATTTATTCTGGTAGTTTTTTGGTGGCATCTTTAGGGTTTTCTATGTATGGTATCATGTCATCTGCAGATAGTGACCATTTAACTTCTTCCTTTTCAATTTAGATGCCTTTTATTTCTTTCTCTTGTCTGAGTGCTGTGGCTAGGATGTCCAGTAGTATGTTAAATAAAAGGGGTGAGAGTGAACATAAAATTCAGATTTTATGGGAATGTGCAGTCAGTGGAAAACTAATAAAATACTTAAGGAAGAATAACATTTGTGATTAATCTTTAACATTCTGTTTTTCATTTTATCCAAATCCTTAAAAATTGCAGATATCTGTGATAGGAATAGTGACTAAACCTGGTTTCTTATCATTAAAAAGGTAGTATATATGTCACTTTTAATGTGGCTGATAAGCTCTTACATGGGTCGGTAAGAATGGAAATGATGTAAGCTATGTCCTGGCCTACATATCACCTATTCTTGCATTATTGGGTGTCGTGTGTCGTGCCAGGCCCAGGACACACAGCACAGACTAGTGGGCATCTTGAATGTATGAGGGGGTGATGCTGGGGTAGAAGTCTGTGCAGGCACAGGCTCGGTATAGAATAGTGAGTGAAAAATCTAACCAGACACAGAGTCAAGCGGGAAGAAGTGGAAAAGTTGGCATGGAAAAGTTTGAACGGCATCTTAAAAAACATTGCTGTTGTCAAGCAGGAGGGTCAAGGGAAGAGAGGCAAAGACATTTGTACAGAACAACATTGTTTCTAGATACATCTCTTAAGGCAAGGGAAACAAAAAACAAAATATGAAATTAAACCGTAGAGGACTATTTAAGACACAAATTATAGCTCACTGTGCACTCTTCAGTCCTTGCTGGTTTTGTTTTGTTTTTTAACTTTATCTTAGAGAATCTTTCTAAGATTCTTTGGCCTTTAGTTATATAAACAAATAAGGGGTATTCATTTTACCTGGTCTTTGAAAGGTATTGACTATATACTTACACTACTAGCAATTACCAACCATTGGTACAAATGTTAAAATTACTTTTTATGAGCAGAATTCCTTGACTAACTTTTGAGATTAGCAAATTTTAATCCCCTTTGTTTATTTTTTTTGAAAGCCATGAAGTATCATAAGTAATAGTTTCTGTTATGCTATTTTTAAATATCCAAATTTTATCACTGGAAATTTATCAGAAGTTTGTTCTATTTCAAAATTTCTGACTTATATCTTATAAATCACTTTTTTAAAAAAACAGATGAAGGATATTCTTTCAGCAGTGTTCTGTATTATGGGAATGAAGCCACTCTTCTTATTTTTGATCTGTTGTTCTTCTGTGTTGTGGATTTGGCTTGCCAAAATTTTGTTCTAGCAGCCTTCCTTACGTACCTACAACAAGAGGTAAGTTTAAAAATTTTTACTGGATTTAAAAAAAAAAATACTTTGGAGGTCGGTATTTTATAGCAGAGAATAACAGTATGTGCTTTCACTAGGAATTTGTTAAGATTTAGAATATGATTATTCCCACCGAACAAAAGAAGAAACATTTCAACCAATTACGCTCCTTCAGGGTCTGAAGTACTGGGGTATTGTGGAGGCCGTACGTTGCTTAAGCAAACGTGAAAGGAATCCAGTAGGAAGACATTTAAAGTGCTGATCTCCTAGATACCAGAAGTAGCAGTGATTAGAACCTGAAACCAATTTTACCATATATGTTTACTAATTAAAACTTAAAAAAAAGTTGAAATTTTAAAAAAGTAGCAGTAATTAGAGTTCCCTTCGCCCTCTGCACCAGATGTTAGTGTAACAAAAAGGCAAGCTCCAGAGAGCACAGGAGATCTGTCTAGCTCAGGACTCAGCCACAGAGAAGCCCCTTTATTGGAACTGTCGCACATTTTCTACCTGTGTGGATAAAAAACACTTGCTGGATGGGGATGGAGACTGAAGTGGAGATTTTTAAAAACGACAAATTTGTTCTGGAAATGTTATTAATATCACTCAGATATTCCCCCATTATGTCAAGGAAGTATATGAATTAGTAATATATAATTTATCAGTCTTTGACAGGGATCTAAAATTATAAACAAATTCTATCCCTAACAGTTCTTTTGATGTTTCCATAGCTTTTAGAGCTAGAGGTAAGTTGCCTTGCAAAATATTTGATAATGTATTCCTGTGAACATGAGAGGATTTGTATTATTAATTCATCAAAATATATTCTAAATAGGAATATGCACTTCTTTGATATCATGAAAGTTGGTAAATACTCTTGCAATAATTTTGTGTATCACCATGGAATACAGATGCCTGATACATGAAAGTAAATAGCTGAGAGAATTAGCTAGTTTAATTTAGATCTTTTAATTGATGTGCATATTTAATTTTCTTTCTCTATTTTTCATTCTGAATTGTTTTAACTTTTTTTCCAGATTTTTAGATTTATACGTAATACAGTAGGACAGAAGAATTTGGCATCCAAAACATTGGTGGATCAAAGATTTTTGATATAATTTTTTGAGCAGATAACCTAAAGATAATATAGCTGTGGCAAAAACAGTCATCAGGTTAGTTTGCCGTAGTTTTTAAAACTTTTAATACAAATTTTTCTATTTTTATTTGTTTTCTAATCTAAAGAAAGATTTATTTTTATAACTTGTGGGTACATAACTTCTTTGTGAATATATAATGTGATATAATGAAGAATCTTGTTTTCCCATTTGTTTTGGTATTTAATTCACCAACTCATAAATTAGATACACTGACAATGGGGCAAAAGAAGTCTAAGCGTTGCTGCCAGCAGAACACTTTTTAATGATAAAACAGTCCCCATCATTGGTCTCTGTAGATAATTTTATAAACTGGGATTTGCCTACATTTTCTCACATTGACAAAATTATTTAATTCCAAGTTCAAGCCTGGTATTTTCTAGTTTTTACATATGTTATGATAAATAAATGTTGGAAAATGTTTTCAAGTACGTAGAAATTTGAAATTGTATATTGCTAACTCAATTTGCCTCATTTTAATTGCTCATCCTGTTTGGCAATGTACTAATTCCCTGTTGGATTAATAGGCATTTCCTGAAATGGTATATATTCACTCCTTTGTATACCTGTATTGTTAGGTCAATATGTCCTTCCCATCAAGCATGTATTTATCTTAAATATCACTTACATTTAAAAAAAAGCCATAATGTATGACATTTTCCCCAATATAGTTTTTCAAACATTTTAAGTTACTTAACATTTTAAGAACACTCCCAAAGTTTTGCTCTTTAGTTATGTTTAAAAATTATAAATAATGAACTGTAAATTTATTGTGTTAAATTGACAAGGTGACTTACTGAAAACAAACTTAGGCCTCATAAGTCAGTAGTCTTGTATTTTTTTAAATAAGGAAAAAATATTAGGATCCAAAGTGTAAATTCTGAGCCATGTAGTTAATAATTTTCCATGATATGATTTTCACTGTATACCATGGACTTGAAAGGCATCTTCTATTTCAAGTATAATGATCATTAACCCCCAAACCATCATTTCTTACTGCCTTTTCTGTTAACCTTGTGTAAATACTTAAATGTAATGCTATGTAAATACATTGTTTATATTTTTGAATTGAAAATATGGAGTAAAACATTTGATGTCTCTGTTTCCTGTTTGATTAATATGTATTTCATGAAATAACATTTAGGAATGAACAACACCATTGCGGCAGGGGTCCCCAGTCTTTGCCAAATTTGAATCTTTTACATTTCTTTGAATCTTAAGGATAACTGAGAAGGAAGTAGGGCTAAGAAGTCAAGTATTTGAAACTACAGTTTCTGAAGGGTCAAACTACAGGAATGCCTTTATAAAAGCTGCAAAGAGAAATAAACGTAATAGTATGGATTTTAAAACCACTTGCTCAGAAGCATATGAAAGAAATTCAACCCTCATTCCACACATGAGAAGTTAATATTAGTGTGAATGTTTGAAAATGGCATTTTCAAAAAATAGGATCAGTTGGCTCACCTAATAAATTCACACAGAGAAAAGTCATTTTTAAAAATCCTTCTACATGAGTTTTTTACAATATCACCTTTTATTTTGGTTAGATACATAAAAATGTGTTCAGATTTTCATACACTGTTGATTCCTTTGTTCACATTGCTACAATTTAAATTCTATGATCAGGTGCCTAATTTTCCATTAGATCCATAATCTTTTGTCTTTCTGTAGAGCCAATTTACTGTACTTTGCATCTTATACCCCCAATTTTACTGATGACCTAGAAACATTTGATAAGTCTCCTCATCATTTCATAATGAAGCAAACTCTCGGTTCACCTAGAGGTTGTTTATAAGCTGGTGTGTGTTTAGTGCCCCCCATAGAAATGCATAGGCCCCTAACACAATTCTGGCAGATCAGTCTGTGTTATGAGATGTTTATATTTGCTTCTTTCTCTGGCACTGCTGTCCTAACACCCCCTTTGGAGAAGGCTCCGCTGGTTACCCAGATTGGGAAGCATTCAAAATGACTAACTCAGTGCTTGCAGGCATGAAATATGTATCCTTTTTGTTGTCTGCAAATATTGACAAATAAAAGCTGAGGGGAAATAAATATAAGGCAAGGAGCTGTGTGGCTTAATGGAAAATGCTCCAGATTTAGTAACAGGAGCCCTGGATTCAAATTAGAATTTTGCCCCTGTCATTTACTAGCTTTGGGACCTTAAAACAAGTCATTCGACATCTTTGAACTTTAGTCTGCATCTCTACAATGGAAATAATACCCTTTGTTTACCACTTGTTATAAGGATTAATTCATGAAGATAAACTTATAGCAGTGAGTAAACTATGAACACTAAAATTTTTATAATTTTTACTTTAAAACATCTGCCTCCAAATCTATTTTCTATCTTGGTAATAAATTAATTCCATAATATTAAAACCCAGATTACTGATCTCATTAACGGACCAACAAAAATCTGAGCCTTACTTCTACTTCAGCCACCCATCCTCACCAGGAAGAGGCCCTCCCTGGTAGATGTCACAGCCGTCGGTGACAGGAGGCAAGAAGGAGCTGTTGTAGACATGGTTTGTGGTACAAATTAGGAAAAAGGGAGAGAATGGAATATTGTCTTTGGAAGGGAGAGTTTCATTTACTCATGCATTTATTCATTCGAACAATATTTCTACCTCTTTCCACTCCACAGCCTATCAGAAGGGTCTTACGATTGGTAGAGGAAGCAGATGTATTAACCAGTAATTACAGCGATCTGAAAAGTGCTACAGCCATCAGGGTGTGATGGGAAAGCTCTTAACTGTGTATGTGTAGTCACTAGGACTTCTACCTGAGAAAGGTGGTATTTGATCTAAACAAGACAAGGCCAGGGATGCCTGGGTGGCTCAGTCGGTTAAGTGTTGGCCTTTGGGTCAGATCATGATCTTAGGGTCCTGGGGTTGAGCCCCCTGTCAGGCTGTCTGCTCAGCGGGGAGCCTGCTTCTCCCTTTCCCTCCGCCCCTCCCCCTGCTTGTGCTGTCTGGTATGCTCTCTCTGTCAAATAAATAAAATCTTTTAAAAAATAAATAAACAAGACAAGGGCAATCAAAGCAAGAAACGGTCTGTACTCTGAGACGAAGTATATAGCAGTTGGGCACTACCGGTAGTTTGAATATGGAAAACATGTATTCTTTAGATTTTTAAAATTTGCTGTATGTTATGATGTTTTGACATCTTAAAATTTTTTTCTGGCTAGGGAGACTTAAAACATTTTTGCTGGGATTGGAATTTCAGCAGAGGGCATAGCCAGGAGCATGCTTTTGACGTGCAAACCAACGATCCAGATCCATATGTCTGTCTGGCCCGTACATGCCAGGAAGCCGTATCCCTCTGCCTTAAAATCATCCCAGGACCAGGTACCAGGCAACTAAGGACCACGCCTTAGAGCTCACTGTAGCTTCAAGCCCCCTGTCATTATGCAAGCTAGCCAGTGCTGTTTCCCCTGGCCTGCCTTGCCTTTCCTGCAGAAATGCAGAAACTTATAAAGGCGGGGACCTAGGCTCTCCCCTGGCTCCTGTTCTGCCTCCTGACCACACCGGGTGCTTCCCCGCGGCTCCGTGTGATGTGGGTGCCTGCGTGGCCTGCCTCTTGTTTCTAGACCCTGTGAGTATCATAAACATCTGTTTTCCTGAGCCTCTCCTGTGTCTCTGGGTGGCCCCACCTGACCGTCACATAAAAGAACACAGAACAGTTCATTTGGGGGTTTTGGAGGGAGAGGAGGTTGGAAAGGAAAATAAAGAGTTTCATCATTAAAGATTTTTACATCAAGCCATAGAGTATACAGAGTTTAACCAAGGGAAGTGTACCAGCTGACTAATACCCCAAAGAGGGAGTGAATGGACAGAGGAGGCAAGAAGGGATCTTCCACAATCAGATCACCCTGGAATAATTGGTGGTCTATGGAATAGGAGACTGGTGCTTCCACCCTCTGTTGCCGGCTTCGTATCATGGTTCATAAAAAATTTTTTTTAAAAAATGCATTGCCTATAAGACAGGCAGCAAAGGGTGGTGGTTGACAATACAGAATCTGGAGCCAGACTCGGTGTATTCAACTCCCAGCTCTTGCTCGCTGAGTGATTCGGAGCAAGTTACTTAGCTCTCTGTGACTACATTCCCCCCTTTGTAAAAGGGAGTAGTAGTACCTACCTCTTAGAGTTTTGGGGAAGATTGAATGAGTTAATGAGCATACAGTGCTTAGAGGAATGCCTGGCACGTAGCTAGTACTATGCAAGTGTTACCGTAGTAGAAGTAACGGTAGTAAGTCCTATTAATATTTAATTCTGAAAGAAAGACCCAGATTAGTCTCTCTGGGGCCAGCCGTAAGACAATGTCACATTGCTGGGAGTGCTGGAAGTAGGAGTGGATAAACTGCTCACCACAAAGCAATCTGTGGGCTTAAAAAAAAACTTTGCATCTATTATTATTACAAAAAAGGACATGGCTGTGGATCTGCCCAAGTTAAACCAATGACCACTGGAACGAAGCCTAGAAACAGATCCACAGATCTGCAGTTACTTGATCTGTGATAGGCAGTGCAGCGAGGACAGTGTGGTTTTTCACTGGTCAGCTGAATATCACGACAGAAAAAAATAGAATCCTAATCCCTATGTCGCACTCACCCAAATATCAATTTCAGGTCAATGGTAAATAAAAATGTGAAAGGTTAAACACTAAAGGCTCTAGAAGATAACACAGGAAAATATATTTATGACTTTGGGGTAGGCCAAGATATCTTAAGACCCAAAAAACACTAACCTTAAAGGAAAACACCGATAAGTTGGACTTTACAATTTACATTAAATTTACACTATGTCTATTTCCATTAAATGTAAGTGTAAACTTGAAATTTACATGAACTCCGTTCATCAAAAGATACCATTGTAAGAATGAAAAGGCAAGCCTCAGTATAAAAAAAATATTTAGAAACGTGTTATCTGACAAAGCACTGCCACCCAGAATAAAGAACGCACCAAGTCAATAATGAAAAGTCAGACAAACCCAATACAAAAACGGGCAAAAGCCTGAAGAATGCATCTCTGAAAAGAGGATTTCCAAATGGTCATTAAGCACAGATGGAAAGTGTTCCGTTGGGTGGCTGGTTATCTCAGTGGGATAGAGTTGCCACTAACAGCACCAACGCTGTAGATTTGATCCCCAAACAGGCCAATGGGGGATTAGTTCCTGTATTTAATAAAAATTAATAATTTTTAAAAGCGCTCCACCTTAGTCATCATGAGAATGCAAAATAAAATCAAGGAGACACCCCTCACCACAGAACCACCAAAATGGCTACAATTGAAAAACCTAAAATACCAATTGTTGCTAAGGATATGGAGCAAATGAACTTTCAGAGCTACGTTTATTATATAAAGTGGAGGCCATCAGTCTTAATCTGTAACTTTCCACTGGATTTCTTTGTATCGTCAACCATGAAAACAGCTTTGCTCTGTGTGTGAAGCCAGAGTGACGGCAGATGGCAGCAGAGGGCACCCTAAACCTTCGCGGGTTTTCTGCGGAGCCCAGAGACTACCCTGCTCCCACTCCCCTCCCTTCACTCCTCACTTCCATTGTCCCAGCAGAGGGTGGGGCAGCGCGGATCATCTCGTGTACTGCTCTAGATGGAGGCCTCCGGTTTTCAGCTCAGGCTTAGGAACGGAATGCTGAAAATGGAAATACACTTTCATCTGTCTCCTAAAGAGAGGGTCACAAAACAGGTCATGCCTAAGAAGGGGAAAAAAAGCTAATTACTGAATGATTATGGGATCCTTCTCTCCTCATGTTAATGAAATACATATTTATATTAAAATCCTTTTAAAAAAATCGAACTATCCAGAGTATGTAATACCCCTTTACAAATCTCCCCAAATGGGGACTCTATGGGACATTTTCTTTACATACGTACCTTTCTCTTTCATTTATGAGGATTCCTGTAATTATGCTGGGCCCACCAGATGATCCCCAACTGAAAACCCTTAATCATATCTTCCAAGTTCCCTTTACTGTGTAAGGGATTTTTGTATTTACAAGTTCTGGGAATTAGGATGTGGACATCTTTAGGGGGCCATTATTTTGTCACAAGCACTAAAAAAATCTACAGGGTACAGGAATATAAAACCTAAAATACCTGAAATAGTTTGAGTCGTCTGGAAAGGCCTTGTGGAAAGGACATTTCAGCCAAGACATAAGAGAGGAGCAGAAGTCAGCCAGGATGATGGGGTGGGAATGAGGATGAAGATTTCCACATAGAAGAAACAACGTCTCCAAAGGTCCTGTGGTGGGAACAACCTCATTTACAGAGGTCCTGGGACAGCCATTTCACAGAACTGAGCGACTGTAAAGAAAGGATTTCTGAGAGTAAAAAGTACAATTTCAAAGCAAGAAAAAAGCTAAGTGCTTGCTTTGTCTAATTCCTATTTTTCGCCTTCCCCTTGGCAGCAACCAGAGCAAGATTTTGTGTTTAGTTTCAGCTAGCTAAATTTGGTTCCATGCAATGAGCATTCCTCATTTTCTGGAGTCTCTCTCAAAGTCATCGTTACATATAGTTTCAAAGGATTGTTACCTAGAAGGCGGAGGAGACACCAAGCTCAGAAGACAAAGCCAAGGCCAATGCCCTCATCCTGTTTGGGCAAGGGCTGCTCCTTGCTGGGGGCTGGCCATTACTCTGATCGTGTTTTCACATTGGCAGTTTTCTTTTGCAGCCACTCATGTTGTGAGTTGCTGAGAGGCAGAACTGACGCAGCAGGAAAGAACAGCTGTTCGCAGACCAGGGCATTAAAAAAAATTAGTAAAAAAAAAAAAATCATCGAGCTCTTTTCCCCCTTATATCAGTCACTATTGAGCTTTTTCCTCAAGCCTGCTCTGACCAGAAATAATTGTAGCCTAGTGTTTGCATGGCACTTTGATTCCGAATATTTTAATAAATATTTGAGTGTCATTCCATAGTATTATTTTTTTTTATGATTTTTTATTATGTTAGTCACCATACAGTACATCCCCGGTTTCCGATGTAAAGCTCGATGATTCATTAGTTGCGTATAACACCCAGTGCACCATGCAATACGTGCCCTCCTTACTACCCATCACTAGTCTATCCCATTCCCGCCCCCCCCCAGGCCCTCAGTTTGTTTCTCATAGTCCATAGTCTCTCATGTTTCATTCCCCCTTCTGATTACCCCCCCCTTTCTTTATCCCTCTCTTCTCCTACCGATCTTCCTAGTTCTTATGTTCCATAGATGAGAGAAATCATATGATAGTTGTCTTTCTCTGCTTGGCTTATTTCACTTAGCATTATCTCCTCCAGTGCCGTCCATGTTGCAGCAAATGTTGAGAATTCGTTCTTTCTGATAGCTGAGTAATATTCCATTGTATATATGGACCACAGCTTCTTAATCCAATCATCTGTTGAAGGGCATCTCGGCTCCTTCCACGATTTAGCTATTGTAGACAATGCTGCTATGAACATTGGGGTGCATATGGCCCTTCTCTTCACTACGTCTGTATCTTTGGGGTAAATACCCAGTAGTGCAATGGCTGGGTCATAGGGTAGCTCAATTTTTAACTTTTTAAGGGACCTCCACACTGTTTTCCAGAGTGGCTGTACCAACTTGCATTCCCACCAACAATGTAGGAGGGATCCCCTTTCATTCCATAGTATTCTTTTTAGCTGTCTCTATCATGAGCCCAGCAATGCCAGCTGCCAGAGAGACTCATTACCTGGGCATTTTCAATGACACTTTTGTAAGTTACGAGATCACGTTCGCTCTAACCCTCAGAAGGTAAAGGATTACGAGATTTTTATGCTCCAGAGTATTTCTCTTAGACACTAACCAAATCAGAACCCCAAACCCATTTTTCCAAGTCTGTCTGCTCTCAATTATTATCAATCTGGGAAGAGCCTTCATTTAATGGCTTGTTTGCTGTTTTGCATGATTAGATAAAGAGGCAGAGTGGAATTGTATCTCAGAGCAGAAGCTTTGAATTCTGAGGGATCTGGTTATGAATTCTCCATTTCCTTTGTGTGTGACTGTAACCAGATGCTTCAACCTCTATGAGTCTGTTCTTCATCTCTAAAAACCGGGCAAAATATCTGTCTCAGGAGGGTCACTGTAAGGCTCCAAGGAGACAATGCTGGTCAGTTCCCTGGAATAGGTAAGTGTACAATGAGTGTAGTACATCATTGTGATTGAATTATCACTTTGACAACCACAAAACAATTTAACGTGACATGTTTACTTATTTGAATGCTTCTGTAGTATACCCAAGGCACGTGTAGACAGGAAAATCCAGAGGAGGAGAACTGACCCAACATAATGTCCCAGAGGAAGAGTAATAGTTTCAACTGGCCAACAAGCTCAATATGGAACAACATCGGAATGAGGTTGTTCATGCAATTTATGGCCCCGTTAGTTGAGTATCCAAAATAAAGGAGGAAATGGCCCTGTTATGTGCTGCTCACATCTTATCCATGGTATTGTGTCTAGTTCTCGATGTACCTGGTTTTAAGGAGCCTAATAAATTGGATTTTTTGGAGGGTGGTGATCAGGATGGTAAAGGATCTAGAGATGCCCCAGGAAGAATAATAGAAGGAACTGGAGAAAAGATAAAGCAGGACCATGACAGCTTTCTTCAAATACTTGTCCCATGGAAGATGGAGTTAACATCCATGTAGCTCTGATGTACAAACTAGGATCAATAAATGGAAGCTAAGGAACAGTGGATTTCAGCTTAGGAGAGGGAAGAGCTTTATGGTATTTTAGAGCTGCCTAAATAATAGTGGTTCCTTGTCCTTCAGGTCTTCCTACAGATGCCTTACGGCAATAAGTGTGGGATACAGAGGTGGGTTACCTGCCTTGGGGTATACATGTATTCCATGTATTCCATGTGTTCCTTCCCTGTCTGCCACTTGGGTGCGCACACAAGACCTTTCCAGCCAAAATCTGCCATCAAAGAAGGGTGTCTTTTTGGCGAGCCTTAAGAACTGAAATACGAGAATAATTCAAGCAAGTTGCCTTGCACACAGCATAAACTCAAGTGTCAGAGACCAGCTGAATCATACCAGGCTCCCAGTTATATAGTTCTACCATTTTGGCAAATACAATTTATTCCATGATGTAGGTGTCTAAGTCCATAAGTGACAAACCTTGTGATTAGGTTTGCCCCGAGGGGTCCTGTAAATAAGAAGTGATTTAGGAAAGAATCTGAAATACAGGCAGAACAAGTGAAACCTCTGTGACTCTTCTTCCCCCTGAAAGAAACGAGGTCCAAGTTTAGATATATATTTACTAGGCAGATTTGAGAAAGGAGTGGAAAGTATACTGGACTGGAAGCCAAAAGGTTGGGCGTTAGTCCTATCTCTGTTGGTAATGAGACCTTGGCTAAAGCAGGTATGGTTCCTGGGCTTCTGCCCCATCATTTGCTGTCCCAGTGATCTCTTGGGCCTCTTCTGTCTCTGATTCCAAGATCCACAGTTGATAACTTTCTACACGTGAAATGTTGGATGAAGACAATGTTCATATTGAGTCCACTTGTCCTTGGACAAGTCATTTCACCTAAAGTTGAGATCTGTGTATTTTTAAATGATAGATAGTAACCTTGAGAGGACAGGTGGTCAGGATTTATAAGAAGTATAGCAGTTTAAACTCAGACAACCCAGGTGAAAAAAATGTTAATGACCTTGACATTTGAACATGACCTGTAATATACAGTGTACCATCACAAAGCTCTGAATTACTACCCTAAAATAAGTCAACTTTCAGAAGAACATTGCCAGCCACTTGTAGACTATCCATTCTCCTCTCCTTTTCCACAGAACGCTGGTTTCATTTGGGATGGATGGAATGTGTTCAACTTCCATTGTGTAGTGGCCATGTTTCATGGTGGTCGGTGAATGACAAGCAGAAGTCCACTAGACGGGGCTTCTGAAAAGACTACTGACTTCCTCATAAAAACTTAGCTGGCACATGCTTTTGGTCCTTCCCCTCTTCCTGAAATGTGGTCATGATACCTGGAGGTGCAAAACCATCTTGAGCTTGGGCGTGAGGATGCAGAGCAGGACAGTATGGAAGACTGGGTCCTTTTTTTTTTTTTTTTTTTTTTTTTTTAAGATTTTGTTTTGAAGTAATCTCTACACCCACTGTAGGGCTCAAACTTACAACCCCATCAAGATAAGGAGTCACAGGCTCTACCGACTGAGCTAGCCAGGTGCCCCAAAAGACTGGGTCCTTGATGACTACCTTAAGCAGCTCTATCAGCCCAGGGCTGCTTCTGCTTCTTATTACTGGAAACTATAAACCCTTACTTGTAGACAGGTATCTATTACATGCAGCCTAATGCAACCCTGACTAACAAAATACTCCTAAACAACTCCTTCCCAGTAAGCCCACATCGTTTACACCAGAGTGTGAATTTTGCTTGATACCCTCCAGAATGTTCTGCCTGATAAGAGGTAGTTGCCTATGTAACCAGGTGTGATTCAATGACATGGTAGAGGGTCCTCCTCTTGTATCTTCCTCTCGGCTTCTTTCTTGTAAATACGCTATTCAGTGTCAGAATTATTATCAACACCCTCAACGACAGCAAGAATAACAGGTGGTTAGCATCAGCCATGCTCCCTGAGCAACTTTTGATTCATTGACTGACTTCCAGCAGCATTGCTTAATTCAGACACATTTTACAAGAGCAAAGAAAGCATTCACTCAAAGTTTCTTGCATAACCCCTTAAGTTATACTAATCCCATAAAACTACATTTCAGTGCTAAGAAGACAAAGAAAATATTACTAATTGTTTAATTAATTCTTATAACTAACACATTTCATGTTAAATGCATTACTCTAGCTTTTACAACTATTTACTTTATAGCATAGTGGATGGAGTCTCTTGTAAAATTATGAGCGTATTTCATTTATGCCTGTTTTCTAGAACTCATGGATACTTTCACAGTTGTAAGTGGTCCTATGAGTGCATACTGACTTTGTTTCGATGTCATGTGGTTGGTTGTATTTATGGTTTATGCACTGCTGAGTCCTTGGTCCGGATGCTATGCCATTATAATAATTTCCCTAGGGGGTGAATTGGTTCTATTTTGTAGCAGTGCCCTTAGTGAAGCAGTTTCCAGGAATGCCTGCACTCTATTTACAGACCATCGGCATATTTCTCTTTTTCCTGCAAGGATTTGGCTCCTTTATCCCTGTTGGAGAAAACAAGCTGCCTTCTTGGATCTCTCTCACTCAAGCCTGCCCTCCAAATCGTGAGAGCCCCTCTGTCTGTTCTTTCCGTGTGTACCCTTCACTAACCATCCCGTTCACTTCCGAGGACTCAGGCTCACATTCCTCAGTCTCCCCCCGAGCTCCCCGGGTCCCTCCAGTGCAGCCCCAGGCTGCTTCTCTCTCTGACTGTACAGGTAGCTAGCCAGCTGGTTGGCTCCTCGGAATCTCTTCAGGTTTCCACAAGGAGGGCAATCACACCAAACATTCTGTCATTTTTTATTTTTAACTTTCTGAAGATTCAGGGGGCCCCAGTCATGGCACAGCTCCCAACATCTCCTCTCTCACTTTGTCTCTTTCTTTCTCCCTCTCTCCTCCTCCCCCTTCCCCCAGATTCACCCAGGGGCTCCTTGTGGTGTGACAAGCCGAACTCCAGCTTCTGCAGACCCAGCTTCTACCCCAGGCAGGAAGGGTGTTTTCTCATGAAGGCAAGCTCTCCCTGGGAGGAATTCTTGTACCAGTTGCTAATCGGATAGGTGTCTGCCATCTTCTTTCACTTACCGTCACACCCCAAAAGCCTTTGCTTGCATATTTTCATGAATAACTAGAACAAGTTCTGGCTCGCAGAATCATTGCATGACCTCGGACTTTAAACTTTGTTTTTACAAGTGATAGTGCAGTAAGAGTATACAAACAGAGGGATTGGACCTTCCTTCAATTTGTGGTGGTCACGGAAGCTGACAGTAAATCAGGATAAAAACAGATGCTCGAAACCCAAGCCCCATCTGGCAGATTTACTTCTGTTACGGTCACATGTTAAGTGTCCCTAGTTTTACATACTCCAAATCATATCAGATACACGGCATCTGCTACTGAAACTCAGTCACTGAGATGAAAAAAACCCAAGTGACAAGAGAAGATGTCCCGAGTGGGTGGATCAGGCACTTCTTCGGGTCCCTGAAGTGCAAGGATCTCAGGAAGGACCAGGAGAAACAGAGGCCCCCGAGGCTGAAGGAATGGCCAGGTTAAGGAACCTTTGTAAGTACAAGATGTGAAGTGAGCTCAGCTGACTAAGCAAGAGGTTAAAATAGAAACCAAACACTGAAAATGTTGCCAACAATTGGAGAAGGGATTTCTACTACAATGGAGGTTGCTACTCTCTTTTAAAGAAAAAAATTGAGCCAACTGAGGCTAAACTTTGCTAATATTACAAAAATGTGTTCCCTGTTGAGAATTACACATTCAGGTTTGCCTGGGTGGCTCAGTCGGTTAAATGTCTTCCTTGGGCTCAGGTCATGATCCCAGGTCCTGGGAGCCAGCTCCCTGCTCAGCCGGGAGTCTGCTTCTCCCTTTCCCTCTGCTTCACTCCCTGCTTATACTCTCTCTGTCAAATAAATAAAAATAAAATCTTAAAAAAAAAAAGGATTACACATTCAAGGGGTGCCTGGATGGCTCATTTGGTTAAGTGTCCAACTTGTGATTTCAGCTCAGGTCATAATCTCAGGGTCCTGAGATCGAGCCCCACATGGGGCTTTGCTCTCAGCGGGGAGTCTGCTTAGGATTCTCTCCCTTTCCCCTCCCTCCCCTCTGCTCCTTCCCACTGCATGTGGGTGTTCTCTCGCTCCTGTGTGCACGAAGATAAATAAATAAAATCTTAAAAAAAAAAATCACACATTCAAATGAAAACCATTCACCAATGTTCCAGTGTTCTGAGAATACCCTGTCCTTTAATATTCAGAAGAAATGATGAACTTCCAGCCCCCACCCCGTATATTATGAGAAGTCCTGCCTCCTTCCAGTATTTCTAAAGATTCCTGGTCGGGGGTGCACGCGTGTGTGTGTGCGTGTGCACGAGCATGCGTGTGCTCACATGTCACGGCAGAGGACCAGAGTGTTTGGGAGGCGAGGTGGCTTACGCTCTTCAAGTGGCCTCTCACTCTGATTCTGCCATATTTCTGTTTCTCGTCTCGCCTCCTACAGCTACAGTTCTTGCTCTTACCTTTTTGGCCCTAAAGGACCCCTTCCTTCCCTCAAAGAACGAGTAGCGCTAGACAATGAAATGTTGTCAGCTTTCGCGGAAGGTCCGGAATAACAGAGGACGGGCTCCAGCCTGGCACAGGTGGAAAACAACTTCAAGGTGAATACCAGGCCTTGCTGTTGTGGGAGCCCTTCAGCCCACTGTCCCCCGTGAGGAATTTACATCGTTGTCTTTCCTGTCACCTTGGCTGCTGTGCGCAGCTGGGACCTGCCTTCCCCTCTGCTCTGACCCTTCTCTCTTCCAGCCTCCTCTTGAGAAGTCCTCAGCATTTCCAAACAGTTCTCTTGCCAGGCGTGAGTCTCAAATGTCTTATATGGATGAAGAGTCTTGGGGAGAACAATCTGATTGGAAGTTAGGAGTAAAGGCATTATTTCAAAGTCTCCTTTGTTTGAAAGCACGCTGCTTTGACTTGGATGGTATGTTACTTGGAGTGGGTTGGGGGTCTAATGCAGGGTAGAGGAAAGGGCTAAAGCCACTTCAACTGGTATGGCCACCCCTCATTTTACCACGGCAAACACACAAGCTCTCTTTTTTACCTACAGAACAATTTGGCTCTCTATCAAAATACCTCTTTCTGGAATATGCCTTGCAGAAATCACCTTTTCTTTTTCTTTTTTTTCAGATTTTATTTCTTATTTGCCATAGAGAGAAAGAGAGAGAAGCAGGCTCCCTGCTGAGCAAGGAGCCCAATGTGGGGCTCAATCCCAGAACCCTGGGATCATGACCTGAACCGAAGGCAGATGCTTAACCATCCGAGCCACCTAGGCACCCCAGAAATTACCTTTTAAAACCAAAAGCCCCCTCCAGGTATTTCTCAAACAAAAGACCAGCCTTGTCTCTTCCACCTTCCAGAATGCAGAAGCAGCCTTAGACGTTTCTTTTTAAAATAGCAATTGTTCCTTTTCAGTAAAATACGTGGAATAAGGATTATTAGTATTCAAAGAGTGTTCAGTCTTCATTGTGTTTCTAGGATGCTGTCAGGTTTTACGACGGGGAAAAAGAAATCCTCAAATCCTAGACGTTACTGGGCCTGAGCACTAGCAGCTTACCTCCCTCATTAGTGAATCACAAAATTAAGGCCCTAAGAAGTTCTGTGGTGGGCCCAAGGTCACTGGTAAGCCCCTCACTAGAGAGCTGGGATTAAAACCTCCTCCACTGCTGCTATGATCATAGTTTAATAGAGACAGGACATAATTTGTTCACCCTCCTTGCCGAATGCAAAGAGTGTGGCTCAGAATTCTTATAAACATGACTTATGGGTTTCAATTATATGCAAACGACACAATTAGACATGCAAAATATGCACATATCTATTAGCTACATGCGGGACACTTATCTGCCAATAGGGAAATTTGTGTTTGTATTATCAAAAGATAAACAGAGCTTTCTTTACGGCTCTGCAGATTACAATTTAAATTGCTATAGAAAAATAACAGTAAAACCTCATGGGCCCTTGAGTCCCATCCAGGCTTCAGAGTTGAATCTGGGTTTTGCCCACCAAATAGCTGCTTGTATCTCTTTCACATTATTAGGATGCTTTGTGACCTCTGACCCTTAGGACACTGTTCTCTGTCTCTAACACACACTTCTTACATATTTAAACCTTTTTTCACAAAAATAATAGACATTCGTTGTAGAAATTTTGGACAATACAGAATAGTATGAAGAAAATAAAATAAATTCTATCTGTAATTCCATCACTGGAAATAACCACACAATCTATCTTGGCATTGGCTCGTCACCCCAGACATTTTTCTTTGCATCTTCGATGATATATACCATACTTACACTTTTTTTTCCATACTGGGATGTGCATTGTTTTGTAGCCCGCTTTTTTAAAAAAAGTACACAGAATAAGCATATTCCCCTGTGATTAAATATTCTTCAGAAATTGATATTAAGCCTGAATCCTAAGCCATCTTGGGAAGTTACTCATTTTTTTCCCCTGGGTATCTACCATGTATACATGAGGTATAATGTTAATAAAATTGTTTTTCTCTTGTTAATCTGTCTTTTATCACGGGGTCTCAGCTAAGAACTTAAAAGAGGAGAGGGGAAAATTGTTTTTCCTCCCTTACAATAATCTTCTATAAACATTTTTTTAATCCATCTCCTATTGTTAGACCTTTTGGTTATTATCTATCGTGAACACTAACTATGTCCTAACCACTTAGAAGAGCAAAGAAGCCGAGTTTAGGAGCAGAAGGAAAGGTCTATCTGGTGCACATACCAGAAGGTGACGCAAGAGAGCGCTTTCCTATTTCATCCCCCGCCGTCAGCTTGTGTTTCGGACCCCACCCCGCCCCCAGCCCTGGAGCTCCCCACGGCCCCCTGTCTTCTCCCTTCTAGCCTTTACCTCTCCTCCGCCCCTTTGCCCCGTTCAGCTACTCGTTCCTCCTGTCTCTGACTCCGATTTTGAGTTGCTCAATTCCCCCTGATTTGTCCCGTACTGAAGCTGTCAGGAGATAAAGGAAGGTCGCCCCGCCTGGTTTGATCCCGGAATGATTCAGCTGCAAGACTGGAGCCCCAGAAAGAAGTGATGAGACGTTTCTTCCCTGTTGTGTGCCCAGTCCACAATTTTTACAGAGCCTTGAAGCACTGCGCAGCTTGTTTGGGAAATGACACTTCCTAAAATCCACAAACATTTAATGAGTTTCTTTTCCAATCTAAATGCTGAGAACCACCATTTAGCTGAAGCTTTGCATCTATCCTTGATTATTTCTTTAGGAGAACCTTCTAGAAGAATAATTTCTGGTTCAAATGCATTTTAAAATATGCATTTTTAAGTCTGGTGATATAAATATTGCCAAATTGCCCGTTTGGTATAAAGGTTATACAAAATTACATTTCCACCAGTGCTGTCCAATTATGCCCCAAGCATTGGGATAATCAATTCTCTTTGGTAGGCAATTTGTGGTCTCTCATGGTTGCATTAATTTGCATTTCCCTAAGGTATGTGTTTCAAAATTTTAATAATTTCAAAGTGTATTTTTCTTTCTAGTAAATCAATAGATTTTTAAGGTTTTTTTGTCTATTAATTCTGAGATCATTTGAGACAACAAGACACCAGGGGTTTTTTTGTTTTTTAAAGATTTTATTTATTTATTTCACACACACACAGAGAAAGAGAGAGAGAGTGGCAGGCAGAGCGAGAGGGAGAAGCAGGCTCCCCGCTGAGCAGAGAGCCCGATGGCAGAGGCTTAACCGACTGAGCCACCAGGCGCCCCTGGAGACACCAGGGTTTTTTATTGTATTTCAGAACTCTACAGTACCTATGGCTGGAAGTGAAAAGAAACAGTGATCATCTAGGCAATCTTGTTGTTTTACAGATAAAAACAAAAATAAAGCCCTGTGGTTAAAGAAAAATGTATCCAATGAAAGCCATGGTAGTTGAATTAAACAAAAATGAGATCATTTTTCAGCAGCAAAACTTCAAAAACAGCAGTATATTTCAATGTAAGCAATATTTTTTGGTACGCACTTTGTATAAGGTTGTTCAACAAGGTACCACCAAAAAACAAAAACTATATCAAGATTTCTTTCAAGAAATTTATGTACAATCGTAAGGGTATGCAGCAAAGAGCAAACAGTTAACCTTGAAAATGCATAGGACGAAGCTAAATAGATAGATTGTTGATGACATAGTCAAATTTATAGAATGCTGTCAGCAAGTAATGGCAAAAAATAAGAAAAAAACACTTTATAGGTGAAATACTTCCATATTTTGGTGGGAAAAACCCTCCAGATGATGTAGCTAATGTGTACTTTTCATTGACTTGAATCTGGTTATATTAGAGGAGTTTCAGAAGATTGAGTGCACTGTGAGATACCTCTGTGTGGTCTTAAGAACTTATACAGCAGGAGCCCCCAAGACTCACAGCCACTTGTTTGGGGAACAATATTCGATCAACAAGCAATTATTAAGGGTTTATTCTGAACCAGATACTACAGAGGATCTACTGAGATCAAAGACAAGACGTCTCCGTCTTGGAAGAGTGCCGTCTGATGGATGAGAAAGACAACACAAAACAGTCTGGTAAGATCCGTGATCATCCCATCTGAATGGTTGTTGGTCAGTCGCTGCGAGCCATCAGCTTCAGAAAAGCTGGAAACAGGAGACAGACCAAGGTCAGATGCCAGAGAGAGACAGACAAGTTGCCAAAACCTTGCCCTTAAGTGGAACACAGCGCTGGCATGGAGCTGAGGTCAGATGCCTTCAGCAGGGCTGTCAAGTTAGGGCAAGCGCAAGCCTGGAGGACAGATGTGACATCAGACGTGGCAGGGGTTACGGGAGAGGCAGAGCAAGGGAACAAGAGATCTAAGGCAGGAGACCTGGGAGAGCTGGGGCAAGAGAATTCACTAGTGGAGACTTTCTCCAAGATCTACTAACCCCTCCCTCCCAGGAGACATTTCACTGCTGGTCTTAAGGGCCGTACAACCCAACTGAGTATCTAACTCTAGAGGTGTGTACAAAGTGGTAGGGAAATCACCAACTAGGATCTTCAGGATTTCATAGAGGAAGTAACAGAAAGTGTGGGTGGGCTGCTTGAAGAGTGGAAGGATAGGAAAACAAATGCTGCAGATGAGGCTGGTAAGTCAGGGCCCATAGCTGACATTCACCAGGCACTTTCTATTAGACAAGCCGTATGCGAAGCACATTACGTGCGCCATCTTGTTTGAGCCCCACAACAACATTGTGGGGTAAACGGTTATTAGCCTCAGTGTGCACGTTAGGAACTGAGGTTTAGAGAGATTATGTAACTTATCCATGAGTTTAGACTGGAATGTGGGTTCTAACTCCAGAGCTGGACTGCTAACTATTACTATTAACCCCTAAAGCTCCCGGGGGCACAATTACAGTGAACCTTTTCAATGTGAGAAAAGGTCTGGGCTTTCTCTTGTAGCCAGTGGTGAGGAACTGAAGGTGTTAAAACCAAGGACTGACATGTGTTTGGGAGTGTGGTTTAACATCATCAGCATAAACTTTCGAGTCCTCAGGTTTGAACAACTGCTTTTTGACTTTTTGAGAATCCTTGATCACGATAATTTCTCAGGCCTCAAATTCCTATTCTAAATTAAGAATAACAGTGTCTTCTTGCTGGAATGCTAGGATACTTAAATATGAAAATGTACATGAAAGCAACTTGTTAACTGTCAAACTAAAAATAAATATTAATGTTTATGATATCTACTGTATTTCAGAAAAAGCAAGGCAGTCAGGGATAGAGTGGTGGGGGAGCCACTGGGGTTGATTGTAATGGTCTGGATGAAGGAGTGTGACAAGGGTATCGGCTAAGGCGGTGACAGTGAGCGTGGGGAGGAAGGACATATTTAATGGCCAATTAAGACAGTTTACAAACTGGACTAAATGATTGGATTTGGGGATGGAAGGGAAAGAGGGTCAGGATGATTCAGAGTTTTCTCTGAATCACCAGGTGGATGGTGATGTCATCAGTGCAGGAGGAAGGGTAGGCAGGATAATGCATTCTATTTCAGGAATATTGTGAAGAGGTGGCGATGAGGCATCCAGCGAGTGGAGGTGGTGAAATACGAGTGGGACTGTGAGTGGGGGGCCCAGAAAAGACGTGCGCTGTAGACTCAGATTTGGACCTCACTGAGTACTTGCGTTACTAAAACTATTCGAGTAGGTGTGATGTCCAGGCCGAACATCTAAAGCTATGGCTTGTAACCCTATAAAGCGAGGGAAACTTCCCAACTCACACCCCAAAATAAATGCTTCTGCAGAAGCCCAATTTGCAAAAACGGATCAAAAGAAAGCTTTTCTTCTCAAATCTGGAGCGAGTTGCCTGGAGCCCACTTCGTGAGACAGCCTCTGAATGGGCCTCTCAAGCCGAGCCCAGCTTGAGAACCACCAACTCAGAGCAGGAAGAGAAGGAAGAGGATGAATCGCCATATTGAGTCTGAAAGAAAGCAGCTGATACAAAATCAGATTGGAATTTTCATTTTGGATTTTGTAAAAAGCCACTTTGAGACTCTAATTCTTTTGGAAGCCTCACCCAGTCACATGCAACACTAATATTTTTTCTGGCCTGCTCTTACAGATGCCTGACACTGTACAATGTCTGTACTTGCCTCCTGGAAGCCGTGGTGCCATGCGAGTCAAGAGAGCTGCCTGAGAGCTTAGACTAATGTCTGTTTTCAAGTCCACGCACCTTGGTTTTCCTCCTCAGAGGTGGTTGTTGGGTACACATCTGCTGGGTCCCGCCACGGAGGTAATCACATTTGTCACAGTTACCGGGAGACTCTAATGTGACCTCTAAACTCGCTAAGTGTGACTCTTTACTCAGCGTTGTTGAATAAAAGTTATCCTAACAGGTAAGCTTTTTAAAAAGTTGAATCGATTGAACGTTTCCTCCTAATTACACGAATTGGGTCTGCTTATGACGTCCACGCTGCAAAGGCCTTCACCCCGAATCCAGTAAAAGCAGTTTGGTTTGGTGGTTAAGTCAGAAAGACCTCATCGCACGATACACAGAGACAATACGAGGAAGGAAATGAGGCGAGCAGACGGAGCCTGAGAAAGAGAAGAAAGGACAACGAGTGACGTGTTTAGTGTCACCTGGGAAAAACAGCGACAACACAAATTGCAAACACTCTCAAGTCTCCGTGATTTACTGCGATGAACGTTTATTTCTTACTTATTCGAAGTTCACTGTTGTGGGTGTTTATGGCTGGCGAGTGGCCTCAGCGTCCTCGCCCGGACCGTCGCCATCCGGGGATGGGAGTGGCGTGGAGAGTGGTGGGGGCCAGGCCTGAAGGCGCGGGCACCACCGCCCTGCACGTTCCATGGCCGGAGCCAGTCCGGAGGCCGCGCCGGGCCGCGGGAGGGGCTGGGGAGGGCGGCCGAGCTGTGCGCGTGCGCAGGACGGAGGCAGCTAGCCGCTCTCTGCGACAGGTGCCGTAGAAGTGCCTGTGCTCAGGTTTTGTGAAAATCACGCAAAATTAATCCCTCGCATACAACATTCCGGTCTGCTGCTTCTTCTTTTATGAAAGTCTTACTCCAAAAGACAGACAGAGGTGAATATCGAATCCCCTCAACCCTGCCAGAAATATCAGTTAATTCCTAAGCCGAAGTTAATTACCACGTTTGCAAAGGCACCAAAGAAAACGTTTATCACTTTTCCAGGTAAGGCTCAATTCTGAAAGCGCTATTTTCGAAACACGGTATTTCAAGTAATGGAATAAAATGCATTTGTATTTGTTGCGGCTCAGCATTATTATATAAGCCCTTCCTTTACAAACTTCTCATAGAAACTTCTTCACATTCTTACCCGAAAAAAGAATTTTTAAAAAGCTAGACATATACCCACTGAGTCATAGAATAATTGGAATTCTGACAGGAAGATAACTGTAAAGCAGTTCTTTAAAAAGGAACACCATTCTGCTTTATTTAAACTCCAAAGTAGGTAAGCGTTTTATGGGTCGAGATTTTCTCATACAGGGTGTTATGCAATATACAGCTCAGCTCTGAATACTTTTCTCCTTTGTTCTCCCTGCACACCACGCACATGCCACTTGGTGACATCCTGGGCCTGGGAGGCTGTTGGATTAGACTTTCTGAAGAAAAGGTTTTTCTACATCATGTATAGAAAAAAGCTTTGATGATTCATAACATTAAAGCCTTTTAGTTCCTGGCAGGGGAGATCTCCTCGTCAATGTGTCGAAAGGAAAGTGGCTGTGTTATAACTTGCCCCCTGACAGAACCAAAGATCCCAGCTGGCTTTTTTGCAGGAAGGACAGGAGCATCAGGCCAACATGGATGAGACGACTTTTCAACGGCACCAAGTAGACAGAAACATTGTCAGCCTCCAAGAAAGAAGCTGAGTGAGTGCCAGTGAGTTCGCATGTTACGGAAAGTATAAGGATTGTTCCAGTAAGTGTTTTCTCGTTATGGGATAGTGCTGAAGTAAACACACATCAGGCTCGTGTGCCCCCTAATTTGCCCTGTACCCCTGCTCCAGGCCACGGAGAAATGTCTGACATGGTCTGTCTCAGAAAATACACATCTGTATTAGGAACGGCGGTCTAATCAAATGTGACTTGGCTCAGAGTCCCAGCAGGGTCTTCCATCCCCTTCTTAACCGCTGCCTTCTTTCCGCCTGGTGTTTGAGCTTTTCGGCCTAGAGAGAGCACTTAGTAAAGGTGGACTTGTTTACCACCAGCGGCAGAACCTGGTAACTTAATCATTGGTAGAGAGCAGTGAACTCAATAAAGAAAGCTCTTGGTGAGCTTTTCCTTTAGGTGGACCAGAAGAAAGTTCTGTGTTTGTCTTTGCTTCGCCATGATATACAGTTCTTTTGATGCCAGAATTCTACCCTTAACGTATTTTGGTCTCTAACCATTCTGATTGGATGCTGTCGCAGAGAAGGCAGTGAATCCAACGATGCGTGCCCCATGGTATTTAGAGTTCGCGATGCGGACCGCTGTGACGTTCAAGGCAATTACACGTGTATGTGCACACCGAGTTTATGAATCAATAAAATAATTTATTAATTTCTCCAGAATTTATTATTTGACTCAGATAGTGAAACAGTCCCTCCACTTCAGTTCTTTTTCAATCTTCTTGTGAAGGAGAAAGTCTCAACTTAATGATAGTTACATGTTTATTCTTCTTTATTACTTTCTGTTCTTTTTAAGGAGAGAACATGTTTCAGGCTGAGAATCTTCAGTGGGCAATTTTTTAAAAAAGATTTTGTGTATTTATTTGACAGAGAGACACACACACAGAGGGAGAGGGAGAAGCAGACTCCCTGCTGAGCAAGAAGCCCGACGTGGGGCTCGATCCCAGGACCCTGAGATCATGACCTGAGCGGAAGGTAGACACTTAACTGACTGAACCACCTGGCGCCCCTACAGCGGGCAATTTTATCTAGCTAAAACTTAGTCATGTTTTAATACCATTGTTCTTAGTTTTAGTTCTTGTCTGTGGATAGCAAGTCAAATATTTGTCAGTTATCAACTAATAGAAAATTTTCTTTTAAAATCAATAATTAAACTCCTAAAAAGGGAGTCACTTTAAAGGAAAATATTGAATGATAGGGCAAATGGTTTGTGAATGAGTCAAGATTGAAAAACACCGGTAGGGTGGGAAGAACACTGGTCTGAGAGCCAGAACGCTGGTTTCTGTCCGTTGTCACTAACCAGCTGTGTGACATGTGGCAAGTCAATTAACCTCTCTAGGTCTCAACTTTCACAAAACGTTGCAATACATCAGTGCTTCTCAGTTTGGCTACACAGTGGAACCATGTGAAGAGACTGTAAGACTCCCAGCGCTTGGGCCACACCCCAGACCAGTCCTGTCAGAATCTCTGGGAGTGGGACCCAAGCCTCAGTATTTCGTGAAGCTCCCAGGTGATTCCAATGTGCTTCTAAATGACTCACAAGGTCTTTATAATGATAAGTTTCTGATTTGAAGATAAAACGATAGGTTATGTAAAAGATTTTTCGAATATAATCTAGAAATATATCAGCATTTCCTATAATTAGCTGAACGAACCAGCTTATCACCATCATTCATGGATTGAAATATTCAAATAAGCACTGCACACATCTTCCAATTTGACATGGGAATTACACTGGGGTTATACTGGTGAGCAAGGCGGATGTGGTCTCTTCCTCATGGAACCAACAATTTAATGGAAGAGGAGCTAAATAAACACAACACAATATTTCTATGTTAGAGAATGTTGGAGAAAAATGGGGACACAAAGGAGGGACATCATCCGTGAATCTTAATTATTTAAATTCTAGAAATAAAAATCAAAACATTCCTCCGTATGGTTGGTGTTCTATGTTACCTGGGCCACCAGCTCACGGTAACGTGACCTGTGCCGAATAGAAAAGCCAGGGGCGTGAGAATTTCCCGTTTGAGGTTTGCTGCCCGTTTCGCACATCGCACATCGAAACTCTCAAGTTGGCCTGGGGCATCTGGAGAATCCTGCAACAAAAGCGAGAATAAAATCTCCTTCCGCTCTCCTTCCTACCCAGAAGGCACTTTGTATTGCTTTTGTCAAGTTTAAAGACTTTCTTCTATAATCTGCTTGAATGCAGAAGAGCAATAAGATGGCACCGTATCAAGGATTCAACTAATGACTCATGCTGTTTCAAGAAAACACTAAATATGCCTACATTCTGATGCTCTTGTCCTTTGGAGAAATGATCAACACTGATTTATACAGAAAAAAATCAGACATAATTTGAAATAAAAAGAAACCCTTCACTCCAAGAACAACTCTTGCATTAAGTAATTTTTGCCAAAATAAGATTAAAAAAAAAAGCTAAGAAGGATAAAACCTTGTGACCATTGCTAAATTACGTTAATTCCATTTTAGTTTCTAAAACTAATGGGCCACAGTGAAAGTATTGGGAACCCACATTAACATTTTTAAGAAACATGTGCTGGAGGGGTTCTAAATAATAACCTAGCAGCCTAGAAGTGTAAAGGGAATTTCCAATTGACTATGTGTTGACTGTCAGGATGCTATCCATAGGGTCTGTCCTGTTGCATTAACTCTATGTTGTACTGACTGAAACGAGGTACACGTGGACCATTGATCAGAGTTCCGCCATGGTGGGCATGCCCGAATTTCCATGACACGGTCTTCCCTCCTTCTGCCGTAAGTGCTGACCACTTGGCATTTGCCCAGAGCTGTGGGATCCATAAGCTCGGAAAGCAAAGGACCGCCACGCAGGGTCTCATGGTTCCGGGGTGTTTGTGGCGGCCTCCACAGGAAAACAAGTACACTGTTTTTCTGTTACTAGCTCCAGGCAACAAGAGTTCTATGTATGTAGTCTACTGTTGCCAGTTCATTCAATCCAAATCTACTCTTGTTTTGCTCTTTCTCTCAGGCATTCTGGGTTTTTCCCACTTTCTCTGGTCTTAGGTCCCACTCAGTCCATGTATGGAAACCCAATAGTTTGGTCTTACTTTAGTGTCTATCATCACCTCAAACTCCGCATACCCAGCATTGACGTAAGCAGCTTCCCTCTGGCATTTCCATTCCCAGTCAGCTCCCCTTTCTTATTTTTAGTCCACGACACCAGTGTTCCCTTCCTCCTCCTCCTCACTCTTACTAGACAGCTTGGTGTTGGTACTTCACTCCTGAGCTTCTGCAAGCTCTTCTGTCTCTTCCTTCAAAGGGCCTCTCGGTGACTCTTCCGTCTCCCTTCCAGTTCCTCCCACCCTGCTCTACCCCCTGGTTTCACATGCCAGGAACCAGAGGGACCTTTTAGAGTCCCTTGGCCTCCAGCATGACCCTCCACAATCCAGACTGCATGCTGTCGCTGGACAAGTCTTCCTAGACTAGCCCCTAAAATAGCACGGCGGCCACAACGGTGCTCAGGGACTCCCAGCACTTGCCTGCTGTCTAACGCACTGATGAGGAGAGCTGCGCTGGTGTGGCAATGAGCACCGCTGCTTACACTGAGCGTGTACTCTGTGCCGGGCCTGGGACCAACCCTGTACATACAGCATCACTAATTCTTACGACGGCTGAACCAACGACGTATTATCATCCCCCTTGTACAAGAATGGAAACTGAGGATCAGTGTGCTTTAATGACTTAAATGGCCCAAAATTTTACACGTGAGGACAAAGCAGAGATTCAAGTCCAAGTTTAACTCCATGCTGTAGGTGTTATGCCATACTGCTTTTGAAAACTCGCTTGGGTTTCCAGTTCTGTTCTGATGTGCACGGACCCTTCAGATCTGAGCTTGCCTCCTCCGGCTCTGCAGCAGAGCCCTCTGCTCAGTTAGGAAAGTCTCATCTCTGCCCCTCACATATTCCACACTGACTCCCTCCTCCCCACCTTTGCCTAACAGTCCTCACCCCGGGAATGCCCTCCCTTCTAATTTCTGTCTGTCTACATGTTACTCATTCTTCAAGGTCCTGGTCATGTTCAATCTTCAACATAGACCACTCTGAAGACTGATAGCCTGAACTGTTATTTCCCTTTCCTGAAATTTAAACGTAGGATCTGTGCTCTATAATTTACTCCTTCACAGTTTTGTTTCTCCAGTTACATGTAAAACTAGAGGATACACACGTTATGGAAGCACCTAGGAGACCAACAGACCTATGTCCCCATTTTTTGGCCTTGGGACCTCAGACATGCTGTCTTCTCTGAAGCGGGCTTCCTCGTCTGAAAAGAAGATAAGACCCCTCATTTGGCAGGGTTGTTATTACACAGATTAAACAACACCAAAAAAACGTAAAGCCCTACCGGAGGCCCAGCACGCTGTGGTCTCTAAATGCTTGTGAGTTTTGTCTTCTCTTTGAGGGTTGGGCTAGGACTCCTATTTAAAGAACTCTCGCAAGAGATTAGCAACAGCTCATGTGTCTTCGATTGTACAACGGAAGGTTGAGTTGCACATTTTCACTGAGACTTTGAGATACAAGAGAAAGCATTCCAAATATCCAAAACTAATTTCAGGACACTAAAATCCCCTCATTCCAATGGGACAGAGTAAAGAGTAAGAGAGGATGTGCGAAGTGGATTTGCGATAAGGATTTCTCTGAAGTGAAAGCAGAGACTCCAACAGGTATTCGTACCCTGGGTCTGTGGCAGCATTATTCACAATAGTCAAGAGGTGGAAGCAACCCCAGTGTCTGTTGACCAATGAACAGACAAATCAAATGTGACCAATACATACAATGAAATATCGTTCAACCTTATAAAGGAAGTTAAAATTCTAACACATGCTACCACATGGGGGACACTTTGAGATATTTCGCTAATGACAAATGAGCCAGTCATAAAGGGCAAATGTATGACTCCATCTATATGAGGTTCCTAGAGTAGTCAGATCACAGAGCAGAAAGTAAAACGGTGTTTGCCAGGGGTGGAGGGGTGGAAAGACTGGACAGTTAGTGTTTAATGAGTATGTGGTTTCAGTATGGGAAAATTGAAAGGTTCTGAAGGGATATGGTGGTGATGGCTGCACAACCATGTGAATGTACTTAATTCCACGGAGCTGTACAGCTACAAATCATTAAAATGGCATATTTTATGTTATGCCTATTTTACCACAATATACAAAATCCAGGGGGGAGATAAAGGGATGGAAAAGTTACGGGGCTTGTCCAAATTTTCCCCAGCTAGCAAAAGGACTGCCCAGACCTGAGCAGGTTTCCAAGGCACTGAGGGCCACAGATGAAGTCACATTTGTCTTTACACCACCGGAATCCTACTGGTTCAAAGTGCAGGTGACACAAGTACCAGAAAAATCCCACTCAGACTGACTTAAAGTAGGAAGCAGATTTATTGTGTCACCTGGTTCTCAGACTTTAATAAACATCAGAATCACTCGCAGTTCTTGTTAAAACACAGGCTGCTGGACCCCACCCCGTAGTTTCTGATTCTGCAGGTCTAGGGCGATAACTGAGACATTGCATTTCTAACCCATTACCAGGCGGCGCTTCAAGAATGTGGGTGAGAGCGCTTCACCCACGTAGGTGGGCTCGCATGTCCTCTCTGTCATCGGGCTGTGGCTCTGGTTCTCTGCCAGGCTCTTTCACTACCCTGCATTATCTGCCAGCTTCTCTTCGGGCTGATTTCCCCCTCAAGAGCCGAAATGCCTACCCCACTTCCAGGTCTTGCATCAGTATACCACGTGGTCCAGAGCAGGAGACATGCCTCGGGTCCCGGCATTCCAGACAAAAAAGCCAAATCGGATCAATTGGCACTTGTTAAAATGAAAAATCGAAAACCAAAACACAAATGTCTCTGACAGGTGGTTTCCTACATAGAGAGATCCTCCTCCCTGATAACGACAAGTAGGGAAATGACCCTCGCCTGAGTGTCCCCTTGCCCTCTGTCTCCTGTGCTCACAGTCATTTACTCCCTGGACCATTAATGACAAAGCGTCCCTCCAGAAGCTCTCACAGGAGCGTCTCTGCCATGAGCACTGAGCTCTCATGCTCAGCAGCTGAGATGCATTTGACCAAAGTACGAAACCAACTCGGTTCTCTTTGTGGCCATAGCTCCTGCAGAGAACCAGGCTGGGTTAACAAGGACAAGGTGCTAAGCAGTCCAGCACAGTCACCCATGCTGGACACGCCTGCGGCACCGCCAGGCCTGTAGGGCCTCTTGGGCCCCTCAGCAGCTCAGGTGGCTGCAGTTCAGACGGTGAGGGTAGGTCTTAATTTCCCCCCTCTTCGTTCTCCTCTACAAGCGTCTCTGCAGGCTCTACCTAGACAGACCATCTGGAAAGACCAATTCCTTAGATCTTTCTTTCAGAAAATTTTCTTTTCTCATAAAATTACAGATTTTTGTAATACCTGGAAGATGTGTTTGACATCAGGCTAACCCACAGCTCACCATATTGTTAGGTAAGAACATCAAGTTGGGGGCTTTATCATGGCAGAAGACAAAGGCTATCATCAATGACTCCGACGACAAAGAAGTTCTCTGATTCGTGGCCCCAGTCTGACCCAGAATCCTAGCAGCAAATGTTGGAAGGATCCCAAAGAGAGGGCTGAGCACTGACGTGGGATACCTTTATCACCAGGTACCAAAGCACTGGACACCTTCAAAGTCCTGCTCAAGCCATTCTCCCCCAAGAAGCCTTGGCCAGTCACTTCTGTCTGAGGGATCTTCTTGTCCCTGAGCCCTAGCGTATTCAGTTGAAACCAATGTTATTATGTTATACTATCTAGTATTTCAGCCTTCTCTGCTTCATGACTGTGCCTTCTCCTTCATCTCCTGAACGGAATTCTGGGCTCTTTGACAACGCAAACCATATCAATATTTATAATCTTCATAGTATGCAACACCGCTCTTGACCCAGGATAGCTGCTCAAGAACCGCGTATGGACTGGTGATCACTAGGACAGAAAAGCCCCGGGCGTGCCACGGCCTGTATGTGATGAGGCAGCTCTGGCTTCTTCACACAAGAACAGCGTTTCACTGGGACGTGCTGCACTCAGCACTGAAAATCATTGGCATTCAGCAGCAGAGAAGAGCTGAGGGCCTCTGAGTACCTCCTACTGCTTGCTTTGGTATTCGATTTATTTTATTCACCAAATAGATAATATTTTTTGCTTTATTAAAATAATAACATCTTACCATTTAAACTAACAAGCATTTATTGAGTGCATCGGAGAATGTACAAAACACGGTTTCAGGTAATTTGGGGATCAAAGAGAAATACAAAATAATCTCTGCGCTCAGAGAATTTAAACTACTGGAATCTACATAAATCAACATAATAAAAAGCAGAATGAGAGAAAATCCGTGGAAGAAGTCGATCCGAAATACATCGAAAACCGAAGAATCATAGGAATATAGAATTCAGGGTTGGAAGGTCTTTCAAAACCATCTAGTCTAATTCTGCAAAGGCTTCTTGAATCCCTTCTACGGTATAATCGACTAACCATCCATCTTGCCTATGTTTCAAGAGCTCCGGTGGTAGGAACTCATTATCTCCCAGACTCCTAGTTTTAAACCTAGTTAACTGGGTTTTTTCCCTCCTACCATGGATACAGGTAAGATCCCATGTCTGAGCCCTGGGCTGATTCCTGGGCTGCAACCCACTCTCCTGTCCTGTATAGCCCTGGGCACACCTACCAGTAGTGTTGTCTGTTTCCATTCAGGTATATTTCCACACACGTGTACCCTTCTATCCATGTATAATTAAACCAGGTATAAAAGCAGAAATAAAAATGAAATAAAGATGAAATATAGGATACTTCTGAAGTGATCTCACATTTTATCTTATTAATGTTATCTATCCCCTATCTATCCCCTTTGTTCTCATTATAATTATACTAGTATTAATAATATTCTGAGTGCATAGTTTTTAAGTGTCCTGATAACCATTTGGCCTCCTGCTATCATAGGCTAATATCGCAAGGCATAATGTTCCCTACTGCTTGACTTATTATGTATAATAATGGATGTAAATTCATATTTCAAATAGTTTTTTTGATGATTTCACCTTTGTTTGACCAACTTCTGGCCAGATTTGTTTATCGCAAATTCTTTTAGTTTCTGCTAGTCCCGGGAGATTTTAATTTCTCCTATTTTTAATAACATTCTAGCTGGATAAAGTATTCATGGCTGCGTATTTTTCTCATTTAGCACCCTGAATATATTATGCCAGTCCTTTCTGGCCTGCCAGGTCTCCATGGATAGGTCGGCTGCCAATCTAATGTTTCTACCCTTATAGGTTACAGACCTCTTGTCCCGAGTTGCTTTCAGGATTTTCTCTTTGTCTCTGAGATTTTCAAGTTTCACTATTATATGTTGAGGTATTGACCTATTTTTAATTTTGAGGGGGGTTTTCTGTGCCTCCTGGACTTGATTGCCTGTTTCCTTCCCCATATTAGGGAAGTTCTCCAATAGTTCTCCAAACTATAATTTGCTCCAATATGCCTTCCGCCCCACCCCGTTCTCTTTCCTCTTCTTCTGGGATCCCAATTATTCTAATATTGTTTCACTTTATGGTATCACTTATCTCTCAGATTCTCCCCTTGTGATCCAGTAGTTGTTTATCTCTCTTTTTCTCGGCTTCCTTCTTCTCCATCATTTGGTCTTTTATATCACTAATTCTCTCTTCTGCCTTATTTATTCTAGCAGTTAGAGCCTCCATTTTGGCTGCATCTCATTAATAGCCATTTTGATTTTGACTTGATTAGATTTTAGTTCTTTTATTTATCCAGAAAGGGATTCTCTAGTGTCTTCTATGGTTTTTCAAGCCCAGCTATTATCTTTATAATCATTATTCTGAACTCTAGTTCTGACATCTCTCTTATATGCATATTGATTAGGTCCCTGGCAGTCAGTACTGCCTCTTGTTCTCTTTTTTTGAGGTGAGTTTTTCCATCTTGTCATTCTATTTGTAGAGTTGCAGCTATTCTTTTCTTAGATCTCCAATTGAGTTCTCAGGTGTTCAGAATGGTTTGATAGCTATCTAGCTGAATTCCTGGGACCAGGCGAAACTAAGGTCTCCTACTCCTCCACTGTCTTTGGGATTACTCTAGTTACATGAAGATAATAGCCTCACTGGGTAAACCTAATGTGCTACACATCCCAATAACTAAAAGCCAGCCACGGAGTGAGGCTGCCTTTGTCAACATCCCATGTTATGGAACTCCTGCTCTTTCCTCAGGACACCTCGAGGGTGGAAGACACACAAGATCTATTTGCATTCTGTATCCCAATGGATCATCATGTGCCTCTTGCTTCTTTTGGACATTACTGTTCACAGTAATCTCTATTTGGTTTTTGGCAGGCTCTGAGGGTGAGAAAGTTCTTCCTTCTATTGAGTTAAAACCAAGCTGTATGCTAGAGAGCCAGTCTGCTCACTCTCCCAGATGAAGTCCAGGGTCATGAATTCTTGCTGCCTTAACTGATTTCCCCAAACAGCTCCTATATGTCTGGCTCTGGGTGTCAGCATACTGCTTGTAGCCCTTTTATCTTCAGCATCTCTTTCTGCTAGATATGTATTGCTTCTTGGGATCTGTAGATTTACCTCCTATCAATCACTCCTGATTCCACCCATATTCCAGCCTGTCAAGGGAAAGAAATCTATGTAGATAGAAAAACAGACGTTTGATTGTAAACATAAGTCTTGTTTCTGTATAAAAAAATCTGAAACATGGAGAATGACAAAATTAAACACTGGAATCATCCATAATTTCACATCTCAGTGATAAACACTGTAATGTTTTAATGTTTGCCCGTCCAGATTTTTCTATGCATATAAACTCACATACATGTGTATTTCATTCGATTCTCTCTCTTTTTTTTTTTCTTAATTAATCATTAGGCTCTTCAAATGTATCAAACACATCTATCTGACTGGATAAAACTAGAAATTAAAAGTGACCTGGTCAATGAGGTGCCTGGGGGGGTCAGTTGGTTAAGCGTCCAACTCTTGATTGCAGCTCAGGTCTTGATCTCAGGGTCATGAGTTTAAGCCCCATGTTGGGCTCCATGCTGGGCATGGAGGCTACTTAAAAACAAAAACAAAGACAAAAGTGGCCTGGTCAACACCAACACGCTGAAGTTATAAGGTCATAAGATACAGAGTTTTCCTAACCTAGACACTCATCTCTTCTGCAGAATAGTTTTGGAGTCTTGGAGTCCTTATGTATTAAGGCCTAAGGGAAACAATATCTTTGATTTGAAAAGAATATTGCAAGTCATATAATCCAAACTCCACTCATGATTAGAATTCCTGCCCCACTCTCTCCCAACAGGTGTTCAACTTCTGGAATATTTTCTACCTGGGAAGCTCAAACCTTCCCAAGGTAGCCTATTCCATCCTTCTTTCACCCCTTATGTTCTCCCTGTTAGGAAATTTGGATTGAAAATAAAAGGCAGTGATATCCTGGAAGCCCAGGAAATATATCAGTCCATGGAGGCACCTTTGAGAGGGTGACATTTGAGCCAAGTCCCATGAACAAAATCAGTTTTTGGATTGGTTTTGGGTTTGCTATGTGAAAAAAAATAATATCTAAAGTGTCTAACAGTTATTGGAGTCAGAGAACTGTTGGACAAAAGGTCATCTAGGAAAGCCAACTGCTCTCTCAGACAGGCTCTCACAGATGAAATCATCACCGTTCAGTATGTTCCCCTCGGGTTTTTATGTCCAGAGACTCAGTTTGTCCTGTGCTGGCATGGTGGCCTGGTCTTGGGTACTCTGATTGGCATTAACAAAACTCAGACAGGATTAGTATATAAATCTGAATGCCAAGGATAAGAGTAAACACGAATTTTAAAAAACCACTTCCCTGGTGCAAAAAGGGAGACCCACAGCCCCCCTTTCCTTCCAACATTTACTTTAGAAAACTTGTAATTGTAAATTCTTTCTCTGCCCCTCTGAGATGTATGTGAAACATGTTAAAAGCTAAACCAGCCTCTTGCCAGCTTTAAGACCCAAGAATACTGTTTTCAAGGATGTGGGAATCATCTTTGAAATGTAATCCTCAAGGAGGATAAAGCAGCCTCTGTTTCCTGGTTTCTGTGGGAGGGCAGGAGTCTAACTTCGGTGAGCCAGCTGGCTCCAGCTTGCAAACCTACCTCCTGTCATAAGGAAATTCCATTTTTCCTTTGGATAAAGCCAGTTAGCC
The DNA here is from genome assembly GCF_024610735.1 of Ursus americanus. Taxonomy (NCBI): domain Eukaryota; kingdom Metazoa; phylum Chordata; class Mammalia; order Carnivora; family Ursidae; genus Ursus; species Ursus americanus. Next base: position 40,915,682 of record NC_142135.1, on the reverse strand, counting down.
GACACAGATGATCACCCCAATTACCAGGTGAATTTACGATGAACTCTGTGTGACAAATCGTACTGCCTAGTTTTCTTACTTGAGGACTATTGTTTATCTTGAAAACGTGTATGTAATGGACTGTATCTGCTCGCCTACACAAAAGGGCAAGATTTCTTTCTGTTTTGCAATCTTAGCAGATTGCCTGTGATGTGCGTCACATTCCTGTTTAATGCCTCTCCAATAAGAGAGATGTTCCCGTTCTCCTCTACTTTTGTGCAGAGGTTTTATGGGTTGGGAAAGCTCTTGTTTTTATCTCCCCAATACAAGTCATTCACTGACACTGAGAAGTGCTCCAATTGCCCTCTCCCCCTATTCTCTCTATATACTAGAATCTTCAGGGACCAAATGATCTCTAGAAGATTCCTTGGTGAGTATTACGGTTTGAATTGTGTTTGCCCAAATAGATATGTTAAAGGCTAACCCCCAGTACCTGAGAATGTGAACTAATTAGAAGATAGGGTCTTCCCAGAGGTGACCAAGCTAAAAGGAGGCCATTAGAATGGGCCCCGATCCAATGGAACTGGTGTCTTTGTACAAAGGGGGACATTTGCTACAATTTAAATTTGTTATAATTCCAGTGCAGTGACATCACTGTCAAAGTAACACCTTGACAAAGAGTTCAGATACATGCAAGAAGCTTTAAGATTTCTGTCGCTGAATAAGATAACCTGGTTTGATGGTCTTCAAATAAGATAAAAATTCATAAAAATAATATATAACACACTTGAGTGCATTTGGAGAATGTACTCTAAAATTTGATTTCAGTGTTTCATAAATGAAACGGAATCATAATTTTTTGGAACCTGCAGCATCCAAAGGCAGGGTCAGGACTGCCACCACGGCATAGTGTGGCCCTGTGATGGAGGCAGCCCTGCAGGTGCCTGTCTCACTCAGGTCACCTGCCCTCATAAGACACCACAGCCTGGGAGGCCTAAACGGAAATGGATTCCTCACCGCTCTGGAGGCCGGAAGTCTGAGATCAGGGCGCCATCAGGATTGGTGCCTGGAGAGAGCTGCCTCCTTGAGATGCAGATGCTGCCTTCTCATTGTGTCCTCACGTGAACTTTCCTGGGACAGTTTGGATAGAGGGAGGGGGTGGGGGAAGCAAGCTCTGTGCTGTCTCTTCTTAATATGAGCGCCCACCTTCATGACCTCACCTGAACCTAATTACCTCCCATAGGCCCCATTCCATATACCATCACAGTGGGGGTTAGAGCTTTAACATATGAATATGTGGGGGTCCAGAGGCACAATTCAGTCCACAGAATCGCCTTTGAGCAGAGAATGGGCCTCCTCTTTCCTCAGGGCAGATGCCACACCACGCCTAGGCATGGCCTGGTGAGCCAGGTGTGGGCTGACTTCAGCTCCCCTTTCCACCTCTGGGATGCATTTGTGCAGCACGTAAATCATACAACCTGCGTCCAGGCCCACACACTGCAAAATGCTGGGATCTGGAAAAAGAGGTTGCTCCACGTAACAGCAAGCCCTGCTTTCACTAAAAGAATTATGGGAAAGGGAGGGATGCCAAGGCAGGTCAGCTTTTACTATGAGGTTTTCTTGCACTGGCCAGATGGATTTTAAGCCAGGTTACTCCTCTGCCCACTGGAGGCCCTCTGGCTGTTCAAGGAATTCCCCAGAACTGGCCTCTCCCACGTATCTCCCCAGGTTATTGTTGTGCAACTCCTTTTGCTTCGATTTTGTCCCTCTTCAGTTCCCAGCTCTAGGTGGGTGACTGCTTCACTTGCTCCACTCTTGGCCCTCTAAACTTGGCGTAGAGACTTGCCCTTCCTGATTTGCGGCCTGAAGCTTTCTCCAAGACACTACTGGCATGACCCATTAGCCAGAACTGGAACATTCCAGCCCCAGTCTCAGCTTCCATAATCCAAACCCAGCTCCAGGCCATTCAGCCAGAGGCCAGCCAGCCCACCCTCTAAAGACTCTCCCTTCTCTTCTCTTCCCTCCAGGGTGGGAGATGCAAGCAGATAATTTCTCAGAGGAGCTGGATCGGTGTAGAACTCCTAGAATCCCTGCCTCGTGGCCTGGCATACGGGCAATGTGCCCGCTCTGTGAAGGTTGTCCAACCCTGAGATTCAAGCAATATGTGAGAGGCCCTTCTATTTTTAAGGCTCTCTTTCTGTTAGCTCTAGCACAACTGTTATTGTGTTTAATTTTATCTTTGACATCAAATGGTTTGATATCTGCTCATGGCCTAAAAGTCTTATAACAGGGATGTTCTTTGAAAACTGAAAGCCCTTTCACATTTTTTTCCCCATTTAATCCTCATAAGATCTTTGGAAGAAAGGTATTATTCTTCTAACTTATAGGGGAGAAACATGTTGGGGGAGGGGTTTAGAACTCCTACCCAACACGAAGTCACAGGCTTTTGAGTTAATTCTATGCTGCCCTGCTGTTTTGACCTAAAATGCTGGGCTAATGCCAGCTGGTCTAACAACAAGAAAATCACTGGCAATGTAGCTCCAGGCATTTCATTTTAGCGGAAGATAATGTTTCACATTCTACCTCCTGAATAACAAAACTGATGTTTATGGAGGACATATTTCGGCTTAGAAAGATGCAGTGTCCAAAGCAATTTCAGGTGTTCCTACTCTTTTTTAAAATTTTTTTAATTTTTGAGGTATAATTGACATAACATTATACCTCTTAGTTTCAGGTATGCAATGTAATGATTCAATATCTGTATACATTGCAAAATGATCACCGCCATAAGTCCGGTTAACATCCCTCACCATATAGTTACAAAATGTTTCTCTTCTAATGAAATTTTCAGGACCCACTCTCCTCGCTGCTGTAGAGCAGCTGCAAATGTATTTGAAACAGGTTAATTAACGTAATATGATTTTATCTCATTCATGTATGCAATCATAACAAGGAATTATTTTTTAAAGTTTCATTTTAGAGAAAGCAGGGGGAAGGGGCAGGGGGAGAGGGAGAGAGAGTCCCAAGCAGACTCTGCACTAAGTGTGAAGCCTGACACAGGGCTCGATCTCATGACCCTGAGATCATGACCTGAGCTGAAACCGAGAGTCAGTCATTTTAATGACTGAGCCACCCAGGCACCGCCAAACATAACAAATACTTTTAAAGCATTTTCTAAGTAGAAGGCTCAAGGAGATACATCCTTCGAGAAATATTTCAAGGTAAAAATTGGAACTGAGGACGTTCACGCACTCCCCAGGAGCTGACTCACATTATCCAAGCTCTTGCTTGATTTCATCTCGCGTAAGCTCTGGAAATATGCCCTATCTCTTATACGTCTTCCGTTTTTCCATTCTCACTGGCTTCTTTTCTTCGGCCTAGAAGTGATTAAGCCCCTTCCTCTACACACACACACTTGTCTCAATTTTGTGTGTCCCCGTAGCTATCACCCTCCTGGTTCTTTTTCTCTCTTTCTTCCTACTTAGCCATAATTCACGAAGGAGTACTCTGCAATCACTGCCCAATTCTCACCTCCTTGCTCCTTGTTTCCACCTTGAATTTGTTCATTTGCATTCATTCAACAAACTTTTTTTTTCCTCCCTAAGATGCCAGGCATTGTGCTAGGTGCTATGGAAACAAAGATAAGGAGTGTTTCTATCCCTAAAATGCACATGGTTTAGGGCAAAGAAACTCAAGCTGTAAAACACAGTGGTTAAGAGCACAGATTCAGGAGTTCAGCTCCCTGGCTTTGAATTGTCTCCCCTACATACTAGCTGTGGCCTTGGGCAAGTGACTCCACGTCTCCAAGCTTTAGTTTTCTTAACATAATGGGGTTCATCATAGCACCTACTGCCAAAGGTTGGTGCAAGGATTATACAAGGTAAAGCATAAAAAGCATTTAGCTCAGAGCCTGGCAAATGGTGACTATTCAATAATTGCAAGTAGTTTCTGTTCCTATCACATTACAATGGGACAAGAACCAAATAGGGGCACGCAAAAGGATGCTTTGGAACATTTGGGTGCTTTTCTGAACCTAGACCAGGGAGGAAGGTGAAGTCAGGGGAGGCTTTCTAGAACAGAAGAATGGCCTAAAATGATCCTTGAAGATTAAGTAGGAGTTAGCCCGGGGAGGGGGAAGGAAGAGGAAAGCAAGGCCAACCATGTTTCAGGTAGAGGGCGCTGTCAGCAGAGAAAGAGAGGGTGCAGGCTCTTCTGGAGAACTCGAGGTAGAGTGCCTGGGATGTAGGGTGAGGGGGAGATGGGCCTGTATCTTCTCCAGCAGGGAAAACGGCTTACCTTATACCCTGAAGACAGCGGGTGGAGCACTTCACACAGGGCAGTGGCAGACCCAGATTGGCTCTGGGGGAAGATCACTCTGGAAGCTGACAAAGTTCAAGGCGTGGAGGGGCCAGGAAACCAGACTGGGAGTATTGGTAGCTGAATGAAATGGTTAATTCTATGTGTCAACTTATCTGGGCCATGGGGTACCCACATACTGGTTAAATATTATTTCTGAGTGTGTCTGCGGGGTTGTTTCTGGATGTGACTAGCATTTGAATTGGTAGACTGAGTAAAGCCGATTGGCCTCCCTAACGTGAGTGGGCCTCATACAATCTGTTGAAGGCCTGAGTAGAATAAAAAGCTTGAGTAAGAAAGAATTCTCCCTCTAAGTGTCTTTTGAGCTGGGACATTGGTCTTCTTCTGCCTTTGGACTGAGACTTGGACAGGACTTTACACCATTGACGTTACCGGTCCTCAAGCCTTCAGACTCAGAATGGAACTATACCATTGACTCTCCTGAGTCTAGAGCTTTCAGTCTCCATAATCACATGAGCCAATTCCTTATAATGTCTCTTTACACACACAAACACACACACCCTATTAGTTGTGTTTCTCTGGAGAACTGTGACTACACTGGGGTAGCCCTATAACCCTTAAATCTTCATCGGTCTCTGCTTTCAAGCTTCCCTCCTTTCCACTTACCCTTGATATTTCTAGCCAAGTTATCTTTCTAATATATATGTAAGCAGGCCAGCCCTCCCTTGATGTTCTCTCTAATTCCCAGTTACCTACAATTCCCAGTTCCTAACATGGAGTAAAACGTCCTTCAAAATCCAGGCCTAGCATACTGGTTCAGCCTTCCTCTGTTTCCTCATACCAGTATCACCAGTATCACCATCCTAAACTCACAGTGGTCTTTCATGCATTTGTGCCTCTTCCCATTGTCTGGAGTGCCCCTCTTCTCTTCTTTCCCTGACTGACTAACCATTAGTTAGCATTTGAGGTTCAGTTCAGGTGTCACCTCCTTGGCAAATCCATCCCTGGCTCCTCACAGGTGCACAGCCCGGACTCCAGTCCATTCTGTGCATTTCTCCATTGTGGCGGGTATTACATCTGATCATAGGAATTCATGTATTGTCTATTTCCACCAATTGACAGTGGGATTCTCAAGGCCATAGACCATGACAGTTTAAATGATGTATCCTCAGGTCCTAACAGGTAGTAAGGACTCAAGTCCCTAAGTGCTGAAATGCTGGCCATGTACAGATCTACCAACATATGCATAAATAGATAAAAGAGACAAAGAAGTAAGAGCGATGGTGTAGACCCCACTAACCACAGCTCATTCTGCTCTCAAATGTCCTATTAAATGACCATCACGATCCTCTTTCCCATCAACGTTACATGCCATGTTCCACTACCAGCCAATAATCAAATACAGGATTGTTTTCATAAGATTTTTTGATTTTTTTTTCTTTTATTCTTGTCAAGTTCCATCCTGTTTCTGTTTGGGCTTAAGGAGCCTGGACTGATTTCAGAGATAGCTGTTCTCTCTACTATTATGTTTTTATTTTATAATGGAGAAATTTCAGGAACTTCTTTTGGTGCTTTTAGGACATTGGTTCATAGCATTGTTGAATGTAAAGTTAACTTTTTAGGGAAGACAGGATTTCTAAAAAATTTTTTTTTGATCTTTTGAGTTATAATTAAATACATGTCCAGAGTTTTAAAAGTCAAGCTCCCTAAGTTTGTCGCAGAGTGTGGAAAGACTTTATAGAGGAGTTACCCTTTTTAGCAAATGTTGGAAGCATATGATGCCAACACGAAGGGACAGGCAGACTTACTGAGGCAAGTGACGATTGCAGGCCTGGAGAGTTTCTCATCATAATTCCTACAAAGCAAGAGGAGAAAAAGCCGGAGGGCAGGGTCTTTAGAATGGAACTATGGCAGGAGCAACAGAGGTTGGTTCAATTATTTTAAAAGCAACACTAAGACTAAAAGATGTTTTAAACATTCCTAGCACATAAAAATAGTTGGCCTCGATGTTTTGATGTGCTGAACCGTTGGGGAAATGAGTATTTCCACTGTGGCCAAAAGCCTGCACATTTTTCTTATGACTCATCTGGTATCTGAATTCTAAAAGCTTGGATTGCGGAAGAAGTCGAGGTTCCACACTCTCATTTCCAGTTAATCCCTGTCAATATAAAGTTGGGCCACGCTTCAGGGTAAGTTTTGGATGACAGTTGCATTCAGAGTATATTTTCTAGGGTCCTTGATATTTGGGGGAAGACGTGATTTTTCATCTCTAAATTTTTAAGTACGTGGACGCAAGGTTGTATGTAAAAAACAGCAACAACCGCGACACTTTACCCCTTCTTGTTCTCTATATTGTGAACTGATATAAACATCAATATCCTGATCTTGAGCAAGTAATTAATACTTCTGAGTTTCACCTTCTTCATCTGTAAAATGGGGGAAAGACCACCTCACTGGTTTGTTGCAGGAATTAAATGAGTGAATCTATGTAAATAACTTATCACAATGTCTAACACATACTCATTGTTCAATAAACAGTAGCCGTTATTGTGGTTGTTGATATTGTTCATATTATTGATGATTTAATACAAAGAACATTGGCCTGGAAATCAGAAAAACTAAGTTTTCAAAAAATAACTACTTCACCTATCACTAAGCCTATCTTGCTTACTTAACCAATTTTGAGCCAATATTCTCTCATCTGAAAATGAGGAATTTGACTCAGATAACTTTCCCACTTTATTACTCATGACTCTATACATGAATTGGTCAGTATAGTGAAATCCTTCATCCTCATCCCCTGGAGTCCCTGCATGTTTCCTGACAGTTTCAACCACAAGCAAGACTTGTGTCTGGCGTTACATGGCGCTCTTGAGTCTGACTCCACGGTGGCCAACTCTATAGGTGCAGGACAGCTCTGAAGAATTTCAGAGGAAAAGACTTTATTGTGTAATAATTTTTAAATCCAAGGACATAATGTCTAGAAACTGTTCTAATACTAGTGGGTACACAAATAGCATTCAGACTTTTCTCCAAGGGATACTGCTCCATTATTCAGCCAAAGCGGAAGATTGATGCCTTTGCCCCATAGTCCTTGACAGAATTTAACCATTTTTACTTGGAAACAAAGAAGTTATCACCTGGGGAAATAAAATCCTCCAGATGGACTCTGGTTAAGGGCTGGCAGCTGTAATAGTACAATAATTTCCCCTCGCATCTGTATGGCTTGTTGCCTCTGCAAAGCCTTTTGTTATAGATTATGCCATTTCACTCCCCACAACAACCACATAAGGCAGGTAGGAGAGCTGTGGACATTCCCATTGCCGAAATAAGGAAGCTGATATCCAGAGAGGTTGTGTGACCTGCCTGCGGTTACGCAGTTTATAAGGGCGTGTGTTAGGCCAGAGAGAGCAGGGGCTTGCTGGCTAGGACACCTCCTTCTGAGCAGAAGCAACTCTATCTTCCCCACTAGTTTCCTTGGAAACTGGCAAAACATTCAGCATCTCTGTCAGATAAAACTAAGAAAAGTTTTCCAAGAAGGATCTACCAGATCAGCTTCCTGGATACTTGTGTGGGGTAAGGGAAGGGGAGACCCTGTCCTCATTTTCTGTTGAGAGATACCCTTATCATCCGTCTTAATACACATTTTTAAAAGAGCTGTCGAACTATTCACCTTCCAGTATGCCCAAAAATCACCCACAGAGGGTCGTACTCAGTTCAAAAGCACAGTCATTTAGGACATTTTATGGAGAAATTTTTCGGCTTATTATAGAGGAAAAATAGAGCATGTAAGCATTTTATTAATTAACTCAATCAAATACAAAACAAATTCAGGTTCCTGAATCAGGAGATAGATTGGTCTTGGCCTGTTCATAAATTTGCTTAGTCAGTTCTGCAGATAGAAGACAGACAACTTGGGGCGCCTGGGTGGCGCAGTCTTTGGGCGTCTGCCTTCGGCTCAGGGCGTGATCCCGGCGTTCTGGGATCGAGCCCCACATCAGGCCCCTCCGCTATGAGCCTGCTTCTTCCTCTCCCACTCCCCCTGCTTGTGTTCCCTCTCTCGCTGGCTGTCTCTCTCTCTGTCAAATAAATAAATAAAATCTTAAAAAAAAAAAAAAAAGAAGAAGAAGACAGACAACTTGCCTCTTTCTGATTTTCCTTGCCTTGGTTTGAAGAAGAAAGGGTCCTCGTATGGTTTCTCTCTGGATGCACCCTGCTCACCCAGAACTTTGTGGAGGAGAGCCCTGGTCGAGAGGACTTAATCGTGCAGGGCGAGTCTGCCCATCACTTACTTCGACAGGGGATTACGGGTGAGCACCGTTAGCTCCTGAGCCTTTGAGACTCTAGACTGAATGGGCCCCAGGGGGCCCTGGAAGCTGGAAGGCCAGAGATGTCCCTTTCCCCCTCCTGGGAATCAGCCAGCTGAGAGTGCCCGGAACTGTCCTTTTGCTTCTGGCAGGTGCTGAATAAGTTCCCCAAATAAGGAGGGAGAAAAATGAAACTCTCAGAGGGCCTCACTCCATCTCTTCCTCACCTTGTCGTGGGCAGGCCCACAGCCCCGATACGTGTGCTACGTTGCGTTTGAAGAGCGCTCTCAAGCCTTAGAGGTTTGGGAATGGCAGAACCACTACACAGCTGTGGCTCTCAAGGTACCTACATGTAAGGACCCTCTTAATGGTCCCAGGCTAAGAAGGGCCCCAGAGGTACATAAAATTATGGCCCTGAAGCTAGTATGTCTCTGAACCCATTTAAGCAACTTTCCAAAGACTGGGATCCCTTATTCTAGCTTTAGAAGAAAGTCCTCAAACTGGCTTTTTGTGTTGTTTTGTTTCTCACTGTGGGTTTCAATCTGTTAAGCTTTGCAAAGCCTGGCGTACCAAAATCCAAAGTCACCTGAAGAAGACCACAGGCAAACTGTGAATCCCGTACACTGGTAACCTCCAGGGACATTTAGAGAGAACACTGGTGTCCACTTACCCAGGCCTACCAACACAAGTCCCGTTGCATTTAACCTTCTCCACAACCCCACGAGGGACGTGTTATTACTATCTCCACTTCACAGGTGAGGGAATAGACTCATCAGTGGTGGAATAATTAAGTTTATGTAGGTAGTAAAAGGAGGAGCCATATGTGAACCCAGGCTCCAGCCTTTAAGACTAAGCAACGTTGCCTCTAGATGGGCCAGAAAGATCAGAGCTTCCAACTAAAAACAGAGCTTCCAGAACTTGGGTCTAGCTCGTCAGTGGCTGAGTGCCGTTTTGTTCAGCCACTTATTTGCTGCCTTCCCAACCGCTCTGAACTGTACCCCATATTCTATAAATGCAGTAGCCCCACCACTTCTCTTAGAAGCATTAGGAAATCTACAGGCAGAACCTGGAAAAGAAGAAAGTTAAAAAGATTCACGGGGTGTGATGGGGCTCCGTACTGGTGTGTGTGTGGGTGAGAGAGGTAAGGCTCCGTGTGTGTGTGTGAGAATGTACACACACGCATACACGCACGCCGAGTCTGTGACACAGACCGATCTCTGCAAGCATGAAGATGACAGCAGGCCTCTCTGTACTTTCACACCTGTGCTGAGTGCTGCCCAGAATAGCCCGGCCTTGCTGTTGCCTCATCCCATTACGGAGCAGCCCCACCCCGCCGTGACTGGCCGTCAGCCCCCCTAGTGCTTTCCACCTTCCCAGCTCTCCTTTCTCTCCTGACCTCCCCGCCCTCGCGGGGGACTGGCTCTCTGCAGCTGGTTTGATGTGTGCTTTCCCCAGACCGGTTCCTCTCTCCTGCTCTGCACCAGCCCCCTTGGACATCTGCTTTGGTTTCCTCCTCTGGTCCGTGCAGCCCCCGCTGTGCCAGCTCCCTTCCAAGTGATTAAGAATAGGAGTTAAATGAGGGCAGCCTAGACCAGGTCTTCCGCTTGATGCCTCCCTGGAGCCCGCTGCCAGCTTGCCCCTGAGCTGGGCCCCAAAATGCCGATGCTGAGCCTCTGCCCCAGGCTCGGAACCCCAGCGCCCCCACCTGGCTACTACCTTACTTCCTGAGGCTTGGTCTTGTTAGTATGATGAGGACCGTAACCCCTTCCTGAGAGAGTTGGAAGTAGTTAATGAGATAATGCTATAAAGCACTCAGTATGTGACTGCTATTGAGAAAGTTCTAGCTATTATTATATTGTCATAATTCCTTGATGTGTTCCTCACCCAGGTGGCCGGGCTCCAGAGCCCCTGGTTTTCCCATCATCACAAAGCTAAACGTAGCATGAGGGCTGTCCTGCACTGTGGGACACCCTGGCGGAGAGAAAGAGAATTCTGATCCAGGTGAGAGAGAGCGATCAGGGAGACCCTGCACGAGTAGGTGGTTGTGTTAGAGACCGTTTTAAGAGGAAGGAACTAACCTGAGCAAGGACGGGCCTGAGGACAGAGGAGTGCGGTGGGGAGGAACACTGATGGTAAGGGGGAGTGAGGTCACGAGAAGCCCAAAGCACCAAGCTAAGGAGCTTATTTTGAAATCAAAAGGGAGCTACATAAGGTATAGGTCATCCCTGGAGCTATTTTGGGTGGCAGCCTGTGTGTGGAGGCCGGACAGGAGAGAGGAAAAGCTCTAAGCAGGAAGATCAAGAAGGTCTATCATGTAAACCAGGTTTGTGTCGGTTACTAGGACAGCGATGGTAGTAGTGGCATAAGAATGTCAGGACTTAGGTTAGAACCGAGACGGGAGGCAAGGTGGAGCGTGGTCGGTGAGAGCTCGGTCGCTTTGACTAAGCACGCCAACGTCCAGGGAAGGAATGCAGTAAATCTGTCACCCTAAACACAAAATATTTCCTAGACTCAAAACAGGAAAAGCAAGAACATAACTGCAGGTATTATGCTGTCAAAGTAGAACTGAATTAATGAAAGGGGAACTGCCGTTCTAGAAACAATTAAAAAGAAAATAAACACAAGTACAGAGAGGCAGAAGTTGGCAGCTTCCAGAGGGAGGGATGCCATGACTCCCCAAATCCCGCTCCCCATCGCTGCACTGGGTATATTTTGACCCTACTGTGGGTCTTAATGTCATTAGGCTTTCAATTTGTCCCAACTCTCCTTGCTCTGAGTTGATACTCCACAGAGACCTTCCTGATTGTAATGCCACTTTGCAGGTAAATCCTTCTACAGAGAAACAAACCACTGAGCGGCCAACATGAATGTCTAGTACATTTGGCAAGAGACAAGAGAGTGTAGTGGTTAAAGAGCATGGTTCCTAAGTTTAAAACTATCCAGCGGTGTGACTTTGGGCAAATTATTTCAAATCGCTACAACTCAATTTCCTTATCTGTAACATGGAGAGGATCATAGTACTATCTCAGAAGGTCGTCCTAAGGACTAAATGACATAATGCGTGTATATCTCTAGAGCAGTGCCTGTGTATAGTAGGTGCTTAATAAGTCGTTACTGTTATTATTACCGATCTCCTTGAAAACTGGTAAAGGACAGTACTGTGATTAATGCATCAGTGGCTCATGAGCATGGGAACTGGGAGCCAGTGTTCCAGGATGGGACACCGAGTTCCTCCGGTGCGAGGCAGCTGGCTTTCCCAGCATCTTCTGTAAACACTGGACCCCCAAATCCAACCTGCCTGGACAGGCTGCCTCAGTGTTTCCCCAGGGACAAGGTGGCTTTCTTATACTTGCTTTCTAGAAAATGGAATCAGGGTTGGGGGGCGTGGATTATTCCTTACTGGACTATCAACCCTGACTACAAGTCTTGCAGGGCACCCTCCCTGTCTCTCCGAGGGCCCGTGGGAGGCAGTGAATCCATGTCTAATCGTTCTATGTGATCTGCCTTGGTTTCTTCACTAAAGAGTATTCCTTAACCTAAACTGGGTAAGGTTGTGGAATTCATTCCAAACCTAACTCACAACAGGCGGTGACCCAGAAAGAATCCAGCTTGCACGACACTCAGACCACCTGCTTTGTAAATGTAGGTCGAAGGCTGTAAGTGCCATTCAATTGTCCGCACAAGTGCAAAGCTATTAGTACAGTGATGCAGGAGGAAACTCATGCAAAAGTTATCTCACCCTTATTTTAAATTTATGCTTTCAAGTTATATGTATCCATTCAAGTTATCCTAACTTTCTTCTGCAACAAAACAGCGTATAAATAAATGCCTATCAATAAATGTGTTATAGACCATTTCTTTATCCAAGATTTCTACATTCTTTCTGCTTCCACTTGCCTCTGCTTTGCACACACACACACACACACACACACACACAAACACACACACACACACCCTACTCAATTTCTCTCTGGCAATAGTTCACCAATGCCATTGCCAAAGAAACTTGATTTCTGTAGTGATTCTGAATATTGAGATTCTAGAGGCATCTGGGAACATTCTTCCTAATTCTTCTGACCCTGCAATTTCTCTCATGTCTGTACCACAGTGGTCAAAGACAAAGCATCTTTTGATAAAGAAGCAGGTTTCTCAGTAAAGTGTTAATCTACCCTCATGAGGATTCCTTTGATTACTCTTTGGAGTAACACTGATCCTTCCATATTTGTAGACGTTCAGTCTTATCCCTTTCCTGAAGTCTCTCTCTAGTCGAGGGCTCCCACATCCCTTTCCCCAGCACTTGCTGATTATATATCTGTTATTGCTTATACAGAATCATGGAATAATACTCACAGACTTACATGCTAGCTAGAGAACAGGAACTATGACTGATGCTTAAGTATATTCCTCTGCCTAGAACAATAATTGGTTGGCTTTGGTGTCAAATAATAGTTAATGAAAGAAGAAGAAGGAAATTTCCAGAAACAATAATTTGGTTTGTTTTTTATGCCTTAGAGCTCAATGGCTTATATTTCTGGAAATATAAACTTCTAATTAATTACTCTAAACTCTTTCCTGGTTTTTCCTTTAGAAACAACAGCCCCCAATGATCACGTTTCTTCTCTTGTTCTCATGACAATGTTACATGTAGAAAAGAAAACCTTCACGTACTTTTTCATTAGCCAAAAGTTTCAATTAGCTACTCTACCTTCAGTATTGTTAACTTTTACGATATCCAGACCATACTCTGAGATTAAACAGAAAACTATAAAAATAAAAACTACAAAAATCCTAATGATTTATTTCATTGCCCTATCAGGTTTTCTAACCTCACTTTAAGTGTTCATTAAATTCTCTCAGTACGCCCTGATCAGAATGGCTAAAATGAAGCAAGTCTGACAATATAAAATGTTGATGAGGATATAGGGGAACCGATTGTTGGTGGGGTTGTAAAATCATACAGCACTTCAGAAAAAAGTCACAGTTGTTTTTTTTTTTTTAAATAAAACTAAACAGATACCTACCTTATGATCCAGGACGTCAACTCCTAGGTGTTTACCCAAGGAAATGAAAACATACATCCATAAAAAGCCATACAAGAATGTTCATGGCAGCTTTATTCCAGGTATTGACCTTGGAGAATGGATACACAGACTCTGATAAATTTAACAAATGGAGTGCCGCTCGACGACAGAAAAGGAACAAACTAGTCACACAAGCAACACCACAGGTGACTCTCTAAAGCATGCTGAGTTTGAGAGAAGCCTTGCATAATGCAGTATGCACTGGGGTACGCTTCCAACTCGATGAAGTTCTAGAACAGGCAAAACCAACCCATGGTGGAAAAAATCAGAACACTTGCTGTCTCTGCGGTTGGGTAAGAGGGCAAACTGACTGAGAAGGGGCATGAGACATTTTGGGATAATGGTAATGTCATTTTGATTGGAGTCTCCATTAAACAGTTGTGCACATGTGTCAAAACTCAGAGAATCTTTGCCAAAAATGTGCATATATCATTGTGCATACCTAAAAAAAAAAAAGCTGTAAAAGAAATGAAACTCTAGGTAATGAAATGCATGTTGAAGTATTTTGGGGAAGTGATGCTTGCAACTTACTTTGAAATGGATCAAAAAATTAGATGGATTCATGGATAGGGATGGACGGGGTAGAGATGGGATAAAGCAAGTATCTTACCGTATATGAGAATCTGAATGGTGAGAACATGGACGTTGGTTACAAATTCCTCCCAATTTTCTTATATTTGAAAATTTGCATAGTAAAATACTGACTAAAAGCTCGTTAGCTTCTCTCATCTTCCAAAATCAGCACATTGTCCTTTTCGTATTTCCTCCGGTCCTCACAGTTCCTGGAGGCACAGACACAGCCTTGAGACTAGAGCTACCCATGCGAGGTGATCTGAGAGACTCCAGGAAGCCTTCTCTGCTCAGCATCTCCCCTTGCTACAACGGCATTTTCTAGTAAAGGTTTTTTCCCTTTAGATCTTGATAAATTTACTTATTAGAGTGAATGTCTCTTTGTAGATACTTTTGGAATATGTGAAAATATCTAAGATTAAAGCCAGTTTATCTTCTTAAAGAAAAAAAAAATTTATTCCTTTAGCTCCAGAGGGAGTTTGGGTCATCAGAAATCTATGAAAATGCAAAGATCCCCAGGTCAGGGAAGTAATTAAAGCCTGGCGGGGGGTGGAATTACTTGTCAAATAACAGAAAGCAGAGCCTTTTTTGTTACGGTAAATCAAATATAGAGAAGATGAGGACAAGACAGGAGAAAGAGAATCTGTGTAAGGTTAAGACATGTCAAGAACAAAGAACAATCTGCAGTTTTGCCTGGGCCTAGCCCTGCTCCTCCATAGGGGACAGCTTCCATTCCTGCTCCTCGGGCCACAGCTCCCAGAAGCTAGAAACAGGGTCAAGAGAAGGGTCACCAAAAAAAAAGAAAGAAAGAAAGAAAGAAAGAAAGAAAGAAAGAAAGAAAGAAAGAAAGAAAGAAAGAAAAGAAAAGAAAAGAAAAGGAAAGAAAAGAAAAGAAAAGAAAAGAAAAGAAAAGAAAAGAAAAGAAAGAAAAGAAAAGAAAGGAAAGAAAAAAGAAAAAAGAAAAAAAAGAGAAGGGTCACCAAAAAAGGTTTCTCTGACTCTGGCCTTGCTTGCTCTATAGGAAACTCAATTCCCTCGATGTCTTCCAGCTTGTCTGGGAGTCCTGACAGGGTGTCTCATGTGTGGTTGAGAACCATCGAAGCCTGTGTCAAAGGCCTGGATGCCTGACCCGAGTGATTTTCTCTCCCATGTCAATTCTGGTCCAGAAGCAGGCTGGTTTCAGCACCCCCATCCCTCCCACTCCCCACACCATACTCCCTTCACCCTCTAAATGCCCACGTCTTCCCTAGAAGCTTCACTGGAACTCTGTTTTATTTTTTTATCGCCGTCTCTTCTCAGGCCTTGGGATCATGCGCACAGGGCTGGGGCCATCTGAGGGACAGATAGGGACCGTGTTGAGGTGTCCCCACCTCTATCACTGACTCAATGTCCTTGGACAATCGTGTCCCTCTCCTCTCTCTCTATGATGAATTCTCACTTCCCTTAGGAGGCTTTTTGGTTTGGGCACATAGACCCATAACTATCTCTCCATTTGTTTCTTTTCAGGCAAAACAGAATACTAGGGAGATCCCAGCTGAGTCTGACAGATGGGACCACACTTTCCAAATAAAAACAAATGGATGCATACTTCCATTTATGTTGCTGTCCCTGCCACCAAGAGATAGGGTCTTATCTCTTCATCTCCTTGCATGTGAGTTTGGCCATGTGATTTGCTTTGCAAACATAACACAAAGAGAGCCTTGAACGGAGTTTGTGTAGCCATATGGGTGAGAACAACCTACCTGAGCTCAGTTCAAACTGCCAAAATCCGGAATTGTGTGTTACTCATGATTGTTTTTTAAGTCACTAAGTTTTGGGGTTGTTTGTTACACGGCAATAGATGACTGATATATTGTTGGAAAAGAAGAAGAGGGAATGTGGAGTTGATGGAATAAGTATCCATAGTTGATGGGTAAGATAAAATCCAAGCTCTTTTTCAGATACTGAAATTCTATGATTTGATAAGAAATCCCAATGTCTGCAGCAAGTGTAACGCCTACAATTTAAATTTGTAATTTAAGACCCTATCTTCTTGTCTCCTCTGTTTGATAGTGCGAATCCCAGAGGTACACAACGTGTGACCAGAAAGAACTATGACTGATGACCACCACACTGATCTCATTACTTCTTGACCAGACCTTGCTCTGTCGCTGCCTCAGGGCAGGACCTTTCTTGAATCGCGCACTGTTTGTAAATGTTTACTCCATATGATTCACACCCCCATCTTGAATAAGAACTATACGCATAAGGAAGGAGTTGAGATTTATGTATGAATTAAGTTTTTAATAAAAAGAAATAGAAATCACTTGCGAAGTCACACGCAACCATAAAAGAATGCAGCTGCTATCACACTAAAGGAAATTATCTCCAGGCTTCCACCCAATTCCATGCAATTTTCAGCAACTGAGACAGAAGCTTTGAAAATAATAGGTAATAATGGAAATGCTGACAAACCCATAACTCCCACTGCTGAAGGAATGGCAGAGAAAGACTAGAATAATAACGCAGCGTGAATTCCCAGTGTTTTTACCTAGCATTGGCAGCCAGTGACGTAATAGGCTCTCATAACGACAGCATTATAATTAAATTACCAATTGTTTACCTAAATAATTTCTGAAAGTCAGGAAAAAGAAACGCTATTTAATTTTGGATCAGATCTCATTTTGCTGAGGTTTTTGCTTCCTGCCACAAGTTGGAGATTTCTCAGATGCGACACCACCCTGTCCTGGTTTACAGATACCTGGTCGTGTCCACCTTAGGTCACTTGGAGGGAGGTGCGGGGGGCTTGGGGGGGTGGGGACGCATCTTTGTATACAATGTGTCGCACAGAACTGTGGGCCTAGAGTTCTGGGAACATGTTCTCTTTCAACTTGGTGTTCGGTGCTTTCCCCTCCCCGGCTGTGACACAGTTTTCTCTTTGAAGCACGGGGACATCAGGAAGGAGCCTGGACAGTTCTCATCTCCATTTATGCTGCCCCCTGCCTCCTCTGCTTGCAAAGGGAGAGCCAAGGGCCTCAAAGGGTCTCCTCCTCCAGACGCCCAGAGGGGGCCCAGCAGGAGGGGCTGAGCCGGTTTGAAGGCGCAGCTGCCCTTACTCATTACAGAACGTCCTCTCTTCTTATCTTGCCTTTTTTTAGCCTGAAGGACGAAGACAGAGAGAGGAGTCTTGGTTTCCCTCATTAATCTGCTCCAGCTGGCGGCCTATCCAACATCTGAAATCACTTGCGACATGACAGTTACTTATTTTTTTTAACACCAGCATCTCATTTTATGTAATTTTATGGGTAACAGGATGAGAGTTCAACTCAGAAGACTTTCGGCCAACAGCCGCTGAGACAAAGAGAAGGACCGTCGCGGCAAGCTACAGCGGCCTGCTATGCCAAGAATGTGCAAGAATCGGATTTTCCAAAGGCCGCGGTTCTTATCTGTTCAGTAATGACCGGGAACCTCCTCACCGAGTCTTCCTCGGGCTTTCTAGTAACCCAAGGCTGACTGATGTCCCAGCCTGGAACAGCGGACGCACAGAGCCTTGCGCGCAGGGCAGGGAAAGACCTTGGACTCCATTTTGGTTCATGGGTCCCCCCACATTGCTCAGGTCTGTTTGGGGGTTGGAGAAACAAGCATGGAGAGTCTTGTAGGTTGAATTGTGCCCCCCGCCCCAAACAAACGTCAAAGGCCTAACCCCGAGTACCTGTGAAGGCAACCTTATTTGAAAATAGGGTGTTTGCAGATGTAATCAAGCTTAGGATGAGGTCATTAGGGTCATTAGAGCCCTAATTCAATATGTGTGCTGTCCTTAGAGATGAGGTACCGGGACAGACTCACGAGGGGAGAACGCCGTGTACCGCACAGGAAGAGATAAATGTGCTGTGACTGCAAGGCGAGGGGCGCCAAGGAGCCTGGCCAACCACCAGCAGCAGGGAGAAGGCCAGGGAGGATTCTCTCCTCCAGGTTGCAGAGGCTGCCTGGCCCTGCCGACACCTTGAGTCCAGATTTCCGGCCTCTGGAACCGTGAGAAAATACATTTCTGTTGTTTGAAGCCACAGAGCTGGCGGTATTTTGTTGCGGCAGCCCTAGGAAATGCATACAGAGAGTTTAGGCAAACTGCCCGCAATCACACGGCTGGTGATGACAGAGGACACGGAGAACATAAGCCCTGTGATTCCCACTGCAGAGTTCCACCCATTGTCCCGGGCTGCATGCCTGAGGTGTAGGCATGTGTGCCTTCTTACATCTTTTGGTGTCGTTCCAGATTTCTGTAATCATTTCTCTCAGATAGACTTTCCTTGTCTCCTCGCTCTCCCTTGTATTTAAAAACTCGAAACCTACAGGTCATATTCCCTTCGCCTAGATTGACCGATGACCATTTTGCCATGTTTGTTTCTCTTATTTTTGTCTTAAACCATTTGAAAGTTGCAGACTTTCTGACATTTCCCACTCGAAGCTTTCAGCATGTATTTCCAAAGAACCAAGACAGTCTCCTTGATAACGATCCGTTTCAAGGATCTTAACACCAAGACAAAAGGATTACATACTAAAAAGATGATATTCAACCTTCTCCATCTTTGTTCCAAATAACCTTTAAAGATATTTTCCTCCCTCTCCCGTCCCTTGCCGTCTCCTCCATTTTTGGATCCAGCACTCCATGACTCAGCCATCATGTCTCTCTAGTATCTTTTAATTTGGAGCCTTCCTTCCCTTTTTTGTTGTTGTCCCATCACAGCCTTGACATGTTCGAAGAGTCCAAGACAGCTGCCTTGCAGAATGTCCCACAGCCTAGATTTGTCTGCTTCCTCATGGTCAAGTTACACATTCTTTGGTGAGAATACTTATTTCTCAGGTGCTGCTGTGTACTTCCCATTGCCTCTCATCAGGGAAAACACGTCAGCCACTAATCACAATCACTGACGATGTTAGATTCACTGATGCTGGTCGTATCTGCCCGATCTCCCCATTGTAAAGGTACCATTCTCCTCAGTGTAATTAATGAATAATCTGTGGGGGATATCTGAGAGCAGACTCGTTCTTAACTACCTAATACAGTACATCGAGGGTTAAAAACAAACGCTGACTGGTATTAGATATCACTCTGTAGCTGAAATATAACACCTAACATGTCCCGCTTGATTTACCACATGTTTTTCACTCGGGTTGTAGGGGGGTGAAGGTTAGAACAAACTCTCCTCCTTTACAAACCACCGGCCTACAGAAATCTGAAGGTCATTCTCGTGGCTTTACCAACACACATAATATGATCCAGGCTTTGGCCTCAGCCCAGATTTTTCTTTTCTTTTCTTTTTTTTTTTTTTAAAGATTTTATTTATTTATGTGACAGAGAGAGAGACAGCCAGCGAGAGAGGGAACACAGCAGGGGAGTGGGAGAGGAAGAAGCAGGCTCCTAGCGGAGGAGCCCGATGTGGGGCTCGATCCCATAACGCCTGGATCACGCCCTGAGCCGAAGGCAGACGCTTAACCGCTGTGCCACCCAGGGGCCCCTCAGCTCAGATTTCTTATTAAAATTTACATTGAAACTTAAGAAAGCATACCAAAAAAGTTAAACTTATCAAAGAGTAAAACCCTAGATAGGTAACCCCAGTGCTTCAAGTACAAAATGGCATTTGATAAAATCAAAGGTTTGCTTCAGCATGTCAGTATCATGGGTAACATAGAGCGTATCCTATTACACTTGTGGCTGGGTGGCATTTTCCTTGTTGGCTACCACAAAGAGCATAAACTTGAGAATGCAGAATAAAAATAGATCTATCTGCAAAGCCAAGCCATGTCAATCATTTTTGAGAGGTCAAAAATACTCACTGCTTTAGTTGCAAATCAGCGTTTTGTAATTAGTATAACGACATGAAAACACACACCTAACTTTCTGAGTGGTGATCATGGTACTTAAGCCACCAGGCCCACCTCAGGTGTTCCTATGCCCCAGGAGGGTCCTTTCTGTGGAATTCCCGTGTTCTTTCTGTATTGTTTTCCTCATTAGACTGCAAGTTCCGTGAGAACAGGGACTTGGTCCTCTTTGATCTCCAGTGTCCAGAATAGTGTCTGCTACACATTGGGTGACCATTAACTATTGGTTGAGGGAATTAATGACTCAAAATCATGCTCTTTAGGGTTAGGTCAATTTGACATTTTTAAAAAAGATTTATTTATTTATTTGAGGGACGGAGGGGCAGAAGGAGAGGGAGAGAGAGTCCTAAGCAGACTCTGTGCTGAGCCTGGAGCCTGATGCGGGACTCGATCCCATGACCCTGAGATCACGACCTGAGCCAGAACCGAGAGTCAGGCACCCAATCGACTGTGCCATCCAGGCGCCCCTATTCAACATTTCTAACCAAGAGATATGACTTTATGGCCCCTCCACCCCCTTTTAATTAATTACAACGTTTGATTCTTGGGAGTACGTGAGTAAAGACAGGCTTCTTAGCTTCTCTATCTCAACCTCCAACAGCTCAGCTAGTCATTTCAGGGCACACAGGCTTCCAGACACTCCTCTGTGAGTCAGATCAGGTCATGACCCCACCCGCTCAGGACCATATATCTCTATCTTTGTCTCTCTCCCGCTCTCTCTCTTTTTTCCAAAGCAGGGACCAGGAAGGACGTGTAATATTCCATTATTCCATCATCACTGGTATGTTTACCTCCTTCCAATATTTCCATTGCTGAGTTGCTGAAGGTCAAGGAGAGAGAAAAGTCTGAGGATTATTAGTAGAAAATACAATTTGCTTAAATATTTAACATTTTTTTCTGTACATGATTTTGTCTAGAAATACATTGATATAAATTTTTTTTTAAGATTTTATTTATTTATTTGACAGAGAGACAGCCAGCGAGAGAGGGAACACAAGCAGGGGGAGTGGGAGAGGAAGAAGCAGGCTCATAGCGGAGGAGCCTGATGTGGGACTCGATCCCAAAACGCCGGGATCACGCCCTGAGCCGAAGGCAGACGCTTAACCGCTGTGCCACCCAGGCGCCCCCTTGATATAAATTTTTGACTAATTTGCTTACATACATGACAGTTATCAAAATAAATGACCTGTCCTATAAACATTAGGGTATTGTTCTTTTGTTCATATGCAGATATTCTAGATTGAAGGAAGCCGAACGAATCTATTAGTATGCATGTTCCCTTGAAGCAGGACCCTCCAGATTCGAAGATGGAAGACAGTGCACAGGAGAGGAGGAGAGGGGGCAGCAGAGAGGGTCTCCTCTCAGAAGGAGACAGCAATAATAAAAAGAGGCAGAATGGTAGTATATACTTGTCACATGCTATTACTTCTGTTTACAAAAATCCGATGGAGTAAAAACGATTATTCCCATGGTAGAGAGGAGGAAACCGAGGTTTAGCAATGTTATGACCTGACAGTCGGAAGAGGGTGGGGCAAGGAGCTTGTCTGACCTCAGAGCGCTCTTACTTTACACGGGGATTGCTTCCAAGTGCATAGTACAATGAAAGCCTATTAGGTGCAAGTGTTGTCTGGCAAGTTTTCAAGAAAATCTTTGATCATTTCTTAAAGTGCTTTTGCTGGGAGGCACTCGGGGCAAGTAAACTCTTGTAAGATCTGCCCCAGAGCTCAGCCAGGGGAATCCCTACACTTTTCTTAAACATTGTTCGATATTATCCCGTCCTTTTATCATTTCTGTCATTCTCCTTGAATCTCTCTTCAAAGAGGACACAGTCCTTAAAATTATGGCTACAGCTCAATTCTTCAGAGGCATCTCTTTGCAAAGAGATGAAAAGCTTTGCTACCAACGGTGAGCTGAACGAGAGGCAGTGGGCACAGCCGGCCTCCAGCGGGGCGGCTGTAAAGTCCTGCTACTGCTGACCTTCTCAGACACAGCCAATGGCTCGCTCTTGTTCCCATCTCCTTGCAAACAGCTAGGGGGGCAAAAGGCCCTTATGTACAAAAGTTCTGATTTTTTAACCGAACACCCAGAAAGAAGTAGAGGGTTTATAATCATTAAGACTAATCTGATCTAAACTTCAGAAGACTTTAGGGGGGCAAAAATCCTTCTAAAACCAGTATTTGTGTTGGTGGAGGCAGCTTTCCAAAGCTATAGTTCAAATTCTGTACCACGCTGGACACGGGTTTTCTATCTTCCTCCCACACGCCCCCAGACACATACAAGAAAAGCATTCAAAATCAGTCTTAAAAAAGCAAGCATGCATATTTTTTTCTTTCTTATAAATTAATTGACCCCTAACGCAGATGTGGTTAAACCAGGAATTCCTTTACATGGGAATGTATCTCTCTTCCAACTCCAGCTCAAATGTAACCAACTATCCATATTAACGGCTCCTAACTTTTTGGATATCCAGGACCAATAAATGAATGAATGAGCGAAAGTGCGGAATGATGTGAGATTGCCATGTTTCATTTTGCAATTAAAGAAAACAAATAATAATACTTACTATCATCATGACTAAGGACAATATAACAGAAAATAAACATGTAAATCCATAATTTCAGGCTGAAGAATTTATAAAAATCATAAAGTTATGTAATTTCATTTATTTCATTAAAATATCATGGCCTCATTTTTTTTCCCCCTCACTCTGCCACAAATTGTAAAAATTCTATTAGAGACTAGCACTGGTCCTGGGACCAGCACTTGGGGACCACTGATCTAGGAAGAGTCTTTCCTGGTATCCCCTTCCTCCACCAGGCAGAACTAAACTCCTTTTCCCTTCTCTTCAAACATTTTGTGAATACTTCTGTCATATCACATGGTGTCATAATTATTCCTGTTAATGTTTATCTAGCAGCTAGACCACAAGTTCTTAAAGGCACAAGGATTGTCTTACCCTTTTATCCATTTACAGAACGTAGCACAAAGCTTAGAACGCTGTCAACATTCTAAGAGAATTTATCAAAATAACTTGTACATAAGTCAAATGTAAAGAGAAAGTTCTCTCCCTCGACAGAAGTAATTATCTCATTTGTAAGCTAGCACACCACACCAGGCCTTGAAGGTAGATTCCAGAGGTAGAGAAAGTTTTAAGAACACTCAAATACCACTTAGCACATAGCAATGGCTTACAAATTAAAATTGAAGTTGAAATAATTAGTCAACACCATTGTACTGAAAGATACTCTTGGCTAAGAAAATGCTCTAGGGTTGTGTTTAAACATTGATAGTGACATCAGTTTATGCACTCTTCAAATGAAAACGGAATTTTCCAGATGCAGAATAGAGTAAGAATCATCAAAAGGCAAGGTAATGGCCAGCAGCAAATGAAATCCTTTGTGTTCATTTATCCAGGTGGTTTACTGGTAAGTCATGGATCTGTGGTCTGAATACTGAACACTGAGCCAGCAGTTCCCTGAGTCCAGGAAAACAACATGTCCTAATTTCTTTCCCTGACAAAATTTGGCTACAGTTCAACAGTGCAGTAAAAATATGTTCTATAAAAATATCTTTATGGATTTTCTCATTACATTGACAAGAGGGGTGGACTCATCTTATGGGGTGTGGAATCACCAGAAACTTTTATCTTCTATACACATACACCTCCCATGAAGCAAAGAACAGAAAAAAGTGAAAGGAACTAAAGGTATAATCAATTGTGTCTTGCATAACCAAATTCAGAGAAGGTAAGCATACATAGTGTAATGTTAACTATTATTTTTAACTTCTTAGTGGTGTCCAAAGTTAAATCATTTAGTGTTATCTTAAGAATCAGATTTGGATTTACCTTTAGCAATGATTAAATAGAGTTACGAGGCTACACAAAGCCTTACGGATGAAATTGTGGCAGCATGGGCAACGGTACACAGCCTCAGAGAAGAAAACTGGAATCCCAGAATAGCACTGCTCGCTGGTGCTCATTCATCGTGTGTTCAAGACACAAGGAATGGAAACAGCTCAGGGGGCCACACTTGAACATGAATCCAGTGCTTTTGTAAAAGCGACATCATGTGGACTCAGCTACATTATTTTTTTTTTCAAGATTTTATTTATTTATTTGACAGAGAGAGAGACAGCTGGCAAGAGAGGAAACACAAGCAGGGGGAGTGGGAGAGGAAGAAGCAGGCTCCCAGCAGAGGAGCCTGATGTGGGGCTTGATCCCAGAACGCCAGGATCATGCCCTGAGCCGAAGGCAGACGCTTAACGACTGAGTCACCCAGGCGCCCCTCAGCTACATTATTTGCTCAGTGTGGTTGGCAGCCTCCGAGATGGCCCCAGTGATCCTCACCCCTGAAATTCATACCCTTGTGGAGTTCCCTCCCCAGCGTTACCTGGATTTGCGTGTGTGACCAACAGAATGTAAGGAAGTGACCATATATCATTTGTGAGGTTTAATTATAAAATATATTGCAGCTTCATCTCACTGTCTCCCTCAGATCACAGGCTTTCCGGAAAGCCAGCCCCTAGGTTGTGAACAGCCCTGTAGAGAGGCTCAAGAAACAAGTAACGGAAATGTTCTGCCAGCTGCCATGCGCGTGAGCTGCAAGCAGATCGTCCAGCCCCATTCAAGCTTTCAGATGACTGCAACACCCCCAACAGCCTGGCGGCACCCTCCTCAGACTCTGAGCTAGAAGCACTCAGCTAAGCCGCTCCCGGATTCCTGCCGCTCAGAAACCAAGTGAGAAAATAAATGTTCATGTGTTCAGTTGCTCATTTCGAGGGTGATTTGTTACCTAGCAATAGAAAACTGAAATACTCAGTGTAATCTTAGGTGAGTTAGAAAAATTAATTGAGCCTCTGCTTGCTCATGCATAAAATGGGGACTAATACACATAAAAATCTATTTGTACTTATTCTCCTTTGTTCCAGAATGAATTGAGGACTACTTTCAGGGATGCATAAAATACAAGGCAGCATAAATTAAAAGAGGAGGGAGGACAGAAAAACAAGGGTGTGGATATAAAAAGAAATGGAAAAGAGGCTAAAAAAGTAATATATGACACATATGCTATAACTGGACCACCATCCTGGCTCTGAAACGTTGGGTACCTCCTCCAACCTCCTCCCTCACCCTGTCACACACACAGAGACAGAGTCAGGTGTTTGTTCAATTCAAAGTCCAAAAATGTCAAAAAGCAAATCCAATTACCTAAGAAACATATAATTATCCTTAGTACGAACAGGGATGAGAATTTTCATTGCACGCGGGCCTAAAGCAGACACTGTGTGGAGGACCAGTTGAAAGGCCTTCACCTTCACAGGTCATTTAATGACATGGGGTGACCCCACCAAGTGGCTGCTCTTGTGCAGGCCCATGATGGGCTCCCCCCAGCCGTGCCTGCTGTCACCACCGCCATTCAGGGCAAAGTCTTACCCGTACTGCAGCTCGGCTCTGAAACTTTCGCCCTTCACAGACTAATACTCTTGACTTTTCATCCTCACAACTATGAGAAACAGCCCACTTTCAGCCCTGAACTTAACAGAAACGGTTTTGGAAAATCTCGAACCTTCTGAATATTTTCCCAAATTCTTTCCATCTGAATAAGAAAGAAACTCAGTGAGCATAAAAGTCCATCCTCACGGTCACCCATGCACAAAGCTTTGGGCCTCTTGAATACCTTCCTTTCCTCCCTCTCCTATTTGCTTTACCACCAAGTCCTGGTGTTTTCAATAATGTCTCTTCCCACCTGTCCCCTCTTTTATATTCTTCCTCCGATGTCTGGCTCAGAGTTTTAACTTTTTCCTCCCATATTTAGGCAATAGGCTGTCTTAGGCTGATTTTTTCCCTGGTGAGGGTGTTCTTCCTGGTTTGCAGATGGCACTCTTCTCTATGTGTCCTTGCATGAGAGGGAGGGTGGGGAAGCAAGCTTCCTGGTGTCTCTTCTTATTAGAGACTAATCCCATCATGAGGACCCCACCCTCATCCAATATACAAATTGCGGAGGTACATAACTCAGTCCACACTAAGCCCCCAGCCATCCCCCATCCAGCCATGACACATGTGATTGTCAGAGTACTTTTCTTTCATAACAATTTAGCCAAGTGTCAGCCTGGGTCCAGACTGCAGGAAATCATGAGCCAGCTTTCTGCCCCAATTCTAACTCCTGTTCTTCACCCAATAGAGCACCTTCACTCAGACTTGCTCTATCCCTTCTCTAGGCCTTTCCATACTGTGAAGCCTAGAAGGTACCACCAGCACCTCCTTTCTGGATTCCAATTCTACTCTCTAAACCTAGTTCAAATCCTAGCTCAGAGAACTGAGAGTCTCAGCGTTGGAGAGACTCCAAAGGTCACTCTGTCCAGCCTCAACCTCATCCAGGCACCATCCACTCGCCCGTTCAATATTCAGTGAATACCTTCTAAACCAGGTAAAAGTGAGTATGATAGGCTCAGCCTAGAACGAGGTAACAATTCATACAGGAAGACTGGAATGTAAATGATAACAATGTAAATACGATGTTTGAGACATGAACAAAGTGCTTTGGAAGCTCATTCTTTCATACTATCGTCTGGATTTTATTCGGATACCTTCAGTAATGGGAAACTCATTACCTCAAGGGGCAGTCATTCCAATTTCAGAAAACTATAACCACATAAAGTTATAAGACCGAGTTTAAATCTAACTGATACACATTTATTCTAGCGTTTTCAAATTAGAATTTTCAAAATCTAGCTTTCTTTTTGTGTGACTCTCATTTAAGTACTTGAAGATCGCACCATGCATATTCCCAAACTTCTCACGTTCCGATTCTTGGCTCTTCACCCTGTTGGTTGCCCTCCTCTGGCTCCACTGAAGATTTTCTACACCCTTCAAAGTTTGGTGGGGAGTCACCAAGGCAGAATGGAAGGAGGCTATCACCTCCATTGTTCTTATCTTAAAGCAAACTAAGGCCACATGCATCTTTTGGGGAAGGAAGGGGGCACCCTTATTATATTCATTCTTATAGACAATCAAAATTTCCAGTGATTTTTTTTTGCCTCTCATGCACCTAAGTGATCTTTCCTCCAAAAGTCCGTAGCACAAACTTGAATGGCTCACATTAGGGCCTGTTGCAAATTGTCTTGTCAGTTAATTTTCTGATAAGATTTTTAATAAAATTATCAGTTATATATAATTATCTGTGTATTTTAATTCATTTATTATTTTTTTAAAAAGATTTTATTTGGGAGAGAGAGAATGAGTGGGGGGAGGGGCAGAGGGAGAGGGACAAGCAAACTCCCCACTGAGCCTGACACGGGACTCAACCCCAGGACCCTGAGATCATGACCTGAGCCGAAGGCAGGCATTTATCCGACTGAGTCACCCAGGCACCCCATTTTTAATTTTTTAAAATCTAAGCTCCCTACCTGAACAGATTTCTGGAGGGTAAAGGTACTTTCACCAATCATATTTTCCTTTCCTAAGTATATGAATGAAGGAACAAATGTTACGG
The DNA here is from genome assembly GCF_024610735.1 of Ursus americanus. Taxonomy (NCBI): domain Eukaryota; kingdom Metazoa; phylum Chordata; class Mammalia; order Carnivora; family Ursidae; genus Ursus; species Ursus americanus. The sequence goes on along the minus strand of NC_142135.1, from coordinate 40,888,076 downwards.
GAGAAAAGTGCTGTGGCAGGCAGAACAATGTCCCTCCCTAAAAGATGGCCACATCATAATCCTCAGAACATATGAATATGCTGCTGTTACATTGCAAGGAGAGGCTCAGGTTACAGGTGGAATTATGGTTGCCAGTCAGCTGATTTTAAAATAAAGAGATCATCCTGGATTATCGCGCTGGCCCCATGGAATCGCAAGTGTCCTTTAGAAAGGAAAGCAGTGGAGGAGATCAGAGTTAGTGATCTGAAGAGGTCTCCCTACTCGCCTGGAAGATGGACAAAGGAGCCATTAGCCTGGGAAGGCAGGCAGCTTCTGTATGCTGGGGAAGGCGAGAAAACAGCTTCTTCCCTAAAGACTCCGAAGGGAATGCAGTTCTGTTGACACTTTGATGTTAGCCCACTGAAACCCCTTTCAGACTTCTGACCTCCAGAACCATAAGATGTGTGTGCTGTTAACCACGGCATCTGTGGCCATCTCTTACAGCAGAGATAGAGAACTCATTTAAGTGCTACCACTTGTTACCATTTGGCAGCCGTCATTTGGTATTTTCATTGACATTATCATTAATCTTTACAACGTGCCTTAGATTTTTTTAAAAGTTGAAGCTATTGGGGCGCCTGGGTGGCTCAGTCGTTAAGCGTCTGCCTTCGGCTCAGGGCGTTATGGGATCGAGCCCCACATCAGGCTCCTCCGCTAGGAGCCTGCTTCTTCCTCTCCCACTCCCCCTGCTTGTGTTCCCTCTCTCGCTGGCTATCTCTGTCAAATAAATAAATAAAATCTTTAAAAAAAAAAGAAGTTGAAGCTATTGGGTAAATTTTGAAAAATTACCCAGCTAGTAAGAAGCAGAGCTAGGATTTGAACTCAGGCCTGACTCCAACCTATACCCATTTCACAAAACCATGATGCCTTAAGGGATAAAATCTCAACCCAGATATTGTACCTGAGTAATTACCTAAGTATTCTGATTAGCGTTCCAGAGCCCATTGTTCCTGGCAGAAACCGAATACATAATTCAATAGCTATTACTAACACTCCACTTTAATTTGTCTGTCTTCTTTCTCTCCTTGAACTTTTCTCCCTCCAGCTGATACTGCTTAAAAATAAAAGTAACGCTTAAACTAAACATAATTTATAGCTTTTGACAGATTAAACAGTTCACTTTGTATCATATAATTATCTATAGTTTTATTACTAGGATTTGAATCGAATCCATTAGGTATTCATCTACAAACATTAATATCTGGCTTCCAAGGAAAATATGCTTTTAGAGCCACAGTTGGTTCTCCTGAAAAACCCTGACCAAACCCTGCAGCACGCTGACAACGGGGTCACTCAGAGGTGATAACACTGAGCCTTACGGAACCTATCGCTGGTCGCGGACACAGGAAGCACGGGCGAAAAGGCTGCAAATACATAGTTGGACCTGAAATCCATGATGAAAACGTGAAACTTTCTTCAGTTCTTTGTCACACTGTATTCATCTGTTGCAACATGCCACCTCTTTCTTCATTTCAAATGAGTTCATTCATTCATTATTGAGCACCTAGTACAGGTGGTGGTCCTTGCAACGTAGTGCCTTAGAGAGCAAGCTCTGGGACAGATGGTTCTACTACTTTCTATGTCGGTAACCCTGAGCAAATTGCCCTCGTTCAGACTCATTTTCTTCTCTTGAGAAACGAAATGAATGATAACACCTACCTCATGTGAGTGTTAGGAGGATATAATGAGACAGGGCAGTTAGAACCGGGTAAAATAAAGCACTCCCTACCTGTTAGTTCTCACTGTATGCCAAGCCATGGGTTAACATCGGGGCATAAGAGAGACATGGTCCCTGCCCTTGAGAGGCTTACATTCTAGTCATTAAGGTGTACAGACAAGCAAATAATTATAGCTTTTAAGCTATATTTTTGAGTGTATAGAGTGAGGGCTGCTCCCGAAGTCTGCAGACAGGCCTGACCTGCTTCAGAGGCACCAAGAATCAGCACCTGTTGTATAAGGTGCTCTGGACCTACCCCAATGTCTCAGTTCCCCTGAAGCCCTTCCTTCACCTTTTATCCTCTGTATTCCGGGGAATCCATCTATAGACTGACACTGAATGAAAAATCAATTTGGCAGATTGTCTGATGGCTAGACAATACCAATCTCCCGCACGCATGTCAACCTCAATATTCTAAGACAGCCCCACTAACAAGGATTATTGAAAGATGTGCCACTCAGGTCCCCAGACCTGCAGCCTTCTTACTAAAGCACCAGAACCTCAAATTAAGCAACCCCAGACACACACTTTTCATATTCTTTGTCATGTTAAATTAATGCACAGAAACTTCCTGCCTACTGGTCAGGAGACTTTTGTCCTTAGTTTTGCAAGAGAATGAAGCTTTATTTTCTTTCCAGCCACCTCAAACATACTATGGCCTCATGAATTCTTATGACAACAGATTACTTTTAAAATATTAAATGAGCTGTGAAAGCACCTTTACAGCCCCTAGTCCACATGACATGAGCTACAGTACGTATTCTGCGTCTCTCTTATAGGTGATTTGCCCATCTCACTGCATAACTCCGAATCATTTCAAAGAAGTAACTCTCAACCCTGGGATGGTAATAAAAGAGATACCTATTGCTTAAGTACTCAGTAAATACTGGATTTCCTATTCAAGATCTGGAGGGGGAAAAAAAAAGATCCGGAGGGAAGTAGGACTTAAAGAGGAGTGTGGTAGACCCCGCCTCCCTTCCCTCTGTTGATTTTGGCAAAGGTGAAGGTAAGTCACTAGCCAGGGGGCCAACAGTATCTCAGACCCATATGCAAGTCTATTTTAAGCTCCCTGGCTGGTACCCCTGACACTCTGCTGGACGGTCTCCATGTTGTCACAGCTAACCTCCAATACCCCCAAGGGTTTGGTCATCCAACCACCAGAACAACAGGCCAATCTGGTTCAGTACTTGCTCGTTTCCAGGTTTATTCTAGGGCAACAAAATGACTGTCAAGCGTCTCACTTAAGAACTGTCTTTGCATTACTGGTGTCACAGAAAGCATGTGTGTTGACAAAATAGGTCTTTTTGCACAGCCCTTTTTTTGGCATCAGACTATTTTTGAGACCCCTTCCTCTCTGCCAGCCCTCCTTTACAATCCTGGGTTGTCACAGAGCTTCATTTCTATGCCTTCCAATGTCCAAGTGACAACAGGTGTTCTGGTGGCTAAAACGGTCTGTGGGGTCAGAGCAGCACACCCAAGGACTTGCCCTTGTCTGGCCAGATGACCATGTGCTAACAAACAGCACTTCTGAAGCAAGTCTACTGACTGGCTGAATGGCGATCTAGAGACAGGAAGAAAGCCAAGGCAGAGAGGAGACAAGGCTGAGATACTCAAGAATCTCCCCCAGAGGTACAGGCGGTTGATTCCTCTGCAGGACTATTTATAGTATACCTATCACTGAGTCCTACAACTTTGCAGCGAGAAAACAAAACTTGCACCTCTAAATGAATTTATTTCACGGCCATTACTTTGGGGAGCCTTTATTCTGATTCCAGAAATACCTTGACATTGCCTTCAAAACTCCTGACAAATTCTATACTTGACTATACTTAATGGTGGCAAATACTCGTTTTTTGAGACTGCGTGTTATTTTCAGAAATAGCCAGGTCATTTAGAACTAAGAATAGTAAGATGGGGGAAATCAATGCTATTTTGGTATAAAAACCAAGGTGCTGGTTATGGTAAAACAAGTTGGAATTTCCTGTGCAGACAAAAACAATTTGAAGAGGTAATTTTAAAAGTGTTCTGAATAATGGCAATGCTGGTGTGGAATAAAAGTATATGTAACCAAGGTAACAACTTGAAGAGGTCACTGATATGGATGTATACATTCTGGAGTCTCATTACTCTACTTTTGCAGTCATTGGTAAAAAGTTGCCAGACAACAGACAAGCCTGGTATAGAAACTTCACTTCTGAGACCTTATGCAGAAACTTGTAAAAATCTACTCTTAACCTTTAGTTAACTGGTCACCATGCCTGCAAAATAGGGCCTAAGAGGTAGTGATACTCCTCATGGATATTAAACTGATATCCTAAGGTTTTAAGACTAACTTCTTAGTATCTAAGAACTAAGAACATATTGCACTTAAGACTCTGGATCTCCCACTCTTTAGGAGTCCTAAATCTAAAAGAGGCACACTTATCTGGACACATGTCAAAAAAATTAATAGCTAATACTTTCTAAAATTTTATTTTTAAGTAATCTCTACACTCAATGTGGGGCTTGAACTCACAACCCCAAGATCAACAGACTGAGCCAGCCACTTGCCCCAATAACAGCTAATACTTACATAGCCCTTACTACCTGCTATGTAATTTCTTTAGCACAATATACATTGACCTACGTAATACAACCCTGTGAGTTATCACTATTTTTATTCCTGTCTTACACATGAGAGAGCCGAGCCAGAACAAGGTTGCCCGAGACTACACGGTAAGCTCCAGAGCTGAGACTGGAACCCAGGCAGCCTGCCTCCAGCTCTGCTCTTACTTATATGCTAAACCACATTCTACTGTTTCTATGAACCAAGAAAAAAACCAGATAAATAAATCGTAGACTAATAGGGAAGAGGGTGGTGAAGAATACTTACAAAATTATGGGAAGCTCATTTGAGAAGTAAAAAGAAAGGGGCAAGTGAGGCAGATGGACCATCTAAACGGGGATGAAGGCCACTTAGCGCAGCTACAAGAGTTTCGTGGGCAGCTTGGAGCTGAACAAAAAAGCTCTCTTCTGATTTATTTAGAGAATAGAGGAGGCAGCTGATAACATTCGGGAACTATGAAGAACCTGTTCTTGGCAACTGTTTTGTGTATATCAAGTTTTTTTCTTTATTACATACAAATCAGATAATGCAAGATTAATAAAAATAAAACTTCACAATACTATTAACATGACAGTTTTTATATCCAGCTCACATCATTTTATGAACTTTGTTAGCTAGTAAGCAGATACGCTTAATAAATCAAAGTAAACTTTAACACTAACCAGGATAAGTGCAATGTTCAACTTGCTGTCATCTTCAAGGAAGCTTTTAGAAGCCACTATCAGTGACTCAGTTCCCATAAAGAGGGGATATGTGGGGATGGAGGAAAATGAAGACGCCCTCAGGATGTCTTCTGCTTAATCACAGAACTCCAATGCCACCCCAAGCCTAACCTCACATCACAGAAACAGTCTGATGGAGCAGAAATGACTTGGATGATGGTCCTCTGACTCCAAGTCCAGTACTTTCCCACTTGTAGAGGTTGCATTCTCCGTTACAGGGGTACCCAGGGGAAACGAGGCAATACTGACTTCAAAGCCCTTCAGAGCACAAACCCACTCTTACGGGAAAATAATTCCCCGCCCACACCTACTTCTTGCTGCTATTTAGACAGGCTTCCTTTCCCTAGGTGTCCAGAAAACGATAGAAAACATTATCTGAGTTAATGTTTCTAAAATCTGCAAGTGAATGGGGCAACAGATACTTTGGGATAGTCGTGCCTTTTATTCTAGGGCAAAAGGCTGGGAATTCCGTTCCCTTGCTGGGCTGAGACCTGTCCCCGCAGCCTATACTACGAAGCCTGGGCCCACCAGGAAGGCGCAGGGAGGCTCAATCGCCTGGCCACTTGGCACATGGCCGGTCCCCCGCCGAGGTGCCAGGGATTCGCGGAAGCTCGGCCGGGACCCCAGCTTGTGGGGATGCTGGGCGGGCCCCAAAGCTTCTTTCCTACCCCGCCAGTCGCCAGCCGCTTCAACGCCGCCCCGCCTAGCCGGTCTCAGGTCCCTAGCGCCACGAAGCCCCACCTTCCACCCTGCTACCGGGCGCCGTCACGTGAGGCGGGCCCGTGCAACCAATGAGCGGCTCGCTCGGAATGGAAGGGATTGTCTGACCCCCACGACGTCACAAAGCTGGCTCGGAGCGGGCTGCTCTTCCGCCCCCCTCGCCGCCTCGGGCAGGGCCAGCTCTCCTCCTCTCCGCCCACTCGCCTCTGCGCAGCCAATCCGGAGGCGGGAAGTGCTCTGGCCCGGACGTTCGGGCGGGGCAGGGTGGAGGCCCGGCGGGGCAGGGAGTGGGCCAGCTGGGGGCCTGGGGCCGCACTCCGGGGAGTTAAACCGGGCGGCCCGGAAGGAGTGCGGGGTGGTGTCGCCGCTGCTGCTGCTGCTGCGGCCGCCTCCTCGTCGGGAAGAAGCGGCTCCTCCCCTGCGTGCCCGGTTCGTATTCCCTGCTCCCGGCCCCGAGCCGCCGGGTCCGGAATCCTCCGCTACCCGCCCAAAGTTGTGAGGAGGTTGCCCGGCGCGCGTGGGGAGCGGCGACCGCGGGCGTGCGAAGGGCGGGCCGGCGGCGGCCGGGGCGGGGGAGGGACGAGCCCGGAGCGCTAGGTGCGCGCGGGGGCGTCGGGGCTGCGGGCGGGTGTGGCGGCGCCGAGGGGCCGCCGCGGGCTCGGGGTGGGGGGCGGGCCGGCCGCGGCCGCTGTCAGCGCAGCGCTGGGGGTGCCGTGGGGACCCGCGGGAGGGCGAGCTCCGGGGAGGTGCGGCACCGGCGGCGTGGCGTCTCTGCCTGAGGGTCCCCCGGACGCATCGCGGGGTCCGGGGTGACCCCACGGCACCCTGCCGCGGGGCCGAGCCCTGCCTTAGGTTTCTGGACCGAAGCCGGCGCAGCGTGGGCCGGGCGGGGTGGCAGCGGTTGGAGGATGCCGGGGGCCGGTGGGCTCCGCGCCCGAGCTGGATGGAGGGGCCGGTCCAGGAGCACACCTCTGCTCGCTTCTGGCTCCCCGCCGCCTCGGGCTGCGTCCCTGCCTCTCCTGCGGGGTGGGTTTGTTTGTTTGGTTTCCTTCTTCTCCCCACCCCTTTCTCCCTGCTCTGTCCTTTCCCCCCCTCCCAGCCCCATTCCCGGGGCTGGAGCGAGAGCTCGCCCCTCCTCCGTGCCCGCCTCCCCCGCCGCCGCCTCCTCTAATGAGCATCTCTGCCTTGCTTTCAATGGGCCGGTGCTGCTGTCGCTGCTGCTGTCCGCGCGGGTTGTGGATGTTGTCGGCTCCGTGTTGTGATGACAGGAGAATGTGTGTGTGTCCCGGGCCCAGACGAATTGGTAGGTATTCACTTAACTACCTGCGTTGGGTACCCAGGAAGGATGGTGACTGATTTTGTGTGTGGATGGTTTTAGGTGGGTCGCCGTGGAATTACGGGGTGAGGTGGATAGAAAAAGGGGACAAAGGGGTCCTGGACCCGGATAGCCTTGATACCTTAGTGAGTGCAATTTTCAGGTAGGGACAAAGGAAACTAATCAAACAAGTGCTGGCTTGGGGCTTCGGGTCTTCTGAGGGAAATCGGTTTCTTCATTCTTGTAGAGAGAATGGGAGCTGTGAAATGGCTAGGCATTTCCAGAAAATGCTGAGAAACTGAAAAGTCTTTATACAGAATGTTTAATGCAATTGGATTACATAAACTGAGGTTCTGACACATTTAATGACTAGTATAGCCCCCCGCCCCGTTTTACACCAAAAGCTTTGAAAGCTAAAGAGCTCCGGAGTCAGTGCGGTATTAACAGCATTTTCTAATTAATATGGTCCGCGAGTGTATTGAATGAAGGTGGAATCGTTTCTTGGCACAGGCTTTGCCCAGCACATCACTAAGAATGGATGGGTCTCTCTCCTGTTTCGGATTGCAGTGCATCTTTGCTTATTAGTCATTAGCAAAATGGGCCAAATTTGCCCAGGACCGAGATGCTGCATGTAAGGTGGCTGAGTCTGGATCACCGGATGGGGACTTTTCAGTGAGATTGTGGTCAGAAATCACTTGAAAATATGACACCGCTGCAGTTTACCAGCACTGTACCTTGTTGCTGTTCTTAATTGTCTAATCAAGGCTTTCTACTTCATTAATTTAGCGAGTTTGTCCACAAAAGTTTTGTGGGGTTTTGTTGTTGTGAAGATACTCAGAGTTTTTGAATGCTAACTTATGGTTTAAAGAAGCATTTGAAAGTACTCTGACTTCTAAGGATATCTGATCTGATGGAGAGAATGTATCATGTGTACTGGTGATGATAGAACACTTATTAATCACAGAGCAGAGTTTTCATGAATTCCATTTTCTCTAAGAATTTGTCTTTTGAAGGCATGTTGAGAGTTGGGGAATTGGGATACAGTCTCAGTCCATATGCTAAGCTCCTGAATAACTGAAAGATACAGTTGATAAATTCCACTCTGCTTTATTTTTTTTTAATCTCGAGAACTTTTGCCTTAAAGGAAAAATGTATTACCTGAGTATTTGAGTGCTTGCTGTTTGAATTTATGTATTATTCAGAGCATCTGCTGCATGAATCAGTTCTTTTGCCAGAATATTTCATTCATTTTGCAGTCAACTACAAAAGCAGAAAAATTTTCAAAACAAAGTATTTAAAGAAAGTGCAGGTTTCTTGGACTTGTTATTCCTTGATTAGACATCTTCTAACCAAAAGCTGTTGCGCATCTACCAACCTCCCCCTTGCAAACACGTACACACATACCCGCACACACAAAGTCGTACTTTGGTTCAGTTTACATTCCATGCAGAAACAAACATTTCTTCTTCCTGGAAGAGTCTTAAATTTTAAAATAGTATAAATGCAAACTTGTCTAAAGTTATAGAGAAAATTTCTCTTAAGATGGGCATCTGTTTATATTTTTAATAATAGAAAATCTTTATACAAAGCATGAAATGAGTTAATATGCTTTCTGCATGCAAATCTAACAAGAGATATGGTTTATGTCTGGAAGCCAGTGTCATGTGGCCCAACATTTGAGCCCATCTCCTGGCTCAATCAGGTACCCTTAACCTTTGGATAACTTTCAGGTATTCAGTTTGAAGTGCAGTTATTTGAGTGGTTAGTCTTGATAGATTCCTGTTCTTCTGGAATTTCTGTTTTTCATTACTGCATTTCAGAATGCTTATTTAGTTATTGATCTTATTTCCAAAGTTCTCATCATTACCTTCTGTTGCCTGTGCTTATCTTCAGTTTTTTAAACAAATCCCTTCCTCAATAGTACATTTAAAATAGTGGTACTTTCTGTCACTTGCAAAAGAGGTTTTGTATGCCTGGCTTATGCAGTGCTTATTACGGAAGCAAACAAGACTCAGTTATTAGTCAGTGTTTGATTTTCTCTGCTCTCCCACATCCCACTTTCACTTCTCCAATTACTTGTCAAAGGAGGGTACCTGAAAGTAATGTAACTTATAGCTAACAATCTCTGTGATATTTGTACATTTTTTTCCTGTAATGGGGTCAAACTTAAGAAGGAATTGCTGATATTAAGACTCAAATGGTTTTTTGTATTCTTTTTTTGTTTACTGCATGTGTTTCCTTATTTAAAGTATTTCTGGGGCGCCCGGGTGGCTCATTCAGTTAGCTGTCCGACTCTTGATCTCAGCTCAGGTCTTGGTCTCAGGGTCCTGAGTTCAAGCCCCGTGTTAATTTCTTTCTAAAAAAGAAATTAATAAAGTGTTTCTAAAGTCTATTTTGTTATAGGCCAGATGAATTTTTTGAAGCAATACTTCAAGAATTCAAGGGAAATATATATTAGTGAGAAGGAAGAGAGGTTTTTTTTTCTTGCATGAATTATCTGGATTAATGATACACCTTCATAAAATTTTCTAGATAAATGTTTGGCAAAATATTTTCGGTGTCATATAGTATTACAGTTTTTGTTCTTGATTAATAATGTGTACCTTTTTTATACAAACCTTAAACTGTTACTTAACTATTGCTTTGCAAAGGCAAATGGATACTTTTTTTTTTTAATGTAAGAGAAAATATTTTTCTAGGGATTGAGTTCTACTTGGGATCCATAATGGATGAAAATAGTATTTCTGTAGCTTTCCCTTATGACTGATTAGTAGGTGAAAATGCTAGCAAGTAAATTAAATACCAGAACTGAAAGCATTTACATTACTGACAAAGTCTTAGAGCTACTAGTATACTTAAACTTTTTTTATCACAGAGGGTACAGTAAATTAAATAATGAAAAAATGAAACCAGCATCTGATTTCAAAGCCTGACTTCAGCTAACTCTTATAAAAGCATAGAATCCCAGAAGAGGCCTTTGGTAGCACCTGCTTCTGTGTGTTCACTTACAACCTAGGGAGGTGAGGCCCAAAGAGGTAAGCTGACATTTCCAGGATTATTTGGCAGGTTGGTGGCAGACCTCTGTTCCTAAGCTCACCGAATTGGCACAGTGGTCTGGAGAGGTGTTGTTTGCAAGACCGTCTTCTGGGGTCCAGGAAGGGAAAAGTGGAGTTCCTAGTTTTATTCATTATGGACGATCTTTTCTATATATGTTACAATGACCATTATATTGACACAGTGTGGTATATGTATATAACTTACAAAACAATTCATGACTGTATACACATATATATACATATATGTTAGGGATGCATTCTAATACCTTTTTGGTGATAACCTTGTGTAATCGAATGTTAACAATTGACCACAAGCCCAGACATATGATTGTCATTAATGGGAGGAGTCCCTGTGCAGTCTGTGAGATCCAGGGCCTTCTTAAGGATAGAGAGGGAGGAGGGTGATTGGCCAGGTAGACTGCCGCTGCATAGTGTTATATAATCTTCATCTCCTCGGCTTTACCCAGCCAAATCTATTGTACGTTCTGTACAGTCTGCGCTGCACAAAGAAATATGAGGAAAAGAGAAAAGTAAAGCGAGGCTACAGTCCTGGCTTCATGAGTGACTGAGAATTGTGCTTAGCGGAATATACCCTGTAGAAATAGTTCACAGTAGGCATATAAAACATAGCGCTTCCCAGCACAGGGCTTAGCATGTCAATTCACCTGCTAAATATGTGTTACAAAAGCGAGGCTAGATGTAGTGAAGTGAAATGTAACTCCTCCCTTTGCGTGTGTCTGTGTAATTGCTGTCTAGGAATCCCCGTCAGAAGTTCCAGCCTGCCGCTGTTCTCTGATGCCATGCCAGCCCCGACTCAACTGTTTTTCCCTCTGATCCGGAACTGTGAGCTGAGCAGAATCTCCGGCACCGCGTGTTACTGCCACCACAGACACCTGTGCTGCTCGGCGCCGTACCTCGCGCAGAGTCGCCTGCGGTACGCGCCGCACCCGGCGTACGCTACCTTCTGCCGCCCGAAGGAGAGCTGGTGGCAGTACAGCCAGGGACGGAGATACGCTTCCACGCCGCAGAAATTTTACCTCACCCCGCCACAGGTCAACAGCATCCTGAAAGCTAATGAGTACAGTTTCAAAGTGCCAGAATTCGATGGCAAAAATGTCAGTTCTGTCCTTGGATTTGACAGCAATCAGCTGCCTGCAAATGCGCCCATCGAGGACCGGAGAAGCGCCGCCACCTGCTTGCAGACCAGAGGGATGCTTTTGGGGGTTTTCGACGGCCATGCGGGCTGCGCTTGCTCCCAGGCAGTCAGTGAGAGACTCTTTTATTATATTGCCGTGTCTCTGTTACCCCATGAGACTTTGCTAGAGATTGAAAACGCAGTAGAGAGCGGCCGGGCACTGCTGCCCATTCTGCAGTGGCACAAGCACCCCAATGATTACTTCAGTAAGGAGGCATCCAAACTGTATTTCAACAGCTTGAGGACTTACTGGCAAGAACTTATAGACCTCAACACTGGGGAGTCTACTGATATCGATGTCAAGGAGGCTTTAATTAATGCTTTCAAGAGGCTTGACAATGACATCTCTTTGGAGGCTCAAGTTGGTGATCCCAATTCTTTCCTCAACTACCTGGTGCTCCGAGTGGCATTTTCTGGGGCCACCGCTTGTGTGGCCCACGTAGATGGTGTTGACCTTCATGTGGCCAATACTGGCGATAGCAGAGCCATGCTGGGTGTGCAGGAAGAGGATGGCTCTTGGTCAGCAGTCACTCTCTCTAATGACCACAATGCTCAGAATGAAAGAGAACTGGAACGGCTGAAATTGGAACACCCAAAGAATGAAGCCAAGAGTGTGGTGAAACAGGATCGGCTTCTTGGCTTGCTGATGCCGTTTAGGGCTTTTGGAGACGTAAAGTTCAAATGGAGCATTGACCTTCAAAAGAGGGTGATAGAATCAGGCCCAGACCAGTTGAACGACAATGAATATACCAAGTTTATCCCTCCTAATTATTACACGCCTCCTTATCTCACTGCTGAGCCAGAGGTCACTTACCACCGATTAAGGCCACAGGATAAGTTTCTAGTGTTGGCTACTGATGGGCTCTGGGAGACGATGCATAGGCAGGATGTGGTTAGGATTGTGGGCGAGTACCTGACGGGCATGCATCACCAACAGCCAATAGCTGTTGGCGGCTACAAGGTGACTCTAGGACAGATGCATGGCCTTTTAACAGAGAGGAGAGCCAAGATGTCCTCAGTATTCGAGGACCAGAACGCAGCAACGCATCTCATTCGTCACGCAGTGGGCAACAACGAGTTTGGGACCGTTGATCACGAGCGCCTCTCCAAAATGCTTAGTCTTCCTGAGGAGCTGGCTCGGATGTACAGAGACGACATTACAATCATTGTGGTTCAGTTCAATTCTCATGTGGTAGGGGCATATCAAAACCAAGAATAGTGAGTGCATCTTTCCCTGGCAGTTCCCAAATGAAAGAGATTTCAAGGGCAGATAGATTTGTAAAAGATACTAAGATAATAAACATTTCCAGTGGGTCATTCTCAGCATTTACCCATTTGATACTCCAGCTGGTCAGATACTCCCAATTGGCTTTGCAGCAGGGTGGCAGGGTCACAAGAGTCTCCTTCTGCCTAGCTTGGACCTCACAGCACCTGCATGCGTGGCAAGTCAGTTCCTTGTTGCAAATGTCTTGTGACATTGGCTTCTTTTATCAATCTGAGAAAATCAAGTTGCCCTGGCAAGTAGGATCTTGACTAGGCCTAAAGCCAGGATCTTGCTGGGCGTAATCTCTTGGTAAAAGGGAAGAAACATTACTGTTCACACCTGCAGACCCTTTTCGTCACTAAGATTCCAGTGTACATGAGAATGTTTATTTACTGCATGATTTCCTAGATATACGATCTATGCATTATTCATATAAATTTATTTTAGCCTGAAGTGGTTTTCAAATCCAGTACTTTAAGCCATAAATGACTGAGAACCAAGCAATCTGAATTTGTAAGCGTTTGTGATTATTTGACTGGAATGCTTCTTAAATGGAAAAACAAACTCTACTCCCTTCCCCACCCCTGGTGACCTAACGTAATCAAGATAGTTTCTGTTCTGCCACATACTTGAAGACGACAATGTTTTTGGTTTTGTCCACTCTTACATTGATGTTAAAGAAAAAAAGAGTTTTTTTAGTTTGTAGTAATGAAATGATTTCATTTCATTTCGTTTGAAATAAGATGCAGAGTAAAAAGAAGAGACTGTTCCATCCTTGTCCTCTGTAACCACCAGCACAGTCATGCTTATCTCGTAACGCCCAACGGCTTGGCATGCCGCGTGCAGTGGGTAGACTGCTGCCAGGAAATCATACTGTCCATTCAGTAGTGATAAGAATGTTCCCCACTTGTGGAATTTCAAGGCTGACATATATAAAATAAGTTGAAATATCAAATTGGGGAGGAAGGTTTAATTCTACTTCTGGGTGTTGAGGCCAGGGAGGGAGTTTTTGTTTTTCCCCCACATAAACATAGGCCAGTTGAAATATTTGGTTTAAAAACGACTAAATGCTTTAAACGTATTGTAGCTTATAAATAGAAATCTTAAGATATATACACAAGAAGTTTTAAAAGGTAACTGTCGTGCATGCCTGATGCTTAATAGATCCCTTAGTAGCATCAAGTGTTGTTTGCAGCAGTCTCTGTGATTACATGCAGTCCCTTCTAATGCTGTATCAAAGTACATGAAAATAAATATATTCAAATTGGCTTTTTGGGAGCTTATTTGATATGCATCAAATGGCATTTGTCCTGTGTTTAATGGTGATCTGTACAGCTGTGCGTATATTTTCATCACTTATTCTAGCATGACTGTTAAAAGAATGGCTGTGACTATGTTCGACATTCACATAGATTTTAAAACAACACATGATTGGCTTTCCCTTGTACAATTCGTTGAGGGGTTTTGGGAGTCCTTCCAATTTCTGTAGAATATGAACTAGCTGTTCAAGGACTTCCTCTGGACTGTGGATGCTAAAGTGATGTGGAACTGATGGTAAAACTTGTTCCAGTGGAAAAACAGACTCAGGCACATTGTAGCTCAGAGCAGCATATCATGTTTGTTTTCTGAGTTTTGTTGTTTTTTTTTTCTTTCCCCCACTTTTCCCCTTAATTCAGCTTGGAACTTTTCTTCCAGGCAGCATTTTGGAAGGGGGAAGGCTGTACTATATATTTATTTCTAAATGTTTTGACAGATGTCATCTTTCAATTGAAATATATGTAGACTGCTGTATCAATTAAAACCCGTTTTCAGGCTACTATTTTAATTTCTCTTGAATACTGCCACTGAAGAGTTCCATATTATTATATACTTAATAGTCTCGTCTCTTTTTAGTACAGTATATATAAATTCAGTTTCCAGTGGTCACAATCAAAATAGTAATTATCTTGCACAAGAAACTTGGTCTGCAGTCCAAAAGCTGGTCTACTCTCTAGAAATGAAAGCGCAGTGTGGAGTTGACATTGTGGAAATAAAAATAATTGGATCTTAGAAACTTGAATGTACTATCATCTAAAAGCAGTTGTGACTTTACTGTAATTGGTTGTCACTGTGATGTGATATGTAGAATTAAAGTGAAGAATGTATGTAAACTTTCATTGTATTTAGCCTTTCTTAAACTTCTTTTTATTATGGAAACTTTCTAATGTGTATCAACCTATGTATTTATATTTAATCAGTGGCTCATGATATTTATAATACGCCCTTAACTAAGTGAAATGGTGGTATGTTTCACCGTACTTGGTAAAAAAACCTGTGTCTTTTAAAAGATGTATCTCTACGAAGACATGTGAAAAGTTTATAGTATTGGTCACAGAAATGCCCACAGTGAATTAAAGCTTCATATCTGCTTTCTGAATGGCCTGTGTTGGTTTTTAATAATAGTAAGATTTATTAGATGCTTTCTACAACAGTAGATTATACTTAACTTTAGAATCCAGTAGATGATTAGTACTTAAAAAAAAAAAAACACCCCACATATAACTTACATTCAATAAAATGCACAGATTTTAAATGTATAGTTTGGGATTTGGTGACTGCAACCCCAATAAAGATACACAACTTTTCTATTACAGAAAATTCCCTCATGCCCCTTTCCAGTTCATCCTTATACACCTAACTATTCTGACTTCTACCACCGTAGGTTAGTGTTGCTTATTCTAGAAATTCACATAAATGAAATAATATGTACTCTTGTTCAGTTTTTTGAGATTCATTATGTCTTTGAGCGTATTCATAGTCTATTACCAAGTAACATTCTAACATATGAATAGATCACAATTTATCCATTGTTGATGGATGTTATCAGCACCCCCGTCCTCTTTAAAACCAGCCTTTAGATTAGCAGTTGTCAGGAGTACTTTTGTTGAAGTGTGGCTGTAACTTTGCAAATAAAATTACAGGTGAGGTTTATGTTCCATACCTCAAAGACAGGACTTTTTAAAGAAATGCCCTTTTAAAAAGTGATGACAATCTTTCATGGTGAAAATTTGCAGGGATTAAGGAGTGGTCATTTGCTGTTGACCTCCTGTACCTCTCCCACTGAGAATTTTGTTGAGTTAATTAAGTTCATTAAGTGGTTGGGCTAATGACTATTCTGTAAGAAAAAGGCAAATTATGCCTTGGTCTTTGATGGTCTTGGTTTATCAGTCAAAGCACCGCCTGCGGGTTGTTAGCTTTGCCCTTGGGTATAGCAAGAGTGTGGAGGTAATTCTATTACACCTGGTCAGTAGTTCCCATACCTTTTTCATAAGCAATAACTTCAAAAGCTGAGTCCTAGACAAGCTGGGTAAATGAAGACATCTTAATGGCATCTGAATTGAGTTGTTACAGTAGGAAGATCTTTTCCTTTGTTCTTTTCAGACTTGACTTTGAGAGCCAAGCTTAGTCCTACTAAATCCTCTCTGCCCACTTCTTATGACAAAATGTGTAACTTAGATTGAATCCCAACAGTATATAGCATTGTTTTCTAAAGAGCTCTTAAGTTACAAGTCTTCTAAGTGAATATATTAAGAATGATAAAATTCATGTATTTCATGTGCCATTAATAATTATCCAATACACGTATTTTAAGGGCCCACACAATTTAGGCTTGATTATTTAGCAATATTTAGGTTCATAAAATGTGCACATACCTGGTTTTAAATTGTTCTAATAATTTTTGAACTTTATCTTCTTCATCCCTCAGGATTTTCCGTTTTCTAAGGGGAGGGCCTATGGGTTTTGTTTCTCTTTTTGAGCCAACACCATATGAATATAAAGTGGATGTTCAGCATTCACTTTATTTTGCATAAATGATATGCCATCAAAACACCAACCTGGGTGAACTTTAAGTTGAAGTTCTGTCCTTCATTCATCAGAAGTTAAGTTCTCAGTCCAGATGCAGAGAAATAATTTATTCCTGTAGCTATAGTTTCATTTGATAGTTAATATTCAATGATTTCTAAAACCAGTTTTCTCAAAACGACTTTGCTTAGTGATATTTTTTCTTGCTCCAAATGATTTCTTACCCAGTTTCCTGTTGCAAAGAACTCCTATTTAAAAGAAAGAAAGTGCCAAATTACCAATGAGCCCCTTCACAAGTTTAGCCCTCCAGGGGAGATGGCTTCCTGTATCAAAGGGGAGAGATATCAAAGACTCAATTGTCAAATGAGTCATTTGGACCCAAAAAGCTAATTTAGATCCCCCAGTAAAACTTGGTTAAATGTTCCCCAGCCAACCCTTGATCCCTGGTGCTCCATATGCCATGTGCACAGAATGGGAGAAGCGTTCCTGGGAGGGCCCACTAAGAACCGTAGCTGCTGTTTGAAAGTATTGGACACCTAGCCTCAGAAGGACTATTTCCTCTTGGTTCATCTTTACCACCCCATGGGGTGGAAGGGAGAGAGGGTTTCCCATCTAAGACCTTGCCCTAAGGCTCACACTTCTCTGCTTTTCTAAGCCATCCTTAATTCACTGACTGGCCTGCTGCACACACTCGACCAAACCGTACAACCGAATTTTACTACAGTGCAAGGAGTTTAGTGATCACATTCAGCCTTTCAGAAACCTCAAACCTTGGGCACTGAGCAAAAACAAGCAGCCGGGAAGAATCAAGTGAAGATTGTATCTCTCCTGCGATGATTACTCAGTTTGTCTCCTTGAAGGACAGGAACCGTGATTGGCTGGCAGTGTTGTCTAGAAGGCCAGCCTTCTGGCAGGAAGGCTCGAGAAGAATGGGAAATCTGACAAGAGACCTGAGAGGAGGGAGAAAAAGGGAGAGAAGGAAGAGAATGGTGTCAGCAATCTCAGTAGTGATTAGAGGCTGTCATGGGGGCAGGGAACATCAGATCCTCTGACACCTTGGACCAGTGACAGGAGCGAAAGCAAAGCAGAGGAAAGGCAGCAGTGAGCTGAACAGTAGTGAGCTAAAGATTTGAAACATTTTTGAGCCTTTATGAAATCGTGTATTTTATGCTAGGACAGCAGCCGTTGGAATGCAAAACAGTTTCCATTAGCATGGCCATTTCGTCTCAGCTCATTAGATAAGATGGAAAAAGAAAAGTCTTTGAAACGGACCGTATGCAAAGGGATCTGCGGTGCCTAGCTGGACAGTCTTCTCAAAAGGACTTTGCTTAGTGATATTTTTTCTTGCTCCAAATCTGGGCACAGGTTAAACAGCTTAATTTAGCCTGACGAAAACAGACTGGATCATTGAGTCCTGGTGTCAGGAGAAATAGAGCTGCGAGACTGAGCAGACCAGAGAGCGCGCATTACTAGAGCACGCATGTGCTCCTGTCTGATGCCTGTGGCTCTTGCTTAGAGGGGCTAAGATGGCATCAGGTCTAACCAGAAAGCGCACTGACCTTGCAGCCAGAGCAATACTAACAGTAACCACAACTACTGTTTCTTGAGCACTTACTATGCGCCAGGTCCTGTGGAAAGTACGCTACATATATTTTCTCATTTAATTCTTGTGTTGGCTAGTCTGTTTGGCCCCTTAACCTCTTCTCTAAGCCATCATGCTGCCGGATCTCTCCATAGAACCAGAATGATCTCTTCGGGATTGAGCAGACCTGAGGACTAGCGAGTGGCCATAAGTATGTGACCCTTCGAGAAGCAGAGGCAAAGGTCCTCAGAAAAAGCAAAGATTGATGCAGCCCAGCAGTCAGTCTAGCACATAAAGAATGGAGCCACCCACAGATGGATGGGGTGTGCCAAGTGAGGGCATAGACAAAACTGTAGTTTTATAGGTTAGAACCAGATGTGTCTCTCCCTTAGCAGGGCATTCCAGTATCCAGGTATGCAGTTTCTCAGTTCTTCAGTTTATTTGTTGAAATATTTGTTAAAATCTATTATAGTGTAGGCACTAAGGGTAGGTGTTGAGGGTAAAAAGTAGAGTCTGCCTTCAAGGAGCTCACCTTTTGCTTGGAAAGTTGCATGTGTAAAAAAATAATTACCCTTGAGTAAGAATGGTTCAGAAATGGAAACAAATAAAAGTTCCAACAATAATCCAGAAAAGAGAGTAATTAACCCTATCCTGGTGTGCCAAAGGCATAAGGTAGGCCCTGGGGACTCAAGGAAATTTCATTAAAAGGGACAATGCTTGAGCAGAGATTTGAAAGGTGAAAAGTTTCCTAGGCAGAAAAGGACCTGGAATGACATTCCTGGAAGAAGGAGAGCATGTGTCAAGGCACAGAAACATGGAAACATACTGTGTGTTTGAAGATCTCTGAGGACCTTTAGTATGTCTAGAACATTCAGTGTGAGCGAGGACCATGGTCAGAGATGAGGTAGAAAGATAGGAACTGCAGAAAAAAGCTGTAAGTAAATACACAGTGACTGCAGCACCCTTGCAGCCAGTATATGTTTAAAGACAGAACTAGTTGAGAAGGTAAATACTGGCTGAGATAATCGGGATGCAAGAGTTGCTGGGAGCAGGAGTAAGAGGTAGCAGTACAAAACAAGGTCAGCCAGAGCCAGGCCAGGCTGAAATCTGGCTTCTAGTCACTTATAGGTGGGAGACTTGACTAATTCTAAATCAGGTAAGATAGGTGGTTAAGCAAGAGAACATCTGCATAATTTACATATTGCCATTAGTCATTCAGTGTCTACAGTGACATTTAGTAACCTGGTATGTAAACTTAGTATGTTTAGCTCAAACAATCATATTTTCATTCCTCTCAATCCCTTGGGCATCATAATGCAGGATCACTGAACTCAGGTTTGGGGCAACTTGACAACTGAACTTGGGTGACCTAAATAGCCACTCTTCAAAGTCTCAGACCATTATATGTGGATGGCATTGCCAGCCACCAATTTGTTCAGTCCCATCAAGCAAGTGTTTCTTGGCCATCTTCATTGTTTAGAATACTTGCAGTATTTGGTAACCAGCCTCTAAGGTGGCTCCCAATGATCCCTGCCTCCTTGTATTTACACCCTGTATAATCTGCTCCCAGCTTTGGTTGATGTGACCAATAGAACACAGCAGGTGTGATGGGGTGTCCCTCCTGAAATTGCATTATAAAAGGCACCACAGTTTCTGTCTTGATCATTCTCACTCTTTCTTTTGGATTACTCACTCTGCAAGAAGCCATGATAAGAGCAGCCTTATAGAGAGGCCCCTGTGGAAAGGTACTGAGACCTCTTGCCAACAGTCACATGCTTGAACTTGGGAGCAGATCTCATTTCTTTTTTTAAAAAACTTATTTTTATTTAAATTCAATTAACATATAGTGTATTATTGGTTTCAGAGATAGAGGTCAGTGATTCATAAGTCTTGTATAACACCCAGTACTCATTATATCATGTGCCCTCCTTAATGTCCATCACCCAGTTACTGCATCCCCCACCCCCTCCCCTCAGCAGCTCTCAGTTGGTTTCCTATGATTAAGAGTCTCTTATGGTTTGTCTCCCTCTCTGATTTCTTCTTGTTTTATTTTTTTCTCTCTTCCCCTATGATCCTCTGTTTTGTTTCTTAAGTTCCACGTATCAGCGAGATCATGTGATAACTGTCTTTCTTTGATTGACTTATTTCCTTTAGCTTAATACCCTCCAGTTCCATCCACGTCATTGCAAACAGCAAGATGTCCTTTTTTGATGGCTGAGTAGTATTCCATTGTATATATCTGCCACATCTTCTTTATCCATTCAACTGTCGATAGACATCTAAGCTCTTCCCACAGTTTGGCTATTGTGGACATTGCTGCTATAAACATTGGCATATCTTGCAGACCCAGTCAAGTCTCCAAAGGCTACAACCCTGGCTAACAGCATGACTACAAGCTCACGAGAGAACCTGGGCTAGTAGAATGACTGTTCTCAAATTCTTAATCCTCAGAAACTGTGAGAAATAACTGTTCATTGTTTTAGACACAAAGATTTGAAGTAATTTGTTATACTCTTGAGAATCGTACATTTGGTTACACAGACATTGCTCATTCAACTCTTTCCTGAAAATGTGATATCTCTAACTTGAATATTATCTGGTAAACAAGGTGTGCAATGACCAAAGAAGTCATGTGTTTAAAAGTCACTTGGGCTAAAACAAACAAACAAACAAACAAACAAACAAACAACCCAGAATGAAAAAGGGAGATACATCTATATGCAGTCTTATGAAAAGATTTCTGAGATATAATGAGTGAAAAAATTGAGTTGTATAATATCCCATTTATGTTTGATTATTCCAAGCCTAATTTAAAAATAAATTTAAGGCTTTATTTTTATCTTATAGACAATAAGAAGTGCTCATTGTGGAAAATTAGAAAATACACATGAGCAGACATAATGAACAGATAATCAAGTTCAGCCATTATATTGCTAATCAGTGATAATAATTATTAACAACTCAGTGTATATCAAGAAACAGTATAACATAGTAGAACTAACACTGGCTTAGAAACAGGTTTCCCTAGTTATGTGTCTCCAATTGATCACTTCCTCTTGATGCCTCAGATTCCTCATCTATAAAATGGAGATAACAATGATACTTTCTTTATAGGCTTTTTATAAGAATTATGTAGAATAATGTATACAAATACTCTGGGAGCTCTTTTTGCTATTATCCTTCCAGATCTTTTGATACACATATATACATTTAAAATAAAATCAGATTGTACACATTGATTTTTAGCCTGTTTGTCCACTTAATAATATATGATGTATCTTTTTAGATATCCCATGTTCATGAATTGGAAGGATTGATATCACTAAAATGTCCATACTACCCGAAACAATCTATGGATTAATGTAATCCCTATCAAAATTCCAACAACATTTTCTCTAGAAATAGAAAAAAACAATCCTAAAATTCAAATGGAATCACAAAAGACCCTCAAAGCCAAAGCAATCTTGAGCAAGAAGAACAAAGCTGGAGGCATCACACTTCCTGATTTCAATATATATTACCAAACTAGTAATCAGAACAATACTGTACTGGCATAAAAACATACATAGAAACTCATGAAACAGAATAGAGAGGCCAGAAATAAATCCATGAATATATAGTCAACTGACCTTCAATGAGGGTGCCGAGAACACACAATATAGAAAGGAGAATCTCTTCAATAAATGGTTATGGGGAAATTGGTTATGTACATGTGAAGGATGAAATTGGACCCTTGTCTTACAACACATACAAAAGCCAACTAAAAATGGATTAAGAACTTAAGCATAAGACCTGGAACTGTGAAACTGCTAGAAGAAAACAAGGAGAAAAGCTTTTCTTGACATTGGTCTGAGCAGTGATGTTTTTGCATATGTGTTCCCCAAAGTATAAGCAACAAAAGCAAAAACAGACAAATGGGATTGCTTCTCCCTCTGCCCCTCCTCCCACTCATTCTCTCAACCTTTCTCTCTCTCTCAAATAAAAAAAATAAAATCTTAAAAAATAATAAAAGTGGAACTACCATATGATCCAGCAATCCCACTTGTAGGTGTGTATCTAAAGGAAGTAAAATTGGTATCCCAAAGAGATATCTGCACTCCCGTATCTGTCATACCATTATTCACAATAGCCAAGATATAGAAACGTAACTATCCATTGACAGATGAATGGATA
Source organism: Ursus americanus (assembly GCF_024610735.1). NCBI lineage: Eukaryota > Metazoa > Chordata > Mammalia > Carnivora > Ursidae > Ursus > Ursus americanus. The sequence goes on along the minus strand of NC_142135.1, from coordinate 40,865,845 downwards.
ATGAAAATGTGATATACACACACAAACACAGAGGAATATTTTTCAGCCTGGAAAAAGAAGGAAACTCTGCCATTTGCGACAACACAGAAGAACCTGGAGGACATTATGCTAAGTGAAATAAGCCAGACACAGAAAGACAAATATTACATGGTTGCATATAAGGAATCTAAAAAATTCAAACTCAATAGCAAAGAGTAGAAACAGTGGTTGCCAAGGGCTAAGGGGTGCAGAAAATAGGGAGATGTTGGTCAAAGGGTACAAAGTTTCAGTTATGCAGAATGAATAAATTCTGAGAATCTAATATACAGCATGGTGATTATAGTTCATAGTACTGTATTGTATACTTGGAATGCACTGAGATGAAGGATGTGTTAATTAGCTTAATTGTGATCATTTTGCAATGTATGCATATACCAAATCATTACTTTGTATACTTGAGTATATATGTAAAATAAAATTAACATATGACAAATATCTTTTACTTTTATTTATTTTTTGAAGGTTTTCTATTTCATCTAACTTTATTTTTTTTAATTTTTCTTAGTGAACATACAGTGCAATATTGGTTTCTGGGGTAGAATTCAGTGATTCATCATTTACATGCAACACCCAGTGCTCATCACAACAAGTGCCCTCCTTAATACCCATCCCCCATCTAGCCATCTCCCTACCCATCTAGCCATCCCTCCATCAACCCTCAGCTTGTTCTCTATCGTTAAGAGTCTCTTGTGGTTTATTTCCCTCTCACATTCCCCCACCACCACCTTCCCATATGTTCATTAGTTTTCTTTCTTAAATTCTACCTATGAATGAGATCATATGGTATTTGTCTTTCTCTGAACGACTTATTTCACTTAGTGTAATACACTCTAGCTTCACCCACGTCGTTGCAAATGGCAAGATTTCATTCTTTTTGATGGCTGACTAGTATTCCATTGTATTACATACCACATCTTTTTTATCCATTCATCAGTCGGTGGACATTTGGGCTCTCTCCATAGTTTGGCTATTGTTGATAATGCTGCTATAAACATAGGGGTGCATGTATCCCTTCAAATCTGTATTTTTGTATCCTTTGGGTAAATACCCAGCAATTGCTGGGCCATAGGGTAGTTATATTTTTAACATTTTGAGGAGCCTCCACACTCTTCTCCAGAGAGGCTGCACCAGTTTGCACTCCCACTGACGGTGTAAGATGGTTCCCCTTTCTCTGCATCCTCGCCAACACCTGTTGCTTCTTCTGTTAATCTTGGCCATCCCAACAGTGGTGAGGAGGTATCTCATCATGGTTTTGACTTGCATTTCCCTGATGATGAGCGATGCTGAGCATCTTTTCATGTGTCTGTCAGCCATCTGGATGTCTTCTTTGAAAAAACGTCTATCCATGTTTCCTGCCCATTTCTTAACTGGATTATTTGGTTTTGGGGTGTTAATTTTGGTAAGTTCTTTATAGATTTTGGATACTAACCCTTTATCTGATATGTCGTTTACAAATATCTTCTCCCATTCTGTAGGCTGCCTTTTAACTTTGTTGATTGTTCCCTTTGCTGTGCAGAAGCTTTTTATCTTGATGAGATCCCAATAAGTCATTTTTGCTTTTGTTTCCCTTGCCTTTGGAGATGCGTCTAGCAAGAAGTTGCTATGGCCGAGGTCAAAGAGGTTTCTGCCTAAGTTCTCTTCTAGGATTTTGATAATTTCCTATCTCACTTTTAGGTCTTTCATCCATTTTGAATTTATTTTTGTGTATGGTGTAAGAAAGTAGTCCAGTTTCATTCTTTTGCATGTTTCTGTCCAATTTACCTAACACCATTGGTTGAAAAGACTATCTTTTTTCCATTGAATGTTCTTTCCTATTTTGTCAAAGATCAGTTGACCATATAGTTGTGGGTCCATTTCTTTTTTTTTTTTTAAAGATTTTATTTATTTTTTTGACAGAGACAGAGACAGCCAGCGAGAGAGGGAGCACAAGCAGGGGGAGTGGGAGAGGAAGAAGCAGGCTCATAACGGAGGAGCCTGATGTGGGACTCGATCCCAGAACGCTGGGATCACGCTCTGAGCTGAAGGCAGACACTTAACCGCTGTGCCACCCAGGCGCCCCTGTGGGTCCATTTCTGAGCTCTCTATTCTGTTCCATTGATTTATGTGTCTATTTTTGTGCCAGTACCATACTGTCTTAATGACTTAATGACTTTGTAATATAGCTTGAAATATGGAATCAAGATGTCTCCAGTTTTGTTTTCCTTTTTCAGGAGTGCTTTGGCTATTTGGGGTCTTTTCTGGTTCCATACAAATTTTAGTATTGTTTGTTCTAGCTCTGTGTAAAATGCTGGTGTTATTTTGACAGGGATTGCATTAAATGTGTAGATTGCTTTGGGTAGAATAGGCATTTTAATGATGTTTGTTCATCCAATTCATGAGCATGGAATGTTTTTTCATTTCTTTGTGTCTTCTTCAATTTCTTTCATAACCGTTCTATAGTTTTCAGAGTACAGACCTTTTACCTCTTTGGTTGGGCTTATTCTAGGTATCTCATTGTTTTTGGTGCAATTGTAAATGGGATCACTTCCTTGATTTCTTTTTCTGCTGCTTCATTGTTGGTGTATGGAAATGCAACAGATTTCTGCACATTGATTTTAAATCCTTCAACTTTGCTGAATTCGTGTATTAGTTTTAGCAATTTTTTGGTGGAGTCTTTTGGCTTTCCTACATAGAGTATCAAGTCATCTGCAAATGTGAAAGTTTGACTTCTTTCTTGACGATTTGGATGCCTTTTATTTCTTTTTGTTGTCTGATTGCTGAGGCTAAGATTTCCAGGACTATGTTAAATAGTAATGGTGAGACATCCCTATCTTGTTCCTGACTGTAGTATAAAGGCTCTCAGTTTTTCTCCATTGAGGATAATAGGAGCTGTGGTCTTTTGTGTATGGCCTTACTAATGTTGAGTTATGTTCCATCTATCCCTACTTTGTTGAGGGTTTCCATCCAGAAAGGATGCTATATTTTGTCAAATGCTTTTTCTGTATCTATTGATAGGATCATATGGTTCTTATCCATTCTTTTATTAATGTGGTGTATCACATTGATTGATTTGTGAATATTAAATCACCCCTGCAGCCCAGGAATCAATCCCACTTGATTGTGGTGAATAATTCATCTAATAATGTACTGTTGAATTTGATTCGCTAGTGTTTTATTGAGAATTTTTGCCTGTTATTCTCCCTTTTAGGGGGATCTATGTCTGATTTTGGAATTAAGGTAATGCTGGCTTCATACAATGAGTTTGGAAGTTTTCCTTCCATTTCTATTTTTTGGAACAGTTTCAGGAGAATAGGTATTAACTCTTCTTTAAATGACAAATATCTTTTAAAAATAATAGCATAGTAATCTATTTTTTGGACATGCCAAAATATGCATAACCAATATCTTAATTTTTTTCTATTACAAAGAGCCTGAGCTAATATTTAGTTGTCTGATTTCTTTTTCACTGGATTAATTTCCATATTAAAGAAATAATAATTTAAGTGGTTAGATTTGGACTGTTTTTTTCATTCTCTTTATCTCCACCTTTGACTTAGCAGCAGAGAGAATTTCCAGTCGTTAGTGGAAGCCTGCAGAATATGACTCTGACGCTGCTTCACAGAATCCTGAAATCCATCAGTTTTTGACAAACAGAAACTGCCAGCTTGAGACTCTCCCTAATCTTCCCTCGTTCACTTCCTACCTCTCGGCTTCCTGGCCTGCGGAGGCTCCAGCCGCACCCCACTTTCGCCTTATCTGGCGAGCCCACATCCTTTCTGGTGTCTGTCTGTAGCATCGCACGCCTCGGATGGTGCTAGGCTCCCGTACGTCACTGCCTGCAGCTCTGCCAGCGCTGGTTCAGCCAAGAAGGGGCCTAACTCCACAGTGCGCTGCCCCACAAAATCCCCAGGAGGTAAGTGACCATGACCAACTGATTCTTTTTGGCCTCGACGTTCTTGTTTGTTCTCTCTGGCTCCCGGCCTGACTTGAGCTATATTCTCCCTCTGTGCTAAAATATCGAATGCAAGTCCCGGAGGTGCAATTCCTGAATGGTGGCGGGAGAAGCTTCTCAGACCCGCTCCACAGTGAGACAACCATAGCTGGTGAAAATCATGTTTTTAAAACGTCTCCGGAGATTGTCCTGATGGCAAATGAAGAAACACTTCTCACTTATTTAAGAAAATCAAATAAATCTCAGTAAGAACACTGAGAGTCTATAGCACTTAAGCGATGACCTGCTCCCTGCCTCTCCCTACCCCCAGCTCAGGGTGACAGGAGCTCCACCCCAGTTTGGACTGAGCAGGAATATGGGTTTCCTTCCTATTGCCCTAGGTGCCAGCCAGGGATTGTGTGGGATCTTTTCCTGGAGTGCAGGCTGCCAGCATTTCTCATTCCCATCAGTGCGATGTTGCAGGGGCTAAATGTCAGGTGAGCGCAGCCAAGAGATTGGAGGCTTCCTTCCTTCACTCAGTCCCCACTCCTAAGACATAGACTCTACCCTAGATGTGGCAGGTCAAGAATATTGGGCCCAAATTACGTTTGCTCCAGCTTCCTTATACGGCAAAGTCTCCAGGAGACCAGAGTCTACTGCTCTTGCCCATCAATGATTTTCAGCGAGGGTGCCGGGACAATTCAATGTCCTTTCAACAAATGGTGTTGGTACGGCCATAGAACCATATGCAATACGATGCTGTTGGACGCCTTCCTTACACTATGCACCAAAATGGACTCAGTGTAAGAAACAGTGGCAAATCATACATCTGGTGAGGGACTTGTATCCAGAACATAGGAAGAACTCCTACAACTCAATAATAGAAGACAACTAACCCAACTTAAAAATGGGCAGAGGATTTGAATAGATATTTGTCCAAGGCAGTTCCTCAAAAGATTAAAGCATACAGTTGCCACATTACCCAGCAATTCCACACCTAAGTATGCACCCAAGATAAATGAAAACAAATGTCACACAAAAACGTGTACATAAATGTTCCCAGCAGCATTATTTATAATAACCAAGAGGTGGAAATGACACAAATGTCTATCAACTGATAAATGGATAAATCAAATGTGGTATATCCGTACCATAGAAAAGCGTTTGACAATAAAAAAAGAATGAAGTGCTGAGAAAGATATAGTATGGATGAAACGTGAAAACATGATGCTAAGTGAAAGAAGCCTGTTACAAAAGGCCACGTATTGTAGTCTATTTCTGTGAAGTGTCCAGAAGAGGGAAATCTCTAGACATAGTAGATTAATGATTATCTTGGTCTGGGAGAGGGTTAGGGAACTGAGGTGTGACTGCTAATGGGTATGGGTTTTTGGGGGGGGTAGTGTGGGTGAAGAAAATGTTCTAAGATTGATGGTTGCCCAGCTCTGAATATACTAAAGAACACTGACTTGTACTGTTAAGTGGGTGAATTGTAGGGTGTATGAATCATATCTTAATAAATCTGTTATATTAAAAAAAAAGTACTAGTCTTATAGAAAGAGGATAGCTAATAGACACTCTGGAATTGAAAAGGCATAGCACTGAAAATGAATCCCTCTCCCCCATCTCTGCCTTCGAACCGCCTGCTTCTGTCTCCTTTGAGTCTAAAGCACATACTGAAATACTCAGAAAATGGAATTTCCATTTCTTTCACATGGCTCATTTCTTTCCTCTCGTTACCTACCCTGGGAATGATATCTTTCCCTCGCTGCTGCTGATATGACAGGATCAACAGGCCGATTCGTTTCTTTGTTCCCCTCCGTGAGCACTTGAAAACTCTCTATTCCGTGAAGCCCTTTCGACAAACTCAAGCTACATTAGAACAGCTTCCGGCAGACAGGTGACATGATCCTGTTTTGTTGTGGAAAGGTTTTATATCTTGAATTTGAGGCCATCCATGTCTGCATATCAACAGCAGCATTTTTAAGAGATGGTGCGCATATGCTCGTCTGGTTTATTTGCTATGCAGTCTCTCTCTCTCTGTCACTTTTTAAACTCTTGGAATTCAGCTCTTACAAGTAGAGCTTTATACACATGATGATTATATGCTTGGAAAACTGCCTCACACAAAAATCCTTCATTTCAATTGAATTCTTCTGTCATGATTTGTAGATTATGAAGAAGTTGGCACATGATTGGTCTGGAGAGGCAAAGAACGTACTTGAAACAGTCAAAGAGAATGACTCCATTTTCCTCAATTTAACCTGCTCACGAAAGGGCAATAAGACAGCCTCATTATCTTGTTTGGAGAATACTTGAAGTCACAACCCACTCGGTACAGAATGGATTCGTATCTGAAGAAGTACTGCTGAAACAGACATTTCCATTTTACTCACATCTCGAAAAATTTCACATAATCTACGTCATAATTCGTGATTAATCTTTAGACCCTCAGCCCTCAACTCTTCTCTAAGACCCAGTAAATCCTAGGGCCCTTGCTCTCTCCTCCCCAGCCCACCCGTCGTCCCTCCCTTTTGCCTCTCTGTTAGCCAGCACCCCCCAGCCCTGTGTCCCCTCCCTTGCCCGGGCCATGCGGCTGGCAGCGGACACAAAGGAAGAGGCCAATAGAATGTCACCCAAAGGATTTCGTCCAGTTGCCCTTCAGTCACATCCAGCTTCTGTGGTTTTGGATTTGATCTTATTGGTGTGTGTGTGTGTGTGTGTGTTAATTAGGGCTTGTAAAAGAAGTCTTTAAAAAGTGTGTTGTTGTCTCTTAGCAAATTATCTTCTTTCTATGGACAATGGCTGTGTTTTCCTCACCGGTGTCCCTTCCCCTATTCCTCATCCGCGCGTGGGTTCGAGCGTCACCGCCTTACCCTTTCCTCACATCCATCTGTATGTATCAGGGCCCTTTCTGAGGAAGCGGCCTGCCCCCCACCTCCCGCTTCCAGCCCTCCCACCCGGGGCCACAGGCTGAGCAGACAGACTGGCAGCAGTGCCCGCTTGGGGGGCGAGGGGGCCGCTGCTTCCTGACTTGGTCCCAGCTGCCGCAGGCTTTGAGCCGTTTGGGGGTTATCGACTCAAAGATGGAGCTTCCCTTCGGATGCTGGCCTCTAGGCCCGGCCCTGGGGCATGGCCGGAGCGCGGTGGGGATGACCTTGCTCTGCTCTGCGGCTCAGCGCGCCCCCTCCGCCGGGCCCTGCCGTGGCAACAGCTCTTACAGCAGCGGGGCCGGTAACGTGGGGAAAGCCGGCTACCGTCACAAGATGGTACAAAGTTCCTATTTGGTCACTTCACGAGACAGTTCAAACTAAGTGCGCTGGGTCTGACATCTCCGTCCCAAATCCAGTCTACTCTCCCTTCAGGGTCACCTTCGCCCTGAAGAGGAAGGCTTCCCTGTCTTGGCTCACTTACATGCCTTTAGTTCCTGGAGAAACGTACTCGCTGCCGGAAGAAACGATTTCCCTCGTCTCATGGCAAACTTAGCTTACCCTCCCTCCGCGACCAGGAAATTAAGCTCCCCGTTCACGAGAAGAGGCGGCCAAGGCTGGGGGGCTGCTGGCCCAGTCTGCCTCCCGCCTTTTTTTTCTTTTTTTTTTTGGTCATTGTCTAAAATCCAGAGGGAGACGAAGGGTGCTTCCCACTGTCTCTCCACAAAAGATGCCACATCGCCTCATTAGCATTTGTCAACTCCAAACACACAAACGCAGGGCCAACCACTCTGATGCGACCAGAGAGTCCCAAGGCAGCCTCGACAGTGAGGAGCAATGCAGCACTTTGCAAACATGGCGCTCTCAAAAATAAATATGGACACTGAAGGAAAATGGTATTAGGTTTCAATTGTGGTATCAAAATATATGTTATGTAAGATGCTAACATTCGTGCTCAATCCTCTTCTGTCAGGACACCGTTCCCCGGTTCTTTTTGACTTAAAAGGAGGTATTGTTAAAGAAAGAGGAAGGTATGCCCTCCAAGGAGCAGAAGCAGTAGCCAGGGACCTGCAGACAGTGCGGGGCTTCACAGGTGAATTCACTATGTGAATTCTTTGCCATTCAAGGGACACTTTTCTTGAAGTGTTTTTCTTCTAAGCAATGGCTTCTGCAGAATTCAGAAAGTTACAAAACAAGTCCTTGTCATTCAACACTTATTAAATGTATACTATGCCCCAGGAACAGAATTGAATCTAAAATAAGTTTAAAATGAGTGACTAAAACTTCAGCTCTTAGCAATGGCTTCTGCAGAATTCAGAAAGTTACAAAACAAGTCCTTGTCATTCAACACTTATTAATGTATACTATGCCCCAGGAACAGAATTGAATCTAAAATAAGTTTAAAATGAGTGACTAAAACTTCAGCTCTTAGCCAAATGTCATCAGATTGCACAACTTGCTAAATGTTATCTTATTTATGGATTGGACTGTATTTACTCTGAGTAGAGGCTTAATATATAACTGCTTGATCTGCCTCCTCCCTATCCCCCAGGTCCTCTGGCTGGGACTGGAAACAGAGGGAGAGGAAGAGGATGCCAAGCCGAAGACAAATCATGTGTGACGTTTAAGCGTAACCCTTTGTTGATGGTCTTGTGAGTCCTCGCTCAATTCCCAAACCCATTCCCACGGATAGCTTGCCTACCTTCCTGTTGCCTAGACAACAGATACACCTGTGTCTACATTTCCCTCCTTCTCTCTGGTTTTAAAGCTTGTCTCCCCCCCCCCAGTCTTGATCAGATCCCCTTTCAGCTTCTCTTGAATGGAATCACATCTTAAGGTGGAGAAGAGATTCTTAGTCGGCACAGAGGCAAGAGTCCCACATGTGAAAATTATTCTAGTAGATTTCTCAAATCTCCCATAGCAGTACGTCAGATATGGCTGTAGGAATACGGTTCTGCAGGGTTAGACATAGGTCTGAGTGTAACAAGCAACAGTAATATATAGGTGTAAGGGATGTGCACTGCACAAGGTCTATAATATACAAGGTATACAGTAATAAGGCATGAAAGTCCAAAGAGGGATTATATTGAGAAACTTAATGAAGCCAGCTTTTTAGAACATTTGAGCAAATTTATGACTATTCTGACTTCCTATTTCGATGTCACCATCCAAGTTTTTGTGGCTAAGTTTATTAGTTCCTCTCTAGCCCTGAGTTAGATCTTCAGTTTCTTCTTGAAGGTTGTGGGAAAGCCATCACTACCCCCTAGTGTGAACAACACATTTCAATATTTGTGTGTGGTTTGGAAACCCTAAATCATCCATACCTTCTTTGGTGCGTTTTACCAGAAGGCTTCCCTGCCTGTAGATAACCTCAGAGTGCAACAGTCCACGGGATTTACAGCATTATTTAAATAATTATTTATCTCTCTAGAGGTCTGTCTCCTGCCCCATTAGAAGACGAGATAAGAGAAATCCAAAATAACAATGGCTTAAATAAGAGAGAAGTCTATCGCCCCCGCCTCCCCGCCCCAAGGAAGTCCAGAAGTAGGAGGTGCAGGTGTTTGGGTGACTCCGCAGTCATCAGGCATCTGGGCTCCTTTTCCCTTTCTGTCCTGCCATCGTAGTTCATGGCTTCCTCTGCATGGCTGCTGCAGCTCCAGCCACTGCACCTACATTCCAGGCAGCAGGCAGAAAGAAGGTGGTGGTGTTCAGGAGAATTGTCCCAACCTTATAAATAAAGCAGAAGGATGACAGTGTGTCCCGCCAATGTCAAACTAGAGCATTGTCACATTCCCCCCAGGGTCATCTCACTTAGAGAGTGACTTACTCTTTCATTACCGTCGATTAGGGCTCAGACTCTAAAATTAGACGTTAATTTGTTAAAAATGGGGAAGATGCAAATGGGTTTTTCTCAGGAGAGATGGTTTTATTACCTTGAAGAACATTTGCCTCTTTCTGTCCAACTTAGCGTTCTTATTTCAGGATTTCTTTTTTCCCTCCTGGACCAGCCTTGTCACCTTGCTGGCTCCCCTCATTAATGCGTCACTTATGCTTTGGCACGTGCTCAGACAACGTGCGGGAATTATGTTTTTAACATTTATGTGTTTCATCCGTAAGGACAGAGGGCTTCCTCCCAGCTGAATCAGCAATGTCCCTGAATGTCCCACCTAAAATTTCTGCTTCTATCTCATTGGCCAGACCTCAGTCATAAGGCCACACCCGGCTGCAAGCAAGGTTGCGGAGTACAGCCTTTGAGCTAAGTGTATCAGCCTCCTGATTAGAATCGAGGTGCTCTTAACTAAGATGGGCACAGATCGAATAGCAGAGAGAGCAACTAACTGTGTTTGCCACAGGAACATAGCCAGGTCCGTTGATTCCACCCCCTTGAACTTTATTTTTGCGTCTCCCTCTGTCTTGGCTTAGTCCTGAATCCTTTCCCACTTAACGACAACATTCTCCTTTTCCCTCATCAAAGTCCTAGAAAGAACAAGCTCACTTGGCTCTACTTTCTCATTTCCTTTTCCTCTTTACCCACTTCCCTTGGGCTTTTGTTCCCCTCTCCCCTCCAAAACTGCTAATGCCGAATTTCTAAACAACAAATTCAGATCAACTGCCTCTTGCACAAAGCAAATATTTGATAAACAATTGCTGAGTTATTCAGTTTGTTTGCTGTTTTCTTAGTTATGCTTTCTTAGGACAGTGTTATTTTCTATTCATCTTAAGTGCAAAAATAATTTAATTTCATTATGGGCCAAATAGTTTCTTTTGACTCGTTTATGAAAACTTAGTCCGCAGATATCACTTTGTTTCTGTGCAAAAATGCATTCTAACCTTCAAAGCATTCACCCAACAGCCCACTTAAGGAAATGATCTTTTTGTAGGCTTGAGTCTGTTTATTTCGTTCTCCCCTCTATGGAATAGAAAAAAGAAATTGGATGTTTGCTGCTAATACAAGCAGATTTCACTTAGATTGTTTCTAAAGCACTGCAGAGTCAGGGACGAGAAGCTGACCTGTCTAACTCAGAAAGCTCAACTACCCATTTTGAAATGCCTGAGGCAAAAACACCAGTAAGATCCTTGCTAATACATTTTCCTCTGTTGTTGGACTTCCCTCTTGATCTTTTCTCAAAACATGGACCTAGCTATTTTCAAGTTCGATTTTTGTCCTAAACCAGAGATCAGAGTGTCCCGAATGTATTCTCTGCCCTCTCTAACCTCTGCCTGTGTTGTGTAAGGCTCCTCTTGGGGGCCCCGGGGCTGGGACTTTGGAAGCCCAGGTGGTCAGGGATTGTGGGCAGGATGTAGTTATACTGCCCCGTTGTGGCGGATTCCATTCTATTTCAAACGCTGCCTCATTTTTTCTGTCATGCTCCCTTGAGAAACCAACCCACTAGCGAGGAGCAGTTTCTGGGTGAGGACATTCTAGAACATGAAGAGATGGTGGTGGGCTTTAGGGGGACCCAAAACTTTTCTTTCACCCCTCTCGCCCAGGTTTTGGGGGGGCATACGTGGAGGTAACCATGAAAGCTTGGAACTTTAGTATGTAACCCTTACCTGCCTTATCTGAAGAACATCTCCATTGGGGGGGACACGACACCCCCAGACAAGTTGGTCAGCTTTTAGTCAGCTGGAGCTTTTAATCCCCCCTGCCAAATTCTACACAGAGGTTGCAAGTTCGGGATTCATAAGCTAAGTCTGGCCCTCAGACGTGATGTGTTTGGCTGATACATGTTCTTTGTTTTGTGTTTTGTTTTAATTCATAAAAAGTGATATTTAAGAGGAAGATTTCGTATAAAAACCCAGACTTCTGGCTTCTCGATAGTGTATTCCTGACTTGCAGCAATGGGTTGGAACTGAGTAGTGGCTTTCACCCTTGGATGGAGTTAACCTCCCGCCCTCTGTCACAGTCCTCGTCACTTCTCCCTGTGACCCAGCCAGGTTCTAACAAACTGAACCTATCCACGTAATAGCACCCAGATCAAGAAACAGAAGATACCAGCACTCCAGGGTCCTCGCTCACGTTCCTGTTCAGGCATCACTAGCACTTCTAACAGCGCAGATTGGATGCACTTGCATTTGGGCTTTGTCTACATGGGACCACGGCGTAGGTGTGACGCTAGCCCCGCTGCTTCTGTTCAACAGTATATATGAGCCCCATCCCACTGCTGCCTGCAGTAGGTCGTTCGTTTTCACGGCCGTATAATACTCCAGCGCGGGAATTCCCCACCATTTATTTATCCATTCTTGATTAATGGACGCTTAGGACATTTTCTGGTTTTAGATCTTAGGAACAGTATGGTTTATCAAAATTCTAATACACATTAAAAAAAGATCAACACATGTTAAAATAGCATTTGATAATGTTCAAAACCTAATGCTGGCTTAAAAAATGTCTTAGTAAAATAGAAAACCACTATTTACCAAATATGGCATAGGAAGGTGAATAGAGGGCATGGAAGGTACAGAAGATCCAGATAGTGTACAAAGGCATATCATAGAGATATCGCCTCCGAAATGAAGAATAAAATGGAGCTATTCATGTTCACTCCTTTTAAATGACATCCCCTTGACGGCGAGTGTCGTAAGAAAGGCAAGGCCAGTGCACTAAGAAAAGAGGAAAGGAAGAGTTATCGGAAAAGAGATAAATGTATCATTATTTTCAGATGACATCATTTTTCATCCACAAAACTCAAGAGAATTGATTCAAGCTATTATACTTAATAGCGGAATTTAGTCAAGAGTCAAGAGAAAGAGAAAGCTGAGGGGAGATGGACAGGAAAGGGAGAAAGAAGAGCACACGGCAAAGGACGGAAAAAACAAGGAGAGAAACCAGTGGCTCTGCCTTGTCGTAAACACCAAACTCCGAGCCCTACTCGCACTGTTGGAGGTCTGACTCAGTAACAAGCTGCTCTTGATGGATCATTTACTGAGTGCATTTTATGAGCCAAGAATTGTTTTATGTGCTTTTGGTGAGTGTGGGGCATTTTTGACTTGCCGAGCTGGGACTCACACACTGAACCAAGCAAACATCTCCGTCCGCGGGGCCCAGAGTCTCTCTGTTGCTCACTCCCGCCCTAAAGTGTTATTTGTGCAATGGCGGTTGAAAGAGGAATTGGGGTTGCAGGTGAAGGATAAGCAGGGGTTATTTGGCTTTGGTTTTGGTTTGTTTGCTTTTGTTTCGTTTTGTCTCCTTACATAGGGTTAAAGGCCAGAAACTTAACTATATTTCTTGAGACACTTGGGCACATGGAAAAGGGTTATGCCCAGAGGTGAAGAAATTGAGAGAAACTTTTGAGGCTCTGGGTACAGTCTGAGCTGTTTCAGGGCACACGTTTGAAGGGGCAAGAGTTGGGGAGGAGGCTCTGTGGAACCCAGCCCTGCTCTGGTACCCACCCACCAAGAAATGGAAACTTTTGGTACATCAATAGGTTTAGCCTTGCTATGGACATTGGTATTCTTGCGAGCAGGAGACTTCTGGGGGCTTCAGACTTCATAACTGGGAGCCAGAGAAGAAAAGTGGGAAGACACTGAACAGTTGCCCCCCAGAGACAATCTGATTTGGGAAATCATACGAGCCCTGCCCTTTTGGACTCCCAGCTATCAATGTGGGTTTGCCCACAATGCTGCTTCCCTTTGAAGGACGTGACTGTTGCGGCATGACCTTGGGACACAGGGACCGGCAGCGCAGGACAGATAGAGGAAGACCCAAGCCGGCAAAAGTGCTTTGTGAAGCAAGGAGCAACTCTGACGAAGGCAGCAGCAGGAGTCAAGAAACTGGGATTCTTCTCTGCTCGGGAATAAAAGCCTGCCAGGGTCCGAGTTTGAACTGCCTACAACGAAGTCCTCGGATGATTGAAGGGGCCCATGGTAGGTAAGGAGAAGGCCATGACTTTCCACCAGCCTGGAAGATGGGGACTCAAACTGGTGCTGATTAATTTGAGAAATGAATAAAATGTGGTATTACTTGCATTTCTCCTGGGTGGAGCCACTTATACCTACGGTATTACTTTCAATTTTTATGATGGAGAGGCCAAAGCATATGCCTTGCCTCACTACTATTTTTGGAACTTATTCCTTGTGATCTTTGGAAACATTCCTTGTAATGTGTTCATAAACTCTAGACATTTTTCATTGATTTGTGCCTAATTACAAAAGTGATCCATGTTAAGTATAGAAAAAATTAAAATATAAAAGCATCAAGAGGAGAATGAATCTTTTACAATATGATTTTTAATACCTATAAATATTATTTATGTACATATATTTGATTGATTCCCCAATGTGGGGTATGTAGGTTCTTTTCCTTTTTTTTTTTTTTTTAAAGATTTTATTTATTTATTCGACAGAGAGAGAGACAGCCAGTGAGAGAGGGAACACAAGCAGGGGGAGTGGGAGAGGAAGAAGCAGGCTCATAGCGGAGGAGCCTGATGTGGGGCTTGATCACATAACACCAGATCACGCCCTGAGCCGAAGGCAGACGCTTAACCGCTGTGCCACCCAGGCGCCCCGGTTCTTTTCCTCTTATAATTGAGATCAACTGCACATTTTAAATTATTTAAGTAAACCCTAGAAGTGGAATTATTGGGTCAAATGTTACATTCATTTTTAAGCCTTTATTGCATTTTCCTAAACTGCTTTCGCTAAAGTTGCATCAGTTAACTATCTCAGCAGCGGCAGGTGAGGATGCCTACTTGCTGCCCCTCACCAAGATCACGTATTGCCATTTCTTCAATGCCCTTACCTAAGCAGGTCAGCCTTGGCTCTCATCGGGATGACTTAGGACAGCCAACGCTCTCCCTGCTCCAGTCAATTCTCCATACCCTGCCCAGCGTCGTTCTCCTCTCCTGTGAGTCTGATCATGCCGCTTCCCTCTTAGAACCCTTTAATACCATCCACAGCCCACAGAATGGACTTGAATGTCCTTATGGCCCATGAGCTTCTTCCTTTCCCGTCCCACCTATCCCTTTGGGGTCTTCTCTATCATCTCATCATGCACCCCTATACCCCAGATGGGAACTCATTTGCATTTCTAAGAGTCATTCCCTTAGGAATTCCCTTAGGAACGTCCCTGTCCCTTTCCCTCTCTTCGCCTTCCAGTCTCTGCACGTGCAACTTAACCAGGTAAGAAAACTCATGCCCTCTCGGGTAAGCTAATTGCCTCCTTTCCCATCGGTGCTGAGCTGTTGGGGTTTTTCCCATCTGAACAGCTCAGACCCGTGTTTTGACAGTAGACAACACCGCCCCCTAGAGGACGTCATTGCACTCTGGGGCAAGCAGGCCCCCAACTCCTGAGTGCTTTGGGAACTTAACTGATGGAATATTCAGAGATCCCAATGCCAGCCCTATCCCAATTATTTCTTCAGATATTGCTTCTGCCCCATGCTTTCCCTTCTTCTCTTGTGGAACTTCAAAAAACCTGTGAGACCTCCCCACTGGCTCCTCAGATCTCTTATTCTTTTTCCTATTTTCCGTCTTTGTTTCTCTGTGCTGCATTCTCATGGTTTCTTCCCTCCCATTTTCCCGTTTGCCAATTCTCTCTTTGGCCACGTATAATTTACTATTAAATCTTTCTATTGAGCTACTCACGTTGCTTATTGCATTTTTTAATTACAGAAGTTTTATCTGGTTCTTTTTCAGTTCTGCCCTATTACCTTTTCTTTTTTATTTTTTTAAAGATTTATCTATTTGAGAGAGAGAGAGCCATGAGCAAGGAAAGGGGCAGAGGGAGAGAGAGAATCTCAAGCAGACTCCCTGTGGAGCACGGAGCCCGATGTGGGGCTCAGTCTCACGACCCTGAGATCATGACCTGTGCCGAAATCAAGAGCCAGACACTTAACCGACAGAGCCACCCCAGCGCCCTGCCACTATTACTTTTTTAATGTAATTTCCAGGTCCCTACTAAAACTTTTATGCCCGTATTTTATTTCTATAAATGTATTAAGTATAGCTGTTCCATAGTTTGCATATGATAATTGTTAGGTCTTTCTGTGTCTATTTCTGTTGTCTGATCTTTCTGCCCTTCTTAACTTACAGTTTCTGGTTTCTGAGTATGTCTGGTTATCTTTCACTATGTGCTGATCATTGTGTTTGGAACACTGCAGTAATAATGAGGACCCCTAGGATGAGGACATATCCATCCTGGGAGCATTTTCATTTATTTTTGTTGGGGGCCTGTGGTATTACTAGTCCAGGACTCCATTCAACTAAGCTCAAGTCTTGAGTTTTCCTGAGCCCCCTGGGCATGGTAACACTAGGCTATGGGTCCCTGCAAGGTTTTCTTCCAGTTCACTTTATTCTGAGGCTCTGGCCCTTTGGGGTTTCAGCTTAAAGAAAAGATGTTTTAACATAATACATATTTTTGGTGGGTTCTATATTTTGATTTTTGTCTTCTTGAGCCTGGAAATCCACCAGCTTGGTTTTCAACTGCTTTTTTTGGATCAGGAAATCCGCTCAGGACGAAGGCAGCTTTGAGTGCTGGGCTTACCTCTCTGGGTTCTTATCCTCGCCTAGATTTGAACCCAGAAATTCCTACCTTGTTGTTCTTTGATGCTTGTTTTTTTTTTTTTTTTAAGTTATCCAGTTCTTTGACTTGTCCTCAGTGGGTAGATTGGTCCTACTTACCTTAGCTTTCATACCAGAAGTGGTCATCTTTAGTCCTTGTTTTGCTTGGACCTAACAAGGCCAAAGGATAGAACTTGAATTTAGGGGCGCCTGGGTGGCGCAGTCGTTAAATTTCTGCCTTCGGCTCAGGGCGTGATCCTAGCGTTCTGGGATCGAGCCCCACATCAGGCTTCTCCGCTGTGAGCCTGCTTCTTCCTCTCCCACTCCCCCTGCTTGTGTTCCCTCTCTCGCTGGCTGTCTCTCTCTGTCAAATAAATAAATAAAATCTTAAAAAAAAAAAAAGAACTTGAATTTAGCTCTGACTTGTGGTTCAGATACAAAAAGATCTCTCTGAATGGTATATATGATCTCCCAGACCAAGGAAGGAGAGACCAAAGCCCCTTTTCAGCTCCTTAGATGGACGACAGGGGGATGTGCCCAGGTCTCCGTCTAGCTGTCATTAATCCCAAGCAGTTCTCCTGGCCGCAGGCAGGTGGCGTCCCCCTCTCCACTACTTGGCTCTCAGACATTTCGACAGAGCTGGGACATGCCAGTCTACAGCTCCCAGAATGCACTTCTCCTAGGGCTCTCTGGTCAGCCTCCCGGCCCACAGCACTTCACCTGTAGGAAACACATTCCCTGGCATGGGCTGTGCCCCTCCCAGTCCCCCAGTCCCAGTCTCACTTCTTTTCTAATTGTGTTCTGACAGTCTCTGAGCAAATGTAGAACAAGGTGGGACAAGGAGAGGGGAAAGGATGAAAAGCACTCTAGCTGCCCATTTTTGGGGGTCAGTACCAGACCTTGAGTTTCTCATCCAGGGTCAGGCAGATCAAGGGAACTTTTCCTGTAGCAAGCTTGCTCTGGTTTTGGCATCATGCCATGGATGGTATTGTAGACTAAATAACTACACCCCCCTCCCCCCGCCAACATCCTTGTCCTAATCTCTGGAACCTGTGAATATGTTACCATAATGGCAAAAGGGACTCGCTGTTGTAATTAAGTTAATGATGTTGAGATAGGGAGATTAGTCTAGATTATTTGGGTGGTCCCAAAGTAATGCCCAAAGTTCTTTATAAGAGGAAGGCAGGAGGGTCAGAGGGAGAGAAAGAGCCATGATGACAGGAACAGAAGTTAGAGTAATTCAAGAAAGGGGACACAAGACAAAGAATGCAGGAGGCCTCAAGAAGCAGGGAAAAGGCATGAAATGGATTCTCCCCTGGAGCCTCCAGAAGAAATGCAACCCTGCCAACACCTCCACTTCTGACTTCCAGACTGCGAGATAAGAAATGTGTGCTGCTTTAGGCCATGAAGTGTGTGGTAATTCGGTACGGCAGCAGGAGAAAGGGAATACAGGTGAGCCATCAATTTAATTTACCGTCTAGTTCCACTGCCCACTAGGATAGTTGGTGGAAACTGTTTTCAGATGCTGGAGACAGGTCCATGTTACCCTCTCAACAAAAGTTGTCATCGCTTTTGGTGAAGGTTGAGGTCTTGTCTTTTTTCCACACCCTCTTTGCTGCTGCTTCTTGTTTTTGGTGTGTGTTCTTTATTTACCAGTGGCATCTCGCTGTGATGGGAAACCCGCCCCGCCTTTTTCAGAGTTTGTCGCCTGTTCTTTGAGCAGGAAAGAGTCACTCTTTCTTCCTGGCATTGGGGCTGGTTATTTACCCCCAACCAGCTCGTGTCCGTTGTGTGCTTTCTGTGCCAAGTTCCATGTTAGTCACCAGCCCACATTCTGAGAGTCCCTGTGTGGAAATCAACTGGGGTAGAGTGAAAACACAAAAATACCTTACAGGGTGATACTATTCTATCTAAGAAGACATCCGCCAGGGTTCAATTGATGGTCCGGGTGTTCAACATGGGTGTGACAGCATGCTGGAGAATATAGCACCACGGGATGGGCAGAAGACCCTCCCCACCCCACCACCCCGGCCAGCCCTGCACCAGCCATGCCACCTCCCTGTGCTCCAGCTCGGACATTAGTTTTACAGTTTATCTATTTACGTAAATCTGAAGCTATATAAATCAGAAAGACACGGTCCTCTCTCTTGAGTTCATCAGGGAGACAAACAGCTCCACAAATAATTACAGTGCAGCCTGGTCATTGTTATGGGGCAATGACGGGATAAGCAAGTAAGTGAACCAAGAGGAAATGGTAGAGGTATTCATCAACTAATTAATGGATCTGAACTGCTACACGCAAGTGCTGTGTCAGATGCCGGATGATGCCTTCCCCGGAGAAGCAGCAGCAGCAGCTGGGAAAGAATCTGTTAGAGGCCCTGGGCCCATCACTCAGGACTGGGCCACCTCTGCCCCCGCCACGTCAACGTCTGCTCTGAAGCAGCCACAGCCCCTCCAACTAAACTCACCGACGGGGCTAGGGAGGTGGCGCTGGTCCTCCCTGGGCACCCCAGATTATGTCACCTGTCTGCTCTTTTGGCGAGGCCAGTCTTAGGGACTGCTCTGGGAACTGGGTGGGCTTCCTCCACCGACCAGGTATCCACTTGGCTCCCACTGAGGGCGATTTCCCTCTGTGCCGTCTGCTGCCTGGCTCTGCCATGGGGTCTGCTCGCCTTGTTCTTCACCGCCCTCGGGACCCACCCAGGACTCTCCAGAGCCATCTTCCACGCCTTGCTGGGGTACGTGGAAAGCTCAGATTTCCTCTTTGCCCTGTGGGAGCCAAAGACGACCTGGAGATGTGAGAGGGTTGGCTCAGACCTTCTCGGCTAAACCAACCACACTGCCTTTTCTCCTTTCTCGTGGCCCTCCTATGTTGATGCGGGATATTTGGGGGGACTGTTTCCCCCTACAGTTAAGTGGATTGTTCTGGGCACAAGACCCTCTGTTCCCAAATCTCCAAGGCGATCCAGGATTATTACTAAGTCCGTCCTCCACACAGATTCAACATGGAGGCAAGGGCAAGAGAGATGGACGCAAGGCTAGCATTTAAATTGTCTTGCTTTCCTTTTCCAGTCCCTCCTAAGACTTTCTTTCCAGACCACAAAGGGATCTTATTCTTGCCCTGGTCTCTGGTTTCCCAAATACAGTCTAGGGCAGGGTTGGCAAACCATGGTTTGTGCGGCCAATCTGGTGACAGCCTGTTATGTAAATGAAGTATTGGAACACGACCACACCCATTTGCTTACTTCCTGTCTGTGAGCTGCGGACTACCTCGGCAGGGTGACTAGTCAAGATAAGCACTATTTGGCCCTTTACGGACGAAGTTTGCTCAACCCCTGTTCCAGGCTCTGAGTCCTCTGGGTTTGGCACCAGATATTTAAAGCTAGGCTTTTAGAATCCAAAGACATCTACCCCAACTCCCACCCCTATTGCTTTGTTCTTGTAATTGAAGCCTAGACACTTGGAACTCAAAGTCAAGAATGGAACTGTTCTCACAGGGGTTCTTAGGGGTCTTCTCTTCCCTAGCACGGTAAGTCTGTTCTGATTTGAGAAATGAGAAAAAAGAGTGCCTTGATTACTATTTCAGAAGGTGTCTTTTCACTTTATCTCGGGCTTCCCACTGGTTGCTCATGGGGCTCCATCCCCAGGTAGACATTGGGCTGGGACTGGCGCTGCACACTGTCCAACACCCTACAGGGGCAGCAGTTTTCCAGAGGGAATCAAAGGGACACTGGCTCCTACGGAGCTGTTAGGGGGCCAGTTCAGCAAATGCCGGAGTCACTGAATGTTGGAGCTAGAAAAAATGATGGTGTCTTCTTCACGCCATCCCATACTCCCTCACTTTAATAATGAAGATGTAAGATGTGGAAAGGCTAATGGAAAATTCGGAGTAGGCTCGTCAAGAACACACAGCAAAGACTAGAGTCCTTTCTTCCCCTCTCACTTCCTGTTCCTGTGCTGAAACAGACCCTGAGAGCAGCCAGGCTCTGGCCATCCTGCGCAAGCTTCACAGAGCCTGGCCTCTCTCCCCTGACGTCCCCACTCACGTGACGGCCAGGGGTCTCCCTGAACAGCAGAAACGCACGTGACGGGACAGAACCAGGGATGACCTGGAGCCCAGAGTTTCTGGATTTTGTGCTCCTGGGTGGATTTCTCGGTCTTTTCTCCTGATCTCGTTTCTTAGCTTTCTGGTCATAGGGAAGAAAAAAGATAAAAGTCACAGTTGAACTACACAGGTATGACTGGGATGGAGGGTTTGGGTGAAGGAGCCTTGATTTTAATGACTGCTGGCAGCTGTCACATTGCCCGCCACAGCCAGCCTTCTCTTCTGAAGTTGGTTCTTAGATAGCAATCACTGTTGATGGTGGGGGAGGCTGTGTCGCCTGAAGGAATATAGTGTGTAAACAACAGCTAATATTTTAGCACTTAACCGTGTCCAGGGCAAATCCGAACACAGCATGTGCCTGGCTAGATGAATGGCTCCCCATTGCCCATGGGATCCAGTCCCACCCCTTTGCACGGTATATGATGGTTCTTGCCAAGCTCTCCCACCTCATCTCTAGTTACACGCCCCTCAAAATTTCTGTTCAACCATACTTTCACTTTTTGAACTTAAAAAAAAAGCCAACAAAAATATATTTTATTCGTTTCAGCCAATGAACCTTTGGACATAACATTTTCTCTGCCTTGAAAACTGCTTCTATCTCCCCAAACAACCCACACATTTACCTATTTCCAAACTCCTATTTGCCCGATGAATTCCTTCTAATCACTCAGACTACAGCATCGTGTTACCTCCTCCAGGAAGCCATCCCTGACTCCCGAGTGCTACGATCCCAGAGCACCTGGTACTTCTGCGACATGCTCCTTATCATACTGTGTTGCAATTGTCTGTTCACTTCTTTGCAAGCCACCTTAGACTAGAGCTTTGCCCAGGTGCCTAGAACTCAGAAGGAATTCAGTAAATATTTGCAGAATAAATAAATGAACAAATGTCCAAAGGAGGTTTGCTAACCCCACGTGCAGAGCGCCTACATGGCTTGTCCAAAGTCAGTCGCATACCAGAACAGAGTTGAGATTCAAATGTAGGCCTACCAAATACAAGTCCAGTGGTCTTTACAGTGTCTCGTAAGGCCTGACATAAGCCTGGATGTCCAGACGGGTGTAAGAGAAATGTGCCCTTCTGCTGGATTATCATCACCCACCTAAATAATTGAAGAAAAGTCTAGAAGAAAACACACTAATAGGAAATCATGACTATCTCTGGGAAGATGGAGGGGGTTAGGAGGACTGTGGTGTTGTTCAAAGGGGCCTCAAACTGTACCTGTAATTTCTCTTCTTAACAAGGACAATGTATTTGTGTGTTACTTGGAGAGCTAAAAATTAATTTTAAAAAATGAGCCCTACCAAAGGCTTTCTGTACCACATTCTCTAGTTGGTGAATTTTCCATTAAAGGATTTGGAAATTAGCATTGATATTTTACTTTGCTGCTTATTCAAAAAAGAATAAAGAAAAGAAAAGAAAACAACCAAAGACTGGCCCCAATTTTTAAAAATGCTTACCATTATACTCAGCACTAAAACTAATTGAATTGAGAAGATGGACTGTGGTAAGTGAAGTGTGGCAGGGACTAGACTACTTAATTTGTTAGTTTCTTTCAATTTATGACTCTTCGTGGTAGACGATTTATCTTTGATGCTCTTTCTCTTTTTGTGTTTATTTCTAGTCATAAAGCATCTGGTCTGTGTAATTAAGGGGAGCTGAGAAAATATAATTAGCCAAACAGGCAGGAAGTAGATGGCTAATCTTCTTCATGACAGAAATGTAGCCTCAGACCATATTCCTTCCTGGCTAAAGACCTTATTTTTTTACTCCCCTGGGGGCTGGGAATGCGCAAATTGCTCCCTTCCCTGAAGCCGTTCCTGTAGAGCGCCCTCTGGCGGTCGGTCTGATAAAAAGTCTATCTGCACAAGCTGTTGCCTTGCACCCCTCAGCCCCCTTCCTGATTCTGCATGCGTGGATAAAAATCCATAGCTGTTGGCTTAGGAACGCCCCTAGAGGATGTATATGAACACAGCTTAAGGTCTAGTTCAAGAAAAAGAGTGCCATAGGAAGAGCTCAAAGTAACAGTAGTGGCAACTTCTAGGTAACCAGGAAACACGAACAGGTGTATACCATGCCATCCTCTAGAAAGGACAGGGTGATTATGTGAATACTCACGTCCAGACATGGCACCCTTGGGACCAGCCCCGTGCCTGGATGGCACAGTTTAGTATCGGTACTTGGGACGGACCGCATGTTAGGGGACATGATTGGGGTTACCGTTATGGGGCTGCAATAGAGAGGCTGTCGTAGCCACAGGGATGTGGACAGATTCCTATGTAAGGACACACGTGGAGTCTTTCTAAGTAAGTCTAAGGATTAGACTACTCCTTGGATACATTTTGTCTAGTGGTGGGTAGGCTGATCTGAAACAACAACCAAATGCAAACCAAACGCCCCCAACAGGCCGACCACAGCCTGCAGCTGCATAGGGAGCCCCTGTCTGAGCAAGAGCTCGCGTGTCATCGCCCCATTTGCTGACTGAAACACCGGTGAGGCACAAGGCCTCTGGAGTTGAAGTGTTTGGGTTCAAAGCCAAGAGGCCGCTCTCCCCTGCGTGTACCTTGGGGAAGTTGCCTCGGCTTTCCATCCTGGGAGTGCTCACCTGGACGGCGCAGTAAGGTGAGGACTCGGCAGGTGAACACCAGTAGAGCTTCGGGGGGCTGCGCACAGGCAGGCCGAGTGAGAACTGTTACTCTTCACCGTCACCACACTAGCTCTCCCATGCTTCATTCCCTCTGGGTCCCCGGGTCATGTCTCACGTTTGCCACAAATACCGCCGTGATCTTGGTTCTCCCGGGGCCCTGCCTGCAGTATCTTGTCACCACCTCCGGAGCCCACCAGCACGCTGCAGTGGACCTCTCTAGGGATGATGGCTTGACTTGCCACTACTGTCTCTCTTCTAAAGCCCGTGGTCTTCGCTGACCTGCGTGACCCTGGGCCCCTCTGTGGGAGGCTCACTTAGGAACAGTGCCTTGACTTGTGCTATGGCAAGCAGCGTCTGTCTTCTGTGAATCGGAAAAGTGGAATAAACAGGCTCAGAGGTTGTCTGTTGCTGGAGCCAAGGCGTGCTAATCAGAATGTTCTAGAGAGAAGGTTTCGTGAGCTTACGCAATGGCCACATCTCCAGCCACATCTCCTTCAACTTCTGAGTCGGCTCTTGTTCTTTAGGAGTCAGAGGGTGGCTGCCTGCCATTCAGAGCACCTCTCCCCATTTCTTCCCCCTGATCCTTAGAGAGGATTTGTGCCTCAAAGTGCAGAGTTCTCTACCTTTCACTTTAAGTGGCAGGCTGCAAATAGCCTGTCCATTGATTCTTTTCAAGCTGAAAGTAGGTGCTTTGCTTGTAAAGCTGGAGCAGGCAGAAGAGTTGCCATCTGGAGAAGAATGGAGAACATTTGTAAAATGAGCATCTCTCCTGTTTTCTATGGCATTGGGCATTAACAAATGTCACAGATGGCTTCACTAGATGATTATGGACAATATGCAGAGATCCAAACGTGTCTGTTTTTTTGCCTCTTCTCTTGCGTGCCACATCGCAGGACTCGGCAGGAGACAAAATGGTATAAAGAAAAGAACACTAGCTTTGCGGTGCAGGCAAACTCAGGTTCAAAATCCTGTGCCCTATTGCGTGTTCTTGTGCCACCTGACCCTGCTCTGCTGCAGCCACATGGCTGTCCCGGGCACCCTCCTTTCCATTCCCGCTGGCATCACTGTGCTCTGTTACCTGGAACCCCCTAAGCAGGAGCAGGCACCGAACGCTGCTGTGCTTCTGAATAACGGGGGGCTCCCTCCCACTTCCCAAGGGAGGGAGACACTCCGCAGCTTGGCATTCAAGGACTGCTATGATATTATCCTGAACAACTTTATTTATTTATTTATTTTTAGTAGGCTCTACACCCACCACGGGCTGAAACTCATGACCTTGAGATCAAGAGTTGCATGCTCTACCGACTGAGTCAGCCAGGGGCCCCCTGTCCTGAACACCTGCTAAGCCACTGTTGCAGGTATCGCGTTGTTCAGCAGCTGCTATGGCAGAGTAAACAAATACAGAAAAGAAAAATCTGCGCCGCCAGCGTAAGGAAAGGAGCCTGAGGAGTGGGGCTGATTGGTGGCAGGTTGCTAGGCAACCATGTGGCAGTGGCAGCAGCCCGGGCTGAGCCAGCCGCTGCCTGAGGCCAGTGAAAACTCCTGCATTCCGTGATTTCTGTTTTTGTTGGAAAGATCCACCCGCTTAGGGGGCTATCTGATGGAATTTTGTAAAGGCATTTGCCTCTGATAATTATTATGTTAAGGCTTAAGAAATTTCCCCCTGTTTGGTGATGAAAAAACCCGGACACGACTTGTTTTTATTGGGGAATGGGTGTGGGGTTAGTTGATGGGCAGAGAGTGGAAAACATTTTCTAAGTAGCAAAAAAAGAAAAATGAAATGAAAGTCATTATTCTGCTTTTCAGAACTGGTTGCCTTTCTTTCACGATGGTTGCTTGGTTGCTTTGTTTCTATGTATTTATAAAGAAATAAATACTGACCACAGGCCTAGAAATCCACATGAAAACATGCCAGTCTCAGCTCTGAGATCCTGTGTTTGAGCCGTGAGGCTAAGAGACCATGTTTGCCCGCCTGCTTCTGTTTCTGTCTTTGCAATCTGCTGAAAAAGTTACACGTACGTACTCATGCACTCACATACATGTATATACACAAACATATGTACACATGTATATGTATATATATATATATTTTTTTAAAGATTTTTTATTTATTTATTCGACAGGATAGAGACAGCCAGCTAGAGAGGGAACACAAGCAGGGGGAGTGGGAGAGGAAGAAGCAGGCTCATAGCGGAGGAGACCTGACGTGGGGCTCGATCCCATAACGCCGGGATCACGCCCTGAGCTGAAGGCAGACGCTTAACCGCTGAGCCACCCAGGCGCCCCTGTATATATATTTTTTTAACAGGCATTTGAAGCAACTTGGCATTCTTCCTCACTAAGCTGTTTTTAAAAAATCGCAATGAACAATTATTGCCAACAGGCGCTCATTTACTCTTAGAAATGTTTGCAAACGCGTCCAGCACCTAAGCACAATTAGTTTAGAGAGGAGCACAGAAAGCACAACGTAAGGGCGGCTGATAAGCCAATTTCTGCTTGTCATCCGCCTTGGCCCGGCTCAGCTGCTCAGGCCGAGCAAGGCCAAGGAGATGCGCAGCAAGCAGCAAAGGCCCCGGATTTGGCGTCTGTGCATCAAATGACTCATAGGTCAAAACCAGATTTTTCAAGCCCTGCTCTGGCTGAAAAAGTCCCAGTTCCCCTGCGCCTCACATCCTGTTCTGTTTTCATGCAAAGGAACATCAAAAGAAATGCACATTGATCGATTTCCCTGGTTTTTTTCCCCCCTAGTTCTAAGAAGTTTCTCTCTCTCTCTCATAAGCCTGCAGTTAATTTAGCATTTGAAATGTGAGTTTCTAAAACAAATTCCCGTGAATGCTGCATAACCATGTTTGGTTTTGCTGTTCTCTTGAAATCCCCTCTGGTTTTCATTAATATTAAGAAAATAAAAAAGGCAGATGGGGACGGGGGAAGGGATTTTCCAACGTGTTTCCAAAACAGCTACTTCTAGACATCAACGTCAACGAGGCAAGATATTCTAGTATCACAGTAACAGCTTTCTAGGCACCAAAAAACAAGTCATGTTATAATAACTTTAAGAAAGATTGTCGACAACGTGATCATTGCCTTTACTTCCTGGAGAAGTCAGAATTTTCCAAGACTAAGCTTTTCTGTGCCTTTAATAATAGTCAAATTTTAATCCTCATGAGATGCCTGTCAGTATTTCCAGAAGAGAGGAAGTGCCGCATGACTTTACACGTGAGGCTTATGATCACCGAGAAAACAAAGCTACACGTATTACATGCGCAATACTTGCTTTGTACTGTGTGCCTGGACTGTCATATGCTCATCTACTCATTCATTCATTCACTCTGTATTTACAACTAGCAATGAAGATGGCAGACAGGATTCCTGTTCTAATAGATTTTACAGTGTGGGTGGTGATGGGAGAATGTAGACAGACAGCGAATGAGTACAGGCACTCTTAGTTGTATAGAGAAGGGGATGCTATATATAATAGAGCTAATCTAGTTTGGGAGTGTGTAGAGATGCTGTAAAGATGGCCACCAGCTTTTCCTCCTAACCCTCTAAGCACTTGCCACTCCAAGAGATGGAGTCTATTTTCCCTCCTCTTGATCTGGGCTGGCCCTGAGATTTGCTTTGATTGGTAGAATGGAGCAGAAGGGACACCAGGGGACTTCCAGGCATAGTCCTTCCATGCAGCTTTTGTTTTCACCCTCTTGGAAGCCAAACACTGTGTAAAGAAGTCCGGCTGGAGAAATCTTGTGGGGAGAGAGTGGCCGTCCCAGCTGAAGTGCCAGCATGTGAGTGACGCCATCTTGGATCCTCCAGCCTCAGGCAGATGAGTCCAGCCAATGCCACTCAGCGCAGAAATGAGCTTCCCTACTAAGCCCAACTCCATCATAGATTTGTGAGCAGATGAATGATGGTTGTTCTAAGTCACCATACTTTGAGGAGGTTGTTATGCAACAACAGGTAACCGAAGCAGAAGGCCAAGAAAGTCTTCTGGAGAAAGTTCTATTTAAGCTAAGATTTGAAGCGTAGGTAGAATTCAATGCTTTAGGAAGGGACTTTCAGGCAGACAGAGCAGCATGTGAAAACCCCAAGCCTGGAGAAGCTTGGTGTTGTCAAGAACCAGAAAAAGGGAACCTAGGGGAGAGTAGTGACCACGGAGGCTGGAGGGGTAGACAAGGGTCAGACCATGCAAAGCATGTAAGATACAAAAGAATATGCATGATGCTTCCCTTCAACCTACATGGTTAGCTCAGCAAAAATGAAAGTAGTATCTTTGCCCAGAGGAGGAAAATCCATTGCCATGGAACTTGCTAGCTGTAACACAAAGACACATTGCTGATTAAAAGTGAGGTCTGATCAGAAAGGGAAGATTCATTTATCCAAAAAATATCTGTTGAGTACCGGTCACCTTCATCATGGGGAAAAGAACTCAAAGGACACGCTCGCACATAAAAAGCCACATTTCAGGGGTCCACACACACACACAGCCTCCAAAATCTGGAGGGCTGAGTGTCAGGCAAGCCTATGTCATCTCAGGGAAGCCACCTAATTTCACTGCGCTTCATTTATGATACTGGAATAATGACAGTCCCTTTATAGGATCATTGGGAGAGTTAAATGAGAAAAATCTATGTCAAGCACCTAATTAAATAGATGATAGGTACTCAGAAAATGATGGCAAATTACAAGAGAAAATATCGTACAGATGTAGTACAGAGCAAGGCCAGGCATATCCAGTTACACAGCAGAAGTGGGATGCAATCACGTAAGACGATGTGAAAGTGCCATTCTTTTGCCTCCGTTATCATAGGAAATCCATTTCTGCCAATGGATGTGGACCGTCGTGAAAAAGAATACAGCTTAAATGTTGTTAGCAAAGCCTCCTGCTGAGTCCTTCCCATTCTCAGTGACATAATGGGTCATCGATAACACGTCTTTTGATCCTGTTTGATACAGTGATGTTCGAATGTGCAACAAGGAATATAAACCGGTGGTACTCGGTGCGTATTATGTGCCAGGCGTGTTGTATACATACGGTCCTTTAACTTTCCCAGCAATCTCCACTGATAGGTCCTCATTTTCTTACCTTGCAGATGAGGATGGCGAGCGTCCGAGGAATCAGTTGCTGACTTTTCTGACACCATGTCCCACAACCAGAAAAGGCCAGACTCTGAGCTCAATTCCAGGTGTGTCTGACTCCAAAGCCCGTGCTCTCTGCCCCAGGCCAAGCCACTTCCTCCTGGGACACCCCGATTCAGATGCCCTGTCACTTCTGGAGGAAGTTGTCCTAATTGAAAAGCTATAACATCTCATAAGGGACCTTCAGTGTCTCTTTAAGGATCAACCTAAGTCAGCGGCTGTGTTTTTAAAGCAACACATATGTCAAAGCAGAAGAACCCAAGGGAAGCAGATCATTTCTTGGGAGAAGTAGCATAATGAGCCACGACAGTTAGCTTACTGGAGACAGAGCTCAAGAAGAAGCCAAGATGAGATCTTCCAGCAATGACCATCATCTTTTTGTCTGCTTATTTTTAAATTTACTAATCTATTTAAAGCTTGTCCAATTGCTTCAGTGTCAGCAGGGATTATCTCTAAGGGCCGTTTTAGCTCCAAGATTCTATTATCTCACAAATTCTGCCATGTTGGCTCGTCGGAACGGTTTTTGGAAAGGTGGAAATGTCTCTGAGCAGAGCTCTGATGCCTCTAATTTTGGGTACGGGCTCCCACATCTAAGAATGGACACTCTCTAAGATGGTCAGACGGAACCACTTCTTCCAAGGGAGGAAGCAAGGAAGGAAAGAAACATTTATTAAATTTGGTTTTGTGCCAGGACACAGGCTAAGAATTTTTCCTTATGTTATCAAGCCTAAATCTGGCAACCCAGTCTATCAAGGCAAAATTCGACCTGAAAGCAGTTCAAGAAAACTTTCATCTTCATCACTGATGCCTGTCCCTTGCGGAATAGCTGTGCTGAAGGTGGGTAGATATCCACTCATCTGTACATCAAAATACCTAATTGGCTTGAGATGTGATGTGCAGAGAATTGAGAAAATCACAGGAAAGGGCTAGGTAAACAAAACAGAGAATATTTCAGCGCCGTGGTGAGACATCCTGAGGGGAACCCCAGAAAATGAGACAACATCTAGCCATAGTGGGCATGGGAGGGCAGGTGTGCACGCGCTTCGCTGGGACACCAGAAAGGTGGGTAAAACCAGGAGATAGGACCCCAGACCCTACAAGAAGCACCCAGAAGAGGTGACTGCAGTTTTCCTATCAGAAGCCTGAACCTCTTCGATAGGAATAAGAAATAACGGCATCAATAGTTTCCTTTCTGAACACTAAGGACAAGTAAGAAATTACACCTTTGCACAATGCAAAGGTTAGTCATACATAATTTAGTCCTAAAATTAATCCTGAAGTCAGAAAGCTAAAGGAAAATGGGAAAAAAAAGAATTGGGGCCTCTGGGTCGCAAAAGACGGCTCTTGGAAAGGAGAGGACAGTTGCCTGAAATAGTCAACAGATGGAGCTGGGGGGCTGTGAGCCCCTTTGATTGCAGCAGGGAACCGGTCGTTCGCGCAGAGAGCCAGGCTTCCTGCCTGCGCCGGCGATCCGTGCGTCAGTCACTCAGTCACACGCTAATCAGACAGATGCACTCGCCACACAGGGTCCTGTTCACGCGGTCAGAGAAATACGATTCCAGCAGAGGAACGCGTGAGCCGCTGACGGCACGGCGAAGGGTGCAGGTCCTGCCGAGGCTCTGACGCAGCCGTAGGACAAAGCCAGCCCTTTTCCTACCTCTAGTCCTTGAAGATCTGGGTCATGGAGAACCGGTGGCTGGACCTCGAGGGGTACTGGCTTTGGAAAACACAGGAAATCTCTTCCTTCTAATTTATTTATTTACTTATAGTCCTCTTATTTATAAATGATCTCATCTGTCCAGAATCGGCATTTTCTCTAACAAAGAAAATATTTTTGTCCATAAATGGAAAAGAAAAATCAGCTAGGAATGTCCTCATTGTGATGCCTGTCATAACTGCAATGAACTAAAGACTTGGAGGGTGGTAGGGCTTTAGCTCCTTGGGAGAAGTGGGGGGTGGGGGAGACAGCTGATCTCCCTTGGGGTGAGGAGTCCCCTTGACAGCAGGACAGGGTTGAAGCTCCAAGAAGAAAGGAACCTGCTCTGCCTCATTTGACTCATCATTTTGTCCACTCTATTCCTGGCATGGTGCCGAGCACATAGTAGGTGCTTAATACTTTACCGTTCATTGGATGAATGAACAAATGAATGACTTAAGGCCATGGTGGCCTTGAAGCCAGGGAGGAAGACTTTGAGGGGAACAGATCTACATTTAAATTCAGGCTCCTGAATCCTGTCAATGACAATGTACTGGGCAAGTTAAATTTGACCTGTTGGCCATTAGTTCTTCAACAATAATGGGCCTTATTTGTTGCTGTATTTTCCATGCCTGAAAAGTAATAGGTGCTCAATAAGTATTTTGTGTAAATGGGACTTTGTGTGTCAGTTTCCTTGTTTGTAAAAGAGGTACCAAAACACCTACCTAGTAGAATTAACTGTTACGAAGATTCAATGAGATGCTGTATTTAAAGTTCCTGGCACACATGAAATGTTGAATAAATGTATGGTTAATATTATTTTTCTTGGCAAACATTCCCACTGCCCTCTGTTCCTGTATTCCAAGTACTCCTCAGATGCAAAGCTGGGGCCCAATGCTGTGGACTTCTCCAACAACTCTGGAGTAGCTGTCTGTGCCCTGCCTGTCCTCTCTTTACTCACCTTTTAAGTA
This sequence comes from Ursus americanus, assembly GCF_024610735.1. Taxonomy (NCBI): domain Eukaryota; kingdom Metazoa; phylum Chordata; class Mammalia; order Carnivora; family Ursidae; genus Ursus; species Ursus americanus. The sequence continues at coordinate 40,834,919 of NC_142135.1, read as the reverse complement.
TCTGAGCTTGCACTTAGAGCCATTCAAGGGGTGTCTGAATTGGGGAGGCCCTGGTCAGAGAACATTCTCCACTTCAGCTCAAGGCTGGGGATCTAGCCGCCAACAACAGAAGCCAAGGCAGCCTCAGTGTCAGTAAGAAGGCAACTGGCTTCCTGGGAGTCAGGCTCCTTTCTAACCATAGCCCAGGTTGGGTCCGTAGAGAGAACACGGTAATCTAACTCATCCCTCTGAAAGAAGCCACAGATCAAACTCCATGTTTCAGAGAGCTTCCCGGTTTGATACTCCCAAAGCTAATCCTGGCATTGGTCTCCTTGAATTTTACTTTGGGAAAGATGCCAATGGGGGTTTCCACTTCAGGATTGGACAATCATAACCTCAAATCTAGAGGGGATATATTAGTCTAGAAGCTTCATGGGAAATCGAAACCTCAGGACCATCTGGAAACTTCTAAGGGGCAGGCATCTGTAACACTAGAACTTTGTAAGATAAGCAAAGGCAATTTTCTTTCTAGACTGCTTAAAGGCAGCTTTGCCTGGAGAATTCTTAAAAGAGACATTCAATTGATGGCACAGAGAAAACCCAACAGCAACACAACCACTTGAAGATTGTTCTTCTGTTTCGGCGGGAATGGTTTAGAAATATCTTTTAGGGAACAGGCAATGATGACAACACTGCATTTGTGTAGTGTCGACAGTCCTTACCAACCTCGTTTTGATCTTCCAGAGAATCCTATAAATTAGGTAGACCAGGCACTTCCAATCCCATTTTACAGGTGGGAAAACTGCTGTTTAGAAGGCCTAGTTGATTATGCAGACCTGCACTTAATTAGAAGCAGACCTGAAATTTGCTCCCATCTATAATACTTCTCAATGGACCGCCCAGCCTCCCAGCTCCCAGCTGGGTTTGGACTCAGCGGAAGAAGATAAAAATCAGTACGGTGGCAGCCTCCCAGAGCAGAAACAGATTGCTGTGGTTCAAGTCTTCCTTCTTAGGAAAGGCCTCTTCCAGATGTTTTCATTAAAAAAACTCAAAAATTATATCCTATAGAAGTTAAATTTGAATCACTTACCTTTCACCTTCCAATAACTACTTTTAAATATGTGACCACTATTTCCCATGGCTTTGTCTTCCGAAATACATATGAAGGAATGTCACTTTAGGAAAATAGTTTTCTCTAAAAAATATATGAAAAGTTAGGGGTGCCTGGGTGGCTCAATTGGTTAAGCATCAGACTCTTGATTTCGGCTCGGGTCCTATCTCCAGCCCTGCAGCAGGGTCCCTGCTCAGAGGGGAGTCTGCTTCCTCTTTCTCTCTCCCTCTGCCCTTCCCCACCCCAGGGGAGCATGGGCACATTCAGACTCTCTCCCTCTCCCTCTATAAATCAATCAATCAATAAATCTAAAAAAATAAAAATAAATAACAAATACATGAAAATTTTTCTTCTATAATTTGAAACAATTTGGCCCATGATTGACTCTTGGGATGGTTGGGGGGCACTTCCTTTCCAAACTATGCTCCTTAAATTTCACACATCTTTACTTGCTTGTAAGCTTTGACATTCACAGGATGAATTTAGCTTTATTTGAGTTGATTATTTGATTCACTTCTCAGCTGGGTAATTTGCAAAGTCGAGTTATAATCACATACTTTTATTCAGAAATAATACCTCTCACGAAGTCAACTTCCTCACTTTTGTTTCTCGAGAGATTTTTTTGGAAGTTGGCAATAAGATAATTCCTTCTGTTGGATTAATCGTGTGTGAGAGGCAGCCGTGTGTATCTGGAAGGCTTGTGGGCTCTGGAATGAGACATAATTTTGATGCTAAGTGTCATTAGTCTGTTCATTCATTCATTCACCTGAAAAGTCATCATATCCTATATGCCATGCTTTGCTATTTAGGCATAGATGATGGTGAGCAAAACTTGTGGTTCCTGTCCCTGTGGAACTTTCAGTCTAGTGGCTTTATTCGCTGTGTGTCCCTAGGCAAGTTACAGTACTTTTCTGAGCTCCATTTTAAACTGTAAATTATATGATAATGGATACTAAAATACTAAAATGAGCGAAGATATCTCCTTTACAAGACTGTGGTGAAAAATCATTTAAATAGCATAAATCCCCCGGTTCATGGCCAGTGGTCACGTAAGTACTGGTGTTCGTCCCATTTAATTAAATCAAGGCCCGCAGCAGAATCCCCGATGACCTCGCAGTTTTGATAACATGCCTGAAATGTGCGTTTTACCCTCGAAATGCTACGCACTGAAACTGCTTTCTCAGACCTCCCATAACTGGCCCTCTCAGCTGGCTTTTCTCACATGTCATCCTTTCCCAGTTACTGAACGTGGCTCTTCTGTGAACCCCTCCCTCCCGGGCTCCCCTAATTCTCTGTGTTCTCTCTGGGTGTTCTTCCTACTTTCTAGCTCCTTTCTCTCCTCCCCCTTCTCCTCCGCCTGTTTCTGAGGACCATCTCAGTGCACACAGCCCCCACTGGCCGTGACTTTTTCTTCTTCACTAACCATGACCTTTCTTCTGGCTCCAGTCCCATGGGTCCAACACCCAGCTGGCCTCCAGCTGGAGAATTCCAGAACTGCTTCTGTCATCTTCTCAGAGGGGACTCCTTGTCTTACGTTTCTGTTTCTCTTCATGACATCACTGACATTCTCGGACACCCTGATCAGAAAAGTTGGAATCTTTGTGGACTCGCCCTGTCCCTCGTTCCCACATCGAAGCAATGATCAAATGTTGTCGACTTGGCCAAGTCTCCTGATTCTGTCCTTTCTCTTTCCCATCACCTTGTGCAACCTTATACCTCTTACTCAAGACTATAGCTTCAGCCTCCTAAATGGACCCCTTCTCTATCTCTCTCCATTCCACCTCGATTCTTACCACTAGTCTCACCTCCTTCCCTAAAGTGCACCTCTGATCACTTTGTCTTTGTGCTCGAACACCATTCATCCCTCCCCAAAGCACACCAAGTAACGGCTGGCACTTCGGCAACTCTTGACAATCTGATTGCGGCTGACATTTGTCTTATGTCTTTGGGGGCCTCTAACCTCCTCCCCACACTCCTGTAATTTACAGTCCAGTGGGGGAGGTCAACACTAATCAGTCACCACAGGAGTGCCCCTATGAATCACGATACGGGCTCTGAGTGGCAAAAGAGGATACTATCAGGTTTTAAACCGAGAGCCTGGTTTGCACATTCAACGAGCTGACAAACGGTCGGAGAGACTGGAACAGAGCGGTGCGCGTGGTCTGTGACTGGGAAGGAGGCACGGCTGTCCGCTCAGGGGCTTAGAGAGTTCTCTGGTCCATTTGTTCTTTATCCTAGGAGCAACGGACGGCCATTGGATGGTTTTACATGGTGTAAGGAGGATCAAATTTGTATTTTTAAAAGCTGATCCTGTGGCCCGTTAGCCCCGTGAGAAGGAGGACTTTGCCTTTAGCTTTTGGCAGCTGTCGGAGTGCCTGGAACAGGGTCTTCGAAGACCAGTGCTCTGTAGGGAGCTGCTAAATGACTGCCTGGAGTAAAGGGATGAAAGCAGACATAAAGGAAGAAGTGGAGATGAAAAGACGAGGAGAGGGAGGAGCCAGTTAAGTCAACTGGAGAGAGGTGAAAGGCATTTGATATTCAAGGTGTAGGTGTACGAGAAGGAGATCTTCCCGCACAAATGCTCCCAGCGTGGGCTCCCGTTTCGCTGCTGCGCCACGACCTGGCAGAGTCCCTGTTGGAATCTGGCTTCGGAATCGCCTTCAGAGGCTGTTCATCAGTTACATCTCAGATCTCACCGATCAAACTTGGCACAGACTCTATTCTTTTTCATTCACCCTCCACGCCTATGTGTTCTTTTTATACATCTCTTTCTGTTGTTTTCTTGGATTATAAATTATATGCCTCTTTATATTGTTTGATTTGGATTATAAACTTCTAGAAGACAGAGACCAGATCTTTTAAATAAACTTTAATTGGAAAGGCAGCCGTGAGGGAGCTGGATGCCCTACAGGGCTTCTCCCAGGGACTGCGAAGGGGGAGGGTGTCGTGGGGAGGGCATGAGGGGTTGCTGAGTTGAAAGGGGGACCAGAATCAGGGCAGGGGCACTTCTTTAGAAATATATTCTATGTGGAAAAGGAGCCTTCATCAGTGGAATATGGAGTAATGGTTCCAAGTGGGCCCTGGAAGCAGAATGCCTGCATTCACACGCAGACCCTAGTACTGACTAGCTGAGGGGCCGTGGACAAGCGATTTAACTTCTCTGTGCCTTGGTTTTTTCGCCTGGAAAATGGGCTGGTAATACTACCTATCTCATATGGTTGTTTAAAGACCACAACAGGCCTGGCCCGAGGGGAGCACTCGGCACTTCTCAGCTGGTTTTTCTATTACTGTTCGTAAGCAAGAAGGGGCCTGTATTTGTGCTTTGTCTGATTTTCAGATCCTTTGTTCTGAAAGATTCGAAATTGCAATTATGACGTTTGATGCACATTTTTCATTTCTTCTTCTGCAGACTTTATTTTGATGGTCCACAGAAATGTAATTAGCATTGTGCAAATATTTTGGTTAGGACTAAAAGCTGCCTCCAACATTCAGCACAAAGAACAAAACGTAAGTCATCACATTTTGAAAGCTGAATGTGAGAGCTCTGTGGTAAGTCCTCCAGCAAGTGAGAGATTTTGAATAAACAGTAATTATGTTGCAAAAACCTAAGTAACAGCTGCAGGGAGTATGGAAGCAAAGAGAGCCCGGAGGTTTGTCTAAGTGAAGGATGTAACCTGCTGAAATAATTTATTATTTGGAACAACTGAAATACCAACTCCATGCATATCATTTGAATGGGAAATGGGAGGGATGCAAATACTTCCATGTCATCTTGGAACAGTTATTGCCACAGTGTTTACTTCTCTGAAGTGGGTGTGACGTTAGCCAGCTGTGGTTTACTGCTATAATGCACCGTGATGGTAAAACACAGGTATGTTTATTTGATATGGTCAGAATTTCCAGTCATTTCCTAGCCTGAGTATGGCAGCAATTTTCCATTTCCTCGTTGTTTTTATTTAACATCAATTTTTAAAAGGATTTCAGCACTTCGAGTAAAGGATGAGAGAACAAGGAGCTCAAGAGAGAGGGAGAGAAGAGAGACAAGGAGAGTAGGGGAAGAGATGAAAAAACAGAGTTGAGGCCCAGAAGTGTAAAGATTAAGCAAAAATCTTGCATCTTTCTGTACGGCGAGTTTTTGCTGAAATCTTTCCATATTAAACCTTTGCCCAAGAAGGCATCGAGATGACCTCTGGTCAGAGGCTGAATCATCTTTGTATGACATCTGCATGACCTAATTGGGTAGGTCCTCAGGGAACAGAGCAGAACCTCCATTCCCAGATCCAGGCTGGGAACCTTTCCCATCCGTGTGCCTAAGGATCTCGACGTGGAAAGACATGATACCCCCTTCCTCCCTACATAGCTTTCAAGTTATTCATACTCCTAGAACTGGGAAGCTCCTAATCTACCCCTTTTCAACTGCTCTTTATAGAAATACATTTGTCAGAGCCCAACAGAGCTACGGACCGTGTGAAGAACAGAGAGAGTGTTTAATGGGAGAAAGATATAGAAGTCCCCCAAATGAAGAAATTAGAAGTGGGTTTGGTTCGTGGCTCCTTTTCTTTAAGAACCTGCCCCATGTCTGCATCCCTGGTATTGGACAATGTCACCTCACGCCCTCTCATCCACCAACAATTCAAACAGGAAGAGATGGAAGGTCCTTCCACCTTGTCCCGAATAGTCCTCAAGAGTCATCTTTTTATTTTCTAGCTTGACAAATTACTAAAATGTTATAGAGAGATAAAGGCAGGAATAAATGGTTTCTATTCCCCCTCCAGGTCAGGTTGCAGTAGAATAGAATGGTGAGACATATGCCCATGGCGCTTAGGGCTGTAACACTGTATCTCTTCTGAGGGAAGCAGTATGGTAGTATGTTATTTTTTGCACCATTTGAGGATGGATAAAAACAAGACTCAGAGATTTCCAAAAGAGTCAGAAACAGAATGTCCATTCTCAGCCCGTTTTGTAAATCAAACCCAGGATTGAAATTGCGACTGAAATTGCCTGATTCACAGAGAAGAACCCTATGCCTACCAAGTATAAGAGATAAAACAGAAGAGGGGCACCTGGGTGGCTTAGTCGTTAAGCGTCTGCCTTCGGCTCAGCACGTGATCCCAGAGTCCTGCGATCGAGCGCCGCATCGGGCTCCTCTGCTGGGAGCCTGCTTCTTCCTCTTCCACTCCCCCTGCTTGTGTTCCTCTCTCACTGGCTGTCTCTCTCTTTGTCAAATAAAATCTTTAAAAAAGAGAGAGAGAGAGAGATAAAACAGAAGAAAAAAGAACAGCATTCTTCTTCTCTACCTTTGTTCAGTTTTCCCGGCTCAAAGCTGGAGACTGTCAGCTCAGGTAGAAGGGATATGTGGGGCTAAACCCTCTGAACAAGCAACAAATTAACTGAAGGGTGTTTGCACTGAGCTGTCATTAGGCCAATCAGGAACCGTTAGCACGACTGGGCTGGGAGGAAGGTGGGTTTGATTTATTCACTGTTTACGGAGCAAAAACAAGTTGAGCAAAACCAAGGCAGACTTACAGTTTGCTGGGTTCTTGGCCAGCCACGACCATGTTCAGCTCGTATGACTGAGACTGCACGAAAATTTACACAGTACCAGGTGTTTTAAAATTTTTTCCCTAAAGCAATAAACTGTAGACATTCTTAGGTCTCAGTGTATTTGGATAGCAGATTTCAGATGTAAGTACAAAAGAAACACCAAGCAATTGTTTTTTCAATGAAAAGAAAATTATGATTAGCAACAGATAAAATCATGCCTGTTATTTTTAGAAAAATCTTTCTTTGGCATTCTGTAGTTTTATTAAAATGTGTCTGAGGGTGGGTTTAATATTATTTGTACTATTTGCAAATGGTTGTGTTTCTTGAATCTGCAGATTTGTATCTTTCATCAATTTTGCAACATTCTCAGCGATTATCTATTCAAATATTCTCTTTCCTCCATTTTCTCAGTGTTTTCTTTCTGCCACTCCTATTAGATTTATGTGAGATATCTTCTTTCATCCTTCATGTCTTTTAATGTTTTTATATTTGCCATCCCATCATCTTCCTGGACCGAATGACTTTGGATGATTTCCTCAGATCAGTCTCCTTTTCACTAACTCTCTTTTTGTCTGTGACTTATCTATTTTTAACATGCCCATTCAGTTTTTATTTTTTTATTTATTTTTAAAAAGATTTTATTTATTTATTTGATAGAGATAGACAGCCAGTGAGAGAGGGAACACAAGCAGGGGGAGTGGGAGAGGAAGAAGCAGGCTCATAGAGGAGGAGCCTGATGTGGGACTCGATCCCAGAGCACCGGGATCACTCCCTGAGCCGAAGGCAGACGCTTAACGACTGTGCCACCCAGGCGCCCCATCAGTTTTTAAAAATATATGTAGGCAAAAAATATGTATTCCATTGTTTTACAATTTTGAAATACCTTTTATTTTTATTTTTTAAAGTTTTTCTTTATTTATTTGACAAGGAGAGAGAGTGCACAAGCAGGGGGAGCAGCAGGCAGAGGGGGAAGGAGAAGCAGGCTCCTGCTGAGCAAAGAGCCTGACATGGGGCTCAGTCCCAGGACCCCTGGGATCATGACCTGAGTCAAAGGCAGACGCTTAACTGACTGAGCCACCCAGGTGCCCCATAACTTTTGTTTTTAAATATAGAATCATAAGAAGTTGCAAAAATAGCACAGAGATTCATGTTTTGCTTCCCCCAATGGAGACCTATTAATAATTATAGTGCATTATTGAAGCCAAGAAATTGATTGGCACAATATTATCAACTACACCATAGATTTCCTAATTCTTTGCATGTACTCAAATGTACTTAAAATGTACTCATTTTAATGTCTTCCTAACTCTTTGCATGCACTCAAATGTGCTTAAAATGTACTCATTTTAATGTCTTTATGACTTTTACCACAAATACAAATTCGTATAACCACCACCACAAATAACATGCAGAATTGTCCTATCACCGCAGTGGAACACCCTCATTCTGCCTCTTTCTTTTTTTTAGGATTTTATTTAATTATTTGAGAGAGAGAAAGACAGTGAGCTTGAGAGAGAGAGATCATGAGCAGTGGGGGAGGTAGAGGGAGAAGCAGACTCTCCGCTGAGCAGGGAGCCCCATGTGGGACTTCAACCCAGGACCCTGAGATCATGACCTGAGCCCAAGGCAGAAGCTTAACCAACTGAGCCACCCAGGCGCCCAGGGCAGCCTATTTATAGTCACACCCTCCTTGAACCTTCTCTTAACTCTGGACAACCACTGATCTATTCTCTCTATATATAATTTTGTCATTTTGAGAATTTTATGCAGCTTGTAACCCTTTGAGATTGGCTTTTTTTTTTTCACTCAGTATAATGCCTTTAAGATCCGCCCAAATTGTTGTGTGTATCGATTGTTTATTTATAGAGTTCTTTATATATTCCAGATATAAGTCCTTTGTTTGATATGTGATACACAAATATTTTCACCTCCAATGCATTTTAACTTTTATTGCCATATTTTTCATTTCTCAAAGTTCTATTTGGTTCAGTTTTCAAGGTCTGCCTGATCTTTTTCTCAGAGACTCTTGTACTTTTTCTTTAAGACCTACTTTTATTGGGGCACCTGGGTGGCTCAGTTGGTTAAGCGTCTGCCCTTGGCTCAGGTCACGATCCCAGGGTCCTGGGACTGACCCCGGCATCGGGCTCCCCACTCAGCAGGGAGTCTGCTTCTCCCCTTCCTTCCTACTTGTGCTCTCTCTCACTATCTCTGTCTCTCTCAAATAAGTAAATAAAAAATATTTTTAAAAAAGACCTTCTTTTATTTATTTATGTGTGTGTGTGTGTATTTATTTCAAAGATTTTATTTACTTATTTGACAGAGACAGAGAGGGAGAGCACAAGCAGGGGGAGTGGCAAAAGGAGAGGGAGAAGCAGGTTCCCTGCTGAGCAGAGAGCCTGATGCAGGACTCGATCTCAGGACCCTGGGATCATGACCTGAGGTGAAGGCAGACACTTAACCGACTGAGCCACCCAGGCACCCTCTTTTATATATTTAATCCTTTAAATTGTTCCTAAAAATTATTTCTATTCAAGAATTATAGTATTTAAAGTTCTAATTCTGTACTGTACACGTTACTTTTGGTGACTCTTTTTCATAGTGCTGTTTCCTCGTATGTTTTACAGTTTTAGATTATGAACTTGCCTTCATTGGAATTTAATCTCTAGAAATCCCTACAGAGACCTGGCTAAGGGGATGCTCTTCAAGAGAGGTTTTGCGTTTGCTTTTGTAAGTTACTCCAGGACCATCACTAACTAAACACTACTTTTTATGCTATTATCTGAACTTGGAGTTTCCTAGATCTTGCCCATGGCATGAATTTGAACATCAGATAGTTATGTGGCTCTAAATCCTAAGGGATATTATCTTTTCTTTTTAAAAAGCTCTACCCAAAACTAATGGATGTTTTTTTTAAAAAATGTTTTTAAATTCTGCACTGCTTCTTTCTGGCTTCCTGTTGTGGTTTCAGTTCCAACTTCCTGTCTCCAGGGCTTAAGGCTGTATCTCCTGTTCCTACACAGGGATTAGTACCCAAATCCCTTCCCGGCAGCATCTGAAGCTTCAGGTCCCATGTTGACCTCAGTGATTTTTATTTCCTTCATAACGTTTGGTGACTGGTGATTTCTCTGACTTTATTGTGAGCTCACTTATCCACTGAAAAATGGATTTCATTTAAAAATAGCATATTTATAAATATTTGTTCCATTTTATCCAGTGTTCCTCGTGCTTAATGATGGAAGAGTTCGAACTATCTAGATGAGTATTTTCCCCATTAGCTTCTCATAATAAATTTTACGAAACCATCTACTGACTCTATTAGTTTAACAATGCTAGTATCTATGATGGAGATATAAGGCTCTACATGACCTTGGAAATGAACATTGTTTGAAAGTGCCAATGATGAGGTTCTAGCTCTCAACATAAATGTCACATCGGTGGAGAAGACTTCCTTAGCCAACTCCCAGCCCAAATCACGTCTACCTCTTGCTGAAGTTCAGCTTCTTCAAAGTACTCACACGATCTTATTTTTTTGGTTCTTAAAATATATTTATTACAAATCTCTTCCTGCTGAAATGTAAGTTCGTGAGGTTGACCCTCAGGACAGTGCATAGGGATAGAAAATAAGTTATCCATCTAAGCAGTCACCAAGATATTGGTGATATGGACACACGCAGTGCATCATAGGTAGACAGAGATGCATGAATGGAACGTAATTTCAAGGAAGAAAATGGAAAATGGAAATTTAGATGATTTCCTCAGATCAATCGTCTTTTCATTAATTCTATTTAAAATAGCATCCTATTTAAAAAGAGAATAAACATATAAAAAAACAAAAGAGTGATTGTCCGCATAGACTTGAGAAAAAGTGAGCGCGAGAATTTGGCGGTGTTTCTGCAGCTCTGGTCAAGGTTAAGAAGGTTTGGTCTGGGGCATATAAGAATTATTCCCCACACTTCCTGTGGCCTGAATGAAAATGCCATTGGGAGCATCCCTTCGATCTGATTTCACAGATCAATAGCAGGCAACCATCTGCTTCCAAGTGTCCAGGTGCTGTGCAGGTGTTCTGCACGGCAAGCGTGGGCATTTTGACCTCTGAGAAGGACTACCCCTCCTTGTAACTAGTGAGCTGGCATACAGAAGTTTCCTACAACCCTTGTAAGCAGATCAGTCCCAATCAGCCCAGTGCCACACCAAGTTCAATGTCTGTCAAGCTGAAGATCACACTGTAGCTTGGTCAGGGCAACAAACCAGCCTCCAAGACCTGTGCTTCCCCAGAGCTCATCCCCGGGCTGGCAATATCAGATGACCCAGGAAGCTTTTAAAAACATTGATTCCTGGTCCCTACCCCCGACTTTCTTAATTCAGAATGGGTATGAGGTAGGGAGAAGGGGAAGAGAATCTGTATTTTCAACAAGCTGTAATGATTCTTATGCAGCAGACTTGGGAAACACTGCCCTAGATCATTTTCTTTTTCATCCCTTTTTAACTGGAATATACGTCTTTTCCTTTTCTTCTTCCCTGACGCAAAATAATGACTCTGATTGCAGAGGACTTAATTGAGTTTAATGCAATCTCCAGTACTGTAGGCTTAATCATCCCACAGGTAATTGCATTTTGAAATAAGAGGTCCTTAGCACAAATAAATCTCTGCAGCATCAGGGCCTTCTCGTTCCTTAGAGCCAGGAGGAAGGTCAAGTTCAGTTCTAATGCTCTTTCACCCACCCTTCTGCAATCTTTTCCCATGTTTGGTGTCTCCTTCCTGTTCACCCAAGCCACAGAAGTGAGTGTTCCAAGGTACTGTCGGCAGCTGTAGAACACTGCGGTCTCTGTGCATGATTGCAGTTGGTCCTCGAGGATTCCCGCAGAGACAGTGTTTCGCTCAGGATTCCCTGCCTGTTCGAACTACTCTTTCGGCAGGAACCATCCACTTCTACTTGTGGGCTTTGGAGAGCTATGATGCAGGATTCCAGTTATTTGAGTGGGGGGGAGGGGAGAAGGGATTTTGATGCCTTAATTTCTGCTATTATTCAAGGGAATGAAAGAGGTGGAGGGACTGAACGAGCAATCAAATTGGGCTTTCATGCAAAAAACAGTTGATACTCTTCTTAGAATGGCTGCTTTGGAGAATGTTTTTCTCCAAATTAACCTCCTTCCTGGAATTCTCATACTGATAGGCTCTGATTCTATTTTGAAATAAGTGGCACTTCCAGGGTTGCAATGGATCACCACTAAGTACTTTCTCTTCGTGCCTCTGATAACATGTGTGGAGGCCACGATGCAAGGAGTTGTGGAAACACCGTACGATTCCTTCACAGAGAAGTTTGCGCTCCCACTGAAAGGGGGCTCACGTCCATCTTAGACAGGCTTTCACCTACCTGGTATCTGCAACCGAGCAAGTTTGTCTACGGAAAGGCCATCTTGCATGAAGGTAGCAACAGATTTCTCAAATATCCTTGTTGAACAGGCACCTTTCAAAGCAGACCAAATATCTTCCCGCTAATGTGTTCAGATATGGGCACCCATTACTTTGTATTTTCAGAAAAAAGCTAAGAGTTTAAACATCCCATGAGAGTGTGGGGCTAGTTGTAAGTGAAGAGCTGAAGCCACTATTCCTCTCTTCCTCTTAACTCCAAAAGCATCACGAGCAAATGCATAATGATCCATCACTTGGCACTGCGTTGAGCATATTACAGATTTGCATCTCTGTGTATCTGTTGATGCAAATTGAACAAACCTTTCAGAATCTCTAAGGGTAAGAAGGAGAATTTTATGAGAACCCAAGTCAGGACAGCTGCCCGGGATATCCAGCCATCACAAAGAAGACCCTGCGCCTCTAAAGGGACATCTGGTGTAGGGTTATGTCCACTTTTGACATAAAAATTACAAAGTATTAGACAAAGAACATTTCAAGAAAGTTGTAGACCTTAAGTTTCTAATATATGCGAGGCTATATGACTTTAATCTTATGGGAACCAGAGAAGTTTCTTACTTTTTCTTACCTTTTGTGTTCAGAATGGTCCCTTTGGGTTCTCTTCTTTAATGAAGCAGACGTACGGTGTGCGCTCGGGGCAGAAACAGAGCCCGTGCTTTGAGGTTTTGCCAAGTCATTTTGACCTTGGTCGATGTTCAAGTCTAGCTTCCCTGGGAGCCCAGGAGCAGAGCCCATGAAAAGTTGAAAATGTCTTTTATCAGATCTATATCTATTCAGAAATGGCCTTCGAGCTGGCAGATGTATGAAGGAAGAGTACCTACCAAGATTTTACAAATGCAAAGGACCATGAGCAATATATATATAAAGATGATATTGAAATGTTCTGGGTGCATCAGAGTGGTCTCCTTGGCAAGAACATGCCTTGAATTGGGTGGGGCCTAATGAGAATGTCTTGACAAAATGCTGAGCAGAGGCTGTTTCAAACCAGAAGTGAGTACAGAGCAAGATGGAGGGGTGGGCGACCAGCATGTTAAGTGAAGGCATTACTAGAATATAAGGAACTGGAGAAAATTGCATGTATTGGATCTCCTTGCAGGGAAAGAACTATGTATGTTTGAAAGAAATATTTTGATAAGCTACTTGGGGTAGGGGGGAAGATTAAGGGCCTTGTAAGCATGTTACTGTTCAAGTAACAACATCTGGTCTTTAAACTTCTGTTAGCTGCAGGGCCTTTATTTTGCTGATTGGGTACGGCCTCTAATGGTCCCCTTCTTTGTTCTTCATACCCATCCATCCCCATTCCAGAGCTCAGCCACCTTAAAGAAATGTTGAACAAATGTCTAGATGTTAGTGTGACTATGGAAGCCCGTCCCGAATGCCATGTGTCTCAATCTGGCCAAGGTCAGGGAGCTCAGATGGTCTGAGGGGAAGCGAAGGGTTGCCTGTGGCAGAAAGAACTAAACACAGTGACGAGAGAGCTAGATGGGCATCGTGTCTTGTTAGAGAGAGCGCAGTACTTGCACTCAGCACACCCGGGCTCAGGGGAGCAGTCACTAACTACCCCTGGAATCTTCAGTAAGTGGATGACTTTGTATTCATCTGCATGTCATTGGGGGTTGGAAAGGTGGAGACACATAAATAAATAAATAAATATTTGTTGACGACCTGAGGAAATGAATGAGTAAGTGAATGAGAGCTCTAACTTAGTTCAGTTTCTCCAATGACAAGATAGAGATAAATAAAACTTCTCGCATTAGGGTTCCTCCTTGCTTCCTTAGAGTGAAGGAGAGAATGCATTCGTAAGTGCTTTGGAAATCATAAAGGACCCTCTAAACTCCAATGATTTTATAGCCAGTCTAGTTATAATGGTAGGTCAAGGGGTGTAGAGTCTGCCCATTGTTACTGTTGAAGCTATTTCTCGGTTGATAGGGATTCTAGAGTTCTGCAGCCCCTGCGCATTCTCTCTCTCTTTCTCAAATAAATAAATACAATCTTTACAAAAATGAGATTATTGCAGTCATAGATACTTATTTTGAATGTCTTTATCTGGGAAATAATAAGATAGCAACTCCATGTCACTGCCTCAATATTTCACTCCTTTTGGTCTCTGAAATTTTGTTCATGCATAAAACCCTTACGTTCAGCAACAACTACCCCAAGAAAGTTCTGGAAGGACACACAGGAACTTGGGGTTCTTGCTTCAGTGCCGCTTTCTAGTCCTTCAACCCACTAAAATTTGGCAGTCATAGAGTTAAAAATTCTATAGGTAAAAATAAACCATGTAAAGCTTGTTTGGAATGCTGTTCTAACAAAACAGTAAGTAAGATACAAGAAACAATTGGTTTTTGGAGTTTTTTTGAGGTTTTGACATCTCTTATTAACAAAATAAACGACTAAGAAGTTTACACTGAAGCCAAATGGAAGCAATAGCTGAAATATGAATAGATAAAATTATTTATGACCATTTCAGCGTGGCTGTAACTGCCTGGACGAAATGAGATGCCTGTTTTAACTGGATGGCTCTGGCATTTTCCATGTCTCTGCCTTTCCCAAGATCACCTTTTAAAGACTGGTTTTGACCAGATTGGGTAGGTTTTGACCAGATTGGTATCAAATTACGTTTTGACTTTGATATCTGAGTCAATCCACAAAATCAAGATTGAAGCATAAAAAAGACCATTAAGAATTTGCAGATGGAGTTACCTTTTATTGTTCATAACAGTTTTCAATTAAATTTAGTACGTGGGTAGAAGTTATACAAGTGTTTGTTTGCTTGTCCTCAAATCCATGTCCTCAAATCGTCCTCCAATCATTTTTAGAGCATTCTATTATTTCCAGCTCTTATGCCTCCTAACTCTCCTTTATGGTAGCTTGTCTCTTCATGTGGTTTGCAATCTTTGATAATGAGCTCATTCCTAGAAAAAAACATTTTTCCCCCTCCTGAGAGATTCTATGAACGGGGGGGGGGGGGGTATTGTCTCTACCGAGCGATATGACATTTGCATTTGCATCTACTGAAGCCCTAGGGTTTTCAGGGTTCCTATACCGCTTCTTAATTTCATTTCTCAGTTTGGGGCTCTGGTGCCACACAGATAGTGTAGATTTGGGTGATGACGTGTGTGCACGCAGACCTCAATCTTCAATTTTCCTTAATTGACTTTTGCCTGCTTGAAACCGCAGATAGACAGCAAGGTCAAAGATGTCCTAGGCTGCCTTGTGAATTTTCACTTATTTTTCTATGACCTCTTGTCAGCGCTGAGTTACCATTTATCAAGTGCTTACTGTGTGCCAGCGCTTCCGCAGACACCGTTCTACAAGGACCTCTCTACTCTGTCTGCTGGGCAAGTATCAGTGGGTTCCACATTTCTTGCATCTCTCCTTATTAGTACTGGAAGGGCGTGCTCACTTTAGGCAATGATAACAAAAGGATTTGCTGAGAAGAGCTGAACATGCATTTTGGAATTATATACACAGTCTAACAGTCTTCTTATTTACAGGTGGTATATAATATGACTCTAGCACTTGTATTCATTTATTTCCCACCAGGATTTAGGGGAAACCAGAAGTCACTGGAAGCCGGTGTCATACTATTTGAGTTCAGATAGTCCTTTTTGTTATTGTTGCTGTCGTTTCTAGTCTATTTGGGGCCCCATTTCCATGATCCATGCGGTTCCATCTACGTCCGCTTCAGACTGGTCAGTTTAGCATCAGAGTGTATATATGTAGTTTGCAGAGTTTTTACTTTTTCTTTTTCTTACTAAAAAGCTTTACTTTTTCTGTAATTGCTCAAAATTGAGGTACTAGAGTACATGAAATGACTTGCCATTTTCCCCGGACTTACCATTCCTCTTCTCAGTCCTTGCCTCTGTATATGGAATTCCTCTGCCCGGAACCCCACCTTAACCCTTTGTCTGACAAACTCCTATATGCCTTTCTCCAGACCAAGTTCAAATGCAGCCTCCTTTGAGATGTCCACCCCTAGCCTCCCCCCAATCCGTTCTTCCTCCGTGCTCCCAAAGCACTTCTGCATCATCGTGACTAATTATTTACACATATGTTTATTTCTGCCATCAAAATGAGCCCCCTTGAAAGAAGGGACCATGTGTATCCTTTTTTTTTTGTTTTTTCTGTCTTCAGCAAATAAGAGTTCCTGGCACATAACAGGTGATTAAGAAATGATTGGGGAGTAAATGAAGAAAGGTTAAAGGCTTTTTATTTCATCAACTTTATTTTCTGTTCTTGAATTATTTCCATCTTTTTTTTTTTCTGTTACACAAATACGTGTAAGATGGGAAGTACCCAGGATATGTCTACTCTACCATGTCACCGCTAAGGACTTTTGCAAAATATCTGTGAATGCCTTCTACAAACTACTCTCTGAAACAGTGGTGGAGAGGGTTTTATAGAATGTACCCATCTGCTAAAGGTCCCAATTTGGCTGTTTTACAGTCTCATGCTCATGACTCATCCGTAAACTCATAAGAACTCACGTGATCCCAGCCAAAGGCGGGAGCAGCCCTATCACAGTCTCTGGGTCGGACCCATCAATCCTACAAGCCCTGGACTCCGGAGTACTTACAGCTTGTAAATACCTCTTGCGTCAAAAACGTGCAAAGTTCTAAACCCAAGCCACTGCACACAGCTCTTTCCAGGACATGGATCACAGCTGAAAAGCCTGGAATAATAGCCCAGAACTCTGCCCTCCAGAGGCCCGGGGAATGAGGACGGACTCACAGGAACAGATGGCTAGACCCGGAAGAAAGGCTTGATTTTGATTTTTCCTTGTAAATTCAGCAAATTGGGTACAGCAGCAACAGTCAGATTCTATTCAGTTGACTCCCAGTAAACCCGACGTTTGTGGTTCTGTACCCTTCATGAGGCTCCATTCCTTTCCCAAGATGATCCCATCTCGGAAATGGGCTTTCATGCCGATCAGGTAAAGAGATTGGCTGGTGACTTGGCCGCACAGTTCTTGCCTCTAAGAACATGAATCAGAGCTCCACGTCGTCCTTACGTTTATCTCTGTTTTGGATTATTTAATGCTGAATCCACACCTTGGCCACTCGCCCCTCCACTGTTCTATTTTTCCTGGTAAGAAGATAGTGAAAAATGGACGGTTTGTTAGCAATGAGGGCCCTTCTACCTTGTTGTTTTCTCTCTTTTTACAGCTTGACCTCATATTCCTGGTCATTCAGCAGAACCGTAAGCTGGTCGTTTGAAGGGGTGGGTACCACCTTTCTGGCAGATTGCCCTCCCACCTCTGACGGAATGCGCCCCAGACCTGGGACTGACATCCAGAAGGGCCACAGAGCCTGTGGGACGTTGCTGGTTTTGGAGATGGGAGGTCTGGCTTTGAGTCTTGACGCTGTGATCGGGTGTTATATGTTCTTGTCCTCCCTGAATCTAAGTTATCGAATTTGCGAAATGGGGCTAATGAAGCCTCTTTTCGGGTTGACAGTAGGTTAGGCTGGCATTGCTACCGTGTCAGCAAGGACACAGCGTGGCTGCGACGCTGCCGAGGCCCAGCCCCCCTGTAGTGACGCCACTGAGAAGGCAGGTCCCTGAAGGGCAGCAGGTGACGGGGCTGATGTCCCATCAAGCTGCTGGGGCGGGGAGCCGGGGGTCCCCTCCGCGGTGGCTGCTCGGGAGGCAGGAGGAAGGAATGCCCGGGGGCTGAGGTGGCTCCAAATTCGGACCGACATTCCAGATTTCTGTGACTGTGGGCAAGTTATTGTATGCTTTTAAGCTTCATTTTTTTCATCTGTGAATTGAAACAATAAAATCTATTTGGGGAGCTGCTGGGAAGCTTAAAGTAACGAGTACATGCATGACAAGCATTTAGCAATAGGCTTAATACGTAGCAAATGCTTAAAAATAGTAGCTTAAAGCAGACAAGTAGCTGGAAGACAGCACAGTTTAGGGAGATGGCTCTATTCCTGGCAGAACCCCTGTCCCCGAGAGGACAGATGGGAAGGGGCAGGCTCTCTGTTCGTGATGGGTACTGGTGACAGCCCACTGGCACCACCATGACCCTGGCGAGCAGGCTCAGGCCCTGCTCTCAAGGCGGCCACGCTGTTGGAAGGAATTAGGGTGTGGATATCAGGCTTCCTCCGGAAATTCGCAGAGGCCTGGCTCTTGTACTCTGGGAGAGGGTGCCCAAGACTTTGCAAGGGACAGTGTTATGCGGGTCAGCCTGTCCGAGGCTCCGTGACGCATCCCGCCGCAGCTCCCAGGGGGAGTTTCATGTTTAAGACGACAGGTGGGAACTGAATGCAGCTTTCAAGAGCTGACTTAGAGCTGACTTAGAACCAGGAGGCAGCTGACATTTCCCCTGGTTGCTCACACCCTACACTGAAAACATACTGTCATATAAGGCTCTCCATGACCTGGCTTCTCATCTCCTCATATCTTTAGCCGGTCACTTCTTCACACTTCAAGCTTGGACACTATTCCTATTTTGCCATGCTGATTTATGTCTCTGTATCTGTGTTCTTCCCAGACCTTCAGCCTGAAATGCTTTTCCTGCATTTCTTCATTCGGACAGCTTTCAACGTTCTTCAAGGCTCCACCGAGTAATCACTTCCTCCAGGATGCCTTCCCTGAGTCCATGGGATAAAAATTGCAACCAATTAACGAGCACTTGACTGAATACCAGATAAATGGAATAAGCATGCTATACTTTGTGCCATGTAATACTTCAACAACCCCGAGGAAATGGAACCTCAAAGAGGTTGAGTGGCCTGCTCACGGCCTGCCTTAGCAGCTGAGAGACATTGGAGCCTGGATTTTAAACTAGATTTGCTAAACCCCAAACTGATGGTCTCTAATCACTAGGCTATGCTACCTCCCTACACGAGCATTCTTCTGTATTCCCACAATCCTTTTTGCAATTCTCCCTAATAATGTGAAATGGAAATCATGCACTTCTCTTTTAGCTCCTACCAATAGAAGGAAATGGCCCCAGGACAAAAGTTCTCTGTTTCCACCTCTTAGTCTCATACCTGACGTGGAATGTTCATTCACTAAAGCCTAAAGGCCGTGTGAAATCAATCAATGTTTACAAAACTTATTTTTAATGGTGATGGAGAAAGAGAGAGAGAGACAAGGATTTGGAGAAGCTTCTCATCTAGCAGGGAATAGGAAATTATCAACAAGCAAGGTAATTCAAAGGGGAAAAAGAAATTTGTTAAGACAATGGTGCTAAAAAACTGGGTAAATGTATGGAAAAAAGCAAACCTTAACCTTTACCTCACACTATATGCAAAAGTTAGTTCAACATGGATCATAGATATCTCTGAACATAAAAGCTGAAAATATAAAGCTTCTAGAAGGAAACCTTAAACAATATCTTTGCAACTATGTGTTAGGAAGAGATTTCTTAGGACAAAAAAAAATCACTAAGTTATAAAAGCAGTTATGGTGGACTTAAGAAAAATTAATTATTTCTACTCATCGAAAGATACCATTAAGAAAATGAAAAGACAAGCCACACACTGAGAGAAATATTCACAATACATATATCTGATAAAGGACTTGTATCCAGATAATTTAAAGAATTCCTGGGGCACCTGGTTCACTCAGTTGGTGGAGTGTGTGACTCTTGATCTCGGTGTCATGAGTTCGAGACCCAGGTTGAGTGTAAAGATTGCTTAAATATAAAAATTTTTTAAATAAATAATTCTTTTTTTTAATTTTTAAAAGATTTTATTTATTCATTTATTTATTTTAGAGAGAGAAAGAGAGCGTGCACACAAGTGCAAGCAAGAGGAGGAGCACAGAGGGAGGGAGAGGATGGGGGAAAGAATTTCACGCTGACTCCCTGCTGGGCGGGAGCCCAACGCAGGTAGATCTCAGGACCTTGAGATCATGACCTGAGCTGAAACCAAGAATCAGAGGCTTAACTGACTGAGCCAACCAGGCACCCCAATCAAAAGCATTTAAATAAATAATTCTTTTAATTAAGTAACAAAAAGATAAACAATGCAATAAAAATGGGCAAAAGACTTGACCAGGCACTTCATAGAGGAAGATATGAAAAAGGCAGTAAGTACATGAAAGATGACTGAGTTCATTAAATGAATTCAAACTAAAACCACAATGACTTCACACCCATGAGAATGTCAAAATGAAAAAAAATAAAACTGCTAATACCAAATGTTGACAAGAATGTGGACCAAAGAATTGGAACTTATACAGTGCTGGCCCAGACATTTTGGAAAATTATTTGTCAATTTCTTATAAATTTAGATACTTGCATTATGATCCAGAAATTCCACTCTTGGGCATTTACCCAGGATAAATAAAAGCAAAGGTCTATAAAACTACTTATTTCTAGAAGCTTTATTCATTATAGCTCCAAACTGAAAACAACCCAAATGTCCATCAATAGGAGAATAGCTAAATTATGGTACATCCATTCAATGGAATACTACTCAGCAACAGAGAAAGACAGACTGCGGACACATGTAACATGAATGAGGTTCAAAAACATTATTTGGACCAAAAGAAGCCAATCACAAAAAGGTACATTCTATGTGATGCTATGTGTATGAAATTCTGATTTAGGCAATGTGAATCTATGATAATAAAAATCAGAATAACTATTGGTGGCAGGTTTGGGCTGAGACAGGTTATGAGGAAACTTTCTGGAGTGATGGAAATGTTCTATATCTTGATCAGGCTGGGGGCTTTACAGTATATTTGTCAAAATTCAGAACTGCCCTCTTAAAAATCTACTTTTAAAAAGAATTTTAAGGGTGCCTGGGTGGTTCGGCTCAGGTCACGATCCCAGAGTTGTGAGATCGAGCCCCGTGTTGGGTTCTGTGCTCAGCATGGAGTCTGCTTGTCCCTCTCCCACTGTTCCTCGTCTCTCTTTCTCAAATAAACAAATAAAATCTAAAAAATAAAATAAAATAAAAAAATAAAAAGAGTTTTAGTTCAAAGGAAGAGCTAGAACCACTGTGCTTTGTTCGGATCACACTTGAAATACTGTGTTCAGTTTTGGGCACATCTCACAAACAATAAATCAAACTATGGGTTACCAGGATGAAGAAGGATCTGGAAGCCATGATGAAATAAGAAAGGTGAGGAATGGGGGAGGGGCAGACTGGAGAGAAGACAAAGAAGGAGTGTTGTCTTATGCAACCCTTGGAAGGACAGTTGTGTGGTTGAGAGCCTACGTTTATGTCTCTAGGGGGCACAACCAGAACCCGTGGGTGGAAATTACAAAGAGGAAAATTTTTCTAGACACCAGGAAATGAGGCTGGCGAGCAAAGTGAAACATGGACAGTTATCAGGAGGCTGCGGACAGAGCCTGGACAAATAGTGGTGGACAAACAGCGGTGTAGGCTTGGTGCACACATACTACGGGTTAGAGAAGACTAGAAGGAGGGGTGGATGCGAGAAACAGCAGGACGAGCGGACCCGTGATATGTGTGTGTGTGTGTCTGTGAGAGAGAGAGAGAGAGGTTCAAGGGAGAGCAGTGACTAGGGAATAACTGTCCCGTTTTGCCAAAGACGACACCATTGATACTGGTATGTGTCATAGAGTCTTATGAATCAGGAAATTGTTTTTAAAACATTAGACCTTAAAATTAGGCCATTGTGCCTGACTAAGCAATTGAAATGGATTTTAAAGAAAATGTGACCGAGTCCCAGAGCTATGGGAGACAGGAACCAGAAGCGAACCACCCACCTGCCTAACCTTTGAAGGCAACACGATAAGCTGTGAGCATGCATCAGACCACGCCATTTCAATTTCCTGCGCTTACCCCATCTGATACTTTCCTTATTTCTTTCTTTTGGATTTTGTCTGTCTCTGCTGTGCTCTCAGTCCCTGCTACATGTCCCAGCTCCTAGGGTCCTGCTGGTCACAAGAGGGTGCTCCGTCAGTAACTGAAGGCCGAGGGGAAGTTCAAGCCAGAGCTAAGACGGCTGACTGGTGGGCGGGGGGGAACGGGAACCACAGAAACACGTGCCAGGCCACGCCGGCCATCGGCAGAAGCTGTGGTGAGCAGTCCAGATGTTTGTTTCTTTAAATCCCACACTCCCAATACCCTGGTGGCCCATATGCCTTGTGCCCCGCAGGTCCCCTTCGCCTCACTCCTGCTCCAGCTGCTGTTGCTCAGACGGGCTCCACAGGGTTTCATGCAGATGGTCCCGGCCTGTGCTTTCTCTTTCCTGCCTGGGCTTCTCTGATGCCAGCGGGAGAGGTGCCCCCAGGAACCTGCTGGGCCCTCAGGCGAGTGCAGATCAGAAATGTGAGCATTGGAGGAACACCGTTGATGCAAGGGGGCGGGAGTCAATGGACAAACAAGACGGAGCAGCAGGGGCCGGCCGGACAGCACACCCCTCCTCCCTGGTTCCTCGTTCCACATTGCCATTCTTCACGCCTCCCTGGGATCATCTCCCAGATTCCTCGCACCCACGTGTTTGTCTCAGGCCTGCTTTCTGGGCCGCCCCAGCAAAGACAGCAATGTAATTTTCATCACCTTGAATCTGAAAGCGCTTTCTTGTTTTCGGAAAACCACCTGTACACATAGGTCAGAAACTTCTGGCAACAAGAAGGACACATTAAAACCCTCGCATGCCCTTTCACGCTCGGGCCCCTTGGTCGTTGCTGGGGCGAACTGGAGAGCCTGCGGCCCTCACGGGAAGGCAGCGCCCCAGGGGCCTCGGCAAGCACTGTGTGACAGGGAATGGGGGAATGGCAAAGCGTCCCTGAGGAGAGCCGCCCTCGGGCAGAGGCTGTCGCAGCTGCAAAGGCTGAGTGCCAGGCTGGGGGTGGCGGCGGCAAGGCCTCTGATGGGCTGGACCAGCGGAGCGCGGGGAGATTTCTCCAGTCCACACAGGCCTACAGCGCCACAGCAACTCTGAGGGATCCTCGGTGAGGGGAGGCCCTTTGCAGAGAGGCTAGAGAAGGGACAGTTTGTAACTAGCAAAGTGTCTTCCCCTCTCAAGGGATCTGTATCTCATTCCCTGGCCATTTTTTTTCCTTTTTATTGAGGTAAAATTTGCATAACATAAAATTAACTACTCTAAAGTGAACAGTTCAGTGGCTCTTAGTCATTCACATGTTGTGCGACCTCTATCTGGTTCCAAAACGTTTTCTTCTCCCTTCAAGGAAATCCTGTCCCCACTGAACGGCTACTCCCCATTCCTCACCCTCTTCCCAGCCCCTGGCTACTGCCCATGTGCTTTCTGTCTCCAAGGAGCTACCCATTTTGGGTGTTTTCTATCAAGGGAATCAAACGGTCTGTGACCTTTTGTCTCTGGCTTCTTTCACTAAGCAGAACGTTTTCGAGGTCCACGATGCTGTGGCATGTGTTGGAACTTCCGCTTAATTAAGGCTGTGTAGTCTATCGTTACGGTGAGGCATACACGCACATATGGACACCTGTATGTGTATAGTGTACACACACACACATGTATCACATTCTGTTTATGTGTTCATTGACCGATGGGAATTGGGTTCCTTCGGCCCTTGGGCTTTTGGGGTGAACGCTGCTCTGATCATTTGCATACGAGCATGGCTTTGAGCCCCTGGGTTCAATTCTGTAGCGCACATGCCCAGGAAGGGACTTGCTGCCCACCCACCTGCATGTGTGCTCCTTTCCCCGATGCTCCCTTGGGAGCCCCCGCCTCGATCTGCCAACTGGCTTACGGAGAAAATCGATCACCACTTTAAAGATCTGGGCAAGGCTTTAGGACACCCCTGTGAATACGTAACACTCGGCCGATGCTGAAGAAGCTGGCTTCCAGAACGCTGCCCTGCCTCTCTTCAAGGCGAGGGTCCTAGCCTTGCTATGAACTTCCTCGGATGGGTTGGACGAATTCGGCTGTGGGTTGGTCGTGCGCGCGTGTGCGTGTGTGTGTGTGTGTGTGTGTAACAGTGGGGCACCAATGCCCGATTAGGTACATCTATGAAACCATTTCCCAGGGGCAAGGTGGCCATGTTCCTGTGTCCTTATTCTCGTATTCCCTGTGGGAGGTCTTTCAGCTGGGTAACTGCGTATTTGTGTTGGTTACCATGTAAGCATCATTTGGAACACATCTCGAAAAGTAGAAAACAGAAAAAATAGAAAGGATTGGATACTTACTGAGCTCGAGGTCAGCTCTCTGAATGAAAACATACTACCTGTCCTGTGACAATCTGGGCTGGAGTTGAAGGCTTCCTGTTTTCCACCACGTGAATGCCCTGGAGCCTGAATTTGGAAACATCTCACTGCGGGTGGGGGGGGGGGGTTTAAGACATTAAGTCACTGTTGGCTTTGATTAGCCCTAATTCTAAGAAACGGATGCTTTTTTAAACAACAAATGTCCCCGAGTTCTGCTTTGGCACTGTTTGACTTTGGAAAGTTAAGCGTGGGCCTGTGTATATATGTTATTTGGGGAAGAACCGGTTATCAAAATTGAGACAAGAAATGTTCGTTCAGAGCGACGCGCCTAGGGACATAGAGGGCAGGAAAAATACTCGTGGGCGGCCAGGTCTTCTTCCCTCACTCCTTGACCTTTCAATTCAATTGAAGAGCTGTTCCTTCCAACGGGAACAAAGGTGTCCAAGCACCTCGGGCAAGAGAGTCTTCTCA
Source organism: Ursus americanus (assembly GCF_024610735.1). Taxonomy (NCBI): domain Eukaryota; kingdom Metazoa; phylum Chordata; class Mammalia; order Carnivora; family Ursidae; genus Ursus; species Ursus americanus. Next base: position 40,810,267 of record NC_142135.1, on the reverse strand, counting down.
CTCCCGGGGCTGTGGTGTCCCAGTGAATACTCAAAGCCCCTCACCCCACCCCCGTCCTCACTGCCACCCCTCCTCCCCACCCCCCAGCCCCCAGCCCTCTCAGACTCAGGTTTTGCACTCTGGAGGTCACTGACAATGGAGCAATGAAACAGGCAAAGTGCTGAGGTATTTAAGTTTCTGTCCATAAATCTGGTGGGATCCTTGCACAGGCCCTGCTTTAATTACATTCTTTCAGAATCCCAAGGTCAACAGGAGCAACCCTTGGGGAGCTAGCTTGCTATTTTGATTTTTAACTCTCCTCTTCATCAATCTGACAAAGTGTTTTAACTGGTGATGGCTTTCATAAGAAAGCTGAATCTGCATCTTGGGTTTTCATGCATATTTAGTAATGTATGCAGAAGGAAAACTGCAAGGAGACATCCAGAATTTTAGCACCCAGAATTTAGGGGGAAAAAAATAGCAACCTTTCCAAGGAAAACCAAGGTTCCAAACAAACCTTCTCTTTCCATCTCATCTCGCCAAAATAGTGTCCGCACAGCGCCTGATAGTTGACAAAGTCCTTCGTTCACCACACCATGGAATCCTTATGATTCGTGTTGTAACGCCCACTTTACAGATGGAAGAATTGAGGACGAGGAGGGAGCAGAGCACGGTCAGCAGCACGGACTCGGAAGTGAGCGGAGCTAGGATTGAATTCTGGCTCCACCTCCGTGAAGTTACTTGATCTCTCTTTGCTCAGTTTCCACATCTGTAAAATGGACCCAAAGAAACCCTTCTAACTAGATCTTATGGTTGCTGAGAAGGATTAAAAGAGCTTGTATACTTATTTAACTTACCAAGGAGCATTCTCAAAGGGGTCCTTCGGCCCACTCTGCTGTGACGGGCTTCTCAGATTGAGCTCCCAGCCTTTAGCTTTCATTACAGTGAGTCTACGAAATCACGGCATCCGACCATCCATAGTGTAGGCCATTTCATTGGAAAATCTTCATAACACCCAGTTTTCTCTTTGCTAAAATGGTGATGAGAATCGTTTCAATCTCATAGGCATAGGGATGGCATGAAGGTAAAGTGAAGTATAAACACAGCACCTGGCACATGACATTCGACGCCTTTTGTTAAATACTACTATTACTATTAATTGAGATATTATTTAATATCTATTATTACTTGTACTATTACTTAAGCTTTAAAATATACGCTAATTTCCTTGCCATTTGACCCTTATCAAGGAAAGGAAAAAATGATCAGTCTTTACTTTTCATAAGCAGAGCTTATAAGAATAATTATTCTTCAACCATGTCCATATATTTTCCATTTTTAGACGTGACCATTGACTTAGCTGTGCCACGTGCATTGCAAGGTTCTAAAGAGCAAAGCGTCCTGGAATGGCATCAGGAGACCTAGGCTCTAATCTCCAATCTAGCACGGATTTACTGTGTGACCTTGGGCAAGTCACTCGACCTTTCCGTGCCTGTTTCTTCCTTGATTAAACAAGAGGATTAAACTAAAGTCTCTTTGAGCACTAAGATTACACGTTTCACATCTCTCTGTATATAGATATATGTAAGCGTGATCTTTCCATCATAACTATTTTTATTATTTAAAACCATTTTGTAATTAGCTCAGTTAAACACCTTTTTTCCTCTAAGATAATGCACAGTTCTGCAGGAGGTTAACAGCAGAGAAAGAATTAGGAAGCATGGACCTTGGCCTTCTGCCTCTGGTTTAGCTCAGATATCATCCTTGCTTACCGATGCGCCCCTAACGTCCTACTAAGGGGCTCAGCGAACCGGAGGGAATGCTGGAAGCCGGTGGTGGGAGGTGTGCCTCCCCCTTCCCCGCTCTCAAGGATGCTCTCGTTACTCTTTTCCTCAAATGTCTCTGTGTTACTTCGGACATTTTTCAAAAACAGCTCAAAATTTCTCTTACCTTACGCACGTATGAAGAAGGCGAAAAGGTGGCTTGTAGCAGCGTGACATTTAACATCTTCAGTAGCTTTAAAATGCTTGCATTTGATGGGGCGCCTGGGTGGTGCAGTCGTTAAGCGTCTGCCTTCGGCTCAGGGCGTGATCCCAGCGTTATGGGATCGAGCCCCACATCAGGCTCTTCCGCTATGAGCCTGCTTCTTCCTCTCCCACTCCCCTTGCTTGTGTTCCCTCTCTCTCTGGCTGTCTATCTCTGTCAAATAAATAAATAAAATCTTTAAAATAAAATAAAACGGTTGCGTTTGGAAGCGGCAAAGTGTTTCTCCCCTGTGATGGACTGTCTGGATTTCCCTTGACTACTTCATGCTTAGATTTTGCAGAAGCTTGCAGACTCTCTCTCATCTTTATGATATTAGCAAACCCTGAAAAGCATGGCCAAGGGCTTTGAAGATTTGAAAGGAGTTTGGGGGTAAAAACGTAGAATTGGGTTTGGGAAACAAACGATTCCTCAGAATCCATTTTATCCAAGCGGGAGCTGTTAGCCTACGCTGCTGCAGAGCCATTTTAAACGAATTCAGGAAGGATCTGATGGACTGGAGTGGGCAGACAGCACACATGCCCCAGAAGGCCCTGCGGCCTCACAGAAACATCAGGGCTGTTCTGCCATTGCTGGGGGGGGGGGGGGCAGGCAGCTCGGCTTGGAGTCACTGGTGGGTCATGTGAGTGTCACACCGCCTTCCTCTTGCGCTCAGGGAGGACTCCGAGCACACTTCCTTCTTTTTCTTTCTTTTATATAATATCAGCATATCCCAAAAAGACATAAAGACAACTGGCATTTTATAAGATAATTTCAGGTGGTACATGAATATACACTTTTTACATTAATAGTTACATATTGTAAAACATATATTAGAGGGTATTCAGCCCCGGAGGCTGGCCCTTTACAGGTGAGAAAGCTCAGACACAGAGGTTAGGTGGCATCCCCAGGTGACCCGCCTGGCCAGTACCAGAGTCACAGTTCAGACTAGGCAGTCTGGCTGCAGAGCCTGTTCTCGTAACCACTGTAGTTCCCTTGAATAAGTATTTAAATAGAGAATCATTACAGTGTAACGGTGAGATATGCAGACCCTTATAATTTCTTTATTTCTATTAATTTTAAACAACAGTTATTTATAATTGTTGCAACGTCGGTGAATCTGCCGAGGGTCAGCTGACCTCAGAGCAGCTCTGCCCCATGGGAGGCGGCCCCTGACCCTCCACTTCTCCTCATGGGAATCAATGTTTCCAGTTTCTTGGGTATCCTTCCATAGGTATTTTGTGCATAAACAAGTAAAAACTACCTCCTCCCTTTTAAACGCAATTGTTGTTTACTTTACACACTGTTCTGTATTCTGAAGATTGGTTTTAAAGGACAGTTAGGGAAACAGTGCGGAAGTTCCTCAAAAAATTAAAAATAGAACTGCCTTATGATGCACCCATCCCACTTCTGGGTACATATCCAAAGCAAATGAAATCAGCATCTCAAAGAGATATCTACACTCTTACATTTATTGGAGAGTTGTTCACGGTAGTCAAGGTATGAAAAAAACCTCAATGTCCATTGAGCGGGTTGAAGGTCTGACTCCTGATTTTGGCACAGGTCGTGATCTCGGGGTCCTGGGATTCAGCCCTGCACCGGGCTCCACACTCAGCTCAGTCTGTTTGAGGATTCTTGCTCTCCCTTGCCTTCTGCCCCTCTCCGTGTTCTCTTTTTCTAATAAATAAATAAAATCTTTAAAAAATAATAAAAAAAATAAACAAGTCAGACTCATGGAAACAGAGAGTAGAACATGGCTGGAGGGGGTAGGGGGTGAGAATAGGGAGATGCTGGTCAAGGGGCACAAAATTTCAGTTGGAAATTAAGTAAGTTCTGGAGAGCTAATGTGCGACACGATGACTATAGCTAACCCTATGGTATCGTACACTTGAAATTTGCTAAAAGTGTAGCTCTTCCATGTTACCACACACACACATACGCGCACACGGAGACACGCTGTGGCTGCAGGAATCCTGATTCAGGGATGAAATGGGGTTCTGAAGGCATATTTTTCGAAGTTCCTCTATATGATTCTGTTTCCTGGATTCATCTGAGAATCATTTCCTACTGATACTGAGAGCCTCACACTCCCAGTCACAAGTCAGCACAAAATGTGTGCATCTATTAAAACCTCTCTCTTTAAAGAATGCTTAAATAAGTAAATGACAGGAAGGAGAGCGACAGGACAGTGGCTAGACGTGTAAGAACCACCAGGCTAGGGCTGGGGCCTCCTCTTTGCTTTTTCTGGGACAGGGGACGCTTGGACCGGAAGGATGTGAAGAGGAGGGTGGCGGGGGTGGGGGAGGGGAAGAGAGTAAACCCAGAGAGGGAAGGAGTATGGAGCAGTGTGCAGAGCAGAGAGCTGGGGGTGAAGCGGTCCCCCACCACGGACAAGTGGAGACATAGAGAGTTACGTTCTTGCCTGTTTTACATGAGTTGAGTGGGGGTAACGACCCCTATCCGAGTGGGCTGCTCTGAGAGTTAGACTCGGGAGAAGGCAGGGAGCGTGGTCAGGGCTGTGCCAAACTCTAGCAGGGGCAGATACGCGGGAGCGGTTGCTGCTGACAATCAATGGACGACGGTCTGCAGGAGGTGGCAGGGAATGTCCAGGGCTGGTGGAGGGGCCCTCCTGGTGGGGTGGGGGGTTGGGGGAGGCAGTTTCCCATCAAGAAGGGAAAGGTGTCGGGGCGCCTGGGTGGCACAGCGGTTACGTATCTGCCTTTGGCTCAGGGCGTGATCCCGGCGTTATGGGATCGAGCCCCACATCAGGCTCCTCCGCTATGAGCCTGCTTCTTCCTCTCCTACTCCCCCTGCTTGTGTTCCCTCTCTCGCTGGCTGTCTCTGTCGAATAAATAAATAAAATCTTTAAAAAAAAAAAAAAAAAGAAGGGAAAGGTGTCTCCACTAGAGGAGGTAGTTGGACTCGATCCCTCTCGGAGCCCCGTTGCCCAGCTGGGGCTGCTATCAGACGTCAGGTCATCCACACCCTGAGATGAAAAATCCTGTGGGGATCAGTCTCGTTTTACTCTATGTTTCTTCCACATTGCTTCTGTTCTTTAGAAAAATTCAGAATAAAGGGTAAAAAATACACATTTGAGGGTTTCACCCGTTAGTTGCAAATCCAGATTTGAACGTGCGCTCATTACAGCAGGAGCCTAGCGTTGTGCTCAACTCCAAATCATCCCTGTGGCCGTTTTAGAACTTCGGCTTATTCTCCGAACGTCCAGCCTGGGAGCAGTGTGCTGTTTACCGCCCAAAGTCTGGGGTGTTGCCTCTGATGCCTTGGTCAATAAAGAAGAGCAAAGATAACGTAGGGAGGGTGGCCCATAGGGCATGGCTCAAACACTGGGGGATTTTTCATAATGTTCTGGTTAATGGGGAGGTCATGTGCCCTCTATCAAAGTGTTCCCTATTCTTTGTTGGTATCTGAGCTCCCTACGGGCTGGGGAGTGTGCTGGCCACACAGCCGCGGAGCGGATGAGTGATCTGTCGCCTCTCTTACTTCCCAGGGCAGATGCGTAACCATCTGACAACGCTCGACGGGGTGCGCGGGCTCCCAGCTGCTAACGACTCGACCTGAAGTGCAACCTTGTACTCTTAGGGCCCAAGGAAAGGGAGCTTCCAGAGTCACTGACAAATGGCAGAGATGTCCAATGGTGATCAGAGCAGTTACAGGCCCCCTGGCTTCATCTGTCACCTCTGGTAAAATGGAGTGTGCGTTGAGACACTTTCAGAACAACTGGGCCTGTTGTATCATTTCTTTGTGGCTCTTCCTCTGTGTCTCACTGTAGAAAAGAGAATTGCATTCAGCCTCTGTGACCCTCATATTTTTCCTTACAATGTCTGTTCTGGAGGTATTGTCCTTTGTTGATTTCAGGGTTTCGGAGACTGCGTGGGGCTTTTTTTGAGGGAGGGAAAATAAATTTTAGCAAGAAGTGATGTGACAGCAATATAGTTAACAGGGTGCAATTGATTGAATTACCCACGGAAGTCTCCCACTGGTAGCAGGAAGGGATTTGTTCCAAACTCGGGGTGGGGTATGAGTCACTCTGAGTCATGAACCAAATAACCTCATAGAATTCCTCAGGTTGGGATCACATTACTTTATCAAAAGGAAAGTGTTTGCCTGACGGTCTGTTTCTCTCTCGACAGAGATTATATCCAGCTCCCAACCATCCCAGATGAAGAAATGCAATCATGCTATAGATGGTCTAAAGTGGCAAATAATTTAAAAATCTCTGTACCCTTCCTTTGCTTTCAAATATTGAGTGCTTTTTGGGGAGAGGCTGAGATTGCTTGCCCTGTCAGAGCAAAGAGCGTTCAGACAGAGGAAATCTCTAGAGCAAATGCTCTAAAGGGAGGGTGAATTTACCCTGTATGAGAAAGAGTAGCAGGGTCAGTGTGGCCTCAGCAGAAGGGATGCGAAGAGGAGGGATGAGGCGAGGTTGCAGAGCTAGTAGGCAAGGGCACGCTCCTGCTGGCTTCCAGATGGCTCTCAAAGCCTTAAGACCAGACACGGTATCACCTCGGGGGAGGATGGAGGGAGGAGGGAAGGGGGGAGGGGGAAAGGGAAGAGCAGGAGAATCTGACAAAGTCAGCTGAGGAGAGACCAAGGAGCAGGAAGGAGGGAGGGGGTGTCAGGGACCCCGAGAGAGGAGAATGTTTCAAGGAAGAGGCAGAGGCAGCCATGTTGAGCGCTGCACACGGGCCGAGGAAGACGGTCCTGGATAAGTGGCCCCTGGAGACCTTTGGTGACCTAGACAAAGGCAGAGGCTGCCCATGGAGAGTTTGGAGAGAGAAAACTGGCTGAAGAATGTTGAGGACACATAATGGGACCCAGAAGTTGAAACAGGACTGTAGAAACTCTTTCTAAAAGTATTGCATTATCTTGTTTAACTGTCATAATCGTGATATGAAGGAGGTGTTGTTCTCACCCAATTTAAAGATCAGAATATGGGGGACACCTGAGTGATTCAGTCAGTTAAGCGTTGGACTCTTGATTTTGGTTCAGGTCGTGATCTCAGGGTGGTGAGATTGAGCCCTGTGTTGGGCTCTGTGCTCAGCGTGAAGTCTGGTTGGGATTCTCTCTCTCCCTCCCTCTCCCTCTCCTTCTAACCCCCCCACTGTGCTCTCTCTCTCTCTCTCAAATAAATGAATTATATCTTTAAAAAAAATAAAATAAAGAAGAAAGATCAGGATATGAAGATGAGATCACGAGGTCACAAGGGTCAGAGTGGTCTTTGACTCTGAGTTTGAGCTCTCAGCCACATTCTTTTACTGCCTCTCCCTCATCCTCACCCTCTCATCCCACAGCTACCTGGGCCAAGGGGTAGCTATGTAGGGTCATCTAGAGGAAGAAAGAAGACAAGGGAAGGGAAATTTCTCTTTAGGGTGGCGGGGCGTGGGGCCGTCTGGAGGGAGGATGAGGTATAGTCGTACAGTGGCTTTTCCAATCTTTCCTTCGGCCACTCCACGTCAGCCCATTTGTCATCCCCTTATCTTAAACTGTCCTGAAGTCTAAAAAGGATGACAGCTACATTCCAGAGGATCCTATTTTGCCCTGTAGAGTATAGACACCCACGGCACAGGCCTTGAAGTAGCCGAGCAGGAGGGATGATTGAAACTTGAGGGGTCGACTTTTATACACAGCCTTGCAACAATGACATGAAATCTTACCAATGCCACACTTCCCATCTTACCCCAAAAGAAAGGAAAGAAATCTGATCAAGTGAGGTCCTCAACGGGGACAAGAAATAGCCTAGGGATTGGCACTCTACACACTATTCTAGAAGGGATTACAGACGCATTCTTTCTCTGTAAAAACTGTTGTGCAGGAAACATGAGGCCTGTTCTTCTTTTGTAAAAGGCGAGCTCAAAAACCATGTCAGAGAAGTCTCATCTTCCTGGATGGAGTTTTCTTAAATATAAAATGATGAACAAAGACTCAATATCTGGTTTCAGAGTTTTTTTTACCCCTAAGCATGGGCTCCTTCTTTGAAACCAAAATTCACATGGCAGTCCAATAAATACATGTCAGTGTGAAGAGCACGTGTCACTCCCACCTACATGAAAGAGAGTCTTGGAATATATTCTCACAAGTTCAAGTACAGAGAGTCCAGCACCGTTCCTTCTGGAATGAAGGGCCATTTACAGTGCGTGTGGCTTCACATTCAAGGCAAGCAGTCTCAGGTGGGGCAGGGAAAGACAAACACTTCGGAGCATTGTCATAGTGGGGTCCCGTGTACCCCAAGTAGCAAGGCCCATTGCCAAGCTCAGAGGAGAAGGGCTATTCCACAAGGTGTAGGGTCTGCTAGGAGTGGCAATAGCCTCCTTTGATCCGAAGCTGTCTGGTTAACTAGTGCTCTCCTTGGCAGGGTTATTCCTCAACTCCCCTCCCCCAAGATGGCCGTTTCCAATAGAAGGCTGATCCGGAAGAGGGGTGCTAGCTTACCTCCCCGCCTCCACCTGCAAAGCTTGGAAAAGAATCTCAAAGGTCCCAAAGTAATTTGAGGGCAAGTTATCAGAACCCAAGATCAGAACCTCGTCCTCCTCATTTATTTCTGTAAATTAAGTGACACAGCATGTTCCAGAGTAAGGACCAGAAGGAGTAAAGGAAAGGGGGCTCTTATTTTGGAGAGAAAGTGAGGTTGGGAAGGAGGTGACAGCCCCGGGGCGGGGGCTCTTTCTTTGCAGAGGGAAGGAACTGGAAGGGCCATCTTTGGCAAAGTACAGAACATCTAGGCTGGAGAGAGGGCAGCATTTGTCCTGCCTGCCTTGACTCCTAGCTGGCCTTTTAGTAAAGAATCCCTCCACCGTGGTCTTCCCAGCCTCGTCTGAAGGAGGCCTGTAAGGCAGGCTGCCCAGGGAAGCCATGGGTTTTGTACCAGTTCTCTGGGAGGGGATGGAAAGGAGCTACTGCTGCCTGGGCATTGCTCCCTCTGCCCACCCCACTATATGGACTCACAAGCGGACTCTCCACCCATCTGTTGGAACAAAGAAAGTGCACACTTGAAGATGAAGAAGAGGGGTCTTGCCACTCTGGAGTGAACTCTGATTGAGCCATGGGTGGGGAAGCCTTGAGCCCTGCTTGTGTGGCCAAGCAGACTCTAGAAGGCTTACAGGCAGCAAGCCGGAGGTGTACAGTGGGCACAGCCGCAAGGAGTGGACACAGCACAGTGGGGGGGTGGGACCTGGGCTTCGGAGCCAGGCTGCCAGAATGCAAGTCTCAGTTCAGTCATTCAGGACTCTGTGACCTTGGACAACTTCCCTGGCCTCTCTGGGCTTCTTTGCTCATTAGTAAGAGAGGGATAGAACTACTTCAGTTGGTTAGGATTGAATGAGCGTATCCATAAAGGAGTTCAAGCGTAAAGTGCTTACAAGAGTGCCTGGCAGGAGCGAGTGGGCGTTGCGTTGTCTTTTATCGTCTTGAGGCTGCATAGCAAGTGCATTGCTAATGACATTCTATGTCTAGAGAGGTCTAAGGTCCGCCCAAGCTGCTCTGCCATGGTTCTCGCCTCCCACCTGGTCCCCTATGGGACCCCTCAAAGAACCTTTGGGAATCCCCAGAGCTCTGCAAGATGTAGTTTGAAAAGAACGGCACTGGAGGATCTTTCGTGTCCCTCTCAGGTTTAAGGGCCCATGTGTGGTCAAGAATACCTCCGTAACGTAGCTTAGTCTAAATCAGGCCAAGTGTGTCCTTTGGGTCCCTCATCAAAAAAGCCACATTCAGCAACAAGCCTAAGCCAAACAGTGTTTTCCAAATTCCCTGGGTCCCTATTTGGTCCCCTCCTGGCTTGTTCTGAAGCACCCTGGCTGCCCCCCGTGCCCCAGTTGTCCTGAGCACCCACGTGGACCTCCCCAGACCTTCTTCCTCATTTCACTTCTTCTGGTGCTGGGCGTCCTGTTCCTCCTCTCCCAGCTTACAGCCGCAGTGGGAGGGGCCAGTTGACACCTGGGATTAATCCCCCCCAACAGGCTCCCTCACGGCCAGCCCCACACCCCTCAATGGTCTCCTTCCCAACAAGGCCAGAGGGTCTACTTTGAAGTGTCGATCTCTGCTCCCACCTCCAAAGGGAGGTATAAGCAATGTCAAGTCCACATGGGTGTTTTTCCTTTGAAGTGGTGGCTTCCCTGACCTTGAAAGAGTGTGGCGATCCTCTTTGCTTCCGTGCATATTAAACACCAGCAAACCCCTCCAGCATTAACGTAAGCAGATTTAGAGCCTCTATTTCAAAACCCATTTAATAGGAGAAGAAACACAGAATCAGAAATCGCTCCTGAGGTTGTTAGGGCTTGCTCCGAAGCCCACGAGCCCCTCCCGGAGCTGTGGCATCTGCTTCATGAGAAAGTCCGGCATCAGGGTACATGTGTGAATCACCTGCAGAGCTTTGAAAACTACTGCCGTCTGGCGGAAGGCTGAGGTTGGGGGAAGCCTGGGCAGCAGGGTTGTTAAAGCTCCCCAGGTGATCAAATTTGCAGCCAAGGATAAGAACCACAGACACAGTGATTAAACAGTGCTGATGGGACGTTTAGTGATTATTTGTTCTTCGGAGATAGGCCTGCACATTAAGTTTTTCAAAGCACCCTGGCGGGGGGCGGGGGGACTTCTCATGTACAGCCAAGGTTGAGAGAATCATCGCTTTGACCAGTGGTTCTCAAAGTGGGGTCCCCAGTCCAACAAAATCAGCATCACCTGGAAACTTGTTAAAAATGCAAATTCTCTGGGGCGCCTGGGTGGCTCGGTTGGTTAAGCATCTGACTCTTGGTTTTGGCTCAGGTCATGCATGATCTCAGTGTCGTGGGATCGAGCCCCAAGTCAGCTGGAGTCTGGGATTCTTTCCCTTCCCACTTCCTCTCCCTCTGCTCCTCCCCCTGCTTTCTCTCTCTCTCTCTCTCTCAATCGCTCTCAAATAATAAATAAAATCTTTTTAAAAAATGCGAATTCTCGGGCCCCACCTCCTCGGGCCAGCTGACTCAAACTTTGATCTGTGGTGGAAAATGTGTTTAGCAGGGGAGACACACCACCTGTGTTTACAAATCGCAATGCGTCCTTGTCTATGTTTTTCTATGAATAGAAAAATAGGGAAACTCCCTATTTTTCCAGAGTCCCCCTCCTTCTTTTTCATGGGGAACAGACATGCTTCATCGTCGACAACAGGTCAGGGAAAGTTTGGCAGGAGACAGATTTGTTGCCCACGCACAGACAAGTGAAGGCTTGGGGAAGGAAAAAGGAGAGTTGAGAGAGAGTACACATGCAGACGTCCGAGCATTTCGGGTGGCTTTCCTGCTTGTACCATTTTCCAGTTCTGGAACTTTTCATCTGCTGGGCCCGTCTAAACATTTAAGTGTACCTGGCATTTTTAAGTTTTCAATGTCAAACTGATTTTCTTGGAGCCCAGGCCAGACTTTCCTGGTAACTAGGTAACACTTCCAAACCACGGATAACAAGAGACACCAGCCAGTGTGTAAAACCCTGATTGGGGTCTTTCTTTTGCATCAGTACCTTCTGAGACACTTTTGTAAAGCTGGGGGAGGAACACGAGGGAAGAAGACACAGAGAGGACCTGTGGGAGAAACCTAAGTAACACCATAAACTCTTAAAACCAAGTAGATCTGGAGTCCGCCTCTGTGAGAGCCTCATGCAAGGGGAAAGGCAGGGGGCGAAGGAGCTGGAAACTCTGCACACACCCTGGTCCCTTTCTTCCTCTATTGCTACATATGTTGAGGGGACAAATCACAAGCTTGGCTTCCAGAGTAGAACAGATTAAACTGTGCTAAGATGCGTCCCAAATCTCATGTTTCACAAAATCGCAATTAAAGCAAAAAATGGTGTTGACACCCCTTTAGGGATATGAACCCCCTCCTTGATGAACTGCTCAAAGACATTGTACAAGCAAAGCCCCTTAAAAGGAATTTTGACACAGGGGCTTGTGTTTTGAGGATGGAATGTGCCTGAAGACAATTCTTGAGCCACTTTGATGCCTGGGGCTCCCTGATGGGCAGTGAGAGGGCTGAGCCGGGACCATGGAGCCCTCTGTCATCAGAGGCACAGCTGCCTTCACAGGGAAGTTCCCGCCTCTCCTGATGGTGGGCCAACATGGTCGCCTGAAAAACTCCTTAAAAATGCAGGTTCTTGGGTCCTGCCTCAACGGTATGGATTCAGGAGGCCTCGGCTAGGACTTCGGCATCCACATTGAAAGAACTTTCCCGCTGATATTGATGTTGATGGTTTGAAGACCTCCCTTCAAGAATCACTGCTTTTTGTGAGTTCTACAGAATTGGTCCCAAACAGAGGATCACCTGATTTATTGGCATTTTGTTGGTGGTTCCCCGGGTCAAGCCAGTGGGGTATAAACTTGGAGAATCAACATGGGTACCATCATCCTCTTCGTCACCATCAGGGTCTCTGCTTCTGGCATTTATTTCCCTCCGTGGTAGGGCCTCTCCCCAAGCTTTCTAGAGCCCTGGGGAGGGTGTCCTCTTCTACCTGAGATGACCTACACGATCTCCCTGAGGTCTGCACGCATGTCCTCGTTCCTCTTCTGCTCCCTGCAGGAACACACGCCTGGGAGCCACTTAAAGGCCATCGCAGGCACGGTGCCAAGGTGTGGCTACCACCGGCCTCCCACACTGCCACGGAAGCACCTTCGATGTTGGAGAACAGCTTAGTCTTCCAATTCTCCTTGGTGACCCTGCTGTGTCCAGGGCCAAAGTGCTACCACTGAGCCCCAGCATGAAGAGTGCCCAGAAATCCCTTTACCCACTTCAGTGACTCTGACCCAGACTAGAAGCACCAGGATCCACAAGGTAGCACAGAGACAGGAAGAACTACAGGCCTGACTCCTGCCAGTCACCCAAGGGGATGGGGCAGATCCCTCCGAAGGAAGCCTTGCTTTGTCCAAGAGAGTATAGGAAGGTGAGGCCATGGGGCGCCTGGGTGGCACAGCGGTTAAGCATCTGCCTTCGGCTCAGGGCGTGATCCTGGCGTTCTGGGATCGAGCCCCACATCAGGCTCCTCCGCTATGAGCCTGCTTCTTCATCTCCCACTCCCCCTGCTTGTGTTCCCTCTCTCGCTGGCTGTCTCTCTCTCTGTCGAATAAATAAATAAAATCTTTAAAAAAAAAAAAAAAGGAAGGTGAGGCCAGACCTTCCTTTTCCTGTTGCTTCAAAGAGAAGCTAATCTGCTCTGCTGTATAAAGTAAAAGGAGTGGAGGGATATCGAGGCTGACAGCACTGAGTATTTGCTCTGGGCCAGGCAACTAACCCCGTCATGTCACCGAGTATTCCCAGGGTGCCTGGGCCAGAGCCCTGTTGTTCCACATCCTTGCCAACAGCTGGAATTTCGAGACTCGTGTTTGCAAGTCTGACAGGTATAAAATGGAGGTTGTGTTCGGTATTTCTCCCGTGGCTAATGACGTGAACTCTTTGTGGAGTTTGTGGTTGTCCTTTAGCATTTCCTTCGCTGGAAGAATGTGATGTTTTCACTACTAGTTTATCCGTACTTGATCACTGACTTTTGGTTTTCTCCAGCCAGTCCAGGAGAAAAGGGAAGGGGGGAAGATGGGGATATTTCTAGACTTCAGAGAGAGCAAGAGAGAGGAAATTGGCCGAAACAGCATGACCATGGGCTAGGTCCAGAGGAAGGCCTCTGCGGGGAGACTGGCTTGAGCAGATTTGACCTAAGACATTAGGGAACATGATGCCTGACATCCAATCATGTTCCTGGCTTAATGATGTAATTCCATGATCACCAGCGCCTTCAGCAAGCTCCATGAACATGGACTGGGGAGAAGAATTGCGGCATGGAGAGGGAGTGGGCTGGCTGGAGGCGGCGTGGGGAAAATCCAGAGCATAATTTTGGTGTAAGGGGTGAGAGGCCCCCACCAGGATGTGTCAGCAGCCCTACCCCTTGGAACTGTCCACACTATTAGGTAGCATACAGGACGTCCCACTGTCAAGGCAGAGTTGGGGTGGATGCTCAAAGAAAGGGCATCCCAGTAGGCTTCAAGGACAAGGTCACATGGGGGAAGGTGGGAGTTAGAAACAGATTTATTCTTTGAATCAGCCTTTCCGCGTGACTTACCACACACAGCGTGCCTTCTTTCTCTTCCACTAGGAGCAGATCCTTTCCCCAGGCAGGCCAGGCCAGGGTTCCCAGGCAGGCCTGCACATGTCTGAGTCCCAGCAATGAACCAGGGTAGGCAGAAGTAGGATGCTCACCACGGGGTTTACTTTTACTATTTGTCCTTAAAAAAAATTTGAGGCAGAATCCACAGAATATAAAATTAGCCATTTTAAAGTATGCGATTCAGTAGCTATGTTCTCAGTATTGTACAACCAACACCACTGTCTCCTTCTAAGACTTTTTTTTTTCATTTTCGACTATATTCAAGAGCAGTTTTAGGTTCACATCAAACTTGAGCAGAAACCACAGAGTTTCCCGACGCCTCCTGCCCCCCACACGCCCAGCCCCCGCCCCCGCATCGACGTCCCCCGCCAGTGTGGTACATTTGCTTCCCCCCATGAACCTCCACGGACACATCGTCATCACCCAGAGCCCAGGTTCACTCTTGCCAAACTGCAAAGTGAGCAGGAACCAGGGGACAGACTTACACAGAAAAGGGGCAAAGCAATGAAAGAAAATTATTTGATTGGCTGTGGCTCGAAGACCAGCTGGCTGTGACCGGTTGGCCTTCAGCTTCGATTTCGTAAACTTGAGGCATTTACAGGCTTTGATTTTGGTTTGCTTCCTTAGGCCACCACGGCAATAAAGCCTCCTCAGCCTAATGGCCTCCGTGTTTAATTAATTAAGCACCCCTAACTCCTGACCACCCGTGATCTTTTACTGTTCCCGTAGATGTGCCTTTTTCAGAATGTCAGACAGTTGACATCTTACAGGATGTGGCCGCGTTCCCTTAGTTCCATGCGTTTAAGGCTCCTCCATGTCTTTTCATGGCTTGAAAGCCCATTTCATTTTAGTGCTGAATAATATTCCATCGTCTGGTTATACCAGTTTATCCACTGAGAGGCTGAATATACAAAAGGACAATATATACAAACAGACCGGACCAGACCAGACCCTGTATAAACAAAGAATTTTGACTCACAATCTCCTGTAAACTACTGGGGAAAGCAATTTCTTTATGCAGAATGAACAACCCAGGAAGCCAGCCTGCTGTGTTAGACTAGACAGGAGGACTCTGTCTTCAGATACAATCCACAAAGCTCAATAATAACTTCAATAATCATCGGTCCAAAGTGGCTAGGATTTAAAATGACAGTTTTCCTCATTTTTGTCCCTGCTTCCAATTTAGGACCAGGCAGAAAATGCCAAATATGCACCCCCCACCCATCACACAGGAGGCTCCACTTCCGGTTAGCCTACCTATAGCTTCCTCGTGCCAACAGCCTCCACTCAGGGCATCCTGAAGCCTTTTCCCACCTTTTTTCCACTTTTTACCTCTGCTTGCCTTTGAGTCTCTGTCAGAATGTGAGTGATGATGGCCATTTCCCTTGCTGCAGCAAGTTCAGAATAGATAGTCTTTACTTTTCTCCTTTGGTAGGTTTTCTTTTATTTACACACCATTCACTTCCTGAAGAACATCTTGGTTGCTTCCAAGTGCTGGCAATTAAAATAAAATTGTTACAAATATCTACATGCAGATTTTTATGTGGACATAAATGTTCAACTCCTCTGGGTAAATACCAAGGAGCAGGACTGTTGGATTGTGTGGTAAGAGTGTGTTTAATTTTTAAAGAAACCATCAAACTGTCTTCCAAAGTGGCTGTACCATTTTGCATTCCCATTGGTAATAAATGAGCATTGCTATTGCTCCACACCCACACCACCATTTTGTGTTGTCAGTGTCTTGGATTTTGGCCATCCCAAAAGACGTGTAGTTGTATCTCGTTGCTGTTTTAATTTGCATTTCCCTAATGACAAATGATGTTGAGCATCTTTTCATATGCTTATCTTCTTCAGTGAGATGTCTGTTCAGATCTTTTGCCCATTTTTTTCTTTATAGAGAGAAAGAGAGAGTGAGAGAGCAAGTGGGGTAGGGCAGTGATTGGGCAAAGGGAGGGGGAGAGACAGAATCCTAAGCAGGTTCCACACCCATCGTGGAGACCAACATGGGGCTTGATCCCAGGACCCCGAGATCATGACCTGAGCCAAAATCAAGAATGGGACGCTCGACTGACTGAGCCACCCAGGCACCCCTCTTTTGCCCATTTTAAAAATCAGGTTGCTTGTTTTCTTACTATTGAGTTTTAAGTGTCCTTAGGATATTTTGAATAATAGTCCTTTATCAGATATGTCTTTTGCAAATATTTTCTCCAAGTCTATGGCTTGTCTTTTCATTTTCTTGATGGTGTCTCTTACAGAGCAGAAGTTTTTAATTTTAATAAAGTCCAGCTTATCAACTATTTCTTTCATGAATGGTGCCTTTGATGTTGTAGCTAAAAAATCATCACCATACCCAAGGTCATCTAGATTTTTCTCCTTTAAAACATTTATTATCCCCAAAAGACTATATGTTCTATCCATTTTTACAAAAAAAATGTTTATATGTCCACATTTGAATAACAACAGGCAGGTTCTTTCCCCCCTAAGGGTCAAATTTCAGTTTCAGGAGGTAATGTACTTCCAGGTTTTGTCTTATATTTTTGTTGCTTTACGAACATGGGAAAGACAATGCTCATTGCCTCCCAGTTTCTGCCTAGGAAAATATCAACAAGGAATGGAGAGTTTGTACCAAGTATGAGTAGAGCAACTGTGTTCTAGAGATAACCAAAGGGTTTTTCTCTTTGACATTTGGATGTTTTCCCATAGGACCCAAGCTGTGAGAGCATTATGAAAATGTTCTTCCTCTTTAGAGCATTTTTAAATCCAGAGAAAAGGGGAGCAAGAGTGAAGTGAACAGGAGAAACCCAACACAGTGTCATATCATGCCAAGTGCATTTATTCTTTCACCAGTAGTGAAAAATCTGCCTAAAACATTTTGTTTCTTTATGCTTCTGTTCTTATTTTATCTATTTTTCATTAAAGTCTAGATCTTGATATTCTATGATATGTGGCATCCCTTAGTGGAAAGCAAGTTAAAATTGAACACATGGGGATTTATGACAGAGGTTTATGTTGGCGATCGCGGTAAACATGAGGGCTGAGAAAGGAGGTCCAGTAACCTGTCTTCACATGTCTATAGAGGAGAGGGAACATCCGTTTTATTCCCCAGAGGAAAGAGTTCTGGAATAATGTTTCTGGTCCCTCTTCTAACCTGTCCATCCTGCTCCTGTGGGGAGACTGATTCATCTGGTTGCTGAGATGACTAGAGTTTGACATCCATTGGTCCCTGGATGTCCATGCCCCGTGTTGGGTGAATTTAAAGAGTTAGAGGCCTCCCTCCTTTTGCTCCTTCTCACAATGTCTTAGACTCACAAGCTGTGAGGCCAGGCCTAATCCTCCATGCTGCTTTCTCATGCCCAGCCCCCCAGATTTAACTACTAATTTGTCTGAGGGTCCAGATCATCTCTCCAATCAGCTTGGCCATTAATGAGGGAATATCTTGCTCCCTATAGAACTCCTATCTACTTCTTAATGGATTCAGAATCTGAATCCAAAGAGAGAAGGCTGTGATTAATTCACACCTCGGAAATCCCATTCAACAGACCCGGACGATCCTCCGTCAGCTACCACCACCTTGGGCCCTCTCCCTGGTCAGTGGCACACTTGTGGGCAACTTGAATTTTCAGCTAGTCCTCCCTTCTTATTTCTGTTCCATTCTAACCCATCCCTACTGTAGGCAATCATAAGGCTTTAGTTGGTTTTTTATCAGGAAATTCTTGGAGATTCTTGATTTGCTGTCTATATGTATTGCTGAAGTTGAAAAAGAGCACCTCTGGGGACCTCATTCTCGTCATATGGAAGCCACATCTTATGGGGTTGTTCCGAGGATTTAAATCAGATAACGCATATAAGCTAACTGGCATGACGCCTACCTAGCACAGTGCCAGCGGCAGCTGCCCAGTGATTAATAGCGGCTATTAATGCTGCTGCTGCTGCTGTTATTGTTGTTGTTATTATTATTCAGCCTCCTATCTGTCGATTCTCTCCATATGTGGCAGCACATAAAAAAAACAAGGCTCTGATCATCGTCTGTGGAGACTTAGACTGCCGAATTTAGATGCCATTTTTGTTGGTGAAAATCATTCTTCGTGACCGATCTATTTGATTCATTAAGCCCAGCTGGAAGACTCTATGCCATCTGAGTTTACCGATGATTAAGGAAGAGGGCTTCCTACAGTTCTTGAAAACCAGGTAACAGAACCTGGTGAATTCCAGAAGCATGTGTCCCCCAGAATTCTCTGGACCTCTAAGGAAACTGGAGATCTGTCCTCAAAAGATGGAGGAAATAACCCCCACCTTTCCCCCCAAAAAGGATATCAGGCATTTGAGCAACTTGGAAAGATTTCTCATTTCCACCACTTTCCCCGACATAAAAACACTTTACCCTGGACACGCACTTGTGAACGGCAGCCTATTTTGGAGTGAAAAATTTCCACTTCTTACCCACAGATTGTGAATAGTCCAACTATTGATTAAGCTGTCTGAAGCTCTACAGGAAATTAATCAAGTTGACATCTTCCACCGAAAAGGAAGTCGAGACATTAAAGTGAAGAAGAAATGTTTGGCTATGATGTAATCCCACATGCGAGGGGCTATGTCTATTTGTGAGGCCGGGAGCGTTTTAGGGGTTGGGAAGTAGAGCCCTGTGTTACCCCACATAAAGTTTTTCAGTCTGGAACTCGGAGGATCATTGAACTCCCTGAAATCGTCTGTAAAGTGTTCTTGGATATCTCTGCATACATTTTTCTGAGGAGAAAAGCTGGCTTAGGTCGAGTTCCTCTGAAGCAGAGCCTAAAACAGGGATTCGAGTGCACAAAGGAATTATCTCTGGGAAAAAGGACTAAGGAAAGCAGGATGGAGCACAGGAGAGACCCAAGAGAAGATGTAGTTGGCCTTGCAGGGCGCTCTGGAGCATTAACTGCACCTCAGCCGTGGTCTTGGTTTTGTCTCCCTGCGTCAGTCAGGGCTGGGGGCGCAGGGTGCCAAAACTCCTGGGTAGGGTGGCACTCTGGAGAAGGGGTCCTTTAGCAATCCATGCTCACTGTAGCTGGAGGCTAGGTGCACCCGCCTGGCCGGGGGGATCTGAGAGGGGCACCACAAGACTCTCAGGGCCTGTGACCCCTGCCTCCAAAAGATGGAGAAACACTGATAGACTTTCTAAATTCGATCTCTACAGGCGACAGATGCTGTGGGTCTCAAGTAATTTACTGCAGCACTCTTTACAACAGCGAAAGACTGGGGACGGCCTAAATACCCACCAGTAGGGCATTTCCTAAGTGAAGTATGGTACATGCGTGTGATAGATGACCGTACAAGCATGAGGAGAACGAGGACGCTCTCGCGGACTGACGTGACAGTGATTACCGAGATACAGCGTGAAATGGAATACCAGAGTGTAGAACCATGGATCTGGTCTGTTACCATTTGAATAAAAAAAGGTAAAAAGCTTTTTGCTTGATCATGTAGAGAATGTCACCAAAAAGAGGCAGAAGAAAATGGCTCACTCTGGTTGCTTCCAGGGAGAGGGATGGGTGGCTGGGGAATGGAGTCCAAGGGAGTAAAATGGCACTCCTTTTGGCTATCCCGGAGGGTAATATTTCATTTTTTAGTGCCTCACGCAGCTTCTCGAGCAATACTTTATTGCTTCAGCCTCAGGAATGGTGTCTGAGCTGCTGAAGGTAATGAAGACAAGTGTCTGCTTATCTAAGAATTGGAGCTCCTTTTCTCCTTGCTTCCATGAGTATTTCCTTACTGCCAAGATCACTACAAAACAACCCCACAACAGTGAACCATGCTGCCTATTTTTACAGCATCTCTCAAGAGCTTCTTCTCTCATCTCTTGTCAGCCTGCTTCAATTGATGAATTCGTTCCCTAAGCCCTTGTGAAGTTTGCTGCATTTAATTCTGACTTAATGTTTATTTTTCTCGTTGCTCATGGGCAGTGATGAGGGGAGGAATTTCTAAGAACTTGTCAGGGATAATCATGCTGTACTTCATGTACTGAGAGCAAGGCTACGTCTGTCTGCAGAGAAGGACTTAATAACCTATTGGTAGTATGGGCTCGGATGCTATTTAAAGAAAATGGCTGTAGGGGCGTCTGGGTGGCGCAGTTGTTAAGCGTCTGCCTTCGGCTCAGGGCGTGATCCCGGCGTTCTGGGATCGAGCCCCACATCAGGCTCCTCCGCTAGGAGCCTGCTTCTTCCTCTCCCACTCCCACTGCTTGTGTTCTCTCTCTCGCTGGCTGTCTCTCTCTCTCTGTCAAATAAATAAATAAAATCTTTAAAAAATAAATAAATAAAATTAAAAAAAGAAAATGGCTGTAATATACTCAATAATAATAAACACACGTCTTTGAACTACTCGATGCCAGACCACGAGCCAAACATTTTCTGTATTTATCTTATTTAATCCTCTCAACAACATTATGAGGAAAGGGGGAGGTGTATTAGTATCCCCATTTTGAACAACAACTAAAAAAAAATGGAAAGAAAAAAGTTAATTCATATACCCAAGTTTCCATATCTAGTATGTGGAGGAGCTAGAGTTTATCCCTGACTGCCTGACCCCCCAAACTCAAGCCCTTTACCACTCTGCTATCACCGGCTGCCATGTTAGCTAATAAGAAGCCATTTTTCTGTTCTCTTTTGGAGCTGAATTCAGAGCCTTGCCCTAGGCCTGCCTGCAGGGTGATCAGAGACCCAGAGCCCATTCGTACCAACGCTCGTACTTATCAACAGCTTTCCCTCTCCAGCTGTTAGGAGATACTCAAATGGCAAGTTTTCCGCCTGGTGGCCCCTAAGAACATGGTAGCACCAATGTATGGATCCTGTCTATGGGGACAAGCTGCAGAGGAGGGAGAAGACATTTGCAAGAAGAAAATACTTCCCTGCACCCTTTCTCTGTGCGGCTCTGACTTGCGTTTGGCAGGTGTCTGGCCCCTGAGGGGCAAGCAGGATGGGGTCTCCTGAAAAGCACTCTTTCTTGGGCAAAATGAGATATTTTTGTCAACAAAAATGAGATCAGCCCACCCTGTCAGCTATATGGCCAAAAAGGCGGCCAGGACATAGCAGGCTAAGAAGAGCCAGGTGCTGATCTGGCCTCAGGGCTGGCTCCCTCGTCGGAGAAAGCAAAGCAAAGCAAAACAAGCAAGCTCCTGGCAGAAACTAAGCAGCAAAGAGCAAGGAGAGTGGAGGTATTAATTAGGGAGGAAAAAGGCAAAGGGGCTAGTGTTTGTTAACTCCCTCCTTTGTGCTGAACGCTTAGGAAGCACAAACTGGAAGAGTTTTTTCCCGGTTGAAGATCAAAAGCAAGGTTTTGATCAAAATGAGGATACACTTATTTAAAATTTAAGTGAAATAGACAAATGTCTGTTATATGTATTAATTTGAAACCGAGACGTATTTATTACAAACGTTTCAGTAATTTAGAAACACTGCTCGTAAACCTTCCCAATCTCACATTCAGGAGACAATCTTTCATAAACTCTGACATCGCTATCTTGGTCCCAACTCAAGTCGCTTTTAAACCATCTAAGACTTCTCCAAAGCACATCAACTTGATTTCCAGCCAAATTGAGAGACATTGCTTTTTAAACCCATATCATATGCCATTAATGAAAGTGTACCCTAAGCCCCTAATATCCATTTCTGTAAGATTCAGTACAGTTGGTTTTTTCACTCAATCTCTAAATGTGTATTAGTGATATCTATAAAATAACCCCATCACTATTGCTTTTGAAGGTGATCCATAAAGACCTGTTTTCAATGATATCCAGTGTTTGCTATTGCGCAGTCATATCCGTAGATTTACGACTAAATCTGTATTATCCCTAGATGAGTGTATGATCCCCTTATGACTGACTCTATTAAATTTGCCTCCTTTGAAAAATCCATTGCACTAGGCGACTCCCATAACCACCTCAACCTGCACTGACTGAACATTATTTCAGAACAATTTGTCTTCCTCAACCAATACTTTATCAAAATAAAATAAAGGAAAGAATTTCTTGGTGTCTCAGCCAGGATTCTGCAGAAGGCAGTATGTGCTACCACTTTATGGGGGAATGCAGTGGCAGGGAATAGGAGTGAGGGGAGCAGGGAGAGAGGCAGGGTAGGAGGCGAAGCCCGGGAGGGAGCATTGGGGAGCTGGCCGCCCATGGGGATCCATGCAATCAAGTGCTCCATCTGGAAGGACCACCTCGGGAGCCTGAATGATTACCGGAGGTGGTTCAAGGCTCGTGCCTTGAAATCCGTATAATGAAGCGAAAGGCTTCCTCTCACCTTAAATTCTCTAGCTCCCCTGCCCAGAACACGCAAGCCAGGAAGCGTTTAAGACCCTACCTGCTCCTGCGTATGCATGTGTAAATAGATAAATAGATCGATCCTCTTTTTTATGCTAATTGAAGCTGTGAACACTGTTCTGTACTTCTTTTCCCCTCACAACATACCTTATAGATCGCTTCATATTGGCACATTCTTCTTATTTTTATTTGTTAAAGACTTTATTTATTTGAGAGAGAGAGAGAGCACGAGCAAGGAGGAGAGGGAGAAGCACTTTCCTGCTAAGTAGGGAGCCCGACGCAGGACCCCATCCCAGGACCCGGGATCATGACCTGAGCCGAAGGCAGACACTTACTGACTGAGCCACCCAGACGCCCCTAGCATATTCTTTTTAATAGCTGCCTGACACTCCATGGTACGGAGAGACCATAATTTATTTAAGTGGCTCAATAACAACGGACATTTAAGTTGTCTAGTCTTCTGTTACAGTGAACCGTGCTGCAGTCTACACGTCCTTGTACCTGTGTCGTGCCCTGGCTGGTGAAAGCGTGACACGACGGATCTTTGACGTGCCTCACGTGGGACCTGGCTGGAAGGAAGTGCTCAGGGACTGCTGCCCCATCCTCTGTCCCCTTCTGAGAGGGTGGTCCTCCTCCAGAGCTCTTTCCCAACCAAGGATGCCTAGTTCTTGGAGTATGGAAATACCAGGAAACAAATAATGTGACTTTTTTTGGAATCCAGATGTGCTGGGACACAGATTTGGCTCTCCTGTCAGAACTGAGATAACCTTGACTCAGTGCCTGAAAAATACTAAGGGGAAAAAAAAATCCGCCTCTGTTGTCCTCAGACTTAAATCTGACCTCCCTCGGGACATTATCGTCACCTGTGGATGACTGGGTGGGGCTTGGCTTGGCTTGGCTTGGCTTTAATGCCACGGTTAAGGGGCTGAATAAAAGGCCCTGAGATGCTTTAAAGGCAGGGGGGCCAGGAGGCAGACCCCAAACACTCATCTCAGGAGACACGGCTAAAAATCTGAGCTAGTGGTGAGACGTGCAAAGACCTGAGTGTTCCCTGAAGCCGGCTCGCTGGTCCACCTGGTGTCTTCCGCACGGACCTAGCAGGAAGCCGGGGTGAAATGCAGGCCTTAGGTTTGCACAAGTGCTACTTCCAGGCCCTGGAGAGGAGGAAGAATGCCCTGCAGGAGGGAGAAGGTGGTCAGAGCACATGCATTGGTGAGAATTCTTGGCTGGGTGTGCAGCTTGTCCTTCTGTACCTCACTCATGACCCAAGCAAAACTGTGAAAGAGACAAACTGTGAGCTGCATCTCCTTTCTCTCCACCCTCTTGGATGTGATCCACCCCCAGGGTCTCCAGGATCTTTCATTGCCCCCCAGCTCCTTGCTGGTTGGCCAGTGCCTTCCTGCTTCCAATACCCCCTTGCCCCACTCACTGACAGCCTATCAGAACTTACTTGCAGGTTACAGGGAACTTTCCTCCTCCCAACCTCCTGGGACGGGGGTGACTCTTTGATCTGAAAATACAAAATGCCAATAGCTAATTATAGCTTCATGTATTAGCTAAAATTCGAATGCGGAATCATGCTGTGGGTTTAAATCTGAGTTCTGCTCCTTCCCGGGGGTATGAGCAAGAGGCCTTTGCGGCTTCGGCCTCATTTATAAGATGGCAATAATATTGGCACTGACTTTATAGAATTGTTATAAGAATAAAATAAGATAAAGTAGAGCACTTAGCACAGTTCCTGGAAGAGAGCGAGGGCCAAATTACTTGCCTTGCTTCCAGAAATGTGTATTTTCATCCAGGTGCAAGCCATCCCAGAGAGAGATGGTCATTGATCCTTCTTTCAGAGACCTCTGGGGATAGGGTTTCCACAGGCTCCCCAGCGCACTCGCTTAATCGTCCCTGCAGCTTGGATATCTTTCCTTATGTCTGCCAAACCCTCTCTTACTGCCACTGAAGCCTTGTTAACCCATCTGTGGAGGACACGTGCTCAGCTTCCCCTTTGAGATTCTTTGACCCCATTCTCTCCAGGTTAAAAAGGTTTGGGTTCCTTATTGTTATGCCATAAAACCCACCATCTATTTCTGGGATCATTTAGTAATTTCTCTTTTTAGGAGTCAGAGTGAGGTTTTGATGGTATTCAGCTAGGTGCCTGGAAACATACAATTCATAAAAGAAGGCAAAATATGGCTCTCTCATAAGCTGGGCTTGTGTCTGTGCAACTCTAGGCCAGTGATTTTCAAAATGTGGTTGCTGGCCCAGCAGCATCAGCAGCACCTGGGAGCTGATTAGAAATGCAGATTCTAAGGTCCCACTCCAGACCTACTGAGTCAGACCCTCTGGTTGGGGCCCAGCTGTCTGGGTTTTCGCAAGTCCTCCGGTGATTCTGATGCTGTTAAAGTTAGGGGAGCACCATTCTGCAAAATGAGAGTGAAAAGAGTCGGAGAATGTGGCCAACACCTGAGTCCTGAGGGGGAGTCCCTTAGCTTCCTCCAAAGTGCAAACCCCAATCTCAGGTTTTCATCACCTTCTAACTGGCAGCAAAGGAGAAGCACCCCCACATGGCCCCTAGAAGACAAGGAGAGAGAGATTGTCAGGCTCCCTCCTGAGCTGGCCAAGACCTCAGCCGAATCCACGGACTGCTTCAGCAACTCTCAGAAGCAGAGAGAGAGCCACTAACTGCTAGCACCCCTGTCCCTGGTGAATGGTGAGCGTGACCCAGTCATTCAGTGTCTTAGGATCTGAACACCCAGATGAGCAGGTCCCAGGGAGGGAGGGGGGAAGGGAGGGAGTGCAAAGGCTTCCCCTGTGGGGAAAGAGCAGAGCAAACACATCTCTTCCATTTCAAGAAACTAGAGCTCTGTTGGTTTCTCCCCCTCTCACTTTACTGTGGGAAATAAAGTCCCTTTGTTGTTTTTAATTTATTTATTTTTGGTAGGGTGAACTAAAGTACCCTAAATTGTGTGTGTGTGGGAGGGGGGTTATGATGTGTGCTGGGAATTATTAAGCAATAGATGTAAAAATTTTCCCATATCAAAAGCTTGGGCGTTTTTCCAAGAGCAGAACTTTCCATAGCAAAACATCGTCTGTTTTCAAATTACTCTAGAGGTCAGAGGAAATCAGTGTGGAAGACAGTTCGGAGGCACCAGCAAGGGACCTGAACTGATACCCCAGGCCCAGGCCATCCCTCTCGCAGGCTCTCACCCGCCTGTGGGCAGTGCCCGAGCAGATTACTAATAAAATCCGCTAGTAAGCGCACTGTATTGCGTTCTTTGTCTTATTTTTCGTTCGAGTATAAGGCTAGAATTCTACTTTCCCTGGCCACATCAGGAATATTCAAAGTTTGGGATATTTACTGCTGAATGGTTGAGATCCCAAGTGTCTGGGCCCTGGATTTCAGCAATGAAAAATATTTTTAGCACATGAAGAGGTAAGTCATAAACGTCATATAAGAAAGTTTATGGATTTTATTATTGTCTTTTTTTTTTTTGGCAAAATTATGCCTTTTAAAATTCAATTGGCGATCGTCAGAGGCCATGTGCGGCAGGTCACCGGTTTCCATAGCACCGTGGGCTGGAGAGCTGCAGGGTAATTATTTCTCCTATTTTGTCACAGGAAGTGCTCATTCCAACACGACATCCTCTCAAACTCCGCAGCAGCCTAAGTGTTTCAAAATAGCTACAGTTTGAAGGACCTTTACGTAAATCTGCTCTCTTCTTAATGATCCCCTTCTTCCTGCCTGATTTTACTTCGACTCATTCCTGAGCATTCTGTGAAGGGGGCTGAGACACAGAGGATGTGCGGGGGATGGGGGTGAATTGATGTCCATTTTCTGTTTTTGAAAATGATTCAAAAGCACCGAACCCCAAACACGTCTCCACGGAAATGAGAGCCGTCCTTTCCCCGGGCACCAAGCAGCCAGGCAGGTGCCAGGGGCCCAGGGGATAAAGGCCAGAGAGCAGGAGGTCCCCGCTAACAGAACCCTGGGGCCTGCACCTTGCTCAGTCTGCAGCTGGGTGCACAGAACTGGGTGTCAGGCCCTGCAGGAAACGCCCGGATAGCACTGCCCTGTCCCTGCAGCGGGGACCTCCACTGGGTCTGCAGCAGACCCGGCATCTGCAGCCTTGCACTCTGCAAACCCCCAGCCTGGGTGGCGCCGGGAAACGCCGGGACTCAGGGGGGGCTCGTCCATCCTGGGAGGTAGTTTTTCCCCCAGCGTGGAGAGGAGGCCTGACCAGGGTGGGACAGGCTCTGAATTGCCTTTCGCTGGATTTGGGCTCAGGTAAGGGTCGCCAGCTGTGACTCACACTGAAGGGACCTGAGACGTCACCAAGTCCAGACTTAACATTTCACAGATGAAGAGCGAGCCCAGAGAGGAGGTGAGCCGGCTGAGAGTGGATTCAGCTCACTGTTGACTCAGAAGGAACTTGCATTTCGCATGTCTCCTTGCTGCGTTCCTCCCCCAGGAGGCTTCTAGAAGATCATCCATGTCATCCCAAACTGTTTCCCTCTGAAAGAGAAAAGCTGCAGCTCCTGAGGCACATGATCAGAGACAGGACAAAAGTCCCAAGCTCTTGTTCAGTGGTCAGATGAAAAGCCACAACTTTTTCCCGAATTTCTCTCGGTGAGGCTAAGAAACCCCAACAGGCCAGGGGATGTTCTGGAGTCATTTTAAATAGTTTCCAGGAAAAAGGAATGACCTTCTAAGCAGCAGAGTAGGAATTCAAAGTCCTGGTGATGGAGCCTCCCTCCCTTCTAGGTTCTGGGGACAACGAGGTCAGGCAGGCTCTGTTCCTAAGAGCCAAGAGTCTAGAGGCGCCTGGGTGGCTCAGTCGGTTAAGCATCTGCCTTCAGCTCAGGTCATGATCCCAGGGGCTTGGGATCGAGTCCCACATCCTGGTTGGGCTCCCTGCTCAGCAGGGAATCTGCTTCTCCCTTTCCCTCTGACCCTCTCCCTGCTCATGCTCTCTCTCTCTCTCGTGCTCTCTCAAATAAATAAATAAAATCTTAAAAAAAACCAAAAATCTGATTCTAGTGTGGGAGGCAAGGAAGGAGACCGGTGACACTCCGAGCAGGACAGCATGCCCAGCATTTGGGGCCCCGAGCTGGAGAGGCACCTTTCTTATCCCCCAAGGGTATCAGGTGCTCTGGATTCAGGCAAGACCTTCCAGGAGGCATGTGTGAGCTGGATAGACAGGAGTAAGGGAGAGCCATTCAAACCAGTAAAGAGACGCAACCAGTTGGAATTCAGGATATTTCCAAGGTTATCAGAAATTGGAAAAAGAATAATAAACACAGTCTCCGACTGACCCAGATAGGAACTTACTCTTAGCTTCTGGTACATGATATGCAGCCTACAAACTTCTCTCAAAGGCGAGCAGTCGACAAAAGGCTAGAGGAACTCACTACAGACTGGTGTTTTGATTTCAGAAATGGGATTAGTGGTGGGGATGGCAACACATTTCACATAGTTACACATAGGAAAGAACTCACCATGTAATAGTCATTGAATGGACAAATCACTTTTCTGGAACTTTTTTTTTTTTTTGCTAAAATGTCATTTGGGAATTTTGGTTGTTTTTGCTAAAAACTAGGGAAAAAAAGATAATATAAAAAGTAAAAATGACCTATAATCCCCGTACTGTATGGTGACTAACATAATATAATAAAAAATCATTTAAAAAAAAAAGACCTATAATCCCAATACCCAGACATCCCTACCGTTAACTAGTGGTGTTTTATAATTGAGGTCAGACAATTTGACTTCTGCTTTATTCATGTAGCAATACGCTATAAGCGTTTTCAAAGTAATTGCAAAAGTATCATGAGAATAATTTAAAGTCTGCATAATATCCTATAACCTATATAGCATTCCTTTGCTGCTGTACTTGTTGTTCTTTCTAAAACTTTGCTATTATAAATACCATTGGCATAAGATACTGAGGATGAAGTGTCAAGATATTGGCAACTTACTTTCAGACAGGCCAAAATGCTACCAGTAGTTGAATCCAGGTAGACAGAGTACAGGAGTTCGTTGTTTTTTCTTTCAAATTTTCTGTGTTTGAAATTTTTCATAATAAAACATTGTAAACAGTAGTACAGTGGTGAACACTTTTGTATACGATCTTTTTGGCCATTTCTCTGATCTGATCCTTTGATTTTTTTGTTTCTGATGGATTTTTAAAATAGAGCCATTGGGTCCCAAGTCGTGAATACCTTTAAAGACCCACCATACCTTCTCAAACAAACTGCCCTCTCAGAGGGTTGCACCAACAATGTGTGAAACTGTTCAACTCATTCCATCCATGCCATACTCCAATTATATGAATTTTTATTAATATCTGCTATTTTCATAGAAAAACAGTGTATCACTGGCTTGCTTTGGTTACTAATAAGTTGGAATGCTTTGCCTTATTTTCATTAGCTTTTTGTATTTCCTGAATCATAACCTTGACCCCTTTTTCCATCGAAAGCTAGTGTTGACTCATGTCGTTGAATGAATATTTTAAATTTAATGTTTATTTTTTCTGGGTAACTTAAATGTTAAATTTAACATTTAAGACTTAATTGTAATACGAACTCGTAGACGAACTCGTAGCTCCTGCCCTTCCCCCCACATCACCAGAGAATGCCTCTTGAAGAGGTTTCTTTGAAACTGGGCGATGGGCATGAAGGAGGGCACGTGATGTGATGAGCACTGGGTGTTATACGCAACTGAGGAATCCTTGAACACTACCTCTGAAACTAATGATGTACTGTGTGTTGGCTAATTGAATTTAAATTTAAAAAAATCTTTTTTGGCTAAAAAAAAAGCCATTTCTCCTAGTTTTCTCTAAGTAACATGCTTTATTTCTGCCTTTTTCAAATTTATAAAGCTATAATTTACACATAATAAAAACCACATATTTTAACTGTACTGTTAAATTTTAACTGTTCAATGAGGTTTTTTAATGGAGTAAAAAGCATAATATAAAATTTACCTTCTTAACCATTTTTAAGTACAGTTCAGTGGTGTTAACTGTGTTTACATCGCTGTGCAACAGATCTCTAGAACTTTTTCATCTTGCGAAACAAAGCTCTATACCCATTGAACAACTCTCCATCTCTCCCTCCCCCAACCCCACAGGCCCTGGCAACCACAATTCTACTTCTGCTTCTATGATTTTGACTAGATATCTCATATAAGTAGAATCATACAGTATTTGTCTTTTAGTAACTGGTTTATTTCACTTAGCATAATGTCCTCCAGGCTCATCTGTGCAGATGCAAATGGTAGAATTTCCTTCTTTTTTTAAGGCTACATAAAATTCTGATGTGTATATATATATATATATATATATATATATATATATATATATATATATATATCACATTTTCTTTATCCATTCATTCATTGGTGGATACTTGGTTTGTTTCCATGTCTTGGCTATTGTGAATAATGCTGCAATGAACATGGGTGTGCAAATATCTTTTCGAGATCCTGCTTTCAATTCTTTTGAATGTATACCCAGAAGTGGAATTGCTGGGTCATTTGTTAATTCAATTTTTAATTTTTTGAGGATCTTCATAATGTCTAAGTAATATGCCTTTACAAATATTTCTTACTTTTCTTCTTCCAATTTTGTAGATATTATCTACTAACTTCATACACTGGAAAATAAGCTTTATTATACTTCTCTCCCATCTCAATTTCCCCTTATTCCTGTCTCCCAAGTATATTTATATCCTAAGTTTTGGTCGAGTTATTATTTTGTGTTTATACTTTTATGACTATGCAAGTGTTGTTTATTTAATTTGTTCTCTTATAGAACTTCTTGGTTTTCCTGGAGTTGAGGATTGTGCTATTTTTTATTCCTTTAGTGCTTTTTTTTTTAAATTTATAACCAGATTCACTTACAGAACTGTAAAATTCCCCTCAATATGGTCAAGCACATCTTGACCTATGAATTAGTTTTCTTTTGGAGACGACTGCTGTTCTTTCCCTCCATCTCCTCTGGTTTCTTTCTAGGCAGAGCGATTGTCCTGAAACTAACTTCCACCAGCATGCTGATTATTCTCTTCATCTCTTTCCTGTGTTGGAGGAAAGCCTGGAGCCTCTGACTTAGCTCTCCTCAAGTCTGATGATCCTTGGCTGCCTATTCATATTTAAGAGTGGAAGCTGAATGTTTACAAAAGGATTGACGGTGAGAAGACAGATCATGTATCATACCCCAGGCACTATGGGGGCTTGAAAGGGAAATAAGACTCCAAAGGAAATAACTACAAACACAAAATGATAAATCTAGAACCGCCGATGTGACTGTAGTATGTATACAAGGGTGAGTAGTGGCACAAAGGAAGGAGTAATCAGCTGCTGTCGGGCAGCTTTCCTTTCTAAAATATACTAATAATGATAACAATAGTGGAAGTGACAGTATCTAACATTTGGTAAATGCCTGCCCTGTACAAGTACTATGAAATATCTAAGACCAAAACTTCCTTTGGTTTTACAGGGATGACTTTTTCTGAATTTTCTGAATAGTTTTATTACCTTGTGAAGAATGAGTCATATCAATAATATTTGAGGAATCAGCGCAGGTTGACAAGTGGTTTTTTGAATGTCTGGCTCTTCTTCAATCTGTATTCATCTTTTAAAATGAAACGAAGTTATAGCTTCATTAAAAGAAGTGGCCTGGGGGCGCC
Source organism: Ursus americanus (assembly GCF_024610735.1). Taxonomy (NCBI): domain Eukaryota; kingdom Metazoa; phylum Chordata; class Mammalia; order Carnivora; family Ursidae; genus Ursus; species Ursus americanus. The sequence continues at coordinate 40,779,165 of NC_142135.1, read as the reverse complement.
TGGGTGGTGCACCGTCGTTGGGGGTCCATTCAACTCTCGACTTTGGCTCAGGTCATGATCTCTGGGTGGTAAGATCAAGCCCCACATCAGACTCCCCACTGGGTGAGGAGCCTGCTTGGGATTCTCCCTCTCCCTCTCCCTCTGCCTGTCCCCCAACCCATGTGCTCCCTCTCTCTCAAAAAAAAAAAAAAAAAAGTGCCTTTGTGCAGGGCAATATGTATATCATTTGTGTACGAAGGGATGTATGATACATATTTTTGCATAAATTGCATGTTTGGCAAACACTTTTCCAGAAGGACAATAGAGCAATTCCCAGGAGGAATGGGATATGCATGTGTATGTAAGTTGGAGGAGAGTTTTAAAATAACTTTTCTGGGCATCTGATCAGTGTGAACTTTTAAACCAAGTACACTTATATTGCTCTTATAATCAAAAACTAATTAAAAATAAAATAATCGCCTCATGTAAACCTGTAATCATAATGGGATAATAGAAGAATGATTATAGTGGAAAACCCTCCACTAACGTACTTCTCCTCAGTGCTGTTTTCAGGACCCAAGGGCTCAGGCCGTCCAACAAGAGCAGTGGCAGAACGCTGCCTGGTCAGGGAGGGGCGTGAGAGGAGACGTGAGCAGACGCCACGAGCGCAGAATTTTGGAGAGTCTCCACGTATTGATCTGCCCGTCAGCTCTCGGCCCCTCACTGACTGCAGCCCACGGGCAGAGGCGTGTCTGCCGGTCAGAGCTTGAGTCTGTCCAATTCCGCCTGGCGGTCACCTCTCTCTCCCTTCCCTTCGGAGCAGTGCTCACAATCGGGACTCGAGCCAGGGCTAGTTCACTTGAGTGCTGGGGCTGGAAATGGGGTCAGGGATCAAAGAGGAATAAATCATAGACTGACCAGGCCAAAATGAACCAATCTGATGGCAAAACCAGTCACTCAAAGCAGGAAGTCAGGAGCAGGAAAACCAAGGTCCTGCTACATCTGTGAATGCAGAAACCCAAGCAAGTGTCGGCACCAAGGAGAAGCAACAAAAGCAACACCTCAGAAGGCGTCATGCACTTAATCGTTCCTACAACGCTATGACATTGATACCACTCTAACCCCCATTTTATAGACGCGGGCTCACAGAGATGCAGGGATTTCCCGTGTTGGCAGGTGTTGGAGAGAGGATTTAAATCCTAGTAGTTCAGCTCTGGAGCCAGAACTATGCTAATGACAGGGATAAAACACGACATTAACTATGTACTTGCCACCAGTAAACATGTGATTGTAAACTGCGGCTTGGAGAGAAGAAATGCAACCTCAAACGAAAATACTTGACCTACACTTCAGAGTTAGGTAAGCTTTCCTGGCGAAGAAAACTGGAACTGAGATCTAAATACTGAATTACTTAGATAAAAAGCTGGAGGGTGAGGAGTCACCAGAAGGGAGTTTCAGATAATGAGAATAGCGTGTGCAAAGGTCCTGTGGCAAAAGAGAAAAAGCCAAGTTTGAGGAAAGCCAACATAACAAGAGCTGACTGGTCTTGGGAACAGCGTGAGGCAGTGACAGAACATCTTGGAGGTTTGTGGAGATTGATTTAAACCTGGTAATTGCCTTTACACCTAGGATTTGGGGTAAGGAAGTACTCTGGCATGAAGGTGCCAGGCTTTTTGTGGGCATTTACTGCAGTCCTAAGTGCCAAAGTCAGGCACTACGCTTGCCCATGCACTGATATATGTTAGTTTTGTTCTTCCTCTCCCAGGCCCCCATTCTTCCCTCCTGCTACATTCCTGACTCTGTGGCTTAGACAGAAGTGTGCAACAATGCCCAGTTTGCACATACACCTGAGATGTGGTGGCCCTAGTTCCTCTGCCCTCTTTGTGAAAAAGCCTCCTGCCCCCTCCCCCCGCCACCCCAGCCCAGTGGAGAATGACTCACCATAGTGGAGAGGCAGACGGCTGAAGTGCGTTTGGCGAAGACCAATAGCACACGGTGCGGCAGAGTCTGTTGGCTTTCCCTACCCTGAGCTTTCAAAAGCAAATCAAATAAGAGATGAGCCAGGTGCCAGGGTCCATTGATCTGAGTCTGTGAGAATTGAGGTGGATGTCGGCTGTGTCCCCATTTGGCACTTCCCTTCTAGACTGTGCCAGGAAGGCGCTAGAGAATGCCTACCGGAGAGCTGATGGAAAGCTCGCTGTCTGGCTTGCACTCCCTTTGTTTATCTGGGTCTCTGCACAGTGGCGTGGCCTCCATCCACCAGAGACTTGCCATGCTCGGCTTGTTTGACTTTGGCATTTTAACTTGTTTTTCATTTCCACGAGTAAAAGAAGATTATTCACTTAATAATCAGAGGGCAATTGGTTATTCAAGAACATCCTGTAAGCAGCACCGGGATCAGTCCTTGACCCTGAGGAAGAAAGGGAACAGACATTCCTTCGAATGGTGGACATCCAGCTTAGGAACTGCAGTGAAAAGAAGGCTGTCAAAAGCAGTTTTGGAGGGTCCATCCAGAACGCCCTGGAAACTGCACTGGCTTTGCAGAGCTCGGGGTTGTTAAGAGCAGAGCTGTTTCTTTACCTGTATGGAATCCTAAATACTGCAAAATATACGAGGGCAAGACCACTAATCACCTAACGTGAGCCCAGCCCTGTTCTGGGTCTTGGGATCCCAGAAGGAGGGGCTCCCAAAGGAGTGGGGACAGACGTTGACAGTCGGTGACCTCAGGGATACCTCCAAAGACTCTAAAGGAGGATTGTACAAAACATGCTGAGAGCAGAGCAAAAGCCGGCCATGTTTGCCTGGAAAGGTCAGAGACAGCCACAGAAGTTGGCTATCCAGTCCTTACACCCCTCTTCTGGAGAGCCTTGTGTAAGTCTCCCACTTCAAAGAGAATTTGTTTACAACATATTATGATTTGGGGTTCCCTTCTCTACTTCTATAGCTGTCATCACTGCTATATGTCCTTGCCAGCCAGACATTTCTGACTGGGCTCCTGGCTTCATGTAATCACAATAACATTTATTGAGTTCTTACCAGGAGCCAACCAGGAGCCAGTAAGTCCTATATCATTCAATCTTTGAACAATCCCATGAGGCAGCTTTTATTCCCATCCCCATTTATAGATATGAAATCCAAGACTTGGAGGGATTAAGTAGAATGCCCGCAGTCCTGCAGTGAGAGGCACAGAGTTATAAAATGGGGAGTCTGATAGCAGAGACCTTGCTCTAAACCAAGAATCAGCACAGTCTCAGTAGTGGGCCAGATCTGGCCCACTACTTGTTTTTGTAAATAAAGTTTTATTGAAACATAGCCATGTGCTTTTTTTTTTTTAACTATTGTCTATAGCTGTTCTCATGCTGCAAAGGCAGAGTTGAGTAGTTGTGATAGAGACCTGATGGCCCACAAAGCCTAAAATGTTTACTTCCTGACTCTTTGCAGAAAAAGTGTGCTGAACCCTGCTCTCAATCACTACACTAAACACCCTACCTTTCAATTAAATCAAAGTTACCCAGAAGGCACACGCTGCCTTATTCATCCCTGCCAGCCCCTCAGCCTCCAACCTGGGAGAGTCCATTACTGATGGTTACACTTCAGTGGGCCTTAAAATGCTTGCTCAATTAAATGGATTTAACCTGTATTTAAGCAATCCTCAACCTGCTTCTAAAAATGTAAAACTTTGGGCAAAAATCATAGTTGTTGCAACCTTCATTAGGTGAGACAAATTCCGGAGGTCAAGACTGATGGTTCTAGCAGCATAACAAGGACAGCCCTAAATTAAAGTGTGTGCCACAGCTGCAGTAAGCTCTTTGTAAGATGCGTTATTCTGGGAGCAGCTCTGCTATAAGCTGTCCAGTTTAAAAAAAAAAAAAAGACAATATATCTTTCAGCATTTTAGAAACTGGAAAGTACACATAAGCAAAAACCTCAAGGAGACAAGAATAAATAAAGCCCATACTAAGTCTCTGGCATCTTGCAGGCAGCCCAGGGAAAAGAAGCCAAGGAGGCGGGATGGAGAGAGGGTGCCTTTCCTGCAATGGGGAGGGGATGTGGCCAGTCAGACCTGGAAAGGGTTGTCGTGTTGGAGGGTTGCCTCTGAACCAGGTGAGACTACACACCACAACCCTACCCAATGTCTCCCGTGGGGTTTGCTCAGTTTGGGGTCACCGGCATAGCAGGTGTGGGATGAAGAACATCCCATGGATATGGGAGGTCTGGGGTCAAGTCCCAGCTATCTTATCCCCTGGTCACTTCCTGACCCAGAAGCAGACACTAAGCAGGTAAGTCGTGAAGGTGTGTTGGGTATAGTGAGATGAGCACAGTCCTGGAGCCAGGTGGTCTCGAATTTAAATCCCCACCCTGCCTCCACTTCCAGTGCCTTATACAAGGGACTTCTATATTAGGCCAAAAGCTCTTTGAAGGCAAGGATTACCTGTCACTCACCCTGTAGTCCTAGTACCAAGGAAACAATAGGTGCTCAACACAGAATGAACGAATCGCTTTGAACCTCTGAGCTACTGTGGACATTAAATGAGAGAGATGTCAAGCCTAACTAAGCCTTTAGCAAGCTCTCAATAGGGAGTATAGCGGTGACAGTGGGAATGATGACAGAGGGAATGATGACAGTGATGTGAATCAGCTTTTTTCGTGCCTCAATTTCCTCGACCATAAAATGGAATAATAATAATTGATAGGATCACATTATAAAGAATTAAGGATAGAATGAATGCAAAAGCAGTTTCTTCCTCTCACAGAAGTTTTTGCCTCTTTTAGCTACATGACAATCACCTGTTTCCAATTGCTTTCTCAGCACACTAACTGGAAAATAGTAGGTGCTTAATAAGTGTATGCTAGGTTGATAGCTTTTGCAATAGAGAGTGGCATAATCAAGAAAAATGACGCTATACAGACATAACTTTCAATTTTCATTGTAGTGAACATTCCAGCAATGCTGTGAAGAATCTTTATAAAGAGAAAGCAAGTGGCTTAGAAATTACATATTTTATGCCAATGCATACATTTATTAATATTCTCCCATACTCGCCAGTTTCTGGGGGTTTTCCCAACTACAGAGTCAGCATTTTAGATCAGTGTGCTTTCCAGATATTGGTTCATATCTTTCCTGAAGTTGAAAATGATTTTGGTTTTTTTGTCCAGGATTCTTCCGTCTTCGATATCATTTGAATTACTTCACCTTTGTCACTAACATCTCCAAATGTGGTTAACCTCATAAATGAGTGCACTGGTCTTCCAGGTTGTCAATAGAGGTGGTTCCCTCACAGGCACCTGCTAAGCACCTCGAGGCAGCTAAGACATTGCCGCCCATCACCTTCTCCCCTCCAACGGGTCATCAGGTCCCATAACATTTTTAGCTGAACCGATTTTATGAGCAAACATTCCAAGAATCCGTATGAAACAAGATACAGCTAACTTACAGCAGTTGTAAATTTTGCTACAAAACAAAACAGTGAAGGTCCTCCCACCGACAGTAAAAGGTGGACATTTAGAGGACTAAGACTGTACCAGGCCCGTAGAAAATGGCAAGCACACTCAGGCCCGAGGAGACCAAGGCAGAGCTTCCAGCGTTGTTGTTGGTAGATCAGTCGACTGGGCGATGGCAATCAGTCAGACCAAAGTTCTGAATCTCTTTTTTCCCTAGGTGACAGGCAACGGCCTGCCAATTCCAGTTGCACCCTCTGCAGCTCCTGAAAGCACTTAACGCAAGTGTGTTAGAATAGCCGTCCTCCTGGGAGAACCTGGAGACCGCTCTCATTTGCAAGATAGCCATTGGCAGCAGTTAGGTACACTAGTAACAAGTTGATAGTAATTACTTACTTACCATCCATCCTGCACTGGACTGCAGCCCACCGATGTGTCGTAACGCTGTAAGAATCTTCAAGAAATGCTGAAATTGGATAGAATCGATAGGCACCCGGAGAGCTCAGCCCGCTGCCTGTCCGTGTCACCTGGAGGAGGGTGGATATGCATTTCCTCTAGGGAACTGGTTTGTCTGTTTGAACCCAGAGTGTGGGTTAAATTAATAGTTTTAAAAATCCATCTGCCTTGTATGTTATGCAACCCAGCCACAGTAGTGGGCTTGGTCTGCCTGCTTTTCAGTTGGGTTCTTAGGAACATCACACAAGACATGATAACAAGTGGGACAGAGTCATGAATTTAACCTACTCTATAACTTGAGTTTGTACCGAAAAAAAAAAAAAATCTTTAAATTGTATCAGTTAGCTCTTGTTATGTAACAGACCACCCCCAAAATTCAGTGGATTCGAAGAGCAAATATTTACTATTTCTCAAATATTTATTACTGGTCGAGTGGTTCTTCTCATCTGGGCTGGCTCCGTTGGCTTAGCTGGTCTGAGATAGCTTTCCCCGTGTCTGGGATCTCAGCTGGGAAGGCAAGGGTTGTGGGACAGCACGGGGTCTGTCAGAAGGAAACAAAGCCAGATGTGGTTAAAAGCGGTTCAACAGATTTTATTCAGTACCTACTGCGGTAGGGAAAAGAGCAGAGCTTTCAGTTTTGGTTTGCACAGGAGTGACTGGGCATATAAATGGGAAAAGGAGGGAGTCGGGAGGGGGAGCAAGCAGGGGCTAACGCAGAGTCAGGAAGGTGAAAAATTACCAAAAGCGGGTAGGAAGGGTGGTTCATGTAAATGCGGTTATGTGATTAGTGAGTCTGCTAACTGGGCTTAGAGAAGTTAGTCTCCTATCCTCCCACAGACTGCGAGACAGACGTCCTGTCCTTCCTGATGATTTCATTTTAATATATGTTTTTTAAAATTTTATTTATTTATCTGACAGAGAGAGAAAGCACACAAGCAGGCGGAGAGGCAGGCAGAGGGAGAGGGAGATGCAGGCTCTCCACTGAGCAGGGAGCCCAACTTGGGGACATGGGGCTCGATCCCAGGACCCTGGGATCATGACCAAGCAGAAGGCAGATGCTCAACCGACTGAGCCACCGAGGTGCCCCTGATGATTTCATTTTAAAAGAATGACTTTGGGGTCCTTGAGAAAGATACTCTAGAGTTGATGAGATATCTGTACATCGAAAGGGAGGGTGGAAGGATTCACAGTCAGCAGCTTCTTTAAATAAATGCTCTGAGAAAGGGAAGTCAGGGACCTATCTTCAGGTGTTGGCTGGAGCAAGGGCCTTGAAATTTCTAGAGAGGAACTCAAGAGAAACGGAGGCTGCTAGAAGCCATCCCAGTGTTTGGTCAAGCCACGCAGTGCAGAGGTTTGGACCGAGTCGGTTGTGCAGCGAGTTTTTGCGGTTCCCAGCTGTCTCTGCAGCCGGCATGTTAGCCTCCGACAGGCTCGTCTGGCTCGCTCACATGGTGTCGGAGGTCCCCGGAAGAAAGCGAAGATGGGCCCCCATACTCGGGCACATTTTAAGCTTCTGTTTGCTTCATGTTTGCTAACGTCACTTGGCCAAAGAAAGTCAGATGGCCAAGCCCAGACTCAAGGGGTGGAAAAAGAGATTTCTTCTCTAGATGGGAAGAGAAGCAAAGTCAGAAGGTAGGAGGGCATCCATACGGGGGTGGAAGGGGTCCTTGGCAGCCATCTTTGCAAACTATCTACCAAAGATTTTAGTCTAGCACCAGCCTGGGTTTTCCCCTAATTCCTATTCTTTAAGCAGAAGGAATAAAAAAAAAAAAAACAACAATCATATGACTATCTCACCTTAAGGCTTAGTGCATTCTGGTCGTTGAACAAGTGCATTTAGGTAGATCGAGTCTCCCTGGAGTCATAACGCTTACAGACAGCCTCACTCTTCCTAATCCGAAGACAGTATATGAGGGTGGGGACACGGCAGAGAAGAGGCACAGGATAGCTGCTGCAGTTAGTCTGTTTGGGTCTTGAACCAGCGGTCTCAGTGTGGTGGGAGTGGGGGTCTCATTCTCGCCCACGCCCTGCTTGCCAAGCCATGACCTGGCTGGGGCTGCAACAGCCTGGAGAAGGGACACCTCTTTCCTTTGTCTTCCCTCTGCCCACAAAGGCACCTTATTCTAATGCGCATGAAGGCACCACATAAGCTGGCAGAGGCCCAGGGTGTTCTCTACCTCCTCTAGTCCCTCGGGCGGCATCCCTTAATTAGCTGGTTACACCCTGCGCTCTTGGCTCTTGCGGCAGAAGCCCGCGGCTGGAGAACCCATGTGGTCACGACATGGCCTCTCACGGCTTGCTGGAATCCAGTAGCTCGCGCCGGCCAGATCCGTCCCCTTCATCTCTTACATCGTTGAAGACCTCACTGGGTCTGGCTGTGATCCCCCATTAGAACCTTCTGGGGCAGCTGCTCAAGGAAGTGATTCTGGGTAGTATTCTTGGACGAGCTCTCTTGACCCTGCTGCAGGACCAGTCTCTCCTACACTTCTGGGTCCCATCTAAGTCAGCGCAGAACCACGAAATGTGATCGGACCCTGCTGCAGGACCAGTCTCTCCTACACTTCTGGGTCCCATCTAAGCCAGCGCAGAACCACGAAATGTGATCGGACCCTGCTGCAGGACCAGTCTCTCCTACACTTCTGGGTCCCATCTAAGCCAGCGCAGAACCACTAAATGTGCTCGGTGCCTCTAAGTCCATGGGGCTGCTCCTCAGACTACTCAGGGCAGGCCCCTGTGGGTGGGCTCTTCCCAGAATCCCTTAAAAGCAAGTATTCCTTTCTTGGGCACTCCCCTCTTTTTATCTTACACCCTAGCCTGCAGCTCAGCCAGCGGCAATCAGGGACACACATTTCTCTCATTTTCCGCCTTCTTCCTACAATCTCTGGGCCTGGAAATAGGCAAGGCTTCCCCACATCATATCCTCCTTGCTCTGTGTTCCATCTAAGTCTTAATGGTAGGCAGGGCAATGCCCTCTACTCTGTAGACAGGGATATCTGCTTAGTGCATTTTAGGTGCTAAAAGAGGAGACAACAAACTGAGGGTTTTAGTGGGGAGGGGGGTGGGGGAATGGGATAGGCCGGTGATGGGTATTAAGGAGGGCACATACTGCACGGAGCACTGGGTGTTATACGCAAACAATGAATCATGGAACACTACATCAAAAACTAATGATGTACTACTGTATGGTCACTAACATATCATAATAAAAAAATAAAAATAAAAAATAAAATAAAATAAATAAAATTTAAAAAAATGAAAGAAGAGACAAATTCCCAGATACGGAAAATGATTTCTCAAGACAGTAGTATGGTTTGTAAGACTGCTGTCTTATTGTGTAATTGTACTTTGCATGGTGGAAGCCGACTGTGATCTTCCTCCTGGGTTAATCACCACCACCCTCTCTCCTGGGACACGGATGGGGGACTGGAGGACTGCTTCCATAAGCCAGGTCCAGCATCATCTGCATCACCTACAAAAGTGTAAAAATGAAAATTTGCAGGGACCGCCCCAGTCTGATTGAATCAGAATCTTTGGGGATAGGGCCCAGGAATCTATGTTTTAACACTGCTTCTGGGAAATTCTGATGCCCACTAAAGTTTGAGAACACTGGGCTAGCATATAAGGCTTGTACTACACTCAAAAATGCAAATGAGAAAAATGCATTAATCACGCAAATTAGGAGAGGTTGGCAACTCTTGTCACTGCATGACACCACAGCTCACCATCATTCCCTAACTGCAGGCTTATCGTTCCATTCAAATGGAAGGAGCATCTCACCGGAAAGCCAGGTCCTCAGAACCCCGGGCCCTCCTGTGGTCACTCAGTGCGTGTCCTGGGCAAGTCGCATAACCTTTCCAAATCCTGTTTCTGCACCTAGGAAACGAGCATTCGGAGGAGATCATCTCCAGATTTCCTCCCAGCCTCTCACCCCATGATTCCGATCACTCTTTATAGTCTGACTAAACAATGCGACAGCTCTCCAAATGTGACTGCTCCTTTTTAGTGCTGATTACAAAAATATGAGGCTAAAGTTGTTGACTGACTTCCATTCTGGTTGGTACCTCTGGACAACACAAGAGAGCATGAGAGGTTGATACCACGGGAGCGGAATCAGCCCTGCTGTCTCCACCATTGACCGTGGAACAGTTTGCCGGAGGGCTGAAACTGACCAAGGGCTGTAACACTCAGAAGTCAAGTCGGACCACCAACTTCTCAGCATTTTCAATCCAGTGACTGTGATACAAATAAAAAAAAAAAAGCTTTATTCTCTATCTACCTGCTCACCCTCATTGTTCTTTCACGATTGGAGTTAGGGAAATAACTGTTTTGAATTAAGTGGTCAACCTATATGCCAGTAAGGGCTGCTCATCTCTGCTCCCAGACTCAGAAGTCCTTAAACCTTTACGCATTTCCAGCCTATGTTTTATCCAAACCATGCCACTCTCTGGGCTGCCGAAAGATCCTCAAAGACCTGAGAATGAAATATGTTTCTCGATAAGAATAGTGCACTCCCCTCACCCGAAGACGTCCCATCCCAGTCTCTGGAACCTATAAATGTGTTACCTCACACGCAAAAGAGACTTTGCAGGTATGATTAAATCAAGGATTTTGAGGCGGGAGACTATCCTGGATGATCTGGGTGGGCCCAGTGTAATCACAAGGGTTCTTCCAAGTGAAAGAGGGAGGCAGGAGAGTCAGAGGACACAGGAGGGTGGAAGCAGAGTCAGAGGTCAGAGCAACATAGAGCTCAGAGAAGGAATGCCAGAAGCCTCTGGAAGCAGCAAGCAGCAAGGAAATAAAGTCTCCCCTCGACCCTCCAGAAGAATATCTTAAAATTTAAGACTTCTGGCCTCCAGAACTATGAGATAATACATTTGTGTTGTTTGAAGGCACTAAGTTTAGAGTAACAGTAGGAAACTAACATAGTTGCCTCAACTCATTCTTTGTTGAGTGCTGACTATGCCTCAGTGTCCTGTGCTCACTTTAGAGGCATTATTCCTTTTCATCCTTAACAAGTTGTCATAGTTGTCCCAAGTCAACAATTAATTGTGCAGTCTGACCCAGGATCTGACGCAGGACCGTTTACACGATTATCTGCTGACGAAAATAAATGTGTTTTGATGAGGGTGGCAATCTTATGTTTTTTATTACTTTAAAGATAGTTTGGTGAATAACTAAAAGTGATTCCATCATAACATCTGCCATAGCACACAGAGAACAGAACACTTCCTAGATATTCAACATCCTCCATCCACAGTAATCAAAGAGCAAAATGAAATGCAAATTTGTCAAGGAAGGGCCACTTCTCTCTGGCTGACATAATTAAGTGGATAATTTTCTTATTATAAGTGGAGCTGGGGATTTGTTCATTCTCATTGAGATTATAGATGGAGCCTCCTTTCAGTTTGGTGCTTTAAAGATTCTCATGCTCTCCTCATGGAAAATTCCAGATCATTTGCAATGAGGATCACTATAGTGCTGCTTGTTAGTGACCGTCCACTCAAGAAATGTACCACTTCTCGATAATTGATTCCACATGGCAAATGCAATAAACAAAGGATCGTTCTCTCCCTTCTGTGTAATGGTCTCCCTCAGGATAAAACTGATATAGGAAAAGGAGGTCAGACATAATCCAGTGGATTTCAATTATTCAGAGAGAAGATTATGCTCCCACGATTATTCATTTGCCCTCTTATCCTTCTATTTCTGTCCTACAGAATCCCATGTGGGAGCGGGACAGGGGTTGTGGGTAATCAGGCCTTATCCAGTGCTTACGGAGCCCGTGTGCAGAAAAGCCCCAGGCCCGGGGGTGCTGCTGTCTCAGACCTGGGTGGTGCTTTTAAGCAACCCTAGTGGGCTTTGAGCCCCCACAGCAAACTGGATCCTGGTAGGTCTTTAAAAGGGGGTCCAGCCTGCCAGGAGTTAATCCTGCACCCAGATGCTGCAGTTCCATTTGGGACGACTAGAGAGCAGCAGAGAGTCGGCTGTCTTTCAGACGGCTGGGAGGTGAAGGACACGACCTAAGGAGCAGGGAGTTGCAGGCCAAGGTGGCAAGGTCAAAAAGGTGGCGATGACAAACAGGCCAAATATGACACAATGAAAACACAGGAAAAGAGTCCAGGGCAGTGACTGAAATATCACTGGGAGGAAATTTCAGAGTCCAGAGCAAAAGCCTCCAAGCTAAGAGAAGCCAGAATGGCCATGTAGAGAGAGGATGAGACCCATCAGCCAGAGGGAGACCCAGGCCGGAGATAACGAGCTAATTCTTATCCCCGAGGATGGGCAGTGCGCTCGAGGGGAGGGTGTCGGGGTAACCCAGCTGTAAGAGCATGTCCAGTTCCTCACATGGCCTCGGTCTCTGAACTGATCCCTCCGTGTTGTCCCCGACGGTCAGCTCTGATCCCCCCGCCCGCTCATCTAGTTCGCCACAAGAAGCCTGAAGACGAGCGAGGCAAAGCTCTCGAGCAGAGCTGAGGCCGAGGTTCCCACTGGGACGGAGGCTGTTGGGCCAGCCAGCGCCAGGCGCAGGTACCAACACGAGGACTGTCTCTGGGGTCCAGAGGAGAGGAGAGAGCTCCAGGGACACTGTGGCTCTGCTGTTCGGGAAAGTGGCGCGGGGGCTCACAGCACACACTTGGCAGGCCGGGACGAGGCTCACAAGATACATCTCCTGCGTCCAGGTGTGGCGGGATCCAGGGAACTGGGTTCTGAAGCCCTCAGTCACAGGGGTGTGGCCTCGGTGGCAACGGCCTTCTGCATGTCCTTAAAGGGAAGATGATCATTCTCGTGCCAGCAGCTCTAGCAAACACCATCTCCTGCTTTCTTTCCCACCCCCTCAACGGCCTAGGAATATTGTGTCAAGCAAGGGAACATGATCTTACACCCTGCGTCATAGAACAAGAAAGAAATCCGAGGAAGGCATCACCTCTAAGTATTACTGCCGGGAAGTCTCCTTACAAATGACAACAAATGATTTCAGTGACAAGATAAAGTCTGTTCAAGGAGAGAGCCCTCTGAAGAACAGCGGCCGGAAGTGCGTCTCCACGGCGGGCACCTCCCTCCCACGTCCAACGACATCACACAGAGGACTGACAGTAAACAGGCCTGAGGGTCCCTGTCAGTACCCGCCCTGCCACCGCAGAGCAGAGCGCGCAGCTCGGACTGTCGGCAGGAAAAGCTACATCAAATGTTTATCTAACGTTTTTGTGTAGCTTTTCAGGGACAATCAGGACCTGTACACAGAACCTCAGAGCTCCTAACCAATTACGTGGATGCAGCAAGAAGAAAGGCATTGGCTCAGGGGACAAAGTTACCAAAGCAATTCTTTGATATTCTATTAGGAAAACAGCCATTACATATATATATATATATATATATATATATATATTTTTTTTTTTTTTTAGTTTTTTTGTTTTTTTTGTTTTTTCAACCAGGTGTTGAATGCCTGTTTTGGTTTGAAGTTATGAGAATATGCGGCACCTACCAAATTCACCTTGCTTTACTTAAGCAGGAAGTAGTTTTACCCACAAGTGGAGTGCTGTGCTGGTCTGTATGAGTTCTAGGACTGTATTTGCAGACATGGGAAAACACTTAGTTCAATATTATTAAATGCAAAAAAGCAAATTACAAAATAGTTTGCATTGTAGGAGTCCTTTGTAGGAAAAGACAAAAAGATTTAGAAGGCTATGAACTGGTCTATTAATTAGGCAGGTAGGACGGCTTTTCTTGTTTTCTTCCTTTTACTCGATGACTTCTTATTGTTATAAAATGACTCCATATCCTTTTGTAAAGTTGACAAAAATAATCATTTTTTTTAAATAGTCATAGCGTCAGGGAAAGGACCACTGTTACAGAATTTTCTGGAGTCGTGCTATAGTCCAACATTGCCTCACAGACCAAGTCTCAACTATTAGCAGGCACTTATAAAAAAAATTATTTCTGGAATAGCAGGAATACTTCTTGTAATAATCCAGAAGCTCAAGGATCCCTGAGAAGCATTCGAGAGAGAGCACATGTTTTGAAAGTCAGACGGGAAGCATGCACTCTGAGAAATGTCAACAAGTTGGCACAGGGGAACACCTAGAAGCCACCAGCCCTGCCTGTTTCCTGTCACTCTCTGGATCAACAGTGACTAGGTCCCCAGGACGTGCCCTCAGAGAGTGGCTTCATTTTTGGTCTGCTCCTGATTCACTGTGCAGTTCACTCTCATTGTTCTTAGGAGCCTCTTACGAGACCAGGACACCGGAAGTGGAGACCAAAGCGGTAGCAGAGGGGGTGGGGCTGGCGGCAACAGGGCCTCAGGTGGACTGAGCATCTCACCGTGCTAGGCCAGGCCCTGGACCAGGTTCCTCTCCTTGTAAATGTTACTGGGTTTCATCCTTTTGTGATCCATGTGGAGCCAACGGGCTTTTGCTTCCCCATTCTATACTCAGAGAACCCTAGAGATGGAATTTTAAAATTGTAATGTATTAAACTCCTTGTAAACTGCTGAATGGACAATCCTCGAAGTATCTCAGAGGCGGTACGAGTAGCTGCCTTACACGGATGTTGGGAATATCAACTATTTAAAATAAAGCATTTAGCGTAGCGCCTGACATATAAGTCATATTATCATAAATGCTAGCTGCTGTTAAACATTATTTTAAAAGACAACTTAGGTGTTACAAACTTTATTTAATACCTCAAGAGGCAGTCAGTTCCCAAGGGTTCAGAGAACTGCAAGATGGGGCGGAAAGCAGGAAGCTTTTATAGGATAAAGAATAAGGAACGAGAAGGAGAAAAGTAGAAAATGAAGGAACAAGGAACTAAGGATAGAGCCCCGAGTTGGCCTGGCGTTCAGGGGTTGTCCAACCAGATGTATGTGCTGAGTTTCTGGTCAAGCAGATCATTGACAAGGACTCAGAAATTATCTAAGTTTTGGTTTGCTGATGCAGGACCCTGGGGCGGGAGTGGCTCCATCTCCAGCCTAGAAATTTATTTCAACACTGCTACGAGTGTCTAACTCAATTTTTTCTTTTTTTTTTTTAAACACAAAATGAATTTGCTTGTATTCTAAATCCCGCTTATTTTGAAGAGTTAAAATGTTAGTTTGATGGACTCTCGTCCTATGGAAACAGAGAAAAAGAAAATTCTCAATCATCAAAGAGATGATCGAACATCTCAGTCATGCTTAATTTGAGTCCCCAGGCATAGATTCCTTTCCGTTTCAAACTGATCACCCTACCTGATTTCATCCAGGGCTCAGAAGTTTGGAGCGTCCTTGCAATGCTACCTGGCTCTTCCAATCTTAAAGCGGGGTCTTTGTGTGCTAGGAATGCAGAAGGTTCAGTCTTACTGCTTTATTCCTTTCAACTTCCATTAGTGTCTTTCTTCCTTTTGAGATCCTGTAGTTGTAACCTACTTGGATTTCGGATGGGTTAGCCCAGGGAAGTTTGCTCCAGAAGAAGACTGTTGTTGATGTTTGCTTTCTCCTACCTGCTGAATGATACAGGAATGAAACTTCTAAAGAAAACCAGGGACGTCTATAAATAAGAAGACTGAGCAATTACCAGAAGTGGCATTCCATTACAAAGAGGACTCCAAATGACAGCTTATGCAAGTGATGGATATGGCTTTTGTTGCGGAGGTCTCTTGGGAGAAAAACCCGCACCAATCTCAATCCTTGTGGTTCAGCCATCCGTGACCAGGGCCTGTCCAGAGTTCTACACTCCCCTGGTCACAGTTATTATAACTCAAGCAGGGTAAATCAGAGCACAGTGGACTTTTTCTGGAACTAGTAACAAAAGAAGCACTCCTTTCTTTTTTCATTAGGATCACTAACTGTGAGAATTATATAAGCCTAGAGCTGCCGATGGCTCTCTTTGCCTTTACAAGGAGAGGTGGGGGAAACATACCCAAGAATGAAGCTAACCCGGAACTGAGAAATGGAAAGACAGTTCCCTGAGAGAAACTTATGGGCCCCCAGGTCTAGCCCTACAGAAACAACCTCTGTCTCAATCTTCATAGTTATATGAGCCCATGAAAGTAAGTCTGAACTAGTTTCTGTTGCTTGACAACCGAAGGAGACCTAATTACGACAAAGTTTATTCAGTAATATTTATTGATATCTGCCTTTGTGCCAGGCATTGTGCTGGCTTCTATCTTGAGAAACTTCCATTCTACTTTGAGGCAAATGAAACAAAAAGTCATCAACAGGAGTGAGTCAGCCTCCAAGAGCCCATGGAACACAGAAATACTGCTTGACCTAAACCCTGGATATTCAGTGAATCTTGAAATGTCAAAGACATACTTCCCATGACACACTATCATGTTACTTGGTTTAACCAAAAAAAGAAAATCACATCTGAGGCATTGCTGTTGCCACTGCAGAGCTTTTCCCTCAGTGCGCCGTAGTGTGTGGTCCTTTTAAAACTTCTCAGCTATGCTGGCTCCATCCCCTTGGATATGGAGTTCTCTAGGAAGCCATCTGGATTAGCTTCCTGGGGCTGCTGCAACAGAACAGCACAAACTGGGTGACTTGAGACAACAGAATTTAATCTCTCACAGTTCTGAAGGCTAGAAGTCAGAAATCAAGGTGTCTGTAGGGCCATGTTCCCTCTGAAAGCTCCAGGGAAGTATCCTTCCTTGCCTCTTCTTAGCTTTCGGTGGGTCCCAGGAATCCTTGGTGTTCCTTGGCCTGCAGCCGCATCTCTCCAGCCTCCATCTTCACATGGTCTTCCTTCCCCCCATGTGCTTCTGGGTCTTCACATGGCCTTCTTTTGACATACCCACCATTGGATTTAGGGCCCACTTTAAATTGATATGAACTCACCTTAACTAATTATATCCTCAAAGACCCTGTTTCCAAATAAAGTCATATTCTGAGGTTCCAGGTGGACATGAACTTTAAGGGGACACTATTCAACCGAGGATACCATCCTACAAAAGCCCTCTGTGGAACCAAACTTTCAGATATAATGGCACAAGGAAAAATCCCTTCTGGTGAGATTATTTCTCTACATGTCACAGAAATTAAAGGTAAAGCTTCTAATAGAAATTCTATGCTTTTGGAGTGAACCAAGAACTCTCACAAACTGGGCCAGCAGAAACTAAGAAATATAAACTCTATTACATCTGCATTTATATTTAGTCAAACTAGTTTCTGCTCAATCAACAAATAGTTCCGTTTGCAGACTGTGGGAGAGAAAGGAGAATCCTGAGAGAGATTTTCATTCAACATAATTATTCACCATACAAAATGGAACCCCAATGGAATACCACTATACATCAAACAGAATGACTAAAACCAAAAAGAATGACAACACCAAGAGCTGGCAAGAATGGGGAACAAACAGAACTCTCAGTTGCTACTGGGGGGAGTGTGTAATGGTACAGCCACTTGGGAAAACTGATTCGTGGTATATACAAAGTTAAACGTATGCTTACCCAACGTTGCCAGCATGTCTACCCTACGCATGCTCCTCTGAGGAATGAATGTGTACATCACAAAAGGACTTCTCCAAGACTTTTCATTGTGGCTTAAACTAGAAATGACTCCAAAGTTTATCAACAGGAGAAGGGTATATAAATTGTGATATATTAGTGTAATAGAATATTATATACTAGTAAGAAAAAAAAGCTAAAGACATAGAAAGATATGAATGAACCTCAAAAACACTTACATTGAGTAGAAAAAAAAAGCCAGACGTAAGAGAGTATACGTACCCTGAACTCCGCATGAAGTTCAAGAACAGGCAAAATTAATCTATAATGATACAAAATAGAAATATTGACTCGGAAGTGACATTAAAGAACTTCCTGGAGTGGTGGAAGTGATCTATATCTTAACCTGGGCAGTAGATATGTGGGTGTATGTGCACATAAAAATTTCCATCAACCTATGTACTTAAGATTGGTGTATGTTTATATAGGTAAGTAATACTTCAAAAATTATAACACTAATAGTGAAAGATATGGTTCCTGCCCTCTTGGAGCTTTGTGATGGGCAGCGGAGATGAACATTAACAAATTAAAGACTCAAACACATCATTAAAATTATTATAAATGTTATGTTGAAAAAGTGTACTTTGAGAAAGAGTGATAGAATACAATTTGGATTGAGGATTTATTTTCCAAATAACTTCCTACGTCACTATTTCTGCCTCAGATCTCTCTTGTGATCTCAGATAGTGTCCGTTATCTGCAGGCGTAGGAAGTAGTTGAAATCCAACTGACCCCAGCCTGTTTATTGGACCCCAGGAACCCTGGATCCGAACACACAATCATTTCCAATAGTGAGTCAGCATTTCATTCCAGAAAATTTAAGAAACTTGCAAATAAGAATCTCATACGAGTTGTCACTGGCACATCTTTCCTTGAGCCAAGGTGAGACAAGAGGGAAAGGTCACTTGACTGAGGGCTGCTAATGTGGACCTTTGGAGAGAACTGAATGAAATGATATACAGTATTCTCTTATCAAACATGCTCATCTACACGCAACAAAAATATTAATTTTCACTGAATTATTCATGGAGCAATATCTCAAGACATAACTACTTACAAGAGTGTTTATAGTGGAGGGAATGAAGTGGTCACTGACTTACCTAATAGGAAGTTATTGTTTATTAATTACATTAAATGCTTAAAGAAATGAAAAGCATTACAGAATTGAAATTTAAAAAAAAAGAAAACCCTCCTTGGTACGCCTGGGTGGCTCAGTCGGTTAAGCGTCTGCCTTTGGCTCAGGTCATGATCCCAGGGCTCTGGAATAGAGTCACATGAGGCTCCTTGCTCAGTGGGGAGCCTGCTTCTCCCTCTGCCTGCTGCTCCCCCTGCTTGTGCTTTTTCTCTCTCTGACAAATAAATAAATAAATAAATAAATAAATAAATAAATAAATAAACAAACTCTTTAAAAAAATTTTTTTAAATTAAAAAAAATTTAAAAATACCTCCCCAGGGCACCTGGCTGGCTCAATGGGTTGAGCCTCTGACTCTTGATTTCAGCTCAGGTCTTGATCTCAGGGTTGTGGGATCAGCCCATGTCAGACTCCCACTCAGCAGGGAGTCTGCTTCTCTCCCTTTCTTTCTCCCTCTGTCCCTCCCCATGCTTGCTCTCTCTCTCTTTCTCTCTTAAATAAATAAATAAATAAATAAATAAATAAATAAATCTTTAAAAAATACCTCCTCATAAAAGGTATATGAAAAAAGAAACTAAAAATCTAAAACTTGAGAAGGTCATATCCTTGTAAAGGGTTTGGTTAAAAGAAAAGGAAACTTAAAGTATCAGATAAAAAGTCCCAGCAGATGGGAGCTTTGGAAAATCTTGTAGGCAGGACAGATGAAGTTTGTCTAAAAGAAAGGACCTAATCCAAAAATGCTAGTCTGATTACTAATGTCTGGGGTGGAAGCAGTAGTGAACCTCGATCAAAAGTCTATTAACAGCTAATTCAGCATCTCATAATCTCAGCTGTTCTAAGGCGTCCCTCTGCCTCTTGGGTCTGATGAGTAAATGCTGTGAATTTATCAGTTCAGTATAATACATTTTCAGTGTTTGCTTTAGAAATGGCTGATGTCTTGTTTTAATTTTGTGAAATTTCTGTAGTTTTGTGAAATTTTTTAGAATATTGAAAAGATTGGATAATTGGAATACACATACGTGTGTACATATATGTCTAAGAATATTGATTGAGTTAAAAACATTCACTAGCTACATCGAAGTGAACACCCAAGGGGAAGCTAATGAATCCATCACAAGGAATTTTGGGGCCAAGAAAGATGTGTTCTGGGCGCTGCTTTGCCTCTAAGATACGGCTCTTTTTTCCCTACAGGTGTGAGGGGTTGCTCTTAACCATAGAGTTAGGTAAGCAAGAGGATCCCTGCCCCTACAGCCCATACTCCTGGCTAGTGTTACACAAGGTCAGAACACTGATGAGGATGTGTGTCACCATGGTGATCAACTTCAAAGGCCACAGAGACCTGCCCATGAGAGGAAACAACATCTCACTGGAATTTCTGTTGGTTGGTTGGTAGGTGTTGTTACATTTCAGAAGGAAGCAACAAATTTCTGAATATCTCTTCTCTGTCACCTGATACCTCTGTACTCACTAGAATACCGTCTATGTAATTAGAATGAAACGTCCAATTACTAAGGTTGGTTGCACCTACATTTTTTCTATTTATTATGTGTGCAATTACTGTATTGTTGTCTTAGGAATAGATAAATATGGCAGAACTAAACAACGGTACAACTAACACCTTCTTTCAGACTTCCCTTGAGCTCACCGGCTCTCACATCTCGAAAGTGTGCTTTCATTTTTCCTTTTTAAAGGTTTTGTTATTTTATTTGAGAGAGAGAGCACAAGCAGGGGGAACAGCAGAGGGACAGGGAGAAGCAGACTCCCCAGTGAGCAGGGAGCCCGACATGGGGCTCGATCTCAGGACCCCGAGATCATGACCCAAGCAGAAGGCAGATGCTTAACTGACTGAGCCACCCAGGCGCCCCGAGTGTACTTTCATTTTAATAAACTTCTCTGCTTCCACCGTTCATCCACTGTGTCTGGTCTGTCCTCGAATTCTCTCTTGCATCGAGACCAGGAGCCTCCAGTGACATCCCTGGGATGGGCTGGTGGAGGTCTCAGGGCCCAGGGTCTCCCCAGTTCACCCGGCAACAAACTGACTCTGTATAATCCAAGGCTGTTCAACAACGATTTCCTTAAGATGAGTTTTGAGCTGTGTCTTGAAGGATGGGTAGAAAAAAATGGTCGGCAAAGAGAAAGCAAAGACAGGTGGAGAGAATAGCACAAGGAGAAAATGAGACCAGAGAGAAGAGTGAAGGAATCTACTGTGGGGAATAAGAGGACCCCCATCGGGGAGGTATTATGGGATGCTGTTTTCCTTTACCCCCAACTGGGAAACATGAGGAACGTGTCTTAAGAGCAGGCATTTGAGCCAGATGGCCTTGTAAAAAATAACCCAT
This sequence comes from Ursus americanus, assembly GCF_024610735.1. Classification (NCBI taxonomy): domain Eukaryota; kingdom Metazoa; phylum Chordata; class Mammalia; order Carnivora; family Ursidae; genus Ursus; species Ursus americanus. The sequence continues at coordinate 40,758,338 of NC_142135.1, read as the reverse complement.
TCTATGCTTTGGAATGTTCTAAAGTGGAAACCCATACCCAAGAATGGATTATGAAAAACAGTATGTTGCTATTTTTAGAAGCAACCGCCCTCTTTCTCTGAGTAATAAGCCTAATGCTCAGACTTATGACTCAAGAACTACAGGCAAATGAAAACTATATCAGATTAATATTTTCAAAATATTGTTCTTACTGCCTTCGCAGTTCTGCTCAGGATAACTCTGCCAAAAAAGACATTGTGAATCATGAGCACACGGTTTCATTTGCTGGATTTAGCAAAGAAAGAGGAGTGCGGGCCTTGGGGGTGGTGATGAAGGCAGAGAGCTCGCCAGCTGCTGGGCCAAGCTCTTGCAGCGACAGAACGACCTCTGAGGGCCGCTGCCAGGCCCTCTGCTCCCCAAACACAGCAAGCACAGCGAGAGGGCTCTGGAGCTGCTTCAAGGACGCCTGTGCCCAACGAAGGTCCTGAGGAGACTTCCGGATGGTTATGGTGGAGGGTTTTTGTCCCCTCTGTTGAAGTCTTGTCCCACAATGCTGCTTGGTACCCGAAATTGCCACATTTTTGGACTGTCCATAGGATCACACATCTGGATCTTGAAGCAGCCAGATCCAGAATAAAGAGTTTGATGGGAGAAGGAAAAATGAGAGCAGTAATGCTAATGGGCACCATTAATTAAGCGCTCACTACCTGTGTTATTGTGATACAGTAAAAAATACGTATTTGGTCTTTGTTCCTTTCCTGGCAGAGCTCCTAAAACCCTTGTAATTTCCTAAGTGGTAAGTGCTATAAAGGCTAGAGGGGAATCTTTTGTTATGTATAACAAGCCCCTTTCAACCACGTCTGAGTTTATGTAAATGAAGTGATTTTTGGAAAGCCCAAGAGGAGGGGGGGCTGGTTGCCGAGGAAACCAACCTTGTGATTAGAGTGTTGGAACTTTGAGCCCCACACAATCCCCCACTTCCCAGAAGGGGAGAGGAGCTGGAGATTGAGTTTAATCACCAATGGCCAATGATTTCATCAATCCTGACTATGTCATGAAGCCTCTGTTAAAATCCCTAAAGTACAGGGTTCAGAGAGCTTCTAGTTTGCTGAACATGGAGGTGCTGGGAGGGTGGTGAGCCCTCATACTTTCCCCTGTGCCTCCCTTCCATCTGGCTGTTCCTGAGTTGTATCCTTTTATAATAAGCCAGTAATCTAGTAAGTAAACTGTTTTCCTGAGTTCACTGAGTCACTCTAGCAAATTATTAAACCTGAGAAGGCCAGCATGAGAACCTCAGATTTAGATCCCAGAGGCACAGAGGATAACCTGCGCTGGTGATTGGCCTTCAAAGTGGGGGTTGGGGACAGTCTTGTGGGACTGAACCCTCAACCTGTGAGATCTGATGCTGTCTGCAAGTAGATAGTGCCAATAGATTGGAATTGAGTTAAATTTTTAGGACACCCAATTGTTGTCCACTAAGAATTAGAGAATTGCTTGGTATGGGGGGTAGGAACCACACCCCCCACACTTGGAGTAGAGAAGTATTCAGTGAGTAGTGAATAAAGGGAACAAGTGTTTTCCCTTTCATGACCGTATTTCCTTTAACCCTCACATAACCCTGATGGGCTGATGGAATCCTGGCAGAGGAAACTCTTGGTTGGCCACTCAGCATCCATTTTTCCGTTTCTTTTACCGGTGTCATGTTTTGTTTTTCTTAGTGCAGCCTCAGGAAAAAACACATGCATTCCTGCTCCAATGAGGGACTTGATTTTTCTCAGGGTAAGCCCATCCCCCTCCTGGTGGTTGGTTTAGGAATGGCCACCTCAGAGGCCACTTTCAGGCAATAGGCTTGAACAATGGAAATCTGAGTAAGGTAAAAGGGCCCACAGTGACCCCAAACTCCCCCTGCTGAAGACAGGCCCAGCAGGCCTCAAAATAGCCATAAGCCCTAGCTGACCAATGGGCTGCTTACAACCAGGCACAGTTACCTAAAAAAGGAAAATTCCATAGGTCCCCATACCTCCTCACATTCCTTCTTTAAAAAGAGCCCCCACCCACTGCCTCATGGCGGACAGCCTCTCCGCCCCTGTCCTGCCAGCTGCTCCCTTGCCGGTGGAGTCAATAAACTTCTAGCTCCTTTGGTCTGCCTCACGTGAATCCTTTCACCACTTGTGCCACTGGCTTCCCCCACATTTGCGGGTGCCCATCTGATCAGAGACCCCTCATCTAGAAAGTGACTTGAGAGGAGAATGCTGCTGGGGAACTTCTTAGAAAAGTGTCCTTAGTCTTTGATGCTTAGATCAGCTGTAACCATAGAGCTAAGAGCTGAGGCAGAGCCCGTGTGGGGCCGGCAGGGCCTGCAGAGGTAAAGACCCGCTTCCTCCATAGTATAATTGAATTGCGGAATCAAAAAGCCCTGTAACCTGAATTCTTCTGGACAACCTGTTATGTAACATAATCAATGGCCTTAGTGCTTAAGCCAGTACAAACTGGATTGTTCTGCTACTTGTGGCCAAAAGCATCCTAACGGACGCACTGCTAGATTTTCCCACTTGGAAATCTTGACTCAGACGGCTAAGTAACTCAATCAAGAACTGGAGAGCAGACTTCAAAGTGAGGTCTCTCTGACTCTAATGCCAAGCTCTAATCTGCTGACTAACCTGAGAATGGGCCATTCACGGCTGTGGAGGAGAGCCAACAGGAACAATGAGCCAGACGGGGTGGGGTGGGGGTGGGGGCAAATGTGATTCTTCTTCAGATGTTCCTCCCCACATGGGGGAGGGATCTGAGGCAGAGCTTCCTAATCAGCCAGAGCAGCCTAGCATCCTAGACTTAAAAATAACATCACCTCTCTCTCCCTCTCTCTTTCTCACACACAGACACACGCACACAAATAACATTATCACCATGTTTTTCTGGGTACAAAGTGCTTTTCTGATACACAATTTTAGTTGACCTCATTCTTTTAAGGATCCTGCTGAGACATGCATCCCACTTTATAGATGAGGAAACTGAGGCTCTGTGAAATTATAGGATTCACCCAAAGTCTCTCACCTACGTGGTAGAGTGGCGGCTTGATACAAAGTCTGATTCTAAATCCATGCTCTTTCCATGTCACTATGTTTGTCAATATGACTCTTGTTCTTACAGATGACATGCTTGAAACCATGTACTTTAAAAAAAAAAAAATTCTTGGCAACACCTTGGGAAATGGTGGCCTGCACAGTTCATGCAAGGACGGAGTGAGAGGGGGGTCTGCACACCCACCCTTCTAGAGTTCCCAAGCACACATCAGCCCTGGAGCCAGGAATCTTTATTGTCTAGAAACAAGCCCTTTAAGGAAGGTTGGAAACCCTCAAGCAATGAGACTTTTAGCCAAACCTCCTGCAGGGTTAGAATTCTGCAGTGCATTGATCTTTAATTGAAAAGCTCTTTGGGGGTGCCTGGGTGGCTCAGTCTGTTGAGTGTCCAACTCTTGATCTCAGCTCAGGTCTTGATTTCAGGGTCGTTAGTTCAAGCCCCATGTTGGGCTCCATGCTGGTCGTGGAAGCTACTTTAAAAAAAAACAAAGCTATTTGCTCTCCATTAGTACCCTTAGGCCACAGAAGAAGACATTCCCAGTACCTACCTCTCTGGGTAACTGGCAAAGGAACCATGCTGTGAAAATCTGTATCATAAACCAGTGAAGAAATTCAGGCTGCTGGTCTCCTAATATTACTGGCTGAGGGTTCTCTTTGGTTGTTTATAAAGATGATTATAAATTGGGTTTCCTCAAGCAAGCACCCACCCGCCCAGAACTATTCTGTAGTCTTCACTAGCAGCTCTGTGCCCTGGATGATTCTGTGTAGAGCCCCTCCCGGACATTGGCACGGGATGGCACTAACTCCGTGACTTGCCTATGTGACAAGGGTAGCAAGAGCAGATTTCGTGGCAGATCTTGTATACGAGCCATCAACTGTGCATCCATATTATGCTAGCACTTGGTAGAATCAGGGTTGCCAAAGAGCTGGTTATCAAGGAGCTTCCAGTCCAGTAGAGACAGCTGTTACGGCAGAGACTTCTGGTTGAATCAAATATTCACTCTTCCCTTCTTCTAGAGAGATAGAATTTTTAAATTGGTACATGATTACCAAGCTAAACACTGTATTTCTCAGCCTCCTCTGAAGCTAGTGATGGCCCTGTAACAAAGTTCTGGCCAATGGGATGTAAGAAATTATCTGTGCAACTTCCCTGTTGTGCCTTTAAAAAGAAGCAATGTCCTCACCCCTTCCCCTTCTCTTCCCTCCCACTGCTTGGAATGCAGACACGATGGCAAGAGTGGGGGGGGGGTCATCTAGAACCATGAAGTGAAAGCCACATATTAAGGATGGCAGAGCAGGGGTGCCTGGCTGGCTCACTTAGTGGAGCATATAACTCTGGATCTCAGGGTTGTAGGTTCGAGCCCTATATTGAGTGTAGAGATCATTTAAAAATGAAATCTTTGGGGGAAAAATAAAAGTATGGCACAGCAGTAACATAGGAGTAGTTAAGGCCCTGATGATTATGGAGCTGCCATACCAGCCCTGACCATCTCCCTGAACTACTACCCATAAGAGAAGTCAACTCTTCATTTAAGTCACTGTTATTTAGGTCTCTTTGGGGAAGAGGCCAACTTTATATCCCAATGAATATAGATGTGAACACAGATATCTGTAAACCAATGTCTAATAACTCAGTGCCCCATCTGTGTAATGATAGAGCCTCAGCGAGATGGTCTCCATTTGCTCCAGTGCTCAGAAGGCGCTTCACAAGTGATCCACAACCAGTTTGTTGACATGCACTGTTCTTCCATTTCTGCTCCCTGCCATCGACATTGCCTTCAGGGTGGCAAGCCTTGCCACAGTCATAGCCCATCACAAGAAGGCCACAACCCAGGCCAAGAGTACTATCTCATCCACTTCCAAACCCTTCAGGCTTCTGGGTGAAGAGAGGTCCAGAAGTTCTTTACAAAGGTCAGAAGGGCCTGCTTTACAAATCTGGCCATTCTGTGTCTGCTGGGGCCTCTGGGCAGATCTCTCTAGAGCCCCTGCAGACACTCACATTAGCTTTGGACTCTTCCTCTTCACCATAGTGTACACTCAGTCCAAAGGGCCAGCCCTAGAGAAACAGATACCACATTACATGCCTTCCAAACCTCTCCTCCTCTTCTCCCTGCCCCCACCAAGGCTCTTCCTCCTCCATTGCTCACCAACCAAAAGTTCACAACCATATGAATGAAGGCAAATGGACACCAAGATGCGTTGAGGGTGTGTGTAGGGGGAACACTGACAATAGGCAACTGAAGTTAAACCATATATATAACCAAAGATCAAAGGAGTGTGTGTGTGTGTGTGTGTGTGTGTGTGTGTGTGTGTTGGGGTTGGAGACTCTGTATCAGCAGGAGGAACATTATCTCCAGATCCACGCCATTTATAGGAACCTCAGAGAGACTTCCAATTTCCATCCCCTCTGAATTCTTAACAGGTAGCCAGATAATAGAGTCAATAGATAAGTTGATGGATAAACCGAAGAGTCTGTTTTTCCTTAATCCAGTTGTTTTGGTTCATTTGTCAAGAGTTCATAAAACAAAAGTACCTAGAGGGACCAAAAAAAAATGTCAACGAATAAAGTGAAAAACTGGGACACATGTGTCCCACCCAAGGGGACTGTGGATGCTCAGATCCTGCTAACTGTTAGCGTGTAGGAATGGGGACCCAGACCAGATTAAATCAGACTTGTCAAAGAAAGTAACCAAGACATCCTAGTTTTTTATGTGAAATGTCCCAATTTTTTTTTAAGTTTTTTAAATATCCCAATTTTTAAATGCTGATCCTTAACTCAAATCTTTTTAAACTATTAAGTGGGCCAAATCAAATTCATCTTTGGGCCTCAGTCAGCCTGCATTCTGAATTTTGAAACCATGTTTACATCTGTACTTAATGTTTGCTAAATACTTGTCTTGAGCAGGACACTGTCTTAGCTCCAGGTCGTATGTGTATCTATGTGTGTGGGGAGAGGTATAAAAACAAGGTCACTGCTCTCAGGGACTTTATCATCTATAAGGACGGATATGAAGATGTGACACAGACACATGCAATTGTGGGGAGGATGGAGTCCCATCTTATTTGGGGAAATCAGAGATAGCTGCCTGGAGGAAGCACTTCTTCCAGGAAGGGAAGCCAAAAGAAGGAGAAGAAATTCAGGAAGGGTGCAGTGGGTCAACAATGCCAAATGCTACCCAGAGATTAAGGAGAACAAAATCAGGGAAATGTATTGACTTTGACAATCAGGAGGCCATAGGTCAGCAAGGAGAGGTAGAGGGTAGTAGGACCGAATGAGTGAAAGTACAAGTGTTACCACTTGCTGGAGAGACTTGATCGCCACAGGGAGGAAAGAGGAAGACAGCTCAGGAACTAGCAAGACTGGAAGAGACAGGAAGTCATGAGATTGTGGGAGGGGCACCTAGGGGAGGGAGACATGGGTGATGGTGGGACAGAAGACCAAGAGTAGACTCAAGGGGAAAGAAGGAGAGAAGGGAGCCAAGGGTCTGGGTAGGGGGTTAACCTTGGTCAGAGAAGGAAAGCTCTGAGGACATCACACGTCACAAGACAGTCCCCAAAAGTCCCATTTCTGAAAAACATCACAACAGAAATTTGTGCTGAAGAGTTGTAAAGAAGAAAGAGGGGAAAAGACCCTTAAAATTATTTCCATGGAAGTTCAATTAAAGAATAAATCTTTTTGACTGCAGGAAACATCTTTGAAAAAATAGGAACTCAGTGACAAGTTTTAAACAGGGTTGGAGGCAACACAAGTAAAGATGCAAAAAATTCAGTTTGGCTACAGATGAAGTCAAGAGCACGGTTAGCGTTAAGTCTATCTTGGGGAATGGAAAAAATGTTCTAAGAGTCCATATTAATAGAGTGGGGTTATCTGGGAGGCCGAAAGAAAGCCAATGACTCTCCAGTTATGAAACAGAAAAACAAAAGGATTAGACCACTGTAGATTATTTTAGAAAGTGGGAAAGTCTGTTGCACAGTCGTCCCCTTCACATTCTCTTAGACCTTTCCAGCTGTTATGAGAACTCGACGTTCATTCCTCTCCCGAGCTTGCCTGTAGTTGTCCATCCGCACTGGCCCTGGGCCTGACTTGTGCTGGCTGCTTCTCCTTGACGGCTTTCTAGAAAACCCAGAACTGCCTCCCCTGGCACGTCACTATCCCGCTAACTTGGTTTCACTAAAAGATTCAATGCTTTTATTTGTGCTACTTTCCTCGCTCATGTCCTCCAACAATTACAGATTTCTGTAATTGTTTCTAAGGTGATATCATAGGCAGAAGGTGACCTAGAAATAACACCTAGTGTGTGCTAGGGCACCTACTATGTGCCTGGCAAGGCTTCACATAGATCCATTATGGCCTTCAGTCCTGTCAGTAACCCTCCATCCAATCTCTGCCCCTTACCCACTGTGTGACCAAAGCAAAGGTTCTTACCCTTTCTTCAATTTCTTTCTCATAAAATGCAGTAATAATAATAAAGTCTATGTCGTTGAGTTGTGAAGATTAAATAAGTTTGACATATTTAGTGTGCTTAAAATAGTGCTTGGTATGCAGGGCGCCTGGGGGGCGAAGTTGATTGAGCGTCTGACTCTTGGTTTTGGCTCAGGTCGTGATCTCGGGGTCATGGGATCGAGCCTGAGTCCGGCTCCATGCTGAGCATGGCGCCTGCTAAAGTTTCTCTCTCCCTCCCCCTCTACCCCTCCCTCTGCTCACTGTCTTTCTTTCTAAAATGGATAGATAACTCTGTTTTTTAAAAAATAGTGTTTGGTATGCAGTAAGCTCTCAACAAATGTTCATTATTATTATTATTATTAAGGAGGAGCCATTATTATCTTTATTTGACTTGTGAGGAAACTGAGGCACTGCTTATTTAACTATTTCCCCAATGTCCACAGAGCCAGCTGGTCAGAGGTGGAGCTGAATGATGCCAGAGTCCTTCTTTTTGTACAAGAAACCAGTTAGAATCGTGAGCTAACAGAGTTCCATGCTTGAAGAAGGAAAGCTAAGTTGGCCAGTCATTTAGGGATGGTGTCTTCTGTGTCCATCCTTAAGTCCATAGGGCCACCACTCCTTGCTGTTAGGTGAGAGACTGGCTGCAAAGTGATCTTTAGCAATGACGTGGTGGTGCTTCTTGAGAGAAATGAAAGAAACCCGTGTCTATGAAGACATACCCCCAACAGAGTAAATGATTGCAGGAATGTGCTTGGACACGCCGGCTGCTGGCGGGCCTCAGGTCCACCCTGGCTGTCGGCCAGAAGCATCAGGTGTTTTGTCATGTGACACTCCCTTCAGGGCAGCTCACAACGCGGCGTCCTCCAGAACAAGCAAAGGAGAGAAAGAAAGTGAGAGGACGGCCTGAGAGAAGAGCCACCGAATTTCTGTTACCCAATATCTGCAGGGGTCTCCAACTTCTCTGCCAGATTCGATTGACTAGGATTGGGCCATTAACTCCAGCCCACACTCACGGCTGGCGAGGCGGGCATTGGGGGGTGGTGCAGGGGGCACACAAGCTCTTGAATGCCAGGGGTTGGGGGGCAATTTTAGAGACTGCCTACTGAATGAGTCTCATATGCAAACTCTAGTATCCTCCAGATTCCCCTTTGTTGTTAAACCCACTTGACACTTTCCAGTCTGGGCTCCAAGGCATCTGACTACGTTTGACCTTGTCGACGGCTCGCTCCTTCTTACAATTTTCTTCTCTAATTTTTGTCAACACCTCAGTTTGCGAGGTTTTGTCTTACCTTTATTTGGCTGCTGTTTTTACTTTCTTTCACAGGTCCATGTTACTCTGCCAAACTTCAAGTTCTCAGCTCTTTTCTTCATCGAATGTCATCTGCCCAAGGACGGATGCCTCACTGAAATGACAATTTCCTGAGCTTCTCCCATGTGTTAGATGCCCTGACATTAACCACTCTAACTGGCAGAATCATTTACAGATTAAATTCCTTCGAATCAGTGGCCCAGGGCTCCTAGATTCACATTATTGGCTCTGAGGACAAACCTACTGGAGATTTCTTTTGACTCCACTTCTGAGTTAAATCTGAGATCACCTGTATAAGCAGGTGGGGTAAAAACAGGCCATTCCACTTTATTGTTTTCCATTTTGCTTTTGGAACATATGATGTACTTTAAAAAGTTGGTAATGTTTGTCCTGAATTTGCTCATCTGAAAATGATTTCAGTCAAGTAATTTAATGATTGGAACATTTCAGAGCTTTTTCCAGGGCACCAAAACTCTTAACATGGTTTATGAATTCTGCAGCACTTTCTGGCTGACTGTTCCCAGCTGTCTCTCCGTAACACCACAGATCTGGCCTCACGAAGGGGTTTTCATACCCTTTATTTTCTTAAAATGTTTTCCACTTGATCTTAGGATCAGGCTCTGGTCATGGTAAAATAACAGAGACAGAAATGATCCCAGGTGGGTAAAAATTACTGTAAACATTTACTCAGTCATCACTGGGGGGAAGAGTCCTTGAACCTGGAATCTGGGTACATCCAAAATTCCTTCTGAAGACCTGACAGGATTCTGTTGAGCAAGAAGATTAACGGTGAGGAAGCCTCAGGAACAACGGCTGTAGCGGATGTTACCACAACTTTCCGCCGGCTTCTTAGGGATAAAGAAATAATAAATAGTCATTCGTGAATAATGCATGAATCTGAAGAAGATGATTCTTAGCTATTCAGAGCATCTGAATTCTGGGAGTTCAGATCACGTCAGCCACCAAGAGGACTCTTTCCATAAGGCTTTCATTGACAGCAGCTTCACCAGGTGCCATCCGGGTGAATGCTCCCTCGCCCTCAACAGATGCTTCCTTCCTTCCTTTTCTCTCCCTCACTCTGAGCATTCGCCATGTTTCTTTTATATTCTAGACAGGATTTTATTTAAAAAGCCATGAGCATTACTAACGTGAAGCTGTTTTAAACAGCTGGACATATGTCAAGAAGAAAACTATTCAGGGCAGGGTTCCAGAAAATACATACCCAAATGATTTCATTCCTAGCTCCATCACATGGTGTTGTCCTTGGCTGAAATGTGACAATTAATATTCCCTTCAAATTCTGAAAAAGCTAGAAGCTTCTTAAAGGGTTGAGGTTTGCGGCAAAGAGTTTTGCTTAGATGATTTTTAAATTGTTGTTCCATTATGGTAGAAAGTTATTTTTAGTTCATTCTTTTGTATTCTTGTTCAGTAATGTCTAATCTTGAGCAAGGAAAGGCTCCCCAAATTAAGTCACAGATCAGTTAAGGTTAAAATGAGATTTCTAGGCTCTTTAATAGTCTTTGACAAGGGGGACATGGATTTTGGTTTATATAGTTAACAGGCGACAACTTTGTGTCTTCTTCAATGTCTTTCAAGAGTGATTTATAGTTTCTAGAATATAGATCCTTTACATCTCTGGTTAAGTTAATTCCAAGGTAACATATGATTTTTGGCGCTATTGTAAATGGGATGGATTCCCTAATTTCTCTTTCTTCAGTCTCATTATTCGTGTATAGAAATGCAACTGATGGGGCGCCTGGGTGGCACAGCGGTTGGGCGTCTGCCTTTGGCTCAGGGCATGATCCCGGCGTTGTGGGATCGAGCCCCACATCAGGCTCCTCCGCTATGAGCCTGCTTCTTCCTCTCCCACTCCCCCTGCTTGTGTTCCCTCTCTCGCTGGCTGTCTCTATCTCTGTCGAATAAACAAAGAAATCTTAAAAAAAAAAAAAAAAGAAATGCAACTGATTTCTGAGCATTGATTTTGTATCCCCCCACATTACTGAATTGCTCTATAACTTCTAATAGTTTGGGAGTGGATTCTTTTGGCTTTTCCATATAGAGTATCATGTCATCTGCGAAGAGAGACAGTTGGACTTCTTCTTTGCCGATTTGGATACCTTTTATCCCTTTTTGTTGTCTGATTGCTGTTGCAAGGACTTCTAGTACTATGTTGAATAATAGTGGCGAGAGTGGGCATCCTTGTCATGTTCCTGATCTTACCCTATGACCTAGCCATTGCACTACTGGGTATTTACCCCAAAGATACAGGCATAGTGAAGAGAAGGGCCATATGCACCCCAATGTTCATTTCAGCATTGTCCACAATAGCTAAATCGTGGAAGGAACCGAGATGCCCTTCAACAGATGACTGGATTAAGAAGCTGTGGTCCATATATACAATGGAATATTACTCAGCTATCAGAAAGAACGAGTTCTCAACATTTGCTGCAACATGGACGGCACTGGAGGAGATAATGCTAAGTGAAATAAGTCAAGAAGAGAAAGACAATTATCATATGATTTCTCTCATCTATGGAACATAAAAACTAGGAAGATCGGTAGGGGAAGAAAGGGATAAAGAAAGGGGGGATGATCAGAAGGGGGAATGAAGCATGAAAGACTATGGACTATGAGAAACAAACTGAGGGCTTCAGAGGGAAGGGGGGTGGGGGAATGGGATAGACTGGTGATGGGTGGTAAGGAGGGCACATATTGCATGGTGCACTGGGTGTTATACACAACTAATGAACCATCGAACTTTGCATCAAGAACCAGGGATGTACTGTATGGTGACTAACATAATATAATAAAAAAACATAAAAAAAAAATAGGCGACAACTTTGGACTCAGGTGAGTTGAGGCAACTTGCTCTGCTAAAAAGAGCAGAGAACCACACTTCCAGAAGGACTTGGAACTCTTCAGTTTAATCCAACATTTACCAGGAAGCTGTTTGATAGAAGATTCTTTGGTGTCAGCAGAATCGCAATTATAATAAGACATGGTCTTTTGCTCTAAAGGATCTGAGAGTGTGTGCTGGGTGGGGTGGGGTGGGTCAGGTGGGGGAGGGCAACACATGAATAAATCAATAAAACAAGACTTGCTAGTCTATAGAGAGACATCCTTCTAGACAAGTAAGATAAATAGATATCTGTTGAACATCAGGCATCTGGTATAGTCCCAATAGTTCATGTTTGCTTTTGTTCCCTTGCCTCAGGACACATATCTAGAAAGGAGTTGCTACAGCTGATGTCAGAGAGGTTACTGCATTTGCTCTCCTCTAGAATTTTTATGGTTTCAGGTCTCGCATTTAGGAATTTAATCCATACAGACCTAAAAAACCTTCAAAACGTATGGTATGAAAATCAATGAAATGCAAAGTTCTGCAAGTACGTAATTCAGTGAGTGAATCAAATTATGTACTCTATTATATCTCTGTGTGGGAAAAAATAACCAGGAATAGTTGACTGGAGACACTGGTATTGGTGAGATCTATCTCTACTTCTAAAATCCTCAAAGGAATTCTAAAATATGGGCATTTGAGGTCCTTTCTGGACACTGGGAGTCATTTGGTCCATGATGCCCAGTAAAAATGAGACAGCATCCATGATGGTTTCCCCAGAACAGCCCCATTCCCAGGCTGAGAAGCCATAGGAAAGTTCAGTCCCAATATTGTGTTCAGTCTCCCAAAGGGTCCCACAAAACACCCCAGGGACAGAAGCCTGGACAACTGGCCATCAGGACCTTAGCCCATGTTCCAACAAGTAGTAGGAGAACCCAGGGTGTAAGGAAAGCTAGGACAATTCCAGATACTGAAAATGAAGGTGCTTCAAACCTGCAGGGAAGAGAAAACTATTTTTTGTCCTCCCACAGACTGCATTTTCTCCCCCAACAGGTTTTCCCTCCCAGGCTATCCCTGTCTCTGAATTCTGTCCTTCCTGTTCAAAGCACATATCAATCTCTCCACTCTTTGAGAGGCTGAGCAGCTGTTTTCTGTGTCCTAGACCTAAATCTTGGCTCTGCAATCAGATTCTAAGCTAAGCCATTCATGCATTCAAAAATGGAGCGCCTACGGCACACCAGCAGTCATGCGCAGTGCTGGGACACAGCCGCGAACAAGGTCTCGGCCCCTGAAGAAGCAGGCTAATAAAGGACGCAATTATTACACTATGAAGAGCGCTAGAAAGGCAATTAACACGTGTTATGATAGAAAGTAACAGGCAGGACATCTCAGAGGAGGCAACCTTTACACTGAGAGCTAAAGCAAGAGCAAAGGCCAGCCACACAAAAGGGGCAGGGCAAGAGAAACTTCCAGGCAGAGGCACATGTCAAGGAACCGAAGTGGAAGGAGTTTGACTTCCTCCAGGAAGTGCAGATGGTCAGTGTTACTAAAGCATGGTGAGCAAGGGGGAGGAAGCAGGAGAAGAGGCTGGAGGCCGGCAGGGGCCAGACCTGGCAGGCCTGCGGATGGCCCCGACCGTAGGCTTCATTCCTGCATCAGTGCCTGCTCGGTCCAGGACTTCCTTCAGCGATCCCCTCAACGCCCAGCACAGAGCTTTGCTCAGGGGAAACTTTCAGCAAATACTCAACAGTTGAACGTGGGGCCCAGGTAGGCGCTAGCGTGTTCTCCAGGAACGTTTACGTTCTACTCTCCTAGCAAATTCCGATTCTACAATAGGGCGTTATCAAACCACCTCGCTTCTCAGAGGCGGTCCAGCAGCGCGGCTCAAGTCTGGAGATTCTTGTCCTGGCTCGTTATCCGCAAGCTGTGCACCGCGGGGCCAATCAGCTCACCTCCCGAGCCTCGGATTCCTTTCCTGTAAAACAAGCCTCGAAGAGTGCTTTCTCCTCGGGCCTCTGTGAGGAGTAAATGGTATGATGCATGAAGAGCCCTCCTCACAGAGCCCTTCTCACATCATGAGCACTTAATAAATGATTAGCTCTTGTCCTTTTATTATTAGCCTCAGCGTTATCAACCATGGTCTTGAAATACCCCATGTTTCCCAATTCCATCCTGCCTTTTCTATCTGGAGAAACCCTGGGACCCAGCTGGGTGCTGTGGCCCCAGTGATGGCTTCTCAGACACCTCGGGCAGAAGCAGTGACTCACTCCTCTCCCTGCCCCTGCTTGGCGTCGGTGACACCGGATGCTTACCGCGGTGCATGGCGGTCGTCTGTCTCCCCTGCGGGCTTGTGGAGTCTGTGAGAATGGAAGCAGCGCCTTTGTGTAACAATTGTCCATTCAAGGTTCACACGCTTTCATATTTTAACATCTCTGAGTTCGAGGATGCGTCTTACGAATAATGGCATGGTGCAGTTAACGGACAGGGATCTTTTCTTTCTTAGCACATAAAATATGCATAAAATAACAGTGTGTCTTACAACAGATGGCGTCTCACAGTAGATAAATATGCTAGCTTTGGGCTTTAGAGAAAGACTGCTGGGGTCTCGTACTTGGTGTGCGTCCTTGTATGAATTACAGAACCTTTTGATCCATACAGTAGACGTAACAATTGCATCTCCCTCATCCAGTAGTTGTAGGCATTCAATGACGTAATATATTAGCAGGTGTTTAGAATAGTGCCTGGCACATTTTAATGTTGTAGAATAATTAGTTACTGTCATTTGTGTTCCTCATTGGCCAGCTCGGTAATTGGCCAGACTGGGGCTCCGTAAATATGGGATGAATAAATAAAAGAGCAAAAGAGCAAACTAACCTCGATAGCCATGGGAGCACAGGCTCAGCTCTGCACCCCAACTGGCTGCCTCCGCCCCCACCTTCAGGATCACACCCTCAGTCAGCAACCAAGACAACAGGGGCTCCAAAGCTGAGGGGTTCCGATCCAACACAGCTCAGACAGACAGACAATCTTTGCTTTGGGGCTCGACATCTGCCCCACTCCCCAACTCTCAGAGCCTCGCTGAGCAGGGACCTGACATTCTTCCTATCCATCCTTCTTCTTTCTCTTCTTCAACAGCTATCAAACTTCTATCCTGCTCCGGGGTTCCCCTGCCTTCTCCTCTTACCCCTCCCAGGCCTGTCCTCCCATCAGTCTCTTCCTTGTCTCATTCCACCTTGGCCTCCGCTTCCTGGAGGGTCTCCTGGAGAACACACTAGTGCCTCCCTGGACCCAGGCGACCCTTCTGCCTTTCCTGCCTAGACAAGCATGGTTTGGGTTGCCAGAGGACAAGTGGCTGAGCTGAGAGGATGTGGAATAGCTCCGGGAGAACGCAAACCCACTGGAAGCTTTCACCTCTGCGCCATTCGTCACGGGCTATGCCAGGATTTCAGCGAACGTGCACAAGGCCACACTGGCTTACTGAGGAAAATCCCTTCCCCCTTAGAGGCCCCAAGAAGGCTATCTGAAACCCCATTGTACAAGGCAAAACTAAGTAGGGAACCTCAGCCACAGCCTCTCTCCTCCTGCCCTGCAGTGGACCTGGAGAATATTTTCCTGGTTCTTTGCGTCCTCCATCAGCCAACCAGGCCATGCCTCCCTTCGGTTGTGTCTGAGCAGAGCCACCAGAAATTCTGTCGTTGGGATCTTTTCTTGGCCAGGAGCCAAAGAGGCCCAGTTTTATATTCTGTTACCAAGAATAGATCCTGTTTCCTCCCTCTCCTGTGCTTAATTCAAGAGTAACTAAAAATGCTAGGTAAACACACGTGCTATTTTTATCTGCACCTCCCATGTGCACACCCTCCTCCACTTCCAAATGTAGCCTTTCAAATCCTGGACCTACACATCAGCCCAGTTGTTGTGATGGAAACACTGAAAATGCTTTCTCTCAATCAGATGAACGCTTGCTTCCATGGCCTGCCCCTTCTTCGCTTGTCCTTCCTGTCTCACTGCCCACTCAGCTGCCTCTCTCAGGATGAGGACCACAAGGAAAAAGGAGGCTTTGGTTTCTGTCCAAAGAAACCAATGGCTATTGTCAACAGATAACTCACAAGACTCAAGGATGGCTCCTGCCTTCACTGGCGACTTTACCAGGCCTGGACTCCAGGGTCGCCCCTGACCCGTCAGAAGTATCTACCATGTCAAGAGGCCTCCGTGCCTGAAGGGCCCGGATGGCTTACCAGTGACTAACACATAGCACGTTCTCAGGAATTCATTTTGAAATGTTAAATGGAGCCTGTACCATGCGAGTATGTAAAAATGGAAAACCAGTAAAATGGAAAGTAGTTGGTTGTATTATAAAAAACGTTCTTTGTTTTTTACATGGTCGATAATATTTTTTTACATAGCCAACTCTACGAGTGCATAGCCAACTCTACGAGCACAGACCCAAGAGGGTCACTTTAGGCAGACACGCCTTTTTAGAGTAATTTTTGAGCGATGAATCTATGGTGAAATGTGTGGCATTGGCGCTCCCTGCCCAGCTCCGGCTACACACAGGGCTGCTCTCCCACAGCTACCCGGCTTCCGTCTTCTCAGCTTCTCGGTTGAGGTTCGCAGGCTCCCATGTGACAGCAGAATGACCTGGAACAGGCCCCACCAGGCTGCTCTTAGTTGAAGGGTTTCTGTGGGCCAAGGAATGGCTCTCTTGCCAGCGCCAACCCCCACCCCCTGAGCTCTGGGTCAGGGTCCCTGTTTGTGCTGGGAAGGGGTCTCAGCAGGGCTGTTAGAATTGAAGGTGCCCAGAAAGTTGAAAGGACTGGGGAGTCAAGGTTCTGAAGTAGAATCTGATTCAGACCCTAATAGGATCACATTCCCCACCACCCTGGTGCTGACTCCGCTCTCTGGAGATTGTCCGGAATAAGGGTCCTCAGCTGGGGTCACGCATTAAGATTCACTCAGAGAGAGTTTTTTTTAATGCTAAAGTTATGGCCGTCTGCCTGGAGATGCTAATTGATTTGGGGAGGGAGCCCCAGAGTGAGTATCTTTTTTATTGAGATTCAATTAATCAACATAGAGTGTATTACTAGTTTCAGAGGTAGTTCAGTGGTCCATCAGTTGCATATAACACCCAGTGCTCATGACATCACGTGCCCTCCTTAATGCCCATCACCCAGTTACCCCATCCCTCCACCTCCTCCCCTCCAGCAACCCTCAGTTTGTTTCCTAGAGGGTCTCTTACGGTCTGTCTCCCTCTCTGACTTCATCTTATTTTATCTTTTCCTCCCTTCCCCTATGATTCTCTGTTTTGTTTCTTCCACATATGAGTGAAATCATATGGTAATTGTCTTTCTCTGATTGACTTATTTTACTTAGCATAATACCCTCTAGCTCCAGCCACGTCGTTGCAAATGGCAAGCTTTCATTTTTTGATGTCTGCATAATATTTCGTGGCATATATATACACCACATCTTCTTTATCCATTCATCCATCAATGGACATGTGTGCTCCTTCCACAGTTTGGCTCGTGTGCATATTGCCACTATAAACATCGGGGTGCAGGTGCCTCTTCGAATCACTATGTTTGTATCGTTTGGATAAATACCTAGTAGTGCAATTGCTGGGTCATAGGTTAGTTCTATTTTTAACTTCTTGAGGAACTTGCATACTGTTTCCAGAGTGCCTGCACCAGCTTGCATTCCCACCAACAGTGTAGGAGGGTTCCCCTTTCTCCGCATCCTCCCCAGTATCTGTCGTTTCCTGAGTTGTTAATTTGAACCACAGAATGAGTATTTTTGAAAAACTGCCCCAGGTGATTTTAACCTGCATCCACTGAGAACTCCTGTAGTAGACAGCTGGTCGTCCAACACCTGCTACACTTCGAACTCAGGCAAAACGAGACACGCTTTTGTGAGGAGAAATTTAGGAGCAAGGCAAGGGGGTGTGGTGTTTAGGGAACAAACATATCCACTGTATGGATATCTTCACATGTGTGTAAAATGTATATTTAAGTGTATACAATGTGTGTGACACATATGGATACAGGCAAAATAAAAAATAGCATTAGTCTAGGGGCGCCTGGGTGGCACAGCGGTTAAGCCTCTGCCTTCAGCTCAGGGTGTGATCCCAGCGTTATGGGATCGAGCCCCACATCAGGCTCCTCCGCTATGAGCCTGCTTCTTCCTCTCCCACTCCCCCTGCCTGTGTTCCCTCTCTCGCTGGCTGTCTCTCTCTCTGTCAAATAAATAAACAAAATCTTAAAAAAAAAAAATAGCATTAGTCTTGAGATAGTCTCCTCCCGAGATAACTTTGAGGTTTGAGTTCTATTTTCTGTTTTCTTTTTTTTTTCCCTGTTACTATTTTAAAACATTGATGTTATGGACAAACATGGTAGGATTCCATTTATATGAGGTCCCTAGAATAATCAAATTCAGAGACAGAAAGTTAGGATAGTGGTTACCAGAGGCTCAGGGGAGGAAGGGAGTGGGGAGTTATTGTTTCATGGGTAGAGTTCCACTTGGGAAGATGAAAATGTTCTGGAGATGGATGTTGGTGATGGTTGCACAACCATGTGGATTTCCTTAATGCAAATGAACTGTACACTTAAAAATAGTTCAACTGATTTTTTAAAAGTTGAATTGTAAGATAGTGTATCTTTTTGGATAACTTCGAAGGCTCCAAGTTTAACAAGCTCCCATGATGCATAGCTATACACACGGAATCCTGGAAGTGAATCGGTTCATTCTTGCATTAGCTCCGTCAGAGGTCATCTCAGCTTCCTGCCTGTGGGGTTGTTTAGACCGTGGAGCAACGCCTGGAGATCTCCACTCTTAATTTACTGCTCCCCAGAAACCTCTGAGACATTCTACAGAGCTGTTCACAAAAGTTGCCACCTATTCCTCCTCCCTCCACCACTGAGACCCTCAGGCTCACAGCTATTTCTTAACCACGCAGAAACCCTCAGGGCTTTTTAATTCGCAGAGCAGCCAGCTTTGGGGATGTTTGCATGGGGCATCAGGGTTTGTGTGTAGGGGGAAGAAGTGTGGTGAAGTGGGAGTTTAAGGTGTCTTTGAGGATATGGTAGGTGAACACATGAATTCATTCCAATTTGTCAAATGGGTGGCACTTATGTGACAATAGCATAAGTAGTCAAGATGAATCAACTATTTCACTTATGCATTCTTCAAAAAACTATGGAGGAGCGACTATGAACCAAGACTTGTCATACTGGCATTGAAAGGATTCTGAGAAGTCCCAGACTAATTGCAGAGATCAAATGGGCTCTAATTGTAGAACATGAGAGGGGCCATACGCAAGGCTCAAATATCATTCTTTTTGTTGCAAGGGCCAGAAATCCATTGAGCTTTAAGTAAAAAAGGAATGTACTGGCTCACAAGTCCAGGGCAAGGTTGCCCTCAAACACATCTGCATCTTGGTACTCAACATCTTTCAAATTTTCTCCTCTTATCTCTTGACCCTCCATGGTCCTTGTTCAGGGGCAGGTTCACCTTTCGTGGTGATCAGAACACTCTAAGTTTACTTCCTACTAGTTTAGCAAATTCCACTTAAAGAGAGCTATTTTTAGCGGCGCCTGGGTGGCTCAGACGTTAAGCGTCTGCCTTCGGCTCAGGGCGTGATCCCAGCGTTCTAGGATCGAGCCCCACATCGGGCTTCTCCGCTGGGAGCCTGCTTCTTCCTCTCCCACTCCCCCTGCCTGTGTTCCCTCTCTCGCTGGTTGTCTCTTTCTCTGTGTCAAATAAACAAAATCTAAAAAAAAAAAAAAAAAGCTATTTTTAAGAGTTTCAACTAGAATTCTGGAAGTTTTAGTGAGATAAAATACCTATCTCTAAAGCTGAAAGAATGAGGGAACACAAGGGTTGGCTCTACCCAAACTATATAGGTAAGTGAGGGGTGGAGGAAATGTTTCCCAGTGGAAATAGAACTACTTAAACTGGAAGAGGAAATGGATCCTGGCCAAACAATTTTTCTCACCACGGCATGGAAGTTTAGATGAGGTAATGGCCTGGTCTCTTATAGGAAATCAGAGAAGGTTTCCCAAAGGGACCAGTATTTAAACAGATCTTAAGACCTTAAGAATGGGTAGGACCTGCTTGTGGAAGGAAGAGAAGGTTGAGAAAAAGGACCTGCCCCAGGGGGAAAAAAAAAAAAAAGCAAGAAAAATATGAATACTAATCAATGATTTTAGATGAGAAGGTTCTGTGTGATCAGCCTATTGTTAGGTGGTACGAGTTGGTCCAGAGAGAACAACACTGAATTGAGGCAAGATAGACCCCTGAACGTACATCAGCAGACTTGCCTTGGGACTGCTTTGGTCTTTCAATAATGATAGCAAGATTTCTTGAAAATAAGCAGGGCAAGCAGTGATACATTTTCATGTGATGTAAATGTCACATCATAGCCACTCTTGGTCAAAAACACACAAGTAGGGGTGCCAGAGTGGCTCAGTCAATTGGGCGTCCAACTCTTGGTTTCAGCTCAGGTCATGATCTCAGGGTCCTAAGATCAAGCCCCATGTCAGGCTCCACGATCAGCAGGGACTCTGATTGGGATTCTCTCTCTCTTCCTAACCCTCTGCCCCTTCCCCCTTGCCTGTGTATGTGTGTGTGTGTGTGCATGCTCTCTCTCAAATAAATAAGTCTTGGGGCACCTGGGTAGCTCAGTCAGTTGGCTCAGGTCATGATCTCAGGGTCCTGGAATGGAGCCCATGTCAGGCTCTCTGCTCAGCAGGGAGTCCGTTTCTCCCTCTCCCCCTGCACCTCCCCTCTACTCATGTCCTCTCTCTCTCTCTCTCTAATATTTAAATAAGATCTTTAAAAAAAATAAAATAAATAAAATAAATAAATCTTTTTTTAAAAACCACATAATTAAAATATCTATAGAAGTTACTGAGAAATTTAGACTATTCTTTGGGTTGGGATATAATTTGTGAAGTAAATTTGTTTTTGGTGCTCTTGGATTTTTGTCTTATTTTGTCTTTTAACGTACAGTGAAACAAGGTAGAACCTTACCCATTAGGAGATTTTCAATGAGCCTCATGTGAAAAAACAGGTAAAAGAGTCTGAGGCACAAGATAACACACAAAAAAGCAATATTAAGGTCTTAGAGTTCAGATATTTTCCTTTGTTTTACTTTTTTGCCTATAAAAATATAATAGAAGTCCACAAAAAGGATTATTTATGAAAAATAGAACTCCATGGCCTGCTTCAGCTGCCATTGTAAGAGTACATTTTCAGATACAAGTTCTTTTCCAGAAAATTCTTGAAAATTCTGAGAGGTTTTGTAATGTTGAATGCTTTCAAGGCTCAAAGCATGAGCCAGACAATAGTTCCAGACCTAAAAATGCTTCCAAATGTCTAAGGTTCTCTTATTCAAAATATCTGTCTTGAACCCAACCCATGGTCCTGAAAGCAGTGATTTTTTTTATTTCACTGTAGACTCTTCCTTATAGACCAACTCTACATGGGAGGCAATTCCCATCAAGGTTAAGTAACCATTGTTAACCAGATCTTCCCTCAACAAATGCAAAGAACCAGGAAGCAGAGCCCAAGAGCCCAAGAAACAAAACCACAGTCAACATTTATTCCTGATTTTTGTCACTACTTCTTCCACACATTCTTATTTTCGTTCACTGTTAAATATACAGCAAGCAAAACTATATTAACATACACGTAAGGAAAACATGTGCAGAACATAAGCATGGTAGGTAGTAAGTAAATCTGGTCAGTGGTTGGTTTCTGCACCAAAATTTATGAAAGTGGGCGTGTGTGGCCTGTGGGAGGCTGGGCCATTTCCAAGTGGAAGGACCTCAAGTGAAGAGCAAAACAAGCCACACTGAGCTAAAGAAGGCTGACAACACAAGGAGTTCCCGTTTACACCAAAGGACAAGGCTTCCATGTTACTTTTTTCCTGAGACTTCACTTTGTTCTTTTTTCCAATGAATGTTTTAAAATTAGTGCAAGACCAAATGAGACATGAGGAAGGGGACACAGGATGCAATTAGAGAAAGTACAGATGGAATCCAGGAAGTTCTGTGGTACATGGCTGATAAATCTTGATAAGGAGAAAATGAACAGAATATTTCATCAGTCCATCTTTCCCTAAAGGGAAAAAACACATACATTTTTTGTTTTGGATAAATAGCTAAAGCTTTTGCAGAGGGGAAAGTGTCATGGGAAAATGGGAAATGTCTCTAACGTCTATAGCGCACAAGATATCAAAAAGTAATAAAATATTAAAGGGCTAGAGGGTATATCTGTAAAAAATTATCGTGCGCATGCTGGATAAAAAAGTGAAATTATGGGATTAAATGGTCGTGTTACTGAAATAGCACTCAATACATAAACTCAAGCATTCCTTTTCAAATTCAGTTTTTCAGTGGTTGGGCTTCGGATGCCTGAGCACTTTCGACATTATCTTTGCCTTCATTCTTCTTTATTCGGATAAACACGACTGCTAAAATTATACCTAAAAGAGAAAACGCAGGGTCAAAGAGATGGAATCTTAAAATGTACTATCACATTCGTTTATAAAGTAGTACTCTGGTAGGAAAAAATGACTCATGTGACTCATTTCTTTTTGTGGTTCAACAAAGTTTTGTTGTCCTGGTGAATAAGGGATTCTAGGCATTGGCTTTCTTGGATTCGTAAACTTATCATTTATCTTGTTGTCAGTAAGCGTGTATCAAGTCCCAAATCATATCTAAGCTGGTGGCTATCACTGGGTCCTTAGCAAGGAGTATAGGACCTAACGCAAGCTGAAGACGAAGTGTGTAAGCATCTGACAGAGTTCCTGACCTTTGCACATATTCAACAAATGTCTAGTCCAGTCCTTCCTCTTCTCTAGAGGAATCTGTCCAATCAGAACAACCAGAAAGCTGTTCTCTGACCTGTTCACCTACCTAAAGCTTAGGTGTGTCCACACCAGATACCCCATTTGCTTTGATGCCTTCCTCATGGCTCCAGCTCTGGTAGACTCCCTAACCTTACTGGTTTCTCTTATCTCTGAACTCCTATAAAATTACATTGTGCATTTTAGCACTAACTGTGTACTATAAACCAGAGACCAATATGGAAAAGGGGAGTTGTTTTAAGGAAATTAACCTGGCAGCAAATTTACAGGAGGAATCATGGTGGAAGACACTGGATGCTCAGAGACTGATTAAGAATCTTGCACTAAGGGGCGCCTGGGTGGCTCAGTTGGTTAAGCATCTGTCTTCGGCTCAGGTCATGATCTCTAGGTCTTGGGATCAAGCCCCATGTTGCTCTTCCCGCTCAGCAGGGAGTCTGCTGCTACCTCTCCTCCCCCGTTTGTGCTCTCTCTCTGTGTCTCTCTCTCTCTCAAATGAATAAATAAAATCTTTTAAAAATTAAAAAAAAGAATCTTGCACTTATCCCAACCCTATTTTGAAAAAAGTAAGAATATGAAACCGTAAGATCCTATTACTTCTATCTTTAGATATCCCCAAACTCATCCAATCTTTAATGTGTGGCAAAATTATGGGATTAAATTGTCATGAGAGAAAACTATTTGGTGCATAAACTCAAAAATCCTTTTAAGATGGAAGGGCGGACAGAGTCAGAAAACACACAGAAAGCATAAGGGACCTTGGTAAGTGAGTGAAAACTCAAAAGGCCAGCTCAGTTAGTACGAAAAGTGTGTGTCAGCCTGTGGTCAGGGAGCAAAGATGATCCCCATGCACACGTGAGGATGGGTTGTGACTATGTCACAAAAGTCCTTCCCTGTTGTGAGAATGAGGAATTTGGATGGAATGGTATAAGGAAATGAGATCCCTTTTAGACCTGTGAATCAGAGTCCAATGTGACAGACTGGGTCGTGGCTGAAAAGACCAGAAGCCAAGAGAACAATGAAGAATTCTTAGAAGAACCCCACCCGTCCTTTGAAAAGAGAAAGGATGTGGAACGGTGTAAACCCCTTCAGTCAAGTGGATCTGGCTTGATGAAGGATCTATCTCTAATATTTAACTTATGGTGATGACAACAGTTGAAAGAGGACATTACCACAGTAAGCACTGAGCTTTTCACACAAAAAAGGAAGATGGCTAGAAATAGGGACTCTGCTGTCTGGCCTGGCCGGGGCCAAGGCAGGGTAAGGCCTGTGATAAGCTAAAATTGCTCCGGGGCAGTAAAGAATCAGAGTCCACAGTCATGAAAATATGCAAAGGGAAATTGTGCAACATTTCAGGTATGTGAGCGTCTCCACTGGAAGGCCGACTCTACCTACTCCAACAATGGTAGACCGGACTGTGAGCTCTGAATGTAGGACCTGGTATGTCTTGCCCATCGCTGTACCCCCCATATCGAGCACAGTGGCTGGTTATATAGCAGGGCACATCTACTGCATTTCTTTCTCCTTCATCACAAAATCTTGGTAACTAGGTCCAAAATATAACAGTTTATGCTTTAAAGCCTCTTGTATTATATTTCCCAAACTAACCAACAAAGCAATGAAAAGTAAAGGGTTGTAGGAAGGCAGCAGCTCTCAACTGGGAAGGTCTGATGGTTTGCTGGTGATCTGTGTTCCTGGCTATTGCCCAGATTGCCAGTGAGCAGCCAGCAGACCGGCCCTGAACAGAGACCCTGAGATAAATGTTTCAAAGGCCCAGAGCAGGAATCCTTGAATCTGAGAAATTATACTCACCAATAACCAAAAAGGTGGTCAGGAGTATACCAACGGCCATGCCCACCGTGGGCATCCCAGACTGGTGACCTGCCGCCCGGAAACAGCTTCCTTCCACACACTTGCAGAAAGTAACTGCAAAGCAGAACAGTATTTGGTAAAACATTTTCAAGTAAGCAGTTGCAGAATTCCTTATCAAAGATAAGAATTCTCTCAAACTACCCATGGTGACAGACTCGATCCTGAGTTGTCTGCGGGAAAACACCTACCTGGTAAAGAGACTATTCCTTCCAAGGGTGGCTGACCACGATCATTGATGCGGATCGGGACGTTGTAAACTCTCTCCTCAAAGTCCGTGTGCTTGGTGCAAAGTTTGGCATGAGTTCCTGTCAGATCAGGGAAAAAATGGATGACATGGAAACACAACCTCAGAACCACGTATCAATAGGAATAAAGCTCATCTTTGCAGTACATGCTAAGGTTGACCAGGGAATGATTCAATGTAAGTATGAGTTAAACTACCCAAAGTATTACCTCTCTATGTGAACCTTCCGTAATGTCAAACAGGATGCCAAGACATCCTGCGATTTGATCATGATTTCTCTGTAGAATGAACTCTACTGAATATAGCTGGTTATCATTATTCCCCTATAGCTATGTTCTAAAGTTAAATTGAATTAAACACTGGATTAGAAAGAGAAAAAATATTTGAAGAAATAATTGCTAATTGTTTTTCTAAATTTGATGACAAACTGAGGACTTCAGAGGGGAGGGGGGTGAGGGATTGGGATAGGCCGGTGATGGGTATTAAGGAGGGCACGTATTGCATGGTGCACTGGGTGTTATATGCAAATAATGAATCATGGAATGCTACATCAAAAACTAAGGATATACTCTATGGTGACTAACATAACATAATAAAAAATTATTTAAAAAAATAATAAATTTGATGACAACTCTAAATCCTCAGATCCAAGATTAGTAAATCCCAGGAAAAAGAAAAACAAACAAAACTATACTAAGGCACGTAATAATCAAATTGCTTAAAATTGGTGGAAAAGAAAATTTTAAAAGCATCTGAAGAAAAAAAAGATACATTAGATTTAAGGGAACAAAGAAGAAGAATGCAATCCAAAACAGAGTAGAAACAATATCTTTAAAGTACTGAGAGACAAGAGTCCCAATAAATTTAAAAGTATTCCAGTCAAGTGTTCTCTGGTCATTACGAAATTAAGTTAGAAATCAATAATCAGGGGCGCCTGGGTGGCTCAGCCGTTAAGCGTCTGCCTTCGGCTCAGGTCATGATCCCAGGGTCCTGGGATCAAGCCCCGCATCCGGCTCCCTGCTTGGCGGGAAGCCTGCTTCTCCCTCTCCCACTCCCCTTGCTTGTGTTCCCTCTCTCACTATCTCTCTCTGTAAAATAAATAAATAAGATCTTAAAAAAAAAAAAGAAATCAATAATCAGGAAGATGTATGAAATCCCCATATATTTGGAAACTATCTAATACTCTTCTATATAACCCAGGGGTCACAGAAGAAATGTAAAGGGAAATTAGAAAGTGTTTTGAACTGAATGAAAATGAAAACACAATACATCAAACTTTATGGAACACAGCTAACATGACACTAAGAGATATATTTATTGCACCAAATGTCCATATTAACAAAGCAAAAATTTCCAAATTAATTGCTGCAGCTTCCACTTAATAAAAATGGAACAAGAACAACAAATTAAATACAACATAAGAGGAATGAAGGAAATAATAAAGATCTGAGCACTGAAATACAAAACAAAAAATAGAGAAAAATCTTTGAAATCAAAAGCTGGTTCTTTGAGAATATTAATAAAATTAATAAACTCTAGCCGGATTGATCAGGAAAAAAAAGTGACAATTTTCTAATATCAGAATGAAGTGATGATATCACTTCATATTCTATAAATATTAAGAGAATAATAAAAGAATATGGCAAATAACTTTGTGCCAATAAATTAGACAAATCAAATGAAATAGACAAATTATTTTAAAAATATAAACTAATAATTTCAACCAACAAGAAATCTATAACTTAAATAGCCCTGTATCTACTAAAGAAATCGAATTTTTAATTAAAACTTCCTATAAAGATGGCTCTGGATCCAGATGGCTTTACTGGCGAATTCTACCAAACTTTAAGAGAAAAATAAAAAACAATTTTACATAAACTCTTCCAGATAATTGAAGAAGTAGAATAGTTCCTAACTCATTCTATGAGGCCAGCATTACTCTGATACCAAAACCAGACAAAGACATTACAAGGAAAGAAAAAACATAGACCAATATTCCTCAAGAATACAGATAGAGAAATCCTTAAAATTTTAGCAAATCATATCTAACAAAATATAAAAGTGCTAATATTTCACCACCAACTAGGCTTTATATCAGTAAGGGATTGGTTTAAGATCCAAAAGTTGATTGATATAATTCACCAGTCAACAGAACAACAACAAAAATATCAACCACACAATCATCTCAATAGATGCAAAAGAGAATAAGAGAATATGTATATAAGAATTTTAGCATCCATTCCCAGTTTAAAGAAAGAAAGAAAACCCTCTCTGCAGGTTAGCAATAGGAGAAAAATTCTTCAATCTGATAAAGGGCATGGACAAAAAAGCTACAGCAAACTTCTTAAGTAATGGTCAAAGACTGAATGCTTTTTCCCCATATCAGGTACAAACCAGGGTATTTCTACTTTTACAACTTTCATTCAACATTCTACTGATAGTTTCAGCCAGTAATGAAACAAGATAAAGAAATAAAAGGTATCCAGTTTGTAAAGGAGATTAAAATGTTACTATTTGGGGGCGCCTGGGTGGCACAGCAGTTAAGCGTTAAGCGTCTGCCTTCGGCTCAGGGCGTGATCCCGGCCTTATGGGATCGAGCCCCACATCAGGCTCCTCCTCTATGAGCCTGCTTCTTCCTCTCTCACTCCCCCTGCTTGTGTTCCCTCTCTCGCTGGCTGTCTCTATCTCTGTCAAATGAATAAATAAATAAAATCTTTTAAAAAAAAAAAGTTACTATTTGCAGACAACAGGATTGCCCATGTAGAAAACCTATGGAGTCGTAAGAAAGGAAGAGAGAGCACTGCAAAATGAGTTCAGCAGTGTCATAGGATATAAGATTAATACACAAAAATCATCAATTATATTCCCATATCCTGGAATTTCTTAAAAATTAAATTTTTCAATACCATTTAAGACAGCATCAAAACTATGAGATGCTTAGGGGAAATTTTGCAAGAAATATACACTGAAAATTAAAACTTTGCTCAGAGGAATTAAGGAAGACCTAAACAAATAGAGATATATATCATGTTCATGGGTTAGAGGATTCAGTTTTGTTAAGATGTCAATTCTCCCCCAAATTCAGCTACAGAGTCACATGATCCCCAATCACAATCACCATAGGCTTTTTTGGTAGAAATGACAAGCTAAATTCTAAAGTTTATATGGAATGCACCTAGAATAGATGAAAAAAATTCTGAAAAAGAACACTGTTGGAAAAGTTACACTACCTGATTTCGAGTTTTATTATAGTGTAACAGTCATCAAAACAGTGTAGTATTGGTATAAAGGTAGGCAAAGAGATCAGTGAAACAGAAAAGTCCAGAAATGGATCCATATACATGTAGTCACTTGATCTTTGACAAAGCTGCCAAGACAATTCAATGTGAAAAGGATATTATCAGAAAAATTAAATAGTCCTATTAAATACAATGAACCTTGACCTTAACCACATACCACATACAAAAATTAACTTGAGGGGCACCTGGGTGGCTCAGCTGGTCAAGTGTCTGACTCTTGATTTCGGCTCAGGTCATGATCTCAGGGGTCTTGAGATCCAGCCTCATGGCAGGTTCCACGCTCAAAGGGGAGTCTGCTTGAGATTCTCTCTCTCTCTCCCTCTGCCCCCTGAGTTTTTGCTCTCTCTCTCTCTAAAACTAATAAATGAATAAATCTTTTTTAAAACATTAACTTGAAATGGACCATGGAGCTAAATGTAAAAGCTGACACTGTAAAACCTTTAAGGGAAAAAATTAGAAGATTTTAGTAACCTTGGGTATGGCAAAAATTTCTTAAATACTACAGCAAAAAAGTCACAAATTACATAAAATTTAAAAGTCAATAAATCAGATACCATAAAAAAATTTAAATTTGTTCTTCAAAAGACACTGTCACAAAATGAAAACACAAGCCATGTCCTGTGAGGAAGTATCTATTAACATATTATCTGACAAAGAATTTGTACCTCGACTATAGAAAGAATGCGAGAAGTCAACAATGGAAACCAAACAGCCAAATTTTTCAAATGGGCACAAAATTTGACCAGGCACTTCACCAGTGAAGATACATGGGTGGCAAATAAACACCTGGAGAGATGCT
Organism: Ursus americanus; assembly: GCF_024610735.1. NCBI lineage: Eukaryota > Metazoa > Chordata > Mammalia > Carnivora > Ursidae > Ursus > Ursus americanus. Next base: position 40,729,612 of record NC_142135.1, on the reverse strand, counting down.
CAACACCATTAGCCTTTAGGGAAACATAAATTAAAACCACAATGCTACCACACCCCCACTAGAACGGCTAAAATCAAAGAGACCAAGCATAGCAAGTGTTGGAGAGAACATTGAGCAGCTAGACTTCTCGTGCGCCCAGGGGAATGGAAAATGTTACAAACTGGAAAAACAATTTGCCGTTTTCTTAAAAATTTAACCATGCAGCTACCGTATGGCCCAACCATTCCACTGCTAGGGATTCAGCCAAGAAAAATGAAAGCATATGCTCTTACAAAATTCTTGTTCCCAAATGCTTATCGCAGCGTCACTTGATGCTAGGTGAAAATAGCCAGACAAAAAAGAGTACATACTGTATTACTGCATTTAGATAAAATTCTTGAAAATGCAAACTGATCTACAGTGACAAGAAGCAGATCAGTGGTTCCCTGGGGATGGGGGGTGGAGGGGGGATGGAAAAGGGGATTTGCAACTGGAGCATGAAAAATCTTGGGGGGTGGTGAAAGTGTTCTTATCCTTATTGTGCTGAGGGTTTCAATGGTATCTACATTTATCAATTTTTAGAAAATTGTATGCTTTAAATATGTGCTGTTTATTGGATGACAATTGTATTTCAATGAAGCTGTTTTTAAGAACCGTTATGAAATCTGCTTCTCAGCTGCCATTGGAAATTGTGCCAGTGTTGTTCAAATTGTCCAATTATCCAACTGTCCGATGGACACTAAGGGGGATGCTGTGTGGTCATCTTTCCTCCCTCCAAAGCCCAAGCCTTTCTTCCCTCTGAAGAGCTCCTCTCTAGTTCTCAGAGCATGGACTTCCTACCTGCAGCATGGAAGAAAGCTCTGTGGTCAGTGGCTGCAAGCACACCGAGGCAAATAAAAACGAATTGTAATCATTGATCAGTGTGCTGTTCGATGTACTTTTGACAACTCACCATTGATCCTGGAAACTTCCCAGGTGTTTTGTAACATATCACTACCAAGGGAAAAATCAAACTGTGGACCCCGAAATGACTGCTGGTCATCATCAGTGGCCTCGAAAATGACAGTTCCGGTTGCTTGGAGGGGGTGACACAGAAACAAGCCTGAGTCGTCCTTGGCTAGCCGAGGGGGGTTGTCGTTCACATCTGAGAGGGTCAGGTGGAAATAGGCTGTGGAGCTCAGGGAGGAGCCACCTAATGAAGTGAGGGATTGAAACATGGTATCAGCTCTCTCATTTTCCTCTTAATGGGAAAAAGATATTTCCTTTTCTTAAAACACACACAGACACACACACACACACACAGTTCAAGCACTTGGGTATACTGAGGTAGTAGAAAGATAACAAGCTTTTAGAATCAGACCTGGTTTCATTTCCTAATTAAAAAGTCTCACTGATAATAATAATAACTAAGATTAATATGCTAATATTTTTTTATTTAAATTCAAGTTAGTTAACATATAGTGTAGTATTGGTTTTAGGAATAGAATTTAGGGGCGTCTGGGTGGCTCAGTCGTTAAGCGTCTGCCTTTGGCTCAGGGCGTGATCCCGGCGTTCTGGGATCGAGCCCCACATCAGGCTCCTCGGTTGGGAGCCTGCTTCTTCCTCTCCCACTCCCCCTGCTTGTGTTCCCTCTCTCACTGGCTGTCTCTCTGTCTGTCAAATAAATAAATAAAATCTTTAAAAAAAAAAGAATAGAATTTAGTGCTTCATCGTTTATATATAACACCCAGTGCTCATCACAAGTGCCCTCCTTAATGCCGATAAGCCATTTAGCCCATCCCACCCACCTCTCCTCCAGCAATCCTCAGTTTGTTTCCTATAGTTAAGAGTCACTTATGGTTTGCCTCCCTCTCTGCTTTTATCTTATTTTGTTTTTCCTTACCGTCCCCTATATTCATCTGTTTTGTTTCTTAAATTCCATGTATGAGTGAAATCATATGGTATTTGTCTTTGACTAACTTATTTTGCTTAGCATAATACCCTCTAGCTCCATCCACGTCGTTACAAATGGCAAGGTTTCATTCCTTTTGATGGCCAAGTAATATTCCGTTGTGTATATCTACCACATCTTTATCCATTCATCTGTCGATGGACATCTGGGCTCTTTCCATAATTTGGCTATTGTGGACATTGCTGCTATAAACATTGGGGTGCATGTGTCCCTTTGAATCGGCACTTGTGTATCCTTTGGATAAATACCCAGTAGTGCAATGGCTGGCTTGTAGGGAAGTTCTATTTTTAACTGTTTAAGGAACCTCCATACTGTTTTCCATAGTGGCTGCACCAGTTTGCATCCCCACCAACAGTGCAAAAAGGCTCCCCTTTCTCAGCATCCTCATCAATACCTGTTGTTTTCTGAGTTGTTCATTTTAGCTGTTCTGACAGGTGTGAGGTGGTACCTCCCTGTAGTTTTGATTTGCATTTCCCTGATGATGAGTGATGTTGAGCGTCTTTTCCTGGGTCTGCTAGTCATTTGTATGTCTTCTTTGGGAGAATGTCTATTCATGTCTTCTGCCCATTTCTTAACTGGATTATTTATTTTTGGGGTGCATGTGTCCCTTTGAATCGGCACTTGTGTATCCTTTGGATAAATACCTAGCTGTGCCATTGCAATTGATTTTGATGAGTTCTTTATGGATTCTGGATACTAGCTCTTTATTCCATATGTCATTTGCAAATATTTCCGCCCATTCCATAGGTTGCCTTTCAGTTTTGTTCATTGTTTCCTTCAATATGCAGAAGCTTTTTATCTTAATGAAGTCCCAATAGTTCATTTTTGCTTTTGTTTCCCTTGCTTTGGAGACGAGTCTAGTAAGAAGTTGCTGCAGGCGAGGTCACAGAGGTTGCTGCCTGTGTTCTCTAGGATTTTGATGGATTCCTGTCTCACATTTAGGTCTGTCATCCATCTTGAATTTATATTTGTGGGAAAGTGGTCCAGTTTCATTTTTCTGCCTGTGGCTCTCCAGTTTTCCCAGCAGCATTTGTTGAAGAGACTGTCTTTTTTTCCATTGGATATTCTTTCCTGCTTTGTCAAAGATTAGTTGACCATAGAGTTGAGGGTCCATTTCTGGATTCTCTATTCTGTTCCATTGACCTGTGTGTCTGTTTTTGTGCCAGTACCATATTGTCTTGATGATTACAGCTTTGTAATAGAACTTGAAGTCTGGAATCATGATGTCTCCAGTTTTGTTGGTTTTTTTTCAGGATTTTTTTGGCTTCTTGGGGTCTTTTGTGGTCCCATACAAATTTTAGGATTGTTTGTTCTAGCTCTGTGAAAAATGCGGGTGTTATTTTGATCAGGATTGCACTGAATGTGCAGATTGCTTTGGGTATACATTACTTCAAAACAACTCCGATGTGCATTTACTGATGACAAGACTGAGGTTCAGAGGAGTTATGTGACTTGCCCAAGGTCACACAGCAATAGAGAGCTTTCCACCCCACGAAGTCTGACTCTAGAGCCCACAATTTCTTCTCAACACTGACCCAGGTACGTTTGTTAAGTTTTCTATACCTCATTTCTTCAGCTGTAAAATATGTGACTTTGTGAGGATCCCACAGGTTGTGTTTGTTGAAAATACTAAAGGGCTGCCTGAATGTTATTTACTATGGTGTAGTGGTGAAAGGTTTAGACTCTGTAGCCTTAACAGTTGGTAGCTGTGTGATGGTGAGCAAGTTACTTCTCAGTGCCTTGACTTCCTCATCCATAAAATATGGTCAATAATAGCACCTTACCCATGGTGTTGCATGAGGATTGAGTTATTACACAAAGTGCTTAAAACCAGGGCCGCCAGTGCAATGTAAACACTGACTCTTCTCATTCTCCCTGACATCAGTCACAGATACTGGTTCCAAGATTCTGACCCCATCTTGCTTTAATTCCAGTGAACCTTGTCCTTTTGCTTTGCTTTTCAACTGTCTTCCATGGCCCTGACCACACTTAACCAAAGGAGGAAAAGCCACTGTGCCCTTGAAGTCATTTCCTCTATCTGCATCGTTTCAAAGCCAACAAAGGGAACAAGGTTTTGAATCCTGGTTTTGATTCATGGAACTTCTAAAATGTGAGAGGTCTCTAGGACACATCCAAAGTGAAATGTTGATCCCCACAGTATGTTGTAGCGGAATGTGCGGCATAAAGGCTCAGCCAGAAACTTCCTACTGATTAATCGGGAGCTTTTAAATCAAGAGTTCAATGTATACAACGTGATAGTGGAATGTGCTTCTCTGGAAATAAAGGAGAGAGCGAGTCCCCGACCCGTCTCAGCAAGGCGTGTCTGCTTGCACACAACTCTTCCAAATTTGGCACAGACATCGGCATTTCTACCCTCATTGGCTTAACTTGACTGTGGCACTTTTGTTTTTCTTAATGCTTTCACATGCAGGGACCATTTTTATGATTCCCATCCACTGGAATGTTCCCCATTCCACCTCCCAATCCTGGTGGGCCTCACATTTGGAAGTTTATTTTTTCGGTCTAAAACTGTATTTATTTAGTCCTAATTTGTTCCATTCTCATTTTTTGGTAAACTAGGCAGATATATTTGCTATTTAATTAGAGGCCTCAACCAGCATAAGATCAACAGAATTTCTACGCTAAGTTGGAAAATTCCATTTAAATGCAAAGAAACCTAATGTTTTCATCACCAGCCTTATCACTGGTATGCATACTATTCCTATGGGTGTATATTGCAATTTTTCAAGTTCCCTGGAACTCCACACTCAAAGTCAGAGGGGAATATATAGCACCACGACCGGATTAAATGGGATGCAAAGATTATACAGGATGATTCAAACATCCTTGGCTTGTCTACGTAGTAAGTCTTTCCTTTCAAAAGCTCACCCGATTTCAGCAAAACAGAGATACCCAGGGCCACCCAAACCTAGTGAATCAGAATCTCCAGAGATGAACTCCTTCTATCTTCTCGAACAAGCTCCCAGGTGATTCCGGCACATATGGAAGTTGAGAACACGGCATAAAACATATTCTGTTTCAGTACAGATCAGATTGAGCCGGTGCAATTTAAGGCTGAAGGAGACAGTCACGGCTAGGTCAGCAGGGCAGTGGTTTGGCCCTGCTCTCGGGAGAAACCCACAAGCACTCTGGAGGAAGGGGGGGTAGTTCAGCAGGGACACAGGAAGCTTCCCTGGAGCTGCAGCCCCCCCAGGAAACGCGAGTGCACAGCAGCAGCACCCCGGAGCCTGGCCAGCCTGCAGGTGCACCCCTGCCTGAGAGGCGCCGGTGGACCCCACCTTGCACCAAGCCAGGGAAGGTGTGAGCAGTTCCCTCCACTTCGGTCCCTTTGTCATCCTTCCACTAGAAGATATTCTGACAATGGGACCTGGTGACGTTTCCCGCCCACCTCACCCTCCCCCCATGTCTACTGATGGAGCCCCTAACCACCTGTCGCTTTTCTTTCTCACCTACTTCGGTGGCGACCACTTGCACCCGATACACACTCTCGGCTTCCCTGTCCAGCGGAGCCACAGTAGAGATCTCGCCAGTGACGGGGTTAATTTTAAGCCAGCCTCTCCTGTTGTTGCCCAGGGAATAACTTCATAAGGTGAAAAGAGCGAAAGAAAACCCACATTACTGTGTGTGAAGGGGAGAAGACAGTTAAGACCATTATGCTGTTCTATCAGCCTTGTCCCTGGCATATCACTTACAGCGTATTTAAAGGATCGTTATTTTATATTATTAATGCTTTCCCGGCATACCGTCCATCTTCCAAAGGAGGATTTGCGCATCCTTACAGAGTCGTGGCTATATTTATTTTATTAGAAAAGGTATAGTCACAAACTCCAGAGGAGAAATCAAAGGATTCCAATGAAAACAACGTGGAAGCATCTTTTAAAACTGATGAGCAAATCCCCCCCTCTAAGAAAACTCGAACACCCAGAGGTGGAGATGCTCGGTGAGCAGGTGGCTACTCAGAGGCTGCTGGAGACACGGCAAATTGTTCATTCTACAAACATCTATGGAGTGCTTGGCAAATATCGGGCAGAAGAGCAAGAGCAGAGATTACCAAAAAAAAAAGGGGGAGTGGAGGAGACAGACACAGAAACAGATAGTTCCAATAAAATGTGGCAAATACAACGAGAGGGGCTCTGCGGTGTCCCCGAGAAGCCTTTCTGAAGCAGGAGATGTCAACTAGGGCAAGAAAACGGATGCTTCAGGCAGGAGCAATTGCGTGAGCCAATGCAGAGAGGCCTAGGAACAGCCTGGTTGGGGGGGGGGGGAGTCGAGCATTCCAGCCGTGTTGGGGTACAAATGGGAAGCAGTGGTTGGCAAAAGATGAAGCCAGGGAGGTGGAAAGAGCCAGATCATTGGAAGCAATGGGCAGCGACAGAATGCTGTTAAACAGGAAGGCGATCTAGTCATATTTGTGTTTTCAGTGGAACTCATCAGCAGGTGTGTGAGAGTTGAATCTGAGATAAGACTAGAACCACTGGAAAACCAATTAGTGCAGCCCCTTGGGAAGGGACACAACATCGCCATAAGGATGTCCATGTCTTCAGACCACAGAATACCACCTCCGGAATTGTCCCCAAATAAAATACAATTTAAGTTAGGAAAGAATCATATTCATACATAGATTCAAAATATTTTATACAATAAAAAAATACTGGAAACAACCTACGTGTCCAGAAGCAAGAGAATGATTAAAAAGTCAGGATGTGTTCTTTCATCAAATTAGTGTTTTTTTCCTAATATTAGTATGCTCTATATGCCAAGCACTGTTAGGCTGTGTGTGCGGGTGATGAAGAAATCCTATGTACTTGGGATCTCATTCTGAGTAAGATGGGAACTCTTTGGAGGGTTTTCGGAATAGTCCTATGATCTGATATACTTTAAGGACCACTGGATGCTGATGGATTACGAGTTTGCAGAGCCGCGAGAATAAGAAAGAACTCAGGCCGAAAACCTGGGAGTCATCCTTAATTCTTAATTGACTTACTACTAGTATCAGAACTATTGACTGATTATTCCTCATTCTTGAAACACTCTTTTCATTTGTCTTCTTACAGGACACTCCCCTTCTCTGTCTTCTTCCTCATCTTCCTGATTTCAATTTAATAATATTTACAGTATACCTTTTCCTTGATCCAAGAACTTTTCTTAAATGTTTTTGTTTTCCCCACTCATACACTCAAATTTGTATTCACTTGTCTTTGACTAATGATTTTTATAACATTCTCATGAAGAACGCAGAAGCATTTGTTAAACAATAAATGGTTGTAAATTATCAGCATTTTGTACCCCATTATACTCTGTGACTCTGACGTATACAGTAATACCTACATTAAACCACACAGTTCTTTCCCTCTTACCTTTGTCTTTATGGGACATAGAGAGTAAACAGTAGGTGGGAACTTGACTCCCTGACAAGGAAAAAGGTCTTAGAGGTGATTCCAAGTACCTAAATCAAGCTCACTGGGAGGCGTGACTCCTGTCAAATGTTTTGAGAAATTTAAGGAATTGTCATTTATAACCACATGCAATGGTTTAAGCCAATGGTTTAAGCTGAAGTATTTGTTATGCCACAGATAGTAGTGCTAATGTGATAAAACAGAAGCAAAAGATCCGGGCTCAAATTCTATGTGCTTATTAACTATACAATCTTAAAGAGGTTATAGATATTGATACATACACAAACATATATCTTGGGCAAATCATCGCACAAGTTTAAGACAAATCTGCATAGGTCCTATTGCACTGGGAAAAACGTGATTGAGATTGTTAAGATGGAAAGATCTGCACGTTTTGTTTAATCACCTCAGCCTGAGCACTAGCCTCTCCAGGAGTGGGCTCTGGAATGAGTCTTGTCACCCCAGACCTGTTGTCTGGAGAACCAAGGAACATAGGCACTCTACATCCAGAAGATTCCCTTCACCCTATCAGGTGGGTGAGACTGTCCAGTTGGGCTTTTGCTTCATTCCCCTTGTCTAGAAAAAACTTCCTTCCACTCTAGGAGTTGGGCTGGAACTCTGCCCCAAACCCTGGCTCCCGCGGCGGGTACAGACACAGAGCCTGGCTTTGGGGAGCCGAGTCCCTGGACCCCATCTCCTGAGCTCACCAGCTCTCAGCTGGGATTTGTGGTGAGTGGGCTGGGATGGAAGCTGACACATTTCCCCCTTGCCTGAGCCTGATTTCTCGCGGAGGCCCCCAGGGTACTGATGACCGTTGGAACCAAGGTCAGGTTCACCCTGTGCCCTGGGATACAGCTTCAGATCACTGGCTGCTTTCTTAGGGGAGCGCCCTGAAGTCAGACCCGCTTCTCTATCCCTCCCAGTCCTCCCTCCTCCCCACTGGCCATGGCCCCAGCACAGCGAGGACCGCCCGGCACTGCTCTCCTCTACCTGACATCCAGATTTTCCGGATCCCTGGCAGTCACATTGCCCACTTTAGTGCCCACAGCCACATCTTCACCGACGTTTGCTTGGTATATGCGCTGGGAAAATTCGGGTACTTCATTCACATCTGTCACAATAAGCTTGAACGTGGCAGAAGAGCTGCTGTTGTAATTTACACCATACACCAAAGGCTCAGGATTTTCTGCTTGGAACACAATATCGTGAATGGCTGCTGTTTCAAAATCAAGAGGCTGTTTAGGGAAAAAAAAAAAGAGGAAAAATTAACTTGGCGGATGATTAGCCTCCTTGACAGGTTTATTCCCAACAGTCCTTTAAAAACTTTCGAACAGGGGCGCCTGGGTGGCTCGGTCAGTTAAGCATCCAACTCTTGATTTCAGCTCAGGTCATGATCTCAGGGGTGTGGGATCGAGCCCCACTCTGGGTGTGGAGCCTGCTTAAGATTCTCTCTCTCCCTCTCCCTCTGCCCCTCTCCCTCCCCTCCCTCTTTATAAATAAATAAATAAATAAATACTTTTTTATAGAGCAGCAGTCCCCAATTTGGTGGCAGCAAAAACCCACTTCTCGGGATGATAAGAGCCTAAGTCTTTGCTGAAGGACTCATTAGAGCTTTTAATACGCTATATGCGTTATGACTCTCCTAGAAGAGGAAATCAACACAGCATCCCTTAAATTTGTGTAACCCTGGATCCTTCATTCATTCAGCAGAAACTTACTAATTCTCTCGAGAAAATTCTCAGAAGACAGCTGGGGAAATGCTTATATAGAGACGTCCACGTTGTATAGAGAATGATTTCCCAGGGACCTCAGGATCCAAACCCCAAAATAAAGAACTTACCCACATAAAGGGTAGGAGAGGTTAGCAGAGAAAATTGAAAGATGGAGGATCTGCTCTCGTGACAGACCGTGCTGGACAGAGCCAGGAATCAAGAATCAAGAAACCAACTTGAATGTAATATGAGGAAGATTCTAACAGGGCTACCCAGGATAGAAGGAGAGGGGGGTGGGGGAATGGGATAGACCGGTGATGGGTAGTAAGGAGGGCACGTATTGCATGGTGCACTGGGTGTTATATGCAACTAATGAATCATCGAACTTTACATCGGAAACCGGGGACGTACTGTATGGTGACTAACATAATGTAATAAAAAATCATTAAAAAAAAAAAAGGAGTGGCTTCAAAACACAGTAAATGCCCAACTCTGATAGCTTTCAAGAACAGGCTTAAACAACATGTGACAGGCCAGCATAGAAAGGACTTCCATAGCATTTCAGCAACTGGTTGCATGTGACTTTTAAGCTCTCTCTCAAGGCATTAAGTCCATGATTCTATGAAGGGAAGAGAATCCTAGTCCGAAAGGCCTGCTGAAGAGGAACAGCCCCTGAAGTTGGGCTTCTTATCTGGGATTAAAAGGCTTCTGGGGGGCGCCTGGGTGGCACAGCAGTTAAGCATCTGCCCTCGGCTCGGGGCGTGATCCCGGAGTTCTGGTATGGAGCCCCACGTCAGGCTCTTCCGCTGGGAGCCTGCTTCTTCCTCTCCCACTCCCCCTGCTTGTGTTCCCTCTCTCACTGGCTGTCTCTATCTCTGTCAAATAAATAAATAAATAAATCTTAAAAAAAAAAAAGGCTTCTGGGAATCTGTGAAGCCCTAGAAACCAAAATCTAAATATTTATATTATGCACAGATGTGATTTTTTCCTAGGGAGAGTATACAGTCACAGTCTCAGTGGTACCCGGGACCTCAAAAACAAAGGAACCAAAGTGAAGCCCAAAAAGCACATTATAGATTAGGGACACTACACTATTTGACTCACTCTCCCAGGCCCGTAAGAGCCAGGACCGCTTGGTGGGCTATCAGTCTTTTAACTTTAGTTTATATCAGTTTCTCATTGGTTGAACAGAAAAGATAATATCCATTCAAGAAGAGAAAAGCTCATGATTGCATTAGCTTGGCCTGCCCTTCCCTAACATCTGAAGAAGTTCTCCACCTCAGGCCATAGTTGGCTCAATGCTGTCCTCTCTACACCCAATCCCCATCTGCTAGCCCCAAATGGACAAGCTCCATGTCCTCTAAAATCTCAGTACCTAACTCAGGACTCTAATTGCTTGGTTATCTATTTTAGATCCTTACTGAGCATAAGCTCTCTGTGTTATACTCATCTTGGCTTCTCCTCTCTTCCTTGGCACATAGTTTCCATCACGTATCAGTCAAGAAACAGGACAGAAAGGGACTCGTTCTTCTTGGGCCCTTGAGGGCTCCAGTGGAAAAGAGATTCTGGAGAAAATTCCCACTCTCCAGAAACCCCTCTCCTCCACACACACACAACATCACAACCCATTGCTAGTTCAATAGAAAGTACGATAGAAATGTTGTTCATATGGAAGAGAAAGAATTATGTATGAAGACTCAAGGCCATTTGAAATGGAAAACAAGAAGCAACAGACAAGATATACTATAAAGGATATAAAATTTTGTAAGCCAGACGAGATGTAAAAAAGAGGTGGTTCACAGAGATAAGCACCCACTGTCTGCAGGTCATGGCCCCATGATGACCTTTTGATCACCACCAAGTGGTCAGATAGGTCTCCCTACATGGGGGCGGAATGCAAGCTGGGGCTTCTGACCCCCAGACACCCACTCTTCATCCCAGGGGATGAAGGCAGGAGCATTAAACCTAGAAAGCCTGGTATTTGGGACAGAAAGGCAGCAGCCCCCAGAGCAAGCCCGCACTGTGGACAAAGGATGCGCTCTCTGCTCCTTGCTGGTGTAGCCCAGCCCAAGCTCAGGCAGGCAGCTCCACTCTCTGTGCACTCAGCCAGAGGAGGCGCATCCCAGCCTCACACCAAACAGATCCTCGGTGGCTTCCCTGGCTTTCCCAGCCCATCACTGCGGCCCCCAGAGGTGGAGGATAAAGAAATGAGACATTATGTCTGCAAATGGGAAGCAGCCTGTGTTATCGAGATAGAATGCGTGAGGCTGAGAGTAGAAATCGATGACAGAGAAGACTGTGCGCCCCGCAAAGGAGCTGGAACTTCATCCTTGAGAGCAGAGGGAGGCATGAGACACAAGACTGACGAGGTCAGAGTTGCATTTTAGGAAAATAACTCTGGAAGCAGCCATGTGAGGGTACCCACCCCCGACAGGGAGACTCGTTAGGAGAGGGAGTCAGGGCTCCTTAAATGCACACCGAGTGGAAGAACAAATGAGAAAGGAGCAGCCTGCCATTGATCACAGTGCTTAACTTTCACACCAGGAAAAACACCGAGCCGGGTCTTCCAGGGAAAAAATCAGAAATGAAAGACGCTAAATTAGCAAATGATCATCCGCAGAACTTAGTCAAGGACAGGCCTTGTCAAACCCTGTGTATCTTCGTTCATAACGTGGATGTGCCTGCAAAGCCAAGTCAAGAGACCTAGCGTGGCCTCTTGGGATGGTCGCGGGTCCTGTCTGAAGAGACGTAGTCATCAAATAAGCTGAAAAAACATGCTCGGGCCACAATTCCTCATCACGCAGCTGCTGGAAAGGTCAAACTCAGTGATTTGGATTCAACCTGGAGTCAGAGACAGAAGAGCTGAGGGAGAGGAGTGGAGACTGGGGACACATAACGCTGTCACCCATGATCGGCGACAAGAAAAAAGGGTGTGTGTTACTTTTCCACGTGACACTTGACCTAGTTAAAAATAGGTCCAGGCCTGAGAATTCAAAAAGACCAGCTGTGATAGAGAAGGGACAACATTTGCATTTAAAGAAATTAAAGCTGAAACAAAACCCCGAATTTCAGGAAGGGGATCGCAGGGGAATTATTGATAAGCCAGGCAGGACTCAGAGGCATAGATCTGCAGCTCCTGATGCCCGCTTGGCCCCAAGACCACCATGAGTACCGCACTCCGCCGCACGGCCGGCCGGAGCTTTGGGCGGCGGTAAATACTGAGCTTGTCTCAGCCTCAGCATCACGTTGGTGTGGGAAATAATAGAAAATATATGTATTGTTCTCTGCCCCTGGTTCCTGACACGGAGTCCCTAAATCCCTTGGAATTTCCCGGGTGAGAGGAGTACCTTTTGTTCTCATGAAGCCATTCTTGATGGGCTCCTGGGTTGCTTCAGCACGGAGGCTGCTCACCAGAAAGATCAAGCGCTTCTGGCCCCACCCCAGCCTCTCAGGAAAGAGAGACAAAGCTAGAGATTGAGTTCATGATCAACCCTGTCTATATGGTGAAGCCTCCATAAAAATCCCACAAGTTCAGAGAGCTCCCAGGTTGGTGAACATATCCCATGTTCTGGGAAAGTGGGGCACCTCAACTCAAAGGGGCAAAAGCTCCTGCCCTGGGGACACTTCCAGACCTTGCCCTACGGATCTTTCCATCTGGCTGTCCCCCTATGTCCTTTATCATATCCATGATACAATAAACTAGTCAATGTGCGTGTTTCTCTGAGTTCCGTGAGCGGTTTTAGCAAGTAGTGGGGCCTAAGGAGGGAGTCACAGAGCCAGCCTATAGCCAGTTGTTCCAAAGTACACGTGACAACCTGTGATTTGCAATTGGCTTCCGAAGAAGGGGCAGTCTTGTGGGACTGAGCCCCTCACCTGTGGAGTCCGCACGATCTCCAGGTAGGTAGTGCCAGAATTTAGTTAAATCGTAGGCCTTCAGGCTGGTGGCAAAGGATTGTTTGGTGTGGAAAACGCACACATGTAGTGGCAGAAGTGAAGTCCGGTGGTAGTAGGAGAGCGAAGGAGAAAAACAGGGGGTTTCTCCTCTTCTCCGAGCGCATATTAAAATGACTGATCTGCGGGCCCTCCCCTGGAGAGGCTGAGTCAGCAGTCCCTGGTTCACACCACTGGACCCTTGGGTTGGGCAGGTTTGGCCCCTTCAGCAAGAGGGGAAAGCATATCAGCTCACAGACAGAATCCTGGCTTCCACCCTAGCTCGAATTAATCAGAATTAAAATAATGCTGGACATCTATCAAGTTTACTGTGTGCCAGGTACTGTGCTAAAAGCTATGTATGTATTTTCATGTTTAATCTTCCAACATCCTTATCAAGAAGGTGTCACTATTTTACCTATTTTTACAGATGAGAGAACTAAGGCTTTGAGAGCTGACCCCATGTGGTCAAGATCACAGGGCTAGTAGGTGCCAACACCAGGCCTCAACAGAAACCATTTTTCTAGAGGAGCCAGAGGCCTGGGGTCAAGTTCCCAGCCCTACCATTGCTGGGGGACCTGAACCCCATCTGTACAGTGGAGCTTAGTTCTGCCTTGGCTGGAGTCAGGGTGGGACCCTAAAGAGGAGGGATGCAGACGTGCTCCGCGAAGTGGAGCTGCCTGCCGTGGGCAATATGGCTTCCTCAGCGAATTCTGCCTGCGATTAGCACCTTTATAATTCAGGTGAACATTGCTGATAGAAAGGTGACTAAGAAACCTAGTTTCTGGATACAACACCAAAAGCACAGGCTGTAAAAGCAAAAATACACCAGCGGGACCACATCGAACTGAAAAGCTTCTGCAGAGCAAGGGAAATGAGCAGCAGCATGAGAAGGCAAGCAACAGAATGGGAGAAATTATTTTACAAACCATTTATCTGATGAGAGGTGATTTGCATCAGATAAGAGGTGATATGCACTGCAATTCACTAGTATAAAAAACCAAAATAACCTGATTTTTGCCTAGAAATAACTAGGCAAAGGACTTAAAAGACGTTTCTCCAAACAAGACACACACCTAGCCAACAGGTATATTAAAGATGTTCAGCATCACTACTCATCAAGGAAATGCCAATCAAAACCACACCTGTTAGGATGGCCATGATCGCATTTAAGAAAAGAAACAAGTGCTGGCAAGGACGTGGAGAAATTGGAATCTTCCTGCACTGTTGGTGGGAATGTGAAATGGTACAGCTGCTGTGGAAAACAGCCTGGAGGTTCCTCAAAAACTGCAAACTAGAACAACAGTATCATCCAGCAATCCGAACCTGGATACTTACCTCAAAGAACCGAAAACAGAATATTGGCACTCCCATGATCACGCAGCCTTATTCCCAACAGCCAAGAGGCGGACACAACCAAAAGGCCAGCTGACAAATGAATGCACAGGGAAAATGTGGCATATACACACAGTTACACAGCCTTTTAAAAGGGAAGAAAATCCTGCCATGTGCTACAGCATGGAAGAAACTTGAGGACATTAAGCTAAGTGAAATAAGCCAGCCACAGGACGAATGTTTGATTTCACTTCTTTGAGCTACCTGGAAAAGTCAGACTTACAGGAATGAAAAGCAGAATGCTGATCACAGGAGCTGGAGGGTGGGGGGAAGGGGGAGCTGCTGTTCAAGGAACGTAGAGTTTCGTTCATGCAAGCGGGAAGAGATCTAGAACGCTCTACAACAGTGTGCATCTAGGGAAGGTACACTACAAAGGTAAGAGGATAAATTTCATGTGATGTGGTTTTTTCCAAAACTAGTTTTAAACATTAAAAAATGATGAACATGATGGTTCAAAAGCAATGGTAGTCCCCTAGCAGCTTAATGGGCAGGGAATTAGAAGCCTAAGTCATACACAGGTAACCACATTATAGAGTCTAATTTATTTAAAACATGAAAAACAGTATAAATACATGCACCTGTCACAGTGAATACAGACATCCTAAGGGCAGCTGGTTAACATCTGGTGTATCCTAACCAAGAATCCACACCTTAGGGTCAGTTGCTGCTTAGCGTCGAAGAGACCTGAATCAGAGGTACACACTCCGGAGACAGCTCCTGCAGGCCTTGAGCTCCAACCCGCTCAAGCAGTGCTAGAAGGTTTGATAATTGGCAGTGATCTTACAAAGAGAGGAAGGTGGCGATGTTCGTGGTATCCAAGACATGTGGTTTGGCTTAAAATATACTATCATCTCTCAGTCATCACATGAACGAGAGTGGGAGCGTCTGGCCAGTCCAGCAGCCTATACCCTTCAGAGTTCTAGAATCCCAGTTCAGTTCTGTTTCTGTCTAAGATCCCCTTTCTTTGGACAGTCAAACAATCCTCTCACTAGAATACTGTTATCCCAGTGCCCGAAGGACAGAGAGCTAGGACTTCCCAGGCCTAAAGCACAAGTTGGATGACGGTTTTTGTGCCTGTCTGCTAATAACTGTATATAGGACAGAATTCAATTATTTATTCAACCAACAAATATTTATCAAACTCTACTCTATGCCAGGCAGCATTCCAGACACTAGGAATACAAGCACAAAGCAATAAGGACACGACAAGGATTTTGGTCAGGAGCCCGCTCAATTGTAACATGCCTCCTCGTGTCAAAGTTGTGTGGAAGGCTACTCACAGCTCGCACCCACCACTAATCATTCGGGGTCACCAACATCTCCCTACAGGTGCCCATTAGCCACAAATGGTCAAATTAACTTAAGTTGGCTCACAGCAAGCCACCATGAGAAAGTGTTGACATGTGGGAATCATTCATACTGAGATGGGCAGCTCTCTACCTTCTCTTAGATGGCTAGAGAGCTCTGGTCCTGGGAGAAACTGGGAGCTATCTGCCCCCTCCTGCTAGGAAGGGATCCCCCGTGCTGCCTGGACCACCCACTGCCAGCTCTGAAAACGACCCTTTCCTTTATCTGATCCTTCTGCAATTCTTCTTCTCCACGTAGACAGCCATGAACAGGGCAGGGAGAGTCATCCTCGCTCCTTTTCCAAATGCAGACTGACACAGGATGCTAATGGTTTCAGTTGGTCCTCACGCAAACCTCGCTGCTGGAGCCCCGTGAGGCCCTTTGTTGGAGGTGAAGTGTATGGTAAAACTAGGATCAGAATCCCGACACTCTGCTCCCGGGCTCGCTTTAGCACTAGCACTTTTCTCCCCATGCTTCTATTCATTTTCTGTGAAACTATTCTACTTTGTCTTCCTCTTCAGCTTTCCTTGATTCTGGTCCAAAACTTTCCTCCTGAGCCTTTTTTTGCAGCCTCTAGTACACACACTATAAACCTTCAACAGCCAGCCATGCTTACAGACTCACTATTGCTGTAACTCTGACCCCTTATAATTTCAAATATATCAGATGGCATTGAGTAATGCTTCCTATTGAGTCATCTGGTAAACCATTTACATGCTCTGAAGCATCGATGAGGCAGCCACAGAGAAAAAGGTCAAGATTTAGGCGTACAGTGGGGGGTGGGAGTGGGTTGAGGGAAGGATAGAAAGATCCTGCACAAAGAAGCAGGTACTATAGTAATCATGACTTTGGCTCTAGACGTCTTAGTCCTTACAGAAGATAAGATAAAGTAGAGCCAATGAACTTAGCAATATCATAAAAGATGAAAGCAAGGGGTTGGCAGGAAGGATAGGATGAAAGGATAAACTTGTCTATTAAAACTTGAAAGGAGATCTACCAATTTCCAGTCATTGTTAAAGAAGAATCTATGGTTGACACATTAGAATAGAGGGTCTACAGCCTTAAGGGTCCGCAGGTCTCATCCAGTCTAATACCCCACATTTGCAAAAGGAAAGGTAAAGCCCTGAGCAAAACCTACCCACTCCCAAGACTTAACAAATAAACATAGAACACCAAGCTGAATTTGAACTTCATGTAAACAACAAACAGTTCTTTTAGTAGAAGTATGTCCCAAATATTGCATGGGACACACTTATTCTAAAAAATTGTTTATCCTATATTTTATATATCTTATATGGCAAACCCACCTCCCTCCACAAAAGTCACTTGCTCAGTTAGCAACAGACCCAGAACTAGAATCTTGGCCTTCTGTCTTTCAGGAGGTCGAGAATGAATGAGTGCTCTAGGAGTCCCTCACCACAGAGGTCACTGCGAGGTCACTGCTAATCCACTGCTCTGCTTACCGATCTTGCACCATCATAAGAAACTTCATTTATAAAAAGAAAAAAATCCATTAAAGGGGCTCTTTACCTTTTTAATTATGACATATCCAGCATTGGTTTGGGGATCTGTGTCAACCCCCAGTCGTCCATCACTGTCTCCCTGTGTAATACGATACAGGATTTTAGAACTCCCCGTGAAGGGCTCATCACCATCGGTGGCCTGGATGGTTAAGATGGTGGACCCCACGACTGTGTCTTCAGTAACGGTCAGGTTTCCATACTAAGAAAAAAACAGGGAAGGAAATGAGAATGTCCATTGTCATCAAGCATAATTGCCAAAGGGCAAATTTGTCTCTTTGGATTCACCGCGAACACAAGTCATAGTCTGGATCAATACTCACCAAGCGTGCTTTCCTAGTGAGAACTACGTAGCGTTGATTTTGACATCAGTCATCCTTGTAGACTGATATCCATTGCACCCAGAACCATGTCTCGGGGAGCTACTGGGAGGGTTCTAAAACAGATCCCCCTTCTCACGTCCAATGCGTTTATTAACTGCAATTATGATACTAGCGATGATAGAAACAAAGAGCTACTGTGCATCGAGAGCCTAAATTGTGGCAGGCACTTTACATATATTATTTTAGTTAATCTGTAATCCATCAAGGAAGGGAGGTAAGAGGCTGAACTTTGGAGTCAAACAGCCTGGGGCTGAATCCTCGGCCTGCCACTTAGTAGCCGGGTGACCTGAAGGAAGTCCCGTCATTTCCTCAAGTCTCAGTTTCATCGTCTGTCTAACGGAAATGATAGCAATGCAACCTACCTCGGGTTTGCTGTGCGGATTGAGAGAGATAAAGCACTTGCCCCCTCATGCCTGGCGCCTGATAAGGATTCAGGAAAGATAAGCAAAAAAGCACCTTATCGAGTAGCTACAGCGTCATCTCCATTTGGCAGAAAAGCAAAGGATTGGAGAGGTAAAGCCCACCCAGGCGCTCACAGCTAGGAAGTCCTAGAATTGGGACTTAGGCCCCTGCTCGTCCAACTCCAAAGCCTGTGTTCTTGCTCACTGTCCAGGACCGTCTCCCACCCCTCCACTGAAAATCCCCCACATCGTCTCTGTCGGTATCATGATCTTAAAGACGGTAACAGGCAGGGTCCCCAGGAGGCCCGGGGCAAGGACAGATGCCCACTCGCTCTCTCCAGGGCTCAGTTTGCATTTCCAACTCCCAAAGCAGGGTGTTCTTATCCTCAACATAAAACCACCATGTGGATGGAACACAAGCAAACCACAACCAAGGAAGGGCTCGTGGACACTGAGAAGGAATGGGCTCTTTATCTCATGCCTGCGGGGCCCCAGCACCTGCTACCCCTTATGTTCAGTCACACCTCTTGCTGCCCCAAGTCCTCTCATAAATCAGTTCCCTTCCTTTGTCACAGCCTTGTCCCTACTTTGATTTACAATCGTCATCACCACAGGGCTCTGGGCTGTCCCATAAGTAACTTCAAACATGACAGTCACAATCTAGTCAAATGCGCTTCTCTCTGCTCCAGGATAAATACAGACCTCCCTTTTAGGGGAAGCAGTGGTAAAGCCACCCCCAAATTTAAAGCCCACATCAAAGTCAATGAACATTTATCTTGACGTTTTCTCAACTGATCTTTTTTCTCCTGCTCTTTCTGCCCAATTTTCCTAATTCTTGCAAATGTCTTAAGCACATTCTTCTTTGGCTTAACCGAGAGGTCCATTTTTCCTCTCCTTTCCCTTACCCAGTTATTGCAAAAGGAATTTAAATCACCAGTATTCCAGATATTAGGTTTTTGACTAAAAATGCTTTTTTTTTGAGACCTAGTGGTAATCCATTCACTGTCACAAAATATATAAGGATGAAATGCAAATAGCCATTCAACTCCTTTCAATTTGAGAAAGTTTGCCAGGGCAGCTTTTAAGCAAACCCTTGGAAGAAATAAGCCATTGGTAGAAGTTTATAAACAGATGTTCCCAGATACTCTAACAGTGGATGCTGTTGTTCCCTGAAGATTTCCACTGCAGATGGGGTCTGGGTTTGTTACCAGTGTACTGACTATAAAGCTACCTTTAAAGTCTGGAATTCTTCCTAACTATTCATTGTGTCTTTATCCCAGAAGTAAGGGTCAAGTAATATGAACAAAGTAAAGAAAAAACAACAGATGAAAATGAAAACTACTCACATCTGATTTTTCAAAGATGGGGATCTGGTCATTGATATCAATAACATGGATCTGCACATGACAGAGGGTTTTGAAATCTGAAAATCAAAGTCATATCACAAAAATTTTCATTTAACATCATGCATTAAAACCAGAAATCTGCAAGAAACACATTGGCAAGGGAAGTGACAGTCACGACCACAATTCTGCTACTGACATGCAGTGCTTGTGGGGACAGGATTCTCTGCTCCCCACCTGCACCCACAAGCAGGTCAACAAAAGGAGGCTGGAGAAAGCTCTGAGAGAAGCTTCCCTGGGCGTCCCGCTGTCCTCCAACCGCCCCTTCCCAGGGAAGGCATGTTCCTCATCAAGACTGGGTTTGGTTTGGTTTTTTCCCCGTGAAGCAACCTCTCTTTTCTATCTAGTGAAACTTCTGCAGCCTTCAAAACCTAGTGCAAAACTATCTTTCCAGAAAGCCTTCCCTGAGTTGCTCAGCCGGCTGTCTTTCCTTCTTTGAAGACTTCCAGCACTTGCCATCCTGCATCTTCTCTGTCCTCTATGGTGGGAAGCTCGGGTGCCTGCTCCTTCAAATGAGGGAAGAAGCGGTACAGTTAGCCCCTCTCAAGAGGCCTAGCTACCCAGACTATGGGAGGCAAGAGGGGGTCAGAAGTAGCTTGTGGTATTGCATGGTGCACCGGGTGTTATACGCAACTAATGAATCATCGAACTTTGCATCAGAAACCAGGGATGTACTGTATGGTGACTAACATAATAAAAAAATACTAAAAAAAAAAAAAAGAATTAGCTCGTGGAGCCCTGGGAAAATGACACAGGCTTTGAGGAGTGGGTTTGACAATTCAAAATTTTGTCTGAGAGAGCATGCTCAAGCTAGGTCCAAGATGAGCGCAGAATACAGATGGGGATGGGGTGCCCAGGGAAATATCCAGAATGAGAAACAACATGACAGGTTCCTTGTTGGGGTTGCCAAGGCCCTGAGCCATGATGTACTGTGTTGTATAACAGCTAAGACTCAGGGCTCGGGAGTTCCACTGCTGAATTCTGACTCTGCCCCTTATCAGATGTGTGAGAGTTTATCAGATGTGTGTCACTAGAGGTCTCTGCACCTCAGTTAGTTAATATATAAAATGTAGATAACAACAGAACTGGGGTTCTTGTCATAATACAAATTGTCAGCACTCTCTGAGTACCAGGCACTGTACTATGCTTTACCAGCATTACTCATTTCGCCGTCATGTGAATTTCATGACGTAGGTACTAAGATCGTCCTCATTTAGTTCATGAATGAGGAAGCCACAGGATAGAGAAGTTAGGTAACCAGATCGAGGTCACACAACTAACGAGTGGTCAAGCCGGACTTCAAATCCATGTGCTCCCTTTGCCCTCTCTGTCCGCTCTTCACCCTTCACCCTGCTCCATGTCCCGGCAGACCGACCTCAGGAACTGCATCCGGGCTCCTTGGCTGCTGCCAACGGCAACACTGACAGGAGATGGGAGGAGGGGCAGGAGGAGAGAGGTCTGGGGTAGTTCCCCCCAGCTGCCTCTTCTGTAGGCAAAAGCAGAGGGCGCGTTCCTTCGGGGAATACTCCCTTCGATCACCCGTTCACACCTCAGCGGAGGGCAGGCTGTCCATTGCCCTTCACACCTCCAGTCGGTTCCCTTAACCTCGCCCACAACCTTTACAAATCAACCCTTATTTAAACTCTTCTTGAGGATTCCCTCTGAGAAGCTGATTTCTGCTGGGATCCTGATGGATACACTCAAGCGGTGTAACTCCAGAGATGGTGTTCAATGCACCAGCCTTGAGGCCATGCTTGTGATCTAATAACATTGAATTATAATAATGGATGTTAATTAAAGCTGGGGTCAGTCCCCAGAACATTAGAGGACAACAAAAATGGCTAACAATGGGGGGGGGGCGGGTTCCCAGGACCTGAACTCACTGGCTCCCTGCTCTGCACAAATTCACTTGGGCCAGTAGTGGCCTCCTGGGTAATGAGCCCTCTCTGATCTTCCGTAAAACTACGCTAATTAAGCCTCGTCTCTAGGCTCTAGCGGAACACAACTGAATGTTTAATTCCGTCTACACACATGCATGTATATTTATGTATAAATCTATTTTATGATCTGGTCCCTATTTTCTATAGATGTACTCACGAACATGGACAATTTGTAATCTGATTCCCCCTTATACTCTTACAGCCTCCCATTACTTCAGGTCTCCATGCATTTGCAGATGGAATTTCTTCTCCTCCATAAATCCTGCACTATTCTGTAACTTGTCATATCCATCCATCAAAACTCAGCTCAATGACACCTCTTTCAGAAAGCCTGATCTGCTCTCTCCCTTCCCCGAGTCACTCATTTCCTTCGTGGGCTACCTTGTACATGTTGCTTGTAATTTATTTATTCAGTGCCTATCTCCTCTATCATGAATGCTCCTTGAGGACAGACCCTGGGTCTTATTCACCTGCATATCTTCAATACCCCGAGTAGGGTCTCATGCAAGGTGAGTGCTCAGCAACTGTGTGTTAAGAGAATGGATGGCTAAGGGTGTGAAACTGTTAACTCATCACACCCAGGGATGATTTACTATACTCACTTCCGTTGTACCTCTTAACATAATTCTAGACATATATTAGACCCTTGCTATTGACCAAATTACTAACTCCCCAAAAGTCTATATTGGGGGCCTGTTAAGCCCTAATTTTCTTCAATATGTCAATATCTGTACAGAGAAGGAAATGCGAGGAATGGTGTGAAATGATGTTCTTTTCTTCTCCATACCTATATAATCTGTGACTCCTCGCACAATGATTATGAACTATTTGGTCATCTGAGATTGCATGCTCGTTAACTCAAAGAAAGATTCTTAACCCAGGAATGTGTGTGTCCCTAAAATCAATCTGGCTCTGAATACATGTGTTCTTGTGTGTCTGTGCACAATTGTCCAAAAATGTATACATTTGTTAGAGAACGCAGTTTTCATCAGATCTTCAAAGGGCCTATGTGACCCAACAAAAATTAAGAACCACTTGCTCTGAAATTGTATAGGAGTCAGAAACAATGTCTCCTGATGTCTCATGGCCAGCTGAGAGCTGACAGAAGACAGAACTTGCCCAAAGACGCATTTCTCCCCCACTTTCATACAATAGAGTCCTTAGAGTCCAAAAGGGAGAATCGGAAAATACAATTAATACTCAGGTTCATGATCACAGCAGCCATGAGAATGGGCCTTGCCGACCTCCAACAACTGGGAACTTAACTGACGATGGCCCCGCCGCCTTGCTCTGAAATCCAGCAGCACGATTGCACCGAGGTCTTACTTCCCATGGGCTGCCCCCAGCCAGTGACAGGCCAAGAGCAAGGCAGGCAGGCCAAGACAGGCATGTTCTAGGAGATCACAGACTCCTTCAATGGACAACTTTGGACTTCCCAGGGACCTTGGCCAACTTTTTTTTGACCCTTAGTGGTCTATGGTGCTCCCACCAGCCTTCCTTCACTCAGGGTTAGGCTTGTCCTGTGGTCTGATGGCTCCCCCAGCCTTCTCCGGACACCCCACCACTTTTTTCTCATGGCCTTTCCCCTAATAAAATCCTTATACATTTAATCCCCTCCGGCATCTGCTTCTCAGAGGACTGGAACCAATACAATAATGCTGCCTGAGCCGTAGCCCCAGCCTCTACCATGTTGGACCAAGCGCCTCTGTGCTCCATGTGCATCTTACGAAGGAACAGGAGCTCTCGATGGCCCCTGTGATACCCCCCAGGCATCAGCACAGCCTAACAAAGCGCAACGAGAAGGAAAACAGCTATTTTCACTTCTGAGAGCGGATGTGATACTAACCCTTGTCAGCCACCTCCACTGTTAGGTTGTACTGTGGCGTGTCTTGCTTCTTCAAGGACTGCTCAGCTAACTGGAACACTCCTGAGTAGGTCTGGACCAGGAAGAGTCCTTCCTTGGGCAATGCGGGGACTTGATCCACAATTCTGTACACTAAAACACTGTTGGCAGTGTTTTCTTCATCCTTGTCATGGGCAATAAGAGTCCCAATATTGCTCCCTGTGGAGAAAGCATAAAAGGAATCCATCCATTACAGATTCTATGTAATCTACTGTATTCAAAATGGTTTCCCTGGATAAGCACGCTCCTAGAAGGGGGTGCAGATCACTGGAGCAGCAGGCTGAAGTTCTTACGTTTATTTGGGTTTTCTAACTCTTTCCATAATGTAGAGTGCTGAGCAGTGTATTATTAGTCTGATAGGGCCAGCATAACAACGCACCACAGATTGGGTAGACCTAACAACAGAAATTTATTTTCTCACAGATTTGAAGGCTAAAGGCCTAAGCTCAAGGTGTTGGCAGGGCTAGTTTCTTCTGAGACTTCTCTCCTTGGCTTGTAGGTGGCTGTCTTCATGTGTCTTCACATGGGCATTCCTCTATATGTGTCCGAGTCCAGATTTTCTCTTCTTAGAAGGACACTAGTCATATTGGATTAAGGCCCGCACTAATGACGGTATTTTAACTCAACTATCTCTTTATAGACCCCAGCTCTAAGTAATAGTCCCCCTTTGAGGTACTGAGGGTTAGGATTTCACCATATGCATTTTAGGAGGGACACAATTCAGCCCATAACAAATAGTGTCCTACAAAACTTCATGTCCTCCTGGAACCTCAACTGTGACCTTATTTGGAAATACAGTTTCTGCAGATGTCATTAGTTAAGGATCTTGAGATGAAATCATCTTGGATTTAGGGTAGGCCTAAGTCTAGTGATTGGTGTTCTTATTAGAAGTAGAGATGACACAAGTCACACACAGAGGAGGTGGCCACGTGAAGGAGGAGGCAGAGACCAGAGTTACACCATAAGCACCGAGCAATGCCAGGAGCCACCAGAAGCTAGAAGAGGCTGGGAAGAATTCTCTGCTAGCTGGCATCTTGATTTTAGCTGTCTAGCCCAGAACTGTGAGAGAATACGTTTCCATTGTTTGAAGCGAAGTGTGGTAATTTGGCACAGCCATCCTTGGACACCGACAGACAAGACAAATGGTATTAACTAGACAAGGAAAAGCCAACTGTGGCTTGTTTCTAAGCAACTTTACTCCACAACTGCAGACACTGACCCCACCCCGAAGATAACCCGGGGCAAAGACCAGGCACACATCCCCCGCCTTGCTGCGGTTTATGGCCCTATGTATTTTATGCCCGTGAGTGTCTCGGTCCAGGGAGTTCCAGAAGACAGAGGCTATGACTCACGGCTCCCTCCAGTTCTGGGTGAGTTGTAATAGGTTCTGGATCATCTCGCTCTGTGAAATGAGAACTGTGGGTTTCCAACAGGCAGCAAGAATCCCACTGTGGGGCTAAAACTTGAATACGTCCCAGTTGTGGAGTTAGGTTTCACCCCTTCCCCAATCAATTTGCATTCACTGACTTACATGGAAATTTGGAGACCTTGCCTTTTTTTTTTTTTTTTTTGAGGGGGGAGGTAGGGAAGTGCTTGTGTTACGTCTGTAACGGAGCTAGACACATGCAGATGTGTCCCGTGGGCTGGGGAGGGAGCATCGTGACCAACAGGGCACAAGCGAATATTTATCCAATGGAGTAGCCGCTGCTCTTTCTGAATCCGTGACAACCAAGTCACCTTTGTGGCATGTATCTGCCCTTAAGTGTCTGAGCGTTGGGATCAAAGAGTATCTTACTAAATTCTGCCATCCTTTGGGGTCTGAGCAGCCCTGCTTTGGACCTCTCCTCTCAGCAAGTTAAGTGTAACACAGAGGACACTCTTCTCCCACCCCACAGGAAAATTCCAGCTGTCAGTGGCACTATGAGGACTGTTGACGTCAGTGACCAGGGAAATTCCAGTACAGGATGCCTCTCGGTGGGAGCAGAGAACTTTCTGGATGGGCCAGAAGTAAAAGGAGGGCTAGGTCTCTGGGTGACAAAGGCCAGGAACGAGTGGGAACCCAAATTGATTCAGAGGTATTTACAGCATCTCTTAGCGCACTCAGAAATACTTTAAGGAGGTAAGGCTTTTACGAGAAGCTAAATTTCCTCTATGAACACATAGGATTTGGTAACAAGTGGGATTTCAGAATTAATACTGGCATTGCTAAAACTTGGGGGCATGAGTCCCACAAGATTCTGGCTAATAAAAGACACCAAAGAGGAGAATATCAACACACTAAGGAACAATGTAGTATTTTATTGAGCTAGACAGTAAACCCCCACAGGGCAGGGACATTGTTTTGTACCTCTTTTAGGCTAAATATAAAAAAACAGACTCAATCCCTGTTGATTTATAAGAATTCCTGGCCCATTAAGTCTACTATTCGACACTTTGTGAAATACTGTCACAAAATAAATTCTATTCTGTAGAGAGGAGAATAGCTCCCTGGGCCCCTGAACAATTTATTCTACCAACAACGACTTCCTCACCAGTCTCAGAAAACTAGCACTATCCTCATCCCAAAGGTAAGCAGCTTCTCAAATGGTTCCCAAGGATCCCCCCATATTGATTCCTTGGCGTAACCCCGTGCTTCTGAGTGTGGGCGGGGCCCAGTGACTCACTTCTAATCAGTGGACTATGGTGAAAGTGATGGACGCCGCTTCAGAGATTAGGTTATAAAAATCCTACCTTTCATCTCGCTCGCCATTTTTCAAGCTGTCCCTGCCCCCACCCCACCAAGCTCTCCCTCTGAATCAAAGGCATGCAACTGAGCCGCACTCTGATTCCTGACTCACAGAAACTGTGATGTAACAAATGCTTGTGTAAGGCTGCAAAGTTTGGGGACTATTTGTCATGCAACAATAGATAACGAATACACCAAATGTTAGGCCCTATACAAAGAGACTTGAGGAATCATCTGGAAAGGTCTTCAAAGGTCCTCTGCCTTCATTCAGCATCACAGACCAGAAATCTGGGAGGTTTTCAAAAAGGGTGACGCCACAAGTATTTCTTGGCTATTGTCACTCATTCCATTGTTACACAACAGCACTGTTAGAAGATTCTTTCTTGTAATTAACTAAAATCCTTCAAGCTGTCATGTAACCCTTCCTGCTGCAGCAAGAATTAGAATAAATGAAAAAGACAGGCCCTAAGCAGAACACACGGACAACAGGTCACCTATATAGGACTCCTGACAGCAAGAAAACAAACTTACAAACATGCACATTGAGCAAAGAAGCCATAGGAGCAGGGCCCATCATGCTGCCAGAACACCACCCACTGTGTCAAAAAATGTGTAGCAAGAAGAGTAGAGCGATCAAAAGAAAATGATGAGGGGCGCCTGGGTAGCGCAGTCGTTAAGTGTCTGCCTTCGGCTCAGGGCGTGATCCCGGCGTTCCGGGATCGAGTCCCACATCGGGCTCCTCCACTGGGAGCTTGCTTCTTCCTCTCCCACTCCCCTGCTGTGTTCCCCCTCTCATTGGCTGTCTCTCTGTCACATAAATAAATAAAATCTTAAAAAAAAATTAAAAAAAAAAAGAAAAGAAAGAAAATGATGAGAGTGTCCACAGAGCATAAGAGGATGGGCTCACAAGGACAGCAGAGCCCTAGGAGTGGCAGTCATAAGAGCCTGCTAACCTTGTAAGCCTTGAAACTTGCACAAAACAACAGACAAACACATTTCAAGAAATGCCAGCCTGTTTAACCAATGGGCTCATCACCACGAGGCAATAGACAAGAGTTGTCCCAAATCCAGGAAAGTCATAAAACTCCCAGAAATCCGAACGTCCTCAAAGTAGTGTCCCCTGCACAAAACTAAGGCTACCATTCGACACAATACAAGGTAACAAAGCAGGTCAAGAAGACTTGCAAGGACAAGAAGAGGTAGGACTTGAACTTCATCTCCCAGCTTCCTGAGCTATTATTTGACTCCTAGAGAGGGAGGAACAAGGGTCAAGAGTCGACTTCCATTTTTGGCGCTTGCTTTCTGCAGGTATCTGACATTGGATGTAATTGTTTATCTAAATTATTTAGCACATTTGATGAGATTTTATCCGTTATTGAGATTGTTAGAAGGCAAATAAGAATCTACGGGAAAACCTTGCAAATGAGATAACCTTATATATGTTTACAGGATACCGGCATAAGTGGTTATGGTGCCAGTGGCAGTGGTGAGGGCGTAGAAGTAATTAGTAGTAGTAGTAGTGGGAGTAATTGTGGTTGCAGTGGTGGTAGTAGTTATAAAGGCTCCAATTTAAGAACACTACCTAGATATTGTTTGAGCCGAAATACTGTACCTGTGTGATTCCCAGAGTGCATTCAAATCTCTCTGCTGTGCCAGACGTGCACAGATGATTCCCGATCACACTTACCTGCCCATCTTTTACCTGGTAGGGAGGAGAAAGGGACTGCGGAGGTAACACACTGAGGAGAGTCACACGGCTTTGAACCGCTCTCGTTTCTTACCTATGTTTTCATTCTCCTGGACCTCAAATACAGTCACTGCAGATGGACACGTAGGCGGATTATCGTTAACGTCTTTAACTTTCACACGAATTTCGAGTGGGTATGAAAGCGGTTGTCCAGCTTCATCCTTTGCCACAGCATAAAACACATACTACAACAGGAAGATCAGTGTTAAGACAGGACTCCTCCATCATCCCCATTAAAAGGCAGAGAAAACAGCTATTTAATTTACCCTTTTATTTTCAGTTTCCTTGGAACTGGGAAACAAGCAAAAATGAAATGGGTCAGATCTGTAGGGTGCTCTCTTGTCTTTGAAAGCAATAACGTACTGGGGTTCAGAACACAGTTTGGGGGTTTTGTTGTTTTTAAATAAAATTGATCCTGCACTGAGTTGTCCACAGGCACAGGACTCTGTCTTTGCTGCCCGTGAACCTCTTCCCAGATTTACTCACCGAATCCTTCTCTTCTCGGTCCAAGGGCTGAGTCACATAAATAACTCCCTCCTGGTCAATTGAAAATGGGAATCTTGGCAGTTTCTCCTTGTCAACTAAGACGTATTGTGCACCTGGCTCGTTCCACTGCACCTATGAGGCCCACGGGGAGTTGTCAAGAGACATATGTCAGGACCAAGAGAACTGGAAAGGAATAAACTCTTTTTTGGCTCTCAATTTAAAATTTCTGACAATCTTGTTTGTACGTCTGTGGTTTTCTATAACTACTTCATATTCAACCAAAAATAAGCCTTTTCTCTCTCTCTCTCTTTTTTTTTTTTTTTTTACCAAATTATAGTGCTCAAAAAAAGCACACGGGGTATTTTTCTTCTCTAAACCAATTCTTTGTGAACCCTCTAAAGAGGCTGTGGGTTGTTCTTTTGGAAGTCTGACTGTGGAGCCTTCTTATCCATGAAATATCAGTCTAAGAAACGAACTGTACTTTGCAGCTGGTACTATCTGAGAACAAAGCCAAGATGTATGACAAGCTTCTCGAGTTCCCCAGTGAAGATGACAAGAGCAATAGGAGACACTCTCACCTTGTCTCTATGCCATGATTTAAGTAAGACAAATAGTTCATAAGTAAAGCACATTCCTGCCCTTAATATTTAGTCTTAAAGACTTCAGAGATAAGAATAATTGCCAACTCCTAGTGTTGTTTGTAAACAACTTCGCAAAAAATAAACTCAATCGTAAGGTCGGTCCACTTGCTAGAGACAGAGCCTGGCCTCTCTGATATTCTAATACTAATAGTAACAGGGACTGGGGGTTTGCCACATGCCAATGCAACTCTAAATGCTTTCAAGTATTATCTCATTAAATTCTCAAAGAGCCCGATGAGGTGGAGTGGTGGGGACTATTGTTATACCCATTTTATGAATGAGGAAACTAGGGCACAATGTTTAAGTATGTTCTTTTTAGCATTTGTAAGTCCTTATGGAGATAACCTCAATAATAAATAAGACTTTAGTAAAGGCCTAAGTCTGAAACTCTCACGGCTGGGAGTCCTGACACATTTTCTTAGCTGGGAAAGCAGAAAACCTCTTGCTTTCATTCTTTTTTTTCCCCCCTGAAGGTGAATTTCATTAATTCAACATTTCAACAATTAAAAGTCCTTTTAAGATGGACAATACATATGGTGGGATGGGCCTTTCCAGTGCCCCTGAACAACAACACCCATTCAGAAAAACCTTACGGGACCTACTAACTGACACTGGTAACATTAATACCGTTTACCCACTTTCACAGACACTACCTCTGAATTAATCTCCACAACAACCAGAGAGGTGTTGTTATCCCCATTTTATTGATGAGAAGTTGGGACTCAGAAGTGTTAAACAGCTCATTCATGACCGATCATTAAAATAATGGAGCGGGCACATGGTTTTGGTTATCTGCTTCTAAATCCAGTGCTCTTTCACTAACCCACAGCTTTCATGTCAAGGAGCCTTCTGATCTGCCAGAAGAGGTAAGATCTGGGTAGAGCCAAGGGCCAATTTCCAGGATCTAAGGTAGGAGCGGACCCAGGATAAGAGCTCCAGCCATGGGAGTGGGAAGAAGGGGACATGTGAATAAAGAGGAGAAGCACATATAGGAGAAGGAGTTGTGGGAGGGTGGTCTCCAAGGGTACAGGTTGCCTACTTGACTCCTACTCTTGGCCAGTCCAATGTCTGTCCATCAGTCTATGATGGGATGAGTCCACAGCATAAAGGTTTTGTCACAAGAATAAGAAGCAGCCTTTCAAAAATATTTACAATTCCTCTTCAAATCACGTACATAAACATGATTTATGCACCATATACAAGCCACTCCAGTGCAGCCATATCCCACACTACTGACAGTACACAAACATTAGTGGTATCTACTTGGAAGGTAAAGGTGAACGAAGTTCTCCTTTAAAGCATGTGTGTGTGTGTGTGTGTGTGTGTGTGTGTATCTGAATCCAAGCTGGTAAAGTCCAGAGTTTATAATTATGCTATGTAAAAAGGTACCAAAGAAATACATCAGTGAAGACCATGAGAATGGGCCTCTACAAAGTGAGGCCATTTATCTAGTGGTCTCGAGACACTCCTTGGGCACTACCTGAGTGATTTTGATGGGGTGAGGATCAGTTAAGTTTTCGAAAATCTCCACAGGTTCTGGCTTTTTCCAAATATTCTCCTTCACCACAATATCCACAGATGTGCTGTCACTGAAAGAATTCTCATTCTGGCCTCCCATGTCCTTCACTGAGACCACCAGATTGTAGTTAGAATTCTTACTGGGATCCAGTGCCCGGGATCCTATGGGAAGTAGGAGAGAAGAGAAAAGGGAACATCTCCAAAGGTAACACAGATCTAGGTCCCTTTTTCTGACTCAGTCCCATGAAGGCATCGCTTGACTTACCATCTAGGGTAAGTGAAATCGCCCCCGTTTTGTTGTTGATCTGAAAGTACATGATGTTGTTGATCTTGGGAAGCTGGATGACAATTTCATAAATAAGCTGACCATTGGGAGTGGCTGGGTCATCCAGGTCGGTTGCGTTGACATACATGAAGGGCTTTCCTGTTGAACGAAATACCCCCAGAGGGGGGAAAAGGTGTTAATTGACATCCAAACCAACCATAGCCACTTTTATCTTCTAAGAGGCAGAGACAGAATGGGAGAATTTATACCAGTGGGGAAATAAATCTTTATTCTACTTCCTTCCACTCAGGTGGGGTTTCTCAAAGTATGGTCCAGGGACTTGTAGGGGTCTTTGAGATTATTTTTAGGTTTGATGGAGTCGAAACTCATGCACGTGTAAAAGATCCACTGAAGCACAAGACCATTCAGTGGATTTTAGCATAAAGGAGTATCCGAAAATGCATTGATACAGTTTCAGATTTCACATTGCCACCAGCCTTTAAGAAACCACCACTTGTTGAGTTCTGGTATAGTATCAAAGACTATCCAGAGTTATCTGAAAATGCTATTACAATGCTCCTCCCTTTTCCAACTGTATATCTGTGCTTCTTATGCTTCAACCAAAACAGCGTCTGGCAACAGAATGGATGCAGAAAAAGGCACAAGAATTCAATTGTTTACATTTAATTATTCCAGTCATCAAAGAGATATGCAAAGATGAAAACAAAGCCATTCTTAATAATTCCTTTTGTCTTTGAAAATAGTTATTTTTCATTAAAATATGTTTATTACTTACCGTGAATTAAATTTTTTAATTCTAATAAAGTAAATATTGGTAGATATGATCAGTGATGTACCAGAGCCAGCTCATGAGAGCCAATGGTTGAATATCCAGAAACTTCGTGAGCCAATTATTAACACCAGTGGTAGCTTAAAATAACCCATGGTGGCAGTATTTATACCACAGAAATTGGAAAATCCTACAGATCGGGGCTTTTCCCCTCAGAGAGACAGCTATTAAACATTTACCAGGACATCACAGGATAAAACTCATATATTTAAAAAAGTTCTTTGGCGCCCGGGTGGCTTAGTCATTAAGCATCTGCCTTTGGCTCAGGTCATGATCCCAGGGTCCTGGTGTCGAGCCCCGCATCGGGCTCCCTGCTCGGCGGGAAGCCTGCTTCGCCCTCTCCCACTCCCTCTGCTGGTGTTCCCTCTCGCGCTGTGTCTTTCTCTGTCCAATAAGTAAATTAAAAAATCTTCAAAAAAAAAAGGTTCTTTGGAGTCATTAATAATTTTTAAAAGAACACAGGAACACTGAGACCAAAAAGTTTGGGAACCACTGATCTAGAAGAGCCTATTAGTAACGAGAGAAAGGGTAAGACTGGGAAGACTCTTATTTAGCAGAATTCATAAGTGAGTCTTCGGTTCTAAGCTCGGGGATAGAGATGCTCTGCGTAATGAAGTGAAAGGAATATTCTTCCTGGGAGTGGGCGTTGAAGAGAGAGATAGAGAAGACTAAGTAACATAGAGGGAAATTTGACAGTGACTTGGTAGAAATGGCTAAGAGTCTCTCTGAGAACCCAGAAGTCTAATATGCACATTTATTTTCTTCATATTCATATTACGACATAATGCGCCTTCATCTGCCCAAATCTTCCACAGAACCACACACCCAGGCCTTGAGGAGGGGCTTTTATGGAAATAAAGGGTAGAAGCAAAGTGAAGAGAGGAGCTGTAAGTAGGAGTTGAGAGTAACAGAAGAAAAGCAACTGGGAGCCAACAGTGACCATGAGCATGAAGATTTCTGCGAGAATTTAGGAGAGTGAGCTCACCTTTCCAGAGTATTCTTGAGTGTCCTAGAGCTCTAAGGTGTTCTAAAGCTCGTTCTAGAATCATAGTTCTCAGCTGGGGTGATTTCGCCCCCCAGGTGACATCTGGCAATGTCTGAAGGCATCTTTTTTGTTGCAGCTTGGGGGGAGGGGTTGCAGGGATGCCGCTAACACCCTACAATGCTCGGGACAGCCCGACAGAGAGAGAGTTATCGGCCCCAAGGTGTCGGTAGTGCCAAAGCTGAGAAAGCACGTCACAGAGCAGTGAGGACAATAAAATAACTCCCAGAGGGCTGCTGTGAAATTTAAGTATGACAGGAAGTGCTTAATGAGGGAGCTGCCGCTGTGAGCCCCACAAATCCGCCCCTTCCGCCTGATAGTCTTTCCGTAAGTATCTCCGGCCTCCCGCCTTTTACCTGGGCGAGAATTCTGTCTTACTGAGCCTTCATACTTTTTCTGGAGAAATGTGGGTCGATTGTCATTGATGTCCTTCACTTCTATGGTGATGGGAACGGGGCCCTCCACGACAGTTCCTTGAGCATCCAGGGCTGAGACCTGAAATAGAAAGGAAAAGGAAACCACCTTGATGAGTCTGAACCCGATTCACACATCCGAAGGCAGCTGAAGGGAATGAGAGCTCGAAGATTCAATAACCTGGTGACTGTAGGGGAGAAAGACCCCAATAACAGCCCCATACTGGGAGCTACTAAAATAGGGACCCACTCAGTTAAACTCCACTAATCGTGTCTGTGTTTTTCCAGCAGTAAGGTATGCTGGACACTGGACGTGCTTCTTCTCTTAATAGTTAGAATCCGTGAAATAAGAACATTTTGACTCTTAAGCCTATGGAAGTGCCATGTCCTCTGACAGAGCATTTTAGTGGTCAACCTGCAAAGCCAAGAGAAGTTACCAGATGGGAAGTTTTGCTTGCTCTTTTTTCTACAATCAGCTCTCTACCATTCCTTTGTATTCAGAGGCCAACCATGAAAAACTAAGGGGGACAAAGAGGGAGAAGGTCTCTTTAGTCAGAGCCTCTGAACACTTCTGCTTCTGGCAAGGCCCACAGGAGCTCCGTCCCCTCACTGATGCCGACTTCTCTGTGCATCCAAATCCCACGCAATAGCCACAGGCAGATACCACTGAAATATCAGAGAAGTGTTGGCTTGGTTTGATCCAGGTGCTTGAGCATGGCCATACTTGAACAAGTAATGCCACCTGAGGGCCTTGGCAATTCAAATTGGGTTACTCTGGTTAAAAAGCCTGAGGAAGAGGGTATCTTTGCCATACCCTAGGGGTATCCCTTTGTAGTTGGTAAAAAATGGACAAACGAGATTTGCAAAGCATGCCATTAATGTCAAGAGAGTTGCAACAGGATTCTCTGAAAGAGATGAAGGTGCCAGTGATACTTCCAGCACAAAGCTAAAGGTGCTCAGAGAGGCTAGAGCTAGGCTCCTTTGTTCTCAATTCACCTGGAGTTTGTGAACAGCTCTTGTTTCTCTATCCAACGTTTTGTTATGATATAGAAGTCCATCTGGTTGTATCTGAAATATGCCGTCTGTCTCTCCGGTTAGTTTGAAATTCACAGCAGGAGGACTGGCCTTAAACTGGGTAAAAGCAAAATCAGATTAGGTTGTAAGGAAAAACAATGTTGTAGAATTTGTAGAAAGTCATCGATTTCGGGTAACATTTTCATTTGTATAATCACTAAATAAGATCTGAGCTTTTAAAGTGATACATCTTAGGGCCGCTTGGGTGGCTCTGTCATTTAAGAGTCTGCCTTCTGCTCAGGTCATGATCTCGGGGTCCTGGGATCGAGCCCCACATTCGGCTCCCTGCTCAGCGGGGAGTCTGCTTCTCCTTCTCCCTCTGCCCCTCTGCCCCCCATACTCTTTCTCTCTCTCTCTTTCTCTCTCTCTGTGTGTTTCTCAAATAAATAAATAGAATCTTTAAAAAAATAAAGTGATACATTCTAAAAGTTTGCTTGAACATTAACTATTTAACCTTTAAAATACATTCCCCTCAAGAAACAATGTATGATATAATTTAATACATTGATAAAAGCCAATTAATGCTTTAAATTGTAGCTGGAGTTAGATGAGATTTTTTCTGAGAATATCTGAGAGCTTTAACATTGCTAGCTTCTAAGAAACATTAAAAGAAATAACTTTATTGTTAGGATAAAAAAGATGCCATCTGGTACTTCTAAACATTGTGACAAAGATTAAGAGATATTTTAATATTAAGGAAAACAATTTGAAAATGGCTTTAACTTGATAAAATTTTTTTTTAAAGATTTTATTTATTTATTTGACAGAGAGAGAGACAGCCAGCGAGATAGGGAACACAAGCAGGGGGAGTGGAAGAGGAAGAAACAGGCTCCCAGCAGAGCAGGGAGCCCGATGCAGGGCTCAATCCCAGGACCCTGGGATCATACCCTGAGCTGAAGGCAGACACTTAATGACTGTGCCACCCAGGCGCCCCTAACTTGATAAAATTCTATATGATAATCTCTTAATTACTTTTTCAGAAGTGAAGAAAATATCAATAATTATTCATGGAATAGTTATAGCACTTTTAAGACCACGAGAATAGAAAAATCACATAAAATAAAGCAGACATTACAGTTTGTTCAATCTCACTAACAATTTTAACACGTTTTTATAATTTTTATTAACAAATTAAAAATCAATAACCACCGATGTTGTAAAGGACATAAAGAAACACATATATTATTGATGGAAATGTAAATTAGCACAAATTTCCCTTTGGAAATCACTTGAGGCATAGAATGTAGCCTTTGATAGCAAACATCACTTAACAGAATTTATCCTAAGGAAATATTTCTCAAACAGTAAACTATATGCTTGTAGTATAAGTAGCCTTATTTATAATACTGGAAAGTTGAAAACTCCTAAATGATCAAAAACTAAACATGATAAAACTATTATAGAACATAAAGGTGATAGAATGTTAATCACTAAAATGTTCATTCTATGAATTATGAAGCAGCATAAGAAAAATGATATTATGAAAAGTAACAAAAGGAGACTATAAGAGTAAATCTAAACTATGATTGTAAGAGTACCAAAGCATTCATGTCAGTGGGCAAGATATGGGGAAAAAATAGTTAATGTGTTAAGTGGGTAGAACTGTGGGTGAATAGCTTTTTGTGAGTGTTTGCTTGTTGATGTTGTGTTGTTTATATAATTAATAAAAGTGTTACTATTTTGTGTTTTAAGGATATCAATGGCAAAGATGGAATAAGGATCTGAAAAAAACTTTTCCTCCATAAAAGCAATGAGAAACTGGAAAAAATTGTAAATAAATATCAACTTTTTCAGAACCTTGGAAATTAACCAAATGCTTGAAAAATCCAAGGCGTGTTTATTTAAGAAAATTACTATGACTAAGAACCAAGCTTTGTGATTACTTTGCCTTGCCCTAATTTCATTGTCTTTTCTCAAGATAAGCAGTGCCTTGAAATCCAGCAGCCTTACAGCCATAGCACTATGGAAGGGGCAGAAAGGGTTTGGAGTTTCCCAAACAACTGCTATTATCTGACCTATCTGGAGTTCCCTGGAAACACCTACTCAAAGGGCTTGTCTTTATCTGACCTCAGAGTTCACTCACTACAAACAGTTTTTCTCTTGGGGAATTTGTCAAAAATAATCATCAATAATTGTTTAACATTGCAGCTACCTGAGGCAGTGATAACAGTTGATGCAAACAAGAAGCTGACCAAAATACTCAAACAGTTCATCTGGGGAGTAAGATGACCTAGGGGGCATTGAAAATCTCCAATATAGGGGGCCTGGGTGGCTCAGTTGGTTAAGAATCCAGCTCTTGATTTCAGCTCAGGTCATGGTCTCAGTGTTGTGAGACTGAGCCCCAAATCAGGCTCTATACTCAGTGACTCTCTCTCTCCCTCTGCCTAACCCCTGCTTGTACTCACTCTCTCACGCTCTCTCTCTATAAAATAAATAAATAAATCTTTAACAATAATTAAATATTTTTTAAAAAGATCAAAATAACTGAAATCAGGACTGTAAAAAGGGACATCGCTACCAAAGTTATAGAGATAAAAAGGGCTAATGAGAATATGATAAGTAATTACTTCCCCCATGAATTAGACAACCTCCATGAAATGGATGAATTCTTAGACAGGTGGAAACTATCAAAATGACTAAAAAAAATAAATAGGAGATCTGAATAAAACTATAACAAGTAAAGAGATCGAATTAGTAATCAAAAAACTTTACACAAAGGCCCAGTGCCAGTTGGCTTTACTGGTAAATTCTATTTAACACATAAAGAAAGAATAACACCAAATCTTAACAAATGCTACCCAAAAAAATAGAGTAAGGAATACTTCCCAATTCTTTCTAGGAGGACCGTATCATCCTGACATGCAAATGATAAAAGACAACCCAATAAAACTACAGACCAATACTTCTTATGAATATAGACTCAAAAATCTTCAACAAAATACTAGCAAACTGAATCTAGCCACATATAAAAACAATTATATACCATGACCAAGTGGAATTTATATCAGAATACAAGGCTGGTTCAATATATGAAAATCAATTAATTCAATACCCTATGTTAATAGAATAAAGCACAAAACCAAATGAATATCTCAATAGAGGCAGGAAATCATTTGACAAAATCCAACATTCTTTCTTGATTAAAAAAAGAATACTCAACAAACTAGGAATAGAAAGTAATTTCCTCAACCTGATAAAGGGCATCTAAGAATAACCCACAGCTAACCTTATAATTAATGGTGAAAGAATAAAACCTTTCTCCCAAAAGATTAGAAACAAGAAAAAATTCCCAATCTTGCCACTTCTATGTAACACCATACTCAAGGTCCTAGGCAAGCAAAAGAAATAAAAAGCATCCAGATTAGAAAGAAAGAAGTAAAACTATCCTATTCATAGATGATGTGATCTTATATATGGAAAATCCTACAGAATCTAAAAAGTTTATTACAGCTATTAAATAAGTCCAATAAGGTTGCAGAATAAAATATCAATATAAAAAATCGATTGTATTTCTATATGCAAGCAAAGAACAATCTGAAAATGATATTAAGTAAACAGTCCCAAGGGCACTAAATGAGGAAAATATGCAGCCAAGAATACTATATCCAGCTGGGCTGTCATTGAAAATAGAAGGAGAGATAAAAAGCTTCTAGGGCAAAGAGAAACTAAAAGAATTTGCGATCACCAAACCAGCCCTACAAGAAACATTGAAAGGGGTTCTCTAAGCAAAGAGAGAGCCTAAATAACATAGACCAGAAAGGAAGAGACAATGTACAGTAACAGTCACCTTACAGGCAACACAATGGCACTAAATTCATAACTTTCAACAGTTACCCTGAGTGTAAATGGACTAAATGCCCCATCAAAAGACACAGGGTATCAGATTAGATAAAAAAACAAAACCCATCAATATGCTGTATGCAAGAGACTCATTTTAGACCCAAAGACACTTCCAGATTTAAAGTGGGGGGGTGGGGGTGGAAAACAATTTACCATGTTAATGGACATCAAAAGAAAGCTGGGGTGGCAATCCTTATTCAGAAAAAATTAGATTTTAAACTAAAGACTGTAATAAGAGATGAAGAAGAACACTATATCATACTTAAAGGGTCTAACAAGAAGATCTAACAATTGTAAATATGCCCCTAACATGGGAGCAGCCAATTATATAAGCCAGTTAATACCAAAATCAAAGAAACACATTGACAATAATACAATAATAGTAGGGGACTTTAGCACCCCCCCTCACTGAAATGGACAGATCATCTAAGCAAAAGATCAACAAGGAAATAAGGGCTTTCAGTGACACACTTGACCAGATGGACTTCACAGATATATTCTGAACATTCCATCCAAAGCAACAGAATACACATTCTTCTCCTGTGCACATGGAACATTCTCCAGAATACATCACATCCTGGGTCACAAATCAGATCTCAACCAGTACCAAAAGACTGGGATCATTCCCTGCATATTTTTGGACCACAATGCTTTGAAACTCGAACTCAATCACAAGAGGAAAGTTAGAAAGAACTCAAATACATGGAGGCTAAACAGCATCCTACTAAAGAATGAATGGGTCAACAGGAAATTGAAGAAGAACTAAAAAAATTCATGGAAACAAATGAAAATGAAAACACAACTGTTCAAAATCTTTGGGATGCAACAAAGGTGGTCCTAAGAGGAAAATATATAGGAATACAAGCCTTTCTCAAGAAACACAAAAGGTCTCAAATATGCAACCTAACCCTACACCTAAAGGAGCTGGAGAAAGAGCAGCAAATAAAGCCTAAACCCAGCAGGAGAAGAGAAATAATAAACATTAGAGCAGAAATCAATGAACTAGAAACCAAAAGGACAGTAGAACAAATCAATGAAACTAGCCGCTGGTTCTTTGAAAGAATTAATAAGATTGATAAACACTTGGCCACACTTATCAAAAAGAAAAGAAAAAGGACCTAAATAAATAAAATCATGAATGAAAGAGGAGAGATCACAACCAACACCGAAGAAATACAAACAATTATAAGAACATATTATGAGCAACTATATGCCAACAAATTAGACAACCTAGAAGAAATGGATGCATTCCTAGAGACGTATAAACTACCAAAACTGAACCATGAAGAAATGGAAAACCTGAACAGACCCATAACCAGCAAGGAAATTGAGGCAGTAATCAAAAAATCTCCCAAAAAACAAGAGCCCAGGGCCAAATGGCTTCCCAGGGGAAGTCTACCAAACATTTAAAGAAGAATTAATACCTAGTCTTCTGAAACTGTTCCAAAAAATAGAAATGGAAGGAAAACTGCCAAACTTGTTTTTTGAGGCCAGCATTACCTTGATTCCAAAACCAGACAAAGACCCCATCAAAAAGGAGAATTACAGACCAATATCCCTGATGAACATGGATGCAAAAATTTTCACCAAAATACTAGCCAATAGGATCCAACAGTACATTAAAAGGATTATTCACCACAACCAAGTGGGATTTATTCCTGAGCGGCAAGGTTGGTTCAACATCCTCAAATCAATCAATGTGATACACTACATTAATAAAAGAAAGGACAAGAACCATATGATACTCTCAATAGATGCAGAAAAAGCATTTGACAAAGTATAACATCCTTTCTTGATTAAAACTTTTCACAGTGTAGAGATTGAGGGTACATACCTCAATATCATAAAAGCCATCTATGAAAAACCCACAGCGAATATCATTCTCAATGGGGAAAAACTGATAGCTTTTCCCCTAAGGTCAGGAACACAGCAGGGATGTCCACTATCACCACTGCTGTTCAACATAGTACTAGAAGTCCTGGCCTCAGAAATCAGACAACAACAACAACAACAAAAATAAAAGGCATCCAAATTGACAAAGAAGAAGTCAAACTCTCACTCTTTGCAGATGATATGATACTTTATGTGGAAAACCCAAAAGAGTCCACCCCAAACTGCTAGAACTCATACAGGAAATCAGTAAAGTGGCAGGATATAAAATTAAAGCACAGAAATCAGTTGCATTTCTATATACTAACAGTGAGACAGAAGAAAGAGAAATTAAGGAGTCGATGCCATTTACAACTGCACCCAAAACCATAAAATACCTAGGAATAAATCTAACCAAAGAGACAAAGAATCTGTACTCAGCAAACTATAGAATACTCATGAAAGAAATCAAAGAATATACAAAGAAATGGAAAAAAGTTCCATGCTCATGGACTGGAAGAACAAATATTGCGAAAATGTCTATGCTACCTAGAGCAATCTACACATTCAATGCAATCTCTATTAAAATACCATCAACATTTTTCACAGACCTGGAACAAATAACCCTAAAATTTGTATGAAACCAGAAAAGACCCCGAATAGCCAGAGGAATGTTGGAAAAAAAAAAAAAAGGAAAGCTGGTAGCATCACTATTCCAGACTTCAAGCTCTATTACAAAGCTATAATCATCAAGACAGTATGGTACTGGCACAAAAATAGACACATAGATCAATGGAACAGAATAGAGAATCCAGAAATGGACCCTCAGGTCTATGGTCAACTAGCCTTCGACAAAGAAGGAAAGAATATCTAGTGGAAAAAAGACAGTCTCTTCAACAAATGGTGCTGGGAAAATTGCACAGCCACATGCAGAAGAATGAAACCGGACCATTTCCTTACACCACACAGAAAAACAGACTCAAAATGAATGACAGACCTAAATGTGAGACAGGAATCTATCGAAATCCTTGAGGAGAACACAGGCAGCAACTTCTTTGACCTCAGCCACAGCAACTTCTTCCTAGACACATCACCAAAAGTAAGGGAAGCAAGGGCAAAAATGAACTATTGGGACTTCATCAAGGTAAAAAGCTTTTGTACAGCAAAGGAAACAGTCAACAAAACCAAAAGACAACCAACAGAATGGGAGAAGATATTTGCAAAAATGACATATCAGATAAAGGGCTAGTATCCAAAATCTATAAAGAACTTATCAAATTCAACACCCAAGAAACAAATAATTCAATCAAGAAATCAATAAATGGTGCTGGGAAAATTGGACAGCTACATGCAAAAGAATGAAACTTGACCACTCTCTCACACCATTCACAAAGATAAACTCCAAATGGATGAAAGACCTCGATGTGAGACAGGAATCCATCAAAA
The DNA here is from genome assembly GCF_024610735.1 of Ursus americanus. Taxonomy (NCBI): domain Eukaryota; kingdom Metazoa; phylum Chordata; class Mammalia; order Carnivora; family Ursidae; genus Ursus; species Ursus americanus. The sequence goes on along the minus strand of NC_142135.1, from coordinate 40,688,415 downwards.
TCGTAGAGGAGGACATAGGCAGCAACCTCTTTGACATCAGCCACAGCAACTTTTTTCATGACACATCTCCAAAGGCAAGAGAAACAAAAGAAAAAATGAACTTGTGGGACTTCATTAAGATAAAAAGCTTCTGGGGCGCCTGGGTGGCGCAGTCGTTAGGCGTCTGCCTTCGGCTCAGGGCGTGATCCTGGGGTTCCGGGATCGAGTCCCACATCGGGCTCCTCTGCTGGGAGCCTGCTTCTTCCTCTCCCACTCCCCTGCTGTGTTCCCTCTCTCGCTGGCTGTCTCTCTGTCACATAAATAAATAAAAAAATCTTTAAAAAAAAAAGATAAAAAGCTTCTGCACAGCCAAGGAAACAGTAAAAAAAACTAAGAGGCAGCCCACGGAATGGGAGAAGATATTTGCAAATGACACTACAGATAAAAGACTGGTATCCAAGATCTACAAAGAACTCAATACACAAGAAACAAATAAACAAATCAAAAAATGGGCAGAAGATATGAACAGACTCTTTTCCAAGGAAGACATACAAATGGCTAACAGACACATGAAAAAATGTTCAAAATCATTAGCCACCAGGGAAATTCAAATCAAAACCATATTGAGATACCACCTTACACCAGTTAGAATGGCAAAGATTGACAAGGCAGGAAACAACAAATGTTGGAGAGGATGTGGAGAAAGGGGATCCCTCCTACATTTTTGGTGGGAATGCAAGTTGGTACAGCCACTTTGGAAAACAGTGTGGAGGTCCCTCAAAAAGTTAAAAATAGAGCTACCCTATGATCCAGCAATTGCACTACTGGGTATTTACCCCAAAAATACAGACATAGTGAAGAGAAGGGCCATATGCACCCCAGTGTTCATAGCAGCATTATCCACAATAGTTAAATCGTGGAAGGAGCCGAGATGCCCTTCAACAGATGACTGGATTAAGAAGATGTGGTCCATATATACAATGGAATATTACTCAGCCATCAGAAAGAATGATTTCTCAACATTTGCTGCAACATGGACGGCACTGGAGGAGATAATGCTAAGCGAAATAAGTCAAGCAGAGAAAGACAATTATCATATGGTTTCACTCATTTATGGAACATAAGAAGTAGGAAGATCGGTAGGAGAAGAAAGGGAAGAATAAAGGGGGAGTAATCAGAAGGGGGAATGAAGCATGAGAGACTAGGGACTCTGGGAAACAAACTGAGGGCTTCAGAGGGGAGGGGGGTGGGGGAATGGGACAGGCTGGTGATGAGTAGTAAGGAGGGCATGTATTGCATGGTGCACTGGGTTTTATACGCAAGTAATGAATCATGGAACTTTACATCAAAAACCAGGGATGTACTGTATGGTGACTAACATAATTTAAAAATATTATTAAAAAAAAAATAAATGGGCAGAAGACATGAACAGATACTTCTGCAAAGGAGACATCCAAATGGCCAACAGACACATGAAAAAGTGCTCCACATCACAGAGCATCAGGGAAATACAAACCAAAACCACAATGAGATGCCACCTCACACCAGTCAGAATGGCTAAAATTAATAAGTAAGGAAATGACAGATGCTGGCGAGGATATGGAGAAAGGGGAACCCTCCTACACTGTTGTGGGAATACAGGCTGGTGCAGCCACTCTGGAAAACAGTATGGAGGTTCCTCAAAAAGTTGAAAATAGAGCTACCCTATGACCCAGCAATTGCACTACAGGGTATTTATCCCAAAGATACAAAGGCAGTGATCTGAAGGGGCATGTGCATGCCAATGTTTACAGTAGCAATGTCCCCAATAGCCAAACTATGGAAAGAGATTAGATGTCCATCAACAGATGAATGGATAAAGAAGATGTGGTATATATATATACAACAGAATATTATGCAATCATCAAAAAATGAAATCTTGCCATTTGCAACAATGTGGATGCAACAAGAGGGTATGCTAAGCGAAATAAGTCAATCAGAGAAAGACAATCATCATATGATCTCATTGACATGTGGAATTTGAGAAACAAGGGGGATCATAGGGGAAGAGAGGAAAAAATGAAACAAGATGAAACCAGAGAGGGAGACCAACCATAAGAGACTCTTAATCTTAGGAAACAAACTGAGGGTTGCTGGAGGGGAGGGGGGTGGGAAGGATGGGGTGGCTGGGTGATAGTCATTGCGGAGGGTATGTGCTATGGTGAGCGCTATGAATTGTGTAAGACTGATGAATCACAGACCTGTACCCCTGAAACAATACATTATATGTAAATAAATAAATACATACATACATACAATTCCATTTATAATATGATCAAAAAAAATAACATACTTCAGGAGAAATTTAACCAAAGAAATACAATATTTGTGAAGTGAAAACTATAAAACATTGTTGAAAGAAATTAAAGGAGATCTAAATAAATGGAAAAACATCCCATCAAAATTAAAAGCTTTTGTGCTTCAAATGGCACTACCAAGAAAGTGAGACGATAATCCATAGAATGTGAGAAAATATTTGCAAATCACATATCTGATAAGGAGCTTATATGCAGAATATATAAAGAGCTCTTACAACAATAAAAGACAAATAACCCAATTTAAAAATAGGCAAAAGATTTCTCCAAAGAAGATATAAAAATAGCCAATAAGCACATGAAAAGATACTCAACATCATTAGTCGTTAGGGAAATACAAACCCAAACCACAAAGAAAAAAATAATACCACTTCACCCCCACGAGGATCGCTGTAATAAAAAACACAGATATAACAAGCATTGGCAAGGGTATAGAGACATTGGAATCTGTGTACAATGCTGGTAAGAATGTAAAATAGTTCAGTTGCTTTGAAGAACAGTTTTAACGTTCTTCAAAAAGTTAAACATTCAATTAACTAAGATCCAGCAATTCCACTCCTAGGTATATATCCAAGACAGCTGAAAACATGTGTCCTCACAAAAAGTTGCATACGCTTGTCCATAATAGCATTACTCATCATAGCCATAAATGTCCATCAATTGATGAATGGCTATTCAAAATGTAGTATATATCCATACGACAGAATATTATTCAGCTACAAAAAGGGAATAAAGTATTAATACCTGCTACAATACGGATAAACTTCGAAAACATGCTAAGTCAAAGAAACCACGCACAAGAGGCCATATGTGTGACTCTATTTCCATTAAGTGTCCATCTAGGCAAAGCTACAGATACTGAAAGTAGATTTGCATTTGCCAAGGGTTGGGAAGAGAGGAGAACGGGGGCTGTTAAGATACAGGGTTTCTTTGAGGTCGATGAAAATGTTCTGGAACTAGATAGTGGTGATAGTTGCACATCTTTGTGATATATTAAAAAATCAATGTCTGTACATTTTAAAAGGGTAGACTTTACGGTGTGTAAGCTAAATCTCATGACAAAGAAAAAAATGACCTAGCTGAGATTTGTATTATACTATGTCATGATCTGGAAGCTCCTGGGGTACTGAGCTGGAGCTAGTTGTAAATCCCCAAAGAAAGGAGTCTGTGGTTGTTTAGTTCTTTTTTTGTTTTGTTTTGTTTTAAGATCTCTTACTAACCCAAGGACCAGTCTCATGGGACAATGAGCCTGTTTGTGGCTCCCACACTCCAGGCAAGAATACTTGCAGTGATGCTAAATGAAGGGGTCTGGGGGCGCCTGGGTGGCACAGCGGTTAAGCGTCTGCCTTCGGCTCAGGGCGTGATCCCGGCATTGTGGGATCGAGCCCCACATCAGGCTCCTCCGCTATGAGCCTGCTTCTTCCTCTCCCACTCCCCCTGCTTGTGTTCCCCCTCTCGCTGGCTGTCTCTATCTCTGTCAGATAAATAAATAAAATCTTTTAAAAAATAAAAATAAAAAAATAAATGAAGGGGTCTGTACGACTCCTCCCCACCGCTGTGAGAAAGAGCTCGAAGCGCATGTTACCGTGACAAGGTTTGCTGCATCCTCTCCACTTACAAAGATGCGGAGGGCATGGTGTGCTTGACTAGGAGACAGGAGACCTGTTTTCTAATCTCAGCTCTGCTGTTAAGTTATTTAAGCCTCAATTTCCTTATCTATAAAACAAATGGTTGGTACCAAAAGTCTCCTAGGTCTTTTCTAACACAGAGATTCTGAGATCTTAGGGGAAGGAAGTCGCCTTCACCTCCCACTCCTCTACTCCAACACGCTCACCCATAAATAAGAAATGTTCAGCCATGACAACTGGGCTATCATTTCTGGCCAAAAAGAGATAGGCTAAGGTGGCTAATGGAAAAAGAACAGAAAAAGAAGTAAGATAGGCTAAGGTGGCTAATGGAAAAAGAACAGAAAAAGAAGTAAAGCCACCCAAGGAATGGGATCCCCAGAGACTGAAATCATCCTATCCAGCCAGGTTCTAGGTCTGTGAGGTTTGCAACTTGGGGACCACCTCTGTGTGGTCCTGATTCTGTTCACTGGAATGTGGACCTTTGCTCACAGAACACCTACTCGGCACAGCCCAGCCTCAGTGCGTGCTCTTCCTCTGGCAGCACGGGGCAGGTGTCCATACTGTAACTTTGCCGAACTGCTCTTCTCTCCCTTCCTCACCAAGTGAATGCCTATCAGACTCCAGAGCTCTCAAAGCATTTGCTAATCCCTCAGGGCATGACTTCGCTGAGTGGAGGAGTCAAGGCCTCTCTAACACCCCACATGGCCAGGGGGACAGATACATGTGCACCGCTCCAGCTCGTACTCTGGGGCTCCTTGCACTCATCTGGTACCAACTGAAAGAAGGGAATGAAGCAGGCTTCAGTCTCTCCTCTGCACACGGGAACTGCCCAACAAAACAAATGCTTGGCAGTTAACAGAAGGCGTCCCCCTTAGGGGGTAGTTCAGCATCCCTCCATTGCTCCCACGGCACGGGGGGTGGGGGTCATGGGCACACCCCGAAAGCTCATCAAACCATCCTCAACCACTCCAAGGCCAAGTGGGCTTCCCCTGCAGACTTCTGGTAACTGCAAGAGTATGTTTTTTTTCTCTCCCCGTTATATTTCCCGGACTTTTTCAGTGTCCTTTATAGCTGGAGTCTCTTCTTCCCATCTACAGGCCACCCCTCAATCTGATGCTTTTCTCAGTTATCTAACTATAGGAGATGACCACCTCCCAGCACGGCCAACCCATAGGCAAGGGCCCAGGGATGGGTTCAGAGGAGGTAGTAAGGAAAAGCACACCCTTCCAGTGCTCCGCCAAAGAACCTCCATCTTCCAGTGCTTCAAGCAGCATGCTCATTGGACAGAGAGTCAGATGGCCATTCCACTCCAGAGGTCTGTTCCCTTCCCACCCTGGGGGACAGGCAGAGCCTACAGGCACCAAGCTCCCCACCCCAGGGATGGGAGCACTTCCCCCAGACACAGTTGAAGAGGTCTGAATGAAAATGTCATGCACAACCCTTCACAAGACCGAGACCACCCATCTCTCTGTTTAACTTAGCTTCTGAAATCATTCTTGATAATGAGATCGGCCATGCCTCTATTTTATTTCCTGCTATACAATAGATTAAGGAGTAAAGTCCTCTGTGAGAGCTTGTAAAATCAAGATAACAGTGATCAAGAGGAGCCATTACCTGGAATATGACTTGACTCGCTTCTTGGCCTTCAAAAATGGAAAATGTCATGGGTTCCAGGGGTCCACTAAACTTCCTCTCTTGGCTATATCCAGTTGCCTGTTAAAAAAAGGAAAGACAAAGAGAAAATTGGCATACCCATCATTATGCAAATGCTCTACCCCTGAGCTATACCCCCTACCCATCATTAGGAATATATACGTGCCTCTTGCTGATTTTATTATGGCTTCCGGGGCTGATACATGAAACGCAAAATTCTAACCTCGCTCAAAACAATGCAAAATACAGTCAAAACGGTAGAAAGAGATCTTTTATATTCTTGAGCTTCAGCTATGTCAAGATGGCTTCCCATTAGCCTTACACCGTCTTTCTCATTTGACCATTCAAGCAATCACCCTGTGGGGAGAATATTAACACTCCCATGTTACAAGTGAGGCTCACAGAGGTGAAGCTACTTGCCCAGAGTAAATTCCAGAAGTGGCTGACCCAGCACACACATGGGGATCTGACCGAACAAAATTTCTATTTTCCCACAAAGCCACTCTGCCTTCTAAAGACCACACGGTTTTATACCGGCTCCTTAAAACACCTCTCCTCTACTCGCAGGAGTTTATAAGAACATTTCTGGCAGATGGCCAGCACCCTATGGTTCACAGTCACTTCAAGGACAACTGAATTTATAAGGGAGAGAAAGATGTAGATGTGTTGAGTCCAACGCTTACTCAGCACACCGTTACGTGGTAAACTGTAGTCAAAGCTGAACCTGAATTTGCACTGTGACTTCAAGAAACGCTTTCTGTTTTAACACTTGATTAGCCGTCTACACTCGTGTAGGAATAAAAAAATAACAAAATGTTTACTTCAAGCAGTAACCCTACAATGTTTCTAGAACCCAAAGCCCCTGAACTTGACAGGCAAGCAGCCTCTGCAGACCCCCAAATCCAGGCTGGAATAGCAGTACGTGGTGGCTGGGACAGGGAGAAGAGAAATCAGTATGTGCTGAGTTCAGTCCTAAGAAGTTAGTCCTGACAACAACTTGGGGACAAATTCTTAACTGTTAGCTCTGTTTTCCAAGCGGTGAGACTAAGATGCTAAGAGGTGAAGCAATTTGCCCAGGTAGAGACAGGAAGCAGGATTCGTACCTATGTCTCTGCAGTGGGTGTTCTCAGCCACTGTGCCCCACTACCCACCAGAGGGAGCAAAAATGGCCGGGACAACCTGGCAGGAACACAGGGGCATCAAGGATTTACAGGATGGTGTGACTCCAACCGTTCCCAGCCCAGAAAGATGGGGAGCATACGTAGCCCCTGCCGTCCCTCCATCTCCCACCATGACTGTCCCTCTAAAGTGAAGCTGAGCACAACGGGCAGCACATGGAGGTACAGCCAGTCATCAACCCACCCACAGAGGGCACCCTCTAGAATGAGGGACTTAGTACCCATACCCGAAGCTGGGGTCCCCTCCTTCCTGTGTGGTTCTTCAGGTCTCCTAAGTATGTAGAAATCAGAGGTGGGGTGGGTTAGGATCAGAAGTATAATATGGGAAGTAGATGGTTTGGGGAGCTGGAGAGGTAAAACCAAGAAAGTAAGAAGAACTAGGGGGAAGCGAATTTGTTTTTTCCACTTCTTTAGGGAGAGCAAGTACACTCTTGGGATGGACATACTGAGGATAATAATCAGGGTAAGAGTACGGGAAAAGGGCTTCCACTATACTCCTTGGTTCACTGAATCTTGATTAATTTGATACTGGTTGTCTGGCAAATGAGGGCTTTGGAATTTGGTCTCCTCTCCCTCAGAGTTGTAGCAGGCCCATGGACTAGCTGCCCCCAGCCATCGCCATCTCTCTCCCTTGGGAAGCCAAGAGGTCTCCTACCCAGACTCGCCTGCAGCCATCAGGGCAGCCAAGTGACCCAGTTTGGGCTCATGAAACAAAAGGTGAAGTCTGCTGGGGTTGGGAGGTATGTTCAAGCTTTCATTTTCCCAATGAAAAGAGACAGGTGTGGCTAAATTTTCCACCCTCTTCCCTGTTGTTCCTACTAAGACAATAGACCTCACGTCTATGGCTGTGGTGGTTGCCATGAAACCATGAGGTGACAAACCAGCTCAAAAGATGGAGGAGCAAAGAGAAAGAAGCCCAAGTCTCTGGTAACATCACAGAAATGCAAAACTTGACTTGGGCTGTCCACTTGAGGCTTCTTGTTATCTGAGGAAAATCAGCCGCTCCAAAGTTGAACTTCCTGTTGTCTATACTGAGAGCATCCTTACTGACACAAAAATTGTATAGAGTTCCAGCTCATCAACTCCTTTTAAGGACTATCTTCCTGTGAGGGCTCTTTCTCCCCTGTACTCCTTTTCTACATCTTCTCCTCCAGAAGGCAGGACACAAGAACCGGGGGCAGATGTCCAGGCACCCGCCATGGTTGGTACAAGACAAGGGTGGCGCTTTCTGTGAGGCCACTACTTAACAGCAAACGGCCTTCATCAACTTTTTGCTCGCATCAGCAAGGGTCAGTCTTTCAGCGGTTCACACCAGTGATGGAATCCAGACGAAACCCCCACTAGTCAGTATATCTCAGTGGCAAGGTTCAAAGTTGGGTTCTCATAACAGGGCAGCAAATCTCCCTTTGTGTCATGAACATGGCTATCTGGGCTATAAAGATTTCAAAATACATGTGCCTGTCATGAGTCATCAAGCTTACTGCCAGGACTGGGAAAGACGATGTGGGGGGTGTGAAAGGAAAAGTGGGTCCATGCAGGAGTTGGAGGGATAATGTCCACCATCTTGCACAAAGAGGCAAAAGGAAGGGAAGGGAGGGGAAGAAAACTGACATTTTTTAATGTTCCCGGTGCAACAGCTGTGGGACTCAACCCCCCACACGTATCATTTCTTCTGATCCTCAGCAAGATCCAGAAAGTATCTCCAGAGAAGTCCCACAGCAGAGACAGATAATGTGGGATGAAGGCAACTCTGCTGGATCATCCAGCCACAACTCTAAGCCACACTGCCACCCTGCCTTCCAGGCCAGCTAAGGACACATGCGGCTGCCAGATCCGCCTGCCTGGTAGCCGTCCTCATCAAACTTTCCAGTAAGACTTCTCCGCAGTGATTATAGAGTATTTATGCCAAACTCTTTTTCCTTCTAGAAAATGTGTAATCCCAGGCAAAACTCTAGAGTGGCTTCTCCTTGATCTGCCTCCCTATTCAGCACCCTTCCCAAACCCAAATCACTCACTCGCTTTCTCTTCAGGGCCCTTGCAATATATTCACTCAATGTTTCTCACCCCCTACGGAAACCAGGACTCAGAAAAGAACAGGAGAGACCGTGGAAGTATGAGATACATGGCTGGCAATCACTTTGCATTGCTCTCTCTGCTGAACAAAGCCTTACACTGAAGGAAAGCGCCAACCAAACTTCCAGGCTTCACAGGAGAGGGTTTGGGAGCAGGGGTGGGTGGACGCGGGAGAGAGAAGTGGCTCCGTCCTAGCACCCCTGCAATCCCACCACACAGGTAACATCCCCCCGCCCCCGCCTTCGCCAGACACAGGTGTGCACGGGGCTATCTCCTGGGCAAGGCTCTTGCTGCCGGCAGAGGTTTGGGCCCTGTTTTCTTACTCTAGGTAGAAGTCCCACTGGGCTGAGATTGGAGAGAAGGAAAAATTATATCCAACCTTTTATCGAGGAAACAAAAATACACGTCCCATTCTCAGACAAGATAAGGCCACTAATATCAAATTACCACGACAGAATCTTCTCTTAGATCTCGTTGTTTCCTAATATAAATCCATAATTATATATTTAATTTCTACCCTACTCCTGGCTTGGTGCTATGTGCTGAGGCTACAAAGATGACATGATGGTCCTCCTCATGGAAGTCAAAGTCCATAGGAGTGGAGGCACTGAATATTTAAAATGTTATAGTAAGGGACGCTTGCGTGGCTCAGTCAGTTAAGTGTCTGACTCTTGATTTCAGCTCAGGTCTTGATCTCAGGGTCATGAGTTCAAGTCCCGCATTGGGCTCCATGCTGGATGTGGAGCCTGCTTTAAAAAAAAGTAAAAATAAAATACAGTGCTATAGTAATAATAATAATAACAGCCAATAACAATAATAGCCAATATTTATCCAGTGCTTCAATCACGCCTGTCACAGATCCAAGGGCTTTATAAATGCATTATCTCGTTTAATTGCCACAACAACCAATAAGGCAAGTACTCTCATTAGATCCATTTCACAGGGCAAAAAACTGAGGTTCAGAGCTTAAGTAACTCACCCAAGTTCCTATGACTAGGAAGTGGCAGTGCCAGTTTTGTACCCCGGTCTGACTTTACTATCACCCTGTGATAACATAGAGAGCAAAGGACATCTGAAGGATGAGAAGCGTAGATAAGTCAAGAGGGGATGTTTGCCCTAGTCCTTATGCAGTCCTAGTGACAAGCTTTGAGCCCCCAGTCTGTGCAGAGGCAACTTGCTCATAAAATTTGAACTGTAGCTTCCTCCCCTCCCCCAGAAGGAAGGCTCTATTTCATTCTGTAAATTTTCTGCTGTGAGGGCTCTAGAGGGCTCTCAGGAACTTAAATTCAATGTTATTTTGGGGTCCCAGAAGAAAGGAACCAAGATTTGAGGTGTGAGGATCTAGTAACTTCCTTCTAAGGAGAAGCAAGTGCTTCCCCATAATCTTGCTTCCTAATACAACAGACCGTTGGGCAAGCATATGACCTTTATGAGCCTCGTGAATATAACAAAGTTGGCACCCCACTATCTTCCCAAGAACGAGGGCTGGGTGTCTCCTGGTTCCATCCAGCTCCAACCTGTAGAAGCCTGTCAGTTGAGAGGGTTGGCTCAACAAATGGCTAAAGACAACTTTGACCAGAATACTCCAAACCATATATGGGAAGAAAAGCACAGAGCAGAGCAGTTGAAAATAGAGAAAATGCTTTTCTTAATAATTCAGTGGTAATTTTTCACGGGTCAAAGTACAAAAAAAAAAGTCAAGGTTAAGGGACATAAACTAATATATACCTATATGCATAAACTATGTGTACGTACATACTACATACACATTCTAATATACGCTTCAGTATACTTTTCTTCCAGATTCCCTGAGCTATACGTGAGGGTCTAAATACGAATACAAAGATTTGTTTGAAATGGACTTGCCCATTAAGTAGTACTGGCTTTTAAGAGCTGAAAAAAAAGCACTTGCCTGGTTGAAGGATAGACATATGACTTGTAGCCATTTCACGGGGCAAACTACGTGTCCTTTGTATGCAATTTAATTCTGATAGGTTTTTTTAAGTCATGATAATCATTGTTTCCCTGGTATGAGGTAGAAATGGCAGAAAATATTCCAGCAAATAAATAAAGAACATCCTCTTACCAAATAAAGTGCAAGGAAACACAAGCAATGAAGTGGGACTTGCACCATTGTAGTTTTCTGTATCGAAACTCCTGTGAATAAACCAGAGAATAAAAGCGATCAGCTACCAGTCTGTTAAAATCATGTCTTTCCAGCCAGAAAGGATCATTGGACAATATCCAGCTATAAGCCTAGTAGAATGGGATCACTAAAGGCCAGCTTCTTCTCTTCAGGGAACAAGCCAGTCTTCCGGAAGCTTCATAATACCTCGTCCATAGCAACACACAAGTCAACATCTCAAAAGAAGCTCATGGTAATTCCATTTCTTTAACTGCTTCACTTTATTATAATCGTCTCCATTTACAGGTCTTAAATGATAGAAAAGAGGTATAGTTTTCACTTTTATGATATGCATGGGAAAGACATGTTTCGGCAAATGCCGGGATAGCTAGATACTAACATTTTCATGGTTCTGATTCAAAGCTGCAAATACGTGAGATTCCTCAAGCAGAAAGAACACAAGAATGTTCACAGTCCTTCATTCAAAGCCCTCACCAGCCACCCTTTGGTCTTCTCAACATTGTTGTCAACTGGGCAATTCGCCTAAGGAAAAAGTGTACTTGTTATTACTCCACAAGCAGCCAAATAAGAATCCAAACTCTGTCCTTACTCTCTTCTGTTCAGTATTATTTTTCCTTTCTTTCTTGTGGCTTCACATTTTTTAGAAATTATAACTTTCACCCTGAGACACATCATGACTAACTGATTTTAAGATCTGATATAAATCTTCCACCTGGCCTGTACAGCAAGGTTGTCGCCCACCGCAATGCCGGCCCGCCAAAGCAATGCCAAAAGATCGGCAAAATGAGAAATGCATTCATTCCACCAAAATTCTGACCACTTCATTATCTCTACAGATTAAAGGTGATCCTGGTTTACTGTTTCATCTTTTCCTTTCTTTCTTTTTCTTTTTTTACGTTTTTCCACATTGAACTTATCTCACTAATATAATCAGCGTGAAAAAATGGTTATTGACATTCTAACCACTCTAAAAATGTAGTCCCTGACATTTTTTAATTTCTTACATTTGGATAGCTTATATTTGAACTTCAAAAAGGTAAAAGCACTATCCCATTTTAGCCTCACAAATGCCACCAATGCCCTGGGAGATAAAGATAGAAATAAGCATTTGTTAAGTATCAACTATGAGGTAGATTTGGGGAGGGGCCTTTACAAACAGTGTAACAGTGGTGTAGACAGTGGATTCTGAGTCAGAAAGACTGGACTAGAAACCTAGCCCTACCTTTCATGAGCTGTGCTGCTACGCGTATACCACTTAATTTCCCTGTGCCTCAGTTTCCTCAGACAGAAAATACATAGCAATAGCTCAATAAAAAATGTGTGAGTTTCTCATGGACATGATGAGTTAGGAAATGTTATACTGCTTTTATTTAGGAGGACATGGAGGTTCAAAGTTAAGTGATTTGCCTAGTACATAGGTAGGAAGGGACACTGCCATGCTTCCAGCCAGATCTGTCAGATCCTAAAGACCCAAACCTCTTTTAACTCTTTCTACCGTAGGTAGTATGGGAGCTGTGGAGATACGGAGGTAGGCACAGAGAAACAGATATGCAAAATGCATATAAATCCCTGAAGCGACCTTTACCAAGGTTTTATAGTTATTTTAAGGAAGAGCCAGGATTAAAATCCTTCAGGACAATCAGATTCATAAACCCTGTGAATGTTAAAAAATTAGCTTTTGCAACAGAATTAATGTGGTCATTGTGTTCAAACATCATTTTAGAATTGGCTCATTATCTTAAACACAAACAAGACATTTTTCTACTCCTTTAGACTGCTTATGTGGTGTGGAGACCCATGGAAATAAATAACAATGTCAGGCTCTGGCATACTGCGATATGGAATGTGTGACTGAATAAATTATTAAGTCTAACTCGTTTTGGTTTTTTTTGTTTTGTTTCGGTTTTTTTACCTAGCAGAAGGCACATGGTCAGCTTGTAAGAGGAGCAGAAATACAGATGGTACTGGCGCATTTGGGGATCATTTTCCTCAAGCTCCTCAGCATTCGAGAGTTTTCAAAGACTCGTCCCCAACTTACTCTTCCAGCCTTATCTCCCACTCCCTGCCCGCACTCAGGAACGCTGTCTACCGTGATGGACTCTGTACCCTGAGCCTTCCTGCCTCCATGCGTTTTGGCACTTGCTGCCCACCCCACCCAGCACGAGGCCAGCTGGAGTAAATGGACAGTCAATATTTGCATCAGGAAGTTGGACTGAGGTTGTCCTTCCTCACCTCTACGTGTTCTACTTGTCATACCTTCCCGTCTACGTCCAACTTGTCCGTTGATATTAAAAGCACTGAATTATTATGAAAAGCTTCTCTCATAGGACAGATTCTGCGCTAAGAAGTGGCATAACCCAATAAGGGGCACAGAGTCTGCCATCATGGAGTTAGAACCCAGCTCCTACTTCCTTCATGAAATCTTGCCTGATTTCCAGCCATAAGTGTCTTCCTCTTGAAGCCCCTCCTGCCTGGATTTTTTTTTTATCGTTTATTCCTATATCTGTGTTATTGCCTGTACTAGAAAACAAAATCCTTCAAGGCAGAGGCCTTACGTTTAAAAGTTTTTTAAACTTTTTTAAACTCACAGCTTGTCATGCGATGCCTTGCATATATTAAGCCCTCAACAGATGTTTGTTAAATTCTAAAACATTTTAATTATCTGTCAGTGATATCTTATGAATTTGTCCAATCTATAAGAGCTTTCAGAATAAACATAAAATGTTCAAGGAACCTAATTTGAGATTTAAAGATTTGTTTTGATGCAAAGTAATAAATTTTTATCGTCGATGAAAAGTGTCACTCCTCTTTTAAATACAATAACAGATTTCTGCTCGGTAAATAGGTTAAGAACTATACATAGTTCTTCATACATGGATACATAGCCTCTCTTCTTGAACGGATTTTTTAGTGCTTTTAATCTTCCAAAGACATACACTGAACGATAGAAAAGCAAATACAAATAAAATAAATGCCTTATTTTCATCAGATACTCAGACAGGCCACCGTCTGGGATGTTTCAAGGAATCTGACAAGTAGAAGCAGCAACGCACTTAGCCTTGATTTTGTCATTTACAGTTCGTCTCATCCCTCACAGAGAGGTTTCCAGTGGGAAATGGAAGTAACTGCTTTTCCCACCGCCCTGCCTACGGTCCCGTGACTCCTCTGCAGACAAATCTATCCCCCGCGGCAGCTGCTGGGAGCACGGACCCCGGAGTTCGACCAGCTGGCTCCTCCAGGACTTGGGTCTACTCATCCGTAAAGCAGGGGTGATCAGAGTACCCACTTGCGAGATTTATGGGGTTCAGCGAGTTCATATGTTCAACAGTGTTTGTTAAATAAAAATTCATTCTGCCATCCCCGTGGGCTTCGTCGGAATTTTGAACATTGTCCTACAGAACGTCTCCTTTCACGCTCCCTGGCTTTCGGTGGCCCCGACAATGAGACGACTCCAGAAGGAGCCTTCACAGCCACATTCTCATGACCAAGTGAAGCAGGGAGGCAAAGCCCCTACCTCCATGCGTCCAGGCAAACGGCGCTAATGCGGGGATTCTGCCAGAAGGGGACTTTAGCCTCTCAAACAAGTCTTGCCTCCATTTCCTCTTTGCATGGACATAATTCCACTAATGAGTAGCACATCCTGGATCATAATATTGCTGGAGGGAGAGCACAGTTTAAAGCTGAAACTGCCTAAAACGGCCAAGCCACACACACTTGATAGATTTCCTCACCAACACTACTTGGACAAGGATTGGAGAACATTTCTAGATAATTCAGTGACATTTTATCTAAACTACCTGAAATGGTTGCTACAACCATCTGCTTGGAATTTTTGCTATTTGTTGGGGTTTCCCTCGGGCACAAAGACTAAATTCAGACAGTTTCTATGGCAACTATCTGAGAGGTCAAGTGCATCCTTAGCGACACAGGTCAAAGGTTTTTTGGGGGGTGGGGGGGATTTTGAAAAGCCACCACCACTTGCTTTTAATCCTGGACAAATATGGAATCAGGGCTGCTGGCCTTGCTGCCTGGGGCTGATGCCTTGATTCACCACAGCCCACAAAACACAAATCCCCCCACTCCCTGAATCAGTGTCCAGCCGAACAACCATGGAAAGGCAGCGAACACTTACTGAAAACAATCAGACTTCTATATGCATTACCTTACTGATTTCTCATAAGAACCCGATGAAGCCGGTACTATCAAAATCTACCTCTTAGAGAGAAAAATTAAAAAGCGAGGGTCAAAGAAGTTAAGAGACTTGCCCAAGATCACACTGCTGGGCTAGTTTCCACCTATGCAATTATTCATAAACATAATGAGACACCTAGTATCACTTCATCCATTACACATCTTCCCACAAATTCAAAAAAGTTTTTCTTTTTTCTTTTTTTTTTGGAAAGAGAGAGAGAAAATGCAAGTACAGAGGAGCAGAGGGAGAGAGAGAAAATCTCAAGCAGACTCCACACTCAGCATGGAGCCCAACACGGGGCTCAATTTCACGACCCTGAGATCATGACCTGGGCAGAAATCAAGAGCCAGATGTTTCAATGACTGAGCCAACAAGGGGCCCCATTTTTTTTAAAGATTTTATTGATTGCTTCTTTCATTCATTCATTCATTCATTCATTGGCGAGAGAGAGAGAAAGAGCATGAGCAGTGGGGCAGAGGGAGAGGGACAAGCCCACTCCCCACTGAGGAGGGGAAATCTGGATATAGAAACACACCGGGAGGGAAGATAATGTGGACACATGAGGGAAGACAGCCATCTACAAGCAGAACGGAGGGGCCATGGTCCTCTGAAGGCCATGACTTTGGATGTCTGGCCCCCAGGACTGAGACAATACATTTCTATTGTTCAAGCCACCCCATCACTGGTGCTTTGTTATGCCAGCCCTAGCAAACTCATACCCCAAGCAACTCTGGTTTTGACTGAGAAAGGCACCACCATTCCAGGATAGAGGAGGCCTCGGACAAGGCTGTGTTCAGTTATTACACATGCAGTACCCACGGCATCTCAGGGGTCCACTCAAGGCTTGATTAATTCTCCTGCTGTGTTCCAATTCCTCCAAGAGGCATTTTTAGACACTCTTGTCATTTCCCCATTTATCTGAGTAAGGACAAGGAATTTCTAGGTCCCAGGTCTCCAAACGTTCAATAACTCAACACACAAGCATCGATTTTCTCCCCTTGCAAAAAGCTCAGTGATAGGCAAACCTTAAATAGAGTTAGTCATCTCTCATCCTTTAAAAAAAAAAAAAAGGCATTAAGGGCTTTGAATTCAAGTAATTTACCCTGCTCAAAGGTTGAACTATGCATTTCCAAAGAACAAAGAAGGTGCAGGAGGAGAGGACTAGAAAATGTGTTTTCAAATATCATAGGTGATGTGGGCAGGAAAGGATGTGACTAGAATTCATAATACCACCAGGACCAAACAGCACTATAGACCCTGTGCACCTTTTATCACACCTCTGCACGGTATATAGCTAAGAGCGGCATAAATTATAAAGCAAATCCAGATATGAATAAAGATCAGATTAAAAGCCTGCTCGCACCATTGTTCATCAAGTAAT
The DNA here is from genome assembly GCF_024610735.1 of Ursus americanus. Lineage (NCBI taxonomy): Eukaryota > Metazoa > Chordata > Mammalia > Carnivora > Ursidae > Ursus > Ursus americanus. Next base: position 40,671,831 of record NC_142135.1, on the reverse strand, counting down.
GTTCAGATCAATCATGCCCATCTTTTTGATCTCACTCGCAAATCTCTGGCACCAATAACATCTATTAAGGTTTAAAAAAATCACAGGAAGATCCGAGTGATTTGCACTCTTGGCAAATTAGGGACCCAATTAAAGTGGCCATTAACAAGCTAGAAATAAACAGGCAGCCATAAAAGCAAGGCTGCTGCCTCATACTTCAGACTGCTTTAGGAGGAAGGAAGGAAGGAAGGAAGGAAGGAAGGAAGGAAGGAAGGAAGGAAGGAAGGAAGGAAGGAAAGGAGGGATGGATGTTCCCCCAGCCCAACACACAAATACAAGCACTTTGGTCTCTCACTAAGCTTTGTAATGTAGATACGCCAATCTTCCAGTATATGCAAATCTGGATTTACACGCATACAAAATTGAGGGTGATTATTTGTTGTATCGATAGGTTCATGGTCAGATGAATGGGCTCCTGAAAGATACATGCTCCCAGGGCGCCTGGGTGGCTCAGTTGGTTAAGCATCTGCCTTTGGCTCAGGTCATGATCCCAGGGTCCTGGGATTGAGCCCCACATCAGGCTCCCTGCTCAGTGGAGAGCCTACTTCTCTCTTCCCTCTGCTGCTCTCCCTGCTTATGTTCTCTCTCTCTCTCTCCCCTGTCAAATAAATAAAATCTTCAACAACAACAACAAAAAAGAAAGATACATGCGCCCCCCCCAGGACTTAAAATGTTTTAAATCTATATGATTGATTTAAATATAAATTCCTACCATAATTATTCTTATGAAAGAAAAAATGAGCTCTAAGGAGTATTTTGATACCTGTGTTTAAGCTCATTCCTGGCTAGCTTTCATTCCACCCAACACTCCCTGGAAGTGAGTGAGGGAAGGGGAAACTCCCCTCAGAGCCACACACAGTGCCCAGCCCTGAATGAAAGCTAGTCAGGGTAGGTCAAAGGGAAGGGAGGTGCCCTCATGGGAACAGGTGGGTATCTAGCCATGGTGCTTCCCTGGCGTCTCGAACAGGCTGGCAGTAAGAACATCAGTGCTGAATTCCCTGGGTGTGCAGGTTCGTACGTCAGAAACCCTAGGAGGAAGCGAGAGAAGAATCTGCTTTCCTCCCTCCCCGCCAGAGCATCGTAAGGGCCTTCCCTGGCCTGAAGAGGAAGGTAGGAATCGCTATGTCTCATAAAAGATGGCTTAATTATTTTTGACAAAGCGTTTCCGCATGTATTATACAACAGTTATCTGTGTATCATAAAGCATACAGATCAGCATTTGTCAAGATAATAAAATCACACATTCTGTCCTTAGAAATTCAGTATGAGGTAAATCTGAATTAGATTTCACCCCATCGGGTTTAGACACGGAGATTAAAACAAAACAAAACAAAAATCCCCCCAAACACTCGCTGTAACTCTAGCTCATTTATAAAGTAGCCCGGAGGCAAGGATTCACGTCATGAAAATGTACAGTCCTGCCATGTGGCAGCTTCACTTTCTAATCCCTGTAATTAGATCATAACTGACAACTGGGATGGGCAAGAGAGTCAAAGAAAAATGAAATTAACTCTGTCTTCCTAATACCATGCCTCTATGCTATCTCATTCATGAGTTAGTTTTCTTTAGTTGAAAAAAAAATTTTTTTAATTAGCTGGCATTTTATGAGCACTTACTAAGTTAAGCACTTTGGACAATTTATTTCATTTAAATAGCACAACAATCCTCTAAGGTAGGTCGTGTTGTCATCCTACAGGAAAGGAAACTGAGCTCAGAGAGGGTGAGGAAGGGGTGCCAATCTGACCGCAGAGGCTGAGCACAAATCCCTCCCGGTGGTGAAGAGGTGCTCATCCCTAGTTTAAGCATTCCTGAAGAGCACAAATCAACCATTTTGACTTCTGTCTCTTTCTCAAGAACACAGGTCTTACTGTTTGAAGATAATTAAAATATGGTAAGAAATTATTGATTCAGACTATCACGGATGAGAGGATTCAGTATGTCAGTCTTACATAGAATCTTTTAAGAGAAATCGAGTTTTCTTTGTGCCATATACACAATAACCAGGTATAGCTTGGGCTGTTACATATGCTCAAGTGAAAATCAACTTTTTTTAATACTCCAACCACTAAATAATTATGTTTTTATTACATTTATATTTACTGTACCTCCATAAACATTTCTGTTTGTTCTCACAAGTAACAAATAGGTAGATAGATATTCCTGTAACAAACTGAGGTACTTTTCTCTTGTGGAATCAGTGAGTAAACCATAGAATGAGCCCCAGTCTAGGTTCAAGACCAGGGATTTCTGAATGAATCCAATTTTATGTCAACGATTAAATCTATATATGCTTATCCATGTAAACTTAGACCCATAAAAGCCCTTGTTTGTGAGCCGTTGGAGAAAGGGGCATGATGACTCATGCTCAGCTTTCCTTCTCAGAGTAATGTCTTTTATCATGGAAGAAACGTGGGGGCACATTTTCTTTTCCAGAAAGTTCTGTTGACAACAGACTAAGAAGTTGCGTTTCTGCCAGCATATATTTTGCTTTTTACAAAAGAAGGGAGGTGGGGGCACCTGGGTGGCTCAGTCGGTTGAGTGTCCCACTCTTGATTTCAGCTCAGGTCATGATCTCGGGATCCTGGAATTGGCCTGGCTCCATGCTCAGTGGGGAGTTTGCTTGAAGATCCCCAACCTCTCCCTCTGCCCCTCCTCCCCCTCAAATGCTCTCTGTCTCTCTAAAGTAAGTGAATAAATCTTTAAAAAAAAAGAAGAAGAAGAGGAGGAGGAGGAAGAGGAAGAAGAGGAAGAGGAAGAAGGGAGGAGGCACAGGAAATGCAACCTTCACCTTGAACAACAGTGACTTTTCCCAGGGGTCATCTAGGCAAGTGTCCAAGGACGCCACACCCACACCTCACCAGAAGACTTACACAGTTGACCCTTATACAACTCAAGGATTAGGGGCACTAAACCCCTGCACAGTCAAAAATCTGCCTACAACTTCTGACTCTCCAAAACCTTAACGACTAACAGCTACTGTTGACAGGAGGCCCTACTGATAACATAACCAGTCAATCAACACATATTTTCTATGTTATATGTATTATATATTGTGTTCTTACCACAAAGTAAGCTGGAGAAAAGAAAATATCCATCTCCCTCACGACCCTGAGATCACGACCTGAGCTGAAATCAAGAGTCCAGCTTAACCAACTGAGCCACCCAGGCGCCCCTAACACTTGAACTTTCTAATGGAGAGAAGAGCTAACATTCATCAAACATCTACCACGTGGCAAGCAATATACCAAACTCTGCAAGCATATCTAATTTACTCTCACAACTGCTTGGTTAGGCAAGTAGCTCCATTTTATAGATGAGAAAACTAAGGTTCAGGGAGCTTAAGCAATCTGCTCAGTGCCCACTGGCTGGTAAAAGACGAAACTGGCCTAACCCATCTGCCCAACCCTGAAGACTCATAAAGTCTACACCCTGCAATCTGCAATAAACCCTCACTCAGCAAAAGACACTTCGCTTCCTGGTGAGAGCTGAACATTGTCCATTTTTCCTTGTCACCCAAATGTGCTTTCTTTTTCTTTTAAATTATTTTTCACTTGCTATCTAAGTTTTTAAAGAAAAATAAAAACAAGAAAATATCAGAGAATGTGTCGCCCTTCCAATCTCCTGTTGAGCATCTCCCATTGCCGAGGGCAGCTGTCCCCAGAAAGTCCCCCACAATAAAGGAAAAACCAAGGCAGAGCAGAGACCAGACCTTGGAAGACACAACAAGCTGTATACAACCTGACATCTCAAAACGATCGCTTGTGAGCAGATGGAACATCCAGCACCAAGCTGGAAACAAGCACCAAAAAGCTGACCGACACACACACCAAGTCTTGCTCTCCCAGTTGTGAAGGCGGGTCTGTCCCTCTGTTTTCAATTCTTATGTCCAATACTTTTAAGAAAGGGTTTCTTTTCTCCTAGGCATTTCCCCTCCCCCACTGTGGCCCAGACAGTCCTAATAATCTGAAATCGAACTTCATTCTCTGAGAAGTAGATAGAATGTTCATTTGTTGAAGACCACATCTGAGATGACACTGCATAAGAATGAGATTCCAACCCTGATTTCTAGAATACAGAGCCCCAGAGCATCTTAGGACTAGGCACTTTTATGTTTTAATCACAAAGAATGGGTATAACACTCATTTAAACATCCCCAAACTCCTCTTTCCTTTAATTCCACAGTCAACCTTGATCCAACCAAAGCCACTTCATTAAATAAATTTATAAAACGGGGAGACTAGTGAAAAGAAACCAAAAAAGAAACTGTGCTCCGTAAGTAAAACTTGTCACACTGAGAATAAACATCCCTCCCCTTCCCAGCCACATAGCACCTTCAAGGAATAAATTTGTCCAGCAACTTCTTAAGTCCCCCCTTCCACCATCTATTCTGTCATTCTTGAAGAAGTACGTTATCAACATAGTTAAGACATGTCAACCCTTACCTTTCCGTAAGTAAATAACAAAATGGTTGTTAAAAGTTATTTTCTTCCATTCAGCTGTTGAGACTCTTGCTGGGGCTTGAGAATCTCCCTGGAGAACACTCCCTTTACACTGCTCTGCTTGCCCAGCCTCTCCCTTCACCTTCAGTCAAACATTAACCATCAACTGGCTTTATTGATTCCCAGGGGTCATCAGATGTCATAAAAGGTATCATTATATTCACTACAGAAAAGAAGTGGGTTTGTACCAAAAGAAGCTAATTCATACCCAATACCTCTCCAAGCAGGTGTCCGAAATTTTTGGATGCAGAGAAGTAAATCAGAAGACAAAAAGAAGTTAAAGTGGAGAAACTTTCCATGTATTCAACGGGCCATAGAATTTGAGCTCCATGACATCAAGACAGTTTATCCATATTTTGTACACCCGACGTTTAGCATAGTGTCTGCATAGAAGACACAATTAACAAATATTTGTAAATTCCATCTCAAACACAGAGTGCAGGGTGCAACGTCTGAGCAATGACGCAGTTCACTGATAACCAGCCTGGAGAGACATAAGAAATAACTCAGAAGGTGTAGCCAAAGAGGCGACCTGGCAGTGCCTGCTTCTGAAGTTCAAGGGTCCTCTTCAAAGTCTGCATGAAACAACCAGTAGTCGCCTGCCCCCCAAACACACACAAGTCCTTCACCATTCTCTTCACAATTCTGAGAATACATTTACCTATAGAGCAAGTTACTTCTGCCACTCAGAATGAGGTTTCCAGTTAAACAGTAAAAGCCAACAGCCCCAGATTTCTTAAGTCAAGGTGTCCTTTGGACTGATTTTTGATTCCCATCTCTCAGTCACTCTGGAAATCCACCCTGGAGAATCAATGTCACTTTTGTGTCATATGTGTCACACTTGATCCTGTTTCTGTTGACCTTCCGATACTCATTCCTGGGCTTCTCCTGAGCTGTGGCGTGCTCTCCATTTGTCTCTAGATGTGTGTCCGGCATAGTGAAAGAACAAGAGCACAACCCACTGCCTAGATGGACTTCTTCTTTCTCAGATCCCTTAAAAGCCCAGGATTGCTCTAAGCCTCATTTATCTTGAGAACCTTGAAAGTGAAACCATCTCGTCATAGGTGAAAAGTTTAGCACACCCAGTGGACTAGCAGGTCTAGGAAAAATCCTTCTCCTTTGTCTCACAGCCAACATAACTTGCAGGAAATGAGGTCAGTGAGGCTAAGCAATTCTCAAATTCACAACACCTCTGCCCTCCCATTAGTTAAATAAAATGACCTTGTTCTACAAAATCAAATAGTTTCCCATGTATGTTTCACTTCCTGAAATCAATGACAAGACTCTCACTGGCATTGCTCTAAAAGGAGTTTGCTTCTTTAGAAACATTTAAATAATGTATGTAAAAAAGAACTTTCAAATCTATAAGGTGGTTTTTTAAAGAGTTTATCTGTTTATTTGAGAGAGAGAGAGAGCGCGAGCACACACATACATGAGCAAGGGCGGGGATGGGGGGAGACGCAGACTCTCCGCTGAGCAGGGAGCATGATTGGGGGGCTGGGCTTGATCCCAGGAGCCCGGGGTCATGACCTGAGTCGAAGGCAGATGCTTCATCAACTGCGCCACCCAGGTGCCCCTTATAAAGTGTTTTTTAAAGTAAATACATGTGGGGCGCCTGGGTGGTACAGCGGTTAAGCGTCTGCCTTCAGCTCAGGGCGTGATCCCGGCGTTCTGGGATCGAGCCCCACATCAGGCTCCTCCGCTGGGAGCCTGCTTCTTCCTCTCCCACTCCCCCTGCTTGTGCTCCCTCTCTCGCTGGCTGTCTCTCTCTGTCAAATAAATAAATAAAATCTTAAAAAATAATAATAAATAAATAAAGTAAATATATGCATCACTTTTAGTCATCCTTTCTCGGCAATCATATACAGCTGTGTTCATGGCCTGTTGGTTTATCAGTTTAAAAATATGTTTTCTCACTTAATCTTTACAGCATGTACACAAAGTAGATTCCATCTTACAAAGAGAAAACAAAAGTTTTACCTTTTGCCCAAGTCACACAGCCTGTGATTACAGAATTAGGACTCCAACCCTGGTCTGCCTGATTCAAAGTCCAACCTATTCACCATAACTATAAAATCTGCCAAATTATTGTTCTTCTAGTTCCACGTGACTAATAAGAAAATCCACAGGAAGAAAGGCCCCTGTACGACACCTGTCCTGATGGAAGATAGCCAAGATCCGAAACTGGGCTTCCCTGTACATTCTGTGCTTCTTCTAGCCCCTAGCTTCCAAGTCAGAGAAGGAGGTTGACTAAACTCTAAAAGGCCAAAACCACCCATCGGAAAAATCAACAGGTGATCCCATCTGTAAATTATAAAGACTTTTTCTGTGCTCTCCGGGATAACCGGTTAGCATGGTTCTGAGAGCTGTGTGTTTCATCATTATAAATTATATATACTTATAATTTATAAAATTGTCTGGATTTTATCATTCTATATGTTCTGCCCTGTGTTTCAGGATAAACACCATTGCGTCTTAGGAATTCATTTTCATCCAAAAATTAAATATTGCTAGTTCAATAGTTTAATACTGACTCAGTAATAATGGGAATAAAGAAAATTTAATTGGCAAATTACTGATTCCCTTTCTCAGAGCAAAGGAGATATAAATGATTTATATAACAGAAACAGATGAGGAACTGAAAAGATCTGGGCAGATACTTTTAACTGATTCACGGTGTTTAAAAACATTTTAACACTTTTGTCTAATGTTAACCATTCCTTCGACATTAGCCCTAGAAAATGTATCAGTAATATTGTAATTTATCAACAATGCAAGTTAGCAAGGAATAAAGTTAGGATTGACTCCCAGATAAAAACTCCATGAAAATTTGGAATTATTCTTAAAATTCTAAGTATGTTACATTTCCAATATTTTTACTCTTGACACCTCGAGTAAATGAAATCCATGAATGCTAAGTTTCTCCGTCTTTCATGCACTTGCATTTTAATATCTACTGTGTGTGTTACATAGCATGCATTTTGAGAACATTTTATCATGAGTTTATCAACACACAAGCCTCACCGAACAGAAGTGTACAAGAATATTTTAAATTACTTATTTAATATCTGTCTTGCTCTTGTTAACTTAATGATGGCACAAACTTTGTCTCCCATGGGCACTCAGTAAATATTTTTTAGAATCAAACTCATTTCAGTTGCTTATTTCAGTAATTCGGAACAGTCAGGATTGCACACAGGCTCCCCCAAGGCTCACGGGAACCCAGACAAGTAAAGGATTTCTCAGGCCCTCAAACCAATATCTTACACATTTTGTTTCAATTTTTTAAAGTTTATTTTTATTTATTTTTAAAATTTTATTTGTTTTTATCTTTTTTTATTATAATAATATTTTTTATTTTATTATGTTAGTCACCATACAGTACATCCCTGGTTTTTGATGTAAAGTTCTATGATTCATTAGTTGTGTATAACACCCAGTGCACCATGCAATACGTGCCTTCCTTACTACCCATCACCGGTCTGTCCCATTCCCCCACCCCCCTCCCCTCTGAAGCCCTCAGTTTGTTTCACACCTTTTGTTTCAAATTTATGTAGTGAAACGAGGTGAAATTAATTTTCTGCTAGTGAATGTTTTAGGCAGAAACAAGATTTTCCCTGGTTACTTTCACAGGCCAGGACGGTGTCCATTTTCTGATGAATTTAAGCAACACGGCTCTTCTAGGTAGCTCTGATACTTGTCTCTGGGTTTGTCTGAGTCCGGGTTTTTGTGTAGTTGTTGTTGTTTATAGAGACAGCAGAGGGGGGCAGTTTTAAAAGCAGAACACTTTAACAAACTATTAAATGATTTAAGACTCAGCTCAAATAAATCACTAATTCCAAGTAAGAAACATTAAACTTTACATCATGCTTGTTGCAAAACTTAGCTGACAGCCACCTGTGCTCATCCTAAAAATATTCAGAAAAGACAGTTTGACGCTAACAAAGGTCGGGGTTTTTCCCCCTCACTACGTGGACAGACGTGGACCCAGTTTGAGTGGTTTCTTCCAGGAATACTGTATTTAACTCCATCTGTAGCTGGTTGCTCCAGGCAGCAGCCCAAGAGGCGAGGTCCTTAACCTGGCTCTAGTTACCCGTGTCGTGAAACTGCTGACCAATCCTGTGAATGGAATGATTAGTAAATACCCCCATCATCAGCCGTACAGTGGACAGATGGCTTACAGAGCTTTCCAAACCTGGAGAGTGTATTAAAACTGGGCCTTACCCCAGGAGATCCTAGTTCGGTAGGTCTGGGGTGCACCCCAGGAACCAACATTTCTAAAGCATTCTGGAATTCTGCTGCAAGTGATCACAGGGACCCTTAAGTGAGAAACACAAGCTTAGGGATCCTGTGCTTCATCTGTCAGTAAACATTCTTTAGCAAAGCCCATACTTGAGATTACCATCCCCCTGCTGTATAGGGTCCATTTCTGCACAATCTCTCAGACCACGATGCAGTTGGTTGGATATTGTTCCTGCAGATTGGGTCCAGTGGATCCAAATATGCACAGCGTCTCTCAGACGCTTTTTCTTGGTCTATGGAACTTTTTATCTGACCTCAGATTTTCTTTAAATTCCAAGAAATTACAATAATCTTGTCGGTTTTCTGAGACCTGTCTCTCTCTCCCTTATCAGATTTCACGCATGTGAGTCTCTGCTCACATCCGGTTCACCATTCAGACGGTAGCATCTGGCTTCCACCTCCTCTATCCCACTGACCCTGTGCTCGCTGTTCTCTGCGGGTCTCTCGTTCAGACACCAAAATGTTGAGACTGCCTCTGAAAATTCTGTCCTTAGGAAGTATTTCCTGGGGGTGCGGGGAGGGGGAATAGTCTTTTCAACTGTAATGAAACTGGATATCCACATGCAAGAGAGTGAAGTTGGACCCCTACCTCACACAAGTCAGAAAGATTAACTCAAAATCTATCAAAGAACTAAACGTAAGAGCTAAAATGATAAAAGTCTTAGAAGGAAACAGTGGTAACTCTCCATGACCTTGGGTTTGTCAATGGTTTCTTAGCTATGACGTCAAAAACACAAATAACAATAGAAAAAAACAAATTGAACTTACTAGAAATTAAGAATTTTTGCTTTGAGGAACAATATTAAGAAAGTGAAAAGAACACACAGAATGGGAGAAAATATAGCGAACCTCTTATTTAAGAAGGGAATTGTATCTAGAATATGCTAAAAAAAATCTTAAAGTAAAAACCCAATCAAAAACGGACAAAGGATTTGAACAGACATTTTTTTGAGAAGGTATACAAACAGCCAACATGCCCATGAACCGAGTCTCAACATCACTCTGCATAAGCAGGATGGAAATCAAAACCACAGTGAGCCACTACTTCATACCCATCAGGACAGCTAGAGCAACCAGGGCAGAGAGTAACAAGTATTGGAAAGGAACTAGCGAAGTCAGAATCCTCATACACTTCTGGGGGGAATGTAAAATGATACAGCAACTTTGGGAAACAGGAATGAATGTTTCCTCAGAAACTTAAACCTAGAGTTACCATATAACCCAGCGATTTCACTCCCAGGTATCTCTCCAAGACAGACGAAAACTAAGTCCACACAAAGTCAGGTACCTGAATGTTCACAGCAGCATTTTTCATAATAGTCAAAAGTGAAAACAACCCCAATGTCCATCAACTGATGACCGGTTAAATAAAATGTGGTTCATCCAGACAATAGAATATTATTCATCCACAAAAATGATTGAAGTAGTGATATGGGCTACAACTGCATCACCGCTGAGAACGTAACACCAGGTGAAAGAAGCCAAACCTCTGAGGCCAAATACCGTATGAATCTATTCATATGAAATGTCCGGGATAGGCAAATTCATAGAGGTAGAAAGTACATTAATGGTTGCCTGGGGCCAGGGGGCAGGGCATGAGGTTGGAGGGTTATAACTAAAGGATTTGGGGTTTCTTTTACTGGGGATAAAAGTGTTCTAAAATTTTCTTTGCAATGATGGCTTCGCAACTCTGTGAATATACTAAAAACCATTGAATTCTATACTTTAAATGGGGAATTTTATGGCATACGAATTTTATCTCAATAAACATGTTACCAAAAAAGGGAAGTATTCCCTGCAACCAATCCCACCCTGATATGAATATTCAAGACATAGGCTAAACATTTTCTGTCACCTCAATCCAGGCCCTTCGAAACAGATCATTTGTGTTCTCTTATCACAGATACTTGGGGATTTTTTTTAATCATTTTCCTTTCATTTAAATATTAAAATTTTAATGCTTTACTTATTATTTTATCTCCTCTTTTATGGTTTACTTTTTAAAATATGAATAAAAGCATTTCACTACTTGGAGATTATCTCTGCCCTAAGCAAAGAAGAAAGGAGAAAACACCCATGTGACCACAGGCCCTTGGGTCAGTCTCCTAGTGTTTCAGCTCAGCCAGTTCAACACTAGATAAACCTCTGACCTACAGCTGCCTCTCTACGAAACCTAGTAACTTGAGAGATGAAGAAGAGAAAATTTTTCTGTCTTTGGTCTTCCCGCTCAGGATAACATTAAGCCTACTCTCACTAACAACCCAGGAGAATTGCTGGGAAAACCCTATTATCTTAAGCCTGGAATTTTCTTTTTTTTTTTTTTTTTTTTTTTTTTAAAGATTTTATTTATTTATGTGACAGAGAGACAGCCAGTGAGAGAGGGAACACAGCAGGGGGAGTGGGAGAGGAAGAAGCAGGCTCATAGCAGAGGAGCCCGATGTGGGACTCGATCCCGGTACGCTGGGATCATGCCCTGAGCCGAAGGCAGACGCTTTAACGACTGCGCTACCCAGGCGCCCCTAGCCTGGAATTTTCCAGTTGCTATATGAGAAAATACAGGAACTGAAATCTCACATCTGTGATTCGCTGAATGCCCCTGTGGGAGCCGGTGCACAGGAGCAGCCCACGGTGCAGGGGGAGGGGGTGGAGGGAAGCAGATAAGGTGGAATCTATTCCACAGTCTCCGGCTTCACCAGCAAGTGCTCAGGGTGCCAGATCGCCCTTCTAGCAAAGCGTGGGGGAAGCCCAGGAGAGCATCCTCAATGGCTGGAGTCTGCTCGCCCACCTGCCCCTGGCTGAGATCTGAATGGCTTGACCAGCATCTCACAGAGGCCGCTCCAGCTGGGCTGGAGGTGGTCTTTGGTGCCAAGACACCGGTCTCACAGCTGCCGCTTGCCAGGCCCTTTTCTAACTGCTCCCTCTCTCTATTATCTCAATCTGCACCACGACCCCTGAGGTAGCTATTGTTATTACTTTACAAATAAAAAAATTGAGGAACAAAGAAGGTAAAAATAGACTCTCCCCGGTTTGAATCCAAGTAAGAATAGAAGAAAAAAATCCAAGCGTTTAACGGGCTCCCCTCAGCTGCCGGTTCCCACCTGCAGACCATGTCCCCACACAGCTCTACTTACCCACAAGGTACCGCAGTCGGACAGGTTCAAGTGCACCAAGCAGCCAGGTCAGCTCACAGATCCACAGCCAAAATGGCCGCCCTTGGACCCCAATGCAGTTCCCACCAGCTGTCCATCCCCCACCACCTTTCCTGAGAGTTACTTCACGGGGAATCCTGTCCCAGCTGAGCAAACTGCCCAGGGATCATTCCCATGAAGAGTAACACCGACCACTTTATCCCATAGAGCGTTTTCCACCTGAATCTCCTCCCCGCTGACAGGCTCTCAGGGTTCCTCCTGAGCCCCCTTGTCATGGAGCGCTAGCATCACCTGACTGACTCGGATTCAGTCGCTCTCTTTCAGCTGCTCTGGAGGAAGGTCCCCCTCTCCCAGAACTCATCAGGAAGTGGTTAGCTTTACTACAGCTCAGCTCAGACAAGCCAGGCCTAGTGACCAATGTTGCTCAGAGGTACACATAACGCCAGGCCCACCTTGCCTCCAGCAAATAACTGAATTTTCCCTGAATCGGTGGGCTTTCTAAAATGTACCCTCCCTTCAGTGACTGAATATTCTCTCCATTCCTGGGCTATCGCGTGGCTCCCAATACAACAATGCTGACTTGGGGACCTTCGTTCTGGAATTTAGCACGAGTCTACAGGGACTTTGAGCCATGAGAAGTAATTTCTTCTATCTTTGGAACACAAAGCTCTTTGGTCCTTTTCTTTCTGGGTCACGAAGCAAAGGAATGTGGGGAGAATTACCGGGGAGCCCATCCTGGGGTCACAGTGTCAGTGGCACATTTCCCAAGCCTGACACAGACAGTGAGAACTTATTTCTCCCCATCTGTATACAGCTCCATGATAAATTAGTGTACCATTCTTTAAGGCAGAGTGTTCAAGACCACAGACTTTGGAAACTTGCAAGTTAGGATCCGAATCCCAATTCTAATGCTATTCTTTGACTTCTGTATGTATCACCAGCATGAATTTGGACATCTTGGACTAGACCCTTGATACCATACCCCCCAACTCTGTGCTCCTCACTGCAATGGCCCAGTCAAGGGGGTAAAACGCTAAGGTGCATTAGGGGTCTTTGTAGAGAGCTCCAAACTCTGTCTAAAAATGGTACCATGACATTTAAGTGTATATTGAAGGTAGAAAGAGGAGATTCCCAACATTTTCCATTAATTACTTTTCTAATAAGGTTTTCAACTCTACTCCACCTGCCGTAAGCACCTGCCCCTCTCAACCACACTCAGATCAGAAACCAAGAGCAATTAGCCTCATCTGTCATAAACCTAAGTAACTAGGAGGCTAGTCACCCCATCTCGTGGTGTCAGAGGCTGCTAGACAACTAAAATTAAAATCTGGCATCGTTACCACACCAAACCAAATACAAAGGAAGTCACCGAAGTTAAGTTCAGATCTTCGTGTAAGTTTCTATTTTAAAAGCTGATCTATAAAAAAAAAGAAGAAAAAAAGCTTAACTGTAGCAAACATCAGTGGAAAGCTTGAGATGGATCATTAGACATCAGAGCAGACATGACTTGGACATAACATTTCTCACCAAATGATTTCTGGAAGTAGAGTGAGAAGTTGGTTTCTATTGGTAGCTGATTGGACAGTTGCCCTGACTCCATGGCCCCGTAGCGACATCTTCATCTTTTGTGGAGCCTACAATTCTCCCCTTGAGGACCTTTGCACAGTTTATTCAAATGTAACCCCCTGATTAGTCCACAAGTTATTTTGCCACCTGTTGATCCACTGAATTAAACACATTCATCTACTGGATTTAAGGATGAGTCCCGATTCTTGTTTAACTATTTACTCTGAGAGATAAGCAGTTACACTGATTATCTCTACTTAGAGAATTATCTGTTCTGTGCCAGGCATCGGGCAAAGTGCTTGGCTTACGTTATCTCTCATGTGGGCAAGTCTGAAAAGTAGACCCTGCTCTCCAGACCCCATTTACAACTGAGGAAATGGAAGCTCAGAGAAGTCAAATGTCTTGCTCCAGGGCACACAGCTGGTAGATGACCCCGTTAGGGTTTGAACTCGGTTGTAACTTAAGATCTTTGCCACTGTGAACACTGGTCCTGACTTAAAGGGACGCTCTACTTACAGCTTCTACTCTGGACACCCTGACCACTCCCTTCCTCTTATCACTTGGCCTCGCGGTGGCTTTACTGCCACTAACCGGAAGAGGCCTTAGTATACAACCAACTCTGTTTTGTAACAGTCTAAAAAGTAGCTCTGGGGAATTTATGCCAAAAGTAGAATTGTTGCTTTTGCAAACTCTCGGATGTTTAAGTAAGCAATAATATACCAGTCTTATTTATTCCTATGCTCCTATATTCTGTCCAGGACATATTTATATAAATTCATCCAGAGTATCCTGTCCAAATTCAGAGCTCTCCATTTCAGAAGCCTCCTGGGCTCACTAAGATCCTCCCGACGTGGTAACAACTGGTGGTCACTTCCTTGAGCATTTTCCAAGCTTAAGTCACGCGGGCCATGCTGTGCGGAGAAGAACTCTCGGGTCACAGGGAAAAGTTTCTCTTATAGACGTCTTTCAGTGAATCATGAAGTGAGAATGATAGAATCCAAATATTACCACTTTGCCAACCCTGAAATATTAAGTATAGGCAAAGAACAAATGGATAAACTGATCACTATATACTACCTGGCAGAAGTACTCAATACTGTCTATGCAGGATTCATGTGGAAAAAAAAAATGTACTTGAATCAGACCAAGCCTCCAACTTTAGAGTGAGATCCGACAATGTAAGATCTCTTTGCATTGACTGTATAGAAGATGAGGAAACATTCTCTGTGAAGACATTTTTTACATCCACCATTGATAAAAGCAAAGATATAACATTAAAATGTAACTTAATAGAGGCTTTTCTGCAGGGGTTTTAATTAATGAAATCCATCTAGGATCATCTTTCTGCTGGTGATTAATTTGATTCACAGATGGATGCAGAAGGCCCACAGGAGAATCTGTAGTCTGTAGTCAGACACTGAATGCTTCATCCTGGCCGTGTGACTATGACTTGATTTTTCTCATTTTAACATTTTGTAATAGAAATTTTCAAACATAAACAGAAATAGAGAGAATAATGTCATGAACCCCATGTACCACCACCCAGCTTCAGCAATGATCAGCACATGTCCAATCTTGTTTCTTCTATGCTTCCCTTGAACCACGTGATCTCCCACCCCAGAGCATCTAAATTGGCTTCTAGAAAATGGGGTCTTGTCTGGAAGCAGCCCTCTGGTCACTCTGCTGCAGGTAGAATGGTCCTCCCTTGCCTGGAATACAGGCCAGGCTTGTCAATTCATAAAATCATGTCAGCTTTGCCCTCTGCCTGACTACTGGCATCCGAAGTATAGAAGCTCTCTTGCTTACGGACAAATTAGATTCTTGGAGCTTTTTCCAACTCTATTTGTGCTCAACACTGTACAAATTACTTTTAACATTTCTTGTCTGTGGTAGACAATTTTGAGGAACTTTCGTTCTCAACTGCAGACACTGGTGAGTTTGACTCTTAACCACAGAAGTTTGTGAGTTCTGACTCTGAACCACAGAAGTTGCTGAGTTGAAAAGACTGTATCAACAACTCAGAATAACCACCTTCCAGGTCCTAAGCAAGTAGCTGAGTCTTTGCCTGGTGACTGCTACTCACCGCTGATTAAAAACCTGCATGAATATGGGAAAGATCCATGCCTCACACCACACACGAGAATACAATTCAAGTAGATCAGAATTTCTTTTAAAAAAAATTTTTTAAGGGAACTATACAAATACTAAGAGGTGAATTCCTGTACAACCAGGAAATGGAAAAACTTTCTTAACTCAAAACCAGAAGCAACAAAAACATTGAGAAACTTAATAATATTAATTTATTTAAAAATTTTGCATGGACATGAACACCAAAAGCAAATTAAAAAGAAATGATAAATTAGGAAAAAACAAAAGCAACAATAATAGAGAGAGGGTGGATATATTTAATGTATAAGAGCTGCTAAAAATAGAAACAAAAAACACCAAAAAAAAAGTAGTTGCCATTCCTAAAAATTGAAAGCAAATGAAACAAACTAACTTCACTTTGTATTGGGCTGGCCGCATAAACACTGAGGGAAATTAATCCAAGTAATTTTAAAACAGTAATTTGACCATGTACCCCTAGTGGGATAGAGCTTAAGGACAAAAATAACTTTAAAGAATCTTAAACTGTTTCAGATATCATACTATTAGTAATGATACTGTTATCATTATTCCAAAACATAGTAAAGCAGAAAGTAATTATGTTAATATTGCTTGGAACCAGGATTTTAGGCAGAAGAGAGAAAATATGCAAATATAAAATCAAAGAAGTTAGATAAAAAACCTTGCATCACTCAATCCAAATTCAAAATATTAGCTGGAACTCATGATGTATTTTATCCTAAATATTTTTTATCATTCTGTCCACTGAACCAGCCTGGAAACAATGACCAACTTGTAAGCAACAGCCAGCCCTACAACTAGTTTGTGATCTTTAAATACCATTTTTCACAAAAGGAATTAAGCCTCCTTGGAGAAATTGCTGATTCTAGGTCTGCAGCAGGAAATCTACAAAATGTGCCTAGAACATTTGTCATAGCGGACAGCCAGAAAGTTATCAAAAACTCCTGCAGTTGTAGCAAAGATTCAGAAGCCAACAGGAAGAGGCTTTCACAGGCAGAACATGGAAAATTTTGAGAACCAATAAGAATAATGACCACAATATGAAATATACGAAATATGTAAGTTCCATGAGATCACAACAAAAATGTATTCATCAACTTCGGAGGATGTAAAGAACCAACGTATTATTCTGGAAACATGTAAATACAGGGCAAGAATCGAGGATTTAACCTGCCTTTCCTATATAAACTGAATTTCAGGGTAGCCAAATAATTTTTAAAGAAAAGTTTCTCTTTAGAGAAGTCTTCCAGCTAATAAATGAAGGAATATTATCGTTTTGCAACCCCTACTGAAATAATGGATCTCCGCAGAGATGATGGACTAGAACAGACAGACTATGACAGACTAGGTCACTCTGCGCTCCTGAGAGAAGTTATGCAATACCACCTATGAAGACTTCTTGATGAAAATTTGTACCTGCGTCAGATCAAATTGCTAACTCTAGAATGTAAGTCTAACAACTCATTTGCGGGAAATGCTGGTCAGAGGAACAGGTTATAGATGATATGATACCTCAGGTTGCAAAATACGGAATGTGAGAAACTACAGGACAAAAGACTCTAGTTCTTCCATATATAAATTGAAAAGGGGTTGGGGAGGAGGGAGAAGCAGCCTATAGATTAAGACATATTTAAGAGAATTTTTGGACCTGGTTGAAACAACCAATTCTTTCTAAAGAGTGGGGGTAGGGGAATGAAACAATTAGGAAAATTCCAATGCTGTCCATTTTTAGGTGTGATAAGAGTTACGTGGTTTCAGTTCTCGAAGAGTCCTTACAATGTAGAGATAGATATGGAAAGAGTTATGGATCGAGTGGTTTAGTGTCTGGGGCTCGCATCCGAAGAATCCATTTGGGCTGCGAGGGTGGGTAGTGAGGTGCAGGGGGACAGAAGTGAAACAAGATCAGACATGAGCTGGTAGCAGCTGGAGCTGGTGATGGTCCATGGAAGTTCATGACGCTGTTCTCTCTACTTTTGTTTGCATTTATAATTTTCTATTAGGAAAAGTTAGGATGCAGGGCGTCTGGGTGGCTTAGTCAATTAAGCATCTGCCTTCGGCTCAGGTCAGGATCCCAGGGTCCTGGGATGGAGCAGGGAGCCTGCATCTCCCTCTCCCTCTGCCTCTGCTCCCCCTCTCGCGTGCACGTGCGATTTCTCTCAAACAAATAAATAAAATCTCTAAAAAAGAAAGAAAGAAAGAAGAAAGAGAAAAGAAAGAAAGAAAGAAAGAAAGAAAGAAAGAAAGAAAGAAAGAAAGAAAGAAAGAAAGAAAGAAAGTTAAGATGAGAAAATTTGAGACACACACACACACACACACACACACACACACATCCTGACCTTCCCTAACTTCTTATTCTTGAGCAGTGGATCTGGGTCAATAATGGGTGAGTGATGGGGTTTTTTTGTTTGTTTGTTTAAATAATCAAGACATTTCCTTCCTAAAAGACAGTCATGAGCACATTCTCATTGGAAAGCTGCCTGAGAAGAGACTGTTCCCAACCCTAACCCTACCATGTGCTGAATCCTCTTGCTTCACATTCGGGATCTGGCCTTTCAGAAAATTTAAATGAAGGCTCCTGAATTAGAAGGTAAATTTGGAGGTCAAAGTCCTAAAATATTAGTATTGAAACATAAAACCTGTTCTCCTTGTTAGCATCTAAATGCAAAGCCTCTCGCAGAAGCTGGGATGCGTGGCCAGGTGGGTGCAGAGTGAAACAGAGCACGTGCAGACACCCGAGCCCGTGACCTGTGAGCGAGGGGAACGTAGGGGGGCAAGGGGCCGACTGACCACTGGAGACTACGCCCAGGAATTTGCAGCCACTGTGGGAATGCCTTTAGCCTTTCACAGCATGATTTGCGGTTCTGTATCTCCAGCCATCAGGGAAATCGGAGCTGATGTTGGGGAGTTCAGAGAGGTGGAATAATTTTCTCAGGGTCCCACAGCTGGTAAGTGATCTAGTTTGTCCTCTAACCCAGGGAAGTCTGCCTGCAAAACCCTTTCTCCACGGTCTGGGTCTGGCAGGCCCCAGGGCAGCGCTTGGTGGACACTGATGGCTGGTGTCCCTGCAGGGGTCATTCAGGTAACAGCACCATCTGGGACAGGATGAATACCTTGTTACAGAAAGCAAGTGAGTTCAGAGGACAGCTCAGGCCTTGGTCATTTATCTAGGCAGCAAATCCCGGACAAAAGCGTTCGGAAAGCCTGGCAGGTGCTGGTGGGCAATGAGTATAAGGAAGTGCATCTCACTGCTCCTTTTTCCCATCGCTTTATATCACTTTTAAATAGATCATGAATGATATTTTTATAGACAGATGCAGTCCCTTTTCCCCCGTGGCAAGTAATGCAATGAGAGCTCATTTATTTAGCCTCCTACTGATTAGACAGTAGAGATACAATACAATGAGTATTGATGGCCGTAGAGATGACCCAGAAGCAGCAAAATGTCCTGAAGAGGTTTATGACTCATCAAAATGCAATTATATTCCAGAGAGGCAGAGCTTTAAATATCTCTCATTGAATTAAATGTATCTGATAAATGCTCAGCTGCATGTGGCTATGTGAAATCCATATACCCAGAACACTCGCCTACCCAGAATAACACATTCTCCGACCACACTGACTTTCCTGCCATTGGGTCGAGATAAATATGACCTCCGCCAAAATATTTACTTCAGCGCCTGAAGATTTTGGAGAAAATAGACTTAAAACTGAATTGGAAAGAATGTAGTAGAAAATGATTGCCCAGTACATTGGGGGAGGCCTCCCAAATCTGCTGTCCTGTGTAAGGAAATAATATGCGTAAAATCCTCTGTATGCCCGTAATCGGTAAGGGCTCCTAGGTGGCACCTATTGTTGTTATTGTCATATTAGAATTGTTAATCTCATGCTCCATGCCTTGTGGGTCCTTCAAATAGAGCTACACTGAAGCAAACTGGGTCGTGTCCTCAGAAGAGGAGTGGGTGTGTGTCTTTGGTCTTAGCTTGAGCTCAGATTTACTTGAACTCAGTACAATCTAATAACTACCCGGGCTATTCCTCATTTACTGCCTTTAATTTATCCCAAATAAGCAAATACATAAAAAGCAGGCACAAGACAAAAAGACTGTTCTTGATATGCAAAATCTTCCTGGAAACATGCTGTGAGTTGTGTTGTTGAATGAAGTCCCTCAGCTGGTATGAAGCAGCAGAGAATGCAGATGCTGTCATTGGCTCTCTACCTCTGTATCAGTCGGAGTTCTCCAAAGAAGCACAACCAATATGATGTGTATCTATACAGAAAGAGATTTCTTTTTAGAGAATTGGCTCATGTGATGATGGAGGCTAGCCTGTCCAAAATCTGCAGGGTAAGCCAAAAGACTTAGAACCAGAAAAAGCCAATGTTACAGTTCAACTCCAAAGACCATCTGCTGACAGAATTCACTCTTGCTTGGGGGCTGAGGGTGTGGGGGGTGGCAGAACGAGCCTTTTGTTCAATCAGGCCTTCAACTGATTGAACGAGGCCCACCCACATTAGGGAGAGCAATCTGCTTTATTCAAGTCCACTGATCTAAATTTTTAATTTCACCCAAAACACCTTCACAGAAGTATCCAGAATATTGTTTGACCACATATCATGCCCAGCCAAGCTGACACATAAAATTAACCCTCACAATCTCTCTCTCTCTTACACATACATTTCTCTTACATCTTGAGCAAGATTCATCCCAAAGTGAGGAAGGATGTATCCAGGTTGGGATGCAAGGCAGCAGGGTTATTGTAGAAACCTCCAAAGAGTCTACATGCCTGCTGAGAGCATCATGGCATTGATTCCAAGGTATGATTTGATCTCTTCTTCTCTAATGAGAAAAACAACCCATTGATTGAGAGAATAGGCATTATTTATCTAAGATGCTATTTTTCAAACCTGTGAGCTAAATATTGTTATATTCCCACTTACAGATGGAGAACCTCTTTTCGGTTAAGTGATGTGCCTCTATCAGCTGATAAAAGAATCTAAATCTGAACACAGGTCTTCAAATTCCATACAACTTGTGACTTCTCTTTATGCTGTGCCAGAAGTGAGGAGACCGTGAAGTGCAGACAAAATGCCTGTAACAGAAGAAACCTGTGATAGTCAGTCTGTCATACTGCATGCTGTTGCATGGTTTCATCTGTGATTAGGGGAGCTGGGGGAGGAACACTCATCCAGATATACATCCAAGCCAACAGA
The DNA here is from genome assembly GCF_024610735.1 of Ursus americanus. Lineage (NCBI taxonomy): Eukaryota > Metazoa > Chordata > Mammalia > Carnivora > Ursidae > Ursus > Ursus americanus. Next base: position 40,650,941 of record NC_142135.1, on the reverse strand, counting down.
CTGCAAACCGTACCCCCTCTTCTAAAGAGATTTGGGGATGCTTTGGTAGCAAGACACACCCACATTTCTCAATCCCTCACACCCTCTTGACAATCATCACTTGTTGCAGATTCTCGATGAGGCCTTGGAAAAGCTCTCACGGGCCATCTGCCGGGTCTCTTATCTCCTCCAACTCCAAACTTAGATTAATGGCGGCTCATAGTTTGGTTGGAGCTATTCCAAAGAGCTGCTGAGAGGCAGGCAGCCAGTGGCAAGGCTGCACTTTGATCTCTAGCTGGCCCCTGTTAGCACCCCAGGTGACCTACTCCAGGGCTCCCCTTGGGGAACCACGTTTTGGGCTCATGCTCAGATCTACCCAAGAGTAGAAACAAGAGTAGAAACACTTAGCCAGAGAAACATTAGAAAATTGGAATAGAATCCTTGTGCTGTTTGCTTTTTAAAGCATGTGTTAGTATTTGGGCTAGAGAAAGAAATCTGTTTCTTCTTGTGCCCCCTAGATAACCCTACTCCTGCTTTTGTTCAGTGCCTGATCTCAAGTAGGACTGGAAGCCTGGGGAGCAGGCAAGAGGCTGAGTGCTTGGCAGAGCCACAGGCATACCCTGCAGGTGCAGACATAAAAATAACACACAAATCCATAGGGTATCACCCAACAGGCACGTCCAGGACAAGCCACATCCATCATGGCCGACTTCCGGTGAGAGTGAGAACCAGAAAGGAGAACCTGCCTTTCCTTCCACAGTGCCTCTTGCAGCAAACAGTGAACTAGTCCGTGCACATTTGCCAAACCTCTGAAAATCATGGCTAATGTGAAAAACAGTGCAAGAGCAGTTAGTCCACACCAGGGCAGCCATGTGCAGACTGTCCAATGTAACAGTAATGTCCAGAAACCAGGAAAGTGGTTGCCTTCATTCAAAAAACGTGTTACTAGCAATAAGGTAATCCCGGAGAGGATTCCTATAAAGAGAAGAAAATAATACATTAACACATTCAGATCTCAAAAATGACACTCTGAGGTACATCCATAGTCTTTATGACTGTTTTTCTAGGTAAGGAGATGGGCCCAGAGTGGTTAAGTAAACTTGCACAAAGTAACACAACTAATAAAGAGGTCCCACCAGGTTCAGAACCAGGAAGTCTGACTCTCAAGTTGAAAACCACCACCGACCACCCTACTACATCACGTTCTAGTTTTGTAACTGTTTTGTGCTTATAAGACAGTTATCAGGACTGTGGAGATTTATCATTTTTTAATTCTCACATTTTATTTTGCATTTTAATATCACATACATTGGTTTCTATGAGAGACCATAATAATATTGTATATTTTCTAAATATCTCATAATTTGGACTTTTTTCCCACCAAATAAGATCTTATCCATGCCATTCCTCCAGCATTGTCCATATATGTGGTGGGCCAAGTTTTAACCCAAACTGGTTATGTAAAATATGAGATCATGCCACCATACTACATTGTTTCATTCCTGTCACATTAATTTTTAGCTTCTTTCAAGAATGATTCCATTTTATCAGGAATTAAAACCGTAAATTGAGCTCTAATTTCGGTTTCGCATATCCATGAGTAAGATGACAGGAAACTGAAGTGAGATTTGGGTTTTCTGATTTCATTGTTTGCGAAGTTTGTGGTTTGGTGTTGTTTCTTTTGTCTGTTTGTTTGTTTTTTAGGGTCTTCCTAAAACCGTACCATGAAGATAATCTCATTTGGCATCTGGTGACAGGTGAGCAATCTGTTTCAAAGTGAATAAAAATTTCATAGTTTTTTTTTTAATGTCATTCCAATGCCTTAAACTGTCCTTGTGGTGTCACAGGTTATGCTGTGACCTAACTTCTGAGTTGCTGTGACATCATAACTTCTTGAAGACTCCATTCTTTCAATTGCAAAAAGGAGCTAATAATCCCTACTCCTTGGAGTTATGAGATATAACTAAGTAGTAAAGACAAAGACCCAACACAAGCCTGGCACAAGGAGGGACACGATGACAATCAAAATCCCCATGGTTCTCCCTGGTCTGAGCTCTACCAGTCACCAGTCATGTGACTTTGGATATGCTTAATTCTTCTAGAATCCTACCTCCTTGTGTGTGGGTCTAGATCTCAAAGGGTCCCACTGACTCTGACTCTGTGATTCCAAGATGCCCTCTGTCCACCCATGCCCCTCATCGCACTGTCTGCCCCCCACCGCACCCAGGCTGGCACTCGGACCCAGCCCAGACTGCCACTAGATTTTCGCATCCCTGCTCACATCTATTATCTCCAGGACATCTGAATTGAGCTAAATGTGCCAATTATGCTCTACTCAAGTAATTGCACAAATTTGAGGCTGCCTCCATTAAAATGAATGCTTGGGCTGAAGAAAACTCAGCTTGGAAATGAAAAAGATACCCAAGTTTGCCAGAGAATTTTCTTAATGCTTTTAATGATCTGGAGCTGGCAGAGCCGAGTGTCCCGCCAAGCAATGGCGCTGTCTGTCTGCCTTCTTCCAACACGAGTACACTCTGGCGGTACTATGCAAGCACTCTCACTACCCGTTGTCATCACATTTGATTTGGAAACTGGATCAAAGAGAAAGCAAACTGAGGGTGAGCTTAGTAAACTATGGGGTGCTGAATAAATCCAACGATAATTACATACAATCCACCATTTATTGAACACTTACTTTGTGTCTAAGTACAATCATTAAGACATATTAAGCAATACCCACAAGCATACTGCGAAATAGGTAGTACTTATGAAGTAGGAATTTTAATTATCCTCATTTTACAGATAGGAAAACTGAGGCGGAGAGGTGAAGTGCTCTGACTTAGAGCCCGCATTGCTTGCCACCACACTGTGGTGCCCGTGATGGCAACAGTCGGTGATGATAGCCTATATTTAGTGAGTGTGTGCAGTGCACTGGATGCTTTACAGACATAACACAAAGGGGGGATTCACGCATAGAAAACAACAACAGCAACAACAACAGCTTCTTGGGACGCCTGGGTGGCTTAGTCGGTTAAGCATCTGCCTTCATCTCAGGCCATGGTCCTGGGGTCCTGGAATCAAGTCCCACATTGGGCTCCCTGCTCAGCAGGGAGCCTGCTTCTCCCCCTCCCTCTGCCACTCCCCCTGCTCATGCTCTCTCTCTCTCTCTCTGACAAATAAATAAATAAAATCTTTAAAAAAAAAAAGCTTCTAAAATGTCAACATTTTAAGAAAGGAGCAAAATTTATCTCAGAGATACATGGTATTTTTGTTTATTCCAGTTATGTGTTAGAACAGCCTGGAAGCTTTTTAAAAATACCAATATCCAGGGGTGACTGGCTGGCTCAGTTGGTAAAGCATGTGACTCTTGACCTCAAGGTTATGAATTCAAGTTCAAGGCATGCAGCCAACTTAAAATTTAAAAAGAAAAAAACCTCACAATATCCAAAACCTACCCCCAGTCCTGGGGGTGGGACTCAGGCATCACTCATTTTTTTTTTTTTTTTAAGAAAGTTAGGCTGCCACATGAAACACTTATTTGGAGGGATCTGGAATCTTGGAAGCTTGACTACCCTACATTCTCCTACAAATGGGCCCTGAGAGCTTGTTGGGAGTTTCTAGCAGGGGAGCACCAGCTACTTGTACCCTTGACTGAAAAACATTCCTCTTCTACTGGGAAGGTCATCCTCTTGGACCAAGCGTGCAGCTCTGGAGGGAGGCACAAGGAGCCATGAGGGAGAAAGGGGATATCCAGCCAGCCAGCCAAATCAACCAAGGCAATCAGCAGAGTGACAGATGTCACAGCCAGATCACACTCACATCCACACATCGGTCATTTTTAAGAGCTTTGCCCGTGAGTCTGAGGCCCAGGCAGGTGAGAGCCACTGGTTTACTTTAATCACCATGCTTAGGACCATTTTTGGTGTGAATGTGACTGGGACGGAAAAGGATGTCAACAAAGAAAAAACATTCTGCATAAGAAGGGTAGGAGATTTGGAGTCTTCTTCAGGTAGGAAGAAGAGTTGGGAACCCGAGAACAGGGAGAAGAGAATATTTGGAAAGAGCTCTAAACCGTCCAGGAGGAGAGACTAAAGCCCCACCCACAAGACAGCAGGCAAGACCCTGAGGGAAAAGGTGGTGTGCTGGGTCCCCAGACGCACGCCCTTTGCAGTATGACTTTGCAACTACCCCTCATCCGAAAGTAGAGTCCTTTTCCCCTGCTCATGAATCTGGACTAGCCCTGTGGCTTGCATTGACCTGCAGAATGCAGCAGGAGTGACACAATGCCTTTGTGAGCCCGGATCTCAGAGACCTTGCATGCTTCAACCCCCACCACGTGCACGAGCCTAGTGTGACCTGCTGCAAGCTGAGAGACCACATGAAACAGAGCCTACGTGTCCCAGCTCAGCCACCAGACATGAGAGCTCTGCCGAGATCAGCAAAATGGCCCACAGCTAACTCAAGATCCATGGGAGAATCCAGCTGAAACCAGAAGAACCGTATCATTGATCCTCACCGGCTGATGCACAGAACTGTGACCCCTGCGTTTCAGGATGATTTGTTACGTAGCCATCGCTAACTAATACAGATGACCAGGGGATGGCCACTAGAAGGTTGATACCTAATCCTCAGTTTTTGCTTGTTGTCTGGTCTGTGCTGTAAACCCTCTGCACCAGCCCCAATGAGGCTCACATCTGCAGTCGACACAGCCACTGTGGTCAATGACACTTTTCCCAGTGGAGAAAGGGGCAGGGGGTGGTGAGTCACAGGAGGACACACCTGGTGGTGAGTCACAGCAGGGGAGGGCAGAGGGGCTTGAGAATCCTGCAGAAGCAGGAAATCAGAGTGGGGGGCCTTGGGAGAAAAACACCCCCACCCCCACACCGAGAACTCAGAGCTGTGAAGGAGGAAGATGGGACAATATGGAAAGGGCCTCCAGTGAGCCTTCGGGGTATCAGAGGAAAAGGCGAGTCTGTAGGCTGCCGGGCTCAGGAGCACGCCTGCAGCCGACCCAGGGGTCCCTTGCTATTATTCCCTCACATCCCCCTAACTGGGCGATGGTTGTGCCCTTCCTATTGTAAGGGTAAGGATTACAAGGGGAAATAAACTCCTCGAGCTGACTCAACAGGGAAGAGGTGGAACCGGGACTGTCTGACTTGAGAGCTGTCTGGGTAATTAGGTGGTGGGAACTCGGAACGCTTATTCCTAAAACTCCAAGCCTCCAGGCCGCCTGGGACGTGGCCATTCATGGCCTGCTGGCCTTATTTGAAGACTGGGTAAAGTGACCCCAGACCCCAGATTTAAATTCTCCTGTTCCACGCAAATGCCACCCTAAGCAGTCCCTGGGACTTTTCACTCCAGTGAATGGTTCCATCGGCTTCTGCGATCCAGTCCCCCCTGTTTACAGCCAGAGCCAGTGCTTCAGGGTCCCTGTGACCACTGGGGTGGGGGGCGACAGGGCACTCAGATGGGGAGCTGGGACTGGCCCGAGGTCACATCGACATTCCCGGCTCCCTCCAGTGATCTAATTCAGTCCCAAGATGCGGCCCTTCTTCCCCAGAGCCTGAGCTCGGCTGTGACGCTGGGACCAAGCCTCAAGCACCCCAGCATGTTCTCTGACCCTCCGCATTGTCCGGGAGGAGAATCCAAGACATGGGCATGCTAAGGCCAGGGGTCACAGGGACTATCAGGCCCCCAGAAAGAGCCCCATCCACAGCTTGTGTTTCTCTCTCTCTCTCTCCCTTTCCCTGCCAACGCGGAGTCAAAATCATCTGTGTACACTTGAAATCTCCCCCTTCAAGAATTACGCTTTCTTGAGAAAAAACTGTGCCACCTGACTTCCCTTTCAAATTCCAAAAGGACAGGCTTGATTTTACCTCCCTGCGTCTCCAGGGGGTGGGAAAGAGGACAATTAAGCTCATGAGACCCCCATCTGCTCGGCTCGCCCATCTCACAAATACACGCTCCAGTCTGGAAGGATCCATGGCTGCAGTGCCCGCCGGCCCCGGCAGAGGACGTGACCCTCACAGCGTGCGCAGGGCCTTGCCCCGGGAGATCAGGCAGGTCAGGTAAAAATTAATGGAATGTGAAGCACCTTCTCCTCACGCTAATTGCAACACCAATTTCAAGCCTCACAGTTGTGCGAAGCTCTTATCATAATCAATCGCGTACTTTCTGGGAGGGCAGCTGCGGGGAGAGCTTGCTCAGGGTCCCTGGGTTTCAGAACATGCCCGTGAGTCTCTCCCACGGGGACTCACACAAGCATGCCTCACACCCGTCTCGGCAAAGGCCAGGACTTCGTCCATTAGCAGCGGTCCCCGGAGGGCGACTTCGCCAGCCTCCAGAGCCCCCTTGCCTGGGGCCCCACCGCTGGTGGATTCGTCCCGGCCTCTCTGCCTACTCTACCCACAGCTGTTCCCAAGCCGCCGGCTACCTTACACGGTGCCGCGAGGCTCCGCACATCCCACACGCTTCCTGTTGCTAACAAATGAGTCCAAGCTTATCAGAGCCGCTTGCAAGATAATTAAAATCCAGGGCCTGGAGGGTCAGCTATGGATGGGCTGTTAGGACCCCAGTTACCAGCCGCCCACCGTAAAGAGCCATCTGCGCTTCACTCACAGCCGGCGAAGCCAACCTTCCTTTGAACCCTGCAAGTCTGCAGAATCGCAGGTGGGAGAAGGGGGACAAGGTACAGCGGGACACAGTGGAGCGAACGAGACGGTCTTGACTTTGAATCCTGCCCTGTGGCCCACGGGCCTAGGGCAAGTTTTTCACCACTCCAAGCTCGACACTCGTCCCTTGTAGAATGGAGAACGACCACCTGCCTCCGAGGGTTGTAGCAGGTAAGATAAGGTACCGAAAGGCAAATACAGAAGCGAGCGATGCTTGCGGCGTTGCCGGGCCAGCTCGGCAACCTGCCCTTGGAAACCGTAAGCTCAGGGCTTCAGGCCCAGCTCTCTGCCAGTGATCGTGAGGTGACCAAATTCTATCCCTTTTAAACCTACACTCCCCATCTGTGTATTAGGGGTGCACCCCACTATTTTTCAGCCTTCCCGCAATGGCATGAGGCTAAGCAGAAGCCCAGACGTGGTGGCACCGCGCGGCCAGAGGTTGATTCGTGTTCGGACTTTCGAGGGCTGGGGACAGGGAGCACGGCAGGCAGGCTGCAGGAAGAAGAATGTCCTCATGGTTGGCGTGAGGGTGGGAGCAGGGAGCCCAGGATGGCAGGCACCGGGGGAAAGGAAGGGTCTCCGCCCCGAGAAGCAGCTTCCCCAGCAAGTGCACACCATATCTTCTAGAAAATGACAGGGTGCTCCCTCCTTGCAGCTGACTCCTATGAGGACATCCGGATCTATGGGACCTGGGATGTCTCTGTGGCCTTTGAAGTCTGTCATGGTTCCCCCACGAAGACTCCAAAAGCAGGCTCTGGCCAAGGCCTCATCACAACCCGCTCCCTGGAGCCTTCTGGCTCTCTCCCCATCCTCCAGTGGGAGCCCAGGAAGGACATTACCAGCCTTCAGCTCTGCAGGAGAGAAGAGTCCACTGTGCTCCCAGGCATCTCTCTTCAAGATCCCAGAAGGCAATGTAGCACAGCAGCGCCAGAACAGACCTAGGATCAAATGCCACTGACATACTGCATGACCCTTTACAAGGCCCTCAGTCTTTCTGAGCCCCGCCTTCCTCCTCTGTAAGATGACAATAATACCAGAACCTAATGAGGTTGCTGTGAGAGTTCCCCGAGAACACATGTAGCAGGACCTAAAGTAAGTGCTTGGCAAATGAGAGCTATTTGTCCACTGGGTGGAAAAATCTGGAAGGTGGGAGCATCATAGACAGTAAGGAAAGTCATAGACTGCAAGCTACAGAGCAGAGAGCACAGGACTGAGAATCAGAAGACCTGGATTTGTATCCAGCTGGGCTGCTTCATAGCTGTGTGACCTTAGACCAGTCACTTGACCCCCACGCGGTGGGAAGGACAACCATCTCACAGTGCGGTCATGATAACGCATGTGAAAACACAGTGTTCAAGGGCTGCTGTGGACCAGGCATTATTTTATGGACTCAGACGAGAGACCTTGGAAATCATTGTCTCAAGGGCACGTATCCTGCTTTATTTAATGTCACATCCCTCTAGCACACAGCCTGGTGCCTAATCAAAGCTCAGTAAATGTTTATTTTTGTGTTGTTTTTTTTAACAACAGATGGATCCATTTATTAAGAAAACAGTCCTAAATTTATATGGACCAAATAATAGGGGTTCAAAATACATGAAACACAATGGATAATATTATAAGCATTAAAAACTATAATTATCTTTAAATCCCTTAACATACTTCTCTGTAATTGCTTATAAAAATTTCAAAAAAATTAAGCTCAGTAAATGTTTATTTTTGAATTAATAGATTTAGCCCCACCCTCTTCACTTGACCAAAGAAAAAATCCTGAAGCACAGAGGTGACCAGACGTTCATGGAAGAACTGAGGCAGGTCCCGTGTCTTGTTTCCTGCCTCCTGCGTCACGTTCTAGAGAACACGTTCTCAGCACCAGGAACATTCCCACTGCGCATTCTCATGGGTCCTAGCTTATTGCCCTCAGCATGCCCTCTATCCCTATACCTGACCCTCCAGAAAGAGAGGCCAGTCAGAGCTTTGAGAGGCTCCTACCAAAGCCCCGATCGCTCCCTCCTGAAACCTGTTTTCAGAGGGCCCCAAATCACCCTGCCAATTGGCCCTAAGTTTTGAAATTAAAAGCCAGCCATTCCCACCTTACCTGGAGCTGATGGCGTTGCTGCAGTCCTGGTGAACAGCCACTCATTTCTCGAACACCAGGATCTGTGAAAGAGTGAAATACGGATGCCTGCATGGAATTTGGAGAAGCAACAGAACATAAAAGGCCCTGGTTCTGAAAGTCACAAAAGAGTCCCAAATCTGTGACTGGATTCCCAGCTATGCCCTGGGGGAGACAAGCCCCTGTCGGCCCCCACGTCTGTCTGCCCCTAATCACTTCAAGCCACAAGCCTGTCAGACACCAAGAGTTAGCAAGCCGGGAGCCTAGCCAAGGTCATGCCAGTATCTGCCAGGCCACAACAGCCAGACTCTCTCCTCTGTGTTTACAGGGACTTCCAAAACCCAGCTCTCCGGGGGTGAGGCATGGCCAATTAAATCGGAAAATGAAAATTGAACCGAATTGGTTGTGTGCTGTTGCTTCTTTAGAAGAAAGTAGCTCTCCGTTTTTGGAAGCTGGGAGACCAGCTGTGGAGTTTCCAAGACCGAGCTCTTTCTACCCCCAGGAGACTCGTCAGGCCTTTGTCCCCAGGTCTAGGCCAGTGCTCATCAAAGTGTGGTCAGAAGACATGTTGTATCAGACTCTCCTGGGGGCTGGGGCTGGGCCCCACTCTGGTACTGAAATGGAACCTCTGGGATCAGGGCCCTGGGGTATCGAAAACCCCCCTGGGGAATGGAAGTCTGACCCGCAGGCTGCAGCCCCCTTCCCCCAAGGGCTGGTGCTGGATCGCTATGTTCCACAGGAGGGGAGAGAGGCATTGATGCCTCGAGGTAAGAAGCAGAATGACTTGCTGACAAATGGAATTGGAGTTCCAGACCTTTGGAGGAGATGGGACTCCTGCAGGGCGATCCCAGCCTTCCGCCTGCCACCCCACAAGCCAGCGGACTTCAGTGTGGGTTCGGCCTCATGGCTGTCTGCAGAGGCAGGATGCTGAGAGATGTGGGGAGCCGCACGAAGAGCCCTGTGTCGAGCCCGAGGTCAGAGGAGGAGAATACAGGGGAGGGCGTCTCGGGAACCCACCCAGAGTGTCAGTGCCCAGTACACAGTGAGGACCAGCACCCAGTGGGGTACTGAGGATCAGAAAGAACAATAGTGGGGCGCCTGGGTGGCTCAGTCGGTTAAGCATCTGCCTTTGGCTCAGGCCGTGATCGCTGGGTCCTGGGATCCAGTTCCACATCAGGCTCCCTGCTTGGCGGGGAGTCTGCTTCTCCCTCTCCCTCTGCGCCTTTCACCTGCTCGTGCTCACTCGTTCTCTCTTGCTCTCAAATAAATAAATAAAACCTTCAAGAAAATGTTTTTAAAAATTTAAAAATTAAAAAAATTAAAAAGAAAGAACAATAGTGATAAAAGTAACCATTCCTTTGAGGCCAGCTCTTTTGGCCTCAAATAAATCCCATGGTGTCATGAATATTCCAAAGGAGTGGAGGTCTCCCCCAAAAGACCAGCCCTGTGGAGGAGGGGCTGGGCTAAGATTTAATTTTCCTTTAAAAAATAAAGAAATGTGTCATTCCTCATATCTCAGTGTCACAGAGAAATTTGTACCCATTACAGAGATGATATGTCCACCAAAATCCATAAACTATATTTCTGCTGGGCTTCTGTGAGGTCATCACTCCAGCTGTGAGTTTATGAGAGGATTACTCAAGTCTGACTCCTCGCTTCCCAGCATGAACTTGGGAAGTCCAAACCCACCACAGCTTAGCACTGGCACGTAGGCGACGTGGGTTCCTGCCTTTTGCACGAGATAGGTCTAACTTAGACACTGAAGAAAAGACTCAACCAATTATTCCAATTGTTAGCCTATCTTGGTTTCTGTTGCTTGCAACCAATGAACTCTAAATGCTGAAAGAGACCTATTTGCCACATGCAAAAACATGAAGCTGGACCCTTACCTTACACCATATACAAAAATTAGCTCAAAATAGATCAAAGACCCTAACATAAAACTACAAAACTCTAGAAGAAAACACTTCCAGGGCATTGGATTCAGCAATGATTTCTTAACTATAAAACCAAAAGCACAAGCAACAAAGAAAAAAATTAGACTTCATCAAAATTAAAAATGTGCAGCAGACGACACTAGAAGCGAAGTGAGAAGGCAACCCACAGAATGGGAGAAAGGGGGCATGGCACGTCATGGCATGATCTGTGCACAGAGACTCAGTTGGGGAAGAGGAACACCTTCCGGAGACGGGTGGTGGTGATGGATGCAGAGCAGCGTGAATGGACTTTGGGCCTGGTTAGAACGGTAAATTTCATCTTGTGTGTATTTCATCACAATACAAAAGAAGCCTGCTTCACTTCCTAGAACCCAACTTTCCCTGCATGTATTTGACCCCAGAATTCTCCCTTTCACCAGGAACTCACATGAATACCACAGAGAGCAAGGGTCCCAGAGAACATACTTGGGGAAAGGTTGGCACGTCACAGTGTGGCTGGACCTTCGAGGACAAAATCCCACGGAGGAGTAGGGCGAGGGTCTCCCCTCACGCAGGGAAGGAACCGCGGGCCGGTCCTTAAGACGGAAAGCACTCAGCTGCAGCCGGCAGAGGGGGCATCCGCTTCTCCGGGGCCTGCTAGCAAGACATCTGTGAGGCAGTTCCCAAGTGGGAGAACTTAGAGGAACCCTCTTTCGGAGGCAGGCGTGGAAGGTTGGAAACAAGAGAGCCAGGCCAGAGGCCAGAGATAATGCGCCCCAGGCTGCACCCCCAGGGATTGGGGGCTCATTGCCTCCACCGTACTAGACTGTACCGTTGATGTGCAGAACACAGGTTGCTTAGCAACGTCAGGACTTAAAAAAGAGCTTTTTGAATTGTTTAGCCTGTTCTCAGCCGCTAAGTGGAACTCCTTCAGCAGGGAGTTTGGGCCCCCCTTTGGCCCCGGCATTCAGGAGGCATTCCCCACCAGGATGGCAGCGAGACTGCCCAAGGGAAAGACAGTCATTTAGGGAACCAGGGTAGACGAGTCTCTTGTTAGATAGCCCCTCCCTCGCTCCAGGCTTCCTCCTAAAACTGATCTCTGAAGGCTCTTGGTGTTTGTTTGAATAAGAAAATAATAAAACATAGCTAAAAGCTTTTGAGCTTTCATCATGGGCCGGTAACCGGGCTTTGCGCGCATTTTCTCATCTCCTGTAAACAAAACAAAACAAAACAAAACAAAACAAAACAAAAACCAAGAAGTAGGTACTTTTTTAATTCATTTATTTGATTTCTTTATTCAGATGAGAAACCTGAGCACATGAAAGATGAAGGTACTTGTCCAGGCTACCCAGCTGGGAGTAGGTGGAGCCAGGATTTAAACCCAGGCAACCGGACTCCAGAAGCCACTCTTTTCTCGGCCACGCCATCCCATCTTTCCAGCCACCTGCGTGCAGGGCTGCGCAGTCTGCATCTTCCCGCTCAGGCACAAAGGAAGTGGATTCTTTGTGTCCCTTTGCCTCTTCTTTCTCACACACACAAGTACAACCGGAAGCACCTGCGAAACCCTCAAGTCCCATTTATCTGTTGGGTGGAGACTTGTCAGCATAAAAGCAGGGGAACGGACAAGGTCACGATCAACCCAATTTTTTAATGAGTCAAACGTCCTCATCTTCAACACCTAAAATAGCATTTCTCATTGCCCGTTGTCTGTACAGAGACTCTCAAAGACACAATTAAGGAAATAAAATTAAGAGCTCCCTTCCTTTGCTGCCAGAAGAGATAGCATTGGCATTTTCCCAACTGCTAATGTTTTGTAACTGGCTTTATACATTCCAAGAGACGGTGACCAGGGCCAGTCGAATATATCAGCAAAGTAGGCGACTGTCTACATGCTGGGATCCGAGAGGTAAGCCAGGGGCAGGGCGCTGAGAGACCCACCTACTTCAAAAGACCTTTGCCTGTGCCAGTCACACTGTAATTCTCCCTCAAACATTGTCGAACTAACTGATGGGCAAAGAAGTCCTATTAACACCTATATGTGCATAACACTTTAATAGCCCTGCAGAGATTAGAATATTCTTTTTTTTTTAAGATTTTATTTATTTATTTGACAGAGAGAGACAGCGAGAGAGATAGCACAAGCAAGGGGAGTGTGAGAGGGAAAAGCAGGCTTCCTGCTGAGCAGGGAGCCTGATGCGGGGCTCGATCCCAGGACCCTGGGATCACGACCTCAGCCGAAGGCAGATGCTTAAAGGCTGAACCACCAGGCGCCCCGAGATTAGAATATTCTTTAGGATTAAAAATCACTTTCACTTATCACATTTTGTCATCTTAAAAACCCTATGAGGTTGGTATCACTTTTCTTATTTTATGTGAGGATTTTAAAGCTCACTAGTAATGAGCAAAGCCAGGACTAGTACCGAACTAAGCCTTTAACGCCAAGGCATAAGATATTCACACTTACCGACACAATTACTCTTACACGATTGCTTCACCTGCCAGAGGCCTGAGCCCAAGACAAGTAAGTTTTGATAGATGCCCTGAGAAGAGCCAAGTCTGGTTTGAATTCACCAACCCAGCCTTAGCCTGTCAACCCCAAAGCTCGAATGCTGATAAAGGCGTGTGCCCCAGGGCCTCTCTGTCTGCACCTGCCTTGACCTCCCCATGTGGACCCCCGAGGCCTGCTGTGCTGTGTATTTGGCCCAGGACTTGTGCAGAACTCTGTTTCAGTTTCTCATGTGGTCTGTTTTGAACCGTGGCTCCCTACCTGGCACCCTGTACTCCACTTAACAAATGTGACCTTAAAAGTCACAACAGCACCAGCATCCTGTCGACGACGCTAATCTGGGCTGTGACTCAGAGAATTCACAGTTCCTAGCGACAGTTCAAACGGGCCCCTCCCCGGGGGCTGGGTGGGGGTACCCCTGGGGCCGCTACTTCTCTCGCTGGGGTTGCAGACTCCTGGCGCTGCCGGCTCGTCCAGGAGACAGCTGGACAGCCTGGTTTCGCTTATTTTTTTTCGACCTCCGCTCAGAACTACTTTTGCCCAATCATCCCTCAGATAACCCAAGCTCCTCACGCTGCTGTTTCCAAATAGTGAAACACACCCTGGCAGGCCACCAGCTCCATCTCGTAGTCAAATAGGTGAGTCACAAGGCGATCTCCTTTGGACTTAATAGGATTTCCACTCCTATCTCAGGGCCTTGTCCAGCCTGACGTGTACAAAAAAAAAAAAAATTACCACTTTCAAGTACACCCGATGGCGGGGTTTTTTTTAGTCAAATAAAAGCCGACTGACTGCTGGCGTTTCACCCCTCACAGCCCTGTGCCGAACCCATTCTCTGCTGTTTGCACACTTGCTCCTCCTTGTGTCTTTTGGTGCGCCTGGTAGGGCAGCGTCTGGCAACACTGCCGAGAGGGCTGTAATTCCCGCATCCGATTTTTATTTTCAAACACCTGCCATCTGCACTATGCTTACTCCCTGCCTTTAAGCGAGGCTGGTGGAAATGCAGACGTGTGTGTGTGAACACGTCCACAAGCATCTGTACGTCTGGTTGTGTATGTATGTATCTACGTGTCCGTGTATGCACGTGTCATACAAAATTGCAAACACCTTTCAAGAAAGCTCCCTCCAAAACTTTCAAATTCCCCACAAGGCAGCCTAATTTCTCAGAGTCAAATAGCTGCCCTCGGGCCTCTGGGTGATACCAGTAAGATGCGGGGCACTTCTCAGTCCCCCCACATTTCCCTGTTTCTAAAAGCTGACAGTAAGGGGTTAGCTTCTCTACTTCGATTCAAGTAGTTAAAAACAACAGCAGAAGACACAGGCACATTTTTGTCTGACTTACTTGACCACAATCCCAGCAAACTTAAATTACAACTCGTCCTGAGTTTCAGAAAGGACGTGCACGTCTCGAATACTCCGTTCCCTTGGTGGACGCTGCAGTAAGACCACTGACAGCAGCCTCATTTTTGGCATATACCGAAAAGTGGAGCAAGATGAGAGTCTAGCGGATATTTCAAGTTCCTCTAACTGCAGTACTCTACTTTTTCTTTTACTGTGAGGCCTCTCTTGCCCATCGGTACCCCTCGCCAACATGCGCACGCGTGTGCACACACACACACAACGCATACACTCGCGTGTACACATGCATGCCTCCATGTGCACACCTACGCAGAGCCACCCCTGCATCCAACTGCAGTCCTTCGCTAAAAGCCTCCACTCCTTATTGGCACCCCTGTCTCCCTAGCCGTAGTGTAAGAAGAGCAGGTGTGCCGTATTTCCTGCCTCACTTCCCCCGACATTAGGCGGGACGAGGACTGATGGTTTAGGGTCTCTTGCTCCGTGACAGTTTTCCAGACAGTCGCGAAGTCAGAAGCCGAGCCCTGACTCCAGTGTAATCTTACGCTTGCATTTGCCCCACTCAGCTGCCACCCGCCCACTCCATGGCCTCTGCCCCGCTGTCTGCTGTGGTAGGCGTCCGGCCTTAGTGCCCTCCCGGTACAAAACCCAAACACCGCCAGACGCATACGCCCTGGCAGCCCCTCCGTGCACTTCCTGGGGGGGCTGCTGCTCGCGATGAACAGCGCCCCTCCCTGCCCCCCTACCCCTGCAGCCAGCAGCGCACACCTGCGTGCGCCTGGCTCGGTGTTCCGGTGGCTTCCTCGCTGATCTCCTCACAGGGGCATCTCATGCCTTCTGGTTCCTGCCTGGCAGCTCTCCCGGGCCATGTCCTGAAGCAGTGCCACTTGGCCTGTCACATCCCAGTTTGGAAACGTTCAAGCGCCGGCATCGTCTTCTGAACCGAGTCAAACCTCTTGGTCTGGAAATGGACATCTCTGCAGCTGCTCTCCATCTTCTCTTGCAGATCGCTCACTTTCCACCTCTTGGACCACGAGAAATTAAGTGCTTTACATTTAATCCCCACGATAATCCTTTGACATGGGTATTATCCTTGTTTTACAGATGAAGAAATTGAGGCTTACAGATGCTAAGAAAGTTGCCCTAAATAACCCAAAGTACTTGGTTTCCTAGGGCTGCTGAGCTTACCATAAACTTGGTGGCTTAAAAGCAACAGAAATGTATTCCCTTGCAGCTCTGGAGGTTAAACATCTAAAATCGTGATGTGGACAGGGTCATACTCAGTTGGAAGACATTAGGGGAGAATCCTTCCTTCTCTTTCCAGCTCCTGGTCATCCTGGGCATCTTTGGTACTCATTGGCTTACCAATGTCTCTGCCCCATCTTTACATGGGCCTCTTCCCTGTGTGTCCCTTCTGTATCCAAGTCTCGATCTCTACCCCCCCCCTTTGTGCACTCACTGGATTTAGGGCCCATCCAAACGCCAGAAAGATTTCGTCTTGAGATCCTTAACTAATTATATTTTACTGGTAGAAATCTTGAATAGCCTCCAAGATCAAGCTCAATGCCACTTCCTCCAGGAAGAAATTCATGATTGCTCCAGCCAAGCAAGGAATTCTTTCTCCCACCCAAGCTCCAACCGCCTTACTTCCCATGTCTCTGCTGCTCCTTTTTATCTTCTATCCTATTCTGGATTTTTCCACAGTTGTCCTCGCTCCCCACCATGCCCATTTCCCACTAACATATCACGACCTCGTTCTCGTGCTGTGTATTCCCCTCCATAGGCATAGTCAGGTGAACTCATAATCATCTGCCTCTCCCTGTATTGAACAGTCGTGTATTAGTGAGCAAAAATGTAGGATGCTTCAAAACCAACTTTTCCCCCATGCTCCCGCTTCCCCAAAATGGAATTTTAAAAAATAGCCCAG
Source organism: Ursus americanus (assembly GCF_024610735.1). Classification (NCBI taxonomy): domain Eukaryota; kingdom Metazoa; phylum Chordata; class Mammalia; order Carnivora; family Ursidae; genus Ursus; species Ursus americanus. Next base: position 40,634,470 of record NC_142135.1, on the reverse strand, counting down.
TTTACTTTTCCACATTGAATCCAGTCATTTTAATAATAATGTTTTCCTTCATTTGAATCTTATCTAATGGCAGCAAATCCAGCCCCTTCCAGGTGTAATCCTCCCATGGTTTTTTCAGTTTCTTCTTACCACCAATGCCACCTTCTTTAGCTTTTGGGGACAGGCAAATATACTATTTTCGGGGGCTCTGAGGACCCGGATAATGTCTTAGTATAGTCCCAGCACCCAGCGATGCCCGGGCGCCTCATAAAGTTGAGGGAGGCACGAGGGAATGAATGAAGGCATAAACGTTTCTCTGGAGTAGAAGTCCTCACAGTGAATATATTTGCAAATGACACTACAGATAAAGGACTGGCATCCAAGATCTACAAAGAACTTCTCAAACTCAATAAACGAGAAGCAAATAAACAAATCAAAAAATGGGCAGAAGATATGAACAGACACTTTTCCAATGAAGACATACAAATGGCTAACAGACACATGAAAAAATGTTCAAAATCATTAGCCATCAAGGAAATTCAAATCAAAACCACACTGAGATACCACCTTACGCCAGTTAGAATGGCAAAAATAGACAAGGCAAGAAACAACAATTGTTGGAGAGGATGTGGAGAAAGGGGATCCCTCCTACATTGTTGGTGGGAATGCAAGTTGTTACAGCCACTCTGGAAAACAGTGTGGAGGTCCCTCAAAAAGTTAAAAATTGAGCTACCCTATGATCCAGCCATTGCACTACTGGGTGTTTACCCCAAAGATACAGACGTAGTAAAGAGAAGGGCCATATGCACCCCAATGTTCATAGCAGCAATGTCCACAATAGCTAAATCGTGGAAGGAACCGAGATGCCCTTCAACAGAGGACTGGATTAAGAAGTTGTGGTCCATATATACAATGGAATATTACTCAGCTATCAGAAAGAACGAGTTCTCAACATTTGCTGCAACATGGACGGCACTGGAGGAGATAATGCTAAGTGAAATAAGTCAAGCAGAGAAAGACAATTATCATATGATTTCTCTCATCTATGGAACATAAGAACTAGGAAGATCGGTAGGGGAAGAAAGGGATAAAGAAATGGGGGGTAATCAGAAGGGGGAATGAAACATGAGAGACTATGGACTATGAGAAACAAACTGAGGGCCTCAGAGGGGAGGGGGGTGGGGGAATGGGATAGACTGGTGATGGGTAGTAAGGAGGGCACGTATTGCATGGTGCACTGGGTGTTATACACAACTAATGAATCATCGAGCCTTACATCGGAAACCGGGGATGTACTGTATGGTGACTAACATAATGTAATAAAAAATCATTAAAAAAAAAAAAAGAAGTCCTCACAGTTCTCATGCGCTGATGACCTTGACAGGTCTCACCTCACCTCACCGCACCACGCACACCTGTGAAGCGGGTGTTACGGCTATTTCCACGTCACAGATGGGAAACTGAGCCTGAGGGAAGAAGGAAGTTCCTCCTGGTCGTGCATCTAAGTGATGAAACCAGAGTGAAGCCCAAGTCCGTCTGACTCCAGAGCTGTAGAGCTCTCAGGCTGGATCGCGCCCGGCGTCGTCCCGCCGCGGTTCAAACCGAGGGAGCCCCCGTGTGACAATCCGCAATAGGCCCCGAGCTTGAGAGTCTTGGCAGCTGTTGGCCATTTGGCTGGGAAGGTCCGAAATAAGCGAGTGGGATGGTTGAATCTGGGAGAACAGACAATAGCGGAAACAAAGACTGTGTATGTTCAGGGTGTGTGTGCGTGTGTGCGGTGTTGTGTGTGTGAGATGCGGGGTGAGTGGTGTGGGATATATGTGCTGTGTTTGCTGTATGTACACGTTTGTGTGTGTGCTATGTGTGGGGGGTGAGGTATGCATGGTGTATGTGGGCTGTGGCGTGTGCGGGGTGGGGTATGTGATGTGTGGTATGTGTGTACGGTGTGGTCTGCGCGTGGTGCATGGCATAGGGTGGGGGTGTGGTATCGTATGGAGTGTGTGTGCTATGTACGTGGGGGGTGGTATGGGGAGGGTGATATCGTGTGGTGTGCGTGGTGGTACCTGGAGATGAAAAGAGCTGTGTCTACAGGAAACAGTTTGGGATACTGACAGATGCAAAGAACTCCGAGTCATAGCTGGACTCTACTCCAAGCTCAGACACTTAACATCTCAGCTGGGACAGGTCATCTATCCCCCTGAACTTGTTTGCTGTAAGATGGCCTGTCAACTTCATGGGGCTGTTGGGAAGGTCTATTCAAGAAGAAACACGGTAAGAGCCCAATATACACAAGGGACTGCATTGAACAGTATAGGAATAAAAGGGAAAAGTAGCAGTGCCCGATTTTAAGGAGTTTCCATTCCATTTAGGGGAAGGCAGACATATAAAACTTACTGATTTATGCAGAGTGGAAGGTGTATGATAATGAAAATGGACATCTCTTGAGCTCTTCACGTTTGGCAGATTAAAAGATGTTCATCTCACAATCTTAACGAGGTAGGTGTTATTAGCAACCCCATTCTGGAGGTGAGAAAACCGGTGGCCACAAAGGTTTAGCCTTTGCTCCAAAGACACACTGATATGTAATGGCAGTGATGTTGCCTGTGAAACCTGAATGTTCACTCTTATCATCCCCTTGTACTGTTTCTTTGAGCAATTCAAAGAGGCGAAGTGCACAGAGATGGGTACCTTGCGCTCAATTTGGAAAAAGGAGAACAGGCCAGCAGAACCGAGTCACAGGGCTGGTGCTTTAGGCAAATTCAAGGTCCCATGGTTGTCACGATTAGTGTGTGTCTGATTACAAACTCAGAAACATAGGCAGGGTAAGTGACAGAGGGTACACGCAGGGGCCATTGATGTGAAAGGGGGACACCGGGTCGTTCCACATCAGCAAGGGGTCACACACCACCACTGGATAGATAACCACATGAGGAAGGTCAAGCCATAATAAAGCCAGCGAGGAGGATTTGGTTAAAGCTTTGCCTGGCAAGATAGATCTCAGGCTGAAAATCACCAGTTGCCTTTTTTTTTTTGCCCCCTAATCTTTATAATTTCCTCTAATGTTTTAGTCAAGCTTAGGACCATGAGTGTTCAGGGAGCAAAGGCCCATCTGTTCAGTCAGGAATTTGCCAAAGTAAAAGATCAATCTGGCTTTTATTGTAACTTAGCATTTAGAGGACCCCAAATACTTACCAACTGCATTAGCCAAAAATAACTGCATTATTGTGAATCATGGTTCTGAAGGAGAGATGTCAGGGATAGTCTTTGAAACAAATAACAATGGGACTCCCACCAATGAAAAGAAGAAATAAAATAACAGGTATGTTTCTGTAGAGTGTTCTTGCTCTAAAAGCAAATGGAAAGAATCATAATCGTCTTATTCGGGAAGGAAAAACATTGAAGAATGCCTTTTTTTCCCAAAGATTTTATTTCTTTTATTATAAGACACATAGGTAAAAACTTGCATATTCTGAAAAAGATAGAAAATGGTAATAAAATGGACGTTTTTCCTATTAAGAAATATATTCATAAATACGCTTTATCAAATGTTAAAATGGTTATTATTTTGCAAAAAAACAATAAATAGAGCAGAGCTGTGGCATACAAGGGTCAACCTAAAGTACTGGAAGTATTTACATTTTGTGTTTTATAAAAATTCAGACCTTTGTTTATATTTCCAAATTTGGCATTTTGCACTCCAGGTTATCAATAATTCGGATTTTTAAAATATATTCTTGATGGCCCCAGACTTTAAAAACAATAAAACATCAATGTTGGTTTGACTAAGTAGAACTTGATTTAAATAATTTTCCCCTAAACAAAAAATTATAAGACACAGAAGCAAAGATATGATTTTTGATCCTATAAGTGGTACCTGTATTGGTTCCCAATTCTACAAATTTCTGGATCCCCAACTGTGGGCATGGAACAAAAATTGTTGGCTAAGCTTTAGTTTCCAGCAAGGTCCATCATTTCTTTTCACAGCTTGATGGAGCAGTAATAGTCATGATTATGATGAGCCCGATTCTATGATCCGAGCTCCATGAATATAAGGTACGGAGAAAAAAATTCTCCCTCCTTTGGATAAATCCTTTGACAGCTGTCCTATATTTGTCTATGACCCACTGGCCTCAAATTCATGTATCAGAACACTGGGTAAAATTTTAATAACGAAAAGTTCTTGTTCTGAGCATTCTTTTGTAGGCTTCAATTCTCTACTATCCAGAGGAGAGAGGAAACACATGTGAACACCAAACACATCCTCGAATGAGTCTTGGTGTTCAAGTAGCAAGGTCAGGCTTTTCCTGTAAATAAATACTGATTTTACAAAGATCTTTCGTTTCCCATGCGTTATGTTGCCCTTGAGGCTAACAAGTTAATTCCCAGCTACAATGGGGGAAGCCATATCTAATAATACTTAAGGATCCAATCTAATATAGATTATCGGTCCCAAAGGTGTTCAACGATGTCCATCAGGGGGACATCTGGGGTGACTCTGGGGGCCTAGAGCACAGAGAGGTCATGGCAGGATTTGGACTTGAGCTTGAAGGCCATATTCTTGTTGTTTTTGGCCACGATCTTGCCCCAGAAGCGCCGGGCTTTCCTGGGGATGCTCTCCCTCCTTTTCTGGTAGGCCAGCCGCCGCTCATTCTTCTCCTTGCTGTCCCGCCGGAGGCGGACCTGCCGCACGATGCCCTCAAACAGCTCCTTCACGTTGTGCTGGACAGCCGCCGACGTCTCGATGAACTTGCAGTCGAACACCACAGCACACGCTCTCCCTTCTGGTGAGGAGAGGAGCGGAGAAGAAAGTCAGAGGAGCTCCACGGCACACGGCCGAGCTGGAGGACTCCTGACTTGGAGCTGGCTCAAGGCAGCTCTAGGTCAGTCGGTCCTATGATGGTGACACGTGTCCTCCCAGGGAACAGAGAGAGGCAGAGTGACAGGAAGACTCGCGGAAGCGCAAGAGGTGGGCTTTAGAGCTGGTCCACCACAAATGCACGGTGTGGAGGTCCAATGTCATCAGATATAGTAATATCGACTCTAACAATAAAAACCACAGCCTTCATTAATTGCACTATGTTACCTGAAAAATGCAGTCCCCCTCCCAGACGGATGAAGAAACTGAGGTGGGGGCGAGCTTTTCAACGCGTGAGGGAGTTCACACAGCCCGTAAGCGACAGAGGTGAACCCAGGCCTGCTTCGCCCTCACGCTCAGATTCTTAACTCTTTCTCCTGACCTGGTTTCCCCAGATTGAAAAAGAATCCTACTATTTGACTTTCCTCTCTTAAAAAACAATGTTAAAGCTCTGATGAGGTATTTTGAAAAAATGTTGATGATTTCACAAATGAACAAGACAGTTAGAGCAAACTGTGTAACCAAGCTTTTCCGGAGCAGCCTTCATGGCAAACGTTCCGTTCTGTTCACTGACCACGTCTCCAAGTTTTGGTTAGAAAAAAATGATCAGTGTAGACAGTCGTCTCCTAAGAGTAAGACGTTCCCGAGCTAGTTGTATACATGAAGTATTCATCAGGTTTCTTTTCTCCTGAGTGGGGCCTGGCAATGCAGTGTTTTATTTTTTACCATTGCACCAGGAACCAAATCTGTATTAGGCCAATAAAATCTCAAGGGCCCCAAAAGCACTTGGGGAATCACCCAGCAAACAGGCGATATCCCTGAACTCAGCATGAAAATGTCTACGCGACACCATCAGATTGATGCCTTCACGGAAACTTAGGAAGCAAAAGGTAGGTGACGGGAGGGTGTTCCTAGGGTCTCCAGGAACCAGAGGGAGCCACAGCAGAATTCTTATTCTCAGTGAAACCCCCACAGTTTCCCCACATCAGAGTTCCCTTCATTCTTACATAAAGACACTACTTTTATTTCGCTGAACTCCTAAGAGTTCCCTAGAGAAGAGAAAAGTACAAGGAGAAAAGGTTGGGGAGCACCAGTAAATCCCCAAGCATGATCTTTTCCCTAAAGGAATTCCAGGGTGGGGAAATGGGAATCCAGAAAGTAGCCCAGATGGACAAGGCAGCGGCCATCAGCACAGAGACAGTCTGCTGGGAATGCTGGAGTCTTCTACACAAAACTCCACGGAGCATTTTAATGAGTGCCTGGTTCCAGCTTTACGAAAGAAGAAAAAAAGAGCGCCTAGGTGAAGGAAAAGCAGGGGACCCCAAGCCAGTCTCCCTGGGGCAGGCGCCACCCCTCTCACCTGATACAGACACTTCCCGGCACCGCACCAGGTCGCTTTTGTTGCCCACCAAAATGATAGGAATGTCCTCGGTCTGCCGGGCCCTGCGGAGCTGGATTCGCAGCTCGGAGGCCTTCTCGAAGCTGGCTCGGTCTGTGATGGAGTAGACAATCAGGTAGGCATCTCCGACTTGCATGCAGTGGTCCTGGAGCCATTCATTCTCCCCCTGATAAAACGAGAGGAAACTCCCTGAGTGCTGGGGGGGGAGGGGGTGCTGGGAAATGAAGCATCATTTGCAAAGAAACAGTATGTGTATCCCAGGAGACCCTGTCCAATTCCTCCTACAGCTTAAGTCGATAAATTATACAACGACTCTGCTGAACCACATTTCTAATTTCTATCTAATCTACCAAAAATGAGCCTTCTTCGACTTCCCACAACTCCCTTTTGCCTTTCCCAACTGATGAAATTTCTAACACTTCTGTGAGACGAGGAGGGTTCGCTATCAACAGAAGGTCTAGCATATAGGCTCAGAAGCCCAAAATCTGTAAAAAGCAAATGGTGAAGACTAGTATTAAGAATGTCAACTTCAGGGGCGCCTGGGTGGCTTAGGCAGTTTAGCGTCTGCCTTTGGCTCAGGTCATGATCCCAGGGTCCTGGGATCAAGCCCCATGGCGGGCTGCCTGCTTGGCGGGAAGCCTGTTTCTCCCTCTGCCTGCCACTCCCTCTGCTTGTGCTCTCTCTCTGACAAATAAATAAATAAAATCTTTAAAAAAAAAAAAAAAAAAGAATGTCAACTTTCATTGAATCTGGTTTTATTTTTTTTATTTTTTTTTAAGATTTTATTTATTTATTTGACAGAGATAGAGACAGCCAGTGAGAGAGGGAACACAAGCAGGGGGAGTGGGAGAGGAAGAAGCAGGCTCATAGCGGAGGAGCCTGATGTGGGGCTCGATCCCAGAACGCCGGGATCACGCCCTGAGCCGAAGGCAGACGCCTAACCGCTGTGCCACCCAGGCGCCCCTGAATCTGGTTTTAAATAGCTTTAAATGATCATCCGTCCTTGTTGGCACTTTCCCTAAAGCAGATATACGTTTTTGTCTTTTTTTTAATAGAACTAAGGGCAAAACACTGCAACTTGCTTATTATTCAGAGCTCATTTGTGAATGACCTCTTCTTTAGAACAGTCTCCTACTTCAGAAAAAAAAAAAGCTAATCAAGAAAATGAGCCCACCTCACCTAGAACGCTGAAAAGGACAAGATCACCCTTGCACCAAACGGCCTGTGGGAAGGCAAGCTGCGGAGAACTACAGGCTCTGCATACCTTATTTTCCCACATGTCCAGGAGTATAATTGTTGCACTTTCCCCGTCAACAATCAGTGTTCGCTCGTAGGTATCTTCTAGAAAAGAAAGAACAGTGATACTGGAGTCAGGAAAATAGACAACACTTTTACATGAGCATCATGTAGAAAATCATGCAAAACATAAGCTTATTAAATATGCAATTAACAATGCAAATATGCAGATACTCACAAATGCAAATTACTATTTTTTAATCACCTTCGACAACATTCTACGGATGTTCCTCCAGTACTTCCTAAGCAGAACGCCTATGTCTTCTGTATGTGTCTCACTGAGCCACTTGAAGTGAAAGGCTTTCGTTTTCATCATTCCTAGACCTTTGTTATAGGAAAACCATTCATAAGGAGAAACTCACTGAGAGCTTTGGACTCAGTCAATGGATAATGCCTTGAGAAAATGCTAACCACCCAGTGGAACCGTAAGGCTCATCCATGAGCCTTACATGGAAATCCACTGTCCCTTTCAGTGGGGTGATTACTGGCAATTTCGGGAGCTCTGGGCTGAGACACTTTTCCTGTTTTGAGACACACAAGAAAAAACCTTGAGACTATCCCTGTCTTGGCTGAGGTTTTCTCCCTTAAAAAAATACAGTTCCCTAGGAATAAACGGGTTTATTTTTCCATCTTAAGTACAGCGTAAGTGCGGCCTCCAGCTCCACGTGGTAATGGAAACTTTCCTCCCTGCACTTGAGCCCAGACTGAGTATAGGTGAAGGGTGAGCAGTACAACGGACCAGAGCAGCTCCGGCCCCCAGAGATCAGTTGGGGGGTAGGCCTGGCTGAGTTAAGGGATTTTGCAAGAGGGATTCCCATCAACTGCATCCAAACGAGCCCATCCCCACTCTATTTTCACAGTGAAGTTTCCTGTTTTAAATTTCATCATTTGAAAATTATGATTTTCATAATGATTTTTTTTTTTTACCATTTTTCTTGCTTCTCCTTTGGCCTGAAATCTGTTCCCTGGAATATCCAAAAGGCTTGTGCCCTTACGTCCTTCCAGGAGAAGTGCTCCCTCACCATCTACTTAAAATTGCAATACATCTCCCCTATCAGTATTTCTTACTCCCTTCCAGTTTTCCTTCACCGTACTTACAGGTACCTAACATGCAATCCACTTAACTTATTTGATTATTTTCTGTCCCTCTCACCTCCGGAAGGTGAAGGCAGAGATGTGCCTCCGCGCTGTTTACCGCTGTATCGCCCCGCACCCGGGACAGTGCGCAGCACACTGCAGGTGGGCAAATACTTATCAAATGAATGAATGAATGAGAACTACAGCACTGGGGATATAAACACAAGCAAACCTGAATTAGAATCTGGATGCCATTCCTTTTTAACTATGTGGCTCCGGACCATTTAAGTGCTCTGAGCCTCAATTTCTTCATCTATGAAATGGGATTGATAACCGTATTCATGCCTTATGGTTGTGTGACAATTACCTACGTTAAGCCTCGGCACAAAGTAGAAAGGGAATAAATATTAGCTGTTGTCATCACTTGTTCGGTTGGAGGAAGCTGGTTCTTGCCAGACATGGCGTTTCCTACTATTGCCAAAACCTAGCTTAACAGTGCTACACTGGGGAAACCAGAGCATCTCTTGTTTTATAGTAGTGAGGGGTTTATAAAAAGCAATGCTCCTGGTTTAAACATTTCTTCATCTAGGAAATGGAATCAGCAGAGGGAAAGGAAGGAAAACACGGACAAATGGGAAGAAAGTTAACTAAGGATGGGATGGCTCTGTCTTTCTGTCAGTCTCCCTGCGTCCACAAGGTATCATTCTAATCAATGGTAATGGTGTCCCACTGGGGGATTAAAAGTCTGTTATGCCCATCCTGTCTGCCATGGACAACGTGCAGCATGAATGGGATCACAGTGGGACGCACACTCTGGCTTACTGCAGAGTAGGGCCTCATGACGCAACAGGCATATTCATGCAGCCAAATGGTCAGAGGCTGAGCAGCACAGAAGGGGGGCCGGCTGACTGCCCCTTGCTACCTTGGATTTCTTCTCTTTTCTCTAAAAGCCTTCCCTGTGTTCAGGAAATCCAAAACAGCACCTTCTCTGTCCCCAGCCCACCACTCACCACCCAAAAGCAGGTACAAAGGACTCACTTAGGTCCCCAGCAGTTCAAACAGAAACGTACTACACTGCAATAGCTAGGGGGAAAAGCAAACCCGAATCTTCCCTTGGTTTAAGAGATACCAGATCATTACCCTAGAGAAAAAGTGGATTAAGGATTACACCTTAAAAAGCAGATGCCTAACTGCTTTGCGGTTCTGGAAGATTCCTGACCTTAACCCTGCCTGAAAATCATTGTGCTGCAAACCCAAGAGCCTAAAACCATAGATCTCCACCCTGTTTCGCTGCATTACACCTCATTTTATATACTGCCTCTGGCTACCCGCCCCACAGATTCTTCAGACACACAAAGCATCCTGTTTCTCGGCCCTCTGCTAACCAGGAGAGGGCCCTGCCTGCACCCAAAGCTCTAGTTTCTCTTCCTCCCCTTGTCACTCACCTTTTAGCCTTCTCAAGGCTAATCAGGTGAGGAGAGGGGAGATCAAAGAATATGAAATTCCGAAGAGTCCTTTGAAATTTGCCCTGGGTTGAGGGGTGTGGAGCCAGGGTTGAGGACTATCGGCTGGTAGGACTTGTCAGCATCCTGGGTCTGGGGAAGTCCTCACGTCTCCAGTGCTCTCGCTGACAGCTGGGGTGTACCTGAACACTCCGCGTAACGAGAGAGACCATCCTGAGGGGGTGGGACGGAGCTTCTAGCTTGGTGACAGTCGCCATCTCCCCTGGACTAGCACACATCAACCTGTCTTTCATTTGACCCCCACTGTGTGTGGAGGACCCTCCAGTCCAGGACTGGTTCAAGTGCTGTGTGGGACCTGCACAGGTGTTCTCTCTCATGCTAGAACGGGCTCCGGCAGACTCTCAAAAGCTCTGAGTTCCAACGTCCCTCTCCCCCAAAACTCTCAACTGCGGTCAGCTGTCCTAGCCCAGGAGATGCCAAGGGTCCGTGAAGGAAGACCTGCACTAGGAACACCGTGCTGGCGTCTTGCGACGTCTCACGGACCCCTGGCCAAGAGTAGGACGAGAGGGGATGGGGACCAGAAGCAACAAAAGTGCCCGCTTGGGAAGATAAGTCCAGGGAAAGGAAATGGTAGATTCAGAATCGGCTCTAACGTGCATTCCATACTTCGTGTGTGCCAGGCACTGGGCTACGTGCTTAGCATGCGTTCTCTCCTTGACTCCTCTGACATCCTGTAAAGCAGCGATTGTCCCTGTTTCACTAACGAGGAGGTCTGAGGAGGGTCAGCCCTTCGTGCAAGGGCGCTCAGCTATGTCTGTACCAAAGCCGGGCTCCGAACCCACGGCGACACACTTAAGTCCAGTGCTCTTTCCAGACTCTCCGTGTGCAGCTGCTGTACCTTCCCACCCACTTCAGGGCTTCCAAACCCCAGTCGTCCTTAGGGTCCAGCTCTGAGACCACCTCTTCCACGAACCCATTTCTGATTTCCACAGCCAGAAGTAATCTCTCCTCTTGATTTCCCACAGCACTGTCCTCACACCTCTTTCAAGACACTCATCACACCCGATCTTGGCGTGCAGCTGGCGTGTATCTGTCTCTAGCACACGTACTGTAAGCATCTTTGGGGGAAGCCCTAGGACTCTTTGCACGGCCCCGTAGTGATTCACCAAGTTCCATGGTGTATGTTCATAACTATTTAGGAATGAATGAAGGGACGAATAAATAAGGGCATTAAATGTGTAGAGAGAGTCGTAAGATTATTGCAATATAGCTGTAACAACATCCATCTTTATTAGAAGAAATTCTGATGAGAGTATTATGTAGAGGGTTTTTTTATGGTTAATGCTGAAAAAAGAACAATGTGGAGGCATGCCTTGGAAAACCTTCTTCTTTGGAAACACGAAGCCACTAGTGATTCCAACAGCTGCCTACAGATAAGAGATGTAATCCTAGACAGTATAAATTAAGTTACTCAAATAGGACACATTAGATAGGATGGCCCAACAGACAAGCTTCTTGCCAAAGATTCTCTGTTGGAGGAGATAAGGAAAGGATTTTCCCTTCGCGCCCCCCCAGCCAAATACTGGAGCCTGCCTTCCCAAATTCCAGGTACGAGTCAGTCTCCTTAACACTCTGTGCCTATGGGGAGTCCACCCTCCAGGGAAGCACCACACCACTCTAACAGACAAACATTTTTGAAAGTCTGCTACCCACTAACTTTTTCAAGACCTCCCTCAAAAAACAAACAAAACTCCTGGTTGATCTCTTCCTTCTGTCAATCTCCCGAAACACTTTACTGTTACTTCTTACAGTGTTCACCAATTTCGCCGTGCTCTGAATTACAGCCACGGCCACTTCACTCCTTCCCAAGAGGGAATACTGCATCCTATGCATCGCTGGGTACCCCTGAGCCTAGCACGGAGCCAGGCATGCGCCTGATACTCACAGCACGTGGGCGCTAAACCCGGGGGCTGCAGGATACAGTGAATGCACACAACTCGGTCTGACTCCCAGCCATACCACAGACTAGCTCTATCACCCTGGGAAAGTTACATGATGTCATAAGCCTCCGTTTCTTCACCTATAAAATAGGATATTAACACAAAATTGGTTCAATTTTTGTTTTATCAGGAAAAACGTAGGAGAAGGACTCAGTATAGCATCTGGGACGTAGCAGGTTCCCTGTCAATGGCCGTGCAAGAACATCCCCAAACTAAGATTACAAAGTCCTGAGTTCTAATTCCAGCTACCCCACTGATTCTAGGTAAAACACTTGGTATCCCTGAGGCCAGTTTACTCCTATGAGTACAGGAATTTTATAAGAACCAAAATTAACAGTAGCAGATATAAGGTACCCAAGAAAGCGCCTCTCCCATAGCAAATGTGCATTCTAGTGTTCATTCCTCCCTCCCTTTCTCCTATACTGACAGTCACCCACCAGCCTTTACAGAGAAAGAGAAAATCAGCCTTCCGATACTGACCCTATTTCTCCTTGACTCTCATTTAGCTATCGTCCCTGAGATTCCAGAAGTGAGGAGAGAAATCAATGTTCTATCAATGAGTCATCATCTGCAGTCCAGCTCAAGAGCTGCCACGTGAAGCGGTGAACTCCCTGACACTGGAGACAGTCAAGAAGAAACAGCCGAGATGGGCTGACAGGAGGGAGGAAGGAGCAGGGCTCCTGTGCGTCAAGCAGAGGGCAGAACCAACTCACCACTAAGGCATCTCCTCACCCTGGGGTCTGTGATTCAGCTGTGAGCTCAAGTGAGAGTGCAGACAGACCATGACACCTGGGCAAGCACTGGAAGGTTCTTCCGTTATGTCGATAGGTGCAGATAAGGACCTGCAGCTCCCCTTGTCACATATGCTAAGATGGAAGCTGCGGCTGAAAGTCACTGTATGAATACAGTTGACAATCAGTACTTCCCAGAATACTGTGTTATGCTTTACATGTATTTGAGGAACACACGCATTTTTGTGATGATGTCATCTCAAATCAGTTTTGGAAATAGGCGAGTCTTAAATAATAAATATTTTAAGTGAGATAGTACATGGAAAATTGTCTTGAAAACCTGTAAGACTCTATACAAACATAAGTATCACCATTGATATACTTAAAAATTTTTTTTAATATCGTACTATTTCAAATAGAGATATTAAACTATTTTACACCCTCAAAAGACTCTAATAATGGTGGAAACTGATGAATCTACCCTAATCGTTTTTGAAATTGGTTTGGTTTTAGGTATAACCGTGGAAAAAAGCTGTGTCTACACTGAGCTCTTGAAAAGTCCAGCTCAGAGTTGGCGAACGCCAGAGGAGGGATCCTGACCCTCTGACCCTGCCCTCTTTAATCTGTCTACACCCCAGTCCCTGCGGAGCTGGAATCTAAGAAATTCCCTTTCTGGCCTGGGTTCCATCTGCGAGCATTTGCATTTTCTCGTCCTGAGGACCCATGCCAGGCCTTTTCTGGGGACTCAGCTTCCCCAGCCCGTGCCAAGGACGCATAATCACCACTCCCAACTCTGCAGAGAAAGGATCCACCCCCTCGTTCTTTCGGACTGGACCCCTGCTGATGGACAGAAGCCCAGTGGGGCTGGGCCACCTACCTCCCAGCACCTCGCAGTCGCTGTCCATGCTCTCGTGTACACCTGCAAAGATGTTGGCCAGAGTGGACTTGCCCACCCCCTGCTCCCCTATGAGCACCACCCGGTAGTAGGTGTTCCCCGACTCGGAGGAGATGACGGAGTCTGTGGAGTCCGAGGACCAGCTCCGGCGGCAGTGGTCCTCCGGGGCAGCGCAAGGGCGGCCGCGCTGGCCAGACTGGTGGGGCTCTTTCTGGACCATCAGGTGCCTGCCGTCCGCTGGGATGCTCCAGCGCTGCTGCTGCGGCTGCAGGCCCACAGTGCCCTGGCGCATGGTGACGTTATTCAGAGTCATCGTCGGGTCCTGGAGAGCAAAGCAGCCAAGGGGTAAGCATTAGTAAGCATGAGCGAGAGCTCAGGGGGCTCAACCGCACAGTCAGTCATCAGTGGCATCTGGTTAGATGCGGTGAGACCCAAGTAACCCTGACCCAAGGAACCCCAAGGACGCTGTCCCCAAATCCAAGAGGCTTTCAATTAGTAACCAGTTCCTCAGGCAGACTGTCCTTTGCAAAAAGGAAACAAGTACCGTGAGTATTACCCACTGTCCTCTAGCTTCCTCCATCCTTAAGGAAGCCTTAAGGAAGCCCACTCAGCACTGACACAGTGGCAGCCCGAAGAAACCAGCAGCCTTCGGAGGTGGCTTGAAAAGCAACAAGTTAATGCAGCTGGGGACCAGCTGGCCAGGTTAGCTGCTCTTGTCTAAACATGGCTCTTAATTGCACCAGCGTCCAGCGGGCTTTTGTGCCTGGGTGGGAAACACGTGGCAATGACATCACTCCCTCTGGCTGGACTGGACAAGCACTTATTGGAACTTCCATGTTTAGTAAAGTTGCCCTGATGCTTTCCAGCTGCCTGAATAAGCTATTATTTGGGGGCAAAAAAGAATTTCTGTGTGAGGTTTATGCCTGGGCTCTGCCCTCTTGCCCACAGACATCATGTTTCAAAAATCCCAGCCCCAAGTCCTGTTGTTCCTGCAGGGAAATGACCTGCTCACCATCGGACCTATTGAATTGGCAGAGAAAATGTTTCACTCTCATTAAACCACGTCCACTCCAAAAGTTCTTAAATTCAGCTCAGATTTCCACCTTCCTGAGGAAAATCAGAAGGCCAGAGACTCTGCTAAATGCCATTCAACAACTTCGCTACAACTTTTCCTTTGCAAGCCTCCATCCCCTTGTACGGAGGTTTGTTCTCTCCGGCTACTCGAGATAAAGTAGAAGGCTTCTCATTATACACTGTATAAGCAAGATCATTCGTGAGAGTGAGAAATGCACACTCCCCTTCCCAGACTCACACCCACACTCCACACTCCAACACGCCGGCCACTAACGGGGATGACCAGCCGGTTTTTCAATCTCATTAAGCAGTGCCTCAGTTGGCCGGCTGGCGTTCAAACAAAAGCATGACGTACCAGCAAGGGCTGCCCTCTGACCACAGAGTCTGCAGGAGGAGGTGACCCTCCTACTGAACTGAACTAAGGAACCTGATGACAAATGGCATCCTCTGCACCTTAAACTGCCCCCGACCAGAAAACCACAGCGCAGACGGCAACTTCCAGGGGCTCTTTTCCCAACTTAGAAAGTTCTGCGGGCTGGGAACGCCCACTCCGCGCCCGCCCACGCCCACCGCTGTCCAGAGGACCCCTCCCCAAACCGCCCGCTTACTTGACTCGGCCGGCCGGGTGCCCGCGAGTCGGCGTGTGCTGCGTGGGTGCGCGCTGCGATGCGGGGCCGCCGAGCGCCGGGTGCTCGCGCCGTGCCCGCCGTCCGTGCCCGCCGTCCGTGCCGCCGCCCGCAGCCGCCGCGGCCCCGCGGTTTATAGCGCGCCGGCCGGCCCGCGCCGGGGCTTTTCCGTGACGTCAGCGCCCCCGGCGGGAGGGGGCGGCTCTGCAGCAAACTCCGACTTGGAGCCACTTCGCCGAGGCCGTTACTCACAGTCATGTGACCCCTCTCTCCCTTTTAAAAAATAACGAGGGTTCCATCCCGGGCTCCTTTATTTGGTTTTATTTTCTTTTTACCAGGTGGGTCCAAGAAGCTGGGAAAATACGCTGAGTGCCACTTAATCGCGCTTCTCGGCAGAGCGCTTGCGAGCTGTCGGGACACAGGGTGGAGAAAGGCAGGTTTGAGTTGGGACCCCGGCTTTGCCAGGAAAGCAGGGATCAGCCGGGCGCGCGCGGAGACTTCAGCCTCTCGGATGGGGCTGCAGCCACCTTGCGTCGCCAGGGCTTGTGTTAGCCGCATCTGCTGCCCGGAGAGCTGCCTCTTCCTTCCTCCTGTCACTCTCTCCCTGGAAGACGAGGGAGGAAAGCCCCGAACGCTTTGTTTCCCTTCTCTGGTACGGACCCACAGAGAAGGGGCTGGAGAGAGGTGACGAAGGGGGACAAGACCTTGAAAGGGGCAGTTCTGAAAAACAACTTCATGAGGGGTCCAAGCAGATTGTGCTAAATGCTGCTGGCCCTGCTCTGGGCCAGGATGCCAAGGCTCCTCAATCAGGGGATTAAATCAGCGCTCCAATCAGCAGCATTTCTGGGCCGTGGCACAGAGCCAATGCCTCCCAGCCTGGGGGGAGGAGCCCTGAGGCAGACACGGGGGCCGCGTTCCCCCACCCCCACCCCCGCCCCCGCCCCGAGACTCCCGTGAATACAGGGCACAGGATAAATAATAACTACTACCACCACCATGTACTAAGTACCTCTGAGTACCTATGCTCAGTAGGTATTTTAGGCCTTCGCAGTACCTCAATCCTACTACAATTCTGCAAGGTAGGTATATTGCTACCCCCAGTCTATGAAGAAAAATGACACTTGGCCAGAGAGCTTGCCCAAGGTCATGCAGCTGGTTTAAGTGGCAAAGTCAGGAATCAAAACCTGGTTTGTCCGACTCTTTGCACTGCACCACCAGCTGAAGGGTTTCAGTGACCTCCTTCTGCGGACATGGGCATTTCCCAGACACTGTATTTGGAGATGACACGGGCCTTTCCAACACATCCATCCACTTTTCCAGCCAGCTTCATCTCTGGGTTGGCTGGTGGCTCCGGGAAGCAGCCAAAGGCCCCAGCATCTATTTGAGTGGCTGGCCTCTGCCGCGATTATAGTCCATTCTCAGTTACCCTGCATGCAGTCCTCTGCTTTGGGGATTATCCAAGTGACCAGCTGCTGAGACCCGCCAGGCCCCAAGCTGGCAACGGGGGGTCCACAGAGTAATAAGAATTTAGAGCTCATTTAGTCCCAGGTGCCTTGGCCCCAGTCTCCTACTTTCTACGTAAGGAAGTTGAGACCCAGAGGGATGAGTACCTGTCAGTCAGTAGTGACTAGAGCTGGAACTAGAACCTGGGTATCATAATTTCCTGGATGGTGCCCTTCATTACCATTGAGTTTTCCTTCTGGGTTTAGGCAGGAGAGCATGGCCACAGGTGTGGGGAAAGGAGAAGATTGGAGTGGGGGCTGGGGGGGGAATGCCTGGGGGAGGGAAAGAGATCATCCAAGAGAATATAGCTGACTCCATACTAAAACACCTGTAATTTGGAGGTATCTGCATTTCAGAATTTATCGTGCGTTTTCCATGCTGAGCTTCCTACTCTGTCAACTGGTCTCAACAGAACATTATGTGGCTAAAAACTAAGAATAAATCAGAGTCTATAAGCATTTCATACAGCCTCTCATGCTACTTTTGCCATTTATAAGAACCTAATTCTTCACATTAACAAGCACCTGATTCCATGCCCAGGCAATATCTACTATGAACTGTTTTTTATTGGTATAAAAGAGGCACACCAAAGAAAACCAATCCTAAGGACTGGTAGGGGCTGGGGAGAGGGGCTTTCAATCCACTGTTGATTGGGTAAGTACACAATGTTGCGTTTGAATAAAAGAATCTGCCTTCTTAAATTTTCTGTCCCACAAAAAGCCAGATGGGAAAACAACTACTTAGCAAAAGTTTCAACTGAACGACAGTTAAGTTGGAGTATTTAGACAACAATCGCGGTTACACCTCACAAAAAGCGCATTTGAGAGCCCAATCTTAGCCCGCAGAATCCCAGCTCCCTGGTCTAGGATTCCAGCTCAGTGGGACCATCTGAGGGTATGGAACTGGAGGAAAAAAAGGTAGAATCAGGGCATTTGGACAAGTGGCACATTCTGAAGAGGAAAATATTGGCAGGATATTGTAGTTTCTTCTTCTATGAATTATTCTCTCCCTATTCCTTCTGGCAGCATTTGAAGGCATCTTTGGGTTCTAACATGACGATGAGTATCGCTGGAAGGCCGAACTCAAAACAAAAATAACTAACATTTACCGAATACGCCTGACTTATCTCAGTTAATCCTCATCACCGCTGCACTTCCCTATGTGTTATGGAGGAAGATGATGGGGAAAGAGCTGAACTAACCTGTCCAAGGTAACAGCAGGTAGGCAGTAGAGCTGTGCTCTCTGGAGCCACTATCTTAACCTATTCACTCAGAGTAGGGGATACACTTCAGCCGCTTTCCATGCTGGCACCTCAGGCCATGCCCTCCCCCTAACTCCCCTCAAAAGAGGAGTTTTTATCTGATTGACCAAAGCCCATGACCTTCACTGGGCCACATTTTACTAATGGGTAGGCTTTCTTTACTTAAGGGCATGAGCCATCCTCTTCCTCTCTATTCTCTGGGTCCCATGCACTGGATTAGAATGTGAACTTGGGGTTCCTTTAAGGCCCTGACTACCTCTCTGTCTCTGTCACTGTCACTCTTTCTCTCGGAATACAGACCTGAGCAACCAAGTCCCATGATTTCAAAAATGGGTGGGAGCAGGTGGAAAGAGGTGGGGAAGAAGGAGCAGAACCTTTGACAAGGGCTGTGGGTTGGGGCACTGGGGACCCGCACCACCATAATATAATAATACTTTAAATCTCATCCCTTGAAAAGTCTGAGGGAGGCGAGTTGGTGGGTAGACCCAAGATCCATACATCCTTCAGGCGGTAACACGACTCTAAAAGCAAGAGAATCCCTCAGCCTTTACCATACCATACTGCCTCATCGACACTGGACACCTACTGCAACCAGGGGTGCTTACCCATGCCACCAAGTCATGTACTCAGGGGCAAGAGGGACACTGTCGATCTGCTCTCCCTTTCCACCAGCAGAAGGTAGATTGCAGACTGGGCATTGAGTAGGTGATAAAATATATGGGTTTTTTAATTGCTTTTTAAATGTATTACATTTTGACGCCTTTAGGCAAGGCATGTTCTCCAATTCCCCATGGTCCTCACTAGCCCCTACCATTTTCTACCCAACCAGCTTCCCTCATTTGATTATATACCTGGCCCCAAAGGCATCTGACTTTGTAACCCCTGCAAGAGCTGTAACTAACAGTAAGGAGGGGATTTAGCATCAGAAAAACCAGTTCAAACCAGGCCTTTCTTCTTAGGCAGACAGATGCTGGGGATGTCACCAGACCCCAGAGGCTTTGACTTCTGTCGTCCTGGAGAGCTACTGAGTGTGGAAGTGCTTTGTCAACCACAGAGCACCATGTCAATGCCAGTGAGTATGATTATGACGCAGGAACCGAAGATTGGAGCTGGGCCACCTGCCCTCGGCTTTGCTGCCTCTTAAGGCTCAAGTTAAATTAATCCAGCAGAATTCAGGACACATGAAGCACAGGGAGGAAGGGCGGGAAATGTACGTACATTGATGTTACTAGGAAAAACTAATTAGCAGGGAGAATGCTATGGTTAAATTCTCTGGAAACAAACAAGGAGTTGGGGTCAAATACTCAGCTCACATAATAGGTCTCCACCAGCCACAAAAGCACTCGGGAGGAGCTGGGTGGGAGGCAATGTGCAAAGTGTCTGAGCACAAAAAGAACCATACACCCCCTCCGGGAAGTCTAAAGAAGGAAAGAATTACTATATGGAAAATCATTGCTTTACAGAAGGGGGGAAAAAAGCCTCCAATTGCAAAATCAAGAGAGCCCTGATTAAGAGAAAATAAAGACTGAAGAAAAGATGGCTAAGAATAACCTCTCAACACCCAGCGGCCTGTGGGATCCAGATGGACACTCCTTCCAGCTGCATCCTCCCTCGCGGGCCCCAGCGCCTCATCAGACTCCTGCTGAGCAGATTCAATTTTCCATTGAAAAATTCTTAGCTTTCACCCTTCCTCCACTGTTAGCTGGCCTCAGCCTGCAGGCTTCACCACTCCAGTGGCAGAGCCTGCTAAGCCCCTCCTTCTAATATCCTGCTGAGTGAGTAAGGACCTGCAGAGTGTATCTCAGAAAGCCAAGGGGAGGCTCCTGTTCTCTGTTCTCTGCCCAGCTTCCTCCATTCATTCATTCATTCATTCATTCAACAATAAATAACTACTGAGCATCTACCTTATGCCAGGACCTGTTCTAAGGGCTAGGAAAAGGTACTTATAACTCATGGAACTTAAGTTCCAGTGGGAGAAATAATAAACGAAACATCACCATATCATTCATTCATTCATTCTCGGAGCATTCTCTTGTTAGCCTCAGTTTTCTCATCCATAAAGGGGAATGATAATCCTGGAGAAGATGTGTAAAGTAGGGGCCAAGTACATACCCAGAAGTCTGACAATGCCAACGTTGATGAAAACCTAAGGGAGGTTCTTCTGCCTTACTGGTGGGAGTGTAAGTTGGTGGCCACCTTTGGAGATCAAACATCAACATCTAAGATGTGCGAACCCTTTGCAACCTAGCAATTTCACTCGTAACTGTGCATCTTCTATACTATACGAGAAGACGGACACGAGGATGCTCATCAAAGCGTTGTTTGTGAAAGCAACCACCTAATGATCATCGATAGATAAACACATGGTGGCATATTTATACAGAGAGATAGTATGCAGCAGTGCAAATGAATGACATGATCTGCTTGTATCAACATGGATGAATAGCCAGATCTTTTTTTTTTTTAAGATTCTATTTATTTATTGACAGAGAGAGAGAGACAGCCAGCGAGAGAGGGAACACAAGCAGGGGGAGTGGGAGAGGAAGAAGCAGGCTCATAACGGAAGAGCCTGATGTGGGGCTCGATCCCATAACGCCGGGATCACGCCCTGAGCCAAAGGCAGACACTTAACGACTGCGCCACCCAGGCGCCCCGAATATCAAGATCTTAACAGTAATTCAGAAGAGCAAATTGCAGCTTCCTACAAGGCAATAATTTATATGATTTTTTTAAACTCCACACGAATATTTTATAGTTAAATACATTTAGTAAAAGTATACGAGCATGGATGACAAAAATACACACCAACTTCAGAATAAAGATTACCTCTGAGAAAGAGGGGCATGGCAGTTAGATGGACAGCAGAACTTCTCAAAGCAACCAAGAAGCCAGTAGACAGTTACTTATAAGATCAAAGTGCTTAGCGAAAAAAACTGTCAACATGGAATTTTATGTTGACCTTAACTGTCGTTCAACAGTGTGAGGTAAACAAATATTTATTGAGCACTTATTATTACAAGCAATATCCCAAGTCCCAGGGACACAGAGTTATATAAGACCACATTCCTATCCTCAAAGAGCATAAACTCCGGCGTTCTTTTCCCCGGCAACTACCAAATCCATGAAGGGATCATCCAAGAGTTGCCCAAAGTAATCTGGTTTCCCAACCAACACAATGTTTTCCCTGGAGTCCCCTTCTCCAGCAACAGAAAAATCAATTTTAGACCAAGGAGTCAAAACCAGCCTAAGGCAAAGGCCTTGATTTAACCAATTACAGTGACATAAAAATTCTTTAATGATCTATTTAAAAAGGCCAAAAGAATGAATAGTTGGGTTGAGGACATGCGCAGTTAACACCTTTCACAAGTGGGTATAAGTATTCCCATTTTCCTGCTTTGTTTTCCTAATTGCACGTTTTCCTGATTCCCTATGTCTTTAACAATTGGATGATTTCTCCAACACTTAAAAGGCAGCAAGACATTTTGGCTTTGGTAGAAAACATTTAACTCACCCCTGCAACGAATATTATCCAGGTTTTTTTTTTTTTTTAATGAACCAAGCCCTTAATTGATGAAAATTTATAAGTCTAAGTTACTGTTATTTTTAAGATTCCTTCACAACCAATTTAAAAAGCTAACAAAAATCTTTGACTAACAAACATATGCTTTGTTCTCTAAATAAGCAATTTGTATTATTTTAACCACATGTGCCTTTATTGGAGGTGTGAAGCTAATAATGGCACAATGTAACAGTGGCCAGCATGTCTACCAGGCACCGACACGCATTATCTAACTTAATCTTCACAGCAACTCTATAAAGTACATACCACTATTATTCCCATTTTACAGATATCGCAACTGAGATTAGGGAAAAGGTTTTATAGCTCGGAACTGGCGGATTCAATCTGTCTGAATCTCATCCACCACTCTGGCCTATGTGGGGAGATTCTCCACAGCTCCTAAGGACAGACCCTGATGCCACTCCCAACCCCTGGGGTGGCAGGAAGTGGGTGAACAAAATTGGATAATGTCACATTAGCAGGTACAGAAGTGTTACCTTCACAAGAGTGGGAGCTGTTGAAAGGCAGGAGAATATCTATCCACCTCTGTATCTCAGCTCCTAAGAGTAAACCTGGCGCACAGTAGGGACCTAGTATGTGTCTGTTAATAGCAGAATAGATGAGCACCAGGCACCACCATCTTATCTGGTCTGTTATTTCAAACCCCCTAATTATGACGTCTCACGGTGATGCTTCGGCCGCCCAGACCTCACTGGCAGACTTGAATGCAATGAGCCGCCATCAGAGGCAACAGAGCTGGGTGATCCAACAACTCAGTGCCAGGCCCTCACTCTGTGCAAGGACATAGGAGATGCTGTGCGGGGTACACAGCCAAGCGTACAAGGCCGTACAGTCAAGGAGCTCAGGACCCAGAGGGAGAGGAGTCAGGGAGCGTGATCTGATGCAGACGGTGGTGAGAGGCGGTGAGGGACATGCACACAAGGACCGAGACAGAAACCACACTGTCTCTGTTGCAGGAGAATCTCCCCTCCTGCTCCCAGCTTGCCTGCCTGGGCTCACCCAGCACAAGAGCCGAATTTAGTCCCCTTTCCCTTGGGAAAAACAGCCCTGGGGAGCGCCTCTGCCCTGGACTCCTTGCAGTGGACAGGGAGTGACCTTCCAAACTGGGAAGATCGGGGGAGAAACTGAGCATGTCACATCCGGCCTCCTTACTTCTTGCTCACTGGGGCCAGGGTGCCTGCTGTCTGTCCTGCTTTTTTCCTCCTGCGTCCTGCAAAGGACACGCAAGCTGTGGTAGGGAAAGCTGCAGCTGCTCCCCGCATGAACGGTGTGGCAGTCATTGGGGGCGCCTTCCAGCAGTTCTTTCTCCCCTCTTCCCACTAGCAGAGGATGGAGGGTCCCTGCATCCGAGAATGAAGTGCTCTAAGCTGGGCAAGGTAAGCTCACCCCCTCTGTGGAGGACTGGGCATGGGGTCCTGTCCTGGTTAATACGATGTAAAGGGATGTCTGGTTGAAAGCTCCTGAGAAAGGATTTCCTCACTGAAAAAAAAGAAAGTCATCATGGCCATCTTGCACGTAACTTCCCCCTGGAAATGCAGGTATGAGAATAGCTCCAACCTGGAGCTGGAGTTACCGTCTTTAGACAGTAACATGGGTGCCAGTAACAAGGCAACACATGGATGATGAAAAGCAAGAGCTTGGGTCTTTAATGATAGCACTGAGCTCCTCCTCCAGACTTTTTCATCAGGTAATAAGCCACCAGTAGTTAAGTTTTCTATTAATTACAGCCAAAACTAACTGACAGACAAATGAGTTTAATTCTGTAAGGAAAGTAGTAGAAAAACTAAATTTGGCTGACTACTTCATGTTCTCCAATCCAGCAAAATCGTCTATAAAGCTGATAGTCTGATCCCCATCTGTCTATCTCCTGAATCAATATCTCAATGGGTTTAGAACTTTGAGAATAGGTTGTTTATGACTCCCTCAAACCTGAACTTACACCACGGTGGAGATCCTATCTCATGTATTTACCACTACGCAGCTGGTGTCTAGCCTGGTGCCTGGCTTGTGGTTGGCACTTAATAATCATATTGGATGTTTGAATAAAGTATGAGATCACTTCCGGCTAGAGTGACTGAGAAAGACTTCATTAGTCTTAAGTAGTGATACTTAAGGTGAGCCTTTAAATGAAATAATACTCAGCACATTAGTGAGAATAATATCAACTAACATTTAGTGAGACCTTTCCATATTCCAGGCACTGTGAATGTGGTATTATCTCTTTTAGTCCTCCCAACTACCCTACAAGGTAAGTACAGTCCTAATGACCACTTTGTAGATGAAGAAACTGAAACATAGAAAGTTTAATTAACTTGCCTAAGGATCCACATCTAGAAACTGGTAAAATTAAGATTTGAACCCCAACTTCTGATTCCAGAGAACACAGACTTAAGCTAATAAGTTATTGGGAACATCGGGACAATTCAACTCAACAAACAGATATGAAGTATCTGTTACATGTCAGTCTCTAGGAACACAGGGTGGGTAAGAGATAGTCCCTGTACATGGCTGGGGAAAAAAAATAACTGAGGAGGGGTACCTGGGTGGCTCAGTCGGTTAAGTGGCTGCCTTCGGCTCAGGTCATGATCCCGGGGTCCTGGGATCAAGCCCCAAGTCAGGCTCCTGCTCCGTGGGGAGTCTGCTTCTGCCCCTCCCCACCTTGTACTCTCTCTTTCTCTCTCTCTAAAATAAATAAGTAAAATCTTAAAAAACAAAACAAAGCCAAAAAACTGAGGAGTTAATAGTATTAATAGCTGCCCTTTATTGAGGCAAATATTTTGCTAAGTGATTTGCACATATCATCTCACTTAATTTTCCCGACATCCTTATGTGGTTATTATTAATCCATGCCCATTTTACAAATCAGGAAACTGAGGCCTAGAGAGATTAAGTAGCTTGCCCAGGATCACACAGCCCACTGATGGAGCTATGATTTGGAGCCAAGCAACTTGACTTCAGAGCCAGAGCTCTCATATCCAAAACTGTCCTTGCGAAGGGACATGACCGACACCGTCACAGAGCACATGTGCAGAACACTGGGCGGCAAGACGGAGGTAATAAACTATCCAGCGGGTCAGAGAACACCTCACAGAGAAACTTGGAGTCTGAGTGTTCACGTATGCAGGGAAGTCGGCAGGGTGGGGTATGTGCGCGCTCACATGCGTGCTCTGCACGTGTGGACGCCCACTAAGTGAGTGCGGGAGGGAAACAGGAAGCGCTCCAGGTTAGAGAAACAGCAGATGCAAAGTCTCAGGAGTGTGGGCGTTTGGGGGACCACAAGTAATGTGGGGTGGCTGGAGAATGTGGAAAGGAGGAATGAGAGATAGGGCCAGAAAGGGGTCAGGGGGTCCTCTGCAAATTCTGAGCTATGGAGGGACAAGCCTAGCGCTCTGTTTAGTGCAACCCCAGGAGCTCAAACTCTCAGCAGGAGCTCAGGTGATGGGAGGCAGAGAGAAACCTCCCAAGGTACAGGAGCAGACAAGGAGCAGCCAGCACCGTCAGCTTCGAAGGCCAACGGGTTCAAAAGCCACAGCAGGCAGATGCACATCCACACTTTCCCACGCAAGAAGCGAGAGGCACCCACCATTTTTATGAGGGGGCATCTCCATAAAATGGAGCTAAGAGGCTCACAAGGCCCATCGCCTGTGCTCCCAGAAGAAGGAGAGAGGCCTGGGATCCACTGGGATCACCCACAACACCCAGGAGGGGCCGGTCAAGACCCAGCACCATCCACTGGGACAGGGCAGAGCTTCCTGCCCAAACACACACCTTCTCCCCACTCCCTTCTTCGCTCCTCCCCACTTCTTTGTCCTTGGTCTCCGTGATTTTTCTGAGCACCCAATAAACAGCAAGTATAGCACGTACTCAGCCAGATTCTCATCTATACCCAATGCGAACATCACGGTTGGATGGGCAACAGATGTTTCTACCCATTACAATTTATATGAAAACTATAAACGTTCCTTTGACAAGCCAAGTAAGTAGAAGCCTCCAAGACACTGTAAAGCCTTACCCCTGGGGAATTCAGTAGGAGTGATGCAGGACTTGGTGGCAACTGGGCTTGCAATTTTTCTTTCAAAATTGAAGCACAGTCTGGGGTTGAGAAAAGCAAGCTCCTTGCAAATGACACACAGACCCAAGTCTTATCGATGTATCCACACTAGGGAATTCACACCTTGAGGGCTAAGAAATTGCATAGTGAACATACGATCATCATAATTAGTACCTTAAAGAATTTTATTAGGCATCAATTCATTTGTATGCTCAGGTCATATAATTTAGTGAGTGGCTTGGTTTCAGATTTTACATTCTGTTTTTTGTACCTTCAAATTACCATTGATAAAAATGATTTATTTAGTCTTTCACTCAAAAAATTTCGATGAAGGACCTATTAGGTATTGGGCCAAGTGCTAGGCTCCAGGGTACACAGATGAAAGCAACACAATCCTTGTTCTCGATTAAGTCACAATCATTGAACCTACATTTAATCCTGAAGCCTCTATTCACCAAGAATTCTAAGCCCTGTCAGAACAGATGGGCAGGATCATTGGACGACTTCAAATGGGGAATCCCTCAACCTGAACAATTAGCCGTGGGTCCCCCCCGTTCCTACTGCACTAAGGTAGTCTCTGCCCTCCCCAAATAAACATATATAAGGTAAGGGGTAATGAGAAGAGACAATGGCAAAAATATTCTCATACAGAAATTGGTATTTGGTGTTTGAAGATCTAGCTCTATTAGTTCCACACCCCATTCTTATTTCAGGTTCTCCAGGTATGCTTGTTAGTCCCCTCTAGATTGCAAGAAGATGAGATACTTTGCCAGAACCTTATAGGAAGAGACACAAGAAACCATCTTGACAGGTGCCCTGCTGGGCTTCATACAGAGCACAAATTTCATACAGGTTACCACACCAGCTCTATGTTCTCTTGGAGACTCTTTACTGACAACACTGGACACTACCTCAAACCACCTTCATGAAAAAAAAATGGTGGTATACATTGTAAAAATACAAGGATCTTGAGGCCCTAAGGGACTTCTTTGTGGGATCAGAACCAGGAAATGGAAAGCTAGCAGAAGCTAAGACTCCCGTACTGTCTCCCTCCCTCTCTCCACATGGCCTTTCCATATCTGCTTCTCACTAGACATCTGTTTCTCTCTTTTCTCTCCGTGTACCAGCTTTGTCTTCTCATCCCATAGCTCTGTATTCCTTTGCTCCAGCCACAGACTGAGACAGACAGACAATCTCTGAGTCCCAATTCTGAAGTGCCAGGAAAGACCATTTGATTGGTTCCGCTTGGATGAAACTGCCACCCTTGGTACAATCCACGGAGGCCTGGAAGGCGGGGCTCAGAAGCCCGAGCCTGACAGCCTGACAGGAGAGCAGTAAGAGTATGAAAGGACATTCTCAAAGGAAAGGGGCTGCTGTGAACTGTGTGACACCGCAGAAAGTGCCTACTAGTCTCTGGCTATCCTGTCATCTCTCCATAGAGGATTCCCTTGTTCCTTGTCCTGGGGCACTGGTTTATAGTGACCACGGCTGATAATGTCTACATTCACTACGTTTCTCCCCTCTCCTATTTTCTACCTCATCGCTTCTGCTCACCTCCAACTACTACTGTTCTGTGTCTTCTCCTTACTGCCTGTCTCCATGTCTCTTGGCTTCTGTTTCACTTTACCACCACCATCTCTATGAATGAATGGGATTTGCCCGCCTCAAAAGTATGTTGGATTGGATCTCAACTGACATGTAACTCTCTTCGGGTCAGTCGTCAACCCACAGTCCAACAATCCCTGGTCCCATCAAAGTGGCCAGGGTAGTGGGCTTACAGGCTACAGAATAGAAACCAAAAATAAAGAACTGTCTGCTTCTGCTTTTCCCAGAAAAGAGCTCTGGGCCTGGCAGTTTTCCTCAAAAAATGGCTCAAACTTCTAGCACTGAAATCATAAAAGACCCATCCTGTCTCCGAATACTCTCTGGACATAAAACGAGCTCCTTAGGAATCTCAATGAGTGTTTTAAATTGTCAAACAATAACTAGCATTTCTTAGATATTTAATAAAATCACTACTCTTCTATTCAGTGTACTATTGTATCCTCCGTTGGTATTTTAATAAGCCTTCTTTTCCTTAGATACCTACTTCTGAGAATCTGAAAGTGAAATAGAGTAAGCAACTGATAGATGAAAGCAAAAACTCCTCTCGTGTCTCAAAATCATTCAAGAGTGCTACATAACTTCTCGGTGACTAAGGCCTCATGATCTTGGTGGTAAGGTTGCAATTCTTCTTGTAAAATCCTCTGTAAACTGCTTATTTAAACAAGTACAGACAAGCAGTATTCTCTCTCTCCTGCCCTGTACTGAGAAATATGAGCCAATTAATATTAAATGTCACAATACCTCAATTCTTGTCATAAATTAGGGGAAATGTAACATGCAAACATGAAGAGGAAAGAATATATCACTGAGAACCAATGGGAAATTAAGAAAAAGACACGTCATGTTGCATAAAAGATCCTAAATATTTTGATCTCCTAGATACAAGCCCTGCTTCTAATTCATTTATAACCTAAAGCATCCAGTCACCGGTGAGCCCATCTCTATACCAAAGAAGTGATTCCTGCCAACCGGAAGTTCTCTTATCCACCACTAGAGACAAATTCACATGCCAGCCCACACAGGGCTTCTTGCTAAGGAAAACGCCCTTAGGGTATGGTGAGTTTTATCTGACTGATAATCACAGCAGAGCAATCTCTCCTCTCTGTCGGGCAAGATTAAGATTTGCTTGGGGTGGGGGAGGGACTCATTTGCATCCCTGAAATGTAAAATACTACTTTAAATGGTAGTAGAGCACAAAAGCAAGATCCAGCTTTATACACTCTTTCCATAAGGAGGTCAGAATTACTCCCATGCTCAAGCCCCGATGAAGGACCCTAGAATACTCAGGCTCAGAAGGCAAGAGAAGTGACCTATCCAAGAACTACAGCCCTGTTTCTTGCAATGAACCCAAATCCAGTTTAGATATTCCCTCCCTGACACAGTTCCCTCCCTGTGTCTAGTTTAGTTTAGTATAAAACATCTATTGCCAAGGAGTCCAACACATTCCCAATGTAATTTCCCTTAAGACAGTAGATCCAAAATTGAATAAATCCTTGTTAACAAAACCCAGAAGTAGCACCTGCTATCCAGACAATCTGGACTAAAGGACAAAAAGACAAAATATAATGTGTGAATGTAAGAAACCCAATGAGTGGAATTACCACAAACCTAAATATAGAGTTCGTAGGTAAATCTCTTAGAATGAAAAAGCCATTGGAAATACACTCGTTAGACAGCGAGCCCCTCAATGGCAGTTATACATGTGGTGTTACAAATCACCTCAAAACTTTAGTGGCTTAAAACAACTATAATTTATTAGCTCACAATACTTCGGGTCTTCAGTTTGGGCTAGACTCAGATAGGTGATTCTTTTCTTGGTCTCATTTGGGCTTACTCATGTCACAACTATCAGCTGGCAATTCAACCAGGACTAGATGATCCAAAATGGCCTCACTCATATGACTGGAAGTTAGTGTTGGCTCTCGGCTGGGCTTTTCTCTGTCTCCATGTGGTCTCTCACTACCAAGGAAGCTGGCCTTGGCTTTTCCCATAGTAGGAGCAGAATTCCAAGAAAGCAAGACCAGAGGCTGCAAGACCTGGAGAATAGCTGAGAATTCCCCAAATGTCTCTCTTGCCACATTCCGCTGGAGAAAGTGAGTAACAAGATCAAGCCACATTCAAGATGGTGGAAAATAGACTTCACCTATTGATGGCAGGAGAGGCAAAGTCACCTTGCTAAGGGAAGACGACACAGAGATGGGAGGAATTTGTAGCTATTTATTACAGTCTGCACAAGAGGGATGTATTTTATGAGCTCTAGTCTCCCTAGCACCTAGCATAAACTTTGTCATACGTAGAAGATATTTCAAGTCTGCTGTTCCGTGAATACACAAGTCTTTGGAAATATAGCCCATCAGTTGCCAGCTAGGTGAAAGAAATTTCAAAATGAAAACTGCCAGTACTTTTTAAAACTGTGGTACTAACATCTTGATCAACTCTATTCTTATGCCATTATATTTCCCCTTTTTCTACTTCCACTGGCATGAAACTTATTTCCTGCAAATAACTAAGCTTGGATGAGGCTAATTTTGACATCTCCTTGAAAAAATATGCTTGTTCTCCATACCAGTTTCTAGCACCATCAAAATAACACGAGTCCTTCTAGATACGATTACATAAACTCCTTGTAAATATAACTGACGTTCTGTTCCACAACATCTGGAAGCACGTACAATCACAATCCATTACCAAAAGAACGCAGGCGTTCTTGTAGCTCGTCACACTCGAAGTCTGTCTAGGAAAGGAGCTCACAACTCTTTCTTTTTTCTCCATCTACATGCCCTCCCCATTTTTGAAAGGCAATCCGCATTTACAACTGAGTAGTTTTGTTTTGTTTTAGAGAGGGAGAGAGGGTGAAGGAGAGGCAGAGGGAGAGCAAGAGTGAGAATCCCAAGCCGGCTCCATGCCCCGCATGGAGCCCTACACAGGACTCATCTTACAAGCCTGAGACCATGCCCTGAGTCGAGATCAAGAGTCGGGCCCTTATATGCACCCCAATGTTCTTAGCAGCATTATCCACAATAGCTAAATCGTGGAAGGAACCGAGATGCCCTTCAACAGATGACTGGATTAAGAAGCTGTGATCCATATATACAATGGAATATTACTCAGCTATCAGAAAGAACGAGTTCTCAACATTTGCTGCAACATGGACGGCACTGGAGGAGATAATGCTAAGTGAAATAAGTCAAGCAGAGAAAGACAATTATCATATGAT
Source organism: Ursus americanus (assembly GCF_024610735.1). Classification (NCBI taxonomy): domain Eukaryota; kingdom Metazoa; phylum Chordata; class Mammalia; order Carnivora; family Ursidae; genus Ursus; species Ursus americanus. Next base: position 40,603,858 of record NC_142135.1, on the reverse strand, counting down.
TTCTCTCATCTATGGAACATAAGAAATAGGAAGATCGGTAGGGGAAGAGAGGGATAAAGAAAGGGGGGGTAATCAGAAGGGGGAATGAAACATGAGAGACTATGGACTATGATAAACAAACTGAGGGCTTCAGAGGGGAGGGGGGTGGGGGAATGGGATAGACCGGTGATGGGTAGTAAGGAGGGCACGTATTGCATGGTGCACTGGGTGTTATACGCAACTAATGAATCATCGAGCCTTACATCAGAAACCGGGGATGTACTGTATGGTGACTAACATAATATAATAAAAAAACATTAAAAAAATAAAATAAAGACAAAAGTAACCTATTATATTACACCAAAAAAAAAAAAAAAAGAGTCGGGCCCTTAACCAACTGAGCCATCCAGGCACCCCTGCAGCTAAGTAGTTTTATTGGCCTGTTTCCCACCTCTAGAATCTTGGGGGCCTAACAGCCTTTTCTCATTTCATTCTGTCCCTTTCAGTTCGAGCCCATAGTACTTCTGCAAGTATAAAATGATCAAGAACATTGTGAGTCTCCCATATATGTCATATATGTCACTGGGATTCACTCTGTTAGGCAGGACCACAGATCTTTGCTAGATAATCCCACCTCTGTTTTTGCTTCATTGAAATGGCTGAGCGACATTCCCCTTAAGCAGCCTTTTGTGGGATGGAATACTCTGACCTTTTGATCTTTCTGAGGTATTAACAAAAGGTCATAGAGCCACACCCTCAGCTTGGTCTTCAGAGCATGCTTTCCAAACAATAAATCTGTCAATGTTAGCATTCATTTGCAATCTGGATAGGCCGAAAGGTCCCCTTTTAAAACATCAAGCCTTGGGACTTTTCTGTTTAACCATTATCTCTTTCTTCTTGCATCTTAGGATCAGCAGCAAGATGAAATTAGACCACACCTTCAACACTGCAGAAAAATCTCCTCAGCTAAATACCCAAGCTCATCATTTACAGGTTCTGCTTTCCACAGAAATGCAGGTCACAGTCCTGCTAACCTTCTCCTGCTAACCTGCTCCTAGATGACAAGGATCCACTTTCCTCCAGTTTCCAGTAACATGTTCTTCGGCTCCCTCTGAGTCCTCACCAGAAGTGTCCTTAAAGTCCACATTCCTATTAGCGGTCTGTTTACAACCAGGCAGGTATTCTCGAAGATGATTCTTCTTTTTTTTTTTTTAAAGATTTTATTTATTTATTTGACAGAGATAGAGACAGCCAGCGAGAGAGGGAACACAAGCAGGGGGAGTGGGAGAGGAAGAAGCAGGCTCCCAGCGGAGGAGCCCGATGCGGGGCTCGATCCCATAAGGCCGGGATCACGCCCTGAGCTGACGGCAGACGCTTAACCGCTGTGCCGCCCAGGCGCCCCCGGAAGATGATTCTTCTGAGCCCTTATCAGCAGAGACTTTAACATCCATAGTCCTCCCATCAGTACGTCTAAGGCAATCCAGCCCTCTCAAAATTCTTCCCGCCTCTGCCCTCTGCTCAATTCCAAAGCTATTTCAACATTTTTGAGTATTGGTTACAGCAGCACCCTGCGCTCAGGTACCAAATCTTCACCAGTTTCCTACTGCTGCTGTCATGTATTAACACAAATTAAGTAGCTTAAGACAACACAAGTTTATTATTTTCAGGTTCTATGGGTCAGAAGTGGGGCATGGGTCTCAGGGGCTAAAGTCGAAATGCTGACAGGCCTAGTTCCTTCCTGGACATTCGTGTGGGGAGAATCTATTTTCTCGCCTTTTGCAACTTCCGGAGGCCTCCCTGTTCCTTGGCCTGTGGTTCCCTTCTTCTATTTTCAAAGCCAGTAACAGCGGCAGGTTGAGTCTTTCTCAGAACCATCTCTCTGACCCTCTTTCACCACTGTCTACCACAAAAACTTCCATCTTGTCAAAGCCACTGTTACTTGGCCTTTGTGACTGTAACCAAACTAGTATCCTAACTGATTAACAATCTTCCTGCCCAGTTTCAAGGTTTGGAGTAGTTCTTTCCCACCTTTGCAAGTGTTGCCTATAAGGCAGAACATGGTAACAGTCCACTGAAAAGAAGAAATAATAACCAATGCCCTACGTAATCTAAACGTACCTTATTTCATTTAAGAGTTACCTAAAATCTTACTTTTGATTGTTATAAACAGAATCATGTTTTAAATACACTAAGAGAACTCACTGTGGGGAATCATTTATAAAGTGAAACATTTTCTAAAGAGAATAAGCATTACCTAATACTTTGGTAAGCCAGATTTTTACATATTTTGTTTGGTTAAAGTGATGAAGGAGCAGAAGGCTCCGGAACACAAAGCACGAGCTGACACCCTGCAACTTGCCTCCACCCCCCACTCCTGGATGGGACATGTGTGATATTCTTCTAGGAATCTCCCAACTAAATGTTAATGCCTTGCTGGAGGGGAAAACAACCTTAACTTGACAATGGCAAGACCCCGGTATCTTGTGAGTATCTTGCAGGTCGGTCATCTTGAGCATACCGAAGTTCTTTTGAAACCTCTCTTTTCCTTACTTCCTCCCACTGCTGATCATCACCACTCCTCAAGACCCCAGGGCAGCAGCTCTTTCTGTCCATGGGTCCTGTCCCGGTGCTTTAATAAACCACCATTTTGCACCAAAGATGTCTCAAGAATTCTTTCTTGGTCATTGGCTCAGGACCTCACCCCACCTCACCTCACCTATATTCCAAAGCCACATCAAGAGTAGGACATACCATACCTACATATAAGATATAAGCATGTTGGGGCGCCTGGGTAGCTCAGTCAGCTAAACGTCTGTCTGCCTCTTGATTTTGGCTCAGGTCATGATCTCAGAGTGGTGAGGTTGGGCTTTGCCCTGGGCGTGGAGCCTGCTTAAGATTCTCTTTTCCTTTCCCTCTGCCCACCCTCCACACCCACACACACTCTCTCTCCCTCTCTCCCTCTCTCTCTCTCTCTCTCTCTCTCTCAAAAAAAAAAAAGATATAAACATGTTATATAGCTACTCTTTCTTTTTGGATGCCTACAAGGAAACAGCGAAGATGCTTAGTGAATATTCATTGAACAAATAAATACACCTGACAGCCAACAGTCCCTATAGCAGAGAGTATATCTTATCACTTCGAGAAACCACCAAAATGTGGCTTCTCGAACTGAGGGCTTCAGAGGGGAGGGGGTGGGGGATTGGGCTAGGCTGGTGATGGGTAGTAAGGAGGGCACAATTGCATAGAGCACTGGGTGTTATATGCAAATAAAGAATCATGGAACACTACATCAAAAACTAATGATGTACTGTATGGCGACTAACATAACATAATAAAAAATTATTATTAAAATAAATAAATAAATAAATAAATAAATAAATAAATAAATAAAATAAAATGCGGTTTCTGTCCCAGAATCAGTTTTTCTAGAGGCCACAGTCTTAAGGCAATTTTAAGTGTTGCTTCAATAATGGTGACCCTTCTGAATAATAGCTTTCATTTATATGATAGTTTACGAAGTGCTTTTTTAATATTGTCTTTATGAAAGCCAGGTGCAGAAAGCAAGGCTGTGTTCCTGGCCCCATCTTTCAGATGTTGAAACTAAGACTCAAAGACCTCCCAGAGGTCACTCACTAGTAAGTGACAAGGCTAGGGCTAAAATTTTAGGTCTCCTCATTTCTATATTAAGATATATGAATATTTTTAAGTTATTATTAAGTTATTACTAAGTTATTATGTTAAGTTATTGTATATTAAGTTATTATTATTCTAAGTTCCCTCCCTTTCCTAAAGCTAAAATGTCACTCAGCCTGTTGGTTACCAGAATAGAGGGAACCTCAGCCTTTGAGAATTTAACAGGTCCCATTTGTTTCTTTTGGTAGATGAGGGAAGGAAGTTTTCCTTAAAATTTAGCATCCAAGCAAACATAAAAGTCTAGGGAGAAGATGAATGAGCTCAGCAGTGAGCTCAGCCCATTGGCAGAGGACAGTTAGGACGCTACAGCCCCTTGTACCTGGATCAATAGAGGGCCAGCTGATAAAATGTGAACATAGCATTATATAAATAGTAAATCTTCTTTCCATCTTGAGCTAGGGGCTTCGCATCTAATGTTCAACAAACGTGGATTATTTGCCAAGAACAAGGAAGCCCTTAAAATCAACCATCCGTGAAAATACTCAAAGAAATCAAGAGATTAATCTATTCACTAAAACTTCTGATACGAGACAGCAGACTGAACAGGCCTTTACCACCCCTCTTCCTAAAATCACATTGACATGACAGTGAAGAAGAAAAGGGCATATATCACATAAAAGAAGCCTGTAGAAGGTCAGAAATCTGATAAATTTCCGAGCATAAAGAGAGCAGATGAGATTGTACTAGCAGATAAAAGAGAGAGGAAGCAGCAACAGGCCAGAAGGCAAAGCAAAGAAAGCAGTAGCTAAGGTTGGAGCCGTTGGGAGGGTGGGGTGCTCTGAGTTCAAGATCAGCAGGAATAGAGAATGGGAGTGGGAACTAGAACAGAAATCAGCGTGATGAACTGAAGGCCTGTCCCTGGAACGACTGAGAGTAAGGCACATTCCCACCTTTGCATTTGGAGAACAATGGTCAGCTGAGAAATTACTTCTTGGGAGAAAAAAAAAAAAAGACACACTTAATAAAGAGCATGAATGATTTCTTAGGGAGGAACCAGCTCACTGGTTCTTTTTGGATGGTTCATGTGCTAGAATCTGCAACGGGCATGAATCGTTTGCCTGTCCTGCATTTATTCCTCTTTCTTTTAGAACGCAGCTTTTGCTTTGGGGAACCACTCATCTTACACTGCTGATAGTCTGGTCAATCAGGAAACTGTGGACCGAAGTGCTTTCTTCTCTTGGTCAAGGGGTAAGACACCTGATCCATCTCTCTAACAGACTGACACAAAGACTAAACTTGGCTCAAGTTCTTCCTAATACCCTGAAGAAACTGTTGGCTCCTAAACCTTGGTTTTTGCCTAGAGGTAAATCCCTGGAAATGTTCTCGTTCCTGTGGGTCCCGGCTCCTGTCCTGCCCTGATTCTGATTCTTTCTGGTTACCCTAGACTTTATACACTACCCCATATCCTTCCTGTAAGTTTCCCTCGCATCCAAAGAACCATGACTAATATATAATCCCAGAGACAAGCCCTTCTCAGTTAGCATCTGCCTCCTCACCCACCTACCCTAAAAGCAAGGCTGCCAGGCCACACACACTAGTTCCAGGCTGACCATGAGACCTTCCATTCAAGGGAGTGGCAGACCTACACAATAGAGAAAAACCAACAGTACAAAGTAGAAGGACCTACCTAGATGATCCAATATCTGACCCCAAAAGAAACAGCTAATTAGGTGACAAGAAGACAACCTAAAACTAATTTTCATCAGTATACCTAGAGAGATTTAAGACAACTATGCCTAGAGCAGGGGCGCCTGGGTGGCTCAGTCGGTTAAGGGTCTGACTCTCGGTTTTGGATCAGGTTGTGATCTCAGGGTCATGAGATTGAGCCCCATGATGGCTCCACACTCAGAACAGTCTCCTTGAGGTTCTCTCTCTGCCTCTGCCCCTACCCCCGCTGCATGCGCACATGCTCTCTCTCCCCCTCTCAAATAAATAAATAAATAAATAAATAAATAAATAAATAAATAAATAAATCTTAAAAAAAAAAACAAACCCAAACTTAGAGCAGACTTCTGTAAAAAAGGAACAATAAAAAAATAACTAAATTAAGTTACTAGAAAAGCTACAAGAAAGAGTCACAGAGATCTCCTGGAATATACAGCCAAAGTCAAAGAAATGGAAAATACAAGCAGAATGTTAAGCATCATATAGAGGACTTATTCAGGAAGTATCCCCGACATGAGTTTCAGAAAGAGAAAACAGTGCAAATACAGGAGAGGAAAATAGGAAATAAATAACAGAAGAAAATTTCTCAGAGCTGAAGGAAGATATATGGCTTCGGATTACAATGGCCCAGCAAGTACAGAAGAGAGAAATAAAAAAGGCACACAAGGGTACATCACTGTGAAATTTCTGAACACTGAGGACAAAGAGAAGATGCTTTTGTCCTGAGACAAAAACAAATGAAGGCTAACTATAAAAGTATAAAAGAATGAGAACCAGACCAGTGTCACATGCATCGGCAACAACAGATGTTAGGAAATAGTTCTCAAAGTTCTGAGGGAAATATTATTTTGAACCTAATATTCCATACATAGCCAAACTCCCAATGAAATATGAGGTAAAAATAATGACTTTGTTTCCCATATAAGAACTAAAAAAAAAAAAAAATGACCTCCTACACCATATTTTTGGAAAATAAATTCTCTTCAAAGTAACCAGCAAATCAATAACAACAAAAAGGAATCCAAGAGAAAAAGTAAAACATGGGACCCGGTAAATAGAGGACCCAACACAGTAGCTCATTAAAAAAAGAAAAAGAAGAAAAGGCCCAGGGTAACAGTTGTCAGCTGTGCAGCAGTAATCAGTCCCAATTAAAACAAGAAATCCGAGACCTCTGAGAATAAGCCTTCAAGAAGAAATGAATTCACATAAATATTCTGATTAAGCAGCGGGATGGTCTTGGTGATAACGTGAAGGTATGTGCTTCTTTTGTCCACAGGAAAAAAGACAAACAGAAATTTGGGGGTGGGGGGGAAGCATGAAAGTAAGAAAGTCACAACCCACACATGAAGCTAACTAAAACGCAGCATGATTTTGAGTCATTTTGAAAGTGAAAAGACAATCCATGTGATGTTGATGTGTGGAACAGTCTAGTTCGTGAAGCTCGGTTTTTGTGACCTATGACTCCATTTCCTTCCGACTGCACGTCAGTGTTCTACATGAAATAATATTACATGAATCATAATATTATAAACACCTTTTACTAGTGCCCCATTTTTACTGGAAAATAAAGATACAGAAAACCCACAAAACAACAGTAGAGCTTAATGAATTACCATGAGGAGAACATTCATTTAACCATCACTCGGCTCAAGGAACAGAACTTTGCCACCCACCCCAGAAATGCCCACATTTTTACCATCCCAATCTCAACCCTCCCTGCAATGATACATCATCATTTCCTTGGCTACTGATCATTTTATCACTAAACATGCGTCCCTAAACGTTATACGGTTGATCTTGAAAAATGCAGGGGTTAGTGGGGGCTGACCCTCCACATCTGAAAATTCAAGTATAACTTTTTAAAAAAGATTTTATTTATTTATGAGAGAGAGAGAGAAAGGAGCAGAGGGAGAGGGACAAGCAGACTCTGTGCTGAGCACAGAGATCAACACGGGGCCTAATCCCCCAACACCAAGAGCATGACCTGAGCTGAAACCAAGACTTGGACACCCAACCAACGGAGACACCCAGGTGCCCCAGAAAATCCAAGTATAACTTTGACTCCTCAAAAATATAATGACTAATAGCCTACTGTTGACAGGAAGTCTTACTGATAACATAAATAGTCAATTAACACATATTTTCTATGTTATATGTATTAAATGCTATAATCTTACAATACAGTAAGCTAGAGAAAAGTAAATGTTATAAAGAAAGTAATAAAGGGGCACCTGGGGGGCTCAGTTGGTTAAGCATCCAACTCTTGATTTTGGCTCAGGTCATGATCTTGGGGTCACGGGACTGAGCCCCGTGTTGGGTTCCATGCTTAGGGGGGAGTCTGCTGGAGATTCTCTCTCTCCCTCTCCCTCTGCCCCTCCCCACCTCAAATGAATAAATAAATCTTTAAAAAAAGAAGTCATAAGGAAGAGGAAATACATTTACAGTATTATATTGTATTTATTTTTTAAAAATCTGCATATAGGTGAACCCGCAGAGTGCAAACCTGTGTTGTTCAAGGGTCCACTGTACAAGGCAACAGCTGAAACCTCAAGCTCTGAGGCCAGAAAAATGTAGGTTTGAGTCCTGGCTGTGTGACCTAGGCCAGCGACTGTAACCTCTGTTCCCAAGTTTCCCATCTGTAAAGTGGGCACAATAAGATGACTGCTTCCCAGGGTCATTGTGAGAAGGAAATTAAATAATGTGTGTAAAATGCTCAGCACATCGCCTGGAACATAAGCTACCTGCTATTATCCTCATTACATGGAGAGCAAGTCCATCACATTACATGTCATGTCTCTGCAAAGGGCCTAGTAGTCATTCCTGGTAAAATTTTAATGAACTGAATCAGCGGTAGCTTCTGGAGAGAAGAAAAAGGCAGGAGGTAGAGGGGGGACCTAAATTAGAAATAGTCAAATGTTGCAAGGGAAGCAATTAAGAAAAATAGCCCCAGCTAATATGAACCAGCTACAAAAATGTGCAAAGTACCTGCAGATTTCTTAACAATTAGTCCCTTATGAAAAGTTTTGTTTGTTTCCTGGGAAGATTCTGAGATTTTATTTAATTACCTTGATTTGGGTCCCAAGTCCTGGCAATATTCTTCTGGCATTCTCTACTCCTTGGAGCTTCAGGTTGGGCAAGTAGAAGCATAGCCCTAGAGGATTTTTGTCCTTCCCCCATAGGAAACCCAGCAGTAGCTTCTCCATTGTTAATTATACTGAGGTTTTTAAAGAAGTGATTGTTTAAGGGATAATCCTCCTTGGCTCTGTAAGCAGTCCTTAGACAGTGGATGCAGAACCTGGCTGGCATCAGGAGCCAGTTCAGGAAGGAATCAGCCCCACAGCTGGGGAGACTCCCAGAAGGACCAACCTTTATGATCGCCTCTGGACACCCAAATGTTTGATGGATCCAGAAGAGAACACACAGGGCTTGAATTCCAGGGGATATAAATTCTGAACCTAATTCAGGCACCCAGAGCATCTTCAGGGAACCTCCCTCCCTCCCTCCGTCCCACCCTCCTCCCTTCCAACCTGCCCTCTTCTCTTTCCTCATTATCTGTTGCTCACCAACCATGCTAAGTACTGGAAATACAGAGATGAATAAAAACAGTTCTTTCTAGATTATATAGATACAGATATTAGAGCTATAGATGGCAGCATTCTTCAATATGTGAAAAGTGAATGGTACGAAAGATCTTTTATGCTTTGAATTCAAATGATTAAATGACACTCAATCATAGGAAAGGGAGGAAATCTCTTTTCAGATCCCTTTCAAGCCTTCTGATTATATCAAGGAGAAAGTTTCCATTTGGTGCTAGTCTTAAAGAAGCCTCTACCATTTGCTAATTCCCTTTTTTTTACTAATTAAGAGCAGGCCTCCAGCTCAGAATTTTCTGCAGGTAACAATAGCTAAAAATTTTAAATGTTTTATTCTTTACTATGTTTATTGTCATGGATGCCTATTACTTATGACAGGTCATACTGGCTCTTCACTTACAAAAAAGTTATAGAAAGTTTTGTTTTAATACATAGTAAATGGATTTAAATAGAAAGTGGCAAGAATCATAATAAAGTAAATAATACCCCAGGTGTCTACTACACTAAGGCAACAATCTCAACGGTAGTAAGCAAGTAACTGGAGTTTGGGAGACAAACAGGTATAGAGAATCCTAGTGTCTGTCTATCTTCCTTACAGAACCATTGTAAGGATTAAATGTAAAAAGAAATGTTAATAAGCTTTGGGAAGAAACTCAAAGTCACTCAATCCAAGATACTGAGGAAAATTTGGATACAAACCTGTATGTTAACAGCCATATTGGGGCGCCTGGGTGGCACAGCGGTTAAGCGCCTGCCTTCTGCTCAGGGCGTGATCCCAGCGTTATGGGATCGAGCCCCACATCAGGCTCCTCCGCTATGAGCCTGCTTCTTCCTCTCCCACTCTCCCTGCTTGTGTTCCCTCTCTTGCTGGCTGTCTCTATCTCTGTCGAATAAATAAATAAAATCTTTTAAAAAAACAAAACAAAAAAAAACCAGCCATATTAATTTGAAATTAAGATGAGAGCAAAACACTTCCCTACTCTACTTTGTTTTCATATTCGTATATCTTCTTCCCCTCACTTAGGATATTTCTTTATAACAGCTGAGACTTCGTCTCAAACAAATCTGTGTCCCATTCTAGCACAACTCTATCTAAATTACTTCATTTCAAGGCTCTTAAAGATAAGTATTTTTAGGATTAAGTTGTTTACTCAGAGGTCAAGGCTCAAATTTATCCTCTTGCATCACTGGGGACTGCTGGCCCCTGGATGTCTGTGATGGTTAATTTTATGTCAACTTGACTGGGCGATGGGGTACTCTGACATTTCGTCAAACATTATTCTGAGTGTTTCTTCAAAGGTCTTTTTGGATGAGATTAACATTTATATTGGTAACATTTAACAGTAGATTAGAGTCCCCTTTTAATCGGCAGAGTAAAGCAGATTGCCATCCATAATATGAATGGGCCTCATCTAACCAGTTGAAGGCCCAAAAAGAACAAAAGCCCAACCCTCCCCCGAGGAATAATGTTCCAGATGACTGCCTTCAGACTTCATCTGACTCTGCAACACTGGCTCTTCCTGCCTGACAGCCTTCAAACTGGAACATCGGCTTTCCTTGGGTCTCCAGCCTGTTGGCCCACCTTGCAGGCTGGACTTGGTAGCCTCTGTCGTTGCATGAACCAATTTATCTTTTTAAAAAAAATTTTATATATATCTTCCTCAACTTACAATGAGATTATGTCCCAATAACCCCATTGCAAGTTGAAAATATTATAAGTCAAAAATGCATTTAAAACACTTAATGTACAGAACATCAGAGGTTAGCCTGGCCTAGCTTAAACATGCTGAGAACACTTACATTAGCCTACAGTTGGGCAAAATCATCTAACACAAAGCCTATTTCATAACAAGGTGCTGGATATCTCCCATACTATACTGAAGACCATACTGAAAGTGAAAAACACAATGGTTGTATGATACAGAATCATGGTAAGTGTATCGGTTGTCTACCTTCTGGATCGCCTGGCTCACTGGGAGCTGTGGCTCACTGCTGCTGCCCAGCATCATGACAGAGTATCGCTGGCCCAGGGAAAAGATAAAAATTTAAAGGGCGAAGTATAGTTTCTATTGAATGCATACTTCTTCCACACCACTGTAAAGTCTAAAAATCATAAGTCAAACCATCATAAGCTGGGGACCATCAATATCTGTCTCCTGTTGGATCTGTTTCTCTGAAGGACCCTTACTATTACAGTACCTTTCTGAGAATTAGAAGAAGGTATCCCGACGAGAGAAACAAACAAATCATAAAATGGGCAGAAGATATGAACAGACACTTTTCCAATGAAGACATACAAATGGCTAACAGACACATGAAAAAAATGTTCAAAATCATTAGCAATCAGGGAAATTCAAATTTCCTTACGCCAGTTAGAATGACAAAAATTGACAAGGCAAGAAACAACAAGTGCTGGAGAGGATGTGGAGAAAGGGGATCCCTCCTACATTGTTGGTGGGAATGCATGTTGGTACAACCACTCTGGAAAACAGTGTGGAGGTCCCTTAAAAAGTTAAAAAATTGAGCTACCCTATGATCCAGCCATTGCACTACTGGGTATTTACCCCAAAGATACAGACATAGTGAAGAGAAGGGCCATATGCACCCCAATGTTCATAGCAGCTTTGTCCACAATAGCTAAATCGTGGAAGGAGCTGAGATGCCCTTCAACAGATGACTGGATTAAGAAGTCGTGGTCCATATATAAATGGAATATTACTCAGCTATCAAAAAAAATTATTTCTCAACATTTGCTACAACATGGACGGCACTGGAGGAGATAATGCTAAGTGAAATAAGTCAAGCAGAGAAAGACAATTATCATATGGTTTCTCTCATCTATGGAACATAAGAACTAGGAAGATCGGTAGGAGAAGAAAGGGATAAAGAAAGGGGGTAATCAGAAGGGGGAATGAAGCATGAGAGACTATGGACTCTGAGAAACAAACTGAGGGCTTCAGAGGCGAGGGGGGTGGGGGAATGGGATAGGCTGGTGATGGGTAGTAAGGAGGGCACGTATTGCATGGTGCACTGGGTGTTATAAGCAACTAATGAATCATCGAGCTTTACATTGGAAACTGGGGATGTACTGTATGGGGACTAACATAATATAATAAAAAAACATTTAAAATAAAAAAGAACTTTAGAGTTCTCGGTGCACCTGAAGTACAGGGAAGTGGTAGAGGGTCTTGTGAGTGCATGGATTTTGGAGTCCGAAGAACCTGGAATTGAAGGCTGGTTCTAAATACACTGTGTCACCTTGTGCAAATGTATACTTCCAGCCTCCATTTCCTCATGTAAAAAAAATGAGAATGGGATCCGTGGATCTCTTGGCACAGTGTTCTGCATATGGTGAGGACTCAATAAATGGTAGCTCTCTAAAAAAAAAAAAGAAGAAGAAGAAGAAAATGTATCCCGAAGTTGTGACTAGCCCCCACTGGGGGAGGAATAGGGCCTCCTGGCACCCCAGGCCAAACACAACTTGCACAACTGTACAGAGCAGCCATGCACACATCCTTCATGCCCAAGTCATTAGTGAACAGAGGTCTTATTAATCTTAGTCCTTATTACTCTTAACACTAATAACAGCATATAACAACAGATACATGAACTGTGGGCTGGAAAATGTTGCCATGTGGTTTGGTGCTACCAGTCCAGAAGGTGACTAGCAATGAACCACGCTGGGAATTGATCCAAAGTGCCAAAAATAAACATGAGAAACTGGGATAAATATTTGCAAGTAGATGACAGATGAAAATCAACATATAAAGAAAGATCATACATCAGTGAGAAATAAAATGGATAACACAAAGCTTAAGTGGGCAGTGGACATGAACAGACAGCTCTGAAAATGAGAACTAAAAGTAATATTCAACTTCAGTGATAATCAAAGAAACGCAACTCTGCAATAATAAAAACAGCACTCTGTCTATTGAATGGGCAAATATGCGTGTGGGTACAGGGTAAGGGGCACTTTGTGGGCTGCTTGTGGGAGTGTAAACTAGGTCAATGTTTCTGCAGAACCATTCAAAAATAAGTCTTAAAAGCCTTAAAAATGTTTATGACCTTTAGCCCAACATACATACATACAGGCATTTATCCCAAGGAAATAGAAAGATACAAAAATGTTTACGTACAAGAGTGTCCATTAGAATGTTATTTCTAAGAGTATAAAACTGGAACTAACCTAAATGCCCAACAATAAGGAATGATGAAGTAAGTTACAGTTCATTAACACAATGAAATAGGATGCAGCCATTTCTTCAAATATTTGCCTGCCCCACAACTCTAATTACACATCTATCATAGACCACTAGAGTTGTACCATAACTCATTGATACTCAGTTCATTTTTTTTTTCATTCTTTTCTCTTTGTGTTTCCTGCATTAATCCCCTGGCATTTCTAGCCCTCCCAACACGTGGGAAAAGCAGGCCTTGGCAGCCAACCCAAGTCCTCAGGTGAGCAGAAATGGTGAGGGCCAAAGAGATAGAGGCAGAGCACCAACCACTCTCGTTCCCACCTGCCCCTGCATGGTTCCAGGTCCCACCACGGCTTGTGAACCAGCTTCACAGTCCATTGAGATTCCAAGTGCATCTCCACACCCAGGTGGAGAATCATGGACCTAGCAGGTTCAGGGACCAGAAGGAATGCATCCGCAAACCAGGAAAAAAGGGAAAGAGAAGACGCATCCCCAGGGGTAAGCTATGCCATGGGGAAGGCTGCACAAACAACCCTAGCTACCTTCCACTCCTGCTGGCTGCCCGCACCTCTGGAGCTTCTTCCTCTCGCCTCTGTCCATCCCAGTGTTGGTGGATGCGGTTTGGCAGGTTACAGCCCAAACCTGGCAAGCAAGGAGAACAGCTGCGACCTGATGGGGCCTCTGAACTACGGTTCAGGAAAGCTACAACAGAAGTCAGGTGGGCAAGGTGCAGGCCGGCTGACAAGGTAAAGGGTGCCAGGCAGGCCACCATCCTTCCTTAGCCACAGTTCAGGCAAACCGGCAGTCCAGACAAAGCAGGGTTTAGAATACCAGCTCTGCACCGGGCACTGAGACGCTGAGGCTGCTTCTGTGCTTTTCATGGAAACCCAGCTTTGCCTGGGAACAGAGAAGTGGGCTGGCAGGAAGTGGGAAAATCAGGGCCACAGCTTGTCCACAAACCATGGGGCAGCTGAGTGTGGCTGGGCTGGCTGTGGGCTGCTGGGGTCCTGGTAGCCAAGTGCTCGGAGTCTGCTGTCAGTGGCTTGTGTGAGGCTACATTAAAACTCCTTTCCATGAGGTACTGCAGAAACATTCCCAGGCACCAACCATGTTTCTGGCAGGTTTTCCTCATAATGCTCATGTTTTCGGTTTGTAGAAAGTTCACCAGCTATCTATCATTTATTCCTTCAACCGTATCCCTCAGTTCTCCCTCACTCAAACTTTCCATGATGGGCAAACCCACCTATGTACTGATACTCAACAAAGGCTTCCATTTCTTGCCTCCTTGCAGCTTGACCTTTCCCAGTATCTTCCCTATTCCCACATATCAGGCTTCTGTGGGCAAGGACATACACACCCCATTGTCAAGAACTATAAAGGGGCTGAGATTTTGCCCCACTTGCAAGCTAACAACGGAGTCAACCACAGTTTCGTGGATGCTAGCAGAAGACATGACACTCTTGGCCCAGATACAAAAACTTTATTACTCACCATGAAGCAAGCAGCCTGAGCATCAGCACATTCTGTGCTGGTTCCCCAAACTCCGGTCCCCACAGGGCAACACAAAGAGGGCCAATGAAAACCTGCTCAGAGAGGAGGTTGCACTACAGGAGAGGACCCCAGTGCTTAGAGAACCGGAATCTTCTCTAATGAGCCGTGAGGATGCCTATCCCTTGTTCTGAAAGGAAGTGTCATTGCTATCTTCCAAGGCTGTTTGCTGTGCAAACAACTTTGAAAAGGTAATACCAACGAGGAGCCAGTATCCACCCACAAGACCTGCAAAAACACAGAGACACATGGAGAGTTGTCTCCCAACAGCCACCAGAAGATAAAAATAGAGACTATGGAGCTAGACACACTTCTGTTCAAATCCTAATGCCCCTCTTACGAGTTGTGTGACTTTGGACATGTTTTTTAATTTCTCTAAACTAGCTTTCTCATCTGTAAAATAGATACGGTGGCATTCACCATAAAGTTGTTGTAGATTAAATTAATAATATATGTATAACACTGAGCAGCAGAGTGCTACTAAGAGCTCACTTTATAAATGGCCAGCATCATTATTATTACTAGTACCCATCTGTCCAAATTCCATAAGTCTTTAAAGCCCAGCATGGTGGATCCCTTTGCAGATGCCCTCCTTCCCCTCCCTATTCTACCTTCCTATTTCCCATCAACCACCCTTCTCAAGTCACCAGCCTCTCCTCAGTTCAGTGTGTTCCAATAGATGACTCGTTCTGTTTTTTAAGTCTTGTCATTTCACTGTACATGTGTAACGTCTTGTCTTCCTAACTGGATTATTCTATTCCAGACGGCAGGGATTCTGTCCTCTCAGTATCCCCCGTGGCATACAGCTTGTCCATTATACCTAGTACACACTCTAGAAAACATGACAGGAAGATTTTCCAGCCCAAGGAAACTGAGAAATATCACACTCTTGGGCAATTAGGCCCCTCTCCACTACACAAAAGCAGTGTATTTGAAAAAAACACAAGACAGAGGCCCTTCTCAGCAGCACAGAGGGCGAAGCCTGGCCTGTCGCCTGAGATCTGCCAGCCCAGTTCTAGCACCACACACCCCCTCTGACTCCCAGCCCTGGAGCCAGACCCTCTCCGTGACTCATCTCCAGCACTTACAGGAGAGGCCTGTCAGGAACCCTGGGAGGAGTTGTTCCCTTGGCAAAGGGAAAGAAATCCTGGCTACAAGAAGGAATTGTCTGAAAAGATTCAGTTGATGCAAAGTCAAAAAAATGTTATCCCCTGAAAAGCCAACTTCCAGCCAATCTCTGGAATGAAAAACAAACCCCCTCTGATTAAACGCCATGCCCTGGGGTGGCAAAACACATGGACCTCTAACCCAGCTATAAACTGGCAAGCCAAAGTCATCTTCTGGGGGTATTTTATTATTTAGTAACCACCGGACAGCTGATTAAACCCAGATGTGCACTGCAGTCTTCTCGGTCAGCAAAGAACAAACAGGCCTTCCCAGCCGTGCCCACCCCCACCGGGCCAGGCCTTGGAGCTGCCACACTCAGGCTCCAGCAGGATCTGGGGCTCCATATCACAGGCTCTCATCCTGTGCCCTGAAAGCGATTGCCACACCTAGCCAGGGGCATTTCTGAGAAGGGATGCCTCCCTGCAAAATTCTGATAATCTTCACCTGTCACCTACCTGGAAAACAACCTTTCTTTTAAAAGTCAAAGTACTGAAAACTAACGGTAATTTATGCTGCAAAACTTATTGCTAGGGACAGCCCTGGCCTGTGGTTTCACACAAGTGCCTCAGAGTTGGGGAATTCACCCTCCTCTCCCCCCCCTCCCCCGGCAGCTCTGGTGGGTGCAGCAGCAGAAGTGCCAACCAGGAGGGGGGGCATGACACCTCTCCCTCTGCTCCCAAATCGTATACAAGGCCTCTTTACTTCCTTAAACCAGAGTCATACCACAAGCTGTCCTAGTGTGTGTGAGTTGGGGGGGCGGGGGGGTAGAGGGTGCACGCAAACAAAATACAAGCAAATCAGGACAGACCACATGGTGACCATTCCCAACATGGAAGCCACAGATCCACTCTGAATAGCTGAGGAAGAGGTGGGAGACTCTGAGAGAGAAGGGCATGGGGCTCACTTCACACAGCTGCTGGAGGCTCCTGATCGTGGATCAAAAAGCTCTCGAGTCCAGTTCTAGCTCTACCACTTACAAGCTGAGTGACTGGGTCAGGATGCTTACCTCAGTGAGCTTCAAATTTCCTCCTCACATGAAATAGGGAAGGAATGTTAATATTATCTCACAAGGCCATTGTGAAGATCAAGTGGATGGTGAATGCTCAGTACAGAGCTTGAGACGCGGTAAGGGCTCAAGAGAAGAGAGTGATTTTTAAATTTTAAATTTCCTTCAGCTGACTCCATTACCAAATGGCTACCAAGTAAGCTTCCCCAAAGATTATGTGAAAGGAATTATCTCTGCTCATCACCTGGGGCAGGGAGCAGACACAGGGGATGCTGGTTCACTGGAAATCACATCCCAGCCAAGGACTGACCATGCCCATCGCCCTCTCCATCCCAATAAAGTCCTGCCCCTGCTGCCATTCCACACCTTCTACCACCACCTCCACCCAAGGAGTTGGAACTAGAATCTGGGGGTTCCCAGTTTTCTGTTGGAATCCCTCCATTTTTCAAAAAGCTTTTCAGTGAATGCTGTGAAAATATATTTTCTCTGGATTTTTCAAACTGGGGTCCACATGGACCTACTGTCATGGAAGCTATAGACTACACCAGATATCTTCCCAAAGCATCAATTTCACTGGATGGTATTAATGTAATACATTTTACTCCGAAAACAAATATGGGCTTGTCTTGAAAGAGACATGGAGGGATAGGGTTGGTGCACTGATGTGAGAAGTCTGGGCTAAGGCCACCCCAGTGTTGGTAAGGCAGATGGCACAGAAGGCCCACCACACAGCTATGCTCCTATTTCAGAGCTACAGCTGAAGTTTCCAGATACCAGCACAGTCTCCCTTAGAGAGAAAGCACTGGCCTGTGACCCAATCCTGGCCAAGGGGTCCTGAGGAGAAGGCTGTTGGGGGAAGTGGGAGGTCAAGGAGCTTTAGGGGAGAGTGTTTCCTCCCCCCAAAAAAAGAGGTTCGTGGGAAGAAATGCCTTCTTTTTCATGCAGGTGACCCTCCATACCTGATGCCTAAGGCAGCAGTAGCCATCTTCCAATCCAAAAGAGACAAGCTCATGAATGAGCCAGTGGCCAAGGACCCCTGAGAAGATGGATGAAAAAGACCAGCTCATGGTTAGCCCATCAAGCTCTCAATGAACGAGCCCTGGAATCACCAACTCCAGACATCTTGTTGTGTGAGATACTAAATGGCCTTACCACATAAGCGGTTTTTTGTTGGGTCTTTCAATACTTGCAGCTGATAGAGTCGGTATGGAGGTAGCAATTTTAGATTCATTCTCTATGTCTCCAAGTTCGGGAATCTTTCCCCAGTCTAGGAGACAGAAAAGCAACACACGGTTGCTTTTATTGAGCTCTTATATATTGAGCTCTTACTATTTGCCAGACCATGGGTTTCATCTTACTTACTTCTCCTAACAACCCCATAAGATCAGTCAATGGCGCTATTACCCTCAATGGTTTACAAATGGGGATACTGAAGCACAGAGAGGTTAAGTAATTTGCCCAGGATCATTCAGTCACTGTGTGGCAGAGGCAGGCTTTGCACCCCCGTGATGTAACCCTAGAGCTCACACTTCCACAGTTCCTCTACGCTGCCACTCAACTCCTCAGAGAATTACAAGAATTACAAGAGCCTTGGAAGGCAAAGCTCCCTAAACACAAAAGTAGAAAGAAGTCTGTTAAACATTTCCCAGGGGGTTACTTTCTCAGAGTAAGTAAATACTCCTGTGCCCTCTCTTGGCTGTGAGGGAGGTGTCAGTGTTCCACAGACACAAATTCATTGACTCCACGGTGTCAAACCACTGGAAATTTACCAGGTGTTGCCAAATGCTATGGGAGTCCCTTGAAATTGTATGCAAAATATTGGGTGGCTTAAGGACATTTTTCTTGGGAGAAAGTGAACATTTTTCAAAGGGATCTGGTTATCCAAAAAGATTAAGAATCTGCCTCCTCGTATCTGTGTTCATTGCAGCATTTTTCACAATAGCCAAGATATAGAGACAACCTAAATGTCCTTCGATTGATGAATAGAAAAAGGAAATGTGATACACATACACACAGAGGAATATTATTCAGTCATATAAAAGAAGGAACTCCTGTCATTTGCTACAACATGGATCAACATGGAGGACTTTATGTTAAGTGAAATAAGCCAGACAGAGAAATAAATAATGTATGATATTACTTACATGTGGAATCCTAAAAAAAAACAAACAAACAAACAAGCCAATTTCATTGAAACAGAGAATAGAATGGCAGTTGCCAGGAGAGAGGAGGAAATGGTATGATATAGGTCAAAGGGTACAAACTTCCAGTTATAAGAAGAGTAAGTTCTGAGGATCTAATGAATGCATGGTGACTATAACTCATAATACAATATTGTGTACATCATAATTGCTGAGAGTAAATCTTAAGCATTCTCACCACAAAAAAGGGGGGGAGTGGTTAACTATGCAAGGTGATGGACGTGTTAATTAACTTGACCAGGTAATCATTCCACAGTGTCTATATATATATCAAATCATTACACTGTACACTTTAAATATATACAATTACATTTGTCAATTACTCCTCAATTAAAATATTAAATTATAAAAGAATCAGTGTCCTAAAGAAACATCAGATGGAGTCAGTCCTAACCAAATGTTTTAGCATTCAAAAGGACCTTAGATACCATCAAGACCAATGCCCTGATTGTACTGAGAAGGAAAACAAGGCCAAGAAGTAAACGGACTTATGAAAGTCACTTGATTCGTTAGGACCAAGGCTGGGACTGGGACCCAGAGCTCACAGTACTAATCTCTCCCATGGTAGTCTGTTGCATTGCCTGAGATTCCACCATCAGAGTTCCCTTCTGAATTGAGGAGCCCTGATTCCACCTGTAAGCAACCAGAGGCTCCTGCCATATGCTCTGAGGCCCACTGTCCTTCACCTTTCATGCTGTCTTGTTATTGCTTATTTAACTGTCTGTCCTGCCCTAGAAAGGGTCCCCTCTTATGAGCACCATTAGTGTGAAGAACAGGTGTTATTTGCTTGCTATTGTACCCCAGGGATCTAGCACATGGTGGGATCTTAATAAATACTCACGGTTTGAAGAAAGTGACTGAATCCATGAATGCACGAATGATAATCACCTACTTATAGAATGGCCTTCATAAGGCTACACGGGTCTTGGGATCACCAGCTACTTCCCTTCTCAGTGCTAGCTGAGACAAGGCTCACAGAGGAATGAGGATAGTTTAATGAGGAAGGGAGAAAACAAATCCGCAATAGCATTTTGAGGAGGGCGGTTTGAGTCAAGAATCCCAATAGATGTGTTAAGGTCCAGAGAACCTGACACAGATCCAAAGATGCAAGTTCAAGGAAATGGGGGAGTCCCTGAGACCCTCGCACAAACTGCTTGGCCCTTGATGCCATGGAGGACTCAGCAGTTCTGCTGAACCAGGGCCCCACCTCTCCACGTAGCAGCAGGTGTTTCCAGTCAGGAACTTTGCAGTCATTGCTTGTATTCTTCTTCTTCACCAAACACAACTTCTGAGCCATTAATTTTCTTTCAGTGTGCAGACAGCATGCCAAGAACTTCCTGTAGCTTATGAGTCATGGTCTCTGAGCACAGAACATCTCCCGAGGGAAGCAAGGGTTGCAGAGCCCCAAGCCCCAGGAGGAGCTCTGCCCAAGAGTGCACTGCCTCAAAAGCACCCTGGAAAGGCCCTGTCAGAGATGCTGGGATAAATGGTGTAGGGTGCCATGGAAAACTCAGAGCAGACAGGAAACCAGGCACTGACCCGGGATGGGCAGCCTGATGTTTGTTCTCAGGAGTCCCAGGCTTGACAGGGTTATTGAAGTAACCAAATGAGAAAATGTATATGATATTGCTCTGCAAGCTTTATGCACTGTTACTGCTAGTAGCTATGATTAAACAAAAATCAGACATCAGACCTGCAAGACATAATGTTCCCTGTCTCTCCTTTATATTCCCTTTGAGTTCTATTGTCCAGGAAAGACTAATAAGGAGAGAGCACTCAGAATGTCTTGCTTGTGAAATTGAATTCAACTGGATTTGCTGCAGGTGAAGAGACACAGTTTCTTCACTAATGGGGAGCTTCAAAGACCAGTACAAGGAACAGGAGAACAAAGGGTGATATTCATGACCCGGGGCTGGTACCCATAGAGACCTGCAAAACAAATGCAGAAATTGCAGCCTGTTAAATAAGCACATACTTACCAGGGGTGGGGGGAAGAAGAAAAAAATAATTAATAATTAAATTAAATTAAATCATTTTAAAAAGCAGCACGTACTTAGCAAGGTCACCTTTGTGTGGTGGAGCATGCCTCCTTGTGAGAAGTCTTCTTTGAATCAATCAACAAATGTTTATTGAGCACCTGCTATGTGCCAGAATAGCGTTGGATACGTGGTTTCCAGAAGCTTTCCAGAATCTTTTTCCCCTTAAAACTCTAACACGTTCCCTACCTAATGCCAGCATTGCACGTTAATATTCTCATTACTCCTTTGGCCCAGATGACGAGGATAACTGAGACAGTTTGGGAATTTATTTCCAACTCAAATGCTACTGTTTTCCCGGTTTGCGATATATTTTTCTGCTCTGTACTTTCTATAGAAACTATTCTCTTTTGCTTCGTCCCTTCTGTTTCTCACACAGCTAGATACGCACAAAGAGCTACATAAAATGCTGACAACAATTACAAGACACTTCACTCATGAGGGTCTCAGTTTCCTCACCTAAAAATTGGGCGTGTTGAAGAAGAAACACTCGAAAGACCCTTCCAGTTCTACCCTTCCGAGATCCTGAGGTTCCAAGTAGGCAGGTCTTCGTTTTTCAATGAGGAAAGGAAGCTCAAGGCAGGGAGGAGCACCCAGGTCATGGGTGAAGTTGAGATCAAAGACTCAACAATTTTAGTAAGTTGTTGAGTTGCCAAGTTTCTCTGCTCCATGCCCAACATGCAAGAGCCCGAATTGCTAGAGACACTGTGCCCAATTCAGCCATGTCCAGAATAAGAGACTATTGGACTGGGGGGAAGGAAGACTATTAAGTGATAAAAGGATTGAAGTTCTTTAGGTAGCTGTTTTTCATTAGGTCTTTACCAAGAAGGTTGACTTAGGCCTGAAACTGGTGCTAAGGGCCCTGGGACGGCAGCAGGGCAAAAAAAAAGGATGGCTTCTTATCCCTCTTTTGACTGGACATCAGCCAGGCAGCACTGATGCCTGGCCCCTTGAATGCCTCTTCCAAAGACAGACTGTGGTAGCCCAGAACACAACCCACCTCCAAAACTAGTAGAACAGCACAGAAAATGTTCCAAACTGGGGCGCCTGTGTGCCTCAGTCAGTTAAGCGACTGACTCTTCATTTCCACTCAGGTCATGATCTCCTGGTCATGGGATTGAGCCCCATGTCGGGCTCCACACTCAGTGGAGAGTCTGCTTGAGATTCTCTCACTCTGCCCCTCTCCCAACTCACACACGCTCTCTCTCTCTCTCTCAAAAAATAAATAAATAAAGAAAGAAAGAAAGAAAGAAAGAAAGAAAGAAAGAAAGAAAGAAAGAAAGAAAGAAGGAAAGAAAATATCCCAAATTGGTCATAGCCTTCTCCAACCTCACCAGTCCTTAGAACGCCACTCCGAGAAATGGATAATGGTATAAAGAGAGAAGGGAGAGAATGGCCCAGAATGACTAAGTTGATTGCACTAAAGGGCAAACACTAAGTACAAAAGAAAATAACTCCTTCCTGGAGGAGGAAGCAGAAGAAAACCCAGCCAACGTAAGGTGGAGTTAGACGGAAAAGCCCGAGAGAGAGAGAGAGAGAGAGAGAGAGAGCACGCTCGCAAAGAAAGAGGGATACCCCAAGAGGGGACAGCTGCTCTACTCAGTGCAATATGGAGATGTGACCCTCAAGAAGGATTATTCTGCTGTGTATCATAAAGCGTAATGTGTCTCTTCCAGGGATCTCAATGAGGACTCAAAAGGCTTTACAAGATTATCTTGAAGTTGGAAATGTTTCTTTGAATGCTACCCTTTGCTAAGACTGTTGCAAAGACATCCGGTCTGCATTCTGGTGAGCGCACTTTGGAAGGGTACTTTATGCCTGAGGTGACCTCAGATCTGTTATCTGCTGGGTTCACAGACATTGCAGCTAGGAAAGGACCTTGGGTTTGAAGTCAAAAGACATTGGTTTCAATTACCAATTGCATAAAGGAATTGTTTGGCCTCTCTGCTTCCTCATTTTGAAAATAAAAAGATGATGATCTCTAAACTGATATAGTTTATAGAGGGTGGTCCTCAACCAGGAAGCCATGGAACCACCCTGAGTTTTTTGCAAACACATGTGTCCACGAAAAGGAACAGAGCACTGACGCATGCTACCACATGGATGAACCACAAATACATGAGGCTAAGTGAAAGGAGCCAGACACAAAAGACCACATATTGGGTGATTCTGTCCATATGATAGGTCCAGAAAAGGCAAATCTACACAAATAGGGAGTCGATTAGTAGTTGCCTAGAGCTGGGGAGTGAATGTGGGGAATGACAGAACAAGAATGAGGTTTCTTTTTGGGGTGATGGAAAACTTAAACTAAGATCGTGGCAAAGGCTGCACAACTAATACTAATAACCATTTAACTGTACACTTAAAATGGGCGGATTTTATGGCATGTAACTTATGTCTTAACAATGCATTTTAAAAGCACACATGGCCCTCATCACCCCCACTTCGATAGTCCTTGTGCGGGGATAGGGGGAATGTGTATTCTGAAAGAATTTCCTCCAGGTGGTTGTTCTACCTACCTTCCCTACCTCCACATAAGAATCACTGACACAAGGCTTTGCTCATCCCAGGGGGTTCCATAGGGCCCGTACCACTGGCCAGCCCCTAGGAGCTGGTTGGAAATTCTGAATCAGAGGCCCCACTGCAGAAGTATGATTTGTGGCTTGAAATTGATGAGCATATTAAAGTTTGAGAAGCAACTGCTGTCCCTGCAAACAAGGAGAGTCGTGCCCTTGCAAGGTCTTTTCTCTTGTCATGACTGCATCCTTTATGAATCCAACGTTTGCTAAGAAAAGCCCTTTCTCTGAGAACACTCTTGACTTTCAGAAACCAGGTAATGGTGGGGGGGGGAGGGCAAGACTCTTCTCAAATTAAGGTAATTCATTATTGGGTATCAACAACACTAACCAATGTTGCCTGGCCGCTTCAGAGCCTTGACCAGACGGATGCCTGAGGTTGCAACCAAGGGTGAAATACCAAGCATCTGAGGAATGGAGGTTCTCATCTCCTTTTCTGGATGTACGTTAGGGAATCCAAATGTCCATTTGCTGCACGGAGAGTCCTTCCCACAATCTGTCATGCTGGTAAGCTGCCCCACTGACGTTTCTCTCAGTAATTCCACTTAGCACAAATATCAGATGGCTGGCATTGCGCACTGGAAAACAACCTGAACGTGAGCTACAGTTCCATATTCTGATGCTGCAAAGCGAATGATACAGCAGGGGCCTTGTTTCTAATTGCTCTGCTTCTGGCCTGGAGGACAAGCAGAAATTGGGTTTTGGAAGTTGCTTTGGGCACTGTTGGTTGCAGAAGCTAAAGGCTGCCCCATCCCCCAAAAGATATTGGCATAGAATGCTCTCTTTCTTTGCAAACCTCAAATATCTACACAGTAGAGACTTCTCCTTGCAATTTTTACTTTAAAACATGAGAGACATTATCAGTTATGTTAGAGATCTAGACAATCGCTAAACAATGAACTGTTTAGAAGTCATTATGTTCTTTAAGCGGGATCCCGTCATAGCAGGCAAGGCATTTAGAGTCCTGTCCTGCTGTTATGCAAGGTGGCAATCCAGCCCAAGGTTCACTCCTGCCTTTCTTTGGCCCCCTTGGTGTCTTCATTTTGACCAGTTTTTTCCTCATCAACACTACCTCCAAAAGAAGAGGAAACAGGAAAGGTTACCAAAGCTGGGTTAGTTAAGTCTCTGTTCTTTTGGAGGTCTGGGGACGACAGTGGACAATATTTCCATTTTCCCTGTGATGCTTCTCGAGTCAGAGAAGCCAAAATCACAAGAGAATTCAAGATAAGATGACAGAAGAATTTTGAGCCAAATTTTTTAAAAAATCCAACACTTTAGAAATTGATACAAAAGTATATTGACAGTCTTTGCAATAGTGAATATGAAGAATTCTCTGAACTCCGCCAAAGTGCAAAACACTTTTTTCATGTATTGCCTTCCTTATGATTGATATGGGAGAAGAATGCATTCATGGCCTCTGTGGCTCTTGGGCCAAGGATGTAGAGACACGGCTGGAACGGTGAAGGAAGTGGAGAGACAATTTAGAGTTGGGGCAGGCTAACCATGTCCGACCGTCTGAGGACATCGGGTGAGGCTGCTCCAAGCAGCCAGAGAGCAGCTTGATGATTTAAGGCCCTTGCAGTGTCTCCTGCACACCATGAAAAGGACATGGTGTGCCTCTCATGGCCCCAGTTTTACTTCCCAAGATTTGAAGAGACACACACTTAGACAATGACATTGGATGAGTGAGAGGTCTAACAGCCCAAACTCCCAGCCCTAAGAGCCATTTTTTTTCTTTTAGCATTTTAAAAATTTTTTTATTTTTCAATTTCAGTGTAGTTAACATACAGTGTTATATTAGTTTCAGGTGTACAATATAGTGATTCAACAATTCTATACATTACTCAGTGCTCATCACAATAAGTGTACTCTTAATCTTCACCTATTTTACCCATCACCCTACCCACCTCACCTCACCTCTGGTAACTACCAGTTTGTTCTCTTTGGTTTGTCTCTTTTTTGTTTGTTTGTTTTGTTTCTTAAATTCCATATATGAGTGAAATCATATGACATTTGTCTTTCTCTAACTTATTTCACTTAGCATTATGCCCTGTAGATCCATCCATGTTCTTGCAAGTGGCAAGACTTCATTCTTTTTTATGGCTGAGTAATACGCCACATCTATTTATCTATCTATCATCTATCTATCTATCTATCTCACATCTTCTTTATCCATTCATCTATCAATGGACACTTGGGCTGCCTCAATAGTTTGGCTATTGTAAATAATGCTGCAATAAACATAGGGGTGTATACATCTTTTTGAATTACTGTTTTCATAGTCTTTGGGTAAATATCTAGTAGTGGAATTATTGGATCATATGTAATTCTATTTTTTTATTTTTTGAGGAAACTCCATACTGTCTTCCACAGTAGCTGCACCAGTTTGCATTCCCACCAACAGTGCACAAGGGTTCCTTTTTCCCCACATCCTCACCAACACTTACTGCCTCTTGTATTTTTGATTTTAGCCATTCTGAGAGGTATGAGGTGATATCTCATGGTGGTTTTGATTTGGATTTCCCTGATGATCAGTGATGATGAGCATTTTTTAATTTGTCTGTTGGCCATCTGGATGTTTACCTCCTTTGCAGAAATGTCTGTTCGTGTCTTCTGCCCTGCTTTTTTAATTGGATTATTTGACTTTTTGGTATGGAGTTGTAGAAGTTCTTTATATAGTTTGGATACTAACCTTGTATTGAATATGTCATTTGCAAATATCTTCTCCCATTCAGTAGGCTGTCTTTTAGTTTTGTTGGTCATTTCCTTTGCTGTGCAGAAGCCTTTTATCTTGATGAAGTCCCAATAATTTATTTTTGCTTTTGTTTCCCTTGCCTTAGGAGGATTATCCACCTAAGAGCCATTTCTAGCAGAGTCTGATTCTACTATCACCTATGTATCATTATGAACAACAGTATTAAACCTATCAAAATCAATCCCAGAGATCACAACAATTTCCAAAAATTTTTAAATAACTACATCCAAACCACAGCAGCCTTGGGTAATAAAAAGAAAAAAAAATTCAACTACATACCATGAATACCACATACCATGATAAACCAGGTTTAGGGGAAAGGTCCTACTTTAAGTTTATCTTCTGGTAAGAAAGATGGTACATTACCATCTGTACTTGTTTAATATTATATATCTGACAACTGAAACCCATAACTCTGAAGCAAGACAACAGCTTGGCAATTTATTTGCACATTGTCATTTCTCCAAGGTTAAGTGGGTTTGGTGGCACATAATGCAGCTAAAAAAATTGTGGGGAAACATCTGCTGTATTCTCCATGATGAAAGCAGGGAAAGAGTGTATTGATTAGTGACTACACTGTTTGTATTGGAAGTTTGATCCTTCCAACTTGGCCCAGAAACGGAGTTCAGATTCCAATTGGTCAGAAACAGACACACCTGAAACCTGGCTTTAACTGATGTAATATAGCTGGGGGCCACATCAGCAGCACTTGGCAACTGATAGAGCCTTTGGCAGGTCATGAGAGTCTCCTTTGAGCAATTCAGAACAGAAATGAAGTGTTTAACATCTTGGAATTTGGAGAGAGATAATAAATTAAACGTCAGTATGGTGGAGTAAGTAAAGGAACCTTACTAGGGCAAGTAGGTACTGATTATAACCAGCGACGTGGGGAGAAAACAAATTGCATCTGGCATCATGAAGAGAAATGATTATATGTGTGAAGGTTAAAGAAAAATCTGTTTGATGTGGGGACTTGCACTGGAACCTGAAGGGAGGCTACTACCTGGCTAGGAAAGAGAGAAGAACATTACGAACTTAGAGTGGAGAATGAATGATCCCAGCTGAAGAAGAGAGTTAATGTTGGAAATAATGAGAAAGCGGCCACGCAAGTGGGACTAGACTGAGGAGGTTGGCTTTTTATCTTCTGGTTATGATGTGAAAAATTTTATCTTGCAGGCCAACTTCATTTGATAGGGAACATCTGCTTGGAACGCTAGGTCAAGGATTCTAAGGCAGTGTTTGGGCTTTGGAGAGAGGAGCCATGCTCAGGTGGCAGTGTCTGCCCTGGGAGCTGGATGTGATGCACGAGCTTCAGGTCTGCTGGCTTAGTCCTGTAAGAAGGAGCGCCCTGAGAAGTTTGAAAGCAAAACTAACTCAATTAAACCAAGAGACAGTGTTGATATCAACATGCCTATTACAAGAGAAAATCTGCCCCTAAAATCTAAAATTTCAAACTTAGTGTTGAAAAAAGGATGCAATACTGATTATTATCTTGGATTTAATTTATCGATTCATTCAACAAGTACTTTGTGTGCCTACCAGCAGCTTGGCACCGGGAATAAATGATAGGCAGGATGAATGTTTCTCAGCTCCAGGAGTTCACAGTCTAGTAAGGGAGATAGACAAGTGAACCAAGCTAACCAAAGAGAGGTAAACTGAGGATACTGTGCAGTAGGTTGAAAATGGCCACCAAAAGATACCCACAACCCAATCCCTGGAACCTGTGAATGTTCATTTATATGACCAAAAAAAAGGGGGAGGGGTCTCTGCAGATATAATTAATTTAAGGATCTTGAGATGGGGAAATTATTATGGATTATCTGGGTGGGCCCTAAATGCAATCACACATATCCTTACAAAGGCAGGAAGAAGGAGATTTAACACACAGAGAAGAGGAGAAGACAATGTGGCCACAGGGACAGAGACTGGAGTGATGCAGCCACAAGCCATAAGCCACGGGATGACGGCAGCCAGCAGAAGCTGGCAGGGGAAGAGGCAAGGAAGGGAGTCTCCCTTTCTGAGGCAGCATGGCCCTGCCAACACTTTGATTTTGGCTCAGTGATACTGAACTTTGGACTTTCGGCCTCTAGAGCTATGAGACAATAAATTTCTGTTGTTTTAATCACAAAATTCATGATAATTTGTCAGGAGAGCCATAACAAACTAATACAGATACCCTGGGTGCTCATGAGAGAGTGGCTCATCCAGGGTTTCTGGGTCAAGTTTGGGAGCTAATTCTGGCTGATTTAGGAAAAGAAAAAGATTCCTTGAAAGGCTTTGGGGGCTTTTACAGGGGACTTACAAGGTTTAGAAAAGCTGGAGGAAGAAGCTCACTAAATGGGGAGCACATTAAAAGGCTTCAAACACCACGTGGGAGGAACAATCCTTCCAAGAGACAACTACCCCTGCCCCTGGAAACAGGAAATGATTTCTAGCCATCTCTTTTGTCTCTGAGTCAGTCACTCACAATCCAAAATTCCAGAAAACAGGATCTGATTGGATGAGACTTGGACTGCCAGGGGGTGGGAGAGAAATCTGTCCCCATTCAGCTTCCTCCATGAGAAGAGAAAGGGATCCTACAAATACTACACATTTGGGGAACTCTTCCCCAAATTCCGTAGGGGTTTTGGATATTAACAGCCATTCCTGGTTGTTATTAACAATAACATTATGTGTTATGCGTATATGTTATTATATGTATATGTTATTATAACTTAATAACATATAATGTAATAATATATAACAATAATATTAACAACAAATATTCATACCAGGAGACACCTAATTCACTCTTGGGAGGCCTTCGGGAAAAAGTGATATTTAAGCTGAAACCTAAGGAACCTAAGAAGTTAGTCATGTGTGTTGGTAGAGTTAAATTATTCCTCTCCCCCACACCACACACACAGCTCAGATATGTTGATATCTCAGCTAACACACATCCTAAGCACTAAACAACTCATCAGCACCCTCTGCAATTCTTACTTGTATTTCCTGATTACAAAGGGATTCGGAAAGGACGAAGGAAAATATGGGGCTCAAACCAAATGATACCACGTCTGAACCTTCCGGACCTCATTATACCTGTGTCCTCAGGATGTTAGCTTGGAATCCCCCATATACCATGGCACTGAGAGCAAACAACACCATTGCCGCTACAATGAAGTGTATATTACATTGCTTAGCAACCCCTCACTGTTTGTGTGACGAACTTTTACCTGGACACATATGAATAAAAGTTTGGCTCTCTGGAGAATGTAACTGAGTCACAATTCTACTTTTATGAGATCAGGAAAGAATAAAAACATTATTTGCCTACGTAGGTGCCCACAGTGCCTCAAACGAAGCACAGCTCTAAGACCTTCAGGTAAGATGACTCAGAAGACCGCAGGAAGGATAATGAGAATGAATGTGGATGACAAGTTTTAAGAACAGGCTAGAAATAAATATGATTAACATTATCCTTCCAAGGAGGCAGAACAAATCCAGTAGGGGGTTTCTGTCAGCCAGAGCACCAGTGATCTGGGCACCATGGTGGAGTTGGTCAGTACAGTCAGTAAAATTTATGTCAGACACAATGTCCTGTCATTGTTCTTAAATTGGGCCTTTATACCTAGAAGTTTCCTGGGAAGACCTATGGGTAAAATTAAAAGTGAATTTACTGGACATTTAGCTAAGGCATGTCCAAGTATTTACATACATGCTATATTGCTTTTGCTATAGATGAGCCTCCAAGCAAGCAATTCCCATTTAGAGCACTCCCTTCACACCACAGGCTGCTCGTCGGCTTCTTGGTCGGTGTCAGCCTTGCCCTGACACCTTGTTCCATCATCAAAAGAAGCAAAATCAAAGAAAGGGGTCAAATGACCATCGTACCACTTGGTTGTTGTGCACCATGAGCAGCTCTCCAGATCCCAGTTCCTTAGTTGTAAACTGGGCAAAATAATAGCAATTCATAGGGTTTTTCTGGCAACTTAATAAGATAATATAAATAAAGCACTCATCACTGCCTGAAACACTCCATAAATGGTAACTATATCGGATTGGAATCCTAGCTATTCCACTTATCGGCTGTTGACCTTATGCAAACTCCTTCATGTATATAAGCTTGCATTTTCTCCTCTGTAAAATGGTGATAGCAATGTCCACCTTACAGAATTCCTGAGAGTATGAAAGGAGATAACATATATAAAAGAGCTGGCACAGAATAGTCAACTAATATTCCTTAATCTGTGGTAATAACTTTTCTGTTTCTACTCATTGTTCCCTTTCATGTGGATTTAGCTAACGCTTACATGGTTGGGGTTATCTGGCTCTTTCTTCCAAAAAAGATGAAGTTCTCTAAGTTACTAAGACTTTTATAAGCAACTTAAAGAGAAAGACCATTTCCTCTATAGCTTGGTGTCCCCGATGCCTGACACAAGGTAGATACACAATAAAATTAAAATTAAATTTAAAAAGAATTTTTCCTCTGTCCCTGACTTCTTGCCTTACACCACCTGCCAACAGAAGGAACCTCCTATTCCACCTCACTGTTTCTTGAGATTTTATTTATTGGTTTTATGAGATCAGGGGTAGGCTCAGAAAGCACAATATTGATAACATTAAATGCTGAAAATTATAGATCAGTTCTTCTCCCATGATCAAGATTAAGAAAAAAAATTTTTAGGGGCGCCTGGGTGGCACAGCGGTTAAAGCGTCTGCCTTCGGCTCAGGGCGTGATCCCGGCGTTCCGGGTTCGAGCCCCACGTCAGGCTCCTCCTCTATGAGCCTGCTTCTTCCTCTCCCACTCCCCCTGCTTGTGTTCCCTCTCTCGCTGGCTGTCTCTATCTCTGTCGAATAAATAAAAATAAAAAATCTTTAAAAAAAAAAAAATTTTTAAACCTCTTTCATTAAACTAGTTAACTATTTAAACCATTATGTGAAGCTCGTGGGATTGGTGGGGGAGGGGATTCATGTATCCCTAAAATATACAAGTTGATCCATTGGAGTATGGAAAAAATATATAAGAACTTCAATTCAATTAGTACAGTAGTAAATGTATATAGTGCATAAATAAATAAATTCCATATAGTGGGGGTGCATACTCAAAAATTGTGATGGATTTATAACTTACATAATCAAAAATCTTCAGAGATCATTGACTTAAATTGTGTATTTAATGTCACAATTTGCCATTAATCTTATATCCAAAACTTATCATGACATTTTAACTTCATTACTTTGGATGTGTAATTAGAGTTACCCACATGAAAACTACATACACAGCTTTAAAAGTTCCACTATCTTTATTACACTTATGGTGGGGGAAGAGAAAGAAAGGGAAGGGAGAGGAGGGGAAGACAGGGGAAGACAGGGGAAGACAGGAGGGGAGGGAAGGGGAGAGAAGGGAAGGGACCAGAACAGAGAGGAAGGGAAGGGACCAGGGGATTAATAAATTTTATCTCAAGAGAATAACTTAAGCACTTCATGCATCCTGCTAGCATTTCTACAACTATCACCCAAGTGTTAGCCATTGAAGAACAATACACAAACAGAACCCAAGTTTTGTCAGCCAGGGTAGAACAATACACAAATACTTGGTCCGAAGTGAGTCACCAGAGACCAGTTTTCTCCCACAGTAACACAAAGCTCAACTGGTCCTGGCTAGATGTCTGATTTGCCACACTCTGCCTGTTGGCCTCTCCTGGACTCTAACCTGCCCATGGTCCTTGGCTCTTGGCTCCTGAAGTTGTCTGTAATGATCTACCTGTTACTCTCTGATGTCCATTAAAGCGGTGTTAAATCATGGCTGCCCCAACACTGCCCCAGGCTTATGCTGGGCAGGAGGCCGTTAATTCAAATTGCCTAAACAGAGCAGTTACATGAAAGTCTCTTCTTAAAGGAATGGTTTTTTTGTTCAATATTTAAATATTTTTAAAACTTCCTCCATTTCATTATTGAAACTTCTCATTCTCCTGTCTAGGCATACAGGCACAAATATCAGTGCAGGATCTACTGTCTACAGATACTGCCTAGAGTGTTGTAGTCACCCCCACTTCCGTGGGCAGTTCTTGCCCCAACATTCAGGGCTACCGAAGGCCTATTAAGTTGGTTTCTAGGCATACTCATCATCTGGGAAGTATTCCCTTTCTGTTAGTTGAATAACCATTTATTAATAAAACAGGACACTAATGAGTCAGCCCCCGTCTTAATTGTTTGGGCAAGTCATGACTGACTAAGTCACTTCTCAGACTTGTGACCCAAGGATTCAGTGCCAACATGGAATAATTGCTTTCTCTATTTTGTCACTTCAGGGCCAAAGGCTTAGCCAGCTGGAATATAAAATTAACTAGTAACAGAGACAAAATATAACATCATTTTTCAATACAAATAAAGTTTTTCATTTAAATGAAATTTCAAATCTTATGTTATTGTTCAAATGCGCTTGACTCTTCAACACTTCATTGAGGTTCTTCTTAAGGACCTCCATATGTCCCCCTACCCAAACTCTTACACTTGAATTCTCACTCTTCTAGAACGTTTCACCTTTCCTCTGACACCTTGAATCCTGAGCTAACTGATCCACTTGTCCAAACCTACCCAATCGCCAAGGTCTAACTCACATCACACATCCTCCTGACGCTTTCACTGATGTTTGCAGCCCACATTGATCTGCATATTTCTAAGAGCCTCATGCACAGCCTGTCATTTATGCCACTCTGTGCTGTTCTCCAATGATACAGGGAAATCTTGGATGAACTGAATAATTATAAGCACATTTGCTTTCATCACACTATAAACCTCAACATTCAGTATCATACTGTTTATGAAGCTACATTCAACCAGCACATTTAAAACTTTGACCTTGAGGTTGCCTGTTT
Organism: Ursus americanus; assembly: GCF_024610735.1. NCBI lineage: Eukaryota > Metazoa > Chordata > Mammalia > Carnivora > Ursidae > Ursus > Ursus americanus. The sequence continues at coordinate 40,570,580 of NC_142135.1, read as the reverse complement.
CTGTGATAATCAGAAGAGCTCTGCTCCCATGCAAAGAGCCTTGGTATGAAGGAAAGACATTTTCCTAGAAACAAAGCATGCCAGATTATTGGGTTATTAACCTAAACCTCCCCATTTATCTATTTTATTTTTAAGTTTTTATTTTAATTCCAGTTAGTTAACATAACATACACTGTTATATTACTTTCAGGTGTACAATATGATGATTCAACACTTCATACATCACCCTGTGCTCATCGCAAGTGCCTTCTGTAAATCCCCATCACCTATTTCACCCATCCCCTCACACACCTCCCCTCTAGTAATCATCAGTTTTTTGTCTATAGTTAAGAGTCTGTTTCTTGCTTTGTCTCTCTGTCTCTTATTTTTCCCCTTTGCTTGTATTTTTAAAATTTATGAAATTCCACATGAGTGAAACATATATTTGTCTTTCTTTGGCTTATTTCACTTAGCATTATCTCTAGCTCCATCCATGTCATTGCAAATGGCAAAATTTCATTCTTTTTGACACTTAGTAATATTCCATTATATAGATCTAAATTATAGATTCATATATTTTAGATCTATATATCTCACACCTTCTATATATATAATTATATATATATATATATATATATATATATATATATATATATATATATATATATATCCCACTCATCAGTGGACACTTGGGCTGCTTCCACATCTTGGCTATTGTAAATAATGCTGCTATAAACATAGGGTGCATGTATTTCTTTGAATTAGTGTTCTTGTATTCTTTGGTAGTGTGATTGCTGGATTTATAAGGTAGTTCTATTTTTCACTTTTTGAGGAAACTCCATACTGTTTTCCACAGTGGCAGCATTAGTTTGCATCCCCACCAACAGTACATGAGGATTCCTTTTTTTCCACATCCTCACCAACACCATTTGTTTCTTGTACTGTGTTTCTAGCCATTCTGACAGGTGTGAGGTGATACCTCATTGTAGTTTTTATTTTCATTTCTCTAATAATAAGTGATGAGCATCTTTTCATGTGTCTATTGGCCATTTGTATATCTCCTTTGGGGAAATGTCTGTTCATGTCTTCTGCCCATTTTTTCATTGGATCATTTGTTTTTTGGGTGTTGAGTTGTATCAGTTCTTTATATATTTTGGATACTAACCCTTTAGTGGATATGTCATTTGGAAATATCTTATCCCATTCCATAGTTTGCCTTTTAGTCTTATTGTTTCCTTTGCTGTGCAGAAGCTTTTTATTTTGATGTAGTCCCAATAGTTTTTGTTTTTGTTTCCCTTGCCTCAGGGGACCTATCTAGAAAAAGTTTCTATGGCCAATGTCAGAGAAATTACTGCCTGTGTTCTCTTCTAGGATTTTTGTGCTTTCAGGTCCCACATTTATGTCTTTAATCCATTTTTAATTTTTTTGTGTATGGTGTAAGAAAATGGTCCAGTTTCATCTTCTGCATGTTGCTGTCCAGTTTTCCCAACACCATTTGTTAAAGAGACTATCTTTTTCCCATTGGATGTTCCTTCCTGCTTTGTTGAAGACTAATTGACCATATATTTGTGGGTTTATTTCAGGATATTTTATTCTGTTGCTCTGATCTATGTGTCTATTTTTGTGCCAGTACCATACTGTTTTGATTACTGCAGCTTTGTAATATAACTTGAAGTCTGGAATCGTGATGCCTCTAGCTTTGCTTTTCTTTTTCAAGATTGCTTTGGCTATTTGGGATCTTCTGTGGTTCCATACAAATTTTAGGGTTGTTTGTTCTAGTTTTAAAAACTGGTGAAAAATGCTGTCAGTATTTTGATAGGGATTGCACTAAATGTGTAGATTGCCTTGATAGCACAGGCATTTTAACAATATTTGTCTTCCTAATCCATGAGCATGGGCTGTCTTTCCATTTCTTTGTGTTATCTTCAATTTCTTTCATCAGTGTTTTATAATTTTCAGAGTACAGGTCTTTCACCTCTTTGCTTAGACTTATTCCTACGTATCTTATTATTTTGGGTGCAATTGTAAATGGGATTGTTTTCTTAATTTCTCTTTCTGCTGCTTCATTATTGGTGTATAGAAATGCAACAGATTTCTGTACATTGATTTTTTTATCCTGCAACTTTACTGAATTTGCTAAACCTCCCTATATATTAATAATGACTACAGTTTATTGAAATTTTTAGTTTAAAAAAAAGTATGAAGGGTAATGTTATAATACCTGTCATGTTTATTTCAGATTGAGTTTTAGAGAAATACAACTGGAAATTCTTTCTTTCCAGTCCCATGACTCTCCCTTCTGGGCCACTGGCAACTAATATTATAAATTTTTGTGAATCCTGACTACATTATGTTCATTACACATTCACTCGCACACCCTCACACACTGTAGTGCTCTGTTACATTAGCTGCCTCCAGTGAGCCACACCTCCTGGAATTCACACCATTCAGTAGACACTCTCCCTATAGCCTGAGCTGGTCTGTGAGTGATGGGATTGACACTGGGCCAGTTCCATGCCTAGGCTTTAAGAATTCTTGGCTGCTTCTACTTTTGCACTCTTGGGAGCCCTGACCTGCTATGTAAGAAACACAGTCTGTGTGAAAGACCATATGTAGAGTCCACATGTAAAGGCCAAATGGGAGTGAGAAGTCCCAAAACTACATGGAGAAAGGAAAAATCCAGCTCTCCCAGGTGCCACTGACGCCAGCTCCAGATGATCTGCCAGCCACCAAGTGACTAGGAAAACCAGCAGAACTCCCAGCTGACTTGAGCCCAGATTGCAGAATTTTAGGCCAAACATAATTTTTGTTAATGTAAGCCATAAGTTTTAGGGTGATCTGTTATGAAGCAATAGATAATCAAAACATATATATTCATAAACAATATATGGTAATATTTTATGTGAGTTTTTAAATTTAACATGAGTGTCATCAGTGTACATAACGTTGTATAATTTGTTTTTTCTTAGTCAATATTATGCTTTTAGGTGTATTATTATTAAAACCATAGATCTAGTTCATTCATTTTAATTCCTGTATATTCCATTGTATAAGTAATAAAACTTGTTTTAAAAATTGGGTTGTTTCCAATTTTTCTCCATTGCAAACAGAGAAGCAATAGGCATTCTCATGAAGGCCTCCTGTGCTTAAGTGAGAGAATTTCTCTAATTTAAATACCTTAATGTTTAATAAAATAAATAAATGAATGAATGAATAAATAAATAAATACCTTAATGTTATTAAAGATTTTCCATGTACCAATATTATTGCCATTTTATCAATAAGGAACCTGAGGCTCAGAGAATTTAAGTGACTGGCTTAAGGCCACACAGCAAATAAGTCATAGATCTAGGACTTAAATAGGTTTATCTGACTCCAGAGCCCACATCTTCAGCCTCTATACTGTTCTGTATACAAGTATCCTATGGACCTATGTCTGCTGATTTTATTTGTCCACCAGAATTATAAATTCTTTGAGGGTTTATAATTATAATTTATAATAATAGCTTATTGTTACAACTTAATAGCTTAATAACCACTTATTATGTAACCACTTACTATATGCCAGATGTTGCACACATTTAAAATATTATTTAATTTCATTTAATCCTCATACAACCTAATGATTCCCATTTTATAAACAAGGAAACTAGAGCACAGTGAATTTCAATAGCCTACCCAGAGTCATACAGATAGACAATGGCCAAGATAGGAACAAACCCAAGTTTTGCAGGGCTTAAAACTAATCCAAGTTGGATTAGGAAGGCTCTCAAAAAAATAGAATTCAAATGTACAAATACAAAAGTATGTATGAAAGTGAATATTCCGAATAAAATAAAAACCACCACTGATTACTTGACTCTTAGAAAGTCCCTTTCTTCTGAGAGAGACTTAGACAATTCCCCTGGAATATTACATAGAAAATGTGTCCTGGGTGCTACTGGCTTTCCCTCACCATCCAGAACACTCTGCAACTCCCTTCCCTCTGCAACTCCCTTCCCTCACAAGGGCTATGTAAGGGAGGGGCTCTGAGGCTGAAGCAACATTAACTCATGATAAATCTGCCTCCAGGCAGACCTAGGATTTAACCAGGCAGACCTAGGTTGGGTCTGCCCTTCTCCAAAGCCCACCTTAGGCACCATTTTGGATTCATGTAGTTCAAAGGGTCCAGCACTGGTCATCAGTATGTATTAGGGAGCTATGCTCTTGTATGCTGCCCACCTCAGTCATTCTCCCTCATCTTACACAATTAATTTTCTTCTGTTATTACCTGCAATTATCTTACTTGTGTATTTGTGTGTTTATTGTCTGTTTATCCCACTAGAACCTACAGCCCGTAAGATGAGAGACCTTGTCTATATTTGTTCCACACTGTATCCTCAATATCTACAACAGTGCCTAGGCCTCATTCATAGTATCAATGAACATCTATTGAGTAAATGAATAAACAAATGCTAGCTGAATGAAGAAATTGAAACACTTTTGGATTAAGACAGCTCAAAGCTTTGAGAAGTCATACAGAAAAAAATTTATAACAGAGTCTGCAGTATTTGAAACAAGTTCATGTAATCTTCTTAAAAGCAAATTTATATTTTGCACAAATCATGCATTATATTAAGCTCATTTTCTTATGAAAATGTTAAATATTTAAATTCCAGGTACAATCCAGTTCTTTTTTTTTTTTTTAAAGATTTCTTCGTTTATTCAACAGAGATAGAGACAGCCAGCTAGAGAGGGAACACAAGCAGGGGGAGTGGGAGAGGAAGAAGCACGCTCATAGCGGAAGAGCCTGATGTGGGGCTCGATCCCATAACGCCGGGATCACCCCCTGAGCGGAAGGCAGACGCTTAACCGCTTAACCGCTGTGCCACCCAGGCGCCCCACAATCCACAGTTCTTGAGCAAGAGTTATCCTTCCTCTAAAGTAATTATAATAAGGTTGCTATCGAAAATAACAATATTCAAGAATTATCTTTATTAGTATGGTAATCAAAAAGTTCACACCACATATACTGGGAATCAAATCTGAAAGAACTAACAGTAGCAGTTTCTTTTTCCAGTGGAGAAATGCAAATTTTGCCACTTCATGGATGATTTATTTTAACTTGGAAAATTATCAGGAAATTAAAAAAAGGAAAAATGTTTGTTTCTAAACTATGAATCATGTAAGAGAATTGCAACAAGTCCGTGTTTTATACATTTTCATACTGGTCTACTTGAAAGACCAAATCATTTTTTAATCCTCATTTCACATCTAACATGATTAAAATTCAAAATAACAACTTTGTTTTCTTAAATTTCATAATTGTTATTGAGGAAAAAGTACAGACTACATAAAGTTATTGTCTGTGATAAATATTTGAGGTTAACATGTCTTTTGTTTTCTGTTCTTCTATTAAGTATGGCAAAAATATCCTCAAAATAACCATAATTAGTGTTTCATTTGGGAATGGTTCACTTCCCTGTTGCCTTTCCAAACATCCCACAAACCTCCGTTTCTGTTTATTTTGGTTAACAAGATTTCCAAGTCTTCTTCCAGTATTCTAATGAGTTTTAAAAGTACACTTTCAGTATCAATTTATTTACATTACTGCCAAATGTATGGGATTAATGGTATTGGGACAACTGAATAACCATCTAGAGAAAAATAAGTTAGACACCCCACTCCTTACACCAAAAGAAATTCCAGTGAAATCAGAAACTTAAATAGAAAAAGAAAGAAAGAAAGAAAGAAAGAAAGAAAGAAAGAAAGAAAGAAAGAAAGAGAAAACAAAACAAACAAACAAAAAAAACCCCACAAACATACAAGAAAAAAATATAGGAAACTTCTACTTATAATAATAACTTAAATAATACAACTGACTATCCTGCTAAGAACAAGGCAAAATACTTTTAAACACACCCCTACCACAGGACCCAACTATTCCATGCCTACATATTTGCCCAAAAGAAATAAAAGAATATGTCCACACAAAAGACTTTTACATAAATATTCATAGCAGTTTTACTTGTAAGAGCCCCAAACTGGAAATAATCCAATGCCCATTAATAGGTGAATGGATAAACAGACTGTGGTTGTGTGTGTGTGTGTGTGTGTGTGTGTGTGTGTGTGTACTGGAGTAGTGTTCAGTTTTAAAAGGGATTGAACTATTGATAGATATAACAACACAGGCAAATATTAGGATAATTATGCTGAGTGAAAGAATCCAGAAAAAAATAGTAAATATGTCCATTATATAAATTTCTTAAAAATGCAAACTAGTTTACAGTGACAGAAGGTAGATCAGTGGTTGCATGAAGATGGGGAGTTGGGATGAGGCAAAGGGTAGGGAAGAAGGGATTACCAAGGGACACAAGGAAACTTTTGGGAGTGATAAATATGTTTATTATTTTGATTTTGGTAATTGTCCCATGGTTATACAAATATATCAAAACTCATCAAACTGTACGTTTTACATATATGCAGTTTACTGTATATGGATTATACCTCAATAATTACCTCAGCAATATTTACAACAACGACTTCAACAATATACCTCAACAAAGTAAGTCTACTTGAATGGTTTGGAGATTGTAAGGAGGCCATGAAGACTGACACAGCCAAGACCCAGGAAAAGGAACTCCAGAAGGTGAGCCTGGTATTTGGGGTCATTTCTTCCTTTGGGAAGCCCTATAAATGTTTGCCTTAAGAAGAAGAAATACTGAAAGTGAATGGACAAAGTATTCAACTTAAAACGTTAGAAAAAGAACAGAGCAAGCCCAAAGAAACATAAAGAATAAGAAGTAAAATAAGAACAGAAATTAATGAATCAGAAAACAAGAAGTTAATAGCATAACCAACAAAACCAAATGTTGAGGGTTTTTTTTTTAAGACTAATAAAATAGACAAGGGGCATGTGGGTGGCTCAGTCAGTTGGGCGCCCAACTCTTGGTTTCGGCTCAGGTCATGATCTCAGGGTCATGAGACAGAGCCTCACTTCAGGCTCCATGCTCAGTGGGGAGTCTGCTTGAGGATTCTCTCCCCCTCTCCCCCTTCCCCCACCCACATGCTCTCTGTCTCTAAAATAAATAAGCCTTTAAAAAAAAAAGACTGTGGGGACGCCTGGGTGGTGGCTCAGCCATTAAGCATCTGCCTTGGGCTCAGGTCATGATCCCAGGGTCCTGGTGTCGAGCCCCACATCGGGCTCCCTGCTCAGCGGCAAGCCTGCTTCTCCCTCCCCCACTCCCCTTGCTTGTGTTCCCTCTCTCACTATCTCTGTCAAATAAGTAAATAAAATCTTTAAAAAAAAAAATAGACTGTGGCAAGATTTATTAGGAAAAAAGAAAAAAGCAAACATACTAGGAATAAAAAAGGGGATACAACTACAGAGGAAGTAGATATTAAAAAGTGTAAGAAATATAAAACTTTTTGCCAATTATTTGAAAATGAATTATAGAAAAATATTAATTACCAAAAGTGACTTTTCTAAATCTAAATAAACCAATAACCATTAAAGAAAGTGTTTCAATGTTTTAAAAAAATCTATGCTTAACTTAAACACACACACGCACACACACGTGTGCCATAAACACCAAATCTAAGAGTTTCACAGGCAAATTCTAGCAAATACTCAAAGAAGGCAATCTCAATCTTATGTTCCAGAGCATAGAAAAATAAGGCAAATTCTACAGTTCATTTAATGAAGCTAATGTAACCATTATACCAAAACTAACAGAGAATATGACAAAGGAAAATTAAACTAATCTCATTTATGAACATAAATTCAAAAGTCTTTAAAAAAATGTTTCTTAAAAATTGAAGGTTGCAGAAAGGGAGGGGTGGGGGTGGGGTAACAGGGTGATGGGAATTAAGGAGGGCATGTGATGTGATGAGCACAGGGTGTTATACAAAACTAATGAATTGTTGAACACTAAATCAAAAACTAATGAAGTACTATATATTGGCTAATTGAATTTAAATTAAAAAAAAATGTTTCTTAAAATCTGAGTATGTATAGGGGCACCTGGGTGGTTCAGTCAGTTAAGCATCCACTCTTGGTTTTGGCTCAGGTCATGATCTCAGGGTGGTGAGATCAAGCCCTGCATGGGGCTCCATGTTCAGCACAGAATCAGCTTGAGATTCTCTCCCTCTCCCTCTGCCCTTCCCCCAAAAAACTAAATAAAAAATAAAATCTTTCAAATCTGAATACATAAAAAATTCCTCTTCACTAAACTGTGTTTATTCTAGAGACACAAACATGGTATAATAATAGAAAATTTATTTACGTAATTAACCTCATTAACAAAGCAAAGAAAGATATGTGATACTTTCAATAGTTGAAGAAAATGCATTTGCTATAACTGAAAATACATTCATCATTTTTTAATTGTATTAATAAGAATAGAAAAGAATGTCCTTAATCTGAGAGTGGGAATTAACCAAATACCTACAGCAAATATCTTATTCAATGATAAATATTAGACCCATTCTCTTTAAAGTAGAAAAAGTAAAGGATGCCCACTATGACTGACTCTATCCAACACTGTACTGGAAGACCCTGCTAACAGTGAAAACAAGAAAAAAATGATATGAGTTACAAATGAATAGCGAAATTGTCATCATTCATGGATGATTTAACGAAATAGATAACCCCAGAGAATTGTAAACTATTAGAATTCAACAAGTTATTGGGATACAAGATCAATAGGCACAGATCAACTACTTTTCTGCGCAATAAACAAGTAGCAAACAGTAATTTCTAACATCATGTCTTTCACAAACAGTAAATACTACCTGGTGCCAAGGGCTAAACCTACAATTTATGTGCAATATTTTTATGGAAGAAAAGTCACAAAACATTATTGAAGGAGTAAATAAATGGAGAAGTATGTGATGTTTATAGATGGGAAGCCCCAATATCACCGAGAGAAAAAGTCTCCCAAAATGAATCCAGAAAAGTTGGTGCAAAGGCAAAATACCAAGAATGTTCTTTGTTGCAACTTCACAAGCTAATTCTCAAATTTATATGTAAATGCAAAAAGCCAAAAAATAGCCAAAGCATTTTGAAGAAGAATACATTTGGACATTAAGCTATAGTGATTAATAATAGCATGGACTGGTGCAGGGATAGCCAAGTATATCAATGAGAGGTAACAGAGAGCCTAGAAACAGAAATATAAAAACTTGCTGTTTGTCAAAGATAACACTAAAAAATCATGGGAAGAGAATCAACTAGTCAGTAAATGGTGCTGGAATAAATGGTGATCCATAAAGGAAAAAAGAAAAATCAGATCCCTATTAAACAACATGTATGAAAATAAATTTCAGGTAGATTAAATTCTTAAATGTAAAAAAGAAAACACTAAAATATAGAAAAATGTATTTAGGACTTTAGGGTAGGAAAGAATTTTTTAACCAAAATACAAGAAGCAAAACCGTAAAGAAAGTCTAAATCTAAAAACCTCTGTACATCAAAAGATACTAGTAACAAAGTGAAAATACAAGTCACTCGAAAGAAGATATTTGCCATTACAGAAGATTAGTATTCAGGATATGTAAAGAATTCAGACCAAAACAATTTTTAAAAGGAGGAAGTCCAATTTTAAGTTTAAAATTTAAGTGGATTTAAAGTTTAAAGTGGATAATTCTCTGAGGAAAAAGTCTGAATAGTCAATAAAAATATGATAACATACTCAGTTCCACTTGTAGTTAAAGGAATGTGAAATTAAATAATAAGAACAATTTCACTCCATATGGATTGACAAAAACCACTCTGGAGAGTAATTTTCCCATAAAGATGGACATATCTTATGGCTGAGTGATTCCATTTTGAGAGAAAGTCTTGTTAATGTGTACAAAGAGACATGGACAAAAATAAATTTGGGAACATTGCTTCTAATAGGAAAAAAAAAAAAAAAAGGAAACAACCTAAATGTTCACCAGTAGGAGAAATAATGAATTGTGGTATATTCACACAATTGAATACTACTCAGCAATTAGTGCTACTTGTGTCAGCATGCATAACTTTTTTTTAATATGTAGAGTAGAAAAATTAGGTTGATATAAAGTTATATAAAGTTTTACAGCCTGTAAAACAACACTATAAAAACTTTATGGACAAATATATGTATGGCCAAAATGTAAAAATATGTATGGGGATGGTCAGCACCAAATTCAGGATATTAATTCTTCCAGGGAAGAGGAAGGAGGTCAGAAGAAGGTTTACGATATTTGTTAGGTTTTATTTCTTAATGAAAAAAGATTTAAGCAAACACAGCAAGATGTTATGACTGTGCAGAGTTGTATGAGAGGTACAGACATAGCTATTACAATGTTGTACTATATACTTTCTTGTATGTTTTAAAGTATTTCACAATTTTAAAAAGAAAAAATTGTATACACAGATGCTGAATATTAGTCCAGTGACAGAAACAGTGTTACATTTAAATCCCATTCTTTGTATTCATGGGAGAGGTCTCTCTAGTCCTAGAACTATCAAAGGTCTTACACAGGTATCGTTCATCAGCTCTGCGAGCTTGGAAACGAAATAAAAAGGCTCTGTTGACCGAGATTTTTACTCATGGCCACGGGGCATGGCAGTGCTTCTCAAAATGGGGTTGATGGCACAGAACTCTAAAATTTCCGACCTGAATCAGTGGTGAAGGAACACAATGTGGCAATGCTACAAGAAGGAGAAAATTGGATTCTGTTCTGGGTCCAATGGAATTCATTCCAAGGGAGACACCAAAATCCTCTCTGAGACGGAATGAAGCTGAGCCAATCTGATTATCAGAGCACCGAGAGTTCTCAGTAGAGACAAGTGAAGCTGAGTCCCAGAAGAAGAGCTCATCTCCAGCAGAGCACCACCACCCCCCAAATTTGAATTTGGTATTTATCTAGAAATATCTTGCCAGAGCTTGTTTATGTTTCCAGGTGTCCATGGATTTTATCCATGTTATAAAGTACAGTCCAAACATCAATTAAAATTGCATTTTTTTTTTTTATTTACTGGAGGGAAAAGATACTGACACTGACCTGGACAGAAACTCCTAGAACACAAAATGACCCCATCAGCACTTTAAGCCAAGTAGAAATTCTAAGCTTTTGTCTGGCATTTTATGGGTATGTCCAGCTAGCAGGCTTACTAACAGTCAAAGAGACAACAAAATTACAGCATCTTAGGGTATGGAGAATCTTACTGTCCTATCCAGAGGAAATGAGTAAATGTTCATCCTAGATGTTAGGTATCGCAGAACCACTGACGCTGTTTCACTCAAGATTTGAGAAAGACTTAGGCTAGACAACACTAGGTAGAAAAATTACACTATATGTCAGCTCAAAAGAATGAAACATCACAACATGGTTTCAACTACTAAGATTTGGGGATGAAGATCAATGTGGGCTATTTTCAGAAAATCTGTATTTAAATAGCTGTAAATTGGGATTATAATTTATAACATGTGCTGGGGCTGAGCTGTTAGAAGATGTTCAAAGACTGAAGCAGAAAGAAGAAAAGAAAAGGGGTCAGGGACAAGAGTGGGAGCAGGGAGAAGAAACTCCCCCAGCCAAGAAGAGATAACTAAGCTTAGTATTAAAAAATTAAGATTTAGTGTAGAAAACAGAATCCAAGAAAATATGCAACTGTATAGTGGTTTTCTGGGATGATAAGATATTCTTTTCAAATTTTTCTTAAAACATTTGTATTACTATTAAAATGGACTAAAGAGAGAATGAGTAACCAAAGAACAATGTCAATATCTCTGTAAAGCTTTATAAGCTGAAACTAAAATTCATGGAAAAGAGCAAAACATCAAGAACAAGTCAGTACAAATTTTAAGCCTAACAGGTGAAGCTTTCCATTCATATGTCAAGACTTATTACAAACTTATGCTAATTAAGAGAATGTGATATTTCTTTAGGGTTAGGTTAACAAACTAATATAAAAGAATACAAAGTGCAGAACTTATGCATGCAACTGTGGAAACTTGAACTGTGTGTAACATTACATTCCAGTTGGAAGGGATGAATTTGTTCATAATTATTGGGACAATTAATTATGCAAGCAGAAAAAATACATATGGATTCCCATTTCACATCACTTGGAAAAATAAATTCCAGATGAATTAAAGACTTAGTGAAACATAAAACTTAAAACTTTTAGAAGAAATTGCAAAACCTCTTTATGACTTCAGGGCAAGAAAGAATTTCTTCAATAAATGAGCAAGTAAGCAAACAAAAAGAAATCACATACTCAAAAGGAAAATACACATTTGGCCATATTAAAATTTAAGAATTCTATATATAAAGAAGTACAAATTGCTGGAAGAAGATATATTTGTAACTCATACAACTGACAAAGGATCACTAACCATCTAAAATATTAAATATTATTAAATAAAATATTAAATAATTAAATCAATATTAAATCAATATAAATAAAATAATTAAAATTAATTATTAATTAAAATATTATTTATTAAAATAATTAAATCAATATTAATCAATAATAAATCAATAAATATTTAAAGTCTTATATATCAGTAACAGAAAGAAAAACAAGGAAATGGACAACATGAATGAACAGGCAATTATAGAAGAGGAAACCCAAACACCCTACTTAACACATGAAAATATACCTATCCTGATTGGTAATTAGAAAAATTCAAAAATAAAAAAAGATTTCAGTTAAAACTGATTACATTAGAAACTTCAAAGTCTATGTTATTAACTGAATGTTTGTATCCCCCCAAATTCCTATGTTGAAATCCTAACCCTTGGGGCGCCTGGTGGCACAGCGGTTAAGCGGCTGACTTCAGCTCAGGGCGTGATCCCAGCATTGTGGGATCGAGCCCCACATCAGGCTCTTCCACTATGAGTCTGCTTCTTCCTCTCCCACTCCCCCTGCTTGTGTTCCCTCTCTCACTGGCTGTCTCTATCTCTGTCGAATAAATAAATAAAATCTTAAAAAAAAAAAAGAAAAAAAGAAAAAAAAGAAATCCTAACCCCCATGTTAGGAGGTAGAGGATTAGTAAAAATCCCCTCGTAAATGGGATTAGTGCCCTTATCAAAGAGACGCCAGAGAGTTCTCTGCTCTCCACCCTGTGAGGATACAATAAGAAGTCATAGTCCACAAACCCAAAGACCACCTTCACCAGAAACTGACCATGCTTGCACCCTGATCTCAGACACCCAGCCTCCAGGACAGTGAGAAATAAATTTGTTGTTTCGGAGCCACCCAATCTATGGTACCTTGCTCTGGCAGCCTGAACTGACTAAGACAGTCTCTTAGCACATGTGTTGGCAGGGATGTGGGACAAGAAAGTTCTCAGAACTTCCTGGGGTATACCTACTCTACAGAGCAATTTGGCAATACCTAATAAAGATAAAGATGCACAGCCAATCCACTTCCAACATGTACTAGCATTTTCACTGCAGCAATGCATGTAATTGCAGAAGAATTGGCAACAATCTAAAAGTTCACGAATAGAACAGATAAACAAATTGTGTTTTATTAACCCAATATTAAAATGAAAGAACTAGACATACATATCTCAGCATGGGTAAATCCCTAGAACCTAAGGCTGAGTGAAAAAAGACAATTTGTAAGCACATATATGCATATATAGTCACACACATATACACATTTACTGATATTCGTATATACACATTCTCCATGAAATTAAGAAAACAAGAGCAAACACACCTGAAACTAATGTAACATTGTGTGTCAACTATACTTCAATAAAAAATAATAACAGCAAACATTTCTATATAGTGTTTATATCACATAAATATAAAGCAAAAGCACATGAACATTTATTTTTAAAAAAACTTTGAATTTTGACTCAAAAGAGAAAAGAGGAAGAATAGGATTGGGGATAAATACAAAGCAGCCTTCAACTCTCTATATATTGTTTTATTTCTTTAAAAAAAAATCTGTAACAAATATGGCAAAATGCTAAAATTGGAAAGGGATGGGTGATAGATACAAGTTAGCCAACAAACATTCATACTAGAATGTGCCAGGCAGTGTTGAGAGCTGAAGTACAACAGTGAATAGGACATCTAGTCTCCTCCCACACAAAGCTTACATTCTACCAGGGGAGAAAGATCATATACAATGTAAAACAAATAGGCTGGAGAGTTAAGTGCTATAAAGAAAAACAAAGCAAAATAAAGAGTTATGGGGAGGGAGGGGGACATGCTACTTAAATAGCAAGGTTAGAAAGGCCTCTCCATGGGGCACCTGGGTGGCTCAGTTGTTAAGCGTCTGCCTTCGGCTCCGGGCGTGATCCCAGCGTTCTGGGATCAAGCCCCACATCAGTCTCCTCTGCTGGAAGCCTCCTTTTTCCTGTCCCACTCCCCCTGCTTGTGTTCCCTCTCTCACTGGCCATCTCTATCTCTGTCAAATAAATAAATAAAATCTTTAAAAAAAAAAAAAAAGGAAGGCCTCCCCAAGCAGTGAGGACTGAGGAGAGATAACGAACTGCTAAGGAAGCCATCAATGTTTAGTGTTTTCTTCCACATAAAGAAAACAACACATTTCTTAGGAACATAAAAGAAGACATGAATATCTAGAGAGACAGCCCATAAACCTGAACAAAAACTGTAAAGATATTTTTCCCCAAAATAATTTGGCACAATAATTTTAGCTCATCCAAAAAAATAATTGATATAGAATAACCAATAAAATATTGAGAAAGAAGAGTACTATAGGGAAATTTGATCTTCTAAATACCAATACACTCTGTAAATACATAGTAATTAAAAAGAAAACAGAAGAAGTCCAGAAACAAACCTACAGGATATGGGTGACATAGCACATCAACAGAGAAAGAACGGATTATTTAAGTGTCATTACAACTGGCCAACTATTTTCTAAAACTTAGATTCCACATTCATTCCTCACACCAAGATTACATATGGCAGAACTTGCAGAAATGAAAATAAGCATCTCTGAATCTAGGTGTTCAACAAAAAGCCTAGATGATCATAAGTTTTCAAACAATGTATGTAAAATGAATGAATAAATGAATAAGACACAGAGCATCTTACTGAAGAAATGAAAGGAGTTCTCTTGTATAATATTATTTGCCTTATTCATTCATTTCTTCATTTCATTCACATGTGTTGAGCACTTGCCTGATGCCATCAACATTTCAGGATATAGAAATGATTGAAGGCTCAACAGGAAACTCGAGGTTGATCACATTTTCCTGTCAAATGGCTCCATCCAGATCCAGTTCATGCAGATCCTTTTTGCCTACAAGGTACTCACATCCTCTAAGCCTCAGTGTTTGTCTCTCCCATCAGAGGAGCCTAGATGTGGTCTGCTGACTCAGTACTAATAAAAAGGTGGCTCTTCTAGGTCTTCTTCCTCAGCGGCACTAGAACCAGAAACCAGGCTCAGAGACAGGGAAGCTCACAGGGCAACACCTAGAGAGGAAGCAACTCCCAGGTCAAAGCTTCACGGTCTGACCATGTAAACCTTCTACACCTGGGCATCCGGGAACATTGAAGGCAGACAGCTCCTGCCACTGACCTGAGGCTGGCCTTCGTTAAGGCTTAAAGCTTAGAAACTGCAAAATTTTCAATTTGTCTTTATGAGCACTTCCTTAGGCATAAATAGAAAAACCAAAACATTCATTTATCTTCTAGTACTTATGGAACAAACATTAATGTTCATGTTTTCAAAGCCATCTGAAAGTCAAAGAATCCCTAAATAATGTTTATGGAGAAAAACTGAAAAATCATTCTTGAAGGTCTCTCAACACATTTTCAATAAAACAACAAATCTTTCATCCCGTGTGAAAGTGAGTTTATGAAACCTATCTTCATCTTACAACAAAATCATAAGTTAATAACTAAGGTGGTGTTACTGATTTCAATGGTCTATTCCATCAGTTTTTAAAAGGCTTGACCGCTTCTCATTTAATTAATAATTGAATACCCACCCCTTTTTACTTCTTCTACCCACCCCCTTCTAACCCATGGGGAGGGAGGGAAATGAATGTAAAACTCTGGTAATATAAAATGTTCTGGAAAATAATCCTGTCAGTCATATTGATAGCTAGAATGATTTGCCAATTTTTAGAGCTATCATAACAGCAGCCTGTGATTTGAAATCTTAGGAAAACAGGAAGCTCTGTGCTTTAAGACGTGCCTGGAATTCCGAACGTAGGAAAGGACAATTGCTGTGATCTGTTGCTGCCACCAGCAGGTCATGCTCACAGAATGACACCTTCCCCTTTGTTTCATTTCCAACTCATCTATAGATATTTCCTGACCACCAAATGCTTTAAGAAAGACAAATGATTAGATAAAATAACAAATCTTGTCATGGATATCCTCAGTAACGATACTTTTTAAAAATCTATGACACATAGCCTTTTTTTTCTTTTAGAAATAGGTCTAATCTTTTCCCTTGTCTTCAATTCCTATTTGCATTTTTCTAGATAAAACCCCAAATTCTTGCTTTTTGAGATCATTTTTCTGCTAAATTATCTTAATCTGAGAATAAGTGATCCTGGCATGAAAGGTAGAAGCCCACAGTCCATCACACTGATTACTACTACAAGATATTCCTTAAATTTTCACTAGCTTAAGGCTGGCCATAGAAATGAGTTCTAAGGCCACATTGACCTGGGATTAGATCCAGCTTCTACCACTAACGAGCACTGGGCTCTTGGGAAGTATTTAACTTTTGTAAGACTATGTTCCCCTCCTATAAAATAGGGATAATATATTCATCTTAGGATTGTCAAGAGGAATAAATGAAATAATGCATATAGAGCATTTAGTAAAATTTCTGGCCATAGTAAGCAATCAATAAATGATTTGTTGTTATTATTACCGGAGAGTCCAGAAATTAAGTGACTTCCATACCACCAGAAGCCATAGGAGCATCTGACTAGAATCTCTACATTGCTGATTCCTGAGCCAGAGCTCTGACAGTCGCACTACAATAATACTGACTTTATATTTGCCCAGTTCATATTAAGGCTCTGGTCACCTTGGAATAGGCACAAATGTACTGCAAGCATCATTTTTAAAAAATGAAATCCTTCGTAAGACCAGAATCATATCAGCCATTAGGTCCACTGGACGTCCCCCTAATACCTGACAATAGCTTTCTTCCTGATGGATGACAGAAGTGGTGTTTCCATGGTAATAGTTCTCATAAGAAGCAATTAAATGTGATTTCTCTCTAAGCTCTGAAATTTCCTTCCTTTGTGGAGCTTCAGAGAAATAAAGCAGCTGTCCATTATTTGTTCCTCTCAGATGACACTATTAAATATATCCACGGTGGAGTGTAACCATGAGGGTTGTTCCCCAGTGCAATGAATGGAAATGGTCTCTAGTCTAGGCCAAGACAGCAACTGAAACCATTGAGTCTCCTTGCTTAACACTGATTGGGACTGATTCCTAGGATGTCTCACTGAGGAGCTTCTGTGCAGCTCAAGGCAGGACAATATGAATTCTCGTCTAGCCTTGCTGCTAAAGATCTGTGGATTCAGGAGCTGGGGAAGACCAGAAAAGCCAAAGAAGGTTTATTCTGCTACAGAGAGAACCAGTGGAGGGTTTGTGCCTCCATGATAAGTCTCATGTAGGTATCTTTAAAATGTTCTCCTATAATTAGATTCTCATTATTTCTCCCTATTTGAATAGTAATATTCTGGATTCGTTGTCTCATCAAATGTTAAATTATTCCTATATCTGCAAATACTTTCTCTTTTTTAAGATTTTATTTATTTATTTTAGAGAGAGAGAGAGCTAGTGAGCAAGTGGGGAGGGGCAGAGGAAGAAGAAAAGAGAGGCTGTCAAACAGACTCCCCAGTGAGCATGGAGCCCAACTCAGGACTCCCATCTGATGACCCATGAGATCATGACCTGAGCCGAAATCAAGAGTCAACACTTAACCAAATGAGCCACCCAGGTGCCCCTGCAAATACTTTCTTTTTTTTTTTTTTTAATTTTTTTTAATTTTTTTAGCTCAAAGTATTTATTTGGCAAACTTTTAAGATTAAACAAAAATAAGGTTTTTTAAATAATTTTTTATTATGTTATGTTAGTCACCATACAGTACATCCCTAGTTTTTGATGTAATGTTCCATGATTCATTACTCCTGCAAATACTTTCTAACCAGGATCTCCAAAGGCTTTTCCACACTTTGAAGATTAGCTTACCTCATGGAAACTAAATATGGAGGTGAGTGAGTTCTAAGACTAGTGAGGGAATTAACAGGGTTTGCTTCTCAAACTAACTTCATTAGAGAGTTTTATAAAGGGTCATGAATCCTTAGCAAGAGGTAGAAAACTCTGGCTATTGATCTCAATTCCATCTCAGCACACAGGCTACAGAGTCTTCTTGATTGCTCAGTATGTTTTTTAAGGTTCTAGTTCTCCAGAGTTAATAGTAGGTCTTAGTGTATGGGAACAGATGAACATCAGTGCTCTTTGGCATCTGGCCAACCCTCTCAATCATATAGTGCTTTCTTATCTTTTCGCAGTATAACCACACCTATGAATTTTGTCTCCAATAACAATATGGCAATCTGTGTAACTGACCACAAAAGCCATCCAGCACCTTCACTACAAAGAAAGTCTTGGAACTCATCAAACGACTTTTTCCAGTCCCATATTTCCCCTTGTTTCCATAGAAAATGTTAGACATAATTGGCCACTCCTTCCTTCAAGTTCCCAACCAGTTGCTGACAATCTATAGGCTAGACCCCAGGGCACCAGGACAGAAGCATGCTTAGCATTCAAGGAACAGCAAGGGGGACCGTGGGAATGAAGTGTAATTGGTGAGGGAAAGATGAGGTCATAAAGGCAATATGGGGTCAGAGTATGTCAGACTATAGGCCATTTTTGGGACTTTGACTTCTATTCTCAGAGAAGAATGATAAGGTTTAGAGGGAAAAGGTAGTAATGTAGTAATTTTTTTTTCCTTTGGTGATAAGAGCTAAATTACCAAATGATTAAAAATGGACACCCCAGTATTAACTACCATGTCTCCATCACCCTGGGTATTGTCACAGGGACTTTGCCAACTAGCACTACAGGATTGAGTCAAAGGTTCAGAGAGGCCCAGAGCCTGATCTTATAAATTAGCCTGCAGACTGGAATCCGAACAGGAGCTTTGGCATCCCACGCCTCACGTATCATCTCCTTCTTGCTTTCTTAGACTTGCCCACTCATCCTTCTTTCCCTAATCTCATTTCCATGGGCTTCTCATCAACTACGAGAGGGAGCACAATAGGGGCTGCTCTGTGGGATGAGCAAAGTCCCTTAGTCTAGCTGAAATGCCAGAGCCCCAGGTCCCTCCTCACAGCCCATGGACCCTGTGTCCCTGTGAGCTGTCTTAACCTAACTTTGTCTCTGAGTAGAAGAGAGCATAAAGGTCAGGAAGAAAGAAAAACATGGCACCCACAGCAGCCTAAGTGCTACCTTTCTTGGTAGCCCCTGAATTAGAAACTGATTTCCAAAGCCAATCCAGGAGGAAAGGATGGCTACATCTCCCTCCTGACCATGTTTAATGAGGCTTTATGAAGAAAACATGAAGCTTCTCCTTAATGGTTTCCCCTTATGGTAGAGGATCTGAATGAATAAAAGGGAGAAGGATGAAAGCAACTGGTTTCATATAGTAAAGCTAGCAGTGTCTGCTCAGCCAGTGATTGAATTTTAAAATATGAACAGGATTCAGGAGATAAAGGTTAATGTGACACCCTATTGTGATGGTTATTGCTAACAGTAGAAAACAGTCATTACTGTGTTAACATTTCCAAGTGCTGGTACAAGCCACAGGCTATTAGTATGACTGCTGCTCTCATTATGACAGATTAAATAGCAATCATATAAATAATCACACTCTGTCCAAAACTTGAAAATAAATTCAACAATGCCTAAAAAAAATCTTAGCTTATATGTATATCAGCCTTTTTTTATAAAGTACTCTTATAAGCTACTTTTCCACAGTTTATTGGATAACGCATTTCCCACCCTCCCCAGTTACATACTGAATGGCTCTACATCTGCTCAAGTTCATTAAGACTGTGCAAACTGCCCATGATTAGGGAGCTGTGCTTCTTCCCCATCAGTGAAGAGAGCCCACTTAATGTAACCCCCGGCCTCCTTTTGCCTCTTCACTCACCAGAGCCCTTGGGAGGAGTGACTCATCTGACTGGTACATTTGTCAGGGATAGCTCCACCTTGCATGTGACTAGTTCTAGCCATTGGGACAGAAGTGAAAGTGGGCGTGCAATTTCAAGGACAGGCCCTTAAGCAATGGCTTGCCTATCTCCTTCCTGTCCGCTGAAATGCAGAGTGGATTGCTAGAGCCAGTCTGGACTGCAAGGTGGAAACTGCATATTAAGAACACAGGAGCGGCAGAGAAGCTGAAAGCCTGGGTGGCTGACGACTAAAATTACCACACCAGCCTGGACTGCCAATCCAGACTTTTACTTAAGAAATAAAGCTATGCCAGGGCACTTGGGAGGCTCAGTCAGTTAAGTGTCGGACTCTTGATTTCGGCTCAGGTCATGATTTCAGGATTGTGAGATAGAGCCCCACATTGGGCTCCACGCTCTAGCTCAGAGTCTGCTTGAGATTCTCTCTCTCCCTATCCTTCTGCCCCTCCCCCTGGCTTGGGCTCTATAAATAAATAAATAAATAAATAAATAAATAAAATCAGAAAGCAAGCAAGCTATACCTCATTTTAGCCCCTGTTATTTTGGACTTTCTGACAATCACAGCCACAGAATAGCAATGGAGAGCCTAGCAGTGCAGGGACAGAGGGAGGCACAGCCAAAGAAAAGGACACTCTGGACAGTTAAGTCCAAATGAAAGAGTGAAGTAATTAAGGGTGAACAGAAAGTAGATCAATAGGGGGGAAACAAACTTTCAAGTCCTGATCTATAGTCATACACTAAGATTTGTATTCATGTACTCACATAACACATCTTCATTAGTAAGCACAAATATATTAAATGAGTTAGTATTTGTGAAGCACTCAGAAAAGTCCCTGGCACACAGTAAATGTTCTGGAATAAGATAGTGCTGATGGCTAAGGAGCACTGTGAATATATTAAATGCCACTGAATTGTTCTTTAAAATGATTAATTTTATGTTATGTGAGTTTCACCTCAATAAATTATATTTTAATAGTAAATGTTATGTGAA
Source organism: Ursus americanus (assembly GCF_024610735.1). Classification (NCBI taxonomy): domain Eukaryota; kingdom Metazoa; phylum Chordata; class Mammalia; order Carnivora; family Ursidae; genus Ursus; species Ursus americanus. Next base: position 40,549,442 of record NC_142135.1, on the reverse strand, counting down.
TTTTGCCTCAATAAAACAAATGTAAACAAAAAAAAAAAAAAAAAGGGAAATACCTTCACAGAAGGAGCTTTGAGCCTGCTTACAGAAAGCACGAGTTCTGCTCTGTGCCACCACATCATGAAACTTATCCGGGGAAAGCATTTCCCTTGGACTAGACAGGGCTCTCAGTATTAAGCCCACTTGGGTAACAGACCTCAAGCCAAGTCCATTGACTACATCAACAATGAAATTGATATTTTGGCCTCCATATTTACTCTTTATTTCCCAACCTTAGCAAGGTATAAAGACTGAAAGACCCCAAAGCTGATGGCTCCCAGTAACTGAGCTTGCCCACACCCCCTTGGTCCTGTCCCACAACACCAACAGGTATCCCAGGGGCACAGTGACATTTGGAAGCCCTGCCTAAGTCATGAAATTTCTGCTCTGCTCTTCCACTACATGCTTTCTTGGTACCTACGCTGTATGCTTTCCCAAAGAAAAATAAACATAAAAATGGATGCAGCCTATTATGTCTTATAAATTTGATTGACAGGGCACCTGTGTGGCTCAGTCAGTTAGGCGTCTGCCTTCGGCTCAGGTCATGATCCCAGGGTCCTGGGATGGAGTCCCACATCAGCCTCCTTTCTCAGTGGGGAGCCTGCTTCTGCCTCTGCCTGCTGCTCTCCCCACTGTGCGCCTCTCTCTGACAAATAAATAAATAAAATTTTCATAAAGAAATTTGATTGTTAATCTGAGCAGAATGGATGGTATAATCAAATCAACTGAAACAATTATAAAATTTCATTTCTATTGTTCTGTGGCAGTATAAATACCAATATGTACCAAATATTTCTATCCAGATAAAAATGAAAATAACAACAAAGATGAGGGATAACATGTTGAAATGGGCTTCTACTCCTACCTCCTGCTATGTCCCTACCTGTAACATTTTACATATTTAAAACTACTCGGGGGCGCCTGGGTGGCTCAGTTGATTAAGTATCTGACTCTTGATTTTGGCTCAGGTCGTGATCTCAGGGTCAGGGGATCAAGCCCTGAATCGGGCTCTGTGCTCAGTGCAGAGTCTGCTTGTCCCCCTCCCTCTGCTCCTCCCCCCACTCTCTCTCTCTCTCCCTCTTTCAAATAAATAAATAAATACTTTAAAAAAAAAACTACTCAGAAGATGTCTTCAGTATTTTCACATGAAAAAATGTTCAACATCATTAGCCATCAGGGAAATTCAAATCAAAACCACATTGAGATACCACCTTACGCCAGTTAGAATGGCAAAAATTGACAAGGCAAGAAACAACAAATGTTGGAGAGGATGTGAAGAAAGGGGACCCCTCTTACACTGTTGGTGGGAATGCAAGTTGGTACAGCCACTCTGGAAAACAGTGTGGAGGTCCCTTAAAAAGTTAAAAATTGAGCTACCCTATGATCCAGCAATTGCACTACTGGGTATTTACCCCAAAGATACAGACGTAGTGAAGAGAAGGGCCATATGCACCCCAATGTTCATAGCAGCATTGTCCACAATAGCTAAATTGTGGAAGATGCCCTTCAACAGATGACTGGATTAAGAAGATGTGGTCCATATATACAATGGAATATTACTCAGCCATCAGAAAGAACGATTACCCAACATTTGCAGCAACGTGGACGGGACTGGAGGAGATAATGCTAAGTGAACTAAGTCAAGCAGAGAAAGACAATTAGCATATGGTTTCACTCATTTGTGGAACATAAGGAATAGCAGGGAGATCAGTAGGAGAAGGAAGGGAAGAATGAAGGGAGGGTAAAAAGAAGGGGGACTGAACCACGAGAGACTATGGACTCTGGGAAACAGTCTAAGGGTTTTAGAGGGGAGGGGTGTTGGGGGATGGGTTAACCCGGTGATGGGTATTAAGGAGGGCACGTATTGCGTGGAGCACTGGGTGTTATATGCAAACAATGAATCATGGAACACTACGTCAAAAACTAATGATGTACTGTATGGTGACTAACATATCATTATAAAAAAACAATAATAAAGGGGAAAAATTGTTTTCAGTATTTTGTTGACATTTCCTCAAAAAATAAAAATAAAGGAATTGTTTTGGTCTGCTTTGTTGGATTTTCATTATTTTTGGATAATTTGGGGTTTTTTTTAATAATCTAAAAAAATTTTTTATAAAGATTAAATTATACCTAACACTTCAGGTTTTCAAGTAAGTGTAACAAACTCCAACGAAGCTTTCTATGTCAGTAAGGATCCTTCTTTCACAGTTTGTTTTTTAACCATGAAAGCTATATTCTGAATTGGTATTGATTTTGTGGACAACAGAGATCTCAGGGATGGAGGTTTTTAATGGCTTGAAGCAACAGGCCAGCTATAGAAGAATGCCACAGGAAACTAGTCTAAACAAAAAAACCTGTATTGTACAAGGTAAGAAGAAAATAATATCCCTTTTTTGAGTCCTTCATTCAACAAGAGTAGCCATGTCGACAAACCCCTCTAGGACCCAGTATCTTAATTTGGGACCAACTCAGAGAAACAGTGCCATCTGCTGATTATACATACTATCTGCTACAAGTCACAGAATTTCAATCTTGCCAATATATTACAATACTAAATTGCCTAGGCAATGTGACGTACCAGGGACAGCAACTCTCAGAGAACGACAGCAGGGTTTTTTTACTTGCTCCGTTATCGCACACCCTGTTAAACAGACAAACAGGCTGTTGGGAAGTTGAATTCTGCTGATCAAAGCTGTTTGCATTTTAATTCATCGGTGGTGATTTGATCCTAATGAGAGTGTGATTAAAATGTATTCACATTGTCATTTAAAGCAAGAACATTTTCACAAGAGGATGTGTCAAAGGTGTATCTGTGTAATTAGAAAAGACTTCAATATGTGACTCAAACCACACCCATCGTACGGAGAGCTTTTGTCAGCTCATGTAGCAGTTAAAAATTGTGGAAGCAAAAAAAAAAAAAAGAAAATCATGGAAGCAAAAACAGAAGTCTATAGCTGCCAGAAAGCAAGAAAAACTGCTGGCTCTGCTTTCATCGGGGTCCAGCACAGCTCCATGCTCAGCTTAATAAATACCTTGAAACTGAGATTTAAGAACAAGGAACATGATCATGGCGGTTAAGGAAGAAAAAGAAGTGAACTATCTCATTCATTCTATTTAAAAGTAGCTGTTTTAGGGGTGTCTGGGTGGCTCAGTCGATTAAGTATCTGTCTGCCTTCAGCTCCAGTCATGACACCAGGGTCCTGGAATCAAATCCTGCACAGGGCTCCCTGCTCAGTGTGGAGCCTGCTTCTCCCTCTCCCTCTGTCCCTCTCCCTGCTTGTGCTCTCTCTCATTCTGAAATAAATAAATAAAATCTTAAAAAATAATAATAATAAATAAAAGTTGCTGTTTTGAGACAGAGACCATACAAGGTAATGTGATCCTAGAATGAGTAAAATAAATCCCTTCAAAGAATTCAGCCTAGTGGGAGAAGGAGCCAGGTAAATAGTTACAGACTGCATGTTAAGTGCTCTATCACAGAGCAATGAGCAGGGAGCACAGAGAGGGGGAAAAGAAGGGAATTCTTATAAATTAAGCATCTGCCACAGGAAAGGTGCTTTATATATGCAACCCAGATGTTAACATCTAAATTAAGTTGGAACCCCCCCCCCCCCCCAACAAACTCTGGCCTGTCAAAGTCCAAAGCCCTCCTCAATTCCCAAACGCTTACCATCATCTGTGCTTCTCAGTGTCCGGGCTCCCGTGTCACACTTGCTGCCTCTGTCCTGTGTCACAAGGATTCACTCACAAAACTCTGCCTCTTCCCAACATTTCAGCAAGATTTCATGGTGGGAAAGAGATGAAGGGAGGGCTGCTTGGAAACAGTTTTTCTTGCAGCAAACAACTACATGGAGAGCAACAGTTATTCAAATATCCTCCAGTTCTGTCCCTAGGAGCTTTTCTTACCTAACCCAGTCCCACCCTCCCTCTCTATTCTCATTTTTCTTTCTCTTCACCCCTTCCTCAGATTGCCTTTAAAATTCCAAGTTTTTCTCCCTCATTACACTTTGACAGCAACCAATACACAAGCCTCACTCTCTTCCACCCAAGTTTTAATAAGGTGTTTTTCCAAATGAAGACTAAGAGAAATTCTGATATAAGCAGTCAAGATAATATTTCTCTACCTCACTAACCATACATTATTTCACTTACTATTTCACAACTACCCTCAGACATATCACTGAGCAGATGAGAAAACTCAGCTCATCTAAGACAATACTAACCCTGTCTCATAGGTTGCTAATGCATGCAAAGCTCTTCACATTTAGAACACGGCAATAAGCACTTAATAAATGCTAGCCATCATTATATTTATCCCTACAATATTTAGTTGCTTTATCTCTTTTCTATCTATACTTACTACCTAAGTAATATCATCTAGTCTCATGACTTTATTAAATACCATCTATATACTGACAAAATCCCAAATTTATCATTAGCTTTAACCAATGCTTCTGAACCCAATTTATTGATGAAACTGCTTATTTGACATCTTCCCTGGCCTATCAAACGTGACATAATCAAAACTGAACTTTAGATCTTCCCCTACAAACCTCTTTCCTCAGTCTTCCCATCTCAGTAACTTGCAATACCATTCTTCCTTTGGCTCAGGCCAAAAATCTTGGGAGTCATTCTTGATTTCTTTTTCTTATACTTTGGATTCAATCCTTTCAGAAATCTTGTCGGCTCTGCCTTCAAAAATAGCAAGAACCCACACATTCCTTCACACTTCACTGCTACCACCTGGTCTAAATCACCATCATCTCTTAACAAGATTATTGCAATAATCCCGTAACTCATATCCTTGCTCCCACCCCGTGTTTCACCAGTTTGTTCCATCACAGAACAAGTCAGATTATGTCTTTCATCAGCTCAAATCCCAGTGGTTTTCCATCTCTCTCAGAGTCAAAGACAGAGCTCTCAAGGCCATCTTCAGTGCCTTCTAACATTTGAATTGCCCCACGACCATCACCTCTTTGATCTCATTTCTTACTACTCTTCTTAATCTCTCCACAACAGCCTCTGGCTGATTCTCAAACATGTCACACACTCCTTCATCTATCTCAAGGCCTTTGCACCTGAGATTCTTTCTGTCTAGAACATTTTTCCAGGAGAATGTCATGGTCCTCAACCCCTCACTTTTTCAGGTCTCTTCATAAATAGACCCCATATAAATAGCAATCCGCAGACCCACTTTGTTTACTATCTCTCCCTTATTCTACTTACTTTTCTTCACAGCACTTCTCATCATGTGCTGTACTCACGTGCATTGTTCTGTGTGTGCTAGAATGAAAGCTCGAGGGCAGAGACTGCCTGTTTTATTTATTGTTGTATGCACAACCCATAGGACAATGCCCTAGATGTGCTAGCTACTCAATAAATACTCGTGGAATGACAAATGAATATAATCCATTTAATCAAAATTAAAGAAGGTAAGAGTTTCAAGAAGGAAGTGTTCACCAATATCTAATGTGAAAAAAAGCTGAGATCAAGACTGAAGAGTTCACTGCATTTATCAATTAGGAAGTCATTGGGATAGAGGCCTTGAGTGCCGGGGGATGGGGGCCAATGGCTTTGGATTGACAATGACCAGGAAGAAGGAAAGGAAGACATCAAGAAGAGAACTCTCTTCTGGAAATGGATAGTGGTGATGACTGCACAACACTGTGAATGTACAAGTGGCAATTCTTTCTGCCATGTCTTATTTTTTAAATGTGGTATAAAAGCAAAACTTATACTATTTTTTAAACTTTCATATTATCAGCTCATCCAATTAAATGATTATTCAGCCCTCAAGTATTTATAGTTGAATGCCATCAATTATTATTATTACATTGTTTTTCTTCAGTGATACTCCAGGGATAGTGTCTTGGGTCAGCTCCTCTGGAAAACATGAGGAGGCAGACCTTCTTGCAGGGAATTTGTTGGGAAGTGCTCTTCAAAACGACATCTTTAGGGAGTGAGCGAAGCCCAACTGAAGAGAGTGAGCAGCTGAACCACATGAAGCTGCAGCAAAGGCCTCAGCTGAAGAGCTCTGGAGCTGGGCCTTTCCATCCTGCATCAACAAAGCACTGGATTCAGCTGCTCCCAGAAGGGAGCGTAACCTTGGGTGAGGCAGCTCTTTGAGCTCAGGGCTATACTTTGGCAGGGATCTGGCTAGGAGTGGTGGCAGACAGCTAGGGAAATGAATAATTTGGAAATCCAGACAACACCCTCTAGAATCCACTACAATTTAAGATAAACAATAAAGTTACTAGTCCCTATCACTGCATTTTTTTTTAAAGATTTCACACCTGAGAATAATACCACAGATACTGAAATAAGTTTTATATGTAAAGCCTCATAGATGAGGCCTATACATAGGGCCAAGAAACACCATTTTTGCTTATTAGTTGAGTACAAATTTGTTCCCAGGCTGCCTGTTCATGAATCCTAGATGTACAACTGCCCAGGTATGGCACTAGAAATCTGAAGAACTCAGATTTGCTAATATATAATTGAGTCTTTATTCAAGACCTCAAGGCAATATTCAGTCTAAAAGAAATTTTCCTAAATGGAAGCAGAAGCTGATTATAGAAGCCTCAACTGGAGACTGAGTAACTCATTTCTCTTTGTAGACTTGAGCTTACTAAAGCTTGCTTTTATGTCAAAAATCACTACAGACAACCCTTAACATGATGGTAGCCGAAACTTTCCTGATTCAGAGTGCAAACAATGTTTGGTGGACATAGCTTTATAACTGCTTGTCAGTCCCCCATGAGTCTGAGGTCTCAGATTACAAACTAGTGTTCTGAAGCCTCCCATCGTCCTTCGTCTCCTGCCCCAACCTGCTGACCATTCTCACTCAAACTGCCCTGCAGCAATTATTACACTCAGCATCTTCAGCCTCTGGAGTCCTAGTCTGATTCTCTTTCTCCCTTGAGCTATAGTTGAAACTGATCTCCCACGTCTATGTCTAATATTCCTACATAGATTAGATTTCCCAAAGACGGGGATGAGGTATTTTACCTTTTTATAGTCCTTATGAAAATTCCTTAATGGGTATTTAATAAAAGTGTATTAATTTTGGAATACTAATAATTATATGATGATAGAATTATGTCTTTAATGTTTCAGCACTAAGGAATACAGACAAAAAATTAACTCAAGTTTTGACTGTATTAAAGCTATGATACATTTTGCAACAAAACATAATTTAAATAATTCTATTAGTTTTTGAAAATTACATTTAATTACTATGTTAACTTTTTTAAAGGGGGGAAGGGAATATCATGAAGTTATCTTTCCTTATATAGCAGTACTTTGGTTGGTTATATTCTGAAAAAAGAATGAGACATTTTCTCTTATTTTTTCAAGAAAAGGATCCGCAAGATTTAAATGATCTCCAGAAAAATGTTTCCATTGCTTCAGCTGTGACATGGAGAGAGGTTTCAGAGAGTTAGACTTCTGGTGATGTGGACCAAGCTGACAATTTCTAGAGATAGGGAATTTTTCCAGTGAATCACCTGTAATAAGTAAAACAATAAGAAAATCCTTAGGCCAATCAATACCCTATGATAAACAATACTTTTTTTATTTTATCACATAATGAGTTTATATAATTTATTACATTTTGGTCTCTGACTTCAAGGACCTTGTGGTCTAGGAATAGATACATTAAACAAATAATCATCCAAACAGATGTATTACAGGGCCACAATCCCTTATCTAAAACCCTTGGGGCTGGATCTGTTTCCCAATTCAGAATATAATTGGAAAAATCTGGGAGAGCACTCCATAATCAAACTCATTAATATTCTGCAGCAAGTCATATGAATAGTCATGAAATGGGTTAATGACTACTGATAAATTCACATCAATTTAGGTAAGGTTTTTGCCACCAAATAAATCTGTTGCAAATTTATGAAGAAAAAAACAACTCTTGGTCTTTCAAGCTTTCTAGATTTCAAAATTGAAGACAAGGGACTGTGGAGTTGTATTACAAACAGTGGTAAGGGTACAGAATTAAGATACAGGGAACTCAACACATAAAACAAGAAAAGCTGACTTGCTTTATTAAGATTTGAAGGATGAGAAAGCAAGAACCAGATGGGGAAAGAGGTAACACATTTTAGGAGAAGGACCTACAAAGGCTGTGAAAGTGAAGGGACTCTGATACGGTCGAGGAACTGACAAGAGCCCAATGCAACTAGAGCCTAGAGAGCAAAGATGAAGTTCAGTAATGCAGGGTAAAGCATGCATTCAAGGAATGGATAGTGCAAAACACCGTGAGCAAATCATGAATGGCAGAAGCTAGTAGTTAGCCACTAAATCCATATCTCTTTCCTCTAGGGCACTTAGCCACATTTCCCAGTCTCCCTTACAGTTAGATGCAACCACTGAGTCTGGCCTATGGAACATGGATAGACATGCTCTGTGTCACTTATAGGTCTGGCTTAGAAAAATCTCCCATACCACGTGGTTTTCTACCTTTACTCTTCTCTCACCTGCTGGCTGGGAGATGCAGGGATGCCAGCAGGGAACTCTAAGGCCTAAGGGGATGGTAGAACCCAAAGTGAAAGAAGCCTGGATCACCAAATCACCTTAGAGAAGGCTGTGCACTGTGTTACTATTATGTGCTCTGCTACATGAGAAATACACTTCTACTGTGGTAGGCCGCTGTGCTTTTTAAGTTTCCTGCTGCAGCACTTAACCCTACCCTAACTAACAACTTTAAAGATTTTAGTCTCTATCCTCAAGAACAATGGAAGCTCTTGAGAGGGTTTTTTGAAACATTTTACCTATGGGAAATTTCAAGTATATATTAAAGTTAACAAGATAGAAATGAAGAACCTACAGGTTATTATGTACCCCACTTTCAGGTACTATCAACCAAGAGACAATTTTGTTTTATTTAGACTCTGCTTTCTCTACTTCCATAATATTATGAAATAAATATGCAGTATATATCAACTGTAAATATTTCACTTTGCATTTCTAAAAGTTACAGACTTTTTAAAATTTTATCACACTTTAAAAAACTTTCCTTAATATCCAATTCCTGTCAATGTGCAAAATCATTGAGGTCTTAAGAGATGACAACATTACTTTAAGAATCTAGAAGATAGTAGTATAACACCTTCAAAGTACTGACAAAACAAAAACAAAAAACCCAACTGACTAGAATTGTACACCTAGCAAAGACACCATTTGAGAGAGAGAAAAAGCAAACACACTTTGAGAAATCAAAGTTTGAGAGTGAACCACTAGCAGACCTTTGCTGGAAAAAGCAGGACATGAAAAGACAGAAGTGAATCAAAGTATGTCATTAATTATAAAAAATGTAAACAGACTAAATGCTCTAGTTAAAACATGAGACTGGAAAAAAGAAAGTCCATTTTTATGCTATTAACAAGAGAAATAACATAAGGACATAAGGACACAGACCTACCTAAGGCAAAAGAAGGGAAAAAGATACACCAGGCAAATAACATAAAGAAAGCCAGTGTAATATATAAACTTAAGATAAATGAAAGCAAAAGGTATTAAGGATAAAGAAATCACTACCTCTTAATAAAATAAACCATAATAAAAAATTCACAAAGATACAAAATATACGGAGCAAATATTGATACCATTAACAAGAAACTTCGCAAAATCCAGTGTCATACTGTAAGATTTTAATGTATTTCTTTCAATAACAGATATATCTAACAATAATTAGGTTATTAATAGAAAAATGGGCAAATGATGTGAAAAGATGGTTCATACAAAGGAAGGCTCTTAAATATAGGAAAAAATGCTCAACTTCACTCATAATAAGAGGAAAGCAAATTAAACTAGACCAATATATTATTTTTTTTACTATCAGAAAAATTCAAACATTTGATAATGTACTCAACTGGCAAAGCTGTGGAGAAATAGCCATTTTAGTCTATTGTTGGCGGGGTATAAAGGATACAACCCCCAATGGAGGGCACTTGTGATGAGCACTGGGTGTTGCATGTAAGTATTGAATCACTAAATTCTACTCCTGAAACCAGTATTACACTATATGTCAACTAACTAGAATGTAAATAAAAAATTGATACCAAAAAATAAAATAAAATAAAATAAAATATAAAATAAAAGGATACAAGCCCTAATGGAGGGCATTTTGGCAATATCTGTTAAAATTACAAATATACACATTCTCTGACCCAACAACACTGAAAATTTACCTTATAGATATACTTGAACATATGGAAAAAGATGTATGAATAAAGATATATGCTGACTGGAAAGAACTTGATGAGTATACCTAATTATACCTATAATTATATCTAAATTATACCTAATTATACCTGTGGGGGACAGGTAAATAAATTATGGTATATAAATACAATAAAGGATTATATAGAAAAAAAAGAATGAGGAAACTTTCTGTAATGATATGGTAAGATCTCAAGATATAATATTAAGTGAAAAAGCTGCAGAACTATACCTATACACTATGCTACACCTTATTGGTGGGAAAACTGGATAAGAATATATATTCAGAGTTCCCTGCATGAGCATAAAAATATATCTAGAAGGATACACAAAAAACTAATAATGGTTATAGGACAGAAGGGCTAGAAATTAGGCAGATGAGAGAAATGTAGAAGGGTTTTTACCATATACATTTTATAAATAGTTGAACCATGTAAATATATTAGCAATTTATAAGTTAAAATAGTAAATTTTTAAATCTGTAAAATAAGAAAAAATTGATCTGGTATCAGAAAATTTGACTAATATGGCATAACTCTAAGTAATTTAGAGAATACACATGGTTTTCATGCATGTTTTCAAACATAATGGGGCACCTGGGTGGCTCAGTCAGGCTCATCTGACTCTTGACTTCAGCTTAGGTTATGATCTCAGAGTCGTGAGAGGGCTCCTCGCTCAGCGTGGAGTCTGCCTGAGATTCTCTCTCTCCCTCTCCCCCTGCCCCTTCTCGCCCCCGTGCTCGCTCTCCCTGTCTCTCTAAAATAAATAAAATCTTTAAAAAAAAGAAAGAAACATTTACAAAGTGACCACATACCATGTCTCTATAGTTACCATATTTCTGACTACTCTGCAGTAGCTAGAACACAATAACAAAAACTAAAATACATTAAAACATACTTTTAAGTAATGCATGAGTCAAAGATGAAATTATAATGGAAAATACAAAACATTTAGAACTGCATATCAAAGTTATGAGATTCAACTTAGAGGAAAATGTACAGCCTTAAATACCCATGCAGAAAATAAGACTGAAAATCATCAAGCTAAGCATTCAAGTTGAAAAATAAAAAAAAGGACATTAGAGTAAATACAAGGAAAAAAAAGAAAAGAGCAAAAATTATTAAAATAGAAAAAGCATACAAGAGAGAGAATCAAATGTTGACTTATATAAAATATAAATTTTTCCACGTCAGTCTGGTCTAGTCTACCTTCTTAAACCTTTTCTTTTCTTTTCTTTTAAGATTTTATTTATTTATCTGAGAGAGACAGAGAGAGAGAGCATGAGCAGAGGGGGAGAAACAGACACCCTGCTGAGCAGAAAGCCTGCCACAGAGCTCTATAGGATCATGACCTGAGCCGCCAAAGGCAGATGCTTAACCCACTGAGCTACCCAGGCGCCCCCATCTTAAACCTTTGCAACACAATTTACCAAGTGACTTCCAGCTACTGGTCACTGCTTGTTCAAGTCCTACTCCTGATGCAGTTCCTATCTGAACAATGTCAACTCTGGAGGGTTGACGTTCTCAGCCTCACTTGAGCAGCACTAGGGAGTTTGTCAAGCACTGAGAAGTTCCATGCTAACTGCCTCAGAAAGAATGACCCCATTATGAATGTGTTCTACACAAGATAAACACACAGTAGGGTTATTCTGTCAAGTGAAATAGAAATAAGGATTAAAAACATTTTTGTAATTCCAAAGTCATATATCAGGTCTTGAAAGGTTTTCCTGAACAAGCTAAATCGTGCACAACTAATTCGGAAGAAGCTAAATTGAGAGAACTAATAAGGTTCTACTTAATATTTTCTCAAACACCCTGGCAGGTGCCCTATGACCTGAGGAAAAAATACTAACAAAAGCAAATGGTAAATATTTTAGTTACTCTGTATTTAAATGTTTTCAATTGCTAAAGAGAAACAAATTAACTTTACCATCATAACACAATTAAAATACAACTAACCTGTACCATCTTTGTCTCCTGTACATTCACAGTCAAGCAGGTCATGAGTAACACAATGTGAACTTTCATGTAAGGTGAACAAATTTTTTAGCTCCTCTACTGAAAACTGGATATGTTCAGAAGTCTTGGTTAGGTCTACAACTGCCCCAGAAAGATCTTGCTTACTGATCTGTCTTTGATAAATCTTTTCTTCTATTGTACCTAAAGAGAAAACATTGATTCCATTTTCTTCAGATCTTTAAGTCTGTTATTTTTGTAGGGTAAAACACGTTTGTTAGCATACTAGCTAACAAAATAACAATATTCCTTATATCAAAGCACGGATTAACCAAAAAAAATTTTTTTTTGATTATTCAAAGAGGCTACATTTTTTTTTCACACTTAAGGGTTATTATTACCTGTGGTTAGAAGTCTGTAAATATGTACAGGATGTTTCTGACCATCTCTCCATACTCTAGACATTGCCTATAGGAAATAAATGAGAATTCAGAGAGTACAGTAGGAATGAATAACCCTGTCTACATAAGCAATATGCATTAATACGCTTAAGATTAGGAATTCTAGATTTTACTTATAGCTTCAGGAAAAAAAGCCCAGGCATACCCAAGCATTCTCCACCTCATATTTTTTTCCTGGGATAAGGAAAGGGATGGATGAACACTCACTGTCGTACTGTAAAATAGTTGCACAGGTGTCACACAACAGTGAGAGAATCTAGCTGCATCAAAGAATAGAACAGCAAGTTTAGACAGCAAGATCACAAAGAACCAAGTATAGCGTGGGCATGAAGGGCTTCTTCCCAGTCCAAGTAGCTAATGACTTAATCCTGAGGAGTCCCTAGGATCCCTAATCAGTTCAGGCTGTAGGTAGATTCCTGTAGTTTCACAATTTATCAGTGATAGTGTAGAGAGCTGGTGTTCAAACCCCGCACATTCTAAAGAAAAGTCTTACCTTCAACCAGCTCCTGGGAGATAAACTCTAAGCCCTTGTAATATCCTGCCTGGTAAGAGCATCTTAGTTTACCTGAGGCCTTGGGCCACAGAAGACAGTTTTTGCTAACAATGTGACTGAGGTGGGGGCCTTGGGACAGTTTGACCTGTGGAGGGTTTGGAGACTGAGCAACTTAGGTCAGTCACACTGGTACTCTGACCTCAACAAAATCTCTGGACATCAAGACTTGAGCGAACTTCTCTAGATGGCAATACTTCAATAGGTGTTATCACTCATCAATGCTGGCAGAATTAAGAATTGTCCATATAACTTCAGTGGATGAGGACAACTGGAAACTTGTGCCTCGTCTCACCTGAACTCTCCATGTGCCTTTTACCTTCACTGATTTTAGTATGTATCCTTTCACTGTAATAAACCATAACTAGGAGGATAGCTATTTTTCTTGGTTCTGTGAGTCTTTCTAGTAATCCCTGAACCTGAGGGTTGTCTTCGAGTCCCCCAACACAGACACCAAATGAGGTGCAAATTTGTAGGTAGAAACCTGAAAGCACATGACAATGGACTGTATTCTGAAGAAAACCAAAAGCTGCTTCTGAGATATCTTCCTACACAAGCTAACTTAATGTCTTTACTATACTCTGCACAAACACTGGTAATAGCATCTACAACACATCATTGTCTTGCCCTGGTAGTCGTGAGCAACCCAAAGGCCCAACTACGCAGTAAAACTAGAGGTATACAGGTTTGGGTCTGAATCCTGGCTCTGGGTCTTAGAAGCTATGTGGCCCAGAACAAGCTTCCATCTCTTTATCCGTAAAATAGGGCTAATAATATCCACACTTGCAGGACTACGGTGAAGATTAAATAGATGCAAAGCACTTAGCAGAGTGCCTAAAAGAAAGTAAGGCCTTACTATGCAGCAGTTATTACACACCCGCTCCATCCTCATATCCCCAGCAGGTAGTATCCCCAGTATGCATTCTACGCTGTTTGTTTAAAGCATAAGTAGTCATACCTGGATATCAGTGGCTGGATTCCAATCAATGTCATATAAAATTAAGTGAGATCCTCCAATAAGGTTAAGTCCCACACCACCAGCTTTTGAACTTAACAAAAAAATAAAATCAGAAGAGTATTTACTATTAAAGCCATCAACAATTTGCTGTCTTTGAGAGATTGGTGTTTGTCCATCAAGTCTTGTATAAGTATATCCATGACGCTTGCATACTTCTTGTAGAATATTCAAGGTTTGTGTATAGTTGGATACCAACACCACCCTGGCAATCAAAAAGAAAGAGTCTTTATATACAGCTTTAAAGCAATATTAGATTTTTTTTAACTGAAGGAAAATACTACAGTGATACTATCAGTGATGTTTATAGAACATGCAGCGATGACCTTGTACAATTAAAACACAGGTTCTCCTTCAAATTCAATTTTTAAATCAACATCTAGGAGACTTCCAGCTTTAAAATAGTGGAATAAAGACCTTTCCGCTTTCTTCACCTCTCTGAAACCACCCTAAAAACAGCAGAATTGAGAAATAGAAATAACTCTGCCTTTGATAAAACAAGGAAATACTTATATATGAAAACAGAGAGTAATGGAATGTGACCTGCTTAGGGAGTATAGAGAATGTAAAACCGAAGTGCCCAAAGAGGGAGATACTAATAAAAAACAAGTACAAGTTTATTCACATCAGAGAATCTTAAGACACCTCAGAAGGAAGGAGTTAAGACTGAAGCTATTGTAAGAACACTAGTAAACAGAACCCATACTCTACTCCCATGTAACCAGCTGACTATTCTTTCTCAACTAGTGTGTTTATATTCTGAAGAAAGTAAACCAAAGAAAACTGGGTCCAGGGGACTCTAGAAGGCAAGGATATAGTGACAAATCAAAATCAAAGTCTACATACTGGATGGTAAGATCCCAGTTTCCTTTTACTGCCAACTCCCAGAACACCCATAGCCTAGCATTCCTCTCACATCCCACCCCCAAAAAGATAGTATTGGAAGATTCATCTCTGGGATGATTTAAATGACCCCAGAGAAAAGGTCCAGCCAGCTCACTGCCTAATTACCCAGTGAGGGCCACCAGTCAACCAGCCCTGCCTCGACACACAGTGTTCAATTAATGTTTTACTGTATCACTCTTAAATATGAATGGACACCAAGGATCACTTGGTGAGGTTCCAACATGAAAAACAGAAACCAAAACAAATAAACAGAAAAGCAGAAACCTGTATAAAACAAAGCAATGGAGGAAACAGGAGACAACTTTAGGAAAATAATTAATATCCTCAAGTAAGAGACAACATTCACAATAAGAGGAGGCAATAAAAAAGAACAATCAAGAATAAGAAAATATCTTAGAAATTTTAAATGACAACCAAAATAAAAATTTAACTGGAGACAAGAGAGTATGCCAGGAAATAGATGGGGGGAATAAAAGTGATGGGGCACCTGGGTGGCTCAGTCAGTTACGTGTCTGTCTTTGGCTCAGGTCATGATTTCAGGGTCTTGACACTGAGCCACCTGTTGGACTCCCTGCTCAGCAGGGAGTCTGCTTCTCCCTCTTCCTCTAACTCTCCCCCCTCCAACCCGGCTCATGCTCTCTCTCCCTCTCTTTCAAATAAATAAATAAAATCTTTTTTTTTTTAAGTGATGACTATTAGGAGAAAAGCTAAAAGAACTAAAAAAATCAGTCAATGAGGTTTAATATCTGAGTAACAAAAATTCCAAAGAAAACAAAAGAAAGAAATTATTTTGAGAGAAAAAGAGAATTGTTTCCCAGACATGGGGTCTTCAGACTGAAAGGACCACTACAGTTCCCAGCTCAATAAATGAAAAAATGATTCATATTAAGGTACATCAAGATTATACCTCAAAGGATGACAAATGAAAAAAAGCTGCTAGAGCTTTCATGAAGAAAATATAAGTTATGTGCAAAGAATGAAAATCAGAAAGGCATCACACTTCTCAACCTGGAAAGCTAAAAGTTATATAAAGCACTCCCTTCAAAAGTCTAAGAGAACACTATTTCACTTTAGAATTTTATAACTACGTAAAGTTGTCAGTCAAGCACTAAGTTTCAGACAAGCAAGAAGTAAAAATGATTTACCTCCAATCTCCTCTTTCTTAGGAAGCTGCTACAGGATGTGCTCCAGCAAAATGTGAAACCCAGGAAATGTGAGGTTCAACACAGAAAAGAAGATAAAAAAATTTCTGGGTGATGGTTAAGCAAAGTCCCAGGATGAGAGCTATGTAGCATGATTACAGAATAACTGGTTCAAATTGTAGCAGGAGGGCAGAGGACTATGAGAGACAAGACAAAGAAAATACAAAGGAACTTATAGACTCATAGGAAAGAAGCACTGAAATGTAATGAAGGTTTTATATAGGAAGACTTTACAAAACTTAACAAACAAGAAAGCAAATGGGGGAAAGAAGTAAAAAAAAGGCAATCAATAGCTCTAAGAGGGCTACTGAAAAGTTGTTCAAGATAGGAACTGCTATAATGGTAAGCCATTTGACTTAGCAGCAAATAACAACTTTGTTATAATAACATAAGTATTAAATGCTAATTTAACCAGAAGCTGTGATGTGACTGTCTTAAAAGGATGAAAGGTGAGGGGAGGACATCAGAGCATTAAATTCTCATAAATCATTAGAGGAAACCATGAGATAAAATCAAAAATGGATGAGACAAGTAACATCAGCAAGATGGACTAGGAAGCTCCAGGTTCTCTTTTTGCCATGGAAACATTAAATGAACAACCAGAAACAGACTGAAATAATTTATAGGAGCTCTGGAAATCAAAGATCTACTGCAACAAAACAAATGCCTAATTAAGAAAAAGCCACATTTAAAATACAGTAGGAAGAGGCACCTGGGTGGCTCAGTTGGTTAAAGCATCTGCCTTCAGCTCAGGTCATGATCTCAAGGTCCTAGGATCAAGCCCCACATGGGGCTCCCTGCTCAGCGGGGAGCCTGCTTCTTCCTCTCCCTCTGCCTGCCACTCCCCCTGCTTATGCTCTCCCTCTAGCCCTCAAATAAATAAATAAAATCTTTTTTTAAAAATTACGGTAGGAAATTTCACGGTGTTTTCACTCACCCTCGCCCTACTCCCTCCCCAGTGTGGCTTGGTTTGGAGCATGTGGCAGCCCGATCCCTTATTCCCTTTGGTGAACTGAAGAGAAGAGAGCAGACTGAATCTGCAAAGTTCTAACCTGCTTGTAGACTACCTGAGGGACAGGTTTCTATCTCTGTTACCTAACTCAGAGTTCAGATGAACAAAACCAGCTGGGATGTCAGGCTAGGAGAAGCCACAGGAAGCAGATGGCTAATGAAAACCACAGGGGACTACAGACCAGCAGGGGCAAGAGATCACTGAGAAATAGAATAGGAAAACTAAGGTTTTAGAAGAAACAGGGGTGAGGCTCTTAAGGAAATTAAGACATTTAAAAGGAGCCAATTATACAGAAAAAAATTTTAAAACACATGCACATGCCCAGCACAGGCCTTAGGCCATCAATCCAGGTTGACTGGTGAAGGACTTCCCCCACATGGAGCCAGTCTGCAAAGACTAGGAGAGGTGGCTGTTTTTCCAAATGCCCAAATGCCAACAAAAGATGGATCACACAAAGCATACCAAAAAAAAGAGGAAAACATGGTCCATTTAAAGGAACAAAGTAAGTCTCCAGACACTGTGCCCTGGAAGAAACACAGGCTTGTGAGAAAAAGACTAAAGCAACTCTCTTAAATATGCTCAAAGAGCTAAAGGAAAACATGGACAAAGAACTAAAGGAAACTGGGAAAACTATGTATGACAAAACAAGAATATCAACAAAAAGATAGAAATTATTGAAAAAAATTAGAGAGAAATTCTGGAGCTGAAAATGTGGATGTGACAAGCAATAGCAGGGACAGCACATGAGCTGGCAACACACAGGCGAGCTGGTGATTGCACTGAGAAACAGGAGGAGAGGGAGAGAGGAACTGGGGACTGCTGTTCTATTATGAGCCTTTTAACATCTCAAAAAATAAAATGTTAAACCACAACATGATGTAAAAAGTAAAAACAGTATTTATTACAATAGCTGAAGTTCAATAATTAAGCAAAAAATAAAAATAAAGTCAAGAACATTTCTTATACATTTATACATTATTAGCACTAGAATCTAAAGAATAAAGCAAATTTTAAAATTATAATTTTTTTAATTATCTACACTAAGAAGGAAAAGATAATCCAACGGTAATTTAGATTTGTATTTCTGTACCAGTTACTTTGTGCTACGTAACAAACCATCCCAAAATTCAGTGGCTTCAAACAACAACCATTTCTTTTATATTTAGCTCACAAACTGTAGTATTAAAAAGAAAACCCAGACCCAAAATGGCATCACTTAGGTCAAGGTCCCAAATCAGTAATCAAGACTTAATAACTAACCTAATTGCCATTTCAGCCCCTCAGGAATGTAACCTTTAACCAGTCTACATGGAATTTCCTGGTCAATACTAGGAAATTTACTCATAGACCCCCATCCACTCCCCTTAGGACAGCAATCCTGCTTAAACAATGCATTCCTTGCTAATAAATTCCTCCCCCACCCCCCAACCCCCCACCCCCCGCCCCTGCCTTTAAAACCTTTCTGTTAGTTAAGCTCAGGAGAGCTCTGCTCTACTTTCTTGCTAGATCGGATGCTGCCTGATTCATGAATAAAGCCAATTAGATCTTCAAACTTGCTTGTTTGAATTTTTGTTTTTTAACAGTAGGTTGGCGTGGGCACCTGGGTGGCTCAGTCGGTTGAGCATCTGACTCTTAATCTCAGCTCAGGTCTTGATTTCAGGGTCATGAGTTTAAGCCCCCACACTGGGCTCCACACTGGGCATGGAGCCTACTTTAAAAAAATAAATAGTAACAGTAGGTGGACAATTTAGGCTGGGCTCAGCTAGGAGGTTCCTCTGCTGGTCATGGCTGGGCTGACTCAAGTATCTGCAGTGAGCTGCCTGGTCAACTGGCTGACCTACTCACAAGGCCAACCAAAGCTTATTCACATGGTGACAGAAAGGTTCCAGGAACCCAAGGGAGGACAAGCCCCAATGCACAAGATCTTTGCAAGTTCCTTTTTGCGCTACATTTGCCAACACTGCATGGTCCAGTGCAAGTCATATGGCTGATCTCAGAGTCACAGTGGGAAATCACTCAAAATTACCTAGCAAAGGAACATGGATACATGAAGGAGAAGAACTTAGACCATTTTTGCAATCTACCACAATTACTATACTATTATTTCAATCATTTTTCCTTCCTCTTTCTCTTCTATCACTGTTACAAAAGGCACTTAGTTGAGCTTTAACAGGACACCTGGAGGGTGGGGAGGAGGTGGTTAAGACCTGTTACCAAGAAAGCTAGTAACCTGGCAGCATTCCACAAACAAAGCCACAAGAAGCCAGATCAAACCAGACAGGCCCAAGACAAAGAAGGTTCGAGATCCTGACCAGGTAAGGGAGAAAAGGTGCAAAACCCTGCTCCCAAAGAAATAATAATAGATACTCCAGCCCTCAGATAACAACGGTCAATAAAAGACAGAAATCCAAACTTCTCCCTTGAGCTCGCTCACTTTCACATCTCCAGAGTGGACTCTCACTTTAAAAAAACTCTTCACTTGCACCGCTCAAGCACTGTGTCTAGTCTCTCCTTGAATTCTTGTGACAAGACTGAGAGCCTCCAGTGATGTCCCAGGGTGGGCAAGATGGAGGCCTCAGGGCCTGTAGGTCTCCCCAGTTCACCCGGCAACATTAAAAGGATGAATAACACTATCTAAACATAGTTTTTCAGATACAACTTTACTAGACAGAAAAAAAATCTGGCTTAATTTCCCCCAACAAGTTTTTACAAGGTTAGATGCAGATTGATAGGACAAGTGACTATCTGGGTAAGGAATCTCAGACAATCCTCTTTTAGAGGTCTAGAGCATCCCCCCCAAACACACACACACATAAGTACATACCACTTCGAAACAAGGCTATTATTTTTATGTTCATTAGACTGTCTCCTAAAGCAACTGAAATCTGTAGTCAAGGCTGTCAGGTATAGTAGAGCGCAAGGTACACCCAGCACGAGTCTCCATCCAAGTGATGCGTGGGGGCTGGGATGCAGCATAAAGTCTGCTCGGCAAGCCATGAAGCCCAGTGCATGAATGCAACAACCAGCAGCAAAAACAAATGTTTTTAAATTTTGAAGTTTCTTTTTAAAAATTCCATAGAAGGGTAACCTGGTGGACAAGTCAAGAGTTCTCACATATGCCTCCAACCCACTTCTAATCTTAACCAGCACAAAAACACTATATGTGTTAGAAAAGTTCTTCCCTAAGGCCTAAAATATAACTGTCTGGTTCAAGTTAATGGTAACACAGCAGTTACAGTGAAGACTTATTACCATCCCTGAAACCAAACACTGTCACCTTCAGCCACTTATCTTTAAAGGCTTAGAATGCTTGTGCATAGGCAGCCCAGTCCTGGAGCTTGGCCTCCACACCCAATTGGCCATATGAAAAAAGGGCCACAACTCAACAACTAAAAAGAAACCCAACTAGAAAATGGCAAAGGACTTGAATAAACATTTCTCTAGTGAAAATATACAAATGACCAGCAAGTAGATGAAAAGATGCCCAACATCACTTATCATCAGGGAAATGAAAATTCAAACCACAATGAGATACCATCTCACATCCATTAGGATGGCTGTTACCAAAAAACAGAAAATCACAATGTTGGTGAGAATGTAGAGAAATTAGAAACCTTGTGCACCGGGAATGTAAAATGGTGTAGATGCTATAAAAAGGAGTATGGTGGTTCCTCAAGAAATTTTTAAGAGACTTGCCAAATAAGCCAACAATTTCACTTCTGGATATATATCCAAAGCAGGGTCTTTTTTTTTTTTTTAAAGCAGGCTCTACACCCAGTGTGGAGCCCAACACAGGGTTTGAACTCATGACCCTGAGATCAAGACCTGAGCTGAGATCAAGAGTCAGACAATTTCACTTCTGGATATATATCCAAAAGAACCAAAAGTAGGGTCTTTTTTTTTTTTTTTTTAAAGCGGGCTCTACACCCAGTGTGGAGCCCAAACGCAGGGTTTGAACTCATGACCCTGAGATCAAGACCTGAGCTGAGATCAAGAGTCAGATGCTTTACCAACTGGTCACCCACATGCCCCTGAAAGCAGAGTCTTGAAGAGATATTTGTACACCCAGGTTCATAGCAGCATTATTCACAATAGCCAAAAGATGGAAGCAACCCAAGTGCCCATTGACAGATGAATGGATAAACCACATGTGGAAAAGACATGCAATGGAATATTATTCAGCCCTTAAAAAGGAATGAAATTCTGATACATGCTACAACATGGATGAAGCTCAAGGACATTAAGCTAAGTGAAATAAGCCAGTTGCAAAAAGACAATATACTGTGATTCCACTTTTATGAGGTACCTGGAAAAGTCAAATTCATAGAGACAGAAAGTAGAAGGGTGGTTGCCAAGAGCTGAGGGGTAGCAGGCGTGGGGGGTTGTTATATCCTGGGTATAGTTTACTCCGCAAGATGAAAACGGTTCTGGAGATTGGTTGCGCAATGATGTGAATGAACGTACCACTACTGAACAATACACTTAGAAATAGTTAAGATGGTAAATTTACATTGTGTGTATTTTACCACAACTGTAAAAAGGGCGTGGGGGGGGTGGATCTCTTCAGATAATGTAAAGCAACAGAACAAACACCCATCTTATGCCACTGATGGAAGTGCCGCTGCTTCTCTCACGGGACAAGGCAGGATACAGGTTTCTTAGGGACCCACAAACAGTCAAAATGACCCTATCCCAACTCTACCTCTACACTTTTCCTCATCATTCCTTTCTCAGAACCACAAGAGGGAAACCTTCCTCTATAGTATTTCAAGGATAAATTTTCACACATATGTTTATATCTTATCTCTTCTCATTTCCTCTAAAACTGTTCACTCATTATTCTTTGTCCAATAACCATCACCTATTCCCTCCTCCTCAGAGAAGAGGAAAAAAAGGATCCAATTAAAAAAATGCAAATAGGTCTGAGTAAAAGTTTACACTCATAAATTCAAACTAGATCACAATCTGCACATATTTCTTTAAGATTTATTTATTTATTCGTGAGAGAGAGAGAGGGAGAGAGAGGGAGAAAGCAGGGGGAGGGGCAGAGGGCAAGAAAGAAAGAATCCTCAAGCAGACTCCCTGGTGAGTGCAGAGTCTGACTCGGGACTTGATCCCAGGAGCCTGAGAGCATGACCCAAGCCAAAGTCAAGAGCCTGCGGCTTAATCAACTGAGCCACCCAGGCGCCCCCACAATCTGCACATATATATTACACATGTGAAATATTACCTAACAAAACATTTTAATCAAACTGTATTAAACACTTCATAGAAAGCTTCCTTATTTTAATTCCTCATTGTTATGAAAAATAAACCTAAAAATATGCACAAGTCAAATGATATGATAAATGCTCCGAAGAGGTTATGCAAGATCCCCTGACAATTAAATGTAATTACTATTTTGCAATCTTTTCTATGTATTTTTGTCTTAATTCACAAACACGGTTTGATACAAAGATAATTAAGACACAGTCCCTGTACTATAAGTACTGATAATATGAGAACTAATGATCATACTATAATGTGGGAAGAGCTCCATAAGAGGTAGTTACAGAATACAAAGGGAATACAGAAGAGGAGCACCTAACTCAGTCTGAGGCCAGGGTCTTCCAAAAGGAGAACGCATTAGAGCAGAGCCTTAATGAAGAGAACAAGCTGGCCAGATGAATGAGAAGTGAAGGTCGTGGAGGCAGAGGCACTCGCAACATGTAAAAGCAGACAGTGAGAAGAGTGAGCGACAGGTCCTGCGGGTAGTCTGGTATGACTGGACCACACGGTAGGTGTGAAGGAGTGGTGGGAGATGAGGCCAGAAAATTAGGCATTAGCCAGATCGTGAAAAGTCTTGCCAAATGTGCTAAAGATTTCAGAAATTTCTGGAAGACAAGTAGGAGTCTTTGAAGGATTTTTAAGGGAGAGTGATATGTTCACATTTGTATTTTAGAAATATAATTTAGGGGGGCCCTGGGTGGCACAGCGGTTAAGCGTCTGCCTTCGGCTCAGGGCTTGATCCCAGCGTTATGGGATAGGGCCCCACATCAGGCTCCTCTGCTATGAGCCTGCTTCTTCCTCTCCCACTGCCCCTGCTTGTGTTCCCTCTCTCGCTGGCTGTCTCTATCTCTGTCAAATAAATAAATAAAATTAAAAATATATATATATATAATTTAGGGCAATGTTGACATGTAATAAGGTTGAAAGTAAGAGGGAAGTAGTTTATAAGAGACCATCATAACCCAAATCATTAATTACAAGAGTCAAAACAAAAGCCCTGGTACAAGAAAGGAGGTGGATTCCAAGATTAAGAAATAACAATCGAGGGGCGCCTGGGTGGCACAGCGGTTAAGCGGCTGCCTTCGGCTCAGGGCGTGATCCCAGCGTTCTGGGATCGAGCCCCACATCAGGCTCTTCCGCTATGAGCCTGCTTCTTCCTCTCCCACTCCCCCTGCTTGTGTTCCCTCTCTCGCTGGCTGTCTCTATCTCTGTCGAATAAATAAATAAAATCTTAAAAAAAAAAAAAAAAAGAAATAACAATCGATAGAATTTAGTGACTGACAAATGTGCTAAAGATTTCAGAAATTTCTGGAAGACAAGTAGGAGTCTTTGAAGGATTTTTAAGGGACAGTGATATGCTCACGTTTGTATTTTAGAAATATAATTTAGGGCAATGTGCAGGAGAAAAGTGAGCCTAGAATGAGTAGATTTTTGCTTGGATTTTGCTGCCATTCATCAAACTGAGGAAAGATAAAAAAGGGTCAGGTTTGCAATGGCAAATGATGAAGCTGTTGGGGATACCTGCAGCATAAAGTCTGATATGACATCAAGAGAGATTTAGATGTGCACTAAACAGTGAGAAATGAGGATGTGGGAATGAGAAGACAGGGCTGGACCAGAGATACAGACTTGGAATCAATACTGCATGTGTGAGAGTTGAAATGATGGGGAGTAAAAGTTACCAAGGAAGGGGGTTTGGAGCGAGAAGAAGGCTACAGAGAAACCCCAAAGAAGGGTCAAGCATTTGAGGGAGAGAAAAAAAGAAAGGATTCTGAAAGAGATTAAGGAACAAATTAGGTGTTAAATATCAAAGGACATCTCTGGGTTTTTGTGACTATTATGTACTTGCTTTAGATTTAGTTTTTCTTAAATAAAGACCATGACCCCAAAGAAGGAGGGAAGAGAGGAAGGAAGGCCATAGTCTAAGCCAAAATTCCATGAGCACTTACAAGCAAGTTTATTAAATTGACCTCTTACTTTTCAGTAGGACGAAGTTCATGGATAACCGCTAAGAGCTTCATTAGCACCTGTAGTTTTCCGGACTCTTCCTCCGTAAACATGAGAGGGTTGTAATCAGCAGGGAACACATCCACCAAGCCTTCATATAGACTCTTTTCTTCATTTCCATCCCAAGTTGAGCTATATTCTTTTTCCTATTCAAAAGGATGACTGTTAACACTGGTTCACGTTTGTTAATTAGGAGGGGGAAAAATGCTAAAATTATTGGGGGGGAAGTGGAGATTAATAGCTACCTGAAAAGACCAAGCTAACTATTATGTAAATCTTTATAGGTTACTGATTTGGTCATTTTTGAAAAATGTAACATGCATCCTACTGAGTTAGTTACAGAGCAGTTCTGATGCAGTCTCCTAGAGCAGGCGACCTTCACCCTCCAAGGGCAGCATTACTGCCCATGTGTTCCTTGGGAAGAGGAAGGGGGACAGCAGAGAAATAAAAGAGGAAACTAGGGTACAAACAATGATACAACGTTTGTTCTCTATAAAACCCTGAGATTTCTCATCACTGATGCCTATTTTGGTCTCCTCTCTCCTTTCCTCTATTACTTTTCTTTCCTGATTTGTGGGCTTCTCACAGCACCTCATTGGTTATACTCAGAATCAGGCATTAAGAGTTTGCTCAATCTTACCAATTTCTTCTGCAAGAAGGAACAGTTCTGCCATAAGTTAACGGAGAAATGTATTCTTACTTATACCATTTTTGTTTATATTACCAATAGTTTTTAGAATAATTTTATTCCAAAGTGATTATCAGCACCTCTGATGTTCCTCCTCCAAAAGTGGCTAGCTGACATGTGAATACTTAACCAGAAATACACTTACTAATAATTACACCACTTTTCAGATTAATTTTCTGAGACTGGATGGTCTCCTCGCTCTCTTCCACATTTACTGGATTTATCACTGTTTTTGAAACTGTTCAACCTACTCCACCTGCCTGGAATGCTTCTTCATTTTTCTGTCCAATTATTTCAATCTTATAAATACTTAAGGACCCAATGCAAATGCCACCTGATTTTTTATAGCCCATTTTGGGGGGAAGTGGCAGACACTGACTCTTAAACTTTATGGTTACAAAGTACATTTCAGCTTTAACCTTATTTAATTGAGAAGTTGACGATATACTTTATTATACTTCCCTATGTTTTCATGTGTGTTGTATTCCCTCTTCTGGCTCAGTCTGTTAAGCGTCAGACTCTTGATTTCGGCTCGGGTCATGATCTCAGGGTCCTGGAATCAAGTCCCGCCTCAGGCTCCACACTCAACGGGGAACCTTCTTGGATGCTCCCTCTCCCTTTAACCTTCACACCATTCCCCCACCCCACACTCATGCGCAGGCTCTCTCTCCCTCTCAAATAAATAAATAAATCTTTAAAAAATAAAATCCAGGAACAACTTAAGGGCAGTGAATCCTGTAGTGTAAGATGCTGGGCACAAAGTACTAATTTTAATTTGGCTTACCCAAAATATAGCAATAGTTGGGTAAAGTCACTTGATTAAAAATGCCTGGAACACTAGGATATTAATATTACTGGGATATACAAGGGGAAAGAGACAGTTGCTGGCTGCTTCAGATTAAGTCTGCTAAAATGCCAACACCTTGGAGAGGTTATCAAAGGACTACAGACAGACCCAGGATCTAGTCCACAATTTTTCATGTTCAGAAACTGAATATGCTTAAGCTCTAGGCAAACGAGCCATACTAATCAAATTAAGAGATTAAGTCAGAACATAAATTTATTCTCAAAGGAGACCCACCTATTTAAACCAATCGGTCTATGCATTGTGTCATATGAAACGCCAAGGCAAGCCAAATCATTAGCAGAAAAGTGTCTTGTGAATATTAAATCAAAACACAAGAGAGATGGTGATCTTATGGCACAATTTCTTAGCCAGGAACACATAACCAGAATCCCTTGGGGAATCACTTTTTCCAAATCCTCATACTTGGGTCCTACTCTCAGATTCTGAATCAGTCCATATGTGTTGAGGCTGGACAAATGTAGTTTTAAAAGCTTTCCAGATTTATAATGCATAATACCCTAATTAAGAATCAACTAATAGATATCTTTATGCTGGGACAGTCTGTTATACTTTCTTCATCACAGGGATCTACCAGTTAGCCCTCTCATACCAGCCAGTCATGGCACTCGCTCTTCTGACTGTAGTCAACACCCTTTGGTTATCGGTTATGCTTTTTTTGGTTATATCCCACTGACATTTCCTGAAAAGAAACCCATCACCTTGGGTGTTATATGCAAATAATGAATCATGGAACATTGCATCAAAAACTGGGGATGCACTGTATGGTGACTAATATAACAAAATAAAAATTAAAAAAAAGAAAAGAAAAGAAACCCATCACCTTGACTGAACTTGGGGGAAAAAAACTAGTTTCAACAGAAATGCATTTATAAAAACATTGCTTAAAGTCACTTATACATGTGGAAGGCTCATTTCAGCCATTTTCTATCGATCCTCATCTGCTATGATGTTAGAGGAAAGGCTTTACCAAACAAGTCTCAGATTGTAAATTATGTACCTTCTTTGAAGCATATGGTATCCTATGCCTATTACTGGTTAACTGGTGTATTCTGGGCTATGATAAAGTCTACCTTTTAAGGAAGAATTTTGGGCTTCTATTTTTGCTGGGCGTCATGCCCAAAGGGTTTAATTTTTATCACTGTATATAAAACCTGTTTCTTAAAAAGGTGATTAATAAATTATTATAATCCTACCTACTAAAGAGTTACAGACTTCTCCTATGATAAACTATGTAAATATAATTCATTTGGGATAAACTTGAAGAATTCTGGTAGAACACTCCATTTTCTTTCTTTTTTTTTTTAATTTATTTATTTGAGAGAGAGAGAGCAGGAGCAGGGAGAGGAGCAGAGGGAGAGGGAGAAGCAGGCTCCCCAAGGCAGGGAGCCCAAGGCAGTGCTTGATGGCAGAACCCTGAGACCGTGACCTGAGCCAAGGGCAGACACCCAACCTAGTGAGCCACCCAGGCGACCTCTCCATTTTCTAAGTATATAACTAATGACTTCAAGCAAAATGCAGCACCCACAGGTTTTCTTTCATTTTGTTTGCAAATTATGATTTTACTGTTTAAAGAAAAAATAAAAGAATAAAAGTTCTTTTAATAAAGTGTTAAGAATGAGCTGGGGAGAACAGAGTAGTAATAGTTACTGTGTAACTTCTATGGCCAGGCATTCTGCTAGGTTCTTTCCATACTGTTTTTTCAAGTTGCCACAACTGTCATTTAGAGCTAAGAAAAAAAGGGGTGCCTGGGTGGCTCAGTCGGTTAAGCGTCTGCCTTTGGCTCAGGTCATTATCCCAGGGTCCTGGAATCAAACCCCACATAGGGCTCCTTGCTCAGCGGGGAGCCTGCTTCTCCCACTGCCGGCTGCTCCCCCTGTTTGTGCTCTCTCCCTTTCTCTCTGTCAAATAAATAAAATCTTTATTTTTTTTTAAAGATTTTATTTATTTATTTGACAGAGAGAGAGACAGCCAGCGAGAGAGGGAACACAAGCAGGGGGAGTGGGAGAGGAAGAAGTAGGCTCCCAGCGGAGGAGCCCAATGCGGGGCTCGATCACAGGATTCCAGGATCACGCCTTGAGCCAAAGGCAGACGCTTAACGACTGAGCCACCCAGGTGCCCCAATAAATAAAATCAGAGAAAGAAAAGAAAAGAAAAGAAAAGAAAAGAAAAGAAAAGAAAAGAAAAGAAAAGAAAGAAAAGAAAGAAAAGAAGGAAAAGAAAGAAAAGAAAGAAAAGGAAAGGAAAGGAAAGAAAAAAGAAAAGAAAAGAAAGGAAAAGAAAAGAAAAGAAAAGAAAAGAAAAGAAAAGAAAAGAAAAAGGCTCACAGATGTAACCTGACCATGATTAAGTTTGCCCTTAAAGAACTGGTAAACAGTAGAGTGGGGACTGATACCCAGTTCTAACTCCAAAACAGAAAATTCTCACTATACTCCAAACTGCATTATGTTTGTTAACTATCCAAATGGTTAGTTCAACTATTAAAAATCATACTTGGAGAAGATACCTAATTTGGAAAAATGTTCATGATTTATTTAGTGAAAAAATATTTTAAAATAGTAAACATAGAATTATTAAAACTAAGTTTCTCTAGAACAAGATTATAGATGTATATCTTTGAGCCCCTGTTCCCTCACCAAAAAGTGGGGATAGTAATAACAATACTTATTCAACAGAGTTTTGTAAAGAATAAACAAAATAATACCAGAAAAGCATTAGTGTTTGGTACATAAGTGCTTATTAAGTACTGGCTAAGATTATTAATACCAAAATACAGGTTTTTTTCTGGCTAGAGAGCTTTATTTCTTTATAATAAATTCCTAAAAGTATTGTCAGGCCACAAAACATATACAATTTTAGGGCTTTGATATATATTGCCAACTATCTCTCAGTTGTACCAATTTACATTCTAACCAGCAGGTGACTTAAATTTTCTTCTGATTTTCTGAATTTTAACAATTTCATACAAATTATATATATAATGTATTACTTTCATAATGGAAAAAAATTAAATTATTTTCAGTGGTAAATTTTATATTTGTCTGCACCAAACAAAACTGATTGGCTATATAAAATAGAGAGAGAAAACACAGCAAAGTATCACACACGATACCAAAGAACATGGGCCAACTCTAGAAGGCAGTGTCTTATATCCATTTCACCCCTAGTTCAGTCCTATGAATATGGACAGTCTCTCAACAAATAGACGACTAGATAAACTGTACAGATGAAACATACAGGAGAAGCAGTAAAGCTTTTAGAAAACCCACAAATGCAACCCCCTGGGAGGCCCAATCTGCCCTCTTAGATTCACATGACAAAGAACCCTTAGCTTATATCCTTGACAGTCTCACAAACTACTTACCTTTATAGAGTTGAACAACAGGCAGGGGTGATTGCACAGTTTTTTAAGAGCTCCTATACATATTAGATGAGGACTATTTCCCAACAACCCTTGAAGGCAGAACCTGACAGCCTGAGAATTCAACAGCTTTCGATAAAGCTCAATCTGTAGTGCTCCTGGTCGGCAAAAGACGACATTCTCTATTTTAGGTGGAAGATATTTATTTATGACTTCTTGGGTTCTTCTAAGGATAAAGAGTCCAGTGAGGCAAGTAAGTTCAGCTGCTCTTTTCTCTCCTAACTCCTTTTTTTCCTGTGGAAAAATCACAGACTTAAAAGTGCTATAAACAAAGAATACTTGCAATTAAAAGGAATATTAAATATCTTATAATAATAAACCATTTACTAATTATGTCCCTTCAGGTTTTTTTGTTTATTTTTTGTTTTTACAGAATAAATGCAATATAAGTTTGGGATAGAAAAACTAACCATCATCTCTTTAAATGTTCAGCCTCATCATTTAATTAAATGAAGCCAGTCTCCTAATCTTTGTTTGGCTATTGGCACCAGTGAGAGCCCTCAGAAGTCAACAATCTACAAACTAAACTATTCTAAAAGTAAGCTTTTATGTGAAGACTGTCATGGTACATAGTCTCAAAATCATCAACAAAGAACTAATTCAGCAAATTCTTGGAAGCAAATATTTTGACAAGTTATTGATCTTAAAATTACACCCATAAGAAATTACTGACACAAGGCACAGCTAATTCTTTTAAAATCATTACACATTTTTCATTAGAAATGTTAGTTTCCAATTTGTCTGTTTCTTTTAGTTTGTTTCTAAGTTTTTACCACAGTATCTTAAGTAAAAATACAGTGTAAGTGAAATATATGCTTAAATTCTCTTTTGAGCATACATAACTTCACAGTGAAGCTTATAATAAAATCCCATATGTATATATTCATTTCTATAAAAATCATTAAGTCCCACGTGATGAGATGAGCACTGTGTATTAAGAAAGACTGATGAATCACTGAACTCTACCTCTGAAACTAATAATACATTATATGTTAGTTAACTGAATTTAAATTTAAATAAATAAAAATAAGTGTTGGGAAAATAAATAAATAAAAATTAAAAAACAAAAGTCATAAAAAGCTCCCCTTGTATGTTAAAACTATTTTCAACTTTTATTACAAAAGAAATAGGTTCATTGAAGAAAAGTCAGAAAATATAGTTATGTAAAAATAAGAAAATTAAAACCAACTTTAATCAACCAGAAACAACCACAGCTGTCATGACTTTTTTGTCTATCTTCCATTCCAAGTCTTTTTTCTTTTTGTCAATATGTAAATGTATTTAACATTCTAGTTTTACTTTTATTTTCCTGTTTGTAACAAAAACAGGATCTCTATAGTTTAAGCTTCGTGGGAACAAGGCACCAGTCAGCTTGGCTCTTCTCTGTACTCCCTAGGATCTAACACTTTGCATTTGGCCCACTATTGCTGTTTCACCTGTGTTAGGTAAATAAATGAATTTAATCTTACTTTTAAATAATGTATGATGGATATTTTCCATGATATTAAATATATTCTTAGCTATTATTTTGTATAGTTCCTGGTTCATGGGAAATGCTCAATAAGTATTTGCTGACTGATTATCGCATTTTATTAATTCTGAGACATATATTTTTTTTTTATACTTTAACTTCTCTGATACAGGTTGCTTTTTATAAGCAATGACTTTTTTTTTTTAAGATTTTATTTATTTGACAGAGAGAGAGACAACCAGCTAGAGAGGGAACACAAGCAGGGGGAGTGGGAGAAGAAGAAACAGGCTCCCAGGAGAAGAGCCCGATGTGGGGCTCGATCCCAGAACGCCGGGATCATGCCCTGAGCCGAAGGCAGACGCTTAACGACTGAGCCACCAAGGTGCCCCTACAAGCAATGACTTCTTATAACTATAATTGATGGTATGTTTTCCTTGGTGCTTCATAAAATAATGATGCATCTTAGAATTGGTATTATTTTAGATTCAATGAAATAACATTGGGTATACAACATGCAGACTCTGCTTTAACCATTTTCCTACCTTTGGAAAATGCCTGTTTCCAATCTGTTTATTTCCTTATACTTTTTTACCCTTACAGCTAAATCTGTAAGCACATCTATAGTTATTTCTCTATAATAAATTTCTAAAAGTGGTATTGCCACACCACAAAATATATGCAATTTTAAGACTTTTGATACATGCTGCCCAACTGTTCTCCAGTTGTACCAATATACATTCCAACCAGTAGAGGACAGTACTCTCATCTATACTTGCTATTCCTATGTTAATTGAGCCAACTAAAACACCAATAGAAGAGTATAAAAGTTATTTTATGGTTATTGTGGTTTACTTTTTTCAATACCAGTAAAAATGAATATTTTTATATGTTTACTGTCATTTATAATTCTTTGTGAAGTACCTACTTATGATTTTTTTTATGTGATATTTCCTAAAATAAAGAATGCAGGAAGAGTTGAAGGATTGTGGGAAAAATAAAGAATTCACTAATTTAATTCTTCCTGAATTAAATAATGCCCAAGCTGTGGATGACTTTCCTGGGCATACTGCTTTTTTATCCTTTTTATAAAAGTAAATTATACCTCAGAAGCAGATGGCTGTCTCGATATAATGATGGGTTCTTCATATATTTTTCTATAAGATGACAAAGAGCCTAATATTCCTGGATTTACAAAATCAATTAATGCAAAAAATTCTTGAAGATCATTCTGAACTGGAGTACCTAAAGAAAGAAAACAGTGATGAAAAGGTCAAGCTTGTGTTTTATAGTCACAGGTATTTGTAGAAAGTTGTACAAGATCTCTTCACTCAGAAAGTTAAAATAAAGGCTTTGGAGCTGAGAAAGAGTAGCCAAATCCAGTTGAACAAAAAATATTAAGAACCAAATAAATTTTTAACTCTGATTTTAACTGTGGACTAAATTCATCATAGTGGCTGCATACAGGCTCTGGAGTCTGACCACCCTGGATCCAATCTCACCTGTATCATTTACTCTGAGTGACCCTGAGCAAGTTACATATCTCAGTTTATTTCTATAAAATGCAGCTCCTAGGGTTGTGAGGATCAAATTAGTTAATCCATATACTATACTTAGAATAGGCCTAAAGCACAATAAATGTTCCATAACTTAGTGATTCTTAATATTATTACAACTATGTGATTCTCGACAAGTTTCTTAAGCACTTTAAGTTAAATTCAGAATTTTTTCACTTATGAAAGTGGGAAGATAACAATTTCCCAGTGGTATTACAGTGAAAAGCAGAGACACTGTATGCACACTGTAGCACAGTGCCTAACATTTAGTGAACACTCAGCAGATGGCACCTATTACCTTTCAGTTTTCAGATCACATTGAGATCTTCACTAATCCTAAAGGTTGATACAAATGGATTAATATACCCTGCATATATTACACACTCAATAACTTCTGCTAACTAATTTTCAAAGAAACATTAGCATGTTTCACTAATTACATCAAAAGAACATAAATCATAGTCCAACAGTATAATTTCAGATGACATTCAAATAACAGACTAATAAAAGGCGTCCAAAAATATAAATAAGAGGTATATATAAGAGAGGTGAATAAAAATACACTTCTTCAGTAACACAGACAACATAAATTTTACGCCAGGGAATTTAATGATTGCTTCCCTCAAAATTAAATAGGTCAAGCCCAGACCAATGCTTATTAATTTTTCTAACACATCTAGTCAGTTCTAAATTTTGGGACCCATAGTAGAAAGAATTAGAGAAAATATATTTATGTTGGTATATATTTTGTTAATAAGCCTTTAAATGAATATCTATGATGATGACTAATAAAGAAAGGCAGAATGAAAAGGCAAGAAAGAAAGAGGGGAAATAAAAGTATAAGGATCCTTAGGGCTGGCTTCCAGACATTCACCCAACCTCAGCTAACTAATCCAAGCCACTCATGATAGTGCGATCCCATTTGCCAATAATTGATGCAGGAAAGGATTTGTGTCTTAGACTGGGTTCTCCAGGAGCAGAGCCTGAGACAGGGATTTGGCTGTACAACACTTACGGAGGGAAAGCTCTCAGGAGAAAGAGAATAATGGAATCAGAGAATAGCAGAGGAAGAAACCAAGCAAGGATGGCCCCCTTAAGCCTGAGATAAATTATAGCGAGGCTCAGAACATAAATTGTACCATAAAGTCGGTCCTGAAATTACCGTAAGGCAAGGGCTCTGGCATTTTCCGCTTACCTCTACATGAGTCAACCATTGACCAAGTTGCAGGGGAGAGTGGAAGCTCTCATTCAAAAAAGGATAATTCTCCAGAAATTAGAAGGGCCACACAAGACCAAAGTGAGGTGGGGGATGAAAGCTACATTGAGCTACTCAGGTCTGATTCTAGTCTAGGCTAAAAAGAAGTGAGTAGAAAAAGATTCTTGTATTTACATATGGGCCATCCCACCTTTCCAGTCTGAGGCGGCAAGTTTGGCCAGCAATGAATTATGTGCATGCAGCATACGCATATAAAAACAAGGGATACTTATATTAAGCATTTATCATGTGTCAGGTAGTCTTCCAAGAACTGTATGTGAATTAACGCCTTACACCTTAACAATAACTCTATGACGTAAATGGTATTATAATCCTTATTTCACAGATAAGGAAACTGAGGCACAGAGATGTTAACTTGCCCAAAGTTGTACAGCTATAAATATCACCCTTAGGAACCAAGCAGAGGCAGTCCAGACCCATCTCCTACGTTCTTTACCATGATACCATTGTATTTATTTTTCAAAAACTCCAAAATCTAGGTTGCAGAAAATTACATAGGGATTTGAAAATCGAGAATCCTACCAAGACTCAATTACTCAATTATCAGTATGCATTCCATCCAGCACCACCAATTCTTTGGGTGGCAAGCATATTACAAATCTTGTATGGTAAGTAGGCAAAAATTCTATCATATCATCCCCAAAGTAAATACTGACCAGTTAGAATTATTCTTTTCTCACAAGAGAGGCTAATGAGGGCTGTAGTTGTTTTAATGGCACTGTTCTTCAAACGATGCCCCTCATCGCAGATTAGAAGATCAAATTTTACATTCTTAATTTGATCCAAAGAACGAAGTAACATTTCATAACTGATGATAAGAACAGAATAAAATGGAGATTTGGTGAATTCTTCTACTTTGTGGTCCTAAAAAAAAAAAACAAAAGGTAATATTTAACATGGGCTAAAACTGTAAAATCAAATTCAAGCAGCATATTCCTGACAGACATTAGTTAGAATATGTTAACTCAAAGCCAAATTGTAAGCCAAGATGCCATTTTTCTGCAAAGGAGCTGGGAGAGTTATATGCAGTTGAAAAACTATCCTACAGACAGTGAAAACTGCAGTGTTGATTTGAAAAGCATAGAGATTTAGAAAATGACCAAGGCTGAACTGTCACAAGTCTCTTACCTGATCAACAGGAAATATCTTGATTCTTTCACTTCCTAGCCATTTTTGAAATTCCTTCCTCCAATTATTCACTAAGCTTCCAGGAGTGACAATAAGCGTCTTCTTTATTACTGGCTTGCCTCCATAGGGTCCCTGACACTGTAGCGTCCAGATGAGCGAAATACATTGCAGTGTTTTCCCTAAACCCATTTCATCAGCAAGAATAGCTCCACATCTGCCGTTCACTCTGTTAGAAATAATTATACTTCTTTTAGTCATGATAGGAAAATATTTTATGCCCCTAACGTCGTCATTTATTAGTCAAGAACCAAAAGCTGATATTTTGTAATAAGGACAAACTCTACCCCCCTCAAACCCTTTTTCTAGATATTCATGCAGCTGACTTACAGCTATCTCTCTTTTGAATCTTTGATAATTATATTCATTATATATTTACTGTCAACTAAATTACTAAAACAAATTTGAAATCCGACAGTTGAATCTAAATCATGTTACTATCATATGCATATATTTAGAGACTAGAAATGTATCCCAATTTTATAACTACATTTGAATAATTAAACTATAACTGTGCTTCTCATCACTAACGGTTGAGCAATTTTTATCAGTTTCAGCATTAGACATCTAAACAGTTTAAACTACATTGCAATCTTAACCAGAAAGATCTGTTGAGCTATATTTATGATTCTCTGGCAGTAAATGAAGTCCTCAATCATAGAGCTTCCTGCACTGTTAAGAAAAAAAAAAAACTAAATATTGATCTAATACATGTAACTTAGTAATAAAGTCTTATCCTATAGATCTGTTAAGGCAATTTAAAATTAAATATTATAAGGAATATTAATAATAAGTGGCATGTTTATACCACTTTGCAGCTTTTAAAGCTCTTCGATATATATATTTATATATATTTTTAAAGATTTTATTTATTTATTTGAGAGAGAGAAAGCAGGGGCAGAGGGAGAGGGAGAAACAGATTTCCCACCAAGCAGAGAACCCGACACAGGGCTCAATCCCAGGACCCTGGGACTATGACCCGAGCCGAAGGCAGACGCTTAACCAACTGAGCCACTCAGGCGCACCTATATATATTTTAAAAGTTATAAAGTCCAATGGAATTAAGGATAGTACCAAAAATAAGTACAGTGTTCTTTATTTCATTTAGCATTAATACTCTAGTTCCATCCATGTCATTGCAAATGGCAAGATTTCATTCTTTTTTATGGCTGAGTAATGTATTTCATTGCGTATATATCCTACATCTTCTTTATCCATTCATCAGTCTAAGGACACTGGGTCTGTTTCCATAATTTGGCTATTGTAGGTAATGTTGCTATAAACATTGGGAGTGCATATAT
The DNA here is from genome assembly GCF_024610735.1 of Ursus americanus. Classification (NCBI taxonomy): domain Eukaryota; kingdom Metazoa; phylum Chordata; class Mammalia; order Carnivora; family Ursidae; genus Ursus; species Ursus americanus. The sequence continues at coordinate 40,513,037 of NC_142135.1, read as the reverse complement.
CCCTCTGAATTAGCATTTTTGTATTCTTTGGGTAACTATCCCTTTGAATTAGTACTTTTGTATTCTTTGGGTAAATATTAGGTGCATCATAAGGTAGTTCTATTTTTTAACTATTTGAGGAACTTCCATACTGTTTCCCAGAGTGGCTGCACCAGTTTGCATTCCTACCAACAGTGTAAGAGTATTTCTTACAGTGTATTTCTCCATATCCTCGCCAACATCTGTTGTTTCTTGTGTTGCTCATTTTAGCCATTCTGACAGGTATGCAGTGGCTATCTCATTAAATTTTTAATTTGTATTTCCGTAATGATGAGTGATGTTGATTTCACTCATATGTGGAATTTAAGAAACAAAACAAACAAGAATGGGGAAAAAAAAAGAGAGAAGCAAATCAAGAAACAGACTCTTAACTACAGAGAACAAACTGATGGTTACCAGAGGGGAGGCGGGTGGGGGATGGGTTAAATATGTGATGGGATAGGAGGGCACTTGTGATGAGCACCAGGTGTTGTACAGAAGTGCTGAATGACTCAATTGTACACCTGACGCTTAATATTATACTGTATGTTAATTGGAATTTAAATTTAAAAAATAAGTACAGTTTTATTATAGTTTAATTCATTTTATTAGTAAAAATAATAATGAAAAATCAACTATATGTTTTCCATTTCAAAGTACAGGAAAAAAATCACAAACATGAATTACAGCCATTATTATCATTTTTTAAAAAGATTTTATTTATTTATTCGTCACTGAGAGAGAGAGCACAAGCAGGGGAGCAGCAGGCAAAGGGAGAAGCAGGGTCCCCACTGAGCAAGGAGCCCAACACAGGTTTCGATTCCAGGACCCTGGGATCATGACCTGAGCCGAAGGCAGAAGCTTAACCAACTGAGCCACCCAGATGCCCCTATTATCATTTTTTTAAAAGATTTTATTTTCTTTTAAGTAATCTCCACATGCAATGTGCGGCTCAAACTCACAACCATGAGATCAAGAGATGCACACTCTACTGACTGAGCCAGCCAGTCAGGCACCCCTGTTATCATTTTAGATCAACAGCTTGACAATGCAAGACCAAATGCCAACTGAGATACAGTGAGTGGCAGAGAGAAAATAGTGATCCTTCCACAGTGGAAAGAAGAAAGCAGAAGGCTTCATTGGAAAGATGGCCCTTTTCAAAGGTGAATAGGAATTCACTACATGAATCAAGTAGTTCAACATAACTGGAGCTTGAACTGAATTCCAAGCAAGGAAACACAGAGGCTATGAACCTAGCAAGATAGGCAGAGACTACAGATAGCATACTTATCCCTGAAAGTTCAGACTGTATCTTGCAGGTCAGTGTCTCTCAAACATCAGTCCTTCATGACTACCGTCATAGTTTTGCTATGTATGTGATACCATATGTGTTATTATTTATTTATTTTTAAGTCAACTCCCTTTTTTACTTATTAGATTTATTTGAAAACTCCAAGCATAATTTATCCATGAAACCAAAAACTTAATATACTATTTTTTCCTAATAGTTCACTAACTAAATATGCTAGTATTGGAATTTAAACACAAGGTGTGGGGCTCCTGACTGGCTCAATCGGTGGAGTATGCAACTCTTGATCTCAGGGTTGTGAGTTCGAGTCCCACGTTAGGTATAGAGACTACTTAGAGGCACCTGGGTAGCTCAGTTGGGTTAAGCATCCAACTCTTGGTTTAGGGTCAGGTCATGATCTCAGGGTCATGAGATGGAGCCCCACATTGGACTCCACACTCAGCAGAGCCCTCTCTCTCTCTGCGCCTCCCCCACATTCACACACAAATGCTCTCTCTCTAAAATAATAAATCTTTTGGGGCGCCTGGGTGGCACAGCGGTTAAGCGTCTGCCTTCAGCTCAGGGCGTGATCCCAGCGTTATGGGATCAAGCCCCACATCAGGCTCCTCCGCTATGAGCCTGCTTCTTCCTCTCCCACTCCCCCTGCTTGTGTTCCCTCTCTCGCTGGCTGTCTCTATCTGTGTTAAATAAATAAATAAAATCTTTAAAAATAATAATAATAATAAATCTTTTTTAAAAAAGAGATTGCTTAAAAATAAAATCCTTAAATTTAAAAAAAATAAAATAAAAAACAAGGCTTGTCCATGTCCACCTAAAATGACCCCACATACCACCAGTGGAGTGCATATTACAGATCAGGAAACACTGCTGTAAGTTCTGAGAGTCTGAAACATTTTAAGCAAGGGGAATGCCAGGTACAGAACTGGTTTTCAGAAAAATCAAGCTGGTGGCAATAAGTAGAATGAATTTGAGGAGCATCAGAAGCAGATACACAGGGTAGATGCCACCACAAAAATCCAGACAAAATATAATTGTATGGCATCAGTTATCAGCACTGTCGCAGTGGGGTGCGAGAAAAGATCCAGAATCAAAGGATATTTAGGAGTTCCAAATAATTAAAAGTTCAGGTTTGATTACATTGAAAAGTGAAAGAGAAGAAATTAAAGATGCTTTCCCAGCCGAATGAGACAAGATCTCCAAAAAGAAGAGCATATTTTGAGAAAGAACATGAGTCTAGAAAGTTTCTGGGATGTAGTATTCCCTTAACCTGTCATTATTCAAAGGATTCTTAGAGTTTGGGGGCATTTACGTTCTCAACTCCCTATTAAATGATCAATTTAAAAATCAAGGGCCGGGGCGCCTGGGTGGCACAGCGGTTAAACGTCTGCCTTCGGCTCAGGGCGTGATCCCGGCGTTATGGGATCGAGCCCCACATCAGGCTCATCTGCTCTGGTGGGAGCCTGCTTCTTCCTCTCCCACTCCCCCTGCTTGTGTTCCCTCTCTCGCTGGCTGTCTCTCTCTGTCAAATAAATAAATAAAATCTTTAAAAAGTAAAAAATAAAAAAAAATAAAAATAAAAAAATAAAAATAAAAATCAAGGGCCTGTGCATTAAAAACAAAACAAAACAAAAAGAACTAAAAGGAAATGTAACAAGATGTTGGTAGATTCCTTTGATTCTTCTTTACTTCCTTTGTCTGGCTTTTGTGTGTCTGTGTGTAATCTCTAAGTATCTTTAAGAGAGGGTACTACAATTCTTTATCAGAAAACTCTATTTAAAAGGGAGTGGGGGAGGGGCGCCTTCGTGGCTCAGTCAGTGAAGCATCTGCCTTGGGCTCAGGTCATGATCTCAGGATCCTGGGATGGAGGCGCACTTCGGGCTTCCAGAGCCTGCTTCTCCCCCTGCTTGTGCGCGCTCTCTCTGTCAAATAAATAAATAAAATCTGAAAAAAAAAAAATTAAAAAAGGGTGTGGGGGAGACTCTTTTTTTTTTTAAGTAGAAGTGAGATAAGAAGAAAACCTTTTTTCCATAAGCAGAATTAAAGGCTACTTCCATTTTGCCCCCATAACCCTTTCTCATACTAGTGAGCTTTTAGTGTACCACATTAAGGTTGACTATATTTATCTATTTCCTCAAATACTTTAAAAGCTACTTAAGGGTAGGGATCATGGTCCTGACTTCTATATGCCCAGCTCCTAGCAGGATGTCTGGCACATGGCATCCTCAAGAATCACTTTTAGAATAAATGCACACATTAAGTATCATTCATGATGTACTGAGACTCATTATATTAGGCTTCTTCTAGAAAACCATTATGTTACAGGTTAAATCAAAACTCAGATTAGACTAAGGGCACCTGGCTGGCTCAGTCAACAGAGCATGTGACTCTTGATCTCAGGGTTGTGAGTTTGAGCCCCATGTTGGGTGTAGAGACTACTTAAAAAAAAAAATAAAATCTTTAAAAAAAAAAAAAGCAGAAAACTCAGATTAGACTAAACAAATTATTTATTTTCCTACCTCATTCCCATTACACATTCATAGAGGAATATGATCCCTTCTTTCTGATGTGGTCGAAGATGATATACAAGGTGAGGATCTATCACCACATCCACAATAGGAAAACAGTTCTTATTGAACGTCCACTGGTGATTACTGTCAGGTCGTGACATTACAAGAGAATCTTAAAAAAAAGATGAAAGTTTAACTATTAATGTATTGCAATTTCACTCTGTCAGCGACTACATTATCTTGCTTTATTTACTCATAGCCTTTAACTATTTGCTATCGTTTGTGGCAAAAAAAAGTTGAAGTTTAGTAACACTGATACCAAGCAAGAACAGAAAATTAATCTCATGCCTTATTGATGTAAGATTTCAGGCAGAGAATTTCAAAGAGCTCCCCAAACTTCATATGCCCCAAAGTATTTCAAAACCAATGAAATTCACTATTGTTTAGCAAAGAATTCAGTAAGTCACAACGTTTAATAGTTCAGTATTCAGAGCAAAGAGAACTATCTTCAACTGAAAGTACAGGTTGGAATTTTGCCAAGTTGCACTCGCTAATGCTCACAGCTTCTTATTTTGGAAAGGCACCCAAATTTAACATATAGGCTCCCATTATCTTCACTTTGGTACACACAATGACTATTACTTCTGTGTTAATCAGAAGAATCGAGAAAGGATGACAAATTTTCCATTGACTTCGCCATCATTTTTTGCTTAAAATTAGTTACTATGTTCATGAAAGTCAAATTCATGAATCTTTGCAAAGCAGCAAAGAAAAGTAACCATAGAATAATAAGGTAATTCTATAGAAATATACTAAAACAATTTAAAAGATTTATTAAAATATCACCAAAAAATACAAAATCAAATATAACTGGAAAGCAGTTATCAATTAATAAATATAAAGTCAGAAAATAAACTCATCAAAATTATTTTGGGGATATATTTATATGTCTATATCATGGTAAAAAAATGAAATAGATTTTGAAAATAAAACAAAAAGAAAAAAGAGAAGGACAGAAATGAGAAGGAAAGATAAAGCAGGTTCCAGGAGATTAAATAAATATCCACCAATGCAGAAATACACAGTCACAGGAATGAGAGTTTGGTCATGTTTACCATTAACAATCACCCAGAGGAAAGTTTCCTGTGGATCTTCCTAGGTTTCTGAGCAACTAAAAGGAACTCCCATTTTTGAGGTCAGTTCCTGGCAGGTAGAGGATTAGGGAGTGAAAATGGAAAATTTGGCCCTCAGCATTCCCCTGTATTCCAGTAGCAAAGCAAGAGTCTATTCCTTGTGGATTCCTAACCAAGAAATGGTCCCATTTTTTTTTTCTCTTTTGAAAAACACAAAGGGAAAAAAGAGAAGACAGAGGTGAGAATAATTCACTGCTCAAGCAAGAAGGACCATAGAATCTAAGTCAACTAACAAAGCATCCATCTTCAAGAAAGAGAAAACTTAAAACCACCACAATAATGGGACACCAGTTCAAATTTTAAGATGCCTCTCTCTACCTTCAAAGTAACGAAGCATCACTTAGTGCTTACAAAATCTTTCATGTTTTCATTTTTAAGTCTACAACCTAATTCTACCCTTGGCAAGATAAATAAATGAGAATCATCAACTACTTACCACTTACACAAAGGGTTTTTATTGTATTACACACACACGCACGCACATGTACACATATATATAAATTATCACGATAAAATTTTTCATTCAGTCAACAAGTATTTATTATACACAGCATATAGCAGCACTCTATGTCTCTATGGTAGTAATTAGAACCCACATTTTAGACTTGAGGAGACAAAGCCATGAGTGAGGTAAGTGACTACCCCAAGAAGTCAAAGAACCAGTTAGTTCAGTGGCAAAATCGGGACTCTAAGTCAGATCTTTGAATAAACACATTATCCTTCTGGTTCCCCACATCCCTCTATTATGTAATAGGAAGGCAAAGAGAAAGGAGAATAAAGGAGAAGGAAGCCTGTTAAAAGAGATGGCGGGACAAATAAAATATCTGGATAAAAAGAAAAATCAGAAGCAGAAGCTTCCACTCTCTCTCTTTCAATTAAGTCTCAGATAAGCTCACATCGAGCTAGGAATTTTTAATTTGGGGTTTTTATCCCAAGTTTTTCAATAATTATTTGAACTTCAGTAATTTCAGTCCATTTTTCTGGCCTTGGTTTTCTTCAATGCGAAGAGACTGAACTAAATGATCTCAAAGGCCCCTTTAATTCAAAAATTCTATTCCCATAATACTTGCAAAAAATACTTAATTATGTTGCTTTATGTACTTTTTATTTTACTACTAATATGAAAGCAGCCTACACTCTATACCCCAACTTCGACATCCACTGCCCCATAATTCAAATTTACTTGTCCGTCTCCTCACCAAATGAGAAGATCTTTGATAACAATTTACCTCTGGGCCCAATGCAAAAAAAGGCACTGAAGAAATCCCTGTTGAGTAAACAATCAAAAAACAAACAAACAAAACAAAAACAAAACAAGCAAACAAAAAAAAAAGCAGGCGAGGTTTTATTTTTTAATGTGATTTTTAAATTAGATTCATTAATGTGAAAATTAACTAAGTTGAATTCTCATCAGTAAAATTTAAATTCTTTACCCAACATCCCACCATTCAACATTTTAATACACTAATGCATGCGACCAAGACAGTCATCAAAAGAGAAGTATAAACATAATCCTGACTCATGAATTGACTAATACTTCTTTTTGCTGAAAATGTCAGATACTACTCAAAATCATATATGTATATATATGTGTATATGTGTGTATACATCTCCAATTTGCATATTTTTCCATATGTATATATGTATATGTCTCCAATTTGTATATTTTTCCTTCAACACAAATATGACATTTTTATTACTGTATTCTTAGAATAATACATTTATAAAATGATTCCCAAACTGTATTATTATACAGCTTCAACATTATTCCTTATTTCGGTTGTATACCTGAAGAATAATATATACATTCATCTGAAAACTTTAAACAAAACTTAAACTTTAAATTCATATGCCAAATATCTTTTGACAGTAAAAACAGAATATACAAATTATTTTTTACAACTTACTTGGTGCATGTGGGTCATGGCGTGGTTTACAATCTTGGAAACCATTCAGTCTATTTTCCTTTGAACTAGTTTTACAAACACTTTTGAAGGGGTTAGAGAAACACTTCTTGGCAACTTGAGAAGAACTTGAGATTGCAGGGTCTCCTCCTCCAAGCTGAAAACATCTGCCACTGTTGAAATCATCGGGAGAGATTATACCCATGACTTCTACTTCTTTTCCACCAATCATCACTCTGTGGCCCTCTTCAATCTTTTCAAGCTCTTTGAATTTATATGCAATGCCTTTAAATTGAGAAGGGAGAATGTGAATTTAATTTACAGATACCCTAAGATGACTTAGTGATACCAGTCACCTTCCCATAACTATACAGAATGAAAACTGTTCTTTGAATGTAAATAGCCTTGTATAACCCATTAGCCAGCATGAAAACATAATTTATCATTTTGTCTAAAAAAAAACCACTAAAAACTCAGAAGGAATAATTAATAAAGCTATAAAAATTAGCCAAGCTTTAGAGAAAGCAAGGCCTTTTTTTAATTATTGAAAATATAGCTATGGGTGCTGGCTGGCTTATGCGACTTTTTTTTTTTCTTTTTGAGAGAGCGAGGTGGGGAGGGGGAGAGGGAGAGAGAGAATCTTAAGCAGGCTTGCCCAGCAAGGAGCCCGATGCGGTATTCAATCTCACAACCCTGAGATCACAACTTGAGCCAAAACCAAGGGTTGGAGACTTAACCGACTGAGCCACCTAGGCACCCCTCAATATTTTTACAATTAAAAAAATTGCTGCAGATAATTCAGTTCAGCCTTAATTCATCACTCTTGTCACTGACCTTCACATACTACATTCCCGAAACACTGAACCAGTACCTTTAATTCTCCCCTGCTTTTACGCCTTCGTATATACTATTCCCTCTTACGTATGCCCCTATCTCATACCCTACAAAACTATTTATCCTTCAAATTCTACCTTAAACAATTAACTCCTATGAAGCTTTCCCCAGCCTCCTAGGCCGACCTAAATGGTCCTTCTATCTCCTACTGCACAGAGTACAAATTCTCAATGAAACAATTATCTTAGTGCCTCCTAATTATCAATGACATTGCCCTATCCCCACAAACTATAAATTATATCCATTTTTGAATGTTTATTCCCAGCATAGTGCTTGGCACTTAATAGTTACATGCTATAAAGTATATTATTAAGTGAATGAATGAATGAACACATAGAATGGATTTTATAGTAACGGGCCATATTCAAAACTGAACAATAAGAGACAATGCCAAAAAAGATGGTTAGTGTTAAGCATTCTGAATTTGTGAGCTAGCTTGTATTAGTACAAATCATCCTGGCAACATTTTATAACAGAAATAATGATAACCTCCAATTTAAATGTATTAATCTAGATCATGCCTAGCCATGTTTTTTTCCTTTTTTTTTTCAGAATTTTATTGGGTATCAATGAAATTAGATAATATTCCACTCTTGATATCAACATCTTTCTAACTTTAATCATTTAGCATTGAGGGGGAGATTATATGAAGACAAACTGCTTAATCTCAGAAAAATACCAAAATAACCATATATAACTATTTCATTTTAGAGAAAATGAATCCATGGGATGGGATTTGCTTCACTGAGTTAGTATTCATAAGACTATTATTAGACTATTATGAGATAATTTAGACATGCAAGTCAATTAAAGAGCATCTTAACCTAACCCTTTATAAAATCCAATCATTTTAATTATGTAACCTCAGATATATACTAATTTTAGGCGAAATCGTAAACAACAGGTAATATCAATACCTCTTCCAATGTCTTTGCCTTCCAAATCCTTTAATGTAAATGACTTTCCTTTTACAATGAGAACAGCATCACCTTCCCATTTTTTGTGTTTTTTCTTTGAAGCCTTACACCAAACAACACTGAAATATTTAACTAGGCTATCAGGTTCTTCCTCTTCTTGTCCCTTAGACACTGTTATTTCTTTAGGGGCTGAGTGAACTAGAATTTAAAATAAAATAAAAACCACATTATTAGAGATAGTCAACTTTAGGTAGTAAGGTCATTTGAACAAAAATAAAAGTACAAGAAAATTAGATGGCACTAAAAATTATGAAAGAATATTTGATCATACTCCTGTTAGTATTTTATAAGTTGAGAAATTCAAGTGTCAGGTCTAGCATTACCATGAGAACAGTGAATATAAACTTATCATCTCAAAGTCATATAAACTCAGTTTAAGTAGAATAACATAATTACCGCAAACATTTTAAAACTCTAGGAACTAAAATAAATTTTCAACATCCATGGAAAAAATATCTACTACAAATTTTGAATTTTGGTCTCTTCCTGGGCTAGCGATATGTGATCCAATCCTCTCTTGTGAAGCTGGGCAGCAGCAGCAAGCCACAGCTCCCTGTCTACCGTGAAATCATGAGGGTAAACAACCGATACACTCACAACCATTCTGTTTTTCACTCTCACTATTCAATAAATTACATGAGATAGTCAACACATTATTACAAAATAGGGTTTGTGTTAGATGATTTTGCCCAACCGTAGGCTAATGTAAATGTTCTGAGCATGCTGAAGTTTGGCTGAGCTAAGCTATCATGTTCGGTAGGCTAGGTGTATAAATGCATTTTTTAAAAATGCATTTAAAAAAAAAGATTTTATTTATTTATTTGACAGAGAGAGAGACAGCCAGTGAGAGATGGAACACAAGCAGAGGGAGTGGGAGAGGAAGAAGCAGGCTCATAGCGGAGGAGCCTGATATGGGGCTCGATCCCATAACGCCGGGATCACGCCCTGAGCCAAAGACAGACGCTTAACGACTGCGCCACCCAGGCGCCCCTATAAATGCATTTTTGACCAACGATATTTTCAACTTATGATGGGCTTATTGGGGCATAACCTCATAAGTCAAGGAAGATCTGTACTCCAATCTGGCTTCCAGTCCAGCCCTCTCCCAAAACTACCCTTGTTCAAGGCCATTAGGGAGCTCCTAGACAATAAATCCACATGGTATTTTTTTAGTCTGGATCAGAGTTCTCAAAAGCATTGGACAATGTTTGACCACTTCCTCCTTGAAATACTGAGCCCTATTTTTACAGCTTTCCTAACACATTTCAATTTTTCCTTTTACTTCTTTGGTTGCTTCTTCTTAAACATCCTTGCCAGCTCATCAGACCTGAATTCTAGACCCTCTTCTCACTGTGCCCTTCTCCTTAAATTAGTTCATCCACTCCCTTGGATTTAATACCACTCCTCCATAAACCTGTATTTTTTTTTTCTAGCCCAGAGCATGACTCCAGATCTGCATCTATACATAATTGCCCCTCAGACCTGTCTACATGAATGTCTCATAAACATCTCAATTCATCATGCCCACTTGTCTCCTCTCCAACAACTGCTCCTCCTTCAGTTTTCTCATTTCTCAGTAACAGTACCACCACCCTCATTCAAGCCAAAAAGTTGGAAATCATCCTTGACATCCTTTATTCTCAGTTCCACAGCCAATCAACCACAGATCCAGGTGATTCTAACCCCCACATGGCTCTCAAAGCTCTGTGCTGTTTGCCTTCTCCATACCCTCCCCTATTCAAATCACCATCTCTGATCTGAACCACTGTACTACTGTAGGATCTTCCCAGCAGGCCTACGGAGAGAGCTCTTCCCTTGCCCCCTCTACTCCCTAAAACCATTTTCCATTGACTACATTTATCTATTTTTAAATGTGAATCTGATTATGCTTTCTTCTTAAAATCCATTAGTCTTAATCGTCTTTAAGAAAACATAACTACTTCTAGCCAAAGGGCCTTCTACTTCTTTCTCCAACATGCTATTTTAAATTAACTGCTGGGGCACCTGGATGGCTCAGTCAGTTAAGCATCTGCCTTCAGCTCGGGTCATGATCCCAGGGTCCTGGGATCGAGCCCCACATCGGGTTCCCCAGTCAGCAGAAAGCCTGCTTCTCCCCCTCCCTCTGCCTGCCGCTCCCTCTGCCGTGCTCTCTCTTAGTCAAATAAATAAATAAGACCTTTAAAAAATAATAAAAATTAAAATTAAAAAAATAACTTCTATTCACCCTGCCAGTTTAAATTTCCCTTACTGCCAAGCTAGATCTTGCCTTATTATTTTCAGCATTATCTCGGCAATTAATTGTGTGACAAAATATTTAGCCTTAGCCTTCCCCACTAAACTAGTCCTGAGGAAGGTGTTTTGATCTTGTTCATCACCATATGCCCAGAACAATAGGTACTTTTCAAAACTGCCATTTTGATTCAAAGTACATTTGACTTTATGCTTATAAAAAATATTAAAACAGAATTATCTTAAAGTTAATTTTCATGAGAAAGTAGCTTTAGAAATTAACTTTGAACTCGTCTCCATTATTGCCCATTTTTATTTCCATTTTTATGAACTGTTACCTTCAGGGTTATTTTCCATGCAAACTTTTTAGCAAAGATTTTGATTCCTCAGTCACTTTTTTATGAATCACATTTTACTTATTATGGCTTTTGTCGACATGAGTTTTTAAAACCATAATTTCTACCAAATGCAGTTTTGCTAAGTCAGATTTTGAATACCTAAATATTAACGAAATTATATTACTCTATCAGTTTCTAGTCAAGAAAATTTATCAGTTTTTAGATAATTGGTAGTTGTCATTTGTTGATTATTTTTGCTTTACCAACCTTGAGTATCCCAGATAAAGTTTTGAGGGTTTTTAGGATTAACAAAAAAGATGGGATGTTAATCAGTTTTTGAACTCTAAAAAATTTTGTGGTGTGCAATTTTAGCCAACTTTAGTTTTGTCTTTGCATTATTTCTACCAGTAGTCAGTGTGCATTGAATGACTGATAACCATTCTGCATTTTTAAAATTTGTTCCTATCTTTTACTATGTTATCCAAGAAAAAAAAAATGTGATTGCTCAGGATTGCTGTAAAACAAGGGTAAAAGGTATGTCTTCAAAAAATGGCTGGAAGAACATCCAGTCAAATACCCTGTTATATTCCCAGAGCCTAGAGAGTTGACTTGTTATGTCCAGGACCCTCCTCGTGCCGAGAAAAAATAAATAGAACAAAAGATAATAAACTGAGAATTCAGAAATTACTTATAATTAACTTTGAAATGCCATTGATTCTCAGATATAGCCTTTCTTTTATAGAACAGTAGGAGGAGAACTAATCTGCCTGGGTTTGGATCTTGCATTTTCCCACTTACAAGCTAAGTGACCCAGGACAAGTTACTCACCACTCTATCCCAGTTTATGAATCTGTAAATGAAAATAATACTAATACGAACCTCACAGATTTGTTGTGGGCATTAGATTAGCTAATATATGTAAAACCCTCAGAACAGTACTTGACATGTAATAAATCCTCCCTAAATGTTAACTACCATCATCATCATCATCTTGTCTTGGTTCCTTTCCCATTTAGTCCCATTTTAAATGTAGGCCATTAAGGCAGGGAAGAGAGAAAATTTCAAAAAATAGAAAAAAAAATACTAGAAATTAAACATAAAAGCAGCAAAACCCTCCTACATCTAGACTACTTGTAGTGCATAAAATATTGACTAATTTGCTACATTCTAGACTAATCACCCCTAAGAATTCCACTCCAACTGTAATTTTTATTTCTAAACTTGTTTCTGATCTATTTCTCCCTTGACCCTGTAAGGTACTTCGCAAATCAATATCAAAAAAATAGTCTGTATAAACAAGAGACTTGAATGCCTATAAGCAAGATTCACAAAGTAAAATTGTTCAAAACCATGCTTTGATAAAAGAAGAGGGAGATATTGTCATTTTAATATTGACAGTGGATATGATCATCTTAATGATTCCTAAGCATAGTCAGTCTACAGTTGGATGGCTTAATTATACATTCCACATATCCAAGCCTTTAATATTTTCTTTTCTTTCTAAAATTCCAAATACACACATTGTTTTCAATAGTATAAATGAAATTTAAAATGTCTCATAATCAAATTCAACAAAGACTGTAAATACCATATTGTATTTTAAAATTACCGAAACCTACCAGAATTTTTAACATACATTAACATATAAATGCAATATAAATTTAAGGTTTGAAACACTGTTTTTATTACTCTAAAAAATTTACAATCATTAATATACAAATTCCTCCAGACCAGTAATCATCCATAGTTTTATCTTGTTTTTAAAGATTTTATTTGAGAGAGAGAGAGAGTACACACGTGTGCGCACACACATACAAATGGGGAAACAGAGAGAGGAAGAGGGAGAGAGAATCTTGAGCAGACTCCATGCTGAGCGACCCCAACCGCTCGAACTCAGCACCCTGAGACCATGACCTGAGCCGAAACCAAGACCAACAGTTAACCAACTGAGCCACCCAGATGCCCCCATGGTTTTCTCATCTAATAAGAAAGATTTAATGTCATCTAAGTATCATTATGAATAAAATAAACCTAGAAGATCTTTCTTTGCTTTAAATATCTTCAGAATGATACTTTATAAGTATGGCAGGAACCATACATTTCATCACATTTCTCACTACCTCTTGTCAAAGCATATATGCAATAAAGGCTAAAACAGAAAAAAAATCAATAACTACAATATTTCCAGATATCAAAACTATCTTCTCAGCATTTTTATTTCCTGTTCAGCATTTTAAACTCATCTAAAAATCAGAAAAGTTATTAACTTCAATTCTGACATTCCAATTGTTGAGCATGCAAAGCTTTATTTAAAAAAAAAATACACTGTTGATGAAAGTGTAAAACAGTACAATCACTTTGGGAAAATGCCTGGCAGTTTCTTAAAAACTTAAACATATAGATCTTCCCTAATCCAGCATTATGTCCACAACAAATTTATACAAGAATACTCAGAATCTTTATACATAACAGCCATAATCTGGAAATAGCCCAGAAGTCCATCAAAAAATAATGGATACATAAACTGAGGTATACTTATACAAGGGAATACCACTCAACAACAGAAAGTAATGAATTACTATAAGAGGATGAAAGAACACGGGTATTAAAAACATTAAGATAGGTAAAAGAAAAGAGAAAGGGTACATACTGTATGATTCCAATTATATAAAGTTCTAGAACAAGCAAAACTTATCTATGATTTTTTAAAAATTAGAACAATGGATGTCTGAGGTGCCAAGGGACTGATCAGGAAGGGGCAGGAGAGAATTTTCTGGGATAATGATAACATTCTAAATCTTGATAGGGATTTAAGGTACACAGGTAGCGTCACCTGTCAAAACTCATCATTTAAGATTTGTACATTTCACGTTTGCAAATCTTACCCAAAACACATACACACACACACACACACACACACACACAAATAAATACTGAAATCCAGTTTATAATACTTATGCTGAAATGTTTAGAGGTAAAGTATTCTAAATAACTTTCCAACTTGTTTTAAATAATCATTTTATTTTTAAAAATGAATTGATGGATAGATGGATGGATACATGATAAAGCAAATATAGCAAAACAGTAACTGCAGAATTTAGGTGGTAGGCATATGAATGTTTACTGTAAAATGCTTTTTTTCTTTTTTTTTTAATAATTTTTTTATTATGTTAGTCACCATACAGTACATCCCTAGTTTTTGATGTAAAGACTTTTAACTTTTTCTATTTGAAGATTTTCTTAATCTTTGTGAAGTAAATTTACACATAATTTTAAAACATGAAAGATGCACTAACAAAGTGTAAGTCTAATGATATATCTTATTCTAGTTTAAATTTGGGTGGTTAATTTGGGTGGTATTTTTATTTTACTTATTTATTTGGCTTTCCACTATTTACAAAGCAATTAAAAACTAAAAATAATAGAAATTTAAATTATAGCTACTAGTTTTAATCAATCTAAGATATATAAAAATATACTGAATCAATTTCTCAAAATCACATGCAAAGATTTAGCATGACTGTTAACATTTAGTTAGGTTGTATATCTTAAGAATTTACTTTTTTGTATTTGTTAAGTATTACAACCATATTTCATCTCATAATTTTTAAATATTTACTATCAAATTCATCATCAAATACTTAATTGATTTTGAGAATTTGTGAATCTTAACATTTGAAAAAATATACTATGATATTCAGACATGGTACATTTAGTATCTACTATAAACACAATTATTTAAATAATTTTAATTATGCATCATCAAAAAATTTTACCTCAGTGGTACTGAATTCTTTGTCTTATGGCACATAAAGAGTACACATAACAATACAATGTATTACCTTGTATTTAAAAGAATACGTATTAACAAAGCATTTAACCACCATCACCTACAGTATATATTAAATACAATTTACACACTATAAATTAAACATGTCTATTTACAATTCAACATTACTCTAAAAGAAGGCACATGGAAAATAATTCATAGTCTAAACATTTTCACATAAGATGCAATAGTGTATAGTGAAATCTTTCAAAAATGAAAAAACACCAAGTTGATGTCTCATACAAAAAACCAGAGTACTTAAATTGAATATTTTAAGAAATCTAATGGCATTTTTATTTTTTAAATTTTTTTAAAGATTTTTTTTTTAAGATTTTATTTATTTATTTGACAGAGAGACAGCCAGCGAGAGAGGGAACACAGGCAGGGGGAGTGGGAGAGGAAGAAGCAGGCTCCCAAAGGAGGAGCCTGATGTGCGGCTCAATACCACAATGCAGGGATCACGCCCTGAGCCAAAGGCAGACGCTCAACAACTGAGACACCCAGGTGCCCCTAATTTTTTTTAAAGATTTTATTTATTTATTCGACAAAGAAGAGAGCTCAAGTAAGCAGAGAGGCAGGCAGAGGAAGAGGGAGAAGGAGACTCCCCGCTGAGCAGGGAGCCTCATGTGGGGCTCGATCCAGGACCCAGGGTCATGACCTGAGCCAAAAGCAGATGCTGAACTGACTGAGCCACTCAGGTGCCCATCTAATGGCATTTTTAGAAATGAAAGAGCTTCATTAACTTTTTCAGGATGCCATTATAAATTATGCCTAGTTAAAAAAAAATCAAGTTGTAAAAATAACAATGTGCTATTTAAGTTCACATGGATAAGAAAAGATAGGTGGCAAAAATAACCTACTATCCAAATTACTAATATACGAGATGAAATATTTTTACTTAGCTTATTTTTCAAATTTAATATTCTTTTACAGAATCAAGTCTACATTTTAAAAATAAAATCACTCTTCCCTATGTTTTCTGGCATTACATTTCATAGGTAAAGCTCATGGCATTTAAATTTCTGCAAATTAAAATTGAACAAGATTGATTCAGAAAAATGGTGGCAAACTCCCTGAAATGAGTACAACTCTGGTATTTAAACATATGTAAAAATAAAGTTTTTTATCCTACACAGTCCCTAAATGCTAAGGAATCTGTCATCTGATGCAACCAAAGAAACAACGATCTGGAACAATGCTGGAGGAAAATATGACGGTAGAAGACTATGTTTACACTATTTTATGAACAGCAAAAAAACGTTGAAGGGCAATTTTGTATGTACATTTTTACCTTCCACACTGATTTTAGAACCTAACCACACAAAAAAAATGTGTGTTGTACTTTTTTTGAACACAGAAGTCTCCTAGAAACATCTCATGGAATTAATGTTCCACAGAACAGTTTGGAAAACTGATGTAGCCGCACAAAGTCAACATTCAAATAGAACATTCACATCAATTCTGAGGACTAGCATGCTGAGATTATAATATGAATTCCATTACATATGATAATTTGCTTTCAATAATTTCATAAAGTTAAAACTGACTACTTTAAGGATGTATTTACTAGAATTATATTGTAAAAACATTAAATTAGAATTACAAGATTCTAATCTCTTGAGTCTAGTGTTTAGGCTCAAAGAAAAGTCATAACATAAAGAGGAAAACTACCAAACAGAGATATCATATTACACATTCAAGGCATTTTTATAATAGAATATTTAACTCTAATAGCAGATAAAAAATGCCAGTAAGATTAAGCAATCAACAAGCTAAAATAGTACCAGGGAAAGTCCATTTTATCTTTATTCTATTTCAATAGCCATAACCTAAATTCTGAATTTAATTTCCTCTCACTAAATGCCCACTCCATAAATGCTATTATAACACTAATTCAGAGCTCTAATTTATATCCCTCTAATCAAAAGCCTTCGATGACTTCCCATTGTACATTCAACTGATTATTTAAAAATAGCCTTCAATGTAATCCATAAGGTGGCACCAATCAACTTCCAAACTCTTGTCCCTCAATTCATCTTCACCCATTTCTCTTTTCAACACATTATTTCTGAGACTCTAGTATGATTTAGGCACCTAGCTACATTCCAAATATTCTGTTCCAGTGGTTTTCAAACGCTAGCTTGCATCAGAATCTCTAGAGGGTTTATTAAAACAGATTGCTGGACTATACCTCCAGAGGTTCTGATTCAAAAGGAATGGATTTACATTTGTCACAAAGTTCTCAAGTGATGCTGATGTCACTGGTCAGCTCTACCCTTGGTGAACCATTACTCTACTCCAAAGGCCACAAACTGGCTGAATGATGCCCACCCACATGTGTAGTGTTTTTAAAACATCTTGAATTATTTGCAAACATTTTTACGTTGAAAAATTCCACATAAAGATCCAGACTTCTGGATTATTCCTGCATGTAAAAATTCTGCTGGAGCTAAATAGTAGCTACTCATTTAATCCTAGTCCAGGTAACCAAGCCCTAATTGGCCCTCTCTACACCCACTTAAAATCACTAGCCTACCATTGTATTTGTGCTTGTACGCCCTGATTCACTGTTCCCTTTTTCCATGTTGCTCACTCTGACTTAAACATCCTTTTCCACTATACTGAAATTCTGAAATTCTACTTACTCCATTCTAAAGCTTGGCGTGAAAATCCTTTCTCAACAAAGCACCAGCAAAAATGGAATATACATATCAAAGATTTAACTTAAATTTAATGTGTGCTTTAAGAATTGAGATTTTATTTATTTCTGCAAATACTAAAGTAGTATTCACAAAAATATTATTGATTAAATCGCAACTATTTTTTGCTATTTCTATGTAAAATTTTAATTTTGTTCACTGAAACTTTTTTACTGTGAAATAAATCTTTTTCAGAATAAGACATTAAAAATAAATTAAAACATTAAATCTTATAGCCAAAATATATAACTGTCTCAAGAAAACATCTTATTTTGCTGGACAAAAAGGGGAAGAAGGTTGGGGGTAACTGATACAAGTCCCCTGGTTTTGTAACCTATGAATCTTTAAAAGCAATTATAATGAAAAACACTTTCATAATTTTTTCACAAGGAAGAAATTTTAGTGGGTTTTTACTTCTATGGAACAGCAGAGGGGAAACCTACAAAGAAACAAAAACCGAGTGCTGGTCCTTCCTCTGCCATAAACAGCTTTGTTACATCAAGTCACTAAGTTCTCCCTGGACCTCAGTTTCATTACTAAATTGAAGAGGTGAAAAAAAGGGATTTCCAAGTACCTTCCAGCTCTAAAATTGTATCACTTCTTCAAAAACAGGAAAGCATAAAAATCAATGTCATATAGGCAAGCTTCTGTTAATCAGGCTAATATTGCTTCTAAATTAGATTGACTTAAAAACCTTGAACTACAGCTTTCAAAGCTCTAATTTAAAATGCCAAAGACTCAGAACTTTGAAAGAATACATATGTTTGTGTATCTATTTATGTGTGTTCTAATTTAATGATCAAAATAAGAAATCTTTTGTAAGGCCAACAATTAAACTTCTTAGAAAAAAATTGAAGACAAAATATATAACCATACCAACCAATCAATAAGTTTTAATATATCTCAAAAGAAAATTAAATAATTAGAAAATCATGTCAAAAAAGGTTTTTTTCACAACTGAGATTAACAACACTTTTTAAGAGTATGTATTCTGCTTCAGTATATTCCCAAATGAAAGTAATTTGGCCAAAACTAAAATTAGCAAATTGCAAGACTGAAAAAAAATATTAGAGACTATTATATTCAGGCAGATCACGCCGTAAGCGAACTGCTTTCAGCTTCTCCACTTCAATTTTTGCTCTTAGCAGCTCTTCCTCTAGCTGCTGCCTTCTTTTCAATCCATCCCTCTTCTCCTGAACATACAATCCAAAATTTTTTTGATTTTCTAAAATTATCTGATGCTCCTCTTTCAGCATTTGCAGAATCTGAGGATCATACCCTAATTGTGGCCTAAAGTGTTCTCCACGCTCATGCCGAAAAAAATCATCTCTCCTTGGGATAGAAGATGGAGACGATGTCATTCTCATATCAACAGAGGAAAGTGACGGTGACAAAGATCTCTCCATAACATGTACTAATTCATGGTCTTCTCTTTGTTCTAAAATATCACTCTGTTGAGAATTTAAAACCAGTGGAGGAGGGGGCTTAATGTCTTCTTCTTGCTTCACCTCCACTGTAATAGCAACTGGATGGTGATCCAACATTACCTGTAGTGAACTCGTACCAGCCTGTGCTTCCTCATCCAAGTTTGCACTACAGCACACAAAAAAGCATTATAAAATGTAAATCAAATGAAGACAAGAACATAGATATAGCATAATTTCATATTTAGTATACATCAAAGTGTCAAGCTTTAGAGCTATAAAGAAAATTGTGAAACAAAAAAAATTGAATCCTTGGAATAACAAATTAAAGTGACTACATTTAAAATTTCAAAAATACATACATATAGCTCTCACCCACCCTTAACTTTAAAATTGAGTTCTTAAAAGGACAAAAAATTACAAATATTACCCAAGGCCAATGAAGTAAATAAAAAGAAAAGCCTTTGTTAATGCTTTCAAAGAGACAGCACATGTTTCTACAAGCGTGACATTCTTAAATGGTATAAAGGGCCATTTACTGCACTTTGGGCCTTGCTATCCCCACACCTTAGCCTTAGATATCCTGCTTCTGCTCTCCTGGACTGATTAAAAATCTAAAAATCACCAAGGTCCCTGACTTCTAGGATAGTAGAAAGTCATTTATGGGAGGTATTGATTTCTACATCTGTCCAAAAAAAGAAAAAGAAAAATCAAGTTTTTGTATGGCTCTGGGTATGCCCAACTATCAGGGTATTATCCTAACTATACAATTTCAGATACCATGGTATTTATCCTTTACCTATCCTAAACTTGATTCCATTGCCCTTTCAGTCTTTCAACCATCAGTCAGATAAAGTTCACAGGGAAAGGGCTCAAATCTACCACTGTATCCCCAGCACCTAGCATAATACTGTACTTGGAATCTAGTAGGTGCTCATCACATGTTGAATGACTAAAAAAATGTTTTTTTTATGAAGTATTTTTAACTGGCTTATATACTATATATTGAAAGTCTGTTAAATTTACATGTAATTTCCATAAAATATGCACTTCTATTAGAAAAAACTAGCTTCAGCATAATTTAAACTTTGACATAACATTATTGGTTATGACAAACACAATGTATCTTAAAATTCAACTTTTTTAAAAAAACCAATTTCATGAATAACATGAAGCTACTAATTAAAAATATCTAATCTTGTTTCTTGAGGGTTTTTTTAAATTTATGCTTCTGCCTAACTTAAAAATAAGTTATAGAGGGGAAAGAGATTATTGGAACATTAATGAAAAAATGCTATGCTTAACATTAAAAAATAGTTTACAACTAATAAGTAACATAGTTAAAAAAACATTCATTCTACATGGATGATTAAAATGCTGGAACAGGGGCGACTGAGTGGCTCAGTCATTAAGCATCTGCCTTCAGCTCAGGGTGTGATCCCAGGGTCCTGGGATCGAGCCCCACATCGGGCTCCCTGTTCCACTGGGAGCCTGCTTCTTCCTCTCCCACTCCCCCTGCTTGTGTTCCCTCTCTCACTGGCTGTCTCTCTCTGCCAAATAAATAAATAAAACCTTTAAATAAATAAATAAATAAATAAATAAATAAATAAATAAATAAATAAATAAATAAAATGCTGGAACAAGTTCAAGCAGAACATAAGGAAAAAAATTAAAACTCCCCGTATATCACTTACTATTGGCATTAAATGGCCAGAAATACCAGATATTTAAGAGATACAAATAAAATAAGATATAGTATGTTATGAAAAATCTATTTGTAGATTACATAAATTCCTTAATTTTCATTCTTTTTGTCATCTTATGCGTTTCAAAAGAAAAACAATACAACAGCAATGTAATTCATAGTAAGGCTTCCCTTTATCAACATCCCTAATAACTAGAAAGGAAAAAGGTTAAAACTACAAATGAAAATGAAAGTTTTAAAAATCCACATAATTACTATCCAAATTAGTATGTATAATGGAGTATAAGACTATTAGACATAGACATTACACTCCCATGTAAATTTTAAAATGCCTTTTATCCGAAATATACCATGCCATTTTCTTTGAAACATTACAAGTAGGCATAACAAAGTAAAAAAAAAAAAAATGTTTTAGAGAAAGTCACAAAAAAGGATAAACAGAAGGACTTCTAAAATTTATGAATTCTGAAGATCAAATAGACTGCAAAAACACAAAATATAATCTGATACCAGAGAGAGGTAAAAATGAAGACATATATCAATGCTCTACACAGGTAGCCTTACAAAACAGGCATATATCTTTAATATAAGCAGTAATATTTTCCTCAGTAAGAATGGAGAGTTTGGTGAGATTAACAGGCATATTTATATAGAAGCATAATTAAGATTATAGATTATAAACTTCTGAGAATTAAGATCCAAGATGTCAATTAAATAAGTAGTGAGCACATTAAATATGTAAATAAATGAAAATGCTAATACAAAGAAAATGGCAATGTGGACACTAACACAAATAAGCATTTAAACAGCTTATTTCTCATATTCTTCCCTTTAAAGTATGAAAAGTTGTTCTTGCTTAAACAGTAGGTTTTGTAATGTATAATACTCATTTTATCAGAGTGATGTTGTTATCCCAAAAGATTGTGAATATGGTTACAAACAGTCAAAATGTAAACAGGTACTTGAATATTTTCTCTTCTATACTCATTGTATTTTTAAAATATACAACTAACTAAAACTACAGTTTCTATGTATAGTTTTCAAATTATAAAAACCTAGACTTAATACCCCAAAGGTAGTTTTATACCTGTAATGCAAAAGCCAATTTTCTCTATGGTTTGAGGGGGACAAATTTTTAATGAGTAGTACTGTATAAAAAAGTCTTACTGTGGAGTTTTTTGGATACCCAGCAAATTATGATTTAATCATTTCTCATCATAGAGAACACTTTAAGCACTGATGAATTAATACACTGTAACCAAGTTCCAGATTCCCACTGGTGATTTTTTTTTTTTTTTTTTACTATGTTATCTACCAGCAGTAAGCAGTATATGGTAAGCAGCTGGTCTCAAAAATATTACCCTAGTAAATTATAAAAATAACAAATAAGTTTGGCTAAAAAGTTTTTCTCCCGTTTCTCTCCTAACTTCAAAAGGATTTCACAGGTGATCAATAATTGTGCTTATATAATGACTCTTCCACCAAGAAGAAAGCATTGCAAACCTTTGTTTGAAATGTCCCTCAACTAACAAGTTTACAACTTGTTTAAATAACCCTAAATGGTTCGGAAAAAGAATGCAGCTGCCATTTTTATCTTTTGCCAGGGGTTAAAATTTGAATTAGTAATAAGTTTTGAAGATTCCCAGGCAAGTAGTTATGTAGAGCATAAATTTAGCCAAAAAAACTTTCTAACCCTATAAGAACTTAGTTGCTTATTCATATATTAAAATTCATAGTTTCATATCATTGCAAAATAGTATGGGAGTGCTTGCCCCTTTTCTGTATGATCAAGATCAAAGTGAAACTAGACTATTAATGAATAAAAACTACAAAAACTTTTTATTAAGTAATCTGAATCCCTAATTAGGCATTAAATTCCTTTCCTTGTTTTTATCTTTTATTTTGAAGATGTTGGAAATAAACTGTCTTAATATATACGATCATGCCATTGATAAATGTACTAAATTATTGATTTTAAATGGTTTTTAGCTCAATTAATAGTCACTAAGTATAGACAGTAACAATTCATTAAAAAACAAGGGTTCCACTTCTCCTGAAACTGCTAACTTTACATAAAATTGAAAATTCCAATGAAATATAATCTTAAATGAAATAAGATATCTCTCAGAAGCTAATTAGCAATTTAAATTTAAAGCTTAAAAAGTTTATTATGAGATTATGTTACAAATTTCATCCCATTTATTCCTCCCTAGCCCTTACTTTTTAAAAACTACAGAGAGAGGGAAGGGGGAGGGGAAGACAATAAAAAGTGGCTTAAATCAAATGCAGCAGAAAAATTCCTTATAGCCTCACATTTCTTTTTTAAGAAAGCTAAACAAAGACACTATTCATTGCTCCCGTAGTGGGGATGCTTACTATGCATATCTCTATCACAAGTAAGCCAGAGCCCAATAGATAGGAGGCGCCATAATTTTGCACAAGAAAATAAAATAAAGCTTACCTTTGTATGTGGTTCCTGTCTCTTACCAGGCAAAAACTGGAAATCTGGGGAATCATCTCCATAACTTTCTTGGTTGGCTCAGAAATATTGCCTTTAAAATCTGATTGGGTCTCTTTTTGCTGCAATAGCTCCTGTTTGGCATATTCTTTGAGCCTTTTGTAAAGGGTGCGTAGGCCCTGGGCTGTTCGAGGAGGGCGATCTACTCCAATTGCATTATAGTTTACTGCTATGATATCCCAACATCTATTCTTTTCTACTATTACTGAATGTTTATTAGTGTGTTCTTCGAGAATTTTAACATATGGCTTCACAAGCTTTAGCAAATCAAGCTTTTCAGATAAGGTAAAATTGGATGATCTAGCCTTTCCTACCATTGTTCTTTTCAAATTAAGTAGGCAGTTTCTGAAACCACCATGCAGCAGCCTTCAGCTCTGCTCAGCTCTTTTCACAAACAGAAAAAGATCAGGCTTAACTAGGCTAGCCTCATTTAGGCCCACGCCTACAGGGGAGGGTTTATTAAAATTCCTCCAGCTTAAGCTGACGCAGGTTCAGGAAATCTGCTTAAGCCAAGCCTGACCTACATAAAGCTTCTCACTGAAGAAGACAGGAAGGCACAAGCAAAACACACTTGTGTATAAAGAGAACAGCTCGAGATAGGATTTAATACACAAAGGTCTAGAGATAAACATGGAACACAGCTAAAAATTAGCTAATTTAGTGAGAATATCGAATTTCCACACATGTATGCCTAGCTCATAGATTGAAACTGCATTGCAGTATCACTTTAATAAAAACAAAAGAGGAACTGTTTTGTGCTATTTGTTTACAAATCCAGTAGACAGGAAAATGAAAAACTAAAGATATGAGTGATGAATGTAATGATTCCTAACAGAGCCCCTAATCACTGTTTTCTGAGCTGCTGTTCTCTCTTACCAAATCTGCATAATGCTGGTCCTGCTGTCAATCAGGAATTGCATATCCTCTAGCTAGTTAGGTTACACCCAGACTCAGACTTCACAGTAAAGCTAAGCTTCTCCTTCATTTTACAGTCTACAGTAGCCACATTTTTTTCAGTTACTTAGGAAAAAATTTTTGTTCTGAAAAGCAGATAAAAATTATGTTTTTAAAGCAAGGGATTATTCTAGCTATAATGTATGTGAATATGCTAGCCTGCTTTATCATGTGTAAAAAACACCATTCACAGTGAGAACAGAATAATCATGCCTTAAGACTGCACACAACAAAATGGCATTTGCTATTATTAAAGAGTAGGATTTTTATTTAGCCATATTTATACAATTTGGATTATTAAAAATGAGACACCAGGCTCAAAATGGAGTCACTTATGCTAAGCCCCACGTCACCTGAGACTTAATTACAGTTTTGGCTCTCCCAAAAATGGAATCTTAAACCAGTCAATCAAGAACTATGTGATCAGCACTAGCGAGGTAATCTGCCCGACAGACTCCTGCCATCTCCTAAAGGAAAGTGAACACAATCAATCTACTTTTTGCCAGGATAATTTCCTTGTTCCCACTTACTTCTATGAAAGTCATTCATTTTGTACAGCTCCTTAGAGCTCCTTTCTACCTGTTAAATGGGATGCTGCCCAATTCATACATCACTGAATAAAGCCACTAAGAGCTGCACAATTTACTCAGCAGAACTTTGTTTTTTTAACAAAAGTAAACAGCTAGTCTAGCCATTTGCAAGGCCACCAGTTTGCAAACTTAGAATGTATTTTCTAATCCCTATCTGAAAACATAATAAATGTATGCAAAACAATATGCAAAAATGTAATGTAAACAAGGTAAAAAAAAAAAAAAAGCTTATTTTCTTCTCATATACAGGTGTAGGGCAGGCCACCACAAAAATGGGCCACTTTGGATGAAGATTACTTTGAGTTCAAAGCAATCAAAATCCAGCAGATTCAGGAAAAGCTCTTAACGCCCCCCCACCAACTGCCTAAATTTTACATTGGAAAGGAACCTGTACCAGGAAGAAAGTTACTAACGGTGACTGCTCCTTACTTAAGAAACATATCTACTGTACCTCCATGACAGGGCAACCTTTGTTTTTCATACATATACTATCACCTTCCTGCTAAAGGTCTTCCTCTCCTTTGTATCCCAATACTCCTAAACCTCCTCCTTAGCTCAGGATGTCATATAAGCCTCAAGTTCCCTGTCTTTGAAATCTCATGTCTGTGTGGATTCCCCATATGTACAAAACTAAATTTGATTTTCTCCTGTTAATCTGTCTCATGTCAATTTAATTATTAGTCCAGCTAAAAAGAGCTTGAAGGGCAGAGGATATTTCTTCCTCCCTAACATAGTCTTTAAGCAGTTATTCTGCTCAGTAAATTGCAGAAAATAAAAACGCAAATGATGTCTGTCCATAGAGATGCAAACTGAAAACTGACCCACCCCAACAACCTGACCAAAGTTACTCAAAGGAAAGCAAGAACACAGGATATATATTGTCTTTAGATAATACTTGGTTATTTTTGAGATAAAAAACTGGTATTGTATTAAAAATGAAATACTAATAAAAATATGAAAAACCATTAAATCTCACTGATCATCAAAAAATGTACACTAAAAATGATTTTCATCCACAAGATTGGCAAAATTCTTAAAGACTGCAAATGTCAAGTGGATGAGGGTGCAGGGCAAAGAGTTCTCTAGTACTATTCATGGGAGTGTAAAACGGCATTTTGGATTGCAGCCTGAGAGTATTAATATTTTACATGTGTAAAACCTTCTAAAATTGCAGTAATTTTTACTTCTCAGAATCTAACTTAGAAAAATATTCAAATACAAGGAAGAACAAAGCACTCTATGAAGTTGTATAGTATTGAAGGCAATCTAAGAGCACATCAGGTGGGGACAAAAAATCACTAGAATACACCCATATTATAGTCTACTCTAGGCAGCACTAAAATAATAAAATAGGCAGATTTCTATGTATTGACAGAACAACATCCAAAACACATGGCAGATGAGCAAGTAAAACACATACAAATATAATTCCATTATGTTTACCAGAAACACGCAAAGCTAAATATTTCTGTAGGTACAGAAAAAATATACATACATAGGTACAAAATGTAAGTAGGTACATACATACATATGAAAATGCACTCCCAAAACATCTAAGAACTCCATTATCCTAATACAGTAGTGTTAAGAAAAGAAAACCACAGGCCCTAAACAGTGTCACGTAGACCAAGTTCCCAAATCGCGGCTTAATACGTAAACTAATTGCAGTGTCAACCTCCCCCAGAAATGTGGCCTTAACTGGTCAGTCAGGAAATTTTTCTTTCCACCAGTGCCAGTGAGTCTGTCATCTGGGTCCTCTCTCCCTCAAAGAAATATGAGGTACTCTGCATAAGACCCATTCCCCTAGAAAACAGCCTCATCAATCCTTTTCTTTTGGTAATAACTTTCTTGCCCCACCCTCCTATAAACCTTACATTTTATACAAGGCTTTGGAGTGCCTCTCTCAACTTGCTAGAGGCGGTGGTGCCCAATCCATTATTCTTTAATAAAACCAATGAGATCCTCAAACTTACTTGGCCATATTTTGTTCTTTGGCAGTAACCATGAGCCACATATGGCTATTGAGCATTTTATATGCGGTTAATGGAACTGAGGAACTAAATTTTAAATTTTATTGAATTTTAATTAATTTAAACTTAAAAATTTTAAACTGAAGCAGGTTATTTTTCCATTAAATAGAACTTCACTGTTTTGGTAGGATTACATTTTACATAACCTTTTGATCACATATGACACTACTCTTTCTAAATATTACTGACAAGACCATTCCCTTTGACCAAACTTTAAGTCAGGCTCCTCTGAGCCTTCTTCTCAACTAGGCCTTGGCCTTGGCCTTGGCCTAGACAGCCTGCCAGGCCCTGAGTTGGCAAGAATCTACTCTTGTTACCTAACCAAATTCTTCATACCTCCACCCTGATCCACTCACTCCCTTAGCCTGCCCACTGGCTATAAATTCCTGTTGTATTGGGAGTTAAATTCAATCTCTACCCTCTATTGCAATAGTTTTGAGTAAAGTTTTCTTGCCTACTTTACTTGTCCAATGCAATTTTTCTTTGATATTACACATAATCACATCACCAGTGTAGTCAACCTTTTTTCTTTCTTTTTTTTTTTTTTAAAGTAATCTCTACACCCAACGAGGGGCTTGAACTCACGACCCCAAGGATCAACAGTCTACTAACTAGGCCAGCCAGGTGCCCCTCCACCAGTGTAGTCGATCTTAACAAATTAATTCCATGATTTTTTTCTATGCAATGATGTAACATTTAATGGACTTGTTTGAATACTTTATCCAGACAGTACAAATTATAATGATATGCTGTGTAAACTGTAATTGATTATTAATCTGAAATACTTATTACAGTTTTAGTTGCATTATAGTTAAATTATTTTTCTAGCCAAAAAAATGAGAATGGACAAATTTTTTAATATAAAATGAAAATAGATGCAGAAGCCAGTACTCTTATTGAAACAATGAAGAAAAAAAAGACTGTACTAAGTCATATCACGAATTTTACAATAAACATTGCATACAATTTGATACAGAAGAGGAATAAACGGTTCACTGTGTAAAAGAATTTTAAAGATTAGATACTAGACAATATTAGGAGACATTGTCAACAATGTCATAATCAACAACAAATACATAGTCAATCTAACATGAAGTTTCCTCTCAACAAGAATGGATGAGGTTTAGTCACCTCAAATCAGAATTAAATACCCAGAAATATTTTTAAATGATATGTAACAAGGTCTGAGCCTATAACTTTGGCCAGCCATAAAATGGCTTGGTTTCTGGCACAAAAAAAGAAAACCATTTTTAGATGAAGAGCTGGTAAAAAAAAAAAAATTATCTCAGTCATGGAAATTTTGTTAGATAATATTTTTTAATTTAATATTTAAATTCCATTTCCAACCTCCCTTCTCTCTCTGAAGGATGGGAGTAAAGCTGAAAATTCCAAGCTTGTAATCATGGTTTGGTCTTCCTGGCAACCAGCCCGCATCCAAGAGCCCACCAAAAGCCCACCTCATTAGAATAAAATAAACTACTATAGTCCAGGATATTCCAAAGGATTTAGTAGGAACCTTATGTCAGGAACCAGAGTCAAAGACCAAATACTAGAACAAAAAAATAAAAATGTTTTTAGTACTGTTATCACTGAGGAAATTAGAAGGGTTGGAGCTCTATGTCAACAATCGGGGTCAGAGACCAATAGATATATTTTATATTATCTCACAGTCAAATCACAAAATTCACTGCAACCATGCTACATGAATCACAGACCTACTCTACACAATATAGATTTATATACATCTTCATACATCATACATACAATCTAGATTTATATACATCTTCATACCTCAAACAGCTCCCTGTCGGGCCAAGTCCTGTTCTTCGGGTAAAAGTATTTTGAATGAGGGGCACCCGGCTGGCTCAGTAGGTAGAGCATGCAACTCTTGATCTTGGGGTTGTGAGTTCAAGCCCCACACTGAGTGTAGAGATTACTTAAAAATAGAATCTTTAAAAAAATGTATGTTTAACTAAAGGAACCTCTGCCCCAGAAGCTGGTTGGCAGGAATCTAGCCTTTAGTTAAATCTTGTATACTAAAAATGTTGCTACACTACTCATGTTTATTTCAGACATTTTTTCAATTAATCATTTTTCAGTATAGTTAACATTATGGACGTCGGGGGTGTCCCACTAACATCCATTCCACTCCATTGTGCAGCAGTCTGGAAATCAGGATGAGATAGCTCTCACTTCCAAGGACAAAGCTGAAGAATGTGTATCTGATTGGTACATTGATGATTCTCAGAAACCAGTAAGTCTTCTTTACAGTGATAATATAGGTCTAAGGTTAGGAATCCCTTTGATCACAGGAAAGTGGTACAATATCAGAATGAAATTAAGAAGTCTTATTTAATGATTATGAGTAGGGAGCATCTGCCTGCCATCAGATAGATGAGGAAAATTAAGTATACAGCCCCAATGGTTGCTGAAATCTATTACTTAACATGAGGGGAGCCAGTTTAACAATGAAGCCAATCCTATGGATGATGACAGATGAGAAAAAGAGAAAGAAACTGGGCTCATGATGACATCCTTTAAACCAGTCAACCCTAAAGCCTGGAATTTCTATAGCTAAACATGCCAATAAAGTTCAATTATATATGCCAGTATTTTTATTAATACTTACACTAAAAGCATATTAACTGATATTTTAAAACTGTGTTTTCTTTCTTTCCATTGTGCTTATCCCATTTGCCTATTTTGTCTTGCTTAAAGCACCACTTCACATTTTGTTTTTGTTTTTAAGACTTTATTTATTTATTTTTATTTATTTATTTATTTGAGGGGCAGCAGTGGGGGGCGGAGGGGTGACAGCATGAGCATTAGGAACAGAGGGAGAAGGAGAAGGAAAATCCCACAGAGACTCTGCAAGAGCACGGAGCCTGATGCAGGGCTCAATCCTGACCCTGAGATCATGACCTGAGCTGAAATCAAGAGTCGGACACTTAACCAACTGAGTCACCCAGGCACCCCATATTTTGTTTTTAAATTAGGGTTTAAAGAAGAGGCAACACATGAACATAATTCATTCCCCCCAAAGTAGAAGCTGAACACCGTTATTATTTCAATTATTCTGCATTGGCCCTCCCAAAAGCATAAAGCAGATTCCCAGATTAAATCTCTGCCAAATAGTAATACTCTCATTTTACACCCAATTCGAGTAACAGAGGACGTTTATACCAAACTTAACATGCTTAATATGCTAGGCAATGAAGAAACTTTCCAAAAGACCTTAGTAAACACATCTCACAAAGTTTATACACCAGTAGGTTATAGCCTTGGGAGGAAGGATGGCAAGAGTTATAAGACTATTTGAGAAACTCAGTGAAGCTCCTTAGAAAAATGCACATCTCCCTCTGTTTTAACTGCCTCCCTATTTACCTAGTCGGTGAGAAAAGGATTCCTGTTCTAGAGTTACAAGGATGGCCAAACACACAACACTTGATACTGGACAGGTATAAATCAACAGCAGTCACATAACTCACAGCGAGAGGGAGGAAGACTGCCACGCTCATGCAGGGCCAGAGGGATTGCCCTCCAGAACAAAGTGAACCATTAAGGGCTGCGGGAAGCGGGCTTTGCAGTACCAAAAGGTGTCCCCTGGCTCCTGGAAGAGGATGTGATTGGCTTGTTTAAATAATTCTGCAGCTGGCAGGGAAATGAAAGCTGTTATTCACAGATAAGCAGAAACTGCACCTGATCTATTTAATAAGGAGGGTTGTTTAGCTAGGGGATCTTATCCTCAGGAACAGAGTAGGGAAGAGAACTTGTAGTTAGGCCATTCAAGACCCTCCTGATTTTATCAGATATCAAGGAGCATATAATACTGAGATTTAATTTTTGGCATTACAAAACACCCTCCTCTACAGACAGACAGACAGACAGACACACACACACACCCCTCTAGAATCCATATTAATTAAGAACTACTGTTCAGTATGTATATCTGATTGTTGCCTTTTCCCATGCATGCTGTGTCTTACAAAAGAGTAGGCAATGCTAATACTCAGGAGAGAATTTGGTAACTCAATCTCCTACAGATGGTCCTGAATAATACCTAGTAATTTCAAATGTGCTTCAAGATGAATCTGCAAAAATTAATGAACAAATAAATGAGAAGGAAGAGCTCTTGCTTACAGCAGAATGCCAACTAAAAATACAGATGAAATTAGAAAATCTCAACAATCATGATTAAGCAAGAATCAATGAAAGCTAAAACTATTAGGTGAACATTTGATTAAATACAAAATATTGACATAGTTTCAAAGGATCTCCCCACAGATATTTATTAAGTACAAATGCAAAAATAATAACTTTATATTGAAGAAACTTGGCAGACACTAATTTGTTTAAATAATCAAACTTAATATCACTAAGAATGGAATAAATTGACATCATATGCCCCCTAATGTTATACCAAGAATTACTTTTGTGATATTCCTGCCAAAAATGTATACCTGAATCTATTCATAAAGAAACACCAGACAAACCCAGACTGAAATACATTCTATAAATGATTGGCCTGGGGCGCCTGGGTGGCTCAGTTGGTTAAGAGTCTACCTTTGGCTCAGGTCATGATCCTAGGGTCCTAGGATCAAGCAGCAAGTGGGGCTCCCTGCTCAGTGGAGAGTCTGTTTCTCCCTCTCCCTCTGCCCCTTCCCCCTGCTCATGTGTTCTCTCTTCTCTCTCTCCCTCATATAAATAAAATTTTAAAAATAAATAAATAAATAATTGGCCTGTACTCTTTAAGCATGTTAAAATTCTACACAATAGAGAAGCAAAGACTAAAAAATTGTTCCAGAGGCGCTGGGTGGCTCAGTTTAAGCGTCTACCTTCAGCTCAGGTCATGATCCCAGGGTACTGGGATTGAGCCCTATATCAGGGCTTCCCTGATCAGCAGGGAGCCTGCTTCTCCCTCTCACCCTGCCTGCCACTCCCTGGCTTGTGCTCTCTGTCTGTCAAATGAATAAATAAAATATTAAAAAGTAAATAAAATAAAAATAAAAAACTGTTCTAGATTAAAAGAGACTAAAAGGACAACTAAATACAACATAAGCCTTGAATAGTAGGAAAAAATGTTTACTTATCCATTTTTTAAATTCATTTTTGATATGAAGGACATCACTGGGACAAGAGGAGAAAACTGAAGGATCTGTGGGTCAGAGGGTAGTACTGTATCAAAGTTAATTTCCTGTCTGATGGTTGCACTGTTGTACTTTATTATATAGAATCCTGCCCTTGTTTAGGAAATACAGACTGAAGAATTTATAGAGTGATGGAGCATCATGTCAGCAAGTTATTCTCAATTGGTTCAGAAAAATTACACACAAGAATGCAGTAAAATTTGTGGAAGTTCTTTGTACCATTCTTGAATTTTTCTGTAAGTTTGAAACATTCTCAAAATATAACATTAAAAATTTAACTTAAAAGGCACAACAGACTCAGCTGGTTAAGCATCCAACTCTTGATTTTGGCTCAGGTCATGATCTCAGGGTTGTGAGATCGAGACCCAAGCTCAGCGGGAGTCTGCTTGAGATTCTGTCTCCCTCTCCCACTGCCCCCCCCCGCATGGATGTACACGCTAAAATAAATAATTCTTTTTAAAAAAAGGCACAATAAAGTAAGATTTTCTGACAATTAGATTATCAAATATCAAAAAGCATAAGTATATACTCATATACAGATTGAGCATCACAATAAATGATACATGCATTGCTCATACATTGCTGGTGGAAGAATAAACTTCTAACCTCTGCAGAGGGCAATTCATCATTATCCATCAAAATGATAAATGCACACAACTTAAAACCAGTACCCTAACTTCAAGGTATTTATCCTATGGATATATTCTCACATGTATATAATATATAGACATTAATTGTAGCTTTGCTTGTAAAAACAAAAGATCCCAAATAACATAAATATCCTTTAATAAAGCACTGGTTAAGTACATTTGGCATATCCATAATGATGAAATATTAATAGCTGTTTTTTTTAAAGATTTTATTTATTTATTTGACAGAGAGAGAGAGAGCCAGCGAGAGAGGGAACACAAGCAGGAGGAATGGGAGAGGAAGAAGCAGCCTCCCAGCAGCGGAGCCTGATGTGGGGCTCAACCCCAGAATGCCGGGATCACGCCCTGAGCCGAAAGCAGATGCTTAACAACTGAGCCACCCAGGCGCCCCATAATAGCTTTTAAAAACATGAGGTAGTTCAATGGGGCGCCCGAGTGGCTCAATTAAGTAGCAGATGTCTGGCTCTGAACTCAGCAGGGGGTCTGCTTGAGGATACTCTCCCTCTGCCTCTCCCCCTTCCTCGCTAGTGCACACACTCTCTCTCTCCCTAAAATAAATAAATCTTAATATTTTTTAAAGGTTTTATTTATTTATTTGTCAGAGAGAAAGAGAGAGCACAAGCAGGGGGAGCAGCAGGCAGAGGGAGAAGCAGGATCCCTGTTGAGCAAGAAGCCCAATACAGGACTCGATCCCAGGACCCTGGGATCATAACCTGAGCCAAAGACAGACACTTAACCAACTGAGCCACCCAGGCGTCCCATAAAATAAATAAATCTTTAAAAAAAGAAAGCATAAAATAGCTCTAAATGTACTGACAAAAAGATACACTGTTACAGTAAGATATACTGTTAGAGTAAAAAATGCAATGTGTAGAACAGTGCAGCTAGTGAACAATCATTTGTATGGGGAGAATATATACACACAATATGTTTTCAAATGTATAGAACATCTCAAAAAAGATACCCCCAAAACTGATAACTGGTTTGCCTCTGGAGAAGAGAACTAGATGGCTAGGGATCAGGGAAGGGAGTCTTTTTACTATATTCTTCGTGCCTTCTAAATTCCTTACCATGTGATGGATTACTTTTTTTTTTAAGTCATAAGGGACTACATATTATAATTCTATTCATACGAAATATCCAAAACAGGCAAATCCATAGAGACAGAAAGTAGACTGGTGGTTGCCAGAAACTATGTAGCAAGTGGAGAATGGAGAGCTGACTGCTTCATTGGTCCAAGGTTTCCTTTTAGCATGATGAAACTGGAATTAGATAGTGGCAACTGTTGCACAACATTGTAAATATGCTAAATGCCACTGAACTCTACACTTTAAAATAGTTAAAATGGTGAATTTTATGTTATTCATATTTTATCACAATAAAAAAATTAAACACTTATAAACTAAATATATATGAAACCAATAAAATTCAAAATCACATAAATTTAATATGATAGTGATGTCCTACCGAAATTAAACTATTATTCACAACATTAATATGGTATCCACTGATTTGGTGCAGGTTTTTTCCAAGAAACTTCTTCAACAGGACACAACAATGGATCAATT
The DNA here is from genome assembly GCF_024610735.1 of Ursus americanus. Lineage (NCBI taxonomy): Eukaryota > Metazoa > Chordata > Mammalia > Carnivora > Ursidae > Ursus > Ursus americanus. The sequence continues at coordinate 40,478,554 of NC_142135.1, read as the reverse complement.
GTTTGACCACCTTCTTTTTTTTTTTAAGATTTTTTTTTTTATTTATTTGAAAGAGAGAGGTAACGAGAGAGCATGAGCAGGGAGGAGAGGGAGAAGCAGACTCTCCACTAAGCAGAGAGCCCAACGTGGGGCTCAATCCCAGGACCCTGAGATCATGACCTAAGCTTCACTGACTGAGCCACCCAGGTGCCCCAACTGTTTGACCATCTTAAGGGAATATATAAAACCTGCATTTGATAGGAGTATACCACTAACACATCCTGTTCACCTCTGTTCTCATTTGAAGGCATGAAAACTTATTACAGTTATAAGGTGGCCATGCAAAAGATCCAGCATATGCTTATATGCATTTATTCATATCAGCTAAAAGAAAACACAAAATTCTAAGCTTCTCCAAGAATTTATAAACCCCTGAGAAGACACCCAACCACTTCTCTAGGACTTCAGACCCAATTGAAAAACACTTATGTAATATCCACACAGGACAGAGATTTTATCACTCCCTTTTTATATTCTTCACTATCTCATTCCTTACAGCCTATAACATACTACTTTTAAAAAACAGTAACAGGGGTGCCTGGCTGGCTCAGTCAGTAGCGTGCAACTCTTGATCTCAGGGTTGTGGATTCAAGCCCCATGTTGGGTGCAGAGATTACTTAAAAAAATAAAATCTTAAAAAACAACAACAAAACCCTCTCTGGTCCTCTGCTCTCTCTCAGGATACTATTCCTTCCCTTCACAACCAAATTTATTTTTATATACTTCATTTACTTATATTTAGTGACTCCATTTGCCTATTTCCACTCATTAGTTATCTACTACAATATGACTTTTGTTCCATTTTTTGAAACTGTTCTCTCAAATATTACCAAACCCTGAAAACTATAATATTCTAGTAGCTTCTCCTTGACCACTTGACTTCTCTGAAGCATTTCAGAGCCAAAGGACTTACCCAAGGGACTTAACTACAAATTTTTCGAGATCCTTTCATTCAATCACAAGATGTTTTTGAATTCATACTATTTGATTTAAAACCTGAACAAGTGAAAGTTCCCACCTTTGTATTCACACTTTAGTCAGGTAAATAAATAAAATATAAAACAGGACAGTGTGGTTGAACAGTTTGAGAGAGAAAGAGAAGGAATCGGAAAGAATGAAACAACTTCTTTCTGTTTCTAAAGAAACTACTGTTAAGAATATTAGGAGGTCTAGGGCTTCCTGTATTAATTTTTGAGGACTGCCATAACAAAATACCAAAACTAGGTGGCTTAAAACAACACAATTTATTCTCTCAAAATCTGGAGACCAGAAGTTCAAAACCAAGGTGCCAGCAAAGCCTTTCTCTTTCTCTGAAGATTCCAGGGGAGAATCCTTCTTTGCCTCTTTCTAGCTTCTGGCAGTTGCCAACAATCCTTGGTGCCCCTGGGCTTGCAGCTGTTATTACTCCAATCTCTGCCTCCATCAACATGTGGCCTTTTCTCCTCATAAGGACACCAACCATTAAATTTAGGCCCCACCCTAACACAGTATGACCTTATCTTAAGTTGATTACAACTGCAAAGACCCTATTTACAAATAAGGTCACATTCACAGGTACCAGCGGTTAGGACTTAAAACACATCTTTTTAGGACACAATTCAACCCTTTAATTTTCCCAAGCCAAGGCAAAGAGTAGAGGCTGTAGACAAGACCCAAAAAAAAAAAAAATTTTTTTTAGAAGATAGAAGAGAGTCCTTTTAGCACAACCTCCAAAAAAGGCATATACCCTGAGCCATTGATGAAGTCATTAGTGGTAGACCTGATATGAAATGTTGGGATCCAGGAGCAACCAGTCAAGAAAGAATTCTTGAGATGTCTTTGGTGCAAAAAGGTGGTTTTATTAGAGCAAAGGGACAGGACCCTGGGCAGAAGGAGCTGCAATTCGGTTGTGAAGAGTGGCTAGTCATATACTTTCAAGTTGGGAGAAGGTTAGGGGTAGTGTAATGTCTAAGGAATTTGGAAGCAAGCCTTCCAGGACCTTGAGGGGCTAGCTATTGTTAGAAAAAGTCATTTATTACTGTCTAGTAAAACCTTAGTCATGAGACCTTCAGATGTACATCAGTGGACCATATGTTTGGAGGATGATTGCTAACATGTATCTTGGGAGGGGGATAAAGGAAGATAAAGGAAGTTTCCAACGGGATTTTTTTTTTTTTATTTATTTATTTGGGAGAGACAGAGAGAGAGAGCACGAGAGGGGGGTCAGAGGGAGAAGCAAACTCTCTACTGAGCAGGGAGCCCGATGCAGGACTCAATCCTGCGACTCCAACTCCGGGATCATGACCAGAGCCGAAGGCAGTCGCTTAACCAACTAAGTCATTCAGGTGCCCCCAAAGGGATTTTAATATGTTAAAGACTTACAGGATCCTGGATGTCAGGCTAATGTCAAGCTAAGGTTGCCTTGTGCCCTTAGCAAAGTATTAACGTTGACCTTCCTTGAGGAAGGTCACTCTGCCTGTTCCAAATACTTGTCAATGGGCTGTAAGAAAGTTTAATTTTTTTTTTCTTCTGCCTTTGTTCTCCACATCAGACCTACACTTTCATTCTCACACAAGGACTATTATCTGCAAAGGTACAGAGTTATAAAGAGACCCAAAGTGCCCAGTGAAGTTCAGTGGAGTGAAAATATACTCATTAGGGCACTTTCAGTTGAGGAAGAAACCAAATTTACACCAGCTTATGCAAAAATAATATTACTGATGAAGTGGATATTAAATATTATGTATTATTAAGGAATTTTAAGAAATACATGCCGAAGTATTTAGGGATGATATGGCATAACATCTGCAACTTATTTTCAAATGATCCAGAAAAAAAATGGACATATGGGGGGGAAGGAGGAAGGCAAAAGGTTAACAACTGTAGTATTTAGGATGATAATTAGGTTATTCTTTCAATTTCTCTACATGTAGGAAATTCTTCAAAATGAAAAGACGATGGGGGGAAATGAGAACATATTTTAACTGGGACAAACAGGCTTGGACCCCACTTCAAGGTAGATTAGATTAGGATTAAAAAGATGTGAAAAAGTGAATTATACTACATGGATCTCTCATCTCCACGCTTTTCTCCATAAAACATCCCTCTCCAGTAATCCACCATAAAAACCAAGATGTTTCTCACAATGTTCTTTTCCCCAATTAACCTCTCTCTGAATGAGAGGCAAGAGGGTGTCAGGAGGTTGGCAAAGGCTCTCCAGTCCAGTAAATGTACTAAATCAGAGAAGGGATTAAGGGATTAAAGGCTGAGTAAATTAACTCCCTCTTCCATTTATCTTAACTCTTAACTCCCTTCTCATATTTAGCAGGTTAAAGAGTGAAAAACTATAGTAGAACAAAAATAAAGCAGCAAATCAGTAACACGGATGTATTACAGTCTAAATATCATTCTCTAGTGAAGAGATTAGCTACTATAATAGAAGAAGGAAGAGGCATAGATGGATCATTATCTGCCATAGGCTTAGCAAGAGAGAAGAAAACCTGGGAAAACAGGATATTCACTTAAAGATGGAAGAAAAATAAGAGGATGGGGACAAGGAAGAAAGAAATAAGAAGAGAGCAAATCAATGAGACAGTGAAGCAGCTAGACATACCCAAAGCTGTCTTTAGGGATCTCAGATCCCTACATCCAGTTCCAAAAGTGCTTCTCAACTTTGTCCTGACACCAGTCACAGCTTTCAAAAAATTATAAAGAACACATAAATGAAACTAAGAATCCTAGTCAGTTGGGAAAACACAGAATTCCTTTCTCCCCCAACAAGAAATGAACCCATTCATAGGTAAAATTTATCAATCCTCACAAACCTCAAGAACTTCCTTCAAAAGGTTAAGTGCTTAAGGAATCTTACTGATTTGCACTGGTATCTTAAGGATGACAATTACTCTTCTACAGACCAGCAGATGGTGCTCTCTTCCTGAATCTGTTTATTCAACCAAAAAATGAATGTCATTTGGAAAAATGTAGTCTTAGGTTGTCTTTCAGAAGGCCAAATAAACACCAGTTAACTACCCTATTTATTGTTTTAATTACTTCTAAAATATTAATCTCTGACAGATAAAAAAACATAATCAGTATTTTAACTCAATTCAACAATGCAGGGAGGGAGCATCTGTAAGTCCTTGGTTCTCCTTCAGTTATGTACCCTTATAATACAAATCTAACTGATTTGAAGGTACTCCATGAACTACTATTAATTTCAATTTTACTCATTTTCAAGTTCACATCTCCAACTTAGTACTGTTAACATGTTCTTAATTTTTTTTTTTTTTAAATAGGCTCTATGCCCAATGTAGGGCTTGAACTCATGACCCTGAGTTTAAGAGTCATAGGGTCTACTGACTGAGCCAGCAAGGTGCCCTATCATGGTTTTTATAATTTTTTTAAATCAAATCTTTAAACAGAATTTATTTTGGTACTTAAGGAACAGACCATACTTGACCAACAAGTTCACAATAAAGTCTTAGAAACCTACTATAAAGTATAAGATTTGAATTACGTGGCTATTAATCCAATCACTAAAGAAATTATGACCAAAAAAATCTGCATTGTCAACAATCTAGGGGTGTTACAACACTTTTCAAATATATCATTCATTCTTGAAACACTCAATTTAAATTATACTGTACTACAACTGGTCAAGTGTAAACCTAATCAATAAAAAGCAGTCTTACCTGTATGAGGTGGATCTAATGTTGCCATTACAGATGCTTTAGAACAGTGTTTTCCACTATAATTATGCCCATGATTAACTTCTCTAGCATTTCCCTCAGTAGGCAGATTTAAACTGCATATTCTGGGGTTATTTTGTAACTGGAGAAAGGTATTCTTACTTGCAACAACCTAAAAAAAGGAAATATGTATTTAATGAAGAAATTAAATCTAATTTCCCATATTTTTACATAACAGATTCCTAATTTAAAATATAAACTATCAGTTTCTCTATATCTTAATAGGGAATAGATATTTTAAAATAAATTTAAAATCCAATTTTTACTATTAAACTAGTTTTAATTATGTTATAAAAGCTGAAAGACACAACAGAATGAAAATCGTTTATAATTATAGTGTATGTTAAACAACATATCAGAAGAGTTTTTAAACATGTTGTAACATGCCATTCTCAGAGTCATGCCCTTTTTTGCCAAGTTTCTCAATATTAAAATCAATACTTAAATATTCTCCATTTTTTATGTGGGATAGTGATACTGTCACTGTGTTGTTTAGAGACAAATATTAAACTGTTCACAAATGAAAAGCTATTCCAGGGACTGGCATCAAAATAATGAGTATGTTGTACCAAAAATTATGAGATACTTAGGAATAAACCTAACCAAGGAGGTGAAAGACCTGTACTCTGAAAACTATAAAACAATGGTGAAAGAAGATGAAGACGACACAAAGAAACGGAAAGATGGATTGGAAAAACAAATATTGTTAAAATGTCTATACTACCCAAAACAATCTACACATTTAATGCAATCCCTATAAAAAAACTGACAGCATTTTTCACAGAACTTGAACACTAAAATTTGTATGGAACTATAAAAGATACCAAATAGTCAAAGCAATCTTGAAAAAGAAAAGCAAAGCTGGCATCACGATTCCAGACTTCAAGTTATATTACAAAGCTGTAGTAATCAAAACAGTATGGTACCGGCACAAAAACAGACACATAGATCAATGGAACAGAATAGAAAATCCAGACATAAACCCAGAACTATATGGTCAATTAATCTTCAAAAAAGCAAGAAGGACTATCCAATGGGAAAAAGACAGTCTCTTCAACAAACGATGCTGGGAAAACTGGACAGCAACATGCAGAAGATGAAACTGGACCACTTTCTTACACCATACACAAAAATAAATTCAAAATGGAGGGGCTCCTGAATGGCTCAGTCAGTTAAGTATCTGATTCTTGATTTCAGCTCAGGTCATGATCTCAGAGTTGTGAGACTGAGCCACCCATTGGGCTCCATGATGGGCATGGAGCCTGCTTAAGATTCTCTCTACAACTCCCCTTCTCCCCTCAAAAAAGGATTAAAGACCTAAATGTGAGACCTGAAACCATAAAAATCCTAGAAGATAGCACAGGCAGTAATTTCTCTGACACTGGTCATAGGAACCTTTTTCTAGATAGGTCCCCTGAGGCAAGGGAAACAGAAACAAAAATAAATTGGAACTAAATTAAAATAAGAAGCTTCTCCACAGCAAAGGAAACAACCAACAGAACTAAAAGGCAACCTATGGAATGAGAGAAGATATTTGCAAATGACATATCCAATAAAGGGTTAGTATCCAAAATATATTAAAAAACTTATACAATACCCCAAAAACAAATATTCCAATTAAAAAATGGGCAAAAGGCATGAACAGACACTTCTCCAAGGAAGACATACAGATGGCCAACAGACATGAAAAGATGCTCATCATCATTCATCATCAGGGAAATGCAAAACAAAATTACAATGAGCTATCACCTCACAACTGTCAGAATGGCTAAAATCAACAACATAGGAAACAACAGATGTTGGTAAGGATGTGAAGAAAAAGGAACCCTCTTGTATTATTGGTGGGAATGCAAATTAGTGCAGCCACTGGAAAACAGTATGGAGGTTCCTCGAAAAGTTAAAAATAGGGGCACCTGGGCAGCTCAGTCGGTTAAGTGGCTGCCTTCAGCTTAGGTCATGATCCTGGGGTCCTGAGACTGAGCCCAACATTGGGCTCCACACTCAGTAAGGATTCTGCTTCTCCTTCGCTTTCTGCCCCTCCCCCCACTTGTGTTCACACACGCACACACATTTCTCTCTCTAATAAAATTTTAAATTTAAAAAAAAAGTTAAAAATAGAACTACCTTGTGATCCAGTAATTGCACTACTAGGTATTTAACCAAAGAATACAAAAAAACTAATTCAAAGGGATACATGCACCCCCCATGCTTATAGCAGCATTATTTACAATATCCAAGATATGGAAGCAGCCCAAGTGTCCATCAACTGATGAATGGATAAAGAAGATGTGGTATATGTATACAATGGATTATTCAGCCATGAAAAAGAATGAAATCTTGCCATTTGCAACGACATGGATGGAGAAGAGAGTATAAAGCTAAGTGAAATAAGTTAATCTGAGAAAGACAAATACCATATGATTTCACTCATATGTGGAATTTAAGAAACAAAACGAATGAGCGAAGGAGAATAAAAAGAGCAAGAGACAAACCAAGAAACAGACCCTTAACTACAGAGAACAAACTGTTACCAGAGGGGGGGTATAGAAGGATGGGTGAAATAGATAATGGTGATTAAGGAGTATACGTGTCATGATGAGCACTAAGTGATTAAAATAAAAACTTAAGGGGCACCTGGCTGGCTCATTCAGCAAAGCACGTGACTCTTAATCTCAGGGTTGTAAATTTGAGCCCCATGTTGGGTGTAGAGATTACTTAAAACTAAAATCTTTCAAAATAAAATAAAAACTTTAAAAAAAATGAGTAGGGAAGAACTGGGGAAGGAGTTGAACAGGTAAAAATGAAATAAGATTGGTCATGAATTGATGACTGTTGAAGCTAAATAATGGTACGTAAGGGTTTTTTTTAAAATATATATTCTAAAAATATATATAAATAAATAAAATATATATTCTATTTTCTCTATTTTTGTACATGTATTAGTTTTCCATTGCTGCTGTGACAAATTACCACAAATTTAAGGCAATGCAAAGTTCTGTAATTCTGTATGTTAGAACTCTGACTCGGGTCTTACTGGGCTAAAATCAAGGTGGTCAGTAGGGATGCACCCCTTTCTGAAGCTCTGGGGAGAATACATTTCCTTATCTTTACAAATTTCTAAGTCACCCACATTTCTTGGCTTGTGGTCCCCTTCCTCCATCCTCAAAGACAGCTACTCTGCATCTCTCTGACCCTGCTTCCATAACAACATCTAACACTCTCTTCTGTCTCCCTCTTCCACTTTTACGAACCTTTGTCATTATATTGGGAACACCCAGGTAAGCCAGGATAACCTCCCAATCTCAAGGTCTTTAACATTGATCACTTAGTCCAAGTTCCTTTTGCCACATAAAGTAACATATTCACAGGTTCCAAGGATTAAAACATGGATGTTTTTCGAGGTCCATTTTTCTGCCTACCAGAGTATATGTTTAAATTTGTTTAAAGATTTATTTGAAAGAGAGAGAAAGAGCATGCATGTGAATGGGGAGACAGGGAGAGAGAGCATCCCAAGCAGACTCCCCATTGAGCAGGAAGACCAATGCAGGCTTGACCCCACAACCCTGAGATCATGACCTGAGCCAAAATCAAGAGTTGGTCTTTCAACCACTGAGCCACCCTGACACCCCTGAATCTTTTTAAATATGATTCACAATAATAGACATAGTTGTCATATCCCTATAAATATTTATTAAAATAAATTTCAGAGGCATTCAAAAAACCTATCTTGTAAGATTTTGAAGTAAGTCATAACAATAAACTAATGAAGGCCATAAGTTTATTTTTACATAATTTCAAACTTAAAGAAACATTACAGAAATAATACAAGGAAATCCCAGATAGCATTTACCCAGATTTACCATTTGTTTACATTTTGCTCCATTTGTTTTCCCTTCTTCCCTCTCCCTCTCTTTCTGTATATGTGTCTGTCTATGTATATTAATATCTGAGATTAAGCTGGAGACATTGTGCTCCTTTACCTCTAAATATTTCAAGATGTGTTTCCAAAGAGCAATGACATTCTTTCACAATCACAGTAAAATTATAAAAATCAAGATTTATTACTGGTATATTATCTAACCCACAGTCCATATTCAAATTCAGTCACTTTTCCCAATAATGTCTTTTGTAGATTTTTCCCTGAGCCAGGATCCAATCCCAGATCATATATTACACTTAGTAAGCATATTTCTGTAGTCTCTAATCTAGAATTCCTTAACCTTTACTTGTCTTTTGGGACTTTGACTATTTTAAAGAGTACAAGCCAATTATTTCGTAGATTGTCCCAATATAGACTGTCTGATGTTTCCTTATAATTAGCTTCGGGTTATGAGATTTGGACAGAAATACTAGAGTTCATCATTATCAAGAAGCACATAGTATCCATTTGTCCCATTACTGTAAGTATATACTTGATAAAGGTGGTATCTGCTAGGTCTCCCTGCAAAGTTAGTATTTTCCCCTTTGTAATTTTTAAAAGTATATTGTGAGGAGATGCTTGAGTGTATTCAAATACCCTGGGGGTGCCTGGGTGACTCAGTTAAGTGCCTGACTCTTGATCTCAGCTCAGGTCTTGATCTCAGAGTTGTGAGTTCAAGCCCCATGTTGGGCTCCACCCTGGGCGTGGAGCCTATTTTTAAAAAATTAATTAATAGATTAAGATATATATATATACACACATAAATACATATACATATATATACATCCTATTTCCTTTAACATTCACCCACTAGTTTTGGTATCTATTGAATTTTTTTTATAGACAACACCAATACCTGTCTAATGCCAACAACTGCTACAGAAAGCAAGACAGGTGAGCAAGAACATAAAGTGGTTCTACCCAACGTCCACACATCTAGGAGGTAGTGACATTTATGGTTCTCCACACTTCAAACTTCCTTCTAGAATTCATACTGACCAGTCCCTTAGATTGTTGTAAGAATTACACAGATTCTGTCCTATGGATTGAGAACCATTATGCAAACTCTTTGTTACAGAGCACACTAATAGTAAATGTCTTAATTCCATTTTAAAATCCTAGCATACTGTAGGTGGTTAAGTGTTCCCGTGTAATAAATATACAACTTAAAAGCCCTCCTTTATCCCCAGAAATCATTCATAAGCAAATATTATTGTGTGCTAACAAGCTCCTTTAATTGGAGTACCAAAAGCAGTTTTCTCTTCAGCCCTGGCTTAAGACAGATATGCCTAAACTTCTTTTTAATTGAGGTTTAATTGACACAAAACATTAGTTTCAAGTGTACAACAGTAATGATTCAGTATTTGTATATATTGCAAACTGAGCACCACAATAAGTCTAGTTAAATCCATCACCACACATAGTTACAAAATTTTTTTCTTGTGATGAGAACTTTTAAGATCTACTTCTTAGCAACTTATGGCACTCACTGATATTTTCTAACACCATCACTTATATTATTATGATTTAGCATTCCAATTTAAGAAAGAGCTTACTCTTTTCCCCACATATTTCACTTATATTAGTATAGATTCAGACCCCTATATAATTCAATGAATTACTACCAGTTAGCATATTTATTTTGACACTCGATTTGTTCCAGATTTTGTATATATCAGACCAAACAAATAAAAACCCCTGAAGTTACCAAAACAATACTATTTTCATCTAAGATGATGAGAAATAATTTAAGAGCAAAAATTTAGGAATGGAATAGATTAAGGAGAAGATAGAGTGAACTACTAAGGTTTCTCACGTTGCCTTGCTTAAAATAGCTGTAAAATTTCAAAAATGCCTACTTCAAAAATGCCTACTTTTTAAAAGTAACTATTCAGTTTCCTGATAGAATTAAAAGAAGAAAAGAGTAAATCAATGGTTTTGGTCTCAAACTAGTCCTTAGAATCTACATCAAAAAATTAACCTTAAGAAAAGGGTGTCAAAATGATTAATGGGTAAAGAGTCTTTTTAACATCCTGGAACAATAAGGTATCCATGTACAAAAGAATGAAATTGGACCCCTACCTCACACCACACGTAAAAATGAACTCAAAAATGGGACACAGACTGAAATGTAAGAACTAAAACTACAAAGACACACTGAGTGATCATTTCACAATATCTACAAATCTCAAACCATTATGTCATACACCTGAACATAATGCTGTATGTCAATCACAGCCGAATAAAAAACAAATTAGTTTTTTTTTTAAGATTTTATTTTTAAGTAATCTCTACACCCAACATTGGGCTCAAACTCATGACCCTGAGATCAAGAATCACATGCTCTAAAGACTGAGCCAGCCAGACACCCCAAAAAACAAATCAGTTTAAAAAAATAAAATAAAATAAAATAAAATAAAATAAAATAAAATAAAATAAAATAAAATAAAATAAAATACAGGTGTGCTCAGGTGGCTCAGTTGGTTAAACACCTGACTCTTGGTTTCAGCTCAGGTCATGATCTCAGGGTCATGAGATTGAGTCCCATGTTTGGGAGTGGAGCCTGCTTAAGACTCTCTCTCCCCTCTGCCCCCACCCTCCCTCTCTAAAAAATAAGTTAATTAACAAAATAAAATACAGGAGTAACTCTTCATAACCTTCTTAGATATAATACCAAAATCATAAGTACCAACACCAAAAAAACCAGAAAAATCAGACTTAAGCAAATTTAAAACTTCTGTGGTGCAAAAGATAATATCAAGAAAGTGAATAACCAACAGAATGGGAGAAAATATTTGCAAATAATGTATCTGATAAGGGACCCGTATCTAGAGTATATTTTTTTAAATAACACTCTTGGGGTGCCTGGTTGGCTCAGTTAATGGAGCATGGGACTCATGATCTCAGGGTTGTGAATTCAAGCCCCATGTTAGGTGTAGGGATTAATAAAAAATAAAAATTAAATTAAATTAGAATTAAATTTTTAAAAAATCTTTTTAAAAAAAAACCCTCTTACAACTCTATAACAAAAAGCAAATAATACAATTTTACAAAGGTCAAAGGATCTGGGGGCACCTGGGTGGCTCAATCAATTAAACATCCAACTCTTGGTTTCGGCTCAGGTCATGATCTCAGGGTGCTGGGATTGAGCTTCACATTGGACTCTGTGCTCAGCATGGACTCTGCTGGAAAGTCTCTCTCTCTCTCTCTCTCTGCCGCCCCCCAAAAGTAAATAAATAAATCTTTAAAAACACACACACACAAAGGTCAAAGGATCTGAATAATCCAAAGAAAATATACAAATGGCCAAAAAGCACATGTAAAGATGCTCAACAACATTAGCCACCAGTGACGCACAAATCAAAACTGCAAACGAGATACTACTTCACCCACTAGTATGGCTACAATCAAAAAGATAATAATAAGTGTTGACAAGGATGTGGAGAAAATTAAATACATTAATTATTACATTAATTAATTAATTAATACATTAAATGATGGTGGGAACGAAAATTCTGCAGCCCCTTGGAAGAGTCTGGCAGTTCATTAATGAAAGGTTAAACACAGAGTTGATCCAGCAATTCAACACCTAGGAATGTACCCAAGAGAAATGAAAACACATGTCTATGCAAAAACTTCTACACAAATGTTCAGAAGCATTATTAATAACTCATAATTTGAAAAGGGGAAACAATCCAAATGCCTGTCAACTGATGGATAAATAAAATGTGGTATATTAATACAATATTATACAGTAGGGTAGGCAGAATAATGCTTCCCAAAGATGCCTATACTCCCCAGATCTATAAATATGTTACAAGGAAAAAGAATTTTGTAGATGTAATTAAGATGTACTTAAAGTAATCTCTCCTGAAATGGAGAGACTGTCCTGGCTTACCCAGGTCAGCGCAATCTAATCAAATGATCCCAGTTTGAGAGAACCAGAGACATAGTAACATGAGAACTGAAACTGTCATTGCTGGCTTTGAAAATTAAAGGGCAAAAAAAAATGCAGGTGGCCTATCAAACCTAGAAAAGACAAAGGAAACAGATTCTCCCCTAAAACCTCCAGAAATGAATGCAGCTCTGCCAACACCTTTTGCAAATATCTTCTCCCATTCCATAGGCTGCTTTTTAGTTTCATTCATTATTTCATTTGCTGTGCAGAAACTTTTCATCTTGATGAAGTCCCAATAGTTCATTTTTGCTTTTATTTCCCTTGCCTCTGGAGCTGTGTACAGTAAGAAGTTGCTATGTCAGAAGTCAAAGAGGTTGCTGCCCGTGTTCTCCTCTAGGATTTTGATGGATTCCTGTCTCACATTTAAGTCTTGCATCCATTTTGAATTTATTTTTGTATATGATATAAGAATGTGGTCCAGTTTCACTCTTTTGCATGTTGCTGTTCAGTTTTCCCAATACCATTTGTAAAAGAAACTTTTTCCCAATGGATATTCTTTCCTGTTTTGTTGAAGATTAGCTGACCACAGAGTTGTGGGTCCATTTCCAGGTTCTCTATTCTGTTCCATTGACCTATGTGTCTGTTTTGGTGCCAGTACCAAATTGTCTTGATGATTACAGCTTTGTAATACAGCTTGAAGTCCAGAATTTGATGCCTCCAACTTTGGTTTTCTTTCTCAACATTATTTTGGCTATTCAGGGTCTTTTCTAGTTTCATACAAATTTTAGAACTGTTTGTTCTAACTCTGAAAAATGCTGGTGTTACTTTGATAGCAATTGCACTGAATGCGTAGGTAGAATAGACATTTTCACAATATTTGTTCTTCCAATCCATAAGCATGGAATATTTTTCCATTTCTTTGTGTCTTCAATTTCTTTCAAAAGTGTTCTATAGTTTTCAGAGTAGAGATCTTTTACCTCTTTGATTAGGTTTATTCCTAGGTATCTTACAGTTTTTGGTGCAAATGTAAATGGGATCAATTCCTTGATTTCTCTTTCTGCTATTTCATTATTGGAGTATAGAAATGCAACAGATTTCTGTACATTGACTTTATATCCTGCAACTTTGCTGAATTCATGTATCAGTTCTAGCAATATTTCAAGGAGCCTCTCAGATTTTCTAAACCAACACCTTGATCTTAGCCCAGAAAGACCTGTTTTGGACTTCTGACCTACAGAATTATAATAGATTTGTGTTCTTTTAAGCCACTAAACTTGTGGTAACTTGTTATAGCAGCAATAGAAAACTAATAAATTTGGCAATAAAAAGAAATAAATTATTGATACACGCTAAAACATGGGTGAGCCTTGAGTACATTATGCTAACTGGAAAAAGCCAGTCACAAAAAGCTACAAGTATGATGAATGTATGATTCTATTTATATGAAATGTCCCTAAAAGGCAAATCTAAAGAGACAGAAAAAAGATTAGAGGTTGCAAAGCGCTGAGAGATTTGGAGAAAAATGGAGAACAACTAGTAATATATATGAGATTTCTTTCTGGAGTGATGAAAATGTTCTAAAATGGATCTTGGTGATCGTTGTAAAACTGTGAATATAATAAAGACCAATGAATTGTATGGTATGTGAATTTTATCTAATTAAAGCTGCTTTTAAAAAAAGAAACCTTGGGACGCCTGGGTGGCTCGGTCAGTTAAGTTATCTGCCTTCGGCTCAGGTCCTAGGGTCCTGGGATCCCAGGGTCCTAGGATCAATCTACTTGCTCATCGGGGAGCCTGCTTGTCCCTCTGCCTGCAGCTCCCCCTGCTTGTGTGCACGTGTACACTCTATCTCTCTCTGACAAATAAATAAATAAAATCTTTAAAAATAAATAAATAAATAAATAAGGGGCGCCTGGGCGGCTCACTCAGTTAGGCATCTGCCTTCAGCTCAGGTCATGATCCCAGGGTCCTGGGATCAAGTCCCACATCGGGCTCCCTCTCCCTCTGTCTTTCTCCCCCTCCCCCCAGACTTGTTCTTGCTCTCTCTCTCAAATAAATAAAATCTTAAAAAAAAAATAGTAAAAAATAAAATAAAATAATTAAAAAATAAACCTTATTACAAAACAGAAACCTGTGTTTTCTTCTTACACTGTGGCCAGAATTCTAAAGAAATGTAGGATAAAACAAACACATGCAGACCAAAAAAAGCAGAGTTAAAAAGTAGTAGACCTTTTTGGGGCGCCTGGGTGGCATAGCGGTTAAGCGCCTGCCTTCGGCTCAGGGTGTGATCCCGGCGTTATGGGATCGAGCCCCACATCAGGCTCCTCCGCTATGAGCCTGCTTCTTCCTCTCCCACTCCCCCTGCTTGTGTTCCCTCTCTAGCTGGCTGTCTCTATCTCTGTCAAATAAATAAATAAAATCTTTAAAAAAAAAAAAAGTAGTAGACCTTTTTAACAACAAAAAGACAATCAATTAAAACAATTCATTAAAAACCAGGCAAAGAACTTGATTAGATATTTCTCCAAAGAAGATATACAAGTAGCCAATAAGCACATGAAAGGATGCTCAGCATCACTATTCATAAGAGAAATGCAAATCAAAACCACAATGAAAAACCACTCATACCTACTAGGATGTCTACAATCAAAACAAAACAAAATAGAAAATAACAAGTGTTGCTGAGGACATGGAGAAGCTGGAACCCTCACACATTGCTGGTGGGAATGTAAAATAGTGCAGCAGCAGTTGTCGAAAACATTTTGGTAGTTCCTCAAAAAGTTAAACGCAGAATTACCATGACCCAGCAATTCCAATCCTAGAAAAATGAACACAGGAGCTCAAATAGAAACTTGCATGCCTATGCTCATAGAAGCATTATTCACAATGGCCAAATAGTGAGAACAACCCAATTATCCATCAAAAAATGAATGGATAAACAAAATGTGGTGTATACATATAAATGAATGTTATTCAACCACACAAAGTCATGAATGCTACAACATGCTACAACACAGATGAATCTTCAAAATATTATGCTAAGTGAAATAAACCAGAAACAAAAGGGCAAATATTTTATGATTCAACTTATATGAGGTAAACAGAAGTCAAATTTATGAAGAAAGAAAGTCCAGTAGTAGTTACAAGAGGGTGGGTGAAGGAAGGAATAGGGAATTACTGTTAAATGGTGGTTATAGAGTCTGGCTGAGGGTAATGAAAAAGTTTCCAACTGAAAACAGTGGTGATCATTGCACAACAGTGTAAGCATAATTAATGCCACTTATTTTGGAAACTTAAAAATGGTAAAATAACAAATTTTATGTTATATATATTTTACCACAATAAAAAAAGGGAAAAAGGGATAATTGGGTTATTTTCGCTATTTGACCATTGTGACTACACTTAATATCATAAGCATGACATACTGTATGTAATTGTCAGATCACTATGTTGTACACCAGAAATATAATACTGTATGTCAACTACAACAACCAAAAAGGAGAGGGGAAAAAGAATTTGTAGACTTTAATCCCCATACCATGAATGGATCAGAAAACTGCAGAGCAGCAGGAAATGTGGATTGCCCATTTTATATACCTTCTATATACCTTTACATACCATCTATATAAATAAGAACTTTGGTCTTAGACATAAAACAAAAACAATCCTTTTTAGTAGTAAAAAACAAGGCTGCTTTAGGGGCACCACGCTAGCTCAGTTGGTAGAGCATGCGATTCTTCATCTCGAGTTCATGAATTCAAGCCTCAGAGCACTGGACGTAGAGCTTATTTAAAAAAAAAAAAAAAATTGGGGGTAGGGTACTGCTTTAAGCATTTACTTTTTATAGATAAAAATGTAAGGAAACGGGGCAACCTGGCTGGCTCATTCAGTAGAGCATGTGACTCTTGATCTTGGGGTCATGAGTTTGAGCCCCACACTGAGTACAGATTACTTAAAAAATAAAATAAAATCTTAAAAAAAAAAGAAGGAAATGTTTTGAATTGTGATACAAATTATTACTTATCTATGTTTACTCTTTAAATCACCTTATCTAAAGTTTCTTTTCTTTAAGATTTTATTTTTTTTAATGTTTTATTTAAATTTAATTTAGTTAACATACACTGTATTATTAGTTTCAAGGGTAGAATTTAGTGATTCATCAGATGCATATAACACCCAGTGCTCATTACATCAAGTACCCTCCTTAATGCCCATCACCCAATTACCACATCTCTCCACCCACCTCCCCTTCAGCAACCCTTAGTTTGTCCCCTAGAGTTAAGAGTCTCTTATGGTTTGCCTACCTCTCTGTTTTTATCTTATTTTATTTTTCCTTCCCTTCCCCTATATTCAACTGTTTTGTTTCTTAAATTCCACGTATGAGTGAAATCATACGGTATTTGTCTTTCTGACATATTTCGCTAGTTTCATCCACAAGATTTTCCTTTTAAGTAATCTCTACACCCAATATGGGACTTGAACTCATAACCCCAGATCAAGAGTCACATGCTCTTCCAACCGAGCCAGCCAGGTACCCCTTACCTAAAGTTTTCACTTATGTGGTAACTTTAAAAGGAACACTGATTAGAATAATTTATTTTTACACGAATATCCACCATATCCCTCACAGAGGTATTTTTTAACATTTTATCCTATAGACCCAACTGCAAGTCATTCCTTTAAAGAAAAAAAAAAATTATGCGATCATTACTCTAAGTAATGTCTTTTTGGAAGACTGTCAAAGATACTAAGAGGAAGTGTTAACTTCTTAAACGACGTTTTAAAAAAAAAAATGCATGCTTCTCTATATTATGCTTTTTTTTTTTTTTACCTCAAATAATTTTACATCTGGACTCATCTTTGTATTCTCTTCATCTGGACTTGGAATACTTCTCCCTGGTGGTATAAATTTTAGTTTTTTGAAGGGATTTCCCTGCAACTGACTCGGTGCTGCAGATCGTCTCATATTCAGCAGTACCGACCTAAAAAACACCCAAAACAGAAATCATCCATGAGTATGACAGAATTAACTCCAAACATGAAAATAGCTCATCACTACAACGGTATTTTTAAAAATATAAGAGAATAAACCTGTAAAAAAAAAACCTTAGAAAACAAGTTTCACAGCTAGTGAGACTTTATTTTCATCACAAAGGGTTACTGAAAAGAATCTAAGACTTAAATTGAATGGTGTAAACTTGAGCATATGTATTTTGATAATACCATAGATTAGATACCATTAAACCTCTAGGAGCACGAACGTAAATAAAACAGCCAAGAACCAGCAACAGACCTGCTTTTTTTGGCTTCCAAGTACCGTAAGGGGCAGTTACGCTTCGTGACTTACTTAAGTCGCTCCTTTGACTTTGTGGCCCCGCTAAATGTGCCTACAGACATCGTCTGTTAATTAACCGGCTAATACCGTGCAGGATAATGTTGATTAGTTCTGGTGGAAACAAACCCAAGCACCGCAGACGGAAAGCCGGCAGACCGCTGCGAGACCACTTGCCCACAGTCGCCTCTCCCTGGGACCTTCCCGCCACAAAAGCACTCCTACCGCCAGCCTCCGCACCAGCCACTCCAACAGTGAGGGCGTCCCTCACACTTCGGGTCGCCCTCCCCCGGCCGCTCCACCGCCTTCCTTCCCTCTTCCCCCGGAGGCCTGCTTCGGCGCCTCTCCCCACTCTGTCCCGCACGAGCCAACAGGCTGCCGCAGCCACAAGACTTCCCCTCCAAGGACACACCGGCAAAGATCGACAGAAGCCGCGCGTCCTGCGAGAAAGAATTCAGGGAGACAGAGGACCGCCCCCCTCAACCACCAGAGGAGGTTAAGGCTCCCGCCTCGGCGCAGCCTATAGCGGAGGAGCTAGCCGCGCGTGCGCACTACCTTTCTGCGGCTGCGCCTCGTTCAGCCGGACTCTGATTGGACGACCTTAACTGCGCATGTCTCTTTGCGTTTCCCTTTAAGTATTCGTAGTTTGATTCAGCTTTATGGTTCAATTAAAAAATATTTACTTCGAAAAATATTTGTATGTGTGTATGTATGTATGTATATATATATGTATTTATTGCCTACTGCCACATGCTGTAGGTACTGATACAGACTTCATTTTAGAACAGATGACGCATACTTCTTAAATCTAAGAACATCTACATGGATGTGGTTAGGCAGTTAGAATGGTCTGCATAATAGTATGTGCTTGGAAAAATAGTATGCAAATATGCTTTACCATAAAGCTCTTAAATTATGCAGCATTTTAAGAATGAAGTGACTTTAGCAACATTGTTAATATAGGCCTTTTAAAGTACCTGCACAAATAGGCAAACTAACGTTTTAGAAGTGGTCTGACACCTTTTAATATAGTGACAAGGCAGAGAAATATACAGGTCATAGGCCTTTTACTGTAAAATTACCTCCAGGGGCACCTGGGTGGCTCAGTTGCTTTAGCCTCTGACTCTTGGTTTCAGCTCAGGTCATGATCTCAGAGTCCTGGCCGCCAACTCCCTGTGGGTTCCGTGCTCCGTAGGGAGTCTCCTTCTCCCTCTCTCCGTCCTCCTGCCCCTTACCCCTGCCACTCATGTTCACTCTCTCTTTCTCTCAAATAAATAAATAAATAAAATCTATATTTTAAAAAAGTATCTCCAAACCAGGTCACTGTCTGTATTAGCTGTAAAAATACTCCAGTTTAAACAAAACACTTAGAAATGCATGAATAGGGGCACCTGGGTGACTGAGTCCCTTGAGCATTGGACTCTTGATCTCAGCTCAGGTCTTGATATCAGGGTCCTGAGTTCAAGCCCCACCTTGGGCAGGTTGGGTGTGGAGCCCACTTGAAATCAAGAAAATGTGTGAAAAAAATAATTTTCATAATTTAGCCTGATTTTCAAAAGCCATTAATTCTAGGGGCGCCTGGATGGTTCAGTTGGTTAAGCATCCCACTAATGATTTCAGCTCAGGTCATGATCTCAGGGTGGTGAGATCAAACCCCACAATGGAGGCTCAGCATGGAGTCTGTTTAAGACTCTCTCCTCCCTCTACCCCTCCTCACTTACACTGTCTCTCAAAAAAAAAAAATCCATTTACTCTAAAATATATGTGAAGAACTAGGGAATATTAAATTTTACCAAACAGTGGTAGACTGAGTATCATTTTTTTAAATTTTTTTTTAACTCAGACTCTGATCAGGATCAAGAATCACATGCTGTACCAACTGAGCCAGCCAAGTGCCCTGTATCATTTTTTATATACTAAATTGTTACAATTTTTTGGTCTTTATTTTAGCAAAATTAGTCTTTTAGATAAATATGTTATGAGTTGTATAGCAGCAAACATTAGGGTTAATTTTCTACAATAAAGATAAGAACAGTGGCGCCTGGGTGGCTCAGTCGGTTAAGCATCTACCTTCGGCTCAGGTCCTGATCCCAAGGTCATCTGATCGAGCCCCGCATCAGGCTCCCTGCTCCATGGGGAGCCTGCTTCTCCCTCTCCCTCTGCCTGCTGCTCCCCCTGCTTGAGCTCTTTCTCTGTCAAATAAATAAATAAAATCTTTAAAAAAAAAAAAGATAAGGACAAGCAGCAAAATTATACCTGATGAGTATAATCCAAAAGAAGTACAGTCTTCTTTAGAACACAGCAAATAAAATACTTTTCTTTCAAACAGTAAATTTCAAAAGGTTTATTTGTATTTTATAGGATTTATGGGAGGAGAAATCAATCTCACTTTTAATTCTTTCTAACAAAAATTATCATCATGAAGTACTTATTTTACTTCACTTAATTATTTTCTGATACTAGATAAAGATGGGCTAGGAGAAAAAGATAGGCTAGAAAGTTACCTGTCATTTTAGTCAGAAAGAATACAACTATTTCTCAATACTAATATATCTTATTACATAAATAAATGATTTGTAATTTTCTGCATTTCAATCACAAAGTCTACCATTTGCATCCAATGATAAAGAAGATAAATGAGTAAACTATATAGTGTTAGATAATGAAAAGTGGTAAGGAGAAAAGTAAAGCAGAGATAAGCAGAGATAGACAGTATTGAAATTTTATATAGGGTACCAGGGAAGGCTTCTTTGAAGGTCTTGAAGCAATAATGCACTGAAGGCCAGCAGGAACAGTCAGAAGGTGGTAGCTGAAGCAAAGTGAGCTCAGAGAGTAGTAGATGAAACAGTAGTCAAAGTAGTCAAAGAAATAACAAGGAGGGGTGAAAAACCTGTGGGTGATTGTAAGAACTCCATTTTTTATTCTGAGGCCACTGAAGGGTTTTGAGCTGGGTTAGGAAGCTATTACCATAATTCAGACAAGAGACAATGGTGACTTGGCATCCGAGGTGGAACAGTTAGAGTCTACATATGTTTTGATGACAGAAGTCAGATCAGAAGTAGAGTATGAGAGAAACATAGTAGGGAAGAATGACTCTAAGTCTTTTCGGTCTGAGAAGCTGGAAGCAAAAAATTACACCTCAAGGATACTTAGGAAGCATGAAGCAATGCAGCATAGTGAAGAACATCTTCATTTTTAAAAATTAATTAATTAATTTGAGTGAGAGAGAGCGCTCACATGAGCACAAGTGGGGGTAGGGGCAGAGGGAGAGAACCCCTAAGCAGGACTCCCAACCCGGGGCTTGGGGCTGGGTTCCATATCCCATGAGATCATAACCTGAGCTGAAACCAAGAGTTGGATACTTAACCGAAGGAGGCACCCAGGCATCCCAAGAACATCTTAGGTATTAAAGAAGTAGACAGAAGAACTTAGAATGCAATATTCAGAAATACAATTCAGAAATGCAATTTCCAAGGCAATCTGTAGTCAAGTATGGAAGCACAAAAAATATAACTAGATTCTGAAGATATAGTCTAGTACCACAAACATAAAGGCAAACTTTATAGATAGTATGTTGGGGAGGGGGTCTCCGGTATGCATAACTTTTAAGCAATCTCTCTTCTGTTCCCACCAAGTTGAAAAAATACTCATTGCCTATTTCTCACTTCTCAATCATGCAACAAACACCATTATGGTTTACCTTCCTCCAAATTCACTCCAAAAAAACTGCCATCACAGAAGTTATAAAATCTTTCAAATTGCTAAATTTAGTCATCTTTTCATTTTCACCTTTTGAGATCCTTTTGGAGCATTTGACACTACTTACCACCACCAAACTTCAGGTCTCTTCGGGTGCTTCAAACTCTTCTGAAATGCTTTTTTCTCATTCTGCTCCCAAACAGCTGTCCTTCACTTCTCCCACTAGAAAGTTCTTTCAGAGCAGTAACTGCTTTGTACCAACTTATGCCATCTAATGGCCTAAATAATTTGAGTTATTACAGTATCTGAGAAGTACCTTTTGTATTTGATCCCTCCATTTCCATTATCACTGTCTTAGCTGAGGACATTACTTTTCATTTGGGTCACTGGATCCAAACCTGGCTGATTATCAGAATTCCCCCGGAGGCCTGCTTCGGTGCTGGGTGGCTCAGTTGGTTAAACATCTGCCTCCAGCTGTGGTCATGATCCCAGAGTCTTGGAATCGAGCCCCGAGTCTAGCTCCCTGCTCAGCAGGGAACCTGCCTCTCCCTCTCCACTCCCCCTTCTTGTACGCTATCTCAAATAAGTAAAATATTAAAAAAAAAATTAGTAGGTCCCTGGAACCTGCACTTTTAATGACCTTCCCAGATGATTCCTAAATTTGAAAACCACTGATACACATCAGTGGTTCTCAAACTGTAGGGTACATCAAATTTTAGCAGAATCACATGCAGGGCTTGTTAAAGCACATATTGCTGGGCCCCAACTCCAATGTCTTAGGTCTGGGGTGGTGCCTGAGAATACACATTTCTAACAAATTCCCAGGTGATGCTGAGCTGCTGGTCTGAGGACCACTCTGAAAATCACTGATTCAGACCTTCGCTGTAATTGCTTATTTGCTCTTCGCTCTTTCTGCTCAGGCTCTTCCTTCCCTCTCTAATCCATCCTCACTGCACCAGAGGAGCAGCTGTCTTTCTAAAGCATAAATCTGATTATGATTAATTTATGGAAAACACCTTTCACAGTCACTGGTCAATAGCAGATGCTTATAAAGGTGTGCCAAATTTGAAAATGTCATTCATATTAACAAAAATATTTTATTCTTATGGCTGAGCATAGCAAATAATAAGGCCTTCTGCAATTTAGCCCCAAACACACCTTCCCTCCACTTCCTCTACCCCCCATCCCTATATCCTACACTGGCCAAAGTAGACTACTCACACTATTCCCTGCATATTCATATCATCTACCACCTTATATACAAAAATTATTACCACATGCCCCTAAGTATCCCAGGAATTATTAGAAACCGGACTATCTTCACTTAGAATCATGTTACAAGACCATTATAAAAGTGTCCCCAAACTAAAAATCTCACTAAAATCCACATCAAAAACACTTTAGTAGAGCTACAAATTGGTACTCTATTCCCATAACTTCCACATTATTTCTCAAGCAGGCACTAATTTCCAGGACTTCAGAAATAACAAGTAAAAGTATGTCATGTTTAGTATGCTTTTTTTTCCAGGCAGTAGAGGTCTTCATTTAAAATAATATTGCTCTACACATCAAAAAAGAAAAAAAAATCTAATATGTACTTTATTTAATCTTCAAAACCTAGTGAGGTAGATAAAGGCAGATAGATTTAGGACCAGAGGTTAAAGTTTATTAAAGTTGCACAGCTAGTAGATGATAAAACTGGTTCTCAAATCCAGGCTTTTTGGTGCCAAAGAATTCTAGCCTTTAGCATCATGTCCTATCACAGATTTACTTGGTAAATTTTACTGTCTCAAATGAAAGTAAGCTTTTATAGTAATCCAGTTCCAATTTCTAAAGCAGAGGTTTATCAAACTCTTCAGGATGGAACCCTCTGGCCACATTTTGCTTTGCACTTGAGTTTTGTTTGGCTCAGATGATGATATTAATTGCCACATTTGAAAACTGTTTACACAATAATCCAGATTTTTGGCTTCTCTTTAAAAAGAATCAGAAGCACATCCATTAGCATGGCTACTATTAAAAATTTTTAAAAACTCAGAAAATAACAAGAGGGTGAGGATATGGAGAAATTGGAATCCTTGTTGATAGAAATGGAAAATTGTGCAGGTACATGGAAAACAGTATGGCAGTTCCTAAGAAAATTTAAAAGGAAATTATTTTTTTAAGTCTTTTTTTTTTTTTAGATTTTTAAAATTTATTTATTTGACAGAGAGAGACAGCCAGTGAGACAGGGAACACAAGCAGGGGGAGTGGGAGAGGAAGAAGCAGGCTCATAGCGGAGGAGCCTGATGTGGGGCTCAATCCCAGAACGCCAGGATCATGCCCTAAGCCAAAGGCAGACGCTTAACGACTGCGCCACCCAGGCACCCCTAAAAGGGAATGATTATATGATCCAGCAATCCTACTTCTGCGGATATACCCAAATGAACTAAAAGTAGGGTCTTAAGCAGATTATTTGCACACCTATGTTCTTAGCATTATTTATAAGTTGAAAAGTGGAAGCAACTCAAGTATCCATGAACAAAAAAAAAAAAATGTGGCATATACATACAATGGAATATCATTCAGCCTCTAAAAAGAAGAAAATTTTGACATACTACAAGATGGATGAAATTTGAGGTTATTATACTAAGTCAAATAAGCCAGTGACAAAAGACAAATGCCACTTAGATGATTATCTTGTCAAATTCATATAGACAGAAAGCAGGATGGTGATTTCCAGGGTCTGAAGGAAGAGTGGACTGAGGAGTTGTTAAATGGTATGTAGTTTCAGATTTACAAATGGCAAAAGTCCTGGATATTGGTTATACAACAACGTAAATACACCTAACACTACTAAACTGTACACTAAAAACCAGTTAAGATGATAAATTGTGTTTGACCACAATATTTTTTTTAATTTTAAGATAAAATTTAAAAAGTTTTTTTTAAGAAGTCAGAAGATGCATCAGCATTGGACCTATCAGCCTTCCAAGGTATCAATCAGCCGAAGCTAAAGACTAGTTTCCTTTAACACTGCAGGCAATCAATCTCCAGGGCCACCTGCTTCAACCCTCCTGATTTTCTCCCTGGTACTGAGGCCAAAATGCCAACTTACAACTCTTCTCCAGTGACTGTTCTTCAGCTCATTCTCACATTTCTGTTACTTTCCAGGCCACTGCTAGTAGTTGAGTTTGCATCCTTTTCTCTAGCTTATGAATCTACAGGACCCTTATAAAAATCTTGCTAATTCTTAATCTGCCCTATGAATTTAAAAATAAAAAATCACAAAATTTTTTCACCTTAACTTTATACAAAAACAATTCCAAAGAAGATGTTATTTATGGTCTATCATACAATTCTAATGTCAAGTCTTTTTTTTTATTTAGCTATTTTAAAAATAGCTACTTTAAAAACTCCAGTTTTGAAATGTACTGATTGGATTAGTCAAAAACTCTTGAGTTGTTCCATGTTTATACACTTACCTATTAACTCTACTTAAAAAAAAAAAAAAAAAGTTTGCTTACATGAGTGTTTTCTCCATTACACTGTGATCCTCTAGATGGCAGAAAATCCTTATATTCCCCAGGCTGTCCTCGGGTGTATGATGAACACAGCAGATGCTCAGGAGACATACCCTCATTCTTACATTCTCAGTTTGCAGGTTTTTGTATTTTTATACGAAGCAGTAAGAATAAACTAATGGGACTTGCTACTGTTCCACATACGGATTACTACCTGGAAATATTGTTTTTAAGAAGCACAGCAATATTTCAGAGCATTCCTTTTTTCAGTAATCTCTACACTCAACATGGGGCTCAAATCCATGACCCCAAGATCAAGAATCACATGCTCTTCTAAGCCAGCCAGGCACCCCTCTTTTTTATATTTTTTAAACACTTTATTTCTAAGTAATCTCTACACCCAACATAGGGCTCAAACTCACAAACTCGAGATCAAGAGCCACATGCTCTACTGACTGAGCCAGCCAGATGCCCCTCTTTTCTCTTATTCTTTGTTTTTAAACTTTTTATTTATTTGAGAGAGAGAGAGCGAGAGCACGAGTGGGGTGGAGGGGCAGAGGGACAGGGAGAAGCAGACTCCCTGCTGAGCAGGAAGTCCAATGCAGGCCTTGATCCCAGGACCCTGGGATCATAACCTGAGCCAAAGGCAGCAGCCACCCAGGCACCCCCTTATTCTTATAAAGAAATACGAATCATTCTATCAATGATTTAACTCATTAACTCCTTGTATTATATATTAAATAGAATAAGTTTTATTCCCAAAGGTATTCTCCATTTTCATTAATTTCTAAATACCAGTCAAAACTTTTCCTAAAATGCTTATGTAAAACAAAGTAGTTTTGCAAATAAAACATAGACCCATTCCACCAAAGTACATATAAAATTGATTTTTTTTAAAGATTTTATTTATTTATTTGACAGAGATAGAGACAGCCAGCGAGAGAGGGAACACAAGCAGGGGGAGTGGGAGAGGAAGAAGCAGGCTCATAGCGGAGGAGCCTGATGTGGGGCTCGATCCCAGAACGCCGGGATCATGCCCTGAGCTGAAGGCAGACGCTTAACCGCTGTGCCACCCAGGCGCCCCTAAAATTGATTTTTTAAATATTTACTTTTGAAGGTATGTGGTCTTCCACATAGATCTAAATATATATGACAGCAACCATCCCCCAGTTATCCATCTGGCTCACTTCTGAAATGGCAAAAACAGTGTTAAGCCTTTGGAATTCCACTTCTATATGACAAATTAATTTTGATATTCAATCTCAACAACCTAAGAAGTAGCTTCATACCTCTCAAAGTTATAAAAAAGAAGTAAAGAATTAGAAGCTAGTCATCCTGGTTTTAAATCCTGCTTCTATCACTTTTGAGTCAAGCTCCTCAGCTTTCTCCATCTATAAAATTATGGTATACTTCCTTTGCTAGATTGTTATAAAGACTGAGTGATATATGCATGAAAGGGATAGTCAACATGTTTATCTAAGACTCTTAATTACTGGGACACCTGGGTGGCTCAGTCAGTTGAGCATGTCTTCAGCTTTGGTCATATCTCAGGGTCCTGGGATTGAGCCCCGCATTGGGCTCCCTGCTCAGTGGGGAATCTGCTTCTCTTTCTCCCTCTGTTCCTCCCCCCCCGCCCCCACCCGTGCTCTTGCTCTCTCTCAAATAAATAAGATCTTTAAAAAAAAAAAAAAGACTTAATTACTCAGAACATTTTAAACTTGTCTGGTATTAATTTGCATTCGTTAATAATTTATTACTTTGGCTGGCCTGAATTATTAGGCATTAACCTACGGCAAAGAGCAGAAACAACTCTGAGATTATATTCAACTTAAAGTTAAAAAACAAATCAAGTAATTATGTATCTCTCTCTATATAACTATATGTTATTATTTAAGAAATGCAGTTACGTTATTTAAGAAATGCAGTTACTTTAAAAAACAACTATTTTTCCATGTACTAATAGCAGGCATTAGGAACAAACTTCGATTTCTATCTAACGTGGAAAATGCATCTTCAGAGAGAATGAACTCATTAGGTTTCAGGATTAAGAGAGTTTTAGGTTATCTTGGATTTTTTGAGGCCATTAGTTATGGAAAGATTTCCATTACCTTTTGCTTAAATCAGAATCTTTAGAGTTGAGCTTTTCTTTTCTTTTTTTCTGAGCTTTTCTTTTATGTTTTTTTCCTGAGCTTTTCTTTAAAGTATTTTCCAAACAAACATACTTTGTACTCTCACAAATAGTTTGGCAAAACAGTGATAAAGGGATGGAATGAGATTCATACATTCCTTTGTTGTTTAAGAACGCTATTTTTGGGGGGCGCCTGGGTAGCGCAGTCGTTAAGCGTCTGCCTTCGGCTCAGGGCGTGTTCCCGGCGTTCCGGGATCGAGTCCCACATCAGGCTCCTCGGCTAGGAGCCTGCTTCTTCCTCTCCCACTCTCCCTGCTTGTGTTCCCTCTCTCACTGGCTGTCTCTCTGTCACATAAATAAATAAAAAAATCTTTAAAAAAAAAAAAAGAACTCTATTTTTTTTGCCACTTATATAGGCTAAGTGTGTTAAGATACTTCTCGGGGAAAATATGATTATTTTCTCAAAGTTATAAACTTCATTTCTGTACATAAAGTCCAGATTTTATTAGATGTTTCTGATTCTCAAAAGACCATTATTAGGCTATTCTCATTTAGGCTTTATAAAATTGCATAATAAAATAGCATAAGTAGGTATAAAGCTGAAACACAAAGGACGTACATATTTCTTTCTTTTTCCCCCCTACATATTTCTTTCAAATGTAAAGAAGAGTGTCATGTTTCTTTTGGTATAGCCAAGAGATTTCCAAAACTGTATACTAGGGCACCCTAGTAAATTAACACAGATGCCACATGGTATTTAAAGATTTTAAGAGAAACATATCTGTTAGCACAAACTACTAGCTCAAGGTACTTTACATTTTTTATATTAGGTAACACTAAATTTTTTTATGACAGTATATCTTTGCAAAACCAGGTCTTTAATAGTTGTGATAAAAAGTACTGTGGGAAAAGCACAGTGGAAGAGAAAATGATACTGATGGGTGTCCAAGCTGATTCCAAGGTTTAAGAAGTTGGCAGTGTCAGCAGTTACTCATGGTTATGGCAGAAATTCTTATTAAGTTGTTTGGACCCAACTGTTAATAAATAAGTATTAGGTAATTCTTTTGGCTTAGATGTGCTATGAAAAAGTTACTGCAACACTAAAGGGCACCATGAGCTGAGAATATATTGGGGGCATCTGTGGCATAGGCAAAAATACACTAAAACCAAAGTCACTTCATTGTTCATTTTCTACCTAAGAAATTCTGTAAATAGTTATATATGAAAGGGAAAAAATATATACAAATATACATACAAAGTTTGGATTTTTATTGAAATCTTGTGTTAGGTATCAAACAAAATCTGCTTTCTTCAGATAAAAATATTCTCTCAGATGTCTCCAGGTAACTGCTAAGTCTAAGTTGGTCCTTTAATGTCTTATTTTATTTTTATCATCCTCATGAAATGTTCATATACGCTCAGGATGTTCCCAAAAGAATTTTTATCGTGTAAAGGATCGTACGTGACGACCTCTACCACTGCCTCCACTAACAAACTTTCCTCTTGAGCCTCCACTGCCGCTATTTGCACTTGCCCAGGAAGGTCCAAGGCCCCCACGACCTCTGGAAGCACGGTCACGAGGACTTGGGCGGTAGCCTACAAAAGAAAGAATACAGTTTTTAGTCATACATCCTTTCCTTTCCCACTACAGAAATAGTAATCTATAAAACTGAACTCAAATTAAGACAGGAATTACTCTTTGCTCCTTTAAAATCCATGTGCAGGTTCTGTAAATGTGGTGAATACTGCTGAATTATCCACTTGAAAAAGGTAAATTGTATGATATGTGAGCATTATATCTCAAATAAAACTGCTGTAAAAAAGAAAATGCATTTGAAACTAAAAGCTACTTCTGGTCAGAAGAGATCCGGACTTGATATAGTAGTGGTTTAGGAAAAACAGGTTACACGCCTACACACACAAGACAATATTGTAAACAAAAACAGAATATATTGTATGAAGATATCTCTATTATTAAAATACTTTGGTCAAAAAGTACCTTAAGGATTGGCTTTCATTACTGAAATATAAAAACAGAGCATGGGACACCTGGATGGCCCAGTCAGTTAGGTGTCCAACTCTTGGTTTCAGCTCAGGTCATGATCTCACAGTCCTGGGACTGAGCCCTGCATTGGGATCCGTGCTCAGTACAGAGTCAGCTTGAGATTCTCTCTCCCTTTCCCTTTACCCCTCCTGTTCATGCTCTCTCTCTCTTCCAAATAAATAAATAAATAAATAAATAAATAAATAAATAAATAAATAAATAAATAAAATCTTTTAAGATTACGAAAAACACTGTGAAACTGCTCAGATTACACACATAGTTCAGAATCCAGAATTTTGATTATTCCTACAGGAAATATACATTGGGCATTCATTTGCAGATATAAAATTAAATTGCCTTTAGAATAATAAGTCTACATTCTAAAATATTCCCTCCAAGAATGAGAGTATATGATACCCGACAATTTGAAAAGGAGGATTCACCTCCCTCTCTCGGCAATATCAACCAGGAAGAACGTATACCTGTAGAACTAAGTGGCCGTAATGGTGGAAGAGGGCCCCTGTTAAAGTTGCTCTGGCCTCCTCGACTTTCATTGTAAGTTCCTCGAGGAGTATTCTGAGCACTCCAACTGGAGCCTCTTGTTCCCTCCCGACGACTGTAGTTTCCTAAACACAGATACCACAATCAAAATCTACTACTTCAGTTGGATTAAAAAAGATACGACACTTGGGGTACCTGGGTGACTCAGTTAAGCATCTGCTTTTGGCTCAGGTCATGACCTTAGGGCCCTGGGATGGAGTTCCACATTTAATTTAAAGTATAATTCCTACAAGTACATTCAGGTAGTTTCTAAAATCTGAAGCATTTTTTAAATAGGAATAATGTTTAATAAATCTAAGAAGCAAAAAAATATCATGCAGTAAGAGCAGCCACCTTTAACAATCAATAAAACAAATTCTGTGTTTTTTTGTTATATTCTATAACAGCAGCTTTAAAAAGAAAAAAGATTTGTGTTTAAAGCTCTGCTGTGCAGTGGTCTCCCTAGTTCCCATATGGAGGGTGGCATTTTGAAATAGGTATGACACAGGTGTACACAAGGTTGGAAATGGAATTCATTAACAGATAAAATCTTGAAGCAATTTAAAACGGATTAAATGGGGGTGCCTGGCTGGCTCAGCCAGTAAAGTATGCAACTCTTGATCTTGGGTAGTGGGTTTGAGCCCCATGTTGGGTGTAGAGATTTACTTAAAAATAAAATCTAAAAAAAAACAACAACATACTGATTAGATATAACATCAAGAAGCAAGTAGATGAGAGACTCAAAGGTGAACTACACAAAAGAATTCTAAGAGGGGCGCCTGGGTGGTTCAGTCGGTTAATCATCTGCCTTTAGCTCAGGTCATGATTCCAGGGTCCTGGGATCAAGCCCCATGTCAGGCTCCCTGCTTGGCAGGCAGCCTGCTTTCTCTACCCCCTGCTCATGCTCTCTCTCTCTCTCACTACCCCTTTCTCTCTCAAATAAATAAATAAAATCTTAAAAAAAAAAGAATCCTAAAGAAATTGTTGGTAAGCAGAACTGTATAGATACTACTCAGAATGTACAGATACTACTCAGAAAGGATAAACACAATTCCCAATGTGAAAAGGAAAGTAATTAGCCAACTGACTTCTTTTAAACTTATCACTAAACAGGCAATTAATTAAACATTAACTTAAAAAAGATTTTTTCTATCCAATAAAGGACTCTACAAATAGTTACCACTGGACTAAGGTAGAAACTTAACTGTAGTAACTAAAAAATACTTTATGTGAATCACTTACAACTAAATCACTTCTATTCAATATTCTAATATTCCAATACTCCAACCCATTAGAAAATATACATTAAGTAGTCACCTTTTGAAGCAGGTGGTGTGAAAAACCTATTCTGACTGTGAAAAGCACCCCGTCCTCCTCGATTGCCTGAAAATCCACCACGAGAAGAAATTTTCTGTGATACTTTGAGTGGCCGTTTGGGTGGGGGTATTCCATCTTGAGGGACCACTTCTTTACTCTCAGCCGCAACAAAGTCATCCACATGCATAGATGGTGGTCTGCTTGTGTTCTGTTTCCTCTGACGAAAGATATCATGGGGTCGTATACCCTGTCCAAATCCTCCCCTGCCCCTTCCTCTTGGTGGTGGCACAACATGAGCTCGTTTGGCAGGTTCAATGTATTCAGATTTCCCACTATTAAAACAAAAACACTCCATGAATGCTTTTTCCTTTTTTCATATTTCCAGTGAATATATAAGTCAATGTTTGCAATACTGAAAACTACATTTCAATTATTTCTTCATTCAGTTAATGTTGCAAATATCTCTATTACTCTCCAGGATATACAACAAAAGTAGCTAAGAATGGTACTCACATTTTACTGATATGACTGACAGTTATTTAAAATAATCCAGTTCACCACTGTTCAAACCTTATAAACTCTTTATAAAGTAAAACAATGTAACAAATGTACTGGGTATATCCCTGGCCAAAGTATTATCTTTAAAAAAAATTCCAAACAATATTCATGATTCAAGTATTATGTCACCTTCCTTTTTTCTCTATAGTTTTGTGTCTATCTTAAAGTACATTACAATAAATAAGCTTCCATGACCACAATCAACATCTTTAGTAGAATAAATTTTACCTTGAAGTTATAAAGGTCTCATGCTTGTGCTTCCCAAGTTTGAATCCTTTTGTAGTCTTAGTTCGCCCTGGAGATGATGGTTCTGACAAAAATGAGCGCTCTAATTCTGAATGCAAGTCAAAGTCACTACAGCATTTTTCAGAGAGCTCGATTAAGTCAACCTTCACCTGCAGTCATAAAAATTAAACAAAATGAGAAATACATCTTAAATGTAATTATTAATGTAACATTTAATTACAGAAATTCATATTTCCTATAGATTATATTTAACTCTCATAATAAATAAATTATAGGTCTGCCCCTTTCCCTCATCCTTTTTTTTAAAGATTTTATTTATTTATTTATTTATTTTTAAAGATTTATTTATTTATTTGACAGAGAGAGACAGCCAGCGAAAGAGGGAACACAAGCAGGGGGAGTGGGAGAGGAAGAAGCAGGCTCCCAGCGGAGGAGCCTGATGCGGGGCTCGATCCCAGAATGCTGGGATCACGCCCTGAGCTGACAGCAGACGCTTAATGACTGAGCCACCCAGGTGCCTCTAAAGATTTTATTTTTAAGTAATCTTTACATCCACCATGGGGTTTGAACTCACAACCCCAAGATCAAGAGTTGCATGCTCTGAAAACTAAGCCAGCCAGGCACCCCTTTCCCTCATCTTTTCAAAGAGCAACATCACTGGTAGTTAAAGAAAAAATCTTAGGAATTCAGCTGCATTTTGGGGTGGGGTGGGGTGGCGTTCCTTCTCAAAGAAGGGCTGTTAATTTTGGGAGACCTCTGCTGTCTGACAAGAACTCAGGATTTATCTATATAAATTAACAAAGTAGCATCTCCAGAACTCTTCCAAAACAATCTGAAAATAACATACTTTGTAAGCCTTGTATAGTCACAATATCTATAATAAAAGGATTCTGTGCCACAGTTCTCAAAGCTCTATGCATTAAATGAGGGTCCAACCTAAGTTTACTTCCAGAGAAATAAAAATTATATTTACTTAAGTTTTATTTAAATTTAGCAAACCTGAAAGACCCCAAATTTTCTAAACCATGTAAAGTTACAATCTTCATTCCAAGATAGTTGCATTTCTTTCTTTTTTTTTAAGATTTTATTTATTTGACAGAGAGACAGCCAGAGAGAGAGGGAACACAAGCAGGGGGAGTGGGAGAGGAAGAAGCAGGCTCCCAGCAGAGGAGCCTAATGTGGGGCTCGATCCCAGGACCCTGGGATCATGCCCTGAGCCGAAGGCAGATGCTTAACGACTGAGCCACCCAGGCACTCCAAGATAGTTGCGTTTCAACATAAAAGTTTTAAAACAACAACTTCTAACACAAATATTTTAGATCTATGATACTAAACATGGTAGCCACTAACCACATGTGCCTATTTAAATTTATGTTAATTAAGATTAAAACAAAAATAAAATTCAGTTCCTTAGTTATACCAGCAACATTTCATTACTCAACAGTCACATAAAGTTAATGGCTACTGTACTAGACAGGGCATTGAACATTTCTGTTACTGCTAAATTTCTATTGGACAGAACAGTTCTAAAAAATCATTGAACAATTTATGCTAAAGGAGAAATTAATTTTTGTTTTTAAAGTTTTAAGTAAGCTCTATGCCCAACGTGGGGTTTGAACTAACGACCCTAAGATCAAGAGTCACGTGCTGGGGGTGCCTAGATGGCTCAGTTGGTTAAGAGTCTGGCTCTTGATTTTGGCTCAGGTACAATACTATACCATACCATATATGGTACAATAATGTAACTGAAATCATCCTCCCTAATACAGCTCTGAGAAGCATAAATCGGAGTGCTTTAAATTTTAAATGTTTAATTACTCTTACCTGTTCACAGTATTATGTTTAAGAACATGAATTCCCATTTGTACCTACATTATTTTAACAAATAGATTCTTTACATTTCCCCCAAATTAAGAGCAGATTGCCAAAATACCATTCCCCACCTTGAACCCAAAAACAAGAATGAACTATAATTTGGTGGGGTATTTTTCTCTATTCTATACCCTACAAATATAAGAAAACAAAGTGCTTCAGGGTACTTAGGCAAAAAACATAATTTCTCCCTAAAAAAAATCTCATTCTCAACTACACAGATCACTAACCAGAAAGAACTGAGTGGTCTGGATTCCATTACTAGGCAATTGATACAAAAATAATGCAGTACTAGTCCCCAAATGGGCTTTTCACAGCCATACAATATCTAACTTATTTTAGTGCTAATAATACACACAAAAAGCAAAAAAATCAACAGTAACTTTTTTCTAATATTTAGTAATAAAATTACTCATACCAAATCCAGATCTGTATCAATCTCTTCAGCCTGAAATGGAGTGAACCACATGGATTTCAACTGATCATCCATGACATCAGCTAGCACATATGCAGTCCTAGAACAAGAAAGGTATTTGGTAAAACACAGAATTCCAAAATCAAATATTTTAGCTTATGTTCTAAGCAAAATCTGAAAAGGTACAATTAAAAATGGTACCCTCAAAACTATTAGTAAAATTAGTACTTAAGACCAAGTTTATTACATGTACTAATGCATACAGAAACTATATATTTAACTTTTCTAAATTTAGGGGATAATTCCATCAAACTGAATAGTCATTATGCTTCAAAAGTACAGTGCTCCAAAGATCAAGACGCATACAACCTCTAGAACAGGGATCACTGAACTATGGCCCCCATTCTGCAAGCCTGCTTGTGTACAGCCCATAAGCCAGAAATGGTTTATTTTTTCAAGTTCTTAAGTTTTTTAAAAAGCTGTAAGAAACAAACGAAGCTACAGAAGAATATACAACAAAGGCTGAATGTCGCCTACAAAGCCTAGAATTTTTATTATCTGGCCCTTTACAGGAAAATAGTTTGCTGGCCCTCTTTAGACCCCAATCATTAAATACACATCATCTACTTAACCACAAAACATTGTGTGTTTTACCTATTGTTAAACAGATTCTGCAGAGATTCTGGAGCTGAAAGTACTGGTTCTACATCCTGGTCACCAAGAGGTAAAGGATCACCAGATGACTCCAGCATCTGCTTAAGTCCAACTACATTGTCCAACAAAGAATCCAGATTGTCATCATCTTTTGAATGTTCCTAGATACAGACAAAAGCAGAATAAGATGATACAGGTAAAACTAGAATATTTATGCTCATAATCTACTGACTCTTTAGAAAAGGTGGTATTCTTTGATTACTAAGAAATCTGCAACAATGTCAAAAACTTATCAACTTAATATTAAATATGTTCAAATAAAACAAACATGAAAAACACTTGTCATTTTATTTCTAAAGAATGGTAGTAGGGGGCACCCTGCATTCAAACAATAGATAATTTAAAAACTATTGCTTTCTTCTTAAGATTCATAATAGTATGGAGGACTTCACCCCAAATTATTAATTCAAAGAGTATTTCAAACTTTGTAAGTACCCAACTAAGGGTTCACTCTTTAAAAAGGTCACTGTGAAAAACTTGTACTAGTCAAAAAGAGAAGAAAATGTATCTTGGGAATGAACTGTTTTTATCTTGTTTCTGGTTTTTTTTTGTTTTTTGGTTTGTTGTTGTTTTTTTTGTTTTGTTTTGTTTTTTACCAAAACAAGCTTCTCTAGTTCAAGGAACAAATTTTCTGGACTTTCTTCTTTGCTTTGTAGAAGCTGTTTTAACTCTGCAGCATTAATACTCATTGTCCGTGATGGATGAGCTCCCTCTACTTCCATGAGACCACTATCATCTCCACAACATCCCTGTAAATGTCACACACAAGTTAAATTTGAGAGCATAGAAATTTGCAAAGATCTTCCAAACTTATTCAGATATTTAAGCTATTTGCTGCAATCTTCCCCTCAATGTTTTGGTTTTACATCAGTACAAATGGCTAGTTTTAAGAAAGATGTAGTCAGCTCAAGGCTGAAATACATCTCTTTGAGTAAGACTCACATAATAAATAGGTAAATACACATATTCAATTTACTAGCAGCAAGATTTCTCAACAAAAACACCCAATGCAAATACAATGGCACTTGCAGGGCATGTAACATACAGACTGATACTCAATAAAATGCCTACTATAATAAAGATCTGATAGAACCTGGATTTATCATTCTGGAGTTAAGGCAAACAACTAAAGAAAACAGTAACTACCATATTTAACGCTATATTCTGTTATGAAAAAAGTTAGACTTCCTGCTTTAAAAAGTAAGCCATATAATAAAATGAATTTTGGCGTGATAATAATTTAATACTAGAAAAGTCATCCAGCAAACCAAATCTTGGTTCATGAAATAAACCTATCCACATTGTCACATATGATAGAACACTTAAGTAGTTCCAAATCTTTAGAACACAATCCTATTTTATTATTTTTATTTAGGTATAATTAACATACAGTATTATATTAGTTTCAGGTATACAACAGTGAATAGATATTTGTATTCATTGAGAACTAATCACCACACTAAGTCTAGATACCACCTGTCACCATGCAAAGTTAATACAATATTATTGACTATATTTCCCATGCATTGCCCATTTTATTTTTTAAATTTTTTTAAAGTTTATTTTTTTAGTAAGCTTTACACGTGGAGCTTGAACTCACAACCCCAAGATCAAGCGTTGCATGCTCTTCCAACTGAGCCAGACAAGTGTCCCACCTTAAATGGCTCAAAACGAATATGGTCTCTTAGAGGAGACTATATACACCAATCTACATGCAGGATTTAGTATTTTTAAATAGGCATTAACAATAAAAATTTTCTTTGGAGTTCCTAACATTTGTCTTATAACTGGACACATTTCAATGAAAATTATTCTTTTTTTTTAAAGGATTTTATTTATTTGAGAGAGAGAGAGAGACAAGCACAAGCTGGGGGGAGAGGTAGAAGAGGAGGGAGAAGCAGGTTCCCCAATGAGCAGGGAGCCCGATGCAGGGCTCGATACCCAGGACCCTGGGATCATGACCTGAGCCAAAGGCAGATGCTCACCCGACTAAACCACCCAGGTGCCCCAAATAAAAATTACTCTTAATAGATTCCCACTCAAACCAACACTGTGCCTGAAGCACATTTGTACATTTCATAAAACACTAGACTAAGGAAGTCATTCACTGTTGTGTTAAGGAAGACGGTATATAGTTTTAATGAGAAATTCAATAAAACATTATAAGAGTTTATTGCTTTGTTTGGAGGTGAGGGTAAAGGGTAGGTTGACAATGGTCTAGCCTATGTTTTATTTTTTAAAAATTGAGGTAAATGAGTTAAAAATAATCAGAGTGCACTGACAGAGACTATACAGCATTCTCTTTAAAGGAACTGTCCCCTAAATGTTGATAAAATGGACAAATTAATAGACTAGATATATTTTACAGAAATAAGTATATTAACCAGATAACAAATTATAAAGGCATCTTCTTCTTTTCTCACTCTGTTATTCATATCACTTTCACCAAGAGATAGAAAGTTTAGTGTAGTTGAATCAGAAAACCTTACAATGGTCATTATTTTTAAAGGTCAGAGAAAACAGACTAAAATAATCAGTTAAAAGAAAGGGGGAGAAGTTATTTCCACCCAAAAACCTGCACATAGATGTTTCTAGCAGTTTTATTCATGATCACCAAAACTTGGAAACCACCAGGATGCCCTTCACTAGGTGAATGGATAGAAAAAAATGTAAGATAGTCACACGATGGAATATTATTCAGTGCTAAAAAGAAAAGAGCTATCAAGCCATGAAAAAACACGGAAGACTTGCTGTATACTGTATGATTCCAATTACCTAACATTCTGGAAAGGCAAAACTATGGAGGGGGTAAAGAGATCAGTGGTTGCCAAGGGTTAAGAGGGAAAAGATGAA
Source organism: Ursus americanus (assembly GCF_024610735.1). Lineage (NCBI taxonomy): Eukaryota > Metazoa > Chordata > Mammalia > Carnivora > Ursidae > Ursus > Ursus americanus. The sequence goes on along the minus strand of NC_142135.1, from coordinate 40,440,753 downwards.
TAAGTGGAGCACAGAAAATTGAAGGCAGTAAAATTATTCTGCAGGACACTAAAATAGTGGATACACATCATTATACATTTGTCAAAAACCACAGAATGTTCAATGCCAAGTGAACCTGAATATAAACTATGGATTTTGACAAGGATTATGATAATGTGTCAATGTGGATATTGGTATGGATTGAGATAATGTATCAATGTAAGTCCATCAATATATCATTATAATGCAGAAGGTTGGTAGGTTGGTAGTAAGGGATATTAGGGGATAAGAGAAGATAGTAGGGAAGACTGTACAATAGTAGGGGAGGCCTGTGCATGGGGGAGATGGGGGAACAAGGAGTATATGGAAACTTTCTGTACCTTCCACTCAATTTTGCTGTAAACCTAAAACTGCTCTAAAAAATCTAAAAAAAAAAGAAGGATTTTTGAATTAGGGGCGCCTGGTTGGCTCAGTCATTAAGCATCTGCCTTTGGCTCAGGGCATAATCCCAGAGTCCTGGGATTGAGCCCCACATCAGGCTCCTCTGCTGGGAGCCTGCTTCTTCCTCTCCCCCTCCCCCTGCTCATGTTCCCTCTCTCGCTGGCTGTCTCTCTGTCATATAAATAAATAAAATCTTTAAAAAAAAACAACTATGAATTAAAATATTCAGAACAATGCAAATTTTTCATCTCTCCATACTATTTCTTTTTCATTATTATGAGCAGAAATAGTTTTGAACAAAATAAAATGCATTTTACATTTTAATCCACTTACTTTATACTAAAAGCCATCTTACAAAATCTAGGGTCAAATTTGGCACAATTTGAAGTATTCTGTATATACACTACTATTAGAAGTAGTAATAAAGAATTTTTAAGAAGATTTTTAAAAACATACTCTACAAAATTATTTCAGGAAAATGAAAATTCTATCAAATTTGTTTGTAATACAGTTTCAAATCTCCTTATTCACTTGTCAAACACAGCTATTTGTATTAAACACAATGCTTCATATTAAATATATTGCTTGTATATTAAATATAGTGTTAATTATAAATACTTGTATTTATATAGCATAATTATAAATAAATATTAAATATAAGGCTTGTATTAGATCACACAAGACACTGTACAAGTACTCTGGGAAAAACTAGAAAGACATGCTTTCTGACCTAAGTGAGCTACTATTCTGAAAGTGGTGTGGGAAATGGTAAAAAGGCCTGTAAATGATCTATGAAAAAGAAATCTAATAACATGCTTTAAAGTGTACAGAAAGAAAAGTGATCTCAAAGGCTTCACAAAGTGGGATGAATTAAACAGGCACTATGAACAGATTAGTTTTATCAGAAAAAAGACAAAGAGACCAAAAGCTAAGAGAAGCATCGCCAAGGAAAAATGTGTATATATAGATGAGATTTAAGGATGATGGCATAGTATAAAATGTTTTCTAAGGAAGAAGTGGTTGCAAAGGTAGCTTTTTGGTCATAAATAGTCTTGAATGCCATGCTAAAAAGCTTGGAATTTATTCAACAGACACCAAAAGTTATTGTAGGATGCAGGGACATGATTTGAGGTCTGATTTAGAAAGATATGAACTCACACAGAACTATTCAGAATATGTGAGAGAAGTAAATGTTTGGAAGGAAACTAGAAAGAAGGATGATACAATACTCTCTAAGAAAATATCAATAAAGGTATAAGAATCAATTTTTAAAAACCTATATATAAATTCTGGAGTGGAGAAGTACAGTAACTGAAATAAAAAATTCAGTAGAGGGGCTCAACCTTAAAGACAGGTCAGCTGAGATGATCCACTTTAAGGAACAGAAAGAAAAAAGAATGAAGACCCACAAGCAAAACCTCAGAGACCTAGGGGCGCCTGAGTGGCTCAGTCATTAAGCATCTGCCTTTGGCTCAGGTCATGATCCTAGGGTCCTGGGTCTGAGCCCCACATGGAGCTCGCTGCTCAGCAGGAAGCCTGCTTCTCCCTTTCCCACTCCCCCTGCTTGTGTTCCCTCTCTTGCTGTGTCTCTCTCCGTCAAATAAATAAAATCTTTAAAAACAAAACAGGGGCGCCTGGGTGGCTCAGTCGTTAAGCGTCTGCCTTCGGCTCAGGGCGTGATCCCAGGGTCCTGGGATCGAGCCCCACATCAGGCTCCTCCGCTGGGAGCCTGCTTCTTCCTCTCCCACTCCCCCTGCCTGTGTTCCCTCTCTCGCTGGCTGTCTCTTTGTCAAATAAATAAATAAAATCTTTAAAAAAAAATAAAATAAAATAAAAAATAAAAACAAAACAAAACCTCAGAGACCTGCCAGGCACTATCAAGAGCACCAAAATACATATAATAAGAATCCCAGAGAAAGAGGAAAGAAGAGAGTCGCAAAGAATATATGAAGAAATAATAGCTGAAAACAGCCCAAATTTAATGAAAAACATTAATCTATATTTCCAAAAGGATCAACAAACTCAAAGACACTCATATTTAGCCACATCATGATCAAACTATTAAGAACCAAAGACAGAGAATCTTGAAAGCAGCAAAAGAGAAGTGACTCAGGTAATAAAAGGGATCCTCAACAAGATTAACTGATTTGTCATCAGAAACCAATGGAAGCCAGAATTTAGAGGAAAGACATATTCAAAGTGCTGAAAGAAAAACGCTATCAACCAAGAGGTCTCTATAACTGACAGAACTATCCTTCAAAACAGAGGGAGAAATAAGACATTCCTAGATTTAAAAAAGAGAGAGAGAGAGAGAGAGAATTCACCAGTAGCAGACCTACTCCACAAAAAATACTTAAGGGACTCCTTCAAACTGACATGAAAGGACATTAAATAGCAATCTAAATTCACATGAAAAAATAATGTCAGTAAAGTATATATAGGTAAAAGGCAATATTAACATATTTTTGTTTGTAACTCTTTTCTTCTATCTGAATTGAAAGACAACAAAATAAAGCAATGATGATAAAACCGTGTAGATGGGCTCATAATGTATAAAAATGTAATTTACATGATAACAGCAGCACAAAGGAAGGGAATAAAGCTATACTGTAGCATTTTTTATATACTATTAAAATTATGTTGCATTAATGTGAAGTAGATTGTATTCAATTAAGGTGTTAAATGTAGTACTCAGGAAAACCACTAAGAAAATAACTAACAAAACAAAACAAAACAAGTAACAAAAAAAGTTAAAATGGGGGTGCCTGGGTGGCTCAGGAGGTTAAGGGTCTGCTTTTGGTCAGGTCGTGATCCCAGGGTCCTGAGATCAAGTTCCACATTGGGCTCCTTGCTGGACAAGGAGCCTGCTTCTCCCCCTGCCTGGGCTCCCCCTGCCTGTGCGTGCGCTCTCTGACAAATAAATAAATCTTTTTAAAAAAAAGTTGAAATGGCAAAGTAATATCTATTTAACACAATATAATAAAGAGAAAAAAGGTTATATAGGAAGTAAATAACAAACCGGTCACCAGACATACACCCTATCAGTAATTAGACATACATAAATTGATTATACCAATCAAAAGAAATTGGCAGAATGTAAAACACACACAATCCAACTATATGGTATCTACAAGGAACACATTTTATTTATTGATTGATTGACTTTTTTTTTTTTAAGTAGGCTCCACAACCAACATGGCCCACACCCAACTCACAATCCTGAGATAAATAGTTGCATGCTCCACCAACTGGGCAGCCAGGTGCCCTAAGAGACACACTTTAGATTAAAAGATACAAACAGATTGAAAGTAAAAGGGTAGAAAAAATATATACCATACAAACAATAACCAAAACAGAGCTAGAGTGGCTATACCAATAATTCAAAATAAAGTTTTAGACATAAGTTATTACTAGACATAAGTTATTATTAGAGATGAAGAAAGACATTTTATTATAACAAAAGCATCAATCCATCAGGAAGACAAACATGAACATATATGCACCTGACAACAGAGCTCAAGATGCTGTAAGCAAAAACCTGACAGTAGTAAAGGGAGAAACAGACACTTCAACAGTAACAGTTGGAGATTTCAGTCCCCTACTTTCAGTAGTGGGTAGAACAACTAGGCAGAAAATCAACAAGGAAACAGAAGGCTTGAACAACTATAAACCAACTACTCCTAACAGACATGTATAGAACATGCCCTCAAACAGTGGCAGAAGACATATTCTTTTCAAGGGCACGTGGAACATTCTCCAGGATAGCACATACCCTATACTGTAAAATAAGCCTCAACAAAGTATGACCTCTGACCACAATGGAATGAAGTTAGAAAACAATTACAGAAGGAAATTTGGAAAAGTCACACTTATGTGAAAATTAAACACATCCGTAAATAACCAATGGGCCGCAGAAAAAATTACAAGGGAGATTAGAAAATCCTCAGAGATGAACAAAACCAAAAACATGACATGACACAAGCAGTGTACAGAGGAAAATTTATAGCTGTCAACACCTACATTTAAAAAGAAGAAAAACACATAAATAGAAAATGTCAAATTAATATAACCTAACCTTCCACCTGAAGAAATTAGAAATTGAAAGAGTAAACTAACCTCAAAGCAAGTAAAAGGAAAAAAACAATCAGGATAAAAGCAGAAATAAACAAATAGAGAATAGAAAAATAATAGAAAAAATCAAAGAAGGGGCACCTGGGCGGCTCAGTCGGTTAAGCGTCTGACTCTTGATTTCAGCTCAGATCATGATCTCAGGGTTGTTAGACTGAGCCCTGGACGGGCTCCTTGATCAGTGGGGATCCACTTGGGATTCTCTCTCTCTCACTCCCTCCATCCCTCCCCATACTGCTCATGATCTCTCTCTCTATCAAAAAAGTAAAAAAAAAGAAAAAAAAATCAAAAAACCAAAATTTGGTTATCTGAAAAAAAAAAATCAACAAAACTGGTGAACCTTTAGCTAAACTAACCAAAAGGAGAAAAAAAGGAGAGAAGACTCAAATTACAAAAATCAAGAATGAAAAGGAGGTCATCATTAACAATCTTACAGATGTAAAAAAGTTTATAAGGAAATATTATTAACTATATTCCATCAAGTTAATGTAGTTGAATGAAGAGGAACAAATTCCTAAAAAGCCACAAACTACCAAAACTGACTCAAGAAGAAACAGAAAATATGAACAGATTTATATTGAGTAAAGCAATTTAATTTGTATCAAAAACATTTTACACAAAGAAAAGCTCAGGTCAAGATGGCGTCACTGGTGATTCTACCAAATGTTTAAAAAATGAATACGATCCTTCACAAATGCTTCCAAAAACTAAAAGCAAAAAGAACAATTAACAGTTCACTCTATGAGACCAAAGATGCCACAAGAAAAAAAGCTGTAGACCAATATCCCTATAAATAGAGACCCAGGGAGGGGCACCTGGGTGGCTCAGTTGGTTAAGCGTCTGACCCTTGATTTAGGCTCAGGTCATGATCTCAGGGTCCTGGAATCGAGCCCCACATCAGCCTCCACAATCAGCAGGGAGTCTGCTTGGGACTCCCTCCCTCTCTCTCTGTCACTCCTGCTGCTTGCGTGAGTGCCCTTTCTTTTTCTATAAAATGAATAAATAAGTCTTAAAAAAAAGAAACAGAGACTCAAAATTCCTCAATAAAATAAAACAAACTGAATCTAGCAACATATAAAAAGGATCATATAGCAAAAAAAAAAAAAAAAAAAAGGATCATATATCATGAGCAAGTGGGATTTATCCCAGGAATACAGGACCAGTTCTACATGTAAAGATCAATCAATATAATATACTACACATCAACAGAATATGGAGAAAACATGATCATCTCAAAAGACAAACAAAATCCACAACCTTTCATGATAAAAACACACAACAAACTAGGAACAGAAGTATTTCTTCAACTGATAAAGGGTTTCTATGAATAACCATAGCTAACACTGTATTTCATTGTGAAAGATTGAAAGTCTTCTCCCTATGATCAGGAACAAGACAAAGATGTCAATTATTGCTACTTTTATTCAATATGTACTGAAGAAGGTTCTTGCAGGAACAATTAGGCCAAAAAAAAAAAAAAAAAGGAAGAAAGAAAGAAAACATATTCAGATTGGAAAGAGAGAAGTTAGACTATCTTATTTGTAATGATATGATTTTATATACAGAAAATCCTAAGAAAATCACAAAAAAACTATTAGAACTAATAAACAAGTTCAGCAAAGTCACAGGATACAATACCAAGATTCAAAAATCAACTCTATTTTTCTAAACACTAGCAAAGAACAATTCAAAAATGGAAATTAAGAAACAATTCCATTTACAATAGCATTAAAAAATTCCCAATTTAGAGCCATAAACTTAACAAAAGAGGTACAAGATTTGTATATTGAAAACTACAAAATATCTTAGAAAGGAATCAAAGATAATCTAAATAAATGGAAAGCCATGCCATGTCCATGGATGTGAAGACTTAATAGTATTAAGATAGTAATACTCCCAAAACTGATCTACAGATTCAATACAATCCCTAACAAAATCTCAGCAATCTTTCTGCAGAAACTGATACAGTCACAGAAAAGTAGGTTAGTCGCTGCCATGGCCCAGGAAAAAGGAGGAATGGGGAGTTTCTGTTATGGGCACAGAGCTTCTTTTCAGAATTCTGAAAGCATTCTGAAATTAGATAGCGGTGATGGTTGCACAATTCTGTGAATATACTTAAGAACCACCAAACTGTCAGTTTGAAGGGGTGAATTTTATGAGATGTAGATCACATATCAATAAAAATTTTATAAAAAAAGCAGCAGCAAGAAGGAAATCTAAGGTAACAGAAATACAAAGAAACGAAATATGAAAGGTTTTATGAATAAAACTGACCGGAATGACAGCTGCTAAAGATGATGAAGAAAAGGCGGAAAGTTGAGTTTTATTTCATGATTTCTACCTTGAAGGTCAAGGAAGATCATGACATAAAAGTAGGGCAGTTAAAGATAAATCAAGTATATGTGGGAAGATTATGAATTTGGTTTGGGATATTCAGAGATTCTATCAAGTAGCCAAGGGCAAGGAGACAGACGAGAGAGAGGAGAGGAAAACACAGGAGAGGGAAAAGGAGCCAGGTATGATATTAGAAAGTATAAGATCTATGTCACAGATAAAAATGAAATGATGCGGGGGGGGGCATTTTCCTCTGATTAAGGAAGGAAACAATAGGTTAGAAAGAACAGGGATAGACTCTGAAAGGATTAAGAAACCAAGCCAGATGACCTTGATCTTTTCTCAGTGAAAAAGATGAGAAAAGGAAACACATCGGTAAGGGATGAATAAAAGCATTAATTAGCAGTCCTGAGGACCCAGTAGCTCCTGGATAACAAGAATGAACAGTGGTTAGTAATTTTTGATTAGGAACTGCTTAATTGATCAGATGTACAAAAAATCTGTCAAACTGATTTATTAACAACACACCACACGGGATCTGATAAAACTAATAAACTAATAAGTAGTCTTCCATTAAGTAAAAACTCTAAAATTTCTTTACAGGAGCTACAATCCTACCATTAAATATGCTTTTTATTTTTCAGAATCAAAATCTGATCTTTCAGAATCAAAGCATGTGGTAAACTTAATCACTTTAATAAAGTGTATCTGACACATAACAAACACAAATTTGCTGCTAAAATCGGCACAAAAATAACTACAAACACAACACACAGCCAAAAAGTGCTGACTAAAGTAAATTTTTTTTTTAAAGTAGGTTCCATGCCCAACATGAGGCTCAAACTCACGACCTTGAGACCAAGAGTCGCATGCTCTAACAAATGAGCTGGTCAGGCACCCCTTACTGAAATAAATATTCTTAATATAAATTACATGCATAAGAGAAATACACTAAACAGTAAATTTAATTTTTTCTTATGAAATAATCCCATTTTATATTTGCTTTGGTATAACTGTACTAAACAGGTCCACTACAACTCTTCCCAAACAGAAATCTTATATATGAGCTGAATTTCTTAAACCAGAGTTGACAGAATACAGACCTACAGGATGTTAACTAGCTATATGCATTTGCGTGCACACACGTTATACACACTCACACATGCAAGTATTTTGCATGCAATACATTTGGAAAAAGCTAGATTCAACTGCAGCAAAGTAAGTTTCTATTTATCCAGGAACTTTTAGAGCTCTTACTATACTAATGTGCATAATTAAGTTCCATCATGAGAGACATTTCCAAACTTATCTGACCACAAACACTTTGAAGGCAAGCCTATTAAATATTAAAGGTTTCTGGAATTGTGCCCACAACTTATATCATGATTTTGGAAAATACTAATGAGAGAAATTCTTAATTAGATTTTAACAATAAGATTTTAGAGTTGGGGAAATAATCTTTAATTTGTATCTATGATGGATCCAAAATACCCTGGTAAAAAATCACCCCAAAATCACAACATCCAAAACACAATCAATCAGTAAATGTTCAATTAAATGACAGTAGGTAAATACTTGATTAAGAGACTGATAAAATTTGAACATTCTTGAGTGTCCCTGGCAAAGTAACCTAATGTAAAAAATTTGAACATTCTTGAGTGTCCCTGGCAAAGTAACCTAATGTAAAAAATGAAGGCACTAGAGGCAACTGGGTGGCTCAGTTGGTTAAGCGGCCAACTCTTGATTTTGGCTCAGGTCATGATCTTGGGATCCTGGGATTGAGCCCCGAGTTGGGCTCCAAGCTCAGAGGGAACTCTGCCTGAGGCTTCTCTCTGTCCCTCTCCCTGTGCCCCTCCCCCAACTCATACATGTGCGCTCTCTCTAAAAAAAAAAGATTAATTTAAAAAAAAAGAAGGCACTATGGGTAGTATTTTTCACTACTTAAGCTGCCAAATCATAGATATTCACAAATTAATGATCCTTAATAAATTTAAAGAGTTCAATAAACTCTGCTCTTAAACATCTTTTAATAAATCAAAAACTTGCATTTATAGTGGGATAAGGGCACAGAAAAAAGACACTATTCTAAGTTCAACTTCCAAAACACATCCTAAGATATTTCTGAAAACAAGAGATTCTTTTTAACTTATGATGAAGTTTGTAAATTTAAAAAATAGCAAATACATACATATACATATATGTACACTTACCATTGTGTCAGAGTTAAGAATTTGTCTCATAAATTCCAAAAATGAAGATGCAAGTTCACCTGTGTCCTTACTAAATGTGCTGACCACTCGTTTCAGTAAACTATGCAAAGCATTACTGTTTTTCCTTAAAGAACTGTAAATAGAGAGGATATGTCTTGAAATTTGAATGCATAAATCTAGTATAAGAAATAAATCATCTCCAGTTCAAACAGAACAAAATTCAGTCCACCATTTCAAAAATGTTTTCGTGCAGCTATTACATAACCATTTAATAAGACAAAATCTACAGATACCTCCTTTTAAAAATAAGCTTCAAGCTCTCAAACAAAACATCCCCCCCAAAAAGAAAATATTTACCCAAAATATAAAGATATAAAACTTAGCAAAAGAAACTTCGAGGTTCCCTATTTTTATACTCTTTATACCCTGAGGATTTCTCTAATACAAGGAGGTTATATAGCTGCCTCAGAAACCTGACCAGAGAGACTGATGTACATAGTAACTACAAAAAATAACTATCCCTTTGGCACTATAATCTGATAAAAGAAAATCAAGGGCATAGACTGGGGATCTACAAACTTTTTATGTAAAGAACCTGATAGTGCATATTTAATGCTTTCCAGGTTACAAAACAATGCAGTCTGTTTCTCTCTATACGCAACGGCAGTCTCAGTTACAACTACTCAACTTGCTTGTATAGTGGAAAAGCAACCATAAGCAATACATAAATGCTGACTATGTTCCAATAAAACTGTATTTACAAACACTAGTGGTGCGCTGGATTTGGCCTATGGCTCATGGTTTGCCAACCCCTCATACTGACAGGTTTAAGCATAACAATCAATTATGACAATATACAGTCTCGATAAAAATTATTCTAAACATTTACACAGCTCTGTTGATCAACAGAGAATTTCAAGGGCAAAGTATTCTAATATTCAATTGTGTCCTTAAGTTGTAATAATTCATAATTAGTTAAAACAAAAATAAGATTATATTAACACTAAACAGGCAGTGTTTGTATTTGAAAAATGTGGTTGGATTCTGAGATACCATCATAGAAAACTTGGTAAAGTAATACAAAAGAGAGAAAGAGAAAGACTCCTGCCCTTGAGAACTTTATAAAATAATGAAATGGATAAGGCACAATAAACAGGACTGAGATTTAAATACAAATATAGATAATATGATTAATGAAAAAAGCATAGGTTTAAAATTAGACTATACCGATTACTAGCCTCTACATAACTTTAAGCAAATGAGCCTTACTTCCACGATCTACCAAAAACTGGAGTCCACTACATACCTATTAGAATGTCTAAAATTTAAAAAACTAACAATAACAAAATCTGGTATTTTTGTTGCTCAACTTGTAAAGAAGTTGTCTATAAAAAAGCAGTGCATTGGAATTTTACGGTGATGGAACTGCTCTGTATGCAGCTGTGGTGACAAACACATGACTCTATGCATTTGTCAAAATCCACAGAACTGGGGGCGCCTGGGTGGCACAGCGGTTAAGCGTCTGCCTTCGGCTCAGGGCGTGATCCCGGCGTTATGGGATCGAGCCCCACGTCAGGCTCTTTCGCTATGAGCCTGCAACTTCCTCTCCCACTCCCCCTGCTTGTGTTCCCTCTCTCGCTGGCTGTCTCTATCTTTGTCAAATAAATAAATAAAATCTTTAAAAAAAAAAATTCCACAGAACTGTACAACATGAAACATGGACAAGGTTACAAAGAAAGGGAGAACACTAGAATCAACATCTAATATTGGAATAAAAAATGTCATTATGTACTCATTTTAAAAAATACATACGTACAAAAACAAATATAGATATGTATAAGCATGAGTTAGGACACATGCATATATTTTCTAGCTCTATCCAATGAGAAGAACCAAAATCAGTGATACAAGCTGAACAACAAAATGAGTAACAATAGCATTAGATTATCATACAAAGAAAAAATTAATGTCCATAAGTCCATACTGATATAAATCCCTAAATAAGTAAACAAATGAGGGAAAAGTGATAATTCTTCCCTACAGAAGGATAATTAATAAATTAAAAAGGAATAAGAGAATTAGGACATTTGCATTAGGACACCACAATAAAAACTGCCACATGCCAAGATACACTGATGAATACTAAAATTAGTGGACAAGAATTTTAAGCGGAAACAAGATATATGCATAGTCTCAAAATATATTCACCAAAATATTTAGTAATTAAAAGTGTAAAATTATTAGGTTTAAAGTGCAGAATCATGAAAAAAAGCACCTCAGTCAAGGGATCAAGGTGGATATCACCAAGAAATACTTCAGTGGATGGTGATAACATTTACTGGGAAGAACAAGACAGAAACATGCTTGAAGCAAGAATATCAAGGGCTCTGCTTTAGGTCTATTCAGTTTGAACTTCCGTTAAACAACCAAGCAGAGATGTCAAATAGATGGATGGGTTATTTGGAGCTCAGCAGAAAAATCAGAGCTAGAGGAAGAAAAGGGAATAGATTAAGGCAGCTTAGGAAAAGATTACTGGCAGGAAGAAGACCAGAAACATGAATCCAGCAAAGCCAAAAACATCACATATAATGCTATGGCAAATGTATGCAAAGAGTATCTGTAAGAGCTAGGAATGCAGGAATCGAGGAAAGTTTTTTTGCTTTCTTGCAGGTGAAGGATATGAGTTTTAAAGGATATAGAGTAAATACCCAGGCAATAGGAAAAAGGACATTCCAGAAGTAAAATGTAAAGACTATAGTGAGAGAATCGGGATGGAGTAGGAAGAGGAGGAAAGCTTGGATTTTCAGCAGGTGCCACCAACTGAGAGAGAATATAAATGAGGAGACAGGTTTATCAGGAGAAGGAAGTAGAGAAAGTAGGAGCCAGCACCAATCACAGTATTTGGAACATAAGTTTTCAACCAGTGTTATAAGAATTAATGAGAGGCACAACGTATGTTTCTTCCTCCTTTCTATCTCATAATCCTACATACTTCTACAAATTCCCAAGGAAATCTACATAATATCCAGCTACCTTCCTAGAGAAGAAAAAGATGAGGGTATGGACAGAGAGACTGGAGCAGAAATTATACTTGAGGTTTACAATATCTCAAATTAATTTTATCTCAGCTATTCTACAGAATAAAAAATGCAGAATCAGTACTTTTAGCTTTAGGGCCCATAATATCACACCACCATCACTTTTGAACGACTATAGATAAATACATCAACAAAGCAAATATAGTATGAATTAACATCCCTGGAACAGTAAGACTCCCTTCTTAAATACTATAAGATGTCCACGTTAATCTATCTATTCAATTTATAATTTTAATTCTAAAGATTTTATTACTAGCACAAAAATCTTTTCCATAAAAATACAAATTTCTCCACATGAAAGAAATCAGATCTTCAACCTTCTACAGATAGCCATGAATTAATCAATTTGGGGAGGGCTGACAGAGTAAAAATTAAATCCAAGAATGTATTAAATTAAGCATTACCTTTTTAAATGAAATAATCCATAATCATGCTCTGCAAGAAACATCATTGTTCTGACACATGTCAGTAAACAGTTGTAACTGCTCTCAGAGTTAGCTAGCATAGCCAGTAAACAGTCACAGATTGAGGCCATCAGTTCTTTGTTAGGTAGAGAATTGGAGAGCTGCTCCATTTCAGAAACAGAACCTTCAGAAGAGTTTGGCAAAATAAGAGCAATGTCCTGTGAGGGAGGAGAGGAGTAAGGGAAAAATTTTTCTTTAATTATTATCACCAAGAATTAACATTTTAATATTAGAAATACATACCAATTAATAGTAATTACCTCATCAAAATATTGTTACCTTCCTATCCTAAATATAAAGTCAAAAACAAACAAAGGAGTCATTTTGCTCTTCTATAAAAGGTGATACAAAGATATACACTTAAAGAAATAAAAACAAATATTTTACTTTACAATACCTTTACTCTAAAAGAACATCTCATTTATTCATTTGGCTCTATGCCCAAAGTTGGGCCTGAACTCATGACACCAAGACAAGAGTTGCACGTTCTACCAACTGAGCCAGCCCGGTGCCCCCCAAAATTTTTCCTTCTGCATCACACTGAGTGTAGTTTTTATCTTCAAATGGTTAAGTGAACTACTTTTGGTACTAAAATATTTTAAAATCATTGTATTATTGATTCATTTGGATAGTTTTTTAATCTATAAAGAAATCATTCAGTGAAATAAAATTTTTTTAAAAGACTTTATTTATTTATTTGAAAGAGAGAGCGAGCAAATGCACATGTGAGCAGTGGCGGGGGGAGGGGGGCAGGGCAGAGGGAGAGGAAGAAGAATCCCAAGCAGACTCCCTGCTGAACACAGAGCCAGATTGGAAGGGGGTGGGGGAGCTTGAACTCATGACCCTGAGATCATGACCTGAACCAAGACCAAGAGGTGGATGCTTAACCCACTGAGCCACCCAGGTGCCCCTCAGTGAACTAAATGTTAATAAACATATCCATATTGGGCTGCCTGGGTGGCTCAGTTGGTTAAGCTTCTGCCTTCAGCTTGGGTCATGATCCCAGGGTCCTGGGATCAAGCACTGCAGGAAGCCTGCTTCTCCTTCTCCATCTGCCTGCTGCTTCCCCTGCTTGTGCTATCAATTAAAATAAATAAACATATCCATATTGGAATTTAAAACATCACAGAAAGAAATGGATGGAGCAAATAAACATTTAGGCAGTCTTCTAACTATTTTCCTCTAGTTTTTATACACTTTTAAAATTCAAGTTTTCCAATGCTCAAGCAAGTTTAACCAACAATAAAAATTCCCACCACTCTTTTTATAGAAGTAAATAAAGTAGATTTTACAGAAATATTTTTGGGGTATATCTCATCACCTTTAAATACTTCAATATACTGCAAACTAAGATTCAACATGGGTTAAAGCTATAAAACAAAGTTTGAATTAGAAGGAAAATATATAAGATGAGGCCAAGAATGAAGTTTATGTGAACAGGGTAGCTAGGGTGCCATAGTATCATTCAGATTAGTCATAAAACCTGACGTGGATTATATAACAAACACCAGTCAAAAGGACATTTTAAGGTCTTAATAAGGACTTCAAATATCCTTTCTACCAGGTCCCAAACTATTTTCAACCAGATCCTCTTTTTGTGAAAACAAGTCACACCAAATATGCTCCTTCTTAAGTGTTAAATGTAACCAAACTGGATTTTTGTCAGCTGAAAAAAGATAACCTTTCAACATGGGATCCTATTAAAAATATTCTGCCTGAAAAAAACCACATCTGATAATGAGATAGCAAGAGCATTATGATAAGTGAAAGTACAAATATATACAGAAATCTTCAAAGATCTTGGGCACCTGAGTGGCTCAGTCGGTTGGGCTACTCTTGGTTTCAGCTCAGGTGATGATCTTGGGTTGTGGGATCAAGCCCCGCGTTGACCCCATATCGGGCTCCATGCTTGGCCCAGAGTCTGCTTGAGATTCTCTCTCTTTACCTGTCCCTCCCCCCCCACTCGCTCCCCTGCCCCTCTCCCCACTTGTGTGTGTGCTTTCTCTCTAAAATAAATAAAATCTTAAAAAAAAAAAAAAATCTTCAAAGATCTCAATCACAATGGGCTTTAAAAGTCAAAACAATTACCATTAACTGATGGAATTATAAACTGGAAGCCAATAATATAGACAAGCAGAGATACTACTACTTTAAGTCAACATCTGGAAGCAGAGTACTCTGAAACACACTAAAACTGTAGTAGTCTCTGATACCTTCAAAAATTGTCCTAACAAGAGAACATGATATTATTAATTCAACCAATCACAAAGCTATAAAATTCAAGAATGAATCTGTGTATAAGTGGAAGGAAAATGAAAATACTAGATATAACCAACCCCAAAGAATTCAGTGGCACATGAAGTAACTATCCAAGGATGCAATCTCATAAAGAAAAAGAGACTTCAGAGAAACCTGTGAAGTACAAACCCAAAGAAAGCTATGAAGGACGAAACCATTTTACTGTTGGTTCACTAGTCAAACTGATTTCCCTAAACAACAGGATTCATAAAACAAATGAGATCTCTTTGTTCACAGCCAAGATTTATATCAAGAGAAGATTTTAAACCACACACAAACACACAGAATTTATAAAATAACCATAAATACCTGATCACAGAGAGACTGCAAAATGGATGTGATATATTCAACACACTGTTGGCGAATAACACTGTCTCCAGGAGACCGCACCAAAGCTAACAGGTCCTGGAATATCTCTGCATATCTTTCGTCACCTTTAATAGTTCCATTAATTAGATGCAAAATAGCTAATTTACAAGCTTTGTGTGAAGCCAGAGCATCAAGAAGAGCAAGCAACCTGGTGGTTTGGCTAGTATACTGTTTTTCTTTATCTTCTGAAGTGCTGAAATAAAATCAATACATTTAGTAAACAAAATTCTTAATTTTAGGGCATTATTCAACTAATATTTATTTTTCAACACATATCATGATATACAAATCTTGTATAAAACACTTCATTCCTTGGATATGACGACTTCTCTGGAATTTTACAATTACTATTAAATTTTATAAATTCAGATTTCAGTATCTTTTTTTAAAATCAGAGTATTTTATAGTTCACCTTTCAAACACCCAAAATCAAGACTTTCAAGGTATCTTGCACATGAAATAGTTTTCTAATTAAAAATAATCTACATATATTCATATACACACACATACATGTATATGTATATATTTATATGTAATATATATTATCTGAGCATTCTAACCCTGGTTTTCAAATTCTAAGTGAAAAAAATGTATGTGTCAAGAATAACTTGAGGAAAAAATTTTTAATGCAAAATGAAAATACCTTTGCAAGTCTTCTACAATCAAATCCAACACAGTTCTCATAATCAGAAGTGCAGTTGGTGAGGCAAGGTCACACAATTGAACACAAATACGCCGTAACATATGTTGAATGGGCTGGCAGGTTGTGCCAGAGAAAGAGCGAACTATTTCTTGGAGCAACTTTGCTTGAACATGAAGGTGCATGCTCCACAATTTTCGGGTGTTGAGTGCCACTGATATATCATGTGGCTCAATAACCTGTTAAAAAAGTATATTGTGTGTGTACATAGATTTTTTTAATATTTATTTATAGTCACAAAAACTGTTCAGGAAGAACTGTTATGAAAAGAACATCTTTACTACATGCTTAAAACATTTTTCTATTACACAATTAAACATTTGCTTGAATTCAATGCATCTAGAAAATCTTATCGTTCTCGGGTTAGCAGTCAGTAGAGCAGAGTCCATTGGTGAATCAACCTAGTTAATGGCAAATTCTAACACATGATAAAGGGAAAAGAAGGATTTAAAAATAACAAAAGTACAAGTATACAGAACAGCATAATAAAATTCACATTAACAAAAATTTATTTAAAATGTTGCCTCCATATTTCTTTAATGACCAACTTGCTTCAGTTTTATCTCACCCTCATCCAGTTATTTTATGTCTTTTTTAAGGGTTGAGGGTTGTCAGTTTTTTTTTTAATAACAAAATCACTGGCTTTTTTTAAAGTGTTACTGCAGTCATTTATAAGATGCATGTTATATGGAAGTGATACCTGAGTTGTTTGCATGGGCAATGGTAGAGGCAGCAGCTCTGAAAGTAGTATGAGTCCAGAAAAAAATCCTTCAGGAACCTTCAAGATTGAAGAAAGAACTTCTTTTAACATTAAAGACCAAGTATTATTGGCCAGAGTCTCTTCTGAGATTGTGAGTTTTTCATTAACTCCTTGTGTAAAAGTCAGTAAGATATCAATGATATCATTTTGAATTTTCTGTTCATCACTATCCAAACGACCTGAGAGAGGGATAGAGCACAGGAGCATGTGTAAAGTCACAAGTGCTGAAGGAACACGCATGTCCTTAAACTCAAAGGATCCACCTCTCAGGAGTTCCGTTAACATAGTTTTAAGAAGAGTGAGTGTGCAGCGAGCCATTGAAATGGTAGTAACTCTGTGAAGGGTAGTCCCCATGTTGACATGGAGCCTCCAAGGCTGAGTCAGAATACTGTTCAATTTTTGTAGAACCCGAATAAAGGTGTCCATTCCTTCAGCAGAAAAAAGCTGAATAACGGCAAGATTCCATTTCAGGTCTTTCTGTTGACCTTTATATAGGATAAGGGGGGAAAAAAAACTAATTACTTACATGTTAATAATCAGTTAAGATTTTTGAATATTTTGTTTAATAAATAGCATTTGTACTTGGCTTTAAGAAGAGTTTTTTAAGTATAATAGCCATATTACCTTCAACAGGAGGTGGTGGACATGCCACATTACAGAGAACACGCAAGGCAGTGGTAAGGCCAACTCCTTCTGGAGTCATCAAATTATCGATATTCTTTAAAAATAAAAATGAACAGAAAGTTTAATTTCTTGGTGCCTGGATATGAGTCAAGAAAAAAATTCCAAGAAGACATTAGTTAAAAATATGAGTATCGTGTTAAGTACTTACACCATTTTAAGTTTCTTAAGTAAATTTAAAACATGAATAAAGCTAATGAAGTTTTTATAAAGGTTTTTTTATAAAAATAATTGCAAAGTTCAAATATATTAAAAAGTACAGATTAAAATGAAAGTAACATACAAAAATGAATGAGACCCCCTGTGTTAAAAATTTAAAATAATTTTTTTCATACACTCTTTCTATATACCCTCCCACCCAAAAATGAAGCAATTTTACAAAACCCTGTACTAAACCTCTTTCAAAACTGGGAAAGCAACAGGGAATGTTTTAGTACTACATAACATACACTTCAATGCAGATACCACAGGAATCTAGCTGTGATGACCAGTTAGGGCATGGTTAAAGGAAAAAGAAATACAGTTGCCTATGTCATTAACACCTGCCCATGCTGTTTCCTAACAACAAATAGTTGTTTAAGTTTCTTTGTTTTTGTAGTTTCCACAGAGCAGCATAGATGATTTTGAAAAAACTCTGAAGAAATAATATTTTAAAATGTTACTATTTCAGCTGCTAACCCTCAGAGGAGAAACTTAAGAAGAAAAATAAGAAAATTCCTTTCCCCTATACATTTTTTCTAATTTCTTCCTTGCTGCCTTTCCACAATAATTCAACAAACTACATAAAGCCGCATGGAGCACAGAGAGAGGTTTTAATCTCAGATCAACTGTTTTTGGTATATCTTGGAATGAGAATCTCTTGTTATTAACTCTAATTAATGGATAAGGATTTACATAAAAATCAAAATTCTTTTAATTACAGCATGTAATTTAAATTTCTAGAGCTAAATTTCTTAGTGGTTAAAAACTTTTACCCCAGTATATAAACTTTATTGGACACCATATACATTCTCCTGACCATGCACAAGTACCCTGAACACATGACCATCTAAATTTACAGAATCTAGTGTACTTCTGCCAAATAAAAGACTGAATACATGAGAAGCTCTAGATGACATGTGAGTCACAGAGTAAGGAACACAGAAGAATATGATGGCACCACAGGAGGTAAAAGTACTCTTAGGAAAGATGGAGTAAAAAGAGAACATAAGGGCAGACAACTTAGTAAAGAAAAATCTGAAGTACATAAACCCAAACAGTAAGTATTTGGTTGCTATTTTAATAATACACATTTCAACTCCAAAATCAAGATGTTTTACACACACACACACACACACGCACACGCAAATACAGCTCATCTGTTAAATGGAGGAGGAAATAATTCAAGGTCCAATTCCGTCTTTCTAGCTTAAAATTTTTTATACATCTATGACCACCTTTAGTCCTTCCTATGCTACACTTTTAAAACTAATTAACAATGCAACAGTTTCAATGAATTTTTACATTACTAATTACTTGAATTATACATGAATTTTTCAAATGTACTATTATGATACAGGATTTTCAACTTTTATGAATATTTTATTTGTAGATGTGACCATCCCAAATTAACAAATTTAGAACTAGTTTCCACTGTAATTATCTAGAATTGACTCTTGTTGGTTTCCACCTAAAAATTTTGAAGGAAGTTCTTTTTCACTAAAGTTTAACTGAAACAATTATATTTTAAATTATCAGGGCATTTAACTTTAAAATGCCTTTGTAAAGATCATCAAAATGATAGGTGGTATTACTCTAATTTGAGAAAAAAAATAGGACAGAATCTGGTAGTGGAAAGTAGTACAGTACACAGGGTTGTGTGCAAGCGTGTTCACATATACATAGTCACACACCCATCTACATACACGTACCAATCTGTACCAAAGTCTAGCATATCAATCAAGTACACTTAACAATTACTGCATTATCTACATAAATGACTTAAAACAATATTACTATATTTGGAACCATACAGTTCCATAAAATGAAGGCACTTTTAGGGGCACTTTGGTGGCTCATTTAGTTAAGCATCTGACTTGGTTTCAGGTCAGGTCATGACCTCATGTTTGTGAGATGGAGCCCCACATCAGGCTCCCTGCTCAGTGGGGAGTCTGCTTCTCTCCCTCTCCCTTCCCCTTGCTCATGTGAGCGCGTTCTCTAAAATAAAACAAATAAATCATCTTTAAAAAAAAAAATCAAGGCACTTTTAGTTTTACTTACCTGTTTAACATATTCAATTAGGTTTGGGATGCAGTTAATTTCAAATCTAAGGTTTTTCAGAGGTTCAAGCCACTTGCCAAGTTCTTAAAAACAAAAACATCATTCATATCATATTTTAAAATAAAAGTCTTTATAACAAAGGAAGTAAAGGTATTCTTTTCCAAAGAAGAACATTAACACATTCATATTGACTTCAATAATCTAAACCTCATACAAGGATAAACTTATGTCTAATTCTCTAAACAAACTTTAACGTGAAATATAAACGGCTACATACAGGCTTAGAAATAAGAAGTGACCGTTCTTAGTTACTTGGTTTCTGAAAACTTAAGTGTTTACATGCTTAAACGGGACCTTCAACTTACAACATTAAAAAAAATTTGTAAAACTGACTCCTAATAAACTAACATAATAAAATAGTGTTTATTCACCTAATGCTACTGCCACCTCCCTCCCACACCCCCAAAAGATCATGCAAAAATTGTATTAATTTCTAACAGGATCAATCCCATAAGAGGGATATTTGCTGAGTGACATTTCTCTTAACATGAATTTTAAATTTTGCCCATTTCCTAATTTGCCTTTATAAAATTAAAAGTAATCATTATCATCCCAAAATAATAACAATAAACTCTGCTTATAAAACAATCACAAATGAAATATACCATTTACCACAACTGAATTAAAAACTCTACAAGAAAAAATGAACAAACAAAAAAAGCAGAAACAGATCCATAAATATACAGAGAACTGGTAGTTGCCAGAGTGGAGGGGTATGGAAGGATGAGCAAAATGGTGAAGGGGAGTAGGAGGTAAAGGCTTCCAGTTATAGAATGAATAAGTCATGGGGATGAAAGGTAGAGCATAGGGAATATAGTCAATGGTATAACAGCATTATAATGTGACATGGTAGCTATACTTTGGTGAGCACAGCATAACTGTATAGCATTGTGGAATTATTATGCTGTACATATAGAGTTGTGGAATCCCTATGTTGTACAACTGAAACTAACGTACATTGTGTGTCAATTATACTTCAAAAAAACAAAAACAAAAACAACTGAGTGGAATAACGTAGAAAAGAACAAAAACTCTCCTAGAAAGTATGCTATGGGGGCGCCTGGGTGGCACAGCGGTTAAGCATCTGCCTTCGGCTCAGGGCGTGATCCCGGCGTTATGGGATCGAGCCCCACATCAGGCTCCTCAGCTAGGAGCCTGCTTCTTCCTCTCCCACTCCCCCTGCTTGTGTTCCCTCTCTCACTGGCTGTCTCTATCTCTGTTGAATAAATAAATAAAAATTAAAAAAAAGAAAGAAAGCATGCTATGACACCCATATTTTATCACCAAAACTATTTGAAGAAAAGCATTCTAATGTTAAAAGTGATATGCCAGTTCCAGACACTTTTTAGGAATAATTAAAGGAAACTGAAAATAGTAGTCCTGTCTCTCCTTGGTTCTACACTTCTCCATGAGGACTACAACCATGTATATCTGAGTAGTTTTCCTATGCATTTTTAAATTAACTCTTTCAGCATGTATCACTCAAGTGAAAGATATAAGGAACAATAATAAAACAAATATGTGTACCCATCACCCAGAATAAGTAATAAAGCATCAATAATACCTTTGAAGATGTTGTGTGCCCTCCTTTTATAAAGGCACACTACAGGGATAAAAACCTATTTCCTATATGAGAAGTTGAGTTTACTAACCCATACTTTTACTGGTGGTATCAAACATAAAATTTAAGATTAAAAAAAAAAAGTCAGGGGGGCATGGGTGGCTCAGTTGGTTAAACATTCAACTCTTGATTTTGGCTCAGGTCAGGATCTCGGGGTCATGAAATCGAGCCCCTCTTCCAGCTCTGCACTCAGCAAGGAGTCTACTTAAGATTCTTTCCCTCTTCTTCTGTCCCTCCCCCACCAACCTCCATTTAACATTCTCTCTCAAAAAAATAAAAGAAAAAGAAATAGAAAAAAGTCCACATACTATTTACAATATTTACTCAATGTTATCAAATTTTCTACTTGGTATGGTCAGAAAGAAACCAAAACAAAATTTTAAAAAACTGTGATTAGATACCTTCAATTTTTCAGGACTGCCCACATAAGGTTTGCCATAAACTTCATTCAACATAGATATATATACTTTAGAAAATAACATTCATATTCATTATCCTTTGCTTTTGAGGACAGCACATGTATGTTAATTAATGACAAATGGATTTCTAAATTGTACTCAGAATAGTGTTATACTCGGAAATATATATAGACAACACACACATACACAAACTATACACAAAACTGAACTTCAGAAGGGGTGCCTGGGTGGCTCAGTCGGTTAAGGTCTGACTCTTGATCTCAGGGCGGTGAGTTCAAGCCCTGCCTTGGGCTCCACGCTGGGCGTGGAGCCTACTTAAAAAAAATAAAAAGTTTGGGGTACCTGGCTAGCTCAGTCGGTGGAGCATGTGACTCTTAATCTCATGGTTTTAAATTCAAGCCACACGTGGGTGCAGAGATTACTTAAAAATCATTTTAAAATCTTAAAAAAAAAAAAAAAACCTGAGTATTTGAGTTCACCTTCAAGCTACTTCCATTTTGATTAGGAACTTCAACTAACCACCAATTACCATGATTTTCCAGGAAAAGGTACTTGTGACAATTTCCTAAAAATCTTTTTAAGAACACCATATAAAATACTTTCATAAAGGGTACTTTCAAGAAGTAACAGAGTATTACTATGTATATTATCAAAACATGATAAAGTACTAATTACAGATATTCAAAGGCTTTTTCCTTCACATATCATAAATGCTTAAATAACTTCAAGTACCATACCTTGCAATTTAGCATTATTTTCATCTGCTTTACAAAGCTTCAAGAGAGATGCTGCATGCTGTTCTAGCATTTGGACATCACTGGAAGACTGAACCACCACCAAAATAAGTATGCATGCATAATTATAAGCTACTGACTTCTTAGACTTGGAATCACTGAAACAAAATAAGGTTTTAAAGTTTTTGGTATGAAAACAATTTTTCCAGGAATAATTTTAAACATTTTTTTCTATTTGGTTTTAAAGAAACCAAGGAATTTTATAATGAAACTTGACTAACTCCCCAAAGAAAAGAAATCGGATTTTAAAGTTCACCTCCAATTCACTTGAAAACACTACTTAAAAGTATATATAAACAAAGCATATGCATCACAATGGAAAGTGGAGTTCTATTAAGAAAGAAGATCAGAAGAACAACAACGAAATATTAACAAGTATACTTCATCAGCAATGAAGGATTTGGAAGTATATTTCAATGGTCTCCTTTAAAATGTTCACCCTGGGTAAGCAGAAATAAGTGTGATGAATCAATCTACTGCCATCATCACTGTCTCTTACCTTAAAACTGCTGAGGTAGAGCTATGTATGGAAGCCACTGCCTTTCATAGTCCCCCCAAAAAGAACTGTCACTCAAGGAGTCATACCAAGACCCTGTTGTGAGGCCAGTTACCTGGATGTCAACGCTTCGTATGACATGAGCCAGGAAGAGCATGTTTATCTCCTCAGACTCTAAAATCAATCCTCTGCCCTACTGGGCAGCTCTTGAAAACTAGTATCATTCTAAATCCCCTGCCCCTATTCAGTCAAAGTACTTCTGAAACCAGAGCACCATAGTTTAAAGGCAAGGGAAAATTCAAGACAGCAAGACAGTCCTCATTACTCTGCTAGTATATATTCTGGTGCCTTAGGATTCCCCTACATACAAATTAGCAAAAGTTACTATAGTTGTAATTTTGTCAACACCCAGGGAAAACTGGAGGAAGCTGCTAAAACATCCACTTTTTCGCCTTACAAACACATCTTATATTTTAGAAATTTCTATCATTCTAATCCTTAATTAACAAATTACGTATTATGTCAAAAAATAATTATAATAATCTTTACTTTCAAAGCAATACCTTCTTTAAAGAAACTAGCCCTTTACTGATGTAGTTTTCCAGTATAACAGAAAATTTAAGGAGTAAAAAGAAAATTACCCTAAGGCTTCTTTGGAATAGTACTCCATTAGAGTAATAAGACTTTGGAGATTTTTCTCAAGACTGAAAACATGGCCCACAGCTGATCTTCCCACAGGATTAAAAGTAATCAAATAAAGATTGTGAAGGGTTCCCAAGAGATCTGAATGGTCAGTTTCTTCACTGGCTGTGCAACGCTGAAAATGGCTGAACAGTTCTGTAATACACTGCAGTGTCTGTGTTGAGTCCTGTAGCCACAAGGCAAATGCATCGTCAATAACACCATCAGATTGAAGACCCTCCTCTTCGTCTTGATCATAAAGGTGACACAGAGCTCGGATCAACAAATTTGTTGCTTCATATTCCGACATAAAAAAAAGAAGACCCTTCTGTGACTGTGCAAGAAACTTTAAAACATCTTTTGTGGCTTGCAGCACACCAGGGTGGGCACTTGTTACTGGAATTGACAGAAGCAAGGTAACCAGCTCCAAGAAATGATGACTATGAAGATACCTGTAGAAAAATTGATACATGTGAAGTCAGTGCAAAACATTCTTCATTTACTCAGTATTCGTTAGGTAGGAGAGGCGTAAAAATTTCAATGGCCATAATCCTTATCCTTAGCAATACACTACTTTAACTAAAAACATAATGTGGCAACAAGTCTTCTCTCCACTGTGTCAAATAAAAGTGAAAGTTATGTGAGGCTTTTTTCCTAGCTAACATTCAACGGATATCTGACATACAACCATTGACAATTCTTCTCTTTCCAGAATCAACCTTGACTTTTAAATTCTGGGTCTTCTTTCCAGACCACTTATCAAATGTTCCTTTTTCACCATGGTCCTTCTCTACTCATGGTGCACCAGTATATCTGAATTAACCTAGGGAAAATATAGTGCATATCCTATAAAAAACATACAGTTTATTCATATTTACTATAGGCAGTATATCCGAATTAATACCTATAGAGAAAACAGATCCAAATTACCAATTTTTAGTATTTGAAGAGTTAATACTACCATACATAGCACTTTTATTAAACCCAAAAACCATTTTTTGCCATACATCGTTTTAGAAAAAATGTGAACTTACTCAAGACCCCAAAATAGACACAAATGCTACAAGAGTATTTTCACTGTCCTAAAAATACTGTGCTCCATATATTTGTTCCTCTCCCTCACCCTAACCCCGGCAATCACTGGTCTTTTTACTGTCTCCATAGTTTTGCCTTTTTCAGAATGTCCTATATTTGGAATCACAGAGTATATAACTGCCTCTCACATTACTCCTTAAACTCAGGCTTCTAGTTTAGGATAATAAACACCCCCAGTAACTTCTTGATTATGAAGGCAAACAGAACCCTCAAGAAGACAAAAACCCATAACTACTATGCTCAAAGAATATCTTTAACCACCTTGTGGAGTGTTCAGAAAAGTTAACACTGCAGGCCTCAAACTACTTATATTCTTAAGAACGACTTCTTACAAGGCAGGCCCTTAGTTAGCATCTGGGAACCTGGATTTGGGGAGAGTTCCCATCACCCAACTGATAAGAATGCTCACTGTGCCTGCAGTGTTCATGCAAACAATATGGTTTACACTGAACACCTGCTTTCCTTCTAGGAGGCTGGGATTCTGTTATACAGTAGATATTGGGGGCCTATGGGGCTATCATCCAATAATAAGCTTGGGTGTTTAGATTCTAATGAGCTTCCTCAGTATGCAACATTTCACACACATTGTCACAATTTCTCACTGGGGGAATTAAGCAGGTCCTACGTGACTCTACTAGAAAAGGACTCTGGAAGCACCTGACTGGTTTCCTCAAGTTTCTCCCCATGTACCCTTTTCCTTTCCTGATTGTGCCCTATATCCTTTTGCTGTAATAAATCATAGTCGTGAGTACAGTGCTGAGTCCTGTGAGTCCCACTGGCAAATCCTGAGAGTGATCTTGGATCTTGTCCTCTACTCAGAGGACATTAGGGCCTAATTATCACTTCAAACTAATCCTTCCAAAATGAAAAATTATTTCTCCTTTCAAAATTCACTGCCCCTCCTTAATTTGCCAGTTTTTGTCAATAAAACCCCAGTTCCAATAGTTACCCTAGGTAGAAACCTCAAAACATCTTTAGATCCTTCTCACTTTCTCTTAGCTATTAGGTCCAGTTGCCAAGTCCTAGTAACTGCTTTTTCACAAGCTCTCAATATTAGCACAATTCCCTGTAAGTGCCACTATATCATGTACTTAACATAGTACAATCTAGACTGGCTCATTTAGTTATCATTAATAACTCCAATTTCTTTTTCATTGCAATACATCTTACAACATATAATCTTAGAATACTACTTTGATCCTATCACATCTACTACTCCGAAATAGTCAAGATTTTCCCACATTCTAAAAACAAAATCCAGGGATGCCTGGGTGGCTCAGTCGGTTAAGTGTCTGCCTTCAGCTCAGGTCATGATCTCAAGGTCATAGGATCGAGTCCCACATCAGGGTCCTTGCCTAGTAGGGAACCTGCTTCTCCCGCTGCCTGCCATTCCCCTGGGGCTTGTACGGTCTCTGGAAATAAATAAAATCTTTTTAAAAAATAAAAATAAAATAGGGGCACCTGAGTGGCTCAATTGGTTGAAAGTCTGACTTCGGCTCAGGTCATGATTCTGGTGTCCTGGGATCAAGCCCCATGTCAGGCTCCCTGCTCAGCAGGAACCCTGCAACTCCCTCACCCTCTCCCTCTGCCTGCCGCTCTCCCTACTTGTGTTCTCTCTCTCTGTGTCAAATAAGTAAATAAAATCTTTAAAAAACATTTTTTAATTAAATTTAAAAAATAAAATAAAAATAAAAACCAAATTCCTTAGCACAGCATTCAAGGCCCTTTATTTCCTCAAGTCTGATACCTAAATGTACCTTCTCCAGTTACGGAGGAGAAAATACTTAATAACCCTTTAATTACCAGTTTCCCTTCAGTGCCTGAAAGCATTACTCCGTTCCTTAGAGTCACTACCCTCAGTTATCCTCAGTTTATGACCTCGCCTCTTACCTTACTAAAAATGAAGTGATCAGTGCAAAGTGCTTTGGCTCCTTTACTGTCTCCATAAAACAAATCTGTACACACATAAGATTTCTTTTCTTCTGTTCAAAGCCAAACCCCTATACTTGTACTCTTGACTTCATCTCCTACCAGACCTTGCTCTACCATTACCATCTTTTGTTCCCAAAAGAAACTAAGGCAAGATCTAATAGTTCAGCTAAAAACAGGAATGGATAGGTACAGATTTTCGAATGGACAAGTACCCCATTTTCTGTTAATGCAGTATGCCCCAAATCAAGGCAAAAATTAATCACAGAAATAAGGAATAGCATAATAAAAATGCCATTTTCCCATTAGCTAGAAAAGTATATACAGGCAAAATGCAAAAAAAGTATCAAAAATTAAAACAAAATTTAAAAGTCTACTGTGGGAGCTGACCATAATAATGGCAAAACTGTACCAACAAACAGAGTCAGATAGGGGCACCAGGCTGGCTCAGTCAGTAGAGCATGCAACTCTTGACCTCAGGGCTGCGAGTTCAACCCCCATATTGAACATGGAGTCTACTTAAAACAACAACAACAACAACAACAAATAGAGTTAGAGAGCATAAATAAGTGGTTAACGGAACCTTAAAGATATTTAAGCAGGTCTGTAAAATTAAATTAGTAAAATATAAATTTAACTTGCAATGTAAGAGAGATAAAGTACAAACAGGTTCACACAGAAAAGCTCTCTCCTTCCTGGGCCATCCTTTTGTACCACACCACCTTCCCAGAAACAACTCTACAATTCCTCATTTATTCTTGCTCATAGATGTGCTTATCACTCTCTTTAACTTAAATCGCTATTACTACTTTAAGTGCTAACTAAAATATAGGTTTCCCACAGTAGTATACTCTCAGTTTCACTACTATCTATTTTGAAATATAGAATATCCTTACACAGATATGCACTGCTTACAAATTTAAAAAAACAAAATCAACCACATAAAATTGCCTGCAGTGATCTGTGAAATATATTTTCCCAAACCAAAAATGTCTTACCTAAAGAGAACAGGGTATGGATCATCCCTTTCTGGAGGTCCAGTAATACGTGCCATTGTTGGGAAAGACTTAACAGGCGGCTGGATCATTGTATGAGGTGCAGTTTCCATTAAATGGAAAACTTCTTCTAGGAGGTTAATAAGCTTTTCTATTTCCCCTTCACTTATATTTGAGGATTCCAAAAGATCCATATCCATTGAAGCCTCTACCTCATTTTCATATTCTGGGTTTGTTCTCTCAAGTCCAGTATCTGTGTCATGATCAGGTTCACTGTGGTTAGAAACAGATGAAGTCTTCTCTGCTAAATGGTCACCAAGTCTTTTAATTTCTGACAAGATTTCATAGAAATGGCACTTCTGAAGAATAGCTGAACCAGCAGTGACAACTCTCACAGTCTGATCTAAAAGTATGAGCTCCAGAAGTTTTTGATAGCCACTTTTCTCGTTCTGCCTACCTCTTAAAAAAGCTTCCATTCCTTCTGTCATACTAATCACGCTGTCCAAAGCTTTAAAAGCATTTAACTTAAGGGAAGATGAGACATGATCAGCAAATAGGAGCTCAAATAATCCATTGATTACTCCTGCTTGTAACAATCCCATGACTCCTTGAGCCCCACATTCTGCTAGTGAGGACACTAATTTGGTCCCAGCTTTGAGTTGTCGGACATTTAAGGCAATGGGCTGGCGAAGAGCTACTTGTAAATTTAAAGCTTGCATGGTCCAGTCTACCAACTGGCCAAGAGAGTCTTGTTTTGTGTTTTTCAACTGCAAATAACTTAATCCTTTTATTATTAAACTTGGAATTTCTTCTAAAGCTGTTACCCATTTTGCACCTCTATCTTCCCGATACAAATCTAACAGTTCAGTTAACTTCACTGAAGCTTCTACTGCCCCTGAATTTTCTTTATCTGGACCTTGATCCTTCATTCTACTGATTTCAATTTCAAAAGTAGTCTTGTAGGGACAGCTGAAGTATAAAAGTGGTACAAGCTCCCTGTCATATGGATCATATGTCATAGGAGGAACTGAAGCTAAGTCTTCAGGAGTGTATTCAACATCAAAGTTCGGATACTTAAAGGTTTCACGTTCCAAGTCAGCAATTCCATCTTCATCACTGGAAATTTGTTCATAACCATCATCCCCTGAAAATCAGTTTGAATAATATTTAAATATTACATCACTGTCGTTTAATGAAAAAAAATCTACCTAATCAAAAAAATATATTTTATTTAGTAGTATGGCAAAAAAATAAGAATTAATGATTTTTCAACAAAATTAACTTCTGCCCCAACATCTTACTGACAATTACCAACATTTTTAAATTTCTAATAGAATTAATGAGAAACTTCATAAGCAAAGTCTTCTATCTGTTCAACTTTACAACTAACTCTGCTACAGAAATAAAATTAGAAATGTCATAAAGTAACAAAAATACCTCTCTCAAAAGGGAAGAAATTAACCTTAGCCTCATGAGAGCATTTTTAAGTATTTTTAAGATGAAAAAAAAATTGAAGGGAAAGATTAAATTTAACTAATAATGCCATAATCACAAAACTAAACCAAATATTTTCAGTGAAAACACTTTAAGTTCTTTTTAAACATTAATTTCATATTCCTGAATTTTCATTTCTCTTCGTTTACCTATCACACAGTTTCTTAGGTCTGCATTTTATTTTTATGGAAAAGTTGATCACTGAAAATGCTCAGCTGGGCCAAAACAGAGCTTTCTTATCATTATACATGTGCAACTTTTTCCTCTATTTCAAAAAAAATAAGATTAGAGAGAAAATATGGTTTTACTTTTTAATACTGCTATTGCCTGGCTGTGGGAAAATTGGCAAGAGTAGTAACAGTTTATGTAAGAAAAGGAAATGTTCTCCAGCATCAGCCATCTTTTGACATTCTTTTGCTCAAAACAAGTTAGCCTTAGCCATATACTTATGATATCTGAAAAGATAAGGGCTTACAGAGGCCTGACTCCGGGTTAAGCCAGATATCTTCTATTAAAGACCAAATAAACCAGCCTCTTTCTCTCATCTTTTCTACAAAAATGATTAAGAAAAAGCCTGCCTGAAATCTAACTACTATTTGCCAAATACAGTAAGTACAAAAAGTATTATTTGCTACTCTGGAAATGGGGGAGGCTAAAAAAGTATCACTCAATAACCTAACTATTTCTAGTCCATAAAGGGGCCCCTGTGATACCAAAATCTACTCTCATGTAAAATCATCCTTACCTTCACTATTTTAGAAAAAAATAAGGCAGTTTGTCTGTCATTTTACATAAATGCTTTAACATTACATGCTATTTCTTGGACAAATAAAGAGTCAATTAGTTTGAATATCTCTCACTTTTCGCTTTCAAAGAAAAGTAAAGCCTAATCAGAGTACTGCATCATGCTATCATACAACCCTGTATAGTTGAATTTTTTTCCCTGAATTTCTAAAAATATAGCATTTTGCTAGAGTATCTAGATGGCAGACATCTTTAGGAATTCCATCCAGCTTATAGCACCACTCCTTACTCCAAAAACAGCCCACCAAATCTCTAATCATCAGGTATTTGCTACATGATCTTGCTTCCCTAGCCAAAACTGATGGTACCAAGGAGCAACTGATACTGTAGTAAGCCAAACAACCTTTCTCCCAGGAAAATGCAAATAAGACTGAGATACAGCCGGGTAGATTAGGCTGGTTGGTTAAAAAGAGGAGATTAAACCTGTGGGGTGAACAGAGAAACAACAGTTAGCTGACAGAGAGAAAATAAAGTAGAAACATAAAGCAAACAAAAAATGGGTTCCCAGTTCTAGTCAAGTCTTGAGGCCCAGCTACATTCTATCCTTTGAGTTTCTTGAAAGCCATTTATCTTTGTTCTAAATTCTCTTGCACTGCTCAAAGCTACATCAAGTTAGTTCCTAGTACTTAAAAACAAAAAGTCCTAATAAATATAACCCACCTTCACCTTCTTCATCCTCTTCACCTTCTTCCTCTTCATCTTCTTCTTCCTCCTCAGGGATACTGTCTACTGTATGGCGATCATCCTCATCTTCATCCTCTTCTTCCTCTACATCCACATCATCTTCATCATCTTCTCCTTCTTCTTGCTGCTCTTCTTCTACTTCTCCTTCATCAGAATACTGCCCTTCCTGGGGAACAGAATTCCGATCAGGAGAAATGGGTTCAAAGTAATCTTCTCTATGAGAAGCATCCTCTTCCTTATCACCAGACACTGAAAAATTGAGATTTAAGAGACAGATTATTTTACTGGTTTAAATACCATGAGGTAGCAGGACTGGATACTACAGCTACTTAATGACACTTTGGATGATTTAGCTCATAAATACCCTTTTTAAAAAAGCTGTAGAATCACCTGCTTTTAAAAATATTAAGAGTATGTACTGTGTAAAGTACACTATTTTATGTTCTAACACCAGAAACTAACCCTTTTCTTTTCAGCTAAAAAGTACACAGGTTATTATCTCTCCCAATACATAACGCTTTTTTTTTTAACTGGTACTCTTCTGTATATATCTCTACAGCACTTTATTTTCAAAGCAATGTTGGTACAGCTTCAAATGAATGAACTGATTTTTTTTTTTTAAACAAGTTCACCTGCCAACAGAAAAGCACAAGGAAACACTGCACAGGAAAAGGGTGGGGGGCATTCATCAAGATTTGATTACCTATATCTAATTTTCTTCCTTTAATCAAAAAGCACTATAACACTAATCAAGGTGGGGGGTGTGCTGATTTTATTCATACCTGGCAAAGGTATGGGATCATCTTCATCATCATCAGGTGGAGGTGGTCCTGGAGGAGTTCTTGGTCCCCTTGGCTGTGGTCTTGGAGGGCTTCCATTAAACTGATCTTCTTTCTCCCCATCAGCTAGTTTTAATAGAGACAAAAAAAGAACTTTCAAATTATTAAAACAAAGTGAAATGAATGCATGACAAAAATGCTGTTAATTGTTTGCGTTTTTCATCTTCGGAATTTATTGATAAACTTTTCCTTCCCAAAATCTAACAAATTTTACTAGTTAACTTATATTATAAAAGTTAGAATTTGTACTCAGCTATCAGAAAGAACAAGTTCTCAACATTTGCTACAACATGGATGGCACTGGAGGAGATAATGCTAAGTGAAATAAGTCAAGCAGAGAAAGACAACTATCATATGGTTTCTCTCATCTATGGAACATAAGAACTAGGATGATCGGTAGGAGAAGAAAGGGATAAAGAAAGGGGGGGTAATCAGAAGGGGGAATGAAACATGAGAGACTATGGACTATGAGAAACAAACTGAGGGCCTCAGAGGGGAGGGGGGTGGGGGAATGGGATAGACCGGTGATGGGTAGTAAGGAGGGCACGTATTGCATGGTGCACTGGGTGTTATACACAACTAATGAATCATCGAGCCTTACATCAGAAACTGGGGATGTACTGTATGGTGACTAACATAATATAATAAAAAATCATTAAAATGTTAAAAAAAAAAAAGTTAGAATTTGTGAGTTCCCACATATTAAAATATACTCCTGGGCATTATCCCAGAGAAATGAAGACTTACTTTCCTCAGGAAGATGTACACAAAAAGCTGTTCATAACAGCTGAATAATATTTGCGAAAGTCAAAAACTGGAAACTACTTAAGTGTCCTTCAGGGGTTGAACAGTTAAATAAACCATGATATATCCATACTAAGTAATACTACTCAGCAATAAAAAAGAATGAACTATTGATACACACAACAAAGTGGATGAACTTCAAAGAAATTATGAATGGAAAAAGCCAATCTCAAAAAGATACCTACTACCTGATTCCATTTATGTAATATTCATGAAATAATATAATTATAGAGTTGGAGAACAGATTAGTGATTGCTAAAGCTTAGGGATGGGTGGCACGCACGTAGCTATTAAAGAATAACACCAGAATAACTTGATGGTACAATCAAGATACTTGATTATGAAAGGCTATATATAACATAAAACTGCATACAGCTACACACACACACACACACACACACACAAGTGCACGTACAATTGGCGAAATCTGAACAAGCTCTTAGAGAATTTTGTTTCGATATTGTTCTACAGTTGTAAAAGATGTTATCAGTGGGGGAACCTGGGGAAAGAGTGTATAGGACTTCCTCATGCAGTTCTTTGCAACCTCCTATGGATCTACAATTGTTTCAAAATAAAAAACTAAAAACATACATACATTCATATACAGAAAATGTATGAGCACAAGTGTCAATTTAAAACAAGTCAGTAAATTAAACAAAAATTTTGAGTAGCCACTATATATTTAGGCACTGTGATTAAGACCCTCTCCCTGCCACTGCCCCTGCTTGTACTCTCTCTGTCTGTCAAATAAATAAAATCAAAAGAAAGAAAGAAAGAGAAAAGAGGGGAGGGTGGGAGGGAAGGGAAGGAGGAAAAGAAGGGAGGGAGGGAGGAAGGAAGGAAAAAGAGAAGAAAAGAAAAAAGAGAGAGAGAAAGAGAAAGGGAAAGAAAAGTGATGGGGCATCTGGATAGCTCAGTCGATTAAGCCTCCGACTCTTGGTTTTCGCTCAGGTCATGATCTCATGGGTCTTGAGAACAAGCCCCATGTTGTAAGGCTCCATGCTCAGCAGGGAGTTGCTCAGGATCTCCCTCTCTTTCTCCCTCTGCCCCCTCCCCATCTCACCCTCTGCCCCAAGCTTTCACTCTCTCTTTCTAAAATAAATGGGTAAGTCTTTAAAAAAGAAAAGTGAAAGATTAACTTTACTGAGCAGGTAAGATTTAAGAAAAGAGATGAAACTGGTGCCGGGCGCCGGGGCCTGGGCCCAGTCAGTTGAGCATCCCGACTCTTGGTTTCAGCTCATTATATGTTAATCAACTGAATTTAAATTAAAAAAAAAAAAGATTCTTTCTCCCTCTCTGCCCCTCTCCCTTCTCTAAAATAAATAAGTAAATCTTTAAAAAAGAAAAGAGATGAAAATACAGTGTGTGACTATCAGAGACAAAGAGCTCACACCACACTACATCATGCTTAAGAGGAGGTCATTTTATTGGCTCATAAAATGTTCATTGTAAAGCAAAATACTTTTCCCTAGTTACCTCAATTATAATTTCAAAATGTATTCCTGAATCTCCTTATTTCAACAGCTTATGGTGAACGATACTGGAATAAGGAGAAGAGATCCTGGGAAACAGAAGTCCAGCTACCTGCTTTATAGAAGGAAAGCCACTGAAATTTAATAGAGTTATTTTTCTCGCCTCCAGTTAATGAGCAAAAGGTTCTCAAAAATGGGGGAAAATCTGAGCGCCTGGGTGGCTCAGTTGGTTGAGTGACTGCCTTCGGCTCAGGTCATGATCCTGGAGTCGCGGGGCTGAGTTCCGCATCGGGGCTCCCTGCTCAGCAGGGAGTCTGCTTCTCCATCTGACCCCCGCCCATGTTCTCTCTCTCTCTCTCTCAAATAAATAAATAACTAAAATCCTTTAAAAAAATGGGGGAAAAAATCTGCATTTAGACATCTAACCAAATCTGAAATGCACTCCTGAAAAAAAAAATACATGAGTATTCTAAGAATATATACCAAACTTACTGCCTATTCCTCAAATTCTTCGGAGGTAATTTTGATATTAAACCATGAGTAACCACTGGATTACATTTACATATTTTAAATAAAAAACCTCAGGTCAATTCAAAAAGCATTCTAGGAAACTAGAGGAAGAAAATAAAATGTAACCACTCAGCATAAAAAGAAACTCCTACAGGAAAGAATTGGGAGACTGACAATGATATCTTCTCAAGTTTTAAGGAAGGTTCAAAGGGTGAAAGAGCTATTTGAATTACCTTTTCCTACTATAATAAACATAAGTGTCACTGACAAAGACAAATTTAAAATTCTCACCATGTTTTGGATTCCTTTTCAAACTTGGCTGTGGCTGGGGAGGAGGTGGAGGTGGTGGTGGTGGAGGTGGAGAGTCTCTGTCATGACTTATCACTCTATCCACTGATCCATATATTGCCAGTGTCAGACAATTATACCAGCCTCTTAACACCAAACCATCAGTATTCACCTAATTTGTTGGGGGAAAATATCTTTCAAGTTAATGTTTTAATATGCCAAAAGTAAACTGACATCAAATTACTTTGTGGTTAAACTGAAGTCTTTAAAAGTATGCTGAAACTGCAAAGGTCAATATTGGTGGAAATTTACCCAAAGGCATAGCTTTCAAATGGCCCTCCAGAATTGCCTAAACCTGTCTCAAGACTACATCTCCCCTGTCTGATACCTGATGTCAACTCTGTTCAAAAAAGCATAACCAGATTCCCAATCAAGAGAATAAAAATGAGAGAGAACAAAATTAAGTGGGAGTTACTGCCAATTAATAAATTAAACCCCAATAGTTAGAGGTTGCGGTGCACAAAGGCCCAAACTGTGCCCTCCCTAAAGAATTATGAAGTCCATAAAATTGTACAGCATTCTTTTTACATGCCCAACTCATACATGCAGGTATATTTCAAACACCCACATTGTATTTAAAAACTAAGGGTAACCAGAAGTATTAAAGTATTTTTGCAAAGAAACTTTCTCCTAAAAAGATCAAAGACTGGGGCGCCTGGGTGGCACAGCGGTTAAGCGTCTGCCTTCGGCTCAGGGCGTGATCCTGGCGTTATGGGATCGAGCCCCACATCAGGCTCCTCTGCTTTGAGCCTGCTTCTTCCCCTCCCACTCCTCCTGCTTGTGTTCCCTCTCTCGCTGGCTGTCTCTATCTCTGTCGAATAAATAAATAAAATCTTTAAAAAAAAATAAAATAAAATAAATAAAAAGATCAAAGACTTTATCAATGCCATCAATCCTCAATATTTTCTTTTGTTTTTCAATACTTATCTACATTAATTGCCGTATTTTCACAATAACTATAAGGTAGCCGGAGTGAATATCATCCACAAGTAAGAAAATCAGAGTGTCAGCAGAAGAATCTGAACTAGAAAACAAAGCCCCTAACTTCTGAGCTCTTTCCACTCTACCATGTTGAGTAAAGATGAAGTAATAAGTAGTAATGGGCCCCTTCTAAAGGCATAAGGAAGAAAGAAATTATTATTTTCCTTGCTAACTCTAGTAAACTCCAGTAAAGGGAAACTGGGGGCCAGAAGAAAGGCTCAAAGACTATCCCAGGGATCAACAGATTCTAAACAGAAGCCCCACTGGAAGACAAATTAAGAGATAAGGAAGATAATTTTTGGTCTAAACAGAATGTAGAGGATTAGATACCTACATCCCCACCAAAAAAGCAAACAGGCTGAGTAGTCCCATATTAGATCACAGTTATTTTTATATTTCTGATTGCCCGTGATTTAGCTCTTCTAGATGCTTTCAGAATGGCATTTTGTAAATCAAGAAAAAAGGCATACTTTTGATAAGAAAGGAAGAGATATAAAATACATATCTGTTAAGAAACTTAAGGCACAGTAGTATCTAATAACAATTTACCTTCCTGTCATCTTCTGAACTTGCTCACCTAAAGGAAAGAAGAGAAAGCACAAATGCTGGCCTCTTCCTGACTCACATTAGAATTAGAGGAAGAAAGAGCTTTATGGGTAGACAATGACATTACATTGCCTTTGCTCCATTTTAAAATAGCTTCTAGACACAAGAGGAATCAGACAAGAAATGATGTTAACCTGCAGCACTAGAACCAAATAGGCTGATATTCTGCATCACTGGTTCATTTAGAACAAAATTTTCAATGAAAGTGAAAACAAACTGTAGGAACAAGATGAAAACTGATTTCTGCAATTACCTTTGAGTTGGGTCTAAAGATGATAGAAGTATTCTCATCATATTCCAGGCTGCCAAAAGAGTAGGAATAAATATATAGGCTCAAACACTGAACATCACAGTTCATGAAGAAGTCTTTCTAAACTTTTATGTTTTAATAAAACCAAATGCTAGATTATTGTTTCAATAAACCACAAAGTTTAGTTTTAATTTACTCCCCCCAAAAAGTTATCAAGTATAAAACAAACTCCCCAGAGATTCTGATTTAATTAGTTTGGGGGGCGCCTGGGTGGCACAGTGGTTAAGCGTCTGCCTTTGGCTCAGGGCGTGATCCCGGCGATCTGGGATCGAGCCCCACATCAGGCTCTTCTGCTATGAGCCTGCTTCTTCCTCTCCCACTCCCCCTGCTTGTGTTCCCTCTCTCACTGGCTGTCTCTATCTCTGTCGAATAAATAAATAAAATCTTTAAAAAAATAATAATAATTAGTTTGGGATGAGGATAGGTATCAGTATTTTTTTAAAAAGCATCCCAGGTTAAAAACACAAAAACAAAAAACCCAGGTAATTCCAATATACAGCCAAAGTAGAGAACCACTGCATTACAGCCTTCCAAAAATGTATAATGGAACCGAATAGAGAAAAGTACCTAAATTTATTAAGTAGGTACTGACATAAAAACATTCTATAATATTAAAAATCAGCTGCTTCAGACTATCTAGGTTCCCTTCATTTTTTTTTTTAAAGTTAAATTATCAACATAATAGTAACTGAGTGAAGGATCAAGTAAATACAAGTGAAATCTAAAAAACTGTAACTTCCTAGACAAGTATAGAAATGTTTCCATTTTTAAGCCACCTTTAAATTTTATTTTATAAATGAATTCTAAATAAACTCATTTAATGGTCAATTATTTTGCAGATATCAAAACAACTAGTTTTAATAATACTGAGCATGTATTAAATAATCCAACATGGGGGTTTCTATTAACAAAATTCTCACTTTACAAAATATGACTACGGAATTTTATTATGTAGCAGTGTGATGTAAGACACAAATTATTAGCTCTCAATGTGTTTATACAGTTCTTTTAAAGAAATTAAAAAGCAATTTTTTTCAAATAAGATTATCAAATCATTTGGTATGTATAAGAAATGTATACACCAACAAAAAGCAAACAAAAGATGGCTAATGTTTCATACATTTAAAATTTTATTTTACAAAGAAACTCAGCATCTTCCTAAGAGCTTGACATTTCTTTACTAATGCCAACTGGTCAAATAAATCCTTTTCTTCTATCTAAAGAATAAAAAGGTTTGCCTATTAACTCCTGAGTTTCTGGTAAAATTACCTAGTAGGTACATACCTTCCCAACCTATCGAAAACTGGGGCACTTGGTTTGCTTACATTGTTAAAGAATAAGTCTAATTGAAATGTGTGCGGAGAGGTCTCCCTGTGAATAAAACAAAGTTGAAACGTCAGCCTTGGCAATAATCAGTTCCTAAATTAAAACAAAACACAAAGTAAGTACAAATTGAAGAGCAATTGCAGAATTCTATCTTAAGATTTAAATAAAAATATGCAGTTAATTATAGTATCTTCCATAATTTTATTCATATCCATTCTCAAGTAGGGAACTATTCACTTTGAGTATCACTGAAAGTGAAATTTTAATAATCAAGTATCTTTAGCCTGCTACTTGGACGATTCTAATAACACGTAAATATTTTTAAATTTTAATGTATTATAAGGGCAAATGCTAATTAATTGTGACATCTAATTTCATAATTATTTATAGCATGATTCCCTTCCATTAGCAAAAAGAATCAGGAGTTAACTAACTTCAAATTATATAATTACAATTTGATTTCAACTTAGCCCACATTAATACAAGATCATAATAATTTTAGCATCAGAGCCCTAAATTGTGATTTAAAGCCTAAGTTCCTATTTGTGTAGCAACAATTTACATAAATATTTTGATTCTTCTGTAGATTTATATAGTTAAGTATAAACCCTATTTAATTTGTGTTAGAATTAAATCTTACTTGATATATATTTCACCCTTGGCTGAAATTCCTTAGACTCAACTAAAAACCTTGATTTTAAATACCACATACTTTATTGCTTATATACAAAAAATCCAAATGGTAAAAAGTGTAATGCCCAGAGTATATCAAACAGGTTCCCTCATGCACTGATAGAAGTAAAAACAGGTGCAATTGTTCTGAAAGGCAATATGGCAATAAAATTCAGGAGAATGTGAAAATGTTCACACCGTTTGATCCAGAAATACTTTTTTTCTAGGAAGTGTTTCTATGGAAACATTGTTATACAAAGATTTTTTTCAAGAGGATGCTCATCATACTCTTACTTGTAATTTGAAAAGTAAAAAACACCTAATGATCCCCACACAGGAAACTAGCCAAATAAACTACAGTACAGTAGTACCCCGCTATCCACAGGGGATACGTTCCAAGGCCCAATGGATGCCTGAAACCATGGATAGTACTGAACCCTATATATACTGTTTTTTCTCATATATATGTACCTACATAAATATATATATAAACCTACAATTTATAATTAGGCACAGTAAGAGATTAACAACTAATAATAAAATAGAACAATTATAATAATATACCATAATAAAAGTTATATGAATGTGGTCTCTCTCAAAATATCTTATTGTACTGAACTCATTCTTCTTCTTGTGATATGAGATGATAAAATGTCTCTGTGATGAGATGAAGTGAGGTGAGTGACACAGGCATTGTGACTTAGCGTTAGTCTACTACTGACCTTCTGACGATCTGTCAGAAGGAGGATCATCTGCTTCTGGACTGCGGTTGACCGCGGGTAACTGAAACCCGGAAAGTGAAACGTGGATAAGGGGGGACTACTGTACATTCATTCATTAGATTATGCAAACATTAGAAATCATATTTTCAAATAATATTTAATGATGTGAAAGTAGTCCTGATGTAATGTTAAGTATAATAAATACACAAAATAGTGTACAGTTAGATCAGAGTAGCATACCTTTATGTTACCCAAATTCAACTATATATGTGCTCAACATCTCTAGTCTTTCCCTCCTATCCTTCTTCAAACTAGACCCTGGCTTTCAATACCTCAAGGAAAGGAAAAAGGGTTCAAATGCAAATTCTTTACTTTTGAGGCCCCAAACACTCAGATGTCAGTCACTGAAAAGTGATTTAAAGAATCAGTGGTGGGACGCCTGGGTGGTTCAACCGGTTAATCATCTGCCTTTGGTGCAGGTCATGACTCCAGGGTCTTGGGATCAAGTCCTGCTTCTCCCTCTGCCTGCCTTTCCCCTTGCTTGTGCTCTCTCTCTCTCTGACAAATAAATAAATAAAATCTTTTTTTTTAATAAAAATAAAATAATTTGACTGCACTATACTTTCATCTTAAAACTTGACTCTAAAACCTAACCTCACATAAGATGCCACATTTACAAAAAATAACGAAATAAACAAACATATACATATACATTAAAAAACACAAAGCATCAGGGGCGCCTGGGTGGCACAGCAGTTAAGCGTCTGCCTTCGGCTCAGGGCGTGATCCTGGCGTTATGGGATCGAGCCCCACATCAGGCTCTTCCGTTATGAGCCTGCTTCTTCCTCTCCCACTCCCCCTGCTTGTGTTGCCTCTCTCGCTGGCTGTCTCTATCTGTCGAATAAATAAATAAAATCTTAAAAAAAAAAAAAAAACACAAAGCATCAAATGTAAGGATCTTCTCAGGATGGAGGAATTAAAGGGATTTTAATTTTACCTATACATTTCTGAGTTTTATAATGAGAAAAACACCACTGCAAAGTATGCTGTACAAATATCACTTGATCTCTAACATTATTTCCTGACATCTTACATTTGCATGACTATATCAATACTTCATTTTACTGTTCTATAACATATTAATCATGTATAAAGTTGTTCCTGATAATTTCGTATTTGGAATTATTAAAACATGAACTGCCATTCACCCCCAGCTAAGAAACAGAAGAGAGAAAGAGGATGGAATATGTAACAATACTCCTACCAATTGCAGCCAATGGCAGAGATCCATTTTGCCTGCTGAGCTAGCCAGTGTCAAAGATAGCCCCCAAAGACCAATCGTTTCCGGTATTCACACCTTTGTGTGGTTCCCTCCCACACCATACCAGCAGAATATGTAATCCACAGAATATGGTAAAAATGACAGTATGCCAATTCTGACATTAAGTTATATGCAAGCTCTCTCACTCCTGGATCACTCGCTCTGGAGGAATCCATGCTGAGACATGAGCAGCCCCATACAGAAGATCTCCTGGTAAGGAACTGAAGTCTCCTGACAACAGCCATTTGAGTGAGCTTCTAAGCAAATTCTCCAGCCCCAGCCAAATCTTCTGAGAATTCAGCCCTGGCCTATATCTTGACTATAACATCATGAGAGAACTTGAGCCAACTAAGCCACTTCTGGTTTCCTGACCCTCAGAAATAGTGTGAAATAATAAATGTTTACTGTTTTAGGCTGCTAATTTTGCTATAATTTGTTATTTAGCAATAGATAACTAACAGATTTCCTTGACCCAAAGCAGTACAATTAGAGAAAACTGTCAGATACACTATCATTCTCCCACCTTTTCCATTCTACACACACCTCCTTTAAAGGAAAAAATAGGAAGAAATTATAGGAAAACATAAGTTTTAATTTCCTTAAACATGGAAAAAGAGATATGAGGTAAATTATGATTTCTCATTATAAACATTAAACACTCTTTGTTTTGTGTTTTACTTTTGAATGACCTGAAAACCTCTGAAGATTTTATATCTATTTTTACAAATAGCCAACTACATTTCATAATTATGAAAAAATGAGCCTTTAACTTTGAATCTTGTACCATAACACTGACTACTAAGTAGCTGGTTTAACTCTTACAAGTAACAGAAATTAACCTATCACAGCACGTACATACTGAAATATGGTATTGAGAGTATAAGCTAAAAACGCACATAAATAAATGTATTATATATATTCATGCATCCACAACCAAAATTTGGCTTATACTTCCAATTCATGTAATTAAAATAAGATGATAACGATTATTCTTGTTACAACAAAGATCAAATTTCTCTGTTTTAGGTCAGCTGTTGAAGTTATCAACACCACATCAGGGACCATGTCTTACATTTTGCTTATTCCCACAAAGCCTAAGAAAGAGAAAGCATCAAACAACTACTTGCTAATTACAACTAAAGGATAATGTGAAACTAAAATTTATAAAAAGACACATGTATCAGGCTAAGAAGATCACCATTAAGTCATGAAAACTGATATTATAAAATAATATAAAAGATATATTTCTAAATATTCAGACTAATTCTTATTTATTTTCAAGGAAAAAAACAGGTTAAAAATAC
This sequence comes from Ursus americanus, assembly GCF_024610735.1. Lineage (NCBI taxonomy): Eukaryota > Metazoa > Chordata > Mammalia > Carnivora > Ursidae > Ursus > Ursus americanus. The sequence continues at coordinate 40,398,745 of NC_142135.1, read as the reverse complement.
TTGATCTAAAAAAAAAAAAACACAACAAAAAAAAAACCTTTATCTACCAGATTGTGCCACACTAGAATATTTTAGAAAATAAAAACCTATTTCACCAATTAAAAAATAAATGAAGAAAAAAATTCCATCTAGTACTTAGATCAAAAAATTGCTCTTTTTATATTTATGATACATGGATTATACAGAAAGCCTATAGTCTGTTAAATGTAACATAATATAACCATAACTGAATAAAGTTTTAGGTTGTTGTTTTTCGTTTTTTTTTTTTACCTCCAAAAGATTACCTTAAATTTTTATATTTAAGAGTATGCCTAGGACAATCTTTAGTCACAAACACTTCTAAAAAGAAAGATGACTTACCCGTATGCTCTATTATCTGGCAGGCTGCTATGGGCTCTCACTCCTGGGGGTATGACTCGGACTTCATTGATATAAACCACACATGGAAAACGAACTACATCTATATGAGAACTTTGCTTTAAAAAAAAGGGAAGGAGAAGGACATACTGTAAGCAAACTGTTCAAAATTTACTCATCTTCAATTTGTTTCTTTCAGAATGTCAAAAATATTCTTAAATTCCATATCATTAAAACAGTGCTATTATTTATAATACTGTAGAAATCATTGTTTTGAAAATAGCTGATGATAAAACGTACCTAGTTAAATCTCTCCATGTGTGTATTAACATTTTCTGCACCATATCTGCCTCTCTGCTGACGTTCTACTTAAGCCAATACAGACCCACAATCCCTTACTGTGAAAGATGCCTTTCACAATCCTGACTTACTGGGTTTTTAGAAAGGTAATATAATACAAATACTGCATATTTCTTAACACCCGCTACCCCTGGGGCAGTACCTTGTAATCAAACATTAATATTTCTGCAACTAGATGTACTAAATAAAGATTATAACTACCATGTCAGTTCAAATCAGATTGCACGGCCAAATGAATTCAGGACAGATTTTTCTGCCATTTTTGAATTTCTGAATTACAAAGAAGAGACTGAGGATCTATGCTTAAATTAGCTTAATTTAAATATATACCAACTAATATCAAGAGATCAAAGGGGGTCATTTAGGTACTTAATAGTTGAGATAAACCCTTCTTGAAATTTGAAAAAGAAAAGAATCCACAAACTCTTTATCACAATAAAGAAATGTATAGCATTTATATTCAGCATACACTTATTTCTATGTATTATTTGATACAGTATCAGACAAAGATAGCTTTTGTGATCAATAATTTAAAAAGGAATTTGTCACACTGTTTTTGGACTTACATCAACTTTTCCTAGCAGTTCAGCTGACTATGATTACTTAGTGATCAAAATTCATGAGAACGGTTCGTGTTATTTGTATCTAGAAAGACTGAGTCCTGAGTCTCTCTTAAAGCTGCACAGAATATCATGCATATCAACAGACCAAAAGACCATTCAAGTTAGTTTTTCCTAAAATATGAAAGAGGATGACTTCCCAATCTTGCATTTTTAAAGTCGGAGATCATGATTAAATATATAGGCATAAATATCTTAAAATAATATAATGTTTACTATTCAAATTCATTTTAAAACTCTCAAAGATATAAAATAAACAGGATGAATGCAAAATGAAGCTGACTGCTGTCTTCCAATACTCACTTTCCTCTTCTGCTAACAAAGCCTGAATTGGGCACAAGTGAACTAAAGACTGGATTTCCCAGACTCCTGGAAGCCAGTGTGTACATGTGATCACTAAATTCCGATCGATGGAAAATAAAGAAATAAATAAATTCTGATTGATGGGATAGAAATGGAAATGATGCAGGCAATTCTGGATCATGTCCTTAAAAGGAAGGTTCAGACTTCAAAAACTCCTACCTCTAGTTCCAAAATTCTGCTGCCTTTCTAGAACACTGATGGTATGGGTGAGCTACCTTGGACAATACAGGCAATACTCTTAAGGATGGCAGAGGAACACGAAAGAAGGAAGCTGGGTCCCTGACATTGTGGAGCTGTCATATCAGCCCTAGAATCTTACAACTAGATTGAGAGAAAATCCTATTTTATCAAATCCACTGTTATTTTGACTTTTGTGACAGCAGCTGAACTTGTATCTTAATTATTACAAATGTAGTGTAGATATTCCACAAACACTATAACAGATAAACATAAAAGAAATTAGCATTTTGTCTCAAACTTTGGTCTATGTTTCCTTCCTGTAAGGAACTTCTTTTATTTTTTTAAAGATTTCAGTAATTTGAGAGAGAGAAAGAGAGCGCGCACAAGCAAGAGGAGGAGGAGAGGGAGAGGGAGAACCTCAAACAGACTCCGTACTGAGCACAGAGTGACACAGGGCTCGATCTCACGACTCTGTGATCATGACCTGAGCTGAAACCAAGAGTTGGACACTTAACCAATTGAGCCACCCAGGCACCCCTGTAAGGAACGTCTCTACTTATAAATTGTACTATAAAGAAGCTCCTTTGCTTACATGTTATAAGTTCTCATTAATATGTACAAACGAGGGATGCCTGGGTTTCTCAGTAGGTTAAGCAGTTGCTTTCGGCTCAGGTCATGATCCCAGAGTCCTGGGATCAAGCCCCACATTGGGCTCCTTGCTCACTGGGGAGCCTGCTTCTCCCTCTGCCTGCTGCTCTCCCTGCTTGAGCACTCTCTCGCTCGTTTGCTTTGACAAATAAATAAAATCTTTAAAAAAATATATGTACAAAGGAAACTTAGAACAAAGTTCATTAACTGTATCCTCCTCTACCTTACCCTATACTGATTAGTTAATGGTATTAGTAGTTAGGGTGGGAAAAAAAAATGAACTTAAGGTTTTATGAACAGCCTTTCAAAATCTATTTTGTTTGTAAGTAGAAGAGTTTCTGCATAAGTTGCTACCCCCTTTATTCAATATTTATTTCTAAACATTTATTAAACGTCTATTATGTTCCAAGGAATGCCAGGTCCCAAAGACACCAAGACAAAGACATAAATTTCAGCCATTAAGGAAGAGACTATCTATTGTGGTAGACAAACACATATTGCTATGCTAAGACTCACACAAGATACTGAGCAAAGTCAAAGGAAGTACTCACCTAACTCAGGTTGTGGGCAAAAATTTGTGGGGAGGAAAAGAGGAGTATCAGGAAAGATTTCCCAAAAGAGTAGCACCTGAGCTAAGTAAGTCTTAAAGGAAAACAAGAATGGGTGGCAAAGGAGTAGAGGGAACAACTTTCCAAGCAAAGGGAGAAGCATGCACATAAGGAATGCAAACAAAAACTTGGAAGGTTCAAGAAACTGTAAGCATAGTTCACCACGGCTACAGGGTGAAATGGGAGACAAAGAGAAGTAGGGCAGAGTAGCTAAATACAATCAATAAAATTACAAGAAATAAAATTTTTATCCATTGCCATTTGTCAACTCCAAATCTAACTCACCATTTAGGACCTCTCTCCCAAGCCCCAGACCACAATAACCAACTGCCAACCAGACATCTCCACTTCAGTGTCCCTCTGGCACCACAAACTCAACAAGTCCAAAACTGAAATATTCTATATCGGAGATAACAACACCATCCACACAATGGCCAATTATCATCCTTTGCTTCTTTCTCATTCTCTCTCACCTAAATCATTCATTTAAACATCAAGTCCTATTGATTAAACCTCTAAATAGCTCTCAAATTTGTGTATTTCTTGGGGCACTTTGGGTGGCTCAGTTGGTTAAGCGTCTGCCTTCGGCTCAGGTCATAATCCCAATGGTCCTGGGATGAAGCCCTGCATCAGGCTCCCTGCTCAGCGGAGAGCCTGCTTGTCCCTCTCCCTCTGCCCCTACCGCCCCCCCAACTCATGTTCTCACACACTCTGCCCTCTCTCTCTCAAATAAATAAATAAATAAATAAATAAATAAATAATCTTTAAAAACCTGCGTATTTCAGGGTGCCAGGATGGCTCAGTCAGTTAAGTGTTTGCCTTCAGCTCAGGTCATGATCCCAGCGTCCTGGGATCGAGCCCCATATCGGGCTCCCTGCTCAGGCATGGAGTCTGCTCCTCTCTCTCTGTTTGCCCTTCCCCACCCCTGCCCGCTCGTGCTCTCTCTGTCTCTCAAATAAATAAAATCTTTTTTTTAAATCTGTGTATTTCTCTCCATTATGCTGTCACTTTTCTAATTCTAGATACTATTCACACTAATCTGGATTCCAGCAATAGGATCCTAACCGGTTTTATGCTTCTTCCTTGTCCCCCTCCATTCTCCTATTGCAGTGTAGTCCTTCTAGAAAGTATGTATCACTCCCCTGTTCCTTAATGTCCCCAGGCCAAATTCCTTGTCTAATAAACAAGTACAGTCTCTTCTTATCACTCTAAATTTATAGCCCCAACATACCATGCTCTTTCTCACCTTCATGCCCCACTCATGCTATTATCTCTGCTCCCACACTCCTCTGTCCCACCTCCTTTTAGAGGTCAACTTTCTCTTGAAAGCTGTGCCAGAGCAAGTCTAAATACGTGCCTCTCCTTGTGAATCCAAAGCCTCATATCAAACTAAATTGTAATCACTTCTTTTCTCTCTCCCATTAGAGTGGTATTTCAAGAAGACAAGAACCAAGTCTCAGTTTACTGTTACAGTCATAGTGCTTATTCATTTAATGAATGAAAGACTTTTAATAAGTGCTTCATTTAACTCATTTAATGAATGAAGGACTTTAATAAGTGCTTAATAAAAGCTGATTGAATTGTGTTTTCAGAGAGTTAAAAATATTACAATGAAGTAGGGGCTTAAGATATCTTGAGAAGTACAGGGGCGCCTGTGTGATTTAGTCAGTTAAGTGTCTGACTTCGGCTCAGGTCATGATCTCAGAGTCCTGGGACTGAGCCCCACGTCGAGCCCCACATCAGGCTCCCAGCTTAGTAGGGAGTCTGCTTCTCCCTCTTCTTCCTCTGCTCCTCCCCCAGTTCATGTGTGCTCTCTCTCTTTCTCAAATAAATAAAATCTTTAAAAAAAAAAAAAGATATCGGGACACCTGGGTGGCTCTGTTGGTTAAGTGTCTGCCTTCAGCTCAGGTCATGATTCCAGGGTCCTGGGATCCAGTCCCACCTCAGGCTTCTTGCTCAGCAGGGAGCCTGCTTCTCCCTCTGCCTGCCACTCCCCCTGCTTGTGTGTGAGTGCTCTCTCTCTCTGACAAATAAATAAAATCTAAAAAAATAATATAATAAAATTTTAAAAATAAAAAAAAGATATCTACAGGAGTACATAAACCTAGGAACACAGGTTGGCAATGGGAAATCATGAAAGATTTATGATTATGGAGGTAACAGTAATGTGAAGAATAAATTGGACGAGTTCCAGGGCTCTGAACACATTTACCTTCAGAAAGAGTTCCTGTGTGTCACATTATAGCTGTCTCCCTCTTCTATCCTTGAAAATATTGTCTCTGCTCTTTTATACTCTCCTTAAAGGTAAGCTGAAGCTATCTCATCTATTCCTACCACTTCCATTATTACTTTTATTCAGTTGAGTTCCATAGTGGTTTCTTAAAGAAACTCTAAAAGTAGGACTGGGGTGCCTGGGTGGCTCAGTGTGTTAAGTGCCCGACTCTTTGTATCGGCTCAGGTCATGATCTCAGGGTCATGGGATCTAGCCCCACATCAGGCTCTGCAGTGAGTGCGGAGCCTGCTTGGGATTCTCTCTCTCCCTCTTCCTCCTTCCCCACAAAATAAATACATAAATAAATAACTAAATAAACATCCTCTTTACCCCTTTCTCTGCCCTCCACCGCCCCCCCACTCTCTCTCTAAAAAATAAATAAATAAAATAAAATGAAGTAGGATTTTCTAGCATCAATCACTCCTGTAAGACTATAGTTTAACCCAGCAATTCCACTCTAGAAAGTAATAAATAATTAAAGATGCACTGGGGTGCCTGGGTGGCTCAGTTGGTTAAGTGTCCAACTCTTGATCTCAGCTCAGGTCTTGACCTCAGGGTCATGAGTTCAAATCCCACACTGGGCTTCACTATGTAGGCATAGAGCCTACTTAAAAAATAAAAATAGAAATAAAAAAATAAACACATCACTGTAAGAAGTTAAAAACCTAAATGTACGAAAATATATAAGTAATAGCACTACCAAAGAAATATTATGTAGCCCAAAAAAATGGTATTATATATAATATCTAAGGAAAGAAACAGGATGGCTAGAGGACAGGAATAAGAAAAAGACATACTTTTTACTGTATACCTTTTTGTACCTTTTGAATTTGTACCTCATACATGTGTTACCTTGTGATAATAAAAAGACAATGTTTTAAAATAAAGTATACTTTTAAAATGTTATATAGGCACAACTCTTGATCTATAAAGATGCAAGACATATTGTAAGGTGAGAAAAGAAACCACAAAACAGTATTACACTATGGGTATGTTAATGCGGGTGATAGTGTATACATTTAAGCACATATGTATCTACTAGAGGATTTGGAAAAAAAATTTAAAAAGCTGTTAATCATAGCTAGGACTAAGAAAGGTGGGACTATGAAAGCCTTTGCTCTTCTGTACTTTCTTATTTTTCTATAATGAAACCAAAATTCACTAAAATAAGTTATTTATTTTTTAAAAAGTGACATAAAAACCACAAACACAATTTGTAATTCATTTAGTAAAATTTAGTAAATTTCCTCTTGGAAAATGTAAATAAATTATCTTCTTTGCCAGATTACAAACTCCTCTGAAAGCAAGGGCAATGGATTTCGGGAGTTTTTTGTTTGTTTTCTTCTTTGTATTGCCCCTTCTCGAGCTATACCTCACCTTCAGAAGTATTTTTCATAAGTAATTGTTAAAACAGATTCCCAACTTCCTACTGAGCAAATCTCTCTGGTGTACCACTAAACACAGGAAAAACTAAAATTATCTTGTTCCCCTTATACCCAGTGTCAGACTTTTCTATCAATGCTCCCACCGGTTCTCTAGTCTCTATAACTGGAACTCTATCATTTTTAACTACTCTTTCTTCCTCACACAATCAGTTGCCATGCTGTCAATTCTATATTCAAAATTTATCTTGTGCCTATCCCCTCCTACTTACTCCCACTGAGAAACAGTATAGCACTGCTTTAGAGCCAGGAAATATGCACTGGTATGCCTTAATCCAGCTATGCCACCTTTAGGAAAGTCACCTAACCTCTCACACTCATTCTCCTTATCTATAAATTGGGGATCAGAATCTTTCAAAATCATTGAAAGGATTGAAGATAATATATTTAAATTTCCAAAGCACTACATCTTGCACAAAATAAGCATTCAATAAATGCTGGCAATGATTACTGCCTACCTGCTAACGTGGAACTTTCACTACATCTCGCTTTTTCTTCTTGATTTGCTACCTCTAATTTTTCTGAACCATTTTAGGTATTACTGATCAATTAATCGATTTAATGTATTTTACTAGTCAATTAATTTGCCTGCTCAAAAACTACCTAATTCCTACAAAATAAAGTCCATACTCCTTTGCTGGGCATTCAAGGAATTCCATGATCTGGCTTCACACTGCCCTCCAGCTGCCACTTCACATTAGGATTTTTGGCATTCTCTACAGAGGACTGACTACTCCAGGAGAATGAATGCCCTGCTTTCTTATCTACAACTGTGGAACATTTCCTCTTCCACCAAAGACCAAATTCACATGCCAGCTGCCTTGATGAAGTCTTACCTGATATTCTCAAATGAAGAGTGATCTCTCCCTCCCCTGAAATCACACAGCCTTTATTGGTAGCACCTAAGGGAGCTAAATAAATATTGACTGGGGTCCTAACATGTCAGACACAAATCGGCACTTTGGAATAAAGACAATAAACCCTAGGGCGCCAGGATGGCTCAGCCAGTAGAGCATGCAACCCTTGATCTCAGTCCCACATTGGTATAGAGCTTACTTTTAAAGAGAGAGACAAAGAGAAAAAGATGATAAACCCCAAAGGATTCCCACTGCTTCTTTACATACTTACCGCATTCTAACTTCAATCAGAATTTTGTGGACCTAACCTCCAATACTTAGTTAAAACGCCTTGGGAACAAACAACTCAATGTTCCATATCCCCCACAAGCCCTTAGCCTTCCTTCAAGGCTCAGGTCAAATGTGATCTCTACTAAGCCTCCCTTAGTCATTGCCCGAATTAGTCCTATCCTCTCCTGGTCCTCAATGTCTAAGAATGAATGAAGAAACACTAGATTCTTAAATATATAAGTGAATGAATGCTGATTTTCCTAAACTAGAATGCCACTAATTTATCATATGCTTCTCTCATTTTTAATTGTTCTCTATTACTGTACACATAACAGCTTTATTCTGATCCAACTACTAACTCTATGAGTTTTCTAAAACCTAGCTGGAAGTAGTCAGAGAAGTATGCTCATTGAACAAGCACAGCTAACCGAACCACGAGAAATGAGACTGCAAATTCATTCATTGTTTGTAAAACATGCTGAAGTTTCCAAAGTTTTGATCTTTACATACTATAAACCATTCGTTGAAACAATCAGAAGACCAAAGTTGTCAACTTTTTATTTTGCCAAAGCATTAAGATACAACTACTCACTCACATCACTATCTCCAGAGAAGTAAAAGTGCTTTAAAATGTGACTTCTGGGTTGTTTTATTCTACGGACTTCATTAATGCTCATTGTTGCCAGCTTTCGGGAACCTTTAGTTAACCAGCTATATTCAATTTAATTATCAGAGGGCCAGGCATTCGTTCAAGGGCGCTCAAGTTATTACAGAACGATTACTCCACCAAGACCCCCACTTCACCCCTCAAAAACGACAATGCAACTATGCTGTACAGTTTGACTGCAATTCTTTCTTCGCAAGTACTCTCCACGCAAAGGTCGTTCCGTGTAAGTATTTCAGGCCCCACTGTGTGAAATCTTAACAAGAGATAAGGATTAAAGTTTCGGGGCAAACTGGAGAACGTCGCAATCCTAAACCGAGTGTTACATCTAGGCAGCACAACTCCTGTTAGGAAGGGGACCCACGAAGAGGGATTTAGGAACCATGAAGCCTGCGTGACCTGCTCAGTCACCTGTACTGTCAAGCTCAAGCTGTCCAAGACCCCTCCCAAACACCACCTGGGGTAAACCTGAGAACCATGATCCTTTTCAACGCCCAAGCTGACAGGAACAGCAGCACAACAACAAAAGAGGAAGGCAAGCTGAGCAGACAACTCGGTCAAAGACAAGGGGAACTAACGGAAAGCAGGGAAATGAGGGGTCTACCGCCGCCCTCCCTCAGACGTGGTTGCCCACACCCAAGCTGGGGGGAGGGGGCTGTGTGTGAGGAGTTAAAGCGGCAATCGGCAGAAGGAAAAGTCGAGGCACGCCTAATGACCTTTTGTAAGGGTCCTCAAGTCGAGAAGCAGGGTCGGAATCAAGTCGCGAAGCCTTACCTCAGCGCTAGGGTGTTTAAAAGTGTCTAAAAATAGCAGCTCCATCGCCGAGTCTACCGCCATGTTTGCCGCGGGCGGGGGACAGGGGGAGGACTTCCGGGGCAGCGCTCCAACCTCGGCGACAGCGGCTCAGGAGAGGGAGAGACCGCAGCACTTCCGGTGACCAGAGCTCTGGCGCCGCAAGCCTGGGCCTATCCGGAAGAGTGGTGCTGCTGGAAGTCTCCGACCCCGCCTTCTCCAGCGCGGCGGAGGGCGCCCCAGGAGCACAGAGAGGGGCGGGGAAGCTGGGGGAAGAAAAGGAGGGGACTACGGCGTCGTCAGTGGTCCAAACCCTGTCCTTCTACCGCGTTGCAGAGCCACGACTGCCTTGGGATGGGGAGGTGCGGAGGAGCCTTTAGGGAGGGTGGAGGAGCGGTAGGGAACGCTGCCAGCTTTGGACACCCGGCCCAGTGAAAGCTACTTTCCAAGCAAGCAGCCTTTCCAGAGCTGACAGGAAAAAGGTTCAATACGCGAATTGAAGAGTAAGACTTTTTTTTTAAGAAAAAAGAAAAATTGTGTCAAAACGGAGAGATTTTTTTGTTTTCTCATCTGCAAATGTGAATAATAATGCCTAACCCACTGGCTTATTGTGAGAGCGATTCGCATAACGTGAAATGCCATGAACATAGAGGTGTAGAGTGAAAAGTCTCGCTGCTTCCGTGTTGATGAGCGTTGGAACAACAGGAACTGTTTTGTATTCAAAACTGGCACAAGTGCTTGGGAGAGCGATTAGGCATTATTTAGTAAAATTACATGTGTCTACCCTGCTTCTAGGATAATTCTCACATATGTGCCCCAAGAAGTACCTACGCATACAAGAATGTTGATGATAAAACTTAATAGTTGCAAAAAATCTGTTAATTGACATTAACAAGAATAAGTAAATGGTGGTATATGTATGCAATAGCATACAGCAGGTAGAAAAGAATGAAATAGTTCCATGTTTCCTAACATGGATAATCTGGATAAATCATGGATAAACATGGAAAAACAGGGCTAAGCAAACAGTTTGAAGAATATGTAGTGTAAAATAGCATTTATAGATTCAAAACATGCAAAATAATATAACTTTTGGGGGAATGTATATAAATTAAAATTACAAAATGCACTGGAATGACAAACACTAAAATTTAAAGATAATGGGAAACTAGAGGGAGATGAAATCAAGAAGTGCACAGGGGCTTCAAATGCTTTTTTTGATTATGTTTCATTCTTTAGATTGCTGATGGTTTCACAGGCATGCCTCATTATTGTTTGTGCCTTTTGGTATACCTGAAATATGTAATAATAAATTATTTTTTTAATTTTTTAAAGTAAATCTCCATCCAACACCTTCCTCATAAAGTTTCCTCTATTAGCTAACAGTTCATCTCTTTTACTATTTGCTTTTTTCAAAGAACTAGTTCTTGCTTTCATCTTTATTATTCCTAGCATTCTTCTGTTTTCTTTTTTTTTTTTTTTTTAAGATTTATTTATTTATTTTAGAGGGGGAATAGGGGCAGAGGGAGAGGGAGAGGGAGAGAGAATCTGAAGCAGGCTCCACACCCAGCGCTAAACCCAACGTGGGGCCTGATCTTGCAACCCTGAGATTATGACCTGAGCCAAAATCAAGAGTTGGAAGTTTAACTGACTGAGCCAATCAGGTGCCCCATTAATAGACTACAGGTCGTTTTAGAGACCTAGAGTTGTTTTAGTCTTACAGGAAATTGAGCAGCTAATATCAAAGTTCCCATATATTCCCTTTCCCCCTGTTCAGATATTCCCTAATTATTAATATCTTGCTTTAGTGTAGTATATTTATTACAATTGATGAACCAGTATTGATACATTATTATTAACTAAAGTCCATAGTTTACATTAGGGGCCACCTTTGTTTTGTGTCATACATATATACTATATGTATTTGAATTTATAGTTTATCTCTGAAAGAATTATGTAAGAAACTGGTAATAGTTTTTGCCTCCAGGGAGTGGGGAGCTCGATGGCTAAAGTATAGAAATAGAAGTAATCTAACTCCATGTACATATATTACCTATTAGTAAATTTTGAAAGATGAGAAGTAAAGAAAATTTGAATAAATAATTCTTTCAAGAACTTTTGTTGCATAGAACAGAGAAATGAGGTGGTTGTGCGAGGGGGACATGGGGTCAGGAAAAAGTGTTTTTAAGATGAGAAATAACAGAGCATGTAGATTGGTGGGAATGAAGCAATGGAGAGAGAAACGGTGATGATAGAGAGAAAGAGGGGATATCTGAGGCAGCAAAATATTGAGTAGGAGTGGGGGGTGGAGGGTACCTGGTAGCCAGGTAGAAAGTGACCTTTGCTCAAAAGAATACCCGCTCCCTGGTGACCAGGGGCAAAAAGGAGTCCATGGGTACACATGCAGATGAGAGTAATGATTTAGTATGTGGAAATGAGGAAGTTCCATTCTAATGGTTTTCTATTGTCTCAGGGAGATCATCAGCTATGATTGAGAGGACAGTAAGATGTGTAGAAGAGATAAAGTATTACCAGGCTTCCAGGAGAGCCTACAATCCCTGATTGGCTGTGTATCACCTCACATGGTGTGTAGGGCCCCAGATTCACTTCTCCTTGCTCACTTTTTCACTTTCTTCTTACCACACCATTTGATGATTCAGCCATTCCCAGCTAGATATGGTTCCCTCAATACAGAAGTATTTCACAACTCTGTGCCCTAAGGCTTACATGGTTTCCTCTGCTTTGAAAATGACTCCCATGGTATGGCTTTCAAAAAACCTACATACAGTTACACGGGGTGCCTGGATGGCTCAGTCAGTTAAATATCTGACTCTTGGTTTCAGCTCAGATCATGACCTCAGGGTTGTGAGATTGAGTCCTGCCTCTGGGCTTTGCACTGGGTGTGGAGCCTGCTTAAGATTCTCTCCCTCTCTCTCTGTCCTTCTCCCCACCCCACCCAGCTCACTTGCACTCTCTTTCTCAAAAAAACAAAAACAAAAACAAAAAAACCTACACACAATTACAGTAGCATCCAAAAGAATAAAATACTTAAAGAATAAATTTAACCAAGATGGTAAAGCCTTATAAACTGAAAACTATAAAATATTTCTTTTTAAAAAAATTAAAGAAGGCAAATAAATGGAAAGACAGTCCATGTTCATGGATCAGAAGACTGTTAAGATGACAATATTACCTAAGGTGATCTATAGATTCAGTGCAACCCCTATCAAAAGTCTAATGGCCTTTTTTTTTTTTCAGAAATGGAAAATCTGATCCTCAGATTCATACCGAATTTCAAGGGGCCCCTCATAACAAAAGCAGTTTTGAAAAAGAACACATTTGGAGGACACGCACATCCTCCAAATTACTCATTCAAAACTTGCTACAACATTAGAGCAATAGGAACTGTAGTAGTGGCATAAGGATAAACATATACACCAATGGAATAGAATTAGAGGCCAGAAATAAACATTTACATATATATAACATATATATAATATTATATATATAGTGAGTATATATATAATATTACATATATATAATAGTGAGTATATATATAGTATATACATAGTGAATATAATATATATATACATATATATACACACACTATATATATTATATATATATGTCAAGGGTGCCAAGGCCATTCAATGGGGAAAGAATAATCTCTTCAATAAATGATGCTGCGATAATTGGGTATCTACATGCAAAGAATGAAGTTGGATCCTTACTTCATCCCATATACAAAACAAAATAAAACAAACTCAAAATGGTTGAGGACTTAAGTACAAGAGCTAAAACCATTAAACTCTTAGAAGAAAACATGGGTAAAATTTAATTACCTGGTATTGTTCACCAATACATCCATAGTATCAGGCACACATTAAACACTCAAAAATGGTTATTGAGTGAATTGATTTCTTATTTGTGAGTTTGAATCACATAGAATTATATATCGCGCACGTGTTATATATCCTATGTTATAGGTTGTACTATTCTTACTCTTTCATTTTTATCTGTCTTGCTCATCAGATTATCACCTCCCCCCAGAGCAGGGCTCTGTAAACAGTCCATAGTAGCTATAGCTATTTGACTGGCCATAGTGTCTTTCCTTCTTTGGTTTCCACCACCCTGCAGTAAAAAGAGCAACTTGAAGAAAAGCAAAAATCACCTCTAATGTGAAAAGCAATTTATGTGACTCCAAATGCTTTCCAGGAGCAACTTGACAAAAGGGCAGAGGTGGGAGAGATCTAAACAGCCCAGGAAAACTCAATGTTGCATTTATTTGGTAACAGATGAGCTCCTTTCTGAGGTGACTGACATACACAAAAGTATACAGAGCAGGCGGAGGATCTGCGTGAACTGCCAAGCATTTCAAACTCTCCAGAGACCAAGTATATCAAGAACAACTGATTGGGTAATCTGGCAAACTGCCAACTGCAAGCCATCCGTCCACCAGCAGGAACACAAAGAGCCTTCATTTTTTTCCCTCCCCAAGCACACTGATTAAAAGTAACAGCTGCCTCCCTTTCTCCATGAGACTTGATTATGATAATTCCCCACAGCCAAGGGCTTGCTGTGAAACTTCCATATCGTTCTTCAAAATGTAGCCTGGAGATTACCTAAAAATTTGAGAAACATGGATGATAAACTATGACCTACACAAACTATCTCAAAATAAGCACACTGATTAGTGCCAATTATTCTGAAAGATTTAAAGACCCCAGCTATTTTTCAACTGCTTTTTGAAACTTCATAAGCGCATAACACTCTGGGATCCTGCCTGTTTTAAAGATTGGCAAACAGCCAAAACTTTGTGGTCAGCTCTACCCTGGGATACAGAGCCTACGCCATGTAGACTATAAGCCTTACATAAGGCACTTTTCCTTTTTTTTAATCGCTCTACTGTGTTTAGCAGATCCACAATCTCTCACAGGATGTTCCCTTAAGAAGCCCATGGAAAAAAGGTTTCTGTGATCAAAAATAATTTGGGAAATCCTGTATACCCTGCCTCTCTCTTACAGCTTCATCATGCATATTATAACCTCTAAAAAGTACACAGAGAAGAAACTTTTCTAACTTTTTAGTACTTAAAAACTAGCACCTGCAGCTTAGTCTAAACTTGCTCTTAATAACTTCAGTGATTTCTATACCCTTAAGAACTAGTGACATCAGCCTTACGGATTATTCTTTCTTTCAGCACTTTAGAATAAAAGCGTAAGTACGAAGGCTGGGTGGATTTGAAGATGGCTGGTTGAATGAATGGAGTTGGCTAAAAACTTAACTTTTATATAAGAACTTTGTGTTAGTTGATGAGCAAATATTAATTAGGTTCCTCTCTCTCTCTCTCTAGATCCACTTACTCCCCCAAATCAGAGATTCTACCCCATCTAAATCTTCCTCAGTCTGTGCAGTAACCATAATGTGGTCTCCTAGCTTCAGCTAATGTGACCAAGAATGGTCACCTGGCACAAGGTAGGTTGTAGAGAGTCAATTGGCAGCAACCTCTGATTTACGTGGCCTGACTCAAAAAGATACGAAATCGGAGTGAAATTACCAGCTGGTAGTGAGACAGAAGGATGCAGCTTCGTGGAGCAGAGTCAAGCCAAATTAATGACAAAGGATTAAAGTGGAACAGCATTGATGGTCACCTGTGCTGACCCAGTGCTGAGGTACGCCCAGCCATGTCACTGCTCTTGTTTGAAATTAATGCTTCTTACCATAATCCCCTTGTATTTAAATAGTTGGAGTGGGTCTCTGTTTCTTGCAAACTGTTCTTTTCTTTTTTCAAGATTTATTTATTTACTTGAGAGAGAAAGAGAGAGCATGAGCAGGGGGAGGGACAAAGGGAGAGAGAGAATCCTCCAGCAGACTCCCCACTGAGGGCGGAGACTGACACTGTTCTTGATCTCATGACCCTGAGATCATGACCTAAGCCGAAACCAAGAGTCAGATGCTCAACCAGTTGAGCCACCCAGGCATCACTCTTGCAAACAGTTCTACGTTAGAACAACTACTTACCAAGTGTTCTTCTGAGATCAGTGGAATGTATGCCGCAAAATGAAATATGGCAATGACCTTAATTGAACTAACAATAGAGTTACAGAAATAAAACATAAATGTTCGAGAGATAACTGATCATCTAAGACTGTTTATAAAATTATAGAATATGATATAAAGAGATCATTGGATTTAGAGTAAAAAACATGAATTTTGTTTTGACAGGGAAGAGATGGCACATTGAAATGTTTAATTCAGGAATGTTGAATGATATGGGGTGCCTGGCTGGTTCAGTCAGTAGAGCATATGACTCTTGATCTTGGGGTCCTAAGTTCAAGCACCATGTTGGGCATAAGTTTACTTAAAAAACAAAAGAATGAATGTTTAATGATTTTTTTAAAAAAGAAACAAAGAATGTTTAATGAAACTTTTGAGGTAGTGAGAATGATTATTGATCATGGTGATGGCTCTACAGTGTATATTGTCAGAACTCAGCAAGCTATACACTTTAAATATGTGGAGTTTATTGAATGTGAGTTATGCTTCAATAAAGCTGAAAAAAAAAGGATGTTTGGGGCACCTGGGTGGCAGTCGGTTAAGCGTCTGACTCGGTCTTGTCTCAGGTCGTAATCTCAGGGTCATAAGTGCAGAGTGTGCTTAAGTTTCTCTCCCCCTCTCCCTGTGCCCTCCAAAAACAAATTAATAAATCTTTTTTTTCAAAGGGTGTTTAATGAAGGAACTGTTAACTGAAGTGTGAGCAAAGTCAAGGGTAGAGCATCTATGGCAAGCAATCCTGAGAAGCCATTACCACCCTAGGGCTGAAGGAGCACAGAGAGGAGACTTCCTAGGAAATCATCAGAGCTATAGCTGTAAACGTGGGGCCAGCAGTCTACAAACTATTTGTTACCATCTGGGAAGAGATAAGAACAGAATCTGAAAGTGAGTGTTTAGAAACCTCTATACCAATTTAACAGACTAATGTTATGTTTATTGAATCAAATAATATAAAACCTAGGGATTATATTTTGTAGGTCTTTGGGCTTTTAATTTCACTTTTCTAGTAATTCATTTTGTTATTTTTAAGAAGTATTGGTCAGTGGTGGGATGGTAATTTAAAAAGATCATTCACCACTGATAGTTTGAAAAACACTAGTACAGGAATTCAATCTCTGGTGAAACTTGAGCTCTGTATAGAAAGAGCTAGAGAACGTGCATACCTCAGGCTCGTTCCTCCCATATTGATCTCTCTGCCTTCAAAGAGTCACTCAGTCTCAGTGAACCTCAGTTCACCTCACCCCCTAAGAAATGGGGATCCCTAGACCACCATTCACTTTTTCTACCACTTTCCATTCACTTCCTTAAGCCAGAGCTTGACAGTCATGTTTTATTCTCTTCACTCCCATTCCATCCAGTCAGTCCAGACGGGCTTACCTCCATAATGACATTTACATTGGCTCCTCCTCTCCATCCTATGCCCTGCCTGATCTGGGTTCCTCTGCATTTGTCCACTGAGCTAGAGTAGCCTTCTGACTGGTCTTGCTCTACTCCAGTCCATCCCCCAGGGTGACAGATACAGATTTGACTAACGTATTCCCTAACTGAAGTACAGATCTTGAAAGTGAGCATTTAGAAAAATTTAAGGGTTTAGAATCCTTGAATATTTTGGTTTGGTTTGGTTTGGTTTGGATCTTCAGATTATAAATGCTTTCTCATACTTCCGGGCTTCTAATCATGTTCTTTCCTTCTGTTTGAAATTCCTTTGTCCCTTCTTTGCCAGCTACTCTCTATTCACCTTTCAGTTGGGAAAATTTCCTTAAACACCACACCCAATACAAGCAAGGGGATGCTATATGTTCTTATTGTATGCTTTATTACTCACTTATTTCTGCATTGGAATTAACCTTACCTTTAGAAACTATAAACCTCTTGAAGCACCTAGCTGGCTCAGTCGATAGAGCATGTGACTCTTGATCTCAGAGTCATGAGTTCAAGTCCCACATTGGGCATGGAGCCTAGTTTAAAAAAAGTGAGGGGTGCCTGGGTGGCTCAGTTGGCTAAGCATCTGCCTTCAGCTTAGGTCATGATCTCAGGATCCTGGGATCGAGCCCCATGTTGGGCGTCCTGCTCAGCAGGGAGTCTGCTTCTCTCTCTCCCTCTGCCCCTCTCCCCTGCTCATGCTCACTCACTCTCTCTCTCTCTCAAGTATACAAATAAAAAAATGAGGGGTACCTGGGTGGCTCAGTCATTAATCATCTGCCTTTGGCTCAGATCATGATCCCAGTGTCCTGGGATCAAGCCCCGCATCGGGCTCCCTGCTCAGTGGGAAGCCTGCTTCTCCCTCTCCCACTCCCCCTGCTGGTGTTCCCTCTCTCGCTGTGTCTCTCTCTGTCCAATAAATAAATAAAATCTTTAAAAAAAAAAAGTAACTATAAACCCCTTGAAGGAAGGAATTACACCATTTTCATGATTGTATTTCCTTGCCTAATAGAACCTGAACACAAGAAATACTCTCTTTATGTATTTGTTGAATGAGTAAATAAATGAGAATTGGGTGGTCAGTTGAGTCTTTATGGAAATGGAATTTGAACTAAATTCTATAGGATAAGAATGAGATGGCCAGGGGTGCCTGGGTGGCTCAGCCATTGGGCATCTGCCTTCGGCTCAGGTCATGATCCCAGGGTCCTGGGATTGAGCCCCGTATCGGGCTCCCTTCTCGGTGGGAAGCCTGCTCCCTCTCACACTCCCCTTGCTTGTGTTCCCTCTCTCGCTGTCTCTCTCTGTCAAATAAATAAATAAAATCTAGAAAGAAAGAAAGAAAGAAAGAAAGAAAGAAAGAAAGAAAGAAAGAAAGAAAGAAAGAAAGAAGGAAAGAAAGATAGATGGCCAGAGAGGAGGAGAGAGAGTACCCAGTTCATACAACAATTTGAGCCAAGGCAGAATGACCAGTATGATAGTCAAATATATATAGATGAGTTTGAATGTAGGAACTAAAGTTAAGATGGAAGAAGTCACTTGAGGTTCTGTGGAAAAGAGCCTTGAATTCCACATTGGAATTGGTCTCATAAGCTGGGAGTGAACTTAGAAATTGAGGTTGAACATTGACCTCTTTGAAAGGAGAATTAAATTATAGAAAAGATATATTAGGAAGATTTGCTCTTCCTGTGGTGTTTACAATTAATGGAGATAAAAGGAGAGTAGAGGCAAAGAAGTTACTAAGAAAGTTATTAAAGTAATTCATCTGAGGGGGTTAAAAGATTTGAATTGTTGGCAGGAGATGCGGAAAGGAAAAGAATGAAAAGAGACATTAAAAAGAAAGTAGCTATAAAAATTTGTTAAAATAATGGTCTCTAATGATTAGCGTTAAGTGCATGCAACAGAACATTTACTGATTATTTGACATTCTGAAATGCTGGTTGGTACCAATGACAGAAATAAAGACGGAACAAGATGATGACATAATGAATTCATCTGTTTTCCTAAAGTGTATTACTGTTATTATTTAAATATAAAAAGTCATGCTGAAAGTTAAAATCTCAGACAAAAGATTTTACATTTTGGACTCCAGGGCCTAGTTGCAGTATCTACTGCCACCTGCTGGCAGAGGGAGAGTGACTACAGTCTCATACTTGGAAAACCTACAAGTAAGTTATAGTTAACACTATGTAGTCATCTAAATATCAAGCATCTGGATGGTAATAGGGGTTCCTAGTCATTATTATATACTCCGATTGTTGTATCACTACCAGCTCAAGGAGCCCTATGGATTTGCTACTGGCTGATCAAGCTTGATGCCTTATCCCATTTTCATTCTACTATTCGTGAGTGGTTCTACAATTTCCTCAGATTTCCTCACTTCTAAGATCGAAAGAGTGAAAGTTTGCTAGTTACTTTTACAATATTGTAAAAAAGAATGGAGAAGAAAAACTCGTTGAAAAAGTAAGGATGTTTTTCTTTTGTTTGTACCAGACATCTGTTTTGTTCTACAAATTGATTTTTTTAAAAGATTTACTTATTTATTTATTTATTTATTTATTTGAGAGAGAGACAGAAAGAGAGAGAGTGTGGGGAGTGGGGAGAGGCAGAAGGACAGGGAGAGAGAAGCTCCAGCAGACCTCACTCTGAGCACAGAGCCCAACCCAGGGCTGGATTTCATGACCTTGAGATCATAACCTGAGCCGAAACTAAGAGTCAAATGCTTAACCAACTGCACACCACGCAGGCACCCCTACAAATTGCTTTTTTAAAAATTTTGATTCAGTACCATAAAGTTTTTATTTTTGCTGTGTTGTAGTAATATGTTTTAAAATATACTAGAGCAATCCTACATCTAAGTGAATATTGGTAGGTTAATATTGGTAATACTGGATCTATATGCATATCCTTAAAATATTCATGCCTTTTGACCCAATACTTTTCATTTTGGAAATTTATCTTAAGGAAGTAATCACAAAATGGTGAAACAGCTTTATTTACAAAACATGTATCACACCATTTGTAATAACGAGAAATTGGAGATAATGTAAATGTCCAATAAAATAGTAATTGTAAATGATGCTATACTCATAAAATGAAGTATTTTACAGCCATCAAAATGATATCATGAATAACTTAGAATCACATGGGAAAGTGCATTTTATTTTGGAAAAATGCATGTAAATGATTACAACTATATAAAACTAAACAAAATTTTGACAATCAATGCATAAAGAAATAAAAACAGAAAGAAATATACCAAGAGTGAGGGTTGTTTGCCTATGAATATCTTTTATTTTTTTCTATATTCTAACCCACCATTCTTCATGGTGAATTACTAAAATCCCATATGGTGGTAACTGACTCCTTAGTGTACAAGGCAATGTGTCAGTCTCATAAAATCCCATAGAGTCCCTAACAAATACCTTATATTCAATAAATATTCATTCCTTTTTTCTACCTAGGCATTCCTGAGGGTGGAGAGAGATTATGTGTATTGCTTTATATTTTTGTTCTTACTAATTAACAAAATATTTTCATCTTTTCTATTTGATATTTCCAAATAAGACCATGCACTTTTGAATCTGTGTCAGAATATTAACTATAAAGGGAGCGCCTGGGTGGCTCATTCAGTTAAGCGTCTGCCTTCGGTTCAGGTCTTGATCTCAGGGTCCTGCGACTGAGCCCCCTGGCAGGCTCCCTGCTCAGCGGGGAGTCCACTTCTCCCTCTCCCTCTGCCTCTGCCCATCCCCTCTGCTTGTGCTCTCTCTCCCTCTCTCAAATAAACAAAAATTCTTTTTAAAAAATACGTAATAACTTACGATTTGAGAATTGCTGGGAATTTCTGGGGTTTTTTCCTGGATCATGAAATTATCTGTCAGGAATTTGGAAGCACTATAAAAATATGAATGCTCTTGACTGACTGCCTCATTAAAAAAGAAAGAAAGAAAGAAAGAAAGAAAGAAAGAAAGAAAGAAAGAAAGAAAGAAAGAAAAAAGAGACATTATGCTAAGTGAAAGAAGCCAGACACAAAAGACCATATATCATATGATACCATTTATGTGAAATATCCAGAGTAGGTAAATCCATAAAATCAGAAAGCAGACTGGTAGTTGCCAGGGACCGAGGTAGTTGCCAGGGGAAAGAGAATGACTGCTTCATGGGTATAAGGTTTTTTGACGGATGATGAAAATGTTTTGAGGGTCGTAAGACGTGGTTGTGCAACATTGTAAATGTACTAAAAACCACTGAATTGTTCACTTTAAAGTCATTAATTTTATATTATGTGAATTTTGCCTAAATAAATAAACAAAACCACATTGAATGAAGATAGTGTCTTCCATGGAGAGAAAAGGGAGCAGCCAGGAGGTGAGGCTCCTAGACAGGCTGCTGCTTTGGGCCAACTCTTTGGAGCTAGAGGGAAAATATCACAGGACAGGCAGAATAAGGACAGATACTGTGCTAACTGTGGAAACTTCATTGTAAAACAGGCATTTATAATGCTTCCAATTTCTATATTTATTTCCCACAATTTTGAGTAAAATTATTTGGAAAATTTGAAACCTAGACTATGAGTGTCTTCAGAATCAAGGACTGTCCTATCTTTGAACCCTTCTTGCCTGGTACAGAGTGGCTGATTTGATGCTGATTGATGAAATTGGAGCAGGAGGTTTTGATTACACTTGTAACAGGAGTATAAAAATGAGAACGCACTCTTTTGGAACATCGTTGTCATAGCTACAAAAAACAATTACGGATCCTAAGGGAAAGAAAACTGAAAGTCGACTGCAGGGAGGAGGAAAGAGAGGAGTAAATCTTCCTTTTATAAATAAATAGATATTTATTTTCTTAAAAGGGGTGGCAGTCCTTTATAGTGTATGTCTCACTGTGAAAGCAAAGTATCAAATAATAGAAAACCAAACTTAAGGGGTGCCCAGGTGCCTCAGTCGGTTGAGTATCTGACTCTTGATTTCGGCTCAGGTTATGATCTCAGAGTAGTGGGATTGAGCCCCTGTTAGGGCGTTGTGTTCAGCGGGGTCTGCTTGAGCTTCCCTCTCTCCCTCTGCCCCTCCCCCAGCTTGCACGTGAGTGCACGTGCTCTCTCTCTCATAAATAAATAAATAAATAAATAAACAAACAAACAAATAAATAAATAAATAAAATCTTTAAAAAAGAAAAGAAAACTGAACTCAACTGTATTAATAATAAAGGAAATTTTGGGAGTTGTACATAAAACGTCCAGAGGTAGGGCTAGCTCCAAGCTCCCTGAGGACCAGTTTCTCACGGTACTTTCTGCCTTCTTTGTTACTGTCTTCTGATAAAGCTGGCTCTCTTTGCATTTCTAGAAGGGTAGCCTAAAGTTCCTAGGATGGCTTGATTTCTCACCAACATCCAGCAGGAAGAAGCCAGCACAGTTCTCCCACATGCATTTCCAGGAAGAATTCTGACTAGACCGGCTCCGATATCTGCCTACCCTGAACCAATCACTGTAGTCTGCTGGATGGAACACACTGAATGGCTTAGCCTAGGTCATATGTTTCATCCCTGGATTGAGGGGTAGAATCAGCCTCCCTAGAGCCTTAGGATCTCAAAATGGAAACTGAGGATTAGAAGAAGGGAGAAGAGGAAAATGTTGCTGGGAAAGCAACTGACAAAAGTGTCCACATAAACTATCTTAAAATTACATTGTAAAATCCATCTTACTTTTGTGGTTTAACTGTTAGTCCTATGGGATGTTCCTCAAAAAAAAAGGGTCGTATGATCAAATACATTTGACAAATGGTATAGACTGTAACTTTCTCTTAAATGTTCCCATTGTACATTAATATAGTGAAGGCTTTGAGAAAGGCTTCAGCAGAAAGACCGTTGAATTTTGTTTAGTCAACTGTTCCACAACCTTCTTTGACTGAAGAAACCTTTTTCTGAGGAACACCTTTAACAGCCATGGAACATACTTTGGAAAAGATTGTGTCAAGGCAAACATCTGACATCTTCAGACTTGGCTGTTTTCCGTGGCTGCAACTGGTCTGTACTTACTTACCAAGTCAACAATTACAGAGCCGTATAAGGTAACATCACTGTGTGTCAAATATACTCAAACATAAAGAAAAAATGTAAAGACAAAGAAACAAAAAAGCAAGTATAGAGCCAGGAGTGAATTTAGCAACCATAAGATTAAATGCAGTTTTACAATTCTTTAGCAACATGAGATGATTGTTTCATAGTTTCACAAGCCTTTTGTCTGCCAAAGGTTGCCATGCCAAATCTTGTGTCTTTTTTTGATACTGTGCTTAGAAAGAAATGAATGAACATTAAATAATTATCTGGGGGGGAGAAGGGGTAACTGAGTGATAGGCATTAAAGAGGGCACGTGATGTAATGAGCACTGGGTATTATATAAGGCTGATGAATCACTGAGCTCTACCTCTGAAACTAATAATACACTATATGTTAATTAATTGAATTTAAATTTAAAAATAAATAAATAGTTATCTCTGGGAATAGCAAACTGTTAAGAGTACTGTCAGTGTAAATTTAAGACTCTAATAAAAGAACAAGAACTCTAAAATCATAGGAGAATGATACCCAGACTTCCTGAGATTCCCAGAAAATGTTCCCTATTAAAAACTGTCTCTAATTCACCCTTTCCCTATTTCACAAAATAAAGAGGTCTCATGCGTGTCTCTGTAAGAAATCTTGTGGGAATATCTTTTCAAAATTAAGCTTAATATGTGTTCAAAAACAAAATTCAGCTGAGTCAATTTAAGGATCAAACTGGCTTTACTCATGAATCAGGCAGCATCCTATACAGCAAATAGAAAGAGGCTCCAAATTGTTACACAAAACGGGAGACTTCTGCAGACAGAAGGGGGCAGGGACAAAGAAAGAATGGATTACATCATCTTCCTTTGGAGGGTGAGTGGGGTCTCTCAAGTGGATTTCCTCATGACTGCTGACCAGTAAATTCCAGATTGACCAGTTAAGATTATATTCCTGGGGGAGGTTGAAACTGCAATTAGGTTAGGTATTAAGTTTCAGTTTGGTGACATTGTCTTAGCACAAGTGACTCCATTTTGGGCCTGTTGTCTTTTTTTTTTTTTTTTTTTAATGCCATTACCATTTGCAAACTTCTTCCCAGAATATCTCACTGATTTAGAGAGCATTAGAGAAAAAACTCCAGAAGTGAGTAAGGTATAAAAGAAATATGAGAACGATGATTCTCCATCAAAAAGCAGAAGAAATGTAGTCACACATGAAATTCCCTTTGAATATCCAGTGAAGAGGTTGAATGGTGTCAGTTTCCCAGTGTGATGGTGGTTAATAACCTGAACTGCTCCACGGCATTATATGGTTCTTTATACTCTTCCTGCCTTCATTCCCTAACTTTCTTAGTTCGCTCCATCATGATACCTTTAGTTGTATATTCATATAAAATGCCCAATTTCACACTAAGCTCTGGTTTCAGAGACTTCACAACATATCACAATAGGCCCATCAGCAAGTGCCCAGCTAGGTATATGGTCTTTTACAGACAACAACAGCTGCTGATTTCCTTATTTCCTGCACTAAACACTGCTGAGTTGATAGGCCATCTGGCTTTAGTTTTTTTTTATTGATTGAAACAATCCTTTAAAAATCTGTATTCTTATTCATATCCCTGTGATCCAGGAAGAACAAAGTGTGGGAAGGTTAAATAATATTTGTGGAATGAATTATGATCACATTAGGCAGATTTTCCAGTTTCATATATATATATTCTTGCTGTATTTTGCATATTTGTGAAATTGTCTAGAACCCCAATATGTGTGATGAACAGTTTCAGATACTAAAATTCTAGTTATTTAATGCATGTAGTGTTTTCAGCATATGCTCAACCATTATCATTTTTGCAATAAGCATAAATTTATGAAAAACTGTAATGTGCTCTGGAATTAAAAGAAAAAAATCACTTGTGGGATGCCTGCGTGGCTCAGTGGGTGAAGCATCTGTGTTTCGCTCAGGTCATGATCCCAGGGTGCTGGGATCATCCCCTGCTCAGCGGGGAGTCTGCTTCTCCCTCTGTTTGCTGTTCCTGCTGCTTGCACACACTCTCTCTCTCTGACAAATAAATAAAATCTATTTTAAAAATCACCACTTGTTTAAAAACCCCAGGAAATTCAAAGAAAGATTAAAACTACAAATTTAAAGAGTTTTTTGAATGACCAATCAAATTACAAAACTGGATGAAATATATATGAAATTGATCTTTCAAAATACATATTAAGCATGATGATTTAATCTTTTTTCCTTTGAACTGTTAGTAAAACCAGAACATGACTTCCTTTTAGTTAAAATTTTACCTTTTAAAAAAATTTATATGGCTGTGGGGTACCTGGGTGGCTCAGTCAGTTGAGCACCCGGGTCTTGATTTCAGCTCAGGTCATGATCTCAGGGGTCATGGGATCGAGCCCCATGTTGGGCTCTGTGCTCAGTGGGGAGTCTACTTGAGATTCTCTCTCTTCCTCTCCCTCTGCACCACCTCTCTCTGTCTAATAAATAAATAAATAAATAAATAAATAAATCTTTTTAAAATAATTTATATGGGCTGTGTCTTCATTAGGATAAATAGGCTGTTTTGTGGGATGCCTGGCTGGCTCAGTTGGTAGAGCGTGTACCTCTTGATCTCAGAGTTATGAGTGTCAACCCCACATTGGGTGTTGAGATTACTTAAAAAATAAAATAAAATCTTTTTTAAAAAAGGATAAAGAGGCTATTTTGGCCAGAAAGGATCACAGAATATTGAATCTCTATACAAATGATCTAAACATTAAGAGGGGTTTTAAGACTCAAATTGTTACTTTACCAGTATAAAAACCCCACAAATAATAAATTTATCACTGAATTATTGAGTGTCACTTCATACATTTGTCCTTATGTTTCACTAGCCTATGATTTTGTTAAGAAAAGATAATTGGGGGGGGGGGCTCCTGGCTGGCTTTGTCAGTACAGCATACAACTCTTGATCTTGGGGTCCTGAGTTCAAGCCCCATGTTGGGCATAGAGCTTCCTTAATAAAGAAAGAAAAGAAAAGAACTTTTTGTATTCGTCTTCTAGAGTGAATACAATTAGGTGGTTAGTTGGTATTTAATTAACATTTGTTAAATGAACAATGAATTTTAAGGGTGCGCACACACACACACACACACACAAACAAGTGAAAATGAACATTGGCCAGAACCTCTCAGAAGTAAAGAAAGACCTAGGTCACTTGGATCTGGGGCAGCTGCTGAGACATTAAGAATTGAAGAAAAATGGGGTACCTGGGTGGCTCAGTCGTTAAGCGTCTGCCTTCGGCTCAGGGCGTGATCCCGGCATTCTGGGATCGAGCCCCACATCAGGCTCCTCTGCTGGAAGCCTGCCTCTTCCTCTCCCACTCCCCCTGCTTGTGTTCCCTCTCTCGCTGGCTGTCTCTATCTCTGTCAAATGAATAAATAAAAATCTTTAAAAAATTTTGAAGAAAAATGCCAAAATAGCATTGTAAGAATGTGGTATATTTTTCAATGCTTGTATTTAACACATTAATGCTTTTTTAATATAAAATATAGAATGCAATATAATTAATTATATAAATCACAAAATAACTAGAGAACTTACTTAAGAAGTATTCATAGTATTCCATAGGCTGCATGGTCTGGTAATAGGAAAGGAATTTAAAGTTACACGATGAACTTCTTTTTCCTTGTAACTGTTTATCTCTGCAGAGATCATTCCCATTGGGAAGGTTGAGGCCCATTGTTGAATTTGTGGCCAGGGCCAGGAACCCACTGGACCTACCTGTGAAAGAATATCTTTTTTTTTTTTTAAGATTTTATTTATTTATTTGACAGAGATAGAGACAGCCAGCGAGAGAGGGAACACACGCAGGGGCAGTGGGAGAGGAAGAAGCAGGCTCATAGCATAGGAGCCTGATGTGGGGCTCGATCCCACAACGCCGGGATCACGCCCTGAGCCGAAGGCAGACGCCTAACCGCTGTGCCATCCAGGCGCCCCTGTGAAAGAATATCTTGATATTAGAGAATCAAAAGATGGTCTTCATCATAACCATCATGACCAACAATAAAGAACACTTGAAACCATGAAATTGCAGCTGTTTGACATTTTTTGACCTGAAAAATCCAGTTTCAGCCCAAAACTATGCCCTAGGAGCCGAGTTGCTGAGGACACAAGAAAGTGAAACATACACAGACAGCTCTCCAAAGGCACTGGGGGTAACTGGATTAGAAGGAAGGTTCTATCTTCTTCACAGAATGTAGCCTAGGTTTGACAAAGGATGGAAACTCCCATGAGGAAAAGGGCAGGTGGATCTCCTAGCCTCCAGTCTTGTTTACTCCACACCATCTTCCCCTGGATATCTTTGGTGCTGGCCTTCAGGTGCACTCCTTGAAAATTCTGACCCCTTCACTGGCATACTCCCTTCCTCTTAATTCTGTGACACTCACAGATGCCTTTCTTTTATTCACAGAGGTAGCTAAACTTCTGTGCTCAAGGAATGGCAAGAATTTGGGACTCCTGGCTGGCTTAGTTGGAGAAGCATGTGACTCTTGATCTCAGGGTCACGAGTTTGAGACTCACGTTGGGTGTAGAGATTACATAAAATAAAATAAAATAAAATAAAATAAAATAAAATAAAATAAAATAAAATAAAATATGGCAGGAATTAGTGAATTAGGGGCAAAAGATCAGGGAGAAGTGGGGGAGATTAGGAGAAAAGAGTTGGGGTGGGCATTTTGACACCGCAAGTGGATCATTTTTAATAATTAAGAAATTGAATGACAATATTGACCAGAAAAGAAATAGAGACAATAAAAAATTTTCTCTACTTAACTTTATATATGTGTTCCTATAAATAAAAAATTAAAAATTAAATAAGATAAATATTACAGCACAAAAGGGGGAAAGCACAACTGTTTATTGGAAAGATTTTGTATATACTTACCAGTTTGAACTTTGATCCCATGATTATACCTTAATATAATAATATTTTGTGTAAATAATTGTCCAGTAACTAATGAGTAAATTTTAATAAAATTGAACCACCTGCAAAAGGGAGAATGAAGTCATTCAAATGCAGAAATGAAGTAATTCAAATTCTGTTTGTCTATACAATTACTACTATCTATAAAGTATTATCATTATTTATTTAAAATCTGTTTAAACACAAGAATATGTAATAACACAAAGGTTGGAGACATGAACTGAGCCAGAAGTGAGCTAAGATCATTCTGAGCCTTTATGAACTTACTCTTGAAATGAATGTGTCTAGTTGAGTCCATGTGTTCTAGGAGTCAACTGCATCACTGAATTCTACCAACTTAACTTCCATGTAGAATACCAGGTTTATTAAAGGTTAACTAATAAAAAATGTGTCAGTTTGAAGCTATTAAATCTCTCACCAGTAACTGCACAAATCTTTAGAACCAAGAGCAACAAAAGATTTTTGAGAGTAGGTTATTGCTTGCATTGTTCAGAATTACTGGCACATAATGATAATGAAAATCAGACCACATTTTAGTCTATTTTATTTTTGTTTTAAAAATGCAGGGGCGCCTGGGTGGCACAGCGGTTAAAGCGTCTGCCTTCGGCTCAGGGCGTGATCCCAGCGTTCTGGGATCGAGCCCCACATCAGGCTCCTCCGCTATGAGCCTGCTTCTTCCTCTCCCACTCCCCCTGCTTGTGTTCCCTCTCTCGCTGGCTGTCTCTATCTCTGTCGAATAAATAAATAAAATCTTTAAAAAAAAAAATGCAGACTACAGGATGCCTGGGTGGCTCAGTCGGTTAAGCATCTGCCTTCAGCTCAGGTCATGATCCCAGGGTCCTGGGATTAAGTTCCTCATCGGGCTTCCTGCCCAGTGGGGCATGTGCTTCTCCCTCTCCCTCTGTCCCTTCCCTCCACTTGTGCTGTCTCTCATGTGCTCTCACTCTCAAATAAATAAATAAATAAATAAATAAATAAATAAATAAATAAAATCTTTTTTAAAAATGCAGACTACAGGGGCACCTGTGGCTGGCTCAGTCGGTAGAGTATGTGACCCTCGATCTCGGGGTCATGAGTTCAAGCCTCATGTTGGGCATAGGGTTTACTTTTTAAAAAAATGCAGACTACGCACTCCTTTATTCCAAACAGAAATATTAATAATAAAATTTCAAGTTGTTTGCTCTGTTGTACAGTTAAGTTTGCTATTCACTGTGAAGTCTTTACTACAGATTTAAAAGCAACAATTGGGAAATCAAGTAGCATATGCACAACCAGAGAAAGTGATGTACAAAATCTCGGAAGGGCACGGCCCACAAGCATATCCTGTTCGCACTCTGCCTACTATGGGCTGAACTGTGTGTTCCCCCAACCCCTGCAAATTCATATGTTGAAGCCCTAACCTCCACTGTAATTGTATTTGGAGCTAGGGCCTATAAGGATGTAATTAAGGTTAAATAAGGTCATAAGGGAGGGGTCCTAATCCATGGGATTGGTGGCCTCATAAAGATGACGAGGACAGAGAGATGATGTCTCTCCACGTGCATAAATCAAGGAAGGCCTGTGTGAGGACACAGGAAGGAGGCAGCTGTCTGCAAAGCAGGAAAAGTGCTCTCACCAGGACCGACCTGGTGGGCATCTTGATCTTGGACTCCCCAGCCTGCCTAACTATTGGAAATAAACTTCTGCTGTTTAAACCACCTAGACTATGGTATTTTATAATGGCAGTCTTCGCAGACTAATACACCTTGTAGTGAACTGCACCTTTGCCCTTAATGGGAGTTGATAGAAGAGGTAGCTTTGATCAAGGGGGATAGTCAGCCCATGGCAAGTATAGCAAGAACCCCTGGGGCCTTAAACCGCCCAGACTGGAGATGGCTGTAGACTTGGTGCAATGGGCTCCGAGGGGAAGTGGGTTGCATGAGACTAACTCCTCTGCCTCAGTGCCAGCTTTCCTTTCACCCCAGTTTATGACCAAATCTGTGTTTACATGTATGGCTGCATGCATGTGCAGTATTTTGTTATGCTTTCAGATATCTGTAGAATCAAGACATTTAAATACATCATAAAGTGAGTCCAAGAAAAATGAAAGGGGAGGCATGAATGAGAATAGCCATAAAAGCAAGCAGAGGAGGTAATAGAACAGAAAAGAAAAGGGGAAAAGGAGAAGGTAGAAAGAAGTGGTGGAGGAAACACAGATAAAATCGCACACATTCCCGGCATTCACATCAACTGGCAACATGAGGGTGACTAAAGAGTAAGCCGAGTCAAGAAAAATTCAACTAAGAATAAAAAACATTACAATGAGGGGCCTCCGGCCCCCTATATTGTCTATTAAAAAAAAAGCTTTTAGATTGGGGCGCCTGGTGGCTCAGTCAGCTAAGCATCTGGCTCTTCGTCTCAGCTCAGGTCTTGATATTAGCGTTGTGAGTTCAAGCCCTGACTTCGGCTCCATGCTGGGTGTGGAGCCTACTTAAAATAAATAAAATAAAATAAAATAAAATAAAATAAAATAAAATAAAATAAAATAAAATAAAATAAAATAAAATAAAATAAAATAAAATAGGGGTGCCTGAGTGGCTCAGCCGGTTAAGCAACCAACTTCTGTTTTTTTGGTTTTTTAGAAGATTTTATTTGACACAGAGAAAGAGACAGCGAGAAAGGGAACACAGCAGGGGGAGTGGGAGAGGGAGAAGCAGGCCTCCCGCTGAGTGGGGAGCCCAATGCAGGGCTCGATCCCAGAACCCTGGGATCATGACCTGAGCTGAAGGCAGATGCTTAACGACTGAGCCACCCAGGTGCCTGAAGCCCCTGACTCTTGATTTCAGCTTGGGTCATGATCTCAGGGTTGTGAGATGGAGCCCGACGTCAGGCTCTGCGCTGGGTGTGTAGCCTGCTTGAGATTCTCTCTCTGTCCTTCCCCCCTCCTCTCTCTCTTTCTCTCCCTGTCATAAATAAATATAAATAAATCTATTTATTTTATAATAAATAATTTTCATTTATATTTATTTATATTTATATAAATATTTATAATAAATAAATAAGAAAAAGCTTCTAGATTAAAAAAAAAATTCCCCAGGCGCACCTGGCTGGCTCAGTCAGAAGAGCATGTGACTCTTATTCTTGGGGTTGTGAGTTTGAAGAAGGAAACAAATAGGGTCCCCGATGGAGAACAGATAGGATGGTCAGGGAAACCCTGTGTAAGAAGGTAGCCCTTAAGCTGAGCCTTGAAGGATAAGGAGCCAGTACTGTGAAGGATGGGGAAAAATGTTACCGGAGAGGGAAAATGAGTCGGAAGGTGGAACTCCATGCATAGAGCGTGAGGGCAGAGAGAATGCTTCCTTGAGGTACAGTTTCTCCAGAGAAAGGGAACTCATTTCCCCACTGAGGACTTACCACGGTGAGACTTCGTTCACCCTGGACCAGCTCCTGTCCCAGTTCGGGCACAGCTCAAGCCACGCTCTTTGATTAGATACGTCAAACAGAGAAAGCTGCTGCGCAAATAACCTTCGCTGTGATTCTTGCCCTGCCCCAGCTGCGATGCTTCCGCGCTTGAGTCTGGTCAGGGCCTTCCAACAGTCTGTTTTCCTATGTAGGAGAATTCAAATTAAGGTGTGGACATTATTCCCACGTTTAAAACAAAATTCCTAAATGAAAAAAAAAAAGCCTCAAACAATCTCTATTCTCTCTTAGTACAAAGAATTCCTCAATCGGGATGTCTATTTTAAAGAACTTGAACAAACGCAGAGAGGGCTGACTTGTAACTCCGCAAACGACTCTACGGGCTGCATGCACGTGGCCACCAGAGGGAGGCAAACCGCCGAGGCTCCATCTACCACCGGGGCCGCCGCGGTTGCTTCTCAAGGAGTCATCTGTGTCTTTGACTTGCTCCAACCTGAACGTGTCTCTAAATTAGGGGACCAAATTGCATCAGGCAGCCCAGTCCTGTTTTCCTCATATACTACAATGCCTGGGAGCCTTTTCTATTTATTTACTGCGCCACTAAAGTAGGTAAGGGGCCAGTGTGACAAAGTGAGCCTTCCAAACAAAAGTGAGGTCCTGCAGATCCAAATTTTAACCACCACTTATATGAAGACATTGTTAAATTCAAAGAGGAGGTTATGAAAGTATACACACACACACACACAGTTTATAGGGGCGCCTGGGAGGCTCAGTTGGCTAAGCATCTGCTTTGGCTCAGGTCATGATCCCAGGGTCCAGGGATTGAGCCCCACATTAGACTCCTTGCTCAGCAGGGAGCCTGCTTCTCTTTCTCCCTCTGCTTGCCCCTCCGCCTGCCTGTGCTCTCTCTCTCTCTGTCAAAAAAATACATAAAATCTTAAAAAAAGAAGTTTATATATATACACACAAACATAAGCATATATACGTATCTATACATATATACATATATCATACATGTATATGACGTAGATGAAATGTAAATAATTGAAAGGATATACACCAAAATGTTACAGTTACCTCTCTGGATGATGGGGTTGTAAGTGATTTTTATTTCCTGGCTACCTTTATTTTCTAAATTTTCAATAATAACCAGATGCTATTTTGGTAATAAAAGTAAAAGTTTGGGTTTTTAAAGATTTAATTCTCCAATACATTAACTCTAAAGAATTCCCATATAATGACCAGTTACAATACACAACTCTGGGCTTGTCCCAAAGTCCTAAATCTTATTAAATAGTGCTTTCTAGGAACACCTGGGTGGCTCAGTTGGTTAAGTGACTGCCTTTGGCTCAGGTCATGATCCCAGGGTGCTGGGATCGAGACCCACATAGGGCTCCCTGCTCAGCGGGGAGTCTGCTTCTCCCTCTGCCTGCCACTCCCCCTGCTTGTGCTCTCTCTCTCTCTCTGATAAATAAATAAATAAAATCTTAAAAAAAAATAGTGCTTTCTAGGGACTGCTCTATTTAATGATAGTAATTCCCACTCCAGGCAGATGTTTGGGAAGACAGATTCAACCTCCTCTAGGTCCTTGAAGTTGAAGCAGACACAGAGCTGGTTCTGAAAGCCCAAAGATGGCCCTCATTAGGAAAAGGTACTTTAGTGGAACCTAATCTGGGCTGGCCACAAACCACCTACAATTGTGTGTGTGTGGTAAAATAGAACATAAAATTTACCATTATAATAATTTTTAAGGAGAGGAGGGGCAAGGGGAAAGACAGAATCTTAAGCAGGCTCCATGCCCAGTGTGGAGCCTGACCTCATAACCGTGAGATCATGAACTGAGCTGAAATCAAGAGTCAGACGCTTAACTGACTGAGCCACCCAGGTGCCCCTACCATTGTAATTATTTTTAAGTATACAATTCAATGGCATTAAGTACCTTAACAATGTTGTACAACCATCACCACTATCCATTTCTGGAACTTTTCCATCACCCCCAATAGAAACTCTATTCCCACTAAACACTAACTTCTTGATTCCCCTTCGGCCCCCATACTGCTTCCCCCACCCCTGGTAACCACTTTTCTACTTTCTCTCTCCATGAGTTGATTACTCATGTAAATGGAATCATACAATATTTGTCCTTTTGTGTCTGGCTTATTTCACTTGGCATAACGTTTTCAAGGTTCATCCATGTGGTAGCATGTGTCAGAATTTCATTCCTTTTAGGGCTAAGTAATATCCCATTGTATGTACAGACCACATTTTGTTTATCCATGCATTGTTTGATGAACACTTGGGTTGTTTCCACCTTTGGGTCATTGTGAATAATACTCTTACAAACATTGGTGTACAAGAATCTGTTCAAATCTTTGCTTTTAATTCTCTGGGGTATACACCTAGGAGTGGAATTGCTGAGTCATAGGGTAACTCCATGTTTAACTTTTGAGGACGTGCCAAACTGTTTTCCATAGCAGCTGTACCATTTTACATTCCCCCCAGCAATTCACGAGGGCTCTAATTTCTCCCCACCTTTGCTAACACTTGTTGTTTTCCATTTTTGCTTTGTTTTTTTCCCTTTCATTATAGTCTCCACACCGGGTGTGAGAGCTACCCACATTTTATATGTCCTATGTATCCTTAGCAGACACACTACCAATAAACAATTATGCTTGTTTCTTAAGATTTGTCACACTTGGGGCACCTGGGTGGCTCAGTCATTAAGCCTTCAGCTCAGGGTGTAATCCCAGGGTCCTGGGATCGAGCCCTGCATTGGGCTCCCTGCTCCACTGGGAACCTGCTTCTTCCTCTCCACTCCCCCTGCTTGTGTTCCCTCTCTCGCTGGCTGTCTCTCTCTCTGTCAAATTAATAAATAAAATCTTTAAAAAAAAAAAAAAAGAAAGATTTGTCACACTAAGTAAAATTTGACCGAGGGAAGTTGAAAAGCCAAGTTTGCTGTTTACTTTCCCACCCCAGGATGCCTCCTAAACACTTTGTGTAGGAAAACAGGCATGGAACTAGACGGCCATGGGGAGCGTGACAAGCGGGGACAGAAGAGTTGGAGGGAAACATGGAAGAGAGCAAACATGGAGCCCAGAGGAACCAAGAACGCCAAAAAGGACATGGCACGGAGATAAAAGAAGAAAAGAGAAAGATTACAGAGTTAAGGGGGAGAGCAAGGAGACCAAAAATCAAAGGAGATTTTACGCAAACAGAAATATCACCGTCACTCACCCGGACCAAGCCTGCCTCCAGAAAAGCCAGTTTGGCAGCTTAGAAAGGGGAGAAGGTAAAAGTCAAAGTTTCAGATTTGAGCATTAAAAAACATATCTGGACATGACCCTTTTACATTTTGATCTTTTTTGGTTACTTCGCTAATCCCCACCCTGCTTTGAGTGATTTCTGAAATTAACCCGGGCATTACGTAATTACAAAATTATTCAGGCATCTGCAATGAACTCCCTCCACTAGTTTTCAAAAATAGATGTCTGGGTGTGTGCAATCAGGTTATTACCAAACTTGCATGTCTCATACGCCATTCTATCCCACAAAAGCATTTTGTCCATCAATGACACTTTACATTTTAAAAGATTTAAACATTTTTTCATTTCCTATTTTTTTGCTAGATTGTTAGATTTTAATAGAAGCCTTCTATTTTAACTATTAAGAATGAATTTCTGGGGCACCTGGCTGGCTCAGTCTGCACAGCATGCAACTCTTGATTCTGGGGTCATGAGTTTGAGCCCCACGTTGGGTGCAGAGATTACTTAAAAGAACAGAATTAACTCGAAGCCTCAAATAAATTAAAAATATATGTAACATTTTTTGTTGCAAAAATTAACTCCTTTTCCTAATGACTCATTTCCTCTATTTCACATCTGAACTTGGTGGGCTTAAAAGAGAATTTTTTTAATTCTAAAATTAAGACACTTATGAAAAATAGTCTTCCTGAAAAATATGTTTAATTCTCTTGAAATGTTTGTCATAAAAAAAAAAAAAACAACTAAATAAAGGGACTCCTGGATAGCTCAGTTGGTTAAGCATCTGCCTTCCGCTCAGGTCATGATCCCAGGGTCCTGGATCAGACTCCATGCTCAGCAGGGAGTCTGTTTATTCCTCTACTCCTCCCCCCACTCTTGCACATGCAAGAAAGCGCTCTCTCTCTGTCTCAATAAAAAATTAAAATCTAAAAAAAAAAAAAAACACCAAAAAACTAAATTAAAAAACAGAAAAATTCTAAACGGAACCCTAATCTCTTATGCTTCATTCCCAAACTAATTTCATTTCTGGGCATGACTAACTGGACGTCGTTGGAGACCTTCAGGAAAACCTAGTGTGCTCGGGGACATAAAATAGGTGATTTAGTAAGACAAAAATCCCTTCTGAGTCAGCACTGGGACAATACTGTTTATACTTAAAACCATATATAAGGCATAATCTCAGGCTGAAATTTTAAGATGCCAAGTAAGCATTATCTCATCTATTACTATGTGACATTTCATAACATATTTATTTACGACTCTTTCTCTCTTTCTTAATCTCTGCTGAGAGTCCTTTTTGATATTATCAACCAATTTCTCTATACCAGAGTATCAATTAAGCACTGTTTATTGAGTGTCTTTCGTGAACATCACACCGGCAGACATCGTGAGGAATGGAGATGAGGGAAAGCATAATTTTTGGTGCTTAGAGAAGTGACTTTTTAAAAATATTTCACAAGAGCTATGTAGCCTTTGTTTGTGTATGCATGTTTTGCCTTCTGTTATAATTTTTAAATGCTTGTTTCTCCAAATAGAATCTACTTGTAAATTCCTGAGGACAGGAATAAATACTGTCCAGAAAGTAGGTTTTATTCTTCCATGGAGCCCTCATAGTACAGGAAGTATTTGTTGATATACATAAACAGATGGGCCACAACTCAGCACACGATCTCCAGTTTGTGGTTCATGGGGCACGTGGCTGGCTCAGTCAGTAGAGCATGCAACTCTTGATTTTGGGATTGCGAGCCCAAGCCCCACGTTGGGTGTAGAGATTACTCAAAAATAAAATCTTTTAAAAAATAAATGAATAAAATAAAATAAAATAAATAAAATTGGTGGTTCAATGGCCAAACTGGTAAAAATGGGAGTTTAGTGGCCAAACCCATAACACTGGAAATTGAATTTTAAAACTATAGAGGTCTCCCAGGATGCCTGGGTGGCTCAGTGGTTAAGCATCTGACTCTTGATTTCTGCTCAGGTCATGATCTCAGGGTCTGGGATTGAGCCCCATGTGGGGTTTCCCACTTGGCACTCAACAGGGAATCTGCTTGAGATTCTCCCTCTACTTCTGTCCCTCCCCCTCTCTCTATCTCTCTCAAATAAATAAATAAATCTTTAAAAAAAAAAAAAAACAACTACGTAGGGGTATCTGGCTGGCTCAGTCTGTACAGCATGTGACTCTTGATCTTGGGGTTGTGAATTTGAGGCCTACACTGGCGATAGAGTTTACTAAAAAAAAAAAAAAAAAAAGTATAAACCTAAATTAAAATAATCAGATTCTTTTTTTTTTTTTTTAGATTTGGAAATTTTATTTTTGTAGTATACACTTACAAATCTAATAAAAATCATCAACTTTTGCTTTATTTTTTTTATTCCTTAGTTTTATTTTTTTTTTTTTATAATGATTTTTTATTATATTATGTTAGTCACCATACAGTACATCCCCGGTTTCCGATGTAAAGTTCGATGATTCATTAGTTGCGTATAACACCCAGTGCACCATGCAATATGTGCCCTCCTTACTACCCATCACCGGCCTATCCCATTCCCCCACCCCCCAAAATAATCAGATTCTTAAGTAAATAAAATGTAAAGTGTAGGAGAGCAGAAAATGTATCAGTAAGGACACTTCTGCTACAAACAATAGGAACCAACCCTGGGGGAGCCGCATGTGTAAGAGAATGTAATCAATGAAGCAGTGTGACAGAGGAACACAGAATGTACTAGAAGAGCACAGGATGGAGAGAGGACATGGAAAGTTTCCAAGAGTTGTTTCATTTAAGGCGAATCTTAGAGGACAAACACATTCCTAGGCAGACAAGAGGAGAGCATCCATCCAAACAGAGGTGGCAGCCCATGTAAAGGTGGGGAAGTAAGGGGTTGTCTGAGACATCCAGTGAATGGCTCCAGTTTAATATGGCAGAAAGTGAAGTTTCAAGTATTCATTCATTGATTTATATTAATATATTTATTGAGAGCTTCCTATGTGCTAGTGTAATGAATGTTTGTCTTTTTAGCTACCGGGTATCCATTCGCCTTTCCTAACATCATCTTATTCCTTTCAAGAAATTACCTCACTTCCATTGGCCAGTTATATGGACCTTATCAGGGGGCCTAGCTGTCATGCAAGGCATGGGCATAGCTATAACTGGATATTCCTTTCTTGAACTCTGCCCAAATGGATAGAAAATGGTTGGCATTCATTCCGTTTGTTCCAGTTTTGAGATTTTTCTCTCCACTTCTGTTTCCTATCTCTCAGGAATAGCCCTGAGCCCTTCCTACTCCCAAATCTGTCTCTCCATTCTTCCCATTGAGTCTATGAACTGATATCCCTTCTCTAAATCCCCTGTGGTTTAAGTTGATCAGCTATTAGGCTTCCATTGTCAATAGAAGACTCTAGCCAATACAGCCAGTCTCCATGTTAGTGATGCACAACTAAAAAAGGTGTGGGTCTTAAAATAAATAGATAAATAAATAAGTAAATAAGATGTGGTTCTTATTCTGAAAGAAATATATTTTCCAGAATAGGTGGAGGGAGTAGTGAGGATTATATGAATCAATATAATTGAGTTATGTAAAAGATATAATGAGAGCATAAGGAGAGCAATCCTAAGTCTGTCTGAGAAGATCAAGGTGGGCTTCAGAGAAGAGAAAGCTCTTGCTCTTTCTTCTGAAGAAGTAGAAATTTATGGATAGAGAAGTGTGGAAGGACATACCAAGAAAAGAACCATATGCAAGAAGAAAAAATCATGGCTTATTTGGGGGAAGTGCAAGTATATTTTGGAATGTGGAAA
Organism: Ursus americanus; assembly: GCF_024610735.1. Taxonomy (NCBI): domain Eukaryota; kingdom Metazoa; phylum Chordata; class Mammalia; order Carnivora; family Ursidae; genus Ursus; species Ursus americanus. The sequence goes on along the minus strand of NC_142135.1, from coordinate 40,360,372 downwards.
AGACTGTATAGAATTAGATTATGTTTGGAACTTATCCTATAAACAGTTACAGGTCATTCAAGAATTTTAGGTAGCAGAGTAAGATGGCCTGGTTTATATTTAGAAATATAACTCTGGCGGACTATTGAGGGCAGACTGAAAGAAGGTAAGAGATGAGAAGGTGGAAGTGTGTGAGGAGGAAGGCACCAAGGGAGAAGAGGGAAGCAGTAGACGGGAAGCAGAGGCTAGAGAAACAAAAAGCACAAACTCAGAAAACTGTGGCAGGAAGGACTGCGTGCAGAGATAATTCAAAAGGTAACTGATAGACTTGAAATCCGTTGGCTGTAGGAATTGAGAGAGAGGTGAGGGTGATGGTCTAAGATGAAGAATCAATCCCTGGGTAATTGGTAATAGCCAAGCTAGGGCACGCAGGGAAGAAACAGGTTTGGGAAAAGATAATGTGGCTCCTCCAGGAGGTCATGTCTGTATGTCAGGCCTAGAGCTCGAGATATGGATGTGGGAGTCATCATGAGTCAGTAATTAAAGAAAAAGAATTAGATGAAATTGCCTGGGAGAGTATGTGTAATGAGAAGAGGGCCTCGGTGGACGCTTGATGTGATGTGTAGCAAGTCTTCAAAGATGGCCCCAAGGAACCACGCCTCCCCCTCTTCGCGCCTTTGTCTAGTCCTTCTCGCCGGAATCTGAGCCGGCAGCGTTCCATCACTTGATTGTGAGGATGCCTACACAACAACATACGTTTGCCAAAACTCATCAAACTGTACACCTAAAAAGGGTAAATTTCACTGTATGTTAAATATACTTCAATAAACCTGACTTAAGTTAAAAAGAGGAATAAAACAAATGAGGAATTCTGTGGTATTCTAGTTCTATTATCCCCAGTGTCCTTGTGGAGCAGGAGTTTTAGTGAGGAGAAAATAAGGTACAGATGTAGTTAGAAGATTGTATAAAAGGAATGTATCATGTAGAAGAGATGTATTAGAAGTTAGGAAAAAATCCTATAGTTCTGAATTTGAATTGAGAGTGTCAGTATGACTCAGGAAATATTTTATCAAAAAAGGAAGGAAGAAAGGAGGAGGAAAGAGGGAAAGAAAGCAGAAGAAAAGAAACAACGACCAATTCAATAGCAATGAACAACTCTAAAGCCCAAATATGGCCTTGAAATACCATTTCCCACTAAAAACAAAACAAAACAAAACAAAACAAAACAAAACAAAACAAACAAAACCCCAGGGGCCCCTCTCTGGCTCAGACAGAAGAGCTTGAGCCCCATGTTTGGTGTAGAGATTATTTTAAAAAATAAATAAACTTAAAAAAAGGGGGGGTTGGGGAAAAGGCTGATCTAGGACTAAGACAGAAAATGTATGAGTCTGGAAAATCACATTATACCAGAAAAAGAAAAAAAAATCTATCAAAAACTGAAAGAGTAAAAAAAAATTGATAAAGTCATGTTAAAGGGATTTGGGAGCTAATTTGAAGAGCTTGCTATTGGCCAAAGATGGAGCAGTTTTAAGTATCAATACAGATAAAAATATGTTTAAATCCATGTGTTTCATAATAATATTAAAGAAAAATTTGGTCATCTTGGAAGGGTGCTTGAGAACCAATTCTTTGCCTTGAAAACTGGTAAATAAAGAGCCTCGAGAACTGATCTTGCCTGGGGTGCCTGGGTGGCTCAGTTGGTTCAGTGCATGACTCTTGATCTTAGCTCAGGTCTTGATCTCAGGGTTGTGAGTTCTAAGCCCCACATTAGGCTCACTTAAAAAAAGAAAAAAGTTGATCTTGCCTTTCCCATGACTATGTCACTGGATGGCCAAATAAATGATGAAGAAAAGTTTCTCTTTATAGAAGCATTTCAACAATAAATTAAGAAGGGATAATAGAGGGGCGCCTGGGTGGCGCAGTTGTTAAGCCTCTGCCTTCGGCTCAGGGCGTGATCCCGGCGTTCCGGGATCGAGTCCCACATCGGGCTCCTCCGCTGGGAGCCTGCTTCTTCCTCTCCCACTCCCCCTGCTTGTGTTCCCTCTCTCGCTGGCTGTCTCTCTGTCACATAAATAAATAAAATCTTAAAAAAAAAAAAAAGAAGGGATAATAGAATTGGAATAACATCATTTCACAACCCCTGCTCCCTCAGTGGCTGATGGCAGCACAAAGAGAGAGCCACTGGGACCCTATGCACTTCCTATGAAGAAGACATCACCAACGATAAAGGAGTCTTCCTCCCACAAAAATCAAACCTGAATATGATAAAACCTCTAGACTCAACTATCAATTGGCAGAAAGTACAGAGGGCAGAGGATACTGATAAATAACTATATTATGAAGTTGCAGTCAATGAGATCCTGACTCCAGGAAACTCTACAGGACAAGTGATCTAGTTTTGTTTTGTTTTTTAAGATATTTTATTTATTTGAGAGAGATCGAGCAGGGGAGAGGGGCAGAGGGAGAAGGAAAGAGAGACTCTTAAGCAGGCTCCACAGCCAGCATGGAGCCCTACACCGGGCTTGATCTCACAACCCTGAGATCACGACTGAGCCGAAACCAAGAGTCGGATGCTTAACTGTACCGAGGCCTGTACCGCGCAGGTGCCCCGATCTGTTGTTTTTTTTTTTAAGATTTTATTTATTTATGTGACAGAGAGACAGCCAGCGAGAGAGGGAACACAACAGGGGGAGTGGGAGAGGAAGAAGCAGGCTCCCAGCGGAGAAGCCTGATGTGGGACTCGATCCCTGAACGCCGGGATCACGCCCTGAGCCGAAGGCAGGCGCTCAACGACTGCGCTACCCAGGCGCCCCCTGATCCGGTTTCTTTTTTTAACACATGAATTGCAAGAAGAAAAAAGAGGTAAAGGGGAAACTTTCAAGATTTAAAGAACTGAAAGACATATTTTACAAAAAAACAAAAACTACTGTGTTTAAGGATGCATCATTGGACGATAAAACTGCAAATAAAAGAAGGTAACAATGAGCATAAAGGTCAGGACAGTGGTTATTCTTTGTGGTGAAGGAGAGGATTTGTGTTTGAGAAGGGCATAGGAATGGCTTCTGGAGTGACTGGCAAGGTACTGCCTTTTTTCATGGAGGGTGATTATAGGGGTGTTTACCTTATAATCATGTATTAATCTGTATTGATTAATCTGTATTCATTAATCTGTATAGTCATTTTAGGCTTTTTAAAAATATTTGTTATAACGAAAAACTATTTTAGGTTTTAGGTGGTGCAGTGAAGGTGTCTCTATCCCTATCTCCTAGAACAAGAACAGTAAGAGAAACATACCCACGTGATCCATATTTTCCCAGCAGTGATCTATAGGGGGCATGAAAAACATCATGGGAATAAATTTGAAATATTGTACCAGTTAACTTGGGATTTCACCTGACTCTTTACAGAACTGACAAAAAGCACACAGCATTTTTTTGAGAAATAAAAAGTCATGCCTTGCCAGAACTGACCAATCTGGAGCGACTAATTTTGTGACCTGATTGGGTAACTTGTACCTTACAACTAAAAGATGAGCCTCCGGCCCGAAGACCTTCCACCTGACATTTCCTGGAGTCTGATGGCCCCAACGATGAACTTCCCATACTGAAAATAGCATAGTGTAGGACTAGTCGCTGAGGGTGAGTTATTTCGTTAACCTAAATTTTAAAGTTTTATATGTCTCCTAAAATGTAAAGTGACACAACCACCTTGGAAAACTGGCAGTTTCTAATAAACTCAAATATATGCCCTATGACCCAGAGAATTCTAAGTAATTTCCCAAGAAAAATTAAAACATACTTCCATGAAAAGTTGTACACAAATAGTGGCTTTATTCACAACAGCCTGAAAAGATCTGGAAACAGTCCGAACATCCATCAGTAGGAGAATGGATAAACAAATTATGCTCTATCCATACAATGGAATTCTATTCAGCAATAAAAAGAACTATTATAGGCAATAACATGGATAAATCTCAAAAACATGCTGAGTGAGGGGTGCCTGGGTGGCTCAGTCAGTTAGGTGTCTGACTCTTGATTTTGGCTCAGGTCACGATCTCAGGGTTGGGATTAAGGGCTCCTTGCTGGGTGTGGAGCCTGCTTAAGGGTCTCTCTTCCTCTCTCTGTCCCTCTGCCCCTCCCCCACTTCCTTCTCTAAAAAACCAGAAAACAAAAAACATGCTGAATGAGGGGCACTTGACTGGCTCAATTGGTGGAATGTGTGACTCTTGATCTCGGGTTATAGGTTCAAGCCCCATGTTGGATGTAGAGATTACAAAAAAAAAAAAAAAAAAAACAACAAAACAAAAAACTGAATTAAAGAAGCCAGATCCCACCCCCGTATATATTGTATAATTCCATTTATTTGAAGTTCAACAACAGGCAAATCTAATCTATGGTAATAGTCAAAATTGTGGTTATTGCTGGAGCATGAAGATAATTATCCTTCCCAGGACATTTTCTGGTTTAGGAAATTACATGTTATAAATCCCTTAGTTTGAGTAATTTTTATTAATAGAAAACTCGTTTCTTTCCACCCTCACTAAATAAATGTTGAACACTTACAGAATATCTGTTAATTTGAAGGGTTACCAAATTTACATGCCCGCCCTGAGAGTAACTGCCCTCCCTGTCATGAACAAGGGACATGGAGGAAAAAAGGGAACATACCATTGATGGGGTGATGGGGAAAGTGTGACTTGAATACAGAAATATCTTGACCGTCACCCTGCCACAGAGAGAGCCAGTTCTCCTGAACCCCTCTGAGTGGAGAGATTCTCCAGCACTTGGGTCCTTCTGGGAATGGAAACTAGCTGCTCTAGAAATGTGGTTCTGTGGTTCTGATCAGAGATGTGTTTCCAGTTTCAGCTACTAGGGGGCAGAATTGCAGCAGCAGTAATAGTGGAAAGTTTCCAGAAATGGAGAAGCTGGAGGCAAAATTAGGCATCAAGCCAGTAAAAAGGCAAGAAAAGGTATAGGCCAGAAAAGGCACAGGAAATATGGGCTCAGCAGAGCTGGTGGGCAAGAATGAGGGTGTGGACAGACCACGAGTGTAACGCTGAGGTGGCAGAGGCTACCGAGAACTGCTGAGATGCAGGGTGAATAGGCTCACTCGGCCCCCAGAACCTGACATTGCCTCTGACAAGAATAGCCAAGGTATAGCTACTGCAAACAAGAATTTGTAAGCCCAGATGTTCAAACATTTATTAAGGTTGGGGGTGGGAGGTGCATTCAACTAGGGAAGAACAGATTTCTGAGGGAACCTCCCAGGAAAGTTGGAGGGAATCCAGAAGCAAGTACAGACAGAAAATGGGGGTGGCCTATAAAAATAGAGGTATGATTTTTCAGGGGAGTGGTGAAGAAATTCTCCTCGGTCAGTAAATTGATGATTAAAATCTTTCCAGCTTTCTTTTTCCTGGTCTTAAAGCCTTGATTCCAATTAAAATGTAATACCCCCCAAAACTGAAATACTCGGAGTACCTGCCCGTCATTTATATTATGGCGTGAATAAGCGATATATTAGGCAAATGTTAACTGAACATCTACGTTTTGGAGCTAGAGCTTGCATTCCAATGGGGCTGGACCAGCAATAAACAAGTAAACAAACACATAAATAAAAATTTCAGAGAGTGAAAGGGCAATGGGAGAAAAGATGTCGGGTAACGACAAAGAGAAAGACTGGGCATGTTGAGAGTCCTCAGAAAGCTGTCCCTAAAGGTGATGTGCAAGCCAAGACCGAAATGCTGAGGAGTCCACAATGCAAAGATCTGTGGGAAGAACCTTCCAAGCAGAGGGGACAGCAGTACGAGGGCTCAGGACTGTGTCGTTTAGACTTTGTAAGTTCCAAAATAAAGAGTTGGATTTTATTCTATTTGCAGTGAAAAGTAATTGGAGAGTTTTAAGCAGGAGAGTGGTCTGGCCTCATTTACATTTTTTTTAAAGATTTTATTTATTTATTTGAGAGCGAGAGACAGCCAGCGAGAGAGGGAACACAAGCAGGGGGTGGGAGAGGAAGAAGCAGGCTCCTAGCGGAGAAGCCTGATGTGGGGCTCGATCCCAGAACGCTGGGATCACACCCTGAGCCGAAGGCAGACGCTTAACGACCGAGCCACCCAGGTGCCCCCTCATTTACATTTTTAACAGTGTTCAGTGGAGCGTCAACTCTAAGGAGCAAGAACGGAAGCCAAGAGACCAATTTGGGAGCCATCGCAATCGTTTCTGCTGAGAGAGATCGTGGTGGCATCTCAGAGAAGTATGAGAGACGGGAAGAAGTGGAGAGATTCTGAAGGTGTTTTGTAGGTGGATGACGCAGTGAATGAAAGCACAGATGACTGCTAGATGTTTCGTTTGAGCAACTGCATGGATGGTGGGGCTGGAACATGAAATGAGGAAGGCTGCAGAACCAGCTGGTGGCATTGGGGGTGGTCAAGGGTTCTATTTTGGACATGTTAAGGTTCGATGCCTTGTAGATATCCAATGCAGGTGTTGAGTAGGCAGTCCTGGAAGAAGGTCAGATGTAAGGCGCCTGGGTGGCTCAATCGGTTAAGCATCTGCCTTTGGCTCAGGTCATGATCCCAGGGTCCTGGGATTCCCATTGGTTTCCCTGCTCTGTAGCCTGCTGCTCCCCCTGGTTGTGCTCTCTCTCTCTCTCTCCAACAAATAAATAAATAAAATATTTTTTTAAAAAAAAGCAAAAAAACCAAAACTCTTAGCTCCTCAATTTCTTTAAAAGAAGAAGAAGAAGAAGAAGAAGGTGGTCAGATGTGGAACTGTAAATGCCCTTAGCACATGGGCAGTAACTGTGCTGCAAAGTGAACACAAAGTATGAATGGTTCTGAAAGCCATTGGCCTAAAGAGGATCACAGAGAGAAGAGCGTAGACCAGAGAGAGCAGGGAGCCCAGCAGGAGCTCCAGCAAAGGGACGCTGAGGAGTGAGGCACGGGAGGTGGAGCCTACAAAGGAGCTGAGAAGGACGAATCTGAGAGGTAGGACAGCCTCATGTGGCAGAAATCAAGAGTTGAAAGTATTTCAAGGCAAGAGGGTGTGCCACCAAGTGTAAAGCTGCTGAGTAAGAAAGAGAAGTGACAATGACCTTGAGAACGGTAGTTCCAGGGAGTGAGGTCGAAAACCCACCAGATATCAGCTTTTGATAAAAAGGAAAACTTTTTCGAGGACAGATCTTCCAGGAGAGAGGAATACCCAGAGACGTCAGAAAAAGTCCATCAGGGGCACTAGAAATAGAAGAGGCTCCCAACCTGGCTGAGTGTCAGAATCACCTAGGAACTTAAAAAATAGCACAAGTTTCTGGTCCCCTCCCGGGTTTACTGGAATCGTAGGAGCGGGAATTGGAATACATATATATGTAAATTATTACTTTTTAATTGTCATTAGTTTTGAATTTAGTTTTCACTAATGGAATCTACATATTTCATTAAAAAATTTATTGAGGTATAATTGACAATGGAATCTATATTTTTAAAAAGCTCCTTCAGTAATTCTGATGTAGCCGATTAGACTAGAAGGTGTGCCGGGCAGGAATAGTCCCACCAAAACAGAAGAAATACCTTCTCCTGGTTTGGGGGGTGGGGTGCAGGGGGAGGTGGTTAATAGGCAGAACTTTCAAGTTTTACGTTTATCTCCCCTAAATGTTTTTGTCAGGCTTTAGGGCTTACTATCTCTTGTCTTCTGCTGAACTTCAGTAGAACACAAAATGAATATTTTCTTTAAAGATTTTATTTATACACTTGAGACAGAGAGGGAGAGCGCAGAGGGAGAGTGAGAGGGAGAAGCAGACTCCCTATGGAGCAGAGAGCCTGAGGTGGGGCTCCATCCCAGGACCCAGAGACCATGACCCAAGTCGAAGGCAGATACTTACCCGCCTGAGCCACCCAGGTGTCCCACAAAATGATTATTAACAGAAAAACTCAGAAACAGGCTTCCAAGCTTAGACATCCTGCTCTTTTTCACAGATTGGAGGGCTCATGACTGTGATTAGAGGTATTTTTTTCTGACATTAAAATTGGGTTCTGTACTGGATAGTGGAGTTGTTTTTAGCAATTTTGCCAGTGTTATGTAAATGGCAAGTAGACTGTTAGGTACTTACTCCACCATCAGAACAGGTTTGAGAATGCTTGAGAAGAGCCCTGAAAGCTTCATGGACTCTCCCTGTCCCTCTTCCTCTCTCACTAAACCTCTCCCTCTGTCCTTCCCCTCTTCTCTCCTCTCTCTCTCTCCCTACCTCCCTCCCCACCCCACCACCTCTCTCCCTCTCTGCTCAGGTTATTAATTTCCTCAAGGGAGCCCTGAAAGTTAAACTTGAGTCCCCCATGAGTTTGGCTGGCAGGAAGAAAATCCCAAAATGGGAGTAATTTGATATGTCTGGAAGCAGGAAAAACAAAATTTAAAATAGAAGCTTCCTTCCAAGAAGCAAGTATAATAACGTCTTTCACGTATACATCACTTTACAGTTCACAATAAATTGTTATGTTTATGACTTCATTTGATCTTTTTATCAGTCCTGGGAGAAACTTTGCTGTTATCAACTTCCCACGATTAAAAACAAAGCAAAACAAAACAGATGAATAAATGAAGGCTTGGAAGGGTTAAGACCATTTCCAAGGTCCTTCAGGTAGAAAAGTACAAACTAATAAGTGACTTGTTCACAATCACAGAGCAAAAAAGTCAATGAACTCAGCAATGAAAAGGAACAAACTACTGCTACTTGCAACAATTGGGATGACTCCCCAGGGAATTATGCTGGCGAAAAAAAGCCAACCCCTAAAGTTTACATACCCTATGATTTCATTTATATAAAATTTTTTAAATGACGAAGTTCTAGAAACACAATAATGGTTGCCAGGGGTTAGGTATGGTGGAAGGAGGTAGGGCAGGAGGAAGGTGAGTGTGGTTATAATAAAGCAACATAAGGGATCTTTCTGGTGACAATATTGTTCAATATCTACACTGTGATGGCGGATATGGGAAACTTCACGTGTGAGTAAAGTGCATAGATCTAAATATACACACAAATGAGTACAAGTAACACAGGAGAAATCTAAATAAATGGATTCCATCACTGTCAACATCCTGGTTACGATATTTTACTATAGTTTTGCAAAATGGTACCACCGGGAGAAACTAGGTAAAGGGTACACATGATCTCTCCGTTTAATTTCTTACAACTGCATATGAATCTATAATTATCTCAATAAAAACTTCCACTTAAAAAAGTGAATGAGTCAGGTTGTGTCTCTGCTTCTTGCCTGTGTGTTATTTACCTCCCCCAAAGAATAATGGAATGACAGATGACCTTGTTTTTGGAATCCCCGGGTTGATTCAGTACTTTTTGAGTCAGTGAGTTGGAGATGGAGATATACCCAAATTTGACCCTGATTACTAAATCAGGCAAGGAAATAGCTTCCCCAGAATGATTAAACTCCCATAGTGTTCCGTACATTGAGAACCAGGGGAACCTAAATTCTGTACTAAGCACGGCAACGTTTTTTGTTTGTTTGTTTGCTTGCTTGTTTGTTTTTAAAGATTTTATTTATTTATTTGACAGAGAGAGAGAGACAGTCAGCGAGAGAGGGAACACAAGCATGGGGAGTGGGAGAGGAAGAAGCAGGCTCCCCGCGGAGCAGGGAGACCGATGCGGGGCTCGATCCCAGGACCCTGGGGTCACACCCTGAGCCGAAGGCAGACGCTTAGTGACTGAGCCACCCAGGTGCCCCCAAGCACTGCAACGTTTTAATTTATCTGAGCCAGCTATTCCAACGTACACACTCTTGAGTTTTCTCTGACTTTTTGGGCTCAGCTGCTGATGTGAGACAGTGTTAAGTGTAGAGAAAGGAGGGACCGGTGACAGAGCCTTAGATTTGTGGGGTGGGGCAATTGGGGTTGATGGTGGGGATAGTGATGCTGTCTTGGTGATTATGTGTACAACACAACCTGAAGCTGAGGGTGGTCCTCAGATGTCTACCCATTCCAAGTCTCAGATTTTCTTTACCCTTTCCTTCTTCTGTTCTCTTCCTGTCACTTAATTTTAGATGTTTCTCTCTATCCCACCCACCCCCCCGTCTTCTGTCTCCTTTTCTTGATTTTTTCTTTTTCTTCTTTTTTGCTATATTTTTCTACTATGACATTTTAATTAATACACAGTTTTATTTTTTTAAGATTTATTTATTTATTTTAGAGACAGAGGGTATGCTCACAAGCAGGGGGAGGGGCAGAAGGAGAGGGAGAGAGAGAATCTTCAAGCAGACTCCCACTGAGTGTGGAGCCTGACGAGGGGCTTGATCTCATGAACCTGAGATCAGGACCTGAGCTGAAATCAAGAGTTGGAGGCTTAATCAACTGAGCCACCAGTTGCCCCAATACACAATTTAAAAATATTAACCAAAAAATAGCAAGAAACACACTGACACCTAATACACTTCTTGCTGAAAAGGTCACCCGGCTTCAACCCTAGTCCGCCAGAGTCTCCACCATGAAACGGCTTTCCAGGGCAGGAGTGTTTTGTTGGGAGTAAGAAAACCCAAGTTACAGTCTGGGCTCTACCACTGACTTGCCACTTGACCCACACAGTTCGTTTCCTCAGCTACAAAACAAAAGGGACCCACTCAGAATTCCCTCTCTAAATCCCTACGAGTTTTGTCTGAGTTTAGAGGAACAAGCCTTCCTGGCCAGGCATGGTGGAACTCTGAAAAAAGACTGGTGAGTCTAGGTGGAGAGTGAGGCTTCAGAAGGTTGCTTCATTGGAGCCCTTCCCAGAGGCTGGGTATTCCTATGGGCCAGGAAGTCGTGATCCAACCATGTGCCATCAACCCAACGCTGTGCAGGCCAACACTGTAATTACACTTAGCCTTAGCAGCCGGCAAGGCCTGCGGGCACTGGACCACAGAGAGGGGGTGGTAAAACAGGAGAAGAGGAGGGATCTGCCCTGAGCAGAATGACTGTCAAACTAGAAAGGGAGGTGGCTTGTTTCATGCGTCTGGGCGAAGGTTTGGGTAGGGTGATTCAAACAGTGGCAGGGAGAAGAAAGAATCGGTTCTCATTAGGGGCAGAGGGAAGAATAGAAAATGTAAATAGAATCAAGCAGAGGAAAATATTGAAGAAAGAGAAACCGCTGTTCCCAAGGCTGATTCCCATAGCAACACCAAGGCACAACCCCTAGGCCCTCATATAGGTGAGGGTCCACGTGGAGAAGGAATTTGTCGTGGGGGCTACCTCGTTTAATCTTCACCGCAATTGGACAAAGTATTAATATCTCCATTTTATACCCAAGGAAACTGACAGGGTGGTTAAGTCACAAAGTGGGACCTTGGGCAGAGGCAGCGTTAAAGCTGGCTTTGTCTGAGTCCTACACCCAAACCCCCAGGATTGCTGGATGCTTCCTTTTAAATGCTTTTTAGCAGCCGCTGAGCTACCACCTATTCTGAAGTCCCTCATCTTGACGCAGGCCGTCCTTGCCCATGTGCTAACGCTAGCTCCAAGAAGGCCGTATTATCCGGCTGGGCGCGGGGAGCTATGGCCCAGATTTTGAGTCAGAAAATCCTGAATGTGAATCCTGACTCTGCTGACTTGGTGCCTGTGGGCAAGACGAAAACTCCACTAAGCTCAATATTAATTTCTTTAAAGTGGGAGTAATAATACTAAAGTTCTAGAGTTGTCGTGAGGACTATACGTAAACGTAAATAAATGAGAAGCTCAATGCTTGGCACATTATAGATGCCTCATAAATGATAGCTATTAAATTATATTAGCGTGAGCCTAAGCACTGGCTCTCCAGCTTGGTTGCACGTTGGAACCACCTGGGGAGCTCTAGAAACCCTGAGGCCTGGGCCGGCTCCGCCCCCAGAGATGCCGGTTTCATAGGTGTGAGGTGCAGTCTGGGCATGGGAGTGTACCAACTCTCTGGGTGATCTAATGTGGTTTGCAAGACTTCAGCACACGCTTCAAGGTCACCTGGAGGGTGTGTTACAACACAGTTTCCTGGGCCTCATCCCCACCAAAATCTTAAATCTTTCAGACAACCTCCAAACTTTCCAGCTGCCTTAAGGAAAGTAACATTTTTATTGAATACCTATCATGTCCTGGACATTCATACGAACTGCTTTACGGGTAGTGTGTCTCACTGCATCTCCACAACAGCCCTATGATTATTTTTCATTTTACAGATGAAGAGTCTGAGGATCAGAGGTTAAGTGACTCGTTCCAAGTCCCACAGCCACGAAGTGGACAGAGTCAGTTTGGGCTCCCAAGTGTATCCTCTTAACCAAGCCCCTCCAGGGGCTCTTTTCCTCCTCAAGCAACTGTCCTTTGCTCTTACGGAGACCTCCAGGCCTTAGCCTCTTTTTTCTCCAAGTCTCTCGGCTATCATCCTTCCTTTCTTCCTTCTCTATCTTCCAGCCATGTCAAGGGTGGAGTCTGAGAATCTGCTTTTCTAAGTTCTCAAGGTAATGGTAATGCTAGTGAACTACGGACCACGGTTTGAGAACTGCTAGCCCTGACATGGGGAGGGGATTGAAAGGTGGAAGGACACTTGTTTTAAAATCCCACACCCAGAAATCATAGTAGGTCTTGAGTGACTCACAAATCATTTGCTTCTAAGAGCAGAACAAGGTTCCAAGCTTGGGTTTCATCGACTGATAAATGTGCTGGTCATAGCTGTTGGGAGGTGTGATTAAGTGCTAGGATCTGATAGGTGGCATGGAGTGGACACTGGGAGCTATTCTAGTACGTGGCAGAAGGGCCACCTAAGACCCAATATGTGTGCAGCAGGTAGTCCAAGCAGGAAATACAAGGTTCTTACAAATTCTTCACACATTACTAGACAAAAACTTCTGCCTTCGGCAAAGCTTTTCTTCAGTGACCTCATTCAGGGAGTCCCACACAATGGCTTCTTCTCTCTAACTCTGCACAATAGGCATCATGGGTTTACTTTTATTATCCCTTCCTGGAATGTTTGCAATTTAAAAGAGATTGATAGGGAGTATGAAGTTAATCAGAAAGAATTGAATTACTATTAGATGCAGCTACTTAGAACTAATAAAAATGCCTTTCATTGTGGAGGAGGAGAGCCGAGCAAGAAGTCTTCAGACTGAACCACAGGGGTAGGGCCTTCGCTTTGCTCAGGTTCCTTGCTAAGTCAGAAGTACTGTGGGATTTAGAGACAAGCTGGCCCAGAGTGGTGTTTAGGGAGGTTAATGGTGGGGAGTGGAGGAGGTATTCAACAGGGTAACCCTGGAGCCCCTGAGGTCAGCCCAGAGGCACCTGGAGTGGTTGAGATGAGCACCCAGAGGGGCCTGAACCAGGCAAGAGGTAGCAGAGATAAAGAGGAGGGGCTGGACAGGAGATTCTGAGGAACAAAAATCCGCAGGGCCTTGTGATACATCGAATGAGAGGGGCACAGGGAAGGAGAAAAGTCTAGCATGGTGCAAGATTCTAACTAGTGTGGCCCAGCAGGGAGTTTAGAAAGATGAGTGGGTTTGTAGGTAGAGAAAATAATCAGTTTAGTTTGGAACATATGGAATTTTTTTTTACGTATTTGGAATAGCTGAGTGGAGATGCCAAGTAGCTAACACGTATCGACCAAATATGCTGGATACCGTGTGAATTGCTTTACAAACCTTATTTCTCAACTCTTTTGGAGAGGTGCTCTTGTTTTCAGATGAGACAAAGAATTAATATATTAAATAAATGGTCTAAGGTAGGTGGTAGAGTTAGGACTGAAGCCCAGCCTCTGAACTAGAAGATATTGCAAGGAGAGGTCTGCATGGAAGACCAGAGACTTGGCAGCCATCAACAAATAGCCGATAGCTGGGGCCCAGTGGAGGGAGGTGTGTTCAGAGGAGATGAAATCCACACAGGCCATAGAGACAGCCTGGTTAGAGGGCTGGGAGGAAAATCAGGATAAGCTGTTTCCTGAGAAAGCAAGCAGAAGGCAGTACTGCACCTGCGAGAGACCACGTACACAGGGACAGAACGGTGGCCCTGGAATTTAACAACTTCTCATTGGTGACCTTTGCCAGGGTAAGGTGGGTACCTAAAGCTGCAAGACGATTGCTGGGTTGAAAGACGGACTGGGAAAGGAGGAGGAAGATACTATTTTTTTGAGGTAGTGGCTTAGAAGAGCAGGAAAAAGCAAAGGCTTTACCTTGTGGAGAGCCCAAGAAAAGGTTTCCTTAATGACAGGGAAGGCTTGAAAATACAATTAAAAAAAAAATATATATATATATGTATATATAATTTTAGTCATCTAATCTTTTGTATCTTGAAATCACTTAAGCATGCTGAAAAGCATGATGATGTAATGAACGTTAGTGCATTCTCCACCCACCTTTGTCATACCTTAATGTTTTGCCACATTTTATATGCATATGTACATTTTATGTTAGAAAAAATAACCACATCATGCTTAAGTTTTCGAATGGTGAATATTGTTACCTGCCTTCTTAGAGTCCACTGCGATAATGATCTGATTTACTTTTACTCCTCAAGTGCAGTGGCTCTTTGCCTTTTGTGATGCCTGCAGAACGAACCTGCTTAGACAGGGCGGGGAGGGCTTGGTTATGTCTGTGTAGCTGAGTTGGGTTACACCCACATTCAAAAACAGGATTGACCTGTAAATTTTTTCTTTCTGCTTATTCTTCTCAAGCTCTTAGAATTAAAACCACATAAGCCTCATACTGACCAAAGGGTACAGACTTTTAGTTGTAAGATGAATAATTTATAGCATGGTGACTATAGTAATAATAATATACTATGTACTTGAAATTTACTAAGAGTAGATCTCAAGTGTTTTCACTACCCACATACACACACAATGGTAACCATGTGAGTTTAGGTTATTAGCTTGATTGTGGTATCATTTCACGATGTATATGCATATCAAAACATCACATTGTACACCTTAAATATATACAGTTTTTATTTATCAGTCATGCCTCAATATCACTGGAAAATTAAACACATTAATCTCACAAAATAAGCAAAATTGTAAAACACATCCCTATCTTTTTCTTAAAGAAGGATGGTAGTATGATGTAATGTAATATGGGGATTGCACTGTTTTTGAAAGTTTGGAAAAGTCTTCTAAGAATCTTTCAAGCGACCATTTTTCCCCAAACAGAAATATCTTCATTGATTTTACCAATTTTAGTCACTGTAAAAAAAAAATCAATTAGAAATGTTTTAAGTAAAAGGGAAGATTTCATTCTTACTTTATCCATTAGAAACACTGTTAAACAGTTTCTTATACATCTCCCAGCCTTTTTTCCTTTCTTTTTTTTTTTTTAAGATTTTATTTATTTATTTGACAGAGAGAGAGGCAGCCAGCGAGAGAGAGGGAACACAGGCAGGGGGAGTGGGAGAGGAAGAAGCAGGCTCCCAGCGTAGGAGCCTGATATAGGGTTCGATCCCAGAACCCTGGGATGATGCCCTAAGCCTAAGGCAGACGCCTAACGACTGAGCCACCCAGGTGCCCCAGCCTTTTTTTTTCTTTTTAAAATTGGATTACACATACATACCTTCCATAAACTGCATTTTTCTTTAATCAATAGATTTTGGCCATCATTTATATCATACATAGAAAGTTATTCTGTTTCAATGCCACATCAAATTTAGATAGTTTCTAAATTTTTATTCTTAAAAATATTCCGTGGTGAGGGGCACCTGGGTGGCTAAGGCAGTTGAGCAACTCTTGGTTTTGGCTGGGGTCATGGTCTCTGGGTCGTGGGATGGAGCCTTGTGTCAGGCTCCACGCTGAGCGGGAGTCTGCTTGAAATTCTTCCTCCCTCTGTCCTCCCCCACCCCATGCATTCTCTCTCATTTAAAATGAATAAATAATAAAATCTTAAAAATATATATTTTGTGGTAAGGGGCACCTGGCTGACTCAGTTGATGGAGTGAGCAAATCTTGATCTCAGGGTTGTCAGTTTGAGCCCTGTGATGAGTGTAGAGATTTTAAAAACAAAATATTTTTAAAAAATAAAAAATAAAAATAATCTGTGGTGAACAATCTCTCACTTTTGGATAATTCATATTTAAACACTTCTTTACAGGGCGCCTGGGTGGCTCAGTCGTTAAGTGTCTGCCTTCGGCTCAGGGCGTGATCCTGGCGTTCTGGGATCGAGCCCCACATCGGGCTCCTCTGCTGGGAGCCTGCTTCTTCCTCTCCCACTCCCCCTGCCTGTGTTCCCTCTCTTGCTGGCCGTCTCTCTCTGTCAAATAAGTAAATAAAATCTTTCAAAAAAAAAAAAAGACATTACATTAAGATGTGTTTAAAATTTTGTTTTGTCATTGCCAAAGAATGCCATATCTAGAAATAATATTTTGGGGTATTGACTATGTGTATCTTTGTCCTATAATACAGGATCAAATTAAGTGAATCTTACAACTATATTGGAACAGAGTGTGTTCCCCAAATTCTACCAGTAAGATCTTTTCATGTGTAAAGTCTACCACGAATTTTCTAGTTTTGTAGTTTCCTTAATTCTTTAGGTATTATGGGAGTGACGTATTAACTTTTCAAATATACTTTACTGTTATGGTTCCTCTTCACCTTTCACTCTGTCATATTTCAAAATGGGTTTGGTGGCTCTGTGATTTGGCTCATCCAGGCATTGGGAACAATGTGTACAAAGGAAAAGAAGTGCCATATGATGCACCAGTTGGGTTACTATGAGTGGTCTGGCATGGCTGGAGGATAGAGAGTAAAGAAAGGAAAAGTGATGGCCAGGAGAAGGGAGAAAAAGGAAACCAAGGCTTTTGAGATCTCAGTAAGATCAAAGAACAGTCGCTTTAGGAGGAAAAGAGGCTCTACAGGGTCTTGATTAAGAGAATGCGCTTGGGAGCCAAAACTGGCTCTATCCACTTACCAGCTGTGGGACCTTGACCGAGTCACTTAATCTCTCTGAGCCTCAGATTCCCCATGTGTAAAATGAAAAATAACCACAGGGTTCTTGTGAGGATTAAATGAGATATAAAGCAGCACAAAGTTCATTACATAATAGCTAGTCAATAAAAATATTATTTTCATTTAGAGAGCTGGAAAGCTTAAGTTGACCAAGATTAGAGCAGAAATCAATGAATTAGAAACCAGAAGTACAGTAGAGCAGATCAACAGGACTAGAAGCTGGTTCTTTGAGAGAATCAATAAAATTGACAAACCGCTGGCAAGACTTATCCAAAAGAATAGAGAAAGGACCCAAATTAATAAAATTATGAATGAAAAAGGAGAGGTCACGACCAACACCAATGAAATTGGAAGGATTATTGGAAACTTTTATCAACAGCTATATGCCAATAAATTAAGCAATCTGGAAGAGATGGAGGCCTTCCTGGAAACCTATAAACTACCAAGACCGAACAGGAAGAAATTGATTTTTTAAACAGGCCAATTAATTGTGAAGAGATTGAATCAGTGATAAACAACCTTCCAAAGAACAAAACTCCAGGCCCGGACGGTTTTCCTGGGGAATTCTACCAAACATTCAAAGAAGAAATAATACCTATTCTCCTAAAGCTATTTCAAAAAATAGAAACAGAAGGAAAGCTACCAAACTCATTCTATGAGGCCAATATTACCTTGACCCCCAAACCAGGCAAAGACCCCATCAAAAAGGAGAATTACAGACCGATTTCCCTAATGAATATGGATGCCAAAATCCTCAACAAGATCCTGGCTAATAGAATCCAACAGTACATTAAAAGGATTATCCATCATGACCAAGTGGGATTCATACCTGGGATGCAAGCGTGGTTCAACATTCGCAAATCGATCAGCATGATACATCATATCAACAAGAAAAGACTCAGGAACCATATGATCCTCTCAATTGATGCAGAAAAAACATTTGACAAAATACAGCATCCTTTCCTGATTAAAACCCTTCAGAGTGTAGGAATAGAGGGTACATTTCTCAATCTCATAAAAGCCATCTATGAAAAGCCTACAGCAAATATCATTCTCAATGGGGAAAAGCTGGAAGCCTTTCCCTTAAGATCAGGAACACGACAAGGATGCCTGACAAGGATGCCCACTCTCGCCACTATTATTCAACATAGTACTAGAAGTCCTTGCAACAGCAATCAGACAACAAAAAGGGATAAAAGGTATCCAAATTGGCAAAGAAGAAGTCAAACTGTCTCTCTTCGCAGATGACATGATACTCTATATGGAAAACCCAAAAGAATCCACTCCCAAACTATTAGAAGTTATAGAGCAATTCAGTAATGTGGCAGAATACAAAATCAATGCTCAGAAATCAGTTGCATTTCTATACACGAATAATGAGACTGAAGAAAGAGAAATTAGGGAATCCATCCCATTTACAATAGCGCCAAAAACCATACGTTACCTTGGAATTAACTTAACCAGAGATGTAAAGGACCTATATTCTAGAAACTATAAATCACTCTTGAAAGACATTGAGGAAGACACAAAAAGTTGGAAAAATATTCCATGCTCATGGATCGGAAGAATTAACATAGTTAAAATGTCCATGCTACCCAGAGCAATCTACACTTTCAATGCTATCCCAATCAAAATACCAATGACATTTTTCAAGGAACTGGAACAAATAGTCCTTAAATTTGTATGGAACCAGAAAAGGCCCCGAATCTCCAAGGAACTGTTGAAAAGGAAAAACAAAGCTGGGGACATCACATTGCCGGATTTCGAGCTGTACTACAAAGCTGTGATCACAAAGACAGCATGGTACTGGCACAAAAACAGACACATAGACCAATGGAACAGAATAGAGAGCCCAGAAATGGACCCTTGGCTCTTTGGGCAAGTAATCTTTGATAAAGCAGGAAAAAAATCCGGTGGAAAAAAGACAGTCTCTTCAATAAATGGTGCTGAGAAAATTGGACAGCTACATGCAAAAGAATGAAACTTGACCACTCTCTCACACCATACACAAAGATCAACTCCAAATGGATGAAAGACCTCGATGTGAGACAGGAATCCATCAAAATTCTAGAGGAGAACATAGGCAGCAACCTCTACGACATCAGCCAAAGCAACCTTTTTCATGACACATCTCCAAAGGCAAGAGAAACAAAAGATAAAATGAACTTGTGGGACTTCATCAAGATAAAAAGCTTCTGCACAGCCAAGGAAACAGTCAAAAAAACTAAGAGGTAGCCCACGGAATGGGAGAATATATTTGCAAATGATGCTACAGATAAAAGACTGGTATCCAAGATCTACAAAGAACTTCTCAAACTCAATACACGAGAAACAAATAAACAAATCATAAAATGGGCAGAAGATATGAACAGACACTTTTCCAATGAAGACATACAAATGGCTAACAGACACATGAAAAAATGTTCAAAATCATTAGCCATCAGGGAAATTCAAATCAAAACCACACTAAGATACCACCTTACGCCAGTTAGAATGGCAAAAATAGACAAGGCAAGAAACAACAATTGCTGGAGAGGATGTGGAGAAAGGGGATCCCTCCTACATTGTTGGTGGGAATGCAAGTTGGTACAGCCACTCTGGAAAACAGTGTGGAGGTCCCTTAAAAAGTTAAAAATTGAGCTACCCTATGATCCAGCAATTGCACTACTGGGTGTTTACCCCAAAGATACAGACGTAGTGAAGAGAATGGCCATATGCACCCCAATGTTCATAGCAGCATTGTCCACAATAGCTAAATCGTGGAAGGAACCGAGATGCCCTGCAACAGATGACTGGATTAAGAAGTTGTGGTCCATATATACAATGGAATATTACTCAGCTATCAGAAAGAACGAATTCTCAACATTTGCTGCAACATGGACGGCACTGGAGGAGATAATGCTAAGTGAAATAAGTCAAGCAGAGAAAGACAACTATCATATGATTTCTCTCATCTATGGAACATAAGAATTAGGATGATCAGTAGGGGAAGAAAGGGATAAAGAAAGGGGGGGTAATCAGAAGCGGGAATGAAGCACGAGAGACTATGGACTATGAGAAACAAACTGAGGGCCTCAGAGGGGAATGGGATAGACCGGTGATGGGTAGTAAGGAGGGCACGTATTGCATGGTGCACTGGGTGTTATATGCAACTAATGAATCATCGAACTTTACATCGGAAACCGGGGATGTACTGTATGGTGACTAACATAATATAATAAAAAAACATTTTAAAAAAATTTTTAAAAATTAAATTAAATTAAACCTAAAAAAAAAAAGAGAGAGCTGGAAAGCTTGGAGGTTGTCAGAAAGATTTAAGATTTCAATCTAGAATCATTTTTAAGTATAAGTAATTGTTTCCTAACTTTCTTTCTTAAGAAAACTTCCATATCATTATGGCACTTGCCCATTATGCCATGTATTTATATTGTGTTCTAATTATTTGTTTCCCTAACATAGACAAGAGGCTCTGAGAGCTGGGGTGGGGCCTCATTCCAGATCATATTCTCAGTGCACCAGGCATTTTGTCACTCGCATAACATTTGTTGAACCGACTTTGGAACTTATTCCCAAAGAGGCTAATAGTTGAAGTAAATAGAAAGATCTCCGGGAGAGAACTTTGCATCAGGAACTACACACTTCGCTAGGATTTGATTTCTGTTCTCATTAATTATGCTCTTACAAGTCTCACAGAAACATATTTTCACAATGTGCACATCTGCTTCTTGATGGCTGCCTATTTATAAAATTGACAATAAGCACAGTGATAGTTTATTAAAAATTTAAAAAGATGGCCACCTGGCTGGCCTAGTCAGAATAGCATACAGTTCTTGATCTTTGGGTCATAAGCTCAAGACCCCACATCGGGTGTAGAGATTACTTAAATGAATAAAAAAATTTTTTAAAGAGCAAACAGAACAGTTCTCTGCTGCCTTATTTACACACAGAGTGAGGAAGCTGCCTCCTAGGAAGTCAGACCTTCCTGTCTCAGTAAAGGGTAATAGAAAAAGCAACCAATCGGAAGTAAGAGTTGAGTTCCCAAGCCAACTTTGCTGCTTACTAGCTGTGTGAACTTGAAGGAATCATCTAACCTACCCAGATCTCATTTGTCTCATCTGCAAAATGAAAATATTTGCCCTACCCTTTTTTCTTTTTAATAGACTTGAGTATCAATTGGAATATTGCATGCGAAATCCTTGAATACCGTAGAATTCTATTCAAATGCAAGATAGTATTATAGTATTCTCACAATCACTAGAACCTGGTTTTTAAGCTTTCTAAAAAGTTGCTACTAATAGTCCAATAGAAATGCCTACCCAACATTGGACGCTATGACACATATTAAGAGCATAGTTTACTTATTCGTTGCTATATCCGTACCTGGCAAAAAGTAAGCACTTGATTAATATTTGCTGAATGAAGGAATGAAAGAAGGAAGGAAGGAAGTTGGGCAGGTAGGTGCGAACAGCAGGTTTTGACTTCAGAACTGTGTGAAAGCAGAGTAGAGTGGTTGTGTGAAAGAAGCATGAAGATCACCTTAGGCTTTCAATGCAGGATTTCCAGAGTGGGCAGAGCCGGTTGTAGCAGCCAAAGATGAAAATGTTTCCCTCCTCTGTTTTGTCCAATTGGAGCACCCTCCCTTGTAGCTTTTGAGTAAACTAATGGGGTAGAAAAAGACATAGGGAACAACTAAATGAGACCTACGAATTAGCTTTTGGTTTTAAATAATTTGTTTCTATAAATGTTGTTATTAAAAATAGTAAATAAGAAAAAGAAAGAACAGAAAAGAAGAAAAAGCATAGGGGAGAGAGGTTGAATTAGCATTTTGTCTGATAATACTTTCAGTTAGCAAAACACCATCAGTTAACCAAAATATTCAATGACAATTAAAAATGGCACACACTTCGTCGGTAGAACCACCCTTACCCCCCATCTCTGGACTGCTCTCTCTTCGTCTCCTAGCCAGATGGGAATTGCAGGTTGCTCAAACCCGGTGCTTTTCCTGTCCATGCCTCTGCTCAGCCACCAATAGTCCTTCATTCCAACTGCCTGTCAAGGTCTTAAACTTCTTCCAAAGATGTCAAAGAATGAACTATTGGATCAACAGGTATTGATTGTGTTCATTGAGTACGTACAATATGTAAGGATGAAGAAAGTTCATAGTCTAATTCTAGTAGGAGGAGAAATACATATAAATGCATAAATTTAAAGCTGTATGATAGGTACTTTTTTATATAACAGCTTTATTGACATATGACATATAATTCACACACCATAAATTTCATCCTTTCCGAGTATACAGTTCAGTGGGTTTTAGTGTATCACAGAGTTATAAAACCAACATTACTAACTAAATTTCAAATCCCCCAAAAGAAACTGCATATTTTTTGGTTTTGAATTTTGTTTTGTTTTGTTTTTTTGAAACTCCATGTTTATTAATAGAAATTACCCATTCCCTTCTCTTTCCCAAACCCTGGTAACCACCAATCTACCTCGTGTCTCTATGGATTTGCCTATTCGGGACATTTCATATAAACTGAATCATACAATGTGTGGACTTTTGTAACTAGCTTCCTTCCTTTACCATAATGTTTTCACATCTCACCTAGGTTGTGGCATGGGTCAGTGCTCCATTCCTTTTTATAGCTGACTAACATTCCAAAGTATGAATATACCACATTTCCTACAGTTAGCTCTATAATGCATTTTGAGTTAATTTTTCTATAGTGTATGGAAGAGGTCTAACTTCATTCTTTTGCATATGGCTATGCCATTGTCCCAGTACCATTCCTGAAAAGACCATTCTTTCCCTATTGAATGATCTTTTTTTTTTTAAGATTTTATTTATTTATTCGACAGAGATAGAGACAGCCAGCGAGAGAGGGAACACAAGCAGGGGAGAGGAAGAAGCAGGCTCATAGCGGAGGAGCCTGATGTGGGGCTCGATCCCATGACACCAGGATCACGCCCTGAGACGAAGGCAGACGCTTAACCGCTGTGCCACCCAGGCGCCCCACCCTATTGAATGATCTTGATACCCTTGTAAAAGATAAATTCACCACAAACTAAAGGATTTCTTAAAATTCTCAATTCTATTGATCTATGTGTCTAGCTACATACCAGTACCACATTGTCTTGATTACTATAGCTTTGTAGTAGGTTCTGAAATCAGGAAGTGAGAGTATTCAAACTATTTTCTTCTTCAAGATTGTTTTAACTGTTATGGTTCCTTGGCCTTCCAGATGAATTGTAGAATCAGCCTGTCAGTTTCTGCAAAATAGGCCACTGGAACTTTGACAGGGATTGAATCCATAAATCAATTTGAGGAATACTACCATCTAAACAATATTAAGTCTTGCAATCCATGAATATGAAATGTCTTCCCATTATTTAGGTCTTCTTTAATTCCTTCTGTTAAATTAATTCCTAATTATCTTTGTGATATGATTGTAAAATTAATTTTTTAAAAGATTTTACTCATTTGTTTTTAGATTGAGAGAGACAGAGAGAGAGCCTGAGTGGCAGAGGGAGAGGGAGAAGGAGAGAATCCCAAGCAGATTCCCCACTGAGCGTGGAGCCCAATGCGGGGCTTGATCTCATGACCCTGAGGTCATGACCTGAGCCAAAACCAAGAGTCAGAAGCTTAACAAACTAATCCACCCAGGCTCCTCAAATTCAATTGTTTTAAATTTCATTTTGGATTGTTCATTGCTAATGCACAATTGATTTTTGTATATTAATCTTATATCCTTCAACCTTGCTGCTAATTTTTTTAGTTCCAATTTTTTTTGATGGATTCCTTAGGATTTTCTATGTATAATATCATATCATCTAGGAATAGTTTTATTTCTTCCTTTCCCATTTAGGTGCCTTTTATTTTCTTACCTAATTTCTTGGGCTAGAACTTCCACTATAGTGTTGAATAGAAATAGCAAGAATAGACAGACATCCCTGTTTGGTTTCTAGTCTTTCATCACTAAGTATGAGGTTAGCAGGTGGGTTTTTCATAGATACTCTTTATCAGGTTGAGAAAGTTCCTTCTACTCCTGGTTTGATTTGTTTTCATCATAAACAGTGTTGGACCCAGCCACATGCTTTTTCCAGGTTAATTGAGATGATCATGTGGTTCTGTCCGTTATTAATATATTATTACATCGATTTTTTTAAAGTGTTGAGTCAACCCTGCATTCCTGGGATATGTTCTACTTGGTCATAGTATATAATCTATTTAATATGTTGCTGGATTCAATTTGCTTTCTTTTCTTTTCTTTTCTTTTCTTTTCTTTTCTTTTCTTTCCTTTCTTTCTTTCTCTTTCTTTTCTTTTTTTTTAGTAGGCTCCACACTGGGTGGGGCTTGAACTCACAACCCTGAGATCAAGACCTCAGCTAACATCGAGAGTCAGACATTCAAACGCCTGAATCACCCAGGTACCCCAATTTGCTTTATTTTCTATATTCATCAGGGATATTGGTCTGTAGTTTTCTTGTGATGTCTTTATCTGGTTTTGGTACTAAGTTGATACTGGCCTCATGGAATGAGTTGAGAAAGTGTTCCTTCCTCTTCTATTTGGAAGAGTTTGTGAAGGATTTGTGTCAATTCTCCTTTAAATATTTGGTAGAATCACTAGTGAAGCCACCTGGGCTGATAGGTTCTTTAAATACTGTACATTAGGAAGTGTTGGGCTGTTGTGGGAGGTTAAAGGAGCAATTGACCAGTCCTGCCTAGAAGGGCAAGGAAGCTGGAAAAAGAGGAAACAGTAAAAGTTTACTGTCTATGACTAATATGTTGGGGAAATGGAGAATGAGAGAAAAGGGCTGGAAAGACAGGCTGGAGATGAATGAGGCAGGACTCAGAATGCCTGATCTGAACCCTCACCAGATATAATTTGCCGCTTCTTCTGTGTGATGGTTGCTGCTATCACGTTGAGAGTAGGGAAGGTAAGGAAGGGCACAACGCCAAAGAAGAACAGAGCCACTGACCAAACCATGGGAGGAATTTTGCTAGCCAGCTGTCGGTCAGTAAAGATAACAACTAAGGGTGAAGAATGTAGCTGAAGCCCAGGTGTCCGACAAAGAAGCTGGAGAGCTGATGGAGGACGTACAAGTTGAGGAGGTAACAAAGCAAGCACAGAAAATGGGCTAGCCGTACTGGTAACCCAGGGGTTAGAAAAGCATTCTAAATGCTTTTAAATTAAATTCTAAAAGCTCCTGGGAGAGCACCTGGGTGGCTCAGTCAGTTAAGCATCCAACTATGGATTTCGATTCAAGTCATGATCTCAGGATTGTGAGATAGAGCTCCAAGTCAGGCTCCCTGGGGAATCTGCTGGAGATTCTCTCTCTCTCTCTCTCTCTCTCTCTCTCTCTCTCTCAAATAAATAAATAAATAAATAAATCTTTTAAAAAAATGGAAAGAAAGAAAAGCATTCCTGGGGCACCTGGCACCCAAGCATGCAACTCTTGATCTTGGGGTTGTAATTTCAAGCCCCACGCTGGGGGTAGAGATACTTAAAAATAAAATCTTTAAAAAGAAAAAGGAGGGGCGCCTGGGTGGCTGAGTTGGTTAAGCGTCTGCCTTTGGGCTCAGATCATGATCCCAGGGTCCTGGGATAGAGCCCGCATCATGCTCCCTGCTCAATGGAGTCTGCTTCTCCCACTCCCTCTTCCTCTGTGATCTCTCTCGCTTTCATTTTCTCTCAAACGAATAATCAAATCTTTTTTTTTAAAGATTTTTATTTACTTATTTGACAGAGATAGAGACAGCCAGCGAGAGAGGGAACACAAGCAGGGGGAGTGGGAGAGGAAGAAGCAGGCTCACAGCAGAGGAGCCCGATGTGGGGCTCGATCCCATAACGCCGGGATCACGCCCTGAGCCGAAGGCAGACGCCCAACGACTGTGCCACCCAGGCGCCCCTCAAACGAATAATAAAATCTTTAAAAAAATAAGTAAAAAGAAAAAGGAAAAGAAAAACGTTCCTGTGTAGCCCATCTGCTGTATCATCCTTCTTATGTTTGCTCTGGGCCACAGCCATGCTCTTAAGCGGTCCACACCACACCAGTCAGCTGAGCTGTTAGAGCTTCGCCTCTGTCGTCAGATTTCAAGCTCCTTAACAGCAGAGAGCACGTCCTTTGTATCTGTATCTCCTACAGAGAGATTGACCAATATCAAAAAATGCCTCCATTAACATTTCTTTGGACAGTTTTAAGAAGGGCTCATCCAAATTCCACCCCCCACCTGCTGCCTCCATATCAAAACTCTTCTAAATTCTCCATGTGTCAGGTGGTACAGACTCCAGGATAGCAAGAAGAAATGTGTCAGCATCAGGAGTGGATGCAAAAGTCCTCTTTCTATCCTGCACGTTGCAGTGAGGAAGATCTCTCAACAGAGATTCTTTTCCCTACCAAAACCTTAACAAGAGAGGTCATTGTCACCAAAACCAGCTACACAGACATCTCTGAGTCCCATCTAGAAAGCCTATCACACTCTCAGAGGGAACACACTTTCTGGGTAGTCATGGACACTATAGGGAAAGAGCACTGGGCTAGGAGCCAGGAGACCTGAGCTCTGAGTACAGCCCCGCTGCTAATTAGCCAGGGCACCTCGGTTGGGCAAGCCACTTATTTCTTCGGCCTCTTGTGAAAAGGAGCTGGAAGAAAATTTACAAAAGTCTCTACCAAATATGAAAATAATAATCTTCGATGACAGATTTAATGCTTATTTTGACTACCATGTTATTTATAACTTGTAGAATGTTGTATCCTTCATGGGTCTCAAGTATACTTCATAATTCATGGTTCTCTTGTAAGCAAGCTGCAGGATAAGATGCAGGTTACTTGATAAAATTTAAGGTGTGATATTACTAAAACTATTAAATCAGCTTACTGTAGCTTCACTTTTGTGGCTTATTTTTGGTTATGTGTATATGTTGCAACTCAGCTTTCACTGGGAGATAGGTTTTACTTTGTGACAGTCTGCCCTATTTTAGTTTATTAATAAGATTTCTAGAGTATAAACGTGGTTCATGTTAAGTACAGTGTAGTGGCTAAATGCAGTCTCTGGAGTCAGACTCCCTAGGTATAAAGCCCAGCTCTGCCAGTGCCTCCCATGCTGTTTTCACCAAGTTATTCTTAACCTCTGGTTTCATCAGTTGTAAAGGGGGGGTTAAAAAACAACACTTTTAGAGACACCTGGGTGGCTCAGTTGGTTAAGTGTCTGCCTTTGGCTCAGGTCATGATCCCAGGGTCCTGGGATCGAGTCCTGCATCAGGCTCCTTGCTCAGCAGGGATCCTGTTTCTCCCTCTTCCTTTGCTTCTCTTGCTTGTGCCTTCTATCTGCCTCTCCCTCTCTTTCTCTCTCTGACAAATTAATTAATTAATCAAAAAGTTTTTTTAAAAAACACAATGCTTTTACCTTATTTGGTTGTGAGAATCACATGAGATAATATATATAGTGTCAATTTAATAAATAAAGCCTACTTTATTGTTGTTATTTATGTTTATAAAGACAAAGATCTCCCTTCTGCTCTGTTTCCCATCAACTTAATGGACCACCCCTTACAGGAAGTGCTAATGGTTTTTTTAGGCTGCCTTCCAGAATGATCTGATTCAAAATATTGTTGCAGAAATGCATGCTGATTCAAATAGATTCTAAAGCAGGGATACAGATTTGAATAAGAAAGGGATGTCCTATTACTGGGAGCAGTTCTTCTATTTTGGAAATGTTATTCTTCCTCTAAGGTCAGCATAATTGATAGATATCCTCACCAACCTCTTTCCCAAGTTCTAAGCATGAGCAAGTTCTACTGGTTGTTAAATTTCATATAGGGGTGACTGGCTGGCTCAGTTGGAAGAGCATGTGACTCTTGATCTTAGGGTCATAAATTTGAGCCCCACGTTGGGTATAGAGATTACTGCAAAAAATAAACTTAAAAAAAAAAGTACACATAAAGAGAAGAGTTTAATAAAAGCAACCATAAAGTAACCATTAGTTGAGAGTCTAGAATTTGAAGAAAAGAAAGCTGTTGCCTACTTGAAATAAATAATACAGGGCCGCGGGGAGCCTGGGTGGCTCAGTCGTTAAGCATCTGCCTTTGGCTCAGGGCGTGATCCTGGAGTTCTTGGATCGAGCCCCACATCGGGCTCCCTGCTCCGCTGGGAGCCTGCTTCTTTCTTTCCCACTCCTCCTGCTTGTGTTCCCTCTCTCACTGGCTGTCTCTTGCTCTGTCAAATGAATAAATTAAAAAAAAATCTTAAAAAGAAAATAATACAGGGCCGCATTTTAAGTACATAGTCTATAGTGGTAATCACTGAGGGCTTGACTCCGAGAAGCATCATAGATGGATTTGAGATTTCAGCTAAAGAATATATTATTTATTCCATCCTTCCAATTCAATTTGAAAAGAGGAGCAACAAGATTGAAGTTGGCTTGAACCTTTCTGAGTCATTCGCCACAACAGCTGGGGTAGCCTTAGCTGGTGGTGCTGCCCTGAGATGCTTCAAAGCCTTTTTAAAAATGTTTGGATCCCCATGAAGCCCCACTATACCCAAGTTTACCAGGAGATTTGGGTAGGAATGGGTTGGCGGGCTTATGGTTTATAAAATCAGGAGTGCTGATAAAAAAAAAAAGCAAAGCTTTGAAAGCTTCGAGTCCTGCACCTGCACGTGGTCATCTTTACCCAGCTTTCCTTGGAGTATTGTCAGATGGAATGTCAGCCTGGCTGTAAATTTCAGCAAGCTGTGTTGGATGGGAACATGGAGCATCGGTGTACCCTCATAGAAGTGTTGTTTCCTTTGTGGCATGAATACATGTACCTGTGAGATGCACTTTCACAAAAGAAAATGATTGAGGTAGGCAGTATTAGTAAATGCATGTTAGTTGCAGATGAGGAGGTTACAAGAACAGAAAATAGCTGAAAGTGGGTAGGTGCCTCTGGGAAGCAGGAGTCAGAATTCAGGGGAGAGACAGGTAACTGCAGATTTTTATTATAAACCATGTAGCATGGTTAGACTTATAAGAGGACATGCTTGTACTACTTTAAGTAAATATATATTTTTATTTTTTTTAAGATTTATTTATTTGAGGGCGCCCGGGTGGCTCAGTTGGTTGTCTGCCTTCTGCTCAGGTCATGATCCTGGGGTCCTGCGATCGAGTCTCACATCAGGCTCCCTGCTTGGCGGGGAGCCTGCCTCTTCCTCTCCCTCTGCTCCTCCCCTCTGCTCATGCTCTCTCTCTCTCTCAAATAAATAAATAAAATCTTTTTTTAAAAAAAAACATTTGTTTATTTGGGGGAGA
This sequence comes from Ursus americanus, assembly GCF_024610735.1. Lineage (NCBI taxonomy): Eukaryota > Metazoa > Chordata > Mammalia > Carnivora > Ursidae > Ursus > Ursus americanus. The sequence continues at coordinate 40,331,193 of NC_142135.1, read as the reverse complement.
GAGAGTGCGCACACGAGCCTGAGCCAGGGGAGTGGCAGAGGGAGAGAATCTCAGGCAGACTCTCTGCTGAGAGCAAGCCCAATCCCATGACCTATGAGATCATGACCTAGCTGAAATCATGAGTCGGTAGCCCAACCAACGGAGCCACCGGGTGCCCCAATATATATTAATTTTAAAAACACAAGTGAGTCTTAGTTAAATCAATTTGTTGATAATTTTTGGAAGGTTTCAAGGCAGTGGCTTCAAAATTCTGACATGCGATTTTTTCCAGTGGGAGACTGAATGAGACAAAAAAGGACAATGCAGAGGGGCACCGGGCTGGCTCAGTCGGTGGAGCGTGTGACTCTTGATCTCAGGGTTTTAAGTTCAAGCCCATGTTGGGTGTAGAGATTACAAAACAATAAAATAAAATAAAATCTAAATACCGACTCCCATCAACTCACCTTGACTTAAAAGATAAGGTTTGCTGCCGTGCTTCCCTCTCCATCTGGATTTTGGGAGAGGCAGAGATGTGCTCCTGAGCAAAGGGCATGAGGCCAGGAATAAGGAGGGAGGAATTCTCTGGGCGGAATCATTTCCCTGTGCATCGAGTGAAGTACATCTGTGGTTCCTAAGGAGAAGGGGCACCTTGTCCCGATTCATGGAGCATTCCCCTATATGTAATTTTTCTGTGTATTTCCCTATGACATGTCAGCCAGTAAAGTCTTGTTTAAACGTTTCAGTTTGCCTTGATGGTGTCTTCAGTCTAAGCTAACTAAGGTCAGAAGGTTAAGGCCTTTGTGGTTGTCTGAAGAGACCCCCTCCCCACCTGGAGATTGCTCTGGAATAGTAAACTTCCTAGTTCTCAGGTTTGTTTTCTTGAAGGAAGATACTTCTTTACACATTTCTTCTCCCCTGAAAACCTATGACATATACATTGTCATCATCCCCATATTTACAGGTGAAAAACTGAATCCTTGTGAAGCTAAGGGACACATTCAAGGCCATGAGGCAGCAAATGGCAGGGCCGATTAATAAACCCATACTTTTTCCATACAGACCATCCATAATAATTGCTATAATGAAGGTTCAGACCAGTAATTTGTTTAAATATGTGATGTACAAAGTAATCCACAGAAAATTATAATGTATTTAGTTATCTTGACCATCACTTCCCTTTACCTTCAGAGAGGTCGGATTTGTCCAGGGAGTGAATATAAAATGTGATCTCTTTGACAACTAATAATCTAAATCTAAAACAAATAACGAAGAAATATCAGTGGCTTGTGGTAGCCTCAGATCACAGGGTTTTACATTGATTTGCTGTTTAAAAAACCGAGATATAATTCACGTTCACCCTTTTCGGGTGTACAATTCAGTGGCTTTTACTATATTCACCACCAACCATCACCACTCTAATTCAAGAACATTCGATTCACTTTTTTTTTATTACTAAAGTTGATTCAACAAAAAAGTTCAAAATGAAAACGCACACGACCTGATTTTTATTTTGTAGTAAAACAGGTGCTCTGTAGAGGGGACATGTGGAAGCAGTTGATTTCTTCTGGTGAACACACACATTGTTTATACTTATTCCAAAGCTTCTAATACAACATTATTTCCTTGTATTACCACCATTCCAATATTCTTGTTGCCCATGAGTTGCCATCTCCACACATTCACCAACACAAGATTTATAAAGGGATCGAACCCCCATAGCGTTCCTTGGACACATCTGCCACCATTTAATCTCAATGATAATTTCTTGTCCATAAATTTTTTCAAGTCAGGAGGGTGAGCTTTGCTCATAGTGTCTATTCAGATAGTTCAAAGATCCATACTTTGATTTGCTTTTGAAGGCTCTTTTTTAAAAAAAACATTTTTTAAAGATTTTATTTATTATTTATTTGTCAGAGAGAGCACAAGCAGGGGGAACAGCAGGCAGAGGGGGAAGCAGACTCCCCACTGAGCAGGGAGCCCGAAGTGGGGCTCGATCCCAGGACCCTGAGATCATGACTTGAGCCGGAGGCAGATGTGTAACCAACCGAGCCACCCAGGAGTCCCTTGAAGACACTTTTGTTACAGGTACAAGGGAATAGCTAGGTATGTGCAATTGAGCACTCCAAGAAAGATGTCGAGATCTCTAACAAAACTGGAGCCAGCAAATGTAGTGCTACTACTATAGTCTTTAAAAAGGGAACTTCATTACAAGTTATAAGAAAATGACATAGAGCAGTGCCTGGGTGCTCAGTTGGTTAGGCATCTGAATCTTGGTTTCGGCTGAGGTCATGATCTCACCGTGGTGAGATCAAGTCCTACTTTGGGCTCCACACTTGGAGCAAGGTTGGCTTCAGATTTTCTCTCCCTCTCCCTCTGCTTCTCCCCCTACCTGCACTCTCTCTCTAAAACAAACAAATATCTTAAAAAAAAAAAAAAAAAAAGAACATCACATAGGGATACCACTGTGTCAATGGTCAGGCCATGGTAGAGACATTTGAATTCTGTCCAGTTTAAGAGCTGTTCTCTAAAAGTGATAAAAAGAAAAGGGTCCAAGGAGTGTAATGAAGATAATCAAACGTAGAAAAGACTCACAGTGAAAGCTTCAAGAGTTTACAGTAATTTAGTCTAGCAAAGTTATTTAAGAACAATCTTAAAGGATTTAAGAGGATTGTCAAACAAAAAATGTGATGACCTTTATTTCCTTCTTCTTTCACCAAGGAAAAGACAAAGAAAATGGATTCATTCTATAGGAAGAAGGATTAGGTTAGCATAGAAAGTCATCAGACAGAGCCTTGTTAAACATCAAGTGGTGGTGGCAGCAAAATTTCTCTAAAAAAAATTTTAAAAGCTTTTAAAAGTTGTGAAGAATAGTATAAAAAACTCCTTCACTCAGATTCACCAATGTTAACATTTTGCTACATTTGCTTTATCATGTTCTCTCATATATATATATATATATATATATATATATACACATTTGGAATTGTTTGAGAGTAAAATTATATACATTATTCGCTTTACCCCTTAATAGAGGGTATTTCCTAACACAAAGGATATTCTCCTACCAAACCACAGTAATATAAAAATCAGGAAATTAACAGATACAATACTATTATTTAATCTACAGACCTTACTCAAAATTTTCCTATTATCTCAATAATGTCCATTATTTTTTAAAAAGATTTTATTTATTTATTTATTTATTTGAAAGAGAGAGAGAGAGAGCACGAGCGGGTGAGGGGCAGAGGGAGAAACAGACTCCCCACTGAGCAGGGAGCCCGATTAGGGGCTCCATTAGGGGCTCCAACCCGGGGATTTGGGATCATGACCTGAGTCGAAGGCAGACGCTTAACCCACTGAGCCACCCAGGCGCCCCTAAATAATGTCCATTAAAGGGGGAAAAAAAAAAAAGTTCCCTGTCCGGATCCATGTTGCATTGTTGTCATGTCTCAAGAAGTCCTCTCATATATAACAGTTCTTCAGTTTTTGTCCTTCATAACCTTAATATTTTCATGAATACAGGCAAGATGTTGTGTAGCCTGTCGCACAACTGGGTCTCTGCTGCTAAATCCACAGACACACACACACACACAAACGCACACCACAAAAATAGATTGTCATTTGTTTTGGGAGTTTTAAGTGTGGTCTTGAGTGAAGACCATAGGTAGAGTGAACTTACCCTTCAAGGTCCCTGCCAGCCACCTCCTGATTATTCTTAGTATGTTAGAATTATTCTAGATGGTGGGATAGACAATAAAACACTTTTGTATTCAGAACTGCAGTGCTGCATAGATTTTTTTTTCTCGGCATTCCTGCATTTTACAAGTGTTTAATTTATTTAACAAAAGTCGGTTTGTCCGTCGAAAAATTAGCACCTACTCTTCTTAAACACTTGAGACTTAAATTACCTGTAGACTCCCATTTTCAGAATTTTCTCTTCTCAGTGATGAACTATGCCCTCGCTAGGAAGCAAGAGCTGCAAAAATGGGTGGGTGTTACTCATTAAAACCTTTCAACAAATATTTGTTGAGTGTCAAATTCAAATTTAAATTAAAAACATCAGAGCCCAGGGATCCGACTTCCTTAAACAGGAAGAGGACAGGTCTCTGAAAAGGAGCAGCTCTGAGATTCGATTCTAATATGGATAGCGCCGCGGAATCCCTGACGAGCGAGCCGATAATAAAGTTCTCGGTTTATTCAAACGCGCCGCACAAATGATTAATCCGAATACCAGAGGCCACAGAGGACCGGCGGGGCAGGACTTCCTGAGCGGCTGAGACCACTTTCTCCGCCTCTGTCGGCCGCCCGGCGTTGGCCCTCCTCGAGGTCGTCGCAGCGCTCGGGTCCGCCGGGCGTAGGCCACCACGCTTCGAGCCCCGCGTCCCCGCCAGGCGGCACCTCCCGAGCCCAGGCAGAGCCAAGCACCTGGGAACCGGGCACCGCGAACGCCCCGCGGGGAGGCGGCTCAGGGGAACCGGCTCCTCCGGGCGGCCTCGCCCGCTGCAATGCAATCTGGGTGGTTTTTCCAGGTCCCTCCCTGCCTCGTTCCGCGCCCAGTCCCTGCCCCCGCGGCGGGGGAGCGCTGCACGGGGACCGGGGGTGGGGGGGCGAGGCGGCCGCTGCAAGCCAGCGGAGGACGGCTGGGGACCCCTGTCCCACCCTTCATCCTGAAGTCCAGGCCCGGAAAGCGCGCGCCGCTGGACCTCGAGCTGCGGACGAGGATGGTACCGAGCACCCTCGTGGTACCTTGAAGCTCTGCCTGGCCCCGGCAGAGCCCAGCCTCCGCCCGGTCTCCCGGGACGCGAGCTGCTACCTGCGCCACGGGGAGCAGTGCCTACGCCCGCACGGTCCTGCCAGGAAGCGCCGCGGCGCGGCCCTGGGCTCCTCCAACTCCACCCCCTCCCGCCACTCGAATCCTCCGCGGCTCCCCACTTTGCCCGCGCTTCCTGCAGGTGGGGGAAGCAAGAGCTTCAGCCTCCCCAGACACGCACCCTGACAGGTTCTCAGATTTGTACCCGGAGTGGGTTACGGCAGGGAGTGTATACTTGCCTGATTTCACACCATGAATGTAAAGGGTGTCTACCTGGGGCCCAACTAGTAATACTACAGACGGATTTCGGTTTCCCAGAGTAGATAAGTTTGAAATATAAAACTCGAGGACACGTCACCTCTGGCGCTTTTCTCTCACATGTCAAAAGGCCCCACCACATTACCTTCCGATCTGGTGGCTGGGTGGTAATGGAGGGCGCATAAGTCTCTGTGCAGAGCTAGCTTAGCTAGAAGAGGGAGACTGCTCGCAAGGTTGGCCAAATCGACACAGAAGTACAAAGGCAAAGGTATGAGCAGGGGGCATGGGGTCAGAGCGGGGAACTGAGGAAAAAATTTCTTTGGCCTGATTTAGGAAAACGTTAGTGTATACGTTTTGTTTAGAGCCCAGAGCAAACCAAAGGAAGTGGGCCCAGGCATGGAGAAGGTTCTAGTCTCCAACTAGCAGCCAGGACCGAACAAGACATAGCAATTAAGGGAGTAGTTGAGACAAGGAAGTGGGGTCCATTGTGCCTAAATTTCCTCGCGGGGGCCTCCTGCTGCGCAGCGTGCTGCGTCTGCGTCTTCGGGCGAAACCTGGTGGCGGAGTGTGATCCCCGGGCGTCTGGCTCTGTCTCCAGAAGGTGCGCAGCGTCCCGGGGTTAAGAGCAGCGTGTGCCCGGGCTACGGCCCGCAGAGGGGGAGGGCCCACGGGGTTTCGCCTACAGTTTGCACTTAAAGGTGTGTTGGGCTCGGGAGCGGTTTTTCCGGTGTTTGGCAACTGCCCCCGCCACCTCCCGGCTACCGTTGACCGGTACCTCCCTCCGCGGTTCGCCCTCTCGGGGCGCCGCGCCCTGAGCAGCTCCGCACCCAGGGCTTCACCTCTGGCCTCCTTTCGCTTCCCGGCTCCAGGTCTTTTCCCTTGACCCTTTTAAAAGAACCTCCGGCTTCGCTCCCCACAGTCGGCATTTTTCCATGCCCCCCATCCCTCCCCATTACCTTCAAGGAAGGGGTGACTCCCCCCCCCCAAGCGACTCCGGCACTCCCCTCCGCGCCTTTCACCCCTCACCCTTTTCCCGTCTGGCCTGGGCTACCCTTTAGGTGGCAACCGCCTCTTCCCCGCCCCTCATGTCTCCCCCTCCTTCTTTCTCGCCCTCTCCTCTCCATTCATCCAGCCATTGTCTCCCGCCCCCTCCTCCCCTTTCCCCAGGCGGCCTCCTCCCCCACCGCTGCCACGTCGTGGTTTGAAGGAGCCAATGGGCCGGCGCCGCCAGGTGTCTCTTACCTGCACCACGTGGGGGAGGGGGAAGGGGCGGGCAGGTAGAGCCACATCCCAAAACAGAAAAGCTTTCAGCCATTGCGCGCTCCACCCGGGGTGCAGCCCTGCTCCTGGCTTTTTGCATAGACGCACGGGCAATTGAATACAAAAAGGGCAGGCCTCCTGCGCCCTCCTTCCCACCCCCCTTCCTGCCCTGGGTGTGGAGCACCGGCCAGGTGTGGGCTTGGGTGGTTGGTTACCGCCTTTTGCACCAGCGGCGGCGAGGAGGAGGGGGGGTGGGCGCTCTTTCTTTTTCTCTTAGAAGAGGGTTTAGCACAGGTTTTCTCGTTCTCACTTCCACCCCACTTCACCGCCTCCCAACCCCCCTCTCCCCCTCCCCACCTATCGTCATGACGGCGTCTCCGGATTACTTGGTGGTGCTTTTTGGGATCACTGCTGGGGCCACCGGGGCCAAGCTGGGCTCGGATGAGAAAGAGCTGATCCTGCTGTTATGGAAAGTCGTGGATCTGGCCAACAAGAAGGTATTTCTCCAGGTTTCTGTCCAAATGATAGGAATGGGGCAAGAAGTTTGTTGTAGAAGTTTGGGGAGTCGGTAAACAAGTGTTCTTGTTTGGCTACTTCTGAGGCTGGACCCGAGGCCTACGGAATCCAGAGTAAAACCAAACGTGTTGGCCGACGGCTTTGGAACCGTTTCACTAATCCGAAATCTGGCTCAGGTGGGGAGGCCGGGCGCAGCCAAGCCAGGTTCTCTGCCCGTCGGGGGACGTCCCGCGGAGCCGGGGTGGGATCCTGGGGCCCGGGTTCCCACTTCCAGGGCCTTTCCGACCTGATCCGGGTGGGGGTGGGGCCGGAGGCTGGGCCGTGCCGACCTCTCTGCCACTGGAGCCGCTCGCGACAAGTGAGCTTTGATTCTGCGGCCAGACCCCACGAGAGGCGCCGGCCGCCCGGGCAGGGGGGCGAGGAAGGAGGGTGAATATGGAGGCTTCCAAATGAGGAAGGGGAAAACTGACCCCAGCTTCTTTCCCCTCTGGAGGTGGGACAGTTGCATGAAGTACTAGTTAGACCGGATCAGTTGGAGCTGACGGAGGATTGTAAAGAAGAAACTAAGATCGACGCGGAAAGTCTGTCCTCCGCGCCGCAGCTGGATCAAGCCCTCCGACAGGTGACAGCCCTGGGCCGCGCCGCCCACCCTTTTCCAAGCCGCGCAGGCATTTCCCCCCGCCCAAGGCAGCCATACCAGGTCCCACGCCCTCGCCGGCGGGTCCACGCGCATCCCGGGTCAGGGTGGTGAGACGCCCGGCCGCGTGGGTGGAAACCCGGTCTGGAAGCCCGGGTGGACCTTTTGGGAGGAGGTCGCTGCTCCTTCAAGCCTCCCAGCCCCTAGGCTCGTGGTCCTAAAGTCGCGAATTTTCGAGTCGTACCTGGGGCCTCGGAATCAGTCGGGTTTTACCAATTGAATGATGAGCAGGAGTTTGAACCCTAGCGCCCGAATCCCCAGGTCCAGACCCCAGCTGCGCCTGTTCTCGGCGGGGTCTGTGGCTCAGCCCTCGGACAGAGGGCGCTGTTGCTGTGGTGTACAGGAGAGGGTGGTCCCCGCGAGGCGTACTAGAGGTGGCCCCGTACTGAGGGTGCCTGCTTGGTTTCAGGCTTCTGGACTCCGAAAGACTCGGTTCTGGTTGCCTTGTTACTTCTTCAGTGGCCTTGGTCCTAGCGCAGGGGAGGGTTTGCAGGCCGGAACCTGTAGGGCTGCTCATAGGGTCACTGTGAAACTGGTGGAATCCCCTTAATGGAATTGAGGTGACCCAAAACCCGGCTGCTTCGTGGTTCTGACGGGTACTGGATCAGGGATAGGGCGGGGCGCTACACACCTGTGCACAGGTGCGGGTCAGATCTCTCACGGCCCCTGCCCTAGCACACAACTTGCGAATTAATAGTGGTAAGCTATCATTTTTGGGTTCTGTTCCAGGAAACGTGTTGCCAGACTTTCCAGAGGTCCTTATACCCATTAACCACATTTGTTTATCACAAACTGGCATCTTTCTTAATCTCGGAACATCCAAACATAAAACAAAGTAACACCAGGGAATGATGTAATCTGAAGGCAACCTGCTGATGAAACGAGACCTGACTTAAAAGTCTTGACTGTGGATTTATTGCAAAAATAGAAGAGGGCATGGAAGGAAGAATGTATGCTAAATTCTCCTGTCTGTGAAACGTGGGTTGATTGGAAAGCTTTCCTATCTAAAGGAATCTAGATAGTTTGTGGGAATGAAGCCTTTCTGATGTTGGCCCCAGCACTGGTGTCCCCTTACATGGCAGTGTGGTTTTCCTTGGTTATCAACACGTGGGGCCACTCTGCCAGAGTTTGGAAATCTTGCCTCAGTTGCATCCTTGTGTCTTGTTTTCAGTTTAACCAGTCAGTAAGCAATGAACTGAATATTGGGGTCGGAACCTCCTTCTGTCTCTGTACTGATGGGCAGCTTCATGTCAGGCAAATCCTGCATCCTGAGGCTTCCAAGAAGGTAAGAGTGCTGGCTTCTCAGAATGATTGGACCTTTGGGGGTGACTGGAGGTATGTGTGTGTGTGTTTTAATGGTTTATCCAAGTTTCTCCATTTTAAAAAGATGCATATTGGGAGTTACTGTTTCATGGCAGAATTTCAGTTTGAGAAGATGACAAAGGAATGGTGGTGATGGTTTCACAACAATGTGGAGGTACTTAATGGCACTGAACTGTACGCTTACATGTTAAAATGGTAAATACTGTGTTCTGTGTGTTTTACCACAAAAAATTCATGACCCTTCAGTAGAGCTATTCGAGATGGCAGTGATTTTATAGATACTGTCTGGTGACTTCATAAAAGTTTCTCTTTTTGTTTCTGTTAAGTTTTTGAGATGTTGTGTCTTTTCCAAAGCATATTAGCTGACTTTTTGACTTTTAAATTAACAGCAAGTAGGCAGGAGAAAACATTTACTTTTAAGTTTTAAGGCATTGTAATAGTCCCATCTGTGTGGAAAGTGCTTTATCTTAGGAAGGAGCAAAGTAAAAGGTTGAATTAAACCTTTTTAATTGTAACTAATTTCATTTAAGAGCTGTGTACTGTGTAAAGACAGCCATATAACTAGTGAAACATTAATTATAGCATACTGCACTTTGACTTAAAGTAAATGTTCAAAACTGATTAAATATTGTGTCAAAACAGTAGGTTCAGCCTCCTCTTTTACTTTGCTGGTCTTTCTGATATGGAAAAGAATATGGAGTGAGAAAAATACAACCTTACTGTAGATACGTGATTTCTATCCCTGGGAAGAATACTGAGGAGCTGAGGGAAAATGGAGAGTGTAGAGGGCAGACCCAGTGTAGCCAATCATTGCTAATATAGTTGATCTTATCAACTTAATTAGTTTGAGCTGTAACTTTTTATTGTAGGCAAATACTGAACTTGAAAAGATGAAATATTTTTAAGGAAACTGGATGAGGCAAGTCTTGAAAGAAAGATTTAGACCGACAGTTGATGTCACAAGTGTAGTGGGCAGTCAGTGCAGGTTTTTCTTTTTACCTCCCTAGGGAAGAAATGGAAAGATACAAGTTAAATATACAATGACAGTTTCAAAAGTCTGAGAGAAATTCAAGTTCCCATATCTTAAGAGTTGAGAAAACCACTTCTTTTATAGCAATCTTAGTAATTACTCAGTTAAAAAAGGGGGGAGTGTTTTTCATTAATTAGATGCTGGACCAATTGCTATACCCTTGATCCAGAAATAGATACGAGGGTATTTTTCTTCCCCTCAAACTCCTATGGAGAGGGATAAAACTTAATCCTATCCCTATTGCACTGAAGGAAAACAGCTGTTTTTATTTTAAATGGACTGCTTTAAATTCCGGAAAACCTCCAGAGAATAATTGAGACATTTTCCTGAGTCATTTCTATCAGGGTTTTGATAAACCTAAAACAGTTAGTTTAGTATCCTAAAACGAGAAACTAGTATCGTAAGGTAATTCTATTCGTTAAAAAAGAGAAAATCGTAAAGCAAAATAATCTTGCCATTCAGAAAACTATATTAAATTGTTTTTCTCTAGTAAGAACATATTTGAAAATATTCTTCCAGGTGTTTGTAGAAAAGCCTGTTTTTACGAGGAGCATTCATACTACACACTTCTTTTTTTTTTTTTTTTTTTAAGATTTTTTATTTATTTTATTTATTTGACAGAGAGAGACAGCCAGCGAGAGAGGGAACACAAGCAGGGGGAGTGGGAGAGGAAGAAGCAGGCTCCTAGTGGAAGAGCCTGATGTGGGGCTCGAACCCAGAACGCTGGGATCACGCCCTGAGCCGAAGGCAGTTGCTTAACCACTGAGCTACCCAGGCGCCCCCATACTACACACTTCTTATTCTACTTTATAATTTAGTGTAACATCTTTTAAGAATTAAATGTTCAGTATTTTAAGTGGATACAGCCATTTAAACTAACCTTTTATTGTTGAACATGGAAGTTATTCTCATTAACCAACAGCTTTAAACGAGGATTCTTGTAGGTAATCCTGAAGATTCACCATTTTCTTAGTAACTATTTTGAAAACTGACCATGGCACAATGATATCTATTTTATTTTTTTAAAAGATTTTATTTATTTATTTATTATAGTGATCCCTATACCCAATGTGGGGCTGGAACTCAACAACCTTGAGATCAAGAGTCACATGTTTTACTGACTGAGGCAGCCAGGTGCCCCAATATCTATTTTAAATATAGCAGGAGCAGGTCTACATCTAATAGAATCCAGTTAGGAAATCTGGATAGAAAGAGCTATCATTGGTTAAATGTTACAGGATGCAAACATTAAAAAGTCTTTATTCCTTGACTTTCTAATGTGTAAATGGGTAGAAATTCCCAGTGAGTGAAGAGAAACTATTTTGAGATTGTAAGACAAATCTAAATTCAATTTTTAAAAATTCATCTTTGAAAGTTATTCAACATGGGGTTATCCCCCCCACTAGGGGAAACAAAAATATAATAGTATAATATTTGCCCAGACAGTTGAACTAGCTTAAGAACCACAAGAGTCGTGCTAGTGGAACAGCAGGTAACTATTTCTCCTTTGCTCTTGAGATTTGTGGTATCTTTTTCTTCTTTCTTTTTCTTTTCTTTTCTTTGTTTTTTCTTTTGAAGTCTAATTTGAGTTCTTGGGTATAGCCAGAATCTTGGTCAGGAAAACTAATGTGGGACTACAACTTGGCACAAAAATCATCCTTTTTAGGTAATCAGGAATTTACTATCTTACTCTATTTCAGTACAGAAAATATGTATTACATGAAACCAGTATTTAAAAGTACTATGTTTTGTAACTGAATCCTATGTCTAGGTAGACACTGTAAACATAGGCATCTTTATGAGAACTGAAAGGGCTAATATTGCTGCCTGAAAATACAGATGGTCTGAAATGATTATGGCTGAAAAGAGTGTAGTTTTATCAATCAGAAAATACATGATAGCCCAAATGTATTATAGCTTCAATGCATGATGGAACACAAATGTAATCTATTACCTTAAAATAAGGTATTTTTTCCATGACACTTGTATATAGGATGTAATACTGTACTAGAAAATAAAGTCAGTCTTTGATTAAAAAATTTAATTGTGGTGAAATATACTTCCATTCAATTCTTAGGTTTCTGATTAGTAGAGAAGCACTGAACTAAATTCATCTAGTTAACAGTGTCTACTTTTGTCCTTCCTCAGAATGTATTACTGCCTGAATGCTTCTATTCCTTTTTTGACCTACGAAAAGAATTCAAGAAGTGTTGCCCTGGTTCACCTGATATTGATAAACTGGATGTTGCAGCAATGACAGAGTGTATCCTTTTAAGTGATTTACCCAAGAATCATTTGAAAAGGTAGCTCCAGATAAAATGGCAATTCAAGAAAGTTTAAAATATTTTTTAAAAGATTTGTTTGAGAGAGAGAGCATGTGAGCATGAGAGTGGGGAGAGGGGGAGAGGGGGAGAGGGAGAGACTCTGCAAGCAGACTCCCTACTGAGCAGTGAGCCTACGCAAGGCTTGATCCCATGACCCAGGAGATTGTGAACTGAACCGAAAACAGGAGTTGGAGACATCTATTTAAACATTTATTTAGAAAGCATGAGTGGGGGTGGGGGCAGAGGAAGAGGGCAAGAGAGGATCTCAGGCAGACCCCTCACCAAATGCAGAGCCAGATGGAGGGCTCAGCTTCACTACCCTGAGATCATGACCTAAGCCAAGATCAAGAGTCAGTCTCAACCTCCTGAGCCACCCAGGCACCCCACCCCTAAAATATTTTTAACTTTGTTAGTATATGAATGAAATTGCCCTGTCCAAAATTTGTCTATTGTACTAGGAAGAACTAATAGTACAATTACAGGTATCTTTGAAAGTAGTTAGGATTTACTGAATTTGAATACTGATTAGGTTAGATGGATTTAGAGTTGGATTTTTATGAATTGAGCACATCTAAAATAGAACTCAAGGTCACATTATGGGAGTGTCTGGATTTTTTGGTTGATAAAGATTGTGAAGACTACCTTCTTTGATACTGATTCTAAGTCCGCTTGTTCTTCATTATCTTGGTTTTAGGACTTTGACATCTTCTGGATGGATAAGAATTTTTTTTTAAGTAGTGGGTATTTGCTCTTTACAAACATTTCTTTTTAAGATTTTATTTCACAGAGTGTGTGTGTATGTGTGAGACAGAGCGAGCGCGTGTGCTCAAGCGCACTTGAACAAGCAGTGGGGAGGGATAGAGGGAGAAGCCAACTCCTGTTGAGCAGGGAGCCTGATGTGGGTAGGACTTGATCCCAGGACCCTGAGATCATGACCTGAGCCAAAGGCAGATAACTGACTGAGCCACCCCGGTGCCCCTTCACAAACATTTCATTGGTACCCCTTTTAACCCTTCTTGGGTTTCTCAAATACATATGAGATTGTGGTGATTATAATAAGTCATCTTTTGAGATGATAAAATGATGTTGGGACTTTACCCCTAAGTTCTTTGATTACCAAGGTAGTATATTTGCTGCACTCTGTATTGTAAAAGTAAATTTTATAACCACAAATCTTGTAGTCATGACCGACCCATCATCTTTCATCCAGTAAGTCTTTAAAGTGCTAACTCATAAGTAGTCATATGCTAACATCAGATGTGAAATTGAGTAGTAGAAGAGTTGGGCAACTCACCCAAAGCCGCTGAGAACCAACTTGAAGTCAAATTTAGTTACTTTCAGGAACTTGTGGGTTATAGATGTTTATTCTTAAACTTTCTCATTCTTTTCAAGAGCTAAAGCCTGATTCTTGTTTTATTACAAACTTTCATTTCCTGATTGGAAAATGTTTGCACGTTTTTTTCTAACCCCTTGTAAGCAGGTCAAACCCATTCCATCTGCCTTCTTTCTGGAAGTAGTTGGAAAGTTACTTTAGCATCACTACTAGTGCTTGGAGGGGGTGCAGTAAGCTCATTTTGAGGGAATTCTTGTAAGAATTAAAAATTCTTACTAATTGTTTTGTTGGTTTGAATGTGGTATTAGTCCTTGAGGTCTACCATCACAAATACTATGAGACTCTGTGGCTTAAGCAACAGAAATATTATGTTTTCACAGATCTGGAGTCTGGGAAGTCTAAGGTAGACAAAATAGAGAACCAAAGAAATCTAGAAAAAAAATAGCTGGAGGGAAAATCTAATAAGTTATTTAATTTAAAAAAAGACCGTTTGAGTAGAAAAAGCAGTATATTAAGAACTATCTTTGACTATTCAGTATCCTCTTTTGGCAAAGACAGTCTTCCCCTAGTGGTTATAGGTCATATGCTAGTAAAAATTTCCGTAGCTACAAGCAAGAGGTTCTTATATTTGGGTTTTCAGTTTTCTCAATGTGTTGATAGTTCAGGGAAAACTTATTAGATGTTCATCTGTTTTCTTTTCTCTCCTTTGTTTCTTCTTGAGACCTTCATGTATATACAATTTGGGGTTATTAGTGAACATTTTTATTTTTAGTGTGGTAATCTGGACTTTTTACTTGCTCTGTGCTTTATTATCTACACACCAGTATGTAGTCCTTTTTAAGTACTTATAGTACAGTATATAGTATTTTTTAAAATAAAAATGGAACTATCTGACATTTAAGTGAAGAGAGAGGATGGTTTGCCAATTATTTTTTGTCATTCATTATAATTCTAGCTCTAAAATGATTTGTTGGTGGTTCTTTTTTCAAGCGCCATGAAGATGAAAATCAGAAATACTTGACTATAGTAAACAAATGAATTTTGAATAAAGCTAACTTGGGCTCCATTTCAGGCACACGACACTTGAAATATGAAGGAGCTCATGGCCATTTAGTAATGCATTCATCGGAAAAACTAGGGTATTTTCTATTTCTTAAATATCTTAATTATATCCTGCTTTCTTTGGGCTTACATTGGAAGAGTCTTAGATTCATAGTTTTATTCCCAATTAGAAAATAGAATTTTAATCTTAACTGTTGTTAGTAATGTTTTATCTGCATATTTCTTTCCCATTTAATAGGTAAGAAATCTTAAGCTTTCCTGTCAGTGGTTTTTTTACATTGCAGCCGTGATCAATTGTTTTATGACTCTGTTGAGAGGAGACATTATTTCCTTGACTGGGCCACCAAAGTTCCCAGGTCAAAAGCAATCATACCAAATTTGACTATGCACTTGTCCTTATCTATGCAGAGGATTTCCACAATGTCTGGACTGAGGAGTTGTGTTCTTTCAGATCACTAAGTATTTCCCTTTTGAGTATGGAAATGACACTGAATTTGGAAATCTAAAGATGGTCATTACAGGTCCTTGATGGTTTTGCCAAGTAGATGGGGAGTCATTTGCTCCTGAGGGATTACCTGTCCAACCAGGTAAACCAGGGGAGGGAGAGGCGCTTGCCAACCCTTGGAAAGGAACAAGTAAGAGAATATGCAGCTTCCCTTTCCTGAGAAAGTTACTTGTCTTCTCCAAGACTCCCTTTTATCTTAGGTATTCCCAAACGAAAGCTTTGTAAATGACCAAGAGCTGTGTAAATGAAAAAGTAGGATTGCTTTGATAAAATAAAGGGTTTAGGAATTTCTTGAATGTAGTGCTGGTCCTTAATTTAGCACTTATTTTCCTCTTCTGTCTTTGTGTTGGTTCTGAGACCACTTCTGGTGTTAGTGGTGGACCTCCCTGAGTTCTTCAAGGTGCAGTTTTGTTACCTGCCTTTTAAAGTATGCAGTCTCGGGAGAAGACCTCATTTAGCAGGTGAACTGTGGGTAACATTTTGTAAGCTTTTTATTTAATCAGATGAGGTGGTAAGGGTGTGAAAATAGGAATTGAGGCCTCTGATTTTGGTGGGGGGGGGTAGTATCTTAGATTTTTTTGAGGAAATTAATACTAGTTTTCTCCTGTGAAAACGGTGTTTTGATTATGGGATTGTTTGACTTTTATCCATTTTAAGAGAAAAGCAACCCTATTTTTCCCCCGATGGTGGATGGAATTACTTCCTGCTGGTTTCTTAACCTATGTTTTCCTACCTTTGTTATTTTCTTAGCTTTGTTATTTAATTTATTCTCATTAATCAAGACCTCTTCCATTGTGTATACTTTGCCAAGCCTTTAATAAGAACTTTTTAATAAAATCTGGCCTTGTAAGGAGAGCAGGTAAAAGAAAACTTGTGAGTTAAGTGCTTACCATATATGCCACCAGCAGTCTCCTCACAACTGGTGGAGGAGTGTCATCCCCTTTTTACAGCTGGGGAAACTGAGACTTAGAGGTTTTAGCTAGAAGTGCCAGCATTTGAGCCAGAGTCATTCTGATGTAAAAATCGTGCTCCTTAACTAGGGGGTAATATTCTAGAATTTATAAAGCTCATTTGAGGGTGATGTTGGCTATTTAAATAGATGATGTCCCTTCTAGGTGTATGTTCTGTGTTTCCTGAACACATAGTGAACTGTTCAGCAAGAAAGAGGAGTTAATTTTGTAAAATTTCTATCCAGTTGCATCCATATGTGCTGTTCATTATCAGCAAATACCATTTCACAAGTGCAGTTTTCCACTGTAAGGATGGAAAAAAAAGATCAGTAAACCACCCTTGTCTGCCCATACAAGGGTTAGTAGGGGTGTGTGTGTGTTTGTGTCTGTCTATCTGTCTGTCTCACCACTTCTTGATGGGGTGAAGGATTTGTGTGTGTGCATGCACTAACACAGTGACATTGGCCTATTTTTCCCATATAGTAAAGATGGAGATGGGCGCCTGGGTGGCTCAGCGGGTTGGTTAAGTGTCTGCCTCCTGGGATGGAGTCCTGCATCCGGCTCCTTTCTCCCTCTGCCTTTTTCTCTCTCTCTCATGAATAAATAAATAAAATCTTAAAAAAAAAAAAAAAAGATGGAGATAAAAGCCTTAACAGGAGAATGGTTAAGAACATGAGCTTTGGAGTCCGATTTGTTGGGGGCAAATTTCGTGTGCCCCTCAGCTTCAGCTTCCCCATCTTAAAATGGGCATGCCTATTTTAAGGAATAGTAAGATACTATATGCAACCACTTAGCCAGTGCCTGGCCTGCCACACACTTTCCCATGTTGACCATGACCCTTTGAACCTCCCTGGGTTGTTGGGGGTCTCAGATGAAGAAAAACAGCTTCCAAGGACTTAAAGAAAGGACTTGCTTACTGATTTAAGACCTTATTTAAACTGTTTTGCACTTAAAAAAATTGTTTTGACTTTGAGTGAGATTGGATATAGACCTTTTAAAACGTCAAGTACATGTTAGTACAGCTAATCTTCAAGGCTAATTGTGCTTCTGCATTTGTAAAATTGTATGTGTGGTTAATTCCGCACTTCCGAGCTTATTCTGATAAACTGAACTGGGCCTTCACAGTTGCATAAGCCTTCATTGCCCTGCGTAAAAAGGGGAGGGGAGTGCTGAATCCTCCTTGGTACCTTTCTGCGTATAAAAGGGATTTTAAATATCTTCAGGTGTACAGTTAAGCTAGGTTAGTAGTTGACCTTGTTAGCTGGAGGGGGGAAGAAATTATCTTTGGCATGACATCGGCATGGAATGAGCCAAATCCACAAATACTCTGTTTTGCGGTCTATAATAAGGACTAGAAATACTGTATATTCTTGGCCAGCACTCAGTTATGTTAATTTTGTGTGGTTTATTTTAATTATAAAATAATTTACTTTTAAAATGTGAGTTTGGGAGTTTCAAGATAATTTTTTGGTTTGTTTTAGAAGGACTTAGAAGATTTGTTTTCATAGTCTCCCTTTCCTAATTTGTTTATCCCACCTAACTGTCTTTTTCTAAAGTAAAAATGTTCATTCTTTTGTTGAATTAGCCCAATGTCTATCTTTCCTATCTCATTTCTTTGGTGGTATAGTCGAGTTGTCAGTTCTGTTACAATAATATCTCCCGAAGTACTATTTGCTAGGATGGGTCTTATTGTTTTCCCTCTTGGAAAGAGTAAGCCTTCTTGGAATAGAGTTAAAACTGTGGTTTTAGATTTTTTTTCCCCCCAGCATTTTATTACTGGTATGAAAAAGTTTTTGTCGCCTTGACTCCTAGTTATATTTTATAGTGGCATTCTTGATTTGCCTCTTTCAGAGCTCACTTTAAAATACAGAAGATTATTTATAGAACCTTTTTTTTTTAATTATGCAACTCATTTAAGGGTAATTTATCAATTCTTTCGCTTCTTTCTTTCTCCCCTAATTGTAGGAAATTCAGTTCTTCCTTGGGGTACTAATACAACTTTTCTCTCCCCATATTCTGTTGGCTGTTCCTTTGTTCATTAGCATAGGCATTTCATTGTAATATGTCTGGCCATTAAGCCATTGTGTTTTAAATAAAAGAGCAGAGTAGAAGGAGAGGACACAGACTTGTCTTCTGAGGGGTCTGTGGCAGGGAAAAATGGCTTGGGGTTAGAATTTTTAATTGGGATGCAGTTATAATGTAACTTAAACATTCCACAGTGTATTTGTTTTATATATGTGATTCTCCTAGTATAAGCTAAAAATTTAGTTTGAAAAAGATGTCACTTACAAGCTAATATTTATAACCAAATGTGTCTATTTTTAGGCAGCCAGAAAAGGTAACTTTTGAATGGATGAGCTAATAGTGGCGAGCTTTGTTTTTTATTTTGTTTTTTTTTTTTTGAGATGGTGAGCTAATATTGATGAACTGTGTAAAATCTTACTCTCTGAATTTCACCTTCAGCTAATACAAGTTTGGGTTGAATCCTGAAACCCGTTTCCCTGAAGGTAGCACTAAGGAAAACGTTCCTCCTATTCAAATAAAGGCAAAGTCTGGGCTTCTGTACGCTTAGTATAAATGTTGCACTTTGCTCAGTTATAGCCTGAAATGTTAGTGTTGTTCCCACCGTGTCTGGCTTTACCCGTTCTCATTTCCTCATGGCATTTCTCATCGTAAAGCTGGCTAAGCCTGTTCGTGCTGTTGTGGCTGCCTGCAGGGCAGAGTGAGTAAGTTGCATGATGAGCCATAAATCAGGAGGCATAGACTCATCTTCCCTTCCCTCAAGATCAGACGTGCAGCAAGTCATTCAATATATAATTATAAATTGATAGGGGAAAGAATTGGTACTAAAACTTTTTTTTTTTTTTTACCCTCCCTTTATTTGTTACTTATGTTAAATTCTGGTAAGGATTATGAATTGAACGAGCCTTCTGAAGAGAGGGTGTGTGTTGTGAGTGTGTGTGTAAATGTGTGTAAGTTTTGGTTTTGGTTTGGGCATGCAGGAGGTTGGGTGACTCTTAAAAGTTGTCAGGAGCTTAGAGCTGCTGATTCTTGGTGTGTGATGTCTTGAAGGGAAACCTGTTGGGACGTGTCATGTGGAACCAAGTTAGCCAAATGTCTAGAACATATTCCTACTTTAAAAGCAGAATTCAGTAAATAATTCTTCATCTACTAATCTACGTCTACCCAGACAGGATACTTTACATTTTCACTTTTGATCTTTTTCACTTGGCTTTTATATATACATTTAGAAATCATCTCATGACGGATTCACAAAACGAATTAAGCAAAGCTTCTTATCTTGGTGCAGGGAATTATGTACACATAGTCAAATCAGAGCTGTATTGTAATTCCGGCTCTCACCTACCAGCCTACCAGCCAGGAGACTGGGTGACTTACAAAACTTCTCTAAATTCTAGTCTCTTCATCCATTTGGTTTTACCATTACCTACCTGGTAGGGCTGTTGCAAAAATTGGAGGAAACAGATGGTGTTTGGCACGAAAATGGTGTTTAATGCCATCATTTAGGTCAATAGATTCTGAGAAATGATAGGTGCTGTGGTAGATGGATAGAGATCAGAGGAAGGTAGGGACCTGTGCTGAGGAAATCCATAGTACAGTTGAGAGAGTAATATTTTATAGGAATAGTAATATCTAATCAACTCTTAAATTGATGGTTGTAGCATCGAGCAGTTAGAGAAGGTATTGGTGCTGGGTAGGAGTTACCTATGGTCTCATTTGGTTAGAGGATTAGGAAGATAAGAAGGCTTCATAGAGGAATTACCTGAGCAAAGGTGAGAAGGCTTGATACCTCTTATTTATAGAGGAGAGAAAACAGTGGTTTGAATGGAATATACTCTCCTACTACTCTTCCTCCAGAGCTCATTTCCCTCCAGTATTCTGTTTGGGGACAGAGTATTGTGATGTGGTAAACATTCCTGTGACATGCTGGCTTTGGCTATTTTCCGGCAATCTCTATTCCTTTAGGCCAGACATCAGCAAACTTTTAGTAAAAGGCCAGGTAGTCAGTAGTTTAGATTTTTATAGACTACATATAGTCTCTGCTCATATTTGTCTTTTTTCAATCCTTTAAAAATGTAAAATCCATTCTTTTTCTGGGCTGCACAAAAACAGGCTAAGGATCAAGGGTTGACTTTTGTGGTTTTTTGGGTCATTTCTGAAGGTAGGGGGTACGTGTGTCTGTTGATAGTGGTTTTGAGATGGCACTGTACTGGATTCTTAGGTGGTGTTTCTTTGGCCAGTTTTCTTGAAAATCTGTTCAGTAATGGTCTCATATAAGCTTTTTCTGATGGTTCAGGAGGTGGTAAGGGGTGAAGTTGAAACAATTGGGAACTGTTACTCTATACTAGTGGCTTTTGTTTTTTGTTTTTTTTAAGATTTTATTTATTTGACAGAGAACACAAGCAGGGGGAGTGGGAGAGGGAGAAGCAGACTCCCCACTCGAGCAGGGAGCCTGATGCGGGGCTTGATCCCAGGACCCTGGGGATCATGACCTGAGCCAAAGGCAGACGCCTAACGACTGAGCCACACAGGCGCCCCCAGTATACTAGTGGTTCTCAACCTGGGTTGATTTTTGCTCATTCGGAGACATTGGGCTTTGCCCAGAGATACTTTTAGCCAGAACTGGGGGTGGATAGAGGCCAGCATGCTAGTAAAAATCCTGTAGTACACAGGACCCCTCCACACACCCCAACAAAGAATTATCTGGCCTATGTGCCAATAACGCCAAGGTTGAAAAACTGATTTATACAATGGGATTGGTCTCCATTTCTTGAATGCCTTTCTCTTGACTCTGTTATAGACCCTGACAAGGCTAAAGGCAGTATTGGAATTGCAGCGTTCCAGACGACTGGCTGTTCAGTGGCAGAGTTTGTGTGATACACTATGGCTAATCATTGCTAATCCTTCTTAGTTCTGTAAGGATTCTTAAAAGCCCTCCCACCCCCACCCCTGCCTCCCCAGAAAAGTTAGGGCAGTTGTCTCCCCAAAGTAGTTTCATCATTTGGCTCTTGTTTTTCTGTCCCGTCGTCATATTCCTTGAAAACGGCACTCGATTAATACTTTATTGTGTACCTTCCGTGGCTAATCGTTTGTTTTATTTTTTTATTTTTAAGACTTTTTTTTTTTAAATCTTATTTTATTTATTATTTATTTATTTTATTTATTTGACAGAGAGAGTGAGAGCTACAAGCGCAGGGGAAACGTCAGGCAGAAGGGAAGGTTGAAGCAGACTTCCCACTGAGCAGGGAGCCCACCGTGGAGCTCGATCCCAGGACCCCAGGATCATGACCTGAGCCAAAGGCGGACGCTTAACCAGCTGGGCCACTCAGGCACCCCTAAGACTTTATTTTTGAGTAATCTCTACACCCACTGTGGGACTCGAACTACAACCCTGAGATCAAGAGTCACGTGTTCTACGGAATGAGCCAGCAGTGCCCCCAATAATCATTTTAATGACCCAATCCATGGTCCTTCCTCTGCAGCTTGAGCATCTCCTGGGATTGTTTTTCTAATCCTTCAGTGGGTAGCACATTTATTTCATCACTAGATGATGTGAAGGGTTGGATGGAGGGGGGGAGAGTGCAGAAATTATCTACCATTTCAGCTTGGTTATTATCCTATGAGTATACAAATAGGCATCTGGTGAATGACCCTCGAAGTATGATTATCACGGGTTATGAAAGTTGGCCACCCCAGGGCTCTAGGAAGAGGGGGAGGACGTCCCTTTTTATAATGCCTGCTTTGTGCCCTGAACTTGTTTTATCTCCTTTAATCTTCACAGAAAAGCCCAGGGAGGTAAAGATTATCACAGCTTTGGCTTTTCAGATAAGCTAAGTTTAATGGGGTTAAGTAATTTGCCAAGGAACATATGGCTGCATTTCTACATGTGGTATATTTAATGGCAGAGAAATGTAGCTGGATGAGGGACTACGCAAAGTGAATGAAGTGAATTTCCCAGCACAGTGGGAAAACAGTGTCTCTTCAGTGGAGAAAGAAAGGGGAGTGGAGGGTGTGTAGGAATGAAGTGGAAAGGGATTTTGAATTGAATGGAAAAGGATGTTGCTCTTTGAATTAACTCTTCAGATGATTGGTTATGATGCTTGGTGGAAGGGAGCTCTCTGAACTGTTCTAACATTGTATCCTCTTTGATTGCAGTGAAGTTGTACTTAGAAGTTAATGTCTTCGTTTTTTACCCTAATAAAATACCAGTTAGAAAACTAGAATAAAGGCAAACATTCTAATAACCGCCACCCAGATAGCTGTTTTCATTTTAAACTCGGGGAAAGACACAGTCCTGTAGTGTTACCTGTTACATGCATTGTGCTACATTATGAAATTTATACAAATTTATACATAATACAAAGTGTGACGGTAGTATTGAAACTTAAAAATAGCAAAATTAAACCTTTTTATAACGGTTAGCTTCTTGACAAAGATACAGGCTTATTTTAGAGAAATTGTAAATTTGTAAAACTTGATGGAAATCTTTTCTGGTCTCACCCTCTATCACAGCTTAAGCCATGCATTTCTTAAAAGCCCTATTTCCTGGCTTACCCAAAGCATGTATCGACTTGATCAAGAGCCACATTGGCCATTGTTAGCTCTGAGCCTTTGAATAGTTTCTACAAATTCACTCTAAAAGGACAAGTGTTCGCTGCCATCTAAGATGGCCAGAGTACATGGCTCTAAAAATCTTCTAATGGGGAGGTTCTCAGTAAAAGTGGCATCATAGAAATAGTGTCATCTGTAATCTGAAGTGTCTTTTTTCAAACAGCCTAAGAAAGCCACATGATACCTCGTAGTCTTGACTGTATGTCTTTAAGTCCACAAGTTCATTGCCTTGCATATGCTGTAAAGATAATAGAATGTAGGGATTTACTAACTTTGGTGTATACCTCATGGTTTGACACTAAATGAAGGTGCTTAGTAGTCATACATTTGCTAATACTCAATACATTTTATTACTGGTAGTGCCTCAGGACAGGATTGTTTGGGCCATTTTACTCTCTATTTACCCAAGAGGGTAATTGGAGACTCCAGGAAGTATGGGTGGAGTCCAAACTGACAGGAAGCGGCTATTCCTTGATTTCAAATAATTCTCAACCTTAGATGCATTTTACTTGGCTTCTTGGCTCTGTGTGAGTTTAATCTTAAGTTAGAAGCACCTCATTTTACTTCCTCAAAATGATTCCTTAACTTAATATCCCAGGCTTAAACTTTGAGAAGAATAGTTCGGTCTCCCGG
Organism: Ursus americanus; assembly: GCF_024610735.1. Taxonomy (NCBI): domain Eukaryota; kingdom Metazoa; phylum Chordata; class Mammalia; order Carnivora; family Ursidae; genus Ursus; species Ursus americanus. The sequence continues at coordinate 40,307,880 of NC_142135.1, read as the reverse complement.
TATGGAGCCTCACAAGTGGAAGATATGGGGAATATAATTTTAGCAATGATTTCAGAGCCTTATAGTAAGTATTGCTGTTGTAACAGTTGTGGACCTAGAATTTGGTCCTGCCATGTTTTTCTCATATATACTTTGAATGTCCTCCCACAGCTTTATCTCCCTAATAGCTAAATGATGACTTCTATGTTCTCATTTTTAGATCACAGGTTTTCAGATCCAGAGAGAGTAAATTACAAATTTGAAAGTGGCACTTGGTAAGTAGTAGATGGTTATTCCATTTGAGCCTTTTGATTTGTTTTATTCACATTGTGATATTTAACTCCCTTTGTATTTCAGTAACTTCACTAAACCTTTTGGCATTTCATTTTTTTAATATTAGGTTATTTATAAAAGGTATCTTAAAGTGAGCTTGGATGTTGGGGATTAAACTTAACTGAAATATTTGCATCCTTAGTCACTATGACCCGTAGGTATTGTGTCTCTGCTTCTTCTTTTAGTGTCTCGGAACTCTTTATCCTCTCACAGGAAAACTTGCAGAGGAAAAATCATAGGCTTTAAGAGTTCACAAGATTTTTACTGAGATAATTTAAAGTATGTTCTATCAGCTTCTACTTTAAAGTGAAGGAAATAACTGGCAAGAAGTATGAAATGGTGGTATCTCTGTGATCACAGGTAGACCTGTTTGCTTGTAAATCACTGCACTGGATTCCTGAGATTGCCTGGTGCCTGAAGTGAACAAAAACCTCTGACATCACTGCCCATAGAGAGACTTTGGGGTCTATTTAGTTGGGGAGAAAGTGACTCATTTGGAAAGTGTCCTAGGACTTCTGGAAATATGAATATGGGAGGAACAGAACATCAAAAGGTGTCAAAATATATAATAGGTGATTTGCAAGTGACTCATTAAGGTCTGGGAACTCCCATGCATTTCCATAAACACTCCGTGATGGCTCCCGTTTGATAGGGGAGATATTTTAATGGCAGAGTTCCGACTACATGCACACATTCCTGATATGGGTTAATTGCCAGCTTTATGCAGATCTTAAGTTTTGCTGTCAAAATGGATTCAAACCCCACTGGTATACTGGCCAGATCTGAGAATAAACGTAAACCTATCCGGTATTCTTGGTTCTAGGCATTTACTGGCCATCAGGGTATTGGGAGAACTTTGCTACCTATAAGTTGATCCTGGGTCCTTTTGAGTAGATGGCCAGCAAGCAGCAACTCAGCTGATGGATGGTTTGCTGAGTGAGCCAGCTGTGTTGGACCTGCATAGGCCGTTGGCTTTCTATAGTGAACTACCCAAAGAATACTTTGAACTGTGCCCAGATCATCTTTGAGGTTATGAAATAAATCAGGCAGTATTACAAGTCTGTCTGAACACCAAATAATACCTTATGTGTAACTAGGGAAATGGTAGCTTGGAATAGGTCGGACTCTCTAGGACTAATTAGGCAACCTGAAGTTTTGCTTGACCCACAGCAGCAAGATGGAACTTATTGATGACAACACCATAGTCCGGGCACGAGGTTTACCATGGCAGTCTTCAGATCAAGATATTGCAAGATTCTTCAAAGGACTCAATATTGCCAAGTTGGTTTTCTTTAATGTCTGTTTTACTTAGTAACCCCAAAGGGATAATTGGTGTCCTATCATTTTTTCCTCACTGTACTTTTTTTCCTCCCACTGCTATTTGTCCTTCTCAAAGGGGAGGTGCAGCACTTTGTCTGAATGCCCAGGGTCGAAGGAATGGAGAAGCTCTGGTTAGGTTTGTAAGCGAGGAACACAGGGATCTAGCATTACAGAGGCACAAACATCACATGGGGACCCGGTACATTGAGGTATGTCCTCACAACCTGAGATCCTTGACATCTTGAATGAGTATTAATGTTGGAAGGCTCAGAAACTGTATTTAATTTCCCTTTCTTTTCTTAGGTTTACAAAGCAACAGGTGAAGATTTTCTTAAAATTGCTGGTGGTGAGTGCTTTTTATATAATGCTGCTATAAGAAGAATCTGAAATTTATTTACGAGAGTAGATGAATAGGGCAATAAATAGTTTTTATTTCCTAAAGAAATATAGGAATTGACCTTTTTTTTTTTTTTTAAGTTTGGAAGAAATGACGCATAATATGAGTGTTTTCGATGTATACACTTGCCCTAAGGCTTCAGTCAACCAACTATAGTTAAATAGCCATTAAAAATAGTATCATACAGGGATGCCAATGGCTCAGTCAGTCTCTAGAGTGTACAACTCCTGATCTCTGGGTCGAGAGTTCAAGCCCCAGGTTGGGTGTAGACATTACTTAAAAAAAAGAAAAAAAAATACCAAATGGGTGCCTGGCTGTCTCAGTCAGTGGAAAATCTGACTCTTGATCCCAGGGTTGTGAGTTTGAGCCTCACATTGGGTGTAGTGATTACTTAAAAATAAAACCTTTAAAAAAAAAAATACTATGCAAAGGTGAAAGATCCTGTAAAGTCATGTACAGAGGGAGAGAGTAGTTCTTGGGAAATTAAATAGTCTGAAAATTGCTTTCAAACAGCCACACCAGAATACCTGGAATTGTTGGATATGTGTTTGTAGGCTTTCTCGGCTTCTGTAACTCATCAATGGCCAGGAACTCAGTGGTTTCTGGGTCTAGTATGTTTGAGTACATAGTGTTTGCAGTAATAAGGTCAGAAAAAAATGGAAACAGATAACTGTCTTTATCTCATTATCGAGTGGTTCATTACTTTAAAACCTATAAATGACAGGTGCATAAAAAATGTTGATTGTGGTTTGACAGGTTATTTTTCTATACATAAAACTACCTTGTAAGTTTCTGTTGCTCTGTTTATACAGCTTTATAACTTTTTCCTTTTAGTATATTATGAATATTTTCCCATGTAACTAAATTTTCTTCAGTGTTAATTAATATACAGTATTATGTACCATACATTTTTTTTTAAAAAACACCCTTTGGACATTTATAGCTCATTTCCAATTTTTCACCCTAAGTATGTTGCAGTGAATGTTTTTGTATCTCTGTAAGTACCACTCATTAGGATAACACTAAAATTAGGTTAGCTAAATCTAAGAATGTAGGTAGACCTTTTAAGAGGCTTTTGAAAATATACTATTGCCAAATATGTACTAGGGTGACTTTCACCTTAAATACAGAGAACACTGGTATCTCGGTAATACATAGCCCTGGTTAAAATCCTTGAAACTGTTGAACTTGTAGCAAAAACATCTTGTTTGCATAATTTGCTGGTATATTTCCGTTCTGACACTTAATTCTTTAGATATACGAAGGCTTCCAAATTCAGAGCTTCAAGTTTAAGTGTTTCCAAAATCCCAAAGTGTTGTTTGATATTAGTTGGGAATAAAATACACTCAGAGTTGCTCAGGTTCTGAGGTTCCATGATAGATGGCAAAGTTAACTCACATATTAATCCTGGGATTTCATGGTGTGTGGGTAGTATGAGAGTTTGCTCTTAAAGGAAAATGTGATGGACATCTGGCTGGCTCAGGTAGAGCATGCAACTCTTGATCAATGGGTTGTAAACTCAATCTCCGTGTTAGTGATACAGCCTACTTAAAAAAATGATAAAATAAAGGAAAATGTTACAAGTTTATGAGCTCAAAGGATGTGCATCAGAGTATTTGCTGCATGGTAATAGTGTACAAAATGCTTTATGACAGGCAGAATGTTGATAAATCCTGAAACTGGCTGTCATGCATGTTCATTAGACTCCCCTTTACTTATGTTTGACCCTTAATAAAAAAGTAATCAGGAAAATAATAATGATCACCAAAGTGCTTTATGTGTACTGACTTAAGTAATTATCATAAATCTATGAGGTAGGTAATTTTACCCCTATTTTACAAATGAGGACACTAAAATATAGGGTCAAACTTGACTAAAGTCATAGCCTCGTAAATGGCAAAGTCAGGATTGGACCCAGGCATTCTAGTTCCTTGACCTGTGTTCTTACCTAGCACGATGACTTACTGCCTCTCCCTCAGAAGAATACGGTGATTGGTCCATGATTTAATTGTCTGGCCACCTTCCCAAGTTAGGTGTTTTATGAGAAAGGTAGGGGGAATGTTTCAGATATGTGGGGAGAGAATTCTGATTCCTGGGATGTTGTCAGGAATTCAGCAAAGAGTGTAAGTTTTGATAATAAACTCAAGAAATTGCCAAGGATTTTACCATTTTAAGTTTGGTAACGTTGACGTCTTACCCATTTCTCCCCCTGCCTCCTGGTATTTGTGTTCCCCTAGGTACATCCAATGAGGTAGCCCAGTTTCTCTCCAAGGAAAATCAAGTCATTGTCCGCATGCGGGGGCTCCCTTTCACAGCCACAGCGGATGAAGTGGTGGCCTTCTTTGGACAGCATTGCCCCATCACTGGGGGGAAGGAAGGCATCCTGTTTGTTACCTATCCGGATGGTAGGCCAACAGGAGATGCTTTCGTCCTCTTTGCCTGTGAAGAATATGCACAGAATGCATTGAGGAAGCATAAGGACTTGTTGGGTAAAAGGTACATCGAACTCTTCAGGAGCACAGCAGCTGAAGTCCAGCAGGTGGGTTTTCAAGAGTTGTGTGTGTGTGTTTGTTTGTTTGGTGGCTTTGCATGATTTTCTATTTATTTCCAAGAACAATCTTACATTATTGTGTGAAAACTTGAAATATACAGAAAGTATAGGTGCATTTTTAAAAATTTCATTCCGTAATGAAAAGATAGCCACTGTTATTTTTTCTGTGCACACAGAGAAAATGCATGTGTTTTTATGTAATTAGAATATCTGTAGATAGACTTTATATTCTTTTTAAGAACTACGTATCTTGCAAGTTTACCCGTGTCCAAAAAATTTCATTTTTAATGTTACGTACATAATTTATTTAGAAATTCTATTGTAGGGGCGCCTGGGTGGCTCAGTCGTTAAGCGTCTGCTTTCGGCTCAGGGCGTGATCCCGGAATTCTGGGATCGAGCCCCACGTCGGGCTCTTCCGCTGGGAGCCTGCTTCTTCCTCTCCCACTCCCCCTGCTTGTGTTCCCTCTCTCGCTGGCTGTCTCTCTGTCAAATGAATAAATAAAATCTTTAAAAAAAAAAAAAAGAAAGAAATTCCATTGTACATTCAGGTTGGCTTTTTTTCATGCATAAGAAATTTCTAGATAAACATGCTTAGGAAACTCTCAATTTCTGATTGAGTCTTTACAACTGGATGGGATGAGCTTTTTAGATTTTTAATATCTTACCAAATTTATTTCCCAAAAAGCTTGATCAGTTCCTTACTGCTGGTGATGGTATAAAGTGTCCTTTTGTCCTATTCTCTTTCAGAATTCAGAAATGTTTTTGAGGCACAGATGGGACAATCAGTTGCCCAAAATGATCCAGACATGAAGCCATCTGTAGGGTTTCAAGCCTTTGGCTATTCTTGACTTACCAGCTGAAGGGTCTTTAAGGGTCTTCGTTTTTCTTCTGTATCTTGAGATCATGCAGACTGCTTCACACGTGGCTCTTCCAACTTAATCTGCTTGGGTCCCCTAGTAGAATAGAGCATCTGTAATGATACATTTCATCTTTTTTGCAAGCAATTAGGACACTGACTCTACTGTCATTCCTATGAGTTCATAAAATGATTTTTGTCTTGCTTTCTGCAGAGCCCATTGTGTATTGTGATTTGAAACAATTGCCCAAAGTTGAAAAGAACCTCTCACCTGTTAGGATACTGACATGATTTTTATACCTGGAATAAACATAGGTGACATTTTAAGCTAGTTCTGCATCCTGATGTTCTAGTGCTCTTGAACCCTAAACTGTGAACAGACGTGTAATTTAAACAATCCTGTACCTTGCTGAGAGTGAGCATCATAAATTCTGAATTTCTAAAATACGCGAAACATGCTTGAGGCTTCAAACATTAAACACATCAGTGCCAAACCAGAGGGGGCGCAAATAAGATTTTAGATCTTTAACTGGAAGAACAGTGTTATGGAAATCTTGGCCTAGAACAGACTGCCCCGGGGCCTCGGCTACGGTATGTTCTTGGTTTAGGTACAGAGGGTGCTGCCTCTACGACTTCACCATGATGAGGTTTGGGCGATAGATGAGCTTCCCCTCCAGCCCCTGTCCTACTGACTGAAGAAATGCTGAAGTAATCATGTGCTCTGCACTGCCGTCTTTTCATTCCTAACAGTCATTTCATCCAATAACTGCTCGCTCACCTCCTGTTTGCAGGTATCGGAAGGTGCCTGAGCATTTCCTGTGCTGAGTTTGTCTATAACCATACTTACTTTCTGTTCATGTTCATCCCATCATGTTTGTGCTGTGTCTGGATTATTGTTGTAATTTTTAAAAATTTCTGCTGTCTCTGAAGTTTCTTTGGCTGTGTTGTATTCTTTGTTTTCTGTCACCTCTTAGCAACTGGACAGGGTGGGAGTGAGGAAATTAGGGCAATTTGGGGGGAGGGTTTTGATTCCTTCTTTTCAGTTCAAGGGATGATTAAGGCTACAGTGGTAAGTTAGAACACTTAGGGACGTCACATACGCTGTGTGCACAAGGACCTGATATTATAAACTAGTAGGCATGTTCTAAACTAAGGCAAAAGTAGACCAGAACCTTATAATTTTTTTTAAGATTTATTTATTTATTTAAGAGAGAGAAAGAGTGAGTATGAACTGAGGGGGGGGGCAGAGGGATAGGGAGAAGCAGGCTCCCTGCTGAGCAGGAAGCCCCATGTGGGGCTCTAGCCCAGAACCCTGGACCGTGACCTGAGCCCAAGGCAGACGCTTAACCAACTGAGCCACCCAGGCGCCCCTTTAAATTCTTAAAGTTTTTTTAAAGATAGACCAGAATCTTAGAGTTTTGCCTGGAAGTAATCCTTTCTCCTAAATACACCTAACCTCTCATTCATTTTCAAGACAGCCAAATTCTATGACTTTAAAAGATAGTGGCAAGACAGAGCATCTTGACTATCTCAAATTCACATAAAAACTGATTATTTTGTGGTCACTAAATAATTTTTTTTTCATTTTTATGTTACCAGCCGTTCTGTCTTGGGCTTTATACATTGTTATAAATGTGGTATTACATTATAATATAATCCAGAGTCACTATTTGACCTGTGGTTCCTTACTGTGTCATTCTCTTGCTTGGGTTTGGAGGTAGAATGTGATAACAATACTAAGGGGAACACCGTGCTTCGTGAAATGAAATCTAATAGACTGCTACAAAAGTTCACATTTAGCAGTATGTCCAGATTGTTATACAGGCAGCGTACTTTTCAGGATATTGGTCCTGAGACTGTGAAGTACTTGTCCAGTAGACCAGTCCTTAATCGAAGCACATCGTATTGTGTGTGGCCTGTGCCTTAGCATGCATTTGACAAATGTGTGGGTCTCATGCTTTCCCCACTGAGCAGTGTGAATCCCTTTCTCCATAGGTGCTTCTCAAACTTGAATATGCTTAAGAATTACCTGAGGCTCTTGTTAAAATGCAGGTTCAGGGGGCACCTGGGTGGCTCAGTCGTTAAGCATCTGCCTTCGGCTCAGGGCGTGATCCTGGCGTTCTGGGATCCAGCCCCACATCAGGCTTCTCCGCTGGGAGCCTGCTTCTTCCTCTCCCACTCCCCCTGCTTGTGTTCCCTCTCTTGCTGGCTGTCTCTCTGTCGAATGAATAAATAAAATCTTCAAAAAAAAAAAAAATGCAGGTTCATGTTTCCCAGGTCTGAGGTAGAACTGAGATGCTGCATTTCTAACACGTCCCACACTGCTGCTGTGCTCGTTGTGGACCACGTTAGAGGAGCAAGGCTCTAAATCACTTCTCTTTTGCTTTGAGTACAGGTGCTGAATCGATTTTCATCGGCCCCTCTTATTCCACTTCCAACCCCTCCCATTATTCCAGTACTACCTCAGCAATTCGTGCCCCCTACAAACGTTAGAGACTGTATACGCCTTCGAGGTCTTCCCTATGCGGCCACAATTGAGGACATTCTGGACTTTCTGGGGGAGTTTTCCACAGATATTCGAACTCATGGGGTTCACATGGTATTGAATCACCAGGTAAGGAGTAACTTACTAGAAAACTGATTTGCTTATTCTTAGGATCAAAGGCTCTCTTCCAGTTTAAAAAAAAAAAAAGTACAGGTGTTCAATCAGCGGTATCAGAAGTCTTTAAGGAAAGCTTTAACTGTTGATACAGGAGGTCTTTGAGATGAACTCCAGAAAGAATTTTGTCATTAGCATGGTAATTTAAATTCAGCTCTGATTCCACCGTTGCTTGTATCCACCAAATTACCAGTAGTCTCAGGAAGGATGCGAACACGTTATCCATCTAACACAACATTTTACTGTTACAGCTCCTGAGCTTTGCTGTTGTAGTGATTGTAGTGATTGTAGACTGTATATAAGCCAAAGAGCATATCTGTGTTCCAGAGTACTTTTTATCTGTAGACTGGTTAGAACTCTCTTATTTTATATATATGACATCAAATGATATTTAGTAGAGTGCAGACTTAGTAAGGATTTGTATCTGTTCCACCTGGACCAGTATGTGATCATAACATGAGCTCAAATGTGTTAATGAATTATTGAGAAGCCTCTATCAAAGGATAACCAAATTCTCATGGTGTACAAGGATAAATTCTATGCATATTAAAAGTAGTTCCTGTCTTGGTGTCTCTTGATTTTTGGTTAAACAAAATTAGTCCTACTAGTTGACAAATGATTTACCAGCATTGTGTGCTATGATAAGCGGGACAGAATTTTTAAAAACCTGTAAACCAAGTGTTCCTAATTAAAATTTTGAACTCTTAAAAACAAGGTTGCATTAGTTTTTAAAAATGTTTTCTGAGCATTATGGGTTGAATATAGGTTTGTATTGGAAATAACAACATTTTTCTAAATTGCTAGTCTGAGTATGAGGAATCAGAAAACCTCCTGAGCCCCTGGCTTGGTTTTCCACCCCAGCACATGCTCATTCTAACTCTCATGTCAGTATTAAGCTATGCAACTTGTAATCTATGTACCCTCTCAGCATGCTTCACTGGTGGGAGTCCTTTTGAATAAAACTTCCCTACAATTCAGCATTGCCAGGAAATTGTTCGGTTTCTCTTTGAGCACCATATCTGATAACCTAGGGGCTATTATTGTTCTTTGATTAACCAGAGTGGACATATTTGCCTCTTATTGACCCATGTGACTTATCGTGATTGAATTTGGGAGAAATGCTTCTTTAATGATGGACGAGCTTTTAGCTGTCTTGAAGAGGTTAGGTTTCCATCTTGGACTGGGTTTCCCTGGTATCCCTAATTTCCCTGGTATGGTGACTCTTATGGTAACTTGCATGGTTATAATTTGCACTAAGTAGTCCCTTAGAGACTTTTAAGGAAATCCATAAAAAAAGAAAGGAGTCTTAAAAGCCAATCGTGTCTTTTTCTCCCCCATAAAATGTCCATGTTAAAGAAAACCAATGTGTTCTGGTTCTGTGAAACAGAAGTCTACCAGCTTGGCTTTAAACAGGATTTTTAGCAAGCTATTAGTAATAGAGGAGATATCTATAAACACCTGTCTGACCAAGGTTTAAAGTGGAGGTACTAGTGAAGAGGTGAGAGAAGGACTCCTAAGCAAGGCTGATAATATAGCTTTCACCCGCCCTCACTGCTTTGCAGTTCCCATTTCGTTACCCCCTTCTCTCTTCCCAAGCCCACATCCCAACCTAGGCTTCAGGGAGAAGGGAAAGGGATGTTGCAGGTCGGTAATGGACAACTGAGCCATCACAGAACGCTGGTCTCTTCAGCCTCATGTAGGAGCATACATAAAGCTCTTATACTGGTTCTGTCCCTAGTTCTTCTCAATCAGATAAGATTTAATCGGATTTTTCAGAAAGGCAAAACGCAATATACAATCCTATACTTTAAAACCACAGTTATAAGGAGACCCTTTCAAAACCGTGTAAATCTGATACTGACTAGCAGTAATGAGAAAAGATCATTTTCAACTATGAGCTCTCAAAACTTTCTCCAACATTTTGTGGGCCATTCTGGTGATTAGGTGATAAAATGCAAGTTAGATTTCAGTAGGCAACACTTGTCACCCAGATTTTGTGGCTAAAATGTCTGTACTATGGGTGATTGTCACTTTGCATGTTTTGTAAGCAACCATTTCCTTGTTGAAGGAGACAGTCTCCTTTTGTTTTTATTCTCCCCCACGCGCTCAGGGCCGCCCATCAGGAGATGCCTTTATCCAGATGAAGTCTGCGGACAGAGCATTTATGGCTGCACAGAAGTGTCATAAAAAAACCATGAAGGACAGATATGTTGAAGTCTTTCAGTGTTCAGCTGAGGAGATGAACTTTGTGTTAATGGGGGGCACTTTAAATCGAAATGGCTTATCCCCACCGCCATGTAAGTTACCATGTAAGTTTTTCTTGGGTCTTGGCGCTATTCTACGCTATATGCTGGTAGGTGCTTAAGCTGCTTTCATAACTGTCTATGCCCCTGGTTCTTTCTAAGGCAGGTGAGATGGTTACATAAGGCTTTCCCATCTGAAATCGGTAGTATCTGGTAATCATTTAAGACCTTGGTTGTGGACACCCATAATTAGAGATGCTACGAATACCTCCTTTCAAATTATATTCTTGCTTTTCCAGTGATAAGCACTTGATTTCTGAAGCTTAATGTGCTCAAGATAAGCACTGACTCTGGGAGGCAACCTGGCTATGTAGATATTTTAATACGCATTTAAAGGTGAAATAAGTATGGCTGAATCCTTTTTCTTTTCCTTTTTTTTTTTTTTTTTGGTAAAACATTAAACTTTTTTTTTTTTTTTTTTGGTAAGGGTGATTTGATGCCCATTTTGCATTTTTAATTTTTTGAGCATTAAGTATTTCTTTGGAAAGGACAATCTGGGGAGCACTTATCTTGCTCTCCAGAATATCTGGAATGAGCAAGTTATTAAAAACTATAAATGCGTAAATAAATTAGCCAAAGTTTCCATTGGATCGCAGGATCAGTGCTTAATTTCAAGCCATGCTCTTGCTCATTGGCACCTGGGTGCAAGCCATCTGGAATCCTGTGTGAGAGGAATAAGCCCTTTAGTCTGGAGACCATGTTGTGGTTAGTGACTAAGGAACATTTGCAGATCTGATGTTAAAACTTGAATCTTTTTGTTTCAGTTTTCACTTTTGAATAAGACATACCTTGTTAGGAGCCATGCTGGGTATGTTTAAAGAATGTAGCACTTGGAATATAGTCCAACGATAATGGAGAAAGCTACCTGGATTACATACCTGATCCCAGTAAAATAGAGTGTGTTTAGGACATCACTTTCCGTAAAGAGGGATCTATACCAATGAAACTGTTTGATAGACTATTTTTCATAGATCATTCGGTGGGGCTTAATCCTTTTTTTCCCTTGGACTTCCTAAATGGTAATAATTCCATTCATCTGCTGCTTGCTGTTGGTGACTATCTTAAGAGTTGATGACTAATGAATGCCAAGTTCTGGAAATTTATGACTGGGTTTAAGTGGTGTCTTAAAGTAATCTTAGTCCTATGTATTCTGTCCCTAAACCACTGATAATATCAGTAACTTTTATAATTTCCTTGAGTGATAATCTATCAAGCATTGTGAGATAAGGAAATTTCTTCATGCTGTGTAACCCAAATTATTCTGCTATAGTATCCTTTTACTTCTCTCTCTTCCTGGTGGAAAACTGGTCATTACAGAGTTACCTCATAAGACTTTCGTTTTTTTCCCCCCTTTCCTCTCACAAGCCTTAAGGTAATAGAAAAAATTTAAAATGCCTTTTTCCACATAAAAATAGATTTCCATGTATTTTAATACTCCCCAAAAATGTTAACCAAAATTGACTACTTGCTGTTTTAGTGGACGAGTTCACTCATTTAAAAAAAAAAAAAAAAGAATTCCAGTTGATACATGCTAATGTTATGCCTATTTGACTGGACTTATTTTTTCCCCTACCAACTCATTTGAGGTGATTTCCTATTTTTACAGCAACCAAAAACCTTAGAGAAATTGCATGTTTTCTTTTTATCTACTCTCAACAACTAAAGAAGTTAAAATAGTGATTGCTTAATCCCCCCTGAAGAGTTTCTTATTAAATCTGGGAAAGAAACGCCACTACAGTCTCCGTGTTTTTAAAGTTTTAAACTGTGTTTATTGAAATTTTAACTTTTTCAAAAAGTTGAACATTTGAAGGTAAACTCCACTTTTCTAATCTATGAATATACACATGTGATTCTCTTTTAGTAGTGTAAGAATAGGTGTCATTTCATTTGAGGAATATCCAAACCTGGGCAGTCTAATCTATTAACAAAAATGTCAGCCTTTTTATATATTGTCCTCTCACAAATTACTTGATAGTTTTGGAAGCAAGGTAACGGGCATAGGCTTTATAATTTTCTAGATGACTTAGGTGCCTCAATTTGTTCTATTTGCCATTTTGTGGAATCTTTAAGGTCAGGAATCATAATTTTAAAACTTACCTACATTATATATTGAACATGCAGCACAGTTTTTGGTGAATTACGAAGAAGAGACCTAAAAGCTGAATGTGAGATCGATACGTCGGTCTTTGGTTTATGGTGCCCTGTGCTGCCGACTCTCTTACTCATCTCCATACATGCGTGGAAACTCAAACACAAAAGACAATAGAGATTTTCCTGTGAAAAGGTGTCCCTTGGGCCTCTGCTATTTGCAAAATATATTAGATGGTTCTGGGTGCAAAAATTAAAGTCAAGAATTCCAAATTCAGGCCACCATTCCGTGATCTCTCTTGTTGAATGCAGATGGCCTGGATTGTTGTGTTCACCCCACATGTTACAGCTACAGAGCAGTAACAGGTGTGACTTAAAAGAGTTATGGGGCCTGGACTGAATAACTAGAAGATCATAGAATTTCATCCTTTCTGTTTTCTATTTAACCTGAGTCAGCTTTTTTATCAGTCAACTCTCAGGAATACTTAAGCCTGTTTTTCTTGAGTTATTTATCAGGCTGGGTAATGGGGGTTGTTGTTGTTGGTGGTGGTGGTGGTGGTTGTCATTTGTTTTTTTAAAACAGGTCCAAAGATGTAGATGAGTTTCAAAGCCCATCATTTGGTGTTCATTTAGGTGGAAGTAATGCAGAGTTAATCTACTCTTAGGTCAGTTCACTCTGCCACCATCTGTGCTTTGGCACAATGCACAGAGCTCATGAAATCATTTTTATCCTAACCATCTTCATCTTCCACCGTACTACGGAGTGGATAACAAGATGAAAGAGAAGCACAGCTCTCAAAAAAGCAACAACAACCCAGCTTTTAGTGTGAAATAATACTAAATGTCCTGTGTTTCTTTCCTCAAAGGGGTAGTTTATGGTGTAACTGGCACTCAGGGGTAGAAAAAAATACACGTGTCATGAAATAGTTGAACAGACTTAAAAATCTACTTGATAATTGGTTTTTGCCAATTTCTAGGTCTTTAGGCTTTGAGATGATTTTTAGGTGTTATCTATATAATCAAAAGGAAGTTGCTTGGACTTTTTAATCAAATTTTCTATGGAAGATGAGGATTCAGTGATTGAGTTGAAGATTAGCCAAAAAATTACCCAACATTAAAAAAAAATTTTCAAACTTTTAGAAGATGACACATTTGAGAAATTTCACATTGTCAACAAAAATTTCAGAAAATACTAATTATATACAATTTTAAAAAGTCACTTGGGAAGATAAAGAACTGGTCTCTTTAAAATGTATGTATGTGTGAAACAAAATGTATGTCTGTGTGGAACGGTGACATTATGACTTTAGAGGTAGCACAAGTGTCCGTTGTGAGAAATGTCTCAAAGTCTCTCTCTCTGCTTATTTAGGCCTGTCCCCTCCCTCCTACACATTTCCAGCTCCTACAGCAGTTATTCCTACTGAAGCTGCCATTTATCAGCCCTCTGTGCTTTTGAACCCACGGGCACTGCAGCCCTCCACCGCGTACTACCCAGCGGGCGCTCAGCTCTTCATGAACTACACTGCGTACTATCCCAGGTAAGGCTCGGGTGGAAGGGGAAATGAGGGACAGAAACAAAGGACTCCTTTGATAGGCAGTGCCTGAGTTCACAAAAGAATATTGTCTGCCACTGACGAACAGGATGACAGGCAACAGCTTCTGTCCTATCTCTCTGGCCAAGAAGGCTGTTTCAAGACCAAAATAAGCTCATTTTTTAACCATATATTGACAGCAGGATCTTTTAGGTTACCTATGTATACAACTTTCCTTTTTTCCTTCTCCTGTCTTAGGGCCGTAAGTAAGTAGCACTGCAAGCATTGCAACAGCATGGCAATATTCTGTGAACAGATTACGAAAGAGGAAAATCCATAAGAGCCATTATATTTTTAAGTAGCATCCATTCACATGTCGACCCATAATAAATAAAAGCTGTTTCAAATTTTATAGGACTTCTATTCTTTCCCCCCTCTAAATCAGCACTAACACGTCCGAGATGAGATTATTCAGCACTTTCTTAGAATCAACATATTTTTAATCTGATTCATTCTTTTTAGTTGTGCTCAGTTTCTGGAAGGCAACAGTATGTATAATGGAGAGAAAGCTGTTGGTCTGAAAGCTGGGAGACCTGAGATTTAGTCTCAGCTCTTAGTGTAACTGGGGCAAGTCACTTAACCTTCCTGGTTCTTAGAAAATGACGGGATTACCAAGTTTTTGAAAGTCCATTCTGAGTCTGATGGCTTGTGATTCTCACTAGGATGTATAATGACCTCATTCTCAAAATTTTCTTTTCAAAAAGATCGATTTGGCCAGTAACCGGTTCATTATTAAAATAAAATTTTATTTTATTAAAATTAAATTAAAACTTTATTAAGATACATTTTCATTAAAATGCAATTTTACTTTGGCACAAGCAATATTGCTCAGAATTTTAAAAATTACACTAGGCCTCATTTTTCCTTCCCCAGGTATTTTGACTACGTGTTTTGAGTACACCCATCAATATGTAAGTGAGGTTTTTTGATAAGTGATCCGGAAGTAACCTATCCATCCCCATAGTTGCTCTATCGCATGGTAGTTTTTTTCTCTCTCCATCTAGTTTTCTAGAAGGGAGCAGAAACTGTAGAATCTCAGCAGTGAAGCATGTGGCCTCTGTTAATTACATTTGTTATTTTTGTTAGGTATTTTTAAAACATTCATAAATGCTATTGCACATATTCTTTATTCTACTGGGGAAGAATAGGGACGAAGCCATAATAATTGCCAGTTGGCCCTATATTGAAGGTTTGAAAAGGGTCAGACGCATGAGTGATTGTTCATGGTTGAGTGCTGTGTCAGGCGTCTGGCCCAGTCCCAGTCTGTCACCTACTCTGGACCCTGTGACAATCACTTGCTAGTCGTGGGCTCTGGTTATAAGAAAGATCTTTGTCTACCTTTCTTACACTATCAGGATGTCAGGAGTGAAATGCATTGTTCCTCTGGGTGCCTGGTGCTGTTTTTCCACTCTAGAATACATTTGCAGAGTATCCAGTTCCATCATTGACTTGTAATCTGGACCCCATGAAAAGAAGGAATCCCTTAGAAATAGCTGGCTAACATGGTAAGATGGGAATTCGAGTCTTGAATGGAAGGCCCAAAGTCAAGAGAAACTGACATTTATGGCTTAATAGCATCTGTCGTTTTGGGCCCCTGACTATAGGTTAATTTTTTTTCTAGGAGTTACAAAGTTTGTAAGGCCCTCATTGTTACATATAAGAATATGGAGGTATTGTGAGTAAAAGTAGACTCCCATTTTATACACCTCTAAGTCTAGAAGCGGTCACTATTATTGGGTGGTAATAAAGACATATGTGTGTACTTCTAAATAATGTGGCATACTTAACATGTACTCCTCACTTGTCCCCCCCCCCCTTTTTTTTTTAAACTTGCCACTAGGTCGTTGACATCTTCCCTAAGGAATATGTATATATTTACCTCATTCTTGTAACTTCATATGATGTCACAAGGGTAAAAATACATCAGAATTTAACAGTTCCATATTTTTAGATCTCGAATTTAAAAAAATGTTTCTCTGTTAAACAAAGCTCATATTGATCTTTAAATACTTACATTTCTGTAGGACAATTTCGTAGAAATTGAATTTTTTAAAAAAATCTTTTTAGAGCATGCAAGTCGGGGGAGGGACAGGGAAAGGGGGAAGCAGAGTCCCCTCTGACTATGGTGTCCAGTGTGTGGCTCTCGTTTTCACGACCCTGAGATCATGACCTGAGTCAAAGTCAAGAGTTGGATGCTGGGGTGCCTGGGTGGCTTAGCCGTTAAGCGTCTGCCCTCAGCTCAGGTCATGATCTCAGGGTTCTGGGATCGAGCCCCGCATTGAGCTCCCTGCTCCGCTGGGAGCCTGCTTCTCCCTCTCACACTCCCCTTGCTTGTGCTCCCTCTCTTGCTGTCTCTCTCTGTCAAATAAAATCTTTAAAAAAAAAAAGTTGGATGCTTATCCACCTGAGCCACCCAGGTGCCCCAGGAATGAAATTTTTAATTGAAAGTCATGTTTATTAAATTAAAATTAGGGACTCCTGGGTGGCTCAGTCGTTGGGCATCTGCCTTCGGCTCAGGGCGTGATCCCGGGGTCCTGGGATCGAGCCCCGCATCGGGCTCCCTGCTCCGCTGGCAGGGAGCTTGCTTCTTCCTCTCCCACTCCCCCTGCTTGTGTTCCCTCTCTCACTGGCTGTCTCTCTCTCTCTGTCAAATAAATAAATAAAATCTTTTAAAAAATTAATTAATTAATTAAAATTAATACTTTCAAATCCCCTAACATAGTCCATTAATTGACATTTCCCTAATTGTAGTGAAACTACCCGCACAAAGTGTTTAAACATGGAAATGTCCTCTTATTTATACTGCAAAATCTAGAATAATTTAAAGAACAAATTCCAAACTATAAAATAATTTACAGTTTTGGCAGAATACCACTAATTTCTAATCCGACATGACTAAAAGGCATTTGAGGATATTGAAAAATTGCTGTGTAAGTTTTCAAGTATATTTTGACCATATTCCCTCATAAATGGGGAAGGCTTAAGAGAGTGTCTGTGGAGCTAAGAAAGGATATTAATCAGACACTCTTGGAGTTTTTGTTTCTTTTTAAATTAAAGTTTTATAATTCCCTCCTTTTTATGAAATATGTCAGTTCAACTTGAGATTAATTCAATGTGTTCATTACTTTAAGAGGTTAAGATGCTAATGTATTTTGGAGGTTTTTTAGAAAAGATTTTGAGAGAGCACGAGTGGGGGGAGGGCAGAGGGAAAGGGAGACATAGACTCCCTGCTGAGTGTAGAGCCCTACAATACAGGGCTCCATCCCAGGACCCCAAGATTATGAGCTGAGCTGAAGGCTGCCACTTAACTGACTGAGTTACCCAGGCGAAACTGTTTTGCAGTTTACTTTTTTTTTTTTTTAAGCGTGTCCCTCGAAAAGAAGTGATTGGCTTTAACTTTTTTTTTTTTAAGATTTTATTTTTTTATTTTTTAAAGTAATCTCTATCCCCAACATGGGGTTCAAACCCACAACCCTTAGATCAGAGTCACATGCTCTGCTGACTGAGCCAGCCAGGCGCCCCAGTTTTAACTGTTTTTAACTTTCCATTTAACTAAGCAAACTATTATTTAGTACCTCTGTGAGATATGTTGGGAACATGAGGATTGATAAAACATAGACTCCTTCTAGTGTAGAGTGGCTGACAGAATGCGACTGTGACCCTGTGCTAAGTCAGTGACGTCAGAGGTCTTCTTCAGGTAGAGGGCATTTGTCCTTATTTTACCTCTAATTTGATCTATTTAAAAATTTGAAGATAAACTCTCCAGTGGCTATGGCTCTGAGACACAGCATCTTTCATCATGAGGATTTGGGTTACTTGAAGAACATTTAAGGAGAAAACATCAACCATTTTTATTTAAGAAGGTTTTAGCAGTCTAAATGTGTGGCTGTGACAATAACATCTTGAAGAGTAAGTGTAAAAAGGATATGTGGTTTATTTTCTGCTTGTGGACATTTCCCTCCCTTTTGGAAGACAGCTTCAGTTACTCAGTATCCTAGAGCTTAGCCAAGGATACAAAGGAATTTGAAGGGCCAATGCGTTTTTGCCCATCCTGCTTATCACTCAAAACTCCATTACATCACACCGTTTCTCTCCAAAAGGAGAGTCCTACCTTTTATTCTCACCTTTCATTTTTCTTAAGAAAGCATATTCTCCTTTGCATCAAAGCTCTAGCGCAGGTGAGAAACATGCTGATTCTTCAATTCTATGCCATCTCATTTAAGGAAAGCCAGATTAACATAAATGTCTTTATATGCATCACCTTACCTTTTGTAGGACACTAAATAAGTAACATCACCTGAACCAAGAAAGAGGGCAAGGGATATTTTATTTTTGAGCGTGCTTCATTTGGGTGCCCCATATGAAAGATTTGTTCTTTCTTGGGATAACTGTTTATTATTCAATCATCTTATTTCTCCCTAAACAATGAATATGTTTATTAAGTAATACCGAGGCACTCTGCACTGTTCAGTTTGTTGTGTAGCATTACTGTATTCTGTTCCGAAATTCTTTGCATTTGAACCAAAAAAATACCAACCCTCTGAAAGATGCCTATGTTTTGTAGTATTTTCAATGCCTACCTTTCGAGATAAGTGTAATTTCATTCAGATGCAATTGTAACAAATAGTGGGGAGAGATCTACACATTTTACCAAGTTTCTCCCAATAGTAACATTTGGCAGCCAGTTTACTTTCTGATTTATTTGGTGAATGTTTTCTAATAGGACTAGGGAAAAGGATAAAATCTGTCTTTAGTATGGGGTTATATTTTTCTTGGTTATGAAAATAATTTTTTTAAAGATTTTATTTATTTATTTGACAGAGAGAGACAGCCAGCGGGAGAGGGAACACAAGCAGGGGGAGTGGGAGAGGAAGAAGCAGGCTCATAGCGGAGGAGCCTGATGTGGGGCTCAATCCCATAACACCGGGATCACGCCCTGAGCCGAAGGCAGACGCTTAACCACTGTGCCACCCAGGCGCCCCTGAAAATAATTTTTTAAAAAAATTTAAATATTTAGTACTACCCATGCAAACTGGAATTCAGCATACAATGAAGTGATACCAGAATATTGTAGTAATACAGTATCAACCAGTGTTGTAATAATGGAGAAGTGCCAGATAATTTTTGTTGGTGGGAATGATTATAACTAAGGTTTTTCAGTTTGGATGATAGTTCTAAATCACATAAACAAGAACTGCTGTGGGCAGTTGACTCTGTCAGTGAGAATTCAGTATAGCTTCCATGGAAGAAGTATTCCCCTGCTAGTCTGAAGACTTTATTCATGTAATGAGCAGTCCAGGGATTTAAAATGCAAATATGCTTAACATTCTTTTTAGCATGGCAGAAAATTATAGTGCAGTGAACATCAAGGAAAAATAACGACTCAAAACACCTGATACAATTTTGTTTTTCTAAGAATTTTTTCTTAAAATATTTGCATCATGTTATTTTCAGGTGTAACTTTAAGAAACTCTAAGAATTTTCAAAGTCAAGAGGTTATCTTCTCCCTACTTGTGACGATAGCAATATTTTGCCAGTCTTGTTTCATCTATTTCAGTTTACCCCACTATACTCTTATCCCCAGAATTTTTAAAAAATATTTTTTCTTTAAGTAGGCTGCACACTCTACCCACTGAGCCAGCCAAGCACCGCTCCCCGCCCAGAACATTTTAAAGTACAAAACCTAGAGGTCATTTCGTTCACCTGCTACTGTTTGTGTGTCAAGTGTATCTTTAAGCACCTTATTCTCAAAGCACTAATGACTTTAGAGCAGGCGAACTTAGTAAAACACATGTGTCAGTGTTGACAAAATAACCCTCTTTTACCTTTATTGCCTTAAACATTTCCTTGGTATGTATCTTTAAGAGATGACACGAAAGGAGGCCTAAAGGAAGAATTGACATTTGTCTATGAATTTTATTCAACACTTTAGATTAATGACTTCTGATTTTGATTTCCTCGTGAGGTCTTTTACTTATTTATATTAAAGATTTTTATTTTTAACTAATCTCTACACCGACCATGGGGCTCAAACTCACAACCCCGAGATCGAGTCACATGCCTCACCAACTGAGCCAGCCGGGTGCCCCAAGTTAATAGGTCTTTCAAACTACCTTTTTAATAAATAAAATCTTGAAAAAGCAAGGTGGGGGGGGATGCCCAGGTGGTTCAGTCGGTTAAGCGTCTGCCTTCAGCTCAGGTTATGATCCCAGGGTCCGGGGATCGAGTCTCACATCAGGCTCCCTGCTCAGCAGAAAGGCTGCTTCTCCCTTAACCTGCAGCTCCCCATGCTTACGCTGTCTCTGTGTCTGACAAAGAAATAAGTAAAATCTTTTAATAAATAAACTACCTTTTTGTTTTTCCCAGCAAAAGCAAAATGCCTTTAATAGGAAGCATTTTCCATTTAAGTTCAAAATAACTAATGAACTAGAAAGATAGCCAGTAATAACCCAGCTGGAACAAGCTTGCTTCTAGAGAGGAATTCTCATTTGCGGGGGGAAGAGTGTAGTGGAGTTACACTACTAAATTTGTACCTCCCAATAAGTTGTACTCTGTTCCCATTCAACAACTAGACAAAAGTGCATTTAAAAAACAGTAACCCAAAAATACCTTAAAAAATAATAACTTTTGGGGGCACCTGGCTGGCTCAGTCGGTGGAGCATGTGACTCTTGATCTTGGGTTGTAGGTTCGAGCCTCACGTTGGGTGCAGTGATTACTTAAAAATAAAATCTTAATAATAACTTTTGTGAATATGCCTCTTTGGAAATTGTCTTCTGTTTCTTTGCTGAAGAGCACAAGATACCCACAATCAGAGTGCACTTTCCTGCTTTATCTATATTTTTTATTTAAAAAAAAAATTTTTTTTAAGTAAAATCAGTGGCCCATGTGGGGCTCCAACTTATGACCCTAAGATCAAGAGTCACATGCTTTACTGACAGAGCCAGCCAGGCACCCCTCAAATATTACTTTTAAAAAATGTTTTTCTGGGGTGCCTTGGTGGCTCAGTCGTTAGGTGTCTGCCTTCGGCTCAGAGCGTGATCCCGGCGTTCTGGGATCGAGCCCCACATCGGGCTCCTCCGCTGGGAGCCTGCTTCTTCCTCTCCCACTCCATCCGCCTGTGTTCCCTCTCTCGCTGGCTGTCTCTCTCTCTGTCAAATAAATAAAATCTTTTAAAAAAAAATGTTTTTTCTTCTAGGGGCACCTGGGTGGCTCAGTCAGTTAAGCATCTGTCTTTAGGTCATTATCCTAGCTCCTGGGATGCAGCCCCCGGGTTGGGCTCCCTGGGGAACACGGAGTCTGCGTCTCCTTCTCCCTCTGGCCCCCCCGCCCCCACTGGTGCTTTCTCGTGCCCGTGCTCTCTCTCAAATAAAATCTTAAAAAAAAAAGTTTTTCCTCTAAACATCTAAGAGTCTCAGTTTTACTGTTATTTTGTACTTTGAATTGAGCAAGAAGATGACCTTCAGAATAATTTCTAGGGGCACCTGGGTGGCTCAGTTGGTAACGCATTGACTTTGATCAGGCTCCGTCCCAGGACCCTGGGACCCTGACCCGAGCCCAAGGCAGACACGTAACCGACTGAGCCACCCTGGTGCCCCTGGATTAGTTTTCTTACTTTTCAGTTGTCAGATTTCTTTATATATTTTAGATGAGAGACCTTAGGAGATGATCCCATTCTGTGAGTTATCTTCATTTTCTTGATGGTGTTCTTCAAAGCACGAAAGTTTCAAATTTTGATGATAGTTTCAAAGTTTCTTCATTTTCTTGATGGTGTTCTTCAAAGCACGAAAGTTTCAAATTTTGATGAAGTTTCAAATTTTGATAGTTTGTGTCTCATTTTCTCACTTAGAGTTCTGTTGTAATATAAAACCTAAGGTGGAGATTTACTAGATATTCTTGTAAGAGTTTTGTAATTTTAGCTCATATATTTAGGTATCTTATTCAACTGGATTAATTTTTTTATATAGTGTGAGATAGAAGTCTAAATTCGTTCTTTCGCCTGTTGGTATTACATTATTCCAGCGCTAGTTTTTGGGAAGCCAGCAAGCATGCCTTGTTTTATTGTTCTTTGCTTTACTGCACTTTGTAGATACTGGGTTTTTGTTTGTTTTTGTTTTACAAATTGCAGACTTATGGCCAATCCTGCACCATCTTTTTCACAGCATTTGCTCACTTCATTTCTCTATCACATTTTTGGCAATTTTTGAAATATTTCATAGTTTTTTATTATTTTGTTCCGTGATCAGTAATTTTAACTAGCTGAAAGTTCAAGTGGTACTAAGCATTTTTTAGCAGTAAAGTATTCTTCAGGTATATACGCTGTTTTTCAGCCTAAAGCTGCTGCACACTTAAGAGATTATAGTATAGTCTAGACAAAACGTGTATGTGCACTGGGAAACCAGAATCCTCACTTGACGGGCTGTATTGTGATACTCACTCTATTGCAGTGGTCTGTAAAAAGACCCGCAATATCTCCAAGGTTTGCTTTTGTATTCTTTCCTCATCGAATTGTCTTAGAACTCTTGCCAAAACTCAAATGAACCATAAATGTAAGGGTTTATTTCTGGCTACTCAATTCTATTCCATTGATCATTGCCTACCCTTATGGAAGTACCACATCATCTTGATTACTGTAGTTTTATAGTAAGTTCTGAATTTAGCAAATGTAGCTCCTGCTTTGTTCTTTCTCAAGAGAGTGTGGCTCTTCTGAGTCCTTTGCATTTCCTTGAATGTTTTAGGTTTAGGTTTTTTTTGTTTTTTTTTTTTAGATTTTATTTATTTATTTGACAGAGATAGAGACAGCCAGTGAGAGAGGGAACACAGGCAGATGGAGTGGGAGAGGAAGAAGCAGGCTCCCAGCGGAGGAGCCTGATGTGGGGCTCGATCCCATAACTCCAGGATCACGCCCTGAGCCGAAGGCCGCTGTGCCACCCAGGCGCCCCTAGGTTCAGTTTTTTTGATTCCTGTAAAAAAACAGTTGGAATTTTGATAGCTATTGAATTGAATCTTTAGGTGAATTTAGACAGTATTGTCATTTTAACAATATTAAGTCTTCTATTTATGAACATGGCCTGTCTTTTCTTATATTTAGATTATCTTTTATTTTTAAGCAATGTCTTTTAGTTTTCAGTGTGCAAGTCTAGCTGTTTTAATGTTAATATTTTTCCTAAATGTTTTTTTTTTGATGCTATTGTGAATGAAATTGCTTTCTTAATTAATGTCATTTGTGTTTTCACTGTAGTGTATGGAAATGAAATTGATTTACTTTATGTATTGATCTTGTATCTTACACCTTACTCAACTGGTTTTTTGATTTTAGCTTTTTTTTTTAAGTAAATTCTTTATTTTCTATAAATAGGGGTTTTCCTTGTCTACATCTTGTCATTTTTATTTTATAAATTATTTTTGTTGATTCTAATTTCAATAATCTGAAAGACTTCATTTAGGTTGTTAGAAAATTCTTGGGGCGCCTGGGTGGCTCAGTCATTAAACGTCTGCCTTCGGCTCAGGGCGTGATCCCAGCGTTCTAGGATCGAGCCCCACATCAGTCTCCTCCACTGGAAGCCTGCTTCTTCCTCTCCCACTCCCCCTGCTTGTGTTCCCTCTCTCGCTGGCTGTCTCTCTCTCAAATAAATAAATAAAATCTTTTAAAAAAATTCTTATTCTCCTATCCTGTCAAGTAGATAGACAATTGTTTTAATTTTCCGTAAGATGCCTTGTGGATAGCAGGAATCCTAGTGCAAAAAAACAAGGATATGATTCCAAGTTTAGGCTTCATGAGAATAGGTGCTACCTTATAAATGCTGAGCATAATTGTCACTTAAAACCTTACATTTCCAGTTGGATAACTTTTATTTTTCTATTTTGTCTTATTTATATTTTGAATGCACTAGACACCTAGATTTAATTTATAGGAGATCTTTAGCCAAGGGACTAGAATGTGCCAGGACAGAGTCATGGAAGTAAGTTGTATGCTGTGGAAACAATCTGAGTATCATAGAGTGGAAAACTTAATAACTCAATTAAATACACAGAGAAGGCTTGTGGTTCTTGAGAAATAGACTTAGTATCTATCAGACATTTGACATAAGCAAAATATGGTCTTTGAATGAGTGAATGGTGGTTGAAAAATGTGGGTGGTTCTTCTGGTTTGGTGCAAAGCTAACTGGTTGTGTGACCTTTGGGAAGTTATTTAACTCCTAGTTTCTGTTTCTACCTCTGTAAAAATGAGGTGGTGTGTCCGAGTGATGGCTAAATTTCTACTCAGGTGTAAAGTTCAGCATTCCATCTGTCTCTGCTCTCCTAGTTGCACATAGATTGACTATTTCTTATTTCAATAATCTGAAAGACTTCAGCATTTAGGTTGTTAGAAAATTCTCGGGGCGCCTGGGTGGCGCCCTCATACAGAGTTGTAAATATCTCACAAGTGACTCTAATATGCAAACAAGTTGAAGATCACTGCTTCGCAGACTTAAAAGGTTAAGGGCAGCTTGATGTCAAGTAATATTTTCAGGTTCTGATCTTTAAAAAATGATGAAATAGAACGATGGTTATGGAAATAATAGGAATGAGGTAACATAAATTACTTCATTTATGGATTTATGGAATAATTTGGTATATCATTGAATCTGAAGAACAATCTGTGACACTAAGAAGGTGCTGTTATCCCCATTTTGCAAATGATGAAATTGAAGTTCAGAGAAATTAAGTGACTTGCTCAAAGTTACTGTGCTTAAAAAAAAAAAATCAAGAAAAAGGTATCTGCAACTATATGCACATCTGCCACCATTCCTTTTTTTTTTTTTTTTTTAAGATTTATTTATTTATTTATTCGACAGAGACAGCCAGTGAGAGAGGGAACACAAGCAGGAGGAGTGGGAGAGGAAGAAGCAGGCTTATAGCGGAGGAGCCTGATGTGGGGCTCGATCCCATAACGCTGGGATCACGCCCTGAGCCGAAGGCAGACGCTCAACCGCTGTGCCACCCAGGCGCCCCTCTGCCACCATTCCTATTAACCCATCAGTTAGGATTACGTAGGATAAACAATCTCAAAGATTTTTAGCCCCTTCCGTTATGTGTTTCCTGGTCTTTGAAATTGGATAATTACCTAGATTTATAAGATTTAATAATGTATAGCTGTGGGTCTTTATTGTTCTTTAAGTTTATACGGTCCTTAAAAAAAATTTCCCCTATATATTTTCAATTATGGGTATTTGGCCACTAATTGTGATGGAAAAGAGATTGGGTGGGGGACAGAGTGAAACTAATTTCATAACATGGTAATCACTGGAGTTGCCACATGAAGAATAATGATGTATTCACTTGGCTTGTTCTTCTTGGAGGTAATTGCTGCAGATACACAAGAGGACATAAGCATCACAATTTTCCCCTTGTGTTAATGGTAGTGGATTTAATTTGCTACGTGTCCCTTCCAATTTACCCACATCACTACCTTTTTTCCCCAGTCAGGTTGGAAGAACTAACTCATGAGTGCTATAGTACTTTGTGTTTTGTGCTGTACAATTGCTTGTATATATGGGTAGAATAGTCTATTCCTTGGAGCAATAACTTTGGATACTTTTGGTCACTGTGGCTATGGTTCCTAGAAGTCCTTTGAATTCATGCCTTTTCCTCCCTTACTATTCTGGTAACTAGACAGTTAATCATTAATGAGCTGGGCTTTGGAAGTGGTGCTTTGTGGTTGAGTGACTGTGAAGGTTTAATTCTCTCCTTCCTGTCCCTTTAAGGATCTCAGAACTGGATCTCTGGGGAAGCCTTGCACTTAACTCTATATTAACTGTTCTACTTTTCAACTTTTGACGTTTGTGGAGATGTGGGACAGATCAGCTATGGTGTTCTTACCCGTCTTGGGAGAGAGAACTGAGAATTCTAAGAAAGATCATCTTGAGAAAGTCTGTTTCCTTAAGTAACTAATGTTTTTAGAGTAAATATTGGACATTGTCTATTCCTATTGGTTCACTGTGCTTTCTCTCCCTTTAGCCCCCCAGGTTCGCCCAATAGTCTTGGCTACTTCCCTACAGCTGCTAATCTTAGCGGTGTCCCTCCACAGCCTGGCACGGTGGTCAGAATGCAGGGCCTGGCCTACAATACTGGAGTTAAGGAAATTCTTAACTTCTTCCAAGGTTACCAGGTCAGTAGCTTGAAGAAGAAAAATACACAGTGCCCTTATTACTTAAGTTGATTTGCCTGAAGAATGCAGCCAGGAAAGACACAGATTCTCTGAACCTCGTGTGTACATGTGCTGATAGATTGGCTTACAGAGGCAAAGTCAGAGGGACTAGTCGTGTGAGTGCTAACTTCAGACTCACCCCTTTGACAAGATGAGGGCTTTTCCGTGCTGTTTGATTGTCTCAACGTAATCTGTTGGTGCTCTTTTTGAAAATTGGGCTACTTTGGGAAAGCTCTTTAGAGCACATAGCAGTGTGGGTCTTTTCATCTGGAATAGGGTTGGCTAAGAAGGAGTTTCCTGCGTATTTAAAAAGTGATTAGAGGCCTCTGCCTAACCTGGGGGGGGGGGGGACAAAAACAAAGGAGTCTCAATGAATTTTTAGATGCTAACTTCTTAAAATGAACTGTAAGATAGCCTCTTATGAAATGATATGCTGTAATTCTTGAAAAACGAATATTCAGTCCTACCAGATTTTTCTACCCTGCTGATGTCCATCAGTTGTTTTCTGACTCAAGCTAAAAAATGAGATGTTTCTTGATAAGAGCTCTTTAACAGGAAGCAAAATCTCCTCAATGCCATCACATCTGAGCAGACAACCTTTTGTTTCACAAATGACATGATTTCCTAGAACCCGAATTCCTTTCCTGCGATGTCTAGAAATCCATATCCTGAAGCTTTTTTATTGCATCAGTAGCAAAAATTATCTTTCTTTCTTGGAGCTGAGCTTTGCTTGAGTCTCTAGAGTTGAAAAGTGTTTATAGACCTAATTGTCAAATCCTAAAATAGGCCTTGAACATTTATAGTACAGCGTCGTACGGGTTGTGCCTGCAGAGGCTGTTCGCTATTAGAGTGGGTTTATAAGCTTGGCATCCATGAATCATGGAGGATTGTGGAGCTCAGCTAAAATGATCTCAGCGAAGTTGCCACAAACCCACCAAGTTACTGTCATGGTCTTACGGGTTTTAAACATAGGGTATTTTCTGGCAAATGAAGAAAATCTAATGAAGGTTGGATGAAAGTTACATTTTGTTACTGCCTGGCTTAACACACTCTTACTAGAGGTAAGATGTTTTTCAGAAATCAGTGGGTCTTTCCCCTGTTATCTATGGGAGAAACATTCTAAGACACCCCCCCCCCCCGAGTAGATGCCTGAGATTGCAGATAGTATCAAGCCCTGTATGTGCTATTTTTTTCCTTATCCCTGCATACCTGTGTTAATTTATAAGTTAGGCACAGTGAGAGATGAACAACAATAATAAAATAGAACTGTAGTGAAAGAGATGTGAATGTGGTCATTTTCTCCCAAAATATCTTAACTGTGCTGTCCTCACCCTTGCTGTGATGAGATGGTATGAGAAGACAAAATGCCTCTTTGGTGAGAGAAAGTGAGATGATTGACTTAGGCATTGTGATGTCATGTTAGGACCCTCTGCTTCCTACAGAGGGTTACTGAAACTGCTGATAAGGGGGACTATTGGAGATCCTTTGCGTCTTCCCTAAACCATTATGCTGCCTGGTGGGAGCTCTTGCAGGGCTAAACAAAGTTACTTCCTAAACCTCATATGAGATTCATGAGATTATGAAAGGAATAGAGAATTTTACTGAAGGCTAATGAAGAGATTGCTTCATGTAACCAAGATAAAGGTTTGAGTTTGTATTTTCTTCCAGTGTTTTCCAATTCCAGGAAGTTAGACAAAGTTTCAGGTTTTAGGAGTCAGCTGAATTAATTTTCTTTTTTGTTTTGACTAATCAACTTTTCACCTTCACACTGAATAGAATTAAGTGGTCATATACATAAATTGGTTGTGACATTAAGCAAAATTTCTCTTATTATGAAGAGTTCTATGGCTGGCTTTTGTGGGTATGTATTCTACTGGAAATAAAAGCAGCTATTTCTAGATTGACGTGCTTTGGAGTTGAGATCAAATAAATCTGCATCAGTTTATCTTCTAGTAGTTTCTTGGGAATTTTTGAAGGTTAGAGTTATCTGGTATAATCAGAAGAAGATTATGCAAAATTATTTCATCTCAAGGCATTTGGCCTTCATTGTTGAAGTGCTTGGAGTTTATGAACTGAAACAATGAATTAGGATTTTGTAGGAACCTGGGGCGCTTGGCTAGCTTAGTTGGTAGATCATGCAACTCTTGATCTCAGAGCGGTGAGTTCAAGCCCCATGGTGGGCCTAAAGCTTACACTTAAAAAAAAAAAAAAGAAAAGAAAAGAAAAATAATTACATAGGAACCTTAGGAACCTCACTTACCCAGTCAATTATATCAAATTATTCCAATGTCTTCAGTAATTTGAGCTCCAAGGCAGTTACAGTGCATGCATCTGAAATCTTTTGTGTCACTTTTACGTAAAGGCTCAAAATTCCTTGTACTTCAGTTTAATTTTTCTATACTTCATACTTGAGGAAGGGTGTGAAGCCAGAAGGGGCAGGGATTGACAAAAAGGGAAGAATTCTGATGGCCAAAACCAAAATGCAGGAAATGGATTCTGCTGTCAAATCTGTAATTTTGTAGGGGTGCCTGGCTGGCTCAGTTGGAAGAGCATATGATTCTTAATCTTGGGGTCGTGAGTTTGAGCCCCACCTTGGGTGTAGAGATTACAAAAATATATATAAGAAAAATTCTGTAATTTTATAAAGTTAAAGTGCCTTGATAACTGAGATTTATAGAATGAGAGTTGACTATATGAAGACAAGCTACCATGAAAAGATTTGGTCAGGAGAGTG
This sequence comes from Ursus americanus, assembly GCF_024610735.1. Classification (NCBI taxonomy): domain Eukaryota; kingdom Metazoa; phylum Chordata; class Mammalia; order Carnivora; family Ursidae; genus Ursus; species Ursus americanus. The sequence goes on along the minus strand of NC_142135.1, from coordinate 40,278,880 downwards.
TCATTCCAGTGGTATCGATATTGTAGTTGATGGCCCTCTTAATTCTGGACTCTCCAGTGTCCTTACATAATTCTTTTACCTTTATTTGCTCTTTGCTTTACCCTTTCTTTACTGTTAATGGCTTTGCATTTTCAGTAGTGCTCTTTTTCGTTTTTTCTCAAAATACTGACTTTAATCAGTACCTCTTTGGGCCTCTCATGGCTGGTATTTTTACTTGCTGTCCTCCTGAGAGAATTAGGCTGATAATCCAAGTAACATCTAGTATTTAAAGTTCACAGAGTTGTTTGCAGAGGCTGGGCTTATTGTACAATACCTTGTAAATAGTTGCTACTCAACTCTTTTGTGTCTAGTCGCACCTGCGATATCGTGGAAACTGAAAGATCTGAAAGATTTGGTGTCTATCATGTTACAGTATTCTTTTCCCTGTATTCAATCGAACTCCTTTCCTAAAAGGAAGTTTTGTGGTATTCAGACACGTTCAGCAGGGCGTGGCGACATGGGATTCGTGGTCATGTATGTGGCTTATACCAGAGTTTTAACTTGTTTCCTACAGTCTAAATAGAGTATAATACTGTTGGTAGATCTGTTCAGTTGAAATACTAATCATCTATAGCGGCAGTTTGTCCATCTTTTGATCCTGTTTGTTCTAACTTGCATTTTAGTATGCAGCCGATGATGGACTTGTACACACAAATGACCAGGCCAGGACTCTACCCAAAGAATGGGTTTGTATTTAAGGGCCCCAGCAGTTAGACCATCCTCAGAAAAGAAGGTAAGGCACTATGATGTGAAAGCCAAATCATAAAGGGCCAAACAAATAGAGATCACGAATCTGAAAGTGTTTTTTATGAGTCGGGTGAGAAGTTTCCCCTTTTCTTCAGTGTGATGTAGGAGGGTCAGAAATCTTGGGAGAAACGGGAGACTGGAATTCAGTGTGTCATCCCAGGAGACAGTATCTAAGCAACACTTATGGATAATAGTTGTATGTTATTTTGGGCTAAGGGAAAACTTTTCCATTTGGAAATCCATTTGCTATATTTCATGTGGAATGCAAGTTGGGTATGCTTCTGTTCTTGTTTTTGTTTTAACTGTAGTAAAAGTCACAGAACAAAATCCATCATGTTTAAGTCTGCAATTCATTGGCATTTAGCGTATTCACAACATGTGCAACCACCATCTCTATCTACTTCCAAAACCTCTTAATCACCCCAAAAGGAAACTCCATGCCCAGGAAGCAGTATCTCTCCTATTTTCCTTCCCCCCTGACCCTGGCAACCAATATGCTTCCTGTCTGCATGGATTTGCCTCTACTGGACATTTCATATAAATGGACTCCCACAATATGTGACTCTTGTGTCTGTCTGCTTTTCACTTCCCATGTTTTTGCGGTTCATCCTTGTTGTGGCATGTATCAGTGCTTCATTCCCTTTTATGGCTGACTAATACTCCATTGTATGGCTATACCACATTTTTCATTTCTCTACTGATAGACATTTGGGTTGTTTCCACCTTCTTGCTGTTGTAAATAATGCTGATACAAATATTTATGAACAAATATTTGGGTAACTGTTTTCAATTCTCTTGGGTATGTGTCTAGGAGTGGAATCACTGAGTCTTATAGTAATTCTGTTGAGTTGGGTGTACTTTTTTCCCCATTTCTTTTTTTTTTTTAAATGGTGGTAACATACATAACGTAAAACATTTTTAAGTGTACAGTTCCGTGGCATTAAGTACGTTCACATTATTATATAACCATCACCACCATCTAGCTTCATCTCCTCGGACTGGATCTCCCCATTTCCCTCTTCCCTCAGCCCCTGGCAACTACCTTTCTACTTCCTGTTTCCATCTATTTGACTGTTCTTGGTACCTCATAAAATAGCACAGTATTTGTCTTTCCATGATTAGCTTATTTCTGTTAACATAATGTTTTAAGGTTCATTGTCTAAATCTAGAGGGAAGGAACCCTGATAGTTTTTGAAAAGAGTTTTTTAATTGATAACCTTTTCTTAAAGGATATCGACTTTCTGTGTGAGACTGCTTGAGAGAATGTATTGTGGGGACATGGTCAGGAATTGGTATGGCTTAATTTCTTTATTTTTTATTATTAAGTTTGCTGAAATTGGTTTCCTGGCATACCATCTTCAACTTCTGTTACTATTTTTATGGCTGTAGATATGGGCCTTAACCCTATGGATTCTAAATTGGAAAACATGGTTCCCAGTAGTATACTCTTGTCCTTGAAAAATGACAGTTGGGGCCTTAGACTCACCTTCTGAAGTTTTAGAAACCCCAGTTTTGGAATGGAAGTGATTCTCTGCCATTTTCTGTGATATTTCAAGATCTCTTAGTACCAGAGAGCATTATACCCAGATACTTTGCGGTGGGAAGTGGGGTATTTTCTAGTTTAGTTCACAGTGATGGGAGCACCTTCTAATACTCTCTTTGGTCCATTCTGTGTCATTTGAAGTGTTCTTTATTCAACCTCTAAATGCTGCTTATGAATTTGATAAGCATAGTATCTATATAGTAAAATGAATATACTGAATTAGAAATGGAACTCTTTGTTGTTATTTAGAAAAACCCTAAATAACCATTACTCACCTTTGATTCTATCCTATGCTTTTGGGGTCATGGCAGAATAGCTAATCAGGTGTTCTGTTAAAACCCAGATTTTTATATTTTATTTTTATATCAGATTAATCTTTTATTTTGAGAGTTTTAAAAGAATTCACTTGGAGTACTGTGTGAAACACTTGGCATAAGTTAAAAGTTATCTCATTTAATCTCAGCAACTCTGCGAGGTAAGGATCACAAAAGTACTGTGTGCTCATCTTAAAGAATTTGGAATATACAGACAGGTACAAGGAAGTCTGTAATAATTACACCCTCCAGAAATAATCACAACGAATATTTCCTTTCAGCTTCTTTTTTGTATGCCCTCATGTAATTTGGACCTAGTTTCTTTTCCCCTTAACCTTATGGTATGACTATATATCTGTTTTCAATCACCTATATTAATAATCAGATTTATTATCACCACTCATCTCTTACACAATAGAGCGCCTTGGGCTCTTCAAGTATTTTATACCTCCAGTGCCACTTGAGCCTCATCATGGTGCTGTGGGGCATCGGGGCGGGTGGCTCCCACCCTATGGCTCCATCTGACACATGAGGAGATGAAACCCAGGAAGCTGGGTAACTTTCAGAGTCATACAGCTTATGACCAAGCTGACCAACAGATCCATCACTTCTAGTTTCAGTCTTGGTACTCTTTTCCAATGAGCAAATAAGAGCATGACAGAGTAAGTACTTGTAGTGGGCTGAATGGCAGTTCCAAATATATGTCCGTGTCCCAATCCCTGGAACCCGTGACTATTACCGTATCTGGCCAGAAATGTAAATTAAGGCTCCTGAGATTATCTGGGTGGGCCCTTAATGCAATTATAAAAAAAGGCAGAAGGAGAACAGGCAGATACAGGAGAAAAGGGGGCAGTACAACCACAGAGGCATAGACTGGAAAGATGCAGACATAAGCCAAGGAGCACCTGCCGCCATCAGAAGCTGGAAGAGGCAAAGAATGTTCCCAAGAGCCTCTGGAGGGTATGCAGCCTGGCTGATTACCTTGATTTCTGACTTCTGGCTGCCAGAATTGTGAGAGAATAAGTTTCTGTTGTTTTAAGCCACCAACTTGTAATTTTTTTAAAAAGATTTTATTATTTGTTTGTCAGAGCACAAGCAGGGGGAGCAGCAGGCAGAGGGAGCATTAGGCCCCATGCTGAGCAGGGAGCCTGATGCGGAACTCGATCCCAGGGACCCTGGGATCATGACTGAGCCGAAGGCAGACGTTTAACTGACTGAACCACCCAGGCGTCCTGTAGTAATTTTTTTTTTTTTAGATTTATTTATTTATTTGAGAGAGGAAGAGAGAGAGAAAAAGTGCTGTTGCAGGGAAGCGGGAGAGGGGGAGAGCATCTCAAGCCGACTCCCTGCTGAGCATGGAGCCTGATTTGAGGCTCAATCTCATGACCTGAGATCATGACCTGAGCCGAGGTCAAGAGGGAGAGGCTCAACTGACTGAGCCACCCAGGCGCCCCTAAATCGTAATTTGTTAAAGCAGCCACAGGAAACTAGTAATAGTACTCTAAAATTTATTGAAAGAATGATGTCATTGCTCATTAGCGTGTCAGGTAAAGGTAGCTAAAGCCCATAATAAGGTCTGTAAAGAAGTTACACTGTTCTGCCTTCTCATGTGGCCTTGTCTGCTAACCCAGCGGATCTTTGTTGACTAACCCAAGAACTACTGTAGGTTGCCTCGTTTGTCATAAAAGACCTTCAAGGACAGCTCACAAGATGCTGAAGTTGCCCTCTAGGGAAAATGCCTCCTCAGAAGGTCAGCGTTCTTGTTTGTACCCCTGACACCCTCGCTGTAATCTCCAAGTCTAAGACTCCTAGCGTGTCAAAGGGGCAGGGCCAGCTCATAAATTTAAATTTGTCAACAAACGCTTGGATATAACCATATTTTGTGTACATAGGAGATGACAGTTCCTTAGAAGTGATGTTTCTCTGCTCTATCAAATGCACGTAACATCACTTCTTCGTATGTGACTTGACTTTTCTGGGGAGTAAGAATCAGGTGGATTAATGAATATAAACAAGTTTTACAAACTACCAAGTTCTATATATAGACAAATAACTGTTTTGTTGCTATGATCACAAGAATCATTACAGGAGCAATGTTTTTGACTATTGTCTGTGTTCCAGGCATTATTCAGATTTCACCAATTTTTTCATGAATGTCCTTTCTCTTCTGTTCCCCTTTGTAGTTAGTTGCTCTGTCTACTTAGTGTCCTCTAGTTCATGTTAGCATCTCAGTCTTTCCTTGTTTTTCATGACCTTGACAATTTTGAGATACTCCGCTTTTGAGGTATTTGCTGAGCACTCCTTCAGTTTGAATTTGTTTAATGCTTTTCTTGTGATTACACCAGAGTAATGGGGTAAGAATAATAGGATATAGAATAATATTTATATAATAAATACATAATTTATATAAGAATAATTAGGAAAGAATAATACCATAGAGATGAAGTGCCCATCCCATTACGTGATGTCTGGGATACCATACCCCCATGATATTACTGGCAGTGTCATCTTGATAATTTGCTGAATGTCTTAGTCCAGTTGGGCTTCCATAATAAAATTCCATGGATTGGGTGACTTACAAACAACAACCTTTAATTTCTCAAAGTTCTGGAGGCTGGGAAGTCCAAGATGAAGTGCTGACAGTTTCCTTTGCTTTATTGTGAAAATTTTTGTCTATACGAGGTATTTCTGGAGCCTCTTACGATGTGTTAAGCCTGGCATTTCCACAATAGTTAGGTTTTATGGAAAGACAAAACAAGACCCAACAAACAAAAACTGTGTAGCTCTTATCTTTTAATATCTGGCCTCTTAAGTGTATAGATTACTTTGTGGATTAAAAATGATCTGTCTTTTGTAATACATAGTTATTTTTTTGGATCAATATAGTGACTAATATTTTAGTTTCTGGCCAAAATGTTCAGTGTATCTTTTGGATAAATAAGCTTTCAAAGTTAAAGGTTTTTTTCTTTCTCTTCCAACTAGTATTGATAATATCGGACAACAGCAGCTAAATAAATGCTGATTATTGATTTAAATGACAGAAAGAGTATTAACAAATTTAATTAAGGAATCTGAGTTACGGGTTTTAGTTTATCTTTTATGTAAGGAAGAAGAAACTGTTCCTTTGTCCTAACAAAGAAATCTCACAAATGACTTATTTTTAGAGAGCCATGGGGGGAGGGGCAAAAGGCGAGGGAGAGAGAATCTCAGGCAGACTCCCATGCTGAGATCATGACCTGAGCAGAAATCAAGTGTAGGACCCTTAACCAGCTAAGCCACCTATGCCCCAAAATCCAGATATCTTAAAAGATTTCTTTGTACATGGTACATGACAGTATGCAAAATAAGACCTTTTTTAACACAGATCTTACTGGAAAGGAAAGACAGATTTGTGAATATTTGTAGTTGTAACTCAGTATTGTCTTTGCATCATAGTTTCCTTTTTACTTTTACTATCTACTTTTCTACGGCTAAAGGAGACGAGGAAACATTAGCTGTTTTTTATTTGTTTGCTATGTTTTGGAGGTTGTTTTTGTTTGTGGGGAGAGTTGGAGGTTTTTTGGGATTTGTCTTTTGCTAGCAGCTTGGAGTCTGCAAGTTCATGGCTAAACAGTAAAATTCCATTTGGATCCTACTGGGATTAAAAAGAGGCTCGAGGGGCGCCTGGGGGGCTCAGGGCGTGATCTCGACGCTCTGGGATCGAGCCCCACATCAGGCTCCTCTGCTGGAAGCCTGCTTCTTCCTCTCCCACTCCCCCTGCTTGTGTTCCCTCTCTCTCGCTGGCTGTCTCTATCTCTGTCAAATAAATAAATAAAATCTTTTTAAAAAAATAAAAATAAAAAGAGGCTTGAGAAGGTTAAACTTTTAATTTCTTGTAGATTTTTCTACATTTTCACAGAATATGAAGGTATAATTTTCAGTATCTAAATTGTTTTCTTACTAGAATAACAATAATATGAGCTGGGAATAGGGAAGTTTTTATTTATTGACTGTTAACAGACCCAGGGTTGACTGATTTTCCTGAATCCAAGGCCTCATTCTTGGGCCAACTCTCTCTGTGAGGTACTCCCAGCAACTCTTGGCTTACACCCGCCCATTTTAAGTCCAGAAGCAAGCCAGGAATTGAGCTTCCCTGGCCTGACTTAAGTCCATTTCAGAAAGCACTGTGGCCAAGGCCATCCAGGTCTCTGGCCATGTCTGTGTCACTTGTTGGGCTCATTATATGAAGCTCCCTCATTATGGGCTTAATATTGGGTGATGGGACAGGCAGTTATTTAAGGAAAATTCAGGTGCTATTTCCAAAAGTAGATACAGTAGAGCTCGGACAATTGTATTGCTGGGTCACTAATAGAGATTTTATTTGTATTTAATATCCGAGGAGAAGTTTTCAATGTATAGTTTTTTTATGCTAAGTGCTAAAAATGGTGACTTTGTAAACCACATTTTAAGAATTAATTCTAACACATTTCTCTGTTTTTTAAATACCTGATTCCAAATTTGTATCTGTTTTAGAATCTGTTACTAAAGGAAATCTAACCTTGGCCACAATTTCAAACTGGCCATATGAACAGGTCTGAACTCTAAAGAGCTATTTACATTTTTGTCTGCAGTCCTGTTTCTCATCTATGTGTGAAAGTATGCCCAGTTAAAATTTTCACTTCTAAAGTTTTTGTGTGGGGGTGCCTGGGTGGCTCTTACATTAAGTGTCTGCCTTTCCATCAGATCATGATCCCCCGGGGTCCTGAGATCGAGCCCCGCTTCGGGCTCCCTGCTCTGCTAGGAGCCTTCTTCTCCTTCTCCCACTCCCCCTGCTTGTGTTCCCTTTCTCACTGGCTGTTTCTCTCTCTCTCTCTCTCTCTTCTCTCTCTGTCAAATAAATAAATAAAATCTTTTTAAAAATAATAAAGTTTTTGTGTGGTGTATAAGTGAAATAGCATAGTGGAACCAATCTGTGTTCAAATTCTGGACCTGCTGATAACTGGTTTAATTGCTCCATGCCTCCCTTTCCCCAGCTGTATAATGGGGATAACATGGTAGTCTTATAGGATGGATATGCGGATAAATGAATCAATCCACATAAAGGTGGTTAATCAGCTACTCACTGACATGTAGAGTTCATGTTTCCTATAATGTCATGCCTTGTTGCTTCTTAATTCAGATATTTTTGTTTCACATTATTTGAAATTTCTTATACTAGAATTTAATTTTTAAAAATTGTCTTAATGGTTTTAATAATGGTATCAAGCCTCTAATCAGAAGAATGCTGTGGTGACTTGGAAATCAGACTGAGTCTGTGTGCATACAGATGTTTAAAATGGTCTCCCAACAAAGGAGCTGAGTGAAGAGGTGAAAACATATGCATTACCATGCATGGTAATACACAGGGTAAGGAGTTGTGGAAATACCAGTTACCACATAAATTTCACCTGCCAGCACTGTACTCCCTGAAAACTTGCTGTGTAAATGCCAACTATGCCTGTGTAAAATAAAAAGTTTGGACTACCTTAAGCCTTTTTTTTTTTTAAGACCTTGTGTCACTCAAAATAATTTTTTTATAGTTGCCAGTAATTGAAAAATTTGGAGACTATAATAGTTCCTTGTTTGTTTGTTTTTTCAGTGTTTGAAAGATGTATGGTGATCCCAAAACCGTCAGATATGACAACTTCTAGCAACTTCAGGGGAAGTTTATCTACACTCAGGCTGCAGTATTCTCAGCAAACATGATTGGACAGTGGGCCTTTGCCCTATCTTTTGGTAGAATAAAATATTTGAGCCAGTGAAGCCAAATCCCTGTAGCAAGCAGCATGCCTGGCTCCTTGCTGATTGCAAATAGGCATTTAAAATGTGAATTTGAAATCGGTTGACTCCATTACTTCCAGCTAACGTGACATCATAGGTGTTTCCTAAGTTTTAAGTCTTGGACAAAAAAATATTAGCGTCTACCATCTGCATCAGGAACTGTCATGGAAGCTTCATTTGTGTGTTTCCATTTTTCGTTCTCCATCTCCCTGTCTTCTGCAGGGAGTGCCATCTTACTAAGTGATTCAAGAATAAGGTCTTGGAATCCTTAAGTCACAAATTTAAGAAAAGAAATAAAATTCCTATTTTCCCACTCTCTTGGCCCTCATGATGTCTTGCAGTTAAACCAGTGAAGCTGCCTTCTAAAACACCATGGGATAAGTCAGAGGACCTCGCACACCCACCACCAAACACTCCTAGCTTCAAAGTTGCATCTTTTTTTTTTCTCAGCAGCTACCAGGTGTAAATAAGAACGAACGAGGGGCCAAAACGCGAAACCAAAAGTGAAGCAGCTATGTGTAGTTAGTAATTTCGAGTTTAAACTGTAACTGAACATTGTGGCTTCATATGTATTATTTTATATTGTACTTTTCCCATTACTGATGGTTTGGACTTTAATAAGAGAAATTCCATAGTTTTTAATATCGTAAAATGAGAATATTTGGACAGTGTATTCTGGAAAGCAATATACTAATTGAGGTGAATGCTTGTATATATTAAGATAGAGCCTTAAACCTTTCTCTCTAATGCCTTAACTGTCAAATAATGAGAACTTTTAAAAGCGTAGGATTGTAGTCGGTGTGCTGGACTGAGCGGTAAGCACTGAAGCCGTTGGGGCAGGTACTGATGCTGTCAGTGTTGAGCACTATGTGTTTAGCTGGGTTTGTGCTACAGAAGTGCAATATTAGACACTAGCTAGTACTGCTGCCCCGTGCAACTCCAAAGAGGAAAACAGGATTTGATTAAGTGCACATGTGTCTTTAAGTTACTCCTATTGTCCTTGGTTTAGATGCAATGCCCTGCCAATTTATGTGGCTGCTATTTTTATTTCCTTCGCATTACTTTGATTAACACCTTGAAGGGAAGGCCCAACATTCCCTCTTCACCTGACCAGCAATGGCCCTCTAACTGTAGGAGGAAAACAAAACAAAACCATTTGGCATGAGAATTGGTGACAACTGGCACTTAAGATCAGAAAAAGAATTGTTCATACTTGATGCCTTAAGATGCTGTCTGCCCAAAGCTCTGAAAGACTTTAAAATAGAAAGTAATACCACAATACTACTGACTTTTCGTAGAATTGTTACATTTGATAATAAAACCCACCTGTTTAGTCTCAAAGTGTGTGTGCTTTTTTTTTTTTTTTTTTTTTTTTCTGTAAGAGAGTCATGGTGGAAGGGTGTGGCTAGGCCATCTTTTCCGAGGTGGTAAGGTTTTTCCCTGTTTGCCATAAGGATTTCTAAAAGCCTCCAAGGATAAATGCGCTCCAGTTACAGTTCAAACAACCACCCCTTTTTTAAAAGATGTATTTATTTAGCAGGGGGCAGCAGGCAGAGGGAAAGGGAGAAGCAGACTCCCCGCTGAGCAGGGAGCCCGACAGGATCCATCCCAGGACCATGACCTGAGCTGAAGGCAGACGCTTAACCCACTGAGCCACCCAGGCGCCCCCAAACAACCATCCTTTAATTTAAAGCATAAATCACTGAAACTTTGATTTTGAAATGTTTAACTGTTACTGGCAGTCAGATCATTTCGTCCTTGCATTTTATTACTGGTGCTCTACTTGACAATTTAAAAACCTATGTAAGCCACAGAAAACTAAGAAGATGTAGCACTTTGTTTCTGAATTCCACAGTCCTTCTTCCAGTTACTCTTCTTTGCCCATATGGAGTTGCGCAATATTCTCAAATCCAAATTCTATCTGTCCTGCAGGACTACAGTCAAGTCTTCCCTGAGTTCTGCTATTTCAGAGCTGTTCTGTATTGTCAGGATCTCTTGACGTACACAATCTTGTTACAGAGCTCAAGTGTATCAACTGAATTTAGATTATAACCTCACGGGCAGGAAGCATACCTGTATTTCCCTCTGTCTAGCATGTTTCCATTCACTCAGCCCTTGTTAAGCATTCATGGGTTATGAAGTTTAGTTCACCTGGGAAAGTTTTTCAGTCCCAGTCCTTCTCAGTGTCCTTTACAAAAATGGAGTCATCGCTTTCAGGTTTGTACTTCACCATGGGGTGTCTCTGCAAGGACGTGGCAGAGTTCTCTAGGCAAGCTGAGATGCTGACCCACGTTCTTTGTCTCTGGCAGGCTTTTAACTTTGTTCAGTCTGTTCCCTGCCTTAACCAAAAAGTTGCCTGTGCTAAACTCACTTTTCTATTTACCTCCCTGAAATAGTACACATGTAGCTGATCTTCCCGTGGCAGAAAAAAAAAAAAAGAGGATGTGGAGTATGGGAAGGAAGAAAAAAATGAGAACAAAGAGGACCAGAATATGTAAAAGAACTTAAAGGTCCATCTCTTAGGTTTATAGCTGATTGCACAATTTCTCTTCCTCTCCCCACTTTCCCCAGCTCTTGGGGACATACAAAAATAGAATGATGAACACTTTGTACCCCTTACCCAGCTTCAACAATGATGAACTCCAGGCCCATCTTGCTTTATATCCCTTTTCATTTTCCCCATTGTATTTTTTTTTAAAGGATTTTATTTATTTATTTGACAGCGAGAGAGGGAACACAAGCAGGGGGAGTGGGAGAGGAAGAAGGAGGGTCCCTGCAGAGCAGGGAGCCTGATGCAGGGCTCGATCCCAGTACCCTGGGATCACACCCTGAGCCAAAGGCAGACTCTTAACGACTGAGCCACCCAGGCATCCTTCCCCGTTGTATTTTGAAGCAAATCCTCTGGGTCAAGTTTAAAATGAATCCTCCAGGGTACTTGGCTGGCTCAGTCAGAACAGCGTGGGACTCTTGATCTTGGGGTTGTGAGTTCGAGCCTCATGTTGGGTGTAGACATTAATAAATAAATAAATAAATCTCCGAGTTTAAAATTAAGCCTCTGTAAGAGGTGATGTTCTTGAGAAGAATAGAAGAATAGAACTGGTGGGGGCACCTGGGTGGCACAGTTGGTTAAGTGTCTGACTTAGGCTCAGGTCGAGATCTTAGGGTCCTGGGATCGATTCTCGTGTAGAGCCCAGTCTGGAGCCCCGTGTCAGGCTCTGTGCTCAGCAGGGAGTCTGCTTCCCCCTCTCCTGCCCCTGGGCAAACTCATGCACGCGCTCTCTCTCTCAAATAGATAAAATAAAATCTTATTTAAAAAAAAAAACTGAACTGATGGAAATATTCTGCTTATGGCTGTTTTTGGCTCAAGGTTGAATCTGATCTGTTCATGCTAGAGTCTATGTGCTGATGCAAGGAAATGCAGACTAGACCGGAGATGATCCAAACGTTGAAAATCCTGGACTTCTGGGTGGAACAGCGGTTGAGCGTCTGCCTTCAGCTCAGGGCGTGATCCCGGCATTATGGGATTGAGCCTCACATCAGGCTCCTCCACTATGAGCCTGCTTCTTCCTCTCCCACTCCCCCTGCTTGTGTTCCCTCTCTCGCTGGCTGTCTCGCTCTCTCTCTCTCTGTCAAATAAGATCTTTAAAAAAAATAAATAAAAGAACTTAAACGTTGAAAATCAGGGACGCATGGGTGGCTCGGTTAAGTGTCTGCTTCAGCTCAGGTCATGAACCCTGAACCCTGGAATCAAATCCCACATGGGGCTCTCTGCTTGGGGGAGAGCCTGCTTCTCCCTTTGCCTGCTGCTCCCCCTGCTTGTGCGCTCTCATTCTTGCTCTCTCTGACGAATAAATAAACTTGGAAGACCAGAAGGCCACCAGGATGAAATTCGGGAGTAAGAGCACTAAGTGGATGCCTACTTTTTCTACATTTTTACTGCTTCCTTTGTGTTGAGTGAGATAGTAAAAGCTAAGATCCCAAGATCTGGGCCTAGTGAAAAAAGGTTCAGAAGCAAATTACTTGACTTGCCCCTAGCTTAGACCCAAATTTTGTCATTTCACTGTAGTTCAACACAATTCCATTATGTGGAATGTGAAGGGATATTTGGATCAAAAACCAAGCTGGAACTCATTACTTGAGAAGAATATACTGTAAACTACAACCAAACAACCACTGAGAAATTGTATGTCCAACAATAATGAGCATTGTATTGGTTAAATGAATCTTCACAACAGCCTTATGGTAGGTGCTACTATGATGATAGACTAGGAAATGGAAGCATAGGTCAAGTACAACTTCACACCTGCACAGAAAGTAAAGGAAGGGACCTGGAAAATAAGATTTGGAGACTGGCTGATGTGGTTAATTCTCTCATAACTGCTCCTTTATCCGCTTCGGCTCTTTCTCTGAGCACAGCACAAATACCTTTCATTTTTTACAGTGTCACAAAATTGGGCTTCATGGTGTTCCTTTGGTCTGCCTTTTTACTTTATTGCCAGCATGCCACTAATTCAGTACCTGAATTATTCAGTAGCTGAGCATTGTTGCTGTTCTAAAAGTGAATGTAGATAAATGGGTAACAAAGCTTCTGGTTACACTTGAATTTGAGCCAGTGTTTTATAACCGAAACCTGTATGATAGTAGAATTAAACACCAAAAACTTACGTTAAAAAAAATTAATGTAAGGGCTCCTGGCTGGCTCAGTCAGTGGAGTGTGCAACACTTGATCTCAGGGTCATGAGTTCAAGCCTCACATTGGGTGCAGAGATTACTTAAATAAATAAACTTTAAAAAAATCAGTGTGGGGGCGCCTGGGTGGCTCAGTCAGTTAAGTGTCCAACTTTTGATTTTGGCTCAAGTTATGATCTCATGAGTCATGAGATTGAGCCCCGAGATGGGCTCTGCATTCAGTGTGGAGTGTACTTGAAAAATTCTCTCCCTCTCCCTCTGCCCCTTCCCCCACCTCAAACAAATAAAAATAAAAATAAATTTTTTAAAAAGTCAATGTGAATCGCTTCTCAGCCTTTTGGCTAAGATCAAGCGTAGTTATATGTTCCTATCAATTTAATACCTGACGTCTTCTATCCAAGGACAACATGTTAAATGGATTTTTGGAGCAGGGAGATCGAATAGGAGTTTGCACCCACTCCGTGCATCAACCTGGTATCGCAGTACTTCCAGGAACAGTTCATCCCCTCCAGAGCAACAGTAGGAAAAAAAAAAATCAATGTGGGGGCACCTGGGTGGCTCAGTTGGTTGAGCGTCTGCCTTCAGCTCAGGTCATGGTCCCGGGGTCCTGGGATCGAGCCCCGCGTCAGACTCCCCGCTCAGTGGGGAGCCTGCTTCTCCTTCTCCCTCTGCCTGCTGCTCTGCTGGCTTGAGCTCGCTCTCTGTCAAGTAAATAAGTAAAATCTTAAAAAAAAAAATCAATGTGAAATTCTCCGCTTGCTCTGCTGCTAGCCTCCCTGGTGACTCATCCTTCCCTCCCCGATGGTATTTCTCATGGTTCCTTCCTCAGCTACCTCTTCCTTCTAGTCATTCTCTGGACAAACTCATTTTCTTCCACACTCCTCTGGGGAGCTACAGACTTCTGTACCCAACACTATATGGACATTTCCATTTGGGCATCTCCCCTTGCAATTCAAATTCAACATGCTTAAAATAGAACTCATGTCTCTACGAGCTCTATGATCTGCTACTCCTTGTATTCTTTTTACTTCAGGAAGCAGTACTGCGTATCACTGGGTGCCAAAGTTAAGAAAGTCATTCTTTAACTTCCTCTTTCGCATGTTTTTGCCTCAATACTGGTTGCCTTGTATCAAATTCTGCTTTCCTCTATTGCCAAGATGCTTTTTAAAAAAAAACTCTTTTAAATTACCACAGATCTAATTACATGTTCCTTAAAGATTTTATTTAGTTGTTTTAGAGTGACAGTGTGAGTGCAAGCAGCGGGGAGTAGGGGGAGGAATTGAGGGAGAGACAGAGGATTTCAAGCAGACTCCACACTGAGCGTGGAGCCTGACTCGGGGCTCGGTGGTGTGACCCTGAGATCATGACCTGAACCGAATCAAGAGTCACACACCTAACCAACTGAGCCACCCAGGAGCCCCCAATGACATGTTCTTTAAAAAAAAAAAAAAAGGCAGTTACTGAGGTATGACTGAGATAGAAAAAGCTGCACGTGTTTAACATACAACTTGATGAGTTTGGAGTTAAGTATACACAAGTGACACCATCATCACAAGTGATGCCACAAACATCCATCCCCTCTAAAAGTTACCACCTGGCCTCTCTGTTTTTCCTATGTGTGTGATAATAACACACATAATGATTACATGTTTGATTGAAGGCTCCCATTTGCTGTAGGAACAACCCCACACACGTATGGCTGCGTGATATTCAGGGGCTGGCTCCTTGTTGAGCTTTCTTCAAGGCACGCCTCTCATGAGCTACATTTTGTTGTACTTTTTCTAATTCTTTGACATTTTTTTTGAAACAACTGTTTTCCCCTCTTAGTCCTCTCTTCATTGGCTAATTGCTACTCAGAAGTAGTTTTCTGAGGAAGGTCTTTCCTGATTCACTGAGATCTCCCTACAATCAGCTCCCCATATATTGTAACTTTCATCAGAGCAGTGTCTATCTTCTTCCCCACTGTATCCTTCGTAACTGTGCTTGGGATATATATGTACAATAATGTTGAATAAACAAGTTTAGGGGCGCCTGGGTGGCACAGCAGTTAAGCGTCTGCCTTCGGCTCAGGGCGTGATCCCGGCGTTATGGGATCGAGCCCCACATCAGGCTCCTCTGCTATGAGCCTGCTTCTTCCTCTCCCACTCCTCCTGCTTGTGTTCCCTCTCTCGCTGGCTGTCTCTGTCGAATAAATAAATAAAATCTTAAAAAAAAAAAAACAAGTTTATGTTTATTCCTGAAGGCGAAAACTAAGTGATTCTAAAAAAAAAAAAAAGTAATTATATACAGCTTTAAGAATTTTTATAAATTTAAATGTTGCTAAACAGCAAAAATTGTTTTTCTTTAGCACCATTAAAAATGTTAAAATGAGGGGCACCTGGGTGCCTCAGTCGGTTAAGCGTCTGCCTTCCACTCGGGTCATGATCTCAGGGTTCTGGGATCCAGGCCCACATTGGGTTCCCTGCTTGGTGGGGAGTCAGCTTCTCCTTCTGCCCCTCCCCGCCCACCGTCCCCCCCCCCACACCCTCACTGGTGCTCTCTCTCAAATAAATAAATAAAAATATTTTAAAAATGTTAAGATGCATTAATCCGGTTATTAATGGTATGTTTTTATATTGAAGTACACATCCAAAGAGACAGTTTGTGTAAAACTTACCAGCACAGGATGACTTTGGCTGCTTCTGCCATCTACTGGACACGTAATGCTACTGGCTCTTCAGGGTCCTGCTTTCAGCCGGAGGGTTTATCTAAGATTCCAAGAGGATTTTTAAAATGTATCTATATTTAAGTCATGTCATAATTGATAGGATTTTTTTTACTGTATTTAAATGCCAATTCCCCTATTATACATAAATTGTTATGTTGCAAAGTCATAATTTTGGTGGAAAATAATCTCCCCCCCAAAATCGTTATGCTTTTTTGGTTTTAAGATACCTATAATTTGGAAGTGTGATTAGTTCTTAACACGGCAGGTCCAGATATTCCTGATAAATCATCTGCGCTGGCTGTTTGAGAAGTAATTCAGTGGTAGCTCCAAGGCTGCACTTGGCCAAGCCAGGTCTGGCCTGGCCCTTTAAAAGCATGGCAAAAGAGCAGAAACAACTTCGTGTGTTAGGGATTTAGAAATGGCAGATTTTGTTTCTGAATTAGTGCAATTGAGGTACTCAGAGTCCACCTGCTATCTAACTGCCTTCCCTCTGTCATAAGAAAGAATTTAATCTTTTAATTACATGTTCCCAGAAGGCCTGAAAGCAATCAATGCTAGGTGGCTTTGAATGGGGCAGTCTCAGTCCATATAAATAGAGCTGCCAGAGTTAGCAAAAACAAACAAAACACCAAGCCGAGCTGAACTAAAAAACCAAGTACTCAATTAAATGGGAATTTCAGACAAACAACAGATAATTTTTTGTATTAAATACAGCCCGGGGCGCCTGGGTGGCACAGCGGTTAAGCATCTGCCTTCGGCTCAGGGTGTGATCCCGGCGTTGTGGGATTGAGCCCCACATCGGGCTCCTCTGCTATGAGCCTGCTTCTTCCTCTCCCACTCCCCCTGCTTGTGTTCCCTCTCTGGCTGGCTGTCTCTATCTCTGTTGAATAAATAAATAAAATCTTTAATAAATAAATAAATAAATAAATAAATAAATAAATAAATAAATAAATAAATAAATAAATATGGCCCAATAGTACATGGGACATAGTTATACTAAAGTGCCCTGTGTTTTATCTGGCAACGCCAATATAATCCAAATCAACTCAATTTCATAAATATTTAGAGGGCTTATTATCCGAAAGAAAAGAGGAAAGAATCTTGGTACAAAGTCAGCAACCTGTGTCTACTAAAATAGAAGCTTTGTTGGGAAAATCTCAGTAATAGACCACAAAGTTCCAATAATGTTATGCTTTTTTTTTTTTTAAGATTTTATTTATGTATTTAACAAAGTGAGCGAGAGGGAGAGCCGGAGTGGGAAGAGGTAGAGGGAGAAGAAGAAGAAGACTCCCTGCTGAGCAGGAAGCCCCATGCCGGGCTCCACCCTAGGACCCCCGGATCATGACCTAAGCCGAAGGCAGCCATTCAACTGACTGAGCCACCCAGATATCCGTTTTGCTTTTATTAATGAGTATTGCTTCATAGGACCAATTTGGTCAAAAATCTCTTCCTAGAGGAGTTTTAACTCTAGAAAAAAATTAACTTTAGAAAATCTCCTAAGATGTCTAATATGTCCAATTAAAAAAATATTTAAATTTGAGAGACAGGGAGAAAGAGCACAAGCGGGGTGGGGGGGAGAAGCAGGCTCCCCACTGAGCAGGGAGCCCCAACATGGGCCTTGATCATGGGGCTCAATCCTAGGGCTCGATCCCAGGACACTGGGATCACAATCTGAGCCAAAGGCAGATGCTTAACTGACTGAGCCACCCAGGCGTCCCTAAATAGAACACACGTTGTTTAATGTATCCCACTTGGGAGGAATATACATTTCACAGTTTGACTCTGTTGGTCTGTATGATCGTCACCCTCCCAGTCAGTGGAAAAGGACAGCAAATCCTTATGAGTGACAATAGGGAAAATGTATTCAGGTGGCACCAAAGCACAGCTTCAAGCAATGAGGAACAAGTGAGACCTGCTTGAGGAGCAACTGCAGGAGCAACTGACAGTATAAACCTTGATCCCTCTTTTAAAGAAAAGGTACAGGGAAGAAATCCCACATTAATCCAAAATCACAATCAGAATTAGTGAACAAAATAGCTGCAAATCAAGGGATAGTTCTCATGGATGGTGCAGAATACACAACTTACGTTGGTCTTCTAGGTCCCACCTACAGCTAATACTTGCTATTATCATCAATTTTTAAGTCAATTCCCAAAATATTTGTCTATAATGTGTTTTCAAAGACTTGAAAGTATGAGGATCGAACATGACCAAAATACAAGCCAGAATATAATGGCAGTAAGGGTGTTACATGTTTTCAAAAATAAATTGATCGCATTTGGTTCAGATTTCACAAAGGAGATGGTGTTTGAGAATAATATAAACATGTTGTTAAGCAATGG
Organism: Ursus americanus; assembly: GCF_024610735.1. Lineage (NCBI taxonomy): Eukaryota > Metazoa > Chordata > Mammalia > Carnivora > Ursidae > Ursus > Ursus americanus. Next base: position 40,260,700 of record NC_142135.1, on the reverse strand, counting down.
ATAGCTAAAGCTTTATTACATAATAAAGACAAAACAAAATTCCACCTCTTTAATAGAAGAAAAGCTGAACTGATGCAAAGATTTACTAATTCTGTTCTGTTACTAATATGATGAAGCATTTGGTAGAAGAAATTTTTTTTAAGATTTTATTTATTTATGAGAGAGCAGGAGGGAGAGGGACAGAGAATCTGAAGCACACTTTGCACTGAGCACAGAGCCCCATGTGGGGCTCGCTCCCACAACCGTGAGATCATGACCTGAGCCAAAACCAAAAGTTGGACACTTAACCGACTGAGCCACCCAGGTGCCCCTAGAAGGATGTTTTTGAAATAGACTTTGCCTGTATTTTTTGTTTGTTTGTTTGTTTCAAGTAGGTAAATCCTCAGGGGCTTTTATTTTATATTCTTCTCATATCTTGGCAGCACCCTATAATTGGCATATAAAAAGCACATGATTAATTTCAAGATAGAAACCTCAGGAATCATCTTCAACTCATCATGTATCACATCCAATTGGTCATCAGGTGCCGTAGATTTTATCTCCAGCATCCTCTGAGTCCATTCTCTTTGAACATGTTTATTTCCATGACCTTATTCCAAGTCTTTATTCCTTACCAGTTTACTACAGTACCTCCTAAACCCCATTTCCATGACTTAACTTCTTAACACTTTATATCACTCCCTAAAAATATCCATTGCATACAGAAGGGATCCTCAAACTTTCAGAGGTGGCAGAAAATTATACTGTTTCTTTGAGAGCATATTATAAATAAAAGACCATTTGAGAAAATGAGAGGTCTTTAGGTCAAGGTGAGGCAAAAAGCAATGAAATGACCCTTTGGATTTTGGTTTGGAAACTAGCAGTCCATGACTGTAGTGGTAAAATAATCAAGTTATCATCAGAAGTGATCTTGGGGGCACGCATCCGCTGCTCCTGCCCACTGCCACCTGGAAGCAGCTGGGATTAGAGAATTAGGGGTTGACCTAGTGAAAACTCAGGTATAATGCCTGCTGCAAGCACTTAGGGTTCTATCTTTTGGGATTATGTATATATTTTGGAGAAAAAAAAAGGCCTATTTCTCTCAGAGCAAAATGAGAGATTGGGGGGAAATAGACTATTCCACTCTCATTATCATTAGGTGGAAGTTTCAGGGCTCAAGGGAAGAGCAATGTTTCTGCTACAGAACATCTGCTACACAATCATAATTCCACTGATTTCTATCTCAAGATTGAATAATGATCTTTCTCCTTTCATAATTCCATTCCAGCTTAAGAGGCTATTTTCCCTCTCTACCCACTACTGTTTAGAGCAGGCACATTTGCAATTAAGCCTATAGGTCACTTTGAGGTGATTACGAAGGAACTATAGGAGGAACGGGCCTCACCTGTAGACTCTTGACTTGGAAAACAGTGGCCCTCAGGAGGGGGAGCTCTTGCAGTAAAGGTCATCTGATATGGAGGATACACTGATATCTGCTGCCCATTACCCTGGGTCCTGCCATATCTTGCGGTTTTCAAGGTGTATACATTCTGTTCTCGCTCTGCGTTGATCCGGGTCTTTTCTAGTCTACTGGCAACCTCCACCGTGTTTCTAATTCCTGGTCCAGTGTTGTTTAAGGGCAAGCCATATTTACAGGCTGCCAAAGGCATAAAAAGAGTTCCTGGACCTGTTTTTGCACAGCACTGAAAAGCGATACTTCTCTCCAAATATCCTAACTTGACAAAAGTTTTATTAGGAGAATCTTGCTGCCTGCTAAGGATGGAACATCCATAATTACCCCATGACTTCAGTGAGTTCTTATGCTTTTTTCTCGCACTCTAAAATGAGCATTTTGTCAGTTCCTGAATCTACTTCTGAATATTGTTGGGGAAAAGTTCCTGGTATTTGTTGGAGAATGCCCGATGTACTACAAGTTAGGGTATAAACAGTGCAACAAGTTAAAACTATGTTCCCCGGCTATGGAATACTTAATGCATCCCGCTCCCCGCATTGACCATAGATAGTACTACTGTTTCTTCAAATAATATCGTGAAATGCAAATGTATGTGTTTAACCGGTTTGGGGAGTGACAAACACTAAGCTCCAAGGAGAAGCTTCTTTCTTGTAATCTTGTAATCTAAAGTGGCCTACTAAACCAAAGCGCCAACCCCGAACATTTTGGGTTCCCTGAAATCACCAAGCACGCAGGCACCGAGAGGAGTTCGGAGCCGTGGGCTCCAGCTCTAGCTTGCACCAGCTTAGTGACCGACACCTAGCTGGACCTCAGCTTCCTCTCTGTCAAATGGGGCGCGGCTGGGGTATCCATCTGGAAGATGAGACTGATGCTATTGTCTGACTGAGTCGAAAGACAAAAGCCGCGGAGGGCCCGCTGAGCTCCCAGCTTTCGGAAGGGCCGAGCGCAGGGAGAGGCTGCCGGGAGCCCCGGGGCGCAGGCCACGAACACCCGCCGTGGGCGGTGCCACCGCGTGGTCGGGCCGTCTTCCTGCCCGCGCAGGCCTGGGCGCGCCAGCAAAACGCTCCGGCCGCCCGCCGCTCCCGGCTCCCTGGTTCCTGGGCCGCCGGGCCGGACGCGGTTGGCGGCGACACCGGAGGGGGGCGGGTCAGGAAGTGGGGGCGCGGCGGCCAGGAGCGGTCTTGGGGCTGCCGAGGGGTTCGGCGACGCGGAGGGCGGGAGACTCCGGGCCGCGCGGGACGCGGAGGGGCGCCTGGGCCTCCGCGGAGACGATGGCAGAGGAAGAAGGTGAGGGCCCCGAGGTCCAGCGCGCCACTGTCGCCCGTGATCTCGGGAAAGAGGGGCGGGGGCGCGAGGGGCCCGGAGGCCTGGGCTGCGGGCGGTCAGTGGCCGCGGCTGCGCGCGGGGTGGCTGCGTGGGGGCCGGGAAGGAGCGGGGCGGCGGCGGCGCGGGGACATTTAGGAGCGGAGTGAATGGCCCGAAGTTTTGTCCGCCTCAGTGGGAAGCAAAGGTGGAGCTTAAAGTTGGGAATGGGGTAGGGAGAGAAAAAGCTGTGTATGTGTGTGTTGCGGGGCGGGGGGTGTTTGAAGGGGAGGGCTACTAGCAGACAGTTAATGGGGTGGGGGGGGCATAGTTTGGATTAGAAGATGGAGGCTTAGGCACTGAGTGCATATTATTTGAAAGTGATAGTGTTTAACCAAATGCCCCTCATTCTGAGTGCCGTCTTCCGAGGTCTGAGGATACTGACAGATACAAAGTCACGGGCAGTGGGGAGAGAAGCCTCACGCCGAGGGTATAGAAAGAGGCAGGGGTTTGGGGTAAACAGGGTAAGGTGAATTGGGAGGGAAAACTGAAGAAGGCCAGTTCATTTATAGGTTAGGAGGAGATGGCAAAGGGCTGAGGGATGTAAGTCGTTTGGGAGGATTAGGAAGCCAGGAGTGCTTTGAGCGTGAAAGTGGGTGGGCTAGGGAAAGCTTCCCATGCCCCCACAGGGCCAATGCTAAGAAAATTAATCTCTTCAGTAATATTTATTCATAGGAAATGATAGGTATGAGAGAAAAATGGGGAGTTGGAGGAACTTATCAGCTAGTGATAGATATTATAGGAAACATTCTTGGCATAGTAACTTCATGATACCCGTGCTAGTTTCAGGAACAGATACATATGATGATGTCGCTTGACAGAACAGTTAGATTTTGCATTCTGGTGGGAAACATAACTTTTTACCTTCTTGAGTGCAGTTGTGAATGTGATCTCATTTAGATTTAAACCGTACTGAACCAAGAATGCAAGGAGGGAATTTCAAGAATTCAGCGGAAAGCAATTTTTTAAAAAATTGTTTTCTGCTCTTTGGCTTGCTGCCTTGTCCCTGTGCTCACACTGGCTTCATATTTGCCACCTCTTTTTGAGTTTTCATCCTGTTAAAGCGGATCTAAATTTAAGACACTCTACCTAAAAACAATGTCAAAACCAAAACTATTTGTAGTTGGTAAGGAAGAATTAATTGCATTTGTTACCTTGGTTTTATCTTTGGTTGCAGTAGTTTAAAACATTTCTTGATATTTTTTCCTCTTCTGAAGAGTTGCAAATCTGTGGAATAGGTTGATAAGCTAGATTGTATGTTTCCATGAACACTTTCATGCTTAAGCTAAAGCATGAAAAAAAAATTAACACTGCAATATTTATACAATTGCAGTATTATACATCATGCAAAATGAGAAATTGTTTTAGGAGATTATAGTTACACTTAATTAAATCAATGTGATGTGAAACTAATTAAAAAGACGATACCATTTTGTAAAATTTATTTATGGGATATAAAATGAAAAGTGATTTTTGGTTGTAGAATTACTGATAATCCAAAAGCAAATACATCTTATATGGAACAATTAATGTATTGAAGTTTTGTTAAAATAAAGTTTCATTCAGCAATTTTTTAAATTCCATAACCATTTGGGTGCCTACTCTGTTAGGTGCTGGGTTATAATAGTCAACAATGAATGAGTAATGAAAGTCTTATTTATTATAATAATGCTAGTAGTGATAATAGCAAACGTGCCTGTGTGCTAGGCATTATTCTGAGTGCTTTACATTTATTTGGCACTCTATAAGTTTTTTTCAAAATACATATTATCTTAAAATTAGACTAAATGGTCTATTTTACTTATATCTAGATGTTCCCTGTATCCCTTTTTTTGCTTATCATTCACATTCACTTGGGTCCTCTTCATTGTCACACTGTTACTCCAGGTAAATAATTTTTTGAGAATCTCATCTTACAAAAAATGTCTTCCTTGTTGCAGTAGAGGGTCAGGTTGTTCATACTTATCCTTCCTGAAAGAAATGTTAGAGCAAAGAAAGAAGTGACAACTTTGAGTACAGCAGTATTAACACTTCATTTGGAAATTGCTGTGTGTTGTCTGGATGGACATTTGCAGGCCTGTTTGTAGCTCTGCTAACTATCTCATGTGAAGATCACTGGACCAGAGCCTGAAATAGCAGGTTATTTTTGTGGCTGTGTTATCATTTAGTTTGGCTTTTTCTTTACAATGCTAAAGATACAAGAAAGAAAAGGAAACTTAGATTCTATCCTAGAGCTGTGTCCTATCAGTTAGTTAATCTACATCACTCATGGCTTTGGCCTTTGCTGCTTTTCTACCTCGAGATTCCTGGTTTTGTCTTTCAATTATGAGGTTATGCGATCAGTATAAAGGAAATGAGGTGAAATTTGGATCTAGTCACTGTTGCTTCTTGGTGACAAGTAAAAAATTTAAAAAAAATAATATTTTTTTTTAACTCAGTGTGGGGCTTGAACTCATGACCTTGAGATCAAGACCTGAGCTGAGATCAAGAGTCAGAAACTGAACTGACTGAGCCACCCAGGAGCCTCCCCCACTCCCCCCCCAAATTTTTTGTGAGGGACAAGATTGAAGAGACTGGCTAAAATGAGTACTGTATTTCCTAGGTTGTACTCTTTTCTCCCACAATTTAATGCCACTGAAACCAACATGTCTTAAAATCAGTTCATACATTTAATATGGTAGTGTTTCCCCCCCCTCCCCCCACCAGAAAAACTGCTTAGGGGCACCTGGTTGGCTCAGTTGCTTAAGCGTGCGACTCGAGATCTCAGCTCCAGTCTTGATTTCTTGGTAATGAGTTCAGGTCCCGAGTTTGGCTCCATGCTGGGCATGGAGCCTACTTAAAAAACAAACAAACATACAGGGGCACCTGGGTGGCTTAGTTGGTTAAGCATCCGCCTTCTGCTCAGGTCATGATCTCAGCGTCCTGGGATCAAGCTCTGAGTTGTGCCCTGCTCGGCACGGAGTCTGTTTCTCCCTCTCCCTCTGCCCCTCCTTCCTGCTTGTTCTCTCTCTCTCTCAAATAAATAAATAAAATCTTCAAAAACAAACAAACCAAAAACCCCAAGATACCTGCTCAGTGTCTTAAAATGTATAGCATCTTAGAACCAAGAAGATATAGTGTTATATAGATCCTTTATGGATAATTTATTTTTATGGCTCTTGATTGTTGCTAATATAGACCGTTGAAAGATGACTTTATGAATTATTTGGGAATCGGTGCAAAATTTTTGTATAAGCTCTACTTCTATAAATAAAATCCATTTATATGTACTAAGAGAACACTTTAATGTCTCTGTAAAGTGATTGATTCATTTTATGAGGAAATTTTTTAAAAAGGAAAATGATAGCTTTTTGTTAAGAACATTTTTTGTATGATATCCCCTTCCCAGTCTATCTTTATCTTAAATGTGTGCTTTTAGCCTCTGTCTAATAAAAAAGACCTACCTAACCCATTTGTAAACTACCTTAATAGATTTGTTAGCTTCCTTTCTGAAATTATCCAGTTAAATTAAAAAAAAAAATCAATACTGTCAATGTGTTTGGTCTTGCAAGTGTAATGACTAAGTAAACTTCTTGGGTTATATCACCCAGTTACCCCATCCCCCTACCTACCTCCCCTCCAGCAATCCTCAGTTTGTTTCCTGTAGGTAAGAGTCCCTTATGGTTTGTCTCCCTCTCTGATTTCATCTTATTTTTTCCTTCCCTTCCCCTAAGTCCATCTGTTTTGTTTCTTAAATTCCACATATGAGTGAAATCATATGATATTTGTCTTCCTCTGACTGACTTATATTGATGCTAAATTAATTAATTAATTTAATTTAATTTTTAAAAAACCCTCAAAATCTGAGGTATGGCTTTTCTAATAATAATGTCATTTTCTAATCTGTTCACTGGCTTCAGTACTTAAGAAAATTACAAAATAATCGATAGTATGGAAATGGTTAAAAATTAGACAGAATCCACTAAATATACAGTTGTGTTTTTTTAATCATAATGCCAGTATTTAAAGATACTTTAGCAAACTTGAAGTTGCTTTGTTGTTGTTGTTTTTTAAGATTTTATTTGAGAGAGAGAGAGCAAGAAAAGACAGCACAAACAGGGGAGGGGCTGAGGGAGAGGCACACTCCCAGCTGAGCAGGGAGCCGGCTGATGTGGGACTCAATCCAGGACCCTGAGGTCATGACCCAAGCAGAAGGCAGACACTTAACAGACTGAGCCACCCAGGTGCCCCTTGAATTTTCTTTGAAGCTATTTAAAGAATATGTAATTTTTTAGAGGGGGCCTGGTTGGCTCAGTTGGAAGAGCACGTGATTCTTGATCTCAACAGTCTTGAGTTTGAGCCCCACATTGGGTATAGACATTACTAAAAAAATTTAAATTAAAAAAATATATGTGTTTTTTCATTTTCCACAGTAAAGCTAGAATCCTTCATCTGATCAGCAGTAGCAGATTCATTCTCCTTTTTTGACTGCTCTTTTTAGGCTTACATTTCATAGCCTAAGGTCATCCCTAAGAAAAAGAGAAAACTCTCCTTTGCTCCAATAAGGAGGAAATAAATTAAGATTTTATTTATTTATTTGACAGAGAGAGAGACAGCCAGTGAGAGAGGGAGCACAAGCAGGGGGAGTGGGAGAGGAAGGGCTCAATCCCAGGACCCTGGGATCACACCCTGGGCCGAAGGCAGACGCTTAAGGACTGAGACACCCAGGCGCCCCTGGAGGAAATAAATTCTTGAACCACCTAATAAGCTTGGCAGGACAGTTTGTACCTACACGGCAGTCATATTCTACCTTATACGATAATTAATTCTGGGGGCCCCTGGGTGGCTTAATTGGTTAAGCATCAGTTGATCTCAGGGTCATGAGTTCAAGTGCTGCATTGGGCTCCATACTGGGTGTGGAGCCTACTTAAAAAAAGAAAATAAAAAGAGGGGGTGCCTAGGTGGCTCAGTTGGTTACCTTTGGCTCAGGTCATGATCCTGGGGTCCTGGGATCAAGCCCCACATCAGGATCCCTGCTCAGTGGGGAGCCTGCTTCTCCCTCTGCTGCTCCCCCTGCTTGTGCTCACTCTCTCTCTCTCTCTCTCTCTCTCAGATAAATAAATAAATAAAATCTTTAAAAATGAGAGAGAGATAATTAACTCTAGGAAGGAAAAGTAGGTTGAATATAGTAAATTTTTGTTTCATTTGGAATTTAGTTTATTGGTTTGGAGGTACTTTCTGCTTTACATTTTTTATCAGGTATAGAAGGGTAGTCTTAATATTGGGAAATTTTCTGACAGTTTTCCACATATAAGGATATGCCTATGTCAAATACCTAAATCTATAAGACTGTACAATGATAATACCACAGCACTGTGAGATTAATAATTAATAATACCACAGAACTTGCAGGATCATTTTAAAAAATGAAGTATAGTTTTATGATCCATGTATTTTATTATATTCAGATTTTTAAAAAATTTTTAATCCTTGAATGATGAGTGTGATACTCTCAGGTAACTAGAGTAATATGCTAATGTATTAAATAACACCTTGTTCCCCAGTCATTCTGGAAAGGGGTTTACTTATTTTGGGATATTTTGAAAATAAAATTATCTCAGGAGAAGAGCTTGTTGATTTATCAGTAGGACCCTGAAAGCACAGGTGGAAGGCAGAACCTAAATTTTTTTTTTTGGTATGAAAAACAGTCTTTCTCTCTAAATGAATAATTTATTTATTTAATTGTGAAAAAAGTTATCTTTGATACTAAAAGAGGTCTCCATGTGACTTTTGCCTTAGTATAATAAAAGTGGATTCGTTTGGGTTATAGATTAGAACAACTTGATACACATGTCGCAATAATGTCTTAAATATTTTAAGGACCAACAGTAGAACTGCGCCAAAGAAAAAAGCTGAAGACTTCAGAAAATAAGGAATCTGTCAAAGAAGAGAAAATCAGTGACACTCCAGTTCCTGAAAGAGCTCCAAAACGTAAGTTAGATAAATTTGAAGTTTTTGTGCTACTACTAAAATGGCTTTTTGTATGCTAGGTATACCTTATATTAATATTTTAAATGTGTCTACCTATTTTGAGATTAATTACATGGTGTTATCGTCAACTTTGGTTTTGCTGTAGAACAAACCCTGAATCACTCTGGCTTACAAAAAACGCTTATTTCTGACTAATGTTCCATGTTGTGGCTTCAGGTTGGCTGGTGTAGCTTCATGTGTCATGAAGGAACAGCCCCTACTTGCGACATTTATTTTTAAGACAGAGGAAAAGAGCAGGAGAACAGGCAGAGTCATGCAGTGTCTCTTAAATTTTCTGCTGAACTGGCACTCTGTCACTTGTACTCACATTCTCTTGACCCAAGGAAGTCATATAATCATTCCAAACTGTGAGATGGAGAAGTATACCTTGACTGCAGGGAAGAGATGGAGAAGTATACCTTGACTACAGGGAAGCGTTGCAAGTCACATGGTAATGGGCAGAGATGAATAATGTTTTTACAGGGAAGGACAGAATAAGTGGGAATAATAATATAACAGTCCACCACATTCTTTCCTTTTGGTCATAAATATTTACTTTTCTCCTTCAAACAAAATACACAACCTCTCTGACCCCAAGGAAGATACCCATCTTACCCAGTCCTTGCAGCAGTCTTGAGGCCCAAGGTCTTCTTATCTACATCAGGGCCAGATATGATTCATTCTAGTCCAGATATCTATGAATTAAATAAAAAGGTAATTTGTGTGCTCTGTGTCAGGGGTCCCCAAGACCACCCCCATGTTTGGTAATTAGCTAGGACTCACAGGTCTTAGAATATTTACAGCTATGATTTATTACAGTGAACAGTACAAAACAAAATCAGCAAAAGGAAAAGGCCTAGGACTAAAGTCTGTAAGAAACTAGGCACAGGCTTCACTGATTCTTTTCCTAATGGAGTCACACAGGATATGCTTAATTCCTTCAGCATCAAATTGTGACATTTGTGAAGTTTTATCTACCAGGGAAGCTCATTAATGACTGCACAGATGTGTTTGTTGTTGTTGTTTTAAGATTTTATTTATTCATTCGAGACACAGAGAGACAGAGAGCATGAGCAGGGGGAGAGGAGGAGGAAGAGGCAGAAGCAGACTCCCAGCTGAGCCAGGAGCCTGTTGCAGGGCTTGATCCCAGGACCCGGAGACCATGACCCAAGCTGAAGGCAGATGCTTAACCATTTGAGCTACACAGGTGCCCCCCCCCCTTTTTTTTCCCTTAAGATTTTAGATGCTTAACCAACTGAGCCACCCAGGCGCCCTTCCTTAAGATTTTATTTATTTGAGAGAGAGTGGGAAAGAGTGCGCACGCATGAGCGAGCTGGGGTGAGGGGGAGGGCAGAGGGAGAGGAAGAAGCAGACTCTGCGCTGAGCGGAGTGCCTGACATCATCAGGACCCTGAGATCATGACCCGAGTTAAAGGCAGATATATAACCATCTGAGCCACGCAGGCACCCCTGCATGGAGTTTTTATTGGTGGCTGGTCATGTACCCTCTACCTACCACATACCAAAACTAGATTTCCAGAAGAAAAGCAGCGAGCATAAACCACATTGTTTGTACAAACAGGTCAGGCACAGTAAACTAACTGATGAGAGAATGGTGGGAACCCTTCTGAAATTCAAGTTCCCTAATTGCAGCAAAGAGCCTACCTTGCAAGCAGGCCTTTCTCCACAAAGCAGTTGCAGGGCTGTTATGTTAATTTCTCCACACATGCCCTCTCTCCCAGTATACATTGTTGGATAGGGACTGGATAAGCACAATAAATGCTTCCGTTCAGAAAGAGGAAGAAAGAGAAAGAGTGACAGACACACCAGCCACTGGTTCATAGCAATTTTGAAATCCTACCAGGTAAATATGAGGGCTTCTTACTCCACGGTAGGGATGTTTCTTTTTTCTTTTTTCTTTTTTTTTTTTAAGATTTTATTTATTTATTTGACAGAGAGAGAGGCAGTGAGAGAGGGAACACAGCAGGGGGAATGGGGGAGGGAGAAGCAGGTTTCCCGCTGAGCAGGGAGCCCCATGCGGGGCTCAATCCCAGAACACTGGAATCATGACCTGAGCAGAAGGGAGACACTTAGCAACTGAGCCATCCAGGCACCCCCAGGGGAGGGATGTTTCTTGATTAAGCCCCAACTGTTTTCCTTGGGAGTAGCTTCCCAGCTTAGTGTTCTCTGTGGCCCTTGGCTCCACCCTCTGGAGGTCATTTCTTTCCTATTATCCTACTGAAGTATATATGAAGATGGCTTTGGAGAACATGCCACCTTCAGGGGCTCAACAGCCTTCTCATTGCTTCCTGCCGATAGAGAGTTGAAGGCCCATTTATTTAAAAAATTTTTTTAAAGATTTTATTTATTTGTCAGAGAGAGAGCACAAGCAGGGGGAGCAGCAGGCAGAGGGAGAAGCAGACTCCCTGTTGAGCAGGGAGCAGGATGTGGGGCTCCATCCCAGGACTCTGGGATCATGACCTAAGCCTAAGGGAGACGCTGAACCAACCGAGCCACCCAGGCGCCCTATTATTAGTTATTGTTAATCTCTCACTTTGTCTAATCTATAAATTAAACTTTATCACAGGTATGTATGTATCGGAAAAAGCATAGTATACCTAGGGTTCAGTACTATCCACAGTTTCAGGCATCCACTAAGGATCCTGGAACGTATCCCCTGCATACAAGGCGGGGGAGGACTTCTGTGTAGTTGTTAGAACACGGAGCTGACTAGTATCAAGTAGGTAAAAAGCTGACAAAATTGTTCTTTGCAAAACTAAGTGATTTAATTTTTAAAAATTAAGGTACAGGCATACCTCCTTTTATTGTGCTTCACTGTATTTTGCTTTGCAGATATCTCTTTTTTTTTTTTTTTAAATGAGCTGAAGCTTAGTGGCAACCCTGTGTCGAGCAAGTCTAACAGCAGCACCATTTTTCTAACCTCATGTGCTCATTTCCTGTCTCTGTGTCACATTTTGGTAATTCTCGAAGTAGTTCAGACTTTATCATTACATCTGTTGTGGTGATCTGTGATCAATGATTATGACTCACTGACATCTAGGTGATGGTTAGCATATTTTAGTAATAAACTCTTTGTTAATATATGTATGTTGGGTTTTTTAGACCTAATCCTACAGTGTAGTGTAAACTTAACTTTATATAACCAGGAAACCAACTTATTCACTTATGGCAATATCTGCCTTATTGCAGTGGTCTGGAACTGAACCTGTAATATCTCTGAAGTGTACCTGTATAATTAGCTTACAATAAAATGCACAGGATCTTAGGCATTTAATTAAATGAGTTTTGACACAGGAGTGCAGCTGAAACAAGTTACAGAACATTTCCATTATCCCAGAAGGTTTCTTTGTATCCCCTTCCAGTAGATTTTCCCTGTCCCCTTCAAGACAACCCCTGCTTCTTTTTCTTTTTTCTCAAGATTTTATTTATTCATTTGACTGACCCAGAAAGAGTGCACAAGAAAGGGGAGTGGCGGGCACAGAGAGAGGGAGAGAAGCAGGCTCCCCGCTGAGCAAGGAGTCCGATAAGGGGCTCCATCCCAGGACCCTGGGATCGTGACCTAAGCTGAAGGCAGATGCTTAACTGACGGAGCCACGCAGGCGTCCTGTTCTCCTGCCCTTATCCTCTGTCATGAGAATAGGTACTAATCCCAGTCTGGAACTCTAAAGAAGATACAAGAAGAGCCACAGCTAATCTGAAGTCTGGAATTGGGTGGAGAGTCACTGCAGACCCAAAACCCACAAGTAGCACAAGTGAAAAATAAATCTATATTTTGTAAGCCACTAATAGTTTGGGATAACTTTTTTTATCACAGAGAAGCTTACTAATAGAGTGGTCATTTAAAACATTTTGGAAAATACAAGAAAGATAATTAAACAATCTAGAGCTAACTACTGTAAAATAGTATTTTCCCCCTGAATACAAAAATATATTTTTAGGGTAGAAATTGTGGAAAATAGAGAAAAGAATGATAAAAATAAATGTATAAATAGTTCCAGTAAATAGAACTACTCTAAAAGTTTTGGTGGGTATTGCTTATATTTTATTCAGTGCACTTATACTTTACTTTTTTTTTTTTTCACTTTTTGTGAAATCGAATCCTACATTTCTTTTCCTAACATGTCCTTAGCTTCTTCCTTTGCTTTAAATATTACTTAACCATGCCCTGTATTATTGATATCTGTGTAGTGCTCTTTTTTAATCTTTGACTCTTCACAAAAAACTTTGAAAACACCATGTTTAGTATTAAGGTAAGGCATTTATATGTAGGATTTGGTTTACATACTTTTTATCGTAGCCCCTAATAATTATAATTAGGATTAACTTGCCATTATCTAACACTTCATTAAAAAAAAAACTGGAAAAGATACATGTTCAGAAACTTTGAAGCACTTTTGCCAAACTGCCACCATTGATAAGTTTTTTTACCGTTTTTTTTATAATTCATATTGTGTCAACATTGCTTTAATTAATTATTATACATCTTTGCATGTATGCTTCTGTATTTCAACAATAATAGCTAGTATTTACTGAGCTCTTAACTATGTGCCAGGCCAGATGCTTTACACATGCTAATGAAAACAGTAATTTTAAAACAATTGTATCCTACCGATACTAATATTTGATTTATTGGGTAGTGTTTTTCAAGCATTTTGAATGTAATTCTTAGTAATTACATTATTGACTTAGTAATATCTTAGTAATTATTGACTTAGTAATATCCAACTACTTAGTCTATTTAATGTCTCTGGTGTTCCATGAAAACTAATATTTATTAAATAATATTTTAAAATGGCTAAGATTTTAGTTTAGCTAAGCTCATAAACCAGCAAGTTGAGTTTTACAGACCTGTCAGTCATTCAGTAATGGAACAAAGGGCTTTGGGCCCTTAGGCCTGTGCTTATTATACCTAATAGCTAGAATAGAGCAGGACTAAATTATCCTGTGTGTAGAAAATTCACATGTGTTTTATGTTATTTCATCAAGAAGTAGTTACATATATATAACAGTTGCATATGATGTTTTAGATAATCATCAAAAATCACTGAAGTATATATACTTTAAATGGCTGTAATCTATAGTATGTAAATTATTCCTCAATAAAGAAAAAAATTCCTTGATAAGGAAAAGCTATCGATAGTAATTCTGAATGAACCTGTATTTTTTCTTTAGATATTTGGTAGTACATTCCTTTTATTCTTTCTTTTGCTTGATAGACTTCAGTTTTTGAAATCTTTTTTGACTTACAGGAGAACTGGGCAGATAGTGCAGATTTCCCATTTTACACCCTCCCCCGCCCACATACACAGTTTTGCCGGTTATTAACATTTTATATTAGTATGGTATTTTTGTTACGGTTAATGAATCAATATTAATACACTATTTTTAAATAAGATCCATACTTTATTCAGATTTGCTTAGTTATTATAACCTAATGTCCTTTTTCTGTTCCAGGATCCCACACGACATTTAGTTGGCATGTCTTTAGACTCCTCTTGGGTGTGGCAGTTTTTTAGGTTTTCCTTGTTTTCAGTGACCTTGACAGTTTGGAGGAATACTGGTCAGGTATATTTAGGATGTCCTTCTATTGGAATTTGCTGCTGTTTTTCTCATTGGGTTATAGGTTTTGGGGAGGAAGAACACAGAGTTAGAATGCCATTTTCCTCACATCATATCAAGGGTACATACTACCTTCTGATTACTTTTTAAAATTAGAAGTGCATTAATATAAATATCATCTACATCTGATTACTTTTAATATGCTTTTTCAGATGTATTATTTCAGCGCTTTGCAAAGATTTTCATTGGCTGTCTTGCAGCAGTTACTAGTGGTATGATGTATGCTCTCTATTTATCAGCATACCATGAACGGAAATTCTGGTTTTCCAACAGGCAGGTAAGAAGAAAGAATTTTGAGCTTATGGAAGTTGTTTTAGTGTTTAATTTTAATCTAAGTAATGTGTTTTTCAGGGAGCCAAAATATATGTGTGATAAGTCTGACAAGTGCTTTCTTATTTACAGGCATTAGAAACAAAATGGTGTAGGAGCTATTTTGAGAACACAGTCATAGCATCAACCTTGAAAAATTTAATACAGTGTATTTCCGGGCCATGGAATAGAAACTATGAGGGTGTTTTCCTTCATGCAACTAATTTATCAGGGCCTTTTGATGACAGTGAAATGTTACGGAGTTTAGTCACACTTTTAGTAGTTTTGGTAGTTTACATTGTTTACATATCAGAAACAATCTGTAGAAGTTTCAGTGGTAAAATATTTTAATTTTTAGATTACATGATTAGAATGTTTTGGGGGTGTGGAAATGATTAACATGCTTGACAGTATTTATTAAGATGTCTCTTCATATTAGTATGTTTAATGTCTGGTTTTAAGTCATGTGTATTCCACAAACCCTTTAGTCACTGTAGTTACTTACATAATTCATAGTTTAGCCTTTGAGTAAATTTGTTCTCAGACTTCCCTTCGCAATCAGATACGTCTTGAATGTATTGATAAGGTTCATAGTGTTGCCACTTAACTCTAAAGAGTGTTTTCTTTTTTATTCCACAAACTTTTGTTGTTGTTCTTATTTTTAAGTAGTCAAGCCAACTGAATGTTTTTAAGCCATTGATTGACCTAATCTCACCAAAACATTTAGCTGAATAATTACCTGTGTTGACTTGACAAAAGCTATTACCATAGCATATCCTATGTCCTTGAAGATGTTATGCATATTAACTATTAGTAGTTCTCAATACTGGATGTACAATAGAATCATCTGATGAGCTTTTAAAAAGCTCATAGATTCTTAGGTGGAGTAGCGGGGAGTGTCTAGGATCCATGTTTCAAAATATATCCAAGCAATTCTGTTGTGTAGCAGAATTGAGAACAACCAAAGGTTTGAAAATATAGAAGGCATGCATCAAAAAACACTGTGTTTTTAAAAACACTGTATGAGTCAGGAACATTGACTTTACCTGGGAGCTTTTTCAGAATTGCAGATTCTCAGGCCCCACTTTAGAATCAGAATCTGGTTTAATCAGAGATCTTTTAATGAGATCTCTAGGAGTTTCATATGAACATTAAATTTGAGAAGCATTGATCAAAAGTTTACATCTTTGAAATCTTAGAAATCTGTTTCCATTCATAAAGAATCATTTTAAGGAAATTTATCAGATTTTTGTTGTTAAGGAAATTTATTTCAGTTAATAAGCCCTGAATGAGGAAAAAAATTCACTGGTCAGATAGATCTAGGAAAAATTTCCTCTTGGAGATTCACAGTTGCATAAGGTGTACTGAAACTCTGAAAAGTCTTACAATAAAGAAACCCATTAATTTTCTTTAATGCTGCCTTTGCACAACTTACTTAACTATAGAACTCTTTAGGCAACACCCATTTATATCTTAGAAAATTCTGTTGATCAAACTTAGGAAAAACTGCTCTGTTATCTTTTGTTTTGTATTAGTTGATAAATATTATGGATGAAAATAAAGGAGTTTCATTTTCAGAGACTGTAGACTTAAAAAAGCTTGATTTGTCATGAAACACATAAGGTTTTTCAATGTTTTTGAGTTACCTATATTCTTGGTTCTGTATAGCCCAATTTTTAATAATTTTTTAAAAGATTTATTTATTTTTAGAGAGCACGAGAAAGAGCATGAATGTGGGGGAGGGGCTGAGAGAGAGACTCTCAAACAGACTCCCCGCTGAGCATGGAGCCTGATGTGGGGCTCCGCGGATCTCACGACCCTGAAATCATGACCCGAGCTGAAATCAAGAGTTGGATGCTTAACTGACTAAGCCACATAAGCACCCTGTGTAGCCCAATTTTAGGAACTTAAGATTTACTTATATTTCTGGAAGTTCTTTTGAAAAGCACTGATTAGGTATCTGTTACTCTGGTAAAGAGTTAAGGGCTTACAGTTGTAGCTATATAAGGAAGTGGAAAAGCAATAGAAAATACTGATGTCTTCTTCAACGTTTCTTTTTATTATGGACTTTAACACCTCAACCATCATTTTTTATTACCTGCCTTACTATTTTTGTGTCCTTAGGGCATTTTTTCTGGTTTTCCTTCTAGATTTTCCTTATATATAATAGATAAATGACTTACGAGCTACAGTCCATTTTAAACCTTAGGTCTTTCTTTCTTTTTTCCTTTTTTTTTTTTTTAAGATTTATTTATTTATTTGGGAGAGAGAGCATGCAAGCAGGGGGAGGGGCAGAGAGAGAGGAAGAGAATCTCAAGCAGAATCCACTGAGCACAGAGCCTGCTGCAGGGCTCAGTCTCAGGATCCTGAGATCATGACCCAAGCCAAAATCAAGAGTTGGGGGGGCGCCTGGGTGGCAGAGTCGTTAAGCGTCTGCCTTCGGCTCGGGCGTGATCCCGGCGTTATGGCATCGAACCCCACATCGGGCTCCTCTGCTGGGAGCCTGCTTCTTCCTCTCCCACTCCCCCTGCTTGTGTTCCCTCTCTCGTTGGCTGTCTCTATTTCTGTCAAATAAATAAATAAAATCTTTAAAAAAAAAAAATCAAGAGTCAGATACTTAACTGACTGAGCCACCCAGGTGCCCCAAATCTTAGGTGTTTCAGTAAAATAATTGCCAGATTATTGAAAAGTTTAACCTCCTTAATGTGCCACTAGTGATTATAGGAAAATTCAAACATGTCTTTGGATAAAAGGATAAATTAATAGCATTAATTTAGAAGATGAGGAAAGAGAAAGAAGATTGCAGTTGAAATTTAGGATACTGGTATTTAAAGAATCATTTCATTTTCTTTTAGGAGCTCGAACGAGAAATCACATTTCAAGGTGACAGTGCCATTTATTACTCTTATTATAAAGATATGTTAAAAGCGCCCTCATTTGAAAGAGGTATGATAAACACATTTGTTTTTGTTTTTGTTTTTAATTAAACTCTACCCCCAACATGGGGCTCAAACTCAGGACCCTGACATCAAGAGTTGCACGTTCTGACTGAGCCAGCTAGGTGCCCCCCACATTTGTTTTTTTGTTTTGTTTTTTTTAAGATTTTATTTATTTGTGAGAGAATGAGAGAGGGAGTGAGAGAGCACGTGAAGGGGGAGGGTCCGAGGAAGAAGCAGACCTCCCCACTGAGCAGGGAGCCCTTGATGCAGGACTCCATCCTGGGACTCTAGGATCATGACCTGAGCCAGAGGCAGTTGCTTAACCAACTGAGCCACCCACGTAACCCTACACATTTGTATTTTTAATAACAACATTTTTCTGAAATGAAACATTGTTCTGCTATGTGGGAGCCCTTGAATGTGGAGATTTGTCTTAGAATAGAAGTATTATTTTTTCTTATACTTAATAAAAACATTGGAAAAATGCGGCACAGTCAGTGTGTTATATTTTGAGATTTTTCTTAGTAATAATTTAAAATATTTAATGACCTCTGAATGACATGTTTAATTATTGTAAAAGCAGAATAAATAATCTGGAGAAAAATTTTTGTCTTTAGGTGTTTATGAATTGACACACAATAACAAAACTGTATCTCTGAAGACTATAAATGCAGTGCAGCAAATGTCTCTATATCCAGAACTTATCGCCAGTGTTTTATATCAAGCAACTGGTAGCAATGTATGTTTTCTTTTGACTTTAATATTTATTTTCTTACATATTTGCAAATAATTAAAATTATTTAATGTTCTATTATCTCCTCTTTCTTTTTTTTTTTCCAATTAGGAGATTATTGAGCCAGTATATTTCTATATTGGCATTGTTTTTGGATTGCAAGGAATATATGTTACTGCTTTATTTGTTACAAGTTGGCTTATGAGTGGAACATGGCTAGCAGGAATGCTTACTGTTGCATGGTTCATTATTAACAGGTAAGAAATGTTTTTTAAATTAAGTTTTACAGTTTTTTTTTTTAATGGCTGTGGTATTTGGTTCTAAAAATGCCACCCTCCAAATATTCCACACCCTAATCCCCACCTGCGAATATGATTGTTATGTTAAATGGCACAGTTGACCTTAAGGTAGGAAGATTACCTGGTGGACCTGATCCAAACAACCATATGAACCCTGAAAGGTGGAGATCTTTCTCCACCTGGTACAGAAGTGGAGGTCAGAGATATTTGAAGCGTGAGATTGACTGCTGCACTGTTGCTGATGTGAAGTGAGGAGGAAATGAATTTTGACGACAACCAGTGAGCCTGTGAGAGGACTGCAAGCCCTGGGTGAGAGCAGCAGCCCAGGCTGATGTTTTGAATTTAACTTAGGGAGACCCTGAGCAGATATTTGGACATACTGGGGTGTGTTTGTGAGCTAATAAATTCATGTTGTTTTAAGCTTACACATTTGTGGTCATTTGTCATGCAACAATTGAAGAGTGATACACCTACCTTATATCTCTCTTTTTTCAGACATAGTAACATTGGCATACATGATGTGCCTTTTCTTTCCTCTTTTACTTAAAACTGATGACACGATTTCATGAAAAGAAGAAAGAGGCATCAAATCTATCACTATTAAGTTAATCACCACAGATAAGGTTTCTGTATTAATCTATCACAGAGTGCTTTGAATTAATAAACCCATCCCTTTTAGTAATTAAAGTAGCCTCAGTTCATTACTTGTGAGTAAAAAGAGAGTAAGCAATGGGTCTTCTTTGAAATGGAGGGCTGGTTTGAGACAAAGATTTTCTTGGCATTGGTCAGTGTCAAAAGTTTAGTTTTGAGGGGGCACCTTGGTGGCTCAGTCGTTAAGCGTCTGCCTTCGGCTCAGGGCATGATCCTGGAGTCCTGGGATCTAGCCCCACATCAGGCTGCTCTGCTGGGAGCCTGCTGCTTCCTCTCCCACTCCCTTTGCTTGTGTTCCCTCTCTCGCTGGCTATCTCTCTCTGTCAAATAAATAAATAAAATCTTCAAAAAAAAAAAAAGAAAAAGTTTAGTTTTGAGGGGGCACCTTGGTGGCTCAGTCGTTAAGCGTCTGCCTTCGGCTCAGGGCATGATCCTGGAGTCCTGGGATCTAGCCCCACATCAGGCTGCTCTGCTGGGAGCCTGCTTCTTCCTCTCCCACTCCCCCTGCTTGTGTTCCCTCTCTCGCTGGCTGTCTCTCTCTCTGTCAAATAAATAAAATCTTTAAAAAAAAAAAAAAGTTTAGTTTTGAAGGATGGATATTCTTTCTTTCCATAACTCTTTTCTCCCCTAACACTTAATCATGACTAAATTTTAAAAAATGAAGCATTTCTTCTGTTATAACATTTTCTTTAGGCAATTGCCAAATAAAAAATATGCTACTTTCAAATTATTGAGACTCAACATTCAGGGCTATATCTCTTACTGGGCTTTGTTTATATTTAGAGTCACATGCTACCAGTAATTTGATATAAAGGATTTTTTAAAAAATCTTCCTTGGGGCGCCTGGGTGGCACAGCAGTTGAGCGTCTGCCTTTGGCTCAGGGCGTGATCCCGGCGTTATGGGATCGAGCCCCACATCAGGCTCTTCCGCTATGAGCCTGCTTCTTCCTCTCCCACTCCCCCTGCTTGTGTTCCCTCTCTCGCTGGCTGTCTCTATCTCTGTCGAATAAATAAATAAAATCTTTAAAAAAAAAAATCTTCCTTAAGGGCACCTGGGTGGCTCAGACACTTAAGTGTCCAACTCTTGATTTCAGCTCAGGTCATGTTTTCAGGGTCATGAGATTGAGCCCTGCTTTAGCCTCCGTGCTTGGTGTGGAGCCTGCTTAAGATTCTCTCTCTTGGGGCACCTGGGTGACTCAGTTAAGCATCTACCTTCGGCTCAGGTTGTGATCCCAGGGGCCTTAGATCGAGCCCCGAATCGGGCTCTCTGCTCAGCAGGGAGTCTGCTTGTCCCTCTCCCTCTGCCGCTCTGCCTATTTGTGCTCTCTCTCTCTCTCTGTCAAATAAATAAAATCTTTGAAAAAAAATTCTCTCTCTCCCTCTGCCCCTCCCCATCGCAGTTGCACACTCTTGCGTGCTCTCTCTCTCTAAAAAAAAAAAAAAAAAGCTTTCTTAGTTTTCAAATACAGTTCAGCTTTATGGATGAAACATATTTATTCTTTTTTTTTTCAAGATTTTATTTATTTATTTGAGAGAGAGACAGCCAGCGAGAGAGGGAACACAAGCAGAGGGAGTGGGAGAGGAAGAAGCAGGCTCCCAGCGGAGGAGCCTGGTGTGGGGCTTGATCCCAGAACGCTGGGATCGCGCCCTGAGCCGAAGGCAGACTCTTAACGATTGTGCCACCCAGGTGCCCCTATTCTTTTTCTTTTAAAATAATTTATTTTTATTATTTTTTAAATGTTTTAAAAGATTTTATCCATTTGAGAGAGAGAGCACGAGTGGGGGTGGGGGTGGGCAGCAGGCAGAGGAAGACTACCTGCTGAGCAGGGAGCTTGATGCGGGGCTTAATCCCAGGACTCCGAGATCATGACCTGAGCCAAAGGCAGATGCCCAATCAACTGAGCCACCCAGGCACTTGCTGCCCCCAATTTTTTAAAGTAAGCTCTATGCCCAATGTGAGGCTTGAACTCAAGACTGAGATCAAGAGTCCAGTGCTCTATTGACTGAGCCAGCCAGGTGCCCCTCCTTAATTCTCTTTAAATCCTCCATAATTCCTTTTTTATGTAGAGGAGACCCGAGTTAGTTATCCTACAGAATGTCCCACCTTACGGATTTCTCTTGTGGCTTCCTTGTGGTGTCATCTAGCTTTTCCCTCTATTCTTTATGTTTCTATAACCTGGAAGTTACATCAAAGCCTTGATGAATTCAAGATAACAATTCTAGTTAGAATATATCATAGATGATTTGTTTTTCATGTTCCATGATATTAAAAGTTACATGATATTTATGTGGTCTACCCCTAGTGAGTCTGAGATTGACTGCCGGTTTGGGGGATGACAGTCAGATTTCTTCATTGAATAGTATGACTAGAAAATAATTGGTGTGGTTTTTAGGATACCAAAGAAATGTGCTTTCCAACAGTATTAACCACTTAAGGGTTGTAACTCCAGTTGCTAATCTTTGCTGAAATTAGTGATTACATTAGGGTTTATTAAATTATATTTTTATTTTTTTAAAGATTTGTTTATTTATTTTAGAGAGAGAGTGCATATGAGTGGGCAGAAGCTGAGAGAGAGGGGAAGCAGACTCCCTGCTGAGCAGGGAGCCTGACTTAGGGCTTGATTCCAGGACCCCAAGATCATGACCTGAGCCAAAACCAAGAGTTGGACGCTTAACTAATGGAGCCAACCAGGCGCCCCCTAAATTACATTTTTCTATTTTCATTAGCTACATTCTTCATTCTCGAAAGGTAGAATTTTTCTTTATTTTCTTTATTTTTTTTAAGTAGGCTCCATCCCCAGCACAAGGCGTGAGCTCACAACCCTCGGATCAAGAGTTGGATGCTCTACCAACAGAGCCACCTAGGCGTCCTAGAGTATTCATCCCTAGACTATTTCTTTATTAACCAGGGTTCTTTGGTTTAAATTCAGTTACTATTAGAAAGTCAGAACAAATGCTTAATCTCACTTCACCCATTTCTAAGAAATTGTTTAATCGCTGTCTCAGATAGTGATACACTATTTATTTGACAGAGAGACAGCGAGAGAGAGGGAACACAAGCAGGGGGAGTGGGAGAGGGAGAAGCAGGTTTCTGCTGCGTGGGGAGCCTGATGCAGGGCTTGATCCCAGGACCCTGGGATCATGACCTGAGCTGAAAGCAGACGCTTAATGACTGAGCCACCCAGGTGCCCTGCGTTTTTTTGTTTTTGTTTTTTTTCTTTTTAGATTTTATTTGTAAGTAATCTCTACACCCAACTTGGGGCTAAAACTCATGACCCTGAGATCAAGAGTCACAGGCTCTACCAAGGGAGCCCCCAGGCGCCCCACCCATGCTTTGTTTGCATAGAAAAGCCCAGGAAATTGGTTCGATTATGGTAAATCAATGCAATGATGTATCATGACCATTAAGTATTCTTGAAGTGTATTTATTGATACATATGTTATGGAAAGATGCTCATAATGTATTGTTAGGTGAAAAGTAGTTCATTAAGAATTTTAAAAGAGCCAAGATCTAATATCATTTACTAGGTTGTAGACATATGGTAAGTTCTTTACAGCTTTTATTTCATTCAATCTTCATGTATGGTCCTGCTTTTTGTATATATGTATTCAATCACATACACATTCATAGAAGACAAGTTTTCTTATAATACGTTTTGACAGTTTTATTGGGGTGTATCTTACATAAAATGTATATGTATATATTTAAAGTGTACAGTTTGATCAATTCAGGCATTTAGACACACTCATGAAACCATCAGCAAAGTCAATGTAATAAACATATCTATCACCCCCAAAAGTTTCTTTGTTCCACTCCCTAATGCTTCCTTCTTTCCTTTTCTTACCCCACCTCTACTAACTGTCCCATTGTCCCCAGGAAACCAATGATCTATTTTCTGTCATTATAAATTAGTTTGCATTTTCTAGAGTTTTATATAATGGAGTCACACAGCATATACTTTTTTGATCTTTTTTTTTCACTCAGCATAATTATTTTGAGATTCATGTCTGTTGGGCATAACAATAGTTCATTTCTTTTCATTGCTAAGTAGTAGCCTATACCATAATTGAATTGAACTAAATTACATGCAAATATTCCTTTCCATTATTTAAGAGAGTTATACAGCAATTTTCATAAAATTTTTAAAGCAGTAGTACCTTTGTTTCTGTGTGGAAAAGAGCCATTGAGTGTATGAATTCCAATGATTGTTGGAAAGGTAGTCTTGAGGTGTGAGGATATGTACAGGAGACAACCTGCTGTCAGTGCAAATTGAGGAGAAACTTAGGAAGAGCCTGGAAAGACATTCTGTATTTGTGATTGTGGGGATTTTTAAAGGTTTCTGGATATATCACATGAAGGACTGCTGTAATGGTAATTCCAGGTAACGTGCTGATTGAAAAGATTATTATACTAGATATCAGAAGATATGCATTGTAATCCCAGTTGTGCCACCTATTAGCGGTATGACCTTGATTAAGTCATATCACCTCTCTGAGCTTCTTATCCTTTATCTAAAGGATAAGGACTTTGGGTCTGTCAGGCCTGCTAATCATGTAATGCAGATTGTACTCTAGAGAAGGGTAGCCATCGCATTAAAGGAAGAGAGAGTGGGAGCTGAAACCCAGTGTCCTCTGCAGCAAGCTGTGTGCCTTAGCATGAGGCCTGTCTGCTCAGAGCAGGGCTGCCTTTTTCAAATATTCGTAGAGGCCCATCTATTCACCAAACAGTACACCGCGGCACTGAGTCTTCCTGGAGGGGAGGGGAGGGCGGCTGGATGAGATGCTTAATTTGCACAGAGATGCTGTATAGGCACTGGTGGCTCTATGCCTGCTTCACAGGATTGGTACAGAGAACGATGAGATTGTGTGAAAGTGCTTTGAAAAGTATAGTGTTACACAAATATAATGTCTTGCTTTTTGCTGTTCATCTGTGGTTTACTTTAGGGTAGATACAACAAGAATTGAATACTCCATTCCTTTAAGAGAAAACTGGGCACTACCATATTTCGCATGCCAAATTGCTGCACTTACAGGCTATTTAAAAAGCAACTTAAATACTTATGGAGAGGTAAGATACACAGTATTTGTCAAAATTAATTTTGATGTATTGCAAATATGGTATAAAATTTTAAAGTTAATCATATTAACAGTTAAGCTATAATCCAGTGAAGCCTAATTACTACATAGTAAAGAATATATTTAAGTAGTCCTGTTATATAACACTGTCTAGTCTGATAGACAGTAAATTACTTTAAGGAAAAAGGAGATGTTTATTTGTTTCAGTGCAGTTACTTGACAAGTATATGAAGAATATATTATCTTGAAAATTTATTTGTCTCAGTTTATCGTTTTCTGTAATATTGATGGCTTTTAGTCATTGCAAGTTAAGGAAATATTAATGAAGATACAAAGAGTGACTACAAACGGCAGCAATGTTAACTTTTATGGTAGCACTGCATATTTTCTGTTTTCTGTTTTTCTGGCAACAACTGCTTGGTCTATCACTATGATTTTGTCATTTTGAAAGTTTATACAAATGGAATTATATAGTATGTTCTCTTTCAAGACTGGCTTTTTTCATTTAGCCTAGAGCCCTCGACATCCATTTAAGTTGTTGTGTTCTATCAATAGTTTGCTTGTTTTCATTGTTGAGTAGTATTACAGCAATATGTATATTTCAGTCACATACTGGATTTGACATATTTCTATCTTATTTCACCGCATGTTCTTTAGAGTAGTCTGAGAATAAACCCTTAGAATTAGCAATTTGTTTCATTATACTGTGGTTTTTTCCTAGTATCCTTGCAGTAATATCCACATGTCTAGTACATTAATTAGGCTGGATCTAGATCTGAGCCTTCATTGATTTCTGGAACTGGTTTCTCCGGGGATGATGGTTTTAGGCCTTGTTATTACAGTGCTGGTTGTTCCACATTAGAAGTTTCCAGAACACTTTCTCTTATAGCTGTGGTGATATGAAGAGCAGAAGCTTATGTGTTCTGTCAGTGCTAAGCTCTTCTGGGCCTGGCAGCTGGTATTTATTCTTTGACCAACTGGTAGAATTGAAAAAATTCTTACATCTCTTACATTTTGTTCTCTGGTCTTAATCTTATTCAGAGTGCTGGAAAATCCTTGTATCTGCTGATGGCCTGAGGTATTTCTGACTCTGAAATTTATCATTGAGTGTAGTCAGCTGAGTCTGAAAGATTGAATTTTAGAGAGCAGGGTTGTTATCTCAGGTTTGACTAGACCTTTATTGCCCTTCTCCTTTGCTATTCTTATCAGAACAAAGTCATTTGACATCATGGCTGGTAGAGAAATTGGGAATAAAAATGTAGATCCCTGGAGGAAGTAGAGGTTGTTAGAAATACGCTAAGGAACAGTGGATTTATCAGACTTGGTTTCTCACTAAGGGATCACTTGAGAGATGACATTTGGAAGGATAGAAATGATTTTAGCTTAGTATTTTTCAGGCAAGGGCAAGAAGTCCTTGTGTTCAGTACCTTAGCAAAGGAAAAGAGAGTTTTATATGGTTGACAGTACAAGCACTGAGGGAAGGTAAGGGCACACTTTTGCTGAGAAGCAGTAAAAAAAGCAATGGGCTTTTTTCCCCATGGACTGTGTAATAGGCTGAGATGTAGTAAAAAGATTATTTAAATGGAAACTCTTAGGGAAATATGAAGCATCACAGAAGTAAAAATATTTTCTAGGGTGAATGGAGTTACTTTCACAGTAACAAAAGCCCATCAGCCAAGTCTAGCAAAAGCCACCATTTTCTTATATTTATTACTTTACCTCTTTTGAGATGACAGTGTACTGAATTTTTTCCCTTTGTCATCCTGAAATTCTCAATATGATGTTGAACTTTGAAGGACAAGTGGTTAATTTCTGTCTATGTGCTTTATTTAAGATCTTACTGTTTATGTAAGGGTTTAGTAATAATTATGTAACTTAAAAACAAAGTTTCTAGAATTATATAGCTTAAAGTAAAACCAGTAATAGCGCTGCAACTTTGAGGTAACAACCTCATAGATTTTTATAGTAATAAAGCTACTGATACTTAGTTTCTTTCTTTTGTTTTCCCTAGAGGTTTTGCTACTTGTTGATGAGTGCTTCAACTTACACATTTATGATGATGTGGGAGTACAGCCACTATCTCTTATTTCTTCAAGCAATATCTCTGTTCTTGCTAGATAGTTTTTCACTGCAGCAAAGTGACAAGGTATTTTGAATTTTGAAATCGTGATTTTAAATCCAGAGAATAAATGTTTTTATAGTGTTGTATCTTAAGATCATTTAGCTTTTAAGCTTTATTTTGAAATGTTTTAATAGGCTCTGACTTATAATTCTACTCAAAAGTTTGCTAAACTCATTCTCCACGCCCTTTTAGAAGCACTTTGAAATTCCCTTAAAGGTCTGCTTAACCAGTCAACCATGTGCTTCTCCATTTCTAGCCATTGCGCCTTCCCTTTCTATTTCTTTAAAAAAGAAAAAAGTGAAATATAGAACATGCACAAAAGAGTATATGTATGCTGTGTATATTTACTGTATTGAATAAAATATGAGTATTTGATCATCCAGGCCAAGAAATTGAACATTGGAATACCCAGAAGTCCCTCTGTTAATGTTCCCAGTCATATCCTGCTCCCTCCCCAACAAAGTCTCACTGTCTTGAATTTTGTTAATCCTTTCCCCTGTTTCTTTATGGTTTTTACCACCTAACTAGATAGTCCTTAAATATGCTGTAAACATATTGCTTTTATCTGATTTGCTTTTGAGATTCATCCATGATGATATACAGAGCTAGATTTCATTCATTTTTATTTATTTATACATTTTATTGTTAATGGACATTTCATTTTTTCCAGTTTATTGTCCATATGACCAGTGCTGCTGTAAACACTCTTACCTGGCACATAAGTGCAAGATTTCTCTAGAGTATATACCTCATAGTGGAATTACAAGTCAAAGGATATGTGCATATTCAACCTAACTAAAAGCTAAGCCTTTGTCCAGAATGGTTGTAGTAGTTTATGTAAGTGCCAGCAGTGATTAAAGGTTCCCATCAGCATTTGGTCCCGTTATTTATCTTTTTTTTTCATCCCTCTCTCATCGTTCTTTTATTTATAAATGTTTATTAAGTACTTAGTATGTTGTCCAAGCCAGAAATTTGGGGATCTTCTTGCTCTTTCTTTTAATCCTGTATATTTAGATGACCCAGAATCCTGATGAATGCAAACATTTAGGTTAATCGAATAGAGAGAATATAACGTAAAGAGTCATTATTCAAATATAATGTCATTATCTTGTTAATTGAAAGGGTAGTAAAAACGGGAAAGTATCCTAGAGGTAGCAGTTTGCAGGAAGCAGCTACCACCACTAGAGCTGAGGGAGCAAAGGGGAAAATTTGTGATTATTAAAACTTCAAAACTTAGAGGAGGGACCCCTGTGGAACTGAAACTCAGACTTCTAATAAGGGGCCACTGCCCAGCTTTGCTGGTGTCTCTGAACTGGAGGGCAGGGCCCCATGGAAATGGAACCCAGACCTCTGTGAATGGGGCTCTGGCTAACTGGCCTTGGGGTCTCTGGGGCAAGAGAAGGTGCTAAAGCTGGTTCTTCAAGTGTTGGACAAACTGCACCTGCATTGAGCTGCTTCAGCTAGAAGGAATTGCTCTGTCGTAGTGAAGTACTGCCGATCTGATACACACGGGAACTACAAAGCAGACAGGAAGCCACTAGCTCCTCCTTTCTCCTCCAACCTTGTAATCTCTCTCTAGCATTTCATATTGGCAGAGTTTAATAGGGAGCCAACTGGAAAAGCAGAAACATAGATTGTAGAGTCTCCAGCCCCAGCATTACAAGGCAGGGGGTGGAGGGATAGGTTGGGAGCTAAGAGACAGTCACTCAGTAACTGGCACACATCTGCAGAACCAGCATCCAAAATCAGGAAGTAGAAAATTGTCAGCACCTGGAAGATCCCATTGTGCCCATCCCCAGTCATTGTTTCAGACTTCCAACAGTAAGGTATTTCTTTTCTAAATGGCTCTGGCCTCTTAGGGATATTTTTCATTCTGTTTTTCTTTTCTTTCTTTCTTTTTTATCTTACCTTTAACACTCTGCCTTTGTTTTTCCCCTCTAACTAATGCCTGTATTTTGTTTCCCTTTCCAAAAGAAATTAATCTTTTGATAGATTAAATTACTATATTGAATTTTAGAAAAGAAATCTTCTAAGACGTGACTTTCCTGGGAGATCTTCTATTAGGACATTGAATTTAACTTTATGTTCACTGTTAAATGGACCAAATCTAAAAATACGTGTCTCTGGTGCTACATTTCATGGCAGTATGTTTTCACTAGGTAGGTTTTCGGAACTGCTGCTAAAGATTGTGATTTTTTATTTATGCAGTTTGATGTTGTATAGGTGGATTTTAATCACAGGGCAAGCAAAGTAAAATTAAATCAGGGCAAAAGTAGGTTCATTCAGGCTGTTTTAGATGTCCATGGTTTTAAAGCTTTTTACTTTGTTTATGAGAGTTATTTCTAAGAAAGTAATAAATTCATTATATACCATAACATTAAAAATACAGACTGAACATTTATAGGCTACTACCCAAAATTATAGTTGAGCATTTATTTTATAATTGGAGTCAAATCTGTTCTAAAAAAATCTAATGAAAAGATGTACAATAAAATTCATTTTTTTCTCATTTATCTTATTTTGTCCCAACAGGTTCATGAAGTTTATAAAATCTATATATTTTCTCTCTTTCTGGGATATTTACTGCAGTTTGAGAATTCAGCTTTATTGGTGTCTCCTTTATTAAGTTTAGTAGTAGCCTTAATGCTTGCTAAGTGCCTTCAGGTAAAGAGAATTGACTTTTATCATTCTTGTGGTGAATTTTTTAATTGTTAATTTTTCATACCTCACTTCTTTGTTCATGATTTTTCCCCCACAGTTGAATGTGAAGAAAGGAACTTTTATAGCTAAAATAATGAAAGTGATTAATTTTTACTTGGTGTGTACTCTGACAGTGACACTGAATATTATAATGAAGGTAAATAACTCTGCGTGTGAGATTCATGTAGTAGAGCAAGTTGAATAATGAAATATACTGGGTTAAATTTTAATGAGAATAATGAGATAGCATAATAATAGAGTTTGTACAGTAAAATTTTGAGTTGAACAATGATCATACTTACAGGAAAAATAGGATTCGAATTCTTTTCTAGATAAACTTAAAAGATACACTTTATTTTCCATTTAATTTAAAATGTCATCATTACCTAATTAACTTTAAGTAATTTAGTAAATTGAGATGAGTAAAAGTTTTGAAAGGAGTAGGGAAGTTACGGGTGGCTGGGTGGCTCAGTTGGCTAATCAACTGTCTTCAGCAGGTCATGATCCCAGGGTCGTGGAATCGAGCCCTGAATCAGGCTTCTTGCTCAGGAGGAGCCTGCTTCTCCCTCTCCCTCTGCTTGCCATTCCCCCTGCTTGTTCTGTCTCTCCCTCTCTCTGTCAAATGAATAAATAAAATCTTAAAAAGAAAAAAGAAATGTGGGTAAGTTACTTAAGTCATTCAGGATAGTGGAAATCTTACTACCCGATTGTAGTTTTATGATTAACTATAAAGTAATGTGATTGACTTAAGTCAGTAGATCTCCTTCCTTTGTAATTACACAATGTATTATGTAATTCATTTTTAATTTGTAGTTTTCATTTTATAGTCTTGATGTGTTTTCTATTTCTAGACAAAAACATATTGCTGTGAACATAGCTAATAGTTCTTTGTTGTAACTAGTGCTTTTTTCTCCTAGATGTTTGTCCCACACAAAGAAAATGGGCACATGCTGAAATTCCTTGAAGTAAAATTTGGACTAAATATGACTAAGTAAGTTTTAGATTATATATAAATTTACCTAACTCTATACCACGTAGACGATAAAGAGCAAAAATAATCCAAGGAGTAGTAGACACCTAATTACATACCATTTAGAAAATAAATAATTTAGAATATTATACTATCTAGAAAAAATATAACATTAATATTTTTTCTCATTTAAAAAAATTCGCTTAGGGGTGCCTGGGTGGCTCAGTAGGTTGAGCATCTGCCTTCGGCTCACGTGATGATCTCAGGGTCCTGGGATTGAGCCCCGCATTGGGCTCCCTGCTCAGCAGGGAGTCTGTTTCTCACTCTTCTTCTATACACTCTCACTCTCTGTCAAATAAATAAATAAAATCTTTAAAAATAAATACATAAATAAAATCTCATTTAGGTGTTTTATAAATTAGGTGTACTTAAGCCTTAATAGCATCACAGTATTTTGAGACTGTTTTCTCCCTTGATGTGGAACAATGGTGTAATCTAAAGTCAGAATAAATTAAAGATTTAAAATGGATAAAAAAAACCAATATAATTTTTTTTAAAGATTTTATTTATTTATTTGAGAGAGAGTGAAAGCGAGAGAGATCACAGAGGGAGAGGGAGAAGCAGACTGGCTGCTGAGTGGAGAGCTCGATGTGGGGCTTATCCCAGGACCCTGAGATCATGACCTGAGCTGAAGGCAGATGCCTAGCTGTCTGAGCCACCCAGGTACCCCAAACCAATGTAATTTTAACCACTACATCAGCAAAATGCTTGCATTAAAAAGGGGTGGGCAGTAAGATATCTGTCTCATAGCGAAGAATCTCATTTTGGGATCATAATAGTGGGTTAGATCAGAAGCTGACTTTTTAATCAACTGAGCCACCGAGGCACCCCTAGAAGCTGACTTTTTAAATTCAAGAGTAATGTTGTGCCTTTTGTTTGTTAGGTAAATGCATTTTTTAAATCTAAAGTGAAATAAATGACTTATGTATAATAATGTCCATTTGCATGACAGAAAATATAAATTTAAATACACATTTTTCTAGTTCATATAATATACCTTAGAACCTTATTATCATTTGCTGTGATTATGTGAGATTTTAGATGCTGTGCATGGAATTTCATGTTGTGATATATCACAATTAACTAAGTGTTTAAACACTGGAGAAATCTTCTGACGTGTAAGTCATATGTGGATATCTACTAAGGTAAAAGGATCCTTTAAGGGGCCATGTACTGGGGCACCTGGGTGGCTCAGTCGGTTAAGTGGCTGCCTTTGGCTCAGGTCATGATCTCAGGGTCCTGGAATTGAGTCCCGCATCAGGCTCCCTGCTTAGCAGGGAGCATGCTTCTCCCTCTCCCTCTGCTGCTCCCCCTGCTTGTGCTCTCTCTCTCTCTCTCTCTGTCTGTCAAATAAGTAAATAAAATCTTTAAAAAAAAAAAAAAAAGAGGCCGTGTGCTCCATAAGGGCAGGGACCATGTCTTTTTCAGGTGTATATATTGGCCTGACATTTTGCAGGCAATTAGGAAAAATTGATTATAGACCTCCATAATTAACTGGCCTTTCCCCTGACTTTCTCTTTAACCTTGGAAGACTTTAGAATGCATGTAGGATTAAGAGCTGCTTTTGTCTAGTGTTTCTTTTTTTTCTTTTTTAAAGATTTTATTTATTCCTTCGACAGAGAGAGAGACAGGCAGCGAGAGAGGGAACACAAGAAGGGGGAGTGGGAGAGGAAGAAGCAGGCTCCCAGCGGAAGAGCCTGATGTGGGGCTCGATCCCAGAATACCAGGATCACACCCTGAGCTAAAGGCAGATGCTTAACGACTGAGCCACCCAGGCGCCCCTTGTCTAGTGTTTCTTAGTTGATGTTTTATAGTGCCCCTTTGCTCAGCCTGTCAGGTACTAGATTTGCCTCACAGGGTAATACACTAAGTGTTTTAAGAATAAGACATGATATCTGTCCTTAAGAATATTGACATTTCATTTACTAGTTTTTATACAGTTAATGACATGAGTGGTATAAACAGTAAATGCCTTATGCTCAAATGTGCCAACTGGATATTAGGATTTGTAGTTCACCAGAATTTCAGGAAACATTTCTATTGAGACGGACTTTCAAGAACCACTAACGAAATGTTAATAAGAATTTATTGGATGTGCGGAATACTAGGCCAGGTATTCTGGGAGATACAAAAATGACTATAATCTTAAACTAGCAAGTTGCATTAAGCACTATAATAGAGGAATAAGTAAAGTGCCATGGGGATACGGGGAAGGAGAGATTGAGACTGCTCTTCTGCAGATCACTCCGTCTTTTGTCTCCCTTCCCAGGCTAGGGATTAAGGATAGAATGGATGTTGGAGATGGATCAGGTGTGAGAATGCAGATAAAATCACATATAACTAGGAGTCTTGTTGATCATATTTAGCTTAGGGTCAAAAAAAGTGTATCCTGATTCTTATAGCTCAAAATGTTTGTGTTTCAAATTTTATGATTTCTGTCTTAATGATTAGATTACTCTTAAAATGGGTCCTAGTTGAATTACTTTCATCCATATAAAACAGGACTGTCCAGTAATAAAATAAGTCACATGTGTAATTTTCTAGTAGCCACATTTTAAAATTTTTTTAAAAGATTTTATTTATTTATTTGATAGAGAGAGAGAGAGAGAGACAGCCAGCAAGAGAGGGAACACAAGCAGGGGGAGTGGGAGAGGAAGAAGCAGGCTCATAACGGAGGAGCCTGATGCAGGGCTCGATCCCAGGACTCTGGGATCATGCCCTGAGCCAAAGGCAGACGTTTAACGCTGAGCCACCCAGGTGCCCCATGTAGCCACATTTTAAAAAGTAAAAAGAAACAAAGGGATTTAATTTTAATAATATATTTTATTTAATCCAATATATTAAAATATTATTTTAATGTATAAACAGTGTTAAAATTATTAACGAGCTATTCTGTATTCTTTAGTCCTTTTCATTCTTTTTTATGTTTGAAATCCAGGGTGTATTTTTTATTTAAAGTATATCCATTTGCACTGACCACATTTCAAGTGCTAATAGCGACTTTGTACCTAGTAGCTACTGTATTGGACACTACAGATATGGAGGTTGGACAGCTGAATTTTTTGTTGTCTTCCAGCTAAAAATAGAAAGTGAAACTTCCTTAACCATTTTGGGTTCTAGAGATGGTCATGTTACTTGATAATAAAAAGTAACAGTTTTACATTTATTGGGGCAATTTGTCGAGGAGCATTACTGATACTATTATCTTTATTTATAAAGGGTAGGACCTTGCTCTTACAAATGAGTAGATTTAGAAATGTGTATTTTTTGGTCTTAGTTTTTACTGAGATAAAAAATACTTTCATGTACAGTAGGTTATACCATCTGTGATTGTAATATCATGCTTTTTGTTTTCTGTAGGAATTTTACAATGAATTGGCTCCTATGTCAAGAATCCCTGCAGGCACCATCTCAAGATTTTTTTTTGCGATTGACACAGTCTTCTTTATTACCTTTCTATATTTTAGTGTTAATTATTTGTTTTCTTTCTATGATGCAAGTTATTTTTAGGAGAATTAAGTAAGTACCTATGAGAATCAATCACATTGCTAACTAATACATTATGGAAATAGACTATCTATTTTTAATATCCTTCCAATATTTGTGTATTTGTTTTGGAATTTCTAGATCCATTCGCTTGTTATCAACATGTAAAATATCGTAAGTTAACCGGATAAAATTAAA
Source organism: Ursus americanus (assembly GCF_024610735.1). Classification (NCBI taxonomy): domain Eukaryota; kingdom Metazoa; phylum Chordata; class Mammalia; order Carnivora; family Ursidae; genus Ursus; species Ursus americanus. Next base: position 40,226,694 of record NC_142135.1, on the reverse strand, counting down.
ATTTGTATACGTCTAAATATATAATGCCCAAATTTAAGGTAGGATTAATATTCAGTTAAATTGTCACAGACTTGTTTACTAATTTAGTCATATTTTTACTTAATGTAAGAATAATTTTTTTCTATATAACTTAAATGAAGCTACTAGTATAAGTGATTTTAAATTATGAAGACTTCCAAAATATTTTTGTCCTGTTTTAAAGTAGGTTGTGTGTAGTATTTTAATTTTGAGAACTTAGCTATTCAAATTACAATTTAACTATATTGATTTAGTAACCACTAGCTGAGGGATAATTGATCTTGGAAAAGGAATCTAAAAATCTTTTTTGTTGTTGTTGTTAAAGATTTATATATTTATTTGAGAGAGAGAGCGCACGAATGAGCAAGGGCAGGGGCAGAGGGACAGAGAGAGTCCTAAAGCAGACTCCCCGCTGAGCATGAAGCCCCAGGCAGAGCTTGATCCCAAGACCCTGAGATCATGATCTGAGTTGAAATCAAGAATTGGCTGCTTGGGGCACCTGGGTGGCTCAGTTGTTAAGCATCTGCCTTTGGCTCAGGTCATGATCCCGGGGTCCTGGGATTAAGCCCTGCATCAGGCTCCCTGCTCAGTGGGGAGGCTGCTTCTCCTTCTGCCACTCCCCCTGCTTGTGTTCCCTCTTTTGCTGTCTCTCTCCCTATCAAATAAATAAATAAAATCTTTAAAAAAAAAAAGTTGACTGCTTAATTTAATTGACAGAGCCACCCAGGCGCCTTTTTTGTCTTGCTTCGTCAACTTTCATATTTAGTCTTCACAGAGTCCATTGTCTTCAGGTTCTAAAAACCATTTCAAAGACTTGGAGATGTGTAAATTAGATATTTAACTAACAGAATATACTTTCAGACTTCAAGGGCCACCTATATTTTTTTTATGAAGAAACTTAAGATCTTTGATTTTTCAAATACATATTTTCAAAATAGTAAGAAAAACATATTTCCTTTGTGTAGTGGCAAGTCCTTGAAAGAAACTATTACTCTTGAAGATGGACGAATTGGAGGAAGGCCGGAAATAATTTATCATGTGATTCACACTATTTTATTGGGCTCTCTTGCAATGGTTATAGAAGGGTAAGTGTACTTTATTGGATCTATTTGTTTTTACAAAGAATTATCCTTTCTAATGCTAATAAGTGGATACTTTCAAGAATATATTTATGAAACTATAAAAACTCAAAATCTACAAACTTTCTTAACCTAACTGGAGTTACCGAGGTTGTTACAGTACAATGAACTGACGTTTACTTATTCACTCATTTGTTTGAAAACTACTGAATATCTTCCAAGGGCCAGGCATTGTACTATGCACTGGAGGTACTGTGGTGAATAAAAGTGGACACACTCTCTATCCTATGTGACTTATGGCCTAGTGGAGATAACAGATATTAATCACACAAAAATAAAATTACAACTTTGATAAGTGAAATAGAGATAAATGATGCTGTGAGGCTAAGCGTTCAATAAATGATACCCTTTTCCTTGCAATTTGGATTCAGATAAAAAATAAGACATAGGACTAAAAATGATTTTGGTTTTGTTTGTTTGTTTGTTTTTAAAGATTTATTTTATTTATTTGACAGAGAGAGAGATAGCCAGCGAGAGAGGGAACACAAGCAGGGGGAGTAGGAGAGGAAGAAGCAGGCTCCCAGCAGAAGAGCCTGACCTGGGGTTCGATCCCAGAACTCCGGGATCACTCTTTGAGCCGAAGGCAGACGCTTAACGACTGAGCCACCGAGGTGCCCCTAAAAAATGATTTTGACCACCTAGTTTCAGTTTGAGGAGGGGCTTCCCCCACACCAACAACAAGCCATTGTTCAGGCACCAGCTGAGTGTCCTACAATTTGACTTAATTCTGGCACTATCCCCCTGGAGATAGCATCAGATTCCACAGTTCAAGGGTTCAGTACTACAAGATTCCACACCCCCCTTCAGGTGCCAGTTGCAAACCCAGGTTATTACCTGTTCTTCTGACCAGCTGGCTATAAATCAGAAGTTCTCAAGACCCTCTCCTTGGGTTCAATTAATTTGCTAGAGCGGCTCATAGAACTTAAATATTTTCCTTACTAGATCACCAGTTTATTATAAAAAGATAGAACTCAGGAACAGCCAGACTGAAGATATGCATAGGGCAAGGTTTGTAGGAAAGGGTAGGGAGCTCCCTTCACCTGTCGAGGCATGCCATTCTCTCCCAGTCACCATGTGGTCACCAACCCAGAAGTTCTCCAAACCCTGTCCTTTTGGGTTTTTATGGAGGCCTCATTAAATAGGGATGATTGATTAAATCATTGACCATTGGTGATTGAGTCCCAGAGGTTTGGGGCGGGACTGAGAGTTCCAACCCCCTGATCACATCATTGGCTCCACTGGCAACCAGCCCCATCCTTGGATACCTTACAAAAGTTACCATTAACACAGAGCCACCTTTCCAATTTCATTACTTAGAAAATTCCAAGAGTTTGGGGAGCTGTGAGCCAGGAGCCTTACAAAGACCAAATATACATGAGAAATATATTTGATCATCTCCATGATTCTGATTCTGATAAAGGTTGCACTGGAGAGCACTTCATGTGTGACCAAAGGACTCTACTATTTTCCACCCCAAATTGAGCTTAGTCCTCAAACTTCAGGCCATCCCTTTTGAATGGGCAGAGCCTTGGTAAGTTTATGCACCTATCTATACCCACCTTGCAAAAGGAAGATACAAAATGTGGAAGCCTAGAAATGTTTGAGCTGGATATGCTCAATTCTTTCTCTTGCACACAAATCAGATAAATCACTGCTGCAAGGAGGAGCCATTAAGGTTCTGAGGTGGAGGGATAGGAGGGGAAGTAGGGAGAGATGAAGAGTATTGATCCTAGTATAAGATTTCTCAAGTTAAATTTCCGTTAATTATGAATATAGATACTGAATCAGTCATTATAGCAGCACCCATGGTGTTTTCCCCAACAGAAGGCTTAGCTATTTTCTTATTAATTTTTTATTTTGAAATACTATTCATACACATCACAACTTCAAAGTTACAGTTCTTATTAGACCTGCATTTAATGTATTAAGAAGTACAAATAATGCTGTATAGGAATTTATTTTTTTTTTATATCAGTGTTTCAATATAATTGGTTTCCTTTGTAGGCCTCTGTATTTTATGCATTTACAAACATTTTCTTATAAGACATCTATAGACTTTATCAGACTGCCAAAACCATGACTAGTGGGAATCTCTTTATTGAAACATGAAGCAAGAATGGTGGTTCACTCTAATAGTTAGCATTCCATAATGCCTAATAAGTGGGATGAAGAAATGTATTAAGCCATGAATATTCTAAGTGATTCACATTTTGATTCTCATTGCGTTGCCTTGTAGTACTAGAATTTTGGTGCATGGTTTGCCTTTTTTTTTTTCATTTGTACTCTCTCAGTTTTATTTCTCTCTGCAGAAAAACTTTCTGTTACTGCCACCATTCTTCATTGTTAGATTTACTATTTTAAATTCAAAATCCTTTTTCTGAACATGTAATCTATATTATTCTATTATTCATCCTTCTTTAATTTACTCACTAGGCTTATAATACTGTAAATCACCTATTCATGCAAATAAGATGCAAAGTCATCCAGAGGGTGCCAGGCACTCTACTAGGTAGAGAGTAGGGAGTAAAGAAATATAAAATCTACTCTTTCTTTTCAAAGAGTTCCTATCCTAGGTAAGTAAACCAAGTAAAGTACTATGAGAAAGGTATACAAAGGGTTCTTTGGTCACTCAGAGGAGAGGTACTAACTCAGTTGTAGAGAGTGGGTAGAGGAAGTCAGTTTAAGGAAGATTTCCTAAATGGGGCGACAGCCTTTGGAGATAAGTAGGGATTGGCCAGGCTGTCCATTTTCTCATGTGCCTCTGTGTGTGTGTGTGTGTGTGTCTAAGTAATAATCTAGACAGAATAAATATTCTTCGGGAACTAATAGTATGAGATGAATGTGAGGTCAGCATGAGAAGTATGTCTGGGGGCGCCTGGGTGGCTCAGTCAGTCACATGTGTGCTTTTGGCTCATGTCATGATCTCAGGGTCCTGGGATCGAGCCCCACATCGGGCTCTCTGCTCAGTGGGGAGTCTGCTTCTCCCTCTCCCTCTGCCCCTCCCCCACCCCCATTCATGCTGTCTCTCTCTCAAATAAATAAAGTCTTTTTTTTTTTTTTAAGATTTTATTTATTTATTTGACAGAGAGAGAGCCAGCCAGTGAGAGAGGGAACACAAGCAGGGGATGTGGGAGAGGAAGAAGCAGACTCTAGTAGAGAAGCCTGATGGGGCTCTATCCCAGAACGCCGGGATCACGCCCTAAGCCGAAGGCAGACGCTTAACGACTGTGCCACCCAGGCGCCCCTCAAATAAATAAAGTCTTAAAAAAATATATGTCTGGAAGAATAAGCAGGGACCAGATGAGGTGTTTATGTAGAAATTTGATATCAGATTTGCTTTTTAATGATATCTCTCTGGCAGCAATGATTGAGAAAGGTTTGAGAAAAACAAGATTAAAGGAAGATAAGCCAGTTAAGAATTGTAATAGAATCTAGAAGTGAGTAGCAATGGAGATGGAGGAAAGGGCCAAAACTAAAATATTTGGGAATTGGAAACTGAATAAGTAGCAGTAGGGACTGTGGTGGAGGGACTCTAGGAAGAGTTGCAACTCAGAAGTCAGAAGAGGAGTTTTTAAAGGGTACCTGATCAGGGAGTAGAAGGCAGAGAGTTAAGTGTGGACTTCAGGGAGTCCACCTATAAAGGGAATCAGAGTCTAAGGCAGCACTAGGGAGGGGCGGGCTTGTGTCAGGAGGGAGAGACTGAGGTGCATTATGGGATGGAAACACAGGTTGTTCTGCAGACTCTGGCTAGAACACTAATCATATTGAGGGAAGTCATAGGAGAAAAACTGAAAAGAGGAATCAAGACCATATTTTTTGAGGGCCCTGAAAACCATTTAGATGAATTTGCATTTATTTCAGTAGATTCTGGGGAACCATTAAAGATTTTTTGGACAGAAGGTGTCTTGTGATTGTGTTTAAAGAAGATTCATTTGGCCTTTGGTTGGAGGAGAGTCTAAAGGTAGAGATGTTAGGGTGCCTGGTCGGCTCAGTCAGAAGAATATGTAAATCTTGACCTCAGGGTCACAAGTTCGAGCCCCACGTTGGGTGTAGAGAATACTAAAAAAAAAACCAACAAACTAACTTAAAAGATAGAGATGATAATTAGCAGCTATTGCAATAAAATGATATGAATACAGAGAAATCAGTGGACTGGACATAATGGTCTAATCTCTAGAACAGGAAGTTGATGTTCCAAGAAATGTTATATGTATATAATTCAGTGTAAATGGTGTCTCTTGGAGTTATAAAGCAGACTCTAGTTTTGATTCTGGCTGACTTGAAGAATAGCAGGCATGAAGAAGTTAGGAGGAGATACTAGTTGACCAGAGAAAACTAATGCAGTTCCTTTGTCTTAGCAACATGTATTCTATATACATCCACTACTTCTCTCAAAGTCCAAGTTAGTATTCATTTTTTTAGAGATTTATTGATTTAATTTATTTTTATTTTTTAAAGATGTATTTGAGAGAGAGAGTGTGTGAGCATGAGTGGGAGGGACAGAAGGAGAGAGAATCTCAAGTAGACACCCCACTGAGTGGAGCCTGATACAGGGCTTAGCCTCACCACCCTGAGATCACAGCCCAAGCCGAAACCAAGAGTTGGACGCTTAACCAGATGCTTAAGGAACTGTGCCACCCAGGCACCCCTAAAGATGTATTTTTAAGTAATCTCTACACCCAGTGTGGGGCTCAAACTTAAAAGAGATCAAGAGCCTCACATCCCACTGACTGAGCCAGCCAGGTACCCCTACATTTTTTTTTAAATCACCAAAAAACTAGGGTAACAGTATATAGTTCCTGAAATTTGGCATTTTGCTTTTCTGTTTTATATAATTATTTAATACCTACTGAAGGACAGCCAGGTTTCTAATTCTTTTGCTATTAAAACAACATACTGCAGTTAAAACCTTTGTATTTATATCTTTATACACTTATGCTAGTATGTCTGTAGGCTAGCTTACTAGAAATGGGAGTGTCTTGGGGTATTTAAAATTTTTATAGGTTCTGCCAAATCACCTTCTGAAAAAGTATAGTAGTTTATATTCTCTCCAAGAGTACAATTTTACTACACCCTCATCTATATCAGTGTTCTTATTTCATTCTCATTTTAGTAACCTGTGTGTCTTCTTGATTATTTAAGAAATGAATAACAATTTGTTGCTGAAAATTAGAGGCTAAGATTTTCATTTGCCCTTAACATTGTGGTATTTTCATGGGTAGTAGGCAAGAACTCAGAAAAGAGAAATCAGGGGCACGTGGCTGGCTCAGTTGGTGGAGTGTGTGGCTCTTGATCTTGGGGGAGTGTGAGTTTGAGCCCCTAGTTGGGTGTAGAGATTGCTTAAAAAAATTAAAATCTCTAAAAAAAAAAAAAAAAAGAGAAATGAGATAGTAATGATGTTCATAGAATATTTCATATGTGACTCCTCTTGTCTTTTCTAGTTTGAAATACCTCTGGACTCCGTATGTATGCATGTTAGCAGCATTTGGTGTATGTTCTCCTGAACTTTGGATGACACTTTTCAAGTGGCTTCGATTACGAACCGTACACCCGGTATTACTGGTGAGTCATTGTTATTTTGGGTTGAGTACTTGTTTGTCTTAATTATATAAATGGAAACCACATTGAATACAATTGAAATAGCATAAATAAATCATATTATGACTTGCAGGTAAAGAAGAGATCCTGTGAAAAACTTTTTTTTTATATAATTTCTGATTATAAAGGTAATGCATTTAAATGCAGACAGGTAAAATAAGGTAAAAATACAAGTGAATCAATAATGTTAGATGCTATCAAGAATTACTTTTTATAGTATCATTCTTGGTGTGACTTAGAACTATTGTATGTTTTCAATGTGAATAGAACGTTTTCACTGTGCCTGTTATGTGCAATGTGCTTACAATACAAATTAATTTCATCAGGTAGATTATAGTCTCCCATTCATAAAAACGAATAATAAATACTGATGGGGTGCTATTGGAACACAGAGAAGGGGTACTTAATTCAATTTTGTTAGGGATTCAAAGACTTTTCGATCTGAGATTTGAAAGATGATGACTTATTACTCAAATGAAAGGGAAAGAAAGGGCATTCATGGTAGAAGGAATAAACACAGAGAGTCAAAGAACATGTTGTAATCAAAGGGAGTAAAAGCAGAGGCAGAGAAAAAGCATGATCTATTTCGTTTCCTTGGCACATAAAATGTGAGGTGGGGGTGGTCAAGAAATGAGTCTGGAGAAGTCCAGAAGAGTGAGGTTGTGGAGGTCTTTGAGTATGATGCTCTGATACTTGTGGTCTTATCTTATAGGCAGTAGAAAGGCATTGAAGTGTTTATGCAAGGGCATGAGAGAGTCAGACTTGCATTTTCTCTCAGTTCATGCTTATAGTTCTTTGAAGGATAGGCATAAGGGTTTCAAACTCGGGCCAAGAAGGAGGCTGTTATGCAGGTACTGGCCATGGTGGATGGAAGTGATAAAAGCTTCAATATATTGAATGTTCATCACATGTCAGGTACTGTTTATAAAATATTTCTTGTGCTACTCAGTGCTTACAAGGACCCTAATGGCTAAGTTTTATTATCTGTATTTTGTAGTTGGAGAAACTAAGGCTTAAACTGGTTAAATAACTTGCCTGAGATCACATCGCTTACAAATGTGGAAACCATGATTTACGCCCAGGTTTTTCTGACTCCAGAGCCCATTTATTTAATACTGTGCTATACTGGAGTGAAAAAAATAGTAAGAAAAGAAGGTTAATAAGACTTGGTGCTTCATTAAATATGGAGAATAAAGAAGAAGGAGAAATCATAGATATTTCCTAGGTCTCTAGTTTGTGTGACTATGGATTGTGGGGTCATCAGCAGACATGGGACAGTAAGAAGAACAGGTTTGACAGGGAGGCGATGAATAATTATCTTTAGTAGTAGTCATGTTGTGTTTTGCCAGTCTTTTTCCAGAGGAATTTATATGTTCTTATTTTAGCATACTTGTATATTGATAGATACTGGCTATTTTTCCTGTGTTAATTCATTGTCTTTTTGTTGTTAGCTTTTAGGTGGCACAGTTCAGTGTCCTTTGTAAACTCTTAAATTCCTGGCAGAATTGTCAAATATTGATTTGTTATTTGAAATATACTACAAATGTTACCTTTTTATATAGTAAAATATATATGTCTCACTTTATCTCCAGCTTAATATGTCTTAAATTCATTAGTGTTCACTATTCTCACTATTTGAACTAGGTTCCACACTGACTTTCTGACAAATTTTTATAACTGTAAGAATCTGTGATCGGTCATAGAGTCAACATCTAAGACCTCAAGTACATTTTAAATGTATTTATCCATAATCATTTTTCTTTCAATGTTTTAGGCTCTTATTCTGAGTATGGCTGTTCCCACTATAATAGGTCTCAGCTTATGGAAAGAGGTAAGAAAATCAGATTTTTATATTATTAAAATGTACTTTATCTTCAAGGTAGTGATAAATTTACATCTGTGTAGCATATTTTTATTGAGACACTATTCTAACAACATAAAGTGTGATATCTTTAGTTTGCTTAAGTTTTTATCAGTAGGAACATAAAAGAAGAACTAAAACATTTTTAGAATGCCATGTGATGCACATAGTCTAATGCTATTAAAATTCAGTTTATAATTGTCAAAGGAAATTACTGAATAAATAGGTGATACTAAAAAGTATTTTGGCATGAAAAACCCACAGCTAACATCATACTCAATGGTGGAAAAACTGAGAGGTTTTCCTCTAAGATCAGAAACAAGACAAGGATGTCCACTCTCTCCACTTTTATTCAACATAGTCCTGGAAGTTGGAAGCCCTAGCCATAGCAGTCAGACCAGAGAAAGGAATAAAAAGCATCCAAATTGGTAAGGAAGAAGTAAAATTTTCACTGTTTGTAGATGACATGATACAATATATAGAAAACCCCAAAAACTTCACCAAAAAACTACTAGAACCAGGGCACCTGGGTGACTCAGTCAGTTAAGCGTCTGCCTTCCACTCAGGTCATAATCCCAGGGTCCTGGGATTGAGCCCTGTGTATGGCTCCATGCTCAGCAGGGAGTCTGCTTTCCTTCCCCCCACCCCTTCACCTCCCACTGCATGCTCGTTGTCTCTCTCTCTCTCTAATAAATAAATAAAATCTTAAACAAAAAACTACTAGAACTGATAAATGAATTCAGTAAGATCACAGAATACCAAATTCCTATACAGAAATCCATTGCATTTCTAAACAATAATGAATGAAGGATCAGAAAGAGAAATTAAGAAAACCATCCCATGTACAATTACATCAAAAATAATAATATACCTAGGAATAAACCCAATCAAAGAGGTGAAAGACCTGTACTCTGAAAACTATAAAACAGTGATGAAAGAAATTAAAGATGACGCAAAGAAATGGAAAGACATTCCATGCTCATGGATTGGAAGAACAAATATTGTTAAAATTTTATACTACCCAAAACAATCTACACCTTTAATGCAATCTCTATCAAAATACCAACAGCGTTTTTCCAAAATACCAACAGAATTAGAACCAACGATCCTAAAGTTTGTATGGAACTGCAAAAGACCCTAAATAGCCAAAACAATCTTGAAAAACAAAACTGGACCTCTTACAATTCCAGACTTCAAGTTGTATTACAAAGCTGTAGTAATCAAAACAGTATGGCACTGGCACAAAAATAGACACATAGATCAATGGAACAGAATAGAAAGTCCAAAAATAAATCCACAATTATAAGTTATATGGTCAATCTTCAACAGAGGAGGTAAGAATATGCAATGGGAAAAAGTCTCTTCGACAAATGATGTTGGGAAAACTGGACAGCTGAAAGAATGAATGTGGAGCACTTTCTTACACTATACACAAAATAAACACAAAATGGATTAAGGGCCTAAATGTGAGACCTGAAATCATAAAAATCCTAGAAGAGAACACAGGCAGTAATTTCTCTGACATCGGCTATAGCAACATCTTTCTAGATAGGTCTCCTGAGACAAGGGAAACAAAAGCAAAAATAAACTATTGGGACTACATCAAAATAAAAAGCTCTGAACAGCAAAAGAAAGTCAACAAAACAAAAAGCCTACTGAATGGGAGAAGATGTTTGCAAATGATATATCTGATAAGGGGTTAGTATCCAAAATATATAAAGAACTGGGGTCAGTCAGTTAAGCCTCTGACTCTTGATTTCAGCTCAGGTCATGATTTTGGGGTCCTGGGATTGAGTCTGTTTTGGGCTCCAAGCTCAGCAGGGAGTCGGCTTGAGATTCTCTCTCTCCCTCTGCCCCTCCTCTGCTGTGCTCTCTCACTCACTCACTCTCTAAAAAAATAAATCTTTAAAAACTAAAAATAGGCAGAGGACATAATTCTCCAAAGAAGGCGTACAGATGGCCAACAGACACATGAAAAGATGCTCAACATCACTCATCATCAGGGAAATGCAAATCAAAACCATAATGACATATCATCTCACACCTGTCAGAAGAGCTAAACTCAAAAGCACAAGAAACAACATGTGTTGGCAAGGATGTGGAGAAATAGAATCCCTTGTGCACTGTTGGTAGAAATGCAAACTGATGGGGCGCCCAGGTGGCTCAGTTAGTTGAGCATCTGCCTTCGGCTCAGGTCATGATCCCAGGGTCCTGGGATTGAGTCCTGCATTGGGCTCCCTGCTCGGTGGGGAGCCTGCTTCTCCCTCTCCCTCTGCCTGCTGTTCCCCCTGCTTGTGCTCTTTGTCTCTCTCTGTCAAATAAATAAATAAAATCTTAAGAAAGAAATGCAAACTGGTGCAGACACTGTGGAAGACAGTATGGAGGTCTCTCAAAAAATTAAAAATGGAACTACCTTATGATCCAGCAATACCTACTGGGTATTTACCCAAAGAATACAAAAACACTAATTAAAAGGGATACATGCACTCCTATGTTTATTAAAGCATTGTTTACAATAGCCAAATTATGGAAACAGCCCAAGTGTCCATCAGTAGATGAATGGATAAAATACATCCGTATTTCTGTATATACATACACACACAGTGGAATATTATTTAGCCATAAAAAAGAATGGAATCATGCCATTTTCCACAACATGGGTGGATCTAGAGAGTGTAATGCTAAGTGAAATAAGTTTGTCAGAGAAAGACAAATACCATATGATTTCATTCGTATGTGGAATTTAGAAAAAAACAAAGGAAAAAGAAAAGAGAGAGAAACCCCCCCCCCCAAAAAAAACCAACCAAACCAAAAAAACCCAGACTCTTAACTATAGAGAACAAAAAATAGTTACCCGAGAGGAGGTGGGTGGAGGAATGGTTGAAATAGGTGTAGGGGATTAAGAACACACTTATCTCGATGAGCACTGAGTAATATATGGAGTTGTTGAATCACTATATTGTACACCTGAAATGAATACAATACAGTATGTTAACTACACTGGAATTTTTTTTAAAAAGTATTTTGGCAACTCCAAAATGTAAATATTTAAAAAATATTATAAATCCTTTAGTTTATTGTAATGTAACATGAAGCTAATTGCCAATAAACCTGTGAATTGTTTGGAAATTAATTAATTCTGTGTGCATGAAAGATACAACTGATGATTGGTAATGATAAAACTATTTATTGAGTCTAAGCAGTAAATTAAACATAAAATAGATTATTTTTAAGAATTTATTTGAGAGAGAGCAAATGAGCATGAGTGGGGGGCAGGGCAGAGGAGAGGGAGGGAGAGAAGCAGAGTCCTCACTAAGCAGGGAGCCCAATGTGGGGCTTGATCCCAGGACCCTGAGATCATGACCTGAGCCAAGGCAGATACTTAACTGAGCCACCCAGGTGCCCCTAAAATAGATTATTTGTACTGAGGAGGATGAGCAGCACTGAAAGAAAGTAAAAAGATCCATGACATTTTTCCCATGAGAGCAATGTTTCAATATTGTTTGTCTTATGTTAGTCTCTTAGTCTTTTGAAATACTCTGTAACAGTTTTAAACTTTGTGGATACTTACACATTTTGGAAATTTTGTTTTGCATTTTAGTTTTTTCCAAGATTAATGACAGAATTAATGGAACTACAGGAATTTTATGACCCAGATACAGTGGAACTTATGACCTGGATAAAGTAAGAATTGAACTGCTTTTAAGATTGTTGTTAAACTGTTAATTAATTGTTGCATGCTATCTAATTGATTCAGGGGAAATAATAAATTAATGCTTTTCCAAATTCTCATAAAACTCAGAATTTTACGTCCGTGCTTTTAGGGATATTTAGTTTTTTATTGATGTACAATGCGAATTTTCTAATTGAACTCTCCATTGAAAATATAGCATTGAGGGGCACCTGGCTGACTCAGAAGAGCATGCAAATCTTGATCTCTAGGTCGTGAGTACAAGCCCCATGTTGGGCGTAGAGATTACTTAAATAAATAAAAAACTTTAAAAAGGAAGAAAATATAGCATTGAGAAGTTTGAAATTTGAGACTCTTGCCATCAAACACCTAGAAATGTGAAATATAAATGAACAAATACTCCTTTAAATAGTCAAGATGACTTTTCCCCTGGGTTGGAGGTGGATGAATGATAGATTGCTAGTCTTGGTAACCAAGTTTACCAGAATTTAAAATTTTAATTTTAATACCCATGCATATTTTAATGCCCACACAGGACAAAAGATGTGGTCTTGGGCCAATGGATACAGGGAATTATAATTGAGACTCCTTTTTCCCTGTCCCAATACATGCCTATAACTAAGGGACCCTCAGAGGGCTACAGTATCAGTGAAAGGATAGACTAACAAATTACCCATAGGAGTGCTAAAAGAAGATGGTAAGAAAACATGTCTTCCTTGGCTTCAGCTTTTGGTCAAAAAACGTCTCTCCTCTGAATTTGTGGCAGTGGGTCTGAATTCACATGGGTTTGCAGTTTGAAATTACACTTGTTTAATCCAGGAAACCCCCAGTCAAGAAATCATCATAAAAAGTGGTCCTGGGGTGGTTTGGAGTAACTGATGCGTTCTCAACCCAGGCTACACAGGTTTTACTCTAAAATTACAAAACACATGAGGGAACAGTCCAACACAGTAAGAATCAGCTGTCGTTTGAGATAAACAGCAGAATCAGACCTCTAGCACTTTTTTTTTTTTTTAAGATTTTATTTATTTATTTACTTGATAGAGAGCAAGAGAGGGAACACAAGCAGGGGAAGTGGGAGGGGAAGAAGCAGGCTCCCAGCAGAGCAGGGAGCCCGATGCGGGGCTCGATCCCAGGACCCTGGGATCACGCCCTGAGCCAAAGGCAGCTGCTTAACGATTGAGCCACCCAGGCGCCCCTCTAGCAGTTTTTTTTAGTTTATTTGTTTACTTGAGTAATCTCTACACCCACTGAGACCCTGAGATCAACAGTTGCGTGCTCTTCTGACTGCACCAGCAAGATGCCCTAGACCTCTAGCAATTTCTGGTAATAAAATTTGTTTATGTCAGTTTTTGATGCATAATGGACTACCACAAAGTTTAGTGGCTACAGATGATAAACATTTGTTATTGTGTACTACTTTGACAGTCAGGTGAGTCCGGGCAGTGGGGAGGATTCTTCTGGTCTGGACCAGCTGATCTGGGACTGGGTAGTCTGCATGGCCTCTCACATGTCTAAAGGTATCAGCTGAGGGGATGGAATTGACTTGGCCATGGGCCTCTCATCATACAGCCAGGTAGCCTGGGCTCATTCACGAGGTAGTGGTTGTAGAGTTCCCAAGAGCAGCAAGAGAGCACAGATGTCAATGTCAAGCATTTTTAAAGTCTCTGCTCACTTGATGTTGTTCTTTTGGGCAAAGGAGGTCACATGACCAAGACCAACTTTTGCTCCAAGAGCATAGGTATAGGAGAAGAATCATTGTAGCTGGTTTGCAGCTAGTCTACCCTGTGGATAGACACTATGAAATAACTACATTGAAAATTATTTAAGACATAGAAGAAGAAACTAAAACATGAAAAAGGAATGAAACACTATCAAAAATAGGAAAATATGGGGAGGAGACAAAAACGTTTCTAGAATGAGGAATAGGTTTATAAAAACGAGAATTGGTCTTATTATAAGGTCTTGTTACTGTAAATACACCCTTAGTATATCTAAAAATTGTTTTCTTTTGATCATCCTTAACTATTGCCCATTAATATTTTTCGTGAATTGTATTTACCATTGTGGAACACTTACTATATAGCTTTGCGTTATTATTAACAAAAGAGGAAATTCAGTCTGGGTGTGTGACTTATCACAATATTTTCAAAATCAGCACAGGGGCCTGATCATTCATCATTGTGCATCAGGCAATCGGACATATGTATTACTGTGGTGTAATTATCCTGTTTCATGTTTGTTTCCCCATTACTGGATGTACCCTGAGGACAGTGGCTGTGTGCCGCCTTTTATTTCTGGAGCTTGGCATTGCCCCTAGCTTGTTGTAGGTGAATGTTGAATCCAAGAAGTGATTAAATAAGTAAAGACATTGGAGCAATCCTTCAGGATCTGCTTTTAGGTTTCCTAGTTTTATAAGTGGCATCTGTCTGGGACTTTGGATCATGGTTCATAGTGGAGAAGAAATACATGTGTTATCTGAAGACAGGTACATGGTAGAGGTAGGGAAGAAGCAGGAGGATGGATGGAATGGGAAGAAGTTGGGTTGTGGTGGTTAATATTTGCAGAAGGATACATTTGAGAATTCACATTACCACCATTGAATTGACCACACTATATAAGGTAGTAAATTCCTGTCATTACACATACCCTGCATCATTTTTTAATAGTATTATTACCACCTGGCCTATATGTTTATTGTCCCCCCTCCAGTCTCTCTCAAAAGCAGGGACCTTGTCTCCACCCCTGCTTTCAAAAAATTTCTGTATTTTCAGCATTTAGAATAGTTCCTGGCACATAGTAAGTGCTCAGTTTTTTTGAATGAATTTGTAAATGAGGTGAAAGCTGACACTGAAACCCAAGTACACAATACTTTGTTGAGTTGCCTGCTATTTCAGAGTTAGTATAAATCAGTGATCTAAATAATATACGTACCTTCTCAGTGTGTAAATCTGTGTGCCTCTTTACAGAAGGCAAGCTCCAGTCGCAGCTGTGTTTGCGGGGAGTCCACAGTTAATGGGCGCGATTAAATTATGCACTGGATGGATGGTGACCAGCTTGCCTCTTTACAATGATGATGATCTTCTCAAGAGAAATGAAAACGTAAGGCATTTTAGATTACAGGTTTGGATCTTTTTAACACTGCTCTTTATTTTAGGGTAGCTCTATAATGTTGTATATGTTCCTCGTTAGCTAGGAAATCCAAACAGTTTTAGAAAGAGTTAATTAACTTTAGTTTTTAAAAAGCTGTGTAGTATGTTTAAGCGAGAGGAGAGCCAAAATTAAAATACTGAATTCTTTCTTTTTTGAATAGTATTGATGTTTTTAGGAGAAACGTTTAATTTTCCACAAAGTTTCAAGGGAACTGATGTGTCCTATTTGGAAAATGTCATTGTTCTCAATCAGATTATTGAAGGAAGGAAGGCTGTCAGTTACTATCTTGATACATTTTGTATTTCCAAGCTCAAATTCTATCTCACTGTGGTTTATTTTTCAGTATGGCTGTTACTAATAACTTAGTATAACATTAGAATGATCTAATTACTTACTGTTTAGAGAATATATTATTGTGAACGTTTAGTCTGGATATAAATGGTAACTTCATATCTGAAAGCAGTGACTAACTGAACCTGAATTCCAAATACTCTGTTTTTCAGTTGGAGAGAATTTCATATGGTTTTTAATCATGCTCTAAGCTAAGGAGTAGTAAAGCAATATAAAATTTAGACTCTAAGAATGCAGACTCTGGAATTAGAATACCTGGACTCAGATGCTACTTCTGCCATGTACTAGCTCTGTGACTTTGAACAAGTTTCTTTCTTTCTTTTTTTTTTTTAAGATTTAAAAAAACTTTTTTATTTAAATTCCAGTTAATTAACATACGGTGTAACATTAGTTTCAGGTGTACAGTATAGTGATCTGACACTTCTAATCTGTACACCAACATGGGGCTCTGATTTACAGCCCAAGATGAAGAGTCACATGCTGTACTGACTGAGCCAGCCAGGCCCCTCTTATTTTATTTATTTAGTTTTTGCATTTCCACAATGCCTTTTTTTTTAAATGGAGGTATAATTGACATGTAACATTATTTTAGCTTTATGTGTACAATGTAATGATTTGGTATTTATATATACTACAGAATGGTTACCACAATAAGTCTAGTTAACATCCATCACCATACGTAGCTATAAAATTTTTTTTCTTGTAATGAGAACTTTTAAGATATACTCTTGGCAACTTTTAAATGTGCAGTGCAGTGTTATTAACTGTAGTTGCTATGTTCTACATTTATTTTGTAACTGGACATTTGTACCCTTTGACTCCCTTTACCCATTTTACCCACCTCCCACCCCTTACCTCTGCAGCCACCAATCTGTTCTCTGTATCTGTAGGCTTGGGGTTTTTTGGTTTTGTTTTTTAGATTCCACATATAAATGAGATCATACAGTATTTGTCTTTCTCTGTCTGAATTATTTCACTTAGCATAATATCCTCAAGGTCCATCCACACTGTTGTAAATGGCAAGATTTTATTCTTTTTTGTGGCTGCATAATTTCCTATTTATAAATACACGCACACATATATACCACATTTTCTTTATCTGTTCACTCATTCATGATCTCAGAGTCCTGGGATCAAGCCCTGCATTGGGCTCTGTGCTCAGTGGGGGATCTCCTTGAGGATTCTCTCTCTCCCTCTACTTCTGCCCCTCCCTATGCTCTCTCTTTCTCTCTCAAATAAATAAATCTTAAAAAAAAAAAAAAAAAGAGCTTACCACTGTTTGCTTGTTATGGTTTCAGGTCTTACATTCAAGTCTTTAATCCATTTGAGTTAATAATTTTTGTGTATTGTGTATGATAGTGTATCAGTTTCATTCTTTTTGCATGTGGCTTTGCAGTTTTCCCTGCATTGTTTATTGAAGAGATTGTCCTTTTCCAATTGTATTTTTTTGACTCCTTTGTTGTAAATTAATTGGCCATATATCTGTGGGTTTTATTTCTGGGCTATTTTGTTCCATTGATCTGTGTGTCTGTGTATCCCAATACCATACTGTTTGGGTTACTGTAGCTTTGTAATATGGTTTGCAATTAGAGAGCATAATTCCCCCAGCTTTGTTCTTTCTCAAGATTGCTCTGATTATTCAGGGTCTTCTGTGCATAGGATTGTTAGCTCTATTTCTGTGAAAAATGCCATTGGAATTTTGATAGGGATTGCATTGAATCTGTAGATTGCTTTAGGTAGTATGGACATTTTAACAATATTAATTCTTCTAATCCATGAGAATAGAATATCTTTCCTTTTATCTGTGTCGTCTACGATTTCTTTAATTTTGAGAAGTTTCTGAATCTGAATCTCAGAAGTTCTTACCTCCTAGTTGTGAGAATTAGAGATAATGCACAATGCTTGAAACATAGTAAACCTTAAATATAAGTTATTATTATGTTCTTAATTACTAATTAAATTGTATGTGTGCGTACACACACACACACACACACACACACACATACATAGAAACATGGAAAGTACAAAGAGGAGCTCACAAGCAGAAACAATCAGGTCTGCATACAAAAATCCCAAATCTTCATAAAGGGCATTCCATTGATCTGGGCTTTGAAGGACTAGTAGAAACTTGTTTGGAAAAAGAATGCATATAATTCCAGGCTGAAAAAGTAACATGAGCTATGAAATTTGTATAGCCATGAAACTAGAAAATAAAATGAGACCAAATTCTAAAGGACATGGACTGTCATGCTGAGGAATTTAGACTAACCCTTGGAGGCATTTGGGAGTTATCAAAGACCTTTAATAAGCCTGGGAATGGAATGCTTAGATCTGTTTTAGAGAGTTAATTATGGTCAGAGCAGAAAACAGATTGAAGCAGGGAGAGGTCAGAGATGAAGAGATGCCTGCCTGGCAGTGATTTACCTGAGAGACAACAGCTGCCTTTGACTACTATTTGCTGTACTTTGAAAGGGTAGAGTCGCCAAGACAGAATGTATATAGCATATCCCTGAACTTTATGTTTTGTGGATTTCTTTGTTGTCTTATGATTAGTCTTTTCCTAATATAGAATTTCAGAATCATTTATAATTAGGTTAAACTTTTAATTAGGTTCTAATTAAATTTAAACATTTTAGAGTTTTATGTTTTATGTGACTGGACTATGAGAATAGGAACCATGTTTTTTTTTTCAAAACGTTATCTTTTTCTGTGGTGTCTAGTACATAGCAAGTGCTGAATAAATTTGTTGTTACACTAAAATTCAGATTGAACTCTATAAATGAGACCATATAATTTGAATTAGATACTATCTATAATTCATGATATGTGACTAATCTTTGTATAATCTCCTAGGCCAGTGATTCTCAAACCTGGGACTATTATGCAATGTCTGGAGACATTTTGATTGTCACAACTATAGGAGAAATTCCCCAGGCGGTTAGTGGGTAGGGACCAGGAATACTGCTGGACATCCCAACAATATACTGAACAGTCTTTCTCTGTCCCAGCAAAGAATTATGTAGCCCAAAATGTCAGTAGTGCTAAGATTAAGAAACCCTATCTATTAGTAATGTTATTGCCATTGCAAAGAGGTGGTTTTTTTAATGCCCCGTGAGTATGTTAAAGTTTCTCAAAATTTAAAAATAAATAAAAATATATGTGAAAAACAATAAATAGATATAGGCTGGACAAAACTATTTCCATTGAAATGTATTTAAAAATAAAATGAACTAACATAATATAATAAAAAATCATTATTAATAAAAAAAATAAAATGAGGGAGACACTTCCTCTTGGTTTATTAGCATTCTGTGTAGCACAGAATATTCAGGTGAGTATCTCTCTCATATTAGTGAACATTGGACCTCAAGGTGCTGGATAGATAGCAACCATAACATGCAGTGGGAGGCTGCTGAGTATCAAAGAGGTGGGGATGTTGTCCAATCTAGATTTCAAATCTCAGTATTCTTAGGACATATGGTATGTGGTACTTTGGGCTTAACATTTGTGATTTTATTATTTTCTGAAGGGTAGCAAGAGCTTGTCCAATGTTAGCATTTCAGAAAAACTGAAAAACCTTATTATTTAATAAGATCCAGAACTTACTATCTAATAAGGTCAGCAGAATTGTAATGAAAAACACCATGGAATCAAGACATGAGTTTTATTTTATTTTATTTTATTTTATTTTATCTTATCTTATCTTATCTTATCTATTTATTTTAAAGATTTTATTTATTTATTTGACAGAGAAAAAGAGAGAGCACAAGCAGGGGGAGCAGCAGAGGGAGAGGGAGAAGCAGGCTCTCTGCTGAGCAGGGAGCATGTTGCAGGGCTCAATCCCAGGACCCTGGTATCTTGACCTAAGCCGAAGGCAGATGCTTAAACGACTGAGCCACCCACACACCCCAAGACATGAGTTTTAAGTATTCTTGCTCATTCAGTATTTTGTGACAGTGGTCAAATTATGTTTAACCTTGCTGATTTTCTCTCATATATAAATGAATATAAAATACTCTGTACATGTTAATAAAAATTGTAGGAAC
Source organism: Ursus americanus (assembly GCF_024610735.1). NCBI lineage: Eukaryota > Metazoa > Chordata > Mammalia > Carnivora > Ursidae > Ursus > Ursus americanus. Next base: position 40,206,837 of record NC_142135.1, on the reverse strand, counting down.
TATTATAACTCAATAATAAAAAGAAAAGCCAATTAGGGAGTGAGCAAACCCATTTGCAGCAATGCGGATGAATCTCGAAGGCATTATGCTTAGTGAAAGAAGTCAGATAAAGACAAATAACTGTATGATATCCCTTATATATGGAATCTGAAAAAGCCAAACTCATAGAAACAGCCAAAAACATAGAAACATAGAAATAGTAGAGTCATGGTTACCAGGGGCTGGAGGGTAGGGGAATGGGGAGATATTGGTCTAAGTGTACAAACTTCCAGTTATCAGATAAATAAGTTCTGGGGATCTAATGTACAATATGGTGATTATAGTTAACAATACTGTATTACGTACCTGAAAGTTGCTAAGAGAGTAAATCTTAAATGTTCTCAGGGGCGCCTGGGTAGCACAGCGGTTAAGCGTCTGCCTTCGGCTCAGGGCGTGATCCCGGCGTTATGGGATCGAGCCCCACATCAGGCTCTTCTGCTGTGAGCCTGCTTCTTCCTCTCCCACTCCCCCTGCTTGTGTTCCCTCTCTCGCTGGCTGTCTCTATCTCTGTCGAATAAATAAATAAAATCTTTAAAAAAAAAAAAATCTCATCAAAAAAAAAAAAAAGAAATGATAATTATGTGACACAATGGAGGTACCAGCTAATATTATGGTGGTAATCATTTTGCAACATTTAGGTGTGTCAAATCAATACATTGTACACCTTAAACTTGCAAAATGTTGTTTGTCAATTATACCTTAATATATCTGGGGGGAAGATGGCCAGAGGACTTGAATGGATGTTTCTCCAAAGAAGATATACAGTGGACAATGAATGAATTATGAATGTAAGCTTCTTCCATCCAAGTACTAACCAGGCCTGACCCTGCTTAGCTTCCGAGATCAGACGAGATCGGGCGCGTTCAGGGTGGTATGGCCGTAGACTGGATATAAGCTTCTTGAGGGCAGGAATCCAGTCTTAGTGAATATCTTTATTTTCCATAGATAGTGCTTAATACTAAATCATAGTAAATGCTCAGTGTATAGTTTCAAATAACAAGTTTTAAATGTTTTTAAATTACTGTTTTAATTATATTCTTTCAGATCTATCAAATCTATTCAAAGCGATCTGCTGAGGATATTTATAAAATACTGACATCCTACAAAGCTAATTACCTAATTGTAGAGGATGCTATCTGCAATGAGGTGGGAACCATGAGAGGCTGTAGGGTTAAAGATTTATTAGACATTGCAAATGGCCACGTAAGTAACCAGTTGAGAAGTTAAATCTTTTTGAGAAAAATGAGTTTTTAAAACTTTTACTCATCAAACTTTATTTCTAGAACTTAACTAAGAATATAATTAAAAGTTATAACCAGTGGGGGAGTGCATTAAAAGTAGTTTGAGGTATTTTTTCAATGTACAAAAGAAAATTTGGGCATTTTTGCAGAAAAAAAATAATTTTACCAATACCTGGGTTCCTTTTTCATTGCCCGTACTTGTTCGTGTTCCACATTTATGTACAAAAGATGGCATAATTTGATTTGAATGATGATTTTATTGTACCTTATTATAATAATTTAAAGAGCAACTGGTTACAATGTTACATTATTATGTTGAGAATTTTCTGATAATTTGATTCATAGCTAGAAAAATTGCTTACTAAATTATCACAGTCCCTGACAACCACAAAAATTAGTGTATTCAGAGCTACTCTGGTTTTTAGGATGTGGCTGTATTTTAATTTTTCATTGATTTTGGCTGTTTTACCAAGCTTTTTTACTTCTCAGCCTACAATGTGTACATTATATATCTGACAACTAAAAGAAAGGGAAGTTTGTGTATCTGGTAATTAGTGTTGTCTCGAATGGGTGCCTTTACTCCTGGGAGAGTTGGAGTTGGAGGACCTTAGAAGAATTTCAGTTCAGCCATTCTGAGTTGACACGCATGTTCTGTTCAGGTTGCAGCCAAGATTTTTTCTGTCTCTTCCTAAATAATAAGCTCTTTCTCTTATTGTCACAGACCAGCTTGCAGGTGAGAAATTAGTTTTTATGATTTCCACCTTTGTCTTTCTTCATGACCCCTTAATCCTGTAATATAAACATATTCTGTGTTCTGCTGTGTGTATTTTGAATTTTCTCTCTTGGTACTTGATATCTGTGATCTTTGGCTTAATTGGTGACAGAATGGAATTTTATTAACATCAGGTATTCTGTAATTACTGCTGTGTTTCTACCTGCTCTCTGGAGCCTTTTAATTCTGATCTTGGCTATCTTTCTGCTCCATTTTAAAGATCAAATTATTTCTTCTTTCATGTAATAACCAGGTGTGGACTTAAAGCTACTCCATCCTTTTACTCTAAAAGTTGGTTCTCTGACATCTTTCCTAAGTTTTAGAAGAATGTTTAATGTTTTAGTATAGAAAACCCTTCAAGCTAGTTAAGCTATCTTAGTGAACATCATTAAGGTGAGAATGTAAATGTTTGCACCGGATAAGTCTCAAAGACTTGCTTACTAGATAATTGTGAGTCATTTCTACATAAGGAGAAGACTTGGAATATATATTAAGAATACGTCCATTTCTCATTCTTAGTAAGCTCCATAATAAGTCAGAGGAATGATACTGAACTAGGGAGACAGTCTTCTGTATTTGAGGATTTGAAAATCTTTTTTGAATATCAGAAACACTTTATACTGGTCTCAATCTCAAGGGGAAGCTGAAGAGTTTAATGGAGATGGTGACTCTCTTATAAGGAAGGCTCTAGATTTGCTAAACAATGTGAGATAGTCCATGTGTAGCAGTGATGTATTTTTTATATAAATACAGTCATTTGTACATTGATTGTATTTCTCCTATAAACTTAATAGCCTTTTTAATACTGTGTTTCATATCTTTTGATAGGTGGTTTGTGAAGAAGGTGACAAGTTAACCTACTCAAAATACGGGCGGTTTTGTCATGAGGTCAAAATTAACTATTCTCCATATGTGAATTATTTCACTAGAGTATACTGGAACAGATCGTACTTTGTATATAAAATCAACACTGTGATATCCTTTCAGTCTTGAAAGACAGCAGGGCGTTCATTTCAAAGACTTATGTCACTTGAAGTAAAATGTGATTTTCTTCTTACCTACATGGTGTCTTCTAGAAATCGGAGTATGGACATTTGAAATGTTGCTGCTGCTTTTCCCTCTTGCTGTTAACTGGATTCAGAGATCTGCAGGGAATAGAACATCAAGCATTACTGTCCTTTGGTAAAATGTCAAATCTGCCGCTCTGTAATATTCTGGTCAGGTGTTTTCCTATCATTACATGGTCTTTAAAGACTGTCTTCTCATTATCTTCTCAACTGTTATAAAATTGTCCTCATAAATCTTCATTCTGTCATAACATAGGTCTTGAATTTGAATATGTTCAACGTCAAAGTATATTTCTCAAACATAATATTTAATAAATATGTCATTTAATGTCATATAATTATAGCCTAGAAAGAAGGAACTCTTCTTACCCTCAAGGCAGTTTCTGAAAGTATTTCTTGGTTTATAATAGAATTGAAATATTACAATAAAAACTAATTTAAATGTTAGCTGAAAATATGTGACATTTAAATTAAAATTTGTAAATTGTATAAAGGAATGTGATTTTGAAGGATATACATAAAGATATATCCAGATTTTCCATGATACTGCTCTCATCATCTGCTGCTTATATAACTGTGCACTTTCTTAGTAAAATATGGTTTATGATATTGCATTTTATTATTTTACAACTATTAAGTGGTTAACTTTTTTCACTTACACCCATAAATGTAATACCAATTTAATCATGATAAAACAGTAACCCTTGTTACCTAAATATTTTTAAAAACAGATATTTAAAAGAATGTTCAGGTTTTTAAAAGATATGGAATGGGGTATACAGTCTATTCACATATTTTCTACTGAAGTAGTAAGTGAAAAATTAAATCTTTATCAGAATAAGAATATTCTGATATTAATGACTAAAATGACATAACACTAAGATGAACAATTTCTGGGGATGGGGCAGATGCTATTAAAAATACTTCTGCATAGAGGTATGTTTATTATAAAACACAAGTGCTATGATTTATGAAACTATGGTACAGTTTTCAACATTAAGAACAAAATGACAATTATAATAAAATTCACAACATAGTTTCACAACCAAATGCTACGTTCCTTTAGGTTAAGTGTTTTCATATTTTTAATCATTTTGTAAAAGAAATTCTTAAATGATTAGTCGGGCTGTATAAAGAGATTTGGGATGGATGTATCATTTTAATAAGACAGGATGCATGTTTAGTTTTACCTTATACATATGTTTAGTGAACAGATTTTTTGAATTTTTACTTGTTAGAGTGCTGTAAAAATTTCAACTTCAGTGCTCTAAATTACTACACTAGAAGGGAGCATCTTTTCATTATCTTTATCTTCTACTATATATATATACATATATACCATATATGTATATATATATATGGTTTGCTTGTTTGTTTGTAAGTATAAAAGCACTTGCATTCTTAGACTAGCTCTAAGAAATTTTGCTTTTTTGGAGCTTCAGAATAATTGATGGCAATGTCATATATCTGGTATACTAGTTTTATTGGTTCTCATTTCATGCTTTTTATATAATTTTTAATAATTATATTAACATAGTTGAAGGCAGGGCATTTCAGGTTCTGTATACATCTTAATAGTGAGTCACTAGTATTTAGCTGCAAGCCTTATGAAAATATTACTGTGGAGGCACCTGGGTGGCTCAGCCAGTTAAGTGTCTGCCTTCAGCTCAGGTCGTGATCCCAGGGTCCTGGGATCGAGCCCCGCGTTGGGCTCCCTGCTCAACAGGGAGTCTGCTTTTCCCTCTCCCTCTGCTGCTCCCCCTGCTTGTGCTCTCTCTCTCTTTCTCAAATAAATACATAAAATTGTTAAAAAAAAAAAAAATTACTGTGGTTACCTAAGTATACAGCGAATAGTCTCCTGGTAGTCCTTGTGATAAGAGCATGTAAAACAATGCAATTTCAAAGTCAGCTTGCATATTTTGAAAGGAAGGTAGAATAACCTATGTAGCATGAGATATTTAATTGAATTTTTATTGATTTATATTATGATCATATATGCTGAATTAGTTTTGATGTGTGTTTTTTGTTTTTGGCTTTCAACATATACATATTAGTAAATTGCTTTTGCTTCTGTCAACTTATTAAATAGATTTGGAGAAACTTAATTTTTTAAATGAGAAATTTTTCAGTCAGCATCAGTTGAAAAGGAAAATATAAATAGCTTTATTATAGAAGTAATAATATTGGATATGAGAGATTGGCTTACTTGCTTCTGTTTTAACTGTAGTTAAAACAGTAGCAGTAGAAAACTTTGAGGAGCATTTAATTTTCTTGCTTATTTGTAGAATAACAAATTATTAAAAATTCTTTAAGTAATTACATTTGGGTAACTTACAGTTGTTGGATTTGACAATGAAAATCTATGGAAGGAGCAAAGTTTATGGTTTTAGGATGGAAGGAATTTCTCAAAGAAATACAAAACATACTTTGCCCTTGATGTTGCAGAACCATTGAAATAAGTGCCTTAACTTCTGTTTACTTTTTATTTTTCAAAAAATATTATGGACTTTTTTCTTTTCTGTAATAAGATTTTGGTATCTTTTTCCTCATCATTAAGCACAGAGAAAAACTCCTCACTATGCTATTTTCAGTATTAACTTTAATTCATTAATAAGCAAATCTTTGGTAATGGTACCAGGGGGATTTCTAGCCTGCTAAATTAATTTATTTAGCTTCCCAAATGCCAAACAGTCCAACAAATAAAACTTAATTGATAAGGTATATGATATTGACTCTGTGCTGGTTTATATTTTTTTCCAACTTTGGCACCTGTAACTTGGTGCTTTTTGTTAGACTAGTAGGGTTTTACAGCCTACGGAGTATGCATTGTACTTCATAACTAACTTTTTTCTTCATTACTTTTTGTGTACATAGACCACACGTTTTTTCAGGGCATTAACCCAAACCGCCAGTAGCCTCACTGTTGTGGCACTCTTCCATGTACTCCAGATCGATTCAAGGAGAAGCAGAAATGGAGGTCAAAGTGTGTTACAGGTTGGGGCTGGAAAATATGCTTTAAAAAAGTAGGTTATTAATTTCTCGAAGGACACAGTGAATAGCCATCTTACTAAACTGTTTTGTTTTTGAAAAATCGCTTGTTTTTTGGCCCTTTCTATTTTTGAACTGTTAAAACATTTTATTGCCTTTAGTAGATAGATAAAAGTAGTGCCTCTCTTTATAAAATTGTTGGGGTTTCTAAAAGGTGTATGTAAGTCAATTTTTTTGGTAAATTTATTTTAAATGCATGAATATTTAAAGATCACGTGTTATGAATTATTCTGTGTATTTAAGAATCTTTTGTAAAGCAAATAACTACTTCCTAATTTACATCCCAATATATTCTCTCTTCATTTGTCCACTTTTTAAAATATATAGTCTCTATTGTTGCTATTTGCTAATAGTTTTAGATCCCAATATGTATTAAAATTATAATTTTGAAGAGTTGCAAGTAAAATTGAACAATTTCTTATTAAAATAATAGCTCATTAACTTTTTGAATGTTTAGAGTTAATAAAATTAGATGTGAGAATTGCAAAGAATATGTTTGACTCAACTATTTTCCATCCACTAAGGTTTCTAAACATTATACTTGTTTTCTGTAATAAAAAGGTCATTTAAGCACCAGATTTGCCAAATTTACATAAAGTCATCTTTGAATCGTTTGCTTATATCCCTTAGAATTTGCAGCATTTTACCTGACTTCTACGTGCAGTTCTATGAGAGATATACTGAACATCTGGCCACAATATTTAGTGGATTAATGGTATCAGATAGAAACATGGCATTCCAAACTTCTAGTTTGAAATATCTCATGAACAACTTTTTTATATTTTGAGTGAATAGCTTTGTACAGCTATTTAGCAAAAATGAATATAGCTGCTTTTATGTACATTGGCTTCTGAATCATATCTGTAACAGTGTATAACAGATTAAATGTGTTCCTCCTGAACTAAAGTTATGTCTTTGCAAAAGAATAAAAGTTAATTTCAATAAATACAAATCCTTTAAAAGAGTTGGGTTATACACTAGTTTACTTCAGATTTTGTAACATTAAGTGGACTTTTATTAAGAATGAAATTATTTCATGCTTAATTACACTCCTTGTTTTGTTTCTATAATAAAACTTTTTAGAATTTTAAATTGTCTTGTATTTATATATATGTATCTTTTTTGTTGTAGCTTTAATGAGACATAATTTAAAAACCAATCAATTCACCCATTTAAAGTGTACAATTTGACGGTTTTTAGTATACTGCGTTGTGCGTTTATCACCATGATTAATTTTGGAACATTTTTATCACCCCAGAAAGAAACCCCATACTTTTTGGCTGTCGTCCCTAACCACTCTATCCTTAGGCAACTCTTACTAATATATTTTTCTGTGTCTGTATTTGCCTGTTTGGACATTTCACATAGATGGAATCATGATATATGGTCTTTTGTGACTGGCTTCTTTCATTTAGCATAACGTTTTCAAAGTTCATTCATGTTGTTGTATGTATCTTTTTTATTGCCAAGTAATATTCCATTGTATGGACGTACCACATTTTGCTTATCCGTTCATCATTTGGTGGATGTTTAGGTTTCCACTTTTTGGCTATCATGAACAATGCTGCTATGAACATTTGTGTACAAATATTTGGGTGGATATAGGTTTTCATTTTTCTTGAGTATATGTCTAGGAGTAGAATTTTTGGGTTATATGATAACTATGGTAACTGAGGAACTGCCAGACTGATTTTCAAAATGGCTGTACCACTTTAACAATCCCTGCAGCAATGTGTGAGGTTTCCAATTTCTCCCTGTCCTTGTCAACACTTGCTTATTACCTTGCTTCTTGATTGTAGCCATCCTCGTGGATGTGAGTGGTATATTATTGTGGTTTTCATCCACATTTCCATTATGGCTAATGATGTCGAACATCTTTTTATGTGCTTACTGGCCATTTGTATATTTTCTTTGGAGTAATGTTCATTCAAATTCTTTGCCCATTTTTTAAAAAATTGGGTTGTCTTTTTATTATTGAATTGTAAGGCTCTTTATATATTCTAGATCTAAGTCGCTCGTAAGATACATGATTTGGAAATATTTCCTTCCATTCTTTGGGTTTGCTTCACTTCTTTGATAGCTTCCTGGATAGTGTCCTTTGAAGCACAAATGCTTTTAATTTAGATTGTATTGTTAATCACATTTGATATTATTGAGATAGCATTTTAAAAAACTATTTATTTTAGAGAGCAGAAGAGGAGGGGCCAAGAGAGAGGGAGAAAGAGAATCTCAGGCAGACACTCTGCAGAGCATGGAGCCTGATCATGACCTGAGCTGAAATCAAGAGTTGGATGCTAAGTGACTGAGCCCCCCAGGCGCCCCGATATAGCGTTTTTACTGTGATGTGTTTGACATAGATCTACATGTATCCTACTTGGAGTTTGTTGAGCGTCTTAGTTATATACATTAAGACTTTTCTTTAAATCAAATTTGCAACTTCTTATACATTCCTATTTTACATATGTTGGTGTGTTTAATGGTGTCCCACATTTCTCTGAGGCTCTGTTCAATTTTCTTAAAGGTTTTTCTTTGTTCTTTGAATTGCATAATCTCTATCTATCTTCAAGTTTGCTAATTCTGTCAGTTCAAATCTACTTTTGAACCTTTCTGAATTTCCATTTGTGTGTGTGTATGCTTTCGCGCACGTGCCTGTACCATTTTTATCTCTCTTGATGTTCTCTGTTTATAGTGACTGGATATTGGTCTCCCTCCCGTCCCCTGGAGCCTGTTACTAGAGTTGGCTGTTTATTTCCTTAGTTTTGGCTGGACTGTTTTAGTGGTGTCTGTTTCCTCCACATTATGGCACCTCTGATGTGGGTCCTCAGACATCCCTGCCTTGAGCCTGTACGTAATCACCCTGGGGTGACAGTGGCTTTAGCAGGGCTCCTTACTGTCTCTTTCTTTGATCTTATTCAGCCGTGAAACTCCACTAGCGTCCACTGATTGTTGTTTTCAACAATCCCCTGGGGCATAAATTGCTGCACAACCTGATCCAATTAAATCCTGTCTACTTCGAAGGGATAGTTTTGGGGGGGGGGCAATGATTGTGGTTTGTTCTAATGCCAAGAGGGCTCTTCTTTGCTGTCTCCCTGCTTGCCTCTGGTAAACTATGTGGGCTATGATTTAGCTTGTATCTTTTACGAAGCTACCAGCTTCTTCTTAATTGCTTTCCACCACAATTTTTGTTGTGCCCTTAAGTTTGAACTTCCCTATACTCTGTTTCAGATAAAGGCAGTTCTTTTGGAGATAGCTGTGCAGCTCTCTGTTTTACATCCTGGTTTTCTCTGTAGGCAAAAATTACCGAGCCCCAGCTCTGGAGCTGGGAGTGGAGGCAGAGTTACGTGTCTACATGGCGCTCCTACAGTAGGAGCAGGCTTCGGCGTGGAGATGATGCCCTCCCTGGTCTTGCCGGGGCTCTCCCGATGCGGAACCTTCACCCTACAAATTAGCTGGGATAAGAATGACCAGCGTACCATGCCTGAGATAGTGTCTCCTCTTAAGAGCGTGGCTGGTTGTGATGAGAGAAAAACTCTTTAAAGGCCTAGTACACAAGGGAAACCATCTTAGATTTCTTTCTAAGTCAACATGACTGTACATAAACTTTGGTCTGTGGCCCAGCACATATGTATTGTACATCTGCTTTGTGAGTGAGTAGCGTAAAGGAAAACCATCTTGTCCTTGACATACCTATGGTCAGTGTTACTAGTCCCTGCATTCCTTTATAGTAAAACTTGTGATTCCTGCTTGTATGGTAATCTGTCATCTTTTGAGCTTTTATAAGATGTGAAAAAGTGTATAACCCTGTGAAAACTGTTCATTTTCAAGAACACTTTTTTTTTTTTTTTTTTAAGAATTTAAGTAATTTCTGCACCCAGCGTGGGGCTCCGATCCACAACCCGGGTGATCAAGAGTTGCACACGCCACTGACTGAGCCAGCCAGGGGCCCCCAGAACACTTTTTTCTCTGTGAGGAGTGTTTCCTGGGCAGCTGTCCTGACTTGGGCTCTGATAAAACTCTCTTTTTTCCTTTTAGAGATTCTAAAAGGTTTGTTCAGATTGTGTTGACAGGTGAAAGAAGGTAACTCCTCACCTCTTGGCCTCACTTGCTTGGAATTAAGCCTTTGCAACACATGGCTGGGAGAAGTGGGAAATTCTGGTGGCTGCCTCTCCCAGGAAGATCCTGTAGCCCTCAATGGGGCACGGAGTGGGAGAGGTAGCCCTGTATTCCTGGCTGTACTGGAGTGGATTTGCCATCATGCTGAGCTGGGGGGGAGGGGTGGATAGCGGTTCAAATGCCACATGGGTTCAAATGCTATAGACTGGCTGTTCTTACTCAGCTTTAGTAGATTTTTTTGAATAAATATTTCTTCACTTGCCATATGCCCTTAGGTGAATTTCCAGAGATTTTTAAGTGGTTGTTTTTAAAAAAAATAATTGTCACCATTTAGGCTTGTTTCATGAGAGCTCTTCACACTGCCGTTCCAGATGTGAGACTGTGTCCATGAACTTTAAGGCTATTGATGACTGGGAAAAAATTTAGCTGATCATTTACAATACTTATTAATTGGGTTTCTTTTTGGTAGTATCATTGGTAAGGAAATAGAATTAATTAACAGTTACTACTTACCTGAAAAATTATGACTAGGGCTGTTGAAATGAAGGACTGGCTATTTGTCAATCTGATAAACTACATGTCAAAACAATGAACAAGGCTCAAGTAACAACTGCAAATATTCAGTTATAATCCTATTTAGTGGTTTTTATAACCACAGTGACAAAATACAGTGAAATTAGGAAAATGTTTACCCCATAGGGTAATTGGTGAGAAATAAAAATTTGATACCAAGTAAAACATTTTCAATTCCTGCCAGGAAGGAGGTGTTTGTAAATTTCAGCTTTTATGAGGTGAATATCAAGTCTGGCCCAGTGCCTGGTACATAGCAATGTTAGCACTTTCACAGCGCTTATTCAGTATTGTCTTTTTCCTTTTCTTTTTTTTTAAATTTAATTTATTTGACAGAGAGTGACGCAGCAAGAGAGGGAACACAAGCAGGGGGAGTGGGAGAGGGAGAAGCAGGCTTTCTGCTGAGCAGGGAGACCAATGCCGGGGCTCGATCCCAGGACCCTGGAATCATGACCTGAGCCGAAGGCAGATGCTTAATGACTGAGCCACCCAGGTGCCCTCAGTATTATCTTTTAAAATCATTGAATCGGGGTACCTGGGTAGCTCAGTTGATTAAGCATCTGTCTTTGGGTCAGTCATGATCTGCGGTCCTGGGATCGAGCACCACATCGGGCTCCCTGCTCAGGGGGGTGTCTGCCTCTCCCTCTGCCCCTCCCCCTGCTTGTCCTCTCTCTCTCTCTCTCTCTCTCAAATAAATAAAATCTTTTTAAAAATAAAATCATTGAATATTACATTAGAAATTAATTCTTCAAAAGTTAACCCCAAAGGTTGGCTTATTAAATTAAATGAAATCTAAGTATACTGGACAAAGTAACTAGCAATAATAAGTCCATCAAAGACTTTCTCCATTTTTGTTACAGTATTTTTGATCTCTAGTATTTCTTGTTTTTTTCTTAAGGTTTCCATCTCTCTGCTTACATTGCTCATCTGTTCTTGCATGCTGTCCATCCATTAGAGCCCTTAGCATATTAATCATACTTGTTTTAAATTCTTTTATATTATAGATAATTCCAAGATCCCTGCTATGTCTGATTCTGATGCTTGCTATGTCTCATCAAATAGTGTTGTTTGCCTTTTGGTATGTCTTGTAATTTTTTCTTGATAGGCAGGCATAGTCTGGGAAAAAGGAATTGCTATAAATAAGCTTTTAGTAATGTAGTGGTAACGTGTGGGGGAAGGGGAAGCATGCTACAGTCCTATGATCAGGTCCTGGACTCTTAGTGAGCCCGTGCCACTAGACTGTGAACTTCACAAGTGCTCCTCATTCTTCTCCCTGTGGGTGGCACAGGATGGCTAGCATGGGCTAGGGTTGGTTATTTACCTTCTCCCAAGTCAGTTAGGCTCTGAGAAAGCCCTAGCTGTTAAGCTCTGGTTTAATAGTTTCTCTTTAGGGCAGAATTCTTCGTATAATTTTGGATAGCAGTGCTTCATCCATCTTTTGCAAATATTTTCTCCCAGTCTGTGGCTTGTCTTCTCATTTTCTTGACATTGCCTTTCACAGAACAAAAGTTTTTAATTTCAGTGAAATTCAGCCTATCAGCTATGACTTTCATGGATCGTGCCTTTGGTATTTTATCTAAAAAGTCATCACCACATCCAAGGTCATCTAGATATTCTCCTGTGTTATCTCCTACGTGTTTTATAATTTTGTGTTTTACACTCAGGCCTATGGTCCATTTCAAGTTAATTTTTGTGACGTATGTAAGGTCTGTGTCTAGGTTTGGTGTTTTTGTTTGTTGCATGTGGATGTTCCAGCACCATTTGTTGAAACAGCTATCTTTGCTCTATTGAATTGTCTTGGCTCTGTTGTCAAAGATCGGTTGCCTGTATCTACGTGGGTCTCTATTGTGTCCCATTGATCTATTTGTCTATTCTTTCACCAATGCCACCCTGTCTTAATTACTATAACGTTATAGCTTTAAGGGGCTTTAGGAAGACAGAAAAAGCCAGGAAAAACAAGAATCACACCATGAAACTATTTAGAACAAATCTTACTGCCTCTGCTTGGACCTGAGGTCACATGCAGAGTTCTAGATGGGAACTGGAGAATGTAGACTTTAGCTTTCCTACAGAAAAGAAGCCAATAGTGGGTCTTTGGGGTGAGTGATGATAGCCGGTTTATTATATGTGCCACAAGGATGACCCAATTTTTAATAATTATGCATACAGTTGAATAGAAGAAGACGGGAAGGATATGCAGGCTTTCCTTGCTTTGACATACACTGATGTCAGCAACCATGGTTTAGTTAACACCAGTCCTCCAGCAACACAATTCAAATTTTAGTTACCGTGGTACAGTAACTGTAATCACATAAAGTACGACCTTCACTGCCAGTTCTTCGGTCCACAAGGTACTATATGAATAACAGATACATGCCATGATCACTTCTTTCAAAATCTGTGATTGGTAACTGCACATCTGTTTTCCAGTTCACAGACAGCAAAGCCCATGATGATGTCGCCTTCGTGTCTCCCTTTTGAGTGATAAACCCAAGTGACATCTTACAAAAACGGGTAATTGAAAGAGGGAATTAGCCAAAGAAAGATAAAAGTACACCAAAGAGAAAGTGATAATGTTTGAATGAAATTTGAACCAAGTGTAAATAAAGTTATAGAATAAATACGTGCCTCTGGATATATCAGCCCTGCCACTATTCAGAGATTCCAGACATGCCACCAAAGGGGCTTTGTGAATATACTGATATGAGAAAAAATGAATACGTCCCAGAGGAAGTCACACTAACAACAAAACTTAAGACTAAAGGAATTCTCAGAGATCTTTCATGACATTGAAAACACTAAAGATAAAATTATGAAAGCTGATCCGAGCTTAGAAAGGATTATGAGAATTTGCCAAGACAGAGAACATGTGCTTGCTCCGTATCACGAGTTATATGAGAAGAAGGCAAGTACTGCTGAAACTACTTTTGGTAAGTTTTTTATGGAGAAATAAAATACTTTAATACCCAAAGTTTTTAGTGTTTAAATTATAATGTGCTAAATATTACTTCTACCATTCTCTTACTTCCGTGTTTACTTAACTGGTACACCACCAGTTAGAGAGTTTTTTAATGTTTTGACATTAAATTTTTCAAAGTTTTAGAATCAGAGGTGCCTGGGGGGCAAAGGCAGTTAAGCTTCCGACTCTTGGTTTCAGCTCAGGTCATGAACTCACGGGTTGAGATTGAGCCCGGTGTTGGGGCTCTACACTCAGCGGGGAATCTGCTTGAAGAGTCTCTCCCTCTGCCCCTCCCCCCACTCTTGCACACACACACACCCTCTCTCTCTCTCTCTCATCTCTCTCTCTCTCTCTCAAATAAATACATCTTTTTGAAAAAGTTTTAAAATTTAAAGATCATGGAACAGTAGCAAGTTTCCATCGATTATCGAGATCAGTTTTGCATCATTTCAGCTTGCCTGGTCATTTCTGTGGTTCCGCACTGCTGTACAAAGACTGCTTGTATACCAAAGTGTTGATAATGGTAAGGTGGTAAAATTATTGGCAATTTGTAATTTATTCTTTTTGTTTGTATTTTCTAAGTTTAATTCCATAAATATGGACTGATTTTGCAATTTAAAAAGCAACAAAACATAAAAATTTTAGAAGAATAGAACTGTACAATATTGCTGCAGATGTAAGTATTCGCAAATGCCCGTTAAGTCTTTTTTGGGAGGGGGTGTGGAGAGGAGGCTCTGAAGAACTGACACTGATCTTTGGTGCTTCAATACTATTAATATAATGGAAACATATCATGATTGATTAAACCTCATTGTCTAAAAAAAGTCGAATCAACAGCCCAATATTTTAATGGAAAGATCAGTGTGAACTGATTATGCCACTCAGTTCCCACCAAGTGGCAGCAGCAACATTTGATTCACCACTGCTTTTTTTTTTTTTAAGATTTTTATTTATTCATTTGACAGACAGAGAAACAGCCAGCGAGAGAGGGAACACAAACAGGGGGAGTGGGAGAGGAAGAAGCAGGCTCCCAGTGGAAGAGCCCGACATGGGGCTTGATCCCAGAACTCCAGGATCACACCCTGAGCCGAAGGCAGACGCTTAACGACTGAGCCACCCAGGCGCCCCTCACCACCACTTCTTAAGTGTACCCATTTCATCCAGATTTTTTTTTTTAAGATTTTATTTTAAGTAATCTCTATGCCCAATGTGGGGCTTGAACTTTTACAACCCCAGGATCAAGAGTGTCTCGTTCCACCAACTGAGCCAGCTAGGCACCCCTCAACCACATTTGGGTTTTTAAAATGTTTTCTGCAACAAAGGAATAAAGACTTGTGATGGTTAGTTCCACATCTCGAGGCAGGGAAAAAAATCAAGGTGGAGCCAGATCAGTATCACCTAGTAGGAATATAATTCAGCCCAAATTATGGCCATTTGAACATCAGTAAGAAAATAGTAAATATAGTAAGTTGAAATACATTGAGTCTTTGATAGATCCTCAAATGAGAAGGTTAATACAAAGTGTACAATTTGGTGGTTGTGATATGAAAGAAGGATGGATATAACAGGATGTGACGGTAGTAGGGTGTACTTTGTTATTGTTTAAGTAAGGGACTGTTAATACACAGGTAGTTCATTTCTTTTATTAAGTTTATGACTATCATGTATAGCTATATACTCATTCTCTCTGTTAAGAAGGATGAGTCTGCCCTATGGCCCAGCAATTGCACCACTAGGTATTTACCCCAAAGATACAAATGTAGTGATCCAAAGGGGCACCTGCACCCCAATATTTATAACAGCAATGTCCACAATAGCCAAACTATGGAAAGAGCCCAGGTGTCCATCGACAGATGAATGGATAAAGAAGAGGGGATATATATATATATATATATATATATATATATATATATATACACACACACATAATATATATGTAGTGGAATACTACTCAGCCATAAAAAATGAAATCTTGCCATTTGCAACGATGTGGGTGGAACTAGAGGGTATCATGCTAAGCGAAATAAGTCAATCAGAGAAAGACAATTATATGACCTCACTCGTGTGGAATTTAAGAAACAAAACAGAGAATGATAGGGGAAGTGAGGAAAAAGTAAAACAAGACAAAATCGGAGAGGAAGACAAACCATAGGAGACTCTTAATCATAGGAAACAAACTGAGGGTTGCTGGAGGGGAGGGGATGGAGCCATGGGGTAACTGGGTGATGGACATTAAGGAGGGCACACAATATAATGAGCACTGGGTGTTATATAAGACTGATGAATCCCTGACCTCTACCTCTGAAACCAATAATACATTGTGTGTGAATTAATTGAATTTAAATAAAAAAAATAAAAATTTTTAAAAAGAAGGATGAGGGACGCCTGGGTGGCTCAGTAGTTAAGCACCTGCCTTCTGCTCAGGTCATGATCTCAGGGTCCTGGGATTGTGCTCCATGTTCTGCTCTCTGCTCAACAGGGAGCCTGCTTCTCTCTCTCCCTCTGCTGCTGCCCCGCTTGTGCTCTGTCAAATGAATGGATAAAATCTTTAAAAAAAAGAAAAAAAAAAGGATGAGTATGAGGAACTAGAGAAACTCAAGATCATAATTCAATGATTCTAAAGTGCATATTGTTCCACATTTTCACATCTCTGAAAGTGGCGTGTATCTTACAATAAATGCTGTCATAGATTTGATATGTAGATTAATCCCAGAAAATAGCGGAACCCACAGCAAGAGAAGGAAGCACTGGGGTGCCTGGGTGGCTCAGTCACTTAAGCCTCTGCTTTCAGCTGAGGTCATGATCTCAGGGGCCTGGGATCGAGTCCCACATCGGGCTCCCACTCGGTGGGAAGCCTGCTCCTCCCTCTGCCTGCCGCTGCCCCTGCTTGTGCGCTCTCTCTTCCTCTCTCTGTCAGATAAATGAATAAAAAATTTAAAAAGAAAAAACAGAGAAGAAAGCACTGATCAGTACTGACGGTCACAAAAAGAAGGCATTGTTCCAAGATGATGGCTCAGCCAATGTCCTCAAGAGGGCGCTGTGACAAATTGAGTCCATCACCCAGGAAGGGAAATCTCTAGATAACCCTACAGACCATGAGATATTATTGAGGCATAAATAACTTTACAGTAACGAAAACAATGTACCCCAGAATGGTGGATAGGGAAAACTTTATTGGAAACATCTCATTTCAAGGAAGATCTCAGTTTGTGTCAATAGATAAAAGATCATATATATATATATATATGTAGCTACGTATATCCTATGAGAAAGGTATTAAGCTTAGAAGTCTTATGAGCAAACAAAGGCAAAATATAAAAATGGACCCAGCCAGTTGATTGTAGCTTGCATTTGAATCATCTAAAGAAAGGTAACTACGTCTGAGTCCCATCCCCAAACCTGTGAGCTCCCTTTTCCAAATTCTCTGTGTTCAGACATCTGTAACCTTCAGAGGGTATGGAAACAAGTGTTACTATACCTCAGAAAGGTAGCAACACAACTATTGTAACCCTAGAAGTCATTTGAACAAATGAAGTTAATTAGAAGAATGTTAATATTTTAGATTAAAGTATAAGGAGGAATACATTTTGTAATTCTTGTATGTTTTGACTGCTTTTTTTAACGTATTTGAATCAGCCACACTAAATTTGCTAATTGTAGTTCACATTCTTTACAAGACTATCTAAGTATTTAAGAAAAATTGATCTTCAAACATGTGTTTATTAGATATACAGGTTTAACTATGTGAGCAACGAACAAAGTACAAATAGTAGTGAACACTCCTCTGAAGCACAGGAAAGCCTTGGCTGATACAGAATTGTATCTACAAGTACCTGGAAGGGATTAGTACTCTCAGTAGCCCCTTAAATCAAAGGATACTTGTGAGCAGACCATATGGGACATGCAATGGAGAATGAGGCCACATTAAATCTTTTTAGGACAAGGTAGATGAATGAATGAGTGAACTTTGTAAATTGTATGCACTGGTAATTAAAGAAGGTGATTGAGCTTTTATAGAATTGTACAATTCTGGTCAGAATAATTTTTCCAAAAATCCCAAATGCCCAAAGGAACATAGCCTATAATAGTAAATTAGCTCATTTTATAGCTGAGACTGATTAATTCCTGTCCTCGCTACGACACTCATGATGGTATTCAAACATTCTTCTTTCCTTTAGTTATAAAATATTTGTCTCGGAAGATGCTGGTCCTTAGTAGCTACCGTCCATACTATGGATCCTACCAGCAATGGCATGTCAGAAAGGTCAAGAAAAGGGCTTCAGAATGAGGGCAGGGCCACCTGGGTGGCTGAGTTGGTTGAGTGTCCAACTCTTGATTTTGGCTCAGGTCATGATCTCGGGGTTGTGCAATCGAGCCCTGCATTGGGCTCCATACTTAGCATGGAGTTTGCTTGTCCCCCTCTCTCTGCTCCTCCCCCTGCTCTTTCTCTCTCTCTCGCTCTCTCTCACATAAATTAAAAAAACTCTATTAAAAAAAAAAAAAAGAGGGGCACCTGGGTGGTTCAGTCAGTTGAGCATCTGACTTCTGCTCAGGTCATGATCCCAGGGTCCTGGGATCGAGCCCCATGTCGGGCTCCCCGTTCAGCAGGGAGTCTTCTCATCCCTCAACCTCTGCCCCTCCCCCTGTCCGTGCTCGCTCGTGCCCTCTCACTTTTTCTCTCTCAAATAAATAAAATATTTTTTTAAAAGGAATGAGGGCAGGACACAGTCATATCCATAATTTTATTTGAGCCTGATGACAACTCTATGGTCATTGTTGTCTTTATTTTAGAAATGACAAAACAGAGGTTCAGAGAGATTGGTTTGCTCAAGTTTCCACAGCTGTGCCAGAGCTGAATCTAGAACTGAATTTCTGACTTCTACCTTGTTTAATGTTCTCTTCTCTGTACCATTCCATGTAGAACACTCGGGATTTAGCTTGATTCTAAACAAATGTTTCTCAACTTCTTGTTCTTACGGTCCCCTAGGAAGCCTTTTTAGAGATCTTTTTTGGAATGATCTCCCCCATAAACTCTATGTCTGTTTATGTACTAAATGTATATTGTGCTTTTTACATAAAAAAAGAACTTGGCACCCCTCCAAGGACCAGTTTTCACCCCTTTGGGTCTGATATCACCCCTTTGAGAATGCTTGGTCTAGAGAGCCAGTGTCACTGTTGATTTAGGGGAGACGGGAACGCGGCTGGTCTAGTAGTGACATTCAGGCACTCCCTGGGCAATCCGGCTGGGTCATACTTCACGCCCTAGAAAACACAGCTTAAAACTGCTTCCTCCTCCTCCTCCTTCTTCTCCTCCTCCTTCTTCTTCTTGAGAGAGAGAGACATAGACAGAGGGAGGTTAAGTGAACACATGGAATGGGGGGTGGGGGGGTGGGGGGGCGGAGGGCGGGCAAAGGGAGAGAGAGAATCGCAAGCAGGCTCCATGCCTAGTGCAGAGCCCAATGCAAGGCTTACTCCACGACCCTGAGACCATGACGTGAGATCACCATCCCAGCTGAAATCAAGAGTCAGATGCTCAACCCAACTAAGCTGCCAGGTGCATCACCCCCTACTTCTTTTAAGAGGCAGATTTTTTTTTTAAAGATTTTTATTTATTTGCGAGAGAGTGAATGGGAGAGAGAGAGAGAGCTCAGAGATAGAGTGGGAAGGAGAAGCAGGCTCCCTGCTGAGTGGAGAGCCCGATGTGGGACTGGATCTCAGGACCCCACGATCATGACCTGAGCCGAAGTCAGACGCTTAACTGACTGAGCCACCCAGGTGCCCCAAGAGGCAGATTATAAGGCATAAATCATCCTTGGCCATGGATAACTTCATGACCAGCAAGGAAATATGTCTTTCTGGGGTGCCTGGGTGGCTCAGTTAGTTAAGTGCCTGCCTTTGGCTCAGGTCATGATCGTGGGGTCCTGGGATTGAGCCACATCGGGCTCCCTGCCCGGCAGGGAGTCTGCTTCTCCCCCTCCCTCTGCCTGCTCCTCCCCCTGCTTGTGCTCTCTTTCTCTCTGTCAAATAAATACATAAAATCTTTAAAAAAGAGAGAGAGAGAGAGAGATGTCTTTCTCTTTGTATGGTAGAATTGTAAATTGTACTGTGAATTTTTCCTTGGTCAGAATTAGGCACTCCGCTGTGTTCTAGGAATTTCTATGGGAATTTTGTTGCTGTAATGTTAATACTATCTAGTTAAGTTCAATATATAATCATTTAGAAACCGAAATTATGTTGTGGCAGTAAGATGAGCCTCATGTTCAGTAAGAAAGTAGACTCTTGACAGCAAGGAACGTTTCACTCCTCAGAGGCAAGGTCATCCAGCCCATGGGCTGGGACACGTCGAGCAGGGGTGCACAGTGGCATGCAGCATTGTGCAATGAATGCCTTGTGGAAATGGATGGTGGACATATTACAGGGACAAAGTGTTCTCGTGAGGCAGTTTCCCACGCTGGGAATTGGCAACAACAAGGTATGCCAAGCTTTAGGGATTATAAAGAGCAGAAACGGTCATGGTCATGGACAGAAACAAATCTCCAGGAACCTGAGAACAGGAAACTCAGGATAGAAAGAACACTGCTCAGAATCTCTAATTCTAGGGGCGCCTGGGTGGCACAGCGGTTAAATCGTCTGCCTTCGGCTCAGGGCGTGATCCCAGCGTTACGGTATCGAGCCCCACATCGGGCTCCTCCACTATGAGCCTGCTTCTTCCTCTCCCACTCCCCCTGCTTGTGTTCCCTCTCTCACTGGCTGTCTCTATCTCTGTCAAATAAATAAATAAAATCTTTAAAAAAAAAAAAAAGAATCTCTAATTCTATGCCCAGCAATAGGCCTGAAATGGATAAAAAAAAAAATCAAGGGGCACCTGGCTGGCTCAGTTGGAAGAGCAGGTGACTCTCGATCTCCAGATCGTGAGTTCAAGCCCCACGTTGGGTGTCGAGATTACTTAAACAAACTTTAAAAAAAATCTTCAAGCAGTTAGCTACTTTCTGTCTCACTGGGGACTTGGTCTCTTATCTCTCTTCTCTTCGCATGTCTGCTCCATTCCCTTACCTCTGTAGACCTGTTTTTTCTGCCTACAGATGACTGCTTCCAACTCCTCGTCCTCACGGTCCTCCAGGTTCAGCGCCCACCACAAGCTAGCATTAGTCTCTGAGCCTCAGGGTATCCGTGGAAGGCATGTGGCAGAAGTCACAGCTTACTGACCAGCCAACGGGCTGCCCGCCTTCGGGGAGTCGACTATCCCTGGCTCTCCTAGGAGCTCTCGGGAGGCCGCACCCCTGGAACTGTCCAAGTAGAGGATAGCAGCGTCCCAGAAATGACCTGCTTCCCTTCTCAGCGCAGACAAAGTCCCCCAAAGAGCAAGGGCTTTGTTCCTAGTTAGGGCCAAGAGCTGGGCTCCCTGCAGGTCTGCAAACGGGCATGTGGCTCATGGTGACAGTGCTGCTGGGTTGGAGTTGGTCCAGCACGTAGGTTTCTAGTTCCCCGTGACAGGCTGCTGGCTCCTCATCGCTAGTCCTGTGTCTTTCTCTTGCCGTCTAGGTCGCTTGCTTGCTGGGCAGCTACAGGGAAGAGCGTGCCTCTGGACAGTAAGAATTAGGAGCTGCTCCGCCTCGGTGGGCCACACCAGATCCTTTTCACCGTGGGGCCTTGTGCAGAAAGCACGAGGTGGTATGCAGAGCACTCTTCCTTCCTGCCTCACTGCCGACCCGCCTCCACACAGAGGTAATGTGGCTCCCAAAGACGTATATGAAGGAGTAGAGCTTGCTTTAAGAAAAAGAAGAAAAATCATGCATAGAGGAGTGTCTGAAGGAGTTGTGTCCGTTCTGGTCTGGCTGGAATAACAAACCGAGTGACTTTTCTTTCGTAGAGGTCCTTCGTGGGTTTGGTTGTTTATTGGGTACAGTTGAACTTCAAGCTTGTTGAGTGTGGCTGAGAATACCTTTCTTGGAAGTGCTGGCCTACTGCTTCTCGAACCATCTGTGGCGAGGAACCGGTTTGTGTCTGTGTGTGTTAATTTCCAATCCAGACTGATAGGTGGGTCTGCTGTTTAGGACTAGCTGGCAGCTCACACTACATGCTGAACTCACGACCCAAGCTCCCCAGCACCCAAACTCTTCTAGAAGTGCTCGACTAGAAGCGCCACTGATCACGCATTTGGGTGTCAGGAGGATGTCCGATTGCTGTAAACACTTCTCAACGCACATTGTCAATCCAGGACTTAGCTCAACGCAGACCAGTAACAAGCAGCTGGAGGCATGACACCAGTCTGCAGAGCACACTTTATTTCTTTGTTTTTTAAAGATTTTATTTATTTATTTGACAGAGAGAGACAGAGAGCACAAGCAGGGGGAGAGGGAGAAACAGACTCCCCACTGAGCCGGAAGTCCGATACGGGGCTCGATCCCGGGACCCTGAGATCACGACCTGAGCCGAAGGCAGATGCTTAACTGACTGAGCCACCCAGGCGCCCCCAGAGCACACTTTAAACATCTCTGTTCTCTGATTTTGTGTGTGCGTGTGTGCGTGTGTGGTTTGAAAGCAGATTATTTAAAGCGATCACATTATTTGCTACCACATTCTCATCTGTCTTGATTCTGAGACTGTTTGGGTAAAACTTTGGAAACTGCTTATGCCATTGTATTGGATGAAGTCAACTGCTTATTAAGAGCTGAGTGTCCGCCTTAGTGACTTAGGATTCTTCAACCACATGACGAAATAGGGAGTAAAATATGGCCTTTAGTGCCCTGGTTGATATGTTAATATGACAATATGGTCTTAGCTACTAAGAATGTCAGTAAAGTTCTAGGGTCCAATTCTAAAAGTGAAGCTTGAATTTTTGTCTTATCTGTATGCAGAGGGATTGCTATGTTTTAAAGCCTAAGTGTAAAAGTATAGAACTTGGAAATAAACCAATGAGAGACCAAAATGAAAGTTCTCATGACTTCTTGTTCCCCAGATATCTGGCTGCCAGAATGGAAGTCATAGACCTCCAGCCACTCTGAAGGGCTGCGCCCCTTCTCCCCATGGAACCTGGAAGTGCAGAAATGGAGGCACCTGCCTGGTCCAGTCCCTGACCAAGTTTGTCTGCCATCGTAGGAAGGGTTATAAAGGAAGGTGGTGTGCGGTTGACCTGGTGAAGGCGGAAAGACCTTGGGCGCTCGGCTCTGGCCGTCGTGGCCATCAGCGTATGCCTGTTCCCTTTTTTAAGTAAATAGGGTCGCATGCGGCTATCCATTCAGCTAGAATTATGCAGGAGTAATCAAAAGACAGAAGTTTATGACATGAACGCTGCCTTATATGAGGTTTAAGTTCATTGCTGGTTGTAAAACCTGGAACACAGCAGTGAATCATGTTTTAGGAGCAGGTCAGATAAAGGAGAGATTAAGTAAAGGTTTGTAGCTCTGGTTTATACTATTTGCATGCGTGTGAAATGTAGGTGCTACATGTTCAGTCCAACAACTTCTTCAGTTAGCAAATATTTATTGGGTGCCTCTTATGTACCAAGGACCGTACGTACCAAGGACTGTACTAGGTAAACAATACAACCACTATCCTGTTCCTCCCC
This sequence comes from Ursus americanus, assembly GCF_024610735.1. Taxonomy (NCBI): domain Eukaryota; kingdom Metazoa; phylum Chordata; class Mammalia; order Carnivora; family Ursidae; genus Ursus; species Ursus americanus. The sequence goes on along the minus strand of NC_142135.1, from coordinate 40,183,460 downwards.
ACCACGCACCTAAGAGCTTAGAGTCTAGCAGGGAAGGTAGGCTGCTAATTAATTGCAAGCAGGTGAGTTGAGGGCCAGGACGCTGACGCTCAGTGCTATGGCAGCATGTAACGGGTGCCAAGCTGGTCAAGGAGGCAAGGGAAAGCCCTAGAGAAATTAAATGTAAGTGTAAAGAAGTAATTTTTTTTTAAGTTTGGAAGCATTTATTTTTATTGTTTTTAGTAAGCTCTACACCCAACATGGGGCTCGAACTCATGACCCTGAGATCAGAGGTCCCGTGCTCTACTGACTTGAGCCAACCAGATTCCCCAGGAAGTAATGTTTGATAGCTACAGGATTCATTATCTGTCTTGAAAGGTCTGTTTTTGGAAGTCCCTATGAAGATGTGATTCAGTTAGATGTAGCCAGATAGCTTGTGTAAAGAATAGATAACTTCCAATCATGAGCCTCGTGTCATATTCCTTCTTCTACTCTGGGAAGTTATCAGGGAAAGATATCTAGAACTAGTAGATATGGACACTACCCCCAAAGGCCACAAGATGGCAGTGTAACCATTAGCATAGTTCTGTACCCCACTATTATTATTATTATTATTATTATTATTATTATTATTATTATTATTTTAAGTAAGCACTATGCCCAGCTTGGGGCTTGAACTCACAACCCAGAGATCAAAAGTCGCATGCTCTACAGACTGAGACTGCCAGGGGCCCCACCCCCAAAATACTTACTGAAAAAAGTTTTAAATTATTTGCTCATAATTGAATTGTAGTGCATTTGCTTTAAGAAAAAAAAAAAACAACCTCAAATATATGAACCGAATTCGAATGGATTTTTATTGATGTGATTATCAGATGATGTGAAAAACATCTTCATCATTAGAGTGCATAACAGTAATAATATCTTGGGGCGCCTGGGTGGCTCAGTCGGTTGAGCATCTGACTCTTGGTTTCAGCTCAGGTCCCGATCTCGGGATCATGGGATCCAGCCCCACATTGGGCTCTGTGTTCAGCTCTGAGTCCTCTTGAGATTCTATCCCCTTCTCCTTCCCCCTCTGCTCCTCCCCCTGCTTGCTTGCTCTCACTCAAATAAATAAATAAAATCTTTTAAAAATTAATAGTAATAATCCCTCTATGCATTTTTTCCCCACTGTAGCTCTAGTTTCCTATTCTATGCTGTCAGTGGCAGAGGCCCAGATTTCAGAAGGGAAGAGTCTGTGACCTACTGAAAAATAAGAATGCTGCAGGGGCGCTTGGGTGACTCAGTCGGTTAAGCGCCTGCCTTTGGCTCGAGTCATGATCCTGGGATTGAGTCCTGCATCCTCTGCCCCTCCTCATGCTTGTGCTCGCTCTCTCTCCCTCCCTCTCTCCCTCTCTCTCAAATAAATAAAATCTTTAAAAAAGTAAGAATGCTGGAAGGATGTAAGAGAAAATCCTTTAAACTATCATAAAGAAGGAAGAGGAGAATAAGACCAGGTACAGCAGTCTGTTACGAGCATAAAACAGAAACTCCTGCTTGAATAATTGTTGAATGTATATAGTATATGAACCTTGCAAGATGTTCTGTAATTACAAATCACCATTGCAAAAATGTTTGCTAGAATTTCACTTATTCTTATGATATTATTAAATCTGGAATCACCTAATTTGTGATTTTCCCTTATTCTAAAGTTAAGCACTCTGGCATCTTTCAGGCCACGTTAATTAATAACTGACTACAAGCTTCTCTTCCCGTCTTCCTTTTTCTTCCCATCTTCCTTCTCCAAGTCGAGATGTCATCCCCCAGCACCCAAGCAACTGGAAGCAAAGTGAGGGGGTGATGTTGCATGGGCAACATGCCCGAGGTTAGGGTTTGCCTAGAAGGAAGGTAGGGAGGTGTTGGGATGTAGATTTTCACTGTTAAAACTGGGGCAGGCCCGACCAAACTCAGATGAGTTGGTCACCCTATTGGTGTCTAAAGAAGCAGGATGATACATAGAGGAGTTGGAGAGAGAGGGCAATGGAGGAAATGCAGTAAAATACTAGTTGAGACATCTGGGTGAAGTGGTTGTAAGGGTTCTTTATATGGGGGTCCCAGGGTGGCTCAGTCGTTTGAGTGACTGCCTTCAGCTCAGGTCATGACCTCAGGGTACAGGTCATGATCTCAGGGTCCTGGGATTGAGCCCGGAGTCAGGCTCCCTGCTCAGTGGGGAGCCTGCTTGTCCTTCTCCCTCTGCCCTTCCCCCTGCTCATGCTCTCTCTCTCTCAAATAAATAAATAAAATCTTAAAAAAAAAAGAGTTCTTTATATGATTCTTGCAACTTTTTTTGTAGGTTTATCACTATTAAAAAGCAAACCACAAAATCAACAGCAAGAGATCTTCTTGATGGAGTGGTGAGTTTGGGCTCTGGGATCTACTAACTAGGTGTGTGATACTGGGCAAGTCACTTAACACCCCTGAGACTCAATTTTCTCATCTGTAAGATGGGTATAGTACTGCTAATGGCAATAGGGTTGTTATGAGGCTTAACTGAGAAGGTGTGTGTAAAATACTCGGCACAGTGCCTGGTTCATAAGTGATAAACAGTCTTTATTTATGAGTTATGTTTATTGATATTTACCATATTAAAAATTAAAACTGAGAAATTTTAAAAATATTTAGTTCCTTTAAAAACCTCAGGGATCCAGGGAACAAGGCTGGGCTTAGAACATTCTAGAAACCCACACAATCCAAAATGGTGGCGTGGCCCAGTGGAGCTGGTAATCCTAAACTCGCTTAAAAATAAAAAATCTGTTGAATCACTATATTGTATACCTGAAACTAATATAACACTGTATGTTAACTAATTGGAATTAAAATAAATAAATAAATAATAAAAATAATACAAATCACAAGCCTATTGTAAGTTGATATAATTTTTATGTAAAATAACTTTATTTTCATTTAAAACTCTGGTAAGAAGATGGCTTTGTTTGACATTTTTGCAAATCTCTTTCATGTTTGGCTAGTAGAGGACAGTGGGTTCTCATATCTGCTTTTGTATTCGAACTATTACTACACATTCTTTCGGTAAAAATACATGAATAAAATCCAGCTTCACATAAATGTGTAGTTGAAAAGGAGTATGTTGGGGTGCTTTGCTGGCTTAGTTGGTAAAGCATGTGAGTTCAAGACCCATGTTGGGTGCACAGCTTACTTAAAAAAAGAAAAAAGAAAAAGAAAAAGGAGTATTTTTTTTTTTAAGATTTTATTTATTTATTTGACAGAGAGAGACAGCCAGCGAGAGAGGGAACACAAGCAGGGGGAGTGCGAGAGGAAGAAGCAGGCCCCCAGCAGAGCAGGGAGCCGGATGCGGAGCTCGATCCCAGGATTCTGGATCACACCCTGAGCGGAAGGCAGACGCTTAATGACTGAGCCACCCAGGCGCCCCAAAAAAGGAGTATTTTAAGTCTTTTCAGATAATTACGGATTTCCTTCTTTGATACTACACCAAAACTCAAGAAAGTGGTGTTTTTTTTTTTAAAAAGGTTAGTTGTAATTTGGAATCTGCAATCATGTCGATTAAATTTTCAGACTCTGCTCATTGATCATTGATGAGCCTGAATATTTTCTTCAGTGTTTAACTTGGATTCAGGTATCTTCTTTTGTAGATTGCCTTTTCCTGACCTCAGCCCAGTTTTCTAATGGACTGTTTTGTTTCGTTTGGTCTTTTCTTAGGCACATAGTGCATAGGGTAAGATTTTAATTCCGCAGTCATGCTGCTTAAATTCATGCTTAGCATCTGGCACTTAATAGCTGTGTGACTTTAGGAAAGTTGTAAAAATGTCTCTGTGCCTGTTTGAACACCTGAAAATGAAGATAATAGTGAAACCCACCTCACAGGGTTCGAATGAGCTAATATGCACGTTATGGACTGAATGTTTGTACTCTTCCCATTTACATGTTGAAATGTTGAAACTCTATCACCTAACCTGATTGTATTAGTAGGCAGGAGCTTTGGGAAATAATTAGGATTAGATGAGTTCATAATGGTGGAGACCTCCTGGATGGGATTAATGCCCTTGGGAAAGAACTTGCTCCCTTTCCGCTTTGTCAGTTGAGGATACAATGAGAAGTGGGCACCCCAGAAAAGGGGTGTTACTAGATCTTAACCATGTTGGCACCCTGATCTTGGACCCTGAGCCCCAGAACTGTGAGAAATACATTGCTGTTGTTTATAAGCCATTCAGTTTATGGTATCTCATTTAGCAGCCTGAATGGACTACGACAATGCACAAAGTGCTGAAATCAGTGCCCACGGTGAGTTCACACATGAGCATTTGCTACTATTACCAGATTATTTTTTTTTCTGTATACGAATCATCTGTCTAAAATGCAGTGCCCTCTGGACATTTCCATTCTGACACCTGACAGGTGGTTCATATTCAAACATTCCCAACATGAATTTCAAACCTGTCCCTTAGCTATTCACTGTACTGATAAAGGATGGAGTCACAGGTCAGCTCCCTTACCACCGGAGTCAGGAAAATGGGATCCATCCTTTTCCCCCTCATCTTTTTATGCTTAACTGGTGAGTAAAACATGCCAAATCTTCCCTGAAAATAACTGTTTAATCTCCCTGTTTGTATTTTATTAATTTAGTCCTCATGGTTTTATTAGTCTAATACATGAATGATTTCTTTAGAGCCTGGGATAGAATTGCACTAATTGGGGGTAGTGACCCAGGGATGGTTTTTACGGTGAGAAGAGGTCAAGGAACAGGACCCCAGGGAACACTAAAATGAAAGAGGAGAGGCAGCACAGAGCCCAGAAAGATGATTGGGCCGGAAGAGAAGAATAAGGCAAGAATTGCCACTGAAGTATTTGACTTACTTTCACTTATGGAGGAGTTACTTCCATTTATTTTTCTTAAAACTTATGAATGCCTTCCTTCTTCATTCTGAAATGACCATGAGCACTTGATCTTATCCTTGCTAGCCCATGTTGGAAGCAGCCTGGATTCAGCTGAAAGTTCACAAAGCTGTGGCTCAGCCCCTTCTTTGTTGGGAAATGCTGGGCAGATGATAACTGGAACCTCAGTTTCTTCATTGGTTAAAAGGTGTATAATGAGTTTGTAGGAGAAAATTAGACTCGTGTATGAAAATAATTTGCAAAAAAAAAAAAAGCGCTATAGGAGATCAGCTAATATGGATGTTCTAAACGTCAGGGCTGGTTTAAAAAGCCTAACTGGGGGCACCAAGCTGGCTCAGTTGGTTAAGCCTGTGCCTTGGGCTCAGGTCATGATCCCCCGGCCCTGGGATGGAGACCCCTGTGGGGCTCCCTGCTCGGTGGGGAGTCTGCTTCTCCTTCTGCCCGTCCCCTGCTGATGTTCTCTCTCTCTTATAAACAAAATCTTAAAAAGCTTAACTGCATTATTTCATTTACCTGTATTACCTAATTTACCTGTATTATCTCAAGCTCTACCTTGAATTCTCTTATTAACCCTAAGATTAGGCACAAATATGGAAACTAAGGTTCAGAGAGGCTAAACAGCTTAACCTAGACGAGTCTGCACTCTTTACAGAGAGCGTGTGCAGGATCTACGAATACACTTTTCCCGATTTTAATTGTTAATTAAAAAAACATAAGAATATTACAGAATGGAGGTAAGTGTAAAATGGGATTAACAATATCTCTAGCTGGGATATCAAGAGGATTTATTAGGAGCTAAATATTGAGAGCTAGTCCTGAGAAGTAATAGAAAAGCTGGATCTCACTGTGGGCCATCCTTCCGTCATCCTTCGAGGAAGGGTGGTCAGGGACGCTAGTGCCCAAGCCAGTAGGGCGCCTCCTCCGAGAGGACCTAAGTGGGAGGAAATCTAGGAAATGGAAATGGGGAAATTGAAAGCACCGAAGACAGGCTTTGCCTGGATCACAGTTTACACGTGTAGTCTTCGCTGTCTTCTATGTGGACATTGACGCCCGCTGTAATCCTGGATGATGCTGTTGCATTTTCTTGATGAGAATCTCCCAAGGAAGGAGGAAAGCCCACCTGCAACTCAAGCTTCTTTGCCTGTCGTCTCCCATGGCAACCGGGGAGGAGGCGTGATCTAAGGGTTGGACCCGCCCCTTTCCCTACAACTCGAGCCACGATTGGTTTGGAGGCGCGGCGGCGGCTCAAGGAGGAGGGCTTAAGCGCCCCAGCTCCTGCTGGGCCGCGTCGCCATTTTGAGTTGTGTGGGTTTCCAGGACGTTTAGAGTGTGGCCTCGCCCCGGGAGGTTCCGTAGATCACAGGCCAGAGGCACGCGTCCGAGTGTCAGGTTGGAGCCGGGAAGCGTCCCTGGGGGTAGCGGCGGCGGGGGCAGGATGAGCGCGGAGGCGGCGGACCGGGAGGCGGCCACCTCCAGCCGGCCCTGCACCCCGCCGCAGACCAGCTGGTTCGAGTTCCTGCTGGAGGAGTCGCTGTTGGAGAAACATCTGCGCAAGCCATGCCCGGGTAAGCGCGGCGCCTGCGCCTCGAGGGGACCGGGACCCGGGCACTGGCGGCGCTTGTCTGGCTCTCAGGACCCGCACCTCCTGGCCACGAAGCTGCGGGCCCGGGGGGCGCCGGCCTGAGTCGAGCTCTGGCCCGGCCCTCTCGCTAAGCATTGAGCATCCCAGAGCGGGGTCACCGCCGTGGAGGGCTTAAAAACGCAGAACAAAGACCCTCCCGCCCCCTTCCCCCTTGGTCCTTTTACTGTTTGGGGTTTTAGCATCTGCGAGGTGGTCTTGTGAGATTGCATGGGTTGGGGAGGCTGGCTCTGACACACCCCTGTAGAACTCCGTCCTGTGATCAAAATGAGAAAAATCTCTGAGTAGGAAATGCTATACAGTTGTAACATGGTTGTTTAATGATGATCATGATTAATATCTCAGTTAATGAGCGCAGTTAGGGAAAGAGGAAAACTCCAGGCATTTCTGGAAGGAGGTACTGGCATGAAAAAGTACGTTCCTTGAATAGTATTTTGCTCACAAAGTTCGTAAAGATGTAGCTTGTTCAGTCTGCATCAGCCTTAATTGTGGAGACAACTCTGCCAGAAGTTAGTGGTTTCACTCCGGCAGTTTTACCGCCAGTATCATATTTTGTTCTTTTAATTCACTGCTTTTCGCACACATTTATTGAGTGCTTTGTGGGTGCCAGGCTTAATGCTTCTCATCTGTTCTCATTTAGTCTTCATAATTTAGTTTAGGTGGTGGTATCTTCTATTTTGCATTGATGGAAACAGGTGCAGAGAGGTAACTTGATGCAGGTCACGATAATTAAGTGTTAAAACAGTTCTAAAGATGACCTGTCTTTCCTCTAATTGACATTGGTTATTTGCTGACCTGGATACTTAAAACTGTTATGTTCTTACTTGTAAGGTGTTTTCTTCTGCACCAGTCTGATACCCTTTCTCCTTACCACCTTTCCTGATCTTCCCTGTAATCCCGAAGCATACTTCTTAGAAATCATATTCCTTAGTAATATAACTAGAGAGCTGTTGGGGTTCTTTCTGTGGCCAAAAACCAGTACAGTGAAACCTTTTGCGTCTTCATAATTAAAACTGAAATTTAAGAATTTTTTTCTTTTACATCCTAGATCCTGCACCAGTTCAACTTATTGTTCAGTTTTTGGAACAGGCTTCCAAACCTTCTGTTAACGAACAAAACCAGGTGCAACCTCCGCCTGATAACAAGAGAAATCGTATCTTAAAACTACTTGCTCTTAAAGTTGCTGCACATTTGAAGTGGGATTTAGACATATTAGAGAAAAGGTATACAAGATTTAAAAGAAATCTATTTTTGAAGTACTGTTTAGATATTTTGGGTTATTTCTATATATGCTTATATAGAGAACCGGCCCTTAAAATGCAAATTATTTTTCTATACAGAAAAACATGGTAAAATATGCAGCAGTTTTTCAAAAGGTATAAAATACTTGAATGTTAGATGAATTTAAATCACCTTTTAAAGTATAGACTTATCCATAATGACAGTTTATCATTATTATTTGATGTGGTAACTAGGGAAAATCCACACCTACAGTTTTAAATGTTTCAGTCTATTTTTACATATCTGAAGAAAATGAATGAAAATTAATGATAGTTATTGCTGTTAAATAATTCAGTTTTTTTTTACTGGTCATAAACCAATCACTGTCTCCCAAACTATTAGAATATCTTAGAGTCTGTGCTTATTTGTTAACAAATACGTACAGTCAAGGCTACGCTTAGAAAATGACTTGTTTTCATCCCCTTTTTCTCCCAATGTAAAGAGAAAATACCTTGTAAAATTCAGAAACTAGGAAATAATAGGGGAGGGGAGACACGTACTTCTAACATCTTTGTGTAACTTTTGTTTTTTTCTCCCTTTTTTTTTTAAGTAATCTCTGCACCCAGCATGGGGCTCATACTCACAACCCTGAGATCAAGAGTTGGATGCTCTATTGACTGAGCCAGCTAGGCACCCCTCTCCATACACATATACACACACACACACATATATATACATATCTGTGTATGTATACATACATTTTGCTCTAATAAATCACAGAACCTTAAATATCTTTGTCCTTAAATTTTATCTGAATTTTTGGTTATGTCCTTAGTACAGATTACTAAGTGTACTAGTTTACACTCTCACTGGTAGTGTTTAAACCCTTTCCACCACCCTTCTGCAGCATTAAGCATTAGAATTAAAGGAAAGAATTCTTTAATCTGAGGGAGAGCCTATCCGTTAATAGACTGGAGGCATATCAAGAGATAGTAATGTGTATAAGGAAAGATGTATATGATACAGTTGGAAATTGAACACTGGGATATTTGATAAGCAACTGAAAACTTCTTAGTGAAATTAATGTGAATATGTTAATTTTTAAAAGTTTTTTATTTAAGTAATCTCTACATGCAAGGTGGGGCTCAAACTCATGAACCCAAGATCAAGAGTCACATGCTCTTCCAACTAAGCCAGCCAGGCACCCTTGTTGAGTTAATTTTTTGGAGATCTGTTCTAAAACACTTAAGGAAGAAATGATTTAATGTAAAAAATTTGCTTCACAATAGTGTGGGAAGAAGGGAAGTAAGAATAGAGATGAGACCAGATTAGCTCTCAGTTGCTAATTGTTGAAACTAGATGATGGGCACATGGGGGTTCATTATATTCTGACTACTTTTGTGTGTGTTTAAATTGTTTTCATAATGAGATTTTTAAAAAATTTTGAAATTTAATATTTTCATATAAGTTATTGAGACAGGTGAATAAAGTGGCCCTGTGGATGTAGTACTTTAACAACGTAATTATTTTCAGTGAAAATACTGAATTGTGTATTTTATGCTTATGCAGATGTGAACTTTTTGCTTCTTTCCTTTAAGTTTGTCTGTTCCAGTGTTGAATATGCTACTAAATGAATTGCTGTGCATCAGTAAAGTTCCTCCTGGGACAAAGCATGTGGACATGGATCTGGCCACTTTACCTCCAACCACTGCCATGGCCATCCTTCTCTACAACAGATGGTAAGTTTTTTCATAGACGTAAAATGTGTTGGCAGCCTCTGTTTAATTGCACTCTGGCTTTCAGGGGTATGCTTTTTTTTAAAGATTTTATTTATCAGAGAGAGAGGGAGAAAGAGCACAAGCTGTGGGGGAGAGGCAGAGGGAGAAGCAGACTCCCCGCTCAGCAGGGAGCCCAACCCTGGCCCAGATCATAACCCGAGCCGAAGGCAGGTGCTCAACCGACTGAGCCACCCAGGCGTCCTTCAGGGGTATGCTTTTAAGTGTTCCCTATAGCCTAGAGATCTCTCAGAGGATCTTGTAAACTGTGAGTCTGATGGTGGAGAAAGTTTATGACTGCATAGATGAGAAGAGCATTCTGATAAAAACGTGAATGACTTAGGAAGTTTTTATCTGAATTAAAACTTCAGATAATTTTTTTTAAGTAGTTTTCTTTCTTTCTTTCTTTCTTTCTTTCTTTCTTTCTTTCTTTCTTTCTTTCTTTTCTTTTCTTTTCTTTTCTTTTCTTTTCTTTTCTTTCTTTCTTTTTTTAAGATTTTATTTATTTATTTGACAGAGAGAGATAGCGAGAGAGGGAACACAAGCAAGGGGAGTGTGAGAGGGAGAAGCAGGCTTCCCGCGGAGTAGGAAACCTGATGCGGGGCTCTATCCCAGGACCCTGGGATCATGACCTGAGCTGAAGGCAGACGCTTAACGGCTGAGCCACCCAGGCGCCCAAAACTTCAGATAATTTATAATACAAATGTTCTAAGGAGTACTTGAAAAAAATAAACATTTATTATGTATTAAATTTTCTTTTTCTTGTCTTTTCTTCAGGGCAATTAGGACAATTGTTCAAAGTAGTTTTCCTGTCAAACAGGCAAAACCTGGACCTCCTCAGTTAAGTGTGTAAGTTGGCAGATACGACCCTTTGTTGGCACTTTTTTCATCAGAGTTAAAAAAATTTTTTTTCTTGCGAGTTTTTAAAAACCCCTGCTACAGAAGGTGTAGAGTAGAACCCAGAGGGTTTTGAGGAGTTGGAAGGGTGAGAGAATCAGGTAGGGCTCTGGACATGTAGAATAGAAAGCTCTGGAAAGATAAGGGGGGTGCTTTGTGCGTTGTGCCTTTCATCTTTGGTGTTAGCTCACCTGCTCTGAAGTATACGCTTTTTTTATAGAATTAAATTTATGTGAAGGTGTATTTGTTCTGTGTATAGGGAAATTGTTTTAATTTGCAAATTTGAATTAGAGTCCAAAAGTTAATTACTGAATTTCTCTGTATGTGGAGTTTTAAACCTAATTCTTTAATTCTCAGTAGCAGTTTACCCGAATTTGGAGCTAGAGAGCATCGTTTCTAACTTGATTTAAATGAGCTTCTGCTGCCAGTAAATTTTAGTCTAAAATTGAGGGTTATTATTTTTTAAACACAAAGCAAATGGGAAAATAATCGTTAAGTAAGCATCGTAATTGAATTTTTGAGTCTTTTGTGGTTTTTTTCAAGATTGATTTATTTTAGAGAGTGTGCAAGTGGGGAGAGGGGCAGAGGGAGAGAATCTTCAAACTGAGCTTGACTCAGGGCCTGATCCCAGGACCCTGAGATTATGACCTGAGCAGAAATCAAGAGTTAGATGCTTAACCGACTGAGCCACCCAGGCACCCGGAGTTTGTTTGTTTGTTTGTATTTATTTATTTATTATTTATTTGAAAAGAAATAGTATTAAAAACACTTTTATTTAAATTTCACTTCACTGTGAAAAATAACGCTCTGAAGCTTAGAATTTTCAGTCTTTTGAGTAACATTTGTTGCTTTTCAATCATTTCTCTTTTAGTATGAATCAGATGCAACAGGAGAAAGAGCTAACAGAAAATATTTTGAAAGTAGTGAGTATCGGCATCAGTTACACTGTCATATTTCTGGGGCGCATGTAGAGTCTGTTCACATGCTTCTTCTCACCTTAGGTATATGAGAATTGGCAAGGTCTAGAAGCAGTGACGTTTAGGTTTTTATTGTACGGAACGTAGTTTGGTAATTGTAAATTGTACAGCTTTTCGGTGTTAATGGTGGTGCTTTGCCGTTAATTCTTTGTCAAATTTTCATGATACTCGAGCAGGTAAGAGAAATGACTCTTACAGGTGATATCTTTATATTCTTTAATATTTTCCCAAAATTCTACAATAAACACATATTTTAAAATTCTGCAGTCAGAAAAATGTAGCAGTTTTTTTAAATCTAATTAGTATAAAAGTAGAAATGTGGGAGTTACCATAATTTAAAAATGATCTAATTCTTTAACACCTACAGTGTGCCAGAGATACTATGTAAAGTCCAGGAGCTGGGAGAGAAGAAGATAAGCGTTCTGTGTCTGTATAAAATTAACATGCTGTAGTATTTTGAATGTGGAAGAAAAAACATGCATCATTTTATTTTTGTTACTAGTGCCCCCTAAATGGCTGACACAGTGATGCATACAAACGTTTCTTGAATAAATCAGTGGAAGCAAATCTTTAAAGCATTTTTCTTTCAATTTTCTGTTAAAAAAAATATTTTCTGCTTTGTATTTTCTGATTTCACAATAGGAACTTTTACTGTGTTTTTAAAATTCATGATAATGATCTCAACAGATCTAATTGCGCTCCTGTGTTAAAAAAATTTTTAATAGCTTAGTACAACAAGCTACTGAGTATCCTGTAAATAATTTTGGTTAATTTTCTGTGATTTCTGTATTTTAATAATTTTTTTTTGTTGAATTTTTGTAGCTAAAAGAGCAAGCTTCTGATTCTATTTTGGTACTAGAGGCAGCCCTTAAATTAAACAAGGATCTTTATGTCCACACGATGAGGACACTAGATTTATTGGCAGTGGAGCCAGGCATGGTAAATGGAGAAACTGAGAGTTCTACTGCTGGATTGAAAATCAGAACTGAGGAGATGCAGTGCCAGGTATTTACGTCTGTATTTAATCAATGCATGGCAAATTTTTGGAAAATCTTAAATGAGATCATTCTAGTATTTTTAATTTCTGCCTTTGTCTCTCTGATTTTGACTTCAGATGCTATTAAAACTTTGCATCATATTTATCAAAGAGATTTTATTTGAGAGAGGGCGCATGAGCACCTGCACAAGTTGGGGGGTGGTTGGGGGAAGGGGAGAGGCAGAAGGAAAAGCAGACTCCCCGCTGAGCAGGGAGCCCAATGCTGGGCTCCATCCCAGGACTCTGGCATCATGACTGAGCCACCCAGGTGCCTTTTGTATCATATTTAATTTGTAAATTTTATAAGACTTCACTCAAATATTTCTGAAAGAAATGGAAGGGAAATTTTGTTTAATTTATCGTCTCTGAAATCATTTCCCAGTTATGTTTAGGAAGGAGTTTAAATACTGAAAATGCAGTGAGCATGTAACTGATTTTAGAGTTCATTCATATTATGAGACATTTAATTAGACCAAAAAAACCTCTGAAAAACAAATAATATGCTTTGAAAACTGTAGGCTCCTAGAGAAAGTAACTAGTTTTTTAAGAATCTTAAGATTGTCTGCTTTCTGTAGCTCTGGGGCTCTAATCCCTTTGACAGCTTTTAGTTAATGTTGTTGTGAGAAATTACGTATTCATGTTGTCGTTTTCTCTGTTGGATTGTAGACTCTCTGAGGTGTCTTTTTTTTTTTTTTTTAATGTGTATTTCACGTCTTCCTCACTTTTTAGCACAGAACCTTGAGTATAATAGAAATTTTAAAACATTCAAACCCTAAAGAGGGCCACGAGGATAGTGCATTTTATATTCTGTATTCTTTTGTGTGAATTGGCACGTCATTGTTTTTTTTCATTTTTTTTTTGTTTTGTTTTTTTAACAGTTGGCAGTTTCTTTGTAAAAAATTAAACTTTACCCGCAAAGTGGGGGTCGACCTCACAACCCTGAGATCAAGAGTCTCATGCCCTACCCACTGTGCCAGCCAGGCAGCCCTTGCATGATTTCTGTAATCATTGTTTCCCATTCTGAAGTGGCCAGGAATAACCATGACAGTGTTGGGAGGTGCCTTTTCAGATTAGCTGAGGGAGAGGAAAAAGCAGGCTCACCGAGCAGGGAACCAGAAGCAGGGCTCGATCCCAGGACCCTGTGATCACGACCCGAGCCAAAGGCAGATGCTTAACAACTGAACCACCCAGGCGTCCCTCTCAGATAAATCTTAAAAAATCTGTCAGCCATGTGTAGAATAAACTCGAGACAGGATATAAGGAGCTGTGGGGGTCTGGGTATGAGCCTGGGCCCTGCCAGTACTTGGTTCTGTGCCTTTAAGCAGATATTGTCACTTTCTGGGCCTTGTTCCTGTTCATCAAACGTTCAAGTTGAATTAAATAATCTGAGTCTTTGAGTTCTGCATTTGGTGAATCTAGTAGCGTCAAATTTAAGAAGATTCTTGAAGAAGTACACAAATTCTATTAGTACTTTTTCAGTTGTCTTTTTCTATTCTTCTGCAGTTCAGACTTCTCAATATTTCACTCTGGTCAGTCAGTTGCTCTCCCCTACTTTAAAAAGAAGTGGATATTGGGGCGCCTGGGTGGCGCCGTTGGTTAAGTGTTATTAGACTCTTGGTTTTGATTCCGATCATTCTCTCCTGCCCCTTCCCCCGCTTGTGCACATGCTTGTCACTCTCTCTGTCTCTAAAATAAAATCATAAAAAAAAAAAATTAGAGAAGTGGAGATGGTAGAGGATCCATGAAGATGGTGAGTAGTAGCAACGGTGACAGTGACATCGGTTTCCAGAGGCAGCCCTAGCAAGAGTGTAGCTGGCTGCTGCTCTGTGTGGTGCTGGTGGCCGCGGCTGATAAGATGTGTTGAGATGGCTGCCATGCTCACTAGGTCAGTTTGGGCTCTCATCTTGGCTTCTTGCCTCTCTTGCCCCTTTTCTTTTCCAAGCCTGATTCTTTGGCCCAGAAATTCTAAAGGCCACCTGAAATCTTACCAGTTAAATCTCCGTTCTGCTTAAAATCAGTCCACTGGATCCTGTTGCTTATGACTAAGAACGTCGTTTCATTGCTCACTGAAATGTGTTGGGTTTTTTTTTCCCCCAGTATATGTACCTGTGTTTTGCTGAGGTAAACATTTTGAGTTTTGTCAGCTCTTAGAAATGAAAAGTTACTGAGCAAATTGGTATTCGTTACCATTTTAGGTGTGTTACGATTTGGGTGCCGCATACTTCCAGCAGGGCTCTACAAATTCAGCTGTCTATGAACATGCCAGAGAAAAGTTTTTTAGAACCAAAGAACTAATTGCAGAGGTAAGTATAGTGATAACAGGCACATAAAAGTCCTTTAAAGGCTTATATATTTTTTGGCTTTAGTTTTTCTGGTGATAATAAACACAAGTGTTCATTGTAGTACATTTGGTGAGTTTTAAAAAATACTGAAAACATTTTGAAAATCTGTAATACTACTGCTTAGAAATTACCCCTTTTGTCATGTTAGCTTATTTTCTTCCTGTTTTCATTCTTTGTTTTTATACAGATAAGCTTACACTAACTATATTTACTATTATTGTTACCATGCTTCAATCTTTGGATAGACATTTAAATGCGTTCTCTTCTGCTGTATAGATGTACCGTGATTTCCTTCATTTCCCTAATATTTGGGCATTTATGTTTGTTGTTTTTATTTATTGTAAAACTGTGATATTTCCATCTCCAAGCATAAGTTTTTGCTTGGTTTTAGATACTTTCAAGTTAAATTCCTACAAGTAGAATTATCATGTCAATGATTATTAATTTTGTAAAGGCTGTAAAACATAAAACCAAGTTGCTTTCCAGGTACATTTCTCTCAGGGTACGCTGATCTGCACTGCGAGGTGTTTTTCCTTTTTTCTCCCCCCTCCAATTGCTAATTTGGTTGGGTGAAATAACAGTAACTTTGAAACATTTGCATTTCCTTAATTCTTAGGGTGAACTTTTTCATATGTTTATTACTTGCATTTTTGTTTTTATGATTCGGGCAACTGAATTCTAAAGTATATGACTAGGTTTCTATGTGCTTGGTGCCTAGAAAAATTCCCATTTCAGTCTCCTCATCAGAGAAATAGATGAAACGTTCAAGAGATTTACCTTTTTTTTTTTTTTAAGATTTTATTTATTTGAAGTAGAAAGAACGAGAGAGCACAAAGAGATTTACTTTAAATCTGTTCTAGACCTATTGGGAATCCGCATTTTACTTTGTCCGGGCATCTCATCAGATTCGTTCTCCTCTTATGTATTTTTAAATATCTTAAGGTTGTTTTTAACAGTATTTGCTCTTTGTTTTAATGTCTTAAATATCATATCTACTTAGAGTACTGGTGATGTCTACCTTTTGTATGTTGGCCTGAAAACTAAACCAGGAGACAGCAAACTTTTGTAAAAGGCCAAATACTAGATATTTTAGGTTTTGTGGGCTATATTCAGTTTATGTTGCATATACTCATTTGTTGTAGTGTGTGGTTTTGTTGTTGCTGTTTTCCTTTTACATCCTTAAATGTCGCTCAAGGGCTCTACAGAAATTGGCCATAGGCCAGATTTGGCCTGTGAACAACAGTTTGCTAACCTGTGCTCTAAACTTTTCACCTTTTTGTTTTTTATGGTTTCTCCAGCTCTGAACTTTCCATTATGTTTTCTTGTAATGTTAAAATGCATTGAGTGGGTACTAGACTGTTGTTTCTGTTACATTGATGGATAATGATGTATACTTCTTACTTTACAGATAGGTTCATTATCTCTTCATTGTACCATAGATGAGAAGCGGTTAGCGGGCTATTGTCAAGCGTGTGATGTTCTTGTACCTTCTTCTGATAGTACGTCTCAACAATTAACTCCATATAGTCAAGTCCATATTTGTTTGAGATCTGGCAACTATCAGGTAAGATGTAGGATGGGGAAGTAATAGGGCAGTGGAAAAGCTTTGGAAAGCTCGTAGAACTGAGTTCAAATTCTGGCACCACCATTTACCAGTTGTGTGAGTAGGGGCAAGTAAAACAGATTGGCCTCTAAAATGGTGGTAAGAATTAACTCATTTCATAGGCTCCCTATGAGAATCGAGTGAGACGTTACAGTTTATAAACTAAGCAGTGCACTACACAGATGTTGACTTGTTTTGATAATATCCTTTCTTGAAGGTATAGAATTTGCCCATGTTAAGTAAATTCTTTAAAAAACTCTGTAAGTGGAACTCTTAATTTTTAAAGTTAAAGGTAGAGAATTGTTAGTTTTGTGGAGCCTTAAGTTTTGTGTCTGACTTAGAATTATGACCTTAGCCCGGCCTTGTTAGCCATTGCAAATATTAAGACTGAAGAAGTGAGCAAAGTGGTGTTGGTAGGCTCCCCACATCAGGGAGCCCAACACGGGGCTCGATCCCAGGACCCTGGGATCATGACCTGAGCTGAAGGCAGATGCTTAAGACTGAGCCACCCAGGAGCCCCTTAGCCACGCTTTTTAGTTCACTCTTAAATAGAATCGATTCCCTCCCCCCAACAGAAAATAGAAGAGAGGGGATAGTATTTCCTCCCCTACTTCTGCCCGCCTTTCAAATTCTGCTTTGCCTTAGGGAAGAAAACTAAACTTTGTTAAGGACAGATTAGATACAGATGAATTTATTTAAATATCTTTTAGTTATATATCCCTAATACAGGCTTATGGAGGGTGGGCATCGGTTATGGTTAAGATACAGAATCTTTTAAGAAGCTCTCTGGAGTGGTAAACCTATGTAAACAAGACTTTAGAAATATTACTCATGGATAGGCATATGTTAACTGGGAATATAATGAAGAGCCAATATTTATAAATCAGAAGGTATTATAATGAGTAGCCAGGAAGAGGAAAGTCACAATTTTATTGCAACTCTGAAATTTATCACTACAGTTATATATACAGGAGTATCGTAGAAATCATATTTAGCCTGTTTTTAAAAATCGGGTCTGTTTATATAAACTGTATTTTTTTTGTGCTGATCAAGTAGTTATTTGATGGCGCCTGGGTGGCTCAGTCAGTTAAGTGTCCAACTCTTGATTTTGGCTCAGGTCATGATCTTGGGCTTGTATGAGATCTGAGCCGTGTTCCAACTCTGTGCACTGGGGTGAGCCTACTTGGAGTTCTCTCTCTCCCTCTGCCCCCCACTCCCAGGGAATGAATGAATGTAGTTATTTGAACAGCTGTAACAAATGTGTCTTCTCACATGTGAGAAGAGGCTGTCTTGCCCGTGTGTAGGCCTAGCCTGTTCATGTTCTGCTATGGGGGTGAAACAGTGCTTGCTCTGTAGTTATGAAACCACTTTCGTCAGTACTTTTGTACTGGCAGCTGATTAAATGTTTCTGGAAATCCTCTTCCCTGTCTCCCTACTTTGTCGCTGCTTTCTCCTCCTCTTACATGGCTTGATTTGATAAAGAGCCGTCTCGAGACAAAGTCTGTATGGAATGATAACGAATATTTTCTGTCACTCACTAGCTATTTTAAACCATTTAAATTTATCGTAATTGTTTCTTTGCATGCTTTTTCCAGCTGAGTTATTTTAACTGTTTTAGTATTTTTAAAAGTTTGTTGTATGAACCTGTGTTTAAAGTGGATGAGAAGAATTTTTACAACTTTTTTTTTTTTTTAAGATTTTTAAAAAATTTGCAGAGAAAGTGAGTGAGCAAGGACAGAGGGAGAGGGAGAAGCAGACTCCCCACGAGCAGGGCTTGATCATAGGACCCCCAGGATCGTGACCTGAGCCACCCAGGCGCCCTGAGTTTTTACAAGTTCTGATAATATACCTGAATTGCTTCTTATTGATTGAGTCTTCCTTCACCTCTCATTTTTGGTCCATGATCTTCAGTTTGAAAAGGAGGGGTTGGGTGTCTGTTTTTATCTTCAATCTAATGTTAAAGTTTTAGGAAAGATTTTCCTAGAAAGGTATTTTCGTGATTTTCTTCAGTATATATTTTCTATTATAGAAAGACTTTTTTCCCCCCCTTTTTGGAAAGACTTTTAAAGTAAAGAAACTTTGCCATGATTTTTGAACTGGATGCAATTTTATGTCTGTGTTCTAGGACGTAGTAAAGATTTTCATTGAAGATAACTTAAACTTCAGTTTACCTGTCCAGTTCCGGCAGTCAGTACTAAGGGAACTCTTCCAGAAAGCTCAACAGGGGTAAGTAAATTGAAGAATTACTTTCTTATTTTTGGATAAAAGAGCAAGTGCATTTTGGGTTTATCAAAAATATACCTCCAAATTACCTGTAAGTCTGTGACAATAATTTCACGTTTATTAGTAAATGGGAAATTAACACAGCCAGAGGAGCCATTTTAATGTTCATCTAATCCATTTTAAAAGCACTTGGGAAAAACCAGCACAATTTGGTTCTGTTACCTAAGCTGTAACTAAATCATCCCTTGAGAGATTTAAAACTTCTCTGTTCTTCTCTGTCCCCACCCTTGACATGTGCCTGAATAACCTAAAATCTTACCTCTCAAGGATAAATAACTCATTCTTGTGAATTTGGTTTTGTAATATATACCTTTCTTTTATTAAAAAGAATGTATTAGTGGATCTACTTTTGTATTCTACAGAAATGAAGCTCTAGATGAAATCTGTTTTAAAGTCTGTGCCTGTAACACAGTCCGTGATATACTGGAAGGTAGAGCGATTAGTGTTCAATTTAACCAGCTATTTCTTAGACCTAATAAAGAGAAAATAGACTTTCTTCTTGAGGTAAGACATTTTTTCCATTTTTGGTGTATAATTTTGCTGTAAACTTACCAGTGATCTCTTGGTTGGCTAATCCAGTGCCCTCTTTTCTCTCTCCGTCTGACTTGCCAGTGTTGGCTACTCCTGACAGCACTCTCTGACCTTATCTTCTGCTAGAGCTCTTTGCTGGTTCTCCATTACTGGGTTTCCCTTGGTCCTTCATCAGTGTCTCTTTTGCTCTCCCTTTAGTGTTTCTGTTTACAGTCATTTTGTTTTTGGCTCACTCATCTTCTCATTCCATTTTTTAATTTTAATTTAAAGCTTCAGTCACCTGTTGACTAAACATTCCCAAATCATAACTCTAACCACTCCTGTGAGCTCCTGAATCTGTGTGGTGGCTCTTTCTACCTCTTTAACTGTCTTAATGTAACACACATTGAGAGAAATACATAAAGCACAATTAATACCACCTAGCTCCAAAAATACAAGGTTGCCAACACTTTAGAAGTCCTTTTTATGCCCTTTACCAAACTCTCTCCATATCCCCTTGAGGAAACCACTGTCCTGCCTTTTGTGATAATCTTTTTTTGCTTTTCTGTACAGTTTTTTATGTACCCTAAAGAATATATTTATGTTCTCCTTTTATGCATCCTAAGGAATATTCTTTAATTTGCCTGTTTTGAACTTTATAGAAATGAAATCATACAAAATGTATTTATTTTCCTTCACTAAATATGTTTATCATATTTTTCCCCAAGTTATATGCATTTATAGTTGATTTTTTCATTGCTATGTTAACCCCTTAGTGGATATGTGATTTGCAACTATTTTCTACCTTTTCATTTTGTTGATGGCTTTCTTTGCTATGCAGAAGCAGATGTAGTCACATTTGTTTTTGTTTTGCTTTGTTGCCCTTGCCTTTGGATTCAGCTCCAAAAAAAAAAAAAAAAAAAAAAATCATTAAGACTGAGGTCGAAAAGCTTACCACCTATGTTTTCTTCTAGTTTTATGGTTTCAGGTCTTATATTCAAGCCTTTATCCATTTTGAGTTAATTTGTGTATGGTATACAGTAGTGGTCCAGTTTCAGTCTTCTGCAGGTGGCTGTCCAGTTTTTCCAACACCATTTGTTGAACAGACTGTCTTTTTCCCCATTGGATCGTCTTGCCTGCTTTGTCAGAGATTAATTGACCATATAATTTGGGGTTGATTTCTAGGCTTTCTGTTCTGTTCCATTAATGTGTCTATTTTTGTGCCACTACCATACTGTTTTGATTACTATAGCTTTGTAATAGAAGTTGAAATCTGGAATTTTGATGCCTCTAGCCTTGCTTTTCTTTTTCGAGACTGCTTTGGCTTTCAGGGTTTTTTGTGGTTCCATACAAATTTTAGGATTGTTTATTCTAGCTGTATGAAAAATGCTATTGGTGTTTTGATAGGAATTACATTTAATGCGTAGATTGCTTTGGGTAGTATAGACATTTTAACAATACTTGTTTTTCTAATCCATGAACATTTCTTTCCATTTCTTTGTGTCCTCTTCAATTTCTTTCATCAGTGTTTTATAGTTTTTAGAGTACAGGTCTTTCACCTTTTTGGTTAAGTTTATTCTCCTAGATGTCTTAATATTTTTGGTGTAGTTGTAAATGGGATTGTTTTCTTAATTTTTCTTGTGCTTCATTATTGGAGTATAGAAATGCAACAAATTTCTGTGGATTGATTTTTGTATCCTGCTCCTTTACTTAAGTTTACTGAATTGGTTTATCACTTCTAACAGTTTTTTGGTGGAGTCTTTCGGGTTTTATATATATGGTATCATGTCCTCTGCAAATAGTGAAAGTTTTACTTCCTTACCAGTTTGATGCCTTTTATTCTTTTTGTTGTCTGATTGCTGTGGCTAGGATTTCCAGTACTGTGAGGAATAAAAGTGGTGAGCGTGGACGTCCTTGTCATGTTCCTGACCTTAGGGGAAAGGCTCTGAGTTTTTCCCCATTGAGGATGATGTTAAGCTGTGGGTTTTCATATATGGCCTTTAATATGTTGAGGTATATTCCCTCTAAACGACTTTGAGGGTTTTTATCGTGAGTGAATGTTGTACTTTGTCTCTTTTTATCATGAATGATTTTTAGATTTTATTAAATGCTTTCTGTTTGTTACGATGCTCTTGTAATTTAATTTTTCACTTCCAGTGTCTGGTGAAATACATTAATTTTTAAAATAAAAAATTTCAAGATATTTTTTATTTGACAGAGAGCACAAGCAGGGGGAGCAGCAAGCAGAGGGAGAGGGAGAAGCAGGCTCCTTGCTGAGCAGGGCGCCCAAGACACGCCCAGGATCCTGGGATCATGATCTGAGCCAAAGGCAGACACTTAACCAGCTGAACCACCTAGACGCTCTAAATTTTTAAAAATTTTAATTCCAGTTAACATACAGTGTTATATTCGTTTCAGGCGTACAATATTGTGATTCAAAATTCCGTGTATTATTCAGTGCTCTTCAAGATAAATGTACTGTTAATCCCCTTCACCTTTTTCATCCATCCCCCCCCACCTCCTCTCTGGTAGTCTAGACCTAGATATTCTCTGTAGTTAAGAGTCTGGTTTGTCTCTTTCTCTCGTTCATTTGTTGAGTTCCACATATGAGTGAAATTACATGGTATTTATCTTTCTCTGACTGACTTATTTTGCTTAGCATAATACTTCATTCTATCCACATTGTTGCAGATGGCAAGATTTCATTCTTTATTATAGCTGAGCAATATTCTGTTGTATATATACACATCTTCTTTATCCATTCATCTATCAGTGGACATTTGGGCTGCTTCCATAGTTTGGCTATTGTGAATAATGCTGAAGTAAACATGGCGGTGCATATATACTTTCGAATTAGTGTTTTTGTATTCTTTGGGTAAATAGCCAGGAGTGTAATTACTGGATTACGTGGTAGTTCTGTTTTGTACTTTTTGAGGAATCTCCATCCTGTCTTCTGCAGTGGCTGCAGAAATATGTTAATTTTAAGTGTTAAACTACCTTGACTTGTTTGTAGTAAACTCAGCTAAGTCATGACTTTTTTTTGAGATATAATTGACATACAGCATTGTATTAGTTTTGGGTATATGTTATCTTTTTAAAATATATATTGCAGGATTTAGTTTGATAATACTTTAAGGTCGTGTATGAGATTGATACATCAATTTTTTTTTTCATGTCCTACCTTTTGATTTTGGTACCAAGGTCATGCTTACCTCATACAGAAATTGGGGTATCTTTTTTCCTTGCCTGGAAAAGTTCCCATAAAAACAAATTCATTGCTTCTTTAAGTGTTTGGTAGACCTTACCAATGAAATATTTGGGCCTGGAGATTTTTTGTGTCAGGGAAGATCTCTGGCATTGCTTCATTTTCATCGGTGGATAGGGGTAGTCTATTTTTCCTGTTATTTTTAGGAGGTTATTTTCTAAGAATTTATTTTTTGAAGTAGGCTCCATGCACAGCCTGGAGCCTGATGCAGGGCTTGAACTCAAAACCCTGAAATCAAGACCTGAGCCTATGATCAAGAGTCAGACGCTCAACCAACTGAGCTACCCAGGCACCCCCACTTCACCTACTTTTTTAAGTTTATTAAGTTTTAATGTTTACAGCATTGGGGTGCCTGGGTGGCTCAGTTGGTTAAACATCTGCCTTTGGCTCAGGTCATGATCTCAGAGTCCTGGGGTTACGCCCCATGTTGGGCTCCCTGCTCATGTGGGAAGTCTGCCTCTCCCACTACCCCTGCCCTCAACATACACCCTCCACCCCCTCCGCTCGGGCTCTCTCAAATAAATAAAATCTTTAAAAAATGTTTACAGTATTTATAGAGATGTCCCCTATTTCATGTTTTAATTGTTTTAAGAATTGAGCCAAATAGGTTTTAAGAATTGAGCTTAATTAACACATTTGTTATATTGCTTATCAGAAGTTAACACCTATTCCCTAAGTTTCATGACACGTGTACAATGCATCACTATGTATGAATAAGCTATCGTGAAAGCATATTCAGGTATTACTTATTATAAGATCGTTACTGTTTATAGTGTGGAGCAAAATTAGTACGATGGAAGTGTTTTGTACATCAAGATGTTCAGATGTGCTGTATGCTGATAATCTATTCATCTGAACATAGTACTTTTACAATGCTGTTTCTGAGCATGGTACTCGAAGAATTATGATATTTCTTTTTTAGAGAGGGAGGGAGAGAGGTAGGAGAGCATCTTAAGCAGGCTCCACACCCAGCTTGGAGCCTGATGTGGGGCTCGATCTCACAATCTTGAGATTATGACCTGAACCTAAATCAAGAGTCGGACACTTAACCAACTGCACCACCCAGGTGCTCATCCCCCCCTTAATAACAGCTTTATTGAGGTATAATCGCATATCGTACGATTCACCCATTTAAAGTGTACAATCCAGTGATTTTTTAAAGTATGTTCATAGATTTTGTGCAACTACTACCTCCAGTCAGTTTTAGAATTTTTCATCCTCCCTCTTCTACCCCACAACAAAACTTACCCATTAGTAGTCCTCCCTCATTTTTCCTCAATCCCCTTAACCCTGGGCAACTACTAATCTAATTTTAACTTTGGATTTGCCTCTTCTGGGCATTTCATATGAAGGAAAATAATGTGTGGTCCTTTTTTTTTTTTTTTTTTTTTAAAGATTCATTTTAGAGAGAGAGTGAGTGGGGTAGGGGCAGAGAGAGGGAGAAAATCCCAAGCAGACTCCACACTGAGTGCAGAGCCCAGTGCAGGGGCCCTATCCCAGGACCCCAGATCATGACCTGAGCCAAAACCAAGAATCATACACCTAAACGACTGAGCCACCCAGGCGCCCCTTTGTGGTTTTTGTTTTAACTTTTTTTTTTTTTTTTTTTTAGATTTTATTTATTTATTTGACAGAGAAAGACAGCCAGCGAGAGAGGGAACACAAGCAGGGGGAGTGGGAGAGGAAGAAGCAGACTCCTAGCGGAGGAGCCTGATGCGGGGCTCGATCCCAGAACACCGGGATCACGCCCTGAGCTGAAGGCAGACGCTTAATGACTGCGCCACCCAGGCGCCCCTTAACTGACTTCTTTACTAAATGTCTTCAAGGTTCATCCACATTGTAGCAAATATCAGTGCTTCATTATTTTTTGTGGCTGAATAGTACTCCATTGAATGGATATAGTTGATTTTGTGTGTCTATCAGTTGATGGACTTTAGGGATATTCCAGTTCTTGGCTATTATGAGTAATGCTGCTATGAACATTCTGTATTTTTTGTTAACATATTAGGGAATATTTGACAATTTCCATAGGTTAGGGACTTTTATACTGATTGCTTTATTTTGGTTTCTTGTAAGTTATCTATGGGAGAAATCTTAATCTGATGAATAAACTCAGAATATTATGAGACTGTTATTTGTAGGTAACTAACATTTCCACAACTAGTTTTTGTTCTTTAATTTCACTGTGTATTTTTAAAACCTTGGTTACCTTCTTAATCGTTGGTTCTATATACTTTAGCTTTTACTGATCATGCAGCTATCTCAGATGAATCTTCTTTCACTTTTCTGACCGGAGCTGCTGTAGAGTTTATCACCTCATAAAATTGGTTAATGTACTTTATGCATTCTGGGAAAACTCTGTACCATGCTAGGTAGGTTATTCTTTATTTCATATAAATACCAGCAGTTGTTGAAATGATCACATTCCACTCCCTCTCCCAATAATGATTCTTAGTCTCATCTTTTAAATTACTTAGGTAAATCTGTGATTGATAAGTGTCTGAAGAAGGAGAATGTGGTTGTTCCTAAATGTAAACTGCAAACTGTAGGGTATGCTTTTTAAAGTGCCAATATTCAAATAAAAATTACTCAAATTCCTAGGTATGTTCAAGATCAATAAATTTAGAAAAAGCTTCAGATTCTTTGAAAGGAAACATGGCTGCTTTTCTAAAGTAAGTGCCTTTTTTTTTCCCCCCTTTAACTTTCAGGTTAGTCCTATGAGAAAGATAACTTTCATTACTTTTTGTATTTATCCTGCATGTCTTATAACCAGGCGGTCATTTGAGAGCCAGTTAAGTTCAGATTTGTGTAGTAACACAAAACTTAGGATTTATATTAGTTACTCTTTTTGTATATTTTGACATTGACATCACAATTTTAAATAAGGACCAAAAAATTTTTAAAATCTATTTCAAATATTATAGTTTATGAAGTGGTAGCTTGTTAAATGGTTTATTAATAAAGATTGGTTAATATGATTGTTTTACCCAAACTAAATTATAAACTTTTTTTGTTTTATAATATTTTTACTGATCTAGGAATGTGTGTCTGGGGTTGGAAGATCTGCAGTATGTTTTCATGATTTCTTCACATGAGCTTTTCATTACATTGTTGAAAGATGAAGAACGAAAGCTACTTGTTGATCAGATGAGGAAGAGATCCCCTAGAGTAAATCTGTGCATTAAACCTGTAACTTCATTTTATGATATCCCAGGTTAGCTCTCTAGTCTGCTAGCGAAAATGTTGGCACATTTTGCCCCTCTATTATATCTGCCCCTCAGTGTATTTGAGGATGCCCTCTCACTTGTTTTAACTTATATTTGTCAGTAATTAATTAGAAATTTACCAGTCTTCTGTAGTCGTATTTCTGTCTAAGCATTAAGTGCCGAACTCTGCTGAGTCTGTGGTTAATGGAGATTGAGGCCTAGTTACATACAAGATTCTAGCTGGGGAAGTAGACCAAGGTGATTCTGCTGCTGCTGCTGTGTTCTTGGAGGTAAAAATAAGAGCTGGGTGGGGAGTGGTAAAGGGTCCTGAGACTCACAAAAAGTACAGGTTCTCCTGCATTTCAGCCTATAGCACTGTGTGATGGATGCTATCTGCTGGCTAAGCATTCCTCTTTGGCAACATTGCTCTTTTTGCCTTATTTATTTGACGATTTTCTTCCATTTTTTGCTTTTATTTTATGAATACAAGTAGAAAATACAGTGCTCTTCATTAATAAGAAACAAGCTTTAAAGCTTAATATAGGTGAGAAAGAATTCACTTGGTTTAATAAAAACAAAATTGTAGCTGCTTTGAACCTCACTAGGAAAATGACATTAATACCTAAAATGCTGGGAATGGATTAATGAAGACTACATCTGAAAGTCGAATTGTAATTAGGGATTTTAATGATCTTGGTTTTCTGGGAAGGCAGTGTCTCCACCTTCTCTTCCTCTCCCTTTAAACACATTTTTAGTGTTTATTAAAACAAAAATATATTTACACATACCTTTATTAACACATTATGTTTGAAAGTAGGAGACTGTCTGCATAAATTTTTCCCATATATCCCACCTAGTTCTTTCTGTGAACCAGTTACTGGTTTTTATCTTTGTTTATATTTTCATTCTATTTATTTATTAAATGCAGACTTAATACAAACTCTTAGGTTTTCTGTATGAGGATAAAATTAATATGTAATTTACATTATGTTGAATGAGTTCTGAAGATGAGAGCTGTTTCTCACTTATAATACTTAACAAACATATACAATCTCTCAACAAATTATCATTCTCACATTTGTAGGATTAAGGATTTCTTTGAATTAAGTCATTAGTAAAATGGAAATCTCTTCTTTCTTAGCTTCAGCAAGTGTCAACATTGGTCAGTTGGAGCATCAGCTGATATTGTCAGTGGATCCCTGGAGGATTCGACAGATTTTAATCGAATTACATGGTATGACTTCAGAGCGTCAGTTCTGGACAGTGTCTAACAAGGTTAGAAACCCTTTGTCAAGAACAGATAAGAAAATTACACTTATTTTCTGATGTAATTTATTTTAAAAATTTTTATTTATTTGTTAGAGTGTATGCACAGGAGTGGGGGGAGAGTCTCCATAACCTCTAAAAATAAGTTTATGTCCTGTTTATTGTCAAAGCATCTCTGTATATTTTAAATAAAGCTGTAGGTATATGTATAAGGAATATTCTTTCTGCAGCCTGTAGCTGCTACTTGCCATGTGCTTATAGAGTATTTTTCTTTTTATTAATATCCTCTTGAAGTCTAAAGCCTGAAGGTTGGAACTAATTTCATTAAAACTTTGTAGGACATTTTTGGCTTTATGTGTTCATTTAAAAATGAATGGATTTACCTGTTTCTGAGGTTATCTATTTAAAAGCTTTCCTGCATGCAGAGTGCACATGAAAATTACTTTTAGAACACCATTTCAGTGGAATGTAGCTAAAGATAAAAGGGAAATAGCACATAGATGGGAGAAATTAAAATAGTATGGCAGTTCTTCTAACTCACTGCATACTTCTCTGGTGAAAATATAGTAAAAAAGCAGCCAGAAATTTGTGTGTGTTTTATGGGCTTTGAACATGTAAGCTCAGTGAAATGGAAAATTTCTCTGGACATTGGTGTTGGGCTCCATTATTGTTAATGTTATTATTAGTGCTCAGTTTTATAGATGAGGAAGTATAGCATAGTAAAGAGGGGGTTCTGATCTGACTGCGTGAGTTCGAATCCCAGTCTCTATACTCACTAGCTGTGTAATCATTCTTGGGCAAGTTATCTGACATTTGTGTGTTCCATTTTTCTTATCTGTAAAATGAGGATAATAGTACCTACTTCATAGTATTTTGGCGAGGATCACATAAATTAATACATATACTCCTAGGGCTTTTTTTCCTATAGATTATCCTTTAGAAAGCTCCAATCCATTTAATTTATTAATGGCTTGTAGTGAATATGTTCATTTTGATGAACATTTCATTATGGCTGTCATTTTCCTTTCCCTACAAAAGTGACCCTTGCAGGACTTTTTAAAGTCCTCGATTGAAGATTATTGAAAGATTCTTCCCAGATTTGGCTTTTTTCCATTAGATTTGTGTGTGTGTGTGTGTGTGTGTGTGTGTGTGTGTGTATTTACGTATTTTTATCTCTTCTAGTGGGAAGTACCTTCTGTGTATAGTGGGGTTATCCTGGGCATTAAAGACAATTTAACAAGAGATTTGGTTTACATTCTCCTGGCCAAAGGTTTACACTGCAGTACTGTTAAGGTGAGTCAAAGTGTACAGTAGCTACTGGTTAAGAATATGCTTTATATTCAGGGTCTGACCTAAAAAAACAAAAACAAAAATGCTTTATTAATTTTATCATAAAACCCAGGAATCAGAATTTCCCATATTTTCTTGATCTTAAAATATAGTTCTAGGCCTAAAAAGGTTATTTTTCCCCCCCTCTAAAAGTACATTTTAAAAGGTGTTGTAGTTCTTTTTCCTTTACCCTCATAACTGAACCAAAGTGGCCTTGGATATATGGATACAGCTCCATTCCTTTTAAAAAATACAGAGACCATGAAAAATTATTATGTCTTTTAGGGTTCATTTAGTAAAATTGTGTTCCAGATACCTTAAAATTACTTTTGTAGTTTGTTTTACATAAGGAGTTTGTAATCTATTGGGGAAGTCGAGACAGAAGTGAAATGTTAAATGATACAAGATGGTATAATTGTGCAAGTAGTAGTACAGAAAATTCTGTAGGCAGGTTAAAGTTGGCATTTCCAAATTTAGTTCAGGCAGAAATCCTGAGCTAAGCCTGGAGGCGTGAATAAGTTATTGAGGTAAAAAGGATGGCATCCTGTGGAAAAGATCAAAGATAAGTAAAAGGATGGTATACCTGGGGCCTGGAAGCAGTAAGCTGATGTTAGACTGCCATTTGGTATGTAAGGGGAGGCCATGATGAGGCTGGAGGGGGAAGTTAGATGCATAACGTACAGACTCCGTGAGCTTTGTTAAGGTGGTTGGTTTTTCTAGACCAGCAGTCTTCTAGCTAGAAGTCCAGCATGTAGACCCTCGTTTTAAGGGAAGCAGTTCCCAGCTTTTCTTCTCTTTCCTTAAAATCGATCTGCCTGAAAATACTGTTACAGTTCCCATCTCTTGATGTTTTCTGTTCACATTCCTTTCTCTTTTCACAATTGTCCTTTTCCAGCTTACTTTAAAAAGATGGGAGAGGAGCCATACTTGAGCTTTATAGTAAGTTTTGAAACCAAGTGCTGTCAAGTCCTCCAGTTTTATTGTACTTCAAAGTGATTTTGGCTATCTTAGGTCCTTTGCTTATTTTATTTTTTAGAAGGATTTAAGTAAACTGTATGCCCAATGTGGGGCTTGAATTTTCCACTCCAAGATCAAGAGTTGCATGCTGTATTGACTGGACCAGCCAGGTGCTCCTCCCCCCCCCCCCGCCTTTGCTTTTTATTTATTTACTTATTTTTAAGATTTTTAAGTAATCTCTACACCCAGTGTGAGGCTCAAATGACCCTGAGATCAAGAGTCACATGCTGTACTGAGCCCGCCAGGTACCCCTCCCCTTTGCTTTTTAATATAAATGTTAAAATCAGCTTTTCAGTGTTTACTTAAAAAAAAAAAAAAAAAAGCTTGCTGGGATTTTGATTCAGATTGCAATGAATCTCTAAATCAGGGGACAATTGAAATTGATGGCAATATTATGTCTTTTAATCCATGAACTTAATATGTCTTCGTTTACTTAGGTCTCCGTTTATTTATATCTTTATCTCATCAAGTTCTATAATTTTTAGTGTGCAAGTCTTACATGTATTTTGTTAGATTTATCCCTAACTGCATGTATGTTTTAAAATAAAATATATTGTAATTCATTATTCAAAAAGTTTGTATTAATACTACACTGTAGCATCTCCTTAAACTCTTCCAAAAAAAATTTCTAAGCTTAAATATTCACTTCCTGATATGAATTTTTATGTAAAGCTGTTTTTAAGAGGATAGTGAGCAAAGAACCTTTTGTAGATAGTGCTGTAAACCAGAGGTCCTCAAAGTGTGATTGCCACACCAGCAGCATTGGCCACATTTGGGAACTTGGTAGAAATGCAAAATGTTGGGTCTCAGCCTAGACCTACTGAATCAGGAACTTCGGAGAGGGCTGAGCAGTCTGTTTTAATAAGCCCATCAGGTAATTCTGATGCATGCTAAAGTTTGAGAACTGTTTCTAGACCGACACTTCCAATGGAAATAAAATGCAAACCACATATGTAATTTATGATTTTCCAGTAGCACATTTTTAGAAATACCAAAAGAAGTACAAAAGTGATTTTAATACATTTTAACCCAGTATATCTAAACTATCGTTTCAACAAATAAGCAATATAAAAATTGAGATTTTTCTTCCTTTTTTTTTTTTTTTTTTTTAAATGCGTGTGCTAGGTCTTCACTCAAAATCTGTTATTTTACACTTAAAACACTTCCCAATTTGTACTGGTCACAGTTCACATGCTCAGTAGCCACGTATAGCTAGTGGCTACCATATTGGACCATACAGCCCTAGACAGTTGTGGAGCTGTTGGAAAGTTTATAATAGGGGGCATGTCATTGGCAGCTTTTCTCTTTCCACCCCTGAAATAACTAACATTTATTGGGCATGGAGTCTCTTCTGCAGGTTTCATATATATTTATTCTTATTCTCCACACACACACACACACACACACACACACACACACACACACCCACCCACTGTGTAGAAGGTGTTAGCTCAGTTTTATAGGTGAGAAATCAGTGTCAAAGGTATTGTCTAAGGTCACACAGCTGGTAAGTGGCACACATGTTAGAAAGGATAGGAGAGAACCGAGGGAAACATTTAGGAGGTAAAATCTAGAATTGATTGCTTACTGATGTGCTGTGGAAGGCAAGAGGGAGAAAAGAATGGAGAACAATGCTCAGCTTTCTGCTTTGGATGCCAGCAAGTGATTATGCAGAAAAACATTTTTGAAGGATTATTCATTTTTACAGTGGTTAATTTGGGCCTGTAATTGGAAACAGCCTGAAGCTTGGGGAATGGTCTGGGCTAGAGATACAGATTTAGGAGGCCTCAGAGATCATCCAGGAAGAGTATACAGGATCTAGGGGATCCAGCATTGGGTCCAAGAAACAGTGGCATGATGAGTACGAGGACCAAACAGAGGTGGAGTCATGATAGCCAAGGGGAGAGAGAGACTGTCAAGAATAAGGGAGTGGGCAGCACCAGGATGCGGCCCTTAAGTCCTGTAAGATAACTAAAAAGCGTTCAGTAGCTTGCACAATTAGAAGATCTTTGTTTAGTGAGAACTATTTTTTTCATCGTGATGGGGGTAGGAGCCAGATTGTAGTAGTCAAGGAGGCACGTGGGAGGAGAGAAAGAATGAACGAATGAAGACTACTCTTTGAAAAAATTAGAAGCAGATATGTAAGAAAAGGGTTGGATTGTAGTGAATTTATTTATTAGCCAATTATGTGAACTAGTAAGGTCGTGTACAAAGATTTTAGAGTGTGAAACCTTGTTAACAGTGTAAGACCCAATTCTGAATAGCCTAAGTATAGTAGAGTACTTGTCATAGAATCCGTATGCATTCTGTGTATACAGTGACATGTATAATTTGTGTATGTGTATATATGTGTGTGTTATGATATGTATAGCTTATATAGAGAATATGTGTATATGATATGTATATAAGTTATGTGAAAGCTTTTTTTGGTTTTACAGTTTATGTAAAACTTGTTTAGTAGTACAGCATGTTTTTATTCTGTTTATTGGATTTTTTTAATTATAAAAGAATTAAGTATTTATCAGAATAAATCAGTGACAGATGATAAAGATAATCTAGCCTCACTCTCCAAGACAACCCTGGTTAACCATTTAAACTAATTCTTCTCTTTGTACTCATAAAGATGCACATTTTTTCATTTCAGAGGAAAAATGATCCAGTGATCTGTTATTTCTTTCTATAGGACTTTTCCCATGCCAAACAGCTGTTTGCTGCTTGTTTGGAGCTGGTAACAGAGTTCTCACCGAAACTTCGTCAGGTCATGCTAAATGAGATGCTGCTTTTGGATATTCATACACATGAAGCTGGAACGGGGCAATCAGGAGAGAGGCCTCCTTCTGATCTTATTAGTAGGGTGCGGGGATATCTGGAAATGAGGCTTCCTGGTAAGATGTTCACAAAGCCAACTTTCAGAAATGCAGTACTCAAGTAATCGTAGGGAAGAATCTTAAAAAAACATTTTCTTGGCTTTTTGCCATCTTAAAAAAAGTCCTTGCTCTCCCAAAACAATTCAGATTCGGGGTTCTCTTGAGAACATTGACGATCATGTAGGAAACTATTCATTTCCTGGGGTCACCATAACAAAGTACCACAAGCTAGATGATGTAAAACAGAAAATTATTCTCTCACTTTTTGGAGACGAGATATCTGAAATCAAGGTATCCTCTGAAGGCTCTGGGGAAGAATCTTCTCTTGGGTTTTTCTAGCTTCAGTGGCTGCCAGCAGTGTTTGGCATTCCTTAGCCTGTAGCTTCACACTCCCGTCTCTGCCTCCTTTGTTACATGGCTTTCCCATTGTGTGTGTGTGTGTGTGTGTGTGTGTGTGTGTGTGTCTCTTCTCATAAAGGGACCAGTCATTGGGTTTAGGGTGTGTCCTAATTCTGTGTGATCTCGTCTAAACTAAGTATATCTGTGAAGACCCTGTTCCCAAGTGAGGAAACTCAGGTCTCGGGTGGAAATGAATTTTGAGGGAACACTGTTCAACACACTACAAAACTATATTACAATTTTAAGATACTCTGTTAACAAAGAATTAAAATGTCCTTGTAGATATAAGTTGAACATTTAATTCCTCATTACCGTCATAGAAATCATCAAAATGGCTGCCAGTGTGTCAGGAACCCATCACTTTAGGGACAGACCCATGTCCAGTTGTAAGTGTAAATATGTTATGAAAAGGGACTTATATAAATTCTCCCTGTACGTAAATCTTCGTTAAAGCAGTTTAATTTTACATGTTTTAGTAATATTTAGAACAATTAAATCATATTTGTATACATTTAAAGCTGTAAAATTGAAGTATAAAGGAAGGTGTTAGTAATGTGCCAAAACAGAAATGGCTTCTGGCCCTTTGGGGTCTTTTGGATTAATTTGTTATTACATTCTGATTTCTAGCAGATATTACAGCTTTTAGCACTCTATTGGGAGAATACCTTTGAGCTTTAATGTGTGAGTGCCCTTTAATGTCTGAAAAATTGACTGGTAGTATACTGGCACTATCAACTGACACATGCTGCTGGGTGTGTTTTCTTTTTAAAGGTGGAAGTTTGATTTTGCATATATGATTTCTCTAAAATGAAAAGTAAAAGGAATTTTTAAAATGTTAGCGTTTGCTGAGTGTTAGCTGCACGTCAGATGTAAGAGCTTTAGGCACAGAGCTCATTTAGTCCTCATGGCAGCTCTGTGAAGTAGCTACTTTAATTATTCCTGTTCATGAATCAGGAAGCAGGTACAGAGGGTTAAGGAATTTGGCCAAAGTCACGCAGTAAGAGACAGAACAGTGATTTGAATCCATCAGTCCTCGTTAAGCCTCTGCTCTTACTCTTTGAAATAGGTGGAAATGCCTTTAAATAAGCACAGGTCCATTTGTACTACCTTTTTGACCTTTAAGTAGTTTGAAATTGACATTAGTTTGTTTTGTTTTGTTTTTGGTCCAAGACTCCTAGTGCTACACATAAATTATGTAAATTTTTACCTTGTTGGGTGTTCAGCTGCTTGTCCCATAGTTTGTGTTGCAAGTAGTGTTTAAATGGAAAGGCAAGGATGTCATTTATTGTTACGAGGAACAAGCGCGGGCGCAGTGCCTTGCCTTTGAGCCTCAATTACAGACTAACGGCCCTGAGTTCAGCAGACACCTGGCTCGATGCCCTGACATCTGGGTGCACTCCACTGCCATTGTGAGAGTCAGGGTGGTAGGATGGTCTCCCCATGGGTCAGGATAGGGGGAGGGGTGCCAAAAGGTGTCATCTGCCGAATACTCCTCCCTCTTTTTTTTTTTTTTTTTTTAAGGTTTATTCATTTGAGAGAGCATGGGGAAGTGGGTTGGGCAGGGAGAAAGGAGAGCAAGAAAAGCAGGCTCCACGCCCAGTGCAGAGCCCAGCACAAGCTCAATTCCACCAGCTGAGCTGAAATCAGGAGTCAGACACCTGACTGTACCACCCAGGTGCCCCTCCTCCCTCTTTTTTTTTTTTTTTAAAGATGTTATTGGGCCAATTTTGATCAAATTAGATGCATGCCCTCTGTAGAAGAGGGTGTAAGGTGGATTAGCCTGGTTCTATCAGGAATAGGAATTAGATGATCTTAATTGACAACAGATCCAACCTTCCGTTTATAAATAAGGGCTACAGGTTAATTATTCTAAAACCAGTGATGTCTTTTGGGAGAAATTCCCCAACTTTTATTTAAAAAAAAAAAAAGATTTATTTTAGAACGTGCACATGAATGCATGTGCACAAGTGAGGGCGGGTACAGAGGGAGAGAGAGAATCTCAAGCAGACTCCCCACTGAGCACAGAGCCCAACACGGGGCTTGATCCCATGACCCTGAGATCATGACCCCAGCTGAAATCAAGAGTTGGACGCTCAACCCACCCAGCCACTCAGATGCCCCGAAATTCCCCAACTTTTAATACCTTCGTATTAACAACTTACTTTCTGTTGAGACGTGTCTTTGTTATGTTCCTAGGATTTCAACAAAATTGAATTCTAGGCCTACTCTGGGTGCCTGTTACAGCATAGGACTCTGCATTTAGAAATAATGATTAATTGCGTTGCAGATGCTTAAAGAGAAGTTTAATCTCCAAATCACTGCTTTTCAGGCTCTATCAGAATTCTCCCTAGATTCTAGTGTATCTTTAAAATCCATATATTATTGGGGAGTGCCGGGTGAATAAAGGAAGCCTTAGAGCCAAACGCTGTGTGATCTGCCTTTGGCAAAACGTAAAGAACTCCATGGCCTGCATGCATCGGGGGTACTAATTTCACTTCGTTCTTTCTTGACGATGATGCAGATGTATATTTTGCTGTGTTCCTATAACTCTCTTTGTCCTTTCAAATCCTTTTTTGGTTAAGGTGAGATATAAACTAAGAGCCACAGGCAGTCATTTTTAGAAAGACTAAAATATAAATATAGGTACTCAAAAAGTTTAATAGCTCTCCCTATTTTAAGTTAACATTGTGATTTAGCATTCTCTGGGATTTTTCTTTTTGCTGAAGTACATTAAAACCTGAATATTATATACTTGGAGCTCTGAAAATTTGCAACATATTTAATATTAAGGTATATTTAATATTTCAAGGGAAATTATGTACACAGCAGTTCTTCTTTTTCTTTTTTTGTCCAAAACAATTCTGGGTGATTTTTTTTTTCGTTATCACTTTTTATTTAAAACTGTTTTTGGTACAGTAAATATTTTTTTGAAAGTGAAGGACTTGCTTCTGAGGAGTATTTATTACGTATTAATCAGAAGAAATATTTAAAATGGTATATTTACTCGGATTTGTTATAATTTTAAATATTTTTAGCCATTTCTATGCTCTAAATATGCTAAAAGTTTATATGGTACCATCATACTTGTTTTGTGTGTTTATTCTCTGCT
Source organism: Ursus americanus (assembly GCF_024610735.1). Taxonomy (NCBI): domain Eukaryota; kingdom Metazoa; phylum Chordata; class Mammalia; order Carnivora; family Ursidae; genus Ursus; species Ursus americanus. The sequence goes on along the minus strand of NC_142135.1, from coordinate 40,147,829 downwards.
TGTTTGAATTACAAATTTCTGGAGGACAGGTGCTGTGGACTTCCTCAGTAGGGGGTTGGCCATGGAAAGTATTCGTAGTAGATGATTCTGTTGATTAGTAGTGGGGACCACGCAGTCTGTTGGGAAACCTTAACTTTCTAGAGAAAAATATAAAATGTTAGAATTTTTCCATCTGTAACTGTTGTTTTTAATTTGTTCCACTGAAATCTTAGTACATGTTTGCTTTGTTGTCATTTTAGTGTTATGATGGTAATTCTAACTGCTTTCTTTGGCTTTTTAGATATTCCTCTTCGTCAAGTGATTGCGGAAGAGTGTGTTGCTTTTATGTTAAACTGGAGGGAAAATGAATACCTTACCCTGCAAGTTCCCGCGTTTCTGCTTCAGAATAATCCGTATGTAAAGGTAACTTGTGTTTTAATCTAAATAAAGGGATTATTAGGCTGGGATTATTGTACCTGTTTCTTTAGATCTTTTTTTTTTTTTTTTTTAAGGTTTATTTCCTTAGAGCATGAGTAGAGGGAGAGGCAGAGGGAGAGAGTAAGGGAGAAGCAAACTCTCCTCTGAGCAAGGAGCCTGATGCGGGGCTTGATCCCAGACCCCTGGGATCATGACCAGAGCTGAAAGCAGATGCTTAACTGATGGAGCCACCCAGGTGCCCCTGTTTCTTTAGATCTGTACAACTTAGGGAATTTGTCCAATTTCTATAATACAGTGGAAGATTGGACAAATTTCGTTGGTTTGTGGTTAAAAGTATAGTTTTGCGTTCATGAGAACACAAGCAAAAATTAGGTAACAGACAACATTTTGGTATAACCCTAAGCTAGTGAGAGGTTAGCTTTTCTTGCTTTGATCAAAAGAATCAAACTCTAGTTTTAAGGTCTGGAATACATGGGCATACCTGTGTGTGAACTGGTGGAGTTGTGAAGGTACATTTCCAGCTGCTTTCCCTCTGAGCACCTTACCTTCTTTAGAGCCTATTTCCTCCTCTAGATTTGGGCCTGATTCTTGTTAGTGTATATGTCATTACACCCCAGTGAAAGAATTCCTTCAGTGGATTGGTGCTCAGTTGTTTATTCTCCTTTCTTAGTTATATCTGTCCTGTGCAACTGGAAATGTTTCTGGGTGGAGAAAACACAAAGACTGGAGTTTTCGCTAGGACTACGTCTGTTTTGTGCAAACATTATGTATGCCCTGAATAAACAGTGGGCTTTTTTCCGTTTCTGGTCTTATTGTTAAAATAACATTTTGTGATTAACATTTTTCTGTGTGTACATTTGGTTTTTCAGATTTCCTCCTTATTGTTTGTATACTTTTTGTTCTTCATCTGCTCTCATCTTTAGTACATAGTCTTTTAAATCGATGGTTATCTGGGAACCCTTACAAGACTCTTGTCACTTTTTTATGTTTGTCTTTGGTTATTTGTTTTTTCCTCCTAATTTCATGTATGTCTTTTTAAAAACTGAGCTCATTTCATTTCAACCCTTCGAAGATTTACTGATTTCTTTTGTAAGGATTTTCCTCCTGTTTGTTTTCTCTACAATTGTTCCTAAAATGTATTGTTCTCTCAGATGAGAGAACCGTTTTGTTCCAAGATATTTCCACTTAGGATCCTAGCTTGTTGCTCAGGACAGTACAGTAGCTTCTCTTTGCTTCTCTCCACAATGTATTCTGTGGAGCTGGTGCCGCAGCAGGACTAGGTGTATGTTTGAGGGCTTGCAGTGTGGAAGGGCACAGGGTGTCGTGCTGCAAGTTCCCTGACCTTGGGCTGGGTGATCTCACTGCTTCATGCAGTCCCCCTGATCTGGCCCAAAGGGACAGAGAATAGCTGGTGACCTTGAGGAGTCACTGAGGCTTCTCATCATCTCATCTGGTTAGGGTTTGTGTGTCCCCTTCCCTAGTTGGCCCCTTGCTCCCTTGTCTGTTAAAGAAGAAGGAATCCGAGAAGGAAGTCTAGAGTAAGGGACTTTGTTTTGAAAATACTATAATTTGGAGCAGTTTCCAAGCTTGGAATTTGGCATGGAATATGTGTACGTGTGCGTACGGAAGTCTGGAAGGATATTAACGGTCATTATCTCTGGATAATGTAAGATTAGGTGATTTTAATCAGTTTTATTTTCCATATTTTCTTATTTATTTAAATACTCTGTAATCACAAAAAGGAAAAATCTTAAGCATGTAACATTTTGAAATAATACAGAACTGTACAGTCTCCCCCCTTGGATCCGGAGAGGAGGCAGCATATAGTATACTGGAAAGTGTGCAGGATTTACGGACACCTGGGTTATAAAAGACTGATAATAATAGTAGTAATAGCACAGGGTAAAGACCAAGGTTTTTAATGTGGCCTGCAAGGCCTTTTAGGGTCAGGTGCTTCCTCCCCAGGTTGCTGTCTCCTGCTCTGCCATGCCAGCTCCGTGCCGGTGGTACCAGCGGGGGGGCTCTGCGCAGGATGCTTTCTCCGCCTCAGAGCTTAAGCACGTGCACTTGGTCATTTAGCCGGATGCCCTTCCCCCTTCGCCTGTTGATGTGGTTTCTTTTTTTTTTTAAGATTTTATTTATTTATTTGACAGCGCAAGCAGGGGGAACGGCAGGGAGAGGGAGAAGCAGGCTCCCCGCTGAGCAAGGAGCCTGCTGCTGGGTTGACCCCAGGACCCTGGGATCATGACCTGAGCTGAAGGCAGACGCTTAACCAGCTGAGCCACCCAGGCGCTCCTGGTGTGGTTTCTTTGACGCTTTGCCTTATTCCTTTCTCTGCAAATGAGTAAATCACTTTCTCCTCTTTTTATCTGTGAACTGTGCTACTGGTCTTGTTACTTTTGAGCCATGGACATACATTTTTGTTGCACTTACCCTGTGTAATCTTGATAGTTACTTTTTATATTCTCAGTGCTTTACTTGGTGCCCACACATAGTAGATGTTTAAGAATGTTTGTGGAATTCAGTCGACTTGGGGTGTAAGACTTTTTTTTTTAAGTTTATTTATTTACGTAATCTTGGTACCCAGTATGGGACTTGAACTCACCACCCCAAGGTCAAGAGTCACATGTTCTTCTGACTGAGCCAGCCAGGTTCCCCTGGGGCCCAAGATTTCTGAAAAGTTTTACTTTCAAGTAAATTAATGTAGTGAGCTTCAGCTAAGCATGTGATTCTTGACAACAGACAATGACTTGAGACCAGGAGCTACATACAGGAGGCCCTGCATTGCGCTGCAGTCCAAGCTGCATGTATGGTGGGCCTGGTTGTCGGAGCCGACTTACGTTCAGTAGGCATGCAAGATGAAATGTTCTATTAGACTGTGGACTCTTGATTTCCACTCACATAGCACAGCTAGGGTTGGTTTTTTTGTTAGTGCGAGCAGTGTGGGGGTAGAGGGGGCGGTGAGTGGGAGGGAGAGAGAGAATCCTAAGTGGGCTCCACGGCCAGCGCCGAGTCCTATGAGGGCTCCATCGCATAACCCTGAGATCATGACCGGGGCTTAAACAGCTGAGCCACCCAGGCGCCCCACAGCTAGGGTTTTTATGTCATTTTTACTACCTTAGGAAGCACCAGTGTTCTACATTTTTTTAGGTGTGATCGTGGAGTAGTGGTTACAAGTTGTGGTTACATAGGAGAACATTCTTGTCCTTAGAAGATACTTATTGAAGCATTTAGGGATGAGGTGTGGTGTCTGCAGCTTACTGGTTGACAAAGAGTATATGTAGATGTGTAAAGTAAGTGTGGCAGAATATTCACAATAAGTCCAAGTATGCAAGTATTGAACTATTCAGATTTTCTATTTTTGAAATTTTTTAGTATAAAAAAATTGGGGAAAGTATCAGTTTTCATCTTTCTCATAATATGGCCACCTTCTTAAAGACACTGCCTTAAGCAGTGGGGACCCCATTATGAATATTTTCTAGGTCCAGTAAGGGATCTGGGGTTTCCTGATGGACTTGAAATTATCCTTGCCATTTCACCCTCTAAAAGAGCAATGACGTTACAAGATTTAATAAGAACAAAGGATGGAGGGGCCCTTTCTTGTTTGAAATTGCGGAGGGAAAGAAATGCTGAATTTCACTTAAGCCAATTTTTTCCTCTACGTTTTGGGCCTGCCTTTTCTCTGCCTTTTGCTTTCAGCCCTTCCACTCTTTATGGGTTCTTCTTGCATTTTTGGTCCTTAAGGCTTCCTTTATTCAGATCATTCACTTTCAGTAATCTGTCCTTCCTTCTGCCTTCTCACATCTGCAATAGCTTCGGTCAGCGACTGCCATTTTTCTTAGACAAAGGTGGTTCTAAATCTTGCTCCCTTATTCTGCCAACTTCAGTTTCCAGATTTCTCCTCTCATCTTTTCATTAAAAAAAAAAACACTTTTTTTAAGTATATGTGTGTGAAGTTAAAGCGCTATTTTAATTGCTTCTCTGGGCTTTACCACAGTTAACACTGTATATACATTCCATCACACACACACACACACACACACACACACACACACCCCACCCCCCACCCCTTTTAAGTGGGATCATACTATTTCCCAGGTTGGTTCCCCCCACACACATACCCTTAATAAATCACATACCTCTTTGCTTTGTCTTAGTTTTGTTCTTACTAGACTATACTTGTTTTTGTCCTCATTAGACTTTAATTGTGTAGAAAAAATGAGCTTTATAACGTGGCAGAACCAGAGCGTCCTCTTCCCCATTCAGATTTCCTATCTGTCAGTAAACAGTGAGCTCTGAATTCCTCCGTGGTTGGATGGAAGGCACAGTATAAAGTACCTTTGGTGTATTTGGGTGGTTATCCTTCCTTCTTCAGGTGTGCCTTAATAATAGAACTTACATCGGTGGTTCTGGTATTGTTACAAATTATTTGTGTATTTTCTGTTTTTCATGTTATAGCTTGGACAGCTTTTAGCCGCTACATGCAAGGAACTTCCTGGCCCTAAAGAAAGTAGACGGACTGCTAAAGACCTCTGGGAAGTTGTTGTTCAGATCTGTAGTGTGTCCAGTCAACACAAACGAGGAAATGATGGCAGAGTTAGTTTAATAAAACAGAGGGAATCTACATTAGGTATAATGTATCGGTATGTTTTTATCAGTTTATTTCTTGAGTTGTTATCTGTACCGTTTGTACTGTTTCAAGAACATCGACCTTTATCTTTGTATATCAAAAAATGGACAGTGTTAGAGTTCTGTGGTACCGATCTCTGGACTGACATGGCCACCTTTGGAGATATCTTCTGTTTATGTTATTTTAAGAGATTGTTAATCATTTAATGTCTACCAGAATTCAGAATCAGTGATGCCTGTGATTGCGTTGTACTGAAGATGTCAGATATGATTAAAACTGAGTTTTATTAGGTTAATATGATAATAGAACATTACATTCTTTCATACGTGTAGAACCGGAGAGTTAGGAATAAACCATCTATACTTTCTTTTTAATTCTGATAGTAAATGTATATACAAAATTTGTGTTTTTTATAGGAGCGAGCTACTTTCTTTTATCAAAAAATTACGGGTAAGTTTTATTTAAAGTTGATCTAATTATTACTGCTGATTTTCATAAAATAGGACTGAAAAATGGAGTGTTTACATGCTTATTATTTAAGTGCTCTGTATAATGTGCTTACTATCTTCAGTGATCTTCCTGAAAATGAGTTGGTCTGAATGGAGACGTTTATTTTGCATTACCTTAACATGTTTTAGTGAATAGAACACGTATTTTTTTCAATTTTAAAGAGGCCTTCTTAATAGGGCCGGATGTGTGAAGCCTAACTTTGGTTTTTGTTAGCGTTAATATTACATCTATTTACTGGGCATGACTTAGATTCCATCCTTTAAATATTATTGTAAGGAATAAAAAGTTAATCTTTTTAGAGATAGCTGGAAGTACTAATTGGAAAGAGATCCATTTACTCAATTTCAAAAGTCATCTGAGGATTTGAGCACCATAAGCCAGTCACCTAAATATGGTAATTTTTCTTTTAAGATTTATTTTAGAGAGCACGTGCACACGTGAGCACATTCACAGGGGGAGGGCTAGAGGCAGAGGGAGAGGGAGAAAATCTCAAGCAGATTCCATGCTGAGTGTGGAACCCAACTCAGGGCTCGATCCCACGACTGTTAAGATCATGACCTGAACCGAAACTGAGAGTTGGACGGTCAACTGACTGAGTCACCCAAACACCCCAGTAGGGTAATTTTTGTGTAAATTATATGCTTGATTAAAAATAAACTTGACCTGTAGTGTATGCTATAAAGATGGTACATTTCAAAAGTGAAAGAATTTTTTGAGAGAAAATACTTTGGTATCCCTGAGGTTGAAAGGAGGAATATTAAATATATATAATATTTAAGGATTCTGTATTTTCTTTCTTGTAGGAACCATTGGTTTTGACTATTATTTTGTCACTCTTTGTGAAACTTCACAATGTTCGGGTCAGTATTTCATAATCTCATTAAATCTTTAAAAGAAATTTCCTTTTAAAATCACACTTTAAAAAAATATGTATCTTTTTTCTTCTAAGGAGGACATTGTGAATGATATTACAGCTGAGCACATTTCTATTTGGCCATCCTCCATCCCCAAGTAAGATGTATTATAGCTTATATTTATTATTTATGTATTTAGAAACCATCCTGATACAGATAACCTTGAATAATTTGACTTTATAAAAGGGTACAGTCTGTTAGGATTCTACAGCCAAGTTTGTTTCTCTTTGCAGTCATTATTTTCCTAAAAATGAATATGGCGTAACTCTAAGAGCTAAGGTATACTAGCCTTCGGTCGAACAAAAGATCCCTAAGTGATCCTGATGACTTGTCAATGGGTAGAATTAGAAAATCGAGGCAAAAAAAATGATTTCCTGCTAGGTTTCCAGCATTTTATGTCTTTTACAAGTATCTATTTGAAAATGGACTTTTTTTTATAATTCTTTGTAGGTCTCTTCTAACACTGATTGTCAGAGGCCCCCAAACCCTTTTTCGTTACTAAGAAGTTCTTGGGTATTTAAGAAATGTTCTTTCTTTCATCTCCCGAGAATCACAGTAAGATGATGGAATTTTGGAGCGGGAGAAGAAAATGTTCTTTTTCTGGAAGAAGAAACCATCTACACATTTCTCTCCCTACAAATAGCAACTTCTCATTCAGGAGTCCAATTTCTTTCCTCACAAAAGTTACTTTTCCTTCCTTCTCCACCTGCAATTGTTTTTTGTTTTTTTTTTTTTTTTTGTGCCTGAAGGGCAGGACTAGGCCTCATTTTATTGCTCTTAGTGGCGTCTTTGAAGAAGATTTTAGTAGGTAGATAAGCAGTCTGTAGAATGAGAATAATTTGCTTTCATCTCAGTCTTAGAGATTGGAAGTGGTTGTGCATCTCGTGGAGGCTCGGAGGGTCAGAAGTGGGCAAGTGACCCTTTACTCCGCTTCCTGAGGCTTGTTTCCCAAGGGATCACCAGGCTTCATGAAGCAAGTGGGCATAATACACAATATTGTAACTGCAGGGTGTTTTTGTTTTTGTTATTTTTTCAAGATTTTTAAGTAATTTCTACACCCATCGTGGGGTTGAATTTTCAACCCCATCAGCAAAAGTCGCATGCTTTACTGACTGAGCCAGCCAGACATCCTGTAACTGCAAATTTTTATTTTTAAAGATTATTCATTGATTTGACAGAGAGCGCAAGCAGAGGGAGCAGCAGGCAGAGGGAGAGGGAGCCCGATGCGGGGCTTGATCCCAGGATCCTGGGATCATGACCCAAGCTGAAGGTAGACACCCAACAGACTGAGCCACCTAGGTGCCACTGAAATTTTTTTTCTTAGCGCACATGCATGAACCAGGTGGGGGGCGGCAGAGGGAGAGAATCTTAAGCAGGTGCCTGACATGTGGCTCGATCTCTCGACCTGGAGATCATGACTCCAGCCGAAATCAAGAGTTGGATGCTTAACCCGATTGAGCCACCCAGGGGTGCCTTATACAAAATTTAGTATGTTAGGTAGCAGTCCAAAAATCAGGTAGAAATCTTTCTGCCTTTTTAATTGATGGTTGGTAGCATATCTGTGATGTTGCTTCTTTATCCTAAGTTAAGATTGTAACTTAATGATCGATTTTCAGTGTGTGTTTATAAATGAGGCAAAAGAATAGTTTACCATAGAGGCTTTGAGCTAGATTGGTAGGGTTCAAGTCCCAGCCTCTTTTTCAGTTACCTGAAGTTGCTTTCTCTGCCAATTTCCTCGTTTATTAGATGGGTGTAAGAATAGTACCTACCTCAGATTTGAAAGGATTAAATAAGTTAATACATTTTCTAAACTAGGTGTTTAGAATAAGGACTGGCACATAATAGGCTTTTAATGACCATTCTCTTCATGATAAAGTTACTTTAATGTAAATTGACCCAGAGAAAATAAAGTGTGACTAAATGACCAGAAAAAGCATTTCTCTTGAGCAAGAGTCTTTATTGACTCCAAAGATAGCATGAGAAAGTCCTGGACTAAGCATTACTATTTTAAGATCAGTTGTTTGATATGTAGATAGAATTCTTGTTAACATTTTAGAAGTTTTTGTATCACAAACCAGTTTAACTCATTTAGCTGTAAATGTGTAATCGTGTTTGCTGGTTAATACCACAGTTCCTTTCCCACTGTACTGGGAACGCTGGTGAATTATGGTTAGATCTTGAACCTCGTGTGTATCTGAATCCAGAGCCTGTGTTCTCTCCCAGAATGCCTTGCTGCTTCTGGGAGGTAGGCACCCGTCAGCTGTGTTTCTTGGGTGCTGGGCTGGCTTTTATCCCCACAGTTCCATCTTGTATTTCTGTGTCAAAGGACTTCCAGGTTTAACCAGGCTCATAGCAGCTGGCCCCATTCCCTCCCCTTACTGCTTTCTTAGACTTAGTTGTTGTGATAGTTTTCATAGCGTTACTCTTAGTAATACTTAGTATTATATTTATGGTCATCTAAATTTTGGCTAAGTCTTTGTTTTTAATAAATGCGTCTGGAATTTGAAGTTGAAAAATAGAGATTAGTGTTCATTGTCTTTTTTTTTTTTTTTTTTTTTTTTTTTTAAGCCTTCAGTCTGTGGACTTTGAAGCTGTGGCAATCACGGTGAAAGAGCTAGTTCGGTACGCCCTCAGTATAAACCCAAACACCCATTCCTGGTTAATTATTCAGGCAGACATTTATTTTGGTAAGTGAGATGTATGGTTGCTTTGTGTTTTGTTTTTTGTAATGCTTTTAGAAGTGAAAATAAATACTGGACACATTTTCCCCCAGTACTTTAAGTCTTGTTTCTGACCTCTAACTCTTCTTCCTAGATGTACTTACATATTCATTCTTCCATGCTGAACATTTGGTGCAGATACTGTTAATTTTTTATGTTGACTACCTTTTTTCTGTTTTTTTAAAAAATGTTGAATGTTCATCTAAGTTGGTTGAAGCATTCTTAGGGAAAGAAGTTAAAGTTTAGTTTGTAAAATTTCTTTTTTTTTTTTTTTTAAGATTTATTTTTAGAGAGCATGTGCGTGAGTGGGGGGAGGGACAAAGGGAGGAGGAGAGAATCTATAAGCGGACTCCCCGCTGAGCCAGGAGCCTGATGTGGGGCCTGATCCCAGGACCCTGAGATCATGACCTGAGCCAAAACCAAGAATTGGACATTTAACCGACTGAACCACCCAGGTGCCCCTATAAAATTGCTATTTTAAAATACTGTATTTTAGGTGGAGTGGCTGGCTGGGTGGCTCAGTCGGTTAAGCATCTGCCTTCGGCTCAGGTCCTGATCTCAGGGTCCTGGGATCGAACCGTGCGTCAGGCTCCCAGCTCAGCAGGGAGTCTGCTTCTCCTTCTCCCTCTGTCCCTCCTCCTGCTTGTGCTCTCTCTCTCTTTCAAATAAATAAATAAAAATCTTTAATAAAAAAATTTAAAGAAATATTCTATTCTAAATATGCTATTCTAATATCTGTCTTGGCACTCTTGATAATTATTTGTACTCTTGGAAATAGATTCCTGACTCCTCCCCACTCTCATTATATGTGATAGATTTTCCCACTTGATATAAAAGTTCCAATATTTCTATTACTGTATGGATCAAGACAAATTTCCGACTGTCATTTCAAGATCAGTTTTCTTTAGGAGTTGAAATTTTTAAAGAGAAATTTTAAAATAAAAGAATAGTATAATGAACCCCCATGTACCTGTCACCCAGCTTTAACAGTAATGAATTCATGCCCAGCTTCTTTCCATCTGTACCCTCACCTGCATCATCCCCCCTCTCTCCTGGATTCTTTTTGAAGCAAATAACTACTAGTTTTCATGCTCGTTTTCACCCTAACCCCCCAAAGAACTTTTTCTCAAGATCTTAATATCCATGTTCAGAATAGATTTACTGGGGCGCCTGGGTGGCTCAGTCGTTAAGCGTCTGCCTTCGGCTCAGGGCGTAATCCCAGCCTTCTGGGGTTGAGCCCCATATTGGGCTCCTCCGCTATGAGCCTGCTTCTCCCTTTCCCACTCCCCTGCTTGTGTTCCCTCTCTCACTGGCTGTCGCTCTCTTTGTCAAATAAATAAAATCTTAAAAAAAAAAAAAAAAGACTAGATTTACTGGTTATAAACTACCTCAGAAAATTCAGGTATGTTTCTAGGATGGGTGTTTGGGAAACAAATACCTCCAGTACTAAATTCTGTGCTAGTAAGGTTGACAAAGTCTGAGCTAAATTTTTGGCTAATCAGTTTTAGAAAGTAAGGAGCATATTATATTGCTTCTTTAAAGTAGTCTTTTAAAAAAATGTGAGTGTGTGTGTGTGTGTGTGTGTGTGTGTGTGTGTGTTGTCCTGAGTGTTCTCCCTAACCCTGTGGTTTGAATCTGCTTTTGTCAACTCATGAAGTAATAATATCGGACTCTTCACAAAAGAGGCCCTCTCTGTTTTTTCACCTGTTACGTCTCATGATAGGTAATTCTTCCTTCCGTTTTCTGCTTTAGCAACAAATCAGTATTCGGCAGCTCTCCACTATTACCTGCAGGCTGGAGCCGTGTGTTCTGATTTCTTCAATAAGGCTGTGCCCCCTGATGTATATACAGACCAGGTAAGCTGTTTTTGTGGGCTCGCTCTTGTCTACTTTTACAGTTTGTTTTTTCTGGGCCCCTTTTTGGGTGAGTTTATATCTTTCCATGTATGTGGTGGTAACTCCCAAATGGAATGCTTTAGACGCAGTTCCTCGCCATGTTTCTAGGGCCCATAGATCATTGCTGCTTTGCTCTCCCAAAACACTAAAACTCAACCTGTCCAAAACTGATTTCAGCATATTACCTTACAGTCTCCCTCCGCACGAGCTTTTTCCACAAAAAGAACAACACAACACCAAAATACCAAAACACCTTTTGTTCGACCATTTGAGTTGACCAAACCCAAATCCTGAGTGTCCTATTTTTTTCACCAGTGCTCCCACCAAAATTGAGTCAGCCTTCAAGACATATTGATTCTCTCAAATCTCAAATTTATTTCATTTTCTTTCTATATGTATTGCTCTTTGCTCTGGTTTAGGCCACCAATGTCACAACTTACTAAATGGTATTTTTCAGTACTTCAGTAATAAATGGCTTTTGAAATGAGATCTTACATTTTTTAGTAACTATTTTTAATTAAAAATTCTATTTTTTTAGAGCAGTTTTAGATTCACAGCAAAATTGAGCAAAAAATAGAGTTCTCCTGTACCCACCATTTCCACATACGCAAAATTTTTGCCACTGTTCCACATCAGGTAAATTGGTTACAGTTGGTGTTAACTAGTTTTTGAAAGTAATCAGTGTGTTTTTGTAGGTAATAAAACGAATGATAAAATGCTGTTCTTTGCTGAATTGCCACACACAGGTTAGTTTATGATATTATGTTGTTGGTTTATTTTTATGTATATTTGAGTTTATTGTAAATATAAAGCATTGGACTGGGAAGTAGCCTTTAGTTTCCGTGTCATAAAGTTTATGGTTTTAAGAATTTGACATATTCTTTAAATTTATTTTAGTAAATTTTAACTAAAATGAAAGTATGAATTCATTGGTATGAATTCCAAGTATGAAAGTATGAAAACATTGGTCTTTGCATTTTCAAGTTTGTTTTTTGTTTTTTTTTAAGTGGGTATGTACATTAGTCAACTAAGGAAATACAAATCAATATGGCAATGGGAGACCCCTTCATATTCACTGGGATGGCTGTAATTGAAAGACAGTAACACAGTGTTGGTGAAGTGTGGAGCAATTGTAACCCTCATACATTGCTGGTAGGAATATAAAATGGGGCAACTACTTTGGAAAACAACTTGGCCGTTACTCAAAAAATTTAAGCGTAAGATTACTATGTGACCTAGCAGTTCAATCCCTAGGTTTATAACCAAGAAAATGGAAAATCTGTCCATAGAAAAATCTGTACATGAATGTGCACAGTATCATTATTCATAATACCCCAAAAGTAGAAACATCCCAGATATCCATCAGTTGGTGAATAGATAAAATTTGGTAGCTCCTACAGTAGAATATTATTTAGCCATAAAAGCAAATGAAGGGCTGATATGTGCTACAACAGGGATGAATCTTAGAAGTATTATGTCAAGTGAAAAAAAGCCACATACACATGCTTTGTATTATGATTTCATTCATATGAAATGTCCAGAATAGGCAAATCTATAGTCAGAATGTAGATTAGTGGTTGCCAGAGACCGAGGGGTGGAGGAATGGACTAGCCGTGACAGGTTTAATTGCATGTTCTGTATGGCCTTGAAAGTCATTATGTAATACTTTTGTTTGGCAGTTTTCCATTCCTTTCAGTTTTCTGAACTGGTTTTTTGCCAGTTTCTCAAATAAAAGTATAAAAATTTATGATTTTTAGGTCATTAATTAAAAAAATATTGGGCAGATTTTTTAAAGATTTGAGAGCACAAGAGAGAGCGCGCAAGAGTGCGCACGTGCACATACAAGCAGGGGGAGGGGCAGAGGGAGAGGGAAAAGCAGGCTCCCCACTGAGCAGGGACCCCCCCCCGCCCCCCCCCATGAGGAACTCCATCCCAGGACCCTGAGATCATGACCTGAGTGGAAGGCAGACGCTTAGCCCCCCCCCTCAGCCACCCAGGCGCCCCAAGCAGACAGACTTCTTGTGTAAAGTTTTTGCAATTAGGTGGAATCCATAAATACGAGCTGATCCACCCACTCAGTATAATCTGCAAATCCTCTTTAATTTATTCTTGATATAAGAATCATTAAAAATTACCCCTCCCAGGGTCACCTGGCTGGCTCAGTTGGAGGAGCACGCAACTCTTGATCTTGGGTTTGTGAGTTCAAACCGCACATTGGGTGTAGAGATGATTAAAAAATAAATAAACTTAAAAAAAATTTACCCCCCCAAAGAGTTATTGTTGACACTGGTTACGTGAAACCATTTTCAAATCTTTGTTTATGTAGGTGGCAATTTTATGTCAGTTCCTCAGAGAGATTGACTACAAGACAGCCTTTAAATCATTGCAGGAACAAAACAGGTATGAATGATTTTTAAAATGAAGTTGAAATTTCTCTGCTTAAGAAAAAGGAAGTAACTAAATTCTATTTTGCAGTCATGATGCTATGGACTCCTACTACGACTACATATGGGATGTTACGATTTTGGAATACTTGACTTATATCCTTTCTTCAGTATATGTGATATTAGCACAGTTCATTTCTGTAAATTAAAAAAATATTTCCTAAATCAAAGTTGAGGAACAATTAGGATTCTGTCATGGTATTTAATAGTATCAAATTTATTCTTAACTGATTTGTTTAGATCTTCATCATAAGAGAGGAGAAACAGATAAAAGACAAATTGCAGTAAGTTACTTTATGCCTTTCTTCAGTGATATACTTAATTTCCCTGGTGTTAAACCACTGTTAAGATTTGGAGCAACAGAAGGTATTGCCAGAATTTGGTTATCCATGTTTACTTTTAACGGGTCCTATTTTGATATTAGAGCTTTTACCTCCAGTTTATTAAAATGTTGTCTGCTTCAGACCTTTAAATGGTTTCCCAGCTCATGCAATGTCAGAATTCTTATAGTGGCCTACAGGGCTGCAGATGACTTGACCTCTAACTAGCAGACGCTTAACCGGCTGAGCCACATAGGCCCCCCTACTGTTGGTTTTCTAAGATATGTCAGGAGGAGGATCATCTGCTTCTGGACCATGGTTGCCTTCAGATAAAGGGGGACCTATTGTAATTCCATAAACAATGGCTCAGCATCAGATTTTTAAGAGTGGCTCTAGTCTGTCTTTGTTAATTTCTTCCACAGCTCTTATCACTGACAATTAGAGGTTCAGCTAATCATTAAACTGACTTTTAGCATGTAGTTTTATGTTATGTATACTAGCAAGACTTTATTTTTGACCACACCTGTAATAACATCACTTTTTTGTTTTGGAAGATCAAAGCCATCGGCCAGACAGAATTGAACGCAAGCAACCCAGAAGAAGTGTTACAGCTGGCAGCGCAGAGAAGGAAAAAAAAGTTTCTCCAAGCAATGGCAAAACTTTACTTTTAAGCAGTTAGTTAAAATTTTTTAACTTTTATTTTTTAAACAATGGGCTAAAAATAAACAGTATTAGATTATATAATACATATGTACACATTTAGTGGTGTTTTCTTTTCAGACAATACTGAAACAGTTTAAAAACAACTATACAGAAGACTTCATACCATAACCATAGCTTAAATTTATAATTTCTTCAAAGGAAGAGATTCACATGTCCAGTAACAGAATAAACTAGCAACTTAGTATAATTTGTTTTCTATTTAGACCCACTCTTCAGGCTGAAATTTCATTTAAAAAAAACCAAAAAACTAAAATATTTATGTAGAAGTCACTAGTCTATATACAGCAAGTTCTTATGTCAGGTTTTTTTGTTTTTAATAAATAATCTAGGAGTCAGTATACATTACTATTTTTCTGCCTTATGAAAATAGAAGTTTATCACTTTGACACTGTCCTTAACTCATAATGTAGGATTTTTTTTTTTTTTTAAGATTTTATTTATTTATTTGACAGAGATAGAGACAGCCAGCGAGAGAGGGAACACAAGCAGGGGGAGTAGGAGAGGAAGAAGCAGGCTCCCAGCAGAGGAGCCCGATGTGGGGCTCGATCCCATAACTCCGGGATCACGCCCTGAGCCGAAGGCAGACGCTTAACGACTGAGCCACCCAGGCGCCCCCATAATGTAGGAATTTAAAAAGGACCTTAATAGTTTCGCAAATATAAATAGTCTTAGTCACACTAAATTAAGAAAAAGTCCTTAGGGATATCTTGGAGTTAATAAAGTGACTTTCTCATATAAATAGGTTGAAGGGTACTTCACTTAAATTGTGATGTATAGAAAGTTATTATAAAGCAACGTCTGTGTCAAAGCCCAAAGGAGGAGCTACAGCATTTATCTTATTTAAAACTTCTTTGGTATTCCCCTTTTTTAGAGCACAGTTTAAGCCTTACTGGTTAAAAAATGTTACGGCAAGGCAAATGTATCAGTTAAAAAACAGATTAATGTTCACCATTTGTAAAAATTCAAGTTTTATAATAGCTTGCTACAGCAGCTATAGATAGTCACCTTATTATAAAACTAAACCTTTGTAAACAAGTTTAAATTTAATTTTCAAAAACCAAATTGCACTAGTCAAGAATATGAATTTTGAGAACCTAAAAACTAGATTCAAAGTATTGTTGTATTACTCAATGTCCCCTTTAAGGTTGCACTTATCTAGTCTAAAACTCCAATGATAAAATTCTTAGTTCATCAAGATAAACATAGTAACACTGGATCAAAAAAAATTGTTACGGCATAAATGGTGGCTGGCTTCTATCCAGTCACATTGGGAATGAAGTCATCTTTGTAAACAAGTCCTGCTGTTTAAACAGCTAACCTAGGAATTTCTTCCTTAATGCCAATTTTAAGTGGTTTAAAAATCAAAGAATGGCAGTGAAACTTCTGAATTGGCTAGGAGAGTCATAGCACTACTTTCCTGAAAGCTTTAGTAGTTCAGTTTATGAAATTCTACCCAAGAGTCAATTCCAACTTCTTTGCTTTAGTTAACTTCTTTAGTGTTTTCCTGGTGGTTTTTCAGTGCTCTTCGGTGGGGTCATAATGCCTCCACTGCACACTGGTGACAACTGTCCTCCTTTTCTGAAGGTGTTTACGTAATTTACTTCATCCTATATATGTGAAGAAATCATGCAGAGATTAACAGGTAAGATAAAGCACTGATAGAGTAAAAGTCAAACCAGATTTTTTTTAGGTATTGAGACTACTTAGGCATCATGTAGTGGCCTCTGTCTTTGCAAGCATGACTAGTCACATTTTAGAGATTCAGTTTGAAATGCCTACAACTGTGTTTTTAAAAACTCTTACCTGGACTGCTGGCATTCATCTTGAGACACTCCACAAATCTTGCTGTGACGTTAGTGTGCCCATTAGAACTTTCTATCCCCTAGTAGCTTAAATCACTGCCCTGAAGTATTTCTAGTATCCTTACTATCAGTTTCAGTGACTTACTAGATAAAAAACCGAGAAGCCCCACAAGAAACATACCAGCATAGCCAGATAATTTGTATGGGTCTGGATATTGTGTCTATCTTCCATAGAAATCTTCTTAAAAATCTTCAGCTTCACGGGACTAGTACTTTTTACTACACTGACAAAAGGCACCATCCAGTCTACGCATTCAGAAATGTTGTCCCATTCCAAACCTAGACAGAGGAAAGTTAGGAAAATGTGAAGGTTCCATCAGAAACTATTTAACCGTAGTTTGAGAGTGCTAAGCTGCTTTAACTTGTTGGAACTTGATTTTGGCCTTTTTAAAATTTTTAAATGATAGCAGGGGGAGGACCAGAGGGAGAGGGACAAGCAGACTCCATGCTGAGTGGTGGAGCCCAACACGGGACTTGATCCCATGAGCTGCTCAGATGCCCTGATTTTGGCCTTTTAATAATGTGACCGTTTTGAGGTTGAAAACAACTTAGAGCCTTTTTTTTTTTTTTTTGAGAACACACGAGCAGGGAAGGGGGTAAAGGGGGTGGGGCAGAGGAGCAGACTCCCCGCTGAATGCAGAGCCCAAAGAGGACTTGATCCCACCAACCTGAGATCATGACCTGAGCCAAAACCAAGAGTTGGACCTTTAACCAACTGAGCCACCCAGGTGCCCCAAGACTGGAGCTTCTTAACCAATACCTTCTATATGTGAAAATAATTATCAAAACCCAAAGAACTCTTAAAGCAGAGCTATATCCATATTGACTAACTTCAAATGGATATAATCCATTTGACATTTTTTGTTTATGGATATATATTGAAGATTAAAAATACTTCTAACAACAAAAGGGAAGGTAATGGCTAAACTAATTTTCTTCCATTTTAATAGGAAGCTAAAGTTGATAAAAGTCCCTTTAAAAGTTGTGAACATGTAAGAAGGTAACAAAATATAGTGCCTTACCTGAGGCTTTCTTAACCACTTCAATAGAGGTAAAATGGCACAAGGCAGCGGCAGCCAATATTCTGTACTGGAACTCTAATGAGTCGATAGCTAGAATACACAGATCTAAAAGCTAGCGAAAGAAAGAGCAAAAGTACACATATTTAAGAGGAGAAAGGATGAGTGATACATGTTTCTACTAAAGATCAGTCAGCTACAGTTTGGGAATACTTATGCTGTGGACTCATATGCCAAGAATTGCTAAAACTGCAGGGATCCAAACATAACTTCCTCGAGAGTGGTGGCTTCAGTGAATAGACAAGGATTGTTAGGATGCAGCGTGATGTGAAGTGGTAGGAAGGGCACCTCATCCAGAGTGGGGAAGACTTGTGCTGCTTAAATCGTAAAAGACAAGGTAGCTAGGAAGATTGGAAGGTAGAGTATTCTACATATAGGGAACAGCATTTGCAAAGATAAATGAGAAAGTATTCCCTTCCCTTGGAACTCCTAGTTCAGAACAAAGGAATTCCTTTCCCTCATTCCTTATTTGGGGGGGGGGGCAGTAGCTGGAAAGGGATAGATTAGATCATAGATTAGCCTAGGTTAGATTATAAAGGGTCCTTAAGAATTTTAGTTCTGATGACTGAAATTACTGGAGGATTTTAAATCAGGAAAGATAATATTTTTAAAATGATCCTTTAGAAACATGTTCCCTGTGTATCTGCTTCACTGTAGGCTAAACAGTGAGATTAGTTAAAAGGCAGTATAATCCAGGTACTAAGAGCTGCATAAAGAGCAGAATGGTGGAAAAGGGCTAGATTTCAGAGGCCTAAGGTGATTCCTGTCTAGTGGAATAAAATTATGTTTGCTCACGTTGGTCCACAAGATAGAACTATTGAGTAGAAGACTTAGAAATAAACAATGTAGACACTAATTACCGCTTATCAAATGTTCTCTACCAAAGGGTATAGCTCCCTAAGATAATTTGGAATGCTGGGAATTGATAGAAAAAATAAGCCTTCATTAGAAAGTTTTGTAAAATGAACCAATTCTAATATCTTACTGGTAATTCAGTTTTAGTGTTTATAATGTGTTGACTAGATTTAAAATACAGCTAAATTTCAACCTAGGTTATTTAAAACCCATCCCAATATACCGCAGTTCCTTTAATTCCATATGTAAGCTTTTCATATCCTACACAGAATTAGAACATGGATTTTTCCTCACATTATATGGTGGTTAAAATAGCCTTTAAGATACTTATGCGAAGCAGGCAGGAAAGAACATTTGTTATGCTGGCCTAGGAGAGCGAAATTTGAACCTAATTTTTAAAAAATAAGGTAATCTTAATTCTAATGTACAAAATAGGTACCCTGTGTATTCAAATATGAGAATAAGATAATCATACAGAATAATTTCATACCGTACTAAAGGCAACTGGCTAAATGTCTTTTTCCACTTTATATATCAAAATGATGTATTTAACTCTCTATTTTGGACTTGAAGTATTCATAATACATTTAAACTCAAAGTTTAAAAAGTTTGGTTTCTAGAATTATTAAGCAATATAAATATTGGGAACAGAATTTTATGTATCAGCAGTTTTCTCATCAATTGAGTGAATTTAATTCATTATGCTTTTTGTTGTATAGCTTATTTAAGACTATAAATGCACTAAACGGCTATAATAAACATGAGCATATATTCAGTGAAAATACCTGAGCTATTTGAATGAACTTTTCCTGAGAATACTGAGGTAGAAGAACTTTCGGAGCATCTTTAAGAGCATCAACTTGGAGGAAGAGATTTAGCCAGGAGATGACTGTTACAGGACAGAGTTCCCATTTTAAAGCCTGTTAATGGAATTAAAATACCTGTTAATAAATGTAGCTATATATACGCTGTAATACACAGCTACTTTATTTTATTTTGACCCTTTTACTAAAAATATAGATACCTCAGGATGTAAACGTGCTTACATTTTACAGTCTATTAATATAGGCCCCTTTATAATTCTCTGGTTGTCTTTATTTATTTAGAAAGCTCATTGAGCCTCGTATTCATTCCTCCTTTTCTCATTTCTTGCAGCCCCTGGTCTTCTACATCTATTATTTATTGAAACTGCCTTTGTAAAATTGTATTCAGTGACCAAGCTAATTCCGTTCAGATCTTCCAAGAACTGATTCTACACTTTTTCTTTTCATGATCTTTGGTGGTTTCTTGTCAAATTTAAAAGTTGAGAACGAAAAGATAAATCCTGATTTATGATATCCTCTCCTCCATGAAGCCCTGGGACTTTATCATTTACAAGCAGTCTAAAATAATTAGGTGAGAACAGTGTTATGGAAAATTCCATCTCCACTTTACATATTCCTTATGCTGTGCTTCAAGCCTGAATCTGAGTCAGTTTATTGTTAGAAAGAGATCTTTCTGGATACTTGATATTTAACAGAGCTATGAATACGAATGTTTATAGATTGTAAACATAATTTACAAAATACATGAATTTATAATACATATAGTTAATCTATAAAAAGTCCTTGTTTTCTTTTATGTCATATATAAACTCACGGTGTTCAAATTTAATAACATACTTTCTAGTAGCTAACATTCAGGCTTTACTTTAATTCAGGGCCTGATTAAACACCTTTATGCTTCTCTTCTCCATGCTTCTGTTAATAGCCCTTTTTTGCATATAGAAAGAAAAAAAGGCAATGAAATATTTTTTCTCATTCTCTACTGTTGGAAGGGGAATGTCAGAACTGAGATTTAAGAGCCATTGTTGGAATTCATTTATATATATACATGCTACACTAATTATACTTTTCAAAGCGTTGTTGTCCTTAATCACTTTAAATTAAGAAGGTAATATTCTCAATATAGAAAACTTCAGAGACACAGAAAAAGGAGTCTACAGGTTAAGTAAATTCCCCTCCGTCCATACCATTGTTAGTGTTTTGAAGCATTAACCTCTTTGAACTGGATCCGAATGCTGAATGAAACCTACTGTTTACATTGAGGTCTTTTAGATTCAGTAGTAACTATGAAGTTACTAAATTGCAATTAGACATAAATTTATTACCTTTAATATAATAAGTTCCATTCTTAAGATATCCTCTTCACTGCAGGCACCATCAGTGACATAAGCAAACTCTTGGAGCTTAGGAGCATATATTTCCTTTAAAATGGATTTTTTAAAAAAATTAAGCACAGTTGAGACAGATTAAAGCAAGTTATACAGAAACCACATACAGGCTTCATTTTTAAGGACAGCTTTATCAAGTGATTATGTGTCTTAGTAACAAGATATTTTTCAAGGATGTAGGAGTCTAAATTAGCTAGCTACATTGAGACTTATTTTCATAGACTTGATCTTGAATTTCAGTTAATAAACAACTAGAATATCTTAAAATATTTCAGTTAAAAAATAAAAAGCCCAACTTATTTTAAGATTGCTTAGTATAGTGGCCAGACCAAAACAAGACACTTAAACAAGGTCTAGAAACTGCTGAAACCTTTACTATAAAAGTATGGTAAATCAAGAAATACATTGTGCGTTTGGCTAAAAGGTCTGTCTTAGCCCAGAGAACAAACAGAATGATTAGAGTAGAAGAGAGGCCTGCTACAGATGAGAACAGGCTAAAAATCAAGATTTCAGTCTAGAAAAATACCTGAAACACACAGTATGATTCCAGGTAAGGATAGACTACAAAATTAATTATTCACCAAATTTGGCAGAATTAGGAGATCGCTCTTAATGCTCAAAAGACAAATTTGGAAGAAAAATACACTTAAATTAAGGCATGATTCACAGTCCCTCTCCTACCCTCAAAATAACAGGTTTCAAAACTTTCAGAAGAAAGTATGGTATCCAAAATGTACTGCTTAAGAAAAATAGATTGAGATTGTGTGCAAGAAAACCTCAGGAAAGAAAAGAGTTGCCTTCTATCCTGGTACCACCACCCAGATACAGAACATAGACCATTCAGTATATAGATATAGACCCATTATTTTAACCCAGCATAGTACTTAATTTCATTTGATGGGTCAGTTAGTTTTCAAAGACCATTCTATTGAATCCAAGTGCCATAATTATGTACAGAGATCACACTGGTATATTTTTTCCAACAGAATGAGCCATAGGATATTTCACCTAGATGTTTCCAGAATCTAAACCAGATGCTTATGATAGGCTCAGATACTATATTTATCCATCCAAATCAATAATATTCAGAAAATGTTTTAGGGAAAAAGCAACCCACTCATCTTTCCTATAATGTCAAAAGCTTATTTGCTGGGATTACTACTGTGTTGATTTTAAAGTGAGGGAAATATATCTATGGATAAACCTTGAGAACTTACCTCAAGTTTAGAAGCGATGAATAATGAGGTAATTCCAATGAGTTGAAGCATATTTTTATTTATATCCTTTTGTGTCAACATAAATCTATCAAAAAAGTCTTGCGCAAGGTAAAATGTTTCTCTATGAAGTGTGTATACTTCACATACCTAGAGAAGAATCCAAACATTTAAATATTCTGTATTTAAGGGAAAATAGCATTTCTACAGATCAGAAAGTTCTCTCCTAAAATACCAGTCTTTAGAATACGTCTAAGACCAACTTTGCTTTTTAGGATACCAAAGCTAAGATTGGGCGGGGGTAGGGAGGGGAGCAGATATTAACATGTACTAGGATATAGGATAAAAGAATCTATTACCATCCTCATTTTTTTAAAGCTATTTTTAAAAGATTTTATATGTCAGAGTGCACGCACACTTACAAGCAGGGAGAGTTGCAGGCAGAGGGAGAAGCAGGTTCCCTGCTGAGCAAGGAGCCCGACTTGGGTCCTCGGATCATGACGTGAGCTGAAGGCATGGCAGATGCTTAACCAACTGAGCTACCCCGGCGTCCCTTTTCTTACTAGTTCTACAGGTTTTTTTTCCCCTCCCATATGGACTTAACTTATTCCCAGATACATTTATACTTTTGCTGACGAGTGAGAACTTTTTTCCATTAATTTCCTAATTGTTTATTGCTGGTAAATGGTTAAGTTTTCATGGCTAGTTTATATTTTTAATTCGAACAGCTCCAAATGATTCTCTTCACTGTTCTAGGTAGACATTTAACTACAAAATGATAACAGTCCTTTCAATGTTTTTGACTTCATTTTTTTCATGTTTTACTCCATTGGCTAAAAGAATTTTCATAGAAGAAAACAATGAACAACATTGGTGATAGGCAAAGTCTTGATCTCTTCCCTTGTTTCTGACTGTAATGGGAATTTCCCTAATGTTTCACTATTGTTATTAATAATAAACAGTATCTGTCATTTCCATACTTATTATAGGGAAAGCTTTAAATTCTGAACTCCAGGAAGTAGCAGCTTTATCCCCATTTTGAAGATGAGGAAACAGGGATGGAAATACATGAGTTTCTTTTTTTTTTTTTTTTTTTTTTAGATTTTATTTATTTATTTGACAGAGATAGAGACAGCCAGCGAGAGAGGGAACACAAGCAGGGGGAGTGGGAGAGGAAGAAGCAGGCTCATAGTGGAGGAGCCTGATGTGGGGCTCGATCCCAGAACGCTGGGATCACGCCCTGAGCCGAAGGCAGACGCTTAACCGCTGTGCCACCCAGGCGCCCCGAAATACATGAGTTTCTAATAAACACTGTGTTAAGGAAATCTTAGGTTACTACATATTTTGAAATGAGGAATGGAAACTGAATTTCAAAAAATGTTTTTCACGTCTATTGAGACTTTGATTTTTCTCCTTTAAACTGTTAAGGTAATGTTGAACCATCTTTGCATTCCCTAGACTAAAAGGATATACTAAGAAAAACTAGAGTTTAACACTGCTAGATTTATTATATTCTATAAAGTTTTGCATATAATCCTGTTTAAGGGAAAATAGCAGTAAATTTGATGGACAACTACTGGATAAAAAGTCAATCTAACATAAAAAGGAAAAAAATCTACATAATTGGACTTAGGTTGCTTCCATGATCACTAGGCACTCCAGAAGTCAAAACTCAGCCACCTTCTTGTACCCACATGATTGAAATATCTTCCCTTCTACTCAGAATAAGAAATGATAACCTGACTCAATAAGACTGTGTTTTATAGCCTTAAAAACTCTTCTGAAAGCTTCTGAGATCTACTCTGCCATGTATTACTCCTCCAAAAAGTCTATAGTGTTTCTCCCTTAGAATGCATCATCTCTATCAAACACAGGGAAACTACAGAGCAAATATCCAAGGGCTGGAGGAAAATCAGTTTGTCATTTACACAAGTAATCGTTTTCTCAATAATTTTAGAGACTCTTGGAATTACTATCCAGAGAAAAGGAATGGGCCTAAACAAGAGAACATTCTGGCACAGATCTTTACAGACTTGGAGATCACTGTTACTCCTTTAGATTAATGGTACAGTGTATTTTGAAAAGGAATAAAGGTATGTAATAAAGGGAAACTACATGAAGCCTAGAGGGCTTAGCACCTCTGGATATTCAAAGCCTTATCATTTAGGACCTAGAAATCAGGATTCCAAATTATAATTCGATTTTGGTGATGCAGAAAAGGACTTCTGAGGGCTCTGAAGCCTAGTCCTGGTTCTTCTCTTTGCATAGCAGAATTCAAAACCTTGTCAATTATATATACTGTTCATCTTGACTATCCTCAGCACCTAGTGCCTGGTACACAGTAATACCCACAGACACCAGGAATTCTGAATTAGGTTTGGGTTGTATGGGATGCAGTGGCTGTGCTATTTTATTCTCACAAAGCAGACATTTTCCATTTTGGTACCATCAACTGCAGTATGTACCCCCAAAAAGATGGCTGCTGGAAATGAAAAATATGCCAAGGGCACATGGAAAGCACATGTACATCTAAATACTTTTCCATTATTCAGAGATAAAAGAAATTTGTATCGATGGAACATACCTCTAAAAGCCAGTCTAGAAGTATTGACCTCATCTGTGGTTCCAAGTCAGAATGCAGAACTTCAAAATGTTTGTCATGAACATATCTGGTCTCTTTTTTTAGCATGTTTAGCCAAACATCCTTTGAACATCCCCAACTATAGAAAGGAGGAGAAAAGAATATGTAACCTACATAATATTCAAACTATCTGTTTTACAAAGAATAAACTTCAGGCATTGAAATAGAACTTTCAATTAGAACTTGGAAGGAGAAGCTCTTAAAATAGGAAAAAATTGCTACTGTAACTTTTAGAAACCATTTCTTTAGCATTAAAAAAGCAGAAGCCTGAAGTTGTACAGCAAGAACTTAGACAATGGCTTTCAAGAGTGCTTTCCCTATTTATAAATTATAACGTCTCCCATTTAAGATAACAATATTTTCTCAAGAGCAACAATGAAAATTTAAATATTTAAGCATATAATCCCAGTAGAGACAAGTTCCAGTCATCTCCAAATAGATCAATAGCAGACTCACCTAAAGTGGTAGCTGGGACAGAATATAGTGAAGGGGGGATGGTGAGTTTAAATGCCTGCTCATTAATGTGTGTCTTAGAGCCAAATACACTTACACTACATGTTTTGTAAAAGCTGTACCTCTTAGTCACACTAACAAAAAAGAATTGAGTATAGATCTTCCTAAGCTTGGTAAGAAATAAAGTTGATATAGCAAATGAAATGTACATGTTAAAGTGCTTCCATCTTAACAATTTAGAAAAATCATTTAAACCTCATTTAAAAAGCCTCTAATAAGGCTTACAGTATTCAGCAAGTAAATGAAAATTACTTCATAAAATCAGTATTTTAAATACCCATATCCTTTGCAAACATCACCATTTTCAATACATGCATAAATATTAGAAAAACATCCAAAAATTGCTTCCTTTACTATCTTAAAATGAAGGCAAAATATGACTCAAAGTAGTGTAATATATTAGTACAATTTTAATCTTTGATATTAAATTACAAAATTTTCTTACCTTAAATCAGGCAAAGGTGAAGGATTAATAAAAAGATTTTTAAATCTGTAATTTGTAAATCTGGAGAAGTCACTTGTTCCTATTTCCTTGTGGGGTGTTTCAATGATAATACAAGGACTGATCCCCCCAGATAATACAGGTGGCCAACAATTCTGTCATTTAAAACAAAAATTTGTGCAAAAGAAAATCAGCTCTTGGATCTTTCATAAATGGAAGCTAGTATCTCTAAACAGCCCATAGTTTTCCCCAACACCATCATTAGTTATTCATGGCTGACAATCTAGTTGACATTCATGTTTTAGAAATAAGACATAGTTCATAGTGATCTTCATAAATAGTAACAGGTGGGATGTTTTAAAGAACAAAACACAATCCTGGAAATACAAGACATTAGGTACTGGGGGAAGGGAGTAATAACAAAATGCATCTGTAGTCAAACACTAATCACTTTCAAGATTATAAAACTGAAATTCTCCCTCTGTTTATAAGAGTAGCAAGGGCACCTAGTTTTGTAAAAAGCTCCTCCCCACATCCCAGTTAAGCCTGCTCCCATACTTCAGAATACTATAAGGCAAAACCTTACAAATGAAATCTACTGAAGTCAATTACTTAAATATTTTTTAAAGGACCCTTTCCCCAACCAATGCTGGTGTCAAAGAGAACCACTGTCTCTAGTGTTCTCTGCACCACACATAGGGAGAATAGGTAGCAAAGGGCTGGGTGCCAGTTTGTCAGTGACTTCACTCCTATTTATATGCCCCAAGAACAGCTATTAGGACCCTCCACTATAGTCAGAGAGGGAACAAAGAGCAGTACATTGGGCAGATTAGGCGGGCCCTGGTGCACCAGGCGACTCCAAGAGGGAGGGATTTACAAAGAGGAACCAGCTGCTTCAAGGCAAACTTACTCTGCAGCTGTAGTAGGATTCAGGCACAGACAAACCACCCAAAGATACCCGCCTTCCTGCTGACCTCTAGGGGCGTTCAAAGTAAAAGTGTCAGAGGTATCTTTCTATTGCATAGCAATAACACAATTCCATTCTTATTTGTTCTGCATTTGTTTCCCCCAAACCCACCCAATCCAGTTCTGCATTACCCTAATCTCATACTGATGTTTCTTGGTGACCTCCTCTTTTCTTTTTTTGACATCCTGGAAAATAAAAAAGACCGCTGTTAAACTAAAGTCCCAGCAAATGATTTCTTCTCGCTCCTCTTTTCCCTTAACTCACCTGAGCTGTTTTTCTCTTCTTGGCCTGAATTATCTGGGCTTCTTGGGGGGAATCCGTCTGGTTGGGCTGGGACTGTTGCTTAGCTTGTAAACGGCTACTACGGTGCAATTTTTAAAAGAAAGTTTAATAAGTCATGAGTTTCAAGCGCAGCACCCAACTTTTAAACATATCTACAAGATAAATCATGTTACCTGCGTCTTGACATTCTCTTCTTTCAGGTGTGTGAAATCTCTGGAGGGGAAAGAGAAAAAATGAGTCAAATATATTGTCACCCAAATTCTCCGAAGTGCCAATCAGACGCTCATTCAGGGGTTATGGCTAAGTCCCTCAGGAGATGGCCTGAGCCATTTTACCATGCTGTCTTATGCACTACAATGGATATCTCACGATATTAATTTTGGACACATGCCTGCGTCTCAACTGAAGGTACAGCCCGGATGCGAGTGTCTTCCAGAACTTACAAAGCACCCCCAGCAAGAAGGCAGATCTCCCCCAAATGGGTCTTTTCTGCGCCCTCCATCCTCTCCCGGAACCCCGAGGGGGGGCTTGGGCAGCGCCCCCATGTTCCCCCTTCCACCCTGGACGAGCCGCGGAGACAGAGGGGGTTGTGGAGGCGAAACGCTGTGGAGAAGCCGGTTCCGCGCCAATTTGGAGAGCGGCGGTGGCGGGGAAGCAGGGGGCGGAGGGAACTGAGACTTGTGTCACGTCCTTCAGTCTCCTTTCCCTCCTTCCCAGCCCCACCGGGCCCTGCCTGTCTCTTGAAGGGGCACCGGGACCCCGACTCCAGATGGGGGGGTGGGAGTGAAAGGAAAGGGAGTTAAAGAAAGGGGGAAACTGGGTTGGTCAGGGAGCTCTTCTCCCCGTGAAGGGAACCCAGACCCCTATCCTCTCTTCCGCGGGAGAGTTCCCCTAACGAGGGTGGGGGAGAGAAGCCCCTAGAACGAGGGCATTTTCCGTGGCCTCCCCCCTCAGGGCAGTTCTCCACCGCCGCCGCTTCCCCGGCCCCCTGCCAAAGATCCTGACAGGACGCAACGCGGGGAGCCATCCCCCCAAGCCGCCTAATTCTCAGCCGTCCCAGTTTTCCTCCCCTCGACTCCCGCCCGCGGGAAGAATCGGCCCCGGGGGCTTTCTTTCCTCCCGCACTCCGCCCTACGCCCAGCACCTCCTCACCGCTAGACCCGCTACCGCTCCGCTCTCAGCTGGCGCCGGCGCCAACCCAATATATAGGCCGGGCCGGGCCCGCCCCGCACGCATGCGCCTCAGACTGACACCTCCGGACTGCGCGCTCCCCTCTCCCGCGCGCCCTCCCCGCAGGCCCGCGCGCCGCGCCCTGCTCTCAGTCCGCGCCCGCCCACCCGGAGGGGCAGGGGCCCGCTCGTCCTGGCCCTCAGTCCGCGTTCACCTGCGCTCCACTTCACCTGCCTGCGCGGCCCGGAGGCCGGAGGGAGTCTCTCAGAGGCTCCTCCTCCGAGGTCTAGCTCCCCGCCGCTCTGCTTCCGCATCTCCCGCCAGTACTTTCCAGTTCCCTCCCGCCCTCAACTCCCGGACCCCGGCCGTGTGAGGCCGCGGCTCAGTCCAGGTCTACGGCCAGGTGGAGGCTGCACGGGCGAGCATAGTCAGGAAGTGGCCATCCTGCGGCGCACCATGGCTGTCCCGCTAAGGCCTCAAGGAACCGGGTTCTTTCGGAAAAGACGCCGGGACCAGGAGAGCCCGCCCCTGCGGGAGGAGCGCCGCTTTGGCTGGCGAGCTGGCCAATGGGAGGCGAGGACGGCAGCACAACGTGGAGCTGCTGCAGAATGTAAACACAGCCGGGCGCGCGGCGGGCCACGTGTGTCCCCGCGCGCCACCCGTCGGGTCTGGGACCACCGGGGCCGGCCGTGGCACCCCAGGGCAGCCATTCTCAGGGATGCCTGTTTTGCATTTTGCTCCAGCCCGGCGATGGAGGTTCGTATCAACCCTCTTTTCCCGCTGCCTGCTCCGCCGACCGGGTTACCTCCCATGGGTGGGTCTCTCCGCACCCCGCCGCCTTTCCGCTGCCTTGCGGCTTCCCACCCCGAAGTCCCCGCGCGCAGAAAACGCTCGCGCCAGGCCGCACCCTCCCTTCCTGTCCTCCGGACCTGCAGTTCCGGGGCTTCTCAAGAGTAAACGTCTCTCAAGAGCGGGGCCGGGGACGGCATTCCGCCTTCCCCTTGAGAGCAGTGGCTCTCCCGGGTTGGGCCGGGAGAACTGCCGCCACCACGTGCAGGCCCCGGGCCGGCCCGCCGCGCCCCGCCCCGCTCCCGCCAGCGCGCCCTGCGGAGCCCGCGCGAGTTGCCCGCGCAGGAGGGAGCCGCCCGCCTCTGAGCTATAATAGCGGGAGGCGGGCCCGACGCGTTTCCTTCTCTTTCCGCCCTCGCTAAACAGGGATGCCCTCGCTACCTCTATTGCCGCCCCTGTCCAGCGCGCCCCAGACTGGACATCTCCAAGTAGGACATGCCGTTGATACTGCGCCGACAGGTTTTGCGGCGGGAGCGGTGGGGCGGGGACGCCTACGGGAACAAAGACCCCCGCGGTGGAGGAGCCGAGCGCAGGCTTCCCGGAACTCGCGGCAGCTCGGGCCGGCCGTGGGCTGCCCGGGTTCGGCGCTCTGCCCTGGCCCGGCGCGAGCTGCTGGGGTAAGGCCGGAGACGAAGGCGCTCGGGCTGGCGCGGTGGCGCGGCCCGGGCGGGAGCCTTTCCCGAGATGCACCAGGAGGCGGCGGCGGCGGCCGGGACCGACCCGGGACCTCTCCCCGCGCCCCCGCCCGGGGCCCTTTGTGCCGCTCGGTCGGTGCGGCTCTGGGAGCCTAGAAATAACCGCTGCTCTTCGGGGTTTCGGGCCCGCAAGGCCAACTCTTTTTTTACGTTCCCTCTTTGGATTCTGACTCTTACGATAGGCTCGCGACGCCGGCAAAATAATTATTTTTCTCCCGCTACTAACGCCGGAGGAAATAGTAAGAGCCTTGCCTCAGGTGACATAGAAGCCGGAGAGGCCCAGAATCTTGTCAGTCCCAAGAAGCTTGATAACATTATAATGCTTATGATGGCGCTCTCGTTCCGGGAGGAGTTGCCTCCTTTTGCAGTCACTTCATAACACTCGCGGTGTGAAGCTTAGAGCTCTAACAGCATGATGATAAGAAAAGGGAGGTCTTCCAACAAATGTATGTTACCTTGACGTACGCAAAACTGGTGGCCTAAATGAGGGAATAAGGTAATCAAAATATCCTGAGAACTAGGTATGTCGAACATTTATAGGATTAATCTTGGGGTATGTATGTATTGCATGCCCAGCACTGAGCTAATTACTAAATTACTTGTAAACAAGACATGTAATTAGAAATGTACTTTGGTCAGTGCCCTTGACTATGCAGTGAATACAGTGCAATCATAGTAAAGGAGAAACTAGAAGCAGTCTCAAGACTGCTTTGTCTGGAACCAACAGGGTGATTTCTGCCACATTACAAGTAGCTGGCCAATGGTTCAGTGGGACTAAAAAGGCCATGGGTTTACTCTTAGATGGACCCAGGTTCCAATCCTGCTCTGCTGCAAGTTACTGAATTCCTCTGAGCAGGGGTTTCTCCAGAAAACATAGAAGACATTCATTTCAAGGCTCTTTCTAAAGATTACATTTGATAATGTTTATAGAGACCCTCTCGTGTATGTACTTGTCACAGAGCAGATGCTCAGGGCTAGCTCTTCTGTCTTTTGTCCACCCCCCTTACTAGTTTACACCCATAGAAATTGAGTTGTTTGAAAATCTGCAGTAAAACAAAGCTGAATTACAAAATTGCTGTTTCCCAGAATTTTGTTCATGTAGTCATCCTTTTGGATACTTACTTTAGACATTTTTTAAAAGTTAAATTTTTTTTTAATTTAAGTAATCTCTGCATCCAACATGGGGCTTGAACTCACGACCCCCCCATCCCGAAGATCAAGAGTCCCAGGCTCTTCCATCTGAGCCAGCCAGATGCCCCTAGACATCATCTTTCAATATGTTATCTTTGTTTCAGATTTTTATACGTTCCCTTTTAGTTCCCTCATTTCCCACTGATCCCAGTTTTAAAATTCACTTATTTTGCATGATCTCAGGATTGTGAGATCCAGCACTGCGTTGTGCTCTGTGCTCAGCACAGTCTTGCTTGAGATTCTTTCTCCATCTCCCACTTGTGCTCTCTTTCTCTCAAATAAATAAATCTTTTAAAAATTCACTTACTTTGAAATGTATGATATTCTTTCATGCTTGTGATAATTTTAGAAATTTGGGCATTTTCTAAAGTATATTTTCCCCATTGTTCATGCAAAGTTAAAACACCATGTTAAATAAAGTATTGGCCTCTACCGTGCTTTTGTTTTCAGGGGGAAAATGGTGGAGAGAAAAACAATAAGATTTTTAGAGGAACAGGTTTAAAAAAAAATTGGGCCCAGCCCACTTATTTCTTGCTTCTGTACATTTTCCTCTCCATGTGTCCTCTGTGCAATCTTCCTAAACCCCTTTTTCTGTGCTCTTCAGTTCTGCTCACTTCACAGTACAATAATCACCTATCAAAATGTCTTTTATCTCCAACTAGGCCTTGGATCTTATTTTGTTCATCTTTATATAGTCAGTACCCAGCAGTTCAGAGGCATACAAAGTAGGACCTTGGTAAATACTGAGTTGAATTATGCATAGGATATCCCATTATAGAACTTTTTTTTTTTTTTTTAAGATTTTATTTATTTGACAGAGAGACAGCCAGCTAGAGAGGGACCACAAGCAGGGGGAGTGGGAGAGGAAGAAGCAGGCTCCCAGCAGCCGAGCCTGATGCAGGGCTCGATCTCAGAACCCCGGGATCACGCCCTGAGCCAAAGGCAGATGCTTAACAACTGAGCCACCCTGGCGCCCCCCATTATAGAATTTTAATTCTCTAAGGCTAGAGTGATGGATGCTAGAATTATTCACTGATTAATAATAAGGTTTTTCAAAATTCTATTTTTAGACTTTTATAAGGTTTTAGACTTATAGAAAAATTGAGAAGGTAGGACAAAGCTTCCATATATTCCTTCACCCTCCCTGACCACCTCACATAGTTTTTCTTCTTATTTTTTTTAAATATCTTATTTATTTATTCAACAGAGATAGAGACAGCCAGCGAGAGAGGGAACACAAGCAGGGGGAGTGGGAGAGGAAGAAGCAGGCTCATAGCAGAGGAGCCTGATATGGGGCTCGATCCCACAATGCCGGGATCACGCCCTGAGCCGAAGGCAGACGCTTAACCGCTGTGCCACCCAGGCGCCCCAGTTTTTCCTATTATTGACACATTAGCGTGGTACATTTATTACTATGTAAATCAATGTCAATGCGTTATTATTAACTAAAGCCCATGCTTTATTCAGATTTCATCAGTTTTTCCCTAATGTCTTCTTATTGCTGCTGGATCCAAACCCATCGCATTTAGAACTCATGTCTCCTTGAGGTTCCTCTTGGCTCTGACAGTTTCTTAGATTTTCCTTATTTTTTTATGTCCTTGACAGTTTTGAGGAGTGCTGGCCAACTATTTTGTAGGATGCTTTTTTTTTTTTTTTTTTTTTTTTAGTTTTATGTATTTATTTGAGCAGGAGTGGGCGGGAGGGCAAAGGGAGCCCAATACGGGACTCAATTCCAGGACCCAGGATCATGACCCAAGCCAAAGGCAGACACTCAACCCACTGAGCACCTAGGCACCCCTGTAGGATCCCTTTCTAGTGGAATTTGTCTTACGTTTTTCTAATGGTTAAACTGAGGTTATAGGTTTGGAGGAAGAATATCACAGAGGCAAAGTGCCATTTTCATCATATCCAGAGTACATATTATCATCATGGTTTATGACTGTTGATGTTGACCTTGATCACCTAGTAGTGTTTGCTGGGCTTTCACGTTGTAGAGTTACTTCCCCCATCCCCACCCTCAGATACTGTCCGGTTTGGACAGAAGTCACTCTGTGCAGCCCACAGGGAAGGAGTGGGGAGTTACGCCCCCTGCCTTTAAGGTAAAATATCTACATTATTTATTGGGAATTCTTCTAGATTTGTCTCTTCTCTCCCATTTATTAACTTATTCAATGATTTATTTATATCTGTATACACTCATGGATATTTATACTTTGTTTTGTTTTTACATTTTGAAGTAAAATTCAATAGTACTTTATCTTGTGGCTCAAATTGTCCTAGCCTTGGCCAGGGTATTTTTAATATTTTTTTGTCATAGAGCTGATTTGAAGTTAAGCAAAAATGAATATGGTTAAATGATAACCAGTATATCTCATATGAAGAGAGGAATAAAACATTAAACTGGTTTATTGTCCATTTAGCCAAAACACATCAACAGAAAAAAAAACTTTTCACATTTTTAATACTGAATTGCCTATTAGACTATTCCTTTTAGTGCCTCATCAAAGACATTTTTCAGTAAACCTTTTTTTTCTTCGTGATGGTGAGTGGTGGTACAATGACTACCGGTATAGTTCACCACTGTCTTCATTTATGCTAGGGCACTGGCAGTTTTCACCACCACTGCCGTCTGCATCATCGCAGCAAATATTAACACCGTGAAAATAGTTTTGACCTTGTGGTCTCCCTGAAAGGGTCTTTGGGACCCCCAAGGTTCCCAGACCATACACTGAGAACTGCAGATTAGTTTCCAAACCAGAATGCTAGGAGTCATCTTAGTTATTCCTTTCTTCTTCTTTCTGATCCTCATAATTAGTACTTCCTGAGTGAGGTGAGGGGCTAAGCTCTACTCGGAGCTTTTCCATTGTATTAACTCCTTGCAATCCTCTATCCACACCGCGAGGCACGTGCTGTTACCGTCCTCCCCACCTCACAGATAGACACAGTGTAATTTGCCCAGGACCCATGGTGGAGTCTGACTCCAGCTCTCCTGCTCTGTGCGGCCTCCAGTTACCACCAGGTCATTTCCAAATTAATCCAGTTTTTTCCTTCGCCTTAGTTCAGTACGACTCCAATCTCTCCTCGGTGCAGTGAGCTCCTAACTGGTTCTCCTGACGTGTGTTGCCCCGTCTATCTGCCTTGCAATGTCTTGCCAAAGCTCTCTTTCCTTCTTTTCTTTTTTTTTTTTTTTTAAGATTTTATTTATTTGAGAGAGAGAGCGAGAGAGAGCATGAGCAGAGGGAGAGGCAGAGGGAGAAGGAGAGGCAGACACGCTGCTGAGCGGGGAGCCTGATACAGGGCTGGATCCCAGGATCCTGGGATCATGGCCTGAGCCGAAGGCAGACGCTTAACCCACTGAGCCCTCCAGGGGCCCCCAAAGCTCTTTCTCAAGCACGGATTTGCCCACCCTGTTATCGATTGCCTTGGGGTAAAGGCCGGAGCCCTTAACTTAACACACAAAGCCTTTTGCACCTGGGAGATCCAGCTGCAGAGCTGTTCTACACACGCCTTGCCCTTCTCATTTGGACCTTTGTACCTGCACCTCTCATTCTCCCCCTCCACTGCCTTCCCTCAACTAATTCCCACAGATCCGTTACTACTCAGACACCACCTCTTCCAGAAAGCTGTACAGCTCTGAGGCGGGGCTCTTCACACTCCTTTCTTCCCACTTCCTCCTTTTCCCCCATGCCAGCCTCTACCTCTGGGGGCAGGAACTGCCTCTTTCATACCTGACACCCACCTGCCTGGCCTGGGGCCTGACCAACCACAGTGCCCGTTGTGGAACGAATGCAGGGGGCGGCAGAAGTGTGCCCATCCAGTAGGCCCTCCTAAACCAGACTCCAGGGACCACTCCCTTTGTGGCCGGCCTGTTGGAGGACTCAGTAGGGTCATGGCTGAGTGCTGCCCTCTAGAGGCAGAGCTGTTTCTGGCATCTGGGATTCCAGAAGCACCTGGGAGTCTAGGCAGAGAGAGCCTGGCTCTGTGGGAGCTGTCTTTGGCCACCCTAGGGGGCTAGGGGGTGCACTTGAGAAGGAAAGCATCTTAACATGTGGGAGCTAGAGCCCCTTAGAGGTGGCCGGTCCAGCTCCTGCAGGGTTTGTCGTACTCCGTGGTGCAGAGAAAGAACAGTGATAAACAGGGCAGTGTTGCAAATCCAGAAGCTCCAGGAAGAGGATGAAGTTGGCAGGTAGATGCAGGGTTGATCAGCCTGCCCTGGGCCAGGCACCGTCCTTGTTAACTGCATAACTACCATTAAGCAATAGAGAAAAGAAAAAAGTAATATGATAGAGGGGACTATTAAGCTGTAAGGGGTGGGGAGTGATCTGGGAAGGACTCCTAGAGGTGGTGACATTTTGTCTATTTCATTCATTAATTCAACAAACACTAGGACATAGTATGAAGCAAACAAGAATTCCTGCCTCCTTGGAGCTTAATTCTAGTCAAGGGGTATAGAAAACAAACAAACATATCAGATAATAAGAAAAATAAAAGCGGTATAATGTGCTGTGAGGTGCTATATTAGACAGATGTTCAGGGAATACTAATTAGTGTGACATTTGATCTGAGAACTGTGAAGTGAGAGAACAAGCCAGGCAGATAAGGAGGAAGAACATTCCAGGCAGGGGAACAGGAAGTCCCGAGGACCTTGGCTTATTTAATGGACTACAAGGAAGTCAGTACGGCTGGAATGTGGTGAGGGTGGGAGGAGAGGCAGCAGGAGGGAGCGTTTAAAAATGACCCGTGGGACTGCGGTGTGGAAAACAGACCCCACAGGGAGCCCAGTCATAGACTAGAGTGATCCAGGTGAGGGGCGATGGCGACTTGGAACAGGCTCGGGTGGTAGGGCTGATGAAAGCTGTTTGCTTCCAGAATGTGTGTTGAAGGTAGAGCTGAAAGGCTGTGCTGACGGAGTCGGTGTACGGGACCGAGACAACGCACAGGTGAATAACTGTCGAATGGCATTTATTGGAACTGGGAAGGTGAAGGGAAGAGTGGCTTTAGGGCAGAATGAAATCAAGAGTGGGTTTTGGACAGATTAAATCTTAAAATCTTTCCCTACATTTTATCACGAAAATTTTAAAGATTTATTTATTTATTTTAGAGAGAGAGCCAGAGAGATCTTGGGGGGAGGGGGAGAGAGGGAGGGAGAGAAAATCTTAAGCGGATTCTACACTGAGTGACACAGGGCTGTATCTCACGACCCTGAGGTCATGACCTGAGCTGAAACCAAGAGTCGGATGCCCCACTGACTGCACCACCCAGGCGCCCCTAGTATGAAAACTTCAAATGCCCATTAAAGTTGAAAGAATTTATAATAAATACCCATATACCCAGCACCTAAATTCCACCAACATTTTGCTATGCCTACTAATCATAGTTCTCTCCATCTATCCACCCACTATTCCGTCTTATCTTTGGGTGCATTTCCAACAAAACTAGAGATACCAGTGTATTTCCCCCTGAATACTTCAGCGTGCCTAGCATTAACAGAGTTCAATATTTGTTTAGGGGTTTTTTTAGAGCTAAAACATACTTAAAATGAAAAGTACAAGCACTACATATATATTCTTAACGGACACACTTTCACAACCCAAACTCCTGTCGAGTTATAAACATCACCATCACCCCTGGAAAGCTCCCTTTCCCTGGCAATCCCCCCATTCCACCTTCCACCGTCAGGAAGCCACTGGTCTGAGTTTTTCCACCATAGACTGGTTTTACTAGTTCGAAGCTAGAACTTCATATTATATATGTGTGTACGGTG
Organism: Ursus americanus; assembly: GCF_024610735.1. Taxonomy (NCBI): domain Eukaryota; kingdom Metazoa; phylum Chordata; class Mammalia; order Carnivora; family Ursidae; genus Ursus; species Ursus americanus. The sequence continues at coordinate 40,111,520 of NC_142135.1, read as the reverse complement.
TATACACACAGACACATGGAACCACAGTGGCGTCTGCACTCAACACGTTTTTGACTCTCATCCATGCTGCTGCATATGCCCGTCCTTTGTTCCTTTTTATGGCTTAGTATTGCACTGTGTACCCCAGTTTATTTTTTAGGTTGTGGCTATTTTAAGTCAAGGAGCTTTGGACCTTTCTTGTATGTGAACATTCCTGCTGTGAACACTTGTGGACAAACATATTCATTCAAACATATACCTAAGAGTAGAATTTCTGGGTCATAGAGTAGGAATAGGTTTCAGTTTTATTGAAAAAACAACCACCACCAACTTGTTGGGATGAGCACCGGGTGTTGTAAGTGATGAATCACTAAATTCTACACCTGAAACCACTATTACACTGTATGTTCACTAACTGGAATTCGAATAAAAACTTGAAAACTGAAAAAAACCCAACAAACCTGTCAGGCCTTTTTTCAAAGGTCCATCAACAAGGGGATGGGTAAATACACGGTGGGGTCACATTGTGGGGTGCTGCGCTGTGGTTAAAATGAGGTAGAGCCACGTGTATCACATGGATGCTTCTCAAAAATATAATATTTGGGGGAAAAGCAAATTGTAGATGGAAACATTCAGTATGATACCATTTATATAAAGTTGGAAAGCATGTGAAACAAGTATTACATATAGTTATTGATACATACTTAGTAATGGCATAAAAGCAGGTTTTGTGAAAGTCATCGATTTCAGGGTAGTGGTATCTTGGCAGGGGCAGAGGACGAATGGGATCAGAGGGGTCTGTGATAGGCTTCACCTGTATCATTAAAGTTGTATTTCCTTAAAATCTTCTGAAGCAAACACGGTAAAAATGTTAAGATTTTATAAAGCTGAGTGATGAATACACGTTCGTTTTATTCATCTTTATGCTTTCTGTTTGTCTGATTTCTGACTTGTGTCTAAGGAGCTTCTCCTGAAGCATTTATCTCCTTCACATTTACTCCTTGGCCCCAGGCCTCTACTTCTGAAGGTAGTTGAGACTGGGCAGAGTCGGGGTTCAGGGAACAGAGCTGCTCACCCGCTCCCGAGCCCCCTCTCGGGTGGGGCGGCCACAGTGCAGGAGAAGCTCCCGGAGGCCCCCCCGGGGGGGGGGGACCTGGCCGGTAGAGCCCCTCGGACCTGGGAGGCTACTACCACCTACGACTTCCAGCCCTTCTTTCCCACCTGCTTCCTAAATTTAGGCCTGTGATCTGGGCCCAGCTCTGCATCCAGTCCCGGGTCCAAACCCTACTTAAAATTGAGCCATATTTTAAAGTATTTGCTTTGTTCCACTGTTCAGGGCTTTTTCTTCAGGGGCTCTAACTTTACATGTGTGCGATTTCCTTTGCCTGCCTGTCTTCCCTATCATGCCTTCTCTAATGATTTTTATTTATTTCCACTTTATCTTCTTCACCTTTCTTCTCTGTTTTCCACAGCATCCTCTAGAGTGGTGCCTCTTCTCGCTTGTGTTTCTTGCATTTGGTTTCTGAAACACTGTTGTGTTTTTCTTACCCTTATTTTCTACTCTCCCAGTTCCTGTTTCACGTCTTCCTGTTGTCTGTGGCCTCCTGCCGCCTGGCCATCCCTTCCTGGACTGATTTCTGCCCCGTCGGCCTCTTGCGTAGTTGCCACTGCCTGGTTACATTTTTTAAATGTTATAATAGAATGTTGATTAAATTTTTCTTCTGCTCTGTGGCAACCGTTTTCTGATGAGTCTTCACAGTCTGCAGGGAAGTTCTGCTCCTTTTCAGAATTTTTTTTTTCTGGCAGTGCCTTTGTACGGATGTTTTTCTTATGGTGCCTCTGATTGGATGTTGAGTCACAACTTTTTATCATTTATTTTTGCAGGAGTTGGATTTTTCAAAACCAGCGGTTTGCAAGAGAATCCTGACCGGACTGGGGAAGCTTGGCTCCTTTCTCGGCTCGAGGGCTCCCTCTTCTGTTACTACAGGGATGTATGCTTTCTTTACCATACGGCTCCTCGCCTGAATTTAGGAGCCCAGCCTGGCTCCAGAAGGCTCCCACCACCAGTAGGAAGCTTCCCTGGTTCCTTCTCCTGACAGAGCCACGGGCTCCAAGGGTCCTGCCCTTCCTGCCAGCGCGCTCCTCGCTCTTTCTTCACCTGCCGCCATGAGCCCTCCAGGCACTTGAGTGATTTCTTTCTTCCTCTTCCTAGTCCTCTGAGGCTTCTCCTGCGGGGGCTGAATTTTCGCTGGGGATTGCTGGGACCTGCACCCCCAGACTCCCGGGCAGTTTCTGGTCTCCCCTGGGGCGGCTGGCAAACCGCATGCTGGAGTTCACTGCTGGTGCAGGGGTGACGCCACATACAACACGAAGTTTCTGACCTCTCTCACTTCCTCGTTTCACTGAAGATGGAAGTTGGTAGTGGTCTCAAACCTTCATTCTCGTGGCTCTGAAGGATTTCCTGGAGAACTGGGAAGATTCTGCACAAAGCTGTCAGCGTGCTCTGCTCAGGCGGCTCTGGAGTCCTTCGTCGGCCTTCAAAGCCCCCCACAGTCTGGTTGTCCTTCCAGCTCTTAGGTGTGACCATGGCTCCAGCCAGACTGGGCTGCTCACCATCCAGGAACTCGGTGTGCAAATTTCTTTCTCTGTGTTCCTGCTTTTTCCATGACTGTAATGTTCCCTTCAGGGGCCTCTTTATGGTAGCTGTTGTTTTGGGTGACTCAGCCCGCAGGCATGCCTCCCTCTCCTTTTCTGCTGTGTCAGAACCTACCCATCATCCGCCAACAAGGATAGGTGCGCGAATCATGGTGCCCTTCGGTGGGCGACAGCGACTGTTTCAGGCAAAGCCAAATGGTCCAAGCAGGGCCAGAGTCCCTCCCTGAATATTCCTTCCCTGAGAGCTAGCTAAGAAGCCTGCCTCTTGCTCCGAGGTCACCGTATCAATGTTCATCTGGAGGAACACCCCATCTGCAACATGAAAAGCTATGGTGACGCAGAGAGAGAGGGTTTCCTTAAGTCCTGGATCCACCCTGAGCTTCCTAAGAGCGTGAGCCAGTCTATTACAGTTTAGCTTAAGAAACTGAGTCCGTTTTGCCAGGTGCAACAGAAAGCACCTTCGTCTCCTGTCATCCTGGTACTTGTACCTGTTGTAACACACAACACACTGTATGGTCCCTGTCGTTGCCTGGTTATTGTATCGGTCTGTATCCCCCACTGAAAGCCCTTTACTGCAGGACCCACGCCTGTTCACCGTGGGGTGCCCAGTGACTGGATGGTGCCTGGCCAGCACTGGGCAATGAATATTCATTTGAAACATCTGCCTTTCCTAATTCCTCCCATCAGTCAAGGTCTTAGAGTCCAAGGCCTTCACGGAGCCTTCCACATGAAGTGAGAGAATCCAGGTAAAGCGTCCAGCGCTGTGTGCAGCACAAAACAGACTGTGAGCAGAGCCCCAGCCTTCGTGCCCCGACTTCCTCAACTCAGACGCGAGGTCTCCCTCCTTGCAGCTCCTTTATCTCATTTAATCCAGTGGCATCTACCTGTACTGTCTTATATTGGACTTATTTGCATTTCTCTTGTAAGTTTCCAGGTATTGTAGATGCCGGGAAGCAAGGAGCTAGCACGTGCAGTTGTGGAAAACCCCGCGGGATGCACATTGGTCAAGCCTTTTGAGCTTACAGGGAAGCTGGCGGCCTGTGATGCTTTCCGGGGGTCGTCATGTTAAGTGAGTCGTGGAGTGGATCCGGAGGAACCTGTAAAAAGGGGAAGCTGAATCCTACTTTTGCAGATGTAGGAATGAATGCTGTTTGAAAATCTATTGAAGCCATGACGGCTGACCATGGCTGGAGAAGGGCTGGGATGACCACCGCCCCAAACGTCTCTCTCCTTGGTAAAGACTCTAACCTTGTCCAGGCTCTGAGGACTTGGAATTAGAAATGAGGCGTGAGGAGTCAGAGTTTACAATGCCCTTGGCTCTGGTGAGGGGAAGCTGAGTGTTGCCAAGAGGTCAGAAGCTCCGGGTCCAGGCCTAGGTTTTCGACCTCTCGCAACCGGCCTCATACCTTCCTTTGTATCTTCCACGTAGGATTCGTATCGTCCAACTGATTCAATCTTCTTTTTTTTTTTTTTTTTTAAAGATTTTATTTATTTATGTGACAGAGAGACAGCCAGAGAGAGGGGGAACACAGCAGGGGAGTGGGAGAGGAAGAAGCAGGCTCCCAGCGGAGGAGCCCGATGTGGGACTCGATCCCAGAACGCCGGGATAATGCCCTGAGCCGAAGGCAGACGCTTAACGACTGCGCTACCCAGGCGCCCCCTGATTCAATCTGATAGAATGTAAGTTCCGAAAGGCCAGGGACTTGGTCTGCGTTGCGCGGTGTTCAGTCTCCTAATACCTGAAACTGCGCCTGGTCGCCAGGGAGGCTTAAGAGGAGCTCGGTACACATGGCTTGACTCCATCTCCCTACTGGACATACATACTGGATGCAGCTTATTTACCTTCGACGTGCCTTGCTAAAATACTTATGTGCCCAGATTCCCTGATCTGATCCAGATAGAAGAACTTTCAAGTCCAAGTCCCATGAGGTCAGTCACTTCCAGTATCTTATTCGGATCTTATTCACTAAGGAACTCTAGTGCCCCAAACATTCGGTCAGTATTTATGGAATCGATGATTGAAGTATTTGGTGAGTGAAGTTTAAATTGAGCAAAGAAATGGAAGTGAGTGGCTTAGATTTCGTAAGAATACTATACTACGTCTGTTTTAACACTGGTAGAGTTTATAAATGCTCTCACAAATACCCCTCTCTTGAGTCTTGCACCAACCCTACAAGGTCTATTTGGTAAGCTTTATAGATGAGGGAAAAGGCTCACAGGAATCAAAGGGCTTGTCTAAGATTACATAGATTGCAGGTTGGAACTTGAACCCAAGATTTGATTCCAAGTTTCATGATCATTCTCCTTTTTCACGGATACCAATAGAAGGTGAGACAAAAGTAATAGAAAACAATCAACATTTTATCATTTGAACTGTAGGATCTTGGAGTTGGAGGTAGCCTTGTACATCAAAAATCTCAAACCCCTCCCTCATTTTTCAAACTAGGAAAGTAAGATTTGGAGAGGTGGTGTGATGGATCTCAAGGCACATCTCCAGCCGAAGGAGTAATTACACTGAAGCTGGCTCCTCCACTTCCTGCCTCTGCTTTGTCCTCAGGTTTCACTCTCACCCGGAGACCGTGGACTGAACTTGCAGGAGACCAAGCTGCCCTCTGCTTTCCTGCAGCCGAGCCCCTGGGAACCCAGCCCCCCAGAAGCCTCCAGCTCTGACAGGAGCGTGGCCCCAACTGAAAGAAACTTGGTTTTTTTCTCTCTCCCTCTTTCTGTCATTTCTTTTTCTTTCTTCCTTATTTACCTTGCAGGTGAGGGGTGAGAGTTGTGGAAGAGGCATCCAGCCAAGGTTGCCTGCTCCCGCCCCTGTAAGATCTGGTTTTGATAAAGGTTGTGGAGTTTGAAAGTAAGAGTAAGCTCATTTCACTCTCCATTTATTTAGTGTTTTTGAACTGTTCACAACTCAGAACCTAGTTTTGTTTTTCTTCCTTTCTCTGATGCCTCCTGGTATAGACCCTGCCTGCTAACTGAGGGTTCATGTTGCACGGAATCTTGCCTCCATCCAGTAGGAATGACTCTACCAGGCCTTAGAGAAAATCATTCCATTCACTGGCCTTGCACGTCACTCTGTCTTTGAGTTGAGCCTGACGAACCAGAGCACAGACCCCAATCTTACCAATCAGAGAAATGCAAGGACGTGCATTTTTCAACCATCCAAGAGACAAAAAAAAAAAAAAAAGGAAAGAAAGAAAAGAAAGAGAGAGAGAGATTGCTAATCTTTTGTGCTGGCAAGAGGATGAGAAAATGAGCCCTCATACATTGCTGTTGTAAATATGAATTACTGTTACTTCTTGGGAATGTAGCCTACTATTATTAAAATAAAAACTACAGCGATGACATTAAGTAATGTTATTCTTGTTCCTTCATCCTGTGGAAATCAAGGTTCCAGTTTGTAAAGTCACATGTTCAGGAAAGTTTACCACAAGTCTATTTGTAATTACAGAAGCCTAAAAACAATTTGAATTTCTGTCAGGAAGTGTTGAATAAATTGTGGTTTGTCTGTAGTACAGAACATATCATGCAGTTATTTTTTCAGAACTGAGTTAGGCTTACATGTGTGGACTGAGAAAGCTCTGAATGTTATCATGTGAGTATAATAGTAAACGTTATAGATTAACATTAATGAAATGATCTTACAGTCTGGGGTTAATAAAGAAATCTTTATATGTGTGTTTATGTGATTACATGACTATGGAGAAAGAAGGGGCAGGATACCATCTCAGCTAGTAAAATTTGTAATCTTGAGGTTAGAATTGAGATGGGGACGGAGACATTAACACATTTCTGTTATTGGACTTGTTACAACAAGCATGCATTGATAATTGTGATTTTTTTAATAAAGTGAAAAAAATTCAGAGAATGGGTTTGAGAAATAGACAGATGGGTTATAATCTAGTTTCTGTCGCTTACTAGTTGTGAGAGGTTTGGTTAATTACCTAACCTCAGTCCTCATCTGTAAAAGGGGATAATATCTACGTCACTGTGTTCGATTAAAGAAGTATACAAAGCATGTCTTCCACTGTAATCCTTCTTTTCCTTTTTCCTTCTACACAAGCGATCTGCAGAATATTAAAACATAGCAAAACGTGTTGGCAATGCTACCAGTTTGTGATAACCGGTATGTTAGCCCAATGTTCTCAACTTGACATTGGTCTACCAAAGATGTGGACTAGTGTCTCTCTGGGAAAAAATATCTGGGTGATAATCTCTAGTTCCCTCCTTAATCTTTATACAGACAAAGTAAGAATGATTCACAATTGCGCCTTGGCCCTCTGGGCGTTATTGACCCAGGACCTCGGTCAGTGACCCAGCTGAGAAGTCGGAGAGCCGAAGAGAGCCTCTGAGTAGCCGAAACAGCTGTTCTAAAGTTCCAGCTCTTACTGGATCATTCTTATTTTAGACGACCCAAAGCAGCTTTTCCAGCCCTGGCACATGAGTGAGGACGTTACAACAGGCCGCACCCTGACAGCAGCCGCGGAGGGCGGGGGGGGGGGGGGGGGAGCTGGTCCGAGCCCAGGGCTGCATGGAAGATGCAAGGACTCAGCGAGCTGGACGGCCTGGAGCCAGGCCCTGTTTTCATAGTGAATAACTCATCTTCATAACGGCAATGCTGAATTATTAGGGAGAAATTAATTCATTCTTTACATAATATTTTAAAAATTATTTACTCAAGTAATCTCTACACCCAACATGTGGCTCGAACTCATGACCCTGAGATCGCAAATCACATGCTCTTCCAAGTGAGCCAGCCCGGCATCCCTCATGCTTCATGTAATCTTAAAAATGCCCCTAATCGGAGTATAATGCAGTCTAGAAGTATTACTAGCAGAGAGGATCAAACTTTTTCAGTTTTGCTGCTTAAAAAGTACAAGTATTGGTTTCATATTAGTGCCAGAATATAACAGAGGTCTTTATCCAATGAGGGAAATATAGAAATCTGCATAGCCAAGAGTGACAGGTATTAGAAATTGTTCAGGGGCGCCTGGGTGGCGCAGTCGTTAAGCGTCTGCCTTCGGCTCAGGGCGTGATCCCGGTGTTCTGGGATCAAGCCCCACATCCCGGTGTTCTGGGATCAAGCCCCACATCAGGTGTTCTGGGATCAAGCCCCACAAGCAGGCTCTCTGCTGGGAGCCTGCTTCTTCCTCTCCCACTCCCCCTGCTGTGTTCCCTCTGTCGCTGGCTGTCTCTCTCTGTTAAATAAATAAAACAAAATAAAATAAAAATTGTTCAAAAAGGATATTAACCTGGAACAATGGAATGATTTCCTACAAGTGTGTTATTTGCCTTTTTGCTAAAATAAGGTCTACAATCTATACTCCAAAATCCTTGGGGCCTGGGGAATTTTGGAACTCAGAATTTTTCAGATTTCTTGAAAGGTAGTATGGATATAACACTGTATGCTATGGAACGGCTCTAGCAGGGTCTAAGGCAGCAAATCAGAATCGAACATACTAATACTTCTACAGTGAAACAGTCATTAGGACAAATAGTGTGTCCTCTAATACTTTCTAAGAAAACATTTTGTAAATCTTTAAATACATGCAGGTTCAAATTCAGCTAAATATGCCCGTGCGTATGCAAACCACGATCATGTACCGGCTCTGGCTGCCTGAGGAGGAGGAGGGCATCAGAGGAGAGGAGCCTCAGTGCCTCACCGGAAGCAGGCTGGAGGTGGCCCCGTGACCGCAGGAGCTGGGTTAAGGGAAGCATTCTAATAGGGGCCTCTTTAAGGACTTCTCATGCCCAATGGTTCATTAATTTAGGTTTCCAACTAAGCAGTTCCTCTTTAAGTACCAAAACCGCCATAAACTCACATACATTGATAAATGTGCGTGGTTCAAGGCCAGCTGTTGACTCCTCACATATTTGCACCATATCATGTAGGTTTTTTCCACCTGTTCACAATTTCATCTTCATCAGCACTATTATCCTCACGGTTATCTATATTTAAAACCACTTCACACACCCATTTGGTTAGCTACTCTAAAACAGAACAAGTGTTGGCAAGATGGAGAAATGGGAGCCCTTGTGCACTGTTGGTGGAAATGTAAAAATGGCGCAGTCACTGTGGAGAACAGTAAGGCGTTTCTTCAAGAACATAGAATTATCATATAATCAGCAATTCCATACAGTCAGACTTCCGGACACTCAAAAGAATTGGAAGCAGGGTCTCATATATAATGTGTACCCACTTTCATAACAGCATTATTCACAATAGCTAAAATATAGAAGCAACCAAAGTGTCCATTGACTGACGAATGGATAAGCAAAATGTAGGAAAGCATACAATGGAATCTTTCTTTTTAAGATTTTAAGTAATCTCCACACCCAACGTGGGGCTTGAACTCACAAGTCAGAGATCAAGAGTCACACACTCCACCTCTACCGATGGACCCAGCCTGGCGCCCCATACAATGGAATATTATATAGCCTTAAAAAAGAAGGAAGTCCTGCATTACGCCACAACATGGATGAACCTTGGGGGTCCCAATGCAAAGTGAAATAGGCCAGGCACAATAAAGACAAATATTGTATGACTCCATTCCTATAAGATGCTTCAAGTAGTCAAAAATCATAAAGACAGAAGTTGTAATGGTGGTTGCCAGGGACTTGGGAGGTGGGGAGGAAGACTAGGGAGTTGTTGATAGGTATAGAGTTCCCATTTTACAAGATGAGAGGAGTAATGGGGATGGTTAGCAGCAATGGTTGCACAACAGTGTGAGTGTATTTAATACCACCTAACTGTGCACTTAAAAATGGTTAAAATGGTAAATTTTATGTGTATTTTACCACAATTAAAAAATGTGTACATACAAAAATCTTAAAAAACAACAACACTCGAGCAATGTTCTCACTCAAGACATGCACAATTGAAAGGTCAGTGTTGATGTGGAACATTTCTTTGGTGTCAGCTTTATATGCTGGTTGACAAACTTTGGGCAAAATTTCTCTTCTCATTAGTAATATGAAATCCTTCGAAGCCTTCATAGATTGGGTTTCAAACATCACTGTAACCTAAAGTCCACACCAAGCATTTTTAAAAATAAATTTCTAATTTCAAAGTAATCTTAGAGTTACAGATGGGTTGCAAAAATAGTAGAGTTTCCGTGAGTTCTGCACCCATCTTCCACTAACATTAAATAACCATGGCATGTTTGTCAAAACTAAGAAATTCGTAGTCGTATAGTACTGTTAACTAACGTCCAACGTTTTATCAGATTTCACCAGTTTCCCCACTAATAGCCTTTTTCTTTTTCTGTTCTAGGATCCAATCCAGGATACTTCACTGCATTTAATCATCATGTCTCCTGAGCCCCCTCTAGTTTGTGGTACTTTCATCAGTCTTCCCTTGCTTTCCACAACCTTGAAACTTTTGATGAATACTGGTCACGTATTTTGTAAAATGTCCCTCAATTTGAGTCTAATTTTTCTCATAATCAACGTGTGGTTATGCATCATATCAAAGCCAAGCATTTTTTTTAAGATTTTATTTATTTGACAGAAAGAAACAGTGAGAGAGGGAACACAAGTATGGGGACAAGCAGGCTTCCCGCTGTGCAGGAAGCCTGATGTGGGGCTCGATCCCAGGACCCTGGGATCGGGATCAGGACCTGAGCCGAAGACAGACGCTTATGACTAAGCCACCCAGGCGCCCTGCATTTCTTTCTTTCTTTTTTTTTTTTTAAGATTTTATTTGTAAGTAATCTCTACACCCAGCTTGGGGCTCAAACTCATGACCCTGAGATCAAGAGTCACAGGCTGTACCGAGGGAGCCCCCAGGCACCGCACCCATGCTTTGTTTGCAGAGAAAAGCCCGGGGAGCCGCTATATACCTTTGACTCCCTTGCCGGTTGCTCTATCCAGTTCAACACTCACTGCCCCGTGTTGTTGAGCTTCTCAGGGGTGTCGTTCCAGGAAAGAGCGTTTCATCAGCACTGTCAGTGTGCTCAAATGTTTTCATCACATATGATTTTACCAGATTCATCCATTTCTGATGCTTGCTGATCCTCAGAAGCTCCTCCCGCCTGATGTGCAGGCCGTCTTCTGCAACGATGCTTGCTGAGCTGCGGAGCCAACCTGACGAAGGCTCGGGCACATCTTCCAGGTTCAGTTCTTCATGGTAGATTCTAGCCTGTTCTAGTTATAGTCACTTCTTGTTGAATCCACTCAGCCAACATGTGGTCAAGAGCTTACATTTTGGGGGGCGGCTGGCTGGCTCAGTCAGTAGAGCCTGTGACTCTTGATCTCAGGGTCGTGAGTTCGAGTCCCACGTTGGGGGTAGAGATTACTCTAAAAAGTTTTTTAAAGATTTCATTTATTTATTTTTCAGAGAGAGAGAGAGAGCACAAGCAGGGGGAGCGGCAGGTAGAAGGAGAAGCAGGCTCCCCGCTCAGCAGGGAGCCCGATGCTTGACCGGAGCTCAGGACCCTGGGATCCTGACCTGAGCCGAAGGCAGATGCTTAATTGACTGAGCCACCCAGGAGTCCCTAGATTACTTAAAAAAAATTTTAAAGTCTTTAATTTTTGTCTTATGCAATGTTTTCTTGTTTTTACTAATTCTTGTTCATCATCACTATAAAACTTACACAACTTCTGTTTCTTGTAATGATTCTACTTCATAATCTTTAATAAAATACCTCACAAATGCTCCAGGATTGAGCTTCTGTAATGACTTCACTCTCTTGGCTATATTGTTAATGAGAGATGCTTCTTTTCTTCTATCTTCTCACTATTACCAGGAGGGTATCTTTGACTCTGGTTTTCATGGTTTCAAAAGAACAAAAAAAAAAGCAACAAAATACCAGCACTCGGCAGATATTTTGAGAGGGATGTTGTAACAGCGGAGTCTTTGGTCAGTTCAAGCCCGTTTTGCCGCAAAATAAGTTTTGGTTTTAAGGGCTTTTCAGATCAGAATGGTAGATAAGGAATTGTGGACCTAATTTTTTGGTAGAGAATTTTTTATGCAGTGGAAGAAATATCAGTTTCCTGCTGTATGAAGAAATGCTTCCTGGGCACCTACAACAGGAACTCTTCTCCCCTATCTTTTTTTTTTTTAAACCAGAGACCCCTTTAGTCTTGGCACAACATATGTCTAATGACCAAACATATCGAATGCCTGGATAACCCGCCTCATCACACTGAAATGATGTCATTTGTAGAAAGAAACATCTGGACTGGCACTGCAATCCAGGTTATACATAAAACTTATTGGCTTTATAACATGGTTTAAATACATAGTGAAAATAGCACAGATGACTTCTACTAGTTTTACCAGAAGTCCAAGGGTATTACGCTGCAAACTTCCACATAGGTCTCAGGCTCCGCACCCAGAAATCAATGTATGGCACTTAGAAGTACAAAAGTGAGTAACCTGTGGGCTCACACATACAGACGTGAGCCATGGGTGTCCATGGTTCGGGACTTAAAATTTAGCAGGAGACCTGAACAGAACACAGATCATGTCATCAGAAGGCAAAAACCACGGAGAAGTAAAAGGTGGACTTCAGAGCCACGAGTGATGAAGAGTCTACCCAGAAGAATTAGGGAAGGAACAGGAAGGCTTATCAGAAGCGACACCTGTACGAGACCTTGTAGGATGAGAGGGATGTGAGCGGGTGGGAGAGACGCCTGGGGATCCCCCTCCCCCGACACCTGTGCTCTCCCTCTGGGTCAGTCAGTAACAGATCTCCTAATTCAGCTGCAAGAAAGACGAGGTTTCCCCTTCTCCCTCGAGGCTAGGAGAGGCCGCTGACTGCACTCTGGTTAGCGGAATGTAAGCAGAAATGGGGTATACAACTGAGGCAGTGAGGCATAAAAGTGTGCCCCGTTTGGAGGTCACGGAGTAGCTGAGGGAAGTAGCAGGATGGTATAGAAAAGAGAAGAAATAAAGCCTCGTGCAATTTCTTTGAGCCTGATGCAATACTTTTCTCTCTGTTGTTTCTCAATAGCAATTCACCGCGGCATCTGAGGTGGCCCCTAACACGACAAACAACACAGAGGCGAGCCAGACCCTTGTCCCGTGGGATCAGTACCACCCAACAACAAGAGACTTCCTTAATAGAGCCATTGTCCACCAGTCCACCCGTCGGAGGGGAAAGGCCAGTGCCCTGCCTCCTAAACAGCCCGGTCCCTTTTATATCCCAGCTGTCACCCTGTCAGCCACTTACGTTTATGGAGTATTTACACTGAAAGGAATTACTACCGAGTAGGCCCAATTTCAGTTTACTCTACCGATTGAAAAACAAAGACAGCCACAGGGAATAAATGCAGAAGACCGATCTCTGGACAGTGTGGAATCGACTTCTAAGTTCCTATAGCAAAAATTAGCCCCTCTACAATAATCTAAGGACTGCAGCCCTCCGGTTTCTACCCACGCCAGAGTCGCCTCGTGTGAGGGTGCTGGAGGCGCTTTCTAACGTCTTGGCATTGGCCCTACATCTTCCGGGCACTCTGACACACTTCCTGGAGTTCCAACTACAACACAGACACTGCTGTGGGATACAACCAGAACCCACATCTCCCGGCGGCCAGACTAGAACGGTTTCCTCCAATATAACAACAGACAGGGCGCCCGTGTGGCTGCGTCGGTGAAGCGTCTGCCTTCGGCTCAGGTCATGATCCCCGGGTCCTGGGATCGAGCCCTGGGTCAGGCTCTCTGCTTAGGGGGGAGTCTGCTTCTCCCTCTGCCCCTCGCCCCACTTGTGTTCTCTCTCTCTCTCAAATAAATAAATAAGATCTTTAAACAGCAGCAACAACAGAGAGAAGTAGAAATAAACCCTGTCAAAATTGACAATCAAATATATAAAGCTTTGGGTCTGAAACGGATTTTTGTGTAATGACGAGATGGTTGAATTACTAGTAAATGTACTGGCAATGGCACCTCCCCAAACTGGTTTTAAAATAGAAAATGGAAAAAAAAAAAAAAAAAAACAACCACAAAGAATCTCCAAGAAGCAATTTCATGTGTTAACACGACAGACTTTAGAAAACATCAATAAATGTACAAACTCTATTAAAAAATAGGGCACAAATTTTAGTTGGAACATAAAGTAACGTCATCCACTCTTTGTCAAATCTTCCCCTAAACTTTATAACCTCGTGGGTGAATGGTTTACCAATCCAATTTTATTACAAGGTAGATAAATAATTCTTAACCTTATTCACTTTTCTTTAAGAATATACATCAATCTTTTCCTCAGGTCTGCCACTGAAGTACAAGGCCTCAAGAGCCGCCCCCCTGGGCTAATAGTCCCCGCGGACTTCCGCAGACCCCTGGGGCTGCAAATGGCCATTCTCTAGCCCATGTTGTCAGACGCTTTTTTGGTCAAATGTTTTAGTATCAGCAAAACTTTCTCTTTGTTTCAAGTTGTTCTTTAGTTCCAAGGTTTTCTAACTTGCCATAGATTTCTTGATAGATATTTATAATTTTTTTTTCTCCCCGGAAGAGATGCCTGACCTGTAAAAACTCAAGGACTTCTAAGTGCGTCGACCTCACCGGTTGGACCCCCTCCCTGATGGGGGCTATCGACACCATGCGGGCTCATCAGGGAGAAGCCGCTGCTCTTCGTGTCCCCTGGGGCCAGGCTTGGTTTGAAGCAGGAAACGCTGGCCTGGGCCTCTCAGGGTTTCTGAGGCAATGGTGACAGGGGAGGTCCTGGGAGGATGGCCAAGAAATAAGTTGTCGGTTGAAGCCACCACATCTGACTCTATTACTATTATTCTAGAGGCTTTATCACAGATAAGCCTGGTCAGCTCTTTACTAACCTATTTTTCACCTTTATAAACTTCTCTAGCAGTTATTTTTAGCCTATGAGATAGCTGTATAAAATTTCACTTCATTGATTTCTGTACTATGACCTACTACTATTTTTTTTAAATCTAGGTTCCATGCCCAGCATGCAGCCCAATACAGGGCTTGAACTCATGACCCTGAGATCAAGACCTGAGCTGAGATCAAGCGTTGGACACGTAACCGACTGAGCCACCCAGGCACTCCTATTATGACCTACTCTTGAATATAGTTGTTATATGTTTCTTTGACGTGAATTATTTTATTCCTGTAATTCATTGTTAAGAGCGCCCCATGAGGAAGTCCACAGACTAGAGTGGATTCTTTTTCTATTGTCAGCTTTGCCCAAACTCAAAATCTCCTTCTTTTCCTGTCCTCTTCACCTCCACCTCTATCACACACATCAGTTCTGTGACAGGACCCCCGAACCCCTCCTCTCCGACTCATTCTCCGCTTTTCGCACTGGGGAGGTTTTCAGTAAATGCTGAGCAACTGATAATATCCATCTCCCTTTTCATTCCTTACATCGGGATGGGAGATTAATTTCGATTTAGTTAAATGTTAAATTTTATATAAGACCATCAGGCCAGGGTGTATTGAAGCAACTTTGGGACACATTCTCTTTAGGCAAATCATTCAACAGAAAAAAAAAAAATCAGTTAATTTTCCCTCATCTTCTAGAGGAAATAAATCCCTCACTTCTTTTAGGAATCCCTTTGATTCCTGTTCCTTTGAATACATGGTTTTTAGTTTATAGAACTTGAAAATAAACTATCACCCCACTAAAAAAAAAAAAAAGCATTTAAAAATGGCTATTAGTTCACTCCTTAATTAAATGTACTCCCTAATCACTGATTGTGGTGTATTCTCAAGTGAGAGGTCAAACCCTGCGGAGTGCCGTTCATTTTCTACAGTCCCCACGGTTTGCCCCATCATCTTCAGAGAGACCAGGAATTCCTAGCTTTGAGTCTACCCACCTGCTTTTGGCTACCCTTAGTCTATCCCGGTGACAGACAGGAGCCTGTAAGCCCTTCAGAGAATGATGTCCCCGCTTCTCAGGCCACAAGACCCCCCTCCGAGAGGCCACTGTTCTACCGCTGCAGCCGTCCTGAGTTCCAGAGGGTTTGTTCTGTCTGAATTCCTTATCCACAATCAACATTATAAACGAATCAAGTTGCCAACAAAGTCTAAAATAGCGGTGAATTTAAAAATAAATAAAATAAAGTACAGTAGAGAATCACTGACAATCTACACTTGGGCCAAAAGTTTCTAAATAAAGTGGAGCTGATTCAGGGAGGAACCATGGGATACATACATATATATTTTTTGATACAGAATTTCCTGTATCCTTACTGACTTTGGCAGGTCACACTTCAAGGTTAGAGGAGGCAGCCAAGCAGGAAGGATGCGTGTTAATCGTCCCCGTTTCAAACGAAAACGTGAGGTAAGGGCCCACGTTGAGCGTCTGCTGTGCGCAAGGCACTGCTGATGCCCAGTGAGTGACCACCCCCCCTGGCCAAGGGCCGGGAAGCCCTAAGTGGAGCAGGAGCGGATGTGCTGGGAGTGGTAGAGTGTGCGGCCCAGAGAAGGAAAGAGAGTTCTATCGCACCTCATTGCATCTAAGATGCCACCAGTCGTAAGAAAGCCCTTCTTATGTGTCACTAAGAAAGAACAAACACTGTCACTTACACTAGGACATGCCATGGAGTATAAGACGTGTGGATGTCGCAGGTGTTCAAGTGAGACTAAACACGCCCCTTAAAAACGGAAGTTTCCACGGTGAGGGGAATGGAAAGCAAGAAGTTGTAGAAAACTCAGAGGAAATAGAATACTTAGCAGGAAAAGCCGATTTAAACAAGCGCAGCCGATAAAATATTTTGGACCCATCCCACCAGATGCTAAGCCACTACAAGTCCTATTCAGGGAGTCCCAGGCACCCCTCTTACTGGCCCACACGAAAGCCAACGGCCCCCGTCGCTGCAGTCCCTGGGCGGCCATCTCCCGGCCGCAAGCAAGGCCAGCAGGTGGTCTAGAAGAAGGGGGCCGGCTGGGGCTGGAGGCCACGCTGGCTGCCCTCCCTCCCGGCATCCCCGCGGCGGGCGCGCCGGTGCCCTTCCAGAACTCCTCCTCCCAGCTCCGCACCCCCGGCGGCCGCAACGCAGCTGTCGGCGCAAGGGCCGCGTGCACACCCCACAAACAGCCCGCAGCAGTCCCGCATTCGGGGTGCCACACTCAGCGGGGCCGTCCCGCGCCTCCCGGTCGCGGGGTCTCGGCCGCACTCACAGCGCCCCGCCCCCGCCCTCCCCTGCACACGCGGCTGGCGCGAAAGCTCTTCGACGGCTCTCGGGGAAGCCGGCAGAGCCCAGCCCGAACCGGCTCAAGCAAACCCAGAAATGCTAGCTCACCCGACGCAGCAGTCCAGGGGTTGAGCGGGGTCAAGGCATGGTCCGGGGCAGGGCCGTCTCGCCTTCCCTTCTGCTGCCCTGCGCGCCGGCTCTGGCCCTGCACATCCCCCTTGCGGGCTGAGGTCACGCCTGTCGTTCCAGGTTCTCGCGCTGCGGGACTGCGGTCAGGTGGAAGTGGTCTCCGGCGCTCTCTGCAGGCCCACAAAGAGCCTCGAACGCATCTCGTTCGCTTTCGTGGGGTCACAGCCCTGTCCCCGGGCCCACCCACGGCTGTGGCCAGGGGCGCGCGGTCGGGCTGCGCTCACTC
Organism: Ursus americanus; assembly: GCF_024610735.1. NCBI lineage: Eukaryota > Metazoa > Chordata > Mammalia > Carnivora > Ursidae > Ursus > Ursus americanus. Next base: position 40,094,374 of record NC_142135.1, on the reverse strand, counting down.
CCCGAGCTGCGAGTCACTGATGCCGGCTAACGTGGGGCACGCGGGCAGGCACAGTCGATCCCTAGACGAAAATCCCGATGCTCTTGTCCAGAGGAAAATGGTGACAGAATGTCCACAAAACAATACATTTCTGCTTCCCTCGATGCTTCTCATAATAACGGATGTATTCTCCTCTTAACAACACCCTTGGCGTCAGTTAGAGAAGGCTGTCCCGGGGGCCCACACGGGCTCCTCACTTGCTGGCCTCAGTTGTCTCTGTCAGAGACAAGACACAGTCACCTGCTGAGAGAGAAGGCCAGCTGTGGGCTGGGGGGTGGTCTCAAAGTGCGGTCCCTGGACCAACAGCAGCAGCCACACCGGGAACTTACTAGAAATACATATAATTGGGCCCCGCCCCAGAGTTACTGATTATGTTTCAGGATTTTTCCTTTAGTGCCTATGGTTCTTGGTCACGCGGCTTGGAAGAACGAAGGGGTAGGGTAGGCCAGACGAAGGGCGCTGGACAGCAGTTTACTGAGCAACGTGGGAAGCTCCGGAGGAGAGAGGGGACCCAGGACGGTTGCCTGGGAGTTTCTAAGTGGAGGGGTTTTTATGGGCTTGCTGGCGGGCTGTTTTGATCTGATTAGCCCTCCCTGCACCTGCCACCCAATCAGGTTGTCGTCCACTCCCTCCTCTACCTATCAGGGAGTTGTTCACGTGGGAAAGGGTGGAGGGCTCCTTTCAGGGTGGTGTAGAATAACAGGATGGGGGCTTTTGCCTTTTAAGGCTAGTTTGCTCTTAGGACAGGGGGCCCCTTGCCCCTGCCTGCCTTTCTACCCACCATCCGCCATTAATTAGACACTTGGGAGGTGGGACCCAGTGATGGTGTTTGAACAAGCCCTCTAGGTAATTCTTTTTTTTTCTCCAAGTTTTTATTTAAATTCCGGTTAGTTAACACAGTGTAATCTTAGTTTCAGGTGTAGAATTTAGTGATTCATCACTTACACACAACACCCAGTGCTCATCACAAGTGCTCTCATTAATCCCCATTGCCCGTTTAACCCATCCCCCTGCCCACCTCCCTTCCAGCAACCCTCAGTTTGTTCTCTATAGTCTGTTTCTTGGATTTCCTTACCCCCTCCCCAGGTTCACTGGTTCCTTAAATTCCACATATGGTATTTGTCTTTCTGACTGACTTATTTCACTTAGCATAACACTCTCTAGCCCCATCCACATCATTGTAAATGGCAAGAATTCATTCCTTTTTGGGGCTGAATAATATTCCATTGTGTATTTTATATATATATACCACATCTTCTTTATCCATTCCTCTGTCAATGGGCATCTGGGCTCTTTCCATAATTTGGCTATTGTTGATAATGCTGCTACAAACTTTGGGGTGCATGTATCCCTTTGAATCAGTATTTTTGTATCCTTTGGATACCTAGTAGTATTATTCCAAGGATCGTAGGGTAGTTTTATTTCTAACTTTTTGAGAAACCTCCATATTGTTTTCCAGAGTGGCTGCAGAGCCCTCCAGGTAATTCTGATGCTCACTCAAGTTTGAGAACCGTTGGGCTAGAGCTTTGCTACAGAAAATGTGGTCCATGAGCTCACAGCATGGATATCACTTGGGAGCTAATTAGAAATGCAGAATCTCTGGCCCCACCCTAGACCTACTGGATCAGAGTCTGCATTTTTTTAAAAAATTTTTCGAGAGAGAGAGAGAGTATTCATACCCATGTGCATGTATGAGCAGAGGTAGGGGTAGAGGGAAGGGACAGAGGGAGAGAGAGAGAGAATCTCAAGCAGGCTCCTAGCCTGAGGCGGGCCTCGATCTCCGGACCCTGAGATCATGACTTGAGCCGAAATCAGGAGTCGGACTCCCAACTGACTGAGCCACCCAAGTGCCCCACAGAATCTGTATTCTTACTAAGATTTCCCACATGATTCGTTTACACTTTAAAGTTTGATAGCACTGGACTTGGAGGCTTGAAGAGAGTAGAGAAGGGGAAGTGCACAGAGTTGACCGGGGGCACACAGAAGGATGGCTGAAGAATGGCACTTGAGCTTGTGTACCCGAAGTATCGCATGGCCCTGACCCCCACAACTGTGTGATACCCTCCAGTGGCTCTTGGGCAGCTCGAGCATAGAAACGAAGTCCTGGGCCGAGGCTGACATGACACTGAGGGTTAGTGGAGCAGGCATGTTGGGAAGATAAGAGATTCAGTTGGGCAGGCGATCATGCGGATGGCCAACGGGTGCTGAAGGGGGTCTAGGCTGAATGGGGGGAGGGTGGCCGAGGAGAAAGAGGGTGGCAGCCTGAGTGTTTCTAGCAACTTGAAGCAGGTAAAGTGGCAGAAAGAGCCACATGGCAGTGGGGGTACAGGCCTGAGTGAGGAAGGATCTGCCCCCAGGCTCCCTGGGTCACTAGCGGCTGGATTTTTTTGTAACTGTAGAATTCATAGCAGCTGGCTTTTTCAAATCCAGCAATGGAAAGAGAGTCTCTGTTGCTTCAAGTCCGTGACCTCTAGACTCTTTCGAAGGGTTTGCCTGATTGGTCAGTCCCATCCAGGAGAATGTCTTTTTTTTATCTTAAAAGCAACTAATTAAGACTGTGATTATGTCTGCAAAATCCCCACCTTCGCCATAGAATGTCAACTAATCTGGGAGCAACATCCCATCACCTTTGTCGTATTCTATCGGTAAGAAGAAGTAACAGGTTCGAACCCCCTGAAGGGGCAGGGGTTGGTTGTAGAAGCTGTGACTTACAGGGGTCACCTGAGGGGGTGTCACCGTGTACTGGGAGGAAGCCGGCTCTCATTTTCTCTCATGCCTTCACTGCGTAGTCCTGGTGACACATATAATGACAGAATTGCTAACTGCTGTGTCTGTGAGAAGCCGATTCACTAATTAGAGCAGTGTGTTTGTGAGATTGTGTCCTCGCTTTCCTTTTCCAGCGGAAATACTGACTCCCAGTTGACTTCTTTCCTTCCCCTTTCCTTTCACTGAGGTTATGTCCTCATTTCTAATAGTTCGGCTCAATTGCTCTTGCTTCCCATTTAGGGGCCCTCCTCTCCCCTCCTCACTCCCTGGTTGATTTTCATTTTTTATTGGGAGTGCTGGAAGCATTTCTATGGTTCTACGAGTCAGAGCTGTGCGAACAGGGATGCCCAGAGAAATGAGCCCCCGCCTCCGCCCTATCCTCACGAACCTGCTCCAATTCCTTCCTTTGGTCCAACTCTTTCTTACCAGTCTCTGTAGTTTCAGGTTTATTCCTCCAGTATTTTGCACAAATGTGTGTTTTCTTTTTTAAGATTTTAAGAAAAATTTTATTTAAATTCAATTAATTAACATATAGTGTATTATTAGTTCCAGGGGTAGAGTTCAGTGATTCATCAGTTGCATATAACACCCAGCGCTCATCACATCACGTGCCCTCCTTACTGTCCCCAGTTACCCCATCCTCCTACAACAACCTCCCCTCCAGCAACCCTCAGTTTGTTCCCTAGAGTTAGGGGTCTCTCGTTTCCCTCTTTGATTTCATCTTATTTTCTTTCTCCCTCCCTTCCCTAGGATCTGCTGCATTGTTTCTTAAATTCCACATAAGTGAAATCATATGATCATATAATCTTTTTGATTGACTTATTTTGCTTGGCATTATACCCTCTAGTTCCATCCATCATTGTAAATGGTAGGATTTCATATTTTTTTGATAGCTGAGTAATAGTCCATTGTGTATATATACCACTTCTTCTTTATCCATTCACCTGTCAATGGACACCTAGGCTCTTCCCACAGTTTTAAAAGATTTTGTTTATTTGAGAGAGAGAGAGAGCGAGAGAGAGCGAGCATGAGCAGGGGGAGGGACAGAGGAAGAGTTAGAAGCAAACTCTCCGCTGAGCAGGGAGCCTGATGCGGGACTCGATCTCAGGACCCTGAGATTATGACCTGAGCTGAAGGCAGATGCTTAACTGACTGAGCCACCCAAGTGCCCCCAAATGTGTGTTTTCTTATATTCTTTCTTACATGAAGGGCAGCTTAGTGTACTCTTTTGTGCTTTGCTTCTAAGAGTCTCAGAAATCATTCTAGATCAGTTCACAGAGCTCATCCTCATTTTTCTTTTTTTGGATTAACGTGCATAGACCTTCATCTGTGGATGTGCCATATTTTCCATCATTCTCCTCCGTATAAACATTTAAGTGGTTTTAGGGTTGCATTTACAGACAATGCAACAACGAATAACCTCCTGGTCAATACCAATTCAAACAAAGGAGCTAGATAATCTGAAGACACATGTTAAACTGAAACTTTGACATGCCCATCCCTACAAAACACCATCACTTCTGACTTACTTTTATTTTTTTTTTAATTTTTTTTAAAGATTCTATTTATTTGAGAGTGAGAGAGAGAGAGACAGAGCAAGCATGAGCAGGGGGGAGGACGGAGGGAGAAGCAGACTCCCCGCTGAGCAGGGAGCCCCATATGGGGCTCGATCCCCATGACCCAAGCCAAAGGCAGCCGCCCAACTGACTGAGCCCCCCAGGCGTGCACTGACTTACCTATTTTAGACTCCAAGCAGTCACTGCCCCTGAGATGTGATGGTGCTGCTAGCTTCCCTCCGCCACCCCTTTACCTTGTAAGTGGGCCTGGTAAACACTTTTCAGCAGTGGCTATTCACCTGCTATTCCAAGTAGGTGCTCTTCCCATCTTTGGGGTGACCCCTCCTCATGCCTATCCCCAATCTATACATCTCAGCATGGAGTCTCAGAGAGGATAAAATTCTGTCTTGAAATAGGCTAGTTCTACAATGCAGATCTTCCCCAAGGATTCATTAACATGGAAGATATTCTTTGGGCTCTCTGAATGTTTCCTGGCCTGATTAAACTAGAGCTCCACAATAAGGGCATTAATGGACATCAGGAATGTCCGCACCGCCCTAAACTGTTTATACAAGATTGTGTCTGTATTCATCTGGGAAAGAGCCATCGAGAATTCAACCACCTAGCTTTAAAAAGGCTACGAACCACGGGCACCTGGGTGGCTCAGTTGATTAAGTGTCTGACTTCAGCTCAGGTCGTGATCTTGGGGTCCTGGGCTTAAGCCCCACATTAGGCTTCCTGCTCAGTGGGAAGTCTGCTTCTCCCTCTGCCCTCCCCCACGCTCATGCTCGCTCTGTCGCTAATAAAATCTTAAAAAAAAAAAAAAAAAAAAAGGCTAAGAGCCAGTGTATTAAATTCTGTATTTGTTTAACACATACAGGTTGGAGGGAAAAGGTACATCCTCAAACTCACGTTCACTTAAGTGATTATTTATTTCAGGTGAAAAATTGTAACATCCTGATTTCATACAAATTTTAAAAACAATATTTAAAGTGCATATTAAACACATCTTTTGGGCAAGTAAAACTAAACAGCAAGTGATTTAATTAAGCTATATCTAGTTTTTTTTTTTTAAAGATTTTATTTATTTATTTGACAGAGATAGAGACAGCCAGCGAGAGAGGGAACACAAGCAGGGGGAGTGGGAGAGGAAGAAGCAGGCTCATAGCGGAGGAGCCTGATGTGGGGCTCGATCCCATAACGCCGGGATCACGCCCCGAGCTGAAGGCAGACGCTTAACCGCTGTGCCATCCAGGCGCCCCTAAGCTATATCTAGTTTTAAGACTGTGACCACAAAGATAAAATAAGAGAATCTGACAAATGTGAAGTTAAAGAACATTTTTTTTATTGACATTAAAAACCACAACGCAAGTAGCACAAAATGCACCACTGAGCCCAAATACAAAGAACTGGTGTTAATACACAATGTTTAAGCAATGCTACACTTATTTTTGGCAAAGTGCTGTATTGTTTAGTCTGTGTATAAAACTGACCATCTATGAACCAATCAGTATAAAAAACTCTATAAAAACAGAAAAAAATTTAGACAGTGGCTCAAGAAAACAAGCTGCCATTTATGCATAGATGATGTACAGTATATAATCGAACCTAATGTCCCTTTTGAGTTTTCAAGTTGAATAAAATTTGTGTCCAGAAATACATCAAGAAGGCACATAGTACAATCTAGAATACTCTTCAGTTTCTACAACGGATGCCCTGCCCTTGAAAAGCAAATGTGTTCACAATTATACTTGAGAAAAAATCCCAAGTCACTTAAAACACACACACACACACACACACATTGATTATAGTTCCAAACCTCTGGAGGAAAACCACCAAAAGGCAAGCAAAACCACTCATACACATCAAGCTTGGCTACGCACACATCGAACTCCCCAAGTCCTGATTTGGTTTTTAGAAGTCCACCTAGAAAACAAATATGAAAACTTCAGGCAAAGACGGAGCTAAATGGGGGCATTTAATAATTATACAATTAAAAAAAACATGTTGTAAGGAAAATTCTAAATGATATACAACACATCCACTTAAGCTGCCTTCCTCTGAATAGTAACATCTCCTCCCGCATAAAGGATACTGCTGCAAACAGAAAAAGATGTCCTTATCTGTGTGCTTTCTAGTACCTCTTTCTCCACCCTAAATCACTGTAACTGGTCATATTTCAAGTGAAATCGGTACATGGCAAGGCTGACACCACTGTATTAGGTAGGTTTTCTAAATAAAGCATTTCATATAAAATTTTAAGCGTTAAAATAAGTAGCTAAGGATGCCATTTATAATGCATCAACATGGCTGATGGCAGTGAAGCCATCCAGGAGAGTAGCCCGACTTAAAAGAATTTAACCGGTATGAATGGGCCTTATAAAATAAAAGATTAATTTTAAGGTAACATTACAAACATGTGCTAGTATCTCCAGTACAAGGAGCAGTCTTTTTACTGATTCTAAAAACAAAAATACCTGGAAACTCTTAAACTTTTTCCACTAATCTATTTAAACTTAAATGTCTATCTTCCAGTTGGAATCCTTCTTTTTTTTTTTTTTTGCTTTCTTTTGTTTCCAATTCAAAGAAAATGAGGATAAGAAAGATACTCTTTTTTTGCTTTTTCCTAAAAGTGTAGAAAGACAGTATCTTTCCTTGAGGAGGAAGAGAAATAGCAAAGACACTCAGATTCAATGGAGATGTAAAGATGACGGACCAGCGGACTACACAGATTTGGGAAGTAAAATCAACGGGTGATGCTGAACAGCCCTCTCAAGTTTTAAGTAAACTGTCTTCTCACTAGAACCAAAGTACTGATACAACAGAAGGCACGGCAACAGGAAAAGCCTGCGTGGGAACTGGGAAAATGTACAGAAAATTAACACAGAAAAAGTTCGCTGGAGGAGAAAGTCAAAAATCCAATCACTGTGCACCTTCTGCAAAAAATTCCCCACCCAGCCACATAAATGCACTGTCTCAGAAGATAAATAATGGATGGTTCATGTTCAACTTACAGAGCAACACATAGTTAGCTGAGAAAGAAAAAGTAATAAACATAGAAAATACATTATAAAATGTTTTATTAACAAAAACACAAACTTTGAGGAACATGGTGCATTTTAAAAACTAAGAAGCTCATTCATGAAGCACTCTTGTGTGCACCACATACTTCAGACTTTTTCCAAGTAACATTCTGTATTATCAGTCTAGAAACTGTCAGAGCACTAAATTCAGAGAGGGGTTTTATTCTCACTGCTTGAAGTTTTAAGAAATATGCACGAAAGCACATTGTAAACTACTAATATTTACAACAGCAGAGATAATAATTAACTTATAATAAATTGCATTTTGGCCATGTTTCCAAGAATACTTAACAGGTCAACATCGTTCTGTTATCATTGGTCTTGTGTCTCGCACACAGTAGATGCGTAACAAACATCTAATGATCAAGAACGTCAAGCGAATTAACTACTTTCTTCAGTTCTAACATGTGCCAATTTCAGGCAGAAACCTTAGATATTGATCAGAAACCACAGTCTGATATGACAGATGGCATGGTTAGCCTAAGAAAACATCCCCAAGACTGAAAGTGTTTGCTTTCCAGGTATAAACCATAAAAAACTAGGTCTAGATAAGGCAAACAAAAAGTCAATAACGGATAGAGATGTAAATGTATTTCAGGTATCAAGAAATTTGAAAAAATAATAGTAAAAACAAAGAAAAGACCATTGCTCTTTTATATACAAATCTGTTCATGGTGCCAAACAAATTCTCATGGCTGAACGTCTGTAGCTTGTGAGGTACTAACAACTTGCATGTAATATATGAAAAAAGAGCCCCCCATGTATTCAGAGGCTTACATCCAGAAAACATTTAGCTGTTCTATTTTCAAGTTACCAACACATGGCCCTATAACAGATATGGTGTAAAACACACACACCTTCATGAAAACTCCACCTTAACCTCGCAACTCTCGTAAACACAAAGAGTAACAAAATAACTTCTAGCTCAGTTTGACAAAACTTTACAGACTTGGCCCCTCATTAGAAAACAAATAAATAAAGGGGTAGTCGAAATGGAAAGGGAATAAGGAGAGAAGGGGGATGCAGACTATTGTTCTAAAGGGACAGACATTGCTGGCACTTCATCGGCCAGCAGAAGAACCACCCCCTACCACCATCGAATGATGCTATCTGACCTTTTCAGGCTCCAAACATCCCAGTCTAGGCAGGAAAGAGCACAGCTCTTCCCTTACAAAAAAAAAAGAAAAAAAAAGTCTCCCATAGTTCCCTGCACTGAGCTGTTACAGGGTTATTGAAAAATATAATACTTCACATAACTATATGCTTTTTCCCTTGAAAACCTTAGATAGACATGTATTTATTTAATTAGGGTTGCAGAGGAGATGGAAAAATAAGCTATTTGATTACAAAGGTTATGCTACTGTTCTGTCAGTAGAATGTGCTTTGGATTGTGTCTGTTTAATTTAGTTTGAGAGGAAACTGGTGAATGTGGATGGCTCAGCAAAACCCATCACAACTGCTAAAAAATGAAGTGATTGACGAGGTACGAAATAGATTTTCTCTGTGTTAACTGGCCTCCGGTGTGAATCAAGCCCTGAACCCTGGCCTCATTAGCACCAACACTCGGAACAACAGTTGTGGCAGAAACACTGCCACAGGCCCCACCCCATCTTAGATTCAGTAGAGAGGCCCTTGGAATTTCACACAAAGTTCAGTTCTGGACAGCCCACAGCCCTCACAACAACTGTGAGGGAAGTCAATATTACTACTCCCCCCCCCACCCCGTTGCTGGAGGAAACAGAGGCCAAAGTGGTTAAAGATTTCGCTTGAAGCCCCAGTTAAAAAAACCAAAAAATGGAAACTCAAGGGAGCCCACCTGTCACTCTTCATTTAGATGCTAGGAAAAGATGTCACCAGGAATCCCTCCTCAGCCTTGCTTGCCACTTGGCAGGACAGTCTCCACGGCAGAGGATGGATCACTGCATCAGAAATACAAAGCCTACTTCCTTTCCCTTGGACAGTCATAAATAAGAAGTCCCTAAAGTGCCTGGACATGTACTTCTGAGTCAACAGCTGACGGGAGGTGGCAAGTGGGCAGAGCTGACAGGAAAGACTCCCAACAAGTTAAATAGTGGACTAGCGGGTTAGTTGTAGACATAAGTTTTTCCAAATACAACTTCACAGGTCTAATTGAATCCCTCTGCGTGTGAGACGAGTGCTCTGTCCCACGATACTTGCAATGTCTCTGTACCAGTCACACAGTCACGTCGGAATTACTGAATGCACTGTTCACTAACACTTAATGTACCTGAATTCCAAAGTGAACTGCATGGCTAATCCGGGAAAAAAACCAAACAAACAAAAAAACGAACCTATACACACAGAAATGTATCAAGTTTTCTTTCCAGAGAAAGTTCAGCCATAATTCCATTATATCCATGGCAACTATCACCTGTTAATGCTCATGTTAGTGTGTAAAAATGCATTCGTTATATACAGAAAAGATTATCAAGTACTGGTCAATAAAGTGTATGGCTGACCCTGAGAATAAATTTTTGCTTACTCAAAATATTGATTAAGTAATACAAAATAAAATGAAATTGAAAGATGCCTATTCTCATACTTGGGAAGAAATGTCTTTAGAATGCTAACTCATGTACACCTTAATAGATTTAAAGACATCCCCAAACACCAAACACTGTAACTGTATTGATATGTTTCCAAAAATATTCTGAAAAAATTTACAAAAAAGTAAATGTTAAAAGCAAGGCATTATGTGATACACAGCATGTAAATCTGGTTTTCAAGATAGTGTCTAAACACACCAGTAAAACTATGTGATTGGTCATCAGTTGGCTGTAAAGAAACAGCATCTTCATTGTCCGTCCACACACGTCCACACACATATGCACAAACCAAGAGAATCCAACCAATCTTGAAATTCTTAGTAATTGTACTGACGGGGGCAGGGCTGATGGACAGCCCAGCCATTGTGCTTGACTTGCCTAGAGTGGCAATCCCTGGTAAGATTTTGGCGACGAAGGCTATTTCTGTTCAAAGACTGTCTTTCACTATGTTCTTTTATCCATTGGGAAGGACGAAAGCTCTTGGGTTGTTCCAGAAAAGCTGTATGAGCAGCCAGAGCTGCAACGTAGCAATGAATGTGCTGCCCCATTTCATCTGGAGTTTCCACTCTGAAACAGAAAATCATGGGGATGTATTAAGTAACAGAGTATGTTATTAATGAACTTGAAAAAGGTACTTAGTGATTCAATTTGCCACACTAATTTGTTTATGATTGAATGAAAGCTTAGTATCTCATGGCTGACAGAGAAGTTTATATTTTGTGTCCACACTGACTGATAATGATAGAAAGGAGAAGCCAATTTTTCATAGAAATAGGTCATATCCACAGATGGTTAGTTAAGTAGACTGCATTTTTTTAGAAAAGTGCTTTACATTTTGAGTGAATTTCAATTATGCAGCAAACGCATTTAGATAAGCTTTTCTGTGAGGGGGACTAACATTTATTGAATATCTATCTCTATTTGCCAACTTTTTTGCAAATCTAATGTATTTAATTATCACCATAATCTTAAAAGGAAAATATTTTAATTGCCAAATTTTGATCAGAAAGCTGAGGCTCAGTGATGTTAAGGTCACAATTACCACCTCAGGCAACCAAGATTCTAATAGAGGTTTTACTCCAAAGACTGTGTTTAGGAAGCGGGGTTGACCCTGATGCAATACGCTAACCGCACCTTCACACAGGTTTTCTGTCTATAAGTAAATGCTCCAGGAAACAAGCTTAAAATCGATATTTAATAGAAATATGCGTAAGAAAATTCTATTCATTTAACATTGTTCTAGATAAAAAGCTACCTGCTTATTGTAAAAGACAACTCTAAGTTTTTAACTGATATCGCAACAGGGCACATTTTGGAATGGCCTTTGCAAAGTAATGTCGCAAAGACCTGTGGAGAACACATCTTAAAATATGGCTACAAACGACATGATTATTCTATGTTTTCTACATTAAAAGCTGTCTAATAGGATAGATATAAGCTATATCAACACATGACATGAGTTGTAGGAGCTGTGAGGGTTATTTTACAGAACAAGGGTAGTTATAGATTGTACCTGTAATCACTAGAGGAAAACACTATTTTTTTAAAAGATTTTTTAAAAATAGAATTAAAGGGGGTCACGTTAAGAAGCCGATAGAAAGAAGTTAATATAAAGACAGCAGTTTTAAAAGGTGGGCATTTTGAGTCTTTAGCTTCCTGCTCAGACTGATAACACACATTACACAGTCTCAAAGGGAGTATACTTACTCTGTGCCCGTGAGTCTTATAAGCAGCTTTTCCTGGCCCTACAAATGTTAAATGGTGAACTATTAAATCACTAGTAAGATTTAAAATGCTATTTAATTTTACTGTTAGGACATGGTGCATTTTCTGTATTAAAACTGGTTTACTATGGGTCATTAAAGGCACATGTATTATTTAAGATTATGATAGCACATAAACCTCATAAACAATACTTACAGAGGCCCAAATACAATAAAATGTACACTCGGAAGCCCATCTGTAATTATGAAGCGCCTTCCTCTTACATGCTTTATGGTAACATCCCCAAGGAGAGACAGGATGGAAGCAATCTAACTTTGAAAGACATCATTTATTTCCTGCTCAGAAAATATAGATATTTACTACATAGCCATCCTAATTTTGGTAACACCTGATCTATCTTGGTTTAGTGGGTTTTTTTAAATAAGAACTTGAAATCCAGAAATAAAGATGTTAAAAAAATTTTAGTTATTATAAAACTATGATAATTTGCAGTACTTTCCTATGTTCAGAAGGAATTCATGGAAAGGGATGTGTGTTCTTTTGATCCTATGTATATGGAAAAGTACATATTTGTTTAACTTTCCTAGATGTTATATCAAAACATATAACAAGATATAAAAACAAACAAGATACCAAAAAAATGATCATTCTGACTGCATCAAAACTGTGAACACATGACCAGACACAGAGCATGGTCTTGGACTGGATGCTGGTTTGGACAAATGAGGTGAAATATTCTGGACTCTAGTGCAGAAAGCAGAGTATAGTGTGAGTAGTAGATGAAGTGAAATTTCACTGAAAAGAAAAAGGTGCAGATCATTGCCTAAAGAAGCAGGTTATAAAACAGTATATATAGCCTGATCCCCGTTAGGTTAAAAGTGTGTGTGTGTGTGTGTGTGTGTGTACGCGGGTGGGCAGAAAAAACGACCTGGAAGGATGTGCGCTAGGGTGTTAACAGTGTTCATCTCTGGATGGTGCAAATGTCTTTTTAAGTTTTTTAATTTTTACATATTTGCATTTTCTAATTTTCATCAATGCATATGTACTGCTTCTGGAATAATAATATTATTTAAAAGCTGCTGTACATATACACACACTTTAAACCCTGAGAAGTAAATACACAAATATCAGTAAGTTTAAAGTGACTATTAATCATGCTAAACTCTTGAGTGAAATTCCATAGAGGTGAGATCAGAATCAGGTGGGAAGCATTTCTGAGAACTGAAGAAATTAATTTGAATCAACTATAAGGCAATTTAATCAATACCATGTCCAAGAAATTTTAAATTTTTGTTGGAATACCTGAAACACTGATCTCTTGATAAAACTTAAAGCGCTGGCAAGTGCCAGTTAAAGTAACATTTCCCACCAAAGATCTTACTCAGTATAAAGCCAGGTAACTATATAAGCAAATTGTTTCTCAGTTTGGTAAAGGATATGTTTATCCTCATAGAAGATCATGAGATTACTTGCAGTATTAAGACTTGTGAGTGCAGCAAACTCTGGTAAGTTAAATTAATGAGCTGCCTGGGTTTTGTTTGTATTTGGCAAACAGGAAATAGTAGAAGATATATACAATGATCCAGTTAGTGGAGTTAGAGCCCGAATAATCTAAAAAGAGGCCTTCTGGAATCCAGGACTAACTACAGGAACATTCTGAACTGCTCCAAAGATTCCACTTCACCTGCAGTGCTGACAGGTATATAGGGAATTAGGACCAGCATCCCCCAAATACTGTTACCACCATAGGCACGCTCCACTAACATGCATTGTGAATAGCCAGACTTTGAGCTGATTAACATGGCCATGGGCTTTAATTTAGCAGGTGGAAGCAATCTTGAATATACTCATTGGATAAAGGCCATAGAATGTCTATAAGTTTGTTTTGGAACGTATCAATCTTTACTGACCAGGCACTCGCCCTGAACCTTTCCAGGCCCTCAGCCTATCTGCCATTCAAACAGAGCCTTTCAGACCAATCAGGACTTCCACATAAGAAAATACTGTTTGGGTATGAAATCTTTCCTCTGTAAGGCAGAGCAACATGTTTCAGTATAATCGCCATTCTACTTCATGTTTAAGATTTGTCAAGTTTTTGAGGTTACGTGCCATTTGATGTGACCCAGCTAAGACTACCTGGAAGAAAATAAGAATTTTATTTTAAGATATACTACTCTTGGGGCGCCTGGGTGGCTCAGTCGGTTGAGCGTCTGACTCCTGATTTCGGCTCAGGTCATGATCTCGGGGTTGTGAGATCGAGCCCCTCGTCTGGCTCTGCGCTGAGCGGGGAGCCTGCTTAAGACTCTCTCTCCTTCTCCCTCTGCCCCTCCCTGCTCGCGCGCTCTCTCTAAAAAAAAAAAAAAGAAAGAAAGAAAGATATACGACTCTTGTTGAATTTGATACCCCAAATAACTCAGTGTATAAAGTGCCAGTTACATTGAGAGACTTAGCAGAAATGCCAGTCTTTTCTTCTCTGTCACTAGCAGAGTACTATAAATCCAATGTCTCTCCATTATATAATTGGGGCCATGTTCTAATGAGTTTTTTTTGAAAGTCTAAAATGAACATGCTTTTTTCATACCATCCACTACCTTGTGCGCTATGCACATGCGTTCATAAATCTATAACAAGACCACTTTGCATCTTCTAAAAAATTAGCTTTGAATTATAGTAGAAATAAATAAACTGCACGCCAAACAGACCGCTTATGGACAGAGTAAAATACAGTCAACCCCTGAACAACTCAGGGTCAGCTGCGCCAACCCCGTGCAGTTGAAAATCCATGTGTAAGTTATGACTTGCCCAAAACTTAACTGCTAATAGCCTACTGTTGATTGGGAAGTTTACCGATACATCAACCACCAATTAACACATATTTTGCATGTTATAGGTATTATCTACTGTATTCTTACAATAAAGTAAGCCAGAGAAAAGAAAATGTTATTAAGAAAATCATAAGGAACACAAAATACATTTACAGTACTGTGCTCCGCTTATCGAAAACAACTGTGTGTGTAAGTAGACCCACGCAGTTCAAACCCACGCTGTTCGAGGGTCAGCTGTCCTTACAACGTACCTGGGGCTGCTCGGGTCAGCACATTCATCAGCGCCACAGCTGGCCTCCCCGACAACAGGGCAGGAGTTATGCACAGCATAGACAGACATGCTGGGATGTTCAATGAGAAGGTTTTCCATAGGACTGGTTTCCACCTTGAGAGTGGTTAATCCACCTGCAGTAAAACATGGGGGAGGGGTGATAAACCAGCTCTCCTCCATCGGACAGGACTCAAACTGGAGCAAGCAGGAATCACTTGTATCAGCCAAGCACTCAAGAGATGCGGGTAAACAGGAAAAGACGGAAGGGTGCTCAGCACGTGACTCTTCACTGATGGCTTCAGCTTTGGCTTCGGCTGCTGAGAAGCCAGCGCAGGCGCCTACGTCACAGTCCACGGGCAGTGGCGAAGTCCCAGGGGAACACGTGTATCCCAACGGTACCACATTCAGGGCACGGGAAAAGAAGAGATGATACCGTTAGCTGAGGTGCATTCCTCTTGCCATTTAGGTGAGACACAAAACCATTTATAGTCACTCACAATGATTACAGAATAATTTCTGAGCACCTAGTGTATGTATGTGTATGTGTGGGGTAACCCTGCGTCAGATGGATTATGGGGCTTTACGGGAAGGGTTTTGAAGACTGTTTCTGTCCTGCTGAGGAAAGGTGATGGGCAATGCGTGTCACTGTTCGTCTAGCATAGGATTTCCTATTCAAGTGCATCTGATATGAACAGGGCATGAGAGCTGCAAAACTGGAAGATCTGACGTCAATCAATTTCACTGACTGATCATCTGGCACAGGAAGTTTCCTGCAATTTTTTAGACAAATTCTTGCTTATTTACTTTTAAGGCCTCAAAACCTTCAGAGTTACTTGTTTACTTATGCAAAAACTGAGACGCGAGAGTTTCCACTTTTGCTGTGATGATGAACAGTTAGGAATACCTTACCTATGAAGTCAACAAGAATCCATTCATCATCTTCTTTCTCACTAAACTCTGGTTCTTGGTTGGAAGAAGTATTGACTTCACCCACAAACATTTTATTCAGTCTCTGGAACATTGTTAAGGCAAGATTGAGACTTTGGCGGGATGTCTTTACAGCTGAGATTTCAAAACACTGTCTTCAGTCAGCCTGATGGCACGACAGGAGAATAAAGTGCACGAGGTGCTTATTCAACTTAGGTGAGAGCAAGAAGAGTCGTTATCCCTAAAATAAGATAGGACAGGAAGGTTATTTCAACTCAGCATATATTCATACAACCTGTGTGTGTGGTTTCAAGAGCGTGTACCCACACACACACACACATCCCTATAGACGAAAGCTCAAGGCCTTAGCCTGTAGCTACAGCTATTCTCTTCCTACAGGCGTCAAGCACAAGAAATGCAATAGCTTTTATTTATAAACTGTTACAAACTGAATACTCAAATGCAACCTGTAAAGCAATGTGAAATGAAAGGGAAGCAGGTGGTTATTTTTCACATCTGTGCTTTTATAAGGAATAAATCTGACTCATGTACTTCCCGCTGAAATACTGCTTTTCTGTAAGAAGAAGAGCAAACACCAGAAATCAACGGTCTTGCCGTAGGACACTCAGCGGCCCAGGAGCTGCCGAAGGAAGCCTGCAACGGTACTGGGTGACCACCAGCTCTCCTTGGCTCATTTTCTCTTCTGTTCTGTTCTTCTATGTGACTGTAAGCATACCTAATTCTATGTAAAAATCAGCAAGTACAGCATCATTTGACCTTCAAAACAAGTCCTGCACTGGCACCAAGAAATCTAAACCGAAGCGGACTGAGGAGGACAGCCACGAGCCCCGAAACCATTCCCCGTGTGGTGGCGAGAAGCAAGGTGTTGCAGTCAGCACACCTGCTCCAAACGCTGGCTCTGCTGCTTACGCTCCGCGCAAGTTGGAAGTTCTACTACTGTCGCTGGCTATAGTTCACCTCAGTGAGTTCTGGTGAGTTCTTTCTTTCTTTTCTTTCTTTCTTTTTTAAGGGAGAGCACATGTGAGCAGGGGAGCAGGGAGGGGCAGAGGGAGGAGAGAGAATCTTTAAGCAGTTTCCATGCTAAGCCCAATGCGGGGCTCGATTTCATGACCCTGAGATCATGACCTAAGCCGAAATTAAGAGTAGAACGTTCAACCAACTCAGCCCCCAGGCGCCCCATGGTGAGTTCTAAGTGAGGAACTCCAGCCTTGTCTGATCTCATTCCAGAATTCCAGATTTATATAACCATTTCTGCCTGGTTACCTGATGGCCATATCAAACCTAACACATACCAAGAGCACTTTTAATACCCCCCTTCCCCACACAAACGTACATACATGTCCTCCTTCCCTTCTGAGCAAGGGGCGGCAGCAGCCAGCAGTGACCAGGCCAACAACCCAGCAGCGGCTCCTTCTGCTCCCATCCAGCCTCTCAACCGAACTTTCACCAAGTCCTGCTGACTCCAGAGGCCCATGGGTGGGCCTTCAACCTGCCCACTTCTTGCCATTTGTCTTCCTAGTTGAAGCCGATCTGCTGTCCCTCTGGACTTTGCCAATCACTACCTCCCTGATGGTCTCCCTGACCCTACTCTTGTGAAATGGGATAACGCAGGAAACCTACTTAGCAAGGTACTTGGCACAAAGTTCTCAGTCAATGTCAACTATTCTTCTACAAATATTTACTGAGTACCTATTATGCATCAGGCAGAGTGCTAAGCACAGGGGAGGCAGCAGTGAATTCAGCTCTCCCACGGCAAGTGTGAACAACCCAATGTGATGAACGCCATGGAAAACGTACGGGGTGTTCCTCAGATCCGCGCAGGTAGAGGTCAGGAAGGACTCCTGCAGTAAATGACTCTGGTCTGCAGTGGTTGAGAAGACCAAGAATGGAGGAAGCCTACAGATGAGTGAGAATGTGGCCCCTTCTGTTTGACTCAAGATCCAGATGGATGGTCATGACGGCAGGCTGGGGGTGCTAAGCAGAAACCAGATCCTATAGGACCTTCTAAGCCAGAAGTTACGGGGAGGGCAATGTGGAGGATGACCCTCTACCAGAAGCCAATGGAGGGGGGACGGTGGGACCACTCAGTAGAAGAGGCATACTGCAGAAGGTGCAGGCTGGGCACTTTGGACATGCTGAATTTGAGAATCTGCAAGTCACGTACTTGGTGTTGTCTAGCAGGCAGCTGAAGATATACAGGGCTTTGGAGTGCAAGGACACGGTCTCAGCTGGGGGCACAGATTCGGGACTCGTCAACACAACAGGGCTAACAGAAACCACGAGTAGATGAGACCATCCAGGCCTGGTGAAAAGCATTTCACTAAATGATATTCTTTCTCATGATTGAATCCCTAAGTCCAGACTCTTGATCCTTCACTTTCAAAACAATCATCATTTTTTAGCTGTAAATGTAGTTACAATCTGTAGTGGAGGAGACTCTTGGCTGAATTTTTTATGTGCAAATGGGACGGCTACAACCGTTTGGCACGCGACCACGAATGTGTAGTACTACAACTCTGTGTTCAAATAAATGACATTTGAACACTTTTGTGGTCACAATCCGTCATCATCAGCCATTAATTATTAAGAGAGAGTAAACAGGAAATGTTACTTGCATAACCAGTCTTCCAGAAACCCTTCTGGAAAGCAGCATGGCCAAATCATGAGGGCTGGAGCTCTAGTACAGAATTCAAATTCAGCTTTACGTTCCATGTAAGAGAAGTCAGAAGAAAAGCGGGCTTGCGCAGTTTGCTTGACCTACTGTGGTGTCATAGTTACATCCTAAAAGATGAGCTATCATAAGGTCTGATGTAAACAAAGGTTTTCCGCATATGAGCTAGGAGGGGAAAAAAGATACTTAAAAAATCTTCCCCCCATTTCTCTTAAATTATGAAGGCATGTATCGGCCCCAAGTACAATCCTGTGTCTGCTGAACCAGTTGAGAGAATAATCCCAACTCTCCAGAGTACAGGGCTGGCCTCAGGCCCTGCATCAGCTAGGAAGCTGGAGCTGCTGGGTGCAAAGCAGAGCACCCCACAAGAAAACCCCTGCTCATCCTGAAGGAGCACCTTGTCCCCCAACTGCGATGCCACGTGAGGGTAACTTACTGGGGCCCAGGCCAGTTAAGTGGCAGCTACAAGGCAGAAAACCATGCTGGCGCCATTGTGGTTGGGCAGCTGCGGGTTCCCAACTGCAAACTGCGCCCACCCCCACCCCACCCCCCGCGGCTACAGCTCCAAATCCAGGTGAGAGAAGCCAGCTTATGCCTAGAACATAGACAACTCTGCCACAGAAAAGGTGCCTCTGGAGGAACTTTCCACGGGGCAGCACAAGTTAATCTTCTTTTAGTTTCCTGAAGTCAGAGGCTGCCTTGAGATATCCCATATGTCCTGCAAGGGCAACCAACCTCAGGTGGGCAGAGTATTCAGGAGCCCCGCCAGGCACGGGAAGAGCTCATTCTCATCTGTCCTGAGTCATGGCTGGCATTTACATGACACACCTGCTGAGGCCCCGTGGGAAGGACAAAGATGAGTCCTGGGGAGAGGTGGAAAGAGGGCTGGCCTGGGCACCGGCAGGAGAGGGTTCTGGCTCTCTCTCTACCATAGGTGGCTGGAGCTAAACAATCTAACCCTTCTGAGCCTCAGTCTCACCATTAGGAAAATGGGAGACTGTGTTGGATCACCTCTTTACTCTCCCCATAGACCTCCAGCACAATGAGGAAGTGGGGTAGGGCTAACTATGCAAAGTTCCTTTGGCTCTGCTTTCCGGAGGAGTCAGAAAGGACAGGAGCTGCTGGAGAGCCCCCAACATGCTAAAGCTGTTCAGTGAGGTGGCCGCAAGGCACATCAGGTGAATGAGCACTTGAAATAGGACTTGCATGACCAAAAATCTGAATTTCAGATTTTATTTAATTTTAATCCACTTCAAATTCAAATTTGAAAGCTGACAAAATTGAGTCAATTTTTGGAAACTTTCAAGTATGTTCTGAACAACTGATGAACTATTTCTCATGAAAATTTTACATATGAATTAAGATGTGATGTTCAAAATATACACCAGAGTGTATTTCCAAAGGCTTAGTGCCCCCTCAAAAATAACGTAAAATATCTCAATAATTCTTATGTTAATTATATGTTGAAATAAGAAGGAATTTTGGAATATGTTAGGATAAATAAAATATATTAAAAAAATTAATTTCACCTATTTCTTTTTCTTTTTTAATGTGGCTACTAGAAAACTTAAACATACATATAACTCACATTATATACTTCTACTGGCCTTCTAGAAAAATCTCTCTAAAATCTTGATAGTCTAACCTTCCAATTACCCAGGGACTGGCCCTATCCAGTCACTGCTATCCCTCACCTTCGCTCCTGCCCAGAAATGGAGGCTCCTGATGGGGCTGGTTCTATGTGGAGCTGTAAGTCAAAGCAGAGCCTCAGACTTCACTTCTCACTACATGTCACAGACATTTTCTTTTAATTTTTTAAAAAGTAAACTCAACCCCAACATGGAGCCCAAACTCATCACCCTGAGATCAAGAGTCTCACACTCTACCAACTGAGTCAGCCAGGCGCGCCCCGGTCATGGACTTTTTGATATTTACAACTCTAGGGTAATAATAAAAGTAAAGTGAAAATTCCAGAGAAAGCATGTGTCCTAAGAGGACAAATTTACAAATACAATTCTGAAATTTCGGAAAGAGGTAGGGTCAAGGAAGGCTAGGTAAGGTAGCACTGCTATTGTCTGGGGCATCTGCGAGCTTTCCACAGTAACTAACCAACCTCAGCCAATCTACCAGGGCAGTCTCACCCCAGTGGAGAAAAGAAACAAAGTATCTGGGCCCCAGCATTTCAAGAAGGCAGCTTTGTCCCTGTTCTCCTGGCTCAAAAGACCTCCCTCCCTCCCCAAATAAGTCTTTTTCATTTTAAAATTAAACAAAACTACATTATAAACAGTTTAGAAAATAGGGAGAATAATTATTTCACTGCTTTGCTGCAACCACTGTTAGCATTTTATGCATTTTCTTCTCCACATAAGGTTTCTTTTCATCAGGACGTCTAGTGAATGCACAATACTGTATCCTGCTTTGTTACTTAACATTTTATCATTAATGCTTTTCGTATTATTACATGAGTTAGAAATGCTCTGTGGGGAGAGAAAGGTGGCTAAGTTTAATACTGAGGGGGAAGGGCATTCTTAGAAAAGCCGTTGCTAGTCTAGAAGAGCTTGTTAGAATAATTTATTTTCTTATTTTTGAGACAGGCAAGCGACCAACAGTCAGTGTGGCTCTGGCATTACCCTGCTGTGTTTGAAATCTTGGCTTTGCTGTTTGCAGCTTGCATGAACTTAAGTATTTAGTAAACTTTTGCTGCCTCAGTTTCCTCATCCCTAAAATGGGGAGGATAGTGCCAATGTGAGGATTAAGTGTGTCTCCCTCAGAATAGTGCCAGACACACAGCAGGCAGCCAGTAAATATTAACTCAGAATATTAAATATAACTTGGAATACTTAAATCCACTCCAAGCCAGCAGTGTGACTGTAAGCCGCTTAGCATCTTTGGGTCTGAATGTTTTTATCTGCAAAATGTTTATATAATAATTAGAGCTACAATCTACTGAATACTCATTGTACGTGACAGTGAGTTGAGGTAATTGTCATGTTTCACTAACAGGAAACTGAGGCTCCGAAATTAAGTAACTCGCTCGAAAGTGACAGAGCTGGTCAGGTGTGGAGCCAGCATTAGAGCATAAATCCGTGTGGGTCCACGTGTCTTGCTTTTCCCTGCACATGATGATTGCTCAGGCTCCTTTCAGCCTCACCTCTGCTTCTATGAACTTCAGAGAACAGTGCTTTTCAGTTGATTTTGACTGCCAGTAGGAGGCTCCAAAAACAACATTTTTGAATAAAAAAAAAAAAAAACCAAAAAAAACAAAAACCCACAACTTTGATGATCTAACTTTGTGAACCATGTGTACAGTTGTGGCTTCTTGACAGTTTCGAAATATCAGGTGGTGAACCTAACACATCTTCACTGAAAAGCGGCCTCAAAATGATTTTTCTCCTTATAGCCCACCCTTTTTAGTTTAGAAAAATAAATGTGCTGGTAATTTAGAATGGATTGTAAACTGCAGAAAAACCGAGCCAAGAAAGTTGTCTTCGCTTGTTCTGTTTCTACAACGCCTATTCAACCGGTCATAGGGGGTTATTCTCCCAGAGACCCACCACTGTCTGCCCTGAAGGATGAACGACAGTGGGCACAGACAGCAGTAAGTCGTCATTCCCTGCCTATAAACCTTCCATTTTTAAGGTAGGGCCATTCCCAAGAGAAGTATGAGGGAACAACAGAGCAAGCAAGCATTCACAGAAAAGAACAAAAGATGAGATGAAAAAACAAAAGAGGCCTTGGTCATATAAATTAATGAGGTCCTGGTTCCAGGTAGGAGCCTTTAAAAACTATGCTGCCAGTTCAGAATTATAGTGGCTGTGACTTAAAATGAAATGCTTCCCAGGGATTTCACAAATACAACAATGTATTTCAATTACCAAGCAAATGATTTCAGGATCTTACCTCATTATTACCTCTGTTCAATGACCCCATGGGTCACTTTCTCCTCCCCTTTTCCAAAACTACTCTGCATTTAGAAAAGGCTCTTTTAGCAACAAATGCCCAAATACTTGGGAGTTACAGATGGAAGGGGCTCTTCCTTAACCTCTCCCAAACTGTAATCAACACAGAAGATGATGAAAACAGGCAACTAGGAAATGTAATACAAAACTTGGAATGCCCACATAAAATTCATCTGCAACTTTGAAATGGAAAACACCATTCCCTTTTAATCGGCTGTTGGCCTCGAGTAAAATAACTTAATCTCTCTGGGCCTCGGGCTTCCCATCCACAAGATAATAAAACCTACTTCAGAGGGCCTCGGTGAGGAGCAACTGCGATAACTGGTGCACGTAAAGCCCTCAGCATAGTATACGGCACAGAGTAAGCGCTCCATCGGCGGCAGGGGAAAACGATGAGGATCTGACCCTGACGGGCAAGTACAGTGCCCCTTCCACAGGTGCAGCCTCAAAGAGCGAGGTGTAAGATCAAGCAGGGTCAGGGGACTTGCAGCGGGCAGGCGGACCCCCGGGGCACTTTAGGCGCTGGTGGCCGCGGAAGAGAGGAGGGCGACCCGGGCCGCAGGGCGACCCGGGGCGTCGAGGGCTGGCGGGGGCGGCGAGGAGCGCGGGGCGGCCGAGCGGGCGGAGCGGGGCGCCGCTGTCGCTCCTCCCGGAGCCCGGAGCCCCCGACGCCAGTCCAACGGCCGAGGGCAGGAGGAGGAGGAGTGGAGGGGAGTGAGGAGGAGCAGGAGGAGAAAGAGGAGGAGGTCCTGCCGCGGCCAAGAAAACAGGCCACGCTCGCGGGAGGAGGCAGAAACCAAACACCCACCCGCCGCCCAGCGCGCGGCTCGTCCGCCTCCGCCCGCACCTCCGGGCCGCGGGCCGGCCGCCGCCAGGGGCAGAGGCGGGAGGCGCGGCCCGCGGCCGGTCCGAGGCCCGCGGGCCGGCAGGAGCGAGCGGCCCCGGGCGCCGGCCCCGCCCGCACTTACGTGGGCCCGACCGGCAGCGGAGACGGGCGGCGAAGGCGGCGGGCGCGTCGCTCGGCGGGGACCGGCGGGGACCGGCGCGCAGGGGCTGCTGAGGTAGCTGCGGCTCCCGGACGGCGGGCGCGGGGCGCGGAGCCTGCCCGCCTGTCCCGTTGCTGAACCACTGGCCGCCGGCCGCCCGTCTCGCTCCTTTTGTTGTTGTGCTGCGCTCGGAACAGCTGATCGGCCGCTGAGCCCGCCCGTCGGGCCCGCCCGCCTGGCCGCCCCGCCCCGGGGCCGCGCCAGGCCCGACCCCACCAATCGGCGGCGCGGGGGCCCCGGGGCCGCCCTGCGAGAGGTTGTCACTAACGCACGTGACCTGGCGCCGAGCCGGGCGACGCTCTCAAGTTAGAAACAAGCCCGGGCAACAAAAGCCGGGGCGCGGAGGGGCGACCAGAGGGGCGACCAGAGGGGCGAGCGGAAGGGAGGGCGAGAAGGGGGTGTGTGTCGGGTGCCGGCACTGGGGCTACCGGGAAGGGGAGCAGGGGAGGGCCGGGGGGAGCAGAAATGGGAGCCCGCAGGAGTGTGAGGAAGAACGGGAAGGGTGAGAGGAGAGGAAGAGCCCCGACCCCAGCGACCCTTTGCCCGAGTAAGGGCCCGAGGGTTTGGGGCACAGAGCGACGTAAAGCCGTGTTTGCTGTGAGAGGAAAATTAAGGGCGTTGAGAGTGATGGAGGCCAAAGGCCCCAAGGGGCCCACTGAGGCCATTGTAGGGGTAAAGCCTTAGACGTGGCCCTGTAAAGGCAGGTCCACTTCTTGGCCTTCTTGGGAAAGAAAGTCTGGCTCCAGATACAGGGGGTGCTGGCCCACTTAACCTCGTTTTTGAGCCAGACCCCATCACCCTGTGATAACTGACACGGGGAGCTGACTGAACTTGCCTGTAGGCTCAGGATTCAACCTACAGTCGGGCAAGGCAGAAGGGGCCATGAGACCAGACCCCAAGGCAGAGAGGTCCGTGTCTGGAGGGCCCTCTGCTCCAGCAGACCTGAAGAACCCTGGAGGAAGGAGAGCGTGGAGAGTGCTTCTTCCCCAGGCTCTGCATCCGAGCTCCCATGTGACCCGGGGAGGTGATGACCTCTGTCTTACTGTTTACATACCTGCAAACCGTTGGCATTCACACGGGGCCAACCTGCTCACCGGTTATTTATAGTGAGAAGAAAATGAGACAGTGGGCTGGAAAATACTTTCCAAACCAAAGCTGTGTATGCGGATAGATGGATTGGCTGTGTCTGGCAGGGGCAAGGGAGTCATGTTGGTACAGCTCCACTTTCATGTGGGTCCTGTTCGGACTGAGATGCAATTCTCTGACCCAAGGCGAAATTTATAGCAACCCACCGACAGGTATATCCTACAGTAGCGTCTGAAGAACTCTCACATTCTGACCCTCCCAAGAATCCTGTGGTCAGCCCATTTCCAACAATACTGGTTTTGAAGGATGTCAATCAAAGTGCAGGTATTTGTCTGATACCCAGAAGTAATAACCAAAATATGGTGGCCATTTGATTTTTTCTCAGGAGGTAGACTGAGGCTGTAACTTGGTCTGGACAACCTCATGGAATTGAGTGTGCTTTAGATTTTAGGTTTTGGCAAGTCAAGCACACCCTCATATTTTCTCTCAAATGTTATTGGTATCCTTGGAGTGCCATAATCTCTTCCTTCTTCTTAGGAATCCCTGAAGAGACCATCTTCCCATTCAGAACAAAGGCGTGATAATTCTAAAGGTCTAATTTTTTAAAAAGTCAAATCAAGACCTACTTTTTCCAATTTGATAAGGTTTATCAACTAGTAAAGGCAAAATGTGAATGCATACAATACTTTGTTATGATAGAGAAAACAGTGCGAGGTAGCTGATGCTTCCAAGGAGCATTGTGAAATAGACTATTTTTTTCATTGTGAAATAGACTATTTTCCTTCCCCTTGAATCTGGGCTGGCCTTGGGACTGTTTTGATTAATAGAATGTGGCAGAGAAAACATTCTAGGACATCCAAGACCAGACATTAAGCAAGCCTGACAACCGCTGCTTTGCACGCTGGGGAAAGCCGGCTGCCACATCAGAAGGGACCACCATGCTGTGAGGAAGCCCAAGCTAGCCAGCTATATGGAGAGGCCACATGGAGAGAGAGACACATGCCTGGCCAGCCCCTAAATATTTAGCTCATCCCAGCTCAGGTACCAGACATATGAGCTAAAAAGCACTCTAGGAAGTTCCAAACCCAGCCGACACCACATGGAACAGAGATGAGCCATCCGCACTGAGCCCTGTCAAAACTGCAGAATCACAAGCAAACAAAAGATTGTTGTTTTAAGGCACTAAATGTTGGTGTGGTTTTAAAAGCAGCAATAGATAACCAGGACACAAGCTAAGCAAGAGAAAGGACCATGGCAGACAGATCAACCTTCTCTAAACTCCACAAAATGGAATTTGGAGGATAAAAAAACTTCTTATCTTATCTCAGGGGTCATTTGCTTTCTGTTTACTCTCTCACTGATTTGTAATCTTCCCACCTGGTGCTTGTTTATCCCCATAGTGCACCAAGGCGGTGGGGGAGGGGCATGCGAGACGTCTGCCCCTATGAAGAAGTATTCTATCACCGCACATTGTTTGGAACTGTTGGAACGTGAAAATAATAAAAAGCAAACGGACTTTAAGTTTTATTATTGTTTTAAAAATTTCTACAGACATGTACGCACTCAGAAATTTGATACTTTTTGCCTGCCCCGGGAGTGGGTTGCTCCCAACTGCCTCCCTCCTTGCTGTGCCACTGGTTGACATACGTACATGCAGTGAGACTCGGAGTCAAGTCACCTCCGCAGCATAGAGCTGTCTAAGCACAACCAAACTGTCAGATCACACCGCCGCACACCGGCCTCTCATCTGCCGGCTGACAAAGACCCAGCCGGGTTCCCTGCCTGGGCAGACCTAGTGAATCCAACCATCCTTTAATTCGCAGGATAATTCTCAGTGGGTTGCTATAGTACCCACGTCCAGGCTGGCTCCCTGTGGTGGGGGTGACCCTTTCCCCATCTGTCAGAGTCCTCCTGTCTGTTTTCCATGGAGCTCAATACACTCCCGTATCTACCCCCAACAAAAGGGATTCAACCTCAAGTTTTGTTCTGAAGGACTACAGGGCAGGACAACATTTACGCCAACATCCAGAAACAATGCAGTTAATGCCCCTGCGTCCTGCTTACAAAGGCAGGCTGTGGCCATTGCCCTGCCAGTTGCATCAAGGCTGCTAAAGAATGTTGTTTCCTACCAAGCCACAGATGGGGAACCCCATTGGGTGGCTACTCAGGGCAACTCAGAACAACAAAGCAACAAGTTGACCAGTCTATACTGAGAAGAATCTGAAAGTGAAATCTACTCAGGTAACTTACGACCTGTCCATTAGCAAATACTGTCTGTTGGGCTTTTACCATTCAGCCAGCATGTTGTGAAATGTCTGGGGAAAAAAATGTCTGTTTAATTGCACTTTAGAAGAACAGTCACTTGGAATTTCAGTGAAATCTATTGTCTAAGAGAAGGAAAGAAAGGGTGTCTCTTGGTCTCCAGAAAGCCTGGAACAGAAGGAAGCAAGAGGTTTGGTGACCTCTACTTTCTGAAGTAAAAACAGAAAACAGAAACCTAACTGGGCTGCCATTCCCATCTCAGGAAGAGGTCAGAAAGGATACCAGGGCCATAGGTGTAAGAGCTTTCCAAGATCCTGGGTAACTGGTAACTCTTGCATATTCATTTTTTAAATCCTATATCCACATGGTGATTAGAAACAAAATCCTTAAAATGAAAAGAGTCTGTGTTCTGGCTGAGGTACCAGAAAGGAGAGGCTAGGGGTCTAGCCCGTTCAGCAGCCAGTATTTGGGGAGAAGAGCCCTTGGGGCTGTGGTGGCATAGGCCAGATTGTGAGTGATTGGTGACAGTCTCCCCGACCCACAGTGCTTTCTTCAATTCCTGTAAAGTCCTGACTTTAAAGGTTTTTTAGTTTCTAGATGAATGCACAAATAAGTATCCACTTATTTAAAATTATATTAAAACTTAACTGCAGAGCAGAAAGTGAGGAAACGAGTCATCCCTTAATGGATGTGGCCTAGATACACGCTATAGAATGTCCCTCCATATACTGTCCCAGCCCCAGGGAGCCATGAAGCTTGAAGGGACCGGCCCCGTGGGGCAAACCCAACCCGGTCCTAGGGCAATTGCAACAGTTACCTGAGGTCTGTGAGCCAGGAGCTCGTATGGCTCCTGCTGCCAAGCTACGTCTTCAGTCACACGGCTACTTCTGGGCCACTGCCCAGCAGTAGTCATGTGCCAGAGGCAGCCTGAGGTGGGGTCCGTAACCATGAATTGCTCTATTATGGGGACAGCTTCGGTAGAACTTTTCTTTCTGCTCTTCTCAAAAGGATGCCTCAGATAATACGATTGCTACTTACGTAAGCTACACACCGCTTACATAGTCTGCCTGTTTAAGGAAAACTTATTTATTGGGTTATTCTTTTTGCTGGAATTAACCACCTCAAATATCGATTACATTTTGCAAGATTAATGTTCTTAAATGTCCAGATTGTTTGTGGCTTTGGCAAAAGACCTAAGCATGTTGATAATCTGAGGCGGGAGGGTTTTTGATTTCTATCCTTTTGGGGCCTCTTCTCCTGCTTTACTCCTCTTAGGAGTAGTCATTTCTCTCCCTTTGTAGCGCAGGCAGAGGGAGGACATGAATATGTAGGCCTGTAACAGTTGAACACCATACCCCCACTCATTCAGGCCTGCCGTGTTCACAGCATCCATCCATCCATCCGGTAAGCATTTAATGAGCATCTGCTCTATGCCAGGCCCCAGAGACACAGGAGTGAGCAAAACAAAGTCTCAGCCCTAAGGAGCTTCCACCTAGTGGAGGACATACCACAAGCAAGTAAACATATAACGTAATGAGTGCTGTGAAGCTGTGAAGAATGGGCTGCTGGGGAGATAGGAAGGTCAGGCGGGCTTCTTTGAGGAGGTGGCCCTTGAGCAGCAAGAACAGAAGGGCATAAGGGGAAAGGTAGCCCAGGCAGCGAGAGGAGCCAGTGCAAAGGCTGGAGGCAGAAGAGGTTTTGTGCTGGAGGAAGAGCACTGTTCTCAAATTAAACAGTGTCATTGAGAATTGGGTGTGACCTGGTATCTGTTGGTTACCTGAGCTGACCCACAGATCTATGAGTTGAAGAGGACTGGCCACAGCACTTTATTTTTTTTTAATTTTATTTTAAAATTTATTGTAAAGATTTATTTAAAAGAGAGAGAGAGAGTGCACGTGCACACAAGTAGGAGGGGGTGGGGGGCGCAGAGGGAGAGAGAGAGAGTCTCCAGCAGACTCCCCAGTGTGCGTGGAGCCCTACATGGGGCTCGATCCCAGGACCCTGAGATCATGACCTGAGCCAAAGGTAGACATTTAACTGACTGAGCCACCCAGGTGCCCCAGAACTTTAAACTCCTGTGCAGTCTTTTGGGTTTCTGCAACACTTTCTGAAAGGCATATAGGTCCCGGGGAAGTAACTTTTCATGTTTTTCATATCATGGAACTAAATTTCAGGGCCCTGAGAACAGGTCTCACAGAATGGGCCTCAGGTAATCAACTGTGTTGCATGCTGGGAAGGCAAAACTACTTAGCATGTGCTCTCTGGTAAGGAAGGAGGGAGAAGAAACTGTGGAGTTCCTGCTCTGTATGGGGACAGTTGCTTACCTTCTGAGTCCCACAGCGTCAACTGTAAAAAAGGAGAAAGCAATATCAACTCAGGGAGACAATGCAGTCAGAAAAGTGTCTGGGACATGAGGTGTTCGATAAATGTTTGTTTTCACCAGCACACAGACCTTTTTCTGAGGATTTTATTTTAATGGTTTTGTTTCTAATCACCTTGTAGAAATAGGATTTTTTAAGAGGAAAAACCTAAAGCTTCAAAGCTTTAATAGCTTCTCAGAACTTGAGCCTAAAAAACCAACAAGGTTAAGGACAAAATACTCTCATATTCTTTGATAAGTCTATATAAGCAAGAACCACAGAGGTCTAGACCCATGTTTGAACTTGTCCCTACCTAACTTGTGTTTCGTATCATCTGAATGTTTAAAGCCAGAGTTGGGAAAATAAGCCCTTCCCCAGCACACACACTGATACACCTGTTACTTTACCTGCTCAAACGCAAGTGCAACTGAAACCAATCAAGCGTGGAGGCCATATCGTCCATAATTAAGAATAGTATTTAAAGTGAGAAGCAGCTGTATCTAATGGTTAAGAGCACTAGTTCTGGAATCCGACCTTAGTGCAGGCTATCTGATCTTGGATTTGACCTCTCTTCTCCTTAGTTTCCTCATCTGTAAATGGGGATGATAAGATTGTCTCTATTAGGTGGTTCTGACGATTAAACGAGATCATGCATATAAAACATTTAATATAATGCTTGACGCTATAGTATGAGCTTATTAAAATGTTATACGTGTAACCTGAGAGGACTGAGTTCTACAACCTCAGGAGAGCGATATGTGAGACAGTGGGTCAAGGAAGGCCTCTCAAGAAGGTGAATTTTGAGCCAAGCCCTGAATGATAATAAAGGAGCAAGTAAGCTCTGTGAAGCTCTAGCCAGTGACTTGTCACAGAGGCAGAAGGAACAGTGAGTGTAAAGGCCCATCATAGGCGTCCAGAGAGAGCCAGCAGTGTGGCTGGAGGATAGGGAGGGAGGGGTCGGTGGAAGGAGATGAGGTCAGAAAGGTCATGAGGAAACTTGCAAGCAGGGATGAGGAGTCTGGATTTCATTCTAAATGTGACAGGACATGAGAGCTGGAACCCTGGAGTTTCAGACATGTTGAGATTGAAATGCTCTTTGGATACCAAGGGGGAAATGTTTCGGGCAATCGACTATTTGAGCCCAGAGCTAAAGGGACAGGTGGGGGCTGGTGACATAAATTGTGTGACTTACCAGCTTGTTAATCTTTAAAGACACAGAACTGGATGGAATGGGCAGGGAGAGACGATAAACAGTGAAGAGGGGTGAGGCCTGGGCTTGGGATTCTGACATTTAGAAGAAAGAAGGATGGGGCTCCTAGGTGGCTCAGTTGGTGGAGTGTCCCACTCTTGATTTTGTCTCAGGTCACGATCTTAGGGTCCTGGGATAGAGCCCCGCATCGGGTTCCGTGCTCAGAGGGGAGTCTGCCTGAGATTCTCCCTCTACCTCTGCACTCCCCCCTCCCCCTGTCTGCACTCTCTCTCTCTCTCTCTCAAATAAATAAATAAATAAATAAATAAATAAATGTTAAAAAAAAAAAAAGAGAAAAGGATAAGGAATATTCAGCCAAGAAGACTAAGAAGTAGCAGCCAATTAGGTAAGTGAAAAATTAGAGTGAGAGGGTAGTGCCGAAAATGCCTTCAGAAGGAAATTGTGACCAAGGGCGGAGAAGCCACATCTGATTAAGGATAGCAAAATGGGGGACGCCTGGGTGGGTGAGCCGGTTAAGCATCTGCCTTTGGCCGGGGTCGTGAACCCAGGGTCCTGGGATCAAGTCCCACTTCGGGCTCCCTGCTTGGTGGGGAGCCTGCTTCTCCCTCTGCCTGCCGCTCCCCCTGCTTGTGCACTCTCTCTGACAATTAAATAAAATAAAATCTTTAAAAAAAAAAAGGGGGGGGGCAGCAAAATGGTCTCTGGAGCTGGCAAGGTGGCGGTCAGGTCAGTGGTACCCTCGGATGAACAGTTCTGGTGGATTGATTGGTGGCTACGGAATTCTGATGAGAGAAAGGAAGGTCACAAGAAAGCGAGACTGTGGGAAGAGGAAGCAGAGACAGAAAGCCTAAGTGTGTCAGTTTGCTAGGGCCGCCATACCGGAGTGCTGCAGACTGGTGGCTTAACCACCGGACGTTTGTTTTCTCACAGTTCTGGAGGCTGGAAGTCCAAGATCAAGGTGTTGACAGGATTGGTTTCTCCTGAGGCCTCTTTCCGCGGCTTGCAGATGGCTGCCTTCTCCCTGTGTCCTCACATGGACTTCCTCTGTGTTGTCTGCATCCCAGTCTCCTCAGATTGGGATTGGAGCCCACTCAGGCTGCCCTGGTTTAACCTACACCTCTTTAGAGGCTCTGTCTCCCAATACAGTCACCTTCTGAGGTGCTGGGGGCTAGGGCTTCCACATATTAATTTTGGGGGTGGGGGGTGACACCCAATTCAGTCTGTAACACGAAGCAATTCTTTTTTAGGAATTTTGTTGTTAAGGAGACCAGAGCAAAGGATTGGGGTGGAACTAAAGACAGTCTTTCCAAATGGGGAGACAGGGAGGTTTTGTGTTTATTTTGGATTTTTACTAAGGGAGAAGCTCCAGCCGCTGGTATTGCTGACGAGAATGGCATGGTAGAGAATCAGAGACTACGGCTGCAGGGGAGAGGGGTTATTTCAGAAGGAAAATCCTGGAATAGCAGAGAAGGGATGGGATCAAGAGGTGTTAAATGACTTACCCAGGTCACTGACTTGTGAGTGGTAGGGCTCGCACTCGACCCCTGAAACACACTGTCCCACTGACTACATTTCAATCCTTGGGAGCAGCCATAACCAGAACAATCCCCTAGGAAGGAAGGAGAGGAACACAAGAGAGGAAACATGTTCACACATGGAATTACAGCTGTCCGGGCCACCTACTACCATCTGCGGGGGTGAGGGAGGTCGTGAGGGGTTCATAGATGGGGAAGGAGGAGAAACAGGTGAGGCTCTACTTGGCTGATTCATGAACTAAAACACCCTCCGGAAGTCCAGCTCCAAAAGTGGTTGAGTATTTCCGGTCTGAGCCCCAGCCCTGGCCTATTTATTTGAACTGAGCTTGGCTACAGGGCACCGCCAGTTTCAGATAGTTACATCAGCTTTTCATACGCAGATCGCTACCCTCTCTTACCAGCACCAAGAAGCAGGTGGCTTTGTGATTTTGCTTCTACAAACTCTCTTATCACAGCACTTGCATGTTAGGGCCCAGGTGTTAAACAAATTAATCAATAAATAAACCTTGGCTTCACATTTTGTACAAATTTGACACCTACACGTACAACATCTCTTAGCTGCTCACAGCCTCTGGGTCTTGGGGTCTTCTGCAAACACTTCCTTCTTTTTTTTGTTTTGTTAAGATTTTATTTATTTATTTGAGAGAGAGAGAGCACACGAGCATGGAGAGGGGGAGGGGCAGAGCAGGGAGCCTGATGAGGGGCTCGATCCCAGGACCCTGAGATCACAACCTGAGCCGAAGGCAGGTGCTTAACCAACGGAGCCACCAGGCGCCCTCCCCTTTTTGTTAACAGCTTTATTGACACACAATTCACATGCCACAGAATCCACCCATTTGAAGTGTACAATTCATTGTTTTTTAGTGTATTCAGAGTTGTCTACACATCCTTCTTGACTCTGTGCTTCGAGCGAACGGGCCAGTCTCCTGCTGTTCGTGTGGCTCTGCCATCCCGGTCACAGCAATTTCCTCACCTGAGCAGCGCACCGGAAGGCGCGTGTCCATCTGACTGTGACTTCCCCGGTGCCTCGGGAGCAGCTGGGGACCTGTCCAAATTCACCGTGAAAACCACGCAGTGTCTGTTCCGTGGGCGACTGCTGTGGAATGAATAGACACGGAACCGGGGGAGCAGGTCTCAACACAGCGAGGGATGGGCGCTCTACTTGGTGCTCAGACGACGGCATCCCAGCATTTTAAATTCACGTGGTGGAACACCAAATCCCTTACATTTGTTTCATGTCTTCTTACGAACCCTTTCCCTTAAATGCTCCATTGCATTATCCTCCAAAGCATTTGTTTAGAAACCGTGTGTGTCCTCCTTCCTCTCATGGAAACCACCTGTAGCAGCAACAACTGGGGCGGCTGCAAACATTTGTTTTTGATAACCGTGTATTTTGAACGTCTGTGGTTTCAATTTCTATTTTTGTTCCTTACTGTCGCAATTTTTCGATCTCTTCTTGCTTTTTACAGATAGTTTTGCTTTTCCCAGGCAGTTGTACTCTGCTGAAGACGTCAGCTGCAAAAACTGTGACCTGAGAATTTCTACATTTCCCAAAATCAGTACCCCGGTCCAATGACTTATATTTTCCAATACGTTTTCATCTGCAATATTTAAATTGGTCTTCACAACAATTCAGTGGATGAAGTCGGGGCAATTGTTAATATTCCCATTTTATAGATCAAAAAACTCATGTCTCCTGGCTAGCCTGTGGCAAAAAGTATAGTAAAAATATGGGCAATTTCAATTCTAGTCTAGGATTTTTTTCCCTACCGTACAACTGGCTATAATATATGACTACGGTTCTCCAGCTTTAATGGAATCAGAATCATTTAGAAGACTTGTCACAGCACAGAATGCTGGGGTCCACCTCTAGCACTTGTGGTTCCGTAGACCTGGGTGGGGCCCAAAGCTGTCCTCATTCATACCCCTGCCCCTTCACTTTCTCCCTTGCCCTCCCCTCCTTTCTCAGCCTCCCTTGTAGCTCAGGCTGGTCATGTGACATCGTTTTGGCCAATGAGATGTAAATGGAAGTTTTCTGGGACATCCTTGGCTCTTCATCCTTCCTACCTCTTCCTGCTTACTTATATGTAATGCTCAGAGGTACAGCAGCCATCTTAGGACCAACTCATCTATCCAGCAGGATAGGAAGATAGGAAGAAGCTTCATCTCAGACAGGCCTGAGTTGCTTACCTACAGACTTCTTGCTGCGTGAGAAAAATAAATCTCTATTTAAGCCACTGTAGTCAGGTTCTCTGTTACTTGCAGCCAAACGCATCTCTACCACATACAGACGAACAGGAAAGAATGATGCGTGAGAGTCCAGGGGACTGCATGAGAAACAGCATTTAACAAGCATTTGTGAGGCCCTAATCTGCAGCTGACATTGTGCCAGGTGAACGAGACATGGTTCCACTCCCAAGGTGTTCACAGTCAGGGTGAAAAAGCCACAATGGAAATACATAAATAATAATACAGTGTGGAAAGCATAGAGATATAAGCAAAATGGTATGAAACCCAGGGAAGGAATCCAGCCTAGGGAGGTCAGGGAAGGCTCCTGGGAGGGGACATTTGAGCAAGCCCTAAAAGATAAGTAACGTTCTGCCAGGTAGAGAAGAGAGAGAGGAAAAAAAAAAAAAAAAGCTTTCTGTGCTGTGTCCCTTCTCACCCCTACCTTTTGGGGCCAGAGGCCGGCCTGACTGGGTGGGGGCACGTTGGAACAAGCTGCTGGCAGAGTCAATAGCTCCACAGGCAACTCAAAGTCCAGAGAACCAGGAGGGAAGTTGTGAGGGTTGGCAAAAACTCCTGACAGCAGGTCTAGGGAGCCAGAAATCTGGGGCAGAAAGACAAGAGCAAGAGATCAGAGGGCAAGCAGGGAGGAGCAGGGCTGGAGCCCAAGAGGATGGGTCAAGGCTTGCTGCTCAAGCAAGTAAGAAACTCAGGGCACTAACTGTCCCATTTTTCTTATCACTCAACTTCATTTCGCCCTCAGCCCCCATCTTGTTAGGCCTGTAGGAAATTCAGTCTTCGTCCCTCCTGGGGCTTCCCCTTGCACCTAAAGCTGTGCTAAAATCCTGTGCAGCCTGCTGGGCTGTGCGGTCCCCTGCACCGCTGTCTAAATGGCACAACACCCTGACTGTGGAATCCCTTCTCCCTGGTGCATGATGGGTATTTCCGCCAAGTCCCTGGTACATCCTCTGGTGCATCTAGAAAGCAGGGCACAGGTCTCTGCAGCTGGGGCTCCAGGGAGCTCTTTCTTCTCCCCAGGCTCAGTCATCTCTTCTTGGTTTGGGGGAAATAACCTCCCTCTAGCCCTGCTCCCACCAGAGACACTCTCTCACCTCTTCAGCTCCGTGGGCTCAGGGTTCGGGAAATACAAGCCAGGAAGGCAAGCATCTCCAGGCCAGCTCTGTGGTCCACCTGCCCAGCTGCCCCTGATACAAAGGACAGAACCTTTTAGAATGGGTGGAGGCAAAGAGGGAAATGCAGGGAGAAAAATTTAAACTTTCAAATAGTTATTAGGCCACATAGCGACGGTGATGGTGTGGTTTAAAGGACCAAGGGCAAGACATACACATCCCAACAGCTCTGAAGACAGAGTCAGGAAAGGGCCTGAGAATGGTGAGTACCTGGGGAAAGAGGAGCAGGGGCTGAAGGGGATGCAATGAGACAGACTTGGATGACCATTTGTTGAATTTGGATTTTATTCTGTAGGCAAGAAAATTCAGGAAAGGCCCATAAGCTATGCTGATACAAGATACTGTTTTGCTTTTTCTTCCCCCCAAAGGGACAACTCTGATAGAAGGGTGGGAGGTTAAGTTGTAGAGAGCCTATAACTGGCCATAGAAATAAGAGTAATAATGGAGATAGAAAAGCATGGTCACAGTTCTAGTATAGAATCAACAGAATTTGGTCACCGATTGGCTATGAGGGAATGATGGGGACTAACAGAGAGAAGCTGAAGAAGATTCCAAGATTTCTATCTTGGGAAACTGGGCAGTTGGTGAAGCCATTTACCTGAAGGTGAGAAGACAGAAGACAGGGATGCCTGGGTGGCTCAGTCAGTTAAGCAATTGCCTTTGGCTCAGGTCATGATCCCATGGTCCTAGGATCGAGTTCCACATCAGGCTCCTTGCTCAGCTGGGGTTCTGCTTCTCCCTCTGCCTGCTGTTCCCCCTGCTTGTGTGCTCTCTCTCTCTGACATAATAAATAAATAAATAAATAAATAAATAAATAAATAAATAAGATCTTAAAAGAAAAAAAAAAGAAGACAGAAGATAGTGGACATGGGTGGGGGGTGGGATGGGTGATGGGGATGAGAGAATTAAAGGTATCTAGCACTGGTTATATGCCAAGAACTGTTTTACATAGATTTGTGTCATAAAAACCCTATGAAGTAGTAGTATTAGGTTCATTACATCTCAGATAAGAAAACTAAGCCTCAGAGATGCTGTTACTCACCCAAGGTTACTCAGAGTAATGGAGTCAGGGTTGGAAACTATTTCTACCTGACTCCACAATCCATGCTATCCCCAAAATGCTTCTAAGGTGCCATCCGGTTGGGATATCTAGGAGTCACTGTGACTCTGCGTCTAGAGCTTGGGAAATAGGCAGAAGGTGCAGGCATCAGTTTGGGAGTCTTTATTATGTAGATGGTTCCTGGAGTCACGGGAGCAGATGTGATGAGCTGGGAAAAGTGTGTGCATGAAAAGAGAAGACAAGGACAGATTCCTGGGAAGTTCATATTTAAGGGTTATGTCACTTATGCTATTGATAACAGAAAAAAACAAGTAACAAGATTAGGATTTCTATTTCTCTCATCACAGAAGTTCTGAGGTGGGGTTCTCAGGGTTAGTATGTTGGCTTCATTAGAGACCTCGGCCCTCTCTTTTCTTTCACCATATTTAGTGTGTGTGTTTCAGCCTCAAATTTGCTTCAATCATTAAATGGCCACATTAGGTCCCACCACCACATTTCAGGAAGCAGGAAAGCGGAAGAGGGCAGCCAAGTGAGCCTGTTTTTAAGGAAGTCTTTCCAGAAGACCCACCCCATAATTTCTCCTTATACTAGCCAGAACTTAGTCACATGACCTATCTTCAAGGGAGGCTGGGAAATGTAGTTCTTTAGCTGGGCGCCTTACTGCTCTCACTAAATCAGTATTCTCTTGCTAGAGAAGAAGGGAGAATGGAAACTGGGTAGACAACTGTAATCTCTACCACTAAGGGGGTAGGTGGAGGAAAGAAAAAGATAAAGAAGAACATTTGGGGACAGGGGACAGAATGATGGCATAAAAACTGTTGGGATGCTTTTCATTTCAAATTATTGAAAAGTCAGCCCAAGCTAGTTTAAATTTTGCTCACGTAACCAAAAAAATTTACAGGTAGGGCAGGTATGTTCACTGGGTTTCTGACTCTGTGACTTACTTTCTTGGCTCTGCCCACTCTGTGTTGGCTTTGCATTCAGGGTGGCTTAACAAATGGTAATAAAACGGCCAAAGTCATTTCCAGTACTCACATAGGCACACCACATTGTCCAGAGCAAAAGAGTCCGTCTTCCTAGCACAACTGAAGTTCAGTCATTCATTCAGAAATATTGCTGAGTAACTACTGTGTGCACTTTTCTAGATGTTGGGGATAATGTGGATAAAATAAATAGGAATCTTGCTCCACTGGACCTTGTTTTAGTCATTTATTGCTGTGTAATACATTTCTCCAAAACTCAGAGGCTTAAAACAATGAACTTTTGTTATTTCAGTGTTTCTATGGGTCAGGAATTTAGGCATGACTTGGGAACTCTGAGTGCCTGTGGCTTGGGGTCTCTCATAAGGCTGTAGTCATCTCAAGGTCTAGTAGGGGAGGATCTATTTCCCAGCTCACTCATGTGGTTGTTAGCCTCACGTCTTCCTGGTTGTTGGCCAGAGACATCAACTCATTGCAACGTGGGCCTTTCCATTGAGCCAGAGGTCAAGCAAGAAGCAGGATGGCAGTTTGTCTTTTGTAACCTAATTTTAGCAGTGATGTCCAATCACTTTTTCCATATTCTATTTGTTGTGAAATAAGTCTAGGTTCAGCTCACACTCAAGCGGAGGGGATTATATAAGGGCATGAATACTGGAAAGTGAGGATCATGGGAAACCACTTAGAGGTTTCTACCACAGAGCTACATTCTAGTCAGTGGAGATAGACAATGAACAATAAATAGACACATCATATGTAGGTGACAATAAGTGCTCTGAAGAAAAATAAAGCAGAGTAAGGGAAGGCCTCTTTCATGAAATGACATTTGAGTAGAGTCTGAAGCAGATGAGGTCACAAGGGAGCTGCGGAGGAGGTTTCCAGGTAGAGGGAAGAACCGGTGTGAACTCTCTGAGGCAGGAGCATGCTTGGTTCTCTTGAATGAATCACACAACCGACTTGACTGGAGCAGAGTAAGCAAGGGAGAAAACAGTCAAAAAGGTGGGGTGGGAGACAATAGGTACAGACTTATAGGACATGGTAAAGACTTTATGGAAGGGTGACATGATTTACCTTACTTTTAAAAGGCTTTAGTATGGGGAAGAGATGATACAAGGGCCAAGCGTTAGAGCAGGAAGACCAGGCGGGATTCTACCAGAGCAGCCCAGGTGAGAGATAATGGAGTCTTGGATTGGCAGAAGTGAGAAGTGACTGGATTCCAGATATATTTGATACGATTTGCTGACAGACTGGATTTAGGGTATGACAGAGTGGAATCAGAGATGACTCCAAAGCTTTTAATGTGAGCCTCTGTAAGGCTGAGGTTGCCATTTGCGAGGATAGGGAGGACAAGTCTGAGAGAGTAAATCAAAGATTTGACTTTGGCCTTGTGGTCATGTTAAGTTTGCGATGGCTATTAAATGTCCAAGTGGAGATGTTGCAGAGGAAGTTGGAGTATGGAGTTCAAGGGTGAGGTTCGGGTTGGCAATAGAAATTTGGGAGTCACCAGTATGGAGTTGGCATTTATAGCTACAGGACTAAATCAGATTAATCACCTAAAGAATAAGACTTAATGAACAAGAGAAGATATCTCTCAGAACCTTTGGAAATGGGAGGAGTACGAGGGGGACTGAGAAGAAGCAGTCAGTGAGAAAGGGCAGGTGGTACTGGGGAGGCAATCAACAGGGTCCACCTTGCAGGCCAAGAGGAGAGGTGCTCTCCACCTTCCAGATGCCTCTAGGGGGTCAGGTGGGGCCACAAGATTTAAAAGGTGGTAGAAGGTCATTGGAGACTTTATAGAGAGCAGCTTGTAAGAAGTCCTAGATTCAACAGCTGGATGATGGTGGATTTTGAAGACAGTGGAATTTAGAAAAGCAACCTAGTGGGTACGGGCCTCTCTTTCAAGAATGTCAGTGTTAGAAACAATAGAAGTACAGGAGAAAGTTATAAAAAAGTTATAAAAGATAAGTTATAAAAAAACTGGAAAATATCTATATCAATAAAGAAACACTATAGCATTAAAACTCAGGCCACAGAAAGAGGGAAATTGTTTTCAGCAAATATGACACGGTTTAGAATCTTTAAAACGGAAAAAAACTCATGCAAATCAGTAAGAGGAACATGAAGACCCTACTAGGTAAATGGACAAAGGACGCTAACAGACAATTCACAAAGGAGGAAATACAGTTAGTAAACAAAGATAAAGAAAAATGTTTGGCACCATTAGCAAGGAAAGAAATACAGATTAAAACCACAAGATGACGTGTTTTAAACTATCAAATTAGCAAAAGCTGTTTATTCCCTTTAACCCGGCAATTCCAGTTCAGGGAATCCTAAGAAACCAAGCCAAAAATGCAGATGAAAGAGCTGGCCACAGTTTTATTTACAATAGTTAATAAGAGGAAATAATCTAAAGGCTGAACACCAAAAAAAAAAAAAAAAAGGCTTAGAAAATTTTGGTACATTCACACAAATATTAATATCACTCACATGCACACAGGGAAAAAATGGGGAAGAATTTGTGGAATACAGTATCTTAGGCTGCTATAAAAAACACCAGAGACTAGGTCTCTTATAAACAACGGAAATTTATTTATCTTGTTAACCCAAGATCAGGGTGCTAGCATGGTCTGTAAGGGTCCTCTTGAGGTCACAGACTTCTCATAGCATCCTCACATGGTGGAAGAGGCAAGCGAGCTCTCCGGGGTTTCTTCTATACAAGCACTAATCCCGTTTTATGAGGGCTCCACCCTCACGGCCTACCGACCTCCTAAAGGCTCTACCTCCTAACATCGTCTCCTTGGGCATTAAGTTTTCAACATATAAATTTGGGGTTGGGGGGCGCAATTATTCAGACTATAGCACACAGGAAAATGCCTGTATCATGTTCATTGGAAACAAAAAGTAGGATTGCAAATTGTGTATACCTTATATTCTCACCCATGGGAAAAATATTTATAGAAAAAGGAAACCTATCCAAATGTCCCCTCCAGGTCACACAGGAAGACTGGCTACCTTTCTTCCAAGCAGCACACCTTTGTGGAGTTCCGTACTGGCCTCTCTCTGTCAAGACCTGGGATGACAAAGATAATTCAGATATTTTTGTCCTTCAGGAGTTTGCATCTAATTAAAGCTTTAAAAAACTGTTCTGTGGGAGAGGTGCCTGGGTGGCTTGGTGGCTTAAGCGTCCAGGGTCGGGTTCCCTGCCTCTCCCGCTCCCCCTGCTTGTGCTTTCTCTCTCTCTCTCGCTCTCTGTCAAATAAATAAATAAAATCTTAAACAAAACAAAACTGTTCTGTGGGAGTAAATAATGGAAATAAATAATAAAGTCTCAAAAGATACAAACACAGTTGGGATTCCAAAATATCCCAGCAAAGATGAGCCACAAACTGAACATCGGCGACACAGTTGGGCCCTTTGGTGGCCAAAGTGATCGGGTGTTGGGGCAGGAGTGGGGCGGGGGGCAGGCTTAGCTGTCAGTTGAGTTCTTTTTGGAAACACCAGTGCTGGGGTCGAGGCGGTCTTGACCGCGAAGGAATGAAAGTCAAGCAACAGTTACTGGAACTATAGGATAAAGCTGAAGCTTCCGAATAACGTGTGTCACCTACCTTCCTGCTCTAAGAGGTTCGGTGCAGCCTCGGAAGCACTGGGACAATAACATCGGGTCACTGCTCGCCTTTCCTCCCTTCTGGGGCTGCTTCTCCAGCTCATGTGGCAGAGACGGGCTTGGGAGGTTCTTGCGGTGGTGTCAGGCTCAGGCTGGTGGGAATGCTTCTGTGCTCGGGTTTCTCGTGGATGGAGATTACAGACGACCATACCTTCTGTTTCTAGAGTCCTTTATGTATATTTCACACGTGTTTTAAAAAATTCTGACTCACCTGCAAAGGGAGGCATGGTGATGTCAGCTGTAAAACCAACCAGCTATTACTTGTTTCCTGGCAGTGTCACCTCAACCTTGCTTCCCCACTTATCAAATTGCAGCTACTTGACAAATGCTACATAAGAAAAATAATGGCTCTGATAGCATCAGGCAGAAAGCTCTCCTGGAAAGCTGTTCTCTGAAAAGATGAAAGAGCTTATTTTTCAAAATGATGAAGTGTTTTAGTCAATGGCACGCAAGACCGATTTAGAGGGCAAAGACGTGATCTTTAAATAGCACTGGGTGTTATCCGCAACTGATAAACTGTTGAACTCTACATCTGAACTTAATAATGTACATATGTTGGCTCATTGAATGTAAATTAAAAAAACAGATCATCAAGGTCAAGCTAAAGGCAAATGAACTTCTAATTACGAAGATGAGTACATTTAAAAAATTCAGTTCTCAAGAGGAACTCTCAGTAATTACCATGGAATTAGGACTGCAAGTTCTAAAGACAAACTGGGTTCAAATCCTGGCTTTGCCACTATCAGCTGTGCGACCCGAAGGGAGCAATTTCTCTGTGTCGCAGTTTTTTCCTCATCTGTGAAATGGGGACAACGATAGGACCTACCTACCCGATAAAGTTGTTAAGAGAACGAAACGAGTTAGTGTTGGTAAACAGCTCTGAGCAGCACCTGGTATGTGACCCTTGCTATGGAAGTGCTTGTTAAGTAAAAATATTAATAAAAGCAACCACTGATTTTTTCTTGCTATCTTATTAATAACACAATTGTCACAAGTAAAAACTAGCACATAAAATAGTTCTGTCACAAAATAGTCTTCATTTATGTTTCTCCCTTCTCTGGGTGTCCTTCTCGCCTCCTTTCAAGCAGGGAGCCATGCTCTCGTGCCTGTGGCTGGAGGGATTCTTGTACCGGGGGAAGCCCAGAGGCGCCTGAAGCCAGCGGCTCTTCCAGTCTCCCAGGAAAGCTGAACCCCGGGACAGGTGATGCTGGGTGTCCCTGGAGAGAGGTGGAGGTGGGTGAGGCCTGCGGGTCCGAGACGGGGGAGGGACAGGAGGAAATTAGTGCCTAGGGGCTAGCGAGCCCGTGCAGGGTTACAACGGTGGCATCCCGTCAGTGGGGGAGCGGCGGTGCTCTAAGGAAGGCGGCGCCCATCATTCCGTGCCTTGCAGCCCAGATAACCTTTTCAACAAATGGTGCTAGAACAATGAGACGTCATGGGCCAAAAACGAACAAAAAGAAACCCCCAAATCTTGTCCTATGTCTCAGAGCTTATAGAAAAATTAACTCATGGGGCGCCTGGGTAGCGCAGTCGTTAAAGCGTCTGCCTTCGGCTCAGGGCGTGATCCCGGCGTTGCGGGATCGAATCCCACATCGGGCTCCTCTGCTGGGAGCCTGCTTCTTCCTCTCTCACTCGCCTGCTGTGTTCCCTCTCTCACTGGCTGTCTCTCTGTCACCTAAATAAATAAAAAAAACTTTAAAAAAAAAAAAAAGAAAGAAAAATTAACTCATGGACTTCAATGTGAAACTACAAAACTTTCAGAATAGAACATAGGAGAAAAATCTCAGAATCTAGGATTCTCAGACTCAATGCTGAAAGTAAGATCTATAAAGGGAAAAATGGTTAAATCGAACTTCATTAAAATTACAAACTTGCTCTGAGAAAGGCCCTGTTAAAAGAATAAAAACAGAAGCTACAAAACAGGAGCAAATATTTGCAAACCACACATTCCACAAAGAACCAGTATCTAGAATCTATAAAGAATTCTCAGAACTCAACAATAAAAAAAAAAAAATCTAATCACAAAACAGGTACAACCCATGAAGAGACATTTCACCAAAGAGGAATACAGATGGCAAATAAGCACACGAAAAGATGTTCCACTTCATTAGCCATTACAGAAATACAGATTAAAATCACAGTGAAATATTGCTAGACACCGATCAGAATGGCTAAACCAAACAACAG
Source organism: Ursus americanus (assembly GCF_024610735.1). Taxonomy (NCBI): domain Eukaryota; kingdom Metazoa; phylum Chordata; class Mammalia; order Carnivora; family Ursidae; genus Ursus; species Ursus americanus. The sequence goes on along the minus strand of NC_142135.1, from coordinate 40,051,161 downwards.
TGACAATACCAAAGTCTGGCGAGAACACAGAGCAACTGGCTCACTCAGACATTGTTAGTAGGAACGTAAAATGGCACAACCACCCTGGAAGACAGTTTGGCCATTTCTTTTAAAACTAAACATGTAACTATCCCACGACTCAGCAATTGCACTCCCAAGCATTTATCCCAGAGAAATGAAGACTCATGTTCACGCAAAAATCCATACATGAATGTTTACAGGAGCTTTCTTCGTAACAGCCCAGGCATGTTTCAATGTGTGAATGCTCAAACAAACTGTGGTACAGTCATACCGTGGAATAGTACTCTGCAGTACAAGGGAACAAACTTTTCATATCTATATATTGTATTTATTTATTTTTAAGTAGGCTCCACGCCCAGTGTGGAGCCCAATTCGGGGCTTGAACTCATGACCCTGAGATCAAGACCTGAGCCGATATCAAGAGTCAGATGCTTAACCCCCTGAGCCACCCAGGTGCCCCAGGGAACAAACTATTGATATAAGCAATGACCTGATGCATCTCCAGAGAATTATGCTGAGTGAAAAAAAGTCAACCCCCAAAGTTACATACTGTATCACTCCATTTATACAACATTCTTGAAATGACAAGAATGAAATTATGGATAAGAACACATTAGTGGTGGCCAGGGGTTGAGGAGGGGACAAATGTGGCTGTGGCTATAAAAGGGCAGCAGGAAGGATCCTTGTGGCGATGGAAATGTTCTGTATCCTGACTCTTTCAAAGTCAGTCTCCTGATGCTGATCTTGCACCACAGCTACCATTGGGGGAAACTAGCAAAAGCTACTTGAGATCTCTCTGTAGTATTTCTTACAACTGCATTGGAATCGACAGTTATCTCAAAGTAAAAAGTAAAAAGTAAAAAGACCTTGCAAGGAACGTCTGGCGTACTTCCAAATAGAAGCCTCACCCACATGAATTTGCTATCAGCAAGATCCCAGCCCAAGATCCCTCAGATGCAAGTTTATTGGTGGACAGATCTATTTTTTTTGAGGGTCTTTGTAGACTGAAAGTGCTAATGGTCCCTCCCAAACGAAATTCACTCCCTTTATTGTGGGTAACATTAAATCCAATGTCTAGAAACACATCTGGAGGAAGTTGTATAAATGCAGATGTTTTTACACCCCTAAAAATAGATATCCATGGGGTGTTGTAAATATGTGAAACATATGTGCACAGCAAGAGCACATGCTTATAAAATAGTCTGGAGAATGTTACAGATCTCACCTGTGTGTTTCAGCTCCTAGTTCCTAGAGAGAGAGCAGCTTCCGGTTAGCAACTGAGACTTGGTAGTAGGGGTTCTTTCAGAAGGGTGGACTGACTGACCATCTGTTGAGTACCTGGCCTGTGCGAGGGGAGCTACAGAATCCAGTTTCATCTTTAGCCCTATGCCAGGAGGTGGGCGATATTACCCCCAGAACAGGTACTGAATCTCCGAATGTCTCAGTGAAGACATGTGCCTCAAGCCTTGACCTGAAATTCACACCCAAGGCATTCTAGGTCCCAAGCGAGTAAGTGCAGCCAGGAAGTCAAACCCAGCTTTGTTTCCAAAACGCCAGCTCTTCACTGCTGTCTTTCCACGTGGGGCGTTTGCCGGCCCCACCTGCGTCATCCAAATGCTGGGTTGCCCCTAGGATAAGAGCAAGCCTTTCTCTGCCCTCCCTGAAGCTGCTGGGGCCAGGCAGAGACGGAGGGGGGGGTGCAGGGGATGGAGGGTCCCCTTTCATTCACACTCTGCAGCTGGCTTTCTTGAGTCTATTTTCCCCTTTCAAGCTATGTTAATTGATCATTTTAGCCAGATTTTATCTTCTTAGGAGGGAGGTGTGGGAGGAGAAAAGAGCAGATGAAGGCACAGTGAGATGTCTACTGAACTACTCCTTCCTCCAAGGCTTCCGCTGAAAATTCCAGGTGTGCCTCCCAGGCCCTGAGCTCGAGTCCCACCAAGGCTCAGGCAGAGGGGAGCCAAGGCAGTTAGAGAGAGGACACGCTCATAGAACTCCGGTGACCCGCAGCTGCTGCTCTCTGGGAAGCTCTCTCTATTGCTCTTGTGTGCTAGACTTTTGTACGGTTTTTTGGATATGTTTGCTAGACTTTTGACTGTATTTACAGGGTGTAGGATTGGGGATAGAGAAAGAGAGGGAGGGAGGGCAGGGGGGAGAAAAGGCCTGAATGGGCGCTGGGAAATGGCTCATCTGAAGAGACTGCCTCCAAGGTCATTTCCAGTCAGATATTCAGGTCATTATTAATTTTTTTTCCTGTCAACAGTGCTTTGTATTTTATTTTCAGCCTCATTAGCGGACTCTTTCTTAGGATCATATGTTGTTGTTTTATAACCTGTTTTCATTTTCCGAACGGGATTCCCTCCTGAATAGCTGGAATCAACCTTGGCCGCACACTGGCATCACTTGGGAACTTTAAAAATACTGATGCTTGGGGCGCCTGGGTGGCACAGCGGTTAAGCGTCTGCCTTCGGCTCAGGGCGTGATCCCGGCGTTCTGGGATCGAGCCCCACATCAGGCTCCTCCGCTGGGAGCCTGCTTCTTCCTCTCCCACTCCCCTGCTTGTGTTTCCTCTCTCTCTGGCTGTCTCTATCTCTGTCGAATAAATAAATTAAAAAATCTTAAAAAAAAAATACTGATGCTTGTGTCCCAAGAAAGTCTGACCCAACTGGGGGGTCGTGAAGTCCGGGGAGCAGTTAAATGTGGTCTGGGGAGCAGTGGGTACCTGACTCGTAAAAGCTCCCAGGCAACACGGAGGCCTGTGTCTCAGCGGATCTGAAATCCCAAATTTTCACGTCCTCATTGTTCTGGTAACTCTGTTTTCTCAGGGGGCAAGTTCCTCCTTTTGTTGAGATTTTTGTCTCATTTGGATGGTGTTGGCCTTTTTCAGAGGCTGGGTGAGCTCACCTTCTGCTACCTTCTTTTTTAAACAATGGTGGGGAAATGGAGCCACTCATGTTAAAGTTGAGTCCACTGCAGAAGCGCCCGTGGTCAGAAACGGTTTGGAGGAGACACCCAAGCTCAAAGAAGCTGACTGCGGTGTATCCTGAGGAAGGTGTGCCTGGACGGTGGTTACTGTCCGAAGAAAACTAACATTGTCAACTAATACCTTAACTGTATTGGGCGTGGAGTCAGAGGTTAGTAGATTTTTGTCTATTTACAGCTAGTCCCCATTTTTTCAGCAAGCGTGCCTTTGTCTATTTGGGCATCCACCCCTCCATAAGCCAGGAAGCGTCTGGGGCTCCACCTTTGCCTCAGGAGGACGGGACATGACGTAGGCCCATGCCAATCAGCATTTCACATTCCTCTTGCCTCATGATTGGTTCAAAGGTGAGCAACTGATTTAAGCCAGTTAAATTGAAGCCACTAAATTGAAGAGGCTCTTTTTTGTTGTTGTTGTACTTGAACTTGAACCTCGTGGCTGCAGCAGCTGTAGCCATCTTGCTTCCATGAGGAGCCTGAGAATTACACGATATATGGAGAGGAGCAAATGATGTGAACCCTCGTCTGGCCATGGTGAGGTCAGGTCTTCTGCCCTTAGATTTTCAGTTATGTGAGCAAGTACATTTCCTAAGCCAGGCTGAGCTGGGCTTTTAGATATTTATAACCCAAATACTTCTACAAACTGTGCTTATGGAGATTTGCTTTAAAAGGAAAACTAGAGAGTGAGAATTGTTGCCTTTCATTCAGTGCTTTCTTAAGACAGCTGATGAGAACTCCATTTCTTGACCCCCCCACCCCGATTTGCGGGACCGATGCATCCCTCCCCTGCAGAAACAGTCATCTGTTTGGTTAGCCTAGCCTGATGGAAAGGTCTCCCCACGGCATCCAACTCCTATTTCTGCTTCCAGATTTTCCAAACTATCTTCTGACCTGTGATTTGGTCCCTTGACTGGGTTGATGATCAGGGAGGTACCCTCCCACTGCTCATGAACGTACTGGCATTACACGTGCCCAGTCAGCCTCCTGGGGGTTTGGTTATGCGATTAGTTGCTAGAGTTTGCATGAACTGGAAACCTTGAGGTTCTGGCTGCAAAGCTGAGAACTGTCCCAACTCCATGCTGACCCACCCTAATACAGAGGAGCCAACCAACTTAGCTCTTTATGTCTCTAACGGTAACAAGCTCATTCACATAGAGAGAGGAGGAATAAAGGCAGAGTGTGCACAGTCAGCATGTGGCTCTGACCACACCAGTTGGCTCTGGGCCACGGCAGGCCCGGGTTTACTGCCCCTGCTTTCAGTAGAGTCTTGGGCCGGCCAGCATCTCCCTCAGCCTCTGTTTTGATTCTTCTACTCTAAAGTGGAGACAATAATAATTTTCTCAGGGGGTTATTGCAAAAACCAAAGAGAACAATATACACGAAGTCCGAGCACGATAAAAGCTACATAGCAGCGGATTTTACAGAAAGCCAATGAACCTTCAGTGTCCGCAGGCCAGGCAGTCTGCATCCAAGGGGTGTCCGGGGCCCGTGGTTTCTCCATTCCACATGCTTTCCCAAACTCAGTTGGCCAAACAATCACCAGAAGGCCCTTTGTAAAGTGCAAACTCCCTGGCTCAGCTCAGAGCTCCCAAATTAGGATCTCTAGGGGAGGGACTTGGGACTCTATTTTTAATATTCTTCCCAAATGAATTTGATGAGTAGGCGGATAATTGCTCTTCAACCTGTTGCCTCTGGTATAATAAGAGTTCAATATAAGTTGGCTAAGATTATAATAAAAATTGTTTTTATTATAATAGAGACCTCAATCTTGGGTTTCACAGAGGAGGCAGCATTTAAACTAAGCTGTGGAGAACAGACAGAACTTTGCAAAGCGGAAACAAGGGAGGAAGTCTATACGCTGTGTATATCTAGTACAAAAAAAATGTGATAAAATGCAACCTCTGTAGTTCCTTTTATCTGAACTGAAATAGACATTTACTGAGATCACTTGAACAGTCAAGTTGTTATCTCACCTAAAAGAATTTTGGTTACTTTTACCTCTGGTTAATTATTGTTGCCAAAATTTGGTGTTGGTGGAGTCAAAAGTTTTTCTTTTTCTTTTTTTTTTAATGAAAGTTCTCTAGCTTACTTAAGTAAATGTGAAGCCATCACATTTGGAACACACCTGACAAAGATCCAGCAGGGCCACAGAAGTATCTAATCAAAAGGAAATCAGGACATTTCAACAATGAAGCACTTTAACATCACTGAGGAGCTGGTATAGGCCCAATACAGCGTTGGCGCTCTTTTGCCAAAAGTAAATGGAAGGATATTTATTTCTTGTGTATTGAGTTTGAAAAGTTCTTTGTAGATCTGGATACCAGTCTTTTATCTGTAGTGTCATTTGCATATCTTCTCCCATACCGTGGGCTGCCTCTTAGTTTTTTTGACTGTTTCCTTGGCTGTGCAGAAGCTTTTTGTCTTGATGAAGTCCCACAAGTTCATTTTTTCTTTTCTTTCTCTTGCCTTTGGAGATGTGTCATGAAAAAGGTTGCTGTGGCCGATGTCAAAGAGGTTGCTGCCTATGTTCTCCTCTAGGATTTTGATGGATTCCTGTCTCACGTCGAGGTCTTTCATCCATTTGGAATTTATCTTTGTGAAGGATAAAGCTTTGTGACTCATTCAGTCTGGGGAAGGAAAGAAGAAAACCCTACCAAAGGGCCTGCAGATTTTGTGTCCGAATTGAGTGAAAACTAATTTCCCATGTGTAATATTTGTCTACTATACTTTCTACTAAATACATAGCCATAGGCTTCAAAGGTTCTGAAAGATGGAGAACCAGTGAATTTTTAATTTACTTATGCAAATTCTAAACATACACACAAGTGGGGTGCTATAAGGAATTTCCACACAGCTATCATCTAGCTCCAACAACTCTTAACATGCTGCTAATTTTGAGAAGCAGTTGAAAAATCAATAAAGACCAGTGCTTAGAAGTTACAGAATTTGGAAGGGTTAAAACAGCCATTCCAATAATTTGGGAGAGGAAAACAGCTGCTTTTAGGTAAACTTCCTAAATAATTCGGGCAAGAAATATTCTTATAGTTAAAACACAGTGGAAAAGAGAAAAAGACAATGTTAAACTTTTGGGGTAGCTCTTTTGTACCATATTGCTTCACTCAAATCCCCCCAAATACTATACTATGAAGAGAAACTTGTTTTCTGTTACACTTCCTTCTGCAGCTCAGAGGGCGAAACAGTTCAATTCAATTCACCAGACTTGTCAAGACTTTGCAGACCCTGTGCTAGACCTCGTGTGGGGAGTCTCCTAGTGCTATGGGAGACCAGAGGGAAGAGTTGCAAAGTATGATCAATTATTTGCATGGTGTCTGAGTGACAATTTCAGGAGTGGACTCTATGTTTAAAAGCAGACGTGGAAGGAGACAGAATCCCAGGCTGAGGGAACTGCATGTGCGAAGATGGGAGGCAGAAAGAAAGGTAGGGTGAATTTGAGGGTGGGGTACATTGTAGACTTTGTGATGAAAAGGCCATTTAAGACCTGTAAGAATCTTAAAGGTGACATCATGGAGCAAAGCATACGTTCTGTCTGCAGACAGACCTGTCTGGTTACCTACTGCCTTGGCTGACAGTGCTGTTGCCAATCCAAGAGACATTCCCATTGTGTTTTCCTTGCTGGTAGAGCTGCCTCCCTCTTAAAGGCTGAAAATACCAGGTACTCATTAACCAGCCTCTCTTGCAGCTGGGGTGTGGCCATGTGATCCAACTTTGGTCAAAGAAACCTGAAAGGAAATTTGCAGGTGGGCTTCTGGAAAGAGTTTTCTCCCTTAAAAAAAAAAAAAAATGATTCTAAAGCAAAAACTTCTTTTTGCCTTTGAACACAATTGTATGACACTGAGCTTTAAAGCTGTGGCCGCCATCTTGTGACCGGAAGGCACAAGCTGAGGATGAATGCAAGGTGGTAAGGATGGCGAAGGAGGAAGATGAAAAGTGACTCGGTCCTCAAAGACATCATTATGCCACTCTACCTCTGTCACCCTATGTCTGGAGCTTTGTGTTGTATGAAATAATACATTTTCCTTATTGTTCAAGTCATTTTGAGTTGCCTAACCCCTGGGTTGACATCCGCCCAGAAAACAGAAGTTACTCTCCTACTTAAGATTATTTCTCCTTTACAGCCTCTTACTTTTAAAAATTATTTAGAACATACAAGTATATGTAGACAGCAAAAACGATTCTTCTGTATTTTTGAAAAACCTCATATCTAGCCAAATCGTGCACTAAAAATAAAAGAGCAAGAGCTTATGGGAAAAACAGAGTTAAGAACAGGCCACTCAAAAATCTTAAGAAGTTTGTAAGCAGAGTCCTAATAAAACTGATAACCATCCTCATGGCACCCCAGCTGCCTCACTCCTCATTGGCATTTGCAGCCAAACTCATAGGCTTTTTTTTTTTTTTTTAAGATTTATTTATTTGAGAGAGAGAATGCGAGAGTGAGCACACGTGCGGCATGGGGGTGGGGGTAGCAGAGGGAAAGGGAGAGAGACACCCAAGCACACTCCACGCTGAGCACGAACCCAATGTGGGGCTCGATCTCACTACCCTGAGATTGTGACCTGAGCCAAAACAAAGAGCTGGACACTTACCCGACTGAACCATGTAGGCACCCCAACACATGGCCTTTTTTTGGAGTCTAATCTTCCAAAAGAGATGATCAATCTAGCTTTCTTGAATCACTTTATTTAAACATAGGAGGGGGTCTTCATAATTTCTCACCTGCTTCAGGTAGAGGAAATGCAGAAGTTCTTGAAGCCACAAAACCAGCCACTATATTCACTCAAGGAAGGCACTGATGTGGGATTTTCAGCTTTTTTCTTAGGGTCCTCAAAATATGATGAACACTTCCCTTTGTGAGAAGGTTTGCCCTGATCATGTCAAAATATTAACAGACTGGAAAAACTGCATATGAACCAACTGGGTTTCTGTCTTATGTTGCTACCATTCCCTCTCCACCTGTCACATGGGGGCCAGTAGCATGAAAAGAACACCAGTGTGGTTAAAATGGTAAATTTTGTTATGTATATTTTACCAAAATTAAAAAAAAAAAAAGACTACTCAGGCATATGAAACAGACGAATTGAGGACTGGAAGGAGCTCTCATTTATGTAGTGGTGTCCATCAGTGTTTATTTTTTTAGTCATTAAGACTGAGAAATTTAAAGAAAATGAACTCCATTGTGAACAGATGGTGCTCTGAACGCTCACTAACCCACCACTCAGCTTCAGCAATGAAACTCCTAATATCATGGAGTTCCTTTGTCTTTCCCTGAAAGCACTGCTTCTCTGTCCCTCAAGGGGAACAACTATCCAGGACTTGGTCTTTTGTCATTCCCATGTCTTTCTTTGTGGTTTTTCCAAATTTGGATATATCCCTGGGGACACAGAGTTTTGAAATTTTAAGTCAACATAATCACACTATGTGTAGTATTCTTCAACTTTTATGGTTCTTCTTGGTTCATTCACCCTTACAGATGAAAGGCCCTCCCAGATCAGGGGTGCGCTCTCCCTAATACTGTATTAGTTTGCTTTGATGTTTTGCTTCCAGTCTCTCTCAGAAGTTATGGTGGGACACTGTGAGATAACAATAAGTATATATTGGTCTCTGCTCTTGGTTCCTGACACAGTGCTCTTGAAATCCCTATAATTTCCGGGGTGATTGGAGTGTCTTTTGTTCTAAGAAGGCAACCCTGGGTGGCTCCAGGTTGAGGGCTGGGCACCAAAACACCAAGCCATGATTAGAAGTTTGGAATTTTCCACTCTGCTCCCCTCCCCCATTCTTTTGAGAAGGGAGAAGGGCTGAAAATGGAATTAATGACCCATTCTGCCTACATAATGAAGCCTCTGTAAAATCCCAATAGTACTGGGGGTGGGGGACTCAGAGAGGTTCCGGATTGGTGAACACGTCCTACTGGGAGGATGAGGATGCACCCCAACTCCATGGGGACAAAAGCTCCTGTGCTCACAGCCCCCCCCACCCCCACCAGATCTTGCCTCTATGTATCTCTGCATCCAGCTGTTCACCTGTATCCTTTACCATATCCCTTAATAAACTGGTAGTTGTGTTTCTCTGAGTTCTGTGAGCTGCTCTAGCAAATTAACCAAACCCAAGGAGCAGGCTGTTGGAGCCTCCCCTCTACAGTTGGTAGGTCAGAAGCACAGGTAATAACCTGGGCTTGCAACTGGACTCTGAAATGAGTTCGTGTATCTCTGGGTAGAGAGTGTCAGACCTGAGTCAAATTGTAAGACACCCAGCTGGTATTGAAGACTTGCTTGCTGTTGTAGGGAAACCACCCCCACTCATACATTTGGTGACCAGAAGTGTCAGAAGTGAAGTGTTTTGTAAAATCTTTTTTAAAAGATTTTCTTTATTTGAGAGAGAGAGAGAGAGAGCACGAGCGGGAAAAGGAGCAGAGGAAGAGGGAGAAGCAGACTCCTGGCTGAGCATAGAGCCAGACATATGGCTCAATCTCAGGACCTGGGAGCATGACCTGAGCCAAATGCAGACGCTTAACCGAATGAGCCACCCAGGAGCCCCAGAAGTGAAGTGTTTTGTGTGGATAGTAAAAGAAACACTCAGGAGATAGACTGAACTGAGGTTTTTTTCTAAATCCCACAACAGGAGGGAAAGACCAGGTTTTTCGTTTTATTTATTTATCTGAGTGAGGGAAAGGAAGTACAGGCAGGTGGAGGGGCAGGGGGAGAGGGAGAAACAGACTTCCTAGCACACAAATATTCAGAAGAGGAGCAGAGGCCAGTACTGACTAGAACAGTCCTACCTGGCAGATCCACCCAGATTTAAGCTGGTTGGTTCACTGAGATCCTAGAATAGGAATCTAGGAAGAGAGGAAAGCTCTCTTCTTGGGAGACAAAGTGGAAGTGAGAAATGAACTGTAAAAAACTCACTGAGGTTGAAACATCAACCTGGTATTGTACATAGTAAGTTCTGACGAGGTTCTCTTGTTTCTATCAGCTTCCTTCTCTTAGTCTAGTTAACTAGGCTGGTATTTAACTTTGATGCTTCTGAGTTCATTTATTCAACTTTATTATCCTTGCTATATGCTATAGACTTGATATTTGTGTCCCCCCAAAATTCATAGGTTGAAATCCAAATTCCTATGTGCTGGTTTTTGGAGGTGGGGCCTTTGGAATGTGATTAGGTCATGAGGGTGAAATCCTCATGAATGGGATCAGTGCTTTTATAAGAGACCCCAGAGAGCTCTCTTGCTCTCTTCTGCCATCTGAGGACACAGTGAGAAGATGGCCATCTATGAACAGAGAGTGAGTCCTCACCAGAAACCGAATCTGTCAGCACCTTGATCTTGGACTCCCCAGACTCCAGAACTGCGAGAAATAAGTTTCTGTTGTTTATAAGCAATCCAGTCTATGGTATTCTCTTATAGCAGCCTGAACCTATCTTCAGTGTGATTAATGCATCCAGACTGTTTTCTAGTATATCCAGGTTTGAACCTGTGGGTTGTGGGGCACCTGGGTAGCTCAGTTGGTCAAGCATCTGAGTTTTGATCTCAGCTCAGGTCTTGATTTCAGGGTCGTGAGTTCAAGCCCTATATGTTGGGCTCCATGCTGGGGATGGACCCTACTGAAAATGAAACAAAACCAAAAAAATACCTGTGGGTTGTTTCATTTGCATATAGATTGGTTTTTATACCATAGAGCATTGCTTGACTGTTTATAGAAGACTCACTACCAGGATGAACATTACTGTATGTTGCACTGAAGCTATCCGGAGAGAATACAAAAATGATGGTTTTGGCATACCATCAGAGAAACTGTAAAACTCAAATGACCATGTATAGTTTGTCAAGAGTCTAGATTAGTTTTGTTTTACACCATATGGGATGAAGAAACGTCCATGGGGCTCATTAAGCGTGCTCTTGCTAGCTGCTGAAAAATAGAAGTTGGCTACTCTTGGAATTTGATTTAAAGCTGGACATATTTGCTTTGTTAGGGTCAAAGTTTTGTCTAAAGTTGTTTTCTTTTTTAAGATTTATTTATTTATTTTAGAGAGAGAGCATGGGAAATCAAGGGGGAGGGGGAAGGTGGGAAGGGGCAGAGGGAGAGAGAAAATCCCAAGCAGACTCCCCTCCCTTCCCTGCTGAGCGTGGAGCCTGACATGGGCTCCATCTCACAACCCTGAGATCATGACCTGAGCCGAAATCAAGAGTCAGATGCTCAACCGACTGAGCCACCCAGGCGCCCCCAAAGTTGTTTTCTTTTAAAACTGAATAAAATCTCTGTATACAGAAATTATTATATTATAGTAGCCTCCACTATGGTATCTCCCGACCGGGGACTCGTCTAAGTGTATAAAACTAGTGGGTAGACAAGAGTCAGTGGGATGAATTTCGTAACATTTGCATATGTAGCTGTGGATTGTGGAGACAGCCTTGGCACCTGAAGTTGAATGGTGATGGCTGTCGACCTCTGATGTACTTCTTTTTAATCAGAAACTTTTTTTCTCTCTCTCAGCTCTCACAGGCCCGTTCTAATGACCTATGACTTGCTCACAGACAGCAACAGAGAAGAGAGACGTAGAATCTGAGAAAGAGACAGGGGCAACAGAGAGAACTGTGTTCTACAGAGACCCATTTTTTTATTGACTTCTTTTTATTTTTTTCCCTGGAAATAGGGAAAAACCCTTAAACGGCAATAGCAAATAGTGAGGAGGCTGCCTGGACCACTGAGGTGACAGTCCTAGAAGCTACGCTGCATTTCTTAGCTTCATTCCCTATTGCAGAATGTTGTAGATACATGTGTTTTAGAAGTAGAAATGAACATGTACTTTTAAGTTATGGGACCTAGTGGATTTTATGGAATGAGCACTGGTTTGGGAGCCAGGAGACCTGGCTTTGAATGGCCCATTTATTTGCATTAGTTTCTTCACATATAAAATGAAATATACCAAAAAATAAAATAAAATAAAATAGGATACATCATCTACTAATGAATGGATAAATAAAATGAAACATCCACATAATGGAATATCATTCAGCCATAAAAGGGAATGAAGTACCGAAACATGCTACGACATGGATGAGCCATAGAAACATTATGCAAGGTGGAGGAAGCCAGTCACAACAGATTATGCATTATAGGGTTCCACTTAGGTGACACGTGCAGAATAATTAAATCTATAAGGATAGAAACTATATATAAGATAGCAGTTATGGGGTTTTTTTCTGGAGTGATGAAAATGTTCCTAAAATTGATTATGGTGATAGCTTATTCACAACTTTATGAATGTAGTAAAAGCTACTGAACTGCACACTTTAAATGGTAAGTTGTGTGGTATGAGAATTATATCTCAATGAAGCTGTTATTTATAAAAGGAAGAGAGGCGCCTGGATGGCTCAGTCGGTTAAGCATCTGCCTTTGGCTCAGGTCATGAGCCCAGGGTCCTGGGATCGAGCCCCATGTTGGGCTCCCTGCTCAGCAGGGAGCCTGCTTCTCCCTCTCCCTCTGGTTGGGCTCTCTCTTGCTATCTCTCTCTCAAATAAATAAATAAAATCTTTTAAAAAATAATAAAGGGAAAAAAGAAAGAAAAGAGAATAATTTCTGCCCACTTCAGCTACGTTGTGAAGCTCAAAAGAGTTGTTTTCCAAATAAGAAAGGTATTTCGAACTATATAATGATGATGATTTTTAGACCTCACTACTTCCTTCAGTTGGAAGCTGATATGCTAAGAGTTCTCCGGTGATAACTGGCACTCCTGTAGGTCAGAGAGACAGGGCCGTGGCTCTGAAGCATGGAGACCTGAGAAGAGGGAGCAGTTTGAAGCTGGTGAGTGATGAGGGAGAGAACCACAGCTGCACTGTAAGCTCCTCGAGGGCAGGGATTGCAACTCTGTCGTGCTCTGTTGCAAGCCCGGTGCCTAATATGCCATCTGGCTCAGCAAGTACAAATGAATGAGTAACTGCATAATGAATGAACGTGTGGTGAAGTGAACGAATGGAGGGTCCCCGAGGAAACCATGAGACACCATCCAGCCAATACACCATTTCACCAGATTCTCGCTTTGATGCTGACCGGTGACTGGGGATCTGGGTGTTATATGTATTCCATGACCAAGGGAGTGCTCCTTCTCTTTCAAGCATTGCAGATCACAGGGGTTCTTATTTCTCCTTAAGACTGCAGAGAAGGAAAGTTTTACTCTATATTGACTTTAGCAGTGTCATGGCTAAGATTGCTTCATCTTCTCTTAGTTGTGAAGCCAAGGAGAGGGCTGGTCTCCAGAACAAAAGCACCACAAGGTCTGGTCTGGTCATGCTGGGAGGACCGAGGGCCTGTGGGTCAAGCCCGAGGTCAGCTTTGCTGCAAGACAAAGGCAAAGCGTTCATAAGGTGGTTTGGAACTAGGGCAACCATTTTGTGTGGTCCTTGCATTGTAAGTTCCTGTGATGGGGACAGGAGTCACCTCAGGAAAAAGCAACTGCTCTATTATTCCATCTTTACCAGAGAATGGAAAAGTGGAGAACCCTCCACTTTCTGCTATGGGTTCTGGAGATTCCCCTCTTTTTCACTAAACTTAAAAAAAAAAAAATCCTTGCCATCCAAAGAGTCCTAATTAGAACCCCTCCAAAGGACATACATCGCCAGGTCTTACACTTAAGTAACAACCATGAACATGTGACTAACGGACTTTAGGAGGAGAACTGCTCAGACCAAGAGCTGCTTGATTCAAGGCCTGGATATTTCCATTTAGAAACCGATTCTGGCTTAAGAGAGATTTCCTCATGACATGGAAAAAAGGACACGATTAGTTAAGAAAAGATCTAGAACACACAGTATAACTTAACTGGGAGCCAAAACTTTCCTGCTGATGGATGAACTCCAGACTTTTCCATTTATGCTCAGATAGTAAGTCCTCCCTACCGAGGAGACTTGCAGCAGTGATGGTAGAAGTCTTAACCAGGAATGGACTTCTCTTCACCTTTTTTTTTTTTTTTTAAGATTGATTTATTTATTTGGGAGAGAGAGAACAGATGGGAGGGGCAGGGGGAGAGAATCTTCAAGCAGACTCCCCACCAAGTGCAGAGCCTGAGGAGGGGCTCGATCCCACGACCCATGAGATCATGACCTGAGCCGAAACCAAGAATAGGACGCTCAACCAACTGAGCCACCCAGGCACCCCTTTTCTTCACCTTTTATTTCCCTTCCTATATTTCCAGTCTTTCTTGGACCACATATCCTGGACCTAAACAGCATAAATGCTAAACTTCAAAAGCCTCAACAAAAAATTACTTGCCTAAGGGAACTGTACGTACCACATAAAGTAGATCATCTTTCCATCCCCTCCTCCACTTACTGCTTCCAAAGCAGACATCTAAAAAGCTAGGAAGTCAACAAAGGAACAAATAAACAAAAGAAACCACCAGTAAAACCAGCCCACCCCACCCCACCAATAAAAAAACATCTCCCAATCTCTAGCCCCTTGTATTTGCATAAACACCTTAAAATATGTTTGGCTATTACTTTTGATTATTCAGCTTTCAATATGATTTATTTTAGATCATAAATCTGAAGACCAGGGGCACATGCTTATTCAGGGAACAGTTTGCATCATGTTAAAGCATGGACTTTGGAGTTAGGCTGGAATTAGGCTCCATGTTTACCAGCTGTGTAAACTGGTAAACTGGGCAAGTGACTTGGTCTTTCTAATCTCCATCTGTAAAATGGGGGTAACAATACTTGCTGCAGATTTGTTATAAGGCTCTAATGACATTTTATATAAATGGGAAAACAATCTAGAATGACCCTTTGTTCCTATCTACACCCTTCTCTCCAGATAACCAATTCTATTTGCTTCTTATCCCTCCAGAGTTTCTTTATGCAACTATAAGCAAATTAAAAATATATGTTATATGTATACTTATAAATGTATTCTTCTCTTGCCTTCTTGCTTACATAAAAGGAGCATACAGCTGTTCTGTACTCTGTTTTTTTCTTCATCTAATCTATCTTGGAAATCTTTCCATATCAGTACAAGAAGGGCTTCCTCATTCTTTTTTTTTTTTTTTAAATAACAGCATGAGATTCCATTGTGTGTCTGTAGCACAGTTTATTTAACTGTCCCTTCTTGGAAGACACTTGGATTATTTCCAGATTTTTCCTATAACAAACAAAGCTACTCTGAATATCCTTGTACATAGTATCATTTTGCATGTGTGAGTACATCTAAAGGGTTTATGCATTTGTAATATTTTTTAAACGACTTGATTAAGGTATAATTAACTGCATTTGTAATTTTGATGTTTTTTTTCCCCCAAATTGCCGTCCAAAGGGGTTCTGCATTTTGCTCTCCCCAGCAATGTAGGAGAATGTGCACCAAATTCCTAGAAGCACATATTTTGAAAATATGGAAATACACTAGGGGTAGAGGGCCCAAGAGGATTTGACTTTCTTTCTTTAAAAATGATTATATGTTAAGAAAATTTTTACATGTAGATATATTCTTACGGTAAAATGTAGCAAGCAGTAGAAATATGGTAAAAATGTAAAGTTCTGGCGATCACTCTTTTCTTCCCTGCCACCAACCCCAGCCGCTCTCATGCTGTGAACTGTTTGAATTACCAACTGTCAAATCTGATGGCCATTTCTCAGTCCTCATCCTTCTTGAGATTTCCAGAGAGCTCTTACCAAGATTCTCTTTTCCTTTGGCTTCCATGACACAACCATTCGTCTGGTTCTCTCATATTTCTCTGATCCTTTACCATTTTCTCCGGAATCTCTTTCTTCTCTTGCCTTGAAAAACAGGCCCGATAACAGGCAATATTTATTTAATGCTGATGATGCATAAGAACAATGGAATTCTGGGGCGCCTGGGTGGCACAGCGGTTAAGCGTCTGCCTTCGGCTCAGGGCGTGATCCTGGCGTTATGGGATCGAGCCCCACATCAGGCTCCTCTGCTATGAGCCTGCTTCTTCCTCTCTCACTCCCCCTGCTTGTGTTCCCTCTCTCGCTGGCTGTCTCTATCTCTGTCAAATAAATAAATAAAATCTTTAAAAAAAAAAAAAAGAACAATGGAATTCCAAACTACAAGGAGCTTCTGGTCTTGGGGTGGGGGTGGGGGGTGCGGCAGAATGTCAGAAAAGGTATAGCTGCAACAATTCCTCCTGTCTTTCTAAGTCTACTAGTCGGCTGGGGCTACCATAACAGAATACCACAGACTGGGTAGCTTAAACAGAAATTTATTTTATCACAATTCTGGAGGCCAGAAGTCCAAGATCAAGGTGTCAGCAAGGCTGGCTGGATTTCTTTCTTTTTCTTTTTCTTTCTTTCTTTCTTTCAGAGGGAGGGGGGAGGGGCAGAGTGAGGGAGAGAGACTTTTTTTTTTTTAAGATTTTATTTATTTATTTGACAGAGAGAGACAGCCAGCGAGAGAGGGAACACAAGCAGGGGGAGCAGGAGAGGAAGAAGCAGGCTCCTAGTAGAGAAGCCTGATATGGGGCTCGATCCCAGAACTCCGGGATCATGCCCTGAGCTGAAGGCAGACGCTTAATGACTGCGCCACCCAGGCGCCCCGGGACAGAGACTCTTAAGCAGGCTCCACACCCAGCACAGAGCCCAACACAGGGCTCAATCATATGACCCTGAGATCATGACCTGAGCCAAAATCAAGAGCCTCACTGAGCCACCCAGATGCCCCAGGGTTGGTTTCTTCTGAGGCCCCTCTCCTTGGCTTGTAGATGGCTGTCTTCTTGTTCACATGGTGTTTTCCCTCTCTGTGTGTCTGTGTCCTAAACCCCTCCTCTTACAAGGACAACAGTTATATTGGGTGTTTCTCCCCTCAATGGAAAGGACAGCAAAATCACATTGTAAAGAAGCATGCTTGTTGGTATGAACTGAATTCTGCTCTGCTCTCCCAAATTCATATGTTGAAGTCCTAACCCCCAGTAACCTCGGAATGTAATTGTATTTGGAGACAGGGCCTTTAAAAGGGTAATTAAGCTAAAATGAGGTCTTTAGAGTGGGCCCTGATCTAATATGATTGGAGACTAGAACAGTGGCACCCACAGAGGGAACACAATGTGGAAACACAGGTAGGAGAAGATGGCCACCTTCTAGCCAAAGAGAGTGGCTTCCAAAGAAATCAACCCTGCCGACACCTTGAGCTTGGCCTTCTGGGCTGCAGAACTGTGAGAAAATAAATTTCTTTTGTCTCAGCCACCTAGTCCGGGTACTACGCTACAGCAGCCCTAGCAAACCAATACAAAGGATTATGCCATCTGTTTCGCAATAAGTCAAGAAAGTAACTTATTTCAGAGAAGAATGTGTGTTTGAAAACATGAATCCGAAAGGGCCCATCTCAGGGCCCCCTATTTGGAGTTCATCCTCCATTCTGAGGAGAGGAACGTGGAGATGCAGCAGAAGGGAGCACGTTCCCTGGAGCCTTCACACGTGGCCACAGGGCAGGCCCCAACCCGAGGCCAGGGTCACCCCTGCCAGGATTTCAGCAGGCACTTAAGCAAAACAGAAAGAAGGGGGATGGAGGAGAGGGGGGTGCGGATTGTAAGAGACAGATATGTAATGTAATGTGATATAAAGGGGAAAATGATCTTTTCTTCCACAACACATCTGCTTGGAACACCTCAATGATACCCCTAAAGGAGACATGAATATATTTTTAACTCCGAATCCTTTCCGTGACTTTACCAGAGAATGTTTTGCTGGGTTTTAAGAAGTCTGCAGAACTCCACAGTTGGTCTTGTTGTGACACGCAGAGTAGCTGGCTCTCAATTAGTTGTCTTATTAAAAGGATTCACAGGGCTACCTATTATTAGTGTATATTATTTTTCTCGATGCTTCAGACACTTTGGCATTTATTTTACTGTTGCCATAGAAACCCAGGTCTGTAATAAGCAGTTCTTTTAATTCTGATAATTAGGCTTATATAAAGGAATATTTTAATGAGGTGAAGAATTTGGAGAGCTCCATCAGAGGACTGCTGGAAGAAGAACCCTATTCTCCAAATGGTTACAAAATTAGCTTAGATTATCCTTTGTTACCACTGCTCTCTTTGACAACTGCTGAGTGTTCATTAGCCAGGCCTTCCTAAGGACCTGTGGTTTCCCATAAAGACGGGAGGTTTGCTTATTTCTGGGAAACTGCAATTCCAACCACCCCAGTCTCCCTCTTACACCCAGGCTGCTCTCCTGGCTAGAAGCAGATGCAACTTCTCCCTTTTTATGGTAAATCAGAAAAAGTCTAGGTTTATCTTTAAGCTTCACAGACCATAAAGGCTTTTTTTTCCCTTTTAAACCAGCTGATAAAAAATAATTATGCCTTTCTACATGTAGGATATTTGGAAGCCAGAAATCTTGTTTTTTTAAAATCTTGTCTTTCTTATATTCACTGCCTATAAAGTCATTTTGGAGGAATATTTATTAATGGATTTTAGTGACAGGCAACCCACGTACACAGCACAAAAATCAAGAGGCAGATAGTGAAATAGTCTCCTTTCTATGCCTGTCCCTAGGTGGCAACCGTTGTTACTAGTTTCCTTTGTATTCTTCCAAACTATTCTCTGCCACCAAATACACACACATACACACACACACACCGGTAGCATATTATCCATACTGTATGGCATCTTGCTTTTTTCACTTACTGCTGAAAAATGTGGATGCCATTCTATTTCACTACATAAAGAACTGTTCTGTTCTTCATAAAGGCTTTTCCCTGTAATTACTTGACAGTCATGTACCAAGTGCTACAGGCATTGTGTGGGGCCCTGGCATACGAGGGAGGGACCACGAAGTCCCCAATCTCGGAAACCCACCCTAGTGGAAGAGGTGACGGGCTATCTGGTGCCCGGCACTGTGATGAATTGGGGGGAAGGGGAGGTGGAAGCACCCAGAAGGGAGTCTGGCTCTGCTCAGAAGGGTCACAGAGGGTTCACGGGCAAGATACTTGAGCAGGATCTCGAAGGGTAAGCCAGGGGCCCTCAGGCAGTCAAGGAGGCAAGTACATTTCAGACAAAGGGAGCAAGAAGTCCCAGGTCCTCTAGAGTAGAAAGCAGCATGATGTTTTGGTGTGCTGAAAGTGGTTTGTTATGGCTGGGGAGCAGGGTGTGTGTGTAACTTAGACTAGACTAGTGGCTCTCAAACTTTCTGACTGCAGCCCAGAGTGAAGAAATACATTTTACATCACCACACAGTATGTGCAAAACGGAAACAAAATTTCACAAAACAATACCCTCATTAAATGTACTGTTTTTTTTTCTCTACTGAATTCTATTCTATTCTTTTTAAATGCCAGTCCTGACTCGCTACACTGATTTCACAAACCACTAAGAGGCACTATCTGAAAGTTGGGAAACAGGACTATAGTGTCTACAGGCTCTGATCGTCTATTAACTAATCAGCCTTTCCCTGATTTACATGACTGTGACCACTTTTTTATTTTATTTATTTATTTATTTATTTATTTATTTAATTTGTTTATTTTAAGATTTTATTTATTTATTTGACAGAGAGAGAGACAGCCAGCGAGAGAGGGAACACAGGCAGTGGGAGTGGGAGAGGAAGAAGCAGGCTCCCAGCGGAGAAGCCTGATGTGGGGCTCGATCCCAGGACTCTGGGATCACGCCCTGAGCCGAAGGCAGATGCTTAACGACTGAGCCACCCAGGCGCCCCTGTGACTACTTTTTAAATCAGAATAGATTGACAGGCGTCAAGAGGCTTATTTGGATATTCATTCAGCACGCGCAGTGTCTTAGACATTGTGCTATATGCTAAAGGTATAGGGCTGTGGCAAAATGAAACATGGTTTCTACCCTCATAGAACCAAAATTTGGTCTCACAGATGAATTATTTGCTGCCATAATTTAAAAATGTGCATTTTAGTATAAAAGTAAAACTGCCTATTGCAAAAAATATTCAAACTATGTCATAGAGCATAACGTACCAATCCCCTCTTCTTTTTTGAAAAAAGATTTATTTATTTGGTGGGGGGTGGGAGCAGAGGGAGAGGGAGAGAGAGAATCTCAAGCAGACGTGTTGCTGAGAGTAGAGCCTGATGTGTGGCTTGATCTCACGACCCCAAGGTCATGACCTGAGTCAAAATTAAGAGTCAGACACTTAATCGACTGAGGCACCCAGGTGCCCCACCAATCCCCTCTTCTTATAAGAAAAAAAAATCTCGGGTGCCTGGGTGGCTCAGTTGGTTAAGCATCTGCCCTTGGCTCAGGTCATGATCCTGGGGTCCTGGGACCAAGCCCTGCGTCAGGCTCCCTGCTGAGCAGTGAGCCTGCTTCTCTCTCTCCCTCTGTGCTCTCTCTCTCACTCTCAGATAAAGAAATAAGATCTTAAAAAAAGAGAAAAAGAAAAAAAATCCCCTGACCTTTTTGTGCATAAAGTTTCTGTATTTACTTCATTAGGGTTGAAGACTCAATTTCAGGGTGGTTGAATCTCTGACCCATTGGGAAGTGTTTTGGGGGAGTGCAACTCAGTTTCCTAGACTTCAATCACCCTTTTAAGACGGTTAATTTTATCAACTTGATTTGGCTAAGGGGGGCCCAGATAGCTGGTAGAATGTTATTTCTGAGTGTGTCTGTGAGGGTGTCTCTGGAAGAGAGAAGCATTTGAATCAGTAGACTGAGTAAAGAAGGTCACTCTCACCAATGAGGTGGGCATCATTCAATCCACTGAGGGACTGAATAGAATAAAAAGGCAGAGAAAGAATTTGCTCGCTCAACCTGAGCTGAGACATTTATCTTTTCCTGCTCTCAGATAGTGGCGTTCCTGGTTGTTGAGCTTTCTGACACACCCGGGACTTACACCACCATTCTCATCCCTCCACCCCCCTGCAACCCCCTTTCACAGGCCTGTCTGTACCCAGACAGAAGTACATCACGAGCTTCCCTGGTTCTCCAGCTCACAGATCAGCCTCCATAACCACATGAGCCAATTCCTAGAATAAATCTCCTATACATCCTATTATACAAGCCATTCATGGTTCTGTTTCTCTGGAGAATGCCGGACTAACACACCTATCTTGAATAGTAGGTCTAGTCAAATTGCTAATCAAATGCAGAACTGAGGCCCTGAGCCTCGATGCTTCACCCTGGTAATGCCACTCTGTGGTGACACCCGACTGCGCAGCCAGCCACCTGGTCGCTCCAGATCTTAACTGCAGCCAGGAAAGCTTTCAGGGGACTGAGGACACTGAGCAATGTTATTACTGCTGAGATGACATAATCACTTCGGGCATATTTACCCAGATGCCTTTTGCCTGATTCCCCTAAGGCTGTCCAGAGATTAGACTAAGATTCCTGGATTCTTGCATAAACTGTTGCTTCCATTTGGCTGTCCAGGGCTAGACTCAGACCTCTGAAGCAGCTGAAGAGGAAACAATGTGAGGAAGCTGGGGAGGAGCACACCCGAGGGAGAAGATTGGATTTGAGTTGCTCACCATTCCTTCAACAGACATTCCCTTCCCAGAGCATGTGCAGACTGAAAGTTTCAGGGGTGGTGGTGCACCGACGATGCAGAGTTGAATGAAATTCTGCCACCATATTTAACATAGAGCTGGAATAGTTCAAACAATTAGGCGTCATCAGTGTTCTCTGGAGAAGCAGGGCATTTTGCAGCCATTGAGTTTACCGAGGGTTAGACGCATACAGAGGATCAGATTAACCTACCCTTATGTAGTTGGAAAGAAATCTGGAGACAATGAAAAGAGGATTTACTGACTCCTACAGTTGCTAATTTATGTGTGTGGAAATGCTGTGTTTGACTTTATTTATGAGTGGTTTTGTATTTCCAGGATATTTGGTTCCTGATCTATTTATAAAATGTTTCCAAACTTGTTCTGCATTCTTCTAACACTTCCTGATAAAAATATCTTCTGCTCTCAGTCTAGAGCTTTGTTTCTCCATAAGGATCTATGCTACTTACTTTCCTCTCTATTCATTTTCTATTCAGGCCAAGGCAATTCACATTATTTGCTGAATGCGTGCCTCCAGAGCCTCAGAGCAGAGACTGTGTCCGGCCTTCTTTCTCTTCTCCTCTGCACAGCTGGCACACGGGAGTGCAATTAAGAACAGCTACCTTTTACTGAGCACCTACCACAGACTTAAGCCCTGCATCCAAGGTACTTATTATCTGGTAGGGAGACATGGCCAAGAACACAACCAAAATAAGAAGCAAAATCTATAACGTGCCATTGGGAGTCACAGGCAATTGCTTTAGGGTTCTGAGAAGGATCCTACTTGGTCTGGGGGGTCAAAATTTTTTTATAGATGGAAATGAGGTTTGAATTGGACCCGGAATGATTGTTAGGATTTCAACATGTATTTCATACTATTGAGCGCCCTTCATGCTAGATGCTGTGATTCAAGGTCGGTGTCTAGCTGAGCACGTAGAGTCTAGCCCAGGAGACAACAGGTATATTCACTGAGACTGTTTTGGGGGGCAAGTAAACAAAACCGGCTCCTGCTGGCTTAAGCAAAAAAGGCACTTGAATGGCTTGTACAACTGTGAGTTCCAGGAAGGGAGGTGGCATCAGGTGGCACCAGCCAAAGAATGTGATCCTGGCTTGGGTTTCCTCTTTTTTCCCCCCTCTATGTGGTAGTGGTTAGAAGTCACGGTGTGGAAATTGGCCACAGACAACTTCTGGATTACATCATCTCAGCTGGTAGATCTAAACAAAGAGAGACCGGTTCACTCTCCACATATATGATCCTGAGAAAAGATGCTGATTGGCCTAGTTTGGGTCACGTGCTCCTAATTATAGCCAGATGGTCCTGGATCCACATTTGGGAGCCGTGTCAGATCCACATGAGAGAAGGAAGGGCAAGTGTCTAACTGCAGGCCGGACCTGTTATCAAGACAAGGAGATGAGCCATGAAGAAGGGATCTTGGGCAGATGAACACAACAGATACCGTCTACAAATGGAAACAAAAAATTAGAATAAAATGTGACAAGGGCTGTAACAGAGATGTGCATTAAATTCTACAGGAACAATGAGAAAGGACTGATTTATGTCATGCAGAGGGCATTCCTAAGGGAGCAAAGTACACAAGCAATGGCACAGAGGTGAGAAAGCAGTGGAGAACTTCTGGTCCAATCTGGTTCACCACTGGGTGGGTATTCCAAGAGGAACAGAAGGGACAGATGATAGAGAAGGTTTTGGAGATATGACTCCAGCGGGGGTCTCTGGGCCCTACTGCGGAAGGCTTTTAACACAAGCTCAGTTTTTACTTAGGTTGGTGGACTCCAACGGAGGGACGTGATTGAAATCATACTTTAAAAACGCTCCCGTGGTAAGTGTGTGGCGTAGAGCAATGCTCTCCACTTCCTAGCCCCTCACCTCACAGCCACCCCCCTCCACCTCCAGAGCCCTAGGCCCTCTGGAACCTCCCCGTGGCTTTTGCCTCTTCAGCCTTCAACTCTCCTGCACTCTCAGTTTTGTACCATCGGGGAAAAGCCTAACCCGAGGCAGGCCCCTCTTTCTGTGCTCTCTCTATACCTGACTCCACAGCTGAGTGGTGCTGGAGAAAGTCACACTCCAGGGCAAAATGGGGTGAGAGAAATCCCAGATGGCCGACTTACAACCAGCTCTAAGCACTGCCAGACAACCACCCCTGCTCCTGAGAACCTGCTCACATGAACACTTCAGACCTTCTCCACTGTTTTAAGCTTCTACCTTCCCATCTCATACCCCCAGTGGGTGGATCTCCCGCTTCACAAGAGAACTGAATCCCTTGACTTCCCATCGCCCTCCTCTCTCCTTCTCTGCCTCTTGCTTTAGGGGCAATTCCTCTCCGTGACTCAGCCGTGCCACCGCACCCATGCTTTGCACTCTGCGGCTCTGCCTCGAGCACCTCACCCTTACACGATCCTTCACTCTTCTGTAACCAGTCTTCTTAATCGGTATCTTTCCCATCCACATCAAACATATTCAGTTCTCTCATCCTACCAAACTTTTTGAGGGACTTAGCTACCGCCAGCCGCATTTTCTCCTCTTTCGCTAACTCCTCCACCCACCGGGTCTGACTTCACCACCATTTTTCCATTGATCAGCTCTTGCTAAGTGGATCATTTCAGTTAATTCACCCTTCCTAACATTCTTAACTACGTTCTCCTTTAGTAAACTTTCTTTTCCTTGGCTCCATGATGCCACACTCTCTTGCTTTCTTCCAAATTCTCTATTATTATTTTTTTGTGTGGTAAAACATAAATAATATAAAATTTGTGTTTTTCACCATTTTAAAACACACAATTCAGTGTCATTAACAACAATCATGATGTTGTGCAACCATCCAAAACTTTTTTTATCACCCTAAACAGAAACTCTGTACCCATTAATAAATAACTCCCCATCTCTCCCTCATCCAGACCCTGGTAGCTCCTAGTCTACCTTCTGTCTCTACGAGCTTGCCTATTCTAGATACGTCATTTAAGTAGAATCATATAATATTTGTCCTTTTCTGCGTGGCTTATTTCACTTAAAATGTCTTCAAGAATCACCCATATTTTAGCATGTAGGAGAACTTCGTTTCCTTTTATG
This sequence comes from Ursus americanus, assembly GCF_024610735.1. Classification (NCBI taxonomy): domain Eukaryota; kingdom Metazoa; phylum Chordata; class Mammalia; order Carnivora; family Ursidae; genus Ursus; species Ursus americanus. The sequence continues at coordinate 40,026,616 of NC_142135.1, read as the reverse complement.
GCTGAGTAACATTCCACTGTATGGATATACTATATCTGTTGACACACCTTTTGGCTCTTATGAATAATGCAACAATAAACTCTGGCATACAAGTATCTGTTTGAGTCCTTGTTTTCAATTAATTTGGATATATACCTAGGACTGAGATTGCTGGGTCCTATGGTAAGTATATGTTTAGCTTTTTGAGGAACCCCCACACTGTATTCCACAGTGCCTGCACCATTTTATCGTCCCACCAGTAATATATGAGGATTCCAATTTCTCTACATTGTCACCAACACATTATTTTCCATTCCATAGATTACGGTCATTGTATTAGTTTGGTCAGTCTGTCATAACGGAATGCCACAGATGTAGCTTAAACAACGTAAATTTATTTTCTCGCAGTTCTGAAGGCTAGAAGTCCAAGATCAAGATGCCAGTAGGGTTGGTTCCTGGTTAGGCCACTCTCCCTGGCTTGTAGACAGCAACTTTTCACTTGTCTTCACATGGCCTTTTTTCTGTGCATGCAAGGAGAGAGAGAGGGAGCACTCTGGTGTCTCTTCCTTTTCTTATAAGGACATCAGTGCTATTAGATTAGGGTGCTACCCTTATTACTTCATTTAACTTTATTGATCTCACTGGGGGCCAGGGCTCCAACATATGAATTTGGGAGGGGGAACACACAGATCGGTTCCTAACAGCCATCCTAATAGGTATGAGATGGTACTTCATTGAGGTTTTCTATCTCCTTTGATGATTCAACCTACTCTTCCTAGCCATAAATGTTGGAGGTGTCCAGACTTGTCCAGCAGCCCGCTCCTCTTCGCATCCCACACGCACTGTCTAGGTACATTGTGTTCTTCCCTATGGTTTCAGTTACATGCCAGTGAATCCCACTTTTAAAATGGAGAACTCCCTTCTGAGTTCTAAATAAACTCTTCTACAGTGCTTACTACGTGCCAGGCACTACTTTAAGTGCTTTACGATCAGCTCATTTTCTCCTCATGACAACTCTAGGAGAAAGGTAGTGTTATTCCTAGTTACAGACGACGATGGGGCTGTGTCTAACAAATTTACATTAAGCTGAGTGTGCCCCCACAGTTGGTAAACAGCAGACAGAGCCTGGGTCCAAACCCAGGCAGAGGGCTCCAGAGCCCATGCTTTTAGCTACCTTGTTGTTTCTCAAATAGCCCCTTAAACTCAGTTTGTCCAGAGTCAGATTTCTGATTTTCTTTCCTATGTTAGTTTCCTAGGGCTCCTATCACAAAGTACCCCAAGCTGGGTGGCTTACAAAACAGAGATGTGTTGTCTGTTATCTATTCTGGAGGCTAGAAGTCTGGGATCTAGATGCTGGCAGGGTGGGTCCTGCTGAGGGCAATGGGCAATACTCTGTTCCATGCCTCTCTCGCAGCCTCTGGTAGCCTCAGGCATGCCTTTACCTGCAGATGGTGCTCTCCCTGTGTCTCACATGGTCTTCTCTGCGCAGGTCTCTGGGTCCAAATTTCCCTTTTTTACAAAGACACCTGTCATTTTGGAGTAGGACCCACCCTAATGACTTCATTTTAACTTGATTACCTCTATAAAGAAACTATTTCCACATAAGGTCATATTGTGAAGTACTTGGGGTTAGGATTTTAACATACCTTTTTTGAGGGGGCACAATTCAACGCGTAACCATCCCCAAACGTGGCCTACCATGTTTTCCTAGCTCAGTGAATACCTTAATCATTTGTTCAAGTTAGAAACCTAGGAGTCATGCTGGCACTTCACTCTCCCCTGCTCCCATGTCCAGTGCACTGCCAAGTCCTGTTATGGCTCCTGAATCACTCTTCCTATCTTCACTGCCCTCTGTCTCCATGGCCGTCATCACAGGTCATGCTCTCATTCTCTGTCACCTGCAATTCCACAGTAGCCGAGAGGTGGTCTCTACTCACTCTCCAATTCAGTGTCTATGCTGCCGCCAGAGTGATCTTCCAAACCAATTCTGACATCTGACCGTAGCCACCCCGTCCTCATTTCCTTCCTGAATTAAAATTCTCTGCTACTGAGAATCCCACTTGCTGTTAGGATATAAACCAAAATCCTTACCCTGGCCCACGGATCCTCCCATGATCTGCCCTGGCCCCCTCCCAGCTTCACCGAGGCCACCTTCCTTCCTCACTCTTCGTTTCTCTTTGTTTCTTGATGAGCCTTGCTCCCTCCCACCACTGGCACAGCACCCATCTCCTCTGCTTAATGCTCTCTCCAGTCCTTTCTCTCCTCTCTAATCTCCTTCTTGATCTCTCAGCTCCTGTCCTTTTCTCTGGGAAACCTTCCCTTGGCTCTCAAAGTTGGTTCAGTTTCCTTCCGTATACTCTTATTGACCTGCGTTCCTTTTCTTCACAGCTCTTCCTTCTGTTTGAATTAGGCTCATTCTTAGTGGCCTTCAGCAAACTGTGAGCTCTAAGATCTGTTCTGTTCACCACTGTAGGCACTCACCTGTCATGGACCATACATTCAGTCCATGTTTGTTGAGTGAGTGAATAGAGAGAGAGTTGCTTCTTTTCTATTTGCCGGATCCATTCCCCACTTCTCTGTACGGGGCGGATGACCCATGATTGCAAACCTGGTTCCATTGGTGGTCCGGCTTCTGAGTTGGAGCAGGGGGTGGCTCCAATAGATCCGAGGAGAGAGAGGTTTCCTCCTTCCTCCTCCCATGGCTGTAGTTCCTAAGCAGCGGCAGCTCTGCAGTATTTTGGCCCTAGGCACGGTTGTAGTTTCTCACTGTTGCTAGTTTCTGGATGTCTCCCTATTATTTAAAAAAATTCTTTGCCTTGGGGCGCCTGGGTGTCTCAGTAGGTGAAGCGTCTGACTCTTTATTTCAGCTCAGGTCGTGATCTTGGGGTCATGGGATCGAGCCCCACAACAGGCTCCGTCTGCGCTCAGCAGTCATTTGGCCCCCTCTCTCTGCTCCCCCCACCCAAATAAATAAATAAATAAATTCTTTACGCTGCCCACAACTCTGAGTAGATCTCCCATGACCTGGCTAAAAACACAGAAAGACCACTTTTTTTTTCTTTAAAGATTTTATTTCTTAGAGAGAGAGAGTGAGAACGAGGAGGAGGGAGAAAGAATCCGAAGCAGATTCCACACTGAGCACAGAGCCTAATGTGGGGCTTGATGCCAGGAGAGCTGTGAGATCATGAGCTGAGCTGAAACCAAGAACTGGAGCTTAACCGACTGAGCCATCCAGCCATCCCCAGAAAGACCACTTGTAAGACTACTGTCCAGGCAGTGAGGGCCTATACCAGAGACTCAGAAGAGGAATATGGGGAGAGATATATGAGAAGTGAATCCTATATGGTTTAGTAACTGATTCCATGTACAAACTGTATTCTCTTTGGGAGTGGGAATTGTATTTCATTCATTCTTTAACCCCAATGCCTAGCTCTTATTAGATGATCTATAAAGAGTGGTGTAATGATTGATTGGAAGGATCAATAAAGACTCCAAGGTTCAAGCCTGTGTACATTCCCTTAAAGAAAGGGGAAATCAAGTCAATTTACAAGCAGTAGTTAAAGTAACAGTAAGAATGACACAAAGATACTGTAGAAATAGCATCATTTTTAGAGTGAGATGGATCTAAAGCCCACCTTTCCCACCCAACCTTGGGCAAATGACTTGATAACTCTCTTTGAGGTCAGTTTCCTTCCCTGGACAATAGGAGTAAAAATCTCCAACTCACAGAGATGCTATGAGGAATACCTGAGATTATATATGCGGAGCACATCGGGACCATTCACGAGGTTTCTCTGGAAGTATATTTTAGGTTGCCATGAAACAAACCATGAGTCGTGACTGTTCTGCTCCTTCCTGGAGGACCACTGCAGATTTTAAAATCTTCCTCGACCTGCCCTCGGTAGCATCCTAGAAAGTTTCAGCTTGGGCCAATGTTGCTCATTAGCTTGTATTTTAGCTCTTAGAACTCTGGGCTCTTCGGAGTGGGGCTGACGACATGAGCCTCCCTCCTTCTATTGTGCTTTTCCCTTCGGCACTCGCGTTCGGACCAGCAGGAACACATTAACTCCGCAGCAGAGATGGAATTCAGACTCAAACCTTCCTCTCACCTTTGTGCCCTTTGTCTCTTTGTCTCCCCTATTCTTCTCTAAATGCCCTTGGCCAGGCCAATGCCTATTGGTCTCAAAGATAGAATTTCCCAACTCCAACTGGACAGATGCCTTCTTATTTCAGTCTGTTAAATAATGGTTTGTTATGTCTGTTAAAAAATGGTTGTCTCTATGCTCTGTACTGAATTTGCTGAAATAACCATAAATGCTTCCCCAGGAGACAATGCAGTTGTGAGAACTGGGCAAACAAGAGGAAGAAGTTCTTTTTCAGGATATTTATAATTCAGATAATGACCTCTGTTGACCTGTTACCCAGGATTAACCTTCCCTTCTAACTCATGACAGTTGACTTTCTTATTGTTTTAGTTGTCACTCCTTTCTCCTTTAAGACATTGCTGTAAGACTTGTCTTTCAAAGACCCTCTATCCGTCAGGTTTTATTTTAGCATTAGCCTCGGGTGTCCAAGAACACTCGTTCATCATACCATTTACTCTGGTTGAATATTCACAGCTTCACACACGTGCAAGTTCTAGAAGTTTACCAAAGCCAGTTAGTGGACACTGAGAAAGTATGCTTTAAAGGTGCAGACAGTATATATCTTAAATTTGTATTAATATGTTGGAATAGTAAGACTGAAATACTCGCAGTCCATAAAATCCAATATAAAGGTAAAAAAAAAAGAGTATGCAATGGGTACTTTTTTATTTGAAACACACAATTTATTCTTTCCTATCATTTCCTATTTTCTGGATTGCTTAGTCTAGTTTCTTAGGCTTATATGAAAACGCTCCTGCTACTTCATGGAAATATTTGCATTCTAACCAAATAATTGCAGAACTTCTCAAAGGCTGAGAGAGATCCAGGCTGCCTCCATTATTTTTGAGGTTCCCAGTGTATTAATTTTTTTTAAATCGCTAAAAGAATTAAAAACTGTGGTGTTAAGGGTGCCTGGGTGGTTTAGTTGGTTGGGCACTGCCTTCGGCTCAGGTTGTGATCCCAGGGTCCTGGGACTGAGTCCCGCATTGGGCTCCCTGCTCAGTGGGGAGTCTGCTTCTTCCTCTGCCCCTCCCCCCAGCTCGTTCTCTCTGTCTCTCTCAAAAATAAAATCTTTTAAAAAATAAACAAAAATTGTAGTGTTTTGAATGTTCACATTTTTAACAATTGACGACTATAACACAAAAAAATTACAACACAAAACAGTTGTGCTAGTCAGAAGATAATTTAAAGATTTAATTTTGGGGGGCGCCTGTGTGGCTCAGTTGGTTAAGCAACTGCCTACAGCTCAGGTCATGATCCCGGAGTCCTGGGATCAAGTCCCGCATTGGTTTGCTCTGTGGGGAGCCTGCTTCTCCCTCTCCCTCTGCCACTCCCCCTGCTTGTGCTCTCCTGCTCTCTCTCTGTCAACTAAAAAGAATCTTTTATAAAGAAAGAAGGCAGGAAGGCAGGAAGGCAGGAAGGCAGGAAGGCAGGAAGGCAGGAAGGCAAGAAAGAAAGAAAGAAAGAAAGAAAGAAAGAAAGAAAGAAAGAAAGAAAGAAAGAAAGAAAGAAAGAAAGAAAGAAAGATTGATTTAATTTTTTAAATTTATAGTACACTAAAGGTGATACACTTTAGACAGGGATCTCAATTTTAAATTTGGATGAGGGTGTCTCTTTCAATTCCATCAGCATATGTTTGTGTAATCTCCTTTGGAGGTAAAGTCAAAAGCCTAAATTCAAGGCCCTTTATAATGTCAGGACTGGGCCAGATAGCCTTTCAGCTCTGTGCCTGCCCCTCTTCCTCTTCCTCTCCCTTACCATAAGCCAAGAATATTTAATTAATAAGTGAGAAACTACATTATTATTTAGTAATACATAATGCATTAAAGATGATGTTCATCAGGTCTTATCCATTTCTAATTGTGTAAAGAAAAACTTCGAATAATCCTAGCTTGGAGAAGTATAACAAAGGGCAAATTCTAAGACCAGTTTTCCCCCCCAATGCTGAAGCCTAGGCTTTTCTTAGCCAATTTTTATAGGTATTGGTTTGATAAGTCTTGTTTAGATCACAAGCTCCTTACAAAGGAACTGTATTTATCCTGAGCTGTTACTAAAAACAGTAATTAATCTTACTGGGCAGTTTCCATTTATTTTTAAGATTTTTTTTTTTTTTTTTGACAGAGACAGAGACAGCCAGTGAGAGAGGGAACACAAGCAGGGGGAGTGGGAGAGGAAGAAGCAGGCTCACAGCAGAGGAGCCTGATGTGGGGCTCGATTCCACAACGCCGGGACCACGCCCTGAGCCGAAGGCAGACGCTTAACCACTGTGCCACCCAGGCGCCCCAGGGCAGTTTCCATTTAAACTATTTAAGATTAAAACAGGAAAACAATTTTCCACTTATGATATGGGCTACACTAATACTTACACATACATATTATAGATGTGGACATATCCTGAACTCTGTGCTTAGGAACACACACGTCATCACTGTTAGCCAACATATAATACATAAACATACAAGGACACATAAGTAAATACCGTTCACTCAAATGATTGCCTCTGATTTGGAAACAACCTGTCTCAATTTAGTGCCACAGAAAAGATACTCAACCAACCGTGTGTAATTTGTAGCTGAAACTACCCTTCTGTATAGACAAGTTGGTTGTTCCATAGTGTCAACAGAAACCAGGTATAGCTGGACTTAGATCATCAGCCACCTTGCCCTGGGGACTACTGGGTCAGTGGGTCACAGGAGAGAGCTCCTCAAAGCAGCAGCAGAGAAAGGTCTAGGGACCAGGGTCTTCCTAAGAGGCTGAGAAATCTCACTGTAACCTCATCTGCTCCAGGCCAGGGGGTGGAAAGTGGATAACTGAAGGTCAAGCAACCTGGGTCTGAAGTTGAGCTTCTCCTTTTTGTAAAGGAGAAAGAGCCAAGCGCAGATGTAATTTCAGCAGAGATCACAAAAGAGGCCAGAGAACCGAGCATTTAGAGAATGAAAGGAATTGACAAATATATTCCCCTATTAAACACACAGAAAAATAATTTTGAATGTCAGTTTCTCCCTTAACGTATTTAAAAGCTTATTAAACAAGTAATAAGTATTTATTAATGTTATTTTTAAAGTAATTTTAAAGTAACGCATTTTTAAAGTAATTTTTTTCTTCCTCACAAAACAAAGAATGCCCCTCCCCACAAAAATACACTGTATTGAATGAATGATTGTAAATTCCCCAGCACATAGAATAGATCAGAAAGGCCAAGTAGCCTTATGTGTTGCTTTTCTGAAAAAGAAAACGGAGTTGTCTTTCTAAGAAATACAATTGGTAAATTGAAAACAATGAAAAGGAAAATGTAGCCAATAGAAAAAAAAATCCTAAAGATTGAACCTTTTGTTCTTCTTGAATAATTTAAGCGCTAGTTTCTCTAGGTGGATGTTACCACCAAGTATGACCGTAATCCTGAATAATGCAAACATAGTTATAACCATTTGGAATGTTAACTGTTTACTAAGATGGCTGCAAAGTTGTGTTGTTTGTGGTCTGCTTCTGTAACTGGAGATCTAGATGACAGTTTTCAAAGGCTCTGTGGACGAATGCTCCCGCGCAAAGTCAGGGACTTTAGTTGGAAGAAACTTCAAGATCTTTTCTTATTCTAAAACTAGAAGTCCATTGTTCATAAAAGTTAGAAAGTTTTGTCACAATATTTGTTAGGTCTTTCGCCTCCAAAATTTCTTTCATTACTTTTTAACAACAAAAAAATGAAAAGGAATATGTTCTGGAGGGAGTTTGTGATTGTTTGCTCAGACAAAATCGGTCATCAGTCAAGGTCAAACAGTGACTGTGTGGCAGAGAACAGACTGGCAATTATTCGGTTTTAAATTCTGAACTTGAAATTAAAATAAGACAAAGTTCCTTTTGGTATCTTAAAGATCCCCACGGGTGTGAAACAGTTGCAGTTGCAAAGAGGGGTCTTTAGCTGTGCCAGGGGCTCTCCGGGGAGCAGGTGCAGAGACAGGGAAGGAGTGGGAAGGGAGTAAAAGCTGTGAAGACAAAGGGGAGGCAAGCCCGCTTGGGCAGCGGCGGGGATGGGGGGGGGGGGGGTAAACCCTCTGACCCAGGCCCTCTTGACAAAGGCTTGGCCGGAATCAGGGACGCTCAAAGAACAGCTTGCACGGTAAAGGAGCCTTCTATCTGGCAGCAATGTTTAGGCCTTGTCCATGGCCTGCCTCAGTCATTGCTGGGGGCTACCCTGAAAAGAGCGGACTCCTCCCCAGCTCCTGGAAGAAAAAACAAAAAATCCTGGAGCGGCTCCTGACGGAGGTATCAGCTGGAGGCAGTCCTCCAACCCCGCGCTGGGGCTCCCGGATGCGAACTGGGGAGGGAGTGTCAGAGATGCTCCCAGGCCTCGGTGCCCTGTGCCGGCTGAGCCTCCCCTTCCCTCTCAAACCCCCTCAAACCTCACCCATTTCCTGACCTGCTCTCCTCCCCCACTCTAGGAGAAGTCCAGGTTCTTCTCACTTTGTTACGCAGAGCAGTTAACAGGATAAAAATAACCTTTCTTAGTGAGAGGAGTCTTGTCTTTTCTATTCAAAGAGGCCTCTCACCTGGTCTTTTCCCTGGCTGTACACAGGAAACATAAAGCCGCACTCCCTTAATATGAGAAAATGATCGTGGCAAATTCTCGCTCTAAGTCACACTTGCCCCTTCTCATTACAAACAGAAACAACCAGGGATGGCAAGAGCAGAGAGTAACGTTTGGGAACCAAGGCTGTGAGGTTTACTGCCCTGGGCACACGCCCTGCCCTTCCTTCACCTAAGTTCACCTTTGGGTGAGAGACGGGGTTAGTGAAGGAGTGGTAGGAGCTGAAGAGTTATTTTCTTAAATAGTCACAACGAAATCCCTAGAACAGCATTTCAAGGAATTGGACTACATGCCTTGCCTCTACTTGCCATTTAATAAATGTTGATTGTGCTATTTAATTAATAATTAATTCTGTAGAGAGCAGGAATTTTACTCCATAAATTCAAAAGCACAAGAAATATCATATTCTTGATTTGTTTAGAACCAAATGGGCACCCCTAGGTCTCTCCTATATTGAAATTCTGGAGTCTTATTGATATGTATCATTTTGAGGGCTGACTCTTTTGTAGGACAGATTCCTAAACATGGGATTTTTGGGTCAGAAGGTCAATGTATTTCAAATCTGAACATACAGTTTCACATACTGTCCCACACCCGAAAGTTTCAAAGTGTCTGATTATCCACACCCTCACCAGCCTGGAAGTTATCAATCTTTTCAACTTTTGTCAAGCAGATGGGCAAAAATTTAATTTTGTTATTATTTTAATTTGCATTTCCCTGGCTACTGGCAAGATTGAGCAACTTTTAATGTTTATATGGCACCTGCACTTTCTTTGATCCACGGGGTCATTTGTCTTCTCACTGATCTATAAAAGCCTTACGTAAGTAAGGGCTCTTAACTCTTTTTTGTGTGTGTATGCTGCAAATATTTTCTTCTAATTTACCACTTGTCCTTTGACTGCCTATGGGCTAGCAAAGACAAAGCCTCCTGCCCCTCAGCTCATAGTCCAATAGGGGCATCAGATGAAAGATAATAATAAGACAACTTGATAAAATTATCTACAGATAATACATCCTAATAAATGCCACAGGGGCCACTTCGAATATCTGCAGCAGGCAAAATTTGTTTTCATATTAAAAATGCTTTTTAAAAATATTTATTTAGTTAGTTTTTAAAGATATTATTTATTTATTTTAGAGAGAAAGAGCAAGAGCACGCACACAAGTCGGGGGAGGAGCAGAGGGAGAGGGACAAGCAGCCTCCGCGCTGAGTGCAGAGCCCCACGTGGGGCTCAGTCCCATGACCCTGAGATCAGGACCTGAGCCAAAACCAAGAGTCGGATGCTTAACTGCCTGCACCACCCAGGTGCCCCTAAAAATGCTTTTTAATGTGTAATAAACACAATGTAGCTCCACTGAAGGCCACTGGCATACTTTTATCATGAAGTCAGGCATAAAGACCACTACTTTTAGATTTTGTCATACTTGACCACTTTTAACCTCATTCAACTTCTACCACTGCTCACATGTCCTCCCTCAACCTACCACTCCCAAATTCCATTCTTCCCCAGAGTGTTTCTATTCAGTCTTCTATTTTCAAAGTAATGGTATTTGTTAGTTTGTGATAGAGATTTTGGATAGATGTCTGGTGAGTCTTAGACTCCAAATATGTACATTAAAGAAACTGGAGAAGTCTTAGCTTCTTCAAAGTCTTTTTTTTTTTTTAAGATTTATTGATTTATTTTAGAGAGACAGAGAGAGAAAGTGCGGGGGGAGGGGCAGAGAGAGAGAGTCTTAAGCTGACTCCACACTGAGTGCAGACCCTGAAATCATGACCTGAACCAAAACCAAGGGTCAGACGCCTAACCAACTACACCACCCAGGCACCCCAGTTTCTTCAAATTCTTGACTATGCAAACAGAAGTTTCAGACTTTAATATTTTAAAACTGGAGAATCTATTTTCCTGTTTAGTATTCACTCATTTACCAAATATTTGATTGCATACCTTCGATATACTTAGGCACTGTTTTATTTATTTATTTATTTTTTAAAAAAGATTTTATTTATTTATTTGACAGAGAGAGCACAAACAGAATAAGGGACAGAGGGAGAGGGAGAAGCAGACTACCCACTGAGCAAGGAGCCTGATGTGGGGCTTGATCCCAGGACTCTGGAATCATGACCTGAGCCGAAGGCAGATGCTTAACCAACTGAGCCACCCAGGCGCCCCATAGACACTGTTTTAAATAACATTATATCCACATGTTCATGGAACTTACATCCTAGTTGGGAGAGAGAGAGACATTAAAGGTTATAATATGTCAGACAGTGATATATACTATAAAAGAAAATAAGGCAAGATAAGAAGGGTATTATGGGTTGAACTGTGCCCCCTCCAAAACTGAAGTCCCAGTACTTGTGAATGTGTGACCTCATTTGGAAATAGGATCTTTGCAGATGATCAAGTCATGATGAAGCCATTAGAGTGGGCCCTAATCCAATGACTAGTGTCCTTATAAAAAGGGGAAATTTGACACAGAGACATGCACACAGGAAGAACACCATGTGAAGATGAAGGCAGAGATCTGGCTGATGCTTCTAGAAGCCAAGGAACATTAAAGTTTGCCAGCAAACCGCCAGAAGCTAAGAGTGAAACATGGAATAGATTCTTTCTCATGGCCTCAGAACAAACCAACTCTGTCAACACCTTGACCTCAGACTTCTAGCTTTTAGGACTGTGAGACAATAAATTTCTGTTGTGCAAGCCTCCCACATTGTAATACTTTGTTAGGACTGCCCTAGGAAACTAATAAGGAAGAGGGAAAGTCAGATTTTAGATAGGGTGATGAGGGAAGTTTGCGTATGAAAAGAGAACAGAATATGGTCAGGAAGGTAACTGGGATAAGACCAGGCAGAGGGAAGAGCAAGTACAAATACCTTCTGGTGGGAGCACATGACTGGCAAGGGTAAGGATTGCTAAGGTCAGGGTTCCTGAAGCATAGTGAGCAAAGTGAAGGAAAGTGGGTGGAGATAAGGTCAGACCACAGAGGGACCAACTGGTCACGTGTGGATAGTTGCCTTCTTCCCTGGGTAAGATGAGAAGCCAATGGAGGGCAGAGAAATGACATCATTGTCAAAAGTAGCATATTTAGTTTTCTGTTGAGCAGAAAACAAGTTCCAAGTTCTTGATTTATGGTTTTGCTTATGCCTCTGTTTTAGCCAGGACTCTTGGGGTTGTAAGTGACAGAGATTCAGCTCAAACTCTCCTAAGCAAGGGAGGGAACTTATTAGCTCCCATAACCAAAAAGCCCATGAGTAATTCAGGCAGAGCTGGGGATCAACCCACATCATCAATAATCTGTCTCCTTTTCTCCTTTCCATTCTCCTTTCCTCTGTGTTGACTTTACTTGCAGGTAAGCTTTTATTATGTGGCAAAAGAACCACTTCGTGCTTAGTATTGGATATCCCAGGAGACTTTTTCTCTCCTACCATTTACATAATCCCCCAAAGAATGCTGGTTGGCCGCCTTGGTCATGAGCCTAGTCTTACAATAATCAATGGTGGTTTCTAGAGATAATTCTTTGACTAACTGGCCTAGATCTCGTGTCTACTTCTGTGGCAAGGAAGCAGACCCACAGGCTGGACTATCTAGGTGGGAGAGGAACATTTACCAAAAGAAAAGAGTTATGCCAGGGCCACAAAGCTGTACAGCTTCAGAACTCAGATTCATGTTAACGTCTGCATGAATGGGACCCACTGCAGTGCACAATCCCTAAGAAACCATACATGGTGGTCTGTGGTTTTCTAACCTAGGAAGGGGGAAAAGAAGCTGTGCAGACAAAAACAGCAGGCATCCCCGAGTCCATCTAATAACAAAGCTAGTCATTTATAACTCTAAGAAAGAACTTATTTTTTTTAAGACTATTTATGCAAAGTCGGCTGGACTTCTGGGTTCCTAGAACAAAAGATGACTCATAAAATGCAAATCTACAGCAGATATATAAATACATTTATTTATCTAAAGAATGATATCCAGTAGTCCTAATTATGGCACACCCTTGAGCTTAAGGCAAGCAAATAATTCACCTTTGATAAAGGTAGTATAAACGGAGTTATGATTCACAGATGCATGGTTCTTCCTAAGAACTTTGTGCGTTCATTTATTTCACAGCTATAGATTGGCCCCTAATACTGACAGGTACTATGTTAGGAATTACAAATATAGTGGGGGAACCAAACAAACCTGGTTCCTGTCCTCATGGGTGAGATGGACATTGGACAATGAACACACAAATAAATATATACTTATATTGTGATAGTATGTAGACGGAAAAGAACTGGGTTCTATCAGAGAAAATTAACAGGAGGTTGGAGGTTAATTTAGATTGGGATCAGGGATTTATCTGAGGTTGTGCCATTTAGGCAGAACGCTGAGGGATAAATAGGAATTAGCCAGATGAAGAGTGGGAGAGGAAGGGAGAGTATTCCAGGCAGAGGGAATAGAATGTGCAAAGGCCTTAAAGAGTTTCAGATATCACCAGACATCCCTGCCCAGGCCCTGGGACGTTATCCCAGATGCTTACCATTTCTATTGTTCATTGCTTTCTTTTTGTTGTTGTTGTTGTTTAAATATTTTATTTATTTATTTGACAGAGAGACAGCCAGTGAGAGAGGGAACACAGGCAGGGGGAGTGGGAGAGGAAGAAGCAGGCTCCCAGCAAAGGAGTCTGATGTGGGGCTAGATCCCAGGACTCTGGGATCACGCCCTGAGCCAAAGGCAGACACTTAACGACTGAGCCATCCAGGCACCCCTGTTTGTTGCTTTCCATGATATTTCTAATTAACTAAATAACACACATTCCCTTTCATCATTACATAGTAGATGAAATGTTTAGATTTCCCCCACTGATTATAATTTTTATGTATTAATGTATTAGTATACAAAGATGGCACAGTGACCAAAACTGATCAAAAATGGAACTGATGAAAGGATGATTGTAATTATTTCATGCTGGCAATATACTTTCAAATGTTTTGTAGTCATTTACCACTTCTGTTTCCATAACTTCATGGTAGGAAAGAAGAGGCAAAACGACTTAGAAAGAGCTGAGGACACCAGCTATGGAGAGGAGGTTAGTATTCACAGGTAATTCTCTAAAGTTCTCTTCTGGCATCTACTAAGTGAAGAACAGAAGCATGGGTGCTAACTACTGGGGAGGATGTAAAACTTGGATGTCATAGTCCAGGCCCTTGAAAAATCAGGGTCCAAACAGAAAACAGATGGCACACGCAGAAGGGGCTAATTTGGGGTGTCTTGAATATGAAGGGACTGTTTTCAAAGGTGTGTGTATATGAGCTCTTACTATATAAGTCCACAGGTATGAGAAAAGATGGTTACTGGACCTAAGAGACCTATCTATCTATCTATCTATCTATCTATCTATCTATCTATCTATCATCATCTATCTATCTACAGAGAGTCATAGAGTCATGTAGAGTTGCCACTCTGTATCAGAGAGGAGTAATTCCCTTCAGTCAAGAGACACAGCCAGCTGGAGGCAACTCTATAGAAAGGGAACAAGGTGGGGGTGCCCAGATGGCTCAGTTGGCTAAGTGTCTGACTCTTGGTTTCGGCTCAGGTCTCCTTTCGGCTCAGGATCTCAGGGTTGTGAGATCCAGCCCTGTGTCAAGCTCCGTGCACAGTGAGGAGTCTACTTGAAGATTTTCTCTTTCTGCCCTCCCCCCCACTCACATGCATGCTCTCTCTCAAATAATCTTAAAAAAAAAAAGAGAACAAAGGGATCAAGCAACCTGACCTCCTTCTCCTTCTTCCTTCTCTTTGACTTCTAACTCAACCCAACTAGAAGGCAGAAATCATGAGCATCCACCAATGTGGTCCATACAGGTCAACCTTCCAGGAAGAGAGTAGGATGGAGAAGAGGAAGAATAGATCAGACCTGAAGGATCAAAAGATATTTTGCCAGAATTTTTTACAGGTAGAAACCAATCCCCAGGTATCTAGCTAGCTAATGTTGCCTAGATGGATCTGGTTCTTCTTGACAATATTTCATAATTCATAGAGGCTGGATATATATTAAAATAGACCAAAGTGCTTATCTGCTGATTCCTAGGTTGCCCTGACAACTGGACAAGTAGTGTCAATTCCTGCTCTTCTAGTTTCAGAGTTATTTGCTGCTTTTTTTTTTTTCCTGCCCAGTCAACTCCTAAAAATGTACAGCCCAATAGACTTCTGCAATCATGTGTACTTGGAACAATTCCCTAATTAAGTGATGAGATACCTGAAGAAAGGCACTTTTGTCATACTGCTATCACCCTATCACTCATCTTGGTTTTTCAAAATATGATAGGAATTTTTAAATATGAAAAACAGCACAGAGAGTAAGATAACGTGTACTCATATATCCGCCACCCTGATTTAGAAAATGTTAATATTTTGACATTTGTTTCCGAATTTTTAAACAAAATATCACAGATATTACACAGAGTGTAAGGCTTCTTGTTACTTGTCACTACCTCCTATTTATTCGTTCATTAATGCCTTCATTACCTTCATTTTAAAAAGATTTATTGAACAACTACTTAGTATGCTACAAAAGCCACAGGATAAAAACAAATAAGATTGAGACTTACTTCCTTTCCTCAAGGTATTCCCAATCTAGTAACGATATCGCCAAAATGTTTGTCTGTTTTCAGAAGGTGGGTGTGAATATACAAAAATGGGGAGAAAAACTAAAGAAATGACAGCTTCTGCATTGAAAAATTGGCAATTTAAGATCACAGTGGAAACCAAAGAGCGAGATGGATAAAACTCCAATTGCACTAACATAGTGACCACTTTGCCTCTTCTTGTTTCTGATAGAAGGGTATGGTAGATGTCCTTTTAGCAAATGAAAACCTGCCACTAAATAGGTATTTGACATTGGTCAATTTTTATGACAGCTTCTAGTGCTTGGTCCGTACTGAACATATAGACAGTATTAACTGCTCAAACAAACAAACAAAAAATAGATAGGTAGCTTTCAGGTCTAAAACCCTGTAACTGTATACATTTTTTTAAACTGTAATTGAGGATTAACACACTACACTGAAAAGTGTAATGCATTCAAATTCCTCTTATTCATAATTGACGGTAAGTTCTCTAAAATCAGGTAACTGTGAGGCTTGCCTATTAGATGAGTAGTGGAAACTTTTCACAAGGGAAGCTATTCCTTTCAAGCTTGAATTTCTTCACGTTCTGCCATGCTGCTGGGTCTGGTTTGTCTGGGTCTGCAGTCGGGAAGACTGCGAGTCTATGTAGTATCTAGGTACAATTTAGGAGATACCCCCTCTGGGCTCCTACAGGCCTGCCAGCTTGTGCCTTGTGCCCTCTCCTCAGAGACAGCCCCAGAGCAGCCCACCCCAGCCCCACCCGCCCCCTTGGCCCAGCATGCTTGTGCACTGCACACACCGTACAACCAGGGGCCTTGTTTCCAGTGCCAGAAAACACGGCTTTCAGCAGGCTACACCGAACACCTCCCAGTGCCGGGCACTTGGCCAGGCACTGGAAATAAAAAGAGGAATAAGACGGAGTCTACCTTTGGTGTCTGGGAAGAGGGCCATATAAACAGATTACCACAATAAGACCTAGTAAAGGGATCAAAGAGAAATACAAACAGGATCACTAATGAAGGAACCACTCGTTTTTCTTGGATGGGGCTGTGGTCGAGGAAAATTCAGAAAGGAAGAGGCTTCTGAATTGGGGTTCATAGAATGAGTAGAAGTTCATGAGGCGGGAAAAGGGCATCCGGGCTTTTGATGACAAGGATTGGCTTGGGAGTCTCTTCCTGCGGCCTCGGCCTCGGGAAAGCCGGGGCTGCAGCTTCATCATTTTGATCTAGGTTTTGGGTCCCACCATTTTGGTCGGGTTCGTCTATGTCTCTTTTTGTCTTTGAAGTGATCCAGACAAGCTCAGCAGCGGGGCTCGTATAAACAGTGTAAAAAAACAGTGTTCCCTTGCCAGCGCTGTCCCCCCACATAGCTCTCTTGGGAGTCTACAGAGGCAGGAGGTGGCTGGTCAAAGGCCAGGGAGTTGGGAACGTGGCCAAATGGCCTCCTTGAAGATACAGCACACAAGGACATTCCAGGAAGAGGGAGCAGTATAATACCACACACAGTATTTTGTTTGCCAGATGGAAATATCCTTAGTGACAAACATATTTAATTTGGCTGCAGGTGTGACCTTTGATTATGCAATAGAATCGTGGATCAGCTAGAATGTAATTTTTGAAAGAGACCTAGACTGCTTATTTCCCTGGAAGGATCAGTTAGTTTTGCCCAGAAAAGCTATTCAAAGACTGTGGACTACATTTCTAACTCTAATGAACCTTTCCCTCTGTTGGCATGTTCTACTCGTTGCTAGAAGAATCAGGAGGAAGCATGTGCCCAGAATAGTTCCATAGAAGCCACTGTCACTCTCAGAAAAACAGCTAGGTGTGTGTCCTTCCGGCAGGGAGTTAGAGAGCACTTCTCTGGGTCATTAAGGGAGAGTGGTCAGAGGCATCGGACTGACTGTAGAGGGTAGGGGACCAGCGGCAAGGACCTTTATTTCTGCCCTTACCGTAGGGACTCTGACGTTGCAGTGATGTACTGAAATGACGGTGTCCTCTGAACCTGTTTGTGGAGTTCAAGGAGGACTAGAAGCACTGTTCAGCACAATAAGGACAACAACAACAAACCTGCTGACTGTGTTTTTACGGATTAGTTCCAAACTAGCTATTCCAGGCCACACACTCACAAACTAGGTTCTCCTTTGATGACCCCTATGTTGAAATAAAAGGAGGTGGTGAGTTATGCAGCCCCGGCCCTCAGGAACTGCCTGAGGGCCCTCGTTGCAACAATCTGATAACAGCGGAAAGCACTGAGGAGTACCTCCCCGCCCATGTTTGTGATCCTCCACTGCCCAAAACACTCCTTTCCAGGCTCCCACAGACTAGGCAATGGAAAACCTTGGCCCATATTAGTACCCAGGTAGGAGTCATCAATGAGAACACAAGACAAACTCAAGCACACTTTGTAAACACAAAAGAACATTCCTACAAAGTAGGCAGGCCCATTAAAACATAGGAGGTAAAAAAGAATAATAATAAAAGATAAAATAAAATAAAATAAAATAAAATAAAATAAAATAAAAAAGACCAAGGGCAGCCACAGAGAGTTGAGGGATACGTCAGCTTGTATTTAAGGACCTGCAAAAGGGGATCACATGTCAATGAATAGCATTGGGAAAGTACCATGCACCAAAATGTCCTCAATCACCCTATAAAGACTTCATATTCTTCAGCTCAGGAATGAAAAAGATACCCCATTCCATCAGGTGCATATGCCAAAAATCCAGGAACCATCATTTATTTCTCTCTTTTCTCCACTGCTTTCCTCCCACCAGTCTGTCAGCAAGCCTACTCCAAATTATCCCAGTCCAAGACACAATAATCTCTTTGCCCAGACAACCTCAATATCCCACCTACTGGTTTCTCTATACTCACTTCGGCTCCCCACCATCTCTGATTTCAGTATGGGAAGGTCTTTCTAAGCATAAACTGATGGAAGAAATTAACATAGGAAGAGTTACATATTTGACAACAAAGAAAGCTTAACATTTTGAATGTCAAAAAAAAATCACCAAACATATCCCTTAGCAGAAGTGAGAGGATTGGGGCAAAGAGAAATTTCACTTTCTACTATACATGTTTCTGTATTATTTAATTTATTCAGTGCATAGATATGTCTTTTAAAATAAAGAAAATTGCATACAACAAAACATGCTACAAACAACTAAAAATAAACAACAAACTGGAAAAGTATTTGACACAAATATGATAAGACTTAATAAATTTGATGGTCTTAATATATAAAAATTCATACAAATCAAAAAGAAAAACATTAAGACCATCAGCATTAAAATGGATAAGGAAAGGGGTACCTGGGTGGCTTAGTGGGTTGAGCAACTGACTCTGGGTTTCAGCTCAGGTCATGATCTCACGGGTCGTGGGATAGGGCACTCAGTGGAGAATCTGCTTGAAGATTCTCTCCCCGCTTGCGCACGTATGTGCATGTGCACGTGTGCTCTCTCTCTCTCAAATGAATAAATAAAGCTTTACAAAAATGGGTAAGAAAAAAATTATACTTTGAAATAAACTGCCAGGTTTTTGACAAAAAAATGAGGAAGGATATTGACAATAAATCACTGAAAATCCAATACAAATATGTAGTAAAGAGAAAATGTCCTACTCACTAGTAATCAAATAAAAGAAAATTAAAAGTGAGATAACACTTTTTACATTTTAGGGTACCAAGACTTTTTAAAAATTTAATAAATCTATCACTTTCACCCACATTTTGTGGGAGTACCTAACGCCTTTGGTAAGAATTTTGGCAATGTCAGATATCTCAAAAGTCACAGCCTTTTTTTTTTTTTTTTAAGATTTTATTTATATGAGTGAGAGAAAGAGAGAGAGAAAGAAAGCACGCGGGAGCACGTGCGTGCAAGAGCATGGGAGGAGGGGCAGAGGGACAGGGAGAAGCAGACTCCAGACTGAGCAGGGGCCGGACATGGGGCTAGATCCCAGGGCCCTGAGATATGACCTGAACCAAAGGAAAATGCTTAACCAACTGAGCCACCCAGATGCCCCAAAAGTTCACAGCCTTTGACTAGTGATTTTATTTCTAGGAATTTATCACGAGGTAATAAAATCACAGATATGGACAAAGATTAAACTATAGTGGTTCATCTAAGAATTATTTATAAAATAAAAAATTGGGGAAAACATAAGGATCAAATAACAAGAACACAGTTAAATCAATGGTGTTACATCTAACAGTAAGGTAAGTTATAATAGTGCCATTAAAAATGTTTATGGGGGTACCTGGGTGGCTCAGTTGGTTAAGCGTCTGCCTTCAGCTCAGGTCATGATCTAAGAGTCCTGGGATTGAGCCCCCTGTCGGGCTCTCTGCGCAGCAGGGAGTCTGCTTCTCTCTCTCTCTCTCTCTCTCCCTCTCAAATAAATAAATAAAATCGTTAAAAAATGTTTATGAAGGCTCAATATAATAAAAATACCTATTTTCCATAATTTAGCTATAAATTTAATATAATTCCAATAAAAATACCTTCAGAATTTTTTCAATAGAAAAACTGATCCTAAAAGTCAAATGGAAAAATAAACAAGACTGGCCAGGAAAACACTGGTAAGGGAAAAGAGCAATGAGAAAGGACCAATATTACCAGACATATATGATAACATACTTTATGCAATAGTTAAGAGAGTACAGTATTAGAATATTAATAGACAAATGGAACAGTATAGACACAAAAACATACATTAGTTCATTCCTTGGAAAAGTAAGCATCTTAAGTCAAAGGGGAAAGGTGGACCCATGAGTATATGATGTCAAGACAACTAGAAAGATACAAAGAAAACAGTTGGATCCATGCCTTTGCAATATTTATCCCCTCCAAAAAACAAACCCAAGAAAGACAAATATAAAAATTAGAAGTATAGAAGTACTAGAAGAAAACAAAGATTAAAAAATTTTTTTAATTGGGAAGGTCTTTATAATGATGATTCAAAATCCAGAAACCATAAAAGTAAATATTAAGTCTGACTACATAAAAACATATGCAAAAATTTCTACATGGGAAGATTCTACAAGAAAAGTCAAAGCCAAAACAAACTGAGAAAAAAGTTGTGATTTATGTCCCAGACATATGACTAATCTCCCTCATGTACACAGAGCTCCTATAAATCAATATGGAAGGCCTGTAACCTGTAGAAAAGTGGGCAAAGTTTATGAAAAGACAGTTTAGTTCCATACAAATTTTAGGATTGTTTGTTCCAGCTCTGTGAAAAATGCTGATGGTATTTTGATAAGGATTGCACTGAATGTGTAGATTGTTTTGGGTTGCATAGACATTTTAACAATATTTGTTCTTCCAATCCATGAGCATGGAATGTTTTTCCATTTCTTTGTGTCTTCCTCAATGTCTTTCATAAGTGTTTTATAGTTTTCAGAGTACAAACAAAGAGTACCTCTTTGGTTAAGTTTATTCCTAGGTATCTTAATAGCCAATCTGTTGAAAAAGAAAACCAAAGCTGGAGGCATCACAATTCCAGATTTCAAGCTCTATTACAAAGCTATAATCATCAAGACAGTATGGTATGGCACAAAAACAGACACATAGATCTATGGTCCAGAACCCAGAACCCAGAACCCAGAAATGGACCCTCAACTCCATAGTCGACTGATCTTCAGCAAAGCAGGAAAGGATATCCAATGGAAAAGACAGTCTCTTTAACAAATGGTGTTGGGAAAATTGGACAGCAACATGCAGAAGAATGAAACTGGACCACTTTCTTACACCATACACAAAAATAAATTCAAAATTGATGAAAGACCTAAACATGAGACAGGAATCTATAAAATCCTGGAAGAGAACACAGGCAGCAACCTCTTTGACCTTGGCTTCAGCAACTTTTTGCTCTACACATCTCCAAAGGCAAGAGAAACAAAAGCAAAAATGAACTGCTGGGACTTCATCAAGATAAAAAGTTTGCACAGCAAAGGAAATAGTCAACAAAACTAAAAGGCAACCTATGGAATGGGAGAAGTTATTTGCAAATGACTTATCAGGTAAAGGGCTAATACTCAAAATCTATAAAGAACTTATCAAACTCAACACCCAAAACCAAAAAATCCAGTCATGAAATGGGCAGAAGACATGAACAGATATTTCTCCAAATAAGACATCCAAATGGCCAACAGACACATGGAAAAATTCTCAACATCACTGAGCATCAGGGAAATACAAATCAAGACCACAATGAGATACCACCTCACACCAGTCAGAATGGCAAAAATTAAACACTCAGGAAACAACAGACGTTGGTGAGGATGCAGAGAAAGGGGAACCCTCTTACACTGTTGGTGGGAATACAAGCTGGTGCGGACACTGGAAAACAGTATGGAGGTTCCTCAAAATGTTAAAAATAGAATTACCCTACAACCCAGTAATTGCACTACTAGGTATTTATCCAAAGAATACAAAAACAGTGATTTGAAGGGGTTCATGCACTGCCCCAATGTTTATAGCAGCAGTGTCCACAATAGCCAAAATATGGAAGGAGCCCAGATGTCCGTCGACAGATGAATGGGTAAAGAAGATGTGGTATACATATACAACAGAATATTACTCAGCCATCTAAAAAAAAAAAAAAGAAATCTTGCCATTTGTAATATGGATGGAACTAGAAGGTATTATGCTAAGCAAAATAAGTCAGAAACAAAACAGATGGACACAGGGGAAGGGAAGGAAAAATAAAATAAGATAAAAACAGAGAGGGAGGCAAACCATAAGAGACTTAACTATAGGAAACAAACTGAGGTTGCTTCGGGGGTGGCTGAGAGATGGGATAACTGGGTGATGGGCATTAAGGAGGGCATATGATGTAATGAGTACTGGTGTTATATGGAACTGATGAATCACTAAATTCTACTCTGAAATTTAAAAAAAAGAAAAGCATATGGAAGAATTCTGTACCGGATGTCCTTTTCAAGACTCTTTAAGATTTCATGCCACTTTAAAGAAGTTGAAATTTGGAATTGTGGATTACACATTATAGATGTGATTTATGCAAAAAAGAGATAGCAAGGATCCCCTGTGAGGGCACCAGGCTCAAAGAAAAGGCTTTGGCCCTATGTTAAAATATTGGCAAATAGGGGTGCCTGGCTGGCTCAGTTGGTAGAGTGTGGGACTCTCGATATTGGGGTTGAGTTCAAGCCCCATGCTGGGCATAGCGTTTACTTAAAAAAAAAAAAATGTATATATATATATATATATATATATATGTGTATATATATATTTATATATACATATATATAATATATATGTGTATATATATATACACACACATATATATATACACATATATATATACACACACATATATATTCTTTTTAAAATATTGACAAATAAATGACACAGTGTTTTAAGTTAAAATGTTTAAAGTACAAAAAAATGACAGTTTATAGGAAAGGATATAAGAATAATTCTAAAACTATGAAAAGATTCTCATCTTCACTTTTTTTTGGAGAGGGAGAGAGGGAGGGAGGAGAGGGGCAGAGAGTGATAGAGAATTTTTTAAAAAGATTTATTTATTTATTTATTTATTTGAGAGGGAGGGAGGGAGAGTAAGTGGAGGGGGGCTGGAGAGGGAGAGAGAATCCTCAAGCAAACTCCTTGCTGAGCCTGGAGCCCAATGCTGGGGGTGGGAAGGGGGTGATCCCAGGACCCTGAAGTCATGACTTGAGCCAAAATCAAGAGTCAGATGCTTAATTGACTGAGCCACCCAGGTGCCCCTCATCTTCACTCTTAATAAGAGAAATACAAATTAAAACTAAACTGAAATACTACTTTTTTACTTATCCAATTGGTAAAAATGTCCAAACTTTCGGCAAGGCTGCACAGAACTGTGTTCTCTCACAGCTAGTAGGAGTCCAAAATGCCGTAAGTTCAATAAAGGGAACTTAGCAGCATCTATCAAAAACATAATTTTGACCCAGAAATTCTACTTTTGGGAATTTATTTATGCATTTGCATGCAAAAATAATGTACAAAGCTAATAATTTAAGCACTGGTTGTCATAGGAAATGAATAGAGAAAAACAAGTGTCTACCATTAGAAGACTAGTTAAATTAACCAGTATGTACCTATTAAAAAATGGTAAAACTCACTATGAACTTCTATGGAAATATCGGTAAGAGAAATTATGATAATGTGAACAATATACTATCTTTTATGTAAAAAGGAGGGGGAGAGAATAAAATCTATATTCATATCTGCATATATATGCATAAATAAAGGGTACTGTATTAGTTATTTATGGCCATATAACGAATCACCCTAAACCTTAATGGATTAAAACAACCAATATTTAATACCTCATATGGCTTTTGAAGGGCCAGGGATCAGGAAGTAGCTTTGCTGGGTGGCTCTGGGTGGCTGTGGCACAGGGTCTCTCATGACGCTGCAGGGAAGTTGTCAGCTGGGGCTGCAGTCATCTGAAGGGGCTGGAACATCCACTTCTCAGCTCACTCGTGACTGCTGGCAGGAGGCTTCAGTTCTTTGCCATACGGGCCTCTCCACAGGGCTGCTCACATGTGTGGCAGTTTTCTTCCCGCAGTGCAAGTGACGGGTGGGGTGGGGGTGGGGATCCCAAGATGGCAAGTGCAGACCTTTTAGCTCCTCATCTCAGAAGTGGAATATCATTTTCCTTGTTAGAAGCAAATATGATAGAATTTGTGGACATGGTTTTTAAATTACCACAGACACATTCTAACTAATGATAGTGGTTACCTAGGGGTTATGGGGGAGTGAGGAGATGGGCAGGTATGGAATGGGTCAGAGAAAAACTTTCACTGGTATCTTCAATTGTGGTAAAATATATATAACAAAATTTATCATCTTAACCGTTTTTAAGTGTATAGCTCTGCATCATTAAGTCCATTCACATTGTTGTGCAACCATCACCACCATCCAGCCCCAGAATTATCACCATTTTGCAAAACTCAAACCCTGTACGAATTAGACAATGACTGCCCCCTCCTTCCCTACAGCTCTGGCAACCACCATTCTTTCAATCTCTGTGAATTTGACTCCTCCGGGTACCTTATATAAGAGGAATCATATAGTGTGTGTCCTTTTGTGACTGACTTACTTCGCTCAGCATAATGTCCTCAAGTTTCATTCACAGTATAGCATGTGTCAGAATTTCCTTCCTTTTTAAGGCTGAATAATATTCCACTGCATGTATAGACCATATTTTTTATCCATTCATCAATCAGTGAACATGTGGTTTGCTTCTACCCCTTGGCTATCATGAATGATGCTATGAATATCTGTGTACAAATATCTCTTTGAGTCCTCACTTGTGTATTTTTATATTTAAAAATTTTTATACCATGGAAATTGTATTAATAACCAGTTGCTACATAAGAACAATGACTTATTATTGCTTCTGGTTCTGTGGGTTGGCTGGGTGGTTCTTCTGCTTGTTTATCTGGCCTCAGTCACGTGGTAGCATTGAGCTGGGAGATGTGGTGGGCCCGAAGGCCCAAGTTGGCCTTGTTCACATGGCTGCCAGTTGGTCTTGGCTCTTGTTTTCCTCCCTAATCCTCTAGTGGGTTAGACCAACTTCCTTACAGGGAGGACTCAGAGAAGTGTTCAAGACAGGAAAAGCAGGGGTGCCTGGGTGGCGCAGTCGTTAAGCGGCTGCCTTCGGCTCAGGGTGTGATCCCAGCATTCTGGGATCGAGTCCCACATCAGGCTCCTCCGCTAAGAGCCTGCTTCTTCCTCTCCCACTCCCCCTGCTTGTGTTCCCTCTCTCGCTGGCTGTCTCTCTCTCTCTGTCAAATAAATAAATAAAATCTTAAAAAAAAAAAAAGACAGGAAAAGCAGAAGCTGCAAGGTTTCTGAGGCATACGCTCTGGGACTTGCACAATGTCACTTCTGTTATCTTCTATTGGTCGAAGCAAATGTCAAAGACAGCTCAGATTTCAGATACAGAAAGACAAATGCCACATGATTTCACTCATATGTGAAATCAAAAGAGCAAAACAAACAAGCAAACAACAACAAAAAACCAAAGAGACTTTTAAATACAGAGAACAAACTGGTGGTTACCAGAGGAGAGGTCGATGGAGGGGGGGATGGGTGAAACAGATGAAGGGGATTAAGAGGTACAAACTTCCGGGTATAAAATAAATGAATCATAGAGATGAAAAGTACAGCACAGGAAATAAAATCAATAATATTGTAATTGTGTAGTATGGTGACAGATGGTGACCACACATACCATGGTGAGAACCAAGTAATGTATAGAATCGTTGAATTATGTTGTTATACAACTGAAACTAATGTAATGCTGGCTGTTAATTGTGCTTCAAAAAACCCCAGCTCCACTTCAAGGGATGGGGAACACTCTACCTCTTGATGAGAGTAGCTGCAAGATATCTGTGGCCATATTCAGGGGCACCTGGGTGGCGAAGTCAGTTAAGTGTCCTGCTCTTGGTTTCAAATCAGGTCATGATCTTGGGGTCCTGGGATTGAGCCCCAAGTTGGGCTCTGCGCTCAGTGTGGAGTCTGCCTAAGATTCTCTACCTCTCTCTCCCTCTGCCCCTCCTGCTCGTGCTGTCTCTCTCTCTCTAAAAAAATAAAAAAATAAAAAAAATGTTAAAAAAAAAATCTGGGGCCATTATTTAACCCACCACAAGAACATATTACTTATTCCAAAACATTAAATAAAAATGTCTATAAGTAAATCTTAATGATACGGGAAAATTCATGTTATATTTTAATAAGCAGAGAGCAAAACTGTATACAAAAGATGATTTATACCTCTACCACCATTGTCGCCTGGCTTCCCTGCTGCCTCCCTGACTACTCTGTGTTTAGTCCTTTTCTCTGTCTCCACGAGAGGGAATGGCTCAAGCCAAAATGCTTAAATAGTAAGGGCTATGGATTATTTCACATAACAGAGAGTTGGGAGGAAGGCAGCTCCAGCGGTTGGAAATGCATCTGCTTGCTCATGTCAGCAGGCCCCACAGCCAGGTCAGCCGTTCAGCCAGATGCTCACGCTAGTCTCCCTCATGGCCACACCACCGCCGTGTCAGTTACAGGCGTCGCATTCAGAACTGACAGCCTCCAGCGGGAGAAGAGTATGTGTCTTCCTGGTGTCTTTCTGCCCCGTCATCTCTTCACTTTGAAAAATTTTAAACATACAGAAAAGTTGAGAATAGTAACCACGACCCATATACCCTCCACCTAGATTCAACAATTGATAACATTTTGCCACATGCTACAATTGCTTAATCTCTCTCCTTCACTCTTTTTCCCGGACCATTTGAAAGTAATTTGCAGACATCATACAGTACCCCTACACAATTCAGCCTATATTTCCTTTTTTATAAAGATTTTATTTATTTATTTGAGAGAGAGAGTGAGCACAAGTGGGGGAGGGGGCAGAGGGAGAGGGACAAGAAGACTCTCCACTGAGAGCGATGCCCGACATCAAGCTTGATCAAAGGACCCCCGAGATCATGACCTGAGCTGAAGTCAGACGCTTAACCGACTGAGCCACCCAGATGCCCCATCCGCCTATATTTCCTAAGAATACAATGTCTCGGGGGGACTGGGTGGCTCAGTCAGTTAAGCGTCTGCCTTTGGCTCAGGTCATGATCCCAGGGTCTTGGCATCCCTGTGTCGGGCTCCCTGTTCCGCAGGTAGTCTGTTTCTCCCTCTTGCTCTGCCTCTTCCCCTGCTCGTGCTCTCTCTCTCTCTCCCCCCCTCACTCTCTCACTCAAATACATAAAATCTTTTAAAAAAGAATAAATATGTCTACTACAGATCCACAATAACAGCACACTTAAGAAAAATTAACAGTAATTCCCTAGAATCACTTAATATTCAGTCCAAGTTCAAATCTCCTCAGTAGTCCCTAAAATGTATTTTATAGCTTATCTTTTTTTGTACCAGAATCCAATCAAGTTTCATACACTGCATTTGGTTTTATGTTTTTTGGTCCCCTTTCATTTAGAATATTCCCTCAATTTGATTCTCATTGCATTGTGTTTTTCTTTTGAAGCATTCTGATATATTTCCTCATGATGCCATTTATTTTGTTCCTCTTATCTTTGTATTTCTTGTGAACTTCAAAATTAGATTTAGACGCTTAACTAGATTTATGTTAAACCTTTGGCAAGAATATTTCATAAGTGGTTTATTGTATCTTTATCAGTGAGGCGAATTTCTCAGAAGCCCCATAGTAGACTTTTTCATAAGTGCCACTGGCCACAGCAGGGACAGCACTGGCCTGGACCAATCACTGGTGACGGAAGTGGAAATACCATGCTTAGGTTGAGCCCACAGAGGTCTCGGGGTGTTGCCTAGCTCCTCGAAGGGAGGAAGGTGGATACACGTAGAAAAAGGGTTCTGCCAGGTGGAGGAAGCTAGGACACACCCTTTCCTTGACCCCTCCCATGCATCAGCAAGTTCTGCTGGTGCGACCTTCACCCACATGATATCTACCCACTTTTCTCCATCTCCACTACTCCACTTGTCCAAGTCACCAACAATGTTGGCCCGGGCTCCAGCCACAAGCTCCTAACCAGTGTCCCTGCTTCCAGTCTATTCTCCAGACAGACACCAGAGCTGTCTTTTAAAATCTAAGTTGGATTATCCCAAACCCCTGCTTTAATCCCTCCACGGGCTTCCTTGTGCACTTAAGCTAAAATCCTCAAATCTCAACTTGGCCTACAACACACCACATCCCTGGTTCCTGCTTACCTCTCCACTTTCCCTTGGCCCACCCTCCTGCACATTCAATAAATGCCAGCTACGCAGGTTTTCGCTCTTTGAATGCACTACTGGAATCAGTAGTGACTGATTCAGGGTTTGTGCACACGCCGTTCCCTCTCGTGGAACACTACCCCCCATCCCCACACACAGTCTTAGCCTGGTAGCAGAATGTACTAGTTGTTATGGGCTCGAATTGTGTTCCCCCCAAATTCATATCTTGAGGCCAACTTCCAGGACCTCAGAATGTAACTATTATTTAGAGATAGCATTTTCAAAGATGTAATTAAGGTAAAATGAGGTCATTAGGGTGGGTCCTAATCCAATGACTGATGTCCTTATAAAAGATAATATTAGGCCGCAGACACAGAGGACAGAGCATGTAAAGACACAGGGAGAAGGGCGCCGTTTACCAGTCAAGAGAAGCCTCTGAATAAATCAACCCTGCTGACACTTTGATCTTGGACATCGAGCTTCTAGAAGTGCAAGAAAATAAATTTCTGTTGTTGAAGCCACCCAGTCCGTGGCACTTTATTATGGCTGCCCCACCAGTAGTGAAGCAGGCAGGTTCCAGAGCGGCCTTCCTGGATGCAAACTCTGCCAGTTACTAGCTGAGTAATTTGGGGCAACTTTCTTAACCTTTTCATGCCTTGGTTTCCTTTTCTGTAAAATGGGGATGGTGACAACAGTACCGCCACAGTGACAACCATCCAGTTTGCCCCAGACTGAGGGGTGTCCCAGGATGCAGGACTTTCAACCCTAAAACCTCAACAATCACCCTAAGTGAGAGACTGAATTAATACGGGGAGCAAACTCGAAGAAGGCCCGGCACTTGGGAAGCACTCAATAAGTAACGAGCGTCGTCACTACTATTATTACTAATTACATTTCAGATCTCAGTTTAACTGTCACTTTCTCAGAGATATTTTCCTGACTCCATAATCTGAATTAGGACTCCCTGTTAAATCCTTTCATAGTGTAAGGTTCTTTTTTTGTTAGTGGTACCACAATATCCGTTCTCCTCATTTTCAATAATAATAGGACCCCTGATTTCTAACTGGGTACATGGCTGACTAGAATAAAAACGATCTCCCAGCTTCCCTTGTAGAAAACTAAATTCTGACCAATGGGATATGGGCAGATGTGATATGTGGGAATTCTGGGGTGTTCCCTTAAAGCAGAAGGTTTTCTGTGTGTTTTTTTTTTTTAAGATTTATTTATTTATTTGAGAGACAGAGAGAGAGTGCACAGTGCAGAGGGGCAGAGGGAGAGGGAGAGAGAAACTCTAAGTAGACTCTACACTTGGTGTGAAGCCCCACACAGGACTTGATCTCATGACCCTGAGATCATGACCTGAGCCAAGACCACAGGTCAAAAGCTCAACCAACTGCACCACCCAGGCACCCCAAGCAGGAGGTTCTTAACCTAAAAAAGTTGTGGATAGAATTCTCGGAGCCTGTGAACTAGAATGGGGGAAAAAAATTACATCTGTAGTTTTGTGAACTGCTAACTGAAATTCAGCATTTGCTTCAATTATGAATACAGGCAACGAAGCACAAAAATATTGGCACTAACTGTGATCCTGTCACCGAACGAAACCACAGACTTTTTCATATCACATAATTGTTTTGCATATATCTAATATATTGTTTATGTTCATCGCCACTATGAAATTTGAAATTAGACTCACTGAAAGTTTATTAGTTAATGCTTAAAGGAGCACATACTTGGTTATATGCCATGGCACAAAAATGACTTCATTCTTAAAGAGAAGGGCGTCTTGCCCCTATCCTTTCACTCATGCTACTGGCTGCCATATGGAACTACTAGAGAGCCATGCTAGACATACCGGAGAGGGCTACACTCCTCAGATGGTAGAATGACCAGACTGAAAGAGCCTAAGTCTCTGGGATCTCCGTACAATCTGAGACTGCATTCACCCAAACTGCCATGTGACCGAGGGATAAATGTTTACCTTGTTGATAGCACTGTTATTTTGTGACTTTATTTGAGAGGCTGAATTTATATCCTTAATAACACACTAGCAGTTATCACATTTTATGATTATATATTTATTTGTGATGATTTTTGGATAAGTGTCTTTATCTACTACTAAAGAATAAACTCTTTGAGGACATGGAGCATGTCTATTTGCTTGCTCTGGAATCTGGGCAACTAGTATCGTGTAGGAACAGAGTACACGTCCAATAAATGTTTTAGAATGAATGAAATAATAGCATAATAAAAGTTTATAACCATGTTTAGCTATTCAAATAATATTGTACAGGCAATATTTAAAAGCAAGCAAAAAGCCTATGCATAGAAAAAAGGTTAGAGCTAATACCAAAATGTAAACAGTAACTGTTTGAATTATTGGTTTTAGCATGATTTTTCCCCTACATATATATATCTATATCTATACTTTATATACTTCAATTGTATATATATATTTATGCTTTAATGATTATATATATATATATGTATATATATATATATACACACACACACACATATATCATTGAAGGAAATCTGGAAACTATAGGCAACTCTGTGTGTGTGTGTGTGTGTGTGTGTGTGTGTGTGTGTGTGTGTGTAAAATGAAAAACATGTAACAAAACAAAATGGACTAAGAAGTCAGTTGATCCCTGAGGGCCTTGGAGAAGGAGGAGAAAGTATGTGGAGTAGTCTTATCCTGGGAGATTTAACCAGCTGTGATCTGGTGTAGACCCTCTCAGACCGTTTAGATGCTCAAGATGTCATGTAAAAGCCAAAATGCCAGACTGACTCTTAACATAAGGAACAAAACTCACTTCTTGACAGAGGGCCTGGAAAAAATAAGAGGGGGAGCAATATTATGGAACAATAAGGCATAACTCTATAAAATATAGCAATCAGGGGTGCCTGGGTAGCTCAGTCGGTTAAGCGGCTGCCTTCGGCTCAGGTCATGATCCCAGGGTCCTGCGATCGAGCCCCGCATAGAGCTCCTTCCTCAGCGGAGAGCCTGCTTCTCCCTCTCCCTCTGCCTGACGCTCCACCTGCTTGTGCTCTCTATGTCAAATAAATAAATAAATAAATAATCTTAAAAAAATACTAACTCCTCTAGTCCTTATAGCAAAAAATACTATTAAAAATAAAATAAAATATACCAACCAACCATAGGACAATCCTTATTGGGCTAAAGCTTGGAAAGAAATGCTATTATATTTCATCCATTATTACACAGATGGAACAGTTATAATCACCATCGACTCAGAAAGGATATAGTGAGCAAATGCCATAGCTAAAGGCCACGTTAATGAATTGTTCTCTGTGGTCATTTATTTGTAAATGTTAGTCCTGGTGTTAAGCACTGAGTTTCTGCCTTGATTGTAACCTGGACTGAATAAAAGTTGATGCATATTTCAAATATATTGGTTTTGATACCAAGTAATTAGACTAAGGAAATCTTTTATGTGCTCATAATTCTAAAAAAATTAATTCCAAGATTAGCAAATAATAGACGTTCTTATAAATGTTAGTTGGTGGCAGTGTGTTATCCATAGCATAATTTTAAAAGTCCTTAATTTTTCCTCCATTGCCATTAATTGGAATTCGGCCTTAGGGTTTATAGATCTATGGACTCATACTGTGCGTTTCTTAGATTTGCATTAATTTGTGATTACTAGAAATGATATTCTTCAATACAGACTGATTGACCTGGAGATAAGGAAACAAATGAAATATGTCCATCAGAAAGATGTAAAACTAGGTACTGGAAGTAAAAGGGAAGAGAAGTTAATAATACCTAATGGTAGTTGTTAAAGAATAATTTTTAACAAGATTGTATAACCACGACTCTCATACAGATATAAAATGAACACATGTCAAAAATTTCATTTAAAGGGCACCTGGCTGGCTCAGTCAGTAAAGCATGAGACTCTTGATCTTGGGGTTGTGAGTTCAAGCCCCACGTTGGGAGCAGAGATTACTTAAAAATCTTTTTTAAAAAGATTTATTTATTTATTTATTTGAGAGCGAGAGAGAGGGAGAGAGAGAGATAGCACGAGTGGGAGGGGCAGGGGGAGAGGGAGAGAGAATCTCAAGCAGATGCCATGCTCAGGGTGGAGCCTGATGCCCAGCTCGATCTCACCACCCGGAGATCACGACCTGAGCCGAAACCAAAAGTTGGATGCTTAATCGACTGTGCCATCCAGGAGCCCCAAAATAAAATCTTAAAAAAAATTTTTTTTTCATTTAACTCATTAATTAATGTGGGAACCAGTAAGATGTTGCAACCAATTCAAAGAAGTAATCTAAGTACCAGACTATATACGCAGTTAGGAACACTTAAGTAAATCTGCTGAACAGACACAAAGCTGGCAAAACTGGTCAATATCCATAGAACAGTAATCAACAGAATCTCCTACAAACATAATTTGCATATTTATGGACAAGAATTATTTGCATTGTTGTCAATATCCTGCAACTTGTGGAACTGTAAAATAGCTCAAAGATGATGAAAGGCACAAAGACCCCATCAAATCAAATAACCTGAACAATGTCTAGCATCCCACTGGGACACCCAGCAATCTTTTTGCTTCTTTTATTTATTTAAAGAGAGAGAGAAAGAGTGCATGGGGGGGCCAAGGGTTAGAAGGAGAGGGAGAGAGAGACTCTGAAGCAGGCTCCACACTCAGCACAGAGCCCATGCAGGGCTCTATCTCACAAGATCATGTGAGCTGAGATCATGACCTGAGCTGAAATCAAGAGTTGGACACCTAATGGATTGAGCCACCCAAACACCCCTTTTTGCTCCTTTTAAACAGTCTTTCTTAATATTTCCCCTACATAGCTGACTTGTGTTAAGTGCTGTTTATGGGCCAGACACTGCCTAGGTGCCTTTAATGTATTATCTTATTTAATTCTCATTAGAACCTTATGAGGTAGGTTTTATTATTATTTCCATTTTGTAGGGGAGGAATCTGAGGCACAAGAAAAGGTAAATCTGTCACCCAAGGTCACAGAGATAGGAAGTGGAGCCAGGATCAGAGTCCAGGTTTCTCATCAGCTATGAAGCCACGGATGAGAGTATGTGAAGGAAAAAAAAACTGATGGACCTGACCAACTATATTACATTATATAGAGAAGAGGGAAAAGGGAAGGATGACTCCAAAGTGTTTCCTCTGGTTGTGAGAGGGGGAATACTGTCCAGAGAAATAAAGAGACTGAGAAGGGCAGTTAGTTTGATTTGGTTTTTAGACAGATGGACTTTGAAGTAATGGCAAGATGTCTAGATGGAAAAGTCCTGCTGGGCAGGAGATCAGAATTGGAGATGTGGATGAGTGATTTTTCTTTTATGGATCAGGTTTAAACTGTGGTATTGAAAACACTAGTGTGTGTGTGTTTGAGCTAAAGGACAAAAGGCCACTGGGAAAAGAGAGCATTAGGCAGGAGGGACTGAGGTCCTGCACGGGCTGCAGGGAGGCGGTCTCAGGGAGTAAAACTAAAGCAGGGTGAATCCGCTAGATTTCGTAGGTCCAGGCAACAGGGTACACACTCCTTTGGGTTTAAGGAGAGGGAGTCACAAATGCAAATAGTTAGGGTTGAGGCTGAAAAGTAAACAGAGGCCATATCATGGAGGGGCGTTATCCAATGCACAGTAAAGACTGTCAAGCAAGCAAGGATCATGATCAGATATACACATTAGAAAGAACCAGTTTGGCTACCGCATGAACAGTCCGGGCAAATCTGCAGGCAGGTGTCACTGGGATCCAGATGTAGGCAGGGATGGCCTGGACCAGGGCAGGTCTTAGCAACTAGACCCAGCTCTAACATTTGAAAGGCCACGGGTAAGAGTACCAAAGAAGGCTCACATACCATGTGATAAGTACTTAAAAGTTGTCAGTTAAGCTAGTAAACTATCAGATAACATATTCTCTATCCTCCTACCTCGATAAATATTTTCAGAAGGACCTGGAAGGAAGGAGGAGAGCCGAGGCGAGGTCCCACGGATTTAGGCGGGGTTTTTCTGGAACCCACAAGGCAGAAGAGCGCGGCGACCCACATGCAGAGGACCACAGCGACACCTGGCTCCCCTCCGAGCTGCGTCCGCGGGCCGCCTGCCCGCCACTGAGAGGTGGGCGGGTGAACCTGCGGAGGCGTGGCGGGGTCGGAGGGCACGTGGCGTCGGTGTCATGGCGGCCTCTGTGCTGGGCTCCGCCTGCGGCCCGCTGCGGCTCGCTGTTGCCGGCATGGGCCGCCGCCGGCCGCCCCGGGGACTGTGGGCGCGCGCGCGGCGGCTCCCGGGGCTCGCGGGATCCGGGCGGAGCGTGGCCGCGGCCAGCGGATCGGGCGCCTGGGGCACCGACCGCTACTGCTTGGAGCTGCTGCGGTGAGCGAGCCCGGCCTGCCCCGGCAGGCGGTCGGGGAGCGGCCCGAGGGGACCGGGTGGGCGCGGCGGGACTCGGGGCCGACCCGGGCGAGCGGACGACTGCCTTCCTGCGCTCGTGTTGGCGGGGAGTGAGGCCGTGGGAACTTTCACGCGGGTCACAGAATGGTGGCAAAACTCCGTCTGTCACCTTGACTGAAACTTTATTTTTACCTAGTTAAACGTACTGTCCGTACACCTTTTAAAAAATGGACAGACGACTAGTAATTTTTAGCCCAGTTCATATGTGTCAGGCACTACGCAAAGTACAAGTATTTCACTTAATCTTCGTTACAAATTGTGATACACGCGTGTAGACCTACCATTTAGGGTTAGGAGGATTAAAGCGTTTAGAACAATGTCGGGCACAAAGCAAGGGCACAGTGAGTACAATATAAGCCGTTATTATCATATTTAAATGGATGAGGATACGAAGGTTTTGAGAGATTAGGGAATTTACCAGAGATTCAGTAGAATAGTCTCATGAAGTCAGGGCCTGATGACAATAACACCGGAAAGGCTTGGCACATGGCAGTCGCTGTTAATCACGTGTGGTCGAGTTAGATGAATCAGGTCAACCAGGTGACCCAGTTCATTAGGCCTGACTGCAAAGACCAGTGGCTGAGGCCCTACTGCCCTTCTGCTGCCTTTGATTTATAACAGTGGTGAAATGCTCAAAGTACCTGGTGTTAAGAACTTCTGAGAAGTGCTAGAATAATTAAGCTACCTTGGATTTGATTGGGCGAATACATCCAATTTTTTTGAATTTTATTTTAGCAAAATGTAGCATAACACAACAGAATTCCCATGCATTTCAGAATTTTGTTTTTAATCACTTTTAAAAATAATGTTCCTGCCCCACTCTATTCGTTGATTACTTGTAACTGAAACAAGATAACAATAGTGGAAATCAGAGCGATAAGAACTTGTAAAAGCCAAAACTGCTAAAAGTTATATTCATTTTTATATATTTTAAAGTTACCATTTTTTGATAATAAAAAGACACAAGTTACCAAAATGTATACCACCCATATCCACTGGTCCAGTACAATTTTTGACACTGGTAGTGTCCTAACTTCCCTGTCCAGAGGTGAATAATCACTCTTCCTTTTTTTTTTTTTTTTTAAGATTTTATTTATTTTATTTGAGAGAGTGAGTGAGAGAGAGCATGAGGGGGTAAGGAGCAGAGGGAGAGGGAGAAGCAGACTCCCTGCTGAGCTGGGAGCCTGATGGGGGGCTCCATCCCGGGACTCCGGAATCATGACCTGAGCCGAAGGCAGACGTTTAACCGACTGAGCCACCCAGGTACCCTCACTCTTCCTAATTTCTTATGTACTACTATGTATAAGTAATAGTATGATCACTATATAACCTATATAATATATATATTACTACATGTATATAGTGTATATGGTACATATAGTGTATATGGTACATATATAGTGTGTGTGTGTATATTTATATAGTGATCATACTATACTTCCAGTAATAGTCTGTGGGTGTCACATGACAGTTTTCTCAAATATATATTTACAAATGGGCAGATACTTAATCTGTCCATATAGGTATTTGAGTGGAATGGATGCTTTTGACTGTAGTGATTTATTAAAACCCTGGATTTTGCAGACAGACATGATCTGAGTTTATTAATCCTAGGTCCATCACTTGGGAAAGTTACTCATATTAAGATATTTCCTCATTTGTGGGGCGCATGGGTGGCACAGAGGTTGGGCGTCTGCCTTCGGCTCAGGGCGTGATCCTGGCGTTCTGGGATCGAGCCCCACATCAGGCTCCTCTGCTATGAGTCTGCTTCTTCCTCTCCCACTGCCCCTGCTTGTGTTCCCTCTCTCGCTGGCTGTCTCTATCTCTGTCGAATAAATAAATAAAAATCTTTAAAAAAAAAAAGATATTTCCTCATTTGTAAATTTCTACTCCTACTTTATAGCCTGGTTATGAGGGTTAAATGCAATGATGTATATAAAAATGCTGGCGTATAACATGCACCACAGTAGTTCTTAAATAAAAACAAAAACTTGAAAGAAAGATTGCAATGTCTGTCTTCTGATTGTCCATTAATCTTTTTGGCCTCTGAAATTATCTGGGCAGAGTTGTTTTGGACATGTATCTTTTGTAAGGCTTCCAAATATTGAAAAAGATACCAGGCCAGAAGTGCAGGTTAGCCAACCAGAGCTCTGCTAGGAGTCTAGGTTCCTGGGAGTATCTCAAACCTAATTTACATAGGTTTCTTGGGGTATGGTTTTGAGGAACCCCCAGGCTGCCTAAGGCCTTGGGATTAGCACTATAAGGAGGTAAGGAGGTGCTAGTGGTGATGTGTGAAAGTGTACCTGTTCTCCATTCTCCCCCAGCCACACTGGGGAACCGCTTTTTGTACCTTGATGGCACAGGTCCATGAACTAGAACTAGCACAGTGGTCCTAACATCAGATATGCTTATTTTTCATGTCTGCCTCTCCCTGCCAGACTGAAGTCTGAAACTATCTTCAGTGTCTAGCACAGTGCTGGTGCATAGTGGGCACTGG
Organism: Ursus americanus; assembly: GCF_024610735.1. Taxonomy (NCBI): domain Eukaryota; kingdom Metazoa; phylum Chordata; class Mammalia; order Carnivora; family Ursidae; genus Ursus; species Ursus americanus. The sequence continues at coordinate 39,989,622 of NC_142135.1, read as the reverse complement.
ATAAATGTTACAATGAATGAATGAATGAAAGGTTCTTGGCCCTGTTGCTGTATAAAACCATCATAGTATGGAATGTCTCACTATCTGGAACAGTTCTCCAATAACTGGACCTTGTTCGGCTACTTAAGATACCCTGTCTACCAATAGTCGGTATTTATAACAATGATCCTAAGTGATGAAGAAATGGTTAAATATTCAGTATATCTTACTCAGTGTAAAGAAGTTGGTAATATTGTTTAGAAAAATTTCCAACCAAAATTTAATTTAATTTAATTTAATTAAAAATTTTTTAAAAATTTAAATTAAAAAAATTAAAAAAAAAAACTTTACAGGGAAACCCTTCTCTGCAGAATATCTTATTTCCCAAAGCTTGTTACCATACTAGTATGTCTTCATTTTTCATTTCCCTGTAAGAAACCTGAAGTACTTCACATATTGATTATTTTTAGGAGATATGAGACAGGTTATCAAGCGTCATTTTGCAAATTAGGAAATAGATGTGGCAGGTATCATTTCTGCTAGCCACTTGAATGGAAGTTAAGATTGTAATTTTGATTCCTACCCACTATTTTCTCACTGTTTCATAATAACATCCTAATGTTTTTAAGCAGTTTTGATGTTCAGAGACTTATACTAAAATTAAATTTTAAAATTTGTCTGTATTTATTATAGATATATATTTATATTATTAAATTTATTAAATATCTATATATTATAGATATATTAAAATATATCTATATGTATTTGAAAGTAGAAATTATAGAGCTGTTTTGCCCACACTGTGCATTTTGTAGCTGTAACCACTTACAGTGAAATTTTTTCATAGAGCTGTTTTGTGTTAGCAGGGTTACTTGTCATTATTGCTTCCTTTTGTTTATGTGGAAGTTGGAGGAAATTGTGAAGGGTGTGGCTAGAAGAAGTTTAAGTTCTCTGTTAGGCAGACAACAAAATGTAACCAATTGAGGGGCGCCTGGGTGGCTCAGTCAGTTGAGCATCCAAGTCTTGATTTTGGCTCAGGTGGTGATCTCAGGGTGGTGAGATCAAGTCCGGAGTCAGGCTCTGCACTGAGCATGGAGCCTGCTTGGGATTCTCTCTCTCTCCCCCTACCCCTCCCTCCTGCTCACATTCTTTCTCTCTCTCTCTCTCTCTCTCTCTCTCTCAAGAAAGAAAATTAAATTAAATTGAAAAAAAAGTGAACCAATTGAAATGTGGGAGTAGTCTGAATTTCAGTACCTAAACTCCATGGAAGGATGTTGGACCCCCTTTATTTAGGTTACTGTTTTAAAGGAAATAATGTTACAATAAAGTTCCAATATATTGTAGTGAAAGCCTTGTTGATAGGCAGTCATCCTGTGCTGTATATAATAAGGATTATATTGTTTTAAACTTTTTATTTTGAAGTAATTTCAAATTGATATAGAAATTATAGAAATAATACACAGAGCTCCAGTATACTCTTCATCCAGATTCCCTCATTGTTAACATTTTGAGCCACTTGAGAATAAGATGTAGACATGATGCCCCATTACCTCCTCTTAATATGTTGGTGTGTATTTTTTAAAGATTGATTGATTTTAGAGCGCGCGCGCGCGAGAGAGCATGGGTGCGTGTGAGTGGGGGAGAGGGAGAGAGAGAGAATCTCAAGCAGACTTCCTGCCAAGCGTAGAGCCTGATGTCAGGCTTGATTCCACAACCCCAAGATCAAGACCTGAGCCAAAAGCAAGAGTTGGTCACTCAACTGATTGAGCCACCAGGTGTCCCTTGGTTTGTATTTTTTAATGCACACGGGTCCTCTTCCATATAACTATGGTAAAACCATCAAAATCAGGATATTAAAATCAATCCATATTACGATTGAATCCACAGACTCCATTCAAATTTTGCTGATTATTCGATTATGACTTTCATACATCCAGGATCATATGCTACATTTTTTTGTGAAATCTCTAGTCTTTTCCAGCCTTGAACAACTTCTCAGTCTTTCCTTATCTTTCATGAGTTTGACAGTTTTTGAAGAGAACAGGCCAGTTACTATGTAGAATTTTTATCAGTTGGGTTTATTTAATGTTTCCTTGTGATTTATACATTTTTGGCAGGAATATTACAGAAGCGATGCTGTGTTTTTCTCAGTATGGTTTCAGGAAGCACATGATGTTGATTTTCCTATTTCTGTGGTGTGAACCTTTTATTGCTTTGTTGAAAAGGTAGTTTTGGGGTTTCTCCCCTGTAAATTTAGTTAATAAGAATATTAATTAGTAACATGTATTTTGTGAAGAGATACTTCACAGGTATGTCAACATTCTGTTTCTATCACACTTTCATCCATTTAACATTTTAAGATATTTATTGATGATTTTTGACTGAATTGTCACTTTGATAGTTATCAAATAATTATTTAAAAATTTTTCAGCATGTCTTCTAGATTTATCAGTTGGCATTGTACTGTTGTCAGATTTTTCCTTCTCTTCCTATTCATCCATTCTTTTATATTGGTATGGACTTACGGCATTCTGTTACAGTCTGTGAGTATCATTATTTTTTTTTTATGCTCAGATTGTCCCAGACTTAGTGAGAACTTCGTCAGGCCAGTTTCTTTGTCATTTTGACAAGTCCCTCAAACATTTCATTACTTTCTGTCCAAGAAGATGTTTCTGGCTTATCTTGTATTTTCCCTGCCCCAGCCCTGGACTTAGTCCCTCCTCCAATGAGCCCTAGTTTCTTCCAGTGGAGAATGGTATTTAGAAACCAAGGATCTAGGTGTTAGGTGTGTTCACTGATACTGGGGGCTTGGGGGATATCATTGCTTCTAGGCTTTCTTAGCAGATGCTGCTAGGAGACTAAGTGTGCACCCAGGTACACACACCCACACGCTCCATATTATTTTCTGTTTCTGTGTCTTATCTGTGTCTATCTGTGCACTGAAGACTGTGAGTTCGTACCAGTACTTGCTGGTATTACTTTCTTGATTTCTACCTTAGTAGGTTATTTGAATTCTTATTAAAATGAAAGTGATTCTGAAACAATAAAAATTGTAAGTACTATATAAGTCCAAATAAATTAATAGAGATTATTTCTTTTTAACTGGTCTGGGATTGGGGGCAGATACATTTTTTGTAATTTTAAAGAAATAAGTATAAAATATAAGAAATTTCAGGCCTATTTTGAATTGAAGTCTTGTTTTTTCCAGTTAATTCTAGTCAGCATTTTTGTGTGTGTACAGTTTAGAAAGTGAAAAGTGACTGTCTTTTATTGCCTATTTGTTATAGGAAACGAGATTATGAAGGCTATTTATGCTCCCTACTGCTCCCTGCCGAATCCAGAAGCTCTGCTTTTGCACTGAGGGCCTTCAATGTGGAACTGGCTCAGGCTGGTATTAAAATACCTTAAAAAATTACTTGCAAAAATGGTGATATAATGTGTTTAATGCTGAACCATAAAGAAATACAGTTATAACTTATGTTAGATGTGCATAAGGTCTCTGCTGTTGATTTGTTTGTCCTGCTATATAGGCTTATCAATTCAATTCCAGAAATAAACTAGCTAACAAACTTCATGTTTGTCAAGATATCAGGGTTGTGGGATCAAGCCCCTGGGTAGGGCTTGTCGCTGAGTGCGGAACCTGCTTAAGATTCTCTCTCTCCCTGTGGATTTGTGGTGAGGGCTGTGATCAGATAATCCCTGGGACGGAACCTAGCAAAGGGCCTGACACTCCTGGTCATTTGATACATGTTACTTCCTTCCCTGCTTCTTCTGGAAAGCCCCTGGTTCTGTTTCCTAGGTTTATCTCCACACTTAAACATAATTTTACCATCACTAATCCAATGAGGATTGTTTTTCTTCTCTTCTACTTATTTTTAAAAACCTTTTTATTATGGAAAACTTGGAACATACATAGAATTAGAGAGCGTAGTATAATAAATTCCCATAAACCCATCACCCAGCTCCATCAGTTACTAATTTATGGCCAATCCAGATTTTTCATCTCTATCCCCACCTACCCTATCCTCACCTCTGTTATTTTGAAAGAAGTCTCAGATAAATTTTTTCATCTGTAAATATTTAGGTATGTATCTCTAAAAGATAACTCATTAAAAAATAACTATAATACCATTGTCATACATTAAAAATTTAATACCTCTTTAATATCTTAAACATCCAGTGTTCAGATTTTTCCCAGTTGTCTCTCTTCAAATCAGGATACAGATAAACTCCACATAGTGCAGTTGGTTCCTCTATCAAATTTCTTTTAATCTAAATGTTCCCACCCCACTATTTTTTTCCTTGCAATTTATAACTAGAAGAATATCTCCTATTTTGGAATGCAAATCTTGAAAATATTGGAAGTAATTTGTAGGTTACTTAGGAAACTCTTAATGACAACAATTTAATTGACATCTAGCTTCAAGGAAAAATTAAAACAAATGTAAAGAATTAAATAGTTTTGGGCTGAATTATGTGATTATGCAGTCAACAGATTCTGATTTTGAGACTGTGAAGAGTGCATTTATTAAGGTTTTTGAACGCTGTTTATAGGTAAAGGACTCCGTCTCTGAGAAAACAATTGGACTGATGAGAATGGAGTTTTGGAAAAAAACAGTGGACGACATATACTGTGACAGCCCACCCCAGCAGCCTGTGGCCCTCGAGCTATGGAAGGTAAAAACAAAATGCTACTTTCAATTTTTAAGTGTTATTTGAGCATACTTTTTGATGCATATAATTTGGCTAGTGGTGATAGGGAGTCTATCCTGAAAATAATGTTAGGCTCATGTAATGTTCAGAGCTCTGTTTTGACAGGAATTTAAAATCATCTGCTAATAATTTGCACAGATCTTTAGTGAATTTCTTTATGAAAGGAAAAAAAGAGGAATCTGGTCTCTTTGTGTTATAAATTATGTATTTATTTTCCACATATTTGCTGTAGAAATTAAACCCCACAAATTTTGAAGCAGTGGCAGGTTAATTGTCTGTTTTGTCTGCCCAGCAGCTCCTTATTCCAGTGCTCTGATCCGTACTGTGGGCTGTAGAAAAACACAGACTGATCTTTTGTGAAGGGAGACTTGCCCTCACCATTGTCCAGACACAAATATAAAACTGTCTTGTTGAGTTTGATAGAGTTACATATTCATTGATGAATTTGAAGTATTAGAGAATGGAAACCTGTGCGCTAGAGAATTCTTTGGATAGCTAGATGTATCTAGTGAATGGTTTCACAGTAGAGCAGTTATATGGATCCTTCGTTCATGAACAGCTCTGCGGAGTTTGGAAATGTGCTACACCATGATTGGAGGAAGGGAATTAGGTGCCTTTTGTCACTGATCTGTGTCCCCACTATAGCGTCAGGAGTGCCAAAAGACAGGTTCTGTGACGGAGCCACTGAACGGACCTGACAGGGGTGCACCTCTCCTCAGGTCTGCGTACCAGCAGAGGCAGGCCCCATTCCTGGGCCCCCGATTGACTTCACAGAGCCCCAGTAAGGATGGAAAGCCAGGCAACCCCCCAACTGGGGACTAAGAAGAAAAAGTGGATGGGAAGCTGTGAGTATTAGATTAGTTGTTTACCTCTGTTCATCTCCCTTTAAGAACCTCAACCTTGCTGACTGCGTTTAAAGAAGAGTTTCTCTAAAGCCCAGAAAAACGGTGATTTTACACGCAAACATCACTGCAGTGGGAGTTTATGCTAAGACTTGCATTGAAGGTCCTGGCCTTTGCCAGGAAACATCATGGAAGATTAGAGATTCCTTCATCACAAATTTATCTTGTTCTTGGCCCCTCTTAAAAAAAAAAACAGAGGAGGTATCTGAATTGTAGAATGTTTACACGTGTGCCAATTTGTCCAGTTTTCATAGCTGCTTAAATTTAGATGATTGCTGTTGGCCAGCTTTCTGATATGACCAGTGTTGAGTTTAATATGAATATTTGAAATAAGCGGGTGGTGTGCATAGCAGTTGTCCCCATTGCATGTTCTCTTCCCTTCCCCATCCTGCTGGACCATATGCTTACTGGACTGCTGTCCAGTAAAACGTTCCATTGGTTCTTTGGAGAGGGTCAGGTTCTTTTAGAAGATTAAATAGGGAAGGAGTGACGGTATTGTTCAGAGGACACTTTTCTGCCACAGTGATTCATTAGTGCTTTTAGGGTACAAAATCATTGCATTTCTATAATTACATATGTGTTTCATATGGGCTTCTTCATTTCTCTGTATATTAATGTTAGTTGCAGTTTGAATTTATGTTTATAGCCAAGGTTTTTATTTTATTTGTCTTTGTTTCCGAAATTGATACTATTCAGCAGATTTTCAGCTTCTTATTAACTACTTGTTTTTTACCTTGATCTCTGATTTCCTCCAGAATCAGACAGAAGAATTGTATTTTGTGGTCAAGGAACTGCAGCTGGTATGGGTTCAGCCTTGAGTAAACAGGAATCTGACTTTCAGGGGTTAAATATTTCTTGAGTACTTTACGTACCAGGAATGGTGCTTGATGGTGTTGCAAAGATCAAACATGCCTCACTCCACTTAGACACGTACAAAATAAAGCAATATCAGGATTCTGTAATGACTGAGGAATCCCAGGCTGATTCCTGGGAGTGGGGAGAGGCCTGTAGGTAGTCCTACCATGTAATAGTGGCTGTACTGAGAGCACTTTGCAGCCAATGCCATGCAGCACTTGGAGCTTCTGTTAGGTTCCCGCCGGGCAAAATGGGCTCTGTGCTCCCTGCTTCCACCTCTGTCACAGAAATGTGTATTGATGAGCATGCTTTTACATTTTAGTATCAGTGACATCTTAGAGTCTTAAGTGGTGTATAGGATAGTCCTAAGATTTTGTTTCACTACCATCTTTATTTATTATGAAAATATATCTTGTTGACTTGGTAAGGAAACGATGTTTTAAAAACTTACTTGGAAATAATTTCAAACTTTCAGAAAGTTTGCAAAATTTAAAAGAGTACAAAGAACACTTCTATAAGCTATATCCATATTCACCTGTGGTTAACATTGTATCCTATTCGTTAATGATTTCTGAGTACTCACTTACATGTGCATGTGCGCTCTGTGCGTGTGTGTGCATTTACACACTCATAATTTTTATCTGAATCACCTGAGTGGAAGTTATATACATCATGGCCCTTTATGCCTAAATACTTCAATGAGTATTTCCTAAGAATAGCGATATTCTCTTCTGTAACCAGAACAGTTACTGACTTTCGTAAATTTAACTTTGATATAATACTTTTATCTAATTTTCCATTTATATTCCACATTTGTCAGTTTCTCCGCTAATGTCCAGGATAGTATTTTTCCCCTCCGGTATAGGATCCAGTCTAGGATCAGGTATTAGTCATCATGTTTCTTTAGTCTGCTTAATCAGGAACATTTCTAGAGCTTCTCTTTGTCTTCTAAGACATTGACTTTTTTTTTTAAGCGTATAGCCCCTTCCCCCCTGCCATTTTAAAGCATTCCTCATTTTGTAATTGTCTGATGTTTTCTCATGACTAATTCGGTTTATGGGTGTTTGGGCAGAATACTGCGAAGGTGACATGTTCTTCTCAGGATGTCATGTCTAGAGGCACATTTTGTCCATCTGTCCTTTATTGGCGTTGTTAATTTTCATCACCTGGTCAAGGTGTTGCCTGGTTTTCCCAGTCTATAATTATAATTCTTCTTACAAAGTAGTTGACTTTAAGACGATGCGTGTATCCTGCTCCTCATCAGTTTCTTCCTAAACTTAGCATTCATTGATGGTTCTTGTCTGATTCAGTCTTTACTTGTGATGATTGCAAAATGATAATTTCCAGAGTCTAGCACTCTGCCAACATTACTAGCTGGCACTTGGCATTCTGCCATAAGGAAGAGCTCTCAATCTCCTGTGTTTATTTATTTGTTTATTAATTACTGCTATGAACTCATGAATTCCTATTTTTTCCAGTAGTTTATAATTCATTACTATATTTAATTATTTTGGTGTTCAAGCTGGCCCAGATTTGGACAGTGGGAGCCCTTTCAAACTGGCTCCTTTTGTCATGCACCCCATCACTTTTGGGGGCACTTTCTATTTTCTGGCACAGTAAAATATTCTGGGATTACCTTGACTCTCCCCTGCCCTAGTTCTGGAATCACCCATTTTTCCAGAGCCTTGTTTCCTTTGGGAGGAATGGGACTGGAGACCATGATCTGGGCACTAGGTCTGCTTTTTCCTACTGGAGTGTCTTTGTTTGCTAAGATAACACTGTGCCCTGCCGATTATTTTCTTTGGATCTTTAGTTATTCTTTTCATGTTTGGAGAAGTGGTTATTTTCACTAAGTAGAATTTTTATCCTATGGAAAAAAGTTTATGTGGGATAAAGAAGCATAGAACTTAAGACGCATCATATAACAGAAGCTGGTATTTAATTCTTATTTTGTTTTTGTTTTGAAAGTGGAATTGTTAAATTACTAATAGCATAAGAAAAAAAGTCTAGTGGAAATGTTTTGGATGTATCATCTGTACTTTGAAATGTTTTGAAATATTTTCTAGGGACATTTTCTTTTCCCCTGATATTTCTTTAACATGGCTGTTTATCTGGTGATGAGTTATTACAAATGTTTTCTTACCTAGTTTTGTATTTGGTTTGTTTATTTTATTCAGGTCTGCTGAAGTAATTTCTAGTACTTTCTAAAAATTTACAACACTGTTTGTTGTTTTTTTAGGCTGTCAAAAGACATAATCTGACCAAAAGATGGCTTATGAAAATCATTGATGAAAGAGTAAGTTGAAATTGCTCAAGTTTTCAGTGTTTTCTTCCTTTTTAATCCGTAAGCTAATTCCTCAGGGAGGAAATGTCTTATTATGTGTATTATATTTTGGAGGAAGGAACCTCTTAGAGGACTGTGCCATTCTGTCTGTTGTCCCTCACTTCATGCCACCCACCTCAGCCCCTGCCCTGCATCGAGTCAGACAGGCAACCACAAGCACCCAGGCAAAGGCACGTGCATGAACACCCACATACTGATGTTTTGTGGGTTTTGTTGTTGTTTTTTAATGGAAATTTTCGGGCTTATACAAAAGTAGAGAGAATAGTGTGATATACTTTCACGTATCTGTAACCCAACTTTAGCTATGAACACATGTCCACTCTTGTTTCATTTATACTCTACCAGCTCCTCTCATTAAACCTTATGGGATTATTTTAAAGTCAACCCCAGATATCATATTAGTTGATCTGCAAATATATATGAATCTTGAAAAGATTTAAAAAATGCTTTTAGAAAACATACCCACAATAAATGATCATACCTTTAAAATTGACAGTTCCTTAATATCATCAAAACTTGAGTAGTCGTGCACATACCTTTATGTACACCCAGTGTTTGGATCTCTGTCTAGATAGTAGAGGGAATAGGGAAGGTCTGATGATTCTATTCTAGTGAATGGAGTACTATACTATGTTCTAAGAACTGAGTTCTAGGTCCAACCAAGCATGCAGATTGCTCTCTGTCCTGGGCTAACTTATGTAATCTTTCTGACACATTGTTGGCTCAGTGTCCTCATCAGCCTGATATTTATCACATACTGTTATCATGAAAATGTAAGTTTAGTTTATTTGGATACAACCCATTAATACCATAGGCTGTGGGGCAGCTGGCTAGCTTAGTCAATTAAGCGTCTGCCTTCGGCTCAGGGCTCGATCCCGCCCTGGGATCGAGCCCTGCATCAGGTGCCCTGCTCAGCGGGGAGCCTGCTTCTCCCTCTGCCTGTCGCTCCCCCTGCTTGTGCTCTCTCTCTCATTATCAGATAAATAAATATCTTTAAAAAATCATAATCATAAGCTACAGTAATTATAATATAAACCAAAATGGGAGATAATGATTTAGCATTTTAAAAAAATTGCGCAGTTGGCCTACAGAGTTAATTGGCACTAGAAAGATCTATTTTTCAGGTGTTTTCTGTTTTGTTTTTTTAAAGATTTATTTTAGAGAGAGAGACCACGTGCTTGCATGTGTGTATGTGTGTGAGCTGGGGGTGGGGGGTGGGCAGAGGGAGAGGGAGAGAATCTCAAGCAGACTTCCTGCTTCGTGTGGAGCTTGGGAGGGCGGGGCTGGATCTTATGACCCTGAGATCATGAGATCATGACCTGAGCCAAAACAGTCAGAGGCCTAACCAACTGAGCCATCGAGGCACCAAAGGTGTTTTCTGTTTTTATGAGGTAAAGACAGAGAATTCAAGACAGAGAGAACTTTTTGGTTTAATGGAAAATAACATTTGGCATTTGTAGGGAGGGATATTTAAGAGTAAAAGATGGGGATCAATCTCGCACATTGATCTTTAGATTCAGTGCAATTCCTATAGAAATGCCAGCTGCCTTTTTGCAGAAATTGACTAGCTGGTCCTGAAATCCATGTGGAAATGCAAGAGACCCAGAATCACTAAAGCAATCTTGAAAAAGAAGAAAGCTCCAAAGTTACAATAGTCAGACATAGAGTATTAGCATGCCATGGACATACAGATCAATGGAATAGAATTGAGAGTCCAGAAATAAACCTATATATTTATAGTTAATCGATTTTTTTTGACAGGGATGTGAAGATAATGGAATGGGGAAAGAATAGCCTTTTCAACAAATAATGCCAGGACAACTGGATATCCACATGCAAAGGAATGAATGTGGATGCCTGTTTAATACCATGTACAGAAGCTGACTCCAAATAGGTCAGACACCAAAATCTAACAGTTGGAACTGTGAAACACTTAGGAAAACGCTTTGGCATAAATCTTTGGGACTTCGGGTTAGGCAGTGATTTCTTAGATATGATAGTAAAAGCCTAAGCAATAAAAGAAAGAAACAGGTAATTGGACTTCAACAAAATTAAAAATTTCAAGAAAGTGAAAAGGCAGCCCATGGAATGGGAGAAAATATTTGCAAGTTATATATTTGATAAGGAAGAAGTATCTAGAATATGTAAAGAACTCTTACAACTTAACAGTAAAAAAGACAAATAACCCAACTTAAAATGGGGCAAAGGATTTGAGTAAACAGTTCTGCAAGGAAGATCTACAAATGAGCAGTAAGCACCTAAAAGATGCTCAGCATCTTTTCATTAGGGGAATGCAAATCAGAACCAGACTACATGACTCCTTTCCACGCATTAGGACGGCTGTGATAAAAGAGATGAGCAGTAATGAGTGTTGGTGAGGACGGAGAGAAATTAGAGACCTTCGTACACTACTGATGGGAATGGGAAATGGGGCAACCACTTTGGAAAAACAGTTCGGCAGTTCTTCAGAAAGTTAGACATAGAGTTACCGTTGACCCAGCGATTCACTCCTATATTTATAGCCAAGAGAAATGAAAACGTGTCCACACAAAACTTGCACACAGCTGTTCATAGCAGTGTTATTCATAACAGTCCAAAAGTGGGAACAACTCAGTCTATCAATGAGTGAATAAAAATATAATGTGGTATATCCATACAATGGAATATTATTAATAATTTCTTCAGTTAAAAAGCATCAGGTACCGATACATGCTCCAACACAGATGAACCTTGAAAACCTGCTAACTGAAAGAAGCCAGATACAAAAAACTACATATCATATTTCTGCATTTGTTTTTAAAGATTTATTAGAGAGAGAGAGAGAGAGTGTACAAGCAGGGGGGAGGGGCAGAGGGAGAAGCAGACTCCCCGCAGAGCAGGGAGCCCAGTGTGGGGCTTCATCCCAGGACCATGAGATCATGACTTCAGCGGAAGGCAGATGCTTAACCAACTGAGCCACCCAGGTGCCCCATGTATCACTGCATTTTTATAAAATGTCCAGAACAAACAAATCCATGGAGATAGAAAGTCGATGTGTGGTTTGCTGGGGGATGAGGGAAGGGGGAAATGGTTTGTAACTGCTTAATGGATACAGGGTTTCCTTTTTGAGGTGGAGAAAACATTCTGGGATTAGATCATGGTGATAGTTGTACAACTTTGTGAATACACTAAAAACCACTGAATTGTACATTTGAAGAGGGTATATTTTATGGTATGTGAATTAAGTCTCAATTTTTAAAAAAATGTAAAAGATCGGACATAATTTTTTCCCCCTGGGATCATTGCTGGTGCCATTTTCTTCTGATTAAAAAAAAAAAAAGGAGGAGGAAGCAGTGTATTTCCTTAGCAATAGAGTCTTTTAAATGTATTATTATAAAAGTAGCTAGATGTTCTTGCTCTGAGATTTACATTTTCCTGTTTCTGGGATATAGTTGTCATCAGGTAACATAATCATCCCTGTTACTTTATTGAACATGGTTTCTTTGGGGTGGGGGCTAGTTATGATCTCCTTTCCTTTTCTAGGCACCTTTTCTTTATTAAGAACATGGACTTAACAGTTAAAATATATGGGTTTGAATCCTATCCCCACCATTTACTAGCTCTGTGACCTTGGGAATATTACTTAATGTATCCATGACTCAGTTTCTTCATCTGCAACATGGAAAAAGCATTAATTCTTCTCTTTTGGTAAGAGGTTTTTAGGATTAAGAAGTAATGTCTAAAGTATGTGAGAACTCAGTTAAGTCTGTTTCTCATGATTCCTTGGGCTTTTGAAGGAATTAAAAATTAAGCTAACCACATGTCTATGCATTGATGTTATTCCCAAGGTATTATTTTGAGGGGTGATTTGTAAGTATTGAATGTGTAGGACTTTAATATTTTAATTTTATTGTGTACTAAACAATATATACTAATTTTAAAAAATTATTAGTTCTTTAGGGCAAAAAAATGGTGCCTTTTCTTTATAAAATATTGACAATTCATCAAACTGTAATTGAATTTTGTTTGACTATAGGAAAAAAATTTGGATGACAAAGCATATCGTAATATTCAGGAATTGGAAAATTATGCTGAAAACACACAGAGCTCTCTTCTCTACTTAACACTAGAAATATTGGGTAAGTCTTTTTTCTGTTTTATAATTCTCTTTTTCAAAGAAAATACCCTTCAGACTTGATTCATAATTTGACAGTCTGATCAGTTTAACACTGAAGTTTTTCTTTGCATCACCGATAAAAGAACAGTTTTTAGTTTTGTTTTTTAAACAAGAAGGGGAATATGTAGCTTTCTTTGGAGTACAGACTAATCAAATACTCAGGCTCTCATAAAAGTACTTTAGCTACCTCATGGGAATGCTGTAATTAATACTCTGGTAATTGCAGATGGTGTTTCTTTTTTAAGTGTCTCCTACAGTTTGGAAGGCCTGGGGCCTAACTCTTCCTTCCCTGTCAATAATACTTCCCCACATTAAAAAAAAAAAAGAGTAGAAAATATAAAACTGAATTTCTCAAAGTTTTTATGAGATTTTTCTTTCTCTTTCTTCTTAAAAATAAATAAAACAAATGAATTGAGATGATACTTTTCCTCATCTGACTTTTAAGTTGGTGAAGTCTTATTATAATGAGGAAATTATTTGGACCAAAGACAATACCCTCTCTTTGAAGAAGGTAATATATCTTTATGTCATCCTAAAGGAATAACACAAGTCCCTGTTGAGATTCCCAGGCCTCTTCTGCCTGTACACCCGGTGACACGTTTGCCAACACAATGAAAGGAGGGAGCAAAGAGCAGAATGTTTGTCAAGCGTATACTTGAAATGAGGTCACATGGAAATTGCATTGAGGAGAAGAAATGGAAGACTTGTAATGTTTTTCCAAGACAGCTGATTAAAATTCCAAATGTGTTCTCAGTGGGCCGTAGTCCGAGGAGAACTCTTTTCTTTAAAAGTTGAGGTTCGGAAACCTGTTCAGTGGTAAACAGTCAGCTTGATCTTGTGCCCAGTTTTGCTCAAATAAGTCCTGTTTTTCAGCTTTACAACATAGGATGAACACCTGCTTTTCCACGTGTAGGTGGTTTCTGCAAGCTGCTTCTGTTGAGTTGTTGTGCACGTAAGGAGTAAAGAGCAGCCCTGTTGCTTAATTTCTGAAATCATAGGTGTAAGGGATCTTCATGCAGATCATGCCGCAAGTCACATTGGAAAAGCCCAGGGCATTGTCACGTGCTTGAGAGCGACGCCCTATCATGGTAGCAGAAGAAGGGTGTTCCTTCCCATGGATATTTGTATGCTGGTAAGACTGACTTGTTTCCTCTAATGAGTTACCTCAGGAACTCGGGGAGGGCCGTGATCTCTTGGTTCTTTTGCTTCATCTATTCAAGTAACTGCTTTGAAATGAATGCTGATTGCTTTTTGGCTCCATTTAGCAAGTCAGATTTTTATCAGTCAGGCACCTAGGTCTATGAGGGATCCATATGTGTGTTTTCTTGTTTGTATAATTTTGTTCTACGTGCAACTGTGGTTAATTAACATCTTGTTGTATATTCTTCTAGGAGTGTGTGTGTATGTGTGTCTGTATACACACACGTGCATAAACATGTATTTTCAAAACAAAATAGGCATTATACTGTACATACTGTTCTATCACCCGTTTTTCTGGAGCTAAAAGTGTGCCTTTAGATTCCTAATGTAATATGTATTTTCCCACACAGCATGGTGTTTCACAAGAGGATTTTCTACGGAAGAACCAAGATAAAAATGTGAGAGATGTGATATATGACATTGCCAGTCAGGCACACTTGCACCTGAAGCACGTAAGTAGCCTCTCTGCCAAACCATGTAGGAAACTACCATTTCTAGATGTGGCTGTTCCTAGCGTGTGGTGATGGTTCCCAGCCTTTATTCTGTTTCTCATTGAAATCCCAGCAGATTTATCTCAGGGACTATTGTGAACTCTCTCCAGTTTTTTACAGTCCCCCTTTCTCCCTGTCAGTGGATGAACACATCCTTCCTCAGCTTCCTCGCTGAGCTCCTGTCTGCTCTGTGCGCCCGCCAGCTCTCGCTCTCGGGGGACAGGGTGTGTCTCTGCCTTGCCAGGGCTGGTGGCTCCTTTCCCGGGAGCTCATGTCCTCAGCGTCCGCAGCTGGCCTGATAATTCGCCCCTTTTCTGGGCAGCTTGTGGACCCTCCTGTGGCTCATTTGCCCCTCCCAGGTAAACTTCTGTAAGTGGTCTGCATTCATTCCCTCAAGGCCAGCATCACCCTAGCACCATTCATCGTGCTATCATTCCGCTTCCTTCCCGCCTACTCTGATAATAAGCAATCTCCTTATTGCCGCATTTAACGGGCACTTAAAACTCTCGTTCATGTTAACTCTGCTTTTGACACCACAGACATTTTTTTCTCCTTGAAACTTTCTGATATCTTTTTCCCTTGGTTCTCTGACTTGGCTTCTAAACTGGATCCTGATTTCTCCTGCATACTACTTTCAGTGCTTCCTCAGAGTTAGGCCTTCATGTTTTCTCAAACTGTAACTTGTCTTCTCTTGACTCCCCCCACCCCTGCTTTCTTTTTTTTTTTAAGGCTTTAAGTAATCTCTATACCCAATGTGGGGCTTGACCTCACACCCCCCAGATCAAGAGTCATGTGCTCCATGGACTGAGCCAGCCAGGCACGTCCTGCCCCCACTTTCTTGAAACTGTGTCCTTCATTCCAATAATTTATTCCTTCCCAGTTCTCCTGGAACTATTCCTTCATTTTAGTGGCTCCTGAGAACTTGGTGGAAACTTTCTATTTCCTTGACTCCCATGATGCTGTTTTTTCCTGATTCTTCTTGTGAAACCGCCCCCCCCCAGCTTTTTTTTTTTTTTTTTTTTGAGCTTCAGTGGATCCTAAAGACTTGTCATTTACCTGCAAATCTCAGGGCCTTTGTACTTGCTGTTTATCTGCCTGGAAGATGTTCTCCACCCCCCAACTCCTCCACCCCCAACCCCATAGACAGTATTAAATATCACCTTATCAGAACGATCTTTCCTGGCCACCATATCTAAAATAACATCCTCCCTTTCCATCACCCTCAGTCCCTTTACCTGGCTGAGTACTTTTCACTACCTGACGTACTAAAAGTTTGTTTAATGCTTCCCCATCTCATAGAATGTAAGTGACTTTGGTTCTTCAGCATCTAAAGTGCCTGGTACATTATAGGCACTCAGTAAATATTTGTGTAATATTAAGTAGGTAATCTGATTGTAAGCTTTTTGAAGGCAAAGAGTCTTTCTTAATCTTTTTTTTTAATTTCCTGAAGCACGGTTCTCTGCTATAACAGAGGTATAGATAAAATACATGGGACTTTAGATGAGAAATAAACTGGCAGAGTTTTAGGTAAAGTCTGAGAACACAACAAAATCATAGAAGCAGGAAAGCCTTATGCTGGAAGCTGAATAGTTCCAGTTGATGGACACTTAAGGCACCTGAAAAATACAGATTCCCAGGCCTCACCCCCTGGAGATACAGTAAATCTAGGATGAGGCCAGGAATTAAAATTTCCAAATGATTTTAAACAGCCACGTTTGAAAACTACTGGTGTGTAGGTTATGTGAACCAGGACCCTGATAAACAGGTTTGGAAGGGTGGATTGAAGAAAGAGTACGGCGTGTGGGAAGCTTACGAGAGGCGCTGGAGCATGGGAGATCAGAGTGCAGACTCTGGAACCGGAACTTGACTTTGAGTCCTGGCTCCGCAATTTACTAATCACATGATCTTAACCTCTGTGCCTCAGTTTCCTCCTCCGGGAAAGAGGGTCAGATTAGTACCTAGCTCAAAGGGCTGTGATTTGGATAAATGGGGTTAGCGTGTATAAAGACTTCATAACTGTGCCTGGCATACCGTAAGTGACATGTTTCCCCATTGTCACCATGAAGTGGAGCAGGGACAGTCGTGTTGCACATGAGAGAACCTGGCCAGCAGTGTTGGAGATGAATCTGGGGAGTGGGAGATCTGTTAGGAGGCTTGTTCAGGAGAGAGAGAAAGAGGATCTGACTTAGAGACAGTAGGTGTTTATGTAGATTTACACACACGTACACACAGCAGAGGTGGAGTCAGCTAGACTCGATGATGGATTGGGTCGTGGCAGGATCGGGGAGAGGGAAGGCTGCAGAGTTCAGGTTCAGGTAGTGATGGTGCCATTCAGAGACTACAGTGAAAAGCAGTGGCCTACTGGTGCTGATCAGTAGCCTCTGGACCAACTGTTGGACATCATGGAATTTAAGGGGATTCAACGGGCTGTTGAAGACTGCAGGATTGTGAGTTTGCCGGGAGGTTAGAACTGGAGATGGAGATTTGGGAGTCATGCACATAGAACGCCTATGGTTAAAGCTCTAAGTGTGGATGGGGTTGTCCGAGGAGAATGTACATCTAGACATGAGGACCAAGGGCAGAACCCGAGGCCCACCTCTGCCTCTCAGGTTGGAGGAGAAGGAACTAGTGCTCAAAGAAGTAGGTGCACTAAGAATCAGTCTCTTGGAAACCAGGGGAGGAGAAAATTCTCGAAAGGGGAATATTAAAGTTGTGCATGCTGTGGAGAGGTTGAAAAGATGGGTATGGTGATTAAGTAAACCATGGATGATCTTGAAAAGAGCAATTTTAGTGGACAGGTGAGGGTAAAGCCAGAGTGCCGGGGGTGAAGACGTCAGGAAGTAGAGGCCCTGTCAGTGTAAACGAAGAGTGGCTTGCTGAGTGCAGGGTGATAGGCATCTGCGTGAGTGGATCCGGGCTTCGTAGTCCAGGGCAATAGTGAGATACGGAGGCCTTGGAACCCCAAAATGAAGCCAACACTTGTGTATCAGGGAGTTAAGTTAAAGAAAGTAAAAACAAAACAGAGACTAAGGACATTCATTTGGCTGCCTGTATGAACTGGACGAAAGGTGGAGAACGCAGGCAGGAGATCAGTCAGGACCCTCTGAAGTTCAGGTAACCGGGAGCTGCCCACGATCGAAGCTAGGCTGCTGCCGGGACTTGGGAATGCCACTATTTCTTCCTTCCCCCTCACTGCAGAGCTAGAGGGCCAAAGCTGTGAGATGTTGGAAGACAGCTGGCAAAGGCCAGAGTCAATCTGCAAGAACGAATGGGATTCTTATTAGAGTACTTTTTCCTGAGTCCTTTAGGCTTAAGAAATTAATTTTCATTGGCAAGAGAGCTATTTTCTTGTCTTTGAGAGAGGCCCTAGCCGTGTTGTTGAACTTCTAGTGTTGCTTTGTGATCACTTTCAGAGGCAGAGTGTTTATTTCCAGAAATATTTATGTTTGAAACCAGTTTCCTTTTGTCTTCCTTTGTAGGCTAGGTCCTTCCACAAAAGTGTTCCTGTGAAAGCATTTCCTGCTTTTCTTCAGACGGTAAGTAGATTAACAGAGAAGGCTGTTTAATTAATGAAACAGATGTGTATGATCTCTTTTTCTGTTTTGTAAGGTTCCCAATGCAGTTCTTTAGCGTGGGATCTTTGTGTTTGCTTCCCTCCCTTCTGGTGTGTTTGTTCGTTACGTTCTGCTTTTGGTGACGGCCGTGCCTGTGTTTCTGGGGCAGGGAGTGCAGTCACCAGACTGCATAGGTCTATATAGGCGCACGCGCGTGTGTGTGTAGCCAGACTTTCCTTTGGATCCAATCCTAATTTGTGAATGTCCAGTTGAGCTCTGATTTTGAGGTCACATTTCATCTATATTTGAATGGAATTTTCTCCTAGTTGTAAAAACTACATTCTCAGTTGTAAAAACTACATTCTCAGAACAGAGATTTGGACAGTATAAAAAAATGAGAAGGAGGGGCGCCTGGGTCGCACAGCGGTTAAGCGTCTGCCTTCAGCTCAGGGCGTGATCCCGGCGTTCTGGGATCGAGCCCCACATCAGGCTCCTCTGCTATGAGCCTGCTTCTTCCTCTCCCACTCCCCCTGCTGGTGTTCCCTCTCTCACTGGCTGTCTCTATCTCTGTCGAATAAATAAATAAAATCTTAAAAAAAAAAAAAAAATGAGAAGGAGAGAGCAACCACCTATAATGCCGGGACCCAGACATAACCACTGCTTATTCTGTTTTGTTTTTTTTAATGAATTTTTGTGTACAGTTGAAATCCCACTTTATAGGTCATTGTCCTACTTATCAAGCATCTAGCTACATCATTAAAGATATTTAGAAGTACAATATTTAATGGCTATATAATATTCTGTCATGTGCTGGCACCTTAATTTCATTAACTATTCCTTATAATTAAATATTATAAACTACTAAAATGAATATAGTAGAATTCTTAGAGATGGAAAGTTGATCACAAAATATTTTCCTTCTCTTTAAAATTTTTAATATTTGATATCTACAAATGAATGTGGTCTATTTACATATGTGTGCACGTGTTATAAAGCATAACGTCACGGACACCCATGAGCTCACCACTCAATCCAGGAGCGAGAACGTCACCATCAAACTGCCCTCGTGTGCTTTCCCCCATCTCACCCCCCTGCCTCTGCCTGCCTCCTTCAAATAGCTCTCCCGAATTCTAATTTATTATTCTGTTGCTTTTATTCCAAAGGGCTCTTCCCCATTTTACATATTCCTAAGCAACAGATTGTTTAGTTTTGGTTTTGAGCTTTATAAAAATGGATCATACTGTTTATGTCTTTTAGGTCACATGTTTCACTGCAGTGTATTTCGTTGTGTGAATAGTGCTTTCTTTTTTGGGGGGGGGGGTCAAAGGCCTGGATTGTTTGCAGGTATTTTGCTAATACAACACACAGCAGCTGTGCACATTCATGCGTATCTCCTGTTGTACACATCTATAAGTTTAGGGTTTAAAATGTAGATGCTGAATTTGTATGTACATTTGTCTGTGTGTAGGAAAAGAGTCTGGGAGAAAATACAGTCCTTTTTGTTGTCTTTTGGCTCCTCCATATATTCTAGCGAATCCGCAGCAGGGCCTCTGCGGGGTCACACAGCTTGTCCTGCAGACACTAGGCGGAGCTGTGCACGTGGACTGAGAAGGCGAGAGGTGCCTCAGGATGGTGCAGTGCAAAACTAAGCGCTTCTGTTTAATCAAGTTATTGCGATAACATTAAAATGTACAAATTAATAAAAATAACTGAAAACCATAAAATAAAGAGGACGGCCCATCGCAACTGTTTTCCGTCCTGCTTCCCAGTCCGCATGAAAGTTTAATCAAGTTTTGCATGATGGGCGAAGCATGGGGTGATATTTATTAGGGACCTGTGGTGGTTCTCCCAGGTTGCTAATTGTTTTCTAACAAGAACATGGAGACCCATTAAACTTTTCCACAAAATAATGTTTTCAACAAACAACTTAAGCTCATCTTCACAGAACAATGCATTTGTGCGGGGGGGGGGGGGGGGGCTCAGTGTCCTTGATTGACACACCCCTTCTGTTTACTACAGAATCTAGTAATAATACCTGACAAACAATAATTTCTCTAATTTTTTACACATTTTGTGTAAAACACAAATTCGAATACATATATGTTCTATTAAGTTATGATCAGAATTGACTTGATAATTTCTAGTACTAGCTCTTTGATCCTGTTTTACTGGTCTACTAGAAACTTCTTAGATGTCTTTATTTTCTCTCTCCCTTTTAAAATTCTCATTTAGAATTAGTACATAGTACATACATCCTAGCACATAGAAGACCATCTCAGGGAAACTAAAATAACCTTAATGCTTAGAATTTTTCTTTAGTTTCTTTAAAACCCTTAATCATTCTGTGACCTCATGACCATTATTCTCCTTTTCCAGGTTGCTCTGGAGGACTACTTAAAGAAAATTCAACAGGTGGACTTTGACATATTCCACCCATCTTTACAGCAGAAGAATACGTTACTTCCATTATCATTGTATATTCAGTCATGGAGAAAAAGATATTAAAATAATTTTATGGCACTGCTCTTTACTTTTGTTAGTTTCATAAAAGTATACTGGTTAGGGTTCTTGTTTACAAACAACAGGAGCTGACTGTTTACTTGAGGAGAAAGCGGATTTTTAGGATGGGTGTGTGTGGCTCACAGAATCAATGAGACGTTGCTGGGGGGCGGAGGCACCCCAGCGCCGCTCGGATTCTGCCACAGGCACCACTGCTGTCGCCAGCTGTCACCAGCAGCCCAGAGAAGTGTGCTGTGCTATCCCTGTCAAGTCGGAGCCCCGGGAGGGACTGCGGTTTTAGTGGCACTGAGAGTGCAGGCTGTGCGTCAGCCACCAGGGGGCAGGGAGAAGGACCGTCTCCTCCCTTCTTCACTCTTGGAGCCAGGCAAGGAGCTCAGGTGACACCCCCCCCCCCCCCCCCCGGTCCGTTTGCATGTGGAGCAGCCACACTCGGGGCCCGTACAGCTAGGAAATGCTTTTCCTTAGGGGTCACGAAGAGTGAAGTTACTACTGGGGAGTGTCAGTCACTATGGCGAGGGCTTTATATCCCAAACATTTCATCTTTACAACTCTGTAGACTTTCCCATGATGAGAAAATAAAAGGTAAGCTGGCTGGCTGTCCAGAGCTAGAACCCTAATTTGACTCGAGGTCTGGCTGACTTGTCCTGTGCTTGTATAAGTTAGTATACTCTTAGTTGATGCTGATGCCGAAAGAATATCCTCTTGTTTAACTTTGTGGCTTTAGAGGGCCTTTTAGCTTATCTAAAAGAGGCAAGTACAAGGAAATGGCACACATTTCCTCTTGGGATTCTGAGTGGAGTTCAGTAGAGACATTCTTTGTTAGTAAGCATTGTCTGTGTGTCTTCCCAGGTTAAATCGGGTAGCAATCAGCTGCTAAGCATCTTGGTTCCTATCTAAGGGTCTTAAAAAGAAGGGTTTAAACATGAAGTGGATTACTGGATTCTTTACTGGCTCAGTAGCTAACTTACTATTAAGTAAATAATTTCAAAATACTCTCTAAGCCGTTTTAAATTTGGTGCTTAGAAATTTGGACGAACTGATGTTTCCAGTATGCTAGAGATTAAAATGGCATCTTATTCAGTGACATTTACTGTACTCCTAACTTCATGGCAGAAAAGACACTCCTTTAGGTAGTGGTGCCAACATTCTTTTTCATTTTTCACATTTCTTTTTTTTTATTGGAGCATTTTAAAGGAGTCCGATGCATTTTTAAACCATTTAAGATGTATTTTGGTATTGAATAGGTGGAGAGCAACAGGTAACATGTTAAATATAAATTACAGATTAATCTCAATGTAGGTAAAGTTGCATATCATTATAAAATACACCTTGAGGGGCGCCTGGGTGGCACAGCGGTTGGGCGTCTGCCTTCGGCTCAGGGCGTGATCCCGGCGTTGTGGGATCGAGCCCCACATCAGGCTCCTCTGCTAGGAGCCTGCTTCTTCCTCTCCCACTCCCCCTGCTTGTGTTCCCTCTCTCGCTGGCTGTCTCTATGTCTGTCGAATAAATAAATAAAATCTTTAAAAAAAATAAAAAAAAATAAAAAAATAAAATACACCTTGAGTAATTCCTACTCAACTCGCAGTATCCTTCCTCTCTTTTTGATTAAATGTCTCCTTTTCACAAAACTAAATTCCTCTTGAGAAATACCATAGCAGCTAACACTCAGCTGAGCATGAATTTGGACAGGTGATAGCTCTGCACCCTTTGCATTAATCTTCACAGAGAAGGAAGTCTTTATTTTCCAAAGGATAAAACTGCCTCAGAGTTGTTAAGTTCAAGGTCACATAGCCATTAGAACTGGAGTTGGATGCCAAACCCACATTCGTTCAACGCCGAAGCCCACAACCCATGTATTTTTACCATTCTTGAGATTGTAAAATAAACTGCCAAGTTTAAAAGCTCAAGGGCACAGCTAAAAAGTAAGTATGACTATATGTATTTTAGGTACAAATTAGGTTAAGAAGTATAGTTCCAACTACAAATTAGGTGAGAGATAAATAGGCAACTGAAATAGATACTAAGTGCTGGGCACGGGGTATATACAGGGGAGACACGTCACCACTTTGGAGGTCAGGGGATGTGGCATGCGAGGAGTGTCAGGGAGGTTGGGTAGGAGCCAGAGTCTGGGGAGGGGGTGTAGATGTAGGGCGGGCCTGGCTGAGGGAGCAGTAGAAACAAAGGCCAGGAGGCAAAACAGATAGCATATCAAAAGACTCCTAATATTTTGGCTTTCGTGAGAGTAAAAACAGAATGTGATGTCCAGAGTTCTTAGAAAAGTCTGTGAATAAAATGTGGCTACATCCCCTCGTCCAGTGAAACATTTTGAATGAAGATCAAAGAGTTGGGAGTTTATATTTTGCCCATTTCACCAAATCCCTAAGTGCCCCTGGATTTGTTTTAGCACACATAAATAGGATTTCTCTGAAGACACTGGCCTAATAACCGATTGCCTTGTCCAGAAAGATCCACAGAGTTGTAAACATTACGCAGTTATTGAAAAGAAAGCATTATCCCGTTTGTACCTGTAAAGAGGACTGGGCAACAAACCACCAAGCCCCAGAACTGGGAAGGGTATCGCAGCGGGTCGGAAGGAGGGGGGGAGGAGCTGGAGAGTGAGGGAATCCGTGAAGCACCAGACCCTTCCCTGGGCCTGCTTTCTGGAACACAGGATTAGGACCCTTCAGATCAGAAAGATGGTGATAAGCAGGGAATGTGATTAGGTTCATGAAACAATGGATAGATGGACATGAATTTTTCCATCAAAACTGTATACACCAGATAAAAGAGTTTGTTCAACAAAATGGAGTAAGATTTGGCATGCTAAATCATTAACCGTGTAACTCATTCGTATGATAAGCTGAATAAAGAAATGTTAAAAGTTCGGGTACAGAGCAACAGAGTGCTTTCAAGCACTTCTTTTAAAGGTGTAGACTCTGGAGATGGCTAGTGCCAGACCCCAGCTCCCCCCACCCTAGCCGCTGTGCCACCTCAGCAAGGGACACGAACTCTCCAGGGCCTCAGTCGGTCCACTTAGCAAATGCGCAAAATCATAGTATCTGTCTCAATGGTTGTGAGGAGTACGTGAAAACACGTGAAGTGCCTAGAACAAGGACTTACACGTACTAAACGTGAGATGACGCGTCAGTATTATACAGAAGCCACCCACTGGCAGCCTGCACCCCGTGAGGCCTGCGGGCAGATTTCATTTTGCAGGCATGGCACCTGAAAAAGACGGAGACCTTGAGTGACGTCGGACAGAATGTGTGCGCTCCATCCGGCCTCAGCCCCAGCAGGCGCGCCCACAGCCAGCCGGACGCCTGCGTCCGTGTTACTCGCTTACGCTCCAAGCGCTCGTGTCTGCTCGAGAATTTGTGGATGGTGGATTCATAACAAGTGGTCACCACAAGCATGGCCCCCCTTCTCCACCAAAGCCAGCCAGCTTGTAACTATTGTTGATACGTCTGTCCCGCACTCGCCAAAGTTCTTTGAGTGCATGACCACGTTGTAGTCATGTCTCTCTTCGTCCCCCGACCCTCCCCTAGGCCCTGATGCCGCTGTGTGCATCTCTCTATCTGAATGAACATGCTGTAGTATGAGGCGGGGCGCTGGGCTCTGAGGAAACGTGAACACGTTGGGGCTCAGACGTGCAGGCTGAAACTGGAAATGCGTGTGGAAGGTGTGCGGCGAGGCAGTGCCCGGGCGTTCGAGAAACAAGGTTGTTGGGTACCCCGGCAAAGGAGGGTGTGAGGAAGGAAAGAGAAATCACAGACACATTCAAGTGTTTGGCTTTTAAGAATGGGCATGAAATTTGAAAATGGTCCATAATACATGTATTTTGTGTATAGGCTCACGGAGAGTATTTGCATTCATTCCAATGTAATCATTTCTTTGGGTAAGCAGTACCTTTTGAGTCGCATATGAGATACAATGTCTTTATTCTTATTTGATAAGTCTGTGGCTTGACTTTTCATTACCCTGTACAAATATTGTTTCCCTTCAAGTTACCCTTTTCTCATAAAACAGTCCTGCCCTGGTGTACTGTGTGTTTTCCCTTTTTATTTTTAATCACGATTAATCTTCCCAGCTGCTCAGTTATATAATAATATCCTGCGTGTATTTAAACACAGGCCTACAGATTAAATTTCTCAGAGAGCAAATTCAAGAGCTGTTCAAAACCACAGGATCCCTTTTACGGGTGCTCCAAAGATTTTTTAGGAAGTCAACATTAATGATTTGAGAAGCTATTTCACTACGTCTTATATTAATTTCTTGTTGCAGTGATTCTATCCTATATTAATCTCCTAAATTGACAAACAAGTTGAGAAAGTTCTCACCTAAATTAATCAACATAAAGACACTTCTTCCATTCTTTGTAAGTTATCCCATGTGGTTGTTAGAAATCTGAGTCTTGGCTTGGAGGAATGTATCATGCACTCTTTACTGGGAGAGATTTTTTTTTTAAATTAATGTGCTTATTTTTTTATACAAGTAATGTACATGTGCTCATTGCAGAAATATTGAGAAAAAGAAATACAAAAGTATAAAGAAAAAGTATTTTAAAATTCAACTATAATTTTACTAGGTAAGAGATAACCATCATTAACATTTTGGTCTATGTTCTTCCAATTTTTTCCTTGACATACAAAATATACAATATTGGGATATTCTATATGCTGTTTTTTAGTCTGCATTTTAGCTTAGTAATACAATGTAAAAAGATACTAGAAAAATATTCTTAATTTTTATTCTATAGAATGTTAATTTAGTAGGAATATGTTCTCTTATTTTGCAATTGTAATCTAAATTGTACCTAAGGCCCTCAGTCTTCTGAAGTCAACCTTTCCTTGAATAACCAAATAAAATGGTGTAGGCCACATCCCATGGAATGTTCTATGAAAAGCCAGCATAATAACATTTGCCAATATTTACAAGATTTCCAGGGTAGAATGGAACACAGGATTTATTGATTTCTATCACTTCTCCATACAGTTTCATTTGTCTTTCTCTTATTATGGATGAATTTGAACATCTTTTCATGTATTTAAAAGTCCTTTGTTTATCCTTTAATTCTGTATATTCTTTGCCCACTGGAAGATTATAAAAAAACATTTCTCTCACAATTTTAGTATTTGTGTGTGTGTATTTTTTTCCGTGTAAACCCACATGAAATGAATGTGAGGCAAGATGTGGAGTATGGGGCCACAGATGGTCGCCCAACTGAACCAATGCCATCAGCCTTGTTGAGCGTACACTCAATTTCCAATTTGAATCTGAAGGGTATTTTAAATCAATTAGAGGAGGTCACTTTTTAAAGAAATGTTCCAACTCCTCTTTGTTAAAAATAAAAGACTCTTTGAGAATTGGGCAGTGATTCTCAACATATTACACAATTATAAATCATCTCGACCTTTTTCTTTTTTCTTAGTTTTGGACAGCTACAAAAGAAAACAGGATTTTCCTTTTGTTGCCTGAAGTGCTAGCTCGGACGTGAGCCATCATAAGAGAAATGGCATGTTGGGTCTCGGCTTGACCCAGGAATATGAAGCAGACTAATAATTTAGCTCTATCCAAACTAATATTCATTTAAATAAAATTTCATGGTTCATTTAGTGTGGATGGAGCCGGTGCCCACGGGGACCATTTTCCCCACTCAAGGCACTGTCTTCTTCTGTGGGAGCGGGACCAGTTTCCATATACTGGTTATGTGAGGAGATGCTTGTGGGACCTGTTATTCCTGTGATGTTTACTGGTTCATATGGACTGAACACGCCCCACACAGCTGTTCAGCTCACCTCTTAAACTAGTTCTGGGGGGGCAAGCTCTTACTCTCTCTGACCTTTTCATGAGCGTGCCTGTGTGTGTGTGTGTGTGTGTGTGTGAGAGAGAGAGAGAGAGAGAGAGAGAGAGGATGAACAGATGAAATTTATCTTGTGTTGCCTGAATGTCACAGGCAAAATTACGTCAGTGTGTGCCTCAGGCTGAATGGGCTCTGAAGGATCCACCCAGCTGGGTCCTGGTGAGAATTGGAGGTCGAAGACACTTATTTTGCTCCTGTCAGAGGAAGAGTTACTACTGCAGCTGATTGCCAGGGCAGCTGCACTGGTCCTGGCTCATGGAATGTTCCTAGAAAATACACTTAGGGGGATGGAGAAGCAGGAGAGAAGAGGAAATTGGGGCAGACACAGATATGAGGAATGACTGCTTTGTGGAAAGGCTACTCTCCCATCTTGACCACAGAGCAGTCCACCGAGAGGCCTGGGCCTGGTTCTGCAGTTGCCCAGAATGCCCAGTGCATGGACACATTGTTTTCTGGGGCAAAGGGCATTTTCTTGTCACTGGTAAATTTTCTCCCATAATTAAATGGAAAAAAAAAAAGAGTCATTTGGCTCTTCATTTTTTCTCTTTGTTCAAAGGGAGAACGGAGAAGTGTCCTTGTGCGTGTCTCGATTTTAAAATTTTTCAATCTTGATGCAAACTCCCCAGATAGGAATTTTTTTTTTCTAATGGCATTTCTGGGATATAACTCATTTGATGTGTAATTGTAATGTAAATCACTATTTAGATTGACATGATACTTCCTGTTTGGAGTCTTATCTTGCCTGAACCAAGGAAACCACACTAGGGAGTAGAGAATGCGGTTAAATGTTAAGTGCGAACCTATCCTAGGGATAGGCCTCTTCATTCTCCCTGGTGAACATCAGGACTTTCTTGTGCTAGGCCAGTCACTACTTCACACACATCACTGAGTCCATTGGTGGTTCCAACTCCTCATTGTCTACACCTGAAATCAGTTGCCCAGGGAGTTTTGTTACCCCCCCCCCCCCGAAAAAAAAAAGATATATTAGTCAGTCATTCAGCAAACTGGATGCTCTGTTGCAAGCTGGGTAAGCAAAGATATCTATGACGCCACAGCACGCCTTGTCCTGCCAACAGTTTGGCTTTATGAGCCTTCCAGTAAATTCCTCCTTTTGCTTATGCAAGTTTGAGTTCAATTTCTGTCATTCATAACCACAACGGTCTGGTCAAGAGAGGGGCTGAGAGCCTGAGGGGATGAGATGTGTGTGCCACATCCTTCGCTGAGGAAAAGGCCCAACCATCATCTTGCCGCTGTGTGACCACGCTAATCAAGTGTGCGCTTATGCGTTTGTTCGCATGTCCCGAGAAGGTAAATGACAAACTTTTGTCATAGCCACTGTACATGTGCTTTTGTTAATGTAAGAAATTTTCTATAGAAGTAGAATGTACAGGGGCACTTGGGTGGCTCAGTCAGTTGGGTGTTGAACTCTTGATTTTGGCTCAGGTCATGATCTTAGGGTTTGTGGGATCGAGCCCTGCCTTGGGCTCCACACAGCCTGGAGCCTGCTTGAGATAGTCTCTCTCCCTCTCCCTCTGCCTCTCTCCCCTTTTACACTCTCTTGTGTACATATGCTGAAAGAAAGAAAGAAAGAAAGAAAGAAAGAAAGAAAGAAAGAAAGAAAGAAAGAAAGAAAGAAAGAAAGAAAGAAGTACAAAGTACTTCTTGGTTAGGAAAGAGAATTTAGGCTTAAATAGGGGAGCTTCCAGTAGAGCAATATTTTGGCCAATCTTTTATGAAACCATCTGTGAATGTGAAAACAACTTTGTAAATACAGATTTTCGTAATTTGGGTTTGCTTAACGTGAGTGCTTCCCCTGCCCCTATTTGGGAAGGGAAGAGAGGAGTTATCTGTTGTGGCAGATAAAATGCAGTCAACATCAATTTGTAATGAAAGTGAAATACAATTTAAATCTTCGCTTTTGATAAACTAACTCCAATATAAACCCAATGGTTATTTCTAAATATTTCAAGGGACAATAGGTGTGATTAATAGAGTTTTCTAAATTGTGAAATTTGGTTATAATCCTATCTTGGCATATGTTCCATGGGCAGTTGAAAAGACTGTGCATTCTGCTATTTTTGGGTGAGGTGTTCTGTAAATGTCAGTTGAATCCTGTTACTTGATGATGTTCTATATCCTCGCTGATTCTATGTCTAGGTGTTCTATCAATTGCAGAGAGAAGGATACTGGATTCTCCAACCATAACTGTGGATTTGTCTCCTCCTTTTCAGTCTAGCACCTGTTGCTTCCTGTATTTCGTAGCTCACTGTTTGGTACCTCCACCATATTTAAGATTGCTATGTCTCCTTGCTGGATTAATCCTTTCATCATTACATAATATGCCTATTGCGGGTAAATTTCTTCACTCTAAAGTGTACTTTATTGATATTATTATAGCCACTTCTGCTTTCCTTCAATTAATGTTTGCATGATATGTCTTTCTCTATCTTTTTACTTTCAACCTACCTATACAGTTATATCTAAGTGAGTTTCTTGTAAACGGCATTCAGTTGGGTCATATTTTCTATTCCATCCTGCCAATCTTTGTCTTTCAATTGATGGATTTCGATCACTTACATTTTTGAATTATTTTTATTTATTTATTGAAGTACAGTTGAGACACAATGTTCTTTTAGTTTCGGGTGTACAACATCATGATTTCACAATTCTGTATATTATGATATGCTCCCCATGGTAACTATAATTACCATCTGTCACCATACAATGTTATTACAATATTATTGACTATATTCTATGCTGTACTTGAAGTTTGTAACTCTTAATCCCCTTCACTTATTTCCCGAAACTTGCTCCAACTCCTCCTCTGGAAACCACTAGTTTGTTCCCTGTGTTTATGATTCTGTTTCTGTTTTTATTTTGTTTTTGAGATTCCATATATATACGTGAAATTATATGGTATTTGTCTTTGTCTTATTTCACTTAGCATAATACCTCGTTTTGCATATGGCAAGATCTCATTCGTTTTTAATGGTTAATACTCCTCTGTGTGTGTGTGTGTGTGTGTGTACCACATCTTCTTATCCATTCATCTATTGATAAATATTTGGGTTGTTTTCATATCTTGGCTATTGTAAATATGCTACAATAAACATTGGGGCGCATGTATCTTTTTGAATTAGTGTTTTGTGTTCCTCAGGTAAATACCCAATAGGAGAATTACTAGATCATATCGTATGATATTTTTATTTTTTTGAGGAATCTCCATACTGTTTTCCAAAGTGGCTGCACTAATTTATATTCCCACCAACAGTGCACTAGGGCCCCCTTTTCTCCACATCTTACCAATGCTTGATCCTAGCTCATTCTGACAAATAGAAGGTGGTGTCTCCTGCTTTTGATTAGATCATTTACATTTAATATAATTATTGATATTAGGACTTAAATCTGCCATTCTATTTTTTGTTTTCTATTTGTTCTATTTCTTATTTTTCTATTTATTTATTTTTGGGGTTTTTTTGTGGATTACTTATACAATTTTTGGAATTCTATTTTCATCTATAGAGGGTTTTTTTTAACTTTAATTTTTATTTTAAAATTATTCTATACATTCTCTTAGGACTATGGTGTTTGTTTGGGGTGTATCTCTTTGTAGCTTTTTTAATGGTTGCTCCAGCTATTACTTTATAGATGCATAATTTATTATAGTCTAATGGTGTCAATATTTTATTGTTTAAGTCAAGTATAGAAAACTTAAATCTGGGATGCTTGGGTGGCTCAGTCAGTTAAGCACTGGCTCAGGCCATGATCCCAGGGTCCTGGGATTGAGCCCTGCATCAGGCTGCCTGCTCAGCGGGGAGCCTGCTTCTCCCTCTCCCTCTGCCTGCCACTCCCTCTGCTTGTGCGCTCTCTCTTGCTCTGTCAAATAAATAAAATCTTAAAAAAAAAAAAAACTTAAATCCCTTTACATCCTTTTGCCTTCCCCTGCTTATAAATTCTTTAAAGTATTTTGTTCACATACATACATTTTTTTTTAAGTAGGCTCCAAACCCAGTGTGGAACCCAGTGTGGAGCTTGAACTCGTGACCCTGAGATCAAAATTCAGATGCTTAATCAACTGAGCCACCCAGGCGCCCCTCCTCTACATACATTTACAAGCACAACAGACAGTGTTATAATTTTTGGTTCAACCATCAAACATAATTCAGAAGCTTAAGAGAAGAAGGAAATGTATTTACTTTTAACTTCTACTCTTTCTATTGTTCTTTCTTTCTTCCTGATATTTTAGGATTCTTTTCTTTTTCATTTCTTTTCTGTTTCTCTAACAGAACTTCTTTTAGTCATTCTCTTAAGATAAGTCTGCTGATGACAAATTCATTTAGTTTTTCTTCAGCTGATAATGTCTTGGTTTTCCCTTCATTTTTGAAAGATATGTTCACTGGACATAGAATTCTGGGTTGTCAGTTTTTTCATTTCATCACTTGTAAAATGTGCCATTTTCTTCTGGCCTCCATGGTTTCTGATGGGAAATCTGCTATCCTTCAAGCTGTTTTTGTTCTACATGTAAGGTATTACTTCTCTCTGACTGCTTTCAAGATTTTTTTGTCTTAGTTTAAAAAAAAAAAAAAAGCTCTAAATTTTATTATTATACTCAGCAGGCATAAAATTACATTGAAGTAAATATAAGAACAAATTCTATATTCAGTTTTGAGAGGTGCCTGGGTGGCTCAGTCTTTAAGCGTCTGCCTTTGGCTCAGGTCATGATCCCAGAGTGCTGGGATGTAGCCCCACATCAGACTCCCTGCTCAGCAGGAAGCCTGCTTCTCCTTCTCCCACTGCCCCTGCTGGTGTTCCCTCTTTCACTGTGATTCCCTCTCTGTCAAATAAATAAATAAAATCTTTTTTAAAAAATTCTATATTCAATTTTGAGAAGTTTGAGTTGGTATGGATTTCTTTGGTTTATCCTGTTTGTGATTCACTCACACCTTGAATCTGTAGGTTTATGTCTTTTGTCAAATTTGGAAAGTTTTCAGCCATTATTTCTATAAGTATTTTTTCAGCTTTGCTCTCTTTCTCCTCACATACTGTGATTTGGATGACAGAAATGTTAGATTTTTTGTTGTGGGCCCACAGGTCCTTGAGCCTCTGCTGGCTTTCTTTCTCTTTTTCTTTCTCTTTTTTCTTTTCTTTCCTTTCCTTTTCTTTCTTCCTTTCTTTTTTTCTCTTTTTTTTCTTTCTCCTTCCTTCCTTCCTCCCTCCTTCCCTTCCATTCATTCTTTCTTTTCCTTCCTTCCTTCCTTTCTTCTTTCCCCCCATCCCTTCCTTTCCTTTCTTCCTTTCCTTCCCTCCCTCCCCCTCTCTCTGTCTTCTTCTTCTCCTTCTTCTTCCTAGTCTATTTTCTCTTTATTTTTCAGATTGGGCAATTTCTGTTGCTGTATATTCTAGCTCACAGATTTCATTTTTCTCTGGCCCCTGCACCCTTCTATGGAGCACATCCACCAAGTTAACTTCTGTTATTGTATTTTTAAGTTCTGAAGTTTCCATTTGGTTCTTTTTACCTTCTATTTCTGTACGGCGACTACATTTCTTTACTTGGACTTTTGATTTTTTTCACATTTCAAACATGTCTGTAATTGCTTTTTGAAGCATTCTCAGATGGCTCCTTTAGTACCTTTGTCAGATAATTCTAACATCTCTGCCACTTTAGTGTTGGCATCTATTGATGATCTTTTGTCTTAAGATTTTTCTAATATTTGGCAGATGAGTGGTTTTCAATCAAAAACTGGACATTTTGGATATTATGTTATGAGACTCCGATCTTACTTAAACTTCCTGTTTTCACTGGCTGTTCTGATGCCAATCTGGCAGAGGAAGGGAGGAGCACTGCCTTGTTACTGCCAGGGTGGGGGAGTGTGGGGCTGAGGGGGTAGGAGGCCACATTCATCACTTGACCTCTGTTCATGCTGGAGAGGGAAGGGGCTCCTAGTTGCTGCTGAGCAGGGGTGGGAGCTCTAGATCCCACGAGGCATCCACTACTATTATATCAGCCTGCCTGGGAGGG
Source organism: Ursus americanus (assembly GCF_024610735.1). NCBI lineage: Eukaryota > Metazoa > Chordata > Mammalia > Carnivora > Ursidae > Ursus > Ursus americanus. Next base: position 39,957,029 of record NC_142135.1, on the reverse strand, counting down.
GCAGAGGTGCCTTGTTATGGCTGATGCTACAGGAAGGGGGTTTCCTTACGTCTGGGCAGTGGTGAAAGTCCTGACGGCTTCTTTGACACCACTCGAGCAGGGAGAGGGAGAGGGAGGGGTATTTTATTACTGCAGTCTGTGGGTAGAGTTCAGATTCCCCATGTGGTCTCTACTGATCCTGTGGTGGCAGGGGCCTTGCTACAGTCATATGGGAATAAAAGTCCCAGCTCTCTATGGCCTGCTCTGATAGCACCCCAGCATGTATGAGTGTGTGTGTGTGTGTGTGTGTGTGGTGCGCAGTTGGAGTTCTTTGCTAAAGCCTGGTGAAGCAGGAAGTCTAGGCTCCTGCTCCCTGCTTTACTGCTGTGGGTGGGAGCGGGGCCACCATTTCTCCTGTGTTGTTGTTTTGTTGGGTGGGGGGGAGGCAGAGGGAGAGGGAGAGGGAAAATCTTAAGCAGGTTCCATGCCCAGCATGGAGCCCAGTGCAGGGCTTGATCTCACCACCCTGAGATCATGACCTGCTCTGAAATCAAGAGTCAGACACTTCACCGACTGCGCCACCCAGGCGCCCCTCTCCTGTGGTTTTTAGCTGGAGTAAGTGATTACTGTCTAAAAGTTTTTAGTCTTGGTAGGCCGCCCCTTTCCTGGACTTTGAGAGAACAGGCTTTTGTTGGGGATTTTTTTTTATTTGTTTGCTCCCGTTGGCATTTCTAGGTTGCCAGCTTCTTCAGCTCTAAGTCTGGTATACATGAAGCTAAGAGAAAACCCAGACAACTCATCACCAGGGTGTGCTTTGGATCCCACAGTCCCTAGTCTGTCCCTTCTCTCCACCTTTCAGGATCGTCTCATGTCTTATATACTATGTCCAGGGTTTTTAGCTGTACTTAGTGGGACCAATAGGAAAAAGTGCATCTAACTCCATTTTCCTAGAAGTGGAAGCCAAGATATAATTTTAAAATACTAGTTGGCTTCATGTCTTTGGAATTGTACAGAGATCTATTTCCCATGGTATGCTAACCTCCCCACCAGAACAGTGTCTGGCACATGGTAAAACTTAATATTCAGTGACTAATGTTCAGTGACTGAATCCCCACTTTACTGATGAGAAAACTTAGGGAATTAAGCCATCTCCCTCAGGTCTCACAGCTGGTAATAGGAAGAACTGGGATTTGAACTAGGGCATTCTGATTCCAAAGCCTGAGCTCTCAGAAGCATCACTGGGGCACTTGTGAAATTCAAGGCCCCTTTTGTTCTCTTAGGACAAAGGACAAGTGAGAGGGAGCATCCACTTGAGACAGTAACAAAGTAACAACAGGACACTTCTCTATTGAATTAACAATGTCATTGCATTTGCAAGAAAATGTCCAATGCTGTCATCTCTCTTTCCTTCCATTCACTGCCAAACTTCCTGTCTAGCATCTCAATTACTCCTTAAGTCCCTTGCAAATGGGGTCCCACTGCAGTTTCTCTCCTGCTGTTGCCCCTCTTTTCAGCCCCAAGACCAAATGCAACAGTGTTTTCCCAATTCTCACTCTTCTAAATCTTTCTGTAGCGCTTCCTAATGCTGCTCACCACTTCCCGAACTGCACCCCTACTCTTGGCTTCCACTTTCTGTGGCTGCCCTTATCCTGCTGCGTTCTGCCTCCTCTTTCGGTCCCATCCTTAAAATGCCAGTCTCATCCTCAAATCACTTCCCCAAGCCCACGGCCTCAACAAGGCTAGCAATACACTCACTCGCTTGCTCATTCATTTGTTCAGTGTTCATTTATTGGACACCTGCTGTGTACCAGGCACTGTACTACAGCAGGAAACAAGGTAAACAAGGTAACTATTCTCGTGGACCTTATATTCTAGGTAGAAGATACAGAGAGTAAGAAACAGCAACAAGTCAGTTAGTTATGGAGCCATATGACATTTCCACAATATGAATCACACTTGTAAACTTTCGCGTGCATAGTCTCAATGATCCATTAGATTCTAAAAATACTGAGGGTAAGAACTGTGTTATTTCCATAAAACTAATGCTACCGCCTTATATTTATTTGTATTATGGTTTGCTTGAAAGATGGGCTTTCACGTAGTTGGTGATTTTAAAAATCCTTTGAATTATTAAATATTAGTTTTTTTCTAAGACCTTTATTTACAAATGCCTCAAAGCAGTTTCATGTGTTCTTGATGTGACACAATGACTTCAAAACCTGTCCAGCCACACAGTCTGAGGCAGACTTAACCTCTCTGAACAAGAACATTATTCTTGTATTCTTGTCACTAGGAGCACCTTAACTTGTGAACCTCATCCCCACACAAGGACTCAACTCAAGGCAGGTGTCTTGAGGGTCCTTTGTCTCCTAAGGAGAGGAGGACCTCCTCCTCCTCCCCCTCTTCTTCTTCTTCTTTTTTTCTTTTCTTTCTTTTTTTTTTTGAGAAACACTGCATATAGAGCAGAATGTGGCTCTGGGACCAGGCAGCTTGGATTTTTGTGCTAGCTCCTTCACTTCCTAGTGTTTGACCCTTAGCAAGTTATTTAACCTCTCAGTGCCTCTATTTTTTCATCCATAAAATGGGGGTCATGATAATGCCTACTCCCTAGAACTGTCATGAAGATTAAATGAGTCAATACCTGTAAGTGTCTACATAGTACCTGGCACTGAGTAAGTGTTGCATGTGTGTTTGCTCCTTTAATCCATACACAGTGTCTATTTCCCGTTCAGAGAAAACTGCGTCACTCTATTTTATCTATTGTAATCTTATGACGTTAAGGTTTGAATCTCAGACTTTTTACATCTTGGATGCTTTACTGATTTCAGGTTATCAAACAACTTTCAGAGAGGAAATACATTTTTATCTCTTTCAACTTCAGCGAATGAGCTTCTAAAAATAAGTGTTGCGTTTCTCCCCACTTTAGATTATGGAAAAAAGAAGATGTATGTGTGTGTATATATATACACACACATATACATATATAAACAAAAGAAAAAGCACATAAAAATCCATTAATTCAGAAGCTATATTTAGAATAAATGGGCCAGATGGCAGGTAATTAATATACACTAAAATTGTTAATATCACACATAAGGATTAAAATGTATCAACAACCAGAAGCCAGGCAGAGAATTTTTGGTGTCATAATTCGTTTCTATAGCACTTTGCTGTGTAATTCATCCACAATGAAAAACAGAAAAAACCTCTCACACGCGTCTCTTTTTCTCAGGTTTGTAATTTGAAAGTGTATCGCCCATGATTTTCCCCCACCCTGATCACTTTCCCTATATTATTTGTCTAAGTCAGAGGAAGAAAATGATCTTAGAAGAGCAACAAGCAATAAAAAAAAAAAAAAATTCTATTCCAGGCAAACAAGATCCTGACTCATCTCCAGATCACTTAGCGGCGGAATTTCCAAGCCCAGTAAAACCAGCTCCTTTGCTTCTGTTAGTACCGTAGGATTCTGCGCAAGCCTGAGGCCGACTTCACCAGCACAGCACCTCCTTGTGCAGCCAGCGTCACCGCCTTGCGCGCCCCCGCGGGCTGTCCTGGGGGCCCCAGGGCCTGCAGAGGGGTTGAAGAGGTTGGCCATTCACCAGGGCTGACTCAGCGGCCTCTGCAGCTTCCCCGTGAGGGTTTCAGGGTCCTGCATCCTGTTCAGAGGGCAAAGGAAAGGGCTCATGGGCTGAATATAGCTAGCCTGGCTCCATGCGGCTCAAAGTAGTTCCTGGCAGAATTCCTGCAGGAATGAGTTTGGATGGTGCTAGAGTCGCGTCCCTCCTCCTTTCGGAGGTGGTGGCTGGAGGGGCCTGTGGGAATCTCGAGGGCAGCCATCTGAAGCCATTCCTGGCCCGGGCTCAGCTCCAGCCATGCCCAGGGCACCTTGGAACCAGCTGTGCCTCAGAGCAGAGACCCTTTCATGGGCTTTTGGTGAGAAAGGAGCTACACTGGCATAGAAATCAGTACCAGGCACGGGGGTTTTCTTGCTTCTCATACCCACTTCTTTCAAGTCTTCTTTCATTCTGCACACACTGGTTTTATCTTCAAGGGAAAGGAGGAACAAAAGATGCGGGTTTCCACCTCAACAACGTTTAACCCCTCTTGCCCAGAACTTAATCTGTGTCTCTGCAGCAGCACAATGGCCATCTCGATGTGCAGGAAGATGACAGTTTCCTTGCCCGGCGTATCTCCTGCCTTCCCCATCCAGGCTACTCACTAAGACCCAGGGCCTTCGTGTTGGGCTGCCCACTTTGCAGCCCCATCTGGACCTGTCCAGGGCTGCTCCCCCTGCTAGAGCCCGCTCAACCCCCATCAGAACCAAGCTATCCATTGTTCCTTTCCCCACACATCTTCATTTTCATCATTGAAGCCACCATATCCTTTATACTAATCTACATCTTATAGTACATTTTGAGAGGCATTGGGTATCTGCTGGTACTGAGTTAACCTTGTGCCAGAGGCCTCAGGTGCCGAAGCAAAGCTGTGATGGACGCTGAGATTTGGGGGTGTCTGGGTAGTTGGAGAAAGGGAGTTGAACTGACTCTGCTTCTCAGCTCACAGGTTTCCTATTACGGCTCAGAAGCCCTGCCCAGCATTTCCTTCTGAAGAGAGACCTTTGTGATGAGCCCAGCCTCTTTCCAGAACTTTCCAAGGCAAAGAAGGACTTACTGCTCCTGGCTCTGCTGCAAGGCAGAGTGAAGCAGCCACCTGGGCATTCCTGGGACACAGGTGACCAAGTTGGCTTGATCCACCAATCTGAGACCAGGTGTGTTTGCACGATGGTGCAACCTGCTGCTTCCTCAGGCCTGTGTGCAGGACAGGAGTGTCCTTCATTGAAGGCACAGAACAAGGGTGACTCCAAATACCTCCACAGGCAGCAAGAAAGTGGGGCACAGCTGTGAGGACAATGGGTGGTGGGCACTTGGAGGAAGAGCGAGGCCCCGGGGTGGGGGGTAGAGAGAGAATCCACAGGGTAAAAGAGACTTAAAAGCTTATCAGCCAATCCCAATCTGTGGCCTAATTTGAATTCTGATTCAAATAAACTAGTTGTGTGTTTTTTTAATGGAAATGTGAACCTGACTTGACATGAATAATATATCACTCAATTTTTAAGGCATAATAATGGTATTGTGCTTTTGTGTTTAAAAAAGAGTCCTTATCTTTTGAAATTCATACTGAAATATTTATAACGAAAGATGTGATGTCTGGAATTTGCTTCAAAATCACAATCACAGGGAGAAGTGGGTGCAGGCGGAAGAAGACAAGATGGACCATGATTTGATCGTTGCTGAGGCTGCGTGATGGGAACATGGGTGTCCATTATGTTCTTTCTACCCTAGCTTATTTTTTAAGTTCTCTATAATAAGAAGTTTAAAAAAAAAGAAAAGAGGAAAGAAAACGATATATTCCAGCTGACTGGTCTCAACGCTGCCAGGGCTAGATATGAGTATATGGAGAACTGGAGAAGACTTGGGGTTGCTGAGCTGTGTGGCTCCTCTGGTGCCCTCTGACCCCTGACTGGGGTGACCTTTGACCTGGGGCTGGGGTTTCTAACCCTCTGCACTTCCCTTCCTGAACATTCACAAAAAGTGGCCCTGGGTTTCCAATGACCTGAAAGGCAGGTTTCTAGTTCTTCCAGCCTCAGTATGTCTGAAACCATGCAGCTTCGTGCTCTCGCTCCAAACTCCCCATTTCTATGAATAGTTGAGTAGGTCCCCTGCTGCTGTCACAGACTAGAGCCACCCTGCTGAGCCGTCGTCAACCACCCGCTCCTTTTCTCTCCGTATATCCATGTATTTGGCACGTTCTATGGATTCTTCTTTCACAGCGGTTCTCAGACTCACCTCTTCCTTTCCGCCCTTGCAGCTATCCTCCAATCCCAGATGTGGATTCTGTCCTGTGTGCCTTTCCGTCCCCACAAGTTCCCTGCCCTTCCTGCCATCCTTCCGGCCATCCCCCTGCCCCTGACCATTAGAGAGTGCCAGGAGCTCAACAGCCTCATGTGTAGTCTGAAGCCAAAAGAGGGGGAGTCATGACGTAGGCGTTGCAAATCCCGAATTCTACCCTGACAGTCTTGAAAGAGTCTCATTCAAAGGAACTTGGAACGATGTTTATCAGGCAGCCAATAAAAAGGGCAGCACAGCTCCACCAGAGCCTAACGTGTAAAACGTTACTTCTCACCAATGGTTGGTAGGTCCACAACACCCCAGACCTGGGTGATCAACAAGCAGGATCCAAGGTCACAAGGGTCGCATTCAAGTGGGTCAACAGACAAATGAAAACTCCAATGACAGAAGAAGGCAGATCCAGAGATGCCTGCTAATGTCTCTAATATGTCCTACAATACATCAGGCCTCCTAAACCAAGGACAGAAGATTTGACAAATCACTTTCAGATTTGTTCATTCATATGAAGTTGTACAAAGGTGTACCAAAAAATCACACTTAGTTATACACTTAAAAATCTTTACTAAGGAAAAATTATATTAAATGAAACTGGAACTATTCAGGAAAATTCAGGCTATGAGGTCACCAGGAACAGCCAGCCTCAAAATGCTTGAAAATAAAAATGATTTATTTGAGGCCCCAAAACAGACATTTATTATTTTATCAGCCTAGATTAGCACCCCCTTTTTTGAGAAGGGATTTTCTGCTTCCCAGGCCAATCATAAGCTTCTCTTGGGGCAAGGGTGGATAGATGAACTAATCAGTATTTCCCTATAATTTTCTAGTTGGTTCTGGTAAGGAAGGCTCCTCTTTCCTCTTTGGAGGAAATGAAGGATGTAGCCATTCAGGATGTGAGTCTTGTGTAACCAGCCAGCCAGCCAGCAAGAGTGAAGCCAACATAAGACAGATTTGAGGGACTGGAATTCCTGGTTCCAGGCATGACTAAGGCCAGCTGCACCCCCACTCCTCTAGTTGCTTGGGCTTAGAAAACTTTTGCTTAACTAGCTCTAGGGGGTTTTGTCAATTACCACAAGAGAATCCTCGACAAACACAGATCAGTGGTCGTGTGAGCAGGGCAAGGTAACCCCAATGAAATCGAAACAATAAAAGAAGAGAGCCACTTGCTGGGTCTCCCAGAAGGCCAGTGGAATTACCCCAACTCTTTAAAAGCTTTAAACAAGGATAGTGACTCGCCCCTACTAGAAAATGACCTGGTTGTGTCATAAAAGGAGTCGATTTTAATACGAGGACTCAAAGATCCCGTTACCTAATGTTACATCACGAGAAAAACCAAACTTTGACCAGAAAGAGGTAGTCCCGGCCCCCCTTCACAATTTTCTCAAATTCTTAATAAAAACTGCATATCTCAGGCAGAAGTTCTCTGAGGCCAGATTTTCCACTAACATTCAAATGCTGGTTCTCTCAAGTTCTTCCTCTGCTCATGACCTCTAGGGCAGCTGTGTCACTTGCAGGGTAATTTCCAAATGCCTCAGCTGGGCAGTCGGGACTTCTAGAATTGGGCTTGATCAGAGCAAGGAAGAATGTATGTATATTAAGCCATGTATATATATTATATATGTATATGTAAATATTTCTACATGTCACCTTCTGTATCTATATTAAAAAACATGAGTTTTTAAGTTAAACATGAGTTCATACTATGTCTCCCAATCTAATCATAATATGTCTGTAACCTCCCACTCGAACAGAGGGAAATCTGGCTCCTCCTATCCGCCATCATTTACTTAATTGCTGAATTCCAACATACATGAACAGTGGTTTCTGAATTAACTTGTAGCCCCTTGGGGGCTACCAACTAGAGCACGGCACTTATGTGTAGTTACTTTTGCCTTTAGCTTTACAGACTCTAATCATTTCCAAAATTAATTAGGTCAGCACTTTTTCTCCTACCCCCTCCAGTGAGGTTGTTTCATACATTTATAAAGCAGTCAGATGCTTTGCTCACATTCCACATTCCATCCTGGGATTCCCCCAACCTCCTAAATGATGTGTTAAAAAATTTGCATACATTAAGGTTCATTCGTTGCGCTGAAAAGCCCTACAGGTTTTGACAAATGCATAGTAGCATGCATTCACCATTATAGTATCACACAGAATAGATTACTTTGAGTAAAATTTCAGACATCCTGTCATTTCAGCAGTAAATATTTAGTATATACCTCTAAAAGATAAAGACACTTTTAAAAAGTACCACTACTACATCTTTAAAAAAAAAAAAAATCTAACATCCAGTCTGTGTTTAAATCTTTTCGATTATCTCATAATTTAAAAAAAAGTACCAGTTTGTTTAAATTAGGATACAGAGAAATCCCAATATCACCCTTCATATTGCTCTTGATGTCCTTAGTCTCTCCTTGATTTGAGTCCAACACCTGGCTACAGCTGGGGTGCGACCTGGCTAGAACATCTACTCACACTAGTGGATTTGTACACATATCCCATTGGGAGCCATTCATCTTCATTTGGTACCACTACCTTGGCTTGACACCAATTCAGCTGGCTTTCTACTTAACTGGACTCAAACACCAAGACTTTAGATGGCAAACTCCACAGTAGGTGAGACCATTAGAAATCTAAAACCCCCTCTCACATCAGGCTCAGAAAGGGAGGTTCCTTTTTGCACCAAACAACACTTGGGTGCCTACCATGAGAGTTAGCTTTTGTAACTGAACTTTCACAGAAATAGAACTTGAGAAAGTACTAGGGAGTAAAGGGAATATATTTAGAGGCTGCCTTACTTTCATAGATCTTAAGTATAGTATAGAGGCTCAGGTCCAAGTAATTTTGGTTTCGAACTCCTTGATGATCTCTATACTAAAAACTTCATTGCTTGGTCTAGAACCACACTTGGTAAATGTGCAACGACATTACAATACCATCCGACAACTCCTTCATGGTGCTTTGGTCAAAGACAGATTTCTAATGGCCTCTAATACCTGGGATCAGATTTGTAGCACAAAAGCCTATTGGCTGTCACCTGTAAATCGGACAGAGATCTGCCATCTTGGTAAACTAATGCTTGCCTTCAGGATCATCCAGGGTCCCCTTGACCCATAAAATTCCCTTAGATTATGTGATTCTAAGAATGAGAAAAACTGGATTTTGATCTGAGTTCAAAAACTTTCACCGCTCAAAAGGAATTTGGGGCTATCTTTTCCAATGTCTCTTCATTCCATTCTTTACAAAAGGCCTGAAGAATGAGAAAAATCCCCTGAACTTTGGCTCAGAGAATAGCAGGAGAGCTAGACACCGTCACTAAGGTGATGGAAAACTTCAGGAGGTTCATAAAATCAGATGGGTGGTGGTATAGAACACTCTAGATACCATAGAGGCCTCCCAAGGTGGAACATAGGTCATCTCAGAGGAGTGTTGCACCTGCATGCCTATAGACCTCTTCAGAATCTTAAACATTATTAAAAAGACCTGAGAAATAAATGTGGAAATCAGGAGAATAGGTAATTTAACTAATACCCCTGTCTCTGGTTCCACAGGCTCTGCAGACTGGGGATGGAACTGGTTCTCTGGCATAATTTTGAGTAAATTGGCTCTTGGTTTAGAAATGGACTTGGGGCGCCTGGATGGCACAGCGGTTAAGCGTCTGCCTTCGGCTCAGGGCGTGATCCCGGAGATCTGGGATCAAGCCCCACATCAGGCTCTTCTGCTATGAGCCTGCTTCTTCCTCTCCCACTCCCCCTGCTTGTGTTCCCTCTCTCGCTGGCTGTCTCTATCTCTGTCGAATAAATAAATAAAAAATCTTAAAAAAAAAAAAAGAAATGGACAACACACACTGATCATGATCTATTCTGCTAATATTTGTCTGTGTTGTAGTTATCAAATGGGTGACCTCCAGAGTCCATGCTAATGCATAGCCATTGTCCTATCAGATGAGCCGCAGTTTATCTCACAACAGAAGGAATGAGAACCTTCCTTTCATCTGACTATGGGCTATGTTCTCTGAACTGCTTTCAGATCAACCCAGATTATGGTGAAGATCTGGGTTTCACAGATCAATGTCCTACGGGCTGACACTGTCTGCTCGTGGCCAGAATGGGACTGAAAGAGAAAAACCTGACTGATACTTAAGAGTAAAAACCAGCTCAAATTGAGACAGAAAAAAGCAGTCCTACCTTTAACTGCGGCGGGAGGACAGACAGATTGGGCCAGCTGCAAAATAAACAGAAAACATTTTTTTCTCTCAAGACTGCAAAATGTCATAATACTCCTCTCTTTGAGCGATTATTGATTTGTACCAATGACGCCCCCAGACCTACCTTGCTACTTACATAGATGACTGTGGACAGCTCATTCCTCAGCCACAAACAGCTCTCAATTCTTAGGTAATCCTGCTTCTAATGTTGCCCGAGAAACAGCAATCAATCCAGAAACGGCCCTTTCCTGTACACCCTCCTCAGAATCCTGACAGAAGATGCTTCCTTCCTTTCTCTCGTCCTCTGGGAGTGCCCTCCCTCGCCGCCATCCGGTCCGCACAACCTCGTGTCCCCACACCAAGTCCCCTACACCAAGTAAGGTGTGGCCGCCATTACCCCAGGCAGGTGTTCGCTATCCTCGCGGTGCGCCTGCGCCCTCCGCAGTTTGTGGGTTACCAGGGGCCAAATAAAACAGTTCATGCTGGGCACCTGGGTGGCTCAGTGGGTTCAGCGTCCGCCATTGGCTCAGGTCATGATCCCGGGGTTTTAGGATCCCGGGCTCCCTGCTCAGCGGGGAGTCTGCTTCTCCCTTTACCACTCCCGCCTTTTCTCTCTCTCTCTCTCTCTCTCTCTCTCTCTCAAATAAATAAAATCTGAAAAAACAAAACAAACACCAACCCATGCTTACACCTTGCCCTGTCTCCTTTCTATAATGTTTTTTTCTGGTTCTGGCTGCTTCTTACACATTTGTGGGCGCCCCCATTTCTGCTCTCCAGAGTCTTCAACCCCATAGCGGGCGCCTGGTACTTCTTTTCTTTCTTGGAGTAAGGCACTCTGTTCCCTTTCCCATTTCCCCTAAAGTCCCCCCTCCCATTCCTCATTCTCTGATTTGGGCTATGACAACTGCTCCTCGCACTTTTCTGGCCGCTGTGTCATTCTCTACCTTTCTCTCCTTGACCTACGCGCTTCATCTAAACCGTGGGGCCGCCACAAACCTGCTTCCGTTTAAAACCTTGCTGTGCCTTGCTCCTTTCCTGACATGCTTTTAACTTACAACATTTTAAAAGCATTTCTCGCCATTCTGTGCTTCCTTGAAAAGAGATCCAAATACCCTTCCGTTGTGCTTTTATTTTACTTTGCATTTCTCTGTACGGCCCAGTCGCCGAGGGCTTGGTGCCGCGGACCCACCGCCCGGCCTCGGAGGTCCGGTTTCCACTCTTACCACAAGGTCCGCAGCGAGGCGGCGTCTTCCGACTTGGGTTTCACAACCTGCAGTCTTGCTTGCACGTTCGGTTCAGGGCCGGGGAGGGGCACGCACCCGATTACAACAAAACGCGGTTTCTCAAGACTCCCCTCCCCCAGCTAGCTAACTGGAAAACCCGGCCTCGCCCGGGCCGTGGGGAGAGGAAGGCAGCCGTCCCCGCGTGGGTGGGTGTATCTTCCCGCAGGTGCCCGCCCTTGCCGCCTGCAGCGCCCTCTGCAGCCCTCCCCGCCGCAGGGGCCGCGGAGTCCAGGGCGCCCACCTGGCTTGACAGCCTCTAATGGCTGTGCCCGCTCTCTCACCTCTGTGGCAGACTCGCCCATCATGGACCCCTAGGCCCCTGGCAGGACTGGAGGGAGACAGGCATGCCCATTAGATGGCGTCCCAAAGTGAGGCACCCCCACCCTTGCCCATTCTCGGTCTTTCTAGATTCCTTCCAGAAACTGGAAGTGGAAGATCGAAGTCGTTACCGGTCCCAGATTGTGCAACAGTTGGCTATTCTTCCATTGTACACTGTCTGGTTGGATTCTGCTCCTTTCTACCCCGACTTCACTGAATTCCCCGCCCGCACACCCACCCGGCCGTCTCCCGCGCGTTGCAAGCCCACCAGGATGGGTCTGCGGGGGCCGCTCCCCGCGGCAGGCTCCCCGTGTTCATAGCGCGCCGCAGATGCGTACTCTGTTACTCACACAGTGACCTAGGGCTTTGGCTTCAGAAATCGGCCGTAGGTTATTTTCAGCTGCATCGCTTTCCTAAAGATTCCTCTGAAATTCCCTTCCAGTGTCACTTGATATAGAAGTGTATCTACGTTATAAACTACTTAGAAAAAGGAAGGGGGAGTTGTCAATATTCTTACTCCTCACATTTCATAACAGAATTTCCCCCCTACAATTTATTTCTCCAAACATCCTCTTAAACCTCAGAGCTCCTGTGCATGTAGTGTGGGTGGAAGCAGTCATTCTGGGGAAGAGGAAGTGACAGCATGGCTGTGGCCGGCTCACTCCCTTCAAACCCAGCAGTCCCCTCCATAGCAGGCGTGACATGTGCCACCCCCGATAATGGGCACGTCCTTTCCAGGCTGGCCAAGGTCCTCAGGATCATTTGTGCTTGCGCAGTTCAGTGTGGCGTCTGTGGGGCTCAGAATCAGCTCTTCTATCATGTGTGTTTTCTGTGAAAATATTTTGAAAAATATTATTCTTAACGCCACCATAGTGGGGCCTGTGTTTTGTGTTTAAATACTGCCCCCCCCCCCCTTATGACACGATTGTGCAGTTTTACTGGACTTCCCTTCCTGCTGGTTGGGTAAATATCTGACACCTGAGAGTCCCCCTACCTTGGGCTCTTCTCAGCCCTTCCTCTGAGGTATCTTCCCCCACCTCCTGTGTCCCCCACAGTGGGAGGGCTCCAGACCTTGTGCCTCAGCAGAGGTCACCTCCTGACTGGTGTGGGAAGTTCTCCTTATTCTATATTTTCGATCACATTGGAGTCTACCCAATGGGCCCCCCTCCCCAAATATCCCATGGTGCTGGGGAGAACCCCCTCTGCCGTTTCTGTGCACAGGAAGTGGCCCTCTCTGTATCACATTAGAAGTTCCCTTGTAGGGGCGCCTGGGTGGCAGAGCGGTTAAGCGTCTGCCTTCGGCTCAGGGTGTGATCCCGGTGTTATGGGATCAAGCCCCACATCAGGCTCCTCTTCTATGAGCCTGCTTCTTCCTCTCCCACTCCCACCGCTTGTGTTCCCTCTCTCGCTGGCTGTCTCTATCTCTGTCGAGTAAATAAATTAAAAAAAAAAAAAGTTTCCTTGTAGAGTTCCCATCTCTAGAATTTTCCATTCCCAGGCCACTTAAGTAGCATGGTCCCACCTGCTACTCAAGCGTCATAATGTTAATATCCTTCTCCTGTTCTGCTTTATTTCATGTTCTACTGGTGTCTCCAGCTCTACGCTCCAACATCTCTTTTCTTGGAGACTTGAGATTCCGACAATGAACCTCATAATCCTTCCTCTCCTTTCCCTTATTAATTCTCCTGGGTGGTCTCCCTGCCCTCCTTTTCCTCCTCTGCAGGCTTAAGACAGAATTGAGTCATGGTCCTCTCATTTCCTCTCAGCAGCTCTCTTCTCCCACTCTTTCTTGTTGCTGCTCTCGTTTATTGCTTACAGTTATGAAAGTCACCAGTCCCATTCTCCAAACACCTGCCCCAAGCTGAGTTCTATCTTCTTTATCTTCTCCTGGAAGCTTTTCCAGAAATACTCCATCCTTTTACATATCTCCCCACCCCAATTCTTACCTTCATTCTTTCAGACAAATGAAAATAACTCATTCGTTCCTCTTCCCTTTTCTTTCGTATGCCCTTCAAGCAAGCCCAGCTCTGCCCACCTCCTTCTAATTTTGTCACGCTCTTGGGCAATTGGCCCCACTGCATGCTAACCGTAAACAACTGCTGTTGTTCATCTTCCACATTTACACTGTCTCCCTTACAGCTGGACCAATGTTCCCAGCGTCACCTTGCGCTCAAGAGCTTTCAATCACACCTGTGTGACTTCCACTGTCTCTAAATGCAATTATCTAGCATGTGGTTAACCTCAAGTTCCCCTCTGATATACTTTGATTCCATACTAATCATCTCCAAGCTCGGCACCCAAACTCGGTCAGCACCTTTAATTAGGCTCACGAAGCCTCTTAAAGCAAATCATAAACTCTCCTATATCCATCCTTACCTGTAGAAATAGTATCCAAAATACAACCGACCCTTGAACAATACAGATTTGAATTGCATGGGTCTACTTATATGCAGATTTTTTTTTCAGTAAATATATTGGAAAAATTTTTGGAGATTTGTGATAATTTGAAAAAAGTTACAAATGGCATAGCCTAGAAACATTTAAAAAATTAAGTGTGTCATGAATGTATAAATATATGTAGATTCTAGACTATTTTATTATTTACTACCATAAAATATACATGAATCTATTGTAAAAAGTTAAAATTTATCAAAATTTATCCACACGAGCACTTACAGACTGTACACGGTACTATTTGCTTGGAGAAAAAGGTAAGCAAGTGGGAAGATGCAGTATTAAATCGTAACTGCACAAAATTATTGTAGTACTTAATGATTTCATGGCCATCTCCTGTTGCTATTACATTGAGCTCAAGTGTTGTATCTGCTTAAAACGTCATGTGATGATAATTATCTCCGTGAAGAGTTTGTCTCTCCAGCAAATCGTGTATCACTGTAAAAACTGATCTCGCTGTTCCCACGTATTTTTCACTGTGGTTAGTACCGTACCTTAAACCTTGAATAACATCATGAGACCCATAGGAAGTGCCACTAGTGATGTTGCAAATGCTCCCAAGAAGCAGAGAAAAATTGTGACATTACAAGAAAAAGTTGAGTTGCTTGATACGTCCACAGATTGAGGTCTGCACCTGCAGTGGCCCACCATTTCAAGATAAATTAATCCAGTGTAAGGATCGTTGTAAAAAAAGAAAAGAAAAGAAAATCTGTGACGTTATGCTGCATCTATGCCAGCAGGTTGCAAAAACCTTGTACTCTTTGCAAAATACCTTTTTATCTCATACTGAAAATGCAGCCTTTATGTGGGTGTAGTATTGTATAAGAAAGGCATACCCGTGTACTCTAATATGATTCGAGAAAAAGTGAAGTCATTATATGACAACTTAAAGCAAAAGGAAGGTGAAAGATCTCAAGCTGGAGAATTTAATGCCAGCAAAGGATGGTCTGATAATTTTAGAAAGAGGTTTGTCTTAAAACATGTCAAGATAAGAGGAGAAGCAACTTCTGCTGACTGAGAGGCAACTGACGAGATCCCAGACGCCACTAAGAAAATCACTGAAGACCCT
Organism: Ursus americanus; assembly: GCF_024610735.1. Taxonomy (NCBI): domain Eukaryota; kingdom Metazoa; phylum Chordata; class Mammalia; order Carnivora; family Ursidae; genus Ursus; species Ursus americanus. The sequence continues at coordinate 39,941,810 of NC_142135.1, read as the reverse complement.
GGAAAGATGCTCAACATCATTAATCATCAGGGAAATGTAAATTAAAACCACAATGAGATACCACTTTACACCTGTCAGAATGTATCAAAAAGAAGAGAAATAACAAATGTTGGTGAAAATGTGGAGAAGGAACCCTTATGTACTGTTGGTGGGAATGCAAACTGGTGCAGCCACTGTGGAAAACAGTATGGAGGTTCCTCAAAAAGTTAAAAATAGAACGACCATATGATTCAATAATTCCACTACTGGCTATTTACCCAAAGAAAATGGAAACACCAGCTCAAAAAGATACATGCACCCTATGTTTATTGCAGCATTATTTGCAATAGCAAAGATATGGAAGTAACCCAAGTGTTTACTGATAGATGAGAGGATACGGAGATGTGCCATATATGTATCCATCCAGGTTGCTGAAATGGCAAGACCTCATTCTTTTTTTATGACCAAGTTATTCTCTATTGTATTGGTCATAAAAAGAATGAGATCTTGCCATTTCAACAACATGGATGGACCTAGAGGGTATTATGCTAAGTGAAATAAGTCAAAGACAAATACCATATAATTTCACTTACATGTATAATATAAAAACCAAACCAAACAAACATTTAAAAAAAGCAGAAACAGACCCATAAATACGAGAACAAACTGATGGATGCCAGAGGGGAAGAGTGTGAGGGAATGGGCAAAATGGGTGAAGGGGAATGGGGATACAGGCTTCCAGTTATAGAATGAAAAAGTCACAGGGATGAAAGGTACAGCATAGGGAATGTAGTCAATAATGTAATGGCATTGTATGGTGACAGATGGTAGCTACACTTGTGGTGTCCATAGCATAACGTAAGAGTTGTTGAATTACTATGTTGTGCACTGAAACTAATGTAACATTGTGTGTCAACTATAGTTCAGTTGAAAAGGAAAAGAAAATCACTGAGGAGACAGGATATGTACCCCAAAACTTTTTCTTTCTTCTTCTTTTTTTTTAAAGTGAGCTCTACTCCCAATGTGGGGCTCAAACTCAGGACCCCAAAATCAAAAGTGCCATGCCTGCCAGATGCCCCTGCCTGGAAATTTTTTAATGCAGATGATAAGTGTCCTGTTCTGGGGAAAAAATGCCACAAAGGACATTTCTTAGTAAAGAAGATAAGTGAGCACCAGGGTTTAAGGCAGGAAGTCTGTTTAGCGCAAATGCAGTTGGGTTTATGATCAGGCCTGCCCTTATTATAAAGTTGCTAACCCCCAGCTTTGAAGGGAAGAGATAAACACCAGCTGTCAGGCTTTTGGTTGTAGAACAAGAAGGCCTGGACAATGAGAAACCCTTTTCTGGATTTGTTCTATCAATGCTTTGTCCCCGAAGTCAGGAGTATCTTGCCAGTAAGGGACTGCCTTTTAAAGTTCTTTTATAGGACAAATGTCCCAGGCCACCCAGAACCCCATGAGTTCAAAAGTGAAGGTGTCAAAATAATCTACTTGTCCTCAAATATAACGTTTCTAGTTCAGCCTCTAGATCAGGGAGTCCTAAGGACTTTTATTTATTTATTTAAAGATTCTATTTATTTGACAGAGAGAAAGAGTACAAGGAGGTGGAACGGCTGGGAGAGGGAGAAGCAGGCTCCCGCTGAGCAGAGCCTGACATGGGGCTCGGATCCCAGGACCCTGGGATCATGACCAGAGCAGATGCTTAACCAACTGAGCCACCCAGATGCCCCCATAGGGACCTTTAAAGCTCATTACACACGGTACTCTATGGAGAAGACTGTCAACACTATGGAGGAGAACCCCAACAGAGAGAAAAACATTAAAGTCTGGAAGGGTTACGCCACTGAAGATACCGTTGTTACAGAAAAAGCCATGAAAGCTATCAAGCCTGAAATAATAAATTCCTGCTGGAGAAAACCGTGTCTAAATGTGCATGATTTCACAGGATTTACAATAGATCCAACAAGGAAATCATGAAAGAGATTATGCATATAACCAAAAAGGGGTGGGGTTGGGGTGAGGTGAAAGGTCTCAAGATATGGGTCTTGGAGAAATTCAAGAGCTAAGAGACACCACGCCAGAGAAATTAACAGAAGATGACCTAACGGAGACGAGTGATTCCAAACCAGTGCCAGATGACGAGAAAGGAGACATAGAAGAAGCTGGGCTAAAAAACAAATTTACATGAGACAATCTGGCAGAAGGGTTCTAGTTATTCAAGACTGCTTTTGACTTCTCTTATGACATGGACCCTTCCATGATATGCGCATTGAAACTAAAGCAAATGGCGGAAGAAGGATTGGTACCCTATAGAAATATTTTAGAGAAATAAAAAGCAAGAAAGTCACACAGAAATTATGACGTATTTCCATGAAGTTCCACTAAGTGTGCCTACCTGTCCTGCCTCCTCCTCCCCCCGCACCTCCTGTGTCTCTGCACCCCTGAGAGAGCAAGACCAACCCCTCTTCTCCTGAGCCCTGTGAGGAGGGGAAGGATGAAGACCTTTATGATGATGCACTTTCACTTAATGAATAGTAAATAATTGTCATGCTGTTAGGTTAAAAAACTTCTCTGTGGTGTATGTGTGTGAGTGTCTTCGTGTGAGAACCTAAGAACTATGCAGCAAGAACTGCAGGAGACATTTTTGTGTCATCATCATCATCACTGCCCAAGTATTCATCGTGTAGACCATCATGGGCAAGACTCATACGAAGTAGAAGCCATCCTTACAGGCATAAAGTGAGTGATTTTCTTTTTTCTTTTTCCTTCTTTCTTTCTCTTTCTTTCTTTCTTTCTTTCTTTCTTTCTTTCTTTCTTTCTTTCTTTCCTTTTTCTTTCTTTCTTGAGAGAGAGAGAGAGTGCACATGAGTGGGGAGGGGCAGGGAGGGACAGAGGGAGAGAGAAAGAGAGAATCCCAAGCAGATTCTACGCCCAGTGCGAGCCTGACGCAGGGCCCGATCTCACGATCCTGAGATCATGACCTGAACCAAAATCAAGAGTTGGATGCTTAATAGACTGAGTCACCCAGGTGCTCCAAGTGAGTGATATTTAATATAAAATTCATAATGTGTTACTTATCTTACTGTTTTATAACCTTGCTTTCAAAGAATTACATTACCATAGAGTATGCCTCTCTCATAATTGGAGAAACTACACACCAGCCTATCGTTATAGGCAAGTGGTTTTTAAAAATGTAACAATGTTTCTGGTACTGTATTATAAATATGACTGTAATATGGTATGCCATAAAAATTTTATAACCATTCATTAGTGTATAGGCTAGGCTACGGGGAAGCAATCCTACCGATTACAGTAGGCTACCATAAAGCAATCGTACTGCTGCTTCTTCACTATCGACCCATGCATTGTTGCATTTGTAAATGAGAATTTCTTGTTCACATTATCTTTTCATTTTTGATGTCTAGTGTGAATAATATATAATGGCTACGGTGTTTGCATCTTGTAAGACAATATTGATGTAGTTAATGACAGATGATTCATCTTTACAAGATTTACACATTCATCTTTACACACTTACAATGTGATGTAAACTTATGGTATCTATAAATACAGTATAGTACTGTACATGGATTTTCTCTTCCTTATGCTTTGCTTAATAATTTGCTTTTCTCCAGCTTACTTTGTTTTAAGAAAACAGTATATAATACTTGTACAAAATGTTTGTTGATTGACTTTATGTCTTCTGCTCTATCAGTAAATTTTGTGGGGAGTCAAAAGTTATAGTGGATGTTCCAATGTATGGGGGTCAGCACCCCATCCTCTGTGTTGTTCAAGGGTCAACTGTGTATTAATTTACAGTCAGACTCTACAACTTGCTTTGGCTGAAATTAAGATAATTTGGCATCTTAGCAACTGGCCAAGTGAAAGCTGCTTTTAATATTTTGTCATTGATTCTTTCTGCTTTTAATACCCTAAAAGCTACTACGAAATAGTCTAAGTCACAAAAGCTATTTCTAAAGCACAAGATGTAAAATGTCAAACTATCACCGGACACTTGATGTTATCATTGGTACTTCCCTATTATGGAATATAGGGAAATGATTAACAACTTCATAAGTCATTTATGTTTCTACATCAGACATGCTTTTCATTCTTTTATTCAGGCAAGGAAAGCAACAGGGGAAAACCTGACTTTCATTGTAACACAGGTTTTAGCGTCCATACTGACAGACTTAGATAAAATAGCCCAGAGAAATGCTTTTAAAAGATAGAAGCCTATAAAATTGGGAGTCATTACGCTCCCAAATATGCTTTGTTATACCAAGTTAAAAGTAAACTGGTTTCAAAAAAAGCTGGGTATTCAAAAATATAATCTCTCTTAACCTCATTGTCCTTGCTCTAGCAGTTTGCTCTGCTTTTTCTATTTCTTGACACATTACTCTGTATAATTATTGTCATTTAATTAGCAACATTCCCTTTGTACATGTGAATACCAATGTTTCTGTTTACAGATTTTATTTTCCTGAAATATGCCATGATGTGTCATACTGGCTCAAAGACAGATGTAGAATTGTATATAATAGTGGCCACTTATTTTTCCTATGGCAGAAATATGTTTTCAAGTAATTTCTAGAGAACTGTTTGCTTCAAACCCACTTCAAGGCTTTTCACTAAAACCCTCTCAAAATTTAATAAATTTCATTCATGAACTCCTCATCCAAATTGAGGTCCTAAGTCTTCTCCCTCAAGCTTATTCTCTGTCAGGGTCACACCACTGTTACAGTAAGTTGATGTGTGATTTACTTAGAAGTTGAACTGAAGCTCTGAAAATAACTTTACGCCTTTACTTTCTAATCATCATCATGAAATAAGAACTGGAAACCACCTGGCTTGTCTTGGGAAAGCTAGCCCTCAGGTGCTGTGACCAATGTCCACTGACTTGGTGGAAAGCAGGGGGTTTCAAGCCCCTGAGGTCTTAGCAGGGGTGGAGTCAGAACAAGTGAGGGGTGGGCCTGGTTGCTGTTCTCCAACCCTCCCTTCAGCCAGAGTAGCTCACACCTCTCGTTTTATCAGTCTGATTTGTACATGCTGCCATTGAGTTTGTTGTGCTCGCTTGCTTGCTCTTTTTTCTCTCCGCCACCTCCTGCCTTTCTTTTTCTAGGAGGTATGGAATGTGCAGCCCTTCCCTTCTTCTGCACGATTCTGTCCTAATGCCATTTGGTGGGCCAGAGCAAGGCAGGGGTCTGTGCAAAGGGGCAGCTAGTGTAGGGTGTCAGAGACTAGAGGAGAGTATGCAGAGGGGGTGTGAAGTGTGGGAGAGGGTAGATAGCCTGGTGCAAGGAGTCAGAGCCCAAAGAGGGCAAGGTGTCTACATGGGGGGAGCGGCTTGGCATGGTGGTTGGAGCCTGAGCGGAGTGAGGAGAGAGGGTATCCTTCCATGGGGGCAGCTTGGCGTGTAGTTCTATATCCCAAGCATGGCAAAAAGGGCAGTTGTGCAGGGGGAAGACTGGGGGCCTGGTGTCAAAGCTCAAGCAGGATGAAGAAGGGGCTCAGGCAGGTGAATGAGGGGAGTCAGAGACCCAGCAGGGTAGAGTGTCTCTGTGTGTGGGTGACTCAGAGCTAGGCAGGGTGAGGAGTGTCCCCACAGAGAGGGCGTCCACTGATGAGGACTGGAACCCAAGTGTGGAGAGTATCCATAGGTGAGGGCAGCCCAGAAGGAGGTTTTAGACAACAGAGGGTGAAGATGTTTACAGGGGGTGGGCGTGGGGGAGGCCCAGCATGGGGTGTTGGAGCCTAAGTGGGATAAGGGGGGCATCCATGATGAGAACAGCCTGGTATGAAGCATCAGAGCCCGAGGGGGTTAGAGGTATCCATGTGAGAGAGAGGTAGCAGTGGTGATGAGAGACAGGTTACAAACAGGGAGACTGATCTAATAATTTAAATATAGTAAAGCTAAGGCGACCCAGTCTTCCACAGTCAGAGAAGAGAGAAACCCTATAGTGTTGTTACGTTTGGAGATACCAGTATGAACTCATGGATTTCAATACAGAGACAGAAATCTAGATCTAAATGTATGTCTATATGCACATACATATGTTCCCTAGATTTGTCTCCTAAAAGAGCTCGGGAGAGGCACTCTCTCCAAAGCAACAAGCACACAAAATGCCCAGACCTCGGCTTTTAAGTACTCTCCACTAAAAGACACAAGGGCTCCTGGGAAAAGGGCTGATTCCTGGGTGGGGGCAGGGAAAATTCAAGATGAATCTAGAACATCCTATTGTAGCAAAAATGTAAGGGACTGAAATAATGATTTGTCATTAGGGCACAGAAACCAGCCTGCCACTGGCCAAATAGGGATAATAGGAGCATCAAAAGAAATTATGATAATAAAGGGTAGTAAAGTATGGTCCCTGGGCCAGCAGCAACAGCAGCACTGGGAACTTCTTGGAAATGCAAACTTTTTGGGTCTCCAGACCTACAGGATCTCTGGAGATGGGGCCTAGCAGTTTGTGTTTTTACAAGCCCTCCAAGGCATTCTCAGACACTCAAGTTTGAGAACCACTGAACTAGGAAAACAGGAGTCCGTTAAGGAAGGAAATGAATAAAATGAAAGTTTGTTGAGGAATGTAACTTCCACATAGTCTCCAAAGTACCACTTCACAAAATACTATAAAAAGAGTAACCTTACAATGAAAAAGTCTGGGCTACAGCACTTGGTGAAGTGGTCAAAGTGAACACAGTAAGTGATGGGACAAAGTGAGTGAGCACCGCCTGATAAGATGTGACGAGAAAACATACTTCTGTGATATTCCTGCTACACAGATGCGTAACTTAATAACGAAACGTCGGACAAACCCCTGTTGAGGGTCATTCTACAAAATCACTCCTGCCTCATATTTTAAAAATACCAAGGTCATGAAAATCACGAGAATCACGCGTTGGAACAGCAACTCATTCTTTTCAACAGTAGTAGACACATTAGAAGTGCTCAATAAATGTTTATGAAGTAAAAAGTTTGCCTTAAGTAGCTCTGGAATTTTGGTTTCTTCAAGTCATGATTCCTATAAAATATATAAAAAATCAAAACTTTACAATTTTACCCTATTACTTTTGTAATAGTTTATCTTAAGTCAGAATAGTTGACCTTGAGGGGTTCTTTCTGACAGTAACTGGACTACAAAGAGAAATTATACTGAGGCAGCTCCAAATAACAATAAACCATGTCATCAGTATATGGAATAATGTGTGTTTTCTGAGTCTGCCTGCAGTACATCCAAAAGTATATTTCTACCCTAGGAAAAGGCTGATGTGAACACACTGCTGTTTCACTTGCCTGGAAATTCCCTAATGAATGATCTAATTCACTAGGAAATAGTTTCCAACTCTAATTTTGGAGGTATATTAAGACTACATTCTGTGTATCAATAACCAAGAGTCTTCATCAGACTCAGAGTTGGAAGAAAACACAGGAGTAAATCTTCATGATCTTGAGTTAGGCAATGACACCAAAAGCATAATAGACAAAAGAAGAAATTGATAAATTGGAGTTCATTAAAATTGAACTTTTGTGCTTCAAACAATACCATCAAGAAAGCGAAAAGACAGTTCACAGACTGGGAGAAAACATTTGCAAATCCTGTATTGGTTAGGGTCTTATATTCAGATTATATGAATAACACTCCTACGACTCAATGATAAAAACAACCTAGAGCAAAGGATCAAAATAGACACTTCTCCTAAGAAGATATGCAAATGACCAATAATCACACGAAAAGATCCTTAACAGCATTAGCCATTAGGAAAATGCAAATGAAAAGCAGAGACAGTTCACATGCTACAATCAGAGACAGCAGGTGTTGGGGAAGATGGGGAGAAACTGGAACCCTCCTATATTGCTGATGGGAAAGTAAAATGGAGCAGTAAAGTGGTGCAGACTTTGGAAAAGTTTGGCAATTCCTCAAAAGGTTAAACGTAGAGGAACAACGTAACCCAGCAGGTCCACTTTGAGGTACATACCCAAGAGGAAGAAAAACATGTCTACGCAAAAGCCTGAACACAAATATTCACAGCAACATTATTATTCATAATAGCCCCAAAGTGGAAACAGCCCAAATGTCAACTGATGAAAAATATGGGACATACATATCACAGAATATTTGGCAACAAACAGGAATAAGTACGTACTCTTGCTTGATACAACACGAATGCTACTTAAAAACATACTAAGTGAACGAAACCAGTCACCAAAGACCACAGAAGACATGATTTCATTTGTGAAATGTCCAGATAAGGTACATCCATAGAGAGAGAGGATTAGTGGCTGCTTGGGCTAGGGGACTGGGGAATGAAACGGGAGAGACTGCTAACAGCGCATTTCTCTCTGCAGTGATGAAAATGTTCTGGGAAGTGACATGGTTTTAGCGAATATACCAAAAACCCCTGGATTTTATACCTTGAATTAAATTGTGTGGTATGTGAATTTTATCTCAAAGCTGCTAAAAATAAAGAATAGAAAAGCATGCATTTCCTCTAAACATTAAGAGAACAGCAGTATGCCAATTCAAATAGTACTTACTGCTTTTTTCTTGATAAACTAGTTGATAATACCATCAAAGCTTTACTGCAGTCTTTTTAACTAGTGTGAGTAACAGTAACGGTAGGGACGAAGAGAAGATAGTGTTAACAATATTATCAACCAACTTCCTCTACTTTTCAATTCCTGATGAAAGGATAGGGTTCGCAGGCCAAGCAATGGTACCAGTGGCAGTTTGTGTTTTCCCCACACTACACTGGCAGTGGAGGCAGAGAAATACTGTTGGTTTTATGGCTTAAAATTCTGCTTTCTAGTGGTGAAATTTTGTATGAGTATACTGTGGTAAAAAAATATTTCAATTAGGGTAGATGCCAAGGACAAAGTAATTCTTTTTAAAGATTTATTTTAGAGCAAGTGGGGGGAGGGTAGGGACAGAGGGAGAGAATCTTCAAGCAGACTGCTTGGCATGAGCTGAAACCAAGAGTTGGATGCTTAACCAACTGAGCTACCCAGGAGCCCCGAATACAAAATAATTTTTAAGGAATTTATTTTGAGTTGATATTTAAGAGAATGCTATTGATAATAAACTTTACAGAAATGTACCTTTAAAAAGTTTAGAACACCCAACACCAAATCTATAGAGCCTGACATTATAGTTAATAAATGCTGAATGATCTAAAATAACTTAGTTTTAAAAGAAAGCCTTACAATTACTATGGATAAATTTAATTTCAAGGGGACCTGGGTGGCTCAGTCATTAAGCGTCTGCCTTTGGCTCAGGTCATGATATCAGGGCTCTCGGATTGAGCCCGGCATCGGGGGTCTCTACTCGGTGGGGAGCCTGCCTCTCCCTCCCCTCTGCCTGCTGCTCCCCCTACTTGTGCTGTCAAATAAATAAAAATCTTTAAAAATAAATAAATATACATAATTTCATGTATTTTAATCCTAAACTTCACTATGAAATTTTATCCTGTAAAATGTATAGCAATCTAATGAATGTGGATATGTAAATAATTGCTACTATACTCTTTAAAGCTACAACCTATATCTGAGAACAAAATTAGCATATCTGAGAGAAAAGAGTGTGGCTGAAGTCCTGGGACCTTTTAAGAATCATTAGGTATACAACTGAATGCTACCTATCTATAAGAATTACAGAATAAAGGTAATAAAGATATATAAACAAATGACTTTATATTAACTAAGGACATTTTATGCACTTGACCCAAAGGTATGAATTCCTGTATTAAGGTGTATTCAATTTAATATTTTCTCTTGATATCTAGAGAATCTTGCTTTCTTTACATCTATAGTTACCAATTTGGTTAATGAACTGCAGGTCCAGTATAGTCCAAGTAAATTTCATTCAAGAGGAATGGCATGAAAAATAGGCACCAAAATCATTTCCGGTTTACATATAACTAAGATTTAGAAAAGCTTTTTTAGGGGGCGCCTGGGTGGCTCAGTCGTTAGGCGTCTGCCTTCGGCTCAGGGCGTGATCCTGGAATTCTGGGATCGAGCCCCGCATTGGGCTCCTCTGCGGGAAGCCTGCTTCTTCCTCTCCCACTCCCCTTGCTTGTGTTCCCTCTCTCGCTGGCTGTCTCTCTCTGTGAGATAAATAAATAAAATCTTTAAAAAAAAAAAAGAAAGAAAAGAAAAGCTATTTTAGAAAATATGCATAATACTTCCATAACCTTAAAAAGGGGGAAAAATTTTCAAGTCACAATATGCAGAGTTAAATTGTAAAATATTTTTTATTGTAAAAACAGAGTCAACAGAAGTTGACAATGCAAATGTCATCCCAGAACATTTCCCCTTGGTTCTTGAATTTGCTAGGTTCCCAGGTACCAGCAAGTCTCCATTAGCACTTCTCAGGTTTCATGGTCATTTTGAGATATGTTGATTAATTATATGTATATATTGCTTGGAAATAAATGTCCATCTGATATTAAAACAAACAAACAAAAAAACTGTTGTGTCTTTGTTTCACATTTCCTACAGGGAAATCTATATATCTCAGATACCTTCACAATTTAACAGTAAAGTTAGTGCCTTAACCAAACCCCGAAATTCTCCATCACATTATTAAATCAAACTCATGACATTTGCAATATATCCAGATTTAAATGTTTAAAAACAAAAAAAGTTTGGAATTTAAAACAAACTTTAGGCTGATTTTTTCATATTTAAAAGACTGTAGTTACTTGCAGCATACAAATGGAGAAAATAGTGCAAAATGCATCAAGTTTTATATGATAAATATACTTTCAACCTAAATGGCTTCCTCAAAAGCAAAGAGTGAAAAATTACCAATTCTCAAAAGCAATCTAGACTCAATAAAGTTCACAATTTAGAAAGATCAATTGCTACTCTATTTCTATAGATTGCAAAAGATTTCAGAAACAGATTAAACATACAATTGTTTTACAAAAATAGAAATATTGTTTGGGACTTTACAAAACTTTATAAAATATAACACTATATTTGCAAATTCAAGATAGTTTCACACTGAAATAGACAATACGTCCACCGATATAAAGTCTAGTCAATCTTAACTGGTCTGTCTTGACCATTCTTACACATTATTTCTTCCAAGTCTTGAGCCTAAGTAGATCTGTGCTCTATCATGGGATTTTTTTTTTTTTTAAGAGATTGTTTAATTTGAAAGGTTTACAAGATTTTTCATTCTAGAAATAATGTTAAACCAGATGAATTTATACCTACAAATATGTTTTACTAAAAGTAGAAACTAAGGCAATGTGAAAATTCTGTATGTGATAAATTTCAAACCAAATTCTTAAGAATGAAAACCTACCTACTGATTTAAAATATATATTTGACAATTATAATTTGGTACCTATAAAACATAAAAATATAATCACAACTATTTTATGGAAAAAATATTTATTCCTATAAAATGAAGAAGCTCTAAATTTAGTTATTTGTAGCTGGCAGATGAGAAGTATTTTCAAATTACACCCATTCATAAATGCTCATTTTATCACCTCAAAGAGCACCAGTGTATTTTCAAAACAAGCTAAAAGTGAGAAGGTAGGGGCTTATTTCACGTAACAGTGCTATTATGATAAGGCACCATTTGGTATATGAAACAGCCGAACAAAATAATTTCAAATCACGTTTTTTTGTTACTGGTGTCTTAACCATTAGATAGGATGGTTAGGAAAAAGCTAATTAATATTAGCCAACCGCATTGTACTCCTTTTCCCATCTTTTTTTGCTTTTAGTTTTTCCATGTAACAGAACATACAGTAAACAACAATGCAGTACCCGATCTGTTAAATAAACATCTTTTCCCAACCTTCCAACAAAATAATCCAAAATTAAACAAGAATAAGAAACCAAAAATTTATCTGATATACTTTGCAATAATCTATCCCTGTAGAAGAGTGAGGAGTTGGGTGGGGAGGGGGTGACAACACAATGACAGGACCTATTTTCTATAGCATATATTGAGGCACACAGGTTATAAGTTTCTCAGGCAAATTCAAGGCTAGAGCAAAACCGAGAGAAAGCTCAGAATTTTACATTCCCCCCAGAGCTGATTTCTCAGGTAGTCACACCCAATTAAATATTTCAAAGTACGTCCTTAGTCACTGCTATCATCATCATCATCATCATCAGACACATCATTTAAAGGAGACTTCAATGACTGACTGTAAGAGTCTGATCTAGTAGGCTGGCATGCGGCCATGTCCCCCGTAGAAAGCAGGTCATAGCAGAAGTCACAAATCCGCACAGGCTTAGAAGACTGGCTTGGAAGAAGAAATCTCTTTTCAGAGCAGGGCCCACAGACAACAAAACCACATTTGCGGCAATGGTGACGACGATTAACAGGTGTGAATTTTGCTTTCTGGCAACGCATACATACAGTTGCTTCAGAGTCAGGAACCCAGACAGCAGCATGTTCATTACTGGGTGTCTTCCCACTTTTGGAGAGTAAATCAGTAACACATTTATTTATGTGATTCATCCATTCTGATTTCTCAGTGGCAGTGGCAGCATAAACTGCAAATGATTTAGTTGGTGTCTTGATAAGCCATCCATTCCTCAAGTCTCCCTCATCTTTGATGGAATCAATAGTGACATTCTCCAGGGGAATAATATGTTGTTTGTTATATTTTTTCTTCTGGATGACAATATTGCCATATACAAGAATATCATTAAATAAGAAAAACTGCCTTGCTTTGGGCTTTTTTCTGCACAACTTAGTCAATACTCCTTCTCCAATAAGAACCCTTCCAGGTATAGTTAAGGGTTGACCAGCTGCTCCAAAACAGTTTTCTACTATATTTATACGTCTAGTATTTGCTTCACTGTTTGCCAAGCGATCCACCATCTTTTGCTAGTAGCCTTAAAAAAAGAGAGAGAAAGAAAGAAATAAGCACACAGAAATGATAAATTCGTAAGTTAAAAATTATATAACCTAAATTTAATCTAATAAATCGTTACTTTTACTCAAAGGCAAAATTCTCTAATATTGTTTCCCTCTCAAGATAATCACCAAGCATACCAAAAGCGTTAACATCTCCTACTTTTTATAATCATCAAAAACATTTATTAACCATCTCCATATAGCACTATACTCATTATGTAGGTATTTATAAAAGTATAAACTTCTTAAGGCATAAATGAATAAACAATTGGACAATGAATATAAGTCATCTTGCAAAACAATAATCTCAGTTCCACGAAATTTAATCTCAGAGGGATTCTAAAGAAGAGGGCGAAATTCCGTAAAAACCTAGAGAAATTGATTTTTCTGGTAAACTATTCCCATGGAGCTAAAGCCTTAATCCTCTCACCTGGATTACCAGAACTGTTTCCCAACATGTCTCTTTGCCTTTGGTCTTGCACCCTAAATCAATCTTCAGGCAGTGATTTCTCAAATGCAAATCTCACCATGTCATTATTCAAAAGAACTCCCCTTGATCTACAAAATGCAGAATTTTTAGCATGGCATACAAGGCTGTTTATTATCTGGGTTTTTTTTTTTTAAGATTTTATTTATTAATTTGACAGAGAGAGAGAATGAAAGAGGGATGGAGAGAGAGCCACGTGCACAAGCAGAGGGAATGGCAGAGAGAGAGGGAGAAGCAGGCTCCCTGCTGAGCAGAGAGCCAGATGCGGAACTCATCCTAGGACACTGGGATCGTGACCTGAGCTGAAGGCCGACGCTTAACTGACCAAACCACCCAGGCGCCCCCATGATCTGGTTCTTGCTTACCTTCCCAGACTCGTCAATAGTCACTGTCACTCTTTACCTCAAACTTTATGTTCTAAGAAAACTCTACTACTCAGAGTCCATTTCATCCATGCACGCCTTCTCTCACGCTGCTATATCCTTTACTACTTACTACTCAGAGCTAACTCTTACTGATCCTTCAGGACTCAGTTTAGGGTATCATACTGAAGCCAGAAGTCTCCCTTAAACTCTTTTAGACTAAACACCTTCCTCTGTGCTCTTTACATTCCATGTACCCTCTGGCTGCATTATTAACAAAGGATTGAAATGTCTTCCTTAAAGGCTGCAATGGAACCTAAAAGACAGAGACCATCTGATACCTACCTATCTTTGAAACTGACACCCTCTGGCACAACAAAGGTGATCAAAAATGCTGACAAGAATATTTTGGCATTGTGCAAAAACTTATATTAATCTACTCTTAAATGATGACAGATTTAATCTCTAGATCCAATAGTGACTTCACTCAAGTCCTTGAGTTGTGCCCTATTTCAGATCTACTAACCTAATACTACCACAACCAAGTCATATTAAAGAGAAGAGGAACATTGAAAGTCTAACAGCACAGTCTGAATTCCAGTATTCAGCTCACAAACTGTTTGATGATACTGCACCCCTTCTTGGCCTCCATTATAAAGGTTCTGATCATTCCTGAACTTGTCTCCTCTAATCTTGGGTCCTTATAAAGCCCTCTTGCTCTCCACAAGGGTAGGCTGTGCCCTGAAAGTTGTTCCCAAGAAATTATATGATAATGCATGGTTCCAAACCGTGATGACTTCTTTTTCTAGTAACAGCAAATGTGCCAGCCAATTAAAGGTTTATTGTCCTATGCACAGTGCATCACAGAAGAGGAACTAAAAACAGCTCATGAACACCAACATGCATAATTAAAGAAATGATAATACAACATTAGGATATTTTTTTCACTTATCAGATTAACAAAAATTTTAAAAATGTCCTAAGATGCAGTACTACTGAGGATACAGGGAAACAGGCACCCTCATACACTAGAGAAAAGATGTGTATTCACTGATCTAGGGATTTTATCAAAAGAAATTCCAGACAAGTGCATAAAGGATATCCAACACTGCGCTGTTCGTAACATACACACAAAACTGGAAAAGCTCCAAATGTCCAAGAGGAACTGGTTGAACAATTTATGATACACCCATAATAATATGCTAGATATCTGTTAATAATGAGATAGATGTAAACACAGTGATATGGGAAAATGTTCAAAATATTTGGGGGGGAGATGTATTTGTTTCAAATATATACTGCGTTTATTGCGTTTCATCAAATCTAAGATGCTACAGATTTTCATTTTATGTGCCACTGAAAATGAAAAAATGCTGCCAAGTATATCATGGCATACCCCTGATTATATGAGGTCCCAATTTCAGAGACATAAAATACAGTAAAACATGTTCATCTTTAGACTCAATGAAATATGGTATAAATGCATAATCACGGGGCACATGGGTGCCTCAGTCGTTAAGCGTCTGCCTTTGGCCCCAGGCGTGATCCCAGGGTCCTGGGACCAAGCCCCTCATTGGGCTCGCTGCTCCGCTGGAAGCCTGCTTCTCCCTCTCCCACTCCCCGCTTGTGTTCCCTCCCTCGCTGGCTCTCTGTCAAATAAATAAATAAAATCTTAAAAAAAAATGCATAATCACAGACACTTGTAAATATGTAAGCATACACACATAAAATAAAATTAGAAAACTATATACCACAATATCAACAACTGTTATTAATCTCTGAGAAGTACAATTATGGATAATTTTTCATACTTTACACTATCTTTAAACATTCAACAGGTATTTATTTTGTTAGGCACTGATCTAAGTGCAGGAGAAAAGAAATATACAAAACAGGCACGGTCCCTGTTCCTTAAGGCTTACATCCTAGTTGGTGAAAACGAGTGAAAAGAAAACTGAGAACCAACTTGTAAATCAAGTTATAATTAAAGTGATTTTTTAAAAAACCAACTGGGAAGCTATTCAGACTGGATGGTCAGGGAAGGCCTTTCTAAAGTGGTATTATTTTAGCTGATAAGGAGGAACTAGATAGACAAGAGGCCCACGTGGAGAGAGAGTAGTATATTTCAAGCAAACAGAGTAACTGCGAAGGTCCTAAAGCAGAAAGAGGTTGGCACTTTGAGAGAACTGAAAGTACCTATTTATTCCCATCTAAATCAACTGCAGAGTCTACTGCTTTGGACGCACAGTTATTAATCAGCTCATAAGCAATGCAAACAATTTCCTATGATTGCTACTACTGGAATTGATACCATCTAAATTTGTGCAGTACTTTCCACATTTATTATCTTCTGATTTTAACTGTCACAAATTCCTGTGAAGTAATGAGAAGTTTTTACATCTTCCAAAGCAGCATCTAATAATATTAGCTAAAATGTGAGCTGAAGGAGAAACTAAGGCACAAAGTGAGAGATTCCATAATGTTCAAGGCAAAATAGCCTGGAAGTAATTCTACTCATTGGGAGTCCAGCAACCAGCTGAGCACTTTGAATGTGATACAGTATATTCTATTCACTGCAACCTTAAATAGATATGCGCTACTATCCCCACTTTACAGATGAGTAAACAGATAAAAAGTGGTTAAGGGCCGCCTGGGTGGCACAGTCGTTAAAGCGTCTGCCTTCGGCTCAGGGCGTGATCCCGGCGTACCGGGATCGAGTCCCACATCGGGCTCCTCCGCTGTGAGCCTGCTTCTTCCTCTCCCACTCCCCCTGCTGTGTTCCCTCTCTCTCTGGCTGTCTCTCTGTCACATAAATAAATAAAATCTTTAAAAAAAAAAAAAAAGTGGTTAAGTACTTGGCCCAAGGCTGTCACAGAAGTGAGGCTCCAATCTGATTCCTTGGTGCTGTTACCAGCGTATTATGGTACACTAATTATTCCTTATGGCTCCACTCACTCTATAAGAACTGAGAAAGCTATTGCTAACCTTTGGACCTCCTCTGCAAAACCTACAAAGAAGAAAGAAGAAAGAGAATACTAACTTGAGCAAATAAACTGAAACGACAGGTCATCATGATTTAGCCAGTCTCTTGAATGTTTCATTCTTCAAATTTTGCAATATATTAAGCCTGAATCTCTTTTCATAAATCTTGCCCCATTTAAGAATGATGCAACAAAAGAGAAGCTTAGGCATCATTAATTGGTATTTGGCTAGAACAAAATAGCTTTCAAAGTTTGACAGTGACCCACATAAAAAGTACATTTCACACTGCAAGGTTATAAATACATACTCATAATTCTTTCAACTATAAATAATGTGTTCTATTATCTTCACTTATTTTAATGATATGCAGCCCACTTGATTGATTTCACTAATGGATTATAACCTATACTGGAAAAACAATGAGCATGAAGAACTTAAGACCTTTCCATTATCCCTGTATGTCCTAAAATAGTTTCTGTATGTGTCTGACATGAAGAAAGAAAGCACTGAGCTAAAAAACCCAGGAATACACAAATGCCTTACACACACACACACACACACACACACACACACGAGATAGTTGGGTGTCCAGCAGGAACAGCACAGAGAGGAATGGGAAAATAGGGGGAAGTTACCAAAAGGGAAATCAAAGTACCACTTTTAGCTGGATTACTGCTAGATACCCCAAAGCAAGGTTCTTTGGTAAACTGGATTAGGGTACTACCCTTTGGCTCAGAGCCTCAACATGGCCTCAACAGGGCCTCTGCCTTCCCCCAAAGCCGAAATCCAAATTTACCACCAGCACACTGAAGTGCCCCAAGCAGTAAGAACTCTTAAAGATTTTTGTGAGAATATTACAAGATTACTCAGCCTGGCCAAGGAGTGAATCCTATGCACAACTTGCTCATTGTGGGGCACAGAAAGAGGAAGCAGAAGACAACTACAGGACAAGGCCCAACTAAATTTGTCTACTTTTCTTAGGAAGGAATACCAGTTACTATAAGAAGAGCTACGAAGAAAGCTTCTGAATCTCCTGGCAGAGATGACTTCTTTAGAACAGTTTCCAAGAAGTAAAATTACTGGGTCAAAAGACATGAATGTTTAAGGCTCCTGCTACCTTGTATAAAATTTCCATTCTGAAAGGTAACACCAATTTACCAAGCAGTACAATGACTGTACCCATCCCATCTCGTCTCATGTATTTTTCTTTAAAAATGTCAGTAAACAAGATAGATTTCAAAAATGGTATCTCATTTTATCCATTTATTTTTTTATTTATCCAACATTTATTGAACACTTTTTAGATGGCATTCATATTCTTTTCCTCTTAGAGCACAGAGTCTGCTGAAGGAGAAAGAGAGTAGGTAAGTAAATAGGTGATTCCGAAAGGTGAAGTGCAATGAAGGAAATCAGCAGGGTGTCAAGATACAGGGAAAAACTCATTTACTAAGTGGTTCAAAAGGCCTCACTGGAGATGGTGCTATACACGAGTCTTAAAGGATGGGGAGTCAGCCATACAAAGGAACTAATACCACGGACATAGGTCCTAAGACAGCAAAGAACAAATACACTACTTTCAGTTTAATTAAATGTTTTATTTCATAGCTACCTAGTGAAGGCAACCACTTTCTAATGTGTTTATTAACCACCTGTATTTCTAAGCTCATATATTTAGAGTTTATTAATTTGCATGAGAGTGTTTTACACATAAAGGCTAAAAACCAATTTCTTTGCTTTTCCTAGTATATTAAGCTGTAATTTTATGGAGTTTGGCATGGGGCAGTTTTATCTCTTAAGTAGTTAAACTTACCCATATATTCTTTTGTGCTTTTTCTTTCATTACTCCTAAGCTCTCCTTGTTCAGATATCAGATACACCTACAGGTTTCCTCTGCCACCTCAGAGTAGAGCATTCCTAGGAAACCTTTTGTAAGCCAAAAAGGCTTAAAGCAAAAAAGCAATTACCACTAATTTACGTGGAAAACTTTTGAGTGTTCCCAGACCGAAAAAAACCCCACTTTATTAGGCTTTTCTGATTCCTTAGGACACATCTTGTTAACAGATATACAAAAATAAATCAAGATAAAACACAGATGCTTTATCAAAGACACATGGCGGCTTGATGTGGAGATGCTGAGTTCCAGGAAAGGAGCTTGGTGGTGCCACTCTTCCTGCTCAGGGTATGTACTGCCTCTATAATGGCTCGCTGCAAAACACTATTTTCTTTTTTTATATATTTTTTAAAAGTAATCTCTACACCCAACGTGGGGCTCGAACTCACAACCCCGAGATCCAGAGTCGCATGCTCTACTGACTGAGCCAAAACAGACACTACCTGCACCTATTTCACTTTTTTTCATAAAGGTAAATTCTTTGGGTTTCTTTCAGCTACCGAAAACAGGTACTAATGTAGGTCTTTCATAAAAGTGAATTGTGTAATGCAAAGTTCAAAAAGTGGGGTATACCTGTATTTAGTGTCTATATATTTAGGATATGAACTTTACATTTAATTCTTTTATCCACCTGAAATGTACTGACATAGGTAAAAATTCCTTTCTTTTTAAATATTTACATTCTAAGAGAGCTAATTAATTTGCTTCAGAATCACCAAATACTGTGTGACCTCAGGTTTCCTCCCTTGTAAATGGGAATAATAGCAACAGCTATGTCAGGAAGAGGATTAAATGATAATGCATATAAAATGTTCATCAAGTAGTGAATAAGTGATAGCACTTAACGGTATTAATAATCTAATCTACAGATTTATAACACTCTCTTTATATTAACTTTTATATATTCTGATATCTGCTTCTGGGCTGTTTGGTCAAATCCATTAATCTGTTTTCTAATTCTTATGTGAGTACCATGTACCTCGTAGGACTAGTCTAGGCTATCTCCATTACTTAACCTTTTAAAAAAAGGCTTACCTAATCTCCTCTGTTTATTTGTTCAGATGAAGTTTACTTAGAACAGTGGTTCTCAACCTTAGCTGTACACTGGAACCACAGGAGAGCTTTAACTTTCAGTATACCAGAAAAAAACAGCCATCCCAACTTACTGAGTCCAAATTACCCCTCTTATTTATTTTTAACATTTTAAGCCATTTTATGACTAATTTATAGAAATAATAAAGGAATAGTTAAAAAATGATTTTACGGGGGCGCCTGGGTGGCACAGCGGTTAAGCGTCTGCCTTCAGCTCAGGGCGTGATCCTGGCATTATGGGATCGAGCCCCACATCAGGCTCCTCCGCTATGAGCCTGCTTCTTCCTCTCCCACTCCCCCTGCTTGTGTTCCCTCTCTCGCTGGCTGTCTCTCTCTCTCTGTCAAATAAATAAATAAAATCTTTAAAAAAAAATGATTTTACGAATCTTTATAAAAAAATAAACATAGCAAATTTCTTTTTTTTTTTTTCTTAAAGATTTATTTATTTATTTATTTAACAGAGACAGCCAGCGAGAGAGGGAACACAAACAGGGGGAGTGGGAGAGGAAGAAGCAGGCTCCTAGCGGAGGAGCCGATGTGGGGCTCGATCCCAGAACGCCGGGTATCACGCCCTGAGCCGAAGACAGACACTTAACGACTGCACCACCCAGGCACCCCAAACATGGCAAATTTCTTGTTCCACATTTCTCTGTTATTGAAGGTATATATATCCAAAAAACCAGCATCTTTTGAATGCAACACTCCTTATAAGCTATCATGCATGAATCTGTAATACGTTCATTTCCGTCTTTAGGAGTACTGTTCAATGATTTGAGTTTGAGAAACCTCATCTAGAATATCATCTGAACACTCAGTCTGAGATTTCACTTATGATTCACCAACATTATTAGTCTAAGTGTTGCTGTTTCTTTATATTCATCTTCTGACTTGTCTGGTAGTTCTGAAATGTCTACCTTTTCTGATTTTTTTCTTTGCAGTTAAAGATGAAAAATGTAGAATAAAAAAAATCTTAAATTCTCAAATATGTTAAATGAAGGCTTAAAACAAACAAACAAAAGAAAAAGAAAGACGAATATCTCCAAACTGTTTTGTATCTTTTTGAAAGATGATGCAGTACTTTGGGCAATGCCATAATAAAACTGAAGATGGTGCAATACTGATGATTTATTTCATCCTCATATCATCCTTCTAGGCAATTACATCACTCTTCCATTTTTTTCTTTTTGGTTAAATGATTCTTAGGACACTGAAATAGTGAACTGCTTCAAAACATAGAAAAGCAAGGTCATTAAGATCCTGTATTGTAGATTTATATATGTCCTATGAAGCTAGATGTAATTGCAAGCTAGAATGAATTTTATTCTATTTTTTAGTAATTTCCCTTTTTATTTTGCAAATCTCTAAGAAATAATAAAAGTTACAAAATATCAATTACTACAAATAATTTGAACTGCTTAAACAGAAACTCAAAAACCAAAATGGAAGCCAATGGACTCTGATGATAAACAAAAAGAGTTACAGAAATACTGATCCCTAAGGTCCCTCCCCCAAAATAAAATATTCTGATTTTATTGGTCTGGGGTATGGAAGGTATGGAGGGAAACTGGAATATTTTATTTTATTTATTTAATTTTTAATAGATTTTAGATTCACAAAAAGGAGAAAGAGAGAGAGAAAAAAAAAAACATCAGTGGGGGGGAGGGGCAGAGGGAGAGACAGAGGGAGGGAGCAGGGAGCCCAACATGGGGTTTGATCTCAGAACTCTGAGATCAAGACATGAGACAAAACCAAGAGTTAGACCCTTAACCGACTGAGCCACCCAGGTGCCCCTGGACACTGGAATATTTTAAAGTTCGCCAAGTAATTCTAATATGCAGCTAAGGTTTAGAACCATTTTTCAATTACAATAAATATAGAACAAAATCCACTAAAATTATGGAACTCATATTACACCCATATATTAATTTAGAGTAAGTTAACATCTTAAGCTTTTTTTTTTTAAAGATTTTATTTTTAAGCAGTGTCTACATGTGAGGCTCAAACTCAAAACCCCAAGATCAAGAGTTCCCTGCTCCACTGATCGAGCCAGCCAGGCACCCCAACACCTTCTTAAGTTTTTATTGTTCCTAGTCAGGTTGATAATATCTCTTCCCAAGGTTTCGAATCTTCTTTTGTGGCCCAATAATTTTATAGGTTTCTTCTCACAAGATTATTACACCTTTTTTTTTTTTTTTAAAGGGAGGGTTGGGGGAGAGGATGACAGAAAAAGGGAATCTTAAGGAGGCTCCATGGAGCCTGACATGGGGATCGATCTCACAACCCTGACTGAGGTCAGAGAGTCAGACACTTAACCAACTGAGCCACCCAGGCACCCCTACACATTTCTTTAGTGGGTTCCGAGGTATTTCATACTTTTTGTTGCTATTTTGAATCTAATCTTTCCCCATTATATTTTCTAATTAGTTACTAGTATTGATAAGAAAACTACTGATACATGTCTTTTCTCCCCTATGTCCAGCCATTTCACAGAACTCTATAAATTCCCAATTTCCCAAATGATTTCCCCTTTGTCTTCTTTTCCAGCAAACAGTGTCTGGCAGTGCTATTTCATAGCTAAAAATGTAAGACTCCATGGCAAAAGAATAAAAAAAAAAACAACTAAACTTTTACAAAGCTAGATTTGTATACCAATTTAAAAAATTAATCCGAAGTTTCAAGTTCTCTCCTTCAAAACTGCAGACAAGAACTGCTTTTGAATTGTCCAAGCTCCACCCTAGTCTTTTGGTAACATCTTGTTTCTGAATATGTTCTTCAGTGGAGTGTCTACCACCTGTTAAAAATGTAACACTAGAAGAGGCAAAAACTCTTCTAAAAAAGAGACAGAATACTATTTACAATGGAGAAGAGAGCCCAACTGTCACAGAATACTATGGCCCAGTTCTTACCAAAAATCAAAACTTCTTATCTTTGCAGTTGAGTTTAAAACAAAAAAAAAAACATCTAATTAATTTCTTACATGTACCCATGACATCTGATATCAGTGAACATCAGTATTCAACTATGCATTATAGTTGGAAAAATCAATAAACTATGAACCAAAAGACCTGGATTCTAATGACAGCTCAGGCACTAAAATAAGAGATTTCATACAAATTACCTAACTGTTGGGGAGGAGGGAGGAGGGGAGGAGGAGCAGTGGCAGCCACAGCCTTAAATAAAGTAATCTCTAAAACACCTTCTGTCTTTAAAATAATAAACTCTGACTGTAGTTGGGCCATGTTTCTGGTTTACTGCAAGGCTGACTTGCCTACAAATAAATTTTTAATAAAAAATTTGACTGTGTCTTAATATCAATCAAGATTTTAAAATCTGTTGTTACTGCTGAATTGAGACTACAGAAAATGTAAAAGGGAGAGACAAACAGAAAAGTGATGAAGAGGAAAAAAATGGCAACAAATTATCAGAGATACATCTTCCCTGGGCAAATGTTAAAGTACTAAAGCACACTACTCCTTCTCCTAATACAGTAAGTCAGATGAACAATTATTCTTTGTGCCTACTATATGCAGAAGACAGGACCATTCTCATTTTCAAAAGTTCTATAGTTTAGTAAGCATGATAACAATAATCAGGAAATTCTAGGTCAGATTTTCAATAAAATAATAGGATGATAAAGCAAAGAAGAAATACTTGGAAATTTATCAAAATTTGTAATTTCAGTAAATTTTACTTATCCCATCAATAAGAAGAGACAAAATTTTGTCCTCACCTTTCCAATAAGATTTCTGCCACTGTGACAAACCAACTGCATAAAAGAATACATGTGTTTACTATTGAGGTATAATTGACGTATAACATATTAGCTTCAGATGTACGTTTTGACATTTGTATACACTGCAAAATGATCACTACAGTAAGACTAGTTACCATCTGTCACCGTACAAATTTTGTTTTCTTGTGATGAGAACTTCAAAGATTTACTCTCTTCAGAATGTGCACAATATTGTTGACTCCTGTCACCATGCTACGTATTACCTCCCTACGACTGGAAGTTTGTTCCTCTTGATCCCCTTAACCCATTTCACCCACCCCCCTGGCAACCACCATTCTGAGTTTTTTTGTTCATCTTTGCTTTTAGATTTCAATTTTAATTGAGATCATATAGTACTGTCTCTGCCTAACTTACTTCATTAGCATAACACACTCACGGTCCATCCATGTTGTCACAAATGGCGAGATCTCATTCTTTTTTATGTCTGAGCACTACCCCATTATGTATATATATAGCCATTCTAATAGGTGTGAGGTGATACCTCATTTTGATTTTGATTTGCATTTCCCTGATGATCAGTGATACTGAGCATCTTTTCACGGGCCAGTTCTCCATCTGTATGTCTTCTTTGAAAAAATGTCTATTCAGATCCTTTGACCATTTTTTTTTTATTAAAATTGATTGTTTTTTGTCCATTGAGTTTTAAGAGTTCTTTACATATTCTGGATATAAATCCCTTATCAGATATATGATTTGCAACTATTTTCTCCCATTCAGTAGGTTGCCTTTTTATTTTGTTGATGGCCACCTTTGCTGTGCAGAAGCTTTTTAGTTTGATGTAATTCTACTTATTTTTATTTTGTTGCCTTTGCTACTAGAGTCAGATCCAAAAAACCATTGCCAAGATGGATGTCAAGTAGGTCACTGCCTACAATTTCTTCTAGGAGTTCTATGGTTTCAGATCTTAACGTTCAAGTCTTTAATCTGTTTTAAGTTGATTTTTGTGTATGGTAAATGACAGTACCCTAGTTTCACTCTTTTGCATGTGGCTGTCCAGTTTTCCAAATACCACTTTTTAAAGAGACAGTCCTTTTTCCATTGTATATTCTTGCCTCCTTCAATATAGTTTGAAATCAGGGAGTGTGATGCCTCCACCTTTGTTCTTTCTCAAGATTGCTTTGACTATTCAGGGTCTTTTGGGGTCCATACATATTTTAGGATTGTCTGTTCAATTCTGTGAAAAATAACACTGGTAGGGATTGCACTGAATCTGTAGATTACTTTGGGAAATATGGACATTTTAAGAATATTCTTTTAAACCATGAGCATGGAATATCTTTCCATTTATTTGTGTCTTCAGTTTCTTTCATTAATGTCTTAAAGTTTTCAGTGTGCAAGTTTCTCATCTTGGTTAAATTTATTCCTAGGTATTTTATTCTTTTTGATGCAGTTGTAAATGGGACTGTTTTCTTAATTTCTCTTTTGGGTAGTTTGTTGTTACCATATATAAATGCATGATTTTTTACTTTCTACACTGAGACTCTACTGCATTCATTTATTAGTTTTAATAGTTTTATGGCAGAGTCTTTAGAGTTTTCTATATAGAAAAGCATGTCATCTGCAAATAATGAGTTTTACTTCTTTCCAATTTGGACAGCTTTTATTTCTTGCTTAACTACTGTGACTAGGGATTTCCAATACTATGTTTAATAAAAGTGGTGAGAGTGGGCAGGCATCCTTGTCTTTTTCCTAATCTTAGAGGAAAAGCTTTCAGTTTTTCACATTTAGTATGATCTTAGCTCTGGGCTTGTCATACATAGCCTTTATTATGTTGATGAATGTTTCCTCCATACCCACATATTCAGAAGTTCTTATCATAAATAGATGTTGAATGTTGACAAATGCTTTTTCTACATCTATTGAGATTACCATATGATTTTTATCCTTCATTTTGTTAATGGGCTATATTACATTGATTTGCAAATGTTAAACTATCCTTGCATCCCTGGAATAAATCCCACTCAATTACAGTGTATTATCCTTTTAAGGTATTGTTAAGTAAGGGTTTGCTAGTATTTTGTTGATGATTTTTGCATCTGTGTTCATCAGGAATACTGGCCTACAATTTTTGTGTGTGTGATGCCCGTCTGGCCAGATAATGCTGGCCTTGTAAAGTGAGTCTGGAAGCATTCCCTCCTCTTCCATCTTCCCGAAGAGTTTGAGAAGGGTAGGTATTAACTCTTTAAATGTTTGGTTGGTAGAGTTCATCTGTGAAGCCATCTGGTCCTGGACTTTTGTTGGGAGGTTTTTGATTACTGCTTTGATCTCCTTACCCCCATCTATTCAGATTTTCTATTTCTTCATTATTCAGTCTTGGAAAATTATATGTTTCTAGAAATTTATCCATTTCTCCCAGGCTGTCCAATTTCTTGATGTGTAAGCATTTATAGTAGTCTTTTATGATCCTTTGTATTTCTGTGGTATCACCTGTAACTTCTCTTTCATTTCTGATTTATTTGAGTCCCCTCTTTTCTTCTTGGTGAGTCTAACTAAAGCTCTGTCAATTTTATCTTTTAAAAAACCAGCTTTTAGTTTCATTGATCTTTTCTATCATCTTTTAGTCTCTTTTTCATTTATTTCTGCTCGGATCTTTATTTCCTCCCTTCTACTAACTTTGGCTTTGTTTGTTCTTTTTCTTCTATTTCTTTTAGGCATAAAGTCAGATTATTTGAGATCTTTCTTGTTTCTTATGGTAGGCTTATAATGCTATGAATTTCCCTCCTAGAACCGTTTTTGCTGCCTCCCATAGACTTTGGTAAATTGTATTTCCATTTTCATTTGTCCCAAAGTATTTTTTTTTAATCTTTAAAAATTTATTTCAGTAGGCTCCACACCTAGTGTGGAGCCCAGAATTGGGCTTTAACTCCAGACCCAGAGATCAAGACCTGAGCTGAGATCAAGAGCTGGACGCTTAACCAACTGAGCCACCTAGGTGCTCCTCAAAAAAAAAATTTTTTTTTTTTTAAATTTCTCCATTGATTTCTTCATTGACACACTGGTTGTTAGGTAGCATGTTGTTTAATCTCCCAAGTATTTGTGATTTTTCTAGTTTTCTTCTTGTAATTGATTTCCGGTGTCATACCACTGTGGTCAGAGGAGATATTATGATTTCTTCTTAACTTTGTTTTGTGGAGTAGCATATGATCTATCTTGGAATATTCCATGTGCATTTGAGAAGAATGTGTATTCTGCTGCTTTTGGATAGAATGTTCTGTATGTACCTATTAAGTCCATCTACTCTAATGTGTTGTTTAAGGCTGATGTTTCTTTATTGATTTCCTATCTGGATGATCTATCCATTGATGTAAGTGGGGCACTGAAGTCCCCTACTGTTATCATATTGCTGTCAATTTCTCCCTTTAGGTCTGTTATGTAAAGCAAACATTATTTAGGTGCTCCTATGTTGGGTGCATAAATACGTATAAATGTTATAATCCTCTTGTTGGACTGAACCTCTTATCATTATATAATGCCTATGCCTATCTTTGTCTTTTACTACAGTCTTTTTTAAAAGTCTAGCTTGTTTGATATAGGTATAGCTACCCCAGCTTTCTTTTGAGTTCTATCTGCATGAAATGTCTTTTCACATCTCTTCACTTTCTGTCTGTGTCTTTACATCTGAGGTGAGTCTCTTGTAGGCAAGGTATAGATGGGTCTTTTTTGGTTGTTGATTAAACCTATTCAACCACTCTGTGTCTTCTGATTGGAGAATTTAGTCCTTTTACATTTAAAGTACTTATTGATTTCTGGCTGTTTTGTTGTTCTTCTCTATTCCTTTCTTCTTCTCTTGCTCTCTTCACTTGTGGTTAACACTTTTCTTCAGTGTTATGCTTAGGTTTTTCTTACTACGTTTTGTGTATCTAAAATAGGTTTTTGTTTTGTCATTACCATGAAGCTCACATGTAACATCCTATATATAAAAAACAGTCTATTTTGACTTGATAGCAACCTAAGTTTAAATGTATTCTTAAAACTCTATACTTTTACCCCTCCATGTTTTGTTTTTGATGTCACTTTTTATTTTGTGTATCCCTTAACTGATCATTGTAGTTACAGGTTTTTTTAAATTACTTTTATCTTTTAACTTTCACATTAGCCTTATAAATAATTTACCCACTATCTTTACTATATATTTACCTTTACCAGTGAGATTTATATTGCCCAATGTTACCTTGTTATTAATTAATGCCCTTTATTTTCAGCTTAAAGAAGTCCCTTAAACATTTCTGTAAGACTGGTTTACTGGTGATGAACTTCTTCAGCTTTTGTTTGTCTGGGAAAACTCTTTACCTCTTCTTCAATTCTGAATGATAACCTTGCCATGTAAGATATTCTTAGTTGGAATTTATTTATCTTTCAGCACTTGGAATACACTGTGCCACATTCCCGTGGCCTGCAAAGCTTCCGCTGAAAAATATGCCTTTTCTTGTTACCAGTTGTTTTTTCTCTTGCTATTTTTAAGATGCTCCCTTTAACTTTTGACATTTCAATTATAATGTGTCTTGGTGTGGATCTTTGGGGGTTCATCTTATTTGGAACTCTCTGGGCTTCCTGGATCTGGATGTCTGTTTCCTTCCCAAGTTAGTAAAGTTTTTAGCCATTATGTCTTCAAGTAAGTTTTCTGCCCCTTACTTTCTCTCTTCTCCTTTTGGGACCCCTATATGCAAATGTTATTCTGCTTGATGTTGTCCCATAGGTCCCTTAAGCTATCTTCATTTTTTAAAGTTCTTTTTTCTTTTTGCTGCTCTGTTTCGGAGAGTTATACTGCCCTGACTTCTAGATTACTAGTCCTTTTTTCTGCTTCATCTAGTCTGCTGCTGAATGGCTCTAATGTATTTTTCAGTTCAGTTAGTGTATTCTTCAGCTCTGTGAGTTTGTTGGGTACGTTCTTATTTTTCTATCTCTGTTGAAGTTCTCACTGTACTTATTCTTCTCCTAAGTTCAGTGAGCATCTTTATGACCATTACTTTATCAGGGCAGAGACCCCTGGCTCCTCAAGGAGCAGCTTCATTTGTGAGATCCATCCCAACTGTGCACTGCCACAATGGGTGGGGTTTTTGGAAAGATTGCATCTCTGCCTCTCCTACCTGTCTCAGTGTGGCCCTTTTACTGTTGGTTGTGAAGGAGTTGTTTGGCTAGTTTTTGGGTCTTATTCAGAGGAAATTGTTCCATAGGTAGCTGTAGATTCAGTGTGTCCACGGGAGGACGGGAATTCCTATACCATCATCTTGAACATCCCTTCCACAACATATATTGTAGAAATTAGTAGTGATTAACAAAAAAAATAAAAATAAAAAAAATCCATGTTTTAGATAAGAAAAAAGGGACAAGCATTTATATTTTAAATTTAAAAGCATATAAAGCTGGATTGAGAGAACTGAACAAAATATCAAACATTTAGAGAGAAGCCACAGTAATTTTTTAAAAAGTCTCTCCTAGACACCAAATCTGCCTATTATTGAAGCATAAACTCAAATGTATTATTCTACAGGCTTAGCCAGAAAAGGAAAAGAGAAAAAAACTAACATTTACTCAACACCTATACACATGCTAGGCACTTCCACATTTTACTATTTTAATGACCTAAATGTTGTTAAGTGGTAATTATATACATTTTACAAAAAGTAAATTGAATCATGTATAGTTAAACAATTTTCCCATTGTCTCACAGCTAGCTTTTATAAAAATGCATGTTTTTCTATTATACTTTGCTACCTCCAGAAATACTACAGAAATATTTCACTTATGTGAACCATATTATGTATGTGGAGAAAGCCACTGATAAGAGAAAAAAATGAAAACATGGTAGTAAGTATAAAAATGCTAAAAGTGATCATTCAATACTAAAAGGAAGTGAAAAGTAAAGCTGTCACTAGTATAGGGTGTCAGTAAAGGCAATTTCAAATAGATTAGGCTTCCTAGAGAAATTTACCATGGAGTATAAAAACTGAGCCACAGTTGAGGATTTTAGAGAATCTGGAAAACCAAAATAGAGACACTGGGAGTTATAAAAGGTTTTTAGAGAGGTAGGAGATAGAGGAAGAATACAGACCTCAAGTTCTGAGCAGGACTCCAGACTTAAACTAGCATTTAAGGCATACAACACAAGGCAAGATTAATATTCTTTTTTTTTTTTTTTTTTTGAGAGAGAGAGAGAGAACACGTGCACACACACACAGATATAGTGGGGGAGGGAGGGGCAGAGGGAGAGACAGAGAATCTCAAGCAAGCTCCATGCCCAGAGCAGAGCTCGATGTAGGGCTCAATCTCATGACCCCGAGATCATGACCCAAATCGAAATCAAGAGTCAGATGTCCAACCGACCAGGTGCCCCAAGATTAATATCCTTTAACTACACTATAATCAGGTAATCCCTATTCAAAAATCAAAGGTTCCCTGGCTGACCAAATTAAATCTAAAATCCTTAATCTGGCATTAAAGCCCTTCACAGTCAAGCCCCAGCCTGTCCCATTCTATCTTTCCAGTTTTACCTCTTTCTATATGTTCCCTGTTATAGTCAAAGCAGATTACATGCTATTCCCAGAATATGCTGACCTTCCTCACCTACCTCTGAGCCCAATATGTGGCCCCCTCCCCTGCTATTCTGAAATTTGACCAATTCTTCATGATGCAGTCAGTTCAGCAGCCTCATAGCCAGATAACTGTTTCATCTTTAAATCCTCATACCATTTTATCTGCACCACCTTATGGCACTTACGTTCTACTAGGTTTTATAAAGATGTGTATACCTGCTTTTCTCCCCAAAAGATTGGAGGTTCCTAGAAACAAGAATATCTTTTCCTACAACTCTGTATTCCTCAAAGCACCTACAATAATGCTTGCATATATATGCCATCAATCTGTACCAAGCTGAGTATGACCAGCAATTAAAAGTGGCAGTAGCTTCTCAACCTAGAGTTGACAAAAATCAAAGACTTCACTTTGACATCTGTACCAGTGTTCACAGAAAACAGGAACCACACCCTACACATCAATTGCTTCACTAGATCCAGAGATTTTAAATTCACAAGCAAATGTTTGGGTCCATTTAACTAGTACCTAATTATGAATTCTAAGTATTGAGCATGGCAGATCCTGTTTAAAAAAAATCTCAATCTCATGATAATATACAAAAATGATTTCTTCTCTTGCCAAGAAGCACAGCTGTTTAGTTAGCAAATAAAAAATGATGATGTGTGCATATTTTCACCACCAACAAAATTCAGATAAAAAAGTGCATCATTTCAAGAAGTTTTTATACAGGGGCAGCTGTACAGTGCTGACTGCTATAAAGACACCACTGTGTAATACTGAAAAGTAAAGCTAGTGAAGCTCAAATAAACACTACTGTGGAGCTGGTTACTCCATCACATCCCTAACAAATTTTCTTATAAAGCAGTTACAATCCGCTCACCACATTTCAAGGCTTTACGCTTTGTGTCAGAGGGAAAAAAGAATGAACAAGACACTGTGATTTAAGACACGTACCACAGAGTTTTAATAAAAAGCACAATGAGTTAAGTACTGTGATAAAAATAGTAACAAAGCAGTGAGGAAGCAAAAAAGGAAGAATGAAGGTATGGCTTGAAAAATGTAGCTTTTGAACACTTGAAACAGGTGTGAACAGTAAGTGGAACCTCAAAAGGCAAAACAATGGTAAAGGCATAAAGATCTGCAAGAAAATAGGTGTTAAAAAAAAGTCACATGTACAGATGCAGCAGAGGCTAGAGGGAGTTATTTAGTAGAAAAACAGGAGAGAAAAAAAGTAAGACCAGATCTTGCTGGTTCCTGAGAGTTCTTTCTGAAGCTTTTGGAATGAGTGGTCTGATTGAGTTGACACAAGTGAAGTTCGCAACAGAAGAAAGAATAGTGACCAGGTGCAGGATTGCTATGACTAACTACGAGTGGAAGAGTAAAGCTGCAGTCGCAGGTTTTTGGTCTAAGCAATAGGGAAGCTGGCAAAACCAATATTAATTTTCCACAAATTTGAAGTAGTAGCAAACATTTATTGACCAACTCTAAGATGACCAGAAATTCAAGCTAGGCCTTAAGGCAAAAGTAGTAGGTCAAACTATTTGGGGGAGAGGGAGAGACAAGGGGGGGGGGTGGTGTACAAACATATTCCTCCGAGAAGAAATAGGTGAACCCAGGCTGGAGGAGGTAGGGCCAGGACAAAGGATGGTGGTAGAACAGAAATCTGGTAAGATAGAGAAGAGCCAAACCGCAAAAGAAAATAAGCATCAGACTAAAGAGTTTAGACTTTATTATTATATAGGCAACAGGAAGACTGAGGCTTTCAAATAGGAAAATATTAATCAGTACACAAAAGCAGTACACAGGATGGACTGGAGAAACTACTGAAGTTAGACTGAAGGCAAACAAAACAAAACAAAAAACCAGAGGGTAACAAAAGCCTCAGTCACAGTAATTGACAGCAGAAATAAAAAGGGGAAGAGAGACTTACTGAGTTATAGAGGATAGGATTTAGAAATCAACTGAATATATGCGTGAAAGTGAGTGCAAGATGACTTCAAACATCTAAGCATAAGCCTTTGGCAGATGCCAGGTTTGCTTCAGGAGGGAAAGACATCAGTTTAGGACACAGTTCTCTTGAAGTACCTTCAGGGTATCCGTAAGACAAACATCAGTCCGATAAACACAAATGCTAGGATGAGCAGGCAGCTACAGAACCGAAAAAGACTGAGTAGCCATTCATGTAGAGATGCTGGCTGGTGCTGCGGAAGACAGAAGAGGTCAAAGGACTGAACTTTGGGGAACACCTAGTTTAGAAAGCAAGAGACAAGCAAGAGAAGAGAGAAGGGGAGAAAAGAGCACAAAGCATCTTTTCAACATGATTTCACATGTCTCACAGGTCTCAGAGACTAAATAATCTTACTGTGCCAAAAAATCACAATAAGCAGTGAAACACGTGGAAAAATTGAGGACTAATGGTAACGTATAATAATAAAATGCTTCAGAAAGCACTGCCCTTTGATCCTGGAATTTTTAACCAGAGAAATCTATCCTGAGAAAGAAACTCTTGTGGGGGTCAGGGGAGGGGCACACATGCTGTACATAAAAAGTTTCCTTCTGGCATTAACTCTGATAGTGAAAAACAGAATCTAAATTTCTAGCCATAGAGAGGAATGGTTATATATACCATGAAAGAGCCAAATGTCTTAAAGGAAGATATTTTACCACATAAAATTTTAAAACTTCAACATTGAAGGGAAAAAGCATTAAAGTTAAAGAAAAATATTTGTGACATATGACAAAGGGTCAATATTTTTAATATATAAAGGGCCCATGTAATTAAATCAAAAGAAAAAAGGCAAATATCCCCAAAAAAAAATGGGTAAGATACAAACAGCAATTTCCAAAACAACAAATAAAAATGATGAGTAAATGGAATAATGTTGGTTCTCAGTGCTAATCAAAGAAATAAAAATGAAAATGATGTATTAATCACCCCTCTGAGATGTGGGGAAAATGGGCACTCATATTCTTGACAGAATACACTGGAACAACTTTTCTAAATGCCATTTTTGGCAACAGAAGCACTTTAGAAAGTTTACACAAAAATTCTATTTCCAAGAACATATGCAAAAAAACTTTAGACCATTGTACAAAGTTATTCACATACAGAAGTTCACTGTAGCTTTGTCTTAATAATGCTGAAAAGCCAGAAATAACCTAAGCATTCAACAACAGAATACTAGTTAAGTAAATTGTGGCATATCCATATAATGGATTTTTCGAAAGCTTTTGAAGGAACAGACATTAATATTTATGTGGAAAATTGTTAAATAAGGCAGTTTATTAAATAAAGGTTTCTAAATAGCACATATAATATAAACCTTTTTTTTTTTTTTTAAGTCTGGAAAGATACACACCAAAAATTTAGTACTGGTTGTCTCTAAGTACTAGGGTAAAATATTTTTACATTGCCTAATTATTTTATAATGACATATATTCTCTTTTTTTAAAAAAAAAGATTTTATTTATTTATTTCATAGAGAGAGTGAGAGTGAGAGAGAGAGAGAGAGTGCGCGCATGAGCAGGGGGAGGGGTGGAGGGAGAAGCAGACTCCTGGCTGAGCAGGGAGCCCAATGTGGGACTAGATCCCAGGACCCTGGGATTATGACCTGAGCCAAAGGAAAACGCTTAACCCTAACCAACTGAGCCACCCAGGCACCCAACACGTATTCTAATAGACAAAGAATACTTGTTGCTTCTTAAGTAACGATGTAAAGAAGAACATGTAGAAAAATATAGGTGTAAAAAACAAATGCAAAACTACAGATACAATTGATAAAAATATGAAAAAACAACAAAAATCTTTTTTAATTTCCCCCAACTATTGTTTAAATGAAACAAGCATAAAGAATCAAGTATAGTTCCATTTACAAAAACGTAAAGAAGGGGCGCCTGGGTGGCACAGCGGTTAAGTGTCTGCCTTCAGCTCAGGGCGTGATCCCGGCGTTCCGGGATGGAGCCCCACATCAGGCTCCTCCACTATGAGCCTGCTTCTTCCTCTCCCACTCCCCCTGCTTGTGTTCCCTCTCTCGCTGTCTGTCTCTATCTCTGTCGAATAAATAAATAAAATCTTTAAAAAAAAAAGTGAAGAAAAAAAGATGAAGTTAATGCAAAGAAGAAAAGAGAAAATTCACATCACAAAATCTTAATCATTTTAGAAGGAAGCAAGTTCATTTCTAAGAGTCAAGCGTTTCAAGATTGGGGTTAACAATGTGAGTTAGACTGAAAACACAACAGAGAAAATGAGTCAACTTTGGGATGAGAAAAAAGGATTAGAAAGCAACTAGTACACAGGCAGCTGGAAAACAAATACTCAACAGTCACCAAAGCTGTGACTTTTTTTCAGGAGTGCTGGGGAGAAGAAGGAAATGGTGGTATTTACAAGCCGAGAATTGACCAGTTATATGCAGCAAAGGTCAAGGAGGGGAATATGAGGTGCTAGTAAGTTCACAGAATATGAACTACAAGGTTCACCACCGGAAAGAAGGTAGAAACTAACAGCCTGGGAGGTGGCAATGAGGACAAAAAGCTGGTTCATCAGGTATGATGGAAAACAGAAACACAGGCTCTTGAATCACCGCCTCTGGTGAGTTTAAGACTTGAGGTAGTTCAAAATGATGACAAGGTTAAATAATGCGGTCATCCGTGTAGGCTGCTGATGTAGAGTGGCGGTGAAGGTCACTGGAGTAAGTCAACTGTAGTTACTTACAAATGTGGCCCACCTTTCTGGTCTGAAATGAATATAACTATTACTTTAATCTCTACATACTTCACTTTCCTCTGACTCATATATATCCCTCTGTAGTCTGACTGAGGAATTTGGGGGGCACTTAACTTCTCTCTGCACTTTATTCAACCACAAAATGAAGAGAATAAGGAGACAGGAGAGTGAATTATATCAATGATTCTCAACCTTAACTACACATTAAAATCATGGGTGCTTAAAAAAAAAACCAAAAAACCAAACAAACAGGCAAAACTACCCATGCTTTGACCCCAAACCCGGTAATTCTGACTTGGTTCTAGGGTGGAGTTCAGGAATCAGTATTTTTAAGAAGTTCCTCAGGGAATTCTAATGTGTGGCCAAGGTGGAGAACTAAACTACACATTTCTAATGGCTGCTTCCCCCCCCCTTTTTTTTAAAGATTTATTTATTCATTTATTTATTTGAGAGAGAGAGAGAACATGAACAAGCAGGAGGAACAGAGGGAGAGCAAATCTCAAGCAGACTCCATGCCGAGTTCGGAGCCTCACTCAGGCTCGACCCCACCACCTGGAGATCAGACCTGAGCCAAAACCAAGTCGAATGCTCAACCAACCGTGCCACCCAGGTGCCCCTAAAGGTTGCTTCCTTTTAAAATGCTTCCACAAACATATTTTAGTAAATCCTCACAACAGTTTGAGGCAAGTATTTGTGTCCATTTCACAAATGAGTCCTGTGAAGCTTAGAAAAATGAAGCAACTTGTTCTAGAGTCACAAGTCAGTCAGGAGCAGAGCTAGGATACAGGTTTGTTTGGCCCAGTCCACCCTATGTGCAACCTGCTTTCTCTAGCACTCACAGCAACTACTTGAATGCCTTCTCTTCCTTCCTAGGACCTCACAAATTGGACACACCAAATTGTGATTTATGGATTGGAGGGAAAGTTATTTTTTGGGGGGGCAGGGAATTAACCCCAAATTCTACAGTAATTTCATTACAGAATTAGTAAACACCTTCACCTAAAGAGGTTTGAAACTTGACACAGCACTCCGTAAGTGTATCTATGAAGTATATTTTATTCAGTTAAGCCAACAAGAATGTTGCTATTAGGCATGCAGCTGGCATACAAAGCTGGTTCTCAGAGATAAGCTTATCAATAGAAAAGCAATTTTTATATGCTTTCCATTAAGTAAGGCATTCTAAACCAAAATCCTAACGTAATTCTGACAAAACAATAATTGACAGAGAAATGAGAGTTGCTCTATCAAAGAGCTTATATGTATAAATATGACCTTCAAATTTATAAGGATTTACCTCTATTTCCATCTAGTACAAATAAATTCAATTACACTTTAAAATTATGATCATTATTCTTTCGTTGACACACTGCTTCTTCTTTGTTGATTATACCATTATCTACTTAGAAATTTCATAAACATTCAAGTTCTGTATCCCCAGGCGAAAATTTATTGAGTTAACAAGATAAATTCTCAAAAAAGAAATAAAAAGAAAAGAAAAAAGTATTAGAGAAGATTTAACTTCTATGCCCATGGAAAGGGCAATTTATTTTATCTTAAAGATCTTATTTATTTGAGAGAGAGTGCGAGAGCACGTGAGCTCCTGAGTGAGCATGGTGGAGAGGGAAAGAATCTCATGCACACTCTGCTCTGAGCGCTGGGGTTCCATCTCACAACCCTGAGAACACGAACTGAGCCAAAACCAAGAGTTGGATGCTTAACCGACTGTGCCACCCAGGTGCCCCTGGAAAAGGCAATGTAATAAATTCATGAAGTATATTTACAAGGGAACAGATGTGTCCACATCCATTCAAACCTTTCCTGAGCATCTGCTATGTTCTCTGCACACTGGGGATGAAGAGGCAGATCAGACTTCATGCAAGGACTGTGGTCAAGGAGGTACCATGACAGATCAGTGTAGTATTTACGGGACTGCAGTGGGATAAGTGAATTATTCTTGGTGAGAGAAGGGGTGGGTAAGGAGAACAGCACAGAGAAGGTTTCAAAAAGTACAGGCTCAAGTGAAAATTTCACTACAAGAACCCTTGTAAATCAGCTCTCTAGGAAATAAGTATACTGAGGAACTAAAATCAGAAAAAGCAGCAAAGACGGAGGAAACAAGGTGGACAGAGATTGCTCCAAAACAGGGAGTTGCGTATCCTACAAAGTTAATGCTATAGGAAAAACAAGAAGGCTTCAGAGTCATAAAGACCTCCGTTAAATACCAGTTTGGCTGCTAGATTTATGAAGTTAGTTAAGTCACCTCATTCCTAAGTTAACTCTTCATCCAGAAAAACAAATGTGTATAAGGGTGTTTACCTGACAATGAAGCAAAACAAAAAGGATTTAAGAAGTAAGGAAATTAGCAGCCAAATCTGAGCAGAAGCTCTACTATTACATCTAGATTAAGAAGAGAACTTCTCCAAGACATGTTTTAGGGTTTATCCTATTTGTGGTTAAGAGTCCCTTCACTTTAACAGAATTTTAAAGCTAAGATGCCTTTATTAAAACACATCAATTTACATCCATTGACTGGGGTAAATCAGGCTCAATCTTTTTTGATACCTTGGGTTAGTACATCAGTTTTATTGTTTGAGGCGATAGCATGTGCTTTCCAATTAAGTACAGAAACTCAATACCATTCACCTCCAGTGCTGTCTGGACCCAAAGAGATTAAAAATAGAAGCCTTCGTTAATACTGAATTAACCTGAGGACCCCGTGAGCTACTACAGTACAGGAAAAAAGGTAAATGCTCAAAACAAGACAGGCACGCACCTTTAAAAAACCAAAGGGAGAAAAAAAAAAAAAAACTTCGTAACGTCAAGATTACTTCACCTTAAGACACACGCCTTTAAGTATGTCAAAGCTCCTAAGTCTGTCGTTAGTCTCTTCTGTAACGTACTAAAACACAACAAAGAAGGTATTTATCAATTTACATACTTTGAGTCTATGAATTACAAAAGGGCTTAGTTATCTGTAACCTTATTACTACCATTTCCACCGCACACTCAGGGGTTATTGCTATAATGTCAGAACACACAAGGGAATTCAAACAACATGAGCAGCAAGCTCTCGGCCCTCGGTAAAATTTTAAAAAGGAAAAATAAATTCAGCCGAAGACTATAAACTTTAGAAGACTCTAAATAAACGTGTTAGAGCCAGCCTTCCATCAGAGCAAATTCTGCGGTGCCATTTTTTGCCCCAAGTCACATAAAAATATGCTGTTCAACTTACAACGTCCCTAATGCCCAGACCCCGCAAACTTTTTGGAGAGAAAGACGGAGACTCCAGTGGCCGCGAATGGGACCCAGTCCTCACGCCCCACAACTTCTCGCCGACCTCGGGACCCCCTTGGCGCCTCCGCCCGTCCCCGGCCCCCCGGTCCGCGGTCCCGCGGCCCCGGCAGGCACCAGCGCGGACCCTCCGGACAGCCCCCAAGCCCGCGGGCACAGGCGGCGGTGTTCTGCGGCCGGGCGCGACTCGCTCCCGGCGTCCGCGGGCCAGCCCAAGCTCGCGGGGAGCGGCCGGGAGCGCCCCGTTTCTCACAGACCCCAACATGGCGTCGGCCGCCGCCCGCGACGACGACACCTCCCCGCGCCGCAGACGGCCCGGGGACCGTGGAGGGAAGCGCCGGAAAGTTTCGCTTCTCCTCTCCCGGCCCGCCAGGGACCGGCGCACAACCAACCTCGAGCTTCACCTACCCAGCCGGGCGCGGGCGGCGGCGACGGCGGCGAAGGTCCGACTCCTCCTCGTCCCGGTCGCCGGGCGCGGACTCTGCCCGCTCCTCCGCCCCAGCCTCCCAGGGTGTGTGTAGCCAGCGGCCCAGCGCAGCCGGCGCGATCCGGACGCGGCGGGCGGGCGGGCGGGCAGGCGGCCGGCACCGCCGCTCGCAGGTGACTCCCCCGCCGCTCCAGTCGAACCCCACAACGGCCGCCTAGGCTGGCCTCTCCCCTGCGCGTGCACGGGCGCGCCGCCGCCCACACGCCAGGCGCGAGCGCTCGGGTACGAGCACACCCACCAGGCTCACTCCCCGCCCTTTCTTGCTTGTCCCCTCGCCCCGCCCGTGCGGCCCCGCGCGTTGTGCTCGATGGGGCGGGGCCTCAGCGAAGGCCACACCCACCTAGGCAGCCGGGACAGAGAGTAGGTTCCTCCGCTCGCTGTGCGAACGCGCGCACCGGAATCGTTTGGGTGCACTTGGAACGCCTTACCTGATTTTCCTGGCTCTTGGCAATCCTTTGGGAAGGATTGTTCATCTCATTACTAGGTTCTTAGGAAGAACGGAAGGAAGGTTGGGTTGCCTTTCCCCTACCACCGAACGGGCATCCCAGGGAACTCAAACTTTCTGCGGGCGAAAGAGAAAGGCTCTTTGGATGTTAGATGCCCAAAGGATTCCGGGCAGACGTCTGTTTGCTACTCCCAGTTAGCGCGGCGTTCCTGTCCGTCACACCTTTCATTCGCTTTCCCTGAAACCCCTACCTCTTGAAACCGAAAGAGCTGCGGTTGCAACACATATACCCTGCGGACTCTGCACAGCCCTTTAAGTGCATGCCTTTATTGCCTGCCTTAGAACTCTGGTCTTACCAGAACTTTTCTCTGACGCTGCAAAACCTCGTCTACCTACTTCACATACTTGGAAACGGTAATGATAGTATATAAGGTTAAACCTGCCCTTCTCAGACCGCAGCAACTGTGCTAAACGCGCTGGGGGGTACGTGGAAAGATATCAAGCTGTCGGAGGTCGCCAAGGAATGGGGGAAGGGGACGGCATACTCCACACGAAAAGTGTATAGGTGAAATTAGATTTGGGTAAATTTTATCTTTCCCATTGGTCTATTCAAGGGTATTTAACCTTTGTTAGTTCTTGAATCAGAGCCTCCAGCATCCAAGCTGCACGTCAATGAGCACCCACCCAGGGAAATGAGCAGGTCTTGCTTCTGATCAGCTTTCTCTACATCTGGGATTCTACCTCCTCCGGGTCTTTGGCCCATCCTCCCCTATTTCAATGTCTCAGAAACAAATCTTTTTTTTTTTTTTTTTTTTTCAAAAAAAAAATAGTAACTAGAGCAAAACTAGCAAGGATGGACTTGGGGAAACTTACAGTATCACCATCACACAAATCTTCATATGTGTTAGCTACACTTGTCTCTGTAGACAAGTACGAATGCCCCCGGACCCTTGTTTCAACCATCACCCTACCCACCCCTTCATTCAGCCTCATCCCTCTCTACATGCAAAGCAACACTTTATCAGTGGGAAAAAAGGTGGGCTTGATCATCCAAAATTCCTTTAAATTTTGAAATTAGGAGTTGCTATGTCTAGTCTACAGCAATAGTCACCAAACATTTTTGGTCACTCAGCCATCAGTAAAAATGTTTGCCTACTCTCCCCTCCCAATATACTTATTTAGCTTATCCTAAAATGCATGTAGTTAGAAGTCAACAGGACTGTAATGAAAGCATCTACCTCACAGTATCATTATGAAGATTAAATGAGTTAATATTTGTAAAGCATAGTGCCTGGTACATGGTAAGTGCTATGTAAGTGTTAGATAAGAGGTATTATATATAATATATATTAATTACATATGTAATAGTATATATAATACATAGTATGCATATACACACACACATCTATTATATAACTAATATATTAGGTACATTATAAAACATA
Source organism: Ursus americanus (assembly GCF_024610735.1). Classification (NCBI taxonomy): domain Eukaryota; kingdom Metazoa; phylum Chordata; class Mammalia; order Carnivora; family Ursidae; genus Ursus; species Ursus americanus. Next base: position 39,901,415 of record NC_142135.1, on the reverse strand, counting down.
CACACAAAAAATCAGAAATGATTATTTAAAATGTTGTGTGGGTTTTCTTTCTCTATTCTGCATGTTCTGTCCCTTTCCTGGGCTGTGCACAACCCAATTTGTACTCCATTGATTTAGAGCTGTACTGACAAATATGGTAGCCACTAACCACATGTAGTTATTAAAAATTCAGTTCCAAAAAAAAAAAATTCAGTTCCTCAGTCACACTGACCACATTTCAAGTACTTAATAGCCACAGGACTACTGGAAGGTGCAGATATAAAATATTTACATTGTTGCAGAAAGTACTATTGGATAGCACTGACGAAGCTGAAATAAACAAGGGACTAAGGCAAATAGGATCAACCCATGCCTGGGACCTGTAACCATGGCACCATGTTCAAATCGAGTGATAAGATCTCTCTTTGAGCTTCACATCTCTGTAAAATGAAGATAAAAATAGGAACTACCTCATGGACTGCAGAGCAGAGGAAATGAGATAAGGTGTGTAAAGTCTGTGGCAGAGTGCCTAAAACATAGAGGAACTTGAAAATATTGGTAAAATTTGACTTTAACCCAATTCGATAAACCTGAAAGGCAAAGATCTTATTATTGTCCTTGATTTTAATGGGTAAGTTTTTCAAGGTATTTATTTTGGAAAAGACAAAGAGTTTGGTGAATTTTTAGTTAAAAGCAGAGCATTCAAGGAGAGCTGGCAAACACCTGGATTTTACTTACTCCTTGATTTCCTCTTTCTGAAGCCCCTGGTCTTCTCCTAGTTGTGCCCATCTCAGTGAAATTGCACTGCCACCCACAAGCCTGGTGAGTCATCACCGTGTCATCCTCTTTTCTATTGCCTTCATCCAGTCCCTTGGCCTCCAAAATATTGTAGAATCTACTTCCAAAGCACTTCCACTGAAATCCTCTCATCTCCTTGTGTCCCCTCCACACAGGGACAACACAGGATTGCACCACTCCCCTGCAGAAAGCCTTCCATGGCTCCCCACAGAGGCTGCCATACACAGTTGTACAGGTTGCAGTAGAATAAAACTTTGCAAGAGTGCCTTTCACATTGGGGCATTGTAAATTTTGTATTTATTACAAATATCCTCTGGCAGGTTTCAGAGAAATGGCTTATTCTACTAAAATTATTTTACAACAATTTTCTAGCAAGATAGAAATGTGTCGAGGAGTGGATGCCTTTTTCTAATTTGCCCAAAGGTGTCATATGGAGTAGGAACATTTCACATTTCTATTTCACTTAGAACTAAATGCCAGTTCATCACCGAGTCCTATAAAGCCCAGCACAATCCAACCTCGGCCATCCTCTCCACTGTAAAATGATGCCAAGCTCCACCAAATTCCATTCATGTCGACCTCCTGTTGTTTTTAAAATATACCAAGCGCTTTTCTGCTAGGGGACCCTCTGCCCCGGCCACTTCTCTACCTAGACAGTCAAGCCCATCGCACCTCACACTTCACATAACTGTGGCTCCTTGTCATCTTTCAGGCCTCTGCGCCCTGACAGACTGCCCCTGTCATTCTGGGTCGCAGCGCTGTGTGTTTCCCTCATGGCCCATACAGAGACTGTAAGCTCTGTGAAGGCAGGGAGTTCATTGTCTTCTCTGTTCTATCCCCAGCTTCTCCGGGATCAACTTAGCACTGTTGCCACCCCTCTCTACATTCTTCTGTGCACAATGGGAGAAAGCCCAGAATTCTATTTTCCAGAAGACTTTTCACTGAATGCTTCCAGGTGAAATTCTGCCAGTGGAGACACCTATCTGAGATTCGAAATGTAGAAGAAAAGGAGAAATCGTTCCTCTTCAGCATAGCTTCAGACAGACAGCTCAGATCAGAGAGAGCGTTTCCCTAGGTTTCTGGGAAAATATCAGACAAACTGAAAACATAATATTCTGTTTTTTAAGAGGGGCGGTAGGGCTATAGTCTTAAAAAGAGCAGTGGAAATGTTCCAGATTAAAAAGAGTAAAAGAGGGGGCGCCTGGGTGGCACAGCAGTTAAGCGTCTGCCTTCGGCTCAGGGCGTGATCCCGGCGTTCTGGGATCGAGCCCCACATCAGGCTCTTCTGCTATGAGCCTGCTTCTTCCTCTCCCACTCCCCCTGCTTGTGTTCCCTCTCTCGCTGGCTGTCTCTATCTCTGTCAAATAAATAAATAAATAAAATCTTTAAAAAAAAAAAGAGTAAAAGAGATATGACAGTGAGGCCTTGGTGGCTCATTTGGTCGGGTGTCTGAGTCTTGATTTCGGCTCAGGTCATGATCTGTGGGTTGTGGGAGTGAGCTCTGTGTCAGGCTCTGTACTGGGCATAGAAGCTACTTAAGATTCTCCCTTTCCCTCTTCCTCTGGCCCTCCTGCCCCCACCCCAAAAGAAAGACACATGACAACTAACTATAATACCTGACCCTAGACTGGGTCCTGTAGTGGAAAGGGAGAATGCTACAAAGGACATTATTGGGCTAATTGAAAAAATTGGAATATGAACTGAAAAGTAGATAAAGGTACTATATTAGAGTGAAACATACTGTCTTGGTTATATAAGAGAATGTCCTCTTCTTCGGATATACACACAGAAGTATTTAGGGGTAAAGGACCATGAGGTATATAACATACCCTCAAAGGATTCAGAAAACATTTCATATGTAACATTTAAATATTATCTCTGAAAGAAAGACATCACCTATATATATGATAAGGCAAATGGAGTAAAACGTTTGTAAGTAAATCTGGATAAAGAGTATACGGGCGTTCTTGGTATAATTTCTATTTGTGCAAGCTATAAGTTTGAAATTATTCCCCCCCTAAAAAATAGTTTAAAATGTGTATATAAGAAAGCACTAAAGAAACTATACTAAATAATTCAAAACAAACTAGGATAGGTGTCTTAAATATCCAGTCTCAAAATAGGTCCAGACTGACAGCCACATGATTAAAGAACAATGTGTTTTTGCTTTTTTTCTAATTCCCCAGGGAACAAAAAGTGAATTTATCCTTCCTGCAGGAGACAAAATGCTCCCTGGCTATGGGAGAATAATCCCTCCTACACAGAGGGTCTTTCTAAACACTGAAGCATGGGCTGTTTGTGGCTTTGCCCGCCACTGTGTCCTACAACCGGTTTGGCACAATCACGTTTACTGTAGATCCTGGGCTGCAGGGAGTGGGAACAGACACTATATTCCTTACAGAACTTCATTATGTGAAGAGAACAATCCAAATTATAACCATATCTCCAAATGTCATCACTGCACACTTTTTGCTTTGAAGCAGGAAGGCCCCGTGACTCCGGGAAATACAGTTCTATGCTGTTTTATCAGAGAGCCTTATAGTCAGCCCTTAGAAGATCATTTAGAAACATTTCCCAATTAAATGACATAGAAAGTTCTCTTAAAAATATTGCAAGACAGTCAAATGATCCGTGGTTGCCAGGTGTTAGGGGGAAGGGAGGGATAAGCAGGATTTTAGGGCAGTGAAACTATTCTGTACAATACTATACTGGTGGATACATGTCACTATGTATTTGTCAAAAGTCATAGAATGTATTATAACAGGAGTGAACCTTAACACACACTATGGACTTTGGGTGATAAGGACATGTCAGTGCAGGTTCATTGATTGTAATAACTGTGCCACTCTGGTGCAGGATGCTGATAGTGGGGGAGGCTTGTGTGGGTGTAGGAGTTTTATGGAGCTCTCTGTACTTTCCACTCAGTTTTGCTCTGAACCTAAAGCTGCTCTAAAAAACATAATCCCTGCAAAAAGAAAAAAAAATATTGCACATGTCTCTTGGAAAGTTTGGAATTTAAGCTTGGGGAGTTGAGAAGCTTTCTGGAAGGAATTTTAATTCATTTCTTGAAAGATTTATTGTCAATTGTATTTCCCAGACTACTGCTCTTTTAAGCATCTGTCAAACTATCTTACCTTAGAATCAAAAGCTGACATTTAAATTTGAACAAAGAAGCCTATTAATATTTTAAAAAATTAAATTTTCTTGGCAGAAATTTGATGTTGAGGGCGCCTGGGTAGCGCAGTCGTTAAAGCGTCTGCCTTCAGCTCAAGGCGTGATCCTGGCGTTCCGGGATCGAGTCCCACATCGGGCTCCTCTGCTGGGAGCCTGCTTCTTCCTCTCTCACTCTCCTGCTGTGTTCCCTCTCTCGCTGGCTGTCTCTCTGTCACATAAATAAATAAAATCTTTTAAAAAAAAAAAAAAAGAAATTTGATGTTGATCTTGGCAGTTTTTTTTTTTTTAAGATTTTATTTATTTATTTAACAGAGATAGAGACAGCCAGCGAGAGGGGGAACACAAGCAGGGGGAGTGGGAGAGGAAGAAGCAGGCTCATAGCGGAGGAGCCTGATGTGGGGCTCGATCCCACAACGCTGGGATCACGCCCTGAGCTGAAGGCAGACGCTTAACCGCTGTGCCACCCAGGCGCCCCTGATCTTGGCAGTTTTAACATATGAATCTAGTATACATCAAGAATCTTGTGAATTTTCCCAACAGTGGATATAAATTGATCAGGGATTTGCCTCACTGCAAACCAAGTTTATGTATTTCCAACAGGGACACCATGTATCATATTGGAAACTAAGGGACTAGTTTCAAGTTCATCTCTGTCTCACCAGAAACATAAGGCTTAACGCCCCTTACTGAAATAACTTCCATGTAGAGTAGTAAATTACATGTAAACTATGTAAACTTTGGAATAAAAAAGACATGTAAAATATACAACTATATTAATTATCTTTAGTAGGGTTATGCATGATTCTTTTTCTTCTCTGTGTTTTACCAATCTTCTATAATAAATATGTACTGTTTTATTAAAAAAAAAAAAAACCACAAGGCACAATCATTGGTAAGTTCTCAATGAAGTAAAAATCATATTCAAGTACTCATACACAAAAAGGCACAATGGTTGCTTTCTTCTCTAGAAAATTCCTAAATTATTTGCACATTACCTTCCCTGCCGGTAGAGTGGAATTATACAACAAATGCCTTATGCCTCTCCGTTAACCCTATAAATGACAAAACGTGAATCTCAACAAGCAGTTATTGAAAAAGTTTACCTTCTATAAAACTAGCTTAAAATAAGTACCAAACTTGCAAAGTTGAAATACTGTATCACATTTTTAAAAGTTGGTGCCAGATTAAATAAAATTTAACAGAAACTTTAAATCCAAATATTATCAAGAGAACCTATTCTAAAAAGCAATATACTTTTCAGGAGTAGTAGTATAAATAGGTCATTCATACTTCTATGTAAAGAGAAGAAATTGAAGCATGATTTCATTTAAAAAATTCATTTCAAATAAAAATAAAAACTTTCAGAGTTTGGAGCCAGATAGAGCTGTGTTCAAATTCTGATTCTGCAACTTATTGGCTGTATAACCTTGTGTACATGGCTTAACCGTTCTGCTCTGCTCAATTTTCTTATTCGTAAAATCTGTAAAAATGGGAAAAGAATCCCTTCTGCCCTAGGATGATAAAGATTGGGGATAATAGAAGCAAAGCTCATAGTGAACAGTAGGTGCCTGGAAAATATTGGTACTCTATAAACAGCGGATGCGGTAGTTATGTTGTAGTAGTAAATGTTGTTGCTGTTGAAATTCTTAATAAAATATAAATTTTATCACTTCTGTGAAAAGGCAGGAAATAGCCTATTAAATCTTGACATGCCTGATTTCTAGATCTCTGGCCAGTTCTTTCAAAGGTCCTTCCTCCATATTTGTGTCTTTCTAGTGACCCTTCATACACTCTAGATTGACAACAAACAAGGAATGTTCATAAGCAGAAGAAATCCCATGAAAACAAGCCATTGTTCATTACACTCCTCACCTAGTCTCCCCCTGGCTCTGTATGGAGCCGCCCCCAACACCACCTCAGTCCGTGACTTCTACCCAAATCCACCCATGCGTTTCTTCACTTCTTAACCCAAACTCAGCTCCCAGAACTGGTGGGTGCCAGCCAGCCAGGCATGGCCAGATACAACAGGGCCTCTGGTTCTGGAAGAGGGGCCAGGTGGCTGGGCCCAGAGCACTCTGGAGACTCTTTGTAGAACAGTAGTCCTGTTCCACCTCACTCGAGCCTCAGCATATGCAATCACTTTACTGCACCATGACTCACACGTGAGGAAACTCGAATTTGGAAATGAAACTGAGTGGCAAGGCAGGCAAACCAGCCAAGAAATAGGGAACACAGTCGAAAGACATAGGCTCACAGCCAGAGACCGTAGGACGTGGTGCAGAGGACTACTTCTAAAGCTGGGGTCAAAACTCCTTAAGGTTGGAAAGAACATTTTGATCTGGAAAACACTGAACAGCTTTTTTAATGATAATGCAAAGGTATGAATGGCCTCTTCTGCCATATAGCACCTTCTTCTCATGTTCTCCAAGTATTGAACCCTTTTCCTGTCATTTTTCTTCCATATGATCGCCAGCATATTTTCACTTTATTTTCTCCTAGCCTCTGCCTTCCTGCATGAGGAGTCCTGATACACATTCTACTTTCCCAGAAATGGACTGTCATGTATATGTATAGAAATATAGGGGGTCGGGGCGCCTGGGTGGCACAGCGGTTAAGCGTCTGCCTTCGGCTCAGGGCGTGATCCCGGCGTTGTGGGATCGAGCCCCACATCAGGCTCCTCTGCTGTGAGCCTGCTTCTTCCTCTCCCACTCTCCCTGCTTGTGTTCCCTCTCTCGCTGGCTGTCTCTGTCTCTGTCAAATAAATAAATAAAATCTTAAAAAAAAAAAAAAAAAAGAAATATATGGGGCGCCTTGGTAGCGCAGTCGTTAAAGCGTCTGCCTTCGGCTCAGGGCATGATCCCGGCATTCCGGGATCGAGTCCCACATCGGGCTCCTCTGCTGGGAGCCTGCTTCTTCCTCTCTCACTCACCTGCTGTGTTCCCTCTCTCGCTGGCTGTCTCTCTGTCACATAAATAAATAAAATCTAAAAAAAAAAAAAAAGAAGAAATATAAATATGTACATCATGGATTTGAAGACCAAAATAATCCATGAAAATCTACTTGGGGATAAACTTGGGATGGAGATATAAGATAGAGTGACTCAGTCCTATTTATTTATAAAGCAATTCATTAACTTATTAGAAAATATCCATTGATTGCTATGAGTTAGGTATTGTTCTTAGAGTTGGGGGTGGCATGGGGTACATTAGGAAGACAGACAAGAACCATGTCTTTAAGAAGCCTACCTTCCAGCAAGGGGAGAAAACCCAGATAAGATCATTGCGGACAGTAATGAGTGCAGTAAAGGAAATAGATATGGCAAGTACCCTGATATCACCCAGGACTGTTGAGGGTGGGAGGTATTTTATCCCCATAGTATTCATCAATCCCACCACCACTGTTACTGATCTTTGAGAAGACAATTGAGAGTCTCTCAGTCTCATGCAAGTTGCTACGTGAATGCATTTTCAAGACAAGCATTCTAAATGAAAGTTGCCACCAGCCCCTCCCACCTCACACACTCAAACAGACTATTGCCCCTAAACTATTCTTCTATAAAAGTTCTGGAACTATCACAGGGTATTTAATGGAAAGTGACTGGCTATTTTCAATAGAATAGTCCATACAACTTCTCTAAGAAGACGACAATTGAAAGATAAGAAAGAGGCAACTCCTGGTAGAGCTAGGGAAAAGTGTTCTAGGACAAGAAGGAACAGATGCAAAGGCCCTGAGGCAAAAAGAGTTTATAGTGAACTCAGACAAGAAAGATCAGTGTGGCTGGGGAGGGGCAGATGTTAAGAGCTATGTGCAGTAGATAGAGGCCAAAGGGTTCTGGCCTGAACCAGAAGGGCCTGAACTAAAGGGTTATAGGCAGGAGAGTAACACTCTCTGATTCACAGTTTTAACAGATCTAACTCAGAATTGAAGACAAAAATGGAAGCAGGAAGACCTTTTAGCAAAACATTGCAATAGCTCAGGGGAAGACAATGATAGATTAGGCCAGGCGGGCAGCTTTGGAAAGAAAGAAATGGACAAAGGAGGTATATTTTGGAGATAAAACAGGTAGGACTTGTTAACTGACTGCAAGAAGGCAAAAGAATGGATGGAATGAAGAACGACTCCCACATTTAGGCTTGAGCAGTTGAGCAGATCCTGGCCTCATTTACTGAGAGAAAAAGGCCTGGGGAAGGAGCTGATTTGAGAAGTGGAGGGAAATCAAGAATAATTTGACGTATTTGGTTTGAAATGTCTATTAGTGATCACAAGTAGTGATGTCAAATCTAGAGTAAGTGGAGAGATCTGGACTGGAAATATAAACTGGGGCATTGTCCACAGAGGACACAGTTAGGGATGATCTCAAGAAATTTATTAGAATAAAACCTTTCAAAATCAGGGATCTAAAGATGAATGAATATAATCTATCAAAAAGAAATAACACTTTAAGCACAAAGATATTTATGGCAGTATTATATATGGCACTAAACGTATCTACATGGCATAATAACTATACAAAAATATACATAAAAGATAAGAAGGAAATATATGAAAGATTAATCATAGTCATTTTTTCTTTGAACTTTTGCATATTTTCTGTAATTCCCATTCTGTTCGATAGCTCCAGTGAGGCTTATGCTAAGGTAACAAACAACCCCCAAAATTTCAATAGCTTATTGCATAAAATGATTTCTTGCTCATCCAAAGTCCACTGTAGGTCAGATATAGTAGATAATAAAAGATGGCCACTATCATACTTTCCCTTCCTAAAACATATGCTACTCTCTATATCAAGTGTAGGAGTTTGATTTCCCTTGCTTTGAACCTGGACTGGCCTTGGTGACTTGCCTTGACCCATAGAATATGGCAGCAGTGATGGTATGGGACATCCCAAATACGTTTTAAGAAGCCTTTTAATTCCTCCTGGGTCTCTTGGAACACAAGCTCTTGGGATGCATCTTCTCAGAACCCGGGACCCAGGCAATAAGAAGCCCAAGACATATAGGCACTGGGGTTGATAGCGCAGAGCCCCCAGTTGATAGCATCAAGTCCAGCCATTTTGGACATCCAGTTCAGGTGAGTGGTCAGATGACTGCAGCATCAGTCAACCACTGTCTGCATGAGAGACCCCTGGTGAGATCTGCCTAACTGAGCCCGCTCAGCACACACGGAACCGTGAGAGCTAATAGAAAATTATTGCTTTAAGCCAGTAAGTTTGGGAGTGATTTGACACACAGAAATCAATAACCAGAACCTGTGACCACTTTCCAAGGCCGCTGACATCCTTGCAGTGACTCAGAGATGCATGTTTCTTTGCTCTTGTGGCTCTCCCATCTCACCTGTCTGCCATCACCATCACCCTGAAGGGGAAGGCAGAACTGAACGTTTGCACAGGACGTTTCACTGCCTCAGACCAGAAGAGACAGGTATCATTTTTGCTTACAGCCTGTTGGTCAACACGAGGCAAGCAAGGAAACGTAGTTTCTTGGGTATGTAGGAGGGGGGAAAATGGTATATTGGTAAGCGCTGGTAATGTCTACTGTGCCTTTACATTACTTTCACTTTTTAATTGTGAACTATTCTAAACCTAACAAAAAAGGTACAAAGAGGAAAATAATAGGCGTCCATCTACTCACTAACCAGACATCAAACTCTTAGAACTACACACAAAAAAGTTTTATTTGTAAAAAGGCTGTTAGATACTAAATGCCTCTGGAGAGCTTTCTGGGGATGTTGGGTGATGATTGCTGACTACAACTCTTCGAAGTTCAGACTCCCTAACACAGCCCTTCACTATGACTCCTCAGCCTCCCTTTCTGGATAGCTTACAGTCTTCCCCCCAACACACTTAATAGAGAATGTTGGTTATTTTTCCCTCCTTGTATCCATGTACTCTTCTTTTGGTAAAACATTATCCCAATTTTCTTTTGCATAATCATTTCTACCCCATTCTTAGCAAAATGATTTAGTGGGATCAACTCACCTTCAGCTCAAGGATGAGCTGGCTTTTGTCCAGCACGCTACCCCATCCTCCCAGACCCAGGAATCTGTCCCATTCCTGGGATGAAACCCAGGAATTGTAGTTGTCATTTGAAGAAAAAGATGTTCTCTCTCCTGACATGAACAAAGAATCCTATGACCCCAGGACTGTTAGGGTCACGTAGTAGAAGCCAAAACAGAGGGAGGAGAAGAAACGAGACCCTTAACCCATCAAGCCTTATCAGTAGCCTGAATCATCTCTGGCATGAACGACTGCTTGCCTTTTAGGGGAGACAATGAATTTCTTTTGTTTTATCAGTCTAAATTGGATTTTCAGTTGATTTCAACAAAAAGACTAATTATTATTAGTTAATAGCAACACTGTGATCCAACCACCTTAAGTCACTTTTGGTTCCCTAAAATACATGTATTTTCACTTCAAAATAAGGTTAAACTGAGCCTAAAATGTATTGAGAGTTGTCTCCACAAAAAGCATGGTCCGGGCCCCTGTTGTCATGGCTGAAGAACAAAACTACCATCTGCAGCATCCAGGAAACATTTTAAAAATTGTGAACATTCCAGATTATCAGCTGTCGAGGTGTGCTGTTCCTTAAGTGTTGACTTGTAGACATCAGTAATTTCAGGGCATTTGCCTGGACAAATGACCATGGGAAGCTGTCTGAGGTCCAAGTTTCCCTCAAAACTATACATTGAGGGGCGCCTAGCTGGCTCAGTTGGCAGAGCACGCCACTCTTGATCTCAGGGTGGTGAGTGTGAGTCCCATGCTGGGTGTAGAGTTTACTTAAAAAACAACAAACAACAACAACAACAAACTATCTGTTGAGCAGTTGGGTTGAATGCCCCTGAGAATAAACCTGACGCAATGTAAAGACCCTCATCCGAGGCCCAACAGCTTGTATATGGAAAACACGTGGACAGAAAAATTACCGTTGGGTCAAAGTTATGCTTCTAACTTCCTGATGCGGTCCTATGAATGGGGAAGTGTGTGTCCCTTGGAGAATATGCAACGCAGCTCCAGCCAGTGTGACCGAGTCAACAAGACAGGGTTTCAAGGTGACATCAAAGGGGGAAGTGGAGAAACATTTTTCAATCAGAGGAGCTAGACCCTCCCTTACCTTCATATTATCATTTTCTCATCTTGTCACCACATTTGAACAGCTAGAGAAGCCTCCAAGGAATGACGATAGAACACTTAAAAGTTGCCAAGGGAGACCTTCCAGAAATAGTGTAGTAAATGAAACAGGTGGTTTACGGTCTTCCTGGCCATATGAATCCATCTTTTCTTTTCTTTTCTTTTTTAAAGATTTTATTTATTTATTTGATGGAGAGAGAGACAGCCAGTGAGAGAGGGAACACACCAGGGGGAGTGGGAGAGGAAGAAGCAGGCTCCCAGCGGAGGAGCCTGATGGGGAGCTCCATCCCAGGACTCTGGGATCACACCCTGAGCTGAAGGCAGACGCTTAAGGACCGAGCCACCCAGGCATCCCCTAATCCATCTTTTCTTGAGTCACTTTCCCTCTCTCCTTCAGTCTGCTTGGGGTTGACACATATGGGGGTGTTCAAGATTCACTTTTTAGACTCAGTAGCAATGACGGACAGAGCAGACCTACCGAACATGAAAAGGGATTTTTGAAGTCTTGGTCATTTGGTAAGAGGAGCACACGATTTGAGAGGCCGGGCAAAGGCAAGCCTTTCTCGATATACACTTCTGCTTATTGCAAATCGCAGAAGAACTTTTATAGTAGCTTATTTGCAATTTCAGATAGAAGTGGAAGCACCAGCGTCAAAGTGAGTTTTAGAAATCCCCATGGGGGGCGCCTGGGGGGCGCAGTCGTTAAGCGTCTGCCGTCGGCTCAGGGCGTGATCCCAGCGTTCTGGGATCGAGTCCCACATCAGGCTCCTCCGCTGGGAGCCTGCTTCTTCCTCTCCCACTTCCCCTGCTTGTGTTCTCTCTCTCGCTGGCTGTCTCTGTCAAATAAATAAATAAAATCTTAAAAACAAAGAAAGAAGGAAGGAGATCCCCATGTGATAGTAACGAAAATCGCATCTGCCCTTTGGGTTGTTGTTGCTATTTTGATCTCAGAAAAAAAGAATGTAGGCGAAGGTAAAAACATCATTATCACCTGTATTCACTGAATGAAAGAATGTGATTATAGAACAGGGGTAGAAAATATATACAGCAAGCTGGCGAGATGACTCACAAGTAGAAGTGCCAAAATAGCTCCGCTTTTGTATATGATATGACAGGTCTGCCAACAGCTAACTAATGTCGTAGAATCATGAATCACTTGGGACTAGATTGATTTAAAAGTTCCCATAAAGCACACCTACACATGTAGTACCAGAAAAGGCCACTGACTTTGCCCAAACACGGCCGTTAGCATATGTGGGGTCAGGGAGTAGAGGCAAGGAGATCATGCACTGGTAAATCCCATAGTACCAGACACTCTTGCTTTTAGTAGGCCCCCCTCACTTTCCCCTCCACCTGTCTGTGGTGAAGCCCCATGGGCCACGCCTGTGGCTGAGGCTGAGGTAGGCCTCCCTGGTTCTCCTTTTTCTCTTCTGCAGGTCCCAGGCTGCTGAGGGCTCTTCCCTCTTTCAAGGCAACACCGCCCCTGTTATCTCTGGATTCACTTCTCCACTTCAAGGCTGGAGATGCAGGCTTGCTTGTTTTATGGTCTCTGCCCCTCCCTCACATAAGCTCGTGTGAACTTTCCATACCAAGGCCTCACAGGATCAGCTCAGAGAGGCCGGCAGGGAAAGAAAAGCAAGTGTGGGGAAACCTCAGGCTTCAGGAAATCTTACCAAGTTCTCACCTTTGGGGTCCTGGCTGTCATTCCCAACCCTCTGGAAGTCTCTCAGCCTCCATGTACTCTGAGCTCTCTGCCATGATTGTATCATGAGCTTGGAGCTCACCTCAACCTGGGGTGCCAGTGGAGGGCACCCCATACCCCTGCCCACTCTCCCTCGAGGTTGATGTATTCCTTGGGTCTGAGGCTCCAACTGGGACTAAATGATGAGTCCACTAGTAGCCCCTATGATGCCATTCTTCTGAAATAATTAATTTGTGTTTCTGAGGGCCCCGGGCTGGATGACACTCCTTTCCAAGGATTCCCTACTCCAGAGAGAAATGACCCTCTCCAGGCATTTCCTCACATGCTCTGCAGCAGAGCTCAGAGCCAAGCTGCGTGGCCTCGGGCCCTCATTCTGCTACCTGCTTGCCACCTATGGGACCTCAGGCACATCATTGAACCTTCTTTAGCCTCAGTGTCTTTACCCGTCTCGTGGTGGTAGAGTTTCAAAGAGATGGTCCACTGAGCGTAGTTCCCAGAACACAGTAAGAATTCTCATCGGGACGCTTGCCAATATCTGGCAGCCATGATCCAGCACCTAGAGGGGTAGTGCCCGGCCCGGCAGGGGCCTCCGGGACCGTGCTCCATCCCTGCAGCCAGCGGCCATTCCGACTGGGCAGGGCCTGGGCCATCCCACTTGCTCAACATTTTTAATCTTCACGTTGGCTACACTGTGTGTATTGAAAGCAGAGCTACACCGGGGACTGTGGGCTAATGAGTCCTTAAAGCACAGGAGAGCTGAGACAGGAACTACCAGCAAAAGCATGGAGGGAGGGAGCGAGCAGGAAGGCAAGGTGTCTTTTGTCTACAGTGTGCTAGGCGAACAGGATCTTAGCAGCTCACAGCATGACAGAGAAATATAGGGAAGGTGGTTGTATTTTTTTCTGTGATAGCCATAACAAATGACCACAAACTGGGCTTTAAAACAGGAGAAATGGATTCTCTCACAATTCTGGAGGCCAGAAGTCTGAACTCCCTCTGAAAGTGTTGGCAGGGCTGTCTGTGCTCCTTCTGAAGACTGGTATAGAATCCTTCCTTGCTTCTTCCAACTTCAAGCAACATCAGGCTTTCATTGGCTTGTGGCAACAAAAGTCCAATCTTTGCCACTGTCATCACATGGCCGTGCCACTGTGTGTCTCTGTGCCTCAAATCTCCTGCCTTTCTCTTATAAGGACATCTCTTGTTGGAATTAGGGCCACCCTGAGACCAGGATGATCTTATCTTGAGATCCTTAATGTAATTATATCTGCAAGGAACTTTATTCAAAATAAGGTCATAGTCGTAGGTTGTGGGGGTTAATACTTGAACATATTTGGGGGGCACCACTATTCAACCTGCTGTAATTACATACAAAAGCAGAGGCCTTGGGGCACCTGGGTGGCACAGTTGGTTAAGCAACCAACTCTTGGTTTTGGCTCCAGTCATTATCTCAGGGTTGTGAGATCAAGCCCCACGTCTGGTTCTGAACGCTCAGTGCAGAGTCTGCTTGGGATTCTCTCTTCCTTTGACCCTCCCCGCCTCTAAAATAAATAAATAAATCTTAAAAATGCAGAAGTCTTTGCACACAGAGGGCCCCTAATAAATATTGTGGCTGATACATGTCTACGTTGTGCTTGACGATTTTCAGAAAACTGTAATTCTCTGACATCAAAGAAGATAATGTGGGAACCTTGGCACTTACTCAAAGATGTTTCTCAGGACCATTCTTCTGCTCTGGCTCTAGGAAATAATCTATTTTTTTCATTTTCCGAGCTTCTGGAGGACACGTCTGCTTACATCTTCCTTCTCTGACTCGGGCCCTTCTGCTTCACTTTTATAAGGACCCTTATGATGACATTGGGCCCACCCAGATAATCCAGGGTAATCTTTCCATCTTGAGATCCTTAATTTAATTACATTAGCAAAGCCTTTTCTGCCATGTAAGATACCATAATCAGGTTCCAGCATTTAGGACATGACTATCTTTGGGGTCATTATTCTGTTAACCAGAGTCGGGAATTTGGGTTTCATCCTTAGAGCAGCAGAACTCAACAGAGGGTTTTAAGCAAGGAAATGAAATCAAAGAATCAGAATGGTAAAAGCAGAAGAAGAATCACTGGATTGCGAGGACAAAAGAGTTAACCACGGCCAGTGGACTTAAAAGTTAACATGGAATCACTCTAAACAATACTTGAGACTTATGGAATATCTGGTCATGTGTAGGATAACTGGTATATAATAGGTTCCTCTTCCTTCATAGTCTGCGTTTGGTCTGTTTTATTTAATTCTTTGAGGTTTTTATGAAGCCCTGAGTTCCACCTTTGGTTATATTATTAGAGGTAGCCAGCTGGGCAAGGTGGACCTGAAAGACTCTTCCCGTCAAGATTCTATGCCCACGATGAGTATGAGCCCAGGTGTACGTGTGCCTGGGGGAATGCTGCTTTAGCAGGCACAGGTCCACAACATCTTATCAAGCATTGCCCAGGACAGAAAGATACTGGAGTTGCTGCTTTGAGAGTAAGGAAATGGCCAAAGAGCAACAGGAAGGAGTGTCATAAAACTTAAAGATCCAAGAATGTGGACTCTGTTGATTACTGGAAATGCCTCATTAACACTAAGTGAAAAGAGTACACAGAATTGTTCCTATTGATTACACGCATATGTAAGGGATATGAAAATTAATAAGATTTGAATAGAATTTTAAGTTTTCTCTGACGTTTGTGAAGTTTATTCAAACATGTCTGTGCTTCTGGCAACAACTTCCTGTCTCTGATCTTGCACAGAGTTGCTCAAAATTGCCTGGAAGGCCCTCTAATGACTCCTTTTGGCTGGCCTCTTCCTGCTCCTGTCTTCACTGCCTTTCTGAACCCATTCTTCTCCGCTTTAGCTCTTTTTACCTACCTCAATGTTACCTTGTTTAGGTGACGTGTTAGAATAAAACTCCTGAGTTCATTGGCTGTCTCCAACCTGTCTGAGAGTCTTGGCTCCCCTTTCATAGCCATGGATGAGAGCCTCAGCCTCCCTGCCCAGGCTGCTCAGGGTCAGACAAGCCAGGCCAGCCCATCAGGCTTCACCTCCAAGTAGGGAATCCAGAGAGATGGGATAATAATTCCTTTCCAGGGACATCTGGCTGGCTCAGTCAGTAGAGTATGCGACTCTTGATTGGTTGTGAGTTTGAGCCCCACGTTGGGTGTAGAAATTACTTTAAAAAAATAAAATCTTTAAAAAGTAATCATAATTCCTTTCCAGAAACTCATTGCCTGAAAAAGTTACAAGTTATTTGCTAATCAGCATAAGAAAACCTCTTTCAGCCAGAAATTTTCCGTAGCAACACAAATCACAGAACTGACACTAAATGTTGGTATCCAGAAACAATATCAACCAAGGACACCTTGATGGGGGGCGAGGGGTGGGGAGACAAACAACCAACCCTAAAGAAGGCCAAAATGTCCTTCAGGAGGCTGGAAGACAGTGTGGTTCTGATGTATAATTATCAGCTATGTCAAACTGTATAGGACAGATGAGGCAGAAGAGTGTCAAGATTTAAAAGCACAGATTCTGACACCAGCTTTTCTGGACTCAAACCCCAGCTCTGCCACTTGCTGGCAGCTCCTTTGGGAGAAGTGACTTAACAGCTCTTTATTCAATCAGAATAATCATAGTCCCTACCTTACTGGGTTATTTTGAAGATGAAATGAGTAAACATCAAGAGCCCTCAGAACAGTGCCTGGGACAGAGAGAGCACTCAACGTGTGTTAGTTATATTTGTACTGGAATGTGTCTAACACTGTACATGGGTGATAGTGAAAACTGCCTAAATAGCCCATCTAGCTTCTTAAGTGAATGGCACCCACGAACGATACATCATTGAGCAATGAAATCGTGTCTGTTGATACAGAGCTCTGCAAAGGCGTCTTGATGGTTGCTGGGTAGGAGGCTGGAGCATGTTCTGTCTGGTGCCTGGTTTGCGGGGTAGGCAAGATGCTAATGAGACCATAGCTGTAGAGTTAAATATGTTCATTCTGTTCCATGACCCCAAACTGAAGTCTTTGCTTCTCTAACCATCTCTCAGGTATATGCCACTAGTCCTAAGGGCACCTGCCCACCATTATTGGTTACTATTGGGGACTGAGGGCACCATTATTGGAAGAAATGCCCCAACTCATGGGCAACATTAGGATTCCCCATCCTTAATTGATAAGAATGACTTCTATCCTCATCAGAGGGCTGGATAAAGGTAATTCAAAGAAGATAGAGAAAAGAAGAATCCCTATAAAGACATACTGATACACAACTTCAAATTGTTTGGAAGTGTAGCAAACTATTTCATAAAGAGAGGCAGAGACAGCCCCCCCTGCATAATCTTGGATAAGCCACTTTTTATTTCACAAATTAAAGTTTGTTTCCTTATCAGCAGAGGGGTCGGGAAGTTGCAGACAGTGACCTAGATCAGCCTTATTGGAAGACCGAATCCTTTCCTACCCGGAACACGCAGAACATCACATGGCACATTATTAGAAGCACTATCCCAGAGGGTCTGTCGTGAGAGGTATCTCATTTATTATGCTCCCAGGGCAGCCGCAGCAGCCCCCCTGGCTCAGACAAGGGTTTCCGCCTCAAGTCTCACACAGCACTCCCTCCCCTTAGCCTATCCCTATGCTCTTGGGTCTAGATGCCACGTGCACTTATGATATTCTAATTTGCAGACTCAAAATAATATGAATATGAATATTTATGCATGAGCTTGGAGCTACAGAGAAGAGAGCCCCTAAGTATCCCACGTGGGTCTGAGACTCATCTCAAGCCTCTGCTCAATTCTTCTGGGTCCTGTATCTTGGTAAAACCTGAGGGATGGTTTTGGGTGCCATCTAATGCCCTCTCTGTGCTAATCTCACTGCATTGCCTCTTACATGCTCCCCACTCCACACCCACCACTCAGGACAAAGCTTCTGTGTAACTGGGTTTCCTTTTCTGTAGAAAATAGTATGGCAGTTTCTCTCCGGGGGCTGCACCATTTTAAGCTCCCAGCAGCAATGCACAAGGGTTCCAATTTCTCCGCATCTGCACCAACATTTGTTGTGTTCTATTCTTTTGTTAATAGCCATCCTAATGGATGAGAAACGCCAGCAGATGTTAAGATCCTTGGAGCGAGAGGGCTTGCCAATAGAACCTAACTAGACACCTGCTGCCCGGACCATTTAATACCACAGTCAGGGGCCGTCCTGGTCCCCTCAGGTTTCCTCTGGGATTGTCCAAGCTCTTAGGTCACCAATCCAAATGACCCAGGGCGTCTGGTTATACACTCCCAAGCTCCTCTTGTTCCTTAAATTCGGGCAGACTCAATCTGTCCCACACATTTGTCCTTCATGACTTCCCTGGTACCTTCAAAAAACTCAATAATTGGTATTTACATTAACTGTCTTTAAAAAAAAACACTTTAAAATAACAGCTTTATTGAGATATAATTCACACACCACAAAATTAGCCTTTTTAAAGTAACATTCTTAAAGGCAACTTTCTGGTTCCTATGGGTGATTAAGATGGTTGCCCCACGTTCATGGTCCCTTTTTGGAAGACGAGTCTCTCATGCTTGAGCAGGAGTGAACTGTCTCCCAGCTAGACGTCTGCTTACAGGCATGGCTTGCTATCTTGGTCAGGCTCCTTTGGTTGATCGAAACAAAGACTCAGTCAAGTCCTTCGGAAAAGGGCATTTACGATAAAGATCTTTGTTAACAGAAACTAGGAAGCCATCCGGAAACAAAGCTACTTTTTCTTTCTCTTGGACAACGCTATCTCCGTCTCTGTTTCTTACAGCAACATTGTTTCTCTGTGTGCATCTGTCCCACTCAAAATGTGACTTGCTATTACCATTGTTGGTGGCCCCAGTTCTAACTTGTGTTCACTCTTTCTAGGCAGCCTTTCCTTTCCTGTTCCTGTTAACAGCAGCTTCATTGTCTCAGAGAGAATTCTGATTGGCCCGGCTTCTCTTGTCCAGCTGGGCCGCAGGGTAAGTGCTGACCAGCCGATGTAATGCTGTCCTAGAATCAGGTGCCCAGACTGGCCCAATTTACTTTGCCATAAGGGGGGACTAAGGTCACATAATAAACACAGCTGTTGGGGTGACGTGAAGAGAACCCAATGGCAACTGCACACACAATGGGGTGAGTTATAGGAGGGAAGCCTGAGCTTAGGAAACGTGAATCTTTTACAATGGGCAGTAATAATTCCCTTTGCTCCAGAGGAGACATTATCTTTATTAGATTGGACGGTATGCTTGGCTGCCCTTTGCTCTGCAGGGAGACGCTATTTTTATATTCCAACTATATTCCAAGGCTAGTCACTGTATAAACATTCTTAGATGAGGCTAAGAAATACGATCTAGGGGCACCTGGGTGGCACAGTGGTTAAGCGTCTGCCTTCGGCTCAGGGCGTGATCCCGGCGTTGTGGGATCGAGCCCCACATCAGGCTCCTTCGCGATGAGCCTGCTTCTTCCTCTCCCACTCCCCCTGCTTGTGTTCCCTCTCTCACTGGCTGTCTCTATCTCTGTCGAATAAATAAGTAAAATCTTAAAAAAAAAAAAAAGAAAAGAAAAGAAATACGATCTAGAGGGGCACCTGGGTGGCTCAGTCGGTTAAGCATCTGCCTTGGGCTCAGGTCATGATTCCAAGGTCCTGGGATGGAGCCCGCATCGGGATCCCTGCTCAGCGGGGAGTCTGCTTCTCCCTCTCCCTCTCCTCCCACCTGTCCCCTTGCTTGTGTGCACTCTCTTTCTCTCTCTTTCAAATAAATAGACAAAATCATAAAAAGAAAAAAAAGAATATGATCTAGAATAAAGGTAGGTCAGTAACTGCTTGTAAGCCATACAGAAACACTAAAGATCAATAGAGAATTATTTCCTGACAGTTACCAGCAAATCTCTTCTCCTCACTTTGTGTGTGTGTGTGTGTGTGTGTGTGTGTAAATACTAGGAAGATCATAGGATTCTATTGTGTATGCTGTGATGTGCTATTCATGAATGCGAATGTGGATATTCTAAATTCTTTTCTGCGTGATGATTATACTATTATAATCACCACAGCCATGCTTAACTGCAAAGGTAATGTGCCTATTGTTGTTTTATTCTTGTAAGAGTTACAGAAATAGACCAGCCTTTGCCTGGGCCCTTCTAGGCTCTACTTGGTAAGTGTTGACTAGTCTCACCTAAAAGAGTACAGATGGGTGTCCACCTGGTTGAAACAAGATACCCAGAATGGCAGGGAAGACCCCAACCATGGGGGCCTAGCACACGTTTAAATGCCTACATTGGCCAGGCAGGTAGGTAAATGAGTGAGGTGGCCAGTTGTAATAACTGGGATTAGTGGGGACTACAGCAAACAGGAGAGAGCATCCTCTATTCTGAAGGTGGCAGCCACTACTCGGGTCTAATTGATCATTTCATTTTGACAACGAGAGTCCTAAGTCCTTTGATTTCCACCCTCCCACCAAAGAACTTGAAATGAGATTTGTATGTGGTATCACCCACTCTTTATATGTTGCAACTAATTCAAATGTAAAATACAGCAAGAACCCAGAAAATAACCCAAAGGAGCAGTGGTTGGAAGTGAGGGAGCCTCATCAAGGAGGGAGCCGGATCTGGTGGGTGCCTGAGGCTCCAAGAATAGGTAGCTAAAACTTCGTTAACCCAATTAACCAAGCTAGAGAGTGTGGGTGGGGCTTTACTAGAATTACATTCCTATTCTCTTGCCCACTACCCCCCCCTCACTCTTCCCCAGGGGAAGAAGAATAGCTTATTTGCAGAGGGAAGTTTAGAAAAAATAATTGCGCATGTCTGGATCAGCTCACTCCTCTCCTTCTCTTTGAGATTTGTCTACCTACAGAGAACACAAGCCTTGGTCTACTCCCCTAGGTCTATGTCATAAGCTTTACAGTTGCCAATGCATACGGCCTGAGGGACGGGGAGGTGTGCAGCGTCCTGCGGGCTGTTCAGTACTACCAGAGACTGGGTCAGCCCCTGAAAGTCATTCAATACCAACTTTTCTCCCTAATAAAGCTGAAATGCTATACTCCATCTTACTGACTCTTGACTCTATTTCTCAATTGTTTCTAAATGTGGTCAGGAATAAATGTGTGACATTTTTAAAATCCCTTCTAACGCAAATGGCATTATTACCATTTGTACTCTACAAAGGTGAGAAAACAGAGGCATTGGTTGATTGAGACCTTTGCTCTAATAGCCACCAGTGTGGTTTTTGCCTGAGTATCAGCTGTTCCTTCTTCTGGTATCGACAACTTGATTTTACTTGGAATTTTCTCTGTACACTTGACAGGGGTGATGTGAACTCACCCCTACCTCTAGGGGCAGGATACCTCAGGGCTGGCCTTTCAGGGCAACAGAACCACCAGGATACTGTGACTGGTGCAGGAATGAACACATGATACAAGATTGACAAACTAGGGTTGATTAAAATTCATCTGGTATAATACTTGGGAGAGTATTCCCTTCCCAGCTGAGTCACCAAGAGGAGGAGATAGAAACCTGGAGCTACTGACAGCCATCTTGCCATCATAGGAGAGTGGGTACAGAGCCTGAAGAGAGGAAAGGAATATAATGGTTGTTTGCCAGTTACTGATTTATTGTCTCTGAGCCCCAAATTCATCTTTTATTGTCTGCTCTGCAAAAGTGTAGATGGGCCCTTAAATATTTTTTCTTTAGTAGCTGTCATATGCTACACTTTGTCAGCATCTACACTTTCCCCAGCATCCTAAGAAGATGAATTTGCAGCAAATTCCAGGGGGTAAATTTCCAGAAAGTTCCCCTGAAACAGCATGACAGCTACTTGTCTGCTGGTCAGTGAAAGAGAGCTGCGACCTCTCCAACAAGGCCTGGATCTCAGCTTAGGGTCAGGGAATGGGAATGGCGGGCTCTTCCTTGGATACTCTATTCCAGCCCTAAGGGGAATATTGTTCCTTCTTTGTGCTACTCCTGCGTTTTCAAGAATTCTCTTTACTTCTAGGGGCACCTGGCTGGCTCAGCCGGAGGAGTATGTGACTCTTGATCTCGGGGTTATGAGTTTGAGCCTTATGTTGGGTGTAGAGATTACTTAAAAATAATATCTTGAAAAAAAAAGAATTCTCTTCACTTCTTGATAGCCAATCCCTTGTTAATCAAATCCCCTGTTATAGTTAATAGTTCTTTAGATTAAACTTTCCCCGTTCAAGTGATTGTGCGGTTTTTTTCTCCTGATGGGATGCGGAAGGGCACAGATGGCAAGTGAGGCCAAGTTCTAACGGAGTTGACTGGGCCAGAATCCTCCTCTTCCTCTGGACTTTTCGGTTCGTAAATCAGTACTTTTTTTCTTCATTTGAGCCAGTTTGAATTGGGTTTCCTGCCTCTGGCAAGTTAAAGAATCTCAATTGTGTAAGCCACAGGAGAACGAACAGTTGAAAGAACAAGAAATGTTGACCTGGAAAAAGAAAGTCCCCTTCTTAGGGGGCAATATGAGAACTATTTACATTTTCTCTGTGGGAAAGAAGAATTTAAACGTTGCGATCAATTTGAATTTTATGACCAAAATATAACCTGTCATTTGATGATCAAATTAGGACCAATGGGTGGAAATTACAGAGACCAAAATCTCAGTTCATCATGACAACATGAGGAAGAACTTTCCAGGAATTCAGGGATGGGGTTTTGGAATATAGGTGAGGTTCAGTGGGGTGGAGTCCGGAGCTGATGACCAAGAAAGAATTCTTGAGATGTCTCTGGTGCAATGGTGGTTCAAGAAAGCACGGGGACAGGAGCGGTGGGCAGAAAGAGCTGCTGCCCGGGGTTGTGAGGGGTGGCGGATTGTAAACTATGGGGTTGGGGGTGGTAAGGGAAAAGGGAGGTTTCAAAAGAACTTTCATATGCTAAAAAGGACCTAAAAGATCGGGAGGCCTTGCCATTGTCAAGTTAAGGTTGTTTCCCCCTCTAGCAAGGTATTAACATTAAGATAGTTGGGAGACCCCTGGAAGAACTTCACACATGTCCCACCCAGGAGTGGGGGTGGGGGGAGGTTGCAAGGTGTCAGCTTATGCTTTGTCTTCAGCTAGCTTTCTGCTCCCTCATAGTCAGTGTTCAACAGTGGAATGAAGTGCCTTGTCCACTGTGAGGGCCCTGTCCCTGGAAGTGGTGGGGGACAAGGGGTGATGGCCGCTGGCAGGTATGCTATGGAAGAGAGTATTGCACTGGGTGGGAAATGCACTGAATGACCTAAGAGGTCCCTCCCAAATCTAAGATTCTACTAATAAGTTTGTGGAAATTCCTTAGCCCAAATTCTGTTGGACAGTCCCACTTAAGAGAAAACCAGACAAGAGCAACATCATACATGATGTGAATCACTGGGCATTGGAACTTCGGATACTGCCAGATGTTATCATCAGATGCAAAGAAAATGGACCAAGTCACCAGATAGGGGTGTTTAAATACACTTCTTTGCCCTGCTAAGAACACAATGTATTGCATGAAAAACAGGAAAGCAATTACTATAAATAAAATTATTCTGAAAATAAGCATATTAAACACTTGACATTAATTTGGCTCCAGCATATTTACCTGACTCAGAATTAGATTGCTTAAATGAGTAGGCAAATGAAAAGTGCTCCAAGATCCGGCAACATTAAGCTGGGAGGCAGCCAACATTCACTTTATTCCTGCTTTTTATAGTGACCTTGGGGCGAGGGAGGGCGGGGTGGAGGGGAAGAAGAAAAAGAACTTGGTTTTGCTGAGCTTTGGCTGGTCCAAGTACAAGAATCAACAAAACAATAGTCATACCTACATCACAGAGTATGTAAAAGTAAAACAGGAAATGCCTACAAAAATAGAAAACAATGTATTCTTCTGTGGACATAATAGATACAGTGACTCAGAATTTTTTAATGCAAAGGTTTCTAGTCAGAAATTACACTGAAAGCTGCATTATTTAACTAATATTTTCCAGCACCCTCTGAATTAATATAACTTTAAAAAATATCTGATCCAAAACTAGCTAGCTCTAGCACAGAAGATAAGCTGGTTTAACATATGCTAACAACACACAGAAAGTGAAACTAAAACCTATAGAAAATCAGTAACAAGTGGATTCAAAGGTATAATATATTTAGAAAGTCAGAGGCAACTTTGCCTCTGACCTTATATGGAATAGTTCTCTAAACCAAACATTTCAGCAAATCAGACCATTTTCTTTTCACTATCAGTATTTTTTTTCTTTTCTTTAAGAGAAAAAAAAATCCAACCACAATTACATCACAGTTTTTGTGGAGCAAAACTTGCTTTCAAGTTTAATTACTTGTTTCTGCTTACCATTATTCCCTCTATTTATTTTTTGCATGTAGACCCCATCCTGAGGAGGAAATCATTTTAAAACCTAATTCTTATGGATATCCTCATTTCAGGGTCTTTTTGTGGTAGCATATTTATTCCTAACACAGAGTGAGGGACAACAGGGATTACTAGGAGCCGAGAAGGGTAGGGACTGCCCCTGGATCGACTCTTTACAATTTAGCTTCCCTGATTGGTTCAAGTCAATTTCTAGATCTGACAGACTCATCCATATTCAATTTACTCTAGTGCCTCATGTATGATTTAGGGGATCATTATCTGCAACCCAGATCGATGCAGAAGAGCCCAGACACTCTCAGAGTCTCAGAGGGAGAGGGCTTGAGAAAGCACTTTTGCAGATGTTCTCCTGAAGCCTAAAGCAATGAAAGGGGTACCAGAGAAAGCATTAGAGGCCAAATTTCTACTAATGGAAGATCCATTATTTTATAGGCACTTGCAAACGCCCAGTTATAGGAAATGCTTCAGAGATGAGGCAGAAGAAGTGGGGTAGTTAGTAATGAGAGTGGGACAGTAGGGGTGGTGGGTGCCTCCAGCAAGCCCGTGAGAACGGTTGGACTCTGTAACCTGGGTTGAAGAGGTGGGAAGGATGGAACATTTAAGAGGTTGGTCTTCAGGGAACACCACTGCAGGCGCTCTCCTCTCATAGTCACCCCCTGGCATGAACCATGGAAGTTTTGACCAGGCATGGAAGTGAAGGAGTGGAGACAAGGTGGAGGCAGGCGTGATGAACACAGCCATTTTTTTGGCCGGCCCGAAGCCCAGGAGAACCGGTGGTGACCCATCAGAACACACCCAGAGAGCAAAGCCAGCTTTCAAGGAAAATGGGTCTTTCTGGATTGAGGTGGTGCCCCCACCACACTGGAAGTAAGAGGAGAGGCCTCAGTGTTACTAAAGACTTTGAGGTCGCACATCAAAGGACAGATGTAGCCGAAATCTACCATGAGCAATGGCCTGTTTTAATATGCTCGGGATACGGCTGAGTCAGCATGGGTGCATTTTCTCAGGTTTAAAGGAAAAAGACCCTGTTCCTTTCATAGTGCCTGGTCCCAGGGAGGGCTTGGCTTGTTGGGAAATAGGTTTTCAGGATTCAGGGATTTTAACCCCCCCCCCTTGCCACAGCTGTAAGTTTGGCTCTTTCCCTCTGGAGAGGCGCTCCAGCAGACTCCCTGCTGAGCTCGGAGCCCAGCGTGGGACTCAATCCCACAATCCCGGGATCATGACCTGAGCTGAAATCAGGAGTTGGACACTCAACAGACTGAGCCACCCAGGCACCCTTTTTCTTCTAGTCTTTTTTTTTTTTTTTAAAGATTTTATTTATTTATTTGACAGAGATAGAGACAGCCAGCGAGAGAGGGAACACAAGCAGGGGGAGTGGGAGAGGAAGAAGCAGGCTCATAGCGGAGGAGCCTGATGTGGGGCTCGATCCCAGAACGCCGGGATCACGCCCTGAGCCGAAGGCAGACGCTTAACTGCTGTGCCACCCAGGCGCCCCTTTTCTTCTAGTCTTTTAAAATTGAATGCATAATTTTTTAAAACTGAAGTAAAAATACACATAACATAAAATTTCTCATTTTACTCAGTTTTAAGCGTGCGATTCCATGGCATTAAGTACACTCACACTGTGAGGCAAACATCACCACCATCCGTCTCCAGAACTCTTTTCTTCTCAAAACACTGGAACTCTGTACCCCTCCCCCACTCGTGTGTGTGTGTGTGTGTGTGTGTGTGTGTGCGCGTGCACGCGTGTACAGGCTCTTTCTCTCTCTCTCTCTCAAATAAATAAGTCTTTGAAAAAAAAAAAACTAGAAGAAAGTAACAAAATACCAGAAGTTATTACTTTGCAATGGTGAGATTACAGATAGTTTGTTTTCTTTATGCTTTTTAAAATATTTTCTAACTTTTGTAAACATTTTTAATCATTAAAAATTTTTTAATCAAAAAATAATTTTAAACATCTCTCTTCAAATTCCAGTTTTCTCAGATTTCTCAAATTGTCAGTTTACGTTTCAACTTCCTCAAGATTTCCCAAGCACAGCTACTAGGTTTTCTTCTTCTTGGGACACAATCTGTCTAGTTTCCCATTAAGGTTTTGTAGAATTAGGAAACCATATATTCCAAATATTGCAACAGAGTTCAGTTTCATCCTCGTACTCAGAACACCACTATTTAACCCAGAGAGTGTGCCACTGCACCTATGAGGTTTTTCAACTGCCCGCAGCCATTGCCCACCTTGTTTTCTCTCATCTCTTCCTTTTGTTATCTCAGAAGCTGTGGTAGGTGAGGTTTCACACCTTGCCCCCTGATTGCAGTCAGTTCATTGTTTCATTGTTCAGTGCTCTACACATCTTCCCAATTCTGAACACTCAAGATGTAGCAATAGACAATATTATTTTAAATTTGTTAAGAGAATTCACCCTGGAGACCCCAGATTCAGAGGAGACCCCAGATCAGAATATCACCACTAAAGCATCAGCTGCTCTCGCCTGCAAAAAACCCTTCACAAACAAGGAGCTGTAAGAAATAAAGGACCTCTTCTCACCTTTCTAATGTGTCATTGCAGCTGCAGACAAAGGGATTCAGAAGCCACCAGGAATCTCTCAAACACCTGCATCAGCAGCCTCTTTTCCAGTCCAGCCATAGACTTCGGAAGACAAAGGAGGTCTGCACACCAGGCTCTACTCCAGTCTAGGAGTTGACTTCGGAAAACCAAGTAGGTCCTGGGAATGAAAGGAGCCCTAGCGATCCCCCACAAGCAACAGATGAGCCGCCATATAGCAGGATTTTCCAAAGACCTTTACAGTCATCAGATCCTAGGCTCCCCCGTTAGTGCCTTTAAGTTCTAGAAGTTAGTTCTTTCAGGAGCATGGCGACTTTTAAAAGCTTGATTTTCAACTAGGAGTCAACCATATAGGCAGAAAATAGATTGTGCACAAATATTTAAATGACTGTATAGCAGTCTATATCTTCTACTGCTGAACATTTTGGTTTTCCCATTTTTTACCTCTTACCAATTATGCCATTACCAACAAGGGATGTAGTAATTCTTTATTTTCATTGGGAACTTTCCTCCTGCATAATGCTTCTGTCATCTAAGCTCATGTTGTATATATGTGAATAATTCGATCTAACTTCCCTTTACAGTAAAAGCTGTGCTGTGTGTTTTAGGGGCCAGATTTACCTGGACGGTTAAAACTGTCCTTCTCTTTGGCATGGGTCCTCATTTGGAGTTAACCTCACTGCCCAGGATGGAAACTAGAACTGCCTTTAAATCATAATTGGTAATTTTTTTCAATTTTAGGCATGCTCTTCTGTTCATAACAACAACAATAACAGTGATTTAATTAATAACAACAACGGTTATAGTAACAACTATCACTTGAGGCTGCTCTGTATGACAGGCCCTGTTCTAAACACAGTCATGAAGTCGATTAATTCTCATGCCAGACCTATGAGGTAGGTGTGTTATTATTATCTTTAACTTGTAGGGATAGCGACATAGTTAACACATCCAATAATCGGCTGGCCCGTGATGTGAAGCCAGGCAGACTGGCTCAAAGTCACGCTGCTGTGTCTAGCCCGAAGGGGCTCTACAAAGTTGGGGAAGTCTCTGTGGGTATTTGAGGGAACTGCCGAAGAGTTTTGCAAATGAGCAACACTAGCAAGTTCCTACTCTTAAAATAAGCTTCAGCTCAATATCCTCATCTGTCTTTTTCATTTCATTGCTGATTCTCTGGGCTTCTTCAATGCTTCATTTATGTTATGTTTTGCATCCACTATATTTATCATAATGAGGCTATTTACTCTACCAAATGTGACCTGAGGGAAAGGATCCCGTATTATTATTTTAGAATCTTTGATATTTATTCAATCAACACACTTATTCTTTTATTGATTTATCCATTTAGTGGTAGGAATTTAGCTGCTTTTCCATAATCTCCATTATTCTCTGCACCAAATCACTCCAAGTCCACCCATGATCTAAGGAGAAAGAAGGCGCTTGCTGGGCAAACCAGCCTGAAGGCACGCGCCTTCCATCAGCCCTCGACTGAGACCCCTCAGCTCCGTTTATATAGAAACGAGGCAGCCACTACTACGTTCAGTAAATTTATGTCAACTACACAGCACAATGGTTGACTCATCCATTCACCAGAATGAACCAGCAAGAATCTCATAGAGCAAGTACTTCTACCAGCCACTGTTCAGGCTCTGGGATGATAGCAGTGATCAAAGGAACTGGAGGGCCTGCCCACGTGACGTTCGTGTTCTGTACATCATACAATACAACGTCAGGCAGTGTACGTTCTACGATGAAAATGACATTCGTGTGAGGGACAGAGAGCTGGGAAGAGCTCCAGTTTTGAATCCCTACTATGTACATAGCCAGGTCTTCAGGAATTTTGGGGATGAATGCATGTTACAGCTCTAGATAGAAATGCAGTCTACTGCTGGGGCGCCTGGGGGGCTCAGTCGTTGAGCGGCTGCCTTCGGCTCAGGTCATGATCCTGGGTTCCTGGGATCAAGTCCTGCAGCAGGCTCCCTGCTCAGCAGGGAGTCTCCCTCTCTCTCTGCCTGCAACTCCCCCTGCTTGTGCTCTCTCTCTCTCTGTGTCAAATAAATAAATAAAACCTTAAAAAAGAAAGAAAGAAAGAAATGTAGTCTATAGTCCTAAACTAAAATCAACTATTAGGTTATAATTCTATTCTGAAGGATGAACATTTGCTTAAGTAATCCATACTTAAAAAATAAAGTTGGCCTCTAGACCAAGAGGAAGCTAGGCCCTGCTAGGAAATATTTGACTTGGATTCAAGAACTTTTGCTCACTTACTGAATTCAAACAGAATGATACTTTTATGGTCAAGTTTTTTTAAAAAGATTATTTATTTATTTATTTATTTATTTATTTATTTATTTATTTATTTTTGAGAGAGAGAGAGAGAGAGAACTTGCGTGCGCATGAGCAGGAGGAGGGCCAGAGGGAGAAGCAGACTTCCCGCAGAGCAGGGAGCCTGAGGCGGAACTCCATCCCAGGACTCCGAGATCATGACCTGAGCTGGAGGCAGACGCTTAACCAACTGAGCCACCCAGGCGCCCCTGGGGTCAAGTTTACATGCATCTTTCAATTCATGAATTTGTTAAGACTTTCCTTTGTGGAAGACTGAAGAAAGACTTATCTTGCTTTGGGATGACAAAGAGGAAAAAAAAATTATGAGTGAGTAAATTAGGCATGCCAGCAATGGTCATACGTGGAATGCTAGCAAAACAGCCCAGGCAGGGCTCATTCTCATTTAAAGTCATTCTCTGTCCTAGTCTGTCATTGGATGAGCGGCTTTGAAGTGGGCTACCCCACTGCTTCGTTCAGCTTCCGAGGACGGCCACTAATTAGGGTATTACGTAGCTAAAGAACGCAGCTCTTTCCAGGCCTGTGTGAGTTCTTAGAACGGGGAGCTCTGAAACGAAAGATGGAGATTTGCTTCCTGGCACTGGAAGTTCGGAGAAAACCCAGCTCAACAGTGACCGCTTCCCAGCCTTCTCCCTGTAGCCCCCTCTTCTCTGCACCCCACCTCCCACCAGAAGCATCCTCATCTGCCAGTCTAATCTGCTCCTGTTGTCCTAGAGTCTCTCTATGGGGCTTGTTTCTTAGACTTTCTTGGGACCCATGAGGCCGAGGGTTGCTTGTTCATGCTTTTATCCTCAGGGCTTCACACAGGGCCGGACCTATAGTAGGTGCTCAATAATTACGAATTGAATTGGAGGCGATCAAAGTGCCCCCTTGAGCGTCCTCCTTTAGGGGAAAGAGAAATGTCTCCTGAATCTGCACACATACAGGATTTTCTTTAAGCGAGCCTGGCAAGCTCCATGGCAGGGCGGCTGCCGGCTTACAGGTTAATGCACGCCGCACCGGGTGTGCCGAGGACGGCCGGCGCCCCTGCTGCCTCGCAGGCCGGCTCCGCGGGCCTCGCGCGAGGGGCGGCCTGCCCAGCCCGGCGGTGCAAGCGCCGGGAGCACAAGCCCACGGCGGGGATGGCCCTTCCAAAGGCGTCGGGGCCTCTTCACTCCGTTCTGGGGCCCCGGCTTGGCCGAGCCCGGGCTCTTCCTTGATGTGGCCTGTCCGCCAAAGGAGACGCAGCGGGTGTTGGCTTTTCCAAATGCGCTTTGGAAATGACACACGGAATCTGCTCCAGCAGACGCGAGGTCTCTGCTACTCCCCGTCCCCTCTCTCCTGATTTCTTCCGCTGCTCCAATCCTTCCACAAACCAGTGTAAGAATACGCACTTGAGACAGACTTCGAATTGCTTTCGGCGGCTTCACAGAAGGAAAAGCTTTTCTACTAACTTCACTTTGGGGACAATTGGAATCTGTTTATTTAAACTTGGAGACCTACTTCTCTGTTTTCCAATGAACGGAGAAACCAAAAGCTGCTTCTTTATTGAAGCTTATGGCTGGCTTTTAGGTGGGCGGAGGGCAAGACTGATCAGTTGGTAACTACAAAAAATATGGCACATTATAGGGATATGTATGGAGAAAAATACAATTTTTTTCTGGGGACTACTAACATTTTAGTCAGTATCCCATTGTAGGCTGTTTGGCTGAAGAAAAATTCAAGATCTTAGAAATTTCTCATAGACCATGATGGTGATCAGAGTGTGGAAAATAGGGGCTTTGAAAGTTGCTATCACTTTTATTTCCAGTGGCCAAAAAGAAAGTTGGGAGCTGACTTTAATAGGATTCCCTTACAATAAGGCTTTATAAGCAAAATCTGGGTATACTACATATCAATAAAGGAAATTATGTAATAGTAAACAATATATGGCACGGGCATGGAATGATCTCTTTAAGAGATGTCGTCCATAATACCGGTTCTGGGGGGAAATCTCTGGTGCTTTAGCTGTTGATTATAATGTTGCATATTGTTTACATGTCTTAAATAACAAAGGTTCTCCATCAGCATTGGTAAGAAGCCCATCACTGAACTGGATGGGTACAGAAATTCCCACACCGGAGAAGCAATGTGGGTGGAAAGGAGATGGGCTTTAGTTTCCATCAGAACCAGAATGACATTCCAACCCATGCTGTTGTGGACTTGCAGCATGACCTTGTTGGTTATACAATCTCTCTGAGTCTTAGTTTCTTTATTTGAGAGCTGGGGTCAATAATACCTTGCAGAATTTTTGGGTAGGTTCAACGAGAGTCCACAAAGCTCTAATACCCATCATGCTCGCCACACAATAAATGTTCAAAGCATGTGGCTGTCATGATTTTGGAAACATCTCATTGTAAAAATGCTATAAACGTGCATCAGGAGCAAATTTTATTGTGTTCTTTTGGTGGTATTTTCTTTTTTTTTTTTTTTCTTTTAAAGATTTTATTTATTTATTCGACAGAGATAGAGACAGCCAGCGAGAGAGGGAACACAAGCAGGGGGAGTGGGAGAGGAAGAAGCAGGCTCATAGCGGAAGAGCCTGATGTGGGGCTCGATCCCATAACGCCGGGATCACGTCCTGAGCCGAAGGCAGACGCTTAACCGCTGTGCCACCCAGGCACCCCTTTTGGTGGTATTTTCTATCTGTATTCATGTCAAGATAATTCTCTAGTTCCAAAAATTAAATACAGAGATTATATTGTCTCCTCATGAAAAGAAATTGCAAAGCAAATGACCTCACATCTTATGTAGAAAAAGAAATTAAATGCCAGAAAGATCCAGAGTACATGAGATTATCGAGGGAGAGCGCAGTGGAAAGATGATGAACATAGCCGTGGAGCTAAGGGTATTTGGAAGACAGTGATTAATTCAACATGTCATGGAGACTGGGTTTGATAGGGAAGGAAGTAAAAATAGGTTGATAGAGAAGGAGAAAGCAGAGGAGTCAAGATACCTAAGGTCTTGCTGAAATAAAAGATAGATGGTAATTGAAATGAAAGTGGTAGCTTGTGATCAGAGTGGGCTGTTGGATTTAAGATGTCATAGCCAGAACAATTCTGAGTGATGACAAGGTTTAGGAGGTGGCCAAGAGGAGGAAGGCTTAAGTGGCTTTGAGGGGACATTCTTTTGAGATCACAGAACTAAGATCTTGAAGCTGCCCAGGATAATGGCGGGACTTGGTGGGGAAAGGAAGTTTGGGCAAGGTGCCAAAAGCTCCTTGAATGAAGAGGAGGAACGTCTGGAGGTTGGCATTTGACGTTGACAGAGTGTAGTATAAAGGCTCATTTAGCATTAGCCTAATTGGGTAAAGGAATTGTCATCTGGAACTGACATTGGGATTCTCCCAACTCCTAGATTTAGTCTGTGGGGTGAGGGAGAATGAGTGGCATCTCCTTGGGAAGGCTGCAAAGGAGAAATGCTGTCTTTGCAAGGGTGAGCTAGGGTTCATTTAGCCTGAAGAGATGGAGGGAAGTGACATGATTGTGGGTGAGAGAGATTTTACGTGGCATGAAGTTCTAGAGGGCTCAGGTAAAGGTTACAGAGGGAAGAGAGCAATGGAAGTTGGTCAATGGCAAGGGAGCTCATGTTTGGGGTTAGAGTATAGGCGAAGAGATGACCAGGGGGCTCACATTTTGGCCATTGGTCAAAGATAGTAGGACTCTGGTGCTGGGAAGGACTGGCTGGCTGCAAGTGTTCCAAAGAACGGGTTCAGAAGTCCCTCAGTAGATGGCAGGGGGATGAAGACTTGGGTATCTCTGAAAGAAAGCAGCCTTCCTTGGACTGGAGAGGGAGGATTTTCCCAGAGAGGGAAGGGTCAGACGCACAGAAGAAGAGGCAGTTTCGTACTACCAGGAACCAATGACTAAGTAGTTCAGTGGGGCTGAGACACAGTGTTTGTGGAAGAGTGACAGGCGGGGCCAGACCGTGAGGGGCCTTGCAGCACTGCTCAGATGTTGCTAAGCAGGGATGTGCAGAGCGACTGAATGCAGACTATGGCAGGGGCGGGGTGCCGGGAGCTAAACATGCAAGGTTTGACCCTTGCTGCCCTCACCCCACCCCACTCTAAATAGGAACATGTAAATACTATGGAACAGATCTTCTTTTTGTACATTTTGCTTTTTTAGGACCTATGTGAACAAATAGATGTAGTTTCTGTTTGTTACCCTTCCTTTTTATAAATGGTGATTATTAACTGTACTAAATCTCTTGTAATTTAATCTAACATCCCAAACTCACTTAGAAACCAAATAATGCACATCGTTGAGGCTGCGGGGACCTCACCACCTGCCAATCCTTAAATGAGACATGGTTATTCTTGATTTATAAATTTATTCATGCCTTGACTCCTTTAATTAAAAATCCAGGGATAAGTAACTCAGAAACATGAGGATAGACTAGAGAAATTAAAGGTAACTGAAACAAAAATCTAAGTAAAGGCCCGAGGTAGCATGTGGGGCTATGACTGGCTACAGGGCTTGATAAACTCACGCAGTGATTGTTTGATGCGCCGTTCTCGGAGTTACCGAGGTTTAAACATTCCGAATTTACTCTGGGTTTCTCTGTAACTGCTCAACAATTAAATATGAATTCATCACTATTTTATTCCTTTTGCTATTTTGTAATACTAACAGCAGGAGTCTATATAAGTTCAGAAGTTCAGTCATATTGGGGCGCCTGGGTGGCTCAGTCGTTAAGCGTCTGCCTTCGGCTCAGGGCGTGATCCCAGAGTCCTGGGATCGAGCCCCACATCGGGCTCCTCCGCTGGGAGCCTGCTTCTTCCTCTCCCACTCTCCCTGCTTGTGTTCCCTCTCTCTCTGGCTGTGTCTCTCTGTCAAATAAATAAATAAAATCTTAAAAAAAAAAAAAAAGTTCAGTCATATTACCCATAAGGGATAGATGATTTTGCTGACCTCCTTATCATCAGTTGTCCTAAGATGTTCTCATGCAGTCCAGTGCAGGGCAGAGACTGTTTTCCTTATTCTATGTTTATGAGATACAACGTGTTTAGCCTGCGTATGGTATACGGGGCAGAGGCCGCCCGCATGAGTATATGTGTGCAAGTGTGTGTGTTCATATGTCTGTGAACTGGTCCGTCTTGGGTAGTATACCCAAAGTTCATACACTGGTCAGAATTTGAGACTTGGAGTTCTTTTTCACTCCAGCCTTCGCCTGCTGTGAGGCAGGAGGTGAACACAATCATAGACGTTTGTAGCTGGAGGGGCTGTAGGTCGTCTGACCCGCTCCATGTGTCCAGGCGAGGAATCTGAAACCCCGGGTAATGACTTGCCTGAGGCCTTGAGACGGAGGCCTGCGAACAATCCAATGTCCTAGTTACTTGGTGATATTTGCTAATTGGGATGATTGAGGTCCTGGGGTAATTTTGATAAAGAATACTGAAATGAAGACGTGTCCTTTGAAATGAATGTTTGAGTGAAGAGAGCAGAGAGCAGGAGACCCATTGCGGCTTCTCCCGATGCATGGTTCCAGTGCTTGGGTGCGGCTGGGTGGGGAGTGGAAGGACGGCTGCCCCTCGAGTCCATCCAGACATGGGCTCATGACTTGACCCGAAGGCAGATGTGCTTCAGATTTAAGCAATTTAAGCATTTGCTCATTTGATACCACGGTGGACTATTATTTTGCTGAAACCAATTAATTCTAATACGAAAGTCATATAGATAAGATTATCCCAGCCTCTTAATATACTTCTTTCTCTCCTCTCTTATGTCCTCCCTTTGCTTCCCTTTACTTTCTTTCCCCAAACTTAGCTTCTATTTTTTTTTTTTTTCTGGTAGAATTGTTTGAAGCCTCCCCCCACCACTAGCGGTGTCCTGCTTAGAAAATGATACCCACTTTCTACGTCCTTCTACTTACTCTTTTATTTCTCCCTTCATCCAAGCTTGTCAACTATAGCTTGTTTATTCTTTAGAGTAAGAGTTTGTGGGTTTTTTTTTTTTAATTAAATTTATTTGTTTGTTTATTTTGCTTTTCTTTTTTTTCTTTTAGGAAAAAATATTTGATGACTTCCCCTTACCTTTAAGTTTTCCTTCAGTTAATGCTAATTTCCTAGCTGGTCGCTTATTGGTTGTGTGACTGGACACAATATTCTTAACGTGTTTAAGCCTGTTTCCTCTCCTGTGAAATGGGGATAATAATAGCGTTTTCTGAAAGAGTTGTTTTTAAGAAGTCCATGAGATAATTAGAGTGGGTAGTTTGGGGTACCCCAAATGTTTAATTAATGGTAACTATTAAGATTCTCAGTTTTAAATTTAAGACTTGTATTTTAAATTACATCACCTAGCTGCTGCCTAAAGATAAAGAATATTTCTATTGTTAGTTTTTTTGTTTTTGTTTTTGTTTTTTTATTTATTTGACAGACACAGAGACAGCCAGCGAGAGAGGGAACACAAGCAGGGGAGTGGGAGAGGAAGAAGCAGGCTCCCAGCGGAGCAGGGAGCCTGATGCGGGGCTCGATCCCAGGACTCTGGGATCATGCTCTGAGCCAAAGGCAGACGCTTAACGACTGAGCCACCCAGGCGCCCCTCTATTGTTAGTTTTAATTTCACTTCGCTTCATCCCCATTGTATATGTGGATAATGTTTGCGTCCTGAAACTGTTCTGAATGGGGAGAACTCCTCATAGCTTTTTCTTTTTTTTAGTCTTTAATGAACTTTACTTTTAAACGTGTTTTAGGTTCACAGAAACATTGAGTGGAAAGTACAGGGAGTTCCCATACGTCCCCTTTCCCCACCACTGCTCAGGCGCCCCCGCTGTAAACAAGGGGCATCAGAGTGGTAACTTTGTTACCATCAGTGAGCCTATATTGGCTTATTTTTTTTAACTCTCATATTTGCAAGTGTAAATTTTTCTGAAAAGCGGTCATCCCTGTCATCCCTGTGTTCTGTGAGCCCTCCTTAAGACCCCCTTTTCCCAGCATGTTAGGATAAGGTATCGGGTCAATGGGGACCAGCTGCGCGTTAACCTTTCATTATCTATTCAAGATGCAGGAGTTCCTTGGAACTGGATGAACTGCTCAGAATAGTACCACCAGTGTGTCCGGTGTGACTGCCTCTTTTCTTGTCTCTTCTACTTCGTGAAGTTCTTTAAGGGCCTCAAAATGCAGAAACGCAGCCCGAACCCCACAATGGGGTGAGAGACAAAGCCAGCTTCAGAGACGCCAGGGTTTACGCTGAAGGGACGTGGGCAGAATCTGCCAACAGATAATATAACACGAACCCATTCAGACCGGGTTCTGAGTGGGTGTGGTGAATGAGTAACGAGCGTCCCCACCAGCCCTGTCCCTTCTGCCTGAGAGCACAGAGTAAACTGTGCCCGGTGTGGGTAGCTCGCCAGCCTCCAGGAACCACTTCCCCGCTGGCTGCCCCGCCTGCAGGCACAAGCTCGGAGAACCCGGCAGGGAGATCTGGCTAAGAATTAACTTTCAGTTGAGCTCTGCCCAAATTAAAGAGGGGATGACAGGACAATAGGACATGGCCCTGGGTCTGGATGGTTAGCATACTTCACACTGATTTCTTCTTTTGCAAGGTCGCCACATTTGAGTTACAGAAATCATAATATAATTTCTTCTCCCCGAACTACCAAATGTCTTAAAAATTAATAGAAGTGGAATTTGAACCTAGGATGTTAAAGTGACTCAAGAAACAAGGTCCCAGAGAGCCATCTGGTAATCTTTGTCTGTTGATTGACTAAAAGAGGAAACAAATATCATGAAAGCAAGGAGTAAAGAGGAAATCTTTATTTTTTCTAAAGTTTTGCATCTCCATGTCTATTGTCAAGTATTACATTTGTCAAGAAATGCATTTATAATCTCATTTCAAAAAAATAATTAGATTAGTAAGCAATTCTCTTAGAGAGTAGATTGAATGGCTTCTAGAGATGTTTAAAAAGAGAGACTGGCAAGTACAGTGTTCTGGAAGGTCCGGTGTTGCTCTGTGTTCAGCCGGCAGAATACAGCCCTGGCAAAAGCTACCTCACCCTCTGTCTCTCACTTAGGCAAATTGGATTCTGATTTACAGGACTGGGGAATGCCTCCCCCCACACACACACTTTGGGCTTAAATTATGGTGCCCTAATCAACGGGTTCATCTAACCATGGTTGTGAAAGGTTTGACTGAAAAGCTGATTTAAATGTGGGTTACTGAACTTTCCGGGGGCTACAAGAGCTCATCATTTGTTCAGCCCTTACATTCAGGGAAACCTTTTTAATGAACCTCATTTCACGTTGACACACAATAGACCAGCTTAGCTGGAAGAGACAGGAAGCCCCCTGCTCAGGCACCCTGAATAAAGGGGTGTGTGTGTGTGTGTGTGTGTGTGTGTGTGCAGGGGGTGGCGGTATGTCCAGCATGATCACAGCTTCTGTCCCCTCTTTGGAGAAGCTTCTTATTCTCCAGCGACGGGTACCTGCCATCCCCCCATCAGCTTCCTCCGCGTGCTCCTCTGACCATCTCTCTACCTTTAACTACTGCAGTAAATGGCTGTAAAAGGCTAAACGCCAACACCTTCAATCCATTCTTTCCTACCCCTCCCCCCGTTTGTTTCTTCCTCCTTAGCACCTACGACCACCTAACAGGCTACTTATTTTGTGTGCACATTTTGTTTGTTGTCTCTTTTGCCGGGTCAGCGTCATGAGGCCAGGACTTTTGGTTTTGTGTATTGTTTTATCTTCAGCACTTGCAACGGTGCCTGGCACATAACATAGTAGGTGCTCAATCAGTATTTGTGGAGTGAACAAATAACGGCAGGCCCTATCGCTCAAGCCACGTCCTATCTCTTAGTGCAGTGTTACTTAATAGGAGACGAGAGTGGCAGAGTTGGGGGGAGAGGGGATATGGTTGTCACCACGGTCAGCTTCCCGGCTGTGCTCTGTGCAGATTGCCTAGACCCGGCCTCAGAAGGGTCTTGTGCTTGATTTAATGCTCTGCTGTCACTGTGTCAAAATTCCTATGCATTTTTTTCTTTGAACTTCTGCTTCGTGAAGTCCAGTGGGACAAAGGAGGATGCACGTGAGAGACAGACATAGGCACTGAGGGTCCCTTCCTCACCACCCCATTTACATACAATGCTCATGATGCCCTAGGAGCACAGAGTTCCGGACGCATGATGCGAGGGAGTTCAATGAGACTCAAGCAGGTGCAAGACAGGTGTGTTGTCTCTGCCTGAGTGAGCAGGGCCTCTAGCAGCCCGGGAGGCCATACATTTTTGTTTGACTCAGAACTTGCTTTGATGGGGCGCCTGGGTGGCTCAATCGGTTAACGGTCTGCCTTCAGTTCAGGTCATGATCTCAGAGTCCTGAGATCCAGCCCTGCACTGGACTCCCTGCTCAGAGGGGAGCCTGCTTCTCCTTCTCCCTCTGCCCTCCCCTCCCCCCTGCCCCAGCTGTGCTGTCTCTCTCTCACGCTCTCTCTCTCAAATAAAGGAATAAAATTTTATTAAAAAAAAAGAAAGAACTTGCTTTGAACACAGAAAGAAGGCAAGAGACATGAACGAACAAAAAACTCTATCATATCCTATGTTATTCCCGTTCTTTTCCTGGGTGAGCAGACCTCTTGCCCTGGAAGGAAAGAGAGAGAACTGTTCCTAGTTCCTTTCCTTTCAGTCCTTCCTTGCTTGTCAGTAAGCTGAAGGTAAAGGTTGGCACTCCGTTTTGTATTAAGTAAAATAAAATTAGCTGAGTTAGTTTTGTACAACATTTCCACTGTTATGTTAAGAATGAAATACATATGCAAGTACTCGGAAATAGAAATTTTGTAAAATGCTCTTACATTTGCATTTAAAGCTGGCATTGCTCAATATAAAGATGAACAGTGTAATTCATGCTAATATTTTAGAAGTTTACTTTTCCTTTACTGAGGACAATATTAACTAGCAAATAAAAAACACCCATGGAAGGAAGGAGAGAGCTTTATAATTCACTACCTTTAACAGCACTTTTTTCTTGCTTTTTGAACAAGGGGCCCCAGGATTGGGACCCACAAATTACGTAGCCGGCCCTGTTTGTCATGGCTGTAGTTGAATAATTCAATCCAGCCTGTCAAATTCTGGGGCTATGTTTCTAAAACAAACTTTAACGTATGGGAAGCCCAACGTACCGACAGACTGCGTTCCACTTGATTATATAAGTCAGCTGTTTGGAACTTGGCACATATTTTCTTACAGGAACACTGTTTTGAATAGCGGTCAGTTTGCCAAACTAGCCCTCAAAAATGTACTGAAACTAGAGTATGGTGGACTTCTCTAGCACATGAGAGTGATTGGATTAATGCCGCTGAGGACTCAGTGCTGTTTGCCAAGTACTGCGCTGCAGGCTTGCACTTAACGGTTGGGTGGGGTCATGGGAATTCTGGTTGGTTCTGGCCAATGAGCTGTGAGTACTGGCAGGAGCTGACCAGGGCCAGAGACCCTCTGAGGTGCTTTCTTCCTCTCCGTTAGAGGGACTGGCACTCTTCCAGGGGTGACTGCTCCATCAGCCCGGGCACAATGAGGGTAGGACTCAGAGCAGAGTTCCAGTGGGCTGTGACAACACGTAGCATTACCAGACCATAACCTGACCAACCCTGACCGATAAAATTGTTCATTAGAGTTCTTTGATTGCAGGCAATAGAAACCAATCCCAGCTAATGAAAGCAAACAGGGATGTGTTGGCTCCTGGGGCAGCTGACAGATGTGAAGACACACCCAGGACTTAGGTGGCAGAGCAGCCCCAGGACTCTCAGGCATTTATGGGCCGATATCGGCATAACTCAGTGCCCATCATTTTCTGCCCCTGTGTTACCCCACGCAAGAGCGGGATTTCAGGGAGAGAGGGCTGGGTTGATTGAGTTTGGGTCTGCCCCTCCCTTAGCTGAGAGTGGAGACCTTGAGGGGCAGTCCCAGCAGGAATGCCCCCAAAGAAACGTGGAGGTGCGGCTGTCCACCATAAGCCGCACGGCCGCTGCAGCCCCGGGGGGCCGGTGGAAAGCAATGTCAGAGCAACCCTGCCGCTGGAGCACTGTTTCATAGCTTGGGGTCTGTCGCTCGGGAAAGCTGGTACATGCTTTGTGTCTGAACATCACAGGGCTTTCCTGGCTTTCAGACCAGCGGTTCTGAACCCTGGCTGCACGCCTGGGGTGGGGGTGGGTGGGGAGGAGGAGTTTCTGTAAAAATAACCAATGCCCAGGGCCTTGTCCCTGAGATGGTGATTTAGCTGTCTTGTGAGCCTGGACGTCAGTTTATTCACCGCTCCCCTGGTTAAGCCAACACGTACCCAGGATTGCAGAGTGGATTTGCTCTGGGCCCTAACCGGCCAAACCCCACCCCAGCACTTGGTCACTACTTCCCAGGGGCGGGGGGGGCTACGTGGGGGTGTTCCTCTTCCATAGGTTTATTGCCTGAAAAGTATTCAAGCTGCTTATGCTTTTTCTAGAAGCTCAAGGTATGTTTTCTGCAGTGTCTTAGCCCCCCTTTATTTATCCAGTGAAATTTCAGGCTTGTGGCTGGAGCAAATAGACTGAGCTACTCAGTACTCAGAGGAGAAGAAAAACCGGGAAGATTGGGCTGGAATTCCTTCATCCTGCTGTTATTTCTTTATTTCTTCCCCTGCTGTGGCTGCCTGGTGACTCCTCTAAAGTCCCTCTTACACCCAGTCCCTGCCTGGAAAGAAAAAGGGACAGTTAAAAATACTTCAGCTGTGTATGCTCATGCCACAATCGAGTGGTGAAGTCACATCCCTGGCTCCTGGTGGTAAAGCCTTGCCAAGCTGCATGTACCCTCTCAGTGGCTTGAGCCAACCTCCCTTTGCAAAGCAGGCACAGCAGTAAGCTGGGACAGGAGGCATCCCGGGAGCAGAGACTTGTTTTCGTTTTGAACTGCAATTATCAGGCGATCTGTCACTGCTGAATCGCTTCGTCTCTTTTGTCTTGACTTAGTGGGTTTCACGTTGGTTCCACTGCCCCCTCTCATCGGCTGGAAGGCCGAGGAAGAAATGCCCACTCCAGCTTGGGGAGTCATTCCTTGCAAGTGGTAGGTGGAGTCATTTATGGGCACATCCACTTGGCAGAGGGCCTCTGTTGTGGGGAGGAGGAAGTGGTAATCCCGGGCACCCGAGCCCCCTCCCTGTGACTTAGGTCACCACCCGGCACCAGCCCGCTGGAGAAGATGGCAAGCAAAGCATCATCCTCTGGGTGGGAAGCCAGGGCACAGCTATCCTGCTGCAGCCTCATTTTGGAGTCACACCAGGGGCTTGCTGGCCACAGCAGTCTCTCGTGCTGCTCCCGTGGATACGTTGGGTACATGCCAGGGTCCCTGGCATTTCCCTTTGCTCGCTTGGCCTCTTAGGGACATTCCTAAATATATTCATGAACCCAGAAGTCGTGGAGTCTCAGTCTGTTTTTCTTTTATGACATGAGGGGGAGGCCCTCTGGTATTAAAATTCTGAGTTCCTATACATTTTCTTAGAATCATTCCATTTCAGCAGTGGAAGGAGTTTTGGTATCATCTGACTCTCCCAAGAGAAATTTTCACGGGAAAAAGTTTGAAAACTCTATCTAAGAATCTCAGAATTGGCAGGGTAGGTTTTAACTGGGAAGTAGTGTGGTATATAAACAGATCCTTGACTAAGAGTAGCCAGGCTCCTGACCCCCATGCTGACTGTTGACCTTAGGCCCTCTGTCCTTGTGTTAACTTCCCTATGACCGAGGGAAGGTGGGCAGTCTGGTGGTTAGGGACGTGGGCTTTGGTGTCAGACCCGCCTGGGGTTAACACTTGGTCCAGCCGGTTTCCACCATGTGAACTTGCAGGAGTAACTTAACTTTGTCAAGGCCTTAGTTCCTTCATCTGTATAAACAGGATGTAAGAATTTGTGCAAATTTGCATTTACTTAACTTCCTTAAGCCATCAGTTCCCTTGGCTGGAAACTGGGGATAATAAATGTCCCAATCTTGGACAGTTGTTGAAGCATTTAGGCCAGTCCTGGGCACAGAGTGGTGCCTCCCCAAATCCGAAAATCCAAGTCCTGCGTACGGAGGCCCCTACCACCTCCATTGTAGGTGGTTCTTTGGCTCAAATGAAGCAGTGTTTCCAAAAGCACTTGGTAAACTGGAGATGAACGTACATGTAAGATGATTGTTTGGAAACATTGCTTTTCTGGCTCATTAAGGCTAAAACTCTTACTTTTTGAAGGAGCATGATTTCCAATTGATATCCCATTTATTTTTCATGAGCAATTTTGTGAGATACCAGAAAAAAATGTGAAATCAGTAGTTTATAAAAGCTTGTTTTGGGAAGCTTGAAAGACAAACTAGGTTTCCAGAACATGCTCTATTAGGTACCCAATTCTATCCTGTATCTTTAGCCAGTATATTTCTATTTATCTCTGTTCCTCTGCCTCTGTCTCTCTCTCTCTCTCCCTTGCTCTCTCTCTTTTTTTTCCCCTCTTCCCTTCTCTTCCTCTCCCTTTTCCTCTCTATGTCTTCCTGTCTCTCCTGACTCTCATATAAATGCCCACAGGGCTCTCACATCTTTACAAATTAAGAAAAACATGAGCAAGGGGCGCCTGACTGGCTCAGTCAGTAGAGCATGCAATTCTTGGCTGGCTCAGTTGATAGAGCATATGACTCTTGATCGCAGGGTTTTGAGTTCAAGCCCCACATTGGGCATGAAGCCAACTTAAAAAAAATAAAAATAAAAAGCATCAGCAAATAAAATCCTCCCTAATTTCTGTCCCTCTCCAGCTACTGCCCCATCTCTCCACATCCCTTCTTGTCCAAACATCTGGGGAGAGAATGGAGACCTTTTATTCCCTTATCAGTTCTGTCCAAAGATGTTACAGCTTTTCACATTTACTATTTCTGAAATTGGGCTGTATCTTGTGTGTGTGTGTTCCAATAAAACTTTTTTTTAATAGATGCTGAAATCTGAATTTCATATAATTTTTACTTGTCATGAAGAATTATTCTTTTAACTTTTTTAACCATTTATTAATGTAAAAACCATTTTGAGCTCCTGGTCCATACAGAAGCAGGAATTCAGCCCTAGTTCTGCCAACCCTTGGGCTGTGTCATTTAAACCTGTCAAGAGAAACTTGCAGCCAGGCTGAGGACAAGCTCTATCATGAGTGTCTTGGCATCTGTGCATATGAAAACTTGGCCTGACGCATCTGCTTATCAGATGTGTACTTCTCTGAGTTATTTGCTTAGAATGCACCTCACATGACTGAATCTTAACTTTAGATTCTTAATTATTTCTTCATGTCTTTAGAAAATCGCACGATGACATGGCATTGAAGTCAAAGTTCAGAACGTGGCTCGCACATGCCAGGCAAAGGAATTGACGTGGTAGAAATGGCCAAATCCCTCAGAATCGATCCCAGAATTTTCAAAATTCAGAAAAGTTAGAGGGATGGACAGTTTGTCAAAGACTTCAGGAGAAGCCATCTAATTTCCATAATGTAGAATCCCATGAAGGAAAGCAGAAACTTCAAGGGGACCCAGAAATGCAAGCAATTCTACAATTCTTGCACAGACATGGATTTACACTGTTAGTTTTAAAGCTGTTACAGAAGTCAAGGTCACAAGGCCTGACTATGGAAGACGCGACGCCTCTGCATAGTTTCACAGAGCTGCTGATGGCCAAAAATTATTTCCAAGGCTCTTTAGATGTTCAGTACCAAGCAGGCTTAGGGCACCTGGGTGGCTCAGCCAGTTAAGCGTCTGCCTTTGGCTCAGGTCATGATCCCAGGGTCCTGGGATCGAGTCCTGCATTAGGTTCCTTGTTCTGTGGGGAGTCTTCTTCTCCTTCTCTCCCAGCTCGTGCTCACTCTCTCTCTCTTAAATAAAAAAATTTTTTTTAAAAAGAAAAAACAAAGCAGGCTTAAACTTAATCATAATATGATATAATAAAATGAAGAAAGTGACATAATGGTATTTTGACGAATGTATGCTATGGACAGTTGAAAAAAATATGTAATTTCAGCAGGACTAGGATGAGGGGAGTGAAGTGGCCAGGAAGAAATGTAGGGAGGAGGTCACTTTCAGGGTGTGGCAAAGTGAAAGTGAGGGCCTCCTTACATTTTCTGTCCTAGGTGTCTCCCTTGTTTCACCCTAGACTGGCCCTGAATTTAAATATAGTTTGTTTTTTCTTCCCCAAGAGCTGAGAAATCCATGGTGTATCTTACAATCTGCGGTACCTCAGACTCAAGGCAGTGCAGTGGTTGGGGTTCTGCCGAGGGGGCGAGGTTGTCCCCCTGGGCCCCTTAGGGGTCTCCTTGACCTGGCCATCTTGGTGCGTCTCTTCAGCCTGGGAGGCCAGCAGGCGCCCTAACTCTGTGTGCTCCTCATGCCCTGGGTTTATGTTTTTATGGGTCCTGTGCTCAATGTAATTGTTTTTTCAGAATCTGTCTCTCCTCTAGACTATGAGCTCTTTGGGAAGAAAAACTCCTCATCTCTTTATTTTGCCATGGCTGATGCCCAAATCCGGCCGTACTCAGCCAATGCCAGGACAGTGCATGCATAAAGCAAACTGCTGAATGAATAAATATTTTCCACAATTGAGTTCAAATGACTTTTAATGCTTGGAAGATGCAGAGAATGCAAAACTTGACCTGATAAAGCAAGTCATATCTTCTTTATGTCTGGCCAATTTGAAATCCTATGGTGACCCTGCTTTGGAAAATCTGACCTTTCACCTTTTCAGATGATGAATACACTTTATGACCTCCCAGCTTAGAGCAATGACTAAATTCTTGACTTCCAAATGCCATTGAGGGAGACGAGCAGGGCTCGAGGATCAGGATTTAAGCAGCAGTGGTGTCATACCGTCTGCAGTCGGCCCAATGGCAGAGTCGGTAAGCTAGGACATTCTTTGGGGATGGAAAGAAAAAATGAATTCCTTTGCTGATGGAATTAC
Source organism: Ursus americanus (assembly GCF_024610735.1). Classification (NCBI taxonomy): domain Eukaryota; kingdom Metazoa; phylum Chordata; class Mammalia; order Carnivora; family Ursidae; genus Ursus; species Ursus americanus. Next base: position 39,856,437 of record NC_142135.1, on the reverse strand, counting down.
TAATTTTTCTATTTTAAGGGTCAGTACGGTCCATGGTGGGCTGATAAAATGTCCTCAGAGGCTGCTGGGCCAAGCCTTGCCCTTGCCTTCAGTCCAGGGCTAATCTGATCATCCAGGAATATGTAGCTTTTACTTTTTAAGACTCACAACTCCAGCACTTTTTTTTTTTTTTTTTTAAGAGCTCAAAGTTAGTCTTAGTCAAAATGGGTGCAGTCCCTGGGAACCTTTGGAAGAAGGTGCCTCCACGTACTGGTGCCTAGTGTAAGGCCGCAGGTGTGTTGTCTAAGGTGCGTTGTGTAAGCTGTTTAAAATCCCTCTGGTTCCATTAAAGCTAAGATGCTAACTTTCTAAAGGAAGCAGGGCTTCCAAATTCTGTTGAGATCCCTAGACAAATTGTCTGATTCATATAAAAAGGCATAACTTACACATGACTCCCGTTTCTAAAATGTGACATTCTGAGCTGATTGCCCTCTCCAACCTACCCCCACTTATTAGCCACAGAATTTCCAGTTCATCTTATCCTGACAATAGTGTAGATCTGTCTATACTGGCTTATTATAATTTGAGAAGTCCTGACTTTTAGCATTTAAAGATGTATTTATGTATTTTAGAGAGAGAGAGCATGAGTGGGAGGGGTAGAGGAAGAGGGAGGGAGGCTCTCAAGCAGACTCGGTGCAGAGTGCAGAGCCCAGGCACAGAGACCTGAGTGAAGAGCTCCACGCGGGGCTCCATCTTACAAGCCTGAGGTCGCAGTCCTGACATCATGACCCTGAGATCATGACCCTGAGATCACGATCTGAGCTGAAACCAAGAGCTGGAGCCTTAACTGATTGCGCCACCCAGGCACCCCACAAGTTTGTAGCATTTAAAAAAGTAATTATGGAAAAAAAAGTAATTACGTAGGGCCGCCCGGTAGCTCAGTCGGTTGAGCGGCTGACTTTTTAATTTCGGCACAGGTCATGATCTCAGGGTCTGGGGATTGAGTTCCATGTGGGCTCAACGCTCAGCAGGGTGTCGCTTGAGGATTCTTTGTCTCCCTCCACTCCTCCCCCTGCTCATGCTCGCTCACTCTCTCTCTCAAATAAATAACTCTTAAGAAAGAGTAATTATGTAAACATGTATATTAGTATATTCTGGTCAGCAGGGTGGAGGCATGGACACAAAGGGGGAGGTGCTGATGGCTGGAAAGATTCATAGCAGGATAGAGAAGATAAAAATCATATCTCATATGATGGCATAATGCCATTCAACCTCTTTTAATCGCATGTATTTAGAACGTTTTGTTATAAGAATAATACTCAATTAGCATAGAAAAAGAAGGGGGAAAAGCCTGTAATCCCGGCATTTAGATAACCAATGTTACCATCATGCTGTTGTTTGTTTTTTTACCCTGCACAGAAAGGCAAACACTGAATATGCATTACTCCTTCTGCGTGTTCCCAAACAAAAACATAGCGCAAACTTTAATTATACAAGATAGAAATGATTGCACACAGTATGTGCTGACATATCCCACATTTCAAACTTATTTATAAACATCGATGAAAAATATCAAATAAAATAGTAGGTATAGAATCCAGCCGCATAATTTACGAAACTTATTATGACTGGGTGACGTTCATCCAGGAATGCAGAGATAACAAAATATTAGGAGATCTATTAACATAATCAATCTTATATGAACACTTCTTATGACCATTTTGACACTGAAAAGCCATATAAAACTTTACAATGTGATTTTTAAAAAAAATCTCAAACTAACAGAATTATGCTTAATTAGACATCGTCCTGTTAAAGTCAGAGAAAGACAAGTGTCACTGTTATCTCCTTGTTAAAAAGCGCTTGTCCGTACGGTGAGCAGGACTATTAAACAAGATGTGTAACTCCAGGAGGTAAGGAGGCAAAGCATCTCCATTTGAAGATGATGTGATTGCCTACTGAGAGAATCATTAAAATATTTTCTTGGAAGTAATAGAGTTCAATATAGTGCGTAAATGCAAAATAAATATATATATAAAATTTATAGTTTCTTATATATCAGCAACAATCCATCAGAAAATATAATGGAAAAGCAATTCCACTCATAATTAACATCAGGAAAATAAAACACCTGGGAACACATGTAACAGAAAACAAATACAGAACAAAATAGAATAGCATCTTTGTGAAACTCTCCTGGGACTGGTAAGGTTTGAATACACAGAAGGACAAATCTTATTATTGGATGGTGTATTAGTTTCCTAGGGTTGCTGTAATGAATGACCACACACTGAGCGGCCAAGAAATTTGCTCTCACAGTTCTGGGGGCTGGAATTCTTTTTTTTTTTTTTTTAAGATTTTATTTATGTATTTGAGAGAGAGAGACTGAGATAGTGACAGAGATAGCAAGAGAGAGCATGAGAGGGGGAACGAGGGAGGAGGAGGCTCCCCGATGAACAGGGAGCCTGATGCGGGATTCCATCCCAGGACCCTGGGATCATGACCTGAGCAGAAGACAGATACCCAACCGGCTAAGCCACCCAGGTGCCCCTGGGGGCCGGAATTCTGACATCAGGGTGTCTGCAGACTCCCTCTGAAGGCTCTGTGCAATGCATTTCTCTTGGCTTCTGGTGTTACTGGAACCCCTGGTGTTCCTTGGGCTGTGGACACATCATTCCAATCTTTGCCTCTGTCACCACATAGCGGTTTCCTTGTATTTCTGTCTCTGTGTCCCTGCTCCTTTTCTCATCAACACTTCAGTCATATTGGATTCAGCCTATCCTAATGACCTCATCTTAACTTGACTACATCTGCAAAGACCCTATTTTTCCAAATAAAGTCATATTCACAGGCACCAGGGGCGAGGATTTCAACACGTCTTTGGGGGAAACACATTTCAACATATAACAGATGTGAAGACCCAATATTAAAAAGAAGCACATTCTCAAACTAATCTATAATTCCTATTCAACCTCAGTAAAAATCCCCAAAAGATTCCAAACGAATCCTGAAACTCACAGGGGGAGTAAGCAATGTGAAATTAGCCAGGACAATTCTGAAAAAGTCAAGTCACGAGGCGATAGGTTTTGCCCTGCTAAATATGAAAATGTGTTACAAAGTTCCAACAACTGTGTTTGATACTGTTGCAGGTACAGACAGATCAATGAAATAAGGTGATCCAGACCCAAGTGAATCCAATGTGCATGTGTGTGAATTATGGGCTGAATGGTATTCCCCCAAAATTCATATATTGAAGTTCTAACCCCCAGTACCTCAGAATGTGACTTTATTTGGAGCCAGGAGGTTCAAAGAGGTACTTAAGTTAAATGAGCTCATTAGATTGGCTTTAATCCAATATGATTGGTGTCCTAATAAGAAGAGGATAGGACACAGACACGCACAGAGGTAAGATCAGGTGAAGACACAGGCAGAGAACAGCCCTGTACAAGCCAAGGACAGCGGCCTTAGGAGAAATCGACCTGCTGGTAACTTGACTTTGGACTTCCAGCTTCAGAACGGGGAGAAAGCAAGTTTCCGTTGCTCAAGCCATATGCTCTGTGGTTCTTTGTTATGGTAACCCCAGCAAACCCACACAGTGTGTGTATATAAATATGTAACAGAATTGAGCATCTGTGTGTGCTAAAAAGGGCGTTTCAAATCTCTGTGACAACTCTAGCAGAAAAACCATAAAGCTTGATCCTAATCTCATTTTTACACCAAAATAAATTGTAAGAAATAAGAAACTCAAATATTAGAAGTGAACCATAAAGTACTAAATATGGGTAAATATTTTTATTGTCTTGAAGTGCAGAAGGTATGATGCCAAAAGGAAACTACAATGGAATATTTTATAGATTAAAAAACGTGCAGTTAAAAAAAGAAACCACCTGGCATGTTAAGAGTAATAAAGTTGAAACACAAGTAACAAACTAGGAAATATGTTTGCAACATATGTGACACTGAGTTAATATCTCTAATATGCACAGGACATTTACAAATTAATTTTAAAAAGGCAAGTCTTTTAAAAAGTGAGCAAAGGATATCAACAGCAGTTCACAAAAGATAAAAAGCAAATGAGAAATAAATATATGCAAATATGTTAATTCTCACTCATCATTAAAAGAGTGTCCATCAAAACAATAAAGACAGTTTGTATTTGGCTGCCAGATTGGTGGCAATTACAAAGATTGACAGGATAACAGTTCTTGATTACATGAGTCTTTGGCAAATATTTTCTTCTGCCCTGTGGCTAGTGTTTTCATTCTCTTGACAGTGTCTTTCACACAGCAGTTTTTAATTTTAGTGAAGTCCAGTTTGTCAGTTAGCTCTTTGGTGTTACACCTAGAAAGTCATCACTATACCCAAGGTCACCTTGATGTTTTCCTATGTTATATTCTAAGAATTTTATAGTTTTGCATTTGACATTTAGGTCTATGATCCATTTTGTTGTGAAGAGAGTAAGATCTGTGTGTCCAGATTATTATTATTTTCTATATGGATGTCCCATTGTTCCAACACCATTTGTGGAAAAGACGGTCTTTTCTCCATTGTATTGCTCCTCACAGTCTCTTGTTAAGTAACCCATCCCCTCACCTTTCATTTGAGGTGCATCTTTTATCCCATGTCAGGTTCTTTGTAGAAGGTACATTTCCAGATTCTTAATTGTGCTCTGTTAATGTGTTTGCCCATAACTTGCCTATACTTGCTTTTTTAATTTAATAAGTTTTAAAATCAAGAAACACCACTCCCCAATTATTACTATTTTTTTTCAGTGTAAATGTATTGGTTTTCCCTGGCCTGTTTATTTTTCCAAATCAGCGAGGTTTCACCAAAAAAGTCCCGTCAGAATTTTGAACGGAAGTAACAAAGCCATAAATTAATTAATTTGGGGGAAGATTGACACATTTGTTTCTGGTTTCTAAGAACCTGGTGGGTCTCTCAGCCACGTTGTTTTGCTCATTCATCAAACCAGGCCGAAGGGCAAGGAGCTGGGAAGGGACCTCAGCTGAAAGGGGGGGCACCACACCACGACAGGCATTCCCTAAATGTGGTTTATGTGAGGAGTGGCCAGAAATTGTGGGGATCACAGGGGCTCTCCTGTGAGAATTTATCAACCAGAGGCATTATGGGGGCCGGCCTTTGTTTTGAAGTTTTGTTTTGTTTTTTTAAGATTTTATTCGACAGAGAGAGACAGCCAGCGAGAGAGGGAACACAAGCAGGGGGAGTGGGAGAGGAAGAAGCAGGCTCATAGCGGAAGAGCCTGATGTGGGGCTCGATCCCATAACGCCGGGATCACGTCCTGAGCCGAAGGCAGACGCTTAACCGCTGTGCCACCCAGGCGCCCCTGTTTTGAAGTTTTTATCCCAGGACAGATTTGCCCCAAGGGGAAGTGAGGCTGGGTTTGACACAGATTCCTCCGTCTGCAGGAAGGGGCGTGGAAGAGCGGGCTGGAACTGGCATTGCGGGAGTTCTGCCTCCAACCCACCCCAGGGAGGAGGGGCCGTGGGCGGGGTGGAACACACCCGGAGGGTGGGAGGGGCAGTTCTGGGTTTGAGTTCTGGCGGCTGTGTGATCTTGGGCCCTTAACTCTCCATCCTCATCTGGAATGTGGATAATGATACTCACCTGACCAGAGTGGTTGTTTGTGGTAAATGAGATAGTGACATAAAGTCTGTGTGTCGGCCCGGCACATGGTAACACTCAAACAAATCAGGAGTGGTCATACAATTATTGGGGGGTTTTTTTGGTGGTGGGGGGAGGATTAAAAGAGGTAATGGAGTAAAGAGTTATCACAATGCCTGGCACATACTCACACCAGTCCACAAACACCCTAGTATGTTAGTACATACTCATAACACCATCGTTACTCTTGTCGCTGCATTGTTGCTGTTTGTGGAGCCGTCAAGCATTCCACATGTGATCGCAAACCACTTGCGTGCAAAGGCATTCGTTATGAACCGTGGGCAGGGGCCACGAGGGCGTCCCTGCCCGTCTGTGTAGTGCTGCCCGCCGGAACCCAGGTGGACTTGGTCTACGTGCCTGGGCTCCACTCTAAGGGCTGAGTCCCTGGCTGGGACCTGCCTTCTCTGACCATAGTGAAGCGGGATCCCCCATGGCTCCACCAGCCGTAGCTCTTCCTTACCTGTAAGCTCTGACCCACTAAAAAGTAGGGTGGGAGGTCAGGGGCTCAAGGTTCCAGTCCCCACCCACTTTTTCTGAGCTGTGGCACATGAAGCAAATCAGGTTACTTCCCAAAGTATCCTTTTTCTCATCTGCACGGTAAGGTCAATATAACTTAATCATGGCCCCCTCTCAGGGCTGAGTGAAGACGGAATGAGAGAACGGGCAGACAACCTTAGGCGCACAGTAGGCCTCCAACTAGGGTCACCTGATAAAATACAGGACACCCAGTTACCCTTGAATTTCAGATAAACAACAAAGAATTTTTTAGTATAAGAACATCCCAAATATTCATAGGGTATACTTACACTAAAAAATTATTTGCTGTTTATCTGAAATTCAAATTTAACTGGGAATCTCATGCTTTGATTTGCTAAATCTGGCACCCTGACCCCTAACAGATGTTGGTTTCTTCCCCTTCTTACCATCTGTAAGAATGATTTTGTAATAACCCTGGCCACCTCCCAGGTCACTGTGAGGATCGCATTAATTCCCGTGAACGGATTCAACCAACAAAGGCCCGTTGGGCGGGTACAGAAGCTTCATGAAGGCAGAGGAATATAGATTAACCAGGTTTCTGGCTTAGGCATTATGAAATGCCCTGGAAAAGGTTAAGTGCAGTTCAAACATGAGCTGTTGGGGGCCATTCAGTTTTTGCAGGCCTCCTTTTAAACTGGGAACTCCAAAAGAATGGCATTTGATCTCTTTCAGGAGCTTAATGTGGTATCTGTCATCATCCCCCCCCCCCCCCCCCCCGCCCTGTTCCTAGGAAGCTTGTCAGGGCAGAGGAAGGGCACGGTCACTTGCAGGTCAGGGGAGAAGCCGGGATTAGCACCTCCAGGCTCACAAAGCCGCACCCCTCCAGCAACCCCTCCCTAACTCTGCTCACACCTGTCCATGAGTCTTCACTTTATTCTAGGCCCCCTGAAGGCATGAGCCCTCCCGGCCCGCCCCATGATAGAGATCGCTTTCTGGGGTCTTCAGAATGAGAAAGTGAGAGAGCAGATGGCTGCCCTGGGCCACACGTTCAGGTTCCCCTGGGTGCTGGGTTGATTACGTCCCCTGAGCAGGGACAGGGACAGCAGAACCCATGCCTCACCATGTGGCCAGGTCACTGCAAGGTAGGTAAAGTGATGACCCACCTACCAGAGTCAGAGGACAGGAAGCAGGTAAGTGCAGCAGATTTTCCTCCTGCCTTTTTGGGGGTGCTTGGGGTGGGGGTAAGGCAAAGCTGTCAGTCATCTTAGGGAGGATTAAAGTGGGCCAAGCTGAAAGGTTCGTATAAACTTGTACTGGGTCAGGTGACTTACAGGTGCGGCTGCTCTCACCCAGGGGGAGAACAGAAGCCCTGAACACCTGGGTTGAGCTCTAGCACATACACCTGAACCTCAGGTTAGCGCTTCTTTGTGCCCAGTTGCCTCTGCAAATTAGGTACAAGGAACTGCCAGACTCCCGGGGCTGCTGTGAGGCATAATGAAAAGATGCAACCAAAACGCTTGGTCTAGCGCCTCATGTTAGTAAGACAAGGAAAAGCAGCTCTGATGTTGGGTTTAAATGGTTTCCCCTGAGTAAGCTGAAAAGAGGGCCATATCTTGCTTTCTGCAGGTGTCCTAGGGGGTGGATGGCGGGTCCTTCCTTCCCCCACCCCCGCTGCCTCCAGGAAAGGGTGCACGTGTGTGTCCACGTGGAGTGTAGAGGGGGCGATGATCTCACGGGCTCACTGCAAAGCCACCTAATCTTTATAAACTGAAAACCTGTCCCTTCAGAATAGCAACCAGCAGGCACACCTGAAAGACAATGCTGAAGGAATTTTATCCTCCCAGGATGGGCCATTGATATACGTAATGATGGCTCTGTCCTTAGCCCCACATGGGTTTGCATCTGTGTGACACAGGGACTGAAGGGTAATACCGCTCCCAGCTTCTGCGATCACCGATTATAGACATGAAGAGAGGTATGCCGAGATGCTGACGTGAGGGATCTTAGAGGTGAGAAGAAGGAAGGTAACACTGGGTGCACCTGGGTGCTAGGTGTTCTGCAAACATCACTTCGTTAAATCTTCATAAGAACTCTATATCATAAATAGGTCTCATCAGTTTATAGAAATGGGTGCCCAGAGGTTAAGCAACAGTGTCACCTAATGTGTGAATGGGAAGCCGGCATTCACACCCACTAAGCTGATTACAGCACACTCTCCCACTGAATCCAGGGCAGCCTCAGCACTCTTCCAAATACAGTGGGTGGCTACTTACCTGCAGGGTGGGCATGGGGACCACGCCCGTGGGCCCTCCCAGCATTACCCAAGCTGCCTTCCAATTGGCATTACAAGCTCTTTGTGCCAGCTCAGGTGAATCTTAGGGCCCAGCTCCCCCTGCAGAAGACTGGTGCTGGACTCGGGTAGGCAGCACAGGGGGCATAACAGACTTCCTCTGAAGATTTATCTTTGATCGGGCATTTTTTTTTTATTAGCAATGCATACTTTCAAGTCACTCATTGCCCTCTTCTCTGTTAAAACGTGAGTACTGGGGCACCTGGGTGGCTCAGTCAGTTAAGCATCTGTCTTCGGCTTAGGTCATGATCTCAGGGTTCTGGGATTGAGCCGGGTGTCAGGCTCCCTGCTCAGCCAGGAGTCTGCTTCTCCCTCTCCCAATGCCCCTCCCCCCACTCATGAGAGAGAGAGAGAGAGAGCACTCACACGCTCTCTCTAATAAATAAAATCTTAAAAAAATTACAAAAAAAAAGAAATGTGAGTACCTCTGGGATTAGGTGACACCTGTACTTTACTGTGAATTTATATTCTGGCTCACTTTTTTCCTTGTTGAGAAGGATAGGCTAGACTTTTCCAGCTCTCTGGGATATTGGTTAAAGCCCAAGGCTGAGAAGAATAGGTGATCTCCCAGCCCTACCACTTTCACCTCTACCAACACACATGTATTTTTAAGAGAGGAGCTAGGCCATCCATGAAGAGTTGCTAAGAAGTATCCAAACTGGTTCTGCAACTTCTGGTCTTGACACATCACCCATGTCCAGCTGAGTTCTAAGAAAAGGCTAACAATTGCTGAGAGAGTCAAGAATTTCTTTATTCAGAAAGAATGCAGGCCACTCCGTGAGGCTCCATTAAAGTGTTTCTTGGGAGTGGCATATGCTTCTAGAATTTGTTGCGGCCAGGGCTGGGATGTTTACTTGGCCAGGTGTCAGGTCACCTTGGAAGGTAGCTAGGCTTGAGGGTCTTGAAAGTACCGCACCCGAGATTTCTGCCTGCTCAGGAGGGGAGACTCTAACAGAAAGCGTCTCTGTGAGCTATACCTTCAAGCAGGAGTTGAGGAACTTTTGTAGAAAGTTAGCTGGAGAGGGTATCACCCATGTTTCCTGGATCGAGAATGGCACTGGAGATCCCCAGCTGGAGGTCTTCAAAGAGCCCACTAAAATACAAGAGGAAGGAAAACTTCCAAATTCATTCTATGAGGACAGTATCACCCTGATACCAAAACCAGATACAGACACCACCAAAAAAAGAGAGCTGCAGGCCAATATCTCTCACGAATATACTTGCAAAAATCCTCAGCAATATATTAGCCAATCGAATCCAACAATACATCAAAAAATATATATATATACACCACGATCAAGTGGGATTTATTCCCGGGATGCAAGAGGGGTTCCATAGTCACAAAACAACCAATGTGATACATCACATCAATACGAGAAAGGATAAAAACCACGTGATAATTTCAATAGATACAGAAAAAGCGTTTGATAAAGTACAACCGTTTGTGATAAAAACCCTCAACAAAGTAGGTCTACAGGGAACAGACTTAACATAATAAGGCCTTATATGAAAAAGCCACAGCCAACAGCATCCTCAATGGTGAAAAAGTGAAAGCTTTTCCCTTAAGGTCAGGAATAAGACAAGGACGTCCACTCTCACCACTTTTATTCAATGTAGTACAGGAAATCCTAGCCACAGCAATCAGACAACATAAAGAAACACAAGGCATCTGAATTGGTAAGGAAGAAGTGAAACTCTCACTATTTGCAAATGATATGATACCAAATATAAAAAAACCCAAAGACTCCACCAAAAAAACTACTGGAACTGATCAATGAATTCAGTAAAGTCACAGGATACATAATCAATGTGCAGAAATCTGTTGCATTCTTATACATTAATAATGAAGCAGCAGAAAGTGAAATTAAGAAAACAATCCCATTTACAATTATACCAAAACAACAAAATACCTAAGAATAAACTCAGCCAAAGAGGTGAAAGACCTGTACTCTAAAAACTATAAAACACTGATAAAAGAAATTAAAGATGACACAAAGAAATGGAAAAACATTCCATGCTCATGGTTAGAAGAATAAATCTTGTTAAAATGTCAATACTATCCAAAGCAATCTACACATTTAATGTAATTCCTACCAAAATACCAATGACATTTTTCACAGAACTAGAACAATCCTAAAATTTGTATGGAACTACAAAAGACCTCAAATGGCTAAAGCAATGTTGAAAAAGAAAAACACCAGCCATCAAAAAGGATGAATACACACCACTTGCCTTGACATGGACGGCACTGGAGGAGATTATGCTAAATGAAATAAGTTAAGCAGAGAAAGACAATTATCATATGGTTTCACTTATATGTGGAATATAAGGAATAGCGCTAGTGCGGGGGACCACAGGGGGAGGGAGGGAAAACTGAATGGGAAGCAATCAGAGAGGGAGACATGCCATGAGAAACTCTGGACTCTGGGAAACAAACTGAGGGTTGCAGAAGGGAGGGGGTGGGGGGATGGGGCAACCAGATGATGCGTATTAAGGAGGGCACGTGTGGTGATAAGCACTGGGTGTTAAATGCAACTAATGAATCATTGAACGCTACATCAAAAACTAATGATGTACTACATGTTGGCTAATTGAACATAATAAAAAAATATAGAAAAAAAGAAAAAAGCAAGGTATCACAATTCCTGGCTTCAAGTTACATCACAAAGTGGTAGTAATTAACACAGTATGGTACTGCATTAAAATAGACACATAGATAATAGAATAGAACAGAAAACCCAGAAATAAACCCACAATTATTTGGTCAATTTATCTTGAAAGAGGAGGAATAAATATACAATGGGGAAAAGACAGTGTCTTCCACAAATGGTGTTGGGAATACTGGACAGCCATATGCAAAAGAATGACACTGGACTGCTTTCTTTTACTATACATGAAAATAAACTGAAAATCAATTAAAGAGCCAAATGTGAGACCAGCAACCATAAAAATTCTTGAAGTGAGCACAGGCAGTCATTTCTCTGACATTGGCCATAGCAACATTTTTCTAGATATGTCTTTTGAGGCAAGAGAAATAAAAGTGAAAATAGGCTATTGGAACTACATCAAAATAAAAAGTTTCTGCACAGCAAAGGAAACAATCAACAAAACTAAAAGGCAACCCACCGAATGGGAGAAGATATTTGCAAATGACATCTCTGATAAAGGGTTACTATCCAAAATATATAAAGAACTGATACAACTAAATACCCCAAAAACAAATAATCCAATTAAAAATGGGCAGAAGACATGAACAGACATTTCTCCAAGGAAGACATCCAGATGGTCAACAGATCACTCATCATCAGGGAAATACAAATCAAAACTACAATGAGATATCCCCTCACACCTGTCAGAATGGTTGCAATCAAAAACACAAGAAAAAACAAGTGCTGGTAAGGATGTGGAGAAAAAGGAACCCTCATGCACGGTTGGTGGGAATGCAAACTGGTGCAGCCACTGTGGAAGACAGTATGGAGTTTCCTCAAAAAGTTAAAAATAGAACTACCGTATGACCCAGCAATTGCACTACTGGATACTTACCCCCAAAATACAAAAACACTAATTTAAAGGGATACATGCACCCCTATGTTTATTGCAGCATTATTTACAGTAGCCAAGCTATGGAAGCAGCCTAAGTGTCCATCATAGGTGAATGGATAAAGAAGATGTGGCAAATACATACAATGAATATTATTCAGCAATAAAAAAGAATGAAATCTTGCCATTTGCAACAATGTGGATGGAGCTAGAGAGTATAATCCTGAATGAAATAAGTCAGCCTGAGGAAGACAAATACCATATGATCTCACTCATATGTGGAACTTAAGAAACAAAACAAACGAGCAAAGGAAAAAAAAAAAAAGAGACAAACCAAGAAACAGACTCTTAACTATAGAGAACCAACTGATGGTTACCAGATGCCAACAAACTGATTGGCAGAATCTGAGACACATGCCTTCGTCTGTTGCAAGAAAGGCTGCAATTTGATTTGAGTTCTATGTTGTAGAAGTGGGATGCACAGGGCTGAAATGATCCCAAACAGCAAGGACATTTAACATGCGCTGAGATGTCAGTAAACATGACTGATGTCTGCAAATGCGGTGTAGGAAGTTAGAGAGTCTCGGCATTGGGCAGCCAGGCTATGGTTTCCAAATGAAACACAGGATATCCAAGTATGGCATGCCACTTTCTTGTACCAAAAATCCTTTCTTGTTTATCTGACATTCACATTTAACTGAGCAGCCTGTTTTTTTATTTGTTGAATCTGGCCAGAGAGGAGTAGAAATCTCATTACTTAAGTAAAAGGACATTTTGCTCTTTTGCTTGTCATTTCTCCTCCCTGCCCCAAACCCAGAGAGCCGGAAACAGGTGGTCGATGTGGATGGAGAGGGGGAAATGCTCAGAGGAAGAGACAAAGAAGAGACGGTGACTCTCCTCAAGGCAGTTTCTGCTTCTGGGTCAGGCGTGGGGTTTGAAGATGGGATAGGAGATGAAGGTGAAGGAATAAACTGGCTGAGACCTGCAAGGTCTCACTGAGATTGGCCTGGCACTTTTAATATCTGAAAATAAAGGTCATTGGTTGATATCTGAAAATGACCAAAACGTTTTGGGATTTTCCACAGTGCCAGGTAGGGAAGAGGGAACCAAAAGCACAGATTAGAAAGTCAGGAGTAGGAAGAAAAGTGAAGGTGATGCCCACCTGCTCAAAGAGTTGGGTGTAGTCAACAACCCGGTTCTGATCCCTTTATCCAATCACTATTCTCTCTGCTGAATTGCCCTTCTCGCTTCTAGGAAGAGTAACACCCACATGTTACCAGGCTGTAATTTTACTGGATTGCTTTTCTTCCTGTGCCAGGAAAGAGGACAGGGCACCACAGTGAGGGGACAGGGTGAGGATGGGGCAGACGTTGCAGAGGGGACCTCAGAAATAACGAGGACCCTGTGTGGACCTGATCTCTCCAGGCCTGACTACCTCATGAGACAGGACCTGAGCAGCTTTGGTGAACCAAGCCCAAATCCTATCATCAAAAGGGAAAATGTGGTGAAGTTGCAGATTCATACGCCTGGAATTTTCTGGACAGGTCCTGTGAAAATTTCCCAAAGCAGAGATCTCTCCAGAATTCCAAGTGACCACAAAAGCATTGGCTACCGGGAACTGCTTAGGACATTTCTCTACACCGGGGTTTTCTTGACTTAAGCAGATGTGAATGGCTTCTGTCTGACTCACCCTGAGCTTGACCTATTTTTGAAATGCTTTCTTTACAAAAAGCTGGAGATAAGTGCAGAGAATTATACATTTATAATCCCAGTATAGACAGGATTGTCTAACCCTCTCATTTTAGTTGCTCCCTGTCCTGCCGCTGGTAGGTGAATGCTGACCGAAAGTTGGGGAGAGTCTAATGGCCTAAGCTATTTGCTCTAGCAGTAATTACCAGGAAGGTAGGGGTGCGGTAGGAGATGGGGAGTGGGAGAAGGTCATGCCAGGTGCCAGAGCAGCAGGCTGGGGGAGGCTGTGAGGGCCCCAGAGATTCATTTGGAATTCTGCCTCTGCTTCATGGCACCCCAGGAACCGCTGAAGGATGAATGGGCCACAATGAGGTATCAGCACGGCAGGGTGTTGGCTTGGTGCAGTGGGAAGAGCTGGGACTTCAGATTCAGATCTGGGTTTGGATTTTTTTCTGCCATTGTACTTGCCATGTGATGTTGGCTTTCACTCCATCTTCCAGAACCCATTTCCTCACCTAACCAATGGGTATAGTGATTTACCTTTCATGCCTCTCAGATTTCATGGAAGAGGAAATAAATATTACATGTGAAATGCTGTTCTATACTGTTCTGTGTTATAAAGTGCTCTACAAAATTACTGAAAGCACTTGAAGAGCTTTAAATGGGGTTTCTGAAAATGTGCCTTTTTCATGGGTAGAAGGGGGAGCGAAGTCTACGTTAATTCTCAGTGATGACTGATGCTAACATGGTTTGGACTGGCTGAGCCCACCTGAGACTCTCCAGTTGGCCAAGACTCTCCCCCACCTGACTCCCTTTCAGGGTTTTTGTGTGGGAGCCCAGTGGGTCCCACGTCACTCTGGGTAGTAACTAGAACTGCCACTGATAATACTGATTGCTGCTGGTCTAGTGCCCCTGAGAAAGTCTCTATTTCCATCTCGGTGCCCACAGACGAGGAGTAGGGAGCACTCTGGGACTGGCAGGCATGGTAGTAAAGCAGACAGCACCTCGCTGGGTTCAGCCATGGCCACCTGCTAGCTGCCTTAGCAATCACTGAACGTGGAAACTTGAGGGCATGTTGGTGGTGACTTCGGGTTCAGCTCAGATGACACGCTCATTCCTGCTGCTGAGAGCAGCTACCTACAAGGGCACATATGAGCTTTTTTTGATGCAGTGGAGAAGGGTTATTTATTCTCTCCCAGAGTTCCCTTAGGCTCCATCTTTGAAAAGGGAAGATGTGATGTAATGGCTGAGTCAGGTGATTTGACTCGTTTCCTTGGAGATCTGACTTGTTACCACTGGGACCCTAGGCACAGGTGGAGCTGGCCTCCTGTGCATTTGTTCTCAATGCCTGGTGTTAGCAGAATGCCGGGATTCTAAACACTTCCCAGGTCTAGCTGGGCCAGTGTAGACAGTGCCAGGAATCTGCAAGCAGGCCGGCAGTCCAGTCAGGGAATACACAGGCCCTGGAGGGCACAGGTGGGGAGGGAGAAGGGGAGGCCCCGTCTCAGCCAGAAGTCGCAGACACACTTCCTGCTGGGCTCTGCTACCTATCCCAGCTGTGGCCAGGCTGCACCTGCAGATGAGCTGCTCTGGGGTGGGTGGGAAATGGGGAAGTCAGCTGCATTGAGAAGCAGGACCAGAGCAAGGTGCGTTTACGGACAAAAGCATTGCTCTACGGACTTCGGAGGATACTGTAGGATGGATAAGCACCTTTCCTGGTGTCCAACATGCAAAACTGTAAAGCTGTTCTTATCTTTGTCTTTTGCCATGATCATTAGCTGAAAATACCCCTAGCACATGGACAGTATCTCCACGGTGTAATGGTTATTTAAATATGCAAGTTTTAGATCCAGACTGCTCGGGTTCAAATCCTAATTTTTTCCCTTACTTGCTGGGTGACTTTGGGCAAGTAACATAACCTGTCTGTGCCTCAGTTTTCTCCTAGGTAAAATGGGACTTATAACAGTATCAACCTCATAGGATTGTTGTGAAGGAGCAAAATGAGTTAATACATGTAAAATGCTTAGACTAGGGACTGCTGGCACAAGATAACGACTCAAGGAGTATGAGCTATTCTTGTTTCGTGTCATTGTCTCAAGAGTAGCACGGTTCCCCTTTACTTTTGGCACTTCTGGCTGGCTCTGATGGAAAAGAAGTTTCAACCTGTGTGTCAAATTCAATCACTTGGTTGTAGCTACCTGGACAGCTGTGTTGAGAAAGATTCTGAGGCTGCATCCAATCTCAGCAAGAGGGAATTGTAAGTGTCCCGTTAGCAAGGTCCGCCATGAGTGAGGAAATAGGGCATGGTGGCCTGGGTGCCAGATAGTTTCCTGTTCTATGACTTCTCTTACTGTAAGTTTTTTCCCTACCTCTGTCTCAGTCCTTCCTGCCTTTGCTTCTGCAACGCTTCCTGGTTCTTGGATGGGTTTTCCTGCAAATCGGAAGGAGTCTGGAATCCATTCCAAATAGGAACCTTCCAAGACTATTTTCTTTGGAGACAACAAAGTCCGTGTGGTATGGTATTGAGGATGCTTCTAGCCCATGCTTCTAGTATCTGTAGGTTCCTCTGTGTGCAGAGCAAGAGTGTTCTTAGAGAAACCAGTAAGTTCTTCACCAATTAGTCTTCCGTGACCCCCATGGTTCTGGAATCCAAACACTAGTGATTAACATAGGAACTTCCTCATGGCCTTGCCTTGGCAATCATTGATTTGTTAATCCACGCAGGACCTCGTGCTGAGTTATGTCTATTTCCATTGTGATGAGGTCTCTGCTTGCACCTTTGTTTGCAAATGTGCCTTTCTGTCAGTTTTTATGAGCTGCGCTGTTTGAGTTTGAATTCCTTTCTCTACCAATTACTAGCATTATAATTTGAATAAGTTGCTTAAATTCTCTAAGCCTCACTATCCTTGTCTAAAAAATTGGAAAAACAGAGCAGCTTGTACTGAGGCCGAAGTCAACAATGTATTAAAAGTACTCGGTACGGGCCTCGCCCGCAGGAAGCGTGCCAAAAGCAGTAGCCATTCTTTTCTTAGCGAGAAAGCTCATCTGTGTTAAATGATATAATATAAAAATAATGCAATGTGATATAATGTAAATTTGTGTGACACTTTCACATTTATCACACCTTGCACAGAGCAAATGCTCAATGAATATTAGCTGTTATTATTATTTCTATTATTGGCAGCAGCAGTTCTATCTCAGCAGCTGTGAAGGGTAAGATTATCAACCAAGCCCTTGACCAGGCTTCTTAGTGTGGGGCCCATGGACCCCTGGATGGTCTGTGGGTAGAATTTGTGGGGTCTGTGACCTTGGCTAGGAAAAAATTTCGACCTTCTATTTTCACTGACTTCTAACTAAAATTTAGAATCTCCTCCAGTTATGAATGTAGGCCACAAAACACACCAGTGGGAACACCACCTGTGACTTTGACACCAACACAAGTCCACATTTCTTTATAGTTGTTGCAGGTAACTTGAAAGAGTGGCTATGCTTGTCACTACTTCAAAACTAGGTATTAAATCTGCTACTAGAACTTGTTATTAATTAATTAATTAATTAATTAATTTTATTTGACAGAGAGTGAGAGAGCGCACAAGCAGGGGGAGCAGCAGGCAGAGGGAGAGGGAGAAGCAGGCTCCCCCCTGAGCAGGGAGCCCGATGCGGAACTCGATCCCAGGACCCTGGGATCATGATCTGACTGGAAGGCAGACGCTTACCCGACTGAGCCACCCAGGTGCCCCTAGAACTTGTTATTTAATGTGTCAATAAAGAAGCACGTGTTTTGATACTTTGATTTCAATGTGACTGGTTTTCTTTGAATACTTTATATTTCATTTTATGCGTTTAAGAACATAATCCTGGAAAAGGTCCATAGGCTTCACCAGACTGCCAAGGGAGTCAGTCCATGGCACAAAAATAGGTAAGAACTTAGAACGTGGACCACCCTCACTTCTGATGCCAATTGCAAGTCTGGGGGTCCCCAAGTCCACCCTCAGTTTCGATAAATGACTAGGACTTCGAGAATACACTGAAAGCTGTTAGGGTTACAGTGTATTACAATGAAAGCAATGAGCCAAGGGAAGAGACACACGGAGCAGAAAGTTCCAAGAGTAGAGCTTCTGGCTCTCCTTTCCCAGTGGAATCATAGACAGCACCAATTTTTCCTGGCAACAGGGTATGACAACACACATGGAGGACGGCCAACCAGGGAAACTCCCCCGAAATTTGGTGTCCAGAGTTTTTACTGGAGCTCAGTCAGGTCGCCATCATGGACTACCCACTTGGCTGACCTTTAATCTCTAGCCATTCTGGAGGTCAAGCTGATACCATGTGGCCAAAGCCCCACCATAAATCACATTGTGCGGCCCAAGGCCCCCAGGTAAACTCTTATCAGGCAGGACATTCCAAGGGCTTAGAGATACCTCAGAGGACCTGAACACAGAGGCTGGACTTCTCTTTGGGTAAGGTCGATTCTTTACTACTCAGCACTCTGCTCAGGAAACTCCACTCTGGAGCTGTAAGCATGGAGGCAGGTAACGAGGAAGGGGGTGGGGAATCAGCTGACACATAGTTGTAGCTACTGAAACAAAGTTTAGAGGAAGATTTTTTTTTTTTTTTTTTTTTTTGGTGTGTGTGGGGGAACCCTGCAAAGACGATGTAGAATTCATTGTTTCCAGAGGAAACTGAATAATGCCAGTGATTAAAAACATCACTTGGCCTTCCATACCCAATTCTTGTCCAAGTGTACTTCCATCTGTTCTCTCGTTTAATCCTCAAAGGAGGTGGAAAGAAGGGGGGTTGTTCAGTGTCTGAGATGCAGGAGGCCCAGGAGGTTGGGGCGGAATGAGGACTGTCTTGGCCTCCTTCCTTGCCCGGCACTGCCCATTGCCTCCTCTCAGGTTGTTCAGACAGAGCCCTGCGGCCAGGAAGATCAGCAGATATTTTGCAGCATCAGGTATCTGGTAATGCCGGGGTGGTGCAAGGAGCCTAACCAGTTTTGGAGGTGGCCTCTTCTGGAGTTTACCGCATGGGGTGATTACATGAGGTCACCGCCTGCCCGATGTAGCCAGCGAATGTGTGGAAAAGCACGAGCTTGCCGGAGCGTGGAGTCTCGTAGGCCCAACGTGTTTTGACTCATCTAAAGCAAGCCCGGAGTTGTGACCTCACCCTGAAGTTTGGGGTAAATTGCATGCAGTCAGTCTCTGTGTTAACACCGAAAAGCCATTCTTTCAGGGCCCTTTCCATGGTATCTTCCCTGGGTTAGACCATTTCTGTGGGCCGGTCAGCGGCTGAGGCCTGCTCAGCAGGAGCCTTCATTCTCTAAAGGGGGGAGCGCCGTGAACATGGGCCTCCTCTGACCAGCTTTGTCCCCACAGGGACCGAAGGCTTTCTGGGATGCAGCTGGGATCTGGAGAGCTTTGTGTTTTCCCTGAAGAGCACATCTGTGCTTACAAGTATACTTGTATATAATTTGTCAAGTAATTGCCACTATTTTATGGAGACCCATGTGGGGTTTTTTAAAGCTACCTTTAGAAAGTATCGTTTAAAAGGACCGTTCGTTCCTTGTCTGGGAGGCTGCCATAATTTGTAGGCAGCTCTGTCGGACGGTCACTCCATGCCTTTGGGCCCTCCCCACGCAGCTGGGTGCAGTGCTGTGGGGCCAGGCCTGCTCCGTCCTGTTCACGGCTGCATTTCACACCTACGCCAGTGCTCGGCCTATGGTAGGCGTTTGGTAAATGTTGAATGAATAATAGAAAAGAATCCTGTGAGGTCACTCCCTGTATTAATTTCCTGTGGTTCCTGTAGCAAATCCCCAGAAACCGGGTGGCTTCAAACACAGAAATTCATTCTCTCACACTTCTGGAGGCTGTAAGGGCTAGGTCAGTCTCCCTGGGCCCAATTAAGGTGTCAGCAGGGCCCTACTCCCTCTGGAGGCTCGAGGGGAGAATTTGCTCCTCGTTTCTTCTAGCCTCTGATGGCTGCACATTCCTTGGCTTGTGGCTACATTATTCCAGTCTCTGCCTCTGTGGTCACCTCATCTTCTCTTCTGTGTATGCCAAATGTCCCTGTGCCTCCCTCTTGTAAGGATCCATGTGATTACATTTGGGGTCCTCCAGGAAATCCAGGATAATCTGTGCATCTCAAGATCCTTAATCACACCTGCAAACTTCCTCCCCCCACCCACCCTTTTCTGTATAAGGTAGCACCCATGGGTTCTAGGACTAGGAAGTAGAAATGTCTTGGGGGCCATTGTTCAGCCTACCACACTCACAAAGGGGAGAGAAGCATGGAGAAGTCTAGGCCGGGAGACACCCAAGAATCCTTACTATGCACCTGCTATGCTGGGAATACGGATAACACTTGGAAGTGGGTGTGGATGGATTCCTCTTGTCCAGGCTGAGGCTGGTCTGTCCGGAGGCTGGGCTGTGGGCTGGAGCTGTAGGAGCACAGGACTTCCCAGGCCCATCCTGCTGGCCTTGCTAAGCAGTCAGGCGCCTGGGCTGGAAGGGACTAGAATCTGAAATGTCCTCCACCCCGAAGCAGATGTGAGGAGGGTGCCGGTCCCAAGGACACGTGGTTGGCGCAGGTTTCTCTGGGAGTCAGGACCAGGGCGGTAGAGTCCTGCCGGACCTGCAAGGAAGTTCATGGGGTGAAGTGTGGAGCTGCCAAACCCCAGGGGACTGGGAGGCCTGCAGCCCAGGTGTGGAGCCGTCCAGAGGGCTGCCAGCCATGGGAGCTTACAGCCGCTCTCTCCAGGGACAGGCTCCCTGATGTGGGGCTCGACGGGAGCTGTGGTTTGCACTCACTTTTGTGCCTGTTTGGCCTGAAGGAAGGGATGGATGTCCCTGGAGGACAGAGGGGTCTCCGGCCTTTCTACCACTCGTGGGACTCTGGGCAACACTGACCTTGGGCCTGAGGGTTTCTGGACCTTGGTTTTCCTGTGACAGTGCACCCTGGCCATGGGGATGTATGTGAGGCCATCCCTGGGCACGCTGAACCAGAGAGCGTACCGGCCTGACTCACTGAGTCAGCTGATAGGGGGCGGTGGCATCTTTTCTTCAACTTTATGGAAGAGACAGAGTTCAGGGAAGAGGGAGTGGTCTTGTCAAATCAGGGAGAGAAAGACTGAGGGAAGTTAGCCAGGAACAGGAGCTGGGGATGCCGGTTAGCACCCAGAAACCAGAACGTTTCAGCACTTCCTGAAAAGAGGACGTCCCCCTCAGAGGGAGAGGTCAGTATTCCATTCATTTCTTTGAGGGATCAGGAAACTTTGGGAATCTGACGTGGTGAGGACAGTGGCAGCTTCTGTGGCGCTCTGTGGCTATCTCTCTCCTCTCTCCATTTCTGTCTTTCCATCCCATCTCCCCTCTGGGCTGCTCTTTTCGCTCTCCATCCCTTGTTTTGTCTCTTTATGTCTCCTTGACTCTTCCTGGATCTCTTTCTGTCCGGTGCTGGTGTCTGCCTCTGTGACACGCCCCCCTACACACCCCCACCCACACCCCCACCCTGGCTGTATTCGGATCACTTGGGCTAAAGTGCCAGGACGTGTGACAGGAAGCACCTGTGCTCTGACTCCTCCCAAGCACATTTTTTCCCCATTTATACTTCCTCATTCATCCTTTCCTTTATAAATACTTGCTCACAATGTCATCTGTGACTTTCTGGGTCCCCTCACGTATCTTCATCTGTTTTTATTAGCAAACAACCAAACATCTTCCTGTGTCCCCCAACCCTTTGGCCTGGACCAGGCTGGCAGAGAAGCCTCAGCTCCTTGGGGCCCAGGTTAGGTCAGGAGCCTGCTGTGGGTGGGCTGCAGGCAGACATGTCCAGAGAGGTCTGGCTTCTCACCTTGACTCCTGAGAAGCCACTCAAATAGGAGGAGGAGAATACAGCCTCCCCTCAGCTCTCAGACTCCTGGGGCTGCTCCTAGGGGAAGGCTGCAGAGCGTCTCATTAGCACATGACTTGGAGCTGGGATACCAGACCTCCGATGACCTCTGACGAGTCACGTAATCCCTTGGAGCCTCAGTATTTTTAATGTGGAAAATGGGTATTTTTTAAAATAATAATATTTTTTTAGTATATCATGTTAGTCACCATACAGTACATCCCTAGTTTTTGATGTAGAGTTCCATGATTCATTACTTGCGTACAACACCCAGTTGGAAAATGGGTATTTTATTATCACAGGTGCCTTCACGTAAAAGTCACTTAATTCTACCACAAACTTATGAGTAGGTACTATCATTATCTCTGCTTTGCAGGTGAGAAAATAGAGGTGCAAAGAGGTTAAGCTACTTGTCTAAGGTTGCACAGCTGTAAGCGGCTGAGCTGAGATTCAAACCCAGCAGTCTGGTCCCGACCTCACACCCAGATGAGTGTTTTCCTGATGGCCTGGGAAACACTCTTCCTTTCCTATACTTCAATGGCCTGGGAGAACAATGGTGGTGCCCCTCTCCCAGGAACCCTGAGAAACTCTATATGCAGGCCTGGCTCTGTGGACAAATGCCCAGGGAGAGGTGACCCAGTCTGCAGAAGTGATTGTCCAGTGCCTGAGGGCACATGGCCATCCCACCTTGGCCTTGTGAGGGATGTGGGGGGTCACAGGAAGGAAGGCAGGGGTTGCTCCAAGGCTTCAGTAACCAGCTCTGTTTTTCGGTGAGGTTTCTTCAGGCTTTGTTTCCACAATACATTTATTTTTGGAGAATTACTATTCCCAGCTTGGCCCACCAGGCCTCTTATTTGTCAGCCACATTCCTTCTGGTTTCTGTGTAAGTGTGCTGTGAATCAGCTTTGCTGCTGTTAACTTTGCTTCTCTTCTAAAAACAGTATTCGTGTGGGAAGTGCTGTGTATTCACTCGCTTCCACAAACATGATTTCTGTGTACAGGACACTGCGGTGGTTGCTCGGGGACATCAAAGATGAGATCAATGTGGTCTTAGCCCTCAAGGATCTACTCGCAACAATATAACATGCACAGGGGTCCCTAAAATGGCACGTGGATGTTGTATGGGCATTGCCTCCAAAGTCACGAGAGGACATCAGACAGAGCTCTCAGGGAAGCTTCCACAGAGAAGACAATACATAAACAAGCCATGGTGCAGAGATGCCAAGACACTGTCTCTTATGCAAGGTCAATCTTAAGATACGATTTTATTTCTCTCTCCTACAACAGTGCGGATGCAGGCGGCAGTCCAGGCTGGAGGGACCGCTCAGCTCCACAAGGTCGTTCAGGGACCCAGTTCTGCTCTATCCCGTTGCTCTGCTCCATTGTCCTGGTGGGTATTGTCTTCAACTATATGGTTAAAACTTGGTCGTTGCCACATGAATGTTCCAGCTTGTGGGAAGGGCAAAAAAGGATGGAGGAACACACAACAGATGCTTTGAAGCACAGACCCAGAAGTGGCTCACATATCCTGGTGGCTGCAACTTGGTCATTTGGTCACATCTAGTTACAAAGCATGCTGGGAAATCATTTTTTTTGTAGTCTATAGCCAAGTTTTTTGTAGTCTATAGCCAAGTAGATAGGCTATGTTGGGTAGAAATTAGAGGGCGAGGATGTTCCAGGCAGAGAAGATGGCAGAAGTATGAGAAGGTGCAGGATGGAGTTGAGGCACGGGAGTAGCAAGCATAACTGAGTGTGGGGTTAGGTAGAAGAGCTTGTGGGTGGAGCTGGGGCGGGTTTCATCCATTTAGCAGGCTGCTCGGTCTTCCCACAGAAGGTGACCCTTGTCACCTGCTATCCAAAACGAATCTTCTTTGGTCACCCACACAGGATGTGTGCACTTTTGGCCTGAGTCAGGAGATTTAATCTTCAACTGATAGTGATCTAGTTCCTATCAATGGGGCACCTGGGTGGCTCAGTCAGTTAAGGGTCTGACTCTTGATTTCAGCTCAGGTCATGCAGGGTCATGAGACTGAGCCCTGCGTGGGGTTCCAAGCTTAGTGGAGTCTGCTTAACACTCTGTCTCCCTCCGCCCTCCCCCCACCCACGTGTGCATGTGCTTTCTCTCTCTCTCAAATAAATAAATAAGGGTGCCTGGGTGGCTCAGTTAGTTGTGTCTGCCTTTGGCTCAGGTTATGATCCAGGGGTCCTGGGTTCGAATCCCACATCGGGCTCCCTGCTGGTCTGCTTCTGCCTCTGACCCTCCCCCCTGCTTGTGCTCTCTCTCAAATAAATAAAAATAAAACCTTTAAAAATAAATAAATAAATAAGTAAATCTCTCTTTAAAAAAAATCTTGGCTGCCCAAGGGTGTGCTACTTTCAGCAGTGATTACGGTATTAGATGCTGATCCCCATTTGATACAAGTTCTATGAAGAACTACATTAGCCCAGTCGCCTAGCACAAGACCTTTACCGTGTTGGATTTTGTGTTAAGCCCTTGGAAGAAATGGCCACATGAAGGACACTTAGGTATATTTCAATAAAACATTAAGGATGTTGCCTGCTATTTTGTTCATTGTATAATATGGTATTTTTCTTTGTATGAGAATCAACCAGTTATATGGCAATCATAGCTCAACAGAACTGAAAAAACATAAATTTAAATGTATTTATAAAGATCCTATGTACATACAGACCACTTTTGGGATTTTTTTGTTGAGCCTTTGTCTTGGTTTTTGGCGTTAGAATACATGTATTTTAATAATGATGTTATTGTTTTAGCTCAAACCTTGTTTTTTGTCTTGCTTTCCCAAAATGGCCATGCTGTCTTTCAGAGTTTTCATGATTTCTGGATTTTTATGTGATTTACTAAACGAATGAATTTTTTCCATGCATAGATATCCTTCCTTCCAATATGAAATGCCAAAAGCAAACAAACAAATATCATGAAAAAAAATCATCAACCAGATCTCTCTCTTAATATCATGCTGTTCTCTCCTTGGCATTCGACACTTGAACAAATGTTTATTAAGGCACTACTGGCAGGTACGGTCCAGGTGCTGGGAATACAGAGAAGAGACACAGTCCCAAATTTGAGGGAGCTCACAGTCTGAGGCAGGGTGCAAGGCTGTGTGGCGTGTGGAGTAGAGAGATAAATAACTGGTATTTATGATATAATCTGCAGATGTTGCGAGAGACACAGGACAAGACGGTATGGAAGCCAGAAGAGAGAAGGCTGAAGGGGCCGAGTCTGGAAGGTTGAATAAGGGTTAAAAATGTGAGAAGAAAGGGAAGAAGAAAGGGGGGGTAATCAGAAGGGGGAATGAAGCATGAGAGACTATGGATTCTGAGAGACAAACTGAGGGCTTCAGAGGGGAGGGGTATGGGGGAATGGGATAGACCGGTGATGGGTAGTAAGGAGGGCACGTATTGCATGGTGCACTGGGTGTTATACGCAACTAATGAATCATTGAACTTTACATCAAAAACCAGGGATGTACTGTATGGTGACTAACATAATATAATAAAAAATATTATTATAATAAAAAAAATGTGAGGAATGAATAAAAGTGTTCCCAGAGAAGGGAACAGCTTATGCAAAGCATGGAGAAATGAGAGCTAGTGGGGAGGGGCGTGGAAGTGGTGGGGGACTGCAAGTAGCTCCACAGGGCTCTGGCTCAGGGGACCAGGGGCTGGGGAAGCAGCTGGGGCTGTCCACCTGGGCCTTGCGGCCACACTGAGCAGGTGGGTCTCAGGCCCAAAGGCTCTGTGCAGTCCTGCACGTGTTTAGATCTGTGTCTTAGAAACACCAGCTTAGTAAGCATATATTGGGCAAGGAAGAGACTGAGAAGGGAAGCTGTTGCATTATTTCAGGTGGGACATGATGTAGCTTTCAGTGTGTGCAGACGAGGTGGACAGGGAGAGGCCGAGAGAGCTAAGGGGTATTAAGAAAGAAGCACCTCTGGCATTTGATGACTGGTTTGGAGAGAAGGGCTGGTGCCTGCAGATGTTTGGACCAGGTGGTTGCTCACAGATGAAATGACAGAAGCCAGGTAAGGAGTGGACGATGTGGAATTTGACCGGGGCCACTGTGAGATAGGGGCAGGCAGTCAGATATGCAGGAGGAAGTGAGAGGGATAGCAGGTACCATGTGCGGATGCTGGTTGAAGATAGGAGTGTGCTTAAACCTGGTGAATACCGAATGACGCAAGTAAAAAAGCTTATGGCGTGCCCACTGTGGGCCTGGAAGCTCTGCATTTCCTCTTTCAGCCCTCTGCATACGCCTGCAAGGAAGGATTTGTTTACTGCTCCCCGGTCTAGCTGGAGAAAGGATTTAAGTCTGCCGGTACTGGTAGCAGTCCGATTTCACAGCGAGGTGCTGGGAGTGGCACGAGCGGCTCAAGGTCAGACAACCCAGAAGGTACGGAGGGGGATTTGGAGCCGGGCTTGGGCAGCCTGCTCTTTATCACAACTGCTCTTCGTGCTGTGGGTGAACTTTGAGCGGGAGGAGCTTAGACTGGGGTGGACCGTGGTGCCCACAGGCGGTTGCATGAGTAGGTGGGAGGAGGGCAACGTGACCACGGCCTTGACTCATGTTCGTGTACTGCGTTCTGCATCGGGCACACCCTGAGGAAGACTCAGCACAGTGATCTGGTAACCTTCGCAGAAGGTTTGGCACTCATTACCCTCGTGGGAACAGGAGGCTTTCTGCCTCTCAGTCCCCCGCCTGTCCTGCCATCCTAGCTGCAGGAGGGGAGGTCTGCAATGAGCCAAAACACACCAGGGCAGGCCTGTCTCTGGTGAGAGGAGAGGTTCCCTAGCACCGGGTTTGAAAAGGTTTGCACAAGGGGGTGGGAGGTGGGGAACAAAGTGGGACGAGGTACTTAATCACTGAACTTTATTTAGTACAAGGCTGGTGTAGTGGGTTGAACTGTGTCCCCCAACCCCCATCAATATGTCTAAGTCCTAACCCCTGGTACCTGTAAATGTGTCCTTTGGAAAAGGGGTCTTTGCAGATGTAATTAAGGTACTGAGCTTGAGATGAGATCATCCTGGATTCAGGGTGGGTACTAAATCTACAGACTGGTGTCCTCATAAAAGCAAGGGGAGGGGGAGGAAGGGGGCCCTTGTGAAGGAAGGAGGAAGAGGGTCATGTGAAGCCGGAGGCAGGAGTGGAGGCTGCTGGGACCACTGCAAGCTGCAGCAGGTGGGGAAGGATTCTTCCAAGAGCGTTTAGAGGAAGCATGGCCCTACTGACACCTTGATTTTGACCCAGTGAGACTAATTTCAGACTTCTGGCTTCCAGAACTGTGAGAGAATAAATTTCTGTTGTTGTAAGCCACCCAGTTTGTGGTAATTCATTGTAGTAGTCCCAGGAATGTAATACGGCCTCGAACACGGGGCAGGCAAGGGTGTCCTGTGCCCGCGGCAGGCATCAGCAATCGCGCTCAGCATTCTTTCCCATGGAAGCCACACCGCCCTACCCCGTCCAGCTGCGACCCCGTGCCTGGAGCTGGCAAGCCCCATGAAACCGATCGGCATCCCTGATTTGGTGCCTACCACTGGGTGAGGCTCTGGCAGTTCATGGCAGGACCACTGTTCTCAAGGGGCTCGGAATCTTCGCCTGTCTGGGGTGTGGGTGTATTGTCTCTGCAGCATTTACAGCTCTTGTTCTGTTCCAACATCTGCTCAGGCCCACCTGGACTGTTCGACAGCTGGGCCTCCTCCAGCTCCCTGCTGGTCCAGCTGCTCTCAGCAGATAGCAGCCTAGGAGTTGCGGCTTGCCTCCCACCCCCCCGCCCAGTGAGTAAGTCACCCACCAAGCATTAAGCAGTGAAAACCACCACTTGCGCCAATATGATAAATAAAATGCACCAGCGCCGAGATTTAAGGGCTATGAAGTTCCCAAGGAGGCCTCCTTAACTTGGTCTGGAGCCACGGAGACACAGCACAGGGGAGATGTGACCTGGGAGCTGGGTCTAGGAGGAGGAGCAGAAATTTATCTAGGTATGGAGAAAGAGGTAAGACGTCATTAAGGATGCAGCCTTCCCTACCCATCATGGGGAGGCGCTTCTTATCCTTCTGTCAAGGGCTGATTGCTAACTCAGGGCTCCTTCCTTCCCTCCCTCCTTCCTTCCTTCCTTCCTTCCTTCCTTCCTTGCTCCCTCCTTCTTCCTTCCTTCCTTCCTTCCTTCCTTCCTTCCTTCCTTCCTTCCTTCCTCCCTCCCTCCCTCCCTTCTCTATCTCTTTCTTTCCTTCCTCCCCTTCCTCCTCCTTTTTTTCAGCGTACTGATGAAGCATTACTTTCATCAGAATCACTAGCTATATTTATGAAAATGTGGATTCCTGGGCTGCATCCCAAACATTAAGAGTTAGAATCTCTAAGGACAGGACTTAAAGATCTTAGGTATCTGCATTTTTAACCCTCTTCCCAGATTATTCTGATGCATCATCAGCTGGGAATTATTGACCTAAAGGATTTCCAATGCAGCCCACCGTTGTTGGACTGATACAAAGCGGGTGTGTGGGACTTTGGGCCGAGTCCCATTCTCTCCTTGGGAAACAGGTCATGGATATGGAGGCCCCTTGGTTCAGAACACCCCTGAGCTGTGGGCCAGTCTGGGCAGGGTGTAGCACTTAGCGGCTAGCCTGGGATTTGGTGAGACAGGCTTTGCTACTTATTACCTGGGTGGTCTTAAGCAAGTGGGTTCCCTTCTATCTCAGCTTTCACATCTGTCAAATGGGGCTACCAAGAGAACCAACCTCCGAGGGCTGCTGAGAGGACAAACGAGGGCATGCACGTGAAGTGCCTCACCTGGCACATTGTACAGTTTAATAAAGCAGAGTTTTTGTTTGTGTTTGTTTTTAAATAATGGTGATGAAGAAAAGTAAGGTATCTTATCTAGGAGAGAAAACTTGATTGAAATCATCATTACAAAGTGCAGTTGAAACTGAGCTGTTTCTGAGCTAAAGATCAAATTGGTGAAAACAGGGTCAGGTATGCCTGGGGGTAAGGAATGATTCTCAACAGACTGCACATCCGACCCGCTGTGTTCAAAAACAGCAGCCTCACCTTGTCCCTGCCACCCCCACCCTGCTGGACTGTAATCTCTAGTGAGGAGGCTTCTGCATTTAAAAAAAGAAAAAGAGGGACGCCTGGGTGGCTCAGTCGGTTAACTGTCCGACTCTTGATGTAAACTCAGGTCTTGATCTCAGGGTCATGAGTTAGAGCCCTGAGATGGTCTCCTCACTGGGCATGGAGCCTACTTAAAAAATAGAAATAGAGAGAGAGAAAGAGAGAGAGAGGAAGGAAGGAAAGGAAGGCAGGCAGGCAAAAACAGAAAGCTTTCCTATGGTAAGAGTCAGGTGAGGGCACTTGTTGAAATGACATCTTTCTTGACCTCTCCTGGGAATTTTGCTTCAGGGTGTTGGGGATGGGTTCTGGAATTTGCATTTTAAAACAGGGGCTTCTTTTGAGAAGTTAGGGAAGCACCGATTGAAAGCAAGTTTGACCTTCTGTAGCGGAGAGAACTTCTGGCGTCATCCAACTCAGAAGCCTCCTCGACTGGCCACACTTCTTTGTGATTGTGCTCCCCCCAGCCAGGGCTCTGGAAAGTGTTCATGGCCGGCAGGAGACCAAGAGAGTTGTCTGGAGGTTACAGAGCAGAAAACCGTAGTCAGTGCGCGTATGTGTTTGTACAAACCTGTGCACACTCAAACACACTTGCGGACACTACCCAAGATGACGGCAGAAAAGGAATTGGCTAAAATCATTGAATTTGGGCGCAGAGACTGTGTTCAGAGGAATATTATCTCTAATTTTAAAAACAAAAGGATGAAGGGATAGTCCCATGGATAATTGGGGAGAATTTGGGTCTCAGTCCTGAATGGAGGGAGGGTCTTGTCGCTGAAACCCAACAGTCTTCACCTCGGTCACCTTCCAGGATGGTGCAGCTTCACCCACTGTGTCCTCCTGGCAATTCCCAGAGGGCTAACAACTGTGTGCTTTATGCCTAGAAAATGCTAGAACCTGGTGGAACAGGGAAAGGCCCTCTTAGCCAGCCTCAGTGAGACAGGAGCCAGGAGAGGCTAAGGCTCTCCCTCCCGGTCTCCCCACTGTAGAGGCCACTTTTAGGCAACAGGCCTGAGCAATAGAAACCAGGGCAAGGCAAACGGACCACAGTGACCACCAAGCTGAATGCGAACAGGCTCACTGGGCAACTGACCTCAAAATAGCCATAGACCCTAACTACCCAATGGGCTACTTATAACTGGTAATCCTAACATTTCCAAAAAAGGGAAAATTCCATACGGCCCCATAGTCCCTCACTATGGCCCCTCAGCACCACCTCATGGCCGACAGTCTCCTTTGCTGTCCTGACCCCTGCTCCCTGGCTGTGTATTCAGTAAACTTCTCTTTTGTTCTGCTTGGGTGAATTCTTTCACCGGCTGCCCTGCTGCCCCCCCCCATCAGAGCACCCCACACCCACCTCCTTCTAGGGAACACTCTCTCCAGTCTAGACTCTCCTGTCTGTCTCCTCCCTGGGGCCCGCTGCCAAGGGGACGGCTTTGCTTGCTGAACCCCATGTAGCTTTTCTGTGTGACTTCTCTAACAGGAACTTGAAAATGGTATTCTGAACATATCATGCTCAACCGGTCCCATTTTGAGGGACCACGCATACCAGGCGTGTTGAAGTTTGGGATGAACCGGTGCTGGATTAATAGACCAGACCAGGAGCCACCAGACGTGACAGGGATTGAACTGGGCCTGGAAAATGGTTTATGAGAACAAAACAAAAATGAGAATATGCGACTCTGTGAATGTACTAAAAACCATTGAGTTGTACACGGTCAATGGGTGAATTATGTGGTATGTGAATTATACCTCAATAAAACTGCTACCCTCTCACCCCCCCAAAAAGAATTAAATACTGAGAAGTAGATAATTTCCTGGAAAGGCAGTTTCTCATTTTAAGACATAATGACCAGCCCATGTGAGGCTTGGTTTTCTCTCCCATCCTATCCTGTTTAGAAATACCAGCCTGTGTCACCCACCAGCAGCCCGGAGCCTGACCCATGCCCACCCCCACAAACCATGCCACTATTGAAGAGGGCGAGATTTGACAAATCCCAAAGCAGCCAAAGAGGCTAACCATGGTTTTTCAGGTTTGGGTTTGCAAGCTGAATCCTGACGACGACGACTAACCGCCAGCACTCGGTGAAGAGTTACGACAGGCCAGGCACTGAACCCTGTAAGGTACTGCTAGCAGATCTGCGTCTCACACAGGAGAAAACTGAAGCACGGTTTCCGGAAATTGCCCAGACTCACTCAGCCGCGGAGTGGCTGGCCACGGTTCAACTTCAGGTTCTAACTTGGGTTGTACCGGGGAAACACCTGGAGAGTTTCTAATCCACTGGTACCTGGTTCCTGCCCCTGGAGATTCTAATTTTATTGATTTAGGGTGTGGCCCGAGCATCAGGCTTTTTTTGGTTTTGTTTAGAGCACACCAGGTGATTCCAATGAGAACCTATCTCCAGGGTCCAAGGTCCACAAGATCAAGGCTGTTCACTCCTTGCAGGCACCACGCCCGTGACTTGAGTGGCAGTTACTGACGGCAAGGCTGAATTCCTCCGTTTGGGGTTAATACAGGGAAGAAGAAGAGAGGTTTCAGGACAGGGGCCCTGGCTGCAGGCCTCTGCAGGATTTGTCAGGCCTTGGCTGATCCTTGACCTCTGTCAGCCTCCCCTCTGCACAGCTGGAGACCATGATCTCACTGCCCAGTCCAGCCTACCCCACTCCAAGCCCTCTGCCCAAGTCTCGCCCTGGGTGGGGCAGGGTGGGGGGGCAGGCAACTCTTGTGCATATCAACAGCAAGAATTTTTTTTTTTTAAAGATTTTATTTATTTATTCGACAGAGATAGAGACAGCCAGCGAGAGAGGGAACACAAGCAGGGGAGAGGAAGAAGCAGGCTCATAGCGGAGGAGCCTGATGTGGGGCTCGATCCCATGACACCGGGATCACGCCCTGAGCCGAAAGCAGACACTTAACCGCTGTGCCACCCAGGCGCCCCTCAACAGCAAGAATTCTTGATCAGGAACCCACCTGACCCGTTGCTAAGCT
The DNA here is from genome assembly GCF_024610735.1 of Ursus americanus. Classification (NCBI taxonomy): domain Eukaryota; kingdom Metazoa; phylum Chordata; class Mammalia; order Carnivora; family Ursidae; genus Ursus; species Ursus americanus. Next base: position 39,824,715 of record NC_142135.1, on the reverse strand, counting down.
CCGTAACCAGCTTCCGGACTTAGTCCTGGGTCGGCCCTTGTGAACCTGGCTAAGGTGACTCTGAATCGGCCCACTTCCTGCAAAGTTCTCATCAGGAACGCCGTTCCCGCATACATGTGTAGCCCCTGCATTTCACCTAGCAAGCGGTGAGTCCCTCTTCAGGCTTTGACCCCAGAGCTGCCCCTTTATAATAGCCGTCCCAAATCCCTATCCTGCCACGATTCCCGAGTGGCTCTCTCTCCATCAGTTTTGAGCTGGCCTCCTTTCGAGTCCTGGCAGGCTGCTGCCTATTAAATGGTCCTCTTAAAGACCCACACACGTGCCCAGGATTTACACTTTCAATTGTTTATCGGTCTGCCCTTCAAAAATAGAGATGGAGAGTCCTCTGAAATTAATATGAAAATTAGGTTGGAAACATGCAATTAAAACAGTCAAGAAGACAAAGCAGGAAATGAGCCTGAGAAGATGATGGCCCACCCTCCGGCCCTCTCTGCTGGGGCTGGAGGGGGAGCTCGTCTTCCCACTCGGCCCCCAAGGCTTCGCTGGCCCTGCCTGCAGCCTCCCTGCCCTGCCCTCCCAAACTCGGGCTGGCTTCCTGCCCACCCCTGCCAGTAGAAGGCAGCTGCTGCAGGGAACCTTTGTCTCCCCAAACCTCACAAGTTCAGCAGGACATTGGCTAAACTCCACTGAAAAATGTGAGCCCCTTGACTCTCCCTGTTAACTTCTTTTTTTTTTTTTTTTAAGATTTTATTTATTTATTTGACAGAGAGAGAGACAGTCAGCGAGAGAGGGAACACAAGCAGGGGGAGTGGGAGAGGAAGAAGCAGGCTCATAGCGGAGGAGCCTGATGTGGGGCTCGATCCCATAATGCTGGGATCACGCCCTGAGCCGAAGGCAGACGCTTAACTGCTGTGCCACCCAGGCGCCCCTCACTGTTAACTTCTGTCTTGCATACGGCCCCCTCCCATGGTCCAGGACAGGATGCTCTGACTGGCAGGCTCCCAGCTACCTTCTCACTGCTGAGCTCCCCACTCTCAAGGCTTTTAGAAACACTTCCGTTACTGACACCCTCCCCCTTGGCTTCTAGCTCTTTGCAGAACCTCCCTCCTCCTCCTCCCTTCAGCGAAGGAACACAACTGCCTAGAGCCCCTGTGAGTGGAGGCTACTTGTTCTTAACACTTCCAATTTACCTTAGGCCTAGAAGCCACTGCTGACGTTCTTGCAGCTTCTTGCTGTTTACAGGCAAATACATGCTCAGCCTCCTTTGAAATCTGTGCCATCGTCCTAAACCATCTGTAATATTGAGGCTTAGTTCCTCTACTGACAGAAGACCTCACGGAACAGTGTTTCAACCTCACCAGATTTTTATTTTTTGAGTTAAAGATGTCTCAGAGGTAGACAGTCCAGAGCAAGTATGGTGGCTTTGTGAGGTCCTCAGGGACCCAGGCTTTTTCCTGCTCAGTGCTTTGCCATTGCTAGGTTGGGACCCTCATCCTCAGGGCCCAAGATGCATCTCAGGCTTCTGTCATTACATGGGATTTCCAGGTTGGCCATCGAGGAAAGGAGACAAAAAGGCTTCCAGAAGTACCAGAGAGCAGTCACATGGGCACCCCGAGCTGCCAGCTAGGCTGGGCAAAGTGTTTAAAAAGTCTAGGTGACAGTGGTTCCAGCTAAAAAAATCAAACTCCTTATTGCTGAGGAAGAAGGGGGAGGTGGGTATTTGGTGGCAACAGTCCGTCCCTTCCATGCCCTTCTCTACCAGCCTTGTTGTGCCCTCCACCTACAACTTGGTTCTTCTTCACAAGCTCTGAGGACTTCAGTACTTGCATCATCTGGGGAGTCCTTAGCACCCCCACTCTGTGACCTTCCCATGCCAACAATTGTGGCCTCCCTCCAGCCTCCCATCCTCGCGGCCATAGCACGGAGCTCGGAGCTTGTCGGTACACCTTGGGGAAGGGTGCGGTGTCCTCTGACCACAACCTCTTACCTTCCAGCTCCCTCCTCCCTCCCTCCAATTCTATTCCGGGACCTCATTCGGATCTTGAGTTCCCTGACTCTGCATTTAGCATCCGCAATTTACTCCCCAGGGCCAGATGGTGTCCTGCTGTCCTCTTGCCCACACTCCCAGGTCCCTCCTCCTGGACCCCAGCCCCTGCCTCCCTCTGCAGACCCTGCTCCTTCAGACACCACACAGCCCAGATGCATGGTGTCCAGTGGCAGCTGCCTCCACACACTGCTTTCTTTCAAAGCCTCTTCCATGGACTTTGTCAAATCCTTCCCCCAATTCCCTTAGCAGAGATTTCAAACCCTAATGACTCCCTTAAGCCTTCCCCCCAGTAATGACCCTGCTTCTTCTATTTTTTTTTAAAGATTTTATTTATGTGAGGGGGGTTGGTAGGGGCAGAGGGAGAGAGAGAATCTGAAGCAGACTTCCAGTTGAGTGTGGAGCCCAATGCAGGGTTTGATCTCAGGACCCTGAGATCATGACCTGAGCCGAAATCAAGTGGAACACTTAACTGACTGAGCCCCCCAGGCTATCCTTCAGAGAAGGGGTCCTTAGGTGTGGTCTCCTCCACTCCCCCGCCCCACCTGCAAGCTTCCTGAATCCAGCCCTTTCCTTCGGCCCCCATCTCCAAGGAGGAGGGGTCTCCTCCCTGGGCCAAGGCTGAACCGCTACAGGCAGTACACTTCTCCTCTCCCTTTGAGTAGCCCCTCCATTGCCTGTACCTTTAATCTCTTTGTCCTTTTTGGCTTCTTCCTCCCAGGGTAGAAATATGAGGCTCTCTTTCAAACTGAAAAAGCCCCCATGTATCTCACCCTACTGGCCTATAGAGATCCTTCTGCAGCCCAGTTTGTGGAAAAGTTGCCTCCCCTCCCTTTCTCCACTTCCTCACTCCCTCGGACTTCCACCCTTTCCTGTCTGGCTCCTGCTCTTACTATGTCCTGGAAACTGGGTCAAGGTGCCCACTGACAAGGCTTTTTTGGGCTTCTCCTTGGTGGCTTCCCCTGGGGCAGGACTCACTATCACTATCAGCCACTGCCTCCCTCTTCGGAAATCCTCCGTCCTCTCTCGGCTTTCTTGGCTCGGCCCCCCTTCAGGGTCTGCTGTGCCAGCTCCTTCTCCTCTGGGCCTTGATATGGGTAATTAGTCCATCCAGGGAAGTGGAGGCTGCCCCCACGGCCTGGGCCCCATCACAAGTCTGAATCAGCTGGACTTGCGGAAACGCCTCTCTGTCTAGGAAATGGAACATGCAAACTCAGCCTTCGCTCACCTTTCCCTGGCAAACAGGACCTGCTGGCCTTATAGGGAAGGCCCTGACCCCCCGCCAGTCACACTCTGCTCCCCACTTGCTGCCTCGAAGGCTCTACAACACAGGCTCTCCTCTCAGAGAGGCCCTGTCTTCCCCAATTCAGGGACTGCTTTCCCTTGAACAAGCCCACCAAGCTCCTTACCAATTGTTTTATTTTTGTCACCTGACAGCGTCTTGAGAAGTTGGGTTCTCCCAGCGCTCCCCAGCCCCACGGCTCTTCCCAGCGTCCGTATCCCTGTGATGAAGGAGAGTCGGAAGAAAGGCAGGCAGGGACCCGGGACAAGGGGCCACCCCGCCCGAAGAAACCACCCTTGAAAGGATTTGACAGCACCCTGGAAGGAGCCCTCCACCCTTTCCCATATGATAGATAAGTGACAAAAACCTGATTGGGTGACAGGCACGTGGAGGGTTAATCAGATTAAAACGGCCCGCCAGTAAGCCGTAAAAACCCCTAGACCTAGCGACTCCGGTGCAGGGTCTCCTCCCTTCTTGGGCCTTGTGCTGTCCCTGTCCTATTAGCTCAATAAACCCGCTTTGCTGCCCACCACGCTGTCCAGTCGGTCTACCTCTTCAGTCTTTGAAGCGGTGAGACCAAGAACTTCAGGAACCCGAAGGAAAAAAATCTTATAACCCCCGACGGGGATCTCTTTCATACCCAGGGTTTTGACTGCTCCCTACATCCCAGCAGGACTCTCTGGTTTGAACTGAACTGAGCCCCCCAGCTCTCAGGCACGTTTGGGCATGTGTGGGGGCCCGCTGGATGGGATGGGCTCCGGTCCGTTTCTGTGTGGACTAGATGTCTCCTGGGGAAGAACATGGCTATCGTTTCCATCCCCTCATCGCAGATCAACAGAGTGATTACAGAGTTAATCCAACGCATATTAACAAGCAGTCTTCTAGCCCTGGGAGGTGGGGGTCAGCAGCGAACAAAAAAGACAAAATCCTGTCTTCGTGCGGACAGGCATAAACAGCAAAATAAGAAAGACACGTTGTGAGAAGTGCTAAGGAGAAAAATTACACAGGGTGAAGGGATAGGAAGTGTGTGTGTGAGGCTTGACGTTTGAGGTGGCATAACCGCTGAGATGGTGCGGCAAGATTGAGGGGTGATGTGCGGCCGTGTGCAGGGGACAGTACTCCAAGGGGAGGGGACAGCAAGTGCAAAAGCCCTGAGAGGACAGAAAAGGTCCTTTGCTTGAGGACCGAAGGGAGTGAATAAGGAACAGCAGCCTAGAGATAAGGTCAGAGCATCACGAGGGGGGGTGTGTGTGTGTGTGGTTGTGCAAAGGCTGATAGCACAGGGCTTTGTAAAGACTTGGGTTTCATTTTGAGGTGGGCAGGCAGGGAGGGTTTTGAGCAGAGGAGTGACACGGTCTGGCGGATTCGAAAGGCTCACTGGGGCTGCTGTGTTAAGAACAGGCTAAAGGGCAGAAACGGGAAAACCAATTAGGAGGCTCTAAGCCAGGCGAGATGTAAGGGTGGCTGGGTCTGGGCTGGGAACAGCGGAGGTGGTAAGTGGTTAGGATTTGCGTGGATTTTGAGGGTAGTGCCAACAGGATTTGCTACTGGTGGACCCAGAGGTGATATTATATAAGAATGAACGATCCAGACTCTGGGTACTGATCTTGCCTACGTGGGCTATGCCTTCAGGTTGTACCCCATGGGTGGGGTTAGGTTTTTCCCTTCCTCCTGGAGCAAATTCATGGTTCCCACATCAGGCATTGTGGGAAGATGCTAACCCTGGGGTAGGAAGGCAGGCAGGTTTGGACTGGGGCCGGGGTGTGGAGATGCTGGGGACATTTCCAGTGATGGTGGCGGAGGTCTTGGTGTTGGCAGCAGCGTGCGCTGAGTGAGTTAGCCCTGACCTAGGCAGGGCTTGGCCTGCTAAGGGACCAGCTGAGGGTAGAGCTGGGTTCTGTTGTTTTCAGAGAAACCACTTTTAAAAAAAAAATTTTTTTTATTGTGTTATGTTAGTCAGCATACCGTACACCATTAAGAGAAACCACTTCTCATCGTGGACGTGCTTCATTTGTTTGTTGCACGTTTGTTCTCTGCAGTGCAGACATGCGTGCCCCTGATGGCAGGTACTGGCCCCAGTGGGTCGGGGCTAGTGTCATGGCCGTTCGAGGGCCCTAGGCATGGCCGAGCCCAGGGGGCCCACGGTGAGCCCAACAGGCAGGGGAAACCATGGCTACCATGGGGCAGCACAGGTCTAGTTGATGAGTAAGTTCATGTAAGGTACCCCCCTCACACCCCCACCCGGTGGTCCCCAGATTTCCCGGGATGTGTGGGGGAGGCACTGGAGTTTCCTAGGAGCCGGAGGAGATCCAGGCAGAGAAAGCCCGTCCTGGGTGACTCACTGTCATGCTATTTTCCACACCAGGCTCCTGTTGTCTGGGAAACGTGCCTTCTCCTAGTTGGCTGACTCTGGGTCTCTGCCTCCAAGGTAGCTTTCCCTCCTGACATCCGTACCTCCGGGGCATCTTCTGATATACCAGACCTCAAGCCCAGCATGTCCCACAGTGAGCTCTTCTTCCCCTGCCACCCTCGCTCCCTCCTCTCAGCCTCCAGAACCATACCATCACCCAGCCAGCTGCAGGCCAGAACCCTGCAGTGAAACCTGACTCCCTCTTTCCTTTTGTCCGTCACACCCACTTAATCATCTGGCCCTATGTGCCACTTCCCAAACACCTCTCCATTCCCTCTTTTTTTTCATCCTTGCTGCCCCAGGCAGTTCCGGGGTGACCCGTTGCAGGTTGCCCCCACCGCTCCCAGAGTGACCTTCTGGTGCTCTCGTCATCCTGCTCACCATTCTTCATGGCTCCCCATCGCCTTCGGGAGTCAAGCTCTCGCCCACTGCACAGCGCAGAGACCTTGTGTGTGGCTGGCGTGTGGCCCCAGGCTACCTGCCCACCTGTTCGGCCTTAGGCAACCCCTCTGTAGCATTTCCCATGGCAGCCACTCTGAACGGGGGGGGGGGGGGCAGTTATTCCCAAGGTCTTCTGTTTCTATGGACTGGAAGGAATTTTAGACTCCCCAGAGGGAAGAATATAGAAGAAAAAGCCCCTCCCTCTGCTCTCCTGGGGCTGGGGGTGGGCTATTTGTTGACTTGGGAGAAAAGAACAGCACTTTCAGCCAGGTATCTTTCCCTTCCTGTCCTGCAGAAAGATGCATGTGGGCCTGTTTCCAGTGGTTGTGACTGGGGTGGGCTTTGCTTTGGGAAGGGGGAGGTCTACGGTTTTGGGCGGGAGGAATTCAATTTATGGGGGAGGACCCTTCGAAAGCCCACTCCCTCCAGAGTGCTATTTATTATTCCCCTAAAACTCTGGCGAAACAGGGCTCTTTCAGACCCTCGTGCTTCAGCTTCTGCTCTCTCCTCCCTGCAAGGTCCTAGCCATTGTAGTGAATTTCCTTCTTGTGTCCAAACTCACTCAGGTTCTGCATGGGCCGCGGCGGTCACCACAACCCCTTTCTCCAGGCCGACTCCTGGCCTCCTTCCTCGTGTCTCCACCAAACTTTGCTAATCCTTCCATCCTTACAAGTCCCCAGTTCCACTGCGGTGTCTGTCTGTTTAACGCAGGGTGTTTTTTTGTTTGTTTGTCTCTTTGTTACCTCATTTTCATCTTTGTAGCTCTTGTTTTTCGCACCAGGTCTGGCACATAGTATTTTGCTTGGTAAAAGTTTGCAGAATAATTAAGTTCAGCATAGTGTATTCAGCATAAATGAGGCTCGGGGCACTCGAAGCACTGGGTTACAAGAATGAGTAAGATGGGGACCCCTGGAGGTGTACAGTCTAGTGGAAAAGGCACACACACTTGCAATTAAATAATTATCAAATAATATGCTAAATTCAACAACTATGTCTACGAAAGCTGCAGCTCTTAGGTGGTTAAATACTGAATCTGGAGTTAGGACCCAGGTTTATAAATCCTAGCTCCACGACCCACCAGCTTCATGTTCACAGCTGTGAAATGGGAGGAGCAGTGCCCGCATCAATAGGCTAAGGATAAAGGGAGATAAGTAGGCAAAAGCATCGGGCCTGGTTACTGGGCACATAACATGGGCCCAATTCAAGTTTGCAGGCTGTCTGGGCTGCAAAGCCCAGAGCCTTTGATTTTGCCTGGGGCAGTTGGGCGGATGAGGCGGAGGAAGGCCGCTGGCGCCGGATTCAGAGACAGGGGCTCTAAGCTGCATTTCTGGAAAGAAGTCTCTCCGTGGGGGGTCTGTGACCCTGTGCCGCTTCAGGCAAGGCAGCGTTCAGGGGTGAAGTAAGCTCGCAGGAACAGCGATGAGATCTGGGGTAATGTGTCCCCAGCCTGCCTCTGAAGCTGCTGAGTCAGGCCAAGGCCCAAAGGGCTCTGTTTTGTTCCGAAGGCACTTGTGGCTGAAGGACAGGCCTGGACAGGGCCTGGGTGCTGGGACTTTGTGCCCAGTTATTTCCTGGGAGCAGCTCAAAGCCCTGCCCCGCCAGGCCCCTCCCATTCCCCCACCCCTGCAGACAGGCCCCAGGGAGCCTCAGCCCAGCTTCCTAAAGTGAGTTCCAGCCTGGATTTACAGAGGGGATGTTTCTGGCTTGGGGCTTTGTTCTAGATGCAGCCCCCAAAGCAAGAATTCCTGCCTCAAGAGGCAGGTTTCAGCCCGGGGTGAAATCCCAGTTCTTGGTCTGTAGCCTTGAACAAGTAGTCTCACTTCCTTAAGCCAAGCCCCTTCATCTGTAAAATGGAGAGAGCAGCACCAGCCTCCCGCGATTGCTACCGGAATGAAGTGAGAGAAGGTGTGTTTACTTTGCATCAAGACCTTCATACCTCATGTTTATTATTCTCATGGGTCTTGGGGGAGAGGGAAAGAAATGAACTAGAGACTCACCTCTAGATTTAATCAATCTTGCAGTTGCCTGGAAATCAGCGCTTCTCAAATGTTCTCATCGCCCAGTGATCTGCAGGATGGATTCTGACCCAGCAGGCCTGGGGTGGGGGCAGCGAGTCCGAATTGCCAACAAGTCCGGAGCTGAGCTGACGTCTGCACCGTCCTGTCCTGTCACCACACACGGCGGTGCGTGGCTGCAGGCGCTTCTCCAACACGTCTCCCTAAGGGCTCCCTGCCCTGTTCTCATAACCTGCCTGGCTGCCTCCAGCCCTCCCCACCTCAGTGCAGGCCGCTCACCGTTGCTGGACCAGTCTTACTGAAGTGGAGGAGAAAATTTCTGCTGTATAGCCATGATCAATGGCAGGAGCAACTGCTTTCATGGGAGAGGGGGAAGGAGGGCATCTTTGTCTCAGGAGTGGATGGGCTTTTGTCTAGCAAAACACGTCAGAGTCTGCCTGGGTGTGGGAGGTGAATCACCCGGGGCTTGTTTATAAGGAGACCTTAAGTGGTGTGAGGTATAACATGAAAGGGGGCTATTCCAAATCCTGACGCTTCTCCCTGTGGGCCATGATTGCTGTTAGGCTCTTTGCCGGTTTCTCGGTTAGGAAAAGGCTTAGCAGGTGCCTGGAATCGCCGGCCGATTGGCAGTGAGGAGCACCTCTCTGGGAAGGAGGCCCGGTGAAAGGCCCAGAGCCAATCGTGTCTGCCCCCTCTCTGCTCAGCTCCAGTGTCCTGGGGGGAGAGGAGAAGGCTTGGTGTAGTCCCTTAGCCTTTTAGAAACATGCTTAGGCATTTGAACAGATCAAGTCCTTCTTGAAAGAGCTGGCGGCCTTCTCCATAATGTGCTTCGAGATACTCTGGAGAAAAGAGGAAAATGGGCTGACGGGTGCTGGGGAATACGGTGGGTGTCCCAGTTGAGTGGCTCCCAGCATCACCAGGGGCTGGGCCCCACACAAACCTTCCCCTCAGCTGAGAGGGCTTCCCTTGTTTTCTGACAGCCGTAGTGTCAGCCAAGGAGAAGCGCTGTGCTGTCTTCGCATGGTCCTAATGTCAAGAAATAGAAAATTAAGATTTAATAAACTGTACAAAACTGAAAGAGTCGCTGTGCACCTGGGCCAGTCTGGAGCTGTAGCCAAAGATTCTGCCACCAGGGGTTGGAGGGTTGATCTGTAAGGTCAGATTCTAAGAGCAGATCCGGAGGAACGCAATTTTCTAGCTGACGAATGAGAAAATGCAGATGGCAATTACTGCACATAAACCGCGTTTGGGACATTGGGGCCCCCGTGAGGCTTCATGCACGCTTTGGGTCTCCTTGCATAAAAGAGATGATTGGCGTGAGCCTGGCGGGTCTGTTAGCTAAACACAGATGTGTGCTTGCAGCTGCCGCTGGACTTGTCTGGCCAGCAGGAAGAAACGGTGTGCTGTGCAGGGGTGAGCAACGCACCGAACAGGGGAAGCTGGCCGTCCACCAGTGGTGGCTCTGATTCCGCTTTGACGGCCTAGACAGAAGATAAGGAACTGCTTTAAAACATGGGAGGGCCTGGATTTAATCTAGCAAATTACTTTACACCTATGGAGGCTCTGTGGAATAAAAAAAAAAAAAAAAGAAAAAAGAAAAAAACCACTTTCCCAATATTCTTATTTCATTTATTTATTAATCTACTTCCAGAAAGTAATGGAGGCAACTTATAATTAAAAATACATGTATAAACTGGGCAGCTTAGATATATGTCAGAAAGGTCAAAAGCCAGAGAGGAAGCAGGGAGAAAATTCCGCCCAGAACCTAAGGTAAGTGGTTTTGGGCATTAAATGTAATCCTGACCCTCACGTGTCTTGTTTTCTCCACCTTCCGGTACACGTGACCCTGAAGAAGTTGCATTTCCCATGGCTCTCTCTCGAAAGAAGTTATGAAAAATTTCTCAAGAAGTTCAAAGCTGGAGTCTGGATCAGCTCTCAGCAGCTTTCAGAGGCCATGGATAGAGCTCAGGAACCATCCTTTTTGAGCCTGTGGTGCCCTCTCCTTGCTCTGAAAGGTCTCTGCTCACCCCTGCTGCCCCCAGGGTTTGTTCTTGACCCCAGACCCTGTGAAAGCCCCTGTTCTGGCCTCAGCTCACTGGGTGTCCAGTGGAGAGGCAGCCATGGCGAGTACAGGGAGGCCAGGTGCTCCACTAGACAGCAGGTGCCGAGGACTGGTCTTTGGCTGGTGTCTGCACGTGGACCCATTCCCTTCTGAATGCTCATCTGAGTTGGGGGGTGTGGTGCCAGCAGTGCAGGGAGAAGCCAAGGGTGGGAGAGACCAGAGGCTGGAGAGTGGACAGGGCACTGAAGGCCATGTTGAACCAGGGACTGTGTTTTAAGCAGGGAAGGGGCCTGGTCAGATTTAAGCCTCATCCTCACCTACCACTGGGTCCCCAGCTACTGTGACAGGTGACACTCAACACTCCCTTGGTCTCTGCCATTCCTCAGGCCTGCTCTCTGAGTCGCAGTCATACTGCAGATCTTTAAGTTCCTCCAAAGGTCTTGTTCTCTCCCGTCTCTGGGCCTTCCTGCGGGTTTTCCCTCCTAAGATTATGAACCCACAACCTTCACTTGGCTGAGGCCTGCTCCTTCCTTGGGGAACACATCCCCGCTGCCTTACCCTGGGGCAGGTGACCCATGGCCCCTTGTAGTTCCCCTTTGAAATATTCTCCTCACTAGTAATTACATGGATGGGGCGGATAGTCCCTATTTTTGTGGCCTAGCAGCCTATTTTGTATGTATTAGCCACTGCACCTATGTTTTATTTTGGGGTACAACCCCTCCTTCTCTCTCAACCTATGTGCTGTGGGTAAAGTTGACCCCTACCATGGGGGAGCATGTGACCTAGTCTACACTAATCAGTAGAGTCCATCCCCCTTGGCTTCAGTGATTGGGCTCAGGAATGGGCAGGTGATCTAAATAAGCCAATCAGGGCTAAGGGCACTCAATCCCCGAATATTAGTTTGAGTTTCTGGGATCGTTGATTCACTCACTTCTAATGGCCTAAGTTGGTAATGATATGAGCTGCAAGTTGCCTGGGCCACCATGACTTGCCTGAGAATTAAACTAACCAAGAGGGAGCAAAGGCAAGGGATGGCTCCTCATGACAGCATTTAAGCTTTGGATCAAGCTGTACCTAAAGCCAACTCTATCCTTGCAGGCTGCAGTTATAGGAGCCAGTCAATTCTCTTATTTATTTGAAGATTTTATTTATTACTTGACAGAGAGAGAGCACCCACAAGCAGGCAAAGCATTAGGCAGGGGGAGAAGCAGGCTCCCCACTGAGCAGGAAGCCCGATTCCAGACTCTATCCCAGGAACCTGGGATCATGACCTGAGCCAAAGGCAGATGCTTAACCGACTGAGCCACCCAAGCGCCTTCAATTCTCTTTTTATTTTTTATTTATTTTTTTAATGATTTTTTTATATTATGTTAGTCACCATACAGTACATCCCTAGTTTTTGATGTAAAGTTCCATGATTCATTACTTGAGTGTAACACCCAGTGCACCATGCAATACGTGCCCTCCTTAATACCCATCACCAGCCTATCCCAATTCCCCACTCCCCTCCCCTCTGAAGCCCTCAGTTTGTTTCCCAGAGTCCATAGTCTCTCGTGGTTCATTCCCCCTTCTGTTTACCCCACCCCCTTTCTTCTACAATTCTCTTTTTAAACACAGACCTGTTTGGGTGGATTTGCTGTCATTTGCAGTTGGAATAATATAAACGATAACCTTGGTCTATGTTGTCTTCCTTTTGCCATGAGTGCAGGGACTATGTCTGCGTCCTCAGGGCCTGGTTCAGTGCCTGGCCCATAGGAATGTATAACTAACGAATCTAGATATGAAAAAAGGGGTCCCAGAGCTTTTCCAACCCCACCCCTTCTTCCTTTCAGACTTGAAGATGAGGCAGTGGGCTGTGGTTCTTTCTGGGTGATGATCTTGTTACAGAATCCTGTTGGAACTAATTTTCATTAGAGCGGGGAACTCAGACTACGAGAAAGCAGCCCCTTACAGGTCATTGCTAAAAGGGGCTCTGGAAAAGAACTGTCGTCCAATGAGATATTTAGAGTGCCTAAAGTTCTACCGTCAAGATTTCTTTGGCTTATAGTTCTGAGAACTCTTAAGAATTTTCTGTGAATATATATATCTCTATCTGCTTATATAAGTATAAAGAAACTCTGAAAAGATACACAAGAAACTAATAAAAATGATTACCTGTGGAGTTGGGATGGGAATTGGTTCAATGAAAGGCAGGTGGGGAATGAGGATTTTTATACGGTTTGAATTTTGAGCCACATAAATTGAGACTTTTCAAAAATTAAGTTAAAAAAAAGAATATCCATGAGTGCAGAACCACTCAGAGCCATTATCAGCTTTTAACAGCTGGGGTGGGAGCCATTTATTTATCAGTTTGTTTTTCAACTTGGGGAGCTGGTTTCGGGGGGGGGGAGGCCATGATAGTATGGACAGGAGCAGTTTGTCTTGTTGAGGGAGGGGAGGTGGAAAGAGGGGACCACCCGGAGAGATCTGGCCTGGGCCGGTCACACATGTGACAAAGTAAAAGTTAAGAGAATTAGGCCAAAGGGAGGGGTAGGGCCTTGAAGATACTCTTTCCCAAGCGCCTACCTGTCTCTGGCTGGACTTGATAATTTCCAGACTCCTCTCATCTAAAAAAGATCCTGACGCCATTATCTGTGTGTCTGTAGGTGTGTCGCTTCAACTTTCTGAGTGTGACTTGTGTGTAAAAGGAAGGGGCTGGATGAATGATCTAGTCTGATGTTCTTTCCAGTTCTGATGCTCTCATTCTGAGATGCTGTCTTCTCTCCTTGCAGCCTGTCCTAAGGCCCTGCCCCTGTCCAGAAAAGACGCAGCTTATAATAATCAGGGAACAATACATGTACCTGCAGGACATGCAAGCTTAACCACTGCAGAGACCTTGGGACATAGAGTATCTGGCAAGGACTTTCACAGTTCCTTCCTGCCTGTCGCTGGTGCTCCTTGAGGGTAAGTGGATGAGCCAGCACGTGATGATTTAGCTAACTGCTGTGACGGGCTTCCTGCCACTCTCACCCTGCACTTCCGAGTCTCCCTGGCGGACCCTCTAATGCCCTCCTGATGCAGCAGACTCCTTCATGGGCAGTGGACACCTGCAGAGCTGAAAACCTGGGCTGGTGACCGTGACCCTAGGGAGGTTGCTGTCCCTCACCTCTGAGAGAGCAGGGAAGGCCCTCACCTTTGAAGTGTAGTCATCGTGGTTGCTGTGGTTCTGTCAGTGGCCAGGGGGCAGCAAAGGCCAGGGGGCAGCAAAGGGGCAGTGGCCAGGGGGCAGCAAAGGTTCTGTCAGTGGCCAGGGGGCAGCAAAGGTCTGCAAGAACACAGACCTGATGTGGGGTGACAGTGGTGCACCCAGGCTTGTGTGTGGGGCTGGATGATGGACGTGGACCCTTGGGCACAAGGTCTGTTAAGGGATGGGAAGACAGGAAGCCCAGGGGGAACATTTACCAAGGACTCAGGTTTAGGTCTTGATATTATAGCAATAAATACAGGCACAGAGATACGGGGGCAGGACTGAAAGGCATCCTGTCCCTTAAAACTGGCAGCTCCTGGCCTCCAGCTCTTATGATAGTTTGAGCACAGCAGCAGCAGCTCACAGGTAGGAGAACAGCAGGGGGTTAGAGATGCTGTTCAAGCCCCACAGAACCTACTGCTTATACTGCCCTGTTTAAAAATAAAAAATAAAAAAAATACATATATATGTATATATATACACACATATATAAATACCTATATAAATAAATATATATACATACAATTTATAGCATCTACAGTGCTTATAATACACTGTAAAAAATATACACATATAACATACAATATATTACATATTACATATAATATATATGCAATTAATTTCTGTAACTTTATGTGGCTTGTACTTTTGTGTTCATAAGTAATTTGCTTAATGTAATGGTTTAAATGATATCAGAATTTTTGTGACCTTGTTTTGAGCATTCATTTTCTGACTGTGAGGCGTGGCACGTGGAGGCAGAGGCGGCTCTCTTTGCCAGGAGGCCCTGTGGGGAGATGGTGGGCCCCACTGAGCTCCCTCCTCTGCACATGGTGGGCTTGAGGTTGCCCAGGCAGCTAATGGGACTCCATCATTTTCTTTGCTAAGGAAAGAAAAAAATTTTAGTAAATGTCTCATCCACCCATCCAGAAGGATGGGCACCAAATGAACAGTGTTTCCCTCTTGGGATAGTCGAAGGATTTCTGCATTTTTATATATTGTAGTATTTCAATGCACAAAAAAAGAGTTATGAAATGATTTTTTTCTTTTGTTTTTTTTTGTACATTTAAATAAACAAAATTAAAAATAAAACCCAATCACTGTATTCTGGGAATATTTGTGCTGAATAATCATGCTCTAAGGTCATGGAGATATGGTTTCCTGGTCTCAGAACGCCTGTCAGCACAAACTCTCACCCCGGTGGCTTCCCCAATTGTCTCTGCCAAGCTCGGCTCCCTGATTTCCCATCTTTTGTTGGAGGTGAGGAGTCCTTTTATGGCTCCTCTTGAATTTTAGGTCCACTTAGAGTCCCTGAAGTCCTTAAGGAGTTAGTTTTTGGAAGGGAGTTACTGAAACTGTTCGGATTGTCTTCCAGACGCGGGGCCATAAGCCCCAGAAGACAAGTGCTTCCGCGTGGAGGGGGTGGTTCCGCGTCTTTGGTAAAAGGGATCTCGTGTTTGGTGACTCTCCTTTTCTCCTAAAATCAGACAGATGGTTTCGACGACGGATGATTTCTATTTTTGGCCAGAGAAGAAACACGGAACTCCACCACAGCAGGCGCACTGACGGAAAATGGGACGGACGATGTTTTACAACAGTGTTACGGGTGCTCTTCCCAGATCACAGCCCAACAAAGAAATTTTATCCGTGCTCAGTGCAGGTCTGCCCCCTATGGGCCAGATTCCCAACTTACTTAGTTTCATCAAGTCTGTTAGGGCTCAGAACGATGGGTCTTTTTAAATCCTTAAGTCCTGGGAGCAAAATTCGTGTCTTTCTTCTCCACTGTAACTAGCTGTCGCTCTGTAAAGAGTTCTTCAGGACCTCCTTCCTTCGCTGGGTCCCTCAGGCCTCAGGGACCGCGGAGTTGGGCTCAGAATGTGATTGGATGACTCAACAGCTGACCCGAAATCACAGTAAGAATTTTTAAACTCTAGAAGCGAAAGTTTAGGCAAAGTGCTTTCCATACTCTCTGCCTGGGAGAAGTGCATGTCTCTAGCTCAAGTACGGACACATAGATGAAGTTTCCATTTTGGACATGATATAACCAAAGATGAGCGAACGCGGGGTGTCCTGGGTTGAATTTCACTAGGTTGCGAAGGGCCTAAACGTACCGATTCTGCCTGTAGGTGTCTGCATTTTGTCGTTTGGTATTCACCAGAGTCAGACACTTAATGTAAAAGACTGATTATTATAGTTCCTTAAGAAATAACCCACGTTTGACCCACTCTGCTCCTGTGTGACGACCAGCAACTCTGGGCCTGCTGGCCACACAAGGAGCACAGCGCAGGTGGGCCCTTTAAGTGAAATACACCTGCGATTTGAAGCTCCTTTTAAATGGGTCGTTTTGGGTCTGCATGTGACATGATGCTTGCTGGTAGTGGAACACCTTTAAGGCAAAATAGGAAGAATGTCGGAGGAGAAAACCCATCTAGGATTGTGGCAGGAAGTCGTCTTTAAGGTAGGCACTTTTATACTGACAGAACTTTGCAGAGAATTCGCACTTACTAAGCACTTACTATGAGCCAGGTGTCACGTTAAATGCTTTCCATGGATTATTTCATTCGTTTCCTCCCACCAGTTCTGTGAGGCTGGCGTTCTTGCAATCTCTGTTCCACTGGTGGGGGAGAAGAGGCTCAGGGAGGGTAAGTGACTTGGAGAACATCACGTGCCCTGAAGTTGGAGAGTCCGGATTCACATCCAGGCAGTCTGACTCCAGGTCTGTGCTCCTCACCTCACCTACCGTAGCAACTTATTTAGGGCCCAACCCTGCTGATTATCAGGGGCAAAGGCAATCAGGGGCATGGGGCTCCTTCACTGAGGACCCGGTGCTGAGCTTCTAGTCAGCGTACACATCTATGCCTCTGTAGGTGGGGTCATGCAAATCTTTTCCTTCTCAGTCCCTGGGTTTATTACTAGACCTGGGATATTTCAGAATAAATTTGTGCTGGTAATTAAATATCCAGTGTTCTTCCATAAAAGCTGAGTGCGAAGAAGCCCCAGTAGTCTTGAGCGAATAGTAAGCGGTGGAAGGAAACCAAGGCCAGAGAGAAGGGACTTCGAAGGTGTTTTCTGGGTCCTTCCAGGCACCAGATGTTGAGGTGGGAGATGATTGTAATATGATATGCCTCAATCTACCGGAGAAAAATCTTGTTTAATCCCCCATCCTTCAATAAAAAATGTAAAAAAAAAATTATGTTGTTTGAGAGCAAATCTTTTATAATTTTCCTTACACATCTTGTGGATGTCAATTAAAAACAATCTTTGGGGCACCTGGGTGGCTCAGTCGGTTAAGTGTCTGACTCGGTTTCGGATCAGGTGATGATTTCATGGGTTGTGAGATCAAGCCCCACGTCAGGCTCCCCGCTCAGAGGGGCTTCTGCTTTAAGATTCTCTCCCTCTGCTGCCCCCCGCCTTAAATAAATAAATCTTAAAACAATCTTTAATATAAGAACTTACAATGGCTCCTAAGTTATGTACGATTTCTCTATTGCCTTAAAATTGTTTTCAATCTACTTTCTAGAGTCCTGATTTCTACTTGATATTATTAGTAAGTGGTGCTTTTTGCAGGGGAAGACGGTGCTGGTGACAGACTTTCTGGAGAGCCACGTGCTCTGAGATGCTTCTCCTCGTGGGAAGGATTTGCATCATTTACATTTGGAGGTTGCAATTCTTTCCCATGTAAGGCGAATAGGTTATTATGGGACTCAAACCTTGACCCCAGCATTGACACCAAGCTGTTTCCAGGGACTAAGAAACACTAACAATAATATATTCTGAGCCCTAAATGAAATAATTATTTTAGAATGATTACATCATGAAGAAGACTCATGAAAGTGTTTAATCCTAGAAGGGACGTTAAAAATTACCTACTGTAGGGGCACCTGGGTGGCACAGCAGTTAAGCGCCTGCCTTCGGCTCAGGGCGTGTAAAATCTTAAAAAAAAAATTACCTACTGTAAGCTCATATTTTTATACTGGCAGTTAGAGCTTTTAACAAATAACTTTTTTTTAAAAAAGATTTTATTTATTTATTTGACAGAGATAGAGACAGCCAGCGAGAGAGGGAACACAAGCAGGGGGAGTGGGAGAGGAAGAAGCAGGCTCTTAGCGGAGGAGCCTGATGTGGGGCTCGATCCCATAACGCCGGGATCACGCCCTGAGCCGAAGGCAGACGCTTAACTGCTGTGCCACCCAGGCGCCCCAAATAACTATTTTTTTTTAAACAGATGAGGACAGTAAGCCCAAAGAGGAATGTGATGTGCCCAAGAGCCCATTGCTATTAGTAGATATCAATCCTGACTGCACACTGGAATAACTTAAGAGTTCAAAAAAAAAAAAATACTGATGCTCAGGCCACACTGCAGATGGACTAATAAGAATTTCTGGGCCTTGGGCCTGGGTACTAGCACTTTTTAAAGCTCCCAGGTGACTCACTTTGAAGCCAGAGTTGAGAACCACTGAGCTAAGACAAGAACCCAGGGTCGTCATATCCATCGTTGTCTCTCATTCCTCATCCCTGAGCCCATGGCAGACTTGACTAGTGGACTATGGAATGCTTTCCTGTTGTGCCTAACCTGGCCTCTTCCTCATATTGTTCCTGGAAGCTACCACCTGCCCATCAGCATTGGGTGACGACCAGAAACCTACCTACATCCAGGCACTCACTGTATCTTGCTTCCTCTAAACAAAATTATGGAAAATATCTCAAAGTATTATTCTGGTAAAAGTGGGATCCTACATTCTCATAGCCTGGGGTATTCATCTCTTAGTCCATTAGGGCTCTACTGGGGAATACCAGGGTGAAAAGCCCTGGATTACTCAATGAGGTTCTGCTCTAGTTCCTGTGGAAAGCAACTTCTCCTTTTCCTCTACTACACACAGATGCAGTTGGGTTGATCTAGGTTTGCATCCTGATCTGCTATTTACAAACCATGTGACTTTGGGCAAGTTCTTTGTGCCTCAGTTTCCTCAACCATAAGTAAGAATAATGATGAAACTATCTCATGGGTTCATTCTTCTTGCCTTTCTTCTGGTATTGATCTCTAGCAAACTGAAGCCTTCTTTATCTGTCTGAATCCTCTCAGCTCCCTGATAACAACTTGTTCTAATGAACAAATTCTTTTTTTTTTTTTTTAAGATTTTATTTATTTGACAGAGCAAGTGAGAGAGAGAGCAAGAGCACGTGCACAAGCAGCGGAAGCGGCAGGCAGAGGGAGAGGAAGAAGCAGGCTCCCCGCTGAGCAGGGAGCTCCATGTGGGGCTTAATCCCAGGACCCCGGGATCATGACCTGAGGCAAAGGCAGATGCCCAACCGACTGAGCCACCCAGGTGTCCTAATGAACAAATTCTTGATAGAAATGGTTGGTCCTTAGGCTTTACTCGTTAGTATTTAGAGTGCATATAATGGCCTTCTGAGGACAATGACTATGTTTCAACCCATTTTTTTCCTTGGGTACCTTGTACTTCCCTAGCCAGAGATAAGCTTTGAAGTTTCCTAACAATCTGGATTTTATTAGAATCAATACTATTCAAAACTGAGATAAACGGGTGTAGACGGCAGACCCTGATACAGCAAACAGTCCAACAGCCTGGGTCACCAATCATAGCCCTGAGACTATGTCATACATGGAAACTGCCTTGTTTCTAGTCGGAACCAGAGTTTCAGTTAGATCCAATCCCCCGATTCCTATTGTTTTTTGGCTGAAATGTAAGTTCTTCCAGGCTCTCATCTCAATACTGCTCCATTCTTCTTACCCATCTACTGCCATCCCCAGCTCCCCCGTCTTCTCTCTTGGCCAACTTTGTTCACCATGCCTTCTGGAACACCTGCTCTATGGTGAAACTCCACATGCCCTCCCTCTGCCTTAACTGAACATGGCTTTCTTGGGAATGCCTCCTTGGCATCCTTTCATTCTCAGAGTGTGGATGTCATTCTTAATCCCCTGAGTTCAACAGGTGAGGATATGTGGTTCTCCTGGAGGGAGGAAAGAGAGTAATGGTGAACACCACACACATTCATGTCACTCAGAGAAAGTGTCAGCCTTCTCTTTCAACTGCTTCTTCCTGTTAGCTCAATTTCTATTCTAAGGGAGATATGGGCCAGGTTTCCTAATTCAGTCCTACTTGCCTGGGCAGCCTCAGGTCTTACCACTCCATTCCTCCAGATTCACTACAGAAAAGCAAGCCAAATCAATTTACTTGTCATTCTTCTAAAACATTAAGACAACTTAAGAATCATCTTCTACAGGGAGAAAGAACCTTCTTTTCTCCCAACCTGATTTAGATGCCTGCTCCCTGTAAGGACCCCGTTTACTTCTGAGAGCACTCATGGTCTCAATAGTAAGTGGTTCACTTCTTTCCCCTACTGACTGAAAGCTCTAAGAGGGTGCAGATATTGTCTTTTGGAAACTCACGTCTCTCTGACCCCAAAATCTGGGTGCTTCCCCACGACAAGTACCTTACCTCTCAGTGTATGGATGGTATAACACTGAATCCACAAGTTCTTTTAAGAGGAACGATATTCAATACCGTTTTCTGGTTAGAAGGAAAACATGATTAAATCCAACTCTCATTTAATACATGGGCCCAAAGACACAGTGGCTTACCCACATTACCCCAGGAAGTTAGTGGCACAGCTGTCCCAGACAGTTCCCCCTATACCACTGAGACATCATTCAAGACTTTAGAGCTCTAAATCTAATCTTTAAGATGAATACACTAAGCACACAAATAATTGTAATACAAGGTATTATATGAGAAGTAGAAAGTCTGAAAGCAGATCAAAGGGGGAGAAATCACATCTTTAGGCCAGGGTGGCATGTGCGTAAAGAGGGTACAAAGGATTTGTATAATGGTTCTCAAGTTTTTTGGTCTCAAGACCCTTTTTCACTCTTAAAAATTATGTGAACCCCAGGGGCGCCTGTGTGGCACAGCGGTTAAGTGTCTGCCTTCGGCTCAGGGTGTGATCCCGGCGTTCTGGGATCGAGCCCCACATCAGGCTCCTCTGCTGTGAGCCTGCTTCTTCCTCTCCCACTCCCCCTGCCTGTGTTCCTTCTCTCGCTGGCTGTCTCTATCTCTGTCAAATAAATAAATAAAATCTTAAAAAAAAAAATTATGTGAACCCCAAACAGCTTGGTTTTTGCAGTTCTATCTATTGATATTTATATTAGAAATTAACAGAGATTATTATTAGACTATTAAAAATAATAAACCCACTACATGTTATCACATTTTAATGAAAACGATTATTTTCCAAAACAAAGATAGTGAGAAGAGTGGCATTTTATGTGTCTGCGAATCTCTTTAATCTCTGACTTAATAGAAGACATCTGGATTCTCATCTATCTACTGATGCATTTGCTCTTGGGATCTTGTTTTGGTTGAAGCCTTAGAAGAAAATTCAGCCTCATGCAGACATGTAGTTGGAAAAGGGAAGAGTCCTTTCAGATATCTGTGGCTCTTCTTCAATACTACATCACAACTTGAAAAGTGCTAGTTTCTTAAAAGTTAGTTGTACTGTGGAAACTGAAATCATATCAATGAACATTTAGTATTCTGTTTCATTAAAATCCATTGGTCTATCTTGCATTTTAAATGCATAGTTTTGTAATATCATTCATCGGTCATTTAGCAATGCTGATTTGCTGAACTATACAGATCTTCCAAATATTTTCACATTTCATTATATAATAGGATGGGGAAAAAATCACTTGTTCATATCACCACCAGTCTCATCAGGAAAGCCTTTAAGTATTGGGGAAGAGGTCATACTCACAGTGGCTGATACATTTTCCAGAATTCTTATTTTTGCTTGAAGACTTGAATTTTATCATTGGCAAAAACACTGTCAGTTATTTTCCTGGATGTGACTCACTTGGTTAATTTTCGAGAAAATGGATGCCAAATATTCAAGTCTGAATACGCACAGTTTGTTCTTTCACGCAAAAATGAATTCCATGAAAAAAGTGGTTTGTTCAGCTCACAAGTCAATTGCACAAGTGCTTTTTGTGTACTCCCCATTTAGTCTCACAGCATATGAAAAAGATATGTTCTTAAAGGCCCAGATTAATCAAGTTAGTAATTTGTACTGTCTTTTTCAAGGACATTTTTAAGTAAAACTGGCTTTTTCTACTGCCAGGTGCCTGGGCCACTACTTTGAATCATGTTCAGTAAGGTGCCAGCAGGTTGACCCGCACTTGCACCATCAGGATGAATGTCAGCACAGTGAAAAAGGAAGCTGATGTCTTAGCATGATGCAAATAGGTTTGACCATGTGGGTCCTCTTTTGTGGGGACTCCCCTGAGAGTGGACAACACTCTGACAACTATACAAGGTACAGGCTTTGAAAAATGAGTCCGATTTTGATAGGCTCAGATGAGGGAGAGTAGGAACATCAAGAAGGCAGTAAAACATGAGGAGTATCTAAGGGACAATGGGGAGGATATATGTCTGGATGGAAGAGGAGAGAAGCAGAGGCAGAAAGCTGAGAAGATACTGGGAAAGGCCCAGATGTCATCATGACCATCAATTAGGTTTAAACCAGACAGGAAGAGGAGGCTAGGGTGAGTGATTTTTGTCTTGTTCTGGTTTTGAAAGCTTTAGTTTCAAGTTATATAAAAATAACGCTAGTCATGTTTACATTTACTAGTTATAAAATAAAAATGAGAGCATAGCTGCTTTCCTCATAAGTCTGTTCAGGGAATGAAAAAATAAACATGTGGTCAAATGCTTTGTTGTACCAAACATGCTGCACTATTTGATTTAGACAGTATTATTCTCAGAAGGAAAAAGAATGAGAACACTTATTAAGCATTATTGTGAATGAAACACTATGCTCGTCGCTTTTCATATAATGTAATCTTACACAAGCTTATAAAATAGGTATCACCATTCATATAAATAAGGCAGATGAAGCCCGAAAAGTTAAGTAACTTTCCAAGGGACATGACTGAACTCTGATTTGGTAACATTTCATATTGTCACCTATTATTTCAAGGCATTTGGGGGAAGTCTGAAAACAAATTTAATTATCAACCACATATATTTATATATCCATATATCCATGCAACCTTTTAAAATAAGGCACAAAATATTGTCACAAACCCAAATATATTAAATCTTTAAAAAAGAGATTGCATATTTTGATTTTTTTGTTCCCTTCAAGGACTATTTTAAACAATATGTAAGGCTGATTACTAGTAGTATGTTGACTGACAGAATTTTGTTAAAATAACAACTGAAGGACGCCTAGCTGGCTCAGTTGGTAGAGCATGTGACTCTTGAGCTCTGGGTTGTGAGTTTGAGCCCTATGTTGGATATAGAGATTACTTAAAAATAAGTAAAACCGTAAAAAAACCCAAATGTAACCACTGAGAAAAGTTAGCATTTGAAAGTTGCTGCTAAGCTCATCACAGTACTTATTGGATATAAACACCTTTTTCTCCATATTTTAAAATATCAGATCATGAAGAAAAGGAGGGAAAGCAATTCAAAATCATAGTCTGATGCCATTTTCTTTGACCTAAGAGGAAAAAAAAAATGCCAAGGTTACTGACATCAACATACAGGGTCTGGATGTATACCACCCACCATCCATAGCCATGTGGCTCATTCTTCCTGCACTTGGGCCTGCTCCTTTGAATACCGATGCTCCAGAAGCTCCCTGCACAGTGTGGTTGTGTTTGTGGCCCGTGTGAGGAGGCACTTTGGAACTAGTCCCGTGGTAAGCAGCATGCAGAAACCTGGAACTGGTGGAGCCCAGAAGGCTGTGAAGACAGTACCATTTCCTCAGTGGCAGACCTCTGCCTAAGAATGTCTTTCCTGGGGCGCCTGGGTGGCTCAGTCGCTAAGCGTCTGCCTTCGGCTCAGGGCGTGATCCCGGCGTTATGGGATCGAGCCCCACATCAGGCTCCTCTGCTAGGAGCCTGCTTCTTCCTCTCGCACTCCCCCTCCTTGTGTTCCCTCTCTCGCTGCCTGTCTCTCTCTCTGTCAAATGAATAAATAAAATCTTTAAAAAAAAGAAAAAAAAAGAATGTCTTTCCTCCCTCATTTGAATCACCCTCGCATGGGAATCCCAGCACTCCCATCAGGGATCTGACCCCCAGGGTTTCCTGACTCCTCCACCTGTAGCTCCAGCGATCTCAACGATTCCTGTACCAATGAGCATTATGGCTGCAGCTCCAACTGTCTTAGTCTATGGTTGGAAAGCATTTGGGAAAAAGAAAGAATAATCCAGGCTTAGAGACTAAGGAAAATGATGAAAACTGTGGTCCTACTACTATAACTTTGTTAGTAATATTTCTGAGAAAGCTTCAGACATGCTTATAAGGTAACTCCTTGCTAAATGTGGCTTGGTTTTGAGCTGGAAGGGTACAAGGTGCACCTGGAAAATTTCAAGCCTTTGGATTCTGTGGGTATAAGGAGCCTGAATCTACCCCTGTGCACTTAGGTTATGGCACGACCTGCAGAATGGAGAGCAGACGCTCCTTGTTAAAGTTGATGTAAGGATGAAGGCACAACGGGGGGAATGGAAAGCAAAGAAGAAAGCTTCTAATGGGAATGCCAGGCCAGAAACCGTCACTAATGATAAGAAGCCTCGGATGTAGAAACAAAAAAGATCAGATGATCAAAGGGGCCTTTGAAGTTTTAATACATGAATACTCCAGTGAACTCAATGCCCCTTCCCAAGAATCTGACTCTCACCCCAGGAAGAAGTAAAGAAGGAGGACAGTTTCCACACACTTCTAGCAGCTCCACTGGTCAATTATCCACTTACCACTAAGGAGGATATAATTGCTATAAAAATGGAAGAAGACAAAAAAGACCTGATATCCTAAGAAATCAGCAAATTCAGAGACACACACAAGAAACTGAGAGAAAGGCAACAAGGAAACGGAAAAAGACAGGAAATCGATAAAGGACAGAAAGAGAGAAGGGATGTAAGTGGGAACAAGAAAGGTGAGAATGGGAATGAGAAAGGGAGAGAACGTGAACGAAAGAAGGAATGGGAGCAGGAAGGACAATGGCAAAGGGATCGGGACTGCAACTAGGAAAGGAGCTCAGATCACAGTAAGGATGGCAGTTGATCGAGAGGAAAGAGCAGAGATCACGAAAAGGAATGAGGACGAGAAAGAATGTGAATGGGGGGGTGGAGAAGACAAGAAGCAGGAGTATGAAAAGGATGAAGAAGATGTAGATGAACAAAGAAAACCTGAATGAAAACTCTGAGAGAAAGAAGCTTCTTACTAAGAGCACCTTCAGAACTGGGAAAGCAGAGACCAGAAGAAAACCTGGGAGTACGAGAAGGAGGCTGAAAAAGAAGAGAGAAGAGAAAGGGCAAAAGAAGCTAAATGACTAAAAGAAATCTTAGAAGATTCTGACGATAGAGATGACCCCAAATATCACAGAGGAAGTGTTCTTCAGAAATGGGTGCACGACAGGGAAAAGGAAACAGAAGCAGATGAATGGACTGAGGAGAGAGAAGGAAGGACTAGAGATCAGGCAGCACCTTCTGGATCCAGATGCAGAGCTCCAGAGGCTGAGAGGATGTGGACAAGTACAGGTAAAGCAAGAACCAGAACCAGAGGATGAGGAAGAAGAAAAGCAAGAAAAAGAAGAAAATGAGAGGAACCCACGGAAGAGGAAGAGCCAGAGCAAAGGCCTGTCTCAAAGCAACTCTGAGGCCGTCGGCTCTGCTCCATCTGTTTCCTCTGCCAGTGGCCATGCAACCCCCAACACTCCGGGGGAGGTGTCTCCCTGTGGTGTTATTATTCCTCATGAAAATCCTCCAGACCAACAACAACCTGGAGAGCATAGACCAAAAACAGCACTAAGTCTTAAATGGGGTGTTTCTAATAGTCCTGGTCAGCCTCATTCTGTGAAGGGAAAGAAACTTCTGGTAGATAGTGTTCTTAACAAATCTGAGGATGAAGACAGTGATGATATACCATGAAAAAGGAAACTGGTTCCCCTGGATTACTGTGAGGATGATAAAAACGCTGCCGAAGGCCCTGTAAACACTGAAGAGAAGCACAAACACGTTAAGAGTCTCATCGAGAAAATCCCTACAGCCAAACCTGAGCTCTTTGCTTATCTCCTGGATTGGTCTACTGTGGATTTCTATTGACAGAATGACGAATTAGACCATGGATTAATAAGAAAATCATAGAATACACAGGCAAAAAAGGGGCTACACGAGTTGATTTCATTTATTCTAAGGTTATTGCTTAGTTTGAATTATTTCAGATGATGTTGCCATGGTCCTTGATAAAGCAGAAGTTCTTATAGTCAAAATGTGGAGATTATTGACAAATGAAACAGAAGAAAATTGGTCTTGTGAAATAAAGCTCTTTATATATTTGTGAAAAAAATATCTATGCTCTTTTATACGTGCATGTACATACACTTAAACTTATGGCATGTTTCTCCTCTCCAATGTAAATAAATAAATTCTCTGTTCAACTGGATAGTCTGAAATGCTTTTGTTGACATTTTAAAAGAAATTACCGAAATTAATGGCAAAAATAGACAAGGCAAGAAACAACAATTGTTGGAGAGGATGTGGAGAAAGGGGATCCCTCCTACATTGTTGGTGGGAATGCAAGTTGGTACAGCCACTCTGGAAAACAGTGTGGAGGTCCCTTAAAAAGTTAAAAATTGAGCTACCCTATGATCCAGCCATTGCACTACTGGGTATTTACCCCAAAGATACAGACGTAGTGAAGAGAAGGGCCATATGCACCCCAATGTTCATAGCAGCAATGTCCACAATAGCTAAATCGTGGAAGGAGCCGAGATGCCCTTCAACAGATGACTGGATTAAGAAGTTGTGGTCCATATATACAACGGAATATTACTCAGCTATCAGAAAGAACGAGTTCTCAACATTTGCTACAACATGGACGGCACTGGAGGAGATAATGCTAAGTGAAATAAGTCAAGCAGAGAAAGACAACTATCATATGATTTCTCTCATCTATGGAACATAAGAACTAGGATGATTGGTAGGGGAAGAAAGGGATAAAGAAAGGGGGGGTAATCAGAAGGGGGAATGAAACATGAGAGAGAAACAAACTGAGGACTTCAGAGGGGAGGGGGGTGGGGGAATGGGATAGACCGGTGATGGGTAGTAAGGAGGGCACATATTGCATGGTGCACTGGGTGTTATACACAACTAATGAATCATCGAGCCTTACATCGGAAACTGGGGATGTACTGTATGGTGACTAACATAATATAATAAAAAATCATTAAAAAAAAAAACAAAAAAACACACGATCAATTGTCTTTAGAGATTTCACATACTTAATAAAGCTATATATTTTTGAAACAAACAAAAAAAGAAATTACCAAAATTATTTCAAACTAATCCCCATATGAATATTTTACTATAAAAATAAAAATGTAACTAAATATAGAATGAAGCTATTTATTATTTATTCATTTCTAGGCAGGATAAGGGTCAGAGAGTATAATACAGTTCAAAGAAAGTAGCTACCTAGCTTGACAAAAAACAGATAATTGCTAAAGTAGAAAATTATTATAAATATTAAAAATAAATAGGCAAAACATCTTGAAAGTTTTATAGACTCTGCATTTTAAAATTACAGTTCATCAGCAACTATGATTTTCTTCTGTATTGTTACTAAAATAGTTGCATTTTGGCTTAAATTTCAACTGGTAATAATTTATCCATTTGTATACAAACATAATATTCTTTCCACATTTTAGATTAAAAATTGTACAATATTAAAAAGCTTATAAAGTAAGTTGTCAAGAAAAATGTGAACTCATATGTACATTTTTGACATTGGGGAATTATGTTACGGAATGCCAAACATAAGCAATGTATCCAAGATATAGGATAGTAATGAAATAACGAAAGAGAAAAAATATTTTCATATTAATGATTTACTAAATTTGCTCATTTGAATAAAAAGAAAACATCATCATTGTAATGGTTTCTCAATCAAATCCCCTTGTTTCTCATACAATTACACAGAGATAAAATTTTAGGGAATAAAAAATTTTTATTCAAAGATGAAATCTGTAAACATTGTCAATACAAAAATGTAAGCATCTGCCACTGTGAGTTCACTATGGGTTTTGCTGCAATGCTAGACGTGGTAGAGTCAATTTTACAGGTAGGCAAACGTGTCACGGCTAGGAAAAGGATTTTAATGGCTGATCTCTCTTCTTACTAGAGTAGGGTGACTGGAATGGATTCAGCATGAGACTAAGCAATCACAACTTTGCTTCAATTACTCCCTTTCAGCATGCCTTGTGTCGTATTTTTGAAATATGTCTTAGACACATGCAATAAAGAGCTTATGGCGGATTGGAAAGCCCCCAGAATTTCTCCATGGTGCTGGGAACCGGTAATTTTGAGGTAACTGATTTCCTGAATGTACTACTGCAGGGTTCCTCAAGTCTCAGAGATGTCAAGGAGGAGCACAACAGATTACCTGTTGGTTCCACTATGCTTTATTTCTTTTCTCATGCATTCATCTAACAAACAATATGTCAACCTGATCCCACCAGAAAATCAACAGGCTGCCTGAGAAAATATCTTACTTGCTGTTCACTTGATGGTATTTTAGGCACTGAAGGCTAGAGAAGTACTTGGAAAAAATCCAATAATGATCTTTCCACATTAGGATTTTCCCTTGTGACTACAGGTACATCAAAATAATTTTTATATATAAATGAATATTTACTAAAACAAAATAGCAAACTAACTTTTGATATCTAAATGAACAAAAGGAGAAGAAATAAGCTAAAACTAGAGTATATACTTATCATTATTGTGTATAATATCACTTGGAGTTATCGAGGTAAGGTCAATATAAGCAGTGTTTTCATTTACAATAAATCTATGCTCCCCAAAATCCTTCAGTTAGCCACTGATCACATGGTTTCTGCCATGTCCAAATTCTGATCTTTGGCAGCAATAGATCTGGTGGGAGGAGATGATGTATACACCCCCCAGTGACCTCTCTGCACTGGCTGGCTTTATCCCCTTTAAATGTTATAAATGAGGAATATTTAGCTAAGTGTATTAGCAGTGACTAACATTGCAGTTGCTAATGAATGGCTATATATTTGTATGAAACTCCAAAATTAAACTTCCATTTAATAGGAGATAGGCTAGCAAAGAATTTAGATAACTTGCTACCTTACTTACTAAGTGAAATGCCCATATATCAGAAAGAAATAATTCCAAAATGTTAAAGCACATTATCTTCTCAAGTTCATTAGGTCTTTGAAAATCTATACTGTGTAGTCATTAAATGAAATTTCCTGTCTTTCTTCAAAGGGCACGATACTGTTTCGTACCTTTATCTAAATATGTTGATGATTACTGGAGACTGCTTTCATTGTATGCATTTGTCTGAATACGAAACGTCTGCATTCTTAATGTTTACCACAAACCCAACGAAGCTGGTGATCAGTCTGAAGGTCAGTCAGATCTTCAACAGTTCTCCAGCTACACTGGCAGGCATATGCCCGTGTTCCTTTCTTCTTTATCAACTTTGTTCTTAATTTGTGGAATTCTGGCATGTTGTTCCTATTAATAAAAAATGAAAATTTTAGCCCAGTGGCTTTGCTCAGAGCTGAATGACTTAAAAAACGTTCTCATTGCTTTATTTTCCTATCTTTACAACATCTGAACACTAAACAACCTTGGTCCTCTCACCCAAACAACAGAAGATAGGCTTCTGTGTTCTTTCTGGTGGTATTTCCTTGGTATCCAGTACTTCTGAATGGCAATCCTCTACGCCTGTTTATTAAAGCTGTCATAATAGAACACAATGAACTAAAAGGCTGAACGAAGAATTATTGATTTGTCCCATCAGAGATGACATGATATGAGAAGAGAGTGGGAAGGATGGTGGTCCATCTCCTACCTCAGATACTCACCTATACCATACTCTAGAATCCCACAATATGGCCAATGGAGGGCATGTAAGAGGCATAAATAGGCTTCTGATGGGTTAACTATAGGAGTTCTCATTAAATAGAGAAAAAGTGCCTGTTATTTCTATTTGTTGAACTAATACTGTATCTTTCATTTGTTTCAATGATATACTTACCAGCAAGATATACTATTAGCAACAGAATAAATGTCTATCCCGCATTAAATGTCAATAATGTTAAAATAATTAAATCAATGGGCAGGACCTTCATAAAAAATGATAACCATCTGACCTGATGCTACTATAAAAAAAGACTAGAGAAGTTAATTTAAGTTTAATGAACTGAAGATCAATATGATTTTCATGATAATCCATGTACTGAATTTTTTTTATTCTGTGACAGGAAAAAAGGAAAAATTCAAAATGAAATGATGAAAAAATACAAAGTAAAATGATGAAATACAGTATGAATATTAAAAAAAGAGACACAACGTGCTGTCACTGCAACAGAAGGCAGGCTACAAAGTGCCCTCTGGTGGCCAACGGGCACCACACTCAATACTGTATTGTACAAAATCCAGGCATAGTCTAGGTTTGAATGTTAACAAAACCTAGGAGATTTTCCAGGCCACCTGTTTGATTTCAGTAAACTAGGGGAAAAGATGGATCGTCTAAGTTTTTTTTTTTTTTTAAGATTTTTTATTTATTTATTCTACAGAGATAGAGACAGCCAGCGAGAGAGGGAACACAAGCAGGGGGAGTGGGAGAGGAAGAAGCAGGCTCATAGCGGAAGAGCCTGATGCGGGGCTCGATCCCATAATGCTGGGATCACGCCCTGAGCCGAAGGCAGACGCTTAACCGCTGTGCCACCCAGGCGCCCCGGATCATCTAAGTTTTATCAGGAAGGAAAAAACCCCACAAAATGAAAACGAAATGTTCTTTATTCAATCTGCAATGTATCATGACAAATTTAACATTTGATACTTGACTGAATTCTTAATTAGAGATTTTATGAGTAGGAATCATGAATAGCCAGGAAACTAATGAATGCATTTCGAATTGTTTTTAGAAAGCACATATCTTAAAAGCTTAGAAAAATAATTTCCCATAAAGAAAATGACTTAGCAGGAAAATAAGAGCATTTTATTTAGCTACTATGGCAGGATGATCAAGTATAGCTTATACTTCTTTTTGAAAATTCTAGAACTTGTCAAAGCTAGGATACACATTTCCCTCATGTATAAGATAAGGACAATAAAACAAGCCAATGTGCTGACTGATACCACTAAAAATAAATGGCTCCCCATGTTCTGCCAGGCCATCGATGGCACCCTGCAAGCCTTTTAACTTGCCTTCCTCGGTGACCACCTAGCTGTGCTTTCCTTCGCCTATTAGTCCCCACCCACCTCAAGTGTTTCTTCTCCCCGCTCCTTTACTTTAAGCAGCTCACATCCTCCTTCACACAGCCATGCCATCAGATGTGAAAATCTTCCATTTCCTAGCCTTCCCCCGAATACATCACTATTTTACCTCCTTCTACCCAGTCACAGAGAGCTTACCATAGCATGGACATTACATGCTCCTATCATTCTATACCAGTTTTCTAAAAATTGGTGGTTCATATTGGTGACATAGGGGGATTACTGACCACTGATTATATCAACCAGAGCAGAGGACTGAGAAAAGTCAGAAATGGCAAAACAGACCTGAAATTAAAAGTTAACTTTTCCAACCCTGGGATTAAAAGTGGGCTAACCTGATCTGGGATTCTGGGACTGCACTAGGCTTCATTTGGGTTGGGAAATGTGAAACCTCTCAAATTGTAATTTTTCCATGAAATTGTGTATTTGAATTTTTGTGTATGTGTAGAGAGCATTCAAAGTTTTCGTAAGATTTTCAAAGTGGTTGGATGTGAAAGAGTTTAAAAACAATCCAAGTAGAGGAGACTCCTATGGATTTACCGGAGAATGGCTGCCAGAAGAGGTGTGGAAGAAAGACTCTCACCTTTTTCTTTATCTGTGAGAGAGAGATGCAATATATTCTGATTACTTGTATCAGAAAATATAATTCTTGTTTAGGCCCAGGGTTGGGGTGGGGGATAAAAATGCATGACACATGCACTTCATTAATTATTAGGTCTTAATTTTTATTTGAAAATGTGATGTATAATTCACAGCCTTATTTATTTGTTTGTTTGTTCAAGCAGGCTCCATGCCCAGCACAGAGCCCAACGTGGGGCCTGAACTCATGACCCTGAGATCAAAACCAGAGCTGCAACCATGGGTCAGATGCTTTACCAACTGAACCACCCAGCTGCCCCATGGGATGTTATGATTCAGATACATTTTTATAACTTACAACATCTTAAAGACATTAGGTATGGAGTAAGTGTACAAGAATGTATAAACTGCAAAAACACGAGTGAGACACTATCCTGACCCCAAGGAGGGAGGCAGACCTATACCAACCTAAGATTTTCAATCTTCTATTCCAGTGAGTGCTAGAATAGATACAAAGTGCTATGGACACATAGGAAAGGATGAATTTACTTCCAACTTGACAGAGTGGTGAGGGAATCATGAAGGATGTGCAATGAATTGTACCCTGAGGGACAGGTCAGGTTTAGGTAAATAAATGGTGGGATGGTGGGAAGGCTGCACCGGGAAGGGAAGAGCTTTGCACTGTCACAGGGGATGGCAGTACTGAGTACTCTGATGCAGCTGTAATCTTGTGAAGTGAAAAGTGAACTGTGGAAGGACACGCTGGGTGACAGACAGATGGGGGCTGGATGGTGAAGGGTCTTGAACGCTGTACTAAGGAATTTGGACATGATTCCACAAGCAGAAGAGTTTTGGGGGCAATAGCATGACACACTCAGAGTTATGCGTTAATTCTCAGCAAGGAAAGGGTGCAGAAGTTACTGCAAGCAGAGAAATCAGTGAGAAGGCTATTACTATACTCCTGTGTGGAAGTAACATAGCCTCACATAGGCTGACAGCAGACTGATGGAGAGGAGGAGATGACAGAAATATGCAAGAGGTAAGGGCCACGTGATCTTGCCAAGTCCACCAAGACACGTTATAGCAAAATAAGAAATATAAAGTTATTGCTTAGTGTGTTTTTTCAGAATGAAGTTCTTTGGAAACATACCTGAAAAACAGATAATCGCATGATTTGTCCCACATATGGTCATCGTAGCTCACAACCCAGAAATCACATGCTATACAACGCAGATGATCACATGCTCTGTTCAGAGAAAAACAACAGTACATTAAAGATTACTGATATGTTTAAATATGGAAATCTGGTGATTTATTCATAGGATACTCCACATATTATAGATTACTGAGTAAACAACAGAAAAGTCAAGATTAATGTGATTAAACAGTTTTGTATGAAAGACAGATTACATATCTTTAGGTAAAAATTTTCAGGTTAAATTTCTTTTTTTTTTTTTTTAAGATTTTATTTATTTATTTGACAGAGACAGTCAGCGAGAGAGGGAACACAAGCAGGGGGAGTGGGAGAGGAAGAAGCAGGCTCCCAGTGGAGGAGCCTGATGTGGGGCTCGATCCCAGAACTCCAGGATCACGCCCTGAGCTGAAGGCAGACGCTTAACGACTGCGCCACCCAGGCGCCCCTCAGGTTAAATTTCTGTACAAACTTTCAGTTTAAATTTCTGTATAAAGCTACCTATTTCACTAAATCTTATGCATTGATATATATATATGTGTATATGCATACACATACATGCATATCGTACAGATATAAAACAAGAGGGATGTGCAGATCTTTTAGTTCAATGGTTTTCAAACTGGGTCTGAGGGATATCTTCACTTAAGATAACTTCTTTAAGTTGCTTCCCTTCCTATTGAAAATTTCAGGAGTGCCTCTATCACAGAATTTGCCACATTATATGGAAATGAATCTGTTTCCCCATAAGCTACTTAAATACTGGGACAATATCTGATTTGCTTCTGCTTCGCCAGTACTTGGCATTAATGCATTCGTCCAGTTAAAAGACATTTCCTGAAAGCATACTATGTGCTGGAGAGTTTCTGTCCTCATGGAGCTTATATTCTAATGAGAGA
The DNA here is from genome assembly GCF_024610735.1 of Ursus americanus. Classification (NCBI taxonomy): domain Eukaryota; kingdom Metazoa; phylum Chordata; class Mammalia; order Carnivora; family Ursidae; genus Ursus; species Ursus americanus. The sequence continues at coordinate 39,791,234 of NC_142135.1, read as the reverse complement.
AGAAATTATACTTGTAATAACTAAATTATATAGTTTGTTAGAAGGTGAAAAGTGGGGCGCCTGGGTGGCTCAGTCGGTTAAGTGGCTGCCTTCGGCTCAGGTCATGATCCCAGGGTCCTGGGATGGAGTCCCACATCGGTCTCCTTGCTCAGCAGGGAGCCTGCTTCTCCCTCTCCCTCTGCTGCTCCCCCTGCTTGTGCTCACTCTTTCTCTCAAATAAATAAAATCTTAAAAAATGTGAAAAGTGTTTCCAATTTTCGAAATAAGTAGAGTAAATAAAACTGGGAGTATCGGGAAGGAGTGGATTGCAATTGTGAGTAGAGTAGTCTGCACAGGCCTCACTGAGAAGGTACATCCATTGGAGCAGGTTCTTTAAATGGAGTGAGAGGTGGTTAAGAACGGGGTTAGAGAAGGGTATATTTAAGCAGGGAGGGGGAAAAAAGCCTATATTTATGTTGATGGCAAAGATGCAGTGAAAAGCAAAACCCTGATGATACAGGAAGGGGTAGAAGTGCTGGAATGACACTTAGCATTTAACAGGTCCTTACTGAACATGTGCGGAAATGAAATGCCATGCAATTCTCAAAACTCATATGCAACATAGTAAGTTTAGGAGTAAAATAACAATATATGGAACTGCTTATGACCTGTTGTTGCAAACAATTTGATTTATATAGTAATTATGATTTATTTTAAAAAGAAGAAACTTCTTCCATTGTTTGAAGTATTTAAAAACTACAATCAATATATACATTTGATTATCTAAAAATTAAATAGAAGAGCTTTTTTTTTTTTTTAAGATTTATTTCTTTTAGAGAGTGTGTGTGCCTCTGCATGTGGACACACAGGGGTAGGGGCAGAAAACCTGCAAGCGGACTCCCCACTGAGCGTGGAGCATGATGTGCGGCTCAATTTCAGGACCCATGAAATCATGACCTGAGCTGAAACGGAGTTAGATGCTTAACTGACTGAGCCACCCAGGCACCCCAAGGAGAGATTTTAAGATACCAAAAACGAAGTGAAAACACCAGTCAGTGACAGAGTGGAAGAAAATGTTTTCAACACACGGTTAAATACTTACACTATACAAAAAGTGCTTACAAATGACAAAAAAACTTAAAAATATACTCGACCTCTCTAATACAGGTATTACAGAATAGTAGTTAAGAGCACAGACTGTGGAGACAGAGGGCCTAGGTTCAGATGTATTCCACTATTTACTAGCTGTGTAACTACAGTCAAATAACTTCTCTGTGACTCAGTTTCCCCATCTGTAAAATAGGGGTAAATACTAATACTTACATACCTCATAGAATTGTTACGTGGACCTAATAAGTTAACGTTGGTAAAGTGCTTGTAACAGTGCCTGGTACAGTGTTTGTTAGTTAAAATATAATGTAATTAAAATGTAAAGCAACCACGAAATAAATGTTTTAACCAATTAAGTTAGCAAAAATTAGCACCCGCAGACATTCCTGGTGGGTATGTGAATTTCTATAACCTTTTGGGAAAACCTCAGCACTACTTTAAAATTAAAATTATCCCTAGCTGTTGCTCTAGCAACCCCATTTTTTTTTTTTTAATTTATTTATTCGACAGTGACAGAGACAGCCAGCGAGAGAGGGAACACAAGCAGGGGGAGTGGGAGAGGAAGAAGCAGGCTCCTAGCAGAGGAGCCTGATGTGGGGCTCGATCCCATCACGCTGGGATCACGCCCTGAGCCGAAGGCAGACGCTTAACCGCTGTGCCACCCAGGCACCCCTCTAGCAACCCCATTTTTGGGAACCTATTACATATAAATAAAAACATCAGCCAATAAGCCATTTATCTCAAAAATTTTAACTGCATTGCAGAATTGCTGAAGTGGCAAAAACAAGGATACCACTTGGATACCTATTAAAAAGGGAAAAGACCAAATAATATGCAATATATATGGAATATTAGTAGCCAATAAAGAGAATTAGATTTATCTACTGACCTAGAGGGATATCCAAACCAAGGTACACAGTTAACATATATAGCATGAGCCTATTTTCGTTAAAAACACCAAAAAAATTTCCTGTATAGGTGTAAGTTTTGTAAAAACATGGAGAAAAACATGGAAAGTTATACACTATAGAGCTAACACCGGCTGCCTCAGGGGTAGTGGGGATGGAGGAGAGACAAGATTATTATCTTTTTCTTTATACATTTTTAAATTGTTTTATTTTTTAAATAAGCATTCTTCTGCAATAAAAAATAATTTAAAAAGCCCATCATTAGATTTTTTTTTCACTTATTTCCCTCTAAAATTCAGATATGATTAACTTCAAAATTGCAAATACTTTTTGGCCTGAAAATTTCTTTGAAAATAAATGTTTTATTTTAAAAATTATTAATCATAAAAACAACTAAACACTCAAAATCTATGTAAGTTTCATAAACAATTCCATATTTTCTTTCAAACTGTTAGCAATTTATAGAGTTGTATTTGTACATATGGAAATTCAACACAATTACATTTGTACACGTTTGAACTTGGATTTTGAATGTACAAGTCAGGAAATGCAAAATGATGGTTCCCAAAGCTGCCATAACTTGCTTTCTTATGCATATGTAGTTTATTACATGATTGCACAGAGTGTTAACTTTAATGCCTTAATACATATGTGCAATTTGGCTAAATTATTGCTGTTGTGGGAACTATAATTTAGAATTTCCTGACGTTTTGTATGTGTAAAATCTCAACCATAATGTTAAATACAGCTTTTTAATTTAATTTAAAATTTAGTAGTTTATTCAAATCTATTCACACTACCACATTTTCCTACAAACACTGCCCTGTGAGAAAAATAAAACTAACTTGCAGCTAAGAAATCATTCTGCTGCTACGATTCACTCTATTAGATCATAATTAGTAGCAGTCTATGGAATAATCCAGTCTTACAAGTAGTTTAAAAAATAGGAAAGTAAAATTCCATTTGGCTTGAAAATAATGCCTTGATTTTATCTATACCTTATTAATGCCACCATGCTTCCTGCTACTACTCTTTCTCCTTTCCACAAAGTCGGTAAAAGACTCAAATCTTTACACTCTAAAATCATTCAGCAGTACTTCCAAACCAGAACTTTATCTAGAAATCAAACAAATAAAACACATGGAAAATAGGCAGAATAGACTCAATTTCCTTTATGCCCTGGGCATGTAAATCAGTACTTATTTTCAGGGCTTAAATGTATTTTTCTTCCCTAACTATATACATATAGGAGGATATCTAAAAAAAAGGGCATGATTCTAATGAAAGACAAACTGAGGGCTTCAGAGGGGAGGGGGGGGTGGGGGATTGGGATAGGCCGGTGATGGGTATTAAGGAGGGCACATATTGCATGGTGCACTGGGTGTTATACACAAATAATGAATCATGGAACATTGCATCAAAAACTAAGTATATACTGTATGGTGACTAACATAACAAAATAAAAATTATTATAAAAAAAATTGTCAGGATTTTCCTTCTAAAATATGGATACGAATATAAAGGTGTCACCAACAGCTTTGTCCTTTTGTCCATCTAGTACGTACAATCTTTACTATTTTTAAGGTGTTCATGATGGGAATGCCCAAAATACAGCCCAAGATAGTCTTCTGCCCAGACTGGTTCTTAGTTAAATCCTGTCAGATCTACACAGGTCTAGGAAGCCTTGCTGTTTGGACACTTGGAAAATAACAGCAGCCACAATAGCAAAAACAGCTAAGTTTCTTCCCTCTTGCATACATTACACCGCCTTCTATAAACTGGTATACTACAAAGGATAATGGACCAGGAACAAGTTACATATTTGAGTCCTTGGTTTGTAACAACTTACGTGATTTTGGCAAGGCCCATTACTTGGAAGTCATTCTTGAGAACATTCTCTTTTACATCCCATAGACATTTAAACGCTGAGTTCTGTCAATTCTAGATTCTAAATGGCACAAACAGGACACCCTTTCCCTATAGCTACTGTCACTACTCAGGTCACAGCTACCATCCCCGTCTCCTTCCTGGAGCACTGTTAACTACTACCTGCTAACTGTTCTCTCTGTGTCCTCTCTTGTCTTGCGCCTTCGACTTCTAAACCATTTTCCATTCAGCAGCCAAAATGACTTTCTTTAGAAACACAAATAGGATTGTCACCCCATCTGCCAAAAACAAAAACCAAAAAAACCCTCCCAAACAACTAAAGGCTTCCACTGCATATGATACACTTTTCCTAAAATCCTCCAGAGGACTACAGGACCCCAAACCAAATGTCCCTTGACTACCTCTCCAGCCCCATCAAGAGCCATTTCCCCCCCCACTCACTATACTGCAGCTCATCCGGCTGCCCTCTGCTACTCCAGCTCAGGGGTCATCTAACACTGTGTGCCCTCTGGCTCTAATGGTCTCCTCTCAGTCTGCTAGCTCACTTTTCATACTGTAGTCTGATTAAATGTTATTTGCTTGGGAAAGCATTCTCTAACCCTTCATATTAACTGGGGTGCTAATTATCAATGCTTATCGCACCCTGCACTTTCCCTTCACATTATGTGTTGTATGATGTAGGACCTAGCAAGCAGGTGGTTAATTAATGTGTTCAATGAGTTTAACACCAGTGTCTCAATTTCCTCATTTATAAAATGGGGTGAAGAAGTCTTGCTCTATTTGCATCTAGGACATGCTCTATTTGGTTTTTTTTTCTGTGGAGCTGAACCAATAAGCATATATAAAAAAGTGCTCTGGACAGTATAGAGTACTTCACACACAGAATGTTGTACGTGCACATGAACAAGTATAGGCTTATCTTTCTGTGGGTGCAGATCTGTGTTACGAAGAGGTTCGCCCATAAGGGTATCTTTGTAATGGTGAGGAGGAAAAGACCTGTGAATATACACATTTACCTACGCATATATATGCAAACAGTATGTGTTTTTTCATCTGGTAGCTGTGGAGAAAGTAGGAAGGAGTCTGATGAATACTGTCATGCTCATGGATCAATGCTGTGTGATAGGATCCTTTAGCTATAAAAATAGGCCATTCTTTTGTCTACTTGCTTCCATCTGGAGCAAGACTCTTCTGTGCCAGAACCAAATCAAAGTACATGTAAAAAAATACCATAGAAAAGATGATCCTCATGAAGTATTTACTCTTTGAAAGTAAACCAGAATGGATAATCTTGGAGACTATTTTTATTTATTTGTTATTTTTATTTTTTGAGAGAGAGACTAACAGTGAGCACATGTGCGGGCGTGGGGGGGTGGGGGGCAGAGGGAGACGGAGAGATCTTAGGCAGGCTCCTTGCCCAGCATGGAGCCCAATGCAGGGCTTGATCTCACGACCATGAGATCATGACCTGAGCTGAATCAAGAATCGGCCGCTTAACTGACTGAGTCATCCAGGCGCCCCGAGACCATTTTAAAAATCAGAAGACCCGTGTAGGTAAACACTGACACATATTACCTGAGATAAAATGGAAACGTAGTAGAGGAATATAGGATTCCTGGCGCTGAAATAGAATACAATGAGAGGGCAGCACTGACAGATGATAAAGACACAGGACTAACTGCGAACTATTACTCAAACTATCTGGCTGTCTTTGCACCACAGGTATACTGTAACATATTATTCCATTTAATCCTCACAGTATCTCCATGGAGTGTGTTGGGTGAGGAAACCAAAGTTTTAGAAGATACATCCCTTCTCTCAAGGCTTCACATCTCATAAGTGGCACAATGAAAGATTTGAACTCAGGCATTCTGCCATCAGAGCTCCTCCTCTTCATGCTCTAGGGTGTCATCATTTGCTTCTTTACCAGTTCCTCTCCTGGCTACGGTTTTATTTATTTATTTATTTTTGGTATCTAGTATTTAGCACAGGGCCTAGGACATGCCAGGCATTCAGTGAATATTATAAAAAGAAAAGAAAAAAGAAGCTCAAATAGAATGACAAAATAAATTTGTAGATAAGCAGATAAGACAGTGAGGACACACATTAGAAAGGAGGGTCACTCCAGACAGGGAATAAATGTAAAAATACCAGAAGCAGAAAGATGTAAGTTGAGAGTAGAGGATAACAAATGTTCTAGTGGAAGTGGACTATCTGACCTGGACTCTCACTGGAGGTGAAGGGACCAAGAAGAGAAAGAACACAATTTGGTAAAGCAAATAACCCTAGAGTTAATGTGAGACAAATGGCAACTCTCATTTTCTCTCTGCACAGGGGAGATGTGCTCAGAAGAATAAGTTAGGGATATTATCCTTCATGTTAGGTGTGGGTGAAGAAAGAGAAGGAAGTGGATGGTAGCAAGGAATCTGGTGCAGTTGCCAAGTAATTGGAAAGAACCTGGGATTGGAGGGGGTGTGGTCTGGAAACGTGAGACAAGTCCCAGTGACCCCACACAGGTAAGTCAGGACTGAGAGCAACCCGACTATACTCTTCTTTAAGGGCCTGCTTGTGTCTCTAATTCTTTGTATAGGTAGCCCTCAACACACAATGATTCAAGTGCTATCAATTGTTATTTCCAGCCCTTACAGCAGGCAGCACCCCAGTGGGCTTCTGTTAGCCTGTCTGCCACCTGGTATTCCCGATATAGGCTTCCCCGGACTCTCAACTTTCCTTTGGTCCCACAGCCTTTCTTTCTAGGCTTCCTAGGATCTACGCCAGCACCACCACAACCCTCCAACAATGTCTTTTCAGATCCCACTTCTATTATTCAATATAACCATTATTCCTCCTAAAATGTGGTCAACATGCAATCATGTATCTCATTCTTCTCTTTCTTAAAAAATTAACAGAAAATAAAAAAGTGTGTTAGAAATAACTAGACAAAATGTAATAATCTAGGCAAATAGGCCTCTGCAAAAATAGACTCAACACTATCAGGACAACAGAAAGATATGCTTAAAACCTGTGTGTTTCTCTACATTATGAGAATGATAATGGAATATGGTAGCAGTATGGGGTAGGTGGTATCATGACCACAAGACTGCCCTGAAAGGAGTAATGGGTGAGATAGTGGCTGTAAGGGATGGGGAAGAGATGAAGAAAGGAGGATTTCTGCATTTTAAATATGTAAAATCAAGTGACTATGCTTGAGAACTTTTTGGGTCCTGAAGACCCAGCTTTCTCATGCTGACAGTTTGGCCAAGACAGTGGGTAACACATCATGTGGCTGCATGGCCACATTGCTTCACCTGTCTTATCCGCTGGCTTCTACTGCCCAGGAGGCAAAAATGGCAAGGCAGAAGCTCACTCTCTTGATGTCCTGTGGAAAGCAGGCTGGCACTGGAGTGACCCAGGCACTTCAAGTGGGGCTTAGAAATGGACATCAACAAAATGAACAACACATACCCAATATCACAGCTTTCAAAAGCTATTGCCCAGAATAACAAACATTTCAGTACCGTGTTCTCAGACTGGCTAATAAAATACACCTTAGATTTTGACATAGATGGATGCCAAGATAGCAAGAACATTTTAACAAGAGGGTATCAACTGGGAAAAGCCTAATAAGGAAGAAAGAAAATCTATTTATTTTCTTTTTTAAAAAAAGATTTATTTATTTGAGAGCGAGACAGAGTGTGTACGTGCACACGCACAAGCAGGAGGAAGGGCAGAGGGAGAGAGAGAGAATGGCAAGCAGACTCCCTGCTGAGAGTGGAGCCGGACATGGAGCTGGGATCTCACAACCCTGAGATCATGACCTGAGCTGAAATCAAGAGCCAGACGCTTAACTGACTGAGCCCCCCAGGCACCCCAAGAAAATCTATTTCTGACATCCTACCTCTGTGAAGTATTTGTTCCAATTCCACATGGAGCAGTGCTTCCACCAAGGTACACTGGGCTGCAGCTAGACATGTTCAATAGATGAAAGACAAAAATTACAACAAAAAAAATATGAGAAGTTAATTTGGCCTCATTGAGCCTATATTCTTGTAATCAAATTGTATATTTTCCTGAGCAGGCCAATTATTTCAAAGAAGAGGCATTTATTCTAGGCTCACTGCATTATTGGACATAACCTGTACATTCAGGAACACTCAAGGAGTTAAAATGAGTCACAGAAAAACGTGTTTGCCAAATAATATAAGGGATAAAGTAAACATTGAAGAACATAACAGAACATTAATTCTGAGAAACTGTTCACACTTATTTTTTTTTCATGTGGCAGAAAATTATTTACAATAGCAATAATCTCCCATTCAAGTTCTTTTACACCAAGGGGTCACAGACCTTAAGAACACGGAAGATATTACTATTGGTCTTTCTCCTGAAAGCAAACCAGTGCTTTGTTGTTCAACGTTACTGTTGTTTAAATGGTAACAAAATCTACTAGACTTTGCTCACAGTGTTTGCTCACTAGTGTGTGTAATTCACTAAAGCCATCTCAACTTACCTTTTACCAAGGCCTTGAATGGAAGCTCTGACAGATGTGTTACCTGAAGATTTAGATTTTAATTTCTGTTAAAAAAATAAAACAATAAAAGGCCAAGGGTAACTTTGAGAATTCTAACATAAAAACTAATATTCTTTATTTTATAACAAGAATATTTTTAAAATGACTTAAATAAAAATTTTGTATCATTTTAAAGTTTCTGAAATAAAAACAATGATCAAAACCTTTTAAAGGCAAAAGGGAAGTAGACCTCCCTGAGGAATTTGTAAATTACTCGGCTAACTTTTAGTCTAGGAAATTGATACACTGCCATTATTAGCATGCTAAGATTTAGAGTCACTTTATAACTCTTCAGTTAATACCAAGTTCAGTGATTTAATATGAAGGATCTGCTATTTAAAACTTCATCCTAGAAAAATTCAATTGAGGAGGAAAAAAACCTCAGAATCATTTTTAAAGGCTGTGAATGGTACTCACCTGAACTAAAAATAAACTAACCAAACTCCTGGGTAACTTCAGGAATATTAATTTTGATCAAATGAAATGGTATCGACCAATAGACATTCAAGGAAATTGTACAACTACCTAGTCACAACCATACAGTAGTTCCTATATGGTTACATAACATCATCATTATTAGTAAGCATTTATTAAGTGTTAACTGGTATATGGTACCAAACAACATAAACCAACCACATACTAGGACCACCGCCAAGGAAAGGAAGTAAGTTGGAGAAAAGGCAATTTAAACTATGCAGAGACATGCCTTCATTTTACCTTGTAGGTGAGGAAATTTAATGGAGGCAAAAATATTTCATTTTACTGTTGCTCTTAATTTTCTTATTTGATGTTAAACAGAACTGGAAAAATTTCTGGTGCGTGTCTGAAAAAATAATAATGTGCGTGAGTCGTTTTTTATTTTGAGAAAAATGTTTCATGTACCATCCGGGCTCACACTTATGACTTGAAGCTGGCATACTGTGGCATTTGTTGTCATTCTTGGGCTCTCTTGTGTGGGTCTGAGAGCAGTTCAGAAACTCAGCAGAATAGGTGAGTGATGGGGGCGGAAGCAGTACTCGCAGGAGCACGACCTGGTCTCAGCAAGGTGGGCAGACACACCTCTTCACAGACCCCTCTTTTCCTCACCCAATCCATGTTTGAAACAGACCTGCTCTCCTCCAGAAGTTTATTTAGGTTGTTTTTTTTCCCTTGCAGTCTGGAGAACTGGATATAATAACTAAGAAAAGAGAGTATACAGAAGAAGCACATAGGAGTTTACCTCTTCATGACTGTAGGAGTTATTCTTATTTCAAATTCGTGTATCTTAAAGCCAAAGCAGAGAAATATTTCCTTCTCCTGAAATGTCTTGAACTAGAGATACTGCCTCACATATACACACCCTGTAGTACTTAATAACGAACTGTTCAGATGATCCATGAATAAGATCATCATGTAATCTTCTCTACTATTAATTAAATTAGCATTGCTATTTGGCATTTATGATGCATTCTTGTTTGCAGAGTATTCAAAACCATTATTACTATGTTAATGTGTTAATCAACTAGGCCATCATCTTATTAATTTACCATCTGCTTATGAACTGAAAATGTTAAATACAGAGAAATAAAGATCTTAAGCTCTATATTAGTCATTTGATTTTAGAGAGGCTGACAAAAATAAAAATGGCTCATATCCATATCCTTACCACCACCACTGCCTAGTGATTTTTAGTCTATCTCACTGTAATCTTCCCCCTTCAAAAAAAACCTCTTTGGCATTATATTTATTCTTTTCTTTTTTTTTAAGATTTTATTTATTTATTTGACAGAGAGAGAGAGAGAGACAGCCAGCGAGAGACGGAACACAAGCAGGGGGAGTGGGAGAGGAAGAAGCAGGCTCATAGTGGAGGAGCCTGATGTGGGGCTCGATCCCATAACGCCGGGATCACGCCCTGAGCCGAAGGCAGACGCTTAACCGCTATGCCACCCAGGCGCCCCCGCCCCAAGGTATTATATTTATTCTTAGATATTTTTTTTCTTTGTGGTCTCTGCAATTTATTTATTTATTTATTTATTTTTAAAAAGATTTTACTTATTTATTTGACACAGAGAGAGACAGCTAGCGAGAGAGGGAACACAAGCAGGGGGAGTGGGAGAGGAAGAAGCAGGCTCATAGCGGAGGAGCCTGATGTGGGGCTCGAACCCAAAACCCTGGGATCACGCCCTGAGCCGAAGGCAGACGCGTAACCGCTGTGCCACCCAGGCGCCCCGGTCTCTGCAATTTAAACCTCCATTTGGTCTCCTCTTAAATCTCACAAATACATTTTACACCTACCACACTGGTAAAAATTAAAGTACACAGATTTTCATCTATTGCTGGTGAGAAGAACAGAAATGATACAGTCACTCTGGAAAATATTTTGGCAATGGGTAGAAATGTTGAAGATAAGCACACCTAATGACCTAGTAATTCCTTCCCTAGGTTTGCACATCCTAGAGAAACTCCTATATGTAGGTAAAAGAAGACATGTGAAAATATCTGATGAAACACTGTTTTTAAAAGCAACAACCGGGCACAATCTATAGGTCTATTACCAGGGAAGTGTATAAATAAACTGGCAGAGTTACATAATGGACGTCAGTTAAAATGGTTTGATTAAACAAGTATAATTAAAATAGAAAAGTATGGATGGAAAGGACAGGTTACGTCTAGGAAGGAAAGCAGAAGAATAGGATCTGGAGAGTTCTTAAACTATACCTATAATTTTTATTTAAAAGAAAAATCCAGAGAAGCAAATATGACAAAACATTAAGATATATTCACTACGGGTGGTAGATATATAGCTGGCTGATATACTGTTTTATGAGCTTTTTATAAAGTTGATAGATACAAAAGCACTTAAACATTAAAATACTAACAATTTACTTATAGGCTCATAGGATAACAGCAATGGCACTGCATCTGAGATATCAAGCACATTCCTATAATAAAAGCTGTTTTTGGTCTTTTAGAAAAGTGTTCTTAGAAATATAAATAAAGTAACCAACTTCATTTGTGAGCTGACTTCTGCTCTAAAGGAACAGCAAAACACATGAGAGTTCTTAATATTTTATTTCTTCTACAACTCTAAATGGAATAATTCCCTTAAAACAACTGTATTTTTCAGAATTCAAAGGACTAGATACTTGTACATTCTATAAATTTTCAGACTATTCTAAACATGTTTTGAAATAACGAAAGAATTACTGCACATTTATAATACTTAACTTACAAAGGGTTTTTTGTCAAAGTTGGGTTCTTCAAATATTTCATTAATAAGACTGTCAAGATCATCTTCTCTCTCAAATGTTTCTGCTGATCTGAAAACAAAATAGCTGAAGCTTAAGTACAGATAAAGTCAGTATCAGAAGAATTTTGCTTAAATAGTCTATTATTAGAGTTGATAACAGAAGGATAAATGTGATGTTAATTAATTTTTTCCCTCTATGGACATAGTTGAAGATTGTTGAGACAAAGATGTAGTTTATCAGGTACAAATTCACATACATACGTTATTATTTCACACTTAAGACATTTAAAGCTATATGTTATATTCAAGAGAAAGCTGGGCATGTGCTTTTCTAAATTATGGACTTATTTAAAGAACACAAAATATGTACAATTATAAGTAGAACCTGAGAATTATAAACAAAGATAATTTTAATGAGTCTTTCTAATTTTTTCCCTAAGAGTTCCACTGTAAGTCAAATAACCGTATCTTTTTACTACAGGAGCTGAAGGTTATATAATCAAATGATCAATATAAAAAAAAAAAAGAGCAATATTCACTTGACGGAGTATCTCAATTACCTTTCTACTTTGCCCAGGGAAAGCCATCACAGAATTATTGATACAAACTGTTATTGCACAAAACCTCTATTTAACAGCTAACATTTACTGAATACTTACAATATAGATGAAGAAGCAGGGACTGAGAGATTCAGAAACTCGCCCAAGGTCATACAACTAGTGGGAGGAGAGGCTTGGGATTGAATCTAGGGCAGTCCGGACACCTAACACTAAACAAGATGAACTCTTTTAAAAAAGAGTTTATACATTATAGATGGTTCACATCAAGTTTATAACTTCATTAGACCATTAAAATATTTATTTTATAAGACAAGTTTTTTAGTCAGACTCTAATTTTAGAAATGTATTTACCCTGAAAATTCTTAACTTTAGGATTATACTCCTTTGTTACTGCTTGGAGTAATTAACCCAATGTAAGAAAAACCAGACGGTGCTGCTTAATACATAACGTCTGATTCCATCTACCTCCAGGCTTTGCCTCTTCAGTTGCTCCCTCTCTAACTTTTATCTTTAAAGTCTTCTACCTGACACTGGATTGTTCTCTTGACTTACAAGTATGTACAAGATCTACTCTTCAAAGAAACACTCCAAAAACTCTCCTGAGCTGCCACCCTCTTACTACTGGAGTCTATCTACTTCCTTACAAGTATAATGGATGGTGATCTGGATGAGGGTTTCCCAACCATGGAACTACTGACATTTGGGGCCACATCACTCTTCAGTGTGTATGTGTGGTGAGAAGTAGGGCTGTTGTGCATTGCACAGTGTTTTCCAGTATCCCTAACTTCTACCCACTAGTTGCCAGTAGCAGGCATACATACCGTTCCCTGGTTGTGACAATTAAAAATGCCAAGACATTGCCAAACGTCCCTTGAGTGGTAAAATCCTCACTGGTTGAGAACTACTGACCTACTTTAAACTATTTAACCTCTCTGAACCTCAGATATTTTATCTGTAAAAAGGAGATCTAGACAACTATATACAACTTCTTCTGGATGTAATATTCTATCTCTGGCCTCTATATCCCTCAACTATAGTGAAAATCTTCTCTCAAAGGTCAATACTGCCCACATCCCTAAATTCGATGGCCCTTTTTAATTCCAATCCTCCTTAATCTTTCAGAAATACCTGACACTCTTAGGGACCAATTCCTTCAATTTCTTTTATGACAGCAGGTTGCTAAGTTGTCCTCTTGAAATTCTCTCCTCTAGTTTTCATAACATACTCTTTGGGTTCTTGTCCCTCATGCAGTTTCACAGTTTTAAGAATCAGATACACTCAAACTTTATCAAACCAATGAATACTATCAGGGATCCACACTTACATAAGATTCTGGTCTGCTTTACAATTTCATGATGCATACAACTGCCTACGCTTTATTGTAGAAATGAAAAAAAAAGAATACCATCATTTCAATGAGAATTCATACAAATTTTAAAAGACCGTATAATACTTTTAGTCTTTTGGGGCGCCTGGGTGGTGCAGTCGTTAAGCGTCTGCCTTCGGCTCAGGGTGTGATCCCAGCGTTCTGGGATCGAGTCCCACATCAGGTTCCTCCGATAGGAACCTGCTTCTTCCTCTCCCACTCCCCCTGCTTATGTTCCCTCTCTCGCTGGCTGGCTGTCTCTGTCAAATTAATAAATAAAATCTAAAAAAAAAATACTTTTAGTCTTTTGATGCTATAATAATCTTTTTTTAAAAAAGTTTATTTATTTATTTATTTAGTAATCTCTACACCCAACGTGGGGCTCAAACTCACAACCTCGAGATCAAGAGTTGCATGCTTTTCCAACTGAGCCAGCCAGGTGTCCTTATAATACAATAACCTTAATCAAAGGTTAATAAACATTTATTGGTTCCCCCCCAACTTTGCTTCTTATACTGTAATCTTGATTAAAGATACAGTTTTTGTCAATAAAAGGTCTTTTATTATTTAATTGTTGAAGCCTACAATTAAATGTGAAAGGCATATGTAAAAGCTTAAATCTAGATCTACAATATCCTGGTAGACTTGGAAATATGACCTTGGGCAAGTAACTCTTTTACTAAGTCTTAGTTTGGTCAGGGGGATAATAGTATTATTCACGTCATAGGACTGGGGAGAATAAATGAAATAACACATACAAAGCACTTAGGCATATGGATAGGACTCAATAAATGTTGGCTATTAATATAACTACTATTTGGAGGTTATGATATTATCTGTAAATATTCCCATCTGTATCATCCTGAACCACTTTAGTCCTATTGCAGTTCAACTCACAGTTGTTTTTTTTTTTTAACTAATCATGTACTTTTCTTTATCATTTTGAAACTTAAACAACTTGTATATGTTTTGACCTCTTACATTAGTAGTTGTTCCTGGTATCCAGATGTTGTATGGTCATTTATTTTATTGTTTGCAGATCTATCATTTTAATAGACAACTTCAGTTTTTTAACTTTTATAAGGGAAAGAGATAACAGCTGTATCATTGTACAATTGGCAGATAGTCTCCTGTCAATAAATTCATAACATAAATCAGTTTCTAATTTTTAAAAATCAATTTTGGCCAGGATAACATTTTTATATGTGACATTATATAACAGGTAAGGATTGTATTTGGGTATTAGGTTTAGGGCCTGTACTGCTCTTTTTTACATAAATTACTTTTACAAATACTTTACCAAATGAAAAGTTTTAAGACATGAATAACCACAGTACCGGCTTGCTACCGCTTTAACAAATGTATTACTGAAAAATCTGGTGTAGTAAGGTGGGATGGGATGCCAGCAACATTACGGATGGATTTTAGTAGTGCAGTAACAGGTTATGAAGAGAGGCATAAAAGGACCTGTTCTTGAAAATGATCCACCTTAGCAGCCCTTTCCATTTTGACCAGCCTGCTCCATATCATCCTATTCCTCTGCATGCTAGTGCTCCTAAGATGAACAAGCTTTGGAAGGCTCTTTGATAAATTCTCTCCACCCCCCAAAGGAATGAATAAAAAGAACAAAAGAAATTTTGTAACACTGCTGTGGGATGGGAATGGTGGATGTACCGGGAATGAGTACAGAAGGACCTCCAGCATACAAGACAATAACATACAAATTAATGAGAATGATCTTTGCAATAAACATTCAGTCAAGTAAGCCTTAGCCCCTTCAAAGTAGTCATTTTAGTTGGCTCTACATTTGAGTTTTAGAACGCTGCCCAGTACTGAACTAATTTTTAGAACTTCTGTTTCTGAACTTTAGAATCTTCTCAACGTTTTTATCTTTTAAGGGTTAAGTTTTTATAAACAAGTGCCATTAGAGGTTACGTTTGATAAACTGGGTACCAATGTTTTTGGGTAAATACTTCTGGGAAATCATGCCCACGAACACCAAGACCAAACAAAACCAAACCACAGATGCAGGCATAAATTGACAAGAATGACTTTCTTGGGTTGTTCCAAAGCTGCCTTTGTGTAATTTCACAAACATTTCCAACAGAGTTATTGCAGAGGCTCCCAAGTCATCACTTTGAAGGACAATATTCATTCTGATGCAACAATTTTGACCTTTTGGGATTGAGGATAAAATGAGAGGAAAAGGAAGTCCTATTATTTTATGATTATACGGAATCAAAGAGATTACTTTGAAAGGTAGTTTTTTTGATCAAAAACCAGAATATTTAAGAAATCGCCTCAAATTTCATTTTGGATGCCTGAGATTCCCTGAGACCTTACCTGGGGACCAGGGGAGAAGGTAGGTGGTTGGATTAATACAGACAGTGTTCACAATAATTAACCATTTATCATAAATGTAATCTCATTCAATTCTCTGAGTTAAAAAAAAAATCAGCTAATGATGACACAGAATAGAACGGAATCGTTTTCTCCAACAACCGGCCCAAGGATTATTCTGCCTGGGGAACTGGGTCAGAGGCGATAGGCTGAGGTTCTCTGTGGGAACGAACATCTCACGGGAGGGCGTGGGGTGAGAACAACTCAGGCATATAGAGCTGGTCAGACAGGCCCTCTCGGGGCTCTGGGGAGGGCCGCTAAGCTGCACCTCTCTCTCCCCACCTCCATTAGGTCCCCCGGGGCTCCACCTGGGTGAAAGAGACTGGGTGAGGGCTCTCACGGGTGGGGCTGGCTCACTGGGGCTTGCCCCGGTTGCCGAATTGGGCCTTGGCAAGAGATGCCCAAATCCTCCTGGACAGGGAGTTGAGGTGTGCGCTGCCCCGGGGGTGGGGAACTGAGGATCTGGGCCCGACTAGGTACAGGAGCTGGAGATCGTGGGCAGAGGACGGTTTCAGGGCGTGCAGCAGGCTTTACTAGGACAGCTCACCCCTCCCGCCTGTTAACCTGAGATTCTCTTTCGCCTCGGCTCCGTTCCGGTCGTTGCTGAGGATGCCGCTGCCGCAGCCTCTGGGCCGCTCGACCAAGCCCAGTCTCGGTGGGTCTGGTCTGCAAAATTTGGACTCGACCTCATCCAAGAGCTCGTCCAAGTCCTTCGCCATCTTGAATCGTTACGTCTTTCCCCAGCTCCCGTCGCGGTAGCGCCGGGTGGTTTCCAGGGGCAACGCGAGGACCCGCCGTGCGCGCCCCGCGCCCGCGCATGCGCTTGCCGTCCCAAGGCGGCCCAGGCGTCCGCGAGGTTTTGGGGCTAAGGCGCTCGAGCAAAGGGACGCCGGGGGCCCGCGAGTTCTGGTGGCGCTGGGCTACCCTCGGGGTCAGAGGTCGGAACTGTCTCTTTTCTGCGTGACCTCGCGACGCTTTGCTTTTCTTCGTTCCAGACTGGAGTGTTTTGTTCCATCTCCCCCTCCTGGGCCCAGGTCGTAACCACAATCACACGACACCGTAGCTCCCTCATGCGCTCCTTTTACGGCCCCCCTCGGGTCCCCGTTGTATTCCCAGCATTCATAAATTACTTAAATAATCTGCGGGGAAAGGTGGGGAGAACGCTCCAAAACGAAAGCAGCAAAAAGCTGATTTTTCCCGTAGTCGGCAGGATTCGAACCTGCGCGGGGAGACCCCAATGGATTTCTAGTCCATCGCCTTAACCACTCGGCCACGACTACTGCTGTTGTTAATTTTGGCAGTAAGATCTATGTAGACTCTTCACACAAGTGTCGGCGGTGTAACAGGTATGTTTGGATGGGGGAGAAAAACATTACAAAGCTGTTCGATCAGATAAGAGCATATTTGAATGTAATGACTCTAATAATTTTAGCTTCTTGAGAGACTCTTCGAGCATATCCCGTCCAACCCAATCCTTTTCTTTTCTATCAGGAAAAACTGAGTTCTAGTCAGATTTCTAGTTAGAGGCAGAAAACGGAAGGGAGGGAGGAAAGCCTGGTACTACCGTACACTTGCTTTCTCAGTAATGGACCCATTTCCAGGAGGGAATCTGGAACCTAGGGGCATCTGGCCGGCTCTAGGCTTCCTTGCCTGGCTCGCAGTTCCATCTCTCCACCTCTGTCTTGGACAAACAGCTTCCAGGACAGTCTCTTCATGGACAAGGTACTAAAATGCTATTATTACCCACCGATTTAAATTCACTAGGCAGGATCAGACTGTCCCATCGTGCTCTAAAGCTCTACTTTGAAAAGTGTAATGCGTGATACAAATACAAGGTGTTATTTGATGATATTCCTGTAAATACTACAAAAGGTGTAACCTGAACTTTGAGTATTTCTAAGGTGGGGTAGCAAAGAGGTTGGTACCCTTGGAAACCCTGGAAATAGTTTGATCCAAGTGATTTAGTAGCTTCATTTATTTGGTTTGTTGTTCGTTGAAAATGTCTTTAATGTCCCTGGAGAGCAAAGTTCAGTGGTTTGCTGGAGCCAAGGGTACCTACTCACTTGAGCCCACCTTTATATTTTTATGAATTTTGGAAGCCAATTGTTAAATGCAACCATTAATCAAAACTAAATTATATAAACTTACAACTAATGACATTAAAAACAAAAGTAATACTCAAAATTCATCATAGTCTAGTTATCTCACCACATTTTATTATAATTTATGCTGTTGAAGTTAGTTATATCTATCGTGAATCTCTTCTTGACTTCCTATTCAGGGATGTCACTTGGGTAGTTTGAAATCACCCTTCCTGGGTTCTTTTGCACCAGGGACATTGCAAATGCTACAAAACATGGCTTTTTTTTTCCATATGAGCTGGTTGTCAAGCATCTACCAGCAACTACTAATGTTACTATCAGACCAACTTTGAATATTCTTAGGAAGGCAACACTCCTCTTGTCTGTAGGGTTGCTCTGGTTATTCCCTCTGCAGCTTTGTTTTAGCCATAAGAATCCTGACATGCTGTCTGATTTCCTACTCAATTTTTTAAAATTATTATCTTTTTTCCCTCCAAGTTGCCTTGCTGGGTGATTGTACTTGGAACTGGCCTCCAGCAGAAAGACAGGAATAAGCCATTTGATACTGAAGTTGCCCTTGCAACATGGGTTCCAGGGGGAGTAATGAATAGTTACCATCCAGTTTAACAGGCTTAAACTAATAATTTGATTTTTCTCTAGCAATGATGAAATCTGAGGTGGTATGGCTAGTAGTTGAGAGAATCTATTAGCAAGTAGAGGATTTGCATGAAGGACTGTGAAACGTTAAAAGCGGAAATGCTTGTAGTCGTGTGTTTTGTTTGTATGAATATAAGAAAATATTGGGGCTTGTTTCCTTCTTCTTCCACTCCCTCATTTTAATAAAATACCATGTATAGATAGATCATTCAGGGGTTGGTGCTTTGAGAATTTTGCTTACAGCTCATTCAATTCTTCATTGGGTCTCTTGACTTTAGTGGCATTGCCTTTCTTGTTTGCCTTAGAGAAAACAAGTTCCATGTCTACAAGGAGAAGTGTCGCGTATCACACATGTGTGTGGCTGTGTGATAAACTGTAAAATGATAGGTAGTGGAGTATTAAAAATCTCTAGTTGTCAGGAGTGATGCTAGGTGTACTTCAGTGGCTTGTGAACAATGGAGGTGGATGTACGCACAATGACTGTGGACATAGCTTTAGAAGATTCTGCAGTCCTGCAAAAAATATTAGAAGATTAAAAAAAATACTATTATATATTCCTTTGGTATTTTCTTTTTGTTTTCCAAAGTGAGGAATCTTATCTATTAGCTCTATAGTTGCTAATCTGTGTAGACAGTGAAGTAAGTTCCTTGTCCCCCAAAGTCTTCCACAGTTTTGGAAAGCATGCCTAGTGTCAGATGTTTCATAAAGGAGAATAGCCAAGTGTTTTCAGATGAGACAATTATTAGACATGGTAAAAGGAGCATGCTGTGTATTATTACATTACTTAGGATTCTAAGGAAGTATTTTAGGAGAAAGGTGTCCAGAATAAGAAAACAAAGCCCTGTCGGCTTTTCCAAGTAACCGCAGAAAGCTCTGAGCCTGCCTTCTTGCTAGCACCGTTCTAAATGAGTTAGGGATGGTGATACAGCTGGTTGTGTTGTCCCACACAGCTCCCGGCCAACCCCCTCAGTTACAAGGTGTTTTATAATCCTCCTGGCTATTCACATAATGAATTGCAAGGCCTCTTTAAATTCCCATGTACTTGGGTTTAATTTTCCCAGCTCTGCTTTACTCCCACACATCCCAGACCTTCTAAAATGAGCATCCACGGGTGGGCAGTGACAGTGGTGTGAGGGGAGGCATCCTCCCAGAACAATTGCCAGCCCCCCAGCAGCTGATGCCGTAGAAGAAACAGAATAGCACTGAGGCAGCTCCGGTTCTTTTAAGTGGTCCCTCTGTTAGGCCTCGATGTCGTGTAGGTAAATTCAGTCCAGAACATGCGGAATCTTTATTGGAATTTGTGCATTCATCTCTCACAGCTGTGGAGAGTTTAGACTAATCACAACCCTCACTGGGATACTATCATCTTCGTAATTTGAAAAAGGATCAGGAGCCTGCAGGCTTGGAACGTCTTGAGAAAACTCTGGCCCCGAAATACATCATCACACGTGGGGGACACCACTTGCAGCATCATCGCAGAGAGCTTAAGAATGCTGAAATCAAGTATTTCTCTGGCGTGATTTCAAATGGCCTGAGAAATCTGAGAACTGCTTTTAAAAAAATCTTTTTTTACTGCAAAACAGATTCTTTCCTCTTCCATCAACCCCGTTGCTGTCAATGTGTCCAATGTTAGGTGCCAGAAATGAGCATAACCTTTTAATGATAACAATGCCAAGGTTAACATGGCCGCCAGGGGCTCTCTCAAGAATCTGTTAGGGTGTATTTTGATCCACAGACACGTTCCGAAGGCGTGCACCTCCTTAGTCTTTCCAGTCTCAGTACATTTCTCTTCGGCAGCCTGGATAAAACCTGTCACTTTTTGCAAGAACTTCTCATGCTTGGGGGCCCCTCGGACACTATTTTTCATTGACCCCATGTGTCCATATGGCAGAGCTAGGTTCAAAGTGGGTATTTGGAAAGCAGCCTCTGACAGCACAGAAGCCTAGTGAACTATGGTTATTTGTTCAAGAGGCCGGTATTCACAGATGTGCTCTAAGAGTGTAATACAATTTTTGGCCCCACCCAAATATGTATTTTATTACCATCCATATAGCAACCAACAAACAGATCAGCCTGAGGAGGCAAGTGCTAATGTATGTGGCTCAAACCAGGCAACCCTCTGAGGAGTCAGTAGTCCAGCCTTTCTTTTGAGGCTTGAGCATTAAAATATGCCTTTCAATTCTACAGTTCTGTGAGCACAGCTCCCTCTTCCCTCCTTCTTGTTTCATATTAGTTTTTGCTTTACGATTTTAAACCTTCAGAAAGTTAATCCTGATTCAAGAGAAAGAAAAAAGGATCAATTGGAGAACTCTGTGGGATGGGGAGTAGGAATTACAGCTAGGTGTGAGAATGAAAGCAAAGTGAGAACCAAGCTGACAGAGGCAATCGGAAATGGCTCACGGCCTGGGCTTAGGTTTCGTGCCCATCAGTCTTCCGTCCCCCAACTGGCCATATTGCCTTCTAGGGAGGAGCCAGGGTTTTAAGCAGACCAGTCCTCTCTATTTTCTCAGTCACATTTCCACATGTCAACCAATCTATGGCTTTAAAAAAAGATGCCTGTAGGTTTCTGAAAATCCAAAAGCTCTTCGCAGCCACAAAAAACTCATGGAAGTCCCTAAGGATAAAGCCAACAGAGCTATCTCCCTTACAGTGAATTGCCCAAGGAATATTTGAAAGGACTTTAGTGATTATGTATAAAACTCTTCCATTTTATAGAATGAGCACTCAAGGCAAGAATCGAAACAATTTAGAAATTCTTTGATTATTAAGAGATTTTCACTGCAACTATTACATTGTCTTACTTCTTATCATCCTGGTTATTCTGGATAAGACTCTTTCTAGTGGCCATGACATTGATGATATAAGTTTAATATGAAATTGCCACAGTTTGGAACCCTTTCATGCCTGCATTGACATATCAATAAAAACATCTCTTATCCCTTCATGGTTTTGATCTCTGATTGTCTGTGTCACTCTAATGTACTCACCCCTTTATAGTTTAGTGATTATGTCTAGACCTCATATTACATGTGAGGACACAGGCTCCTTGAAGGACAGGGACTATAGCTGATGAATACCTGTTTCTCCTATAGTGCCTAGGAAGGGATGGAGAAGTGTGGTTTTTGAGAACATCTAAGCTGAAATCCTATTATAACAGTACTTTTTGGGGTCAGGGAATCCCCATTGTATTCTAACAGTAAGGCTGATTCTCTGACCTGTGACTTAGAAGGCTGTAGAAATGGTAAGTTCTTTCTTTTCCCGATCCTCCTTTCTTACTAACATGGGCACAAAATGGTCTTTTCAAGCCATAGAAGCTCTTGGCTGAAGGAGAATGTGTCTTGTTGAGCATGCACGGAGGTCTCATTCTAAGAGAGACTGTGGGGGCTACAGGGAAGGGCCAGAGCAGATCAAGAGCTCTGGGAGAGCAAGACCTGTCTTCACCTCTGCACCCCTAGTGTGGGCATGTGCCTAGAATGTGAATGAAAGGACAGATTCCTTCCATAGTGGGAGGAGCATATTTTCCGGCTTTTTTCCTCCCGAAACCAACTTAGACTACATGTGACCAGGTTCTATAAGATATTTATCATTTATTGGCAGAACATCACTGGTTTCTCTCTCAGTTTCTGTTTGCCTGCTTGGCTGTGGGTACTGAAACACGTCCCTGCAAGATGAACCACACCAGCCTCTGAGCCAGCCCAGAGCTTGCTCACTCTTCTCCCTCATGGTTCAATCTGGAATTGGTCTGGATGGCCTAACTCTGGTATCTGGCGAGTGACAGACAGTGCTCTCTGCCCCATTGAGCCCCTTGTGATGGACTTCTCTTCTACTTTTAGATTGAACTCTGTTTCTGTTCTTGAGCTGAAACTTCACCCAAACCCCAGACCCTTGTCCAGGGCTGCAGTACGCTGTTAGGGCTGCCAATAACAAATTGCCACAAACTGGGTGGCTTAAAGCAACAGAAATTATTCTCTTGGTTCTGGAGGCCAGGAGCCTGAAATCAAGCTGTGGGCAGGATCATACTCCCTCTGAAGGTTCCAAGGAACAATTCGTTCCTTGCCTCTTCCCACTTCTCGTGGCTTTTAGCACTTCTTGGCTCGTGGCCTTATCACTCCAATCTCTGCCTCTGTCTTCACGTGGCCTTCTCCTCTGTGTGTCTTCTGTTGTGTATCATTTTTTTAAACGTGGGGTGGGGAGGAGCAGAGGGAGAGAGGGAGAGAATCTTAAGCAGGCTCCACAGCTGGTGAGGAGCCTGATGTGGGGCTTGATCTCACGACCCTGAGATCATGACACGAGCCAAAACCAAGAGTCAGATGCTTAACTGATTGAGCCACCCAGGTGCCCCTTGTGTGTCCATTTTAAAAGACACATGTGATTGCCTTTAGGGCCGTCCCAGCTAATCCAGGTTGAGCTCTTCTTTTCAAGATCCTTAACTTAATTACATCTGCAAAGATCCCTTTTCCAAAGAAGGTAACATTCATAGATTCCGGGGTTTTGACATGGTTATCCTTTTTAGGGCTATTTCTTCGCTTACCACAAGGACCCCGACAAACTCTTGGCCCGTGCCGGCCCCTTGCCTCTTTTGGTTATGGCTAAAGTTGTGCTTCAACCTGAATGAGTCTGTCTGGAATCAGATTCTGTCACCCACTTGACTATGAATATCTCCACAGCTCACACATTCTTACTGCCTTTCCAGGCCTCCACTTCCAGCCCCTTGGGTATAAGTGTCAGGCTGGATCGGATCCAAGCTTGCCTTTGAAAACTGTGAGTTTTGCCTGGTGGACTCCTTTCATATAAATAAGCCCCAGGTCAGGTCAGTTCTCTTAGCCTGAGCTACACTGCAATGGTTTCTGTCCTCTCGTCAGGCAGGCACTGAGGTGTCAGCGTGCCTCAGGGCAATGATCATGTTGGGTATAGCAGTCTCACATCTATAATATAATTTATTGCATACTACCTATCCTGAGCTCTTTATGTAACCTATTTTATTTAATTGTTACAGCTGAAGAACTAGGGACAGAGAGGTAAAGTTACTTGTCCAAAGTCATACAGCCTGGGTTTTGAAATTGGGTCTAACTCCAGAGCGCATGTTCATTTTACCATGTCATACTATAGTTTACATGTTTTCATTATTTATCTTAAGGTTATCTTTTCTCCTCCTAATTAATAAAAAAACAACTGAGGCAAGGGTAGGAATATGCTTTAATTTGATCTTCTAATTACTTATAAGGACTCGGCTGAGAAATTTACCCAACCAAACAATTTAATTCTTTAATCTTATCTGTGGGGGATCTGTTCAATTCAGGATTTTTGAGTGTATATAAGTTCATATGACACTTGCCAGTTTGCATTATTCTACAGTTATTACAGATGTCCACTGTGTGTAGAATCAGTCTGTACTCTCTTAACATTCTCCAGCAACCATCCTGTGTGCACAGAGAAGATGAGATGTGAGTGCGAAGGAAAATGCTAATAAGTTCCATCAGCTAGGAAAAGTTTAAAAGTCTATTCCAAGGAAGAGGTTGTGCAGTGAATTTACACAGTGGCCTCTGGCAGAAATCCAGACCAGTATCTATCTATGCCCCGAGTACAGTTAGATTAAAATTCTTTGAACCAACAGCAATTTGTCACTTGGCTTCGCTAGCTCTGGTTTTGGATCTAGCTCTGTTACTGGGTTATGTCTTAGAGGAGACATTGAAATTCTTGTTTTTCAGTCTCCTGATCTGTAAGTTGTGACTAGTAAATACCTGATATACTTCCATACCTTAGCTTTCTATGGTATAATAAACTAAAAGCAATCTTAAAAAATTTAAAGAGATGTAGTGAAAAGAAGGGGCACATGCACCCCAATGTTCATAGCAGCAATGTCCACAATAGCCAAACTGTGGAAGGAGACGAGATGTCCTTCAACTGATGAATGGATAAAGAAGATGTGGTCCATATATACAATGGAATATTACTCAGCCATCAGAAAGGATGAATACCTACGATTTGCATCGACATGGATGGAACTGGAGGGGATTATGCTAAATGAAATAAGTCAAGCAGAGAAAGACAATTATCATATGGTTTCACTCATATGTGGAATATAAGGAATAGTGCCGAGAACCATAGGGGAAGGGAGGGAAAACTGAATAGGAAGAATTCAGAGAGGGAGACAAACCATGAGAAACTCTGGACTCTTGAAACAAACTGAGGGTTACAGAAGGGAGGGAGGTGGGGAATGGGGTAACCGAGTGATGGGTATTAGGGAGGGCAAATGATGTGATGAGCACTGGGTGTTAAATGCAACTAATGAATCGTTGAACTCTACATCAGAAACTAATGATGCACTATCTATTGGCTAATTGAACATAATAAAAAAAGAAAAAAAACCTTAAAGTTTCTTAATCGAAAGGAAACATAGTTTAATGAAAGGCAGTGTGCCAAAGGAGGTGAACACGTGGCATTAGAAGTCACATTGGCCTGGGTTGCAATCTCATTTCCCCTGTTCACTAGCTGAGGGTGGTGGGTACCTGAAGGTGTTGCTTATTTTCTCTGATCATCAGTTTCTTCACCTGTTAAAAAATGGGGTTACTAATATAGTACTTACCTAGCAAGGATGTTGTGAGGGCTGAATGGGTGGAGACAACAGAAGTGCAGAGCTACTGAGAGAGCCAGGATGGCCTCTACTGTGGAGCCCAAGAGAAAAAGACCATCTTCACTGTCTTGCACCTCTCTGGCTTGTCTAGTGTTTTCTCCCCAAAGTCAGGACGTATTTTGTAACAGACAGGTTATTGTTTGAGCCCTGCGGAGGCATGCAACATGGAAGTTAAGCCTCTTGATAGGAAACGGGCAAGTGAGAAGAGGTCTTCGAAGGATTCCAGTAGAGGGCACAGAGAACAGGTGAATGATGTTCCAGTGTAGATTAAGTAAGAGAAAACATATTTATTGCACAAAACTCTTTCTGTTGAATCCAGCTGCTACCACCTAATTTAGTTTCCTCCATTACTGAAACCCGAAAATATCCTCTAACTGGTTTTCCTGCCCCCACTCTTTCTCCAATCGAATCGGTATGCTTCCACTCCTGGCCATCTTCTTAGAGCTGAAGACTTCACACTTTTTGATCCTGACTTACAGTAAGAAATATTTTATTTATTTAAGATCTTTTTAATTATTTGAGAGAGCGTGTGTGAGCAGGGGTAGGGAGTGGGGGCGGGGAGAAGAGGGAGAGGAACAAGCAGACTTGGTGCTGAGCATGGAGCTCAAAGTGGGGCTTGATCCCACTACCCTGAGATCATGACCTGAGCCGAAATCAAGAGTTGGATGTTTAACCGACTGAGCCACCCAGGAGCCCCAAGAAATACATTTTAGATGACAGCCCAGTATACACATACATCTCTCTGCCATCTATCTATCATCTATTTAATCATCTACTTATTACCTGTATGTTACCTATCTAAAGTGAGACAGAAGTTTTATAAAATTGTATTTTAATCAATGTGAGGTGCATTCTAATATTTTCTGTTCCAATCTGTTCTATCCTTCTATTTAAAAAAGTGCTAGTTAAAACCTACCTAAATAGATTCCATGACCCACTAGTAAGTAGTAACCCAGAGTTTGAAGTATTCTGTTCTTAGGGCATTGCTCTGATTATGTCCTTAGTTTCTTACTAAATCTCTGATGGCCTTACATTGCCTGCCATATGAAGTCCAGGCACCTAGTTCCCCCTCGGATCCATTTCCCATTACCCCTGGCAGGAGGCATTTGAGTGTAGTGGGGGTTTTGAAGTCAGATGGGCCACAACTGAAAGTTGGTCAATGGCACTTACCAGTGCTGTGACACTGGTTGAACAAGTTAACATTTTTTTTATATCCCTGCACGCTTACCTGTAAAAGGGAACAATGGTGCCTACCTCATCAGGCTGTTGTGAGTGTCAGATGAGAAAGCACACGGTAAATACTCAGTGTTAGTGATGTGGTTGTTAGTGGTGTGGTTGTTCTGTCCGGGATAGCCTTCGGTTTCTAACTCCATTCTGTTTTCCAGAAGCATTTAGTGTCTTCCTGTATCTGTGCATTTGTTCATTCCATTACTCCTTCCCTGACTGTACTATCTTTTTTGGGAAATCTTATCAGTCTTTTATTATTCAGCTAAAATGAGACCACCACGTTAGTCTTCCCTGACCAGTCAATGAGACTTCTCTTTTATCTGTAGCCCTATAACTACATTGTGGCACTTTGTTTTTGTTATTGTCTGTCATAGTTATTTCTAATGTCCCTCATGGTGAGATCCATGAGGGTGTGTTCATCCCATGCGTCCTTTCCCAGGGTACACCCCTCAGAACACCCAGCACAGATAATATGTTGAATGATTAACTATGTAAAATTTCCACTTACTGTAGGAAGCTGAAATGAGTAAGGCTTCAACTTTCCCAGTTAAAATAGAAGGTCTGATACTATGTATCTAACTGAGAATGTCATGCCTACCTTATATTTTTAATTCCACTAGAAATGAAGTAAAAATAATCCTTGGTTGATCTGAACTTTTCATATATACACAGATTGCCCATGTAAATGACTAGCTCATGGCCGGTTTTATATCAATGATATCAATACTGTTAATGATCGTCATTCCCAGAACTATCTTGTGTGCATGTGTGTATGTGTGCTCTAATTCTTGTAACAATGCATGGTGGGGGAAATGAGTTAGCAAAAGAACAGATGTGCATAGTTCTAGAATGAATCCTGGCTTAAGAATACAGGGTGGTGGTTATGGGTACAGGCTCCACGCCTAAACCTCCTGAATTTAAACCCTATTTAAATAGAATTCATCTATTTACTGGCAGTGTTATTTAACCTATTTAATCCTAAGTGCTTCTGTTCCTCTTCTGTAAAAATGGGGGCTAACGATAGGACTTTCACTGTTAAGACTATTATAAGACTATTACGAGGATTTAGTGAGCTAATCCACGTGAAGGACTTAAACCATATCTGTTCAGCATCTACTAGTGGAACAGTATGCATACCCTATGTCCAAGCAATTCCACTTCTAAGTATATATCCAATATGTATTTACCAAAAGACATGTACTAGAATGCTCACAGTTGCAGGATGTATAGTAGCCCCAAACTGGAAGCTACCCGAATGCCCATCAAAAGTGGAATGGATAAATAAATCGCAGCATATTTATGTAATAGAATATTACACAGCAACAAAAATTAATAAACTGTATGTACTTGCAAAAACATGGATGAACCTCGCAAATGTAATGAAGAATAAAAGAGTCAGGTACAAGAGAATAAATGCTGTATGATTCCATTTACATAAAGATAAAAAACAGGCAACACTAGAAAATAGGATAGTGAGTGCCCTAGTTGGGCAGAATGAGTAGCTAGTAACATGAAGGGTTTCTGGGGGTGCTGGAAATGTTGTGTTCCCTGTTGTGGTTCTGACTATGTGGGTGTGCTTAGCTGGTGAAAATTCACCAAGCTCTATATTTGTACTTTTCTGATTATTTTTTTAATAATATATTTTTTTATTATATTATGTTAGTCACCATACAGTACATCCCTAGTTTTTGATGTAAAGTTCCATGATTCATTACTTGCACATAACACCCAGTGCACCGTGTACTACGTGCCCTCCTTAATACCCATCACCAGCCTATCCCATTCCCCCACTCCCCTCCCCTCTGAAGCCCTCAGTTTGTTTCCCAGAGTCCATAGTCTCTCATGGTTCATTCCCCCTTCTGTTTACCCCCCCTTTCTTCTTCCCTTTCTTCTCCTACCAATCTTCCTACTTTTTATGTTCCATAAATGAGTGAAACCATATGATAATTGTCTTTCTCTGCTGGACTTATTTCGCTTAGCATTATCTCCTCCAGTCCCGTCCATGTTGCAGCAAATGATGAGAAATCGTTCTTTTTGATGGCTGAGTGCTATTCCATTGTATATATGGACCACATCTTCTTTTCTGATTATTTTAAAAAGTTTTTAAGAAGTACATGGTGAATAAAAAGTGCTTAATGCATGTCAGATATTATTATTATTATTATTATTTGCCAGAAATACTAGGTTTTGAGTGCTGGCTTTGTGGTCACTGAGACTAAGGAGTGTTTTAAATTCTCCCTTTCTAAAGCAATAAACAGAAATCATGATACTTGCCTTAAGGAGATGTTAGGCGCTATTGAGAACTGGTGAGATGAGATTTTTAAAATGACACCAGCCTCTTTAACATCCAGCAGCAGCCTTAGATCAGATTTTTATTATAATAGGAAATTTTATTATAATAGGAAATATAATTGGAAAAGTCCCGTGAGTGTAAACTCCCTGAGTTGTAAAAATGTAAGGTCAGTAGACACCCCTGCCCCTGGGATAATATTAAGGGGTTTTTGTTTATGGTTTGACCAAGGAAGCTCCCTGATCAAAGCCCTTGGTATATATAGAACTGGTCTTGAGTAGAAGTTGGTCATTTTGCCAGTGTTTGGTGTGCCCATGAGGTAGCCACCAAAGTAATGGTACCGGTGAGCTAATAGAACTTTCTAGTTATTTCTCTCATCTGGCATTTGGAAGTATGATTGACCCATTAGAACTGAAAAAGGCTCGAGGATGTTGGACCGTGTAGGGATGGAGGAATGGGAAAGATCTTAAGGAAGGAGTTCCAAACTCCCTGCTGGTAAGGTCTTTGGGTCTCAAGCAATTCACTAGAATAATAAAATAAATGAAACACTATTTGTATTCTAAGCCAGTAAAACATACATCCTGGTTAAATGAGAATAGCTCTAATAAGGGCTGTCATTTATTGGGCACTTACTATGTGTACAGCATGGAGACTGATCTTTGTTCACCAAAATTTGTCCTCTCCTCCTTCCTAGACATGTAAGCAGACTAGATTTCTCAACATCCTTGGAGTTAGATGTGATCCTGTGACTAATTTCAGAGCAGTGATATTGTATAGTACTTCTGGTGTTAGACCTCAGGGCGACTGAAGGTTCTCCTCCAGTGCTCTCTTCCCCTGATGCTGTTTGGACCCTGTAGTAATCCAGGCAGTAGTTAGCACTGTCCTAGGGAGGACAGAGCAACATAAAAGAAAGAACCTGGGTCACTGAATGACTCTGTGGAGTTAGGCTTCCCTGCTACTCTGTTAGCATTGTTAGCACTGGAACTGTTAATGAGAGTAAAAATAAGCTTCTTTGTTTTCTGAACTTGCATTTCTCAGCTTTAATGGGCACAAGAGTCACTTGGCGATCTTATTGAGATGCAAATCCTGATTCAGTGGGTCTTGGATGAGGGCTTGAGTGGGGCTTGAGATTCTACATTTCTAATGAGTTCTTAGGTGATATTAGTGATATTAATGATGTTGGTATTCTCCCAGGAATTTTGATTTAATTAGCTGGGGTAGGGTTCAGAGACCTATGATACTAATCACCCCCCAAAAGCCCCTCCCCAGGTGATTCTAATCACAGACAGGGTTAAAACCCACTGGATGGGAGGAATATTTTCTGAGGATGCAGGAATCTTGAGATTATTCCTTCTAGCTCTTCTAAAGAACCTTGTCCTTCTATCTCCTTATTAACCACTTATGGGTAATGCTTCTGGTTACTTGTCTGCACTGCTGGGAGTACTTGTCTTCCTAAACTTCATTTTAGCCAGAAACTTCTTTTTTTGACATCTTCTTGTTTGACATCTTGTTTTGCATGCTGAGCTTTGTCTTTGAACAAAATAATTCAAGATGGTGATGTACAGAGAACTGATTGTTGGCTCTTCCCAAAACCTGCCTTTAGGGACTGCATATTGAGCACGAAGTCTTTTTTTTTTTGTTTTTTTTTTAAAGATTTTATTTATTTGACAGAGATAGAGACAGCCAGCGAGAGAGGGAACACAAGCAGGGGGAGTGGGAGAGGAAGAAGCAGGCTCACAGCAGAAGAGCCTGATGTGGGGCTCGATCCCATAACGCCGGGATCACGCCCTGAGCCGAAGGCAGACGCTTAACCGCTGTGCCACCCAGGCGCCCTGAGCACAAAGTCTTAAACCCTGCAGCAACAGTCTAACCTGAGATCTCAGTGCTGAGACGGACAGACACACTCCATTACTGAGATGGATGATGTAGTAATTAAACTACTATTTTGTGCAATCAGTTTCACCTGAAGGTTCCAAAGCCTTAAGAACATCTGCTGGCAATTTGTAGTTAGCACAACATTATTTTGCATTTATTAAGTGTTGATAATGCACTAGGTGTTGTTACCGAATACAATCCCTGTTCAGAGGTCAAGACAGAGGGCAAATATATCCCACAAGAAAGGAGGTGAGGCTCATAGTAGTTAAGGACTTTTCCTAGAAAACCCTCTATCTAGGTTAGTTGAAACTTTATAATTTTGAAAAAGGCTGCCATTTGTATACATTCTCTGCACTTTATAACAGGTTTTTACATAGCTGTCTAATTTAATCTTCACTCTAGCCTTACTGCATTATGGTTTAGTCAGCAGTGAGCAACTGAGAGCCTGAATCAAGCTGCATTAAACAGTAAGAAAAGTTACAATGGTCTCAACTGTAAATCCAGAGGTGTGGTGAGCTCGTGGTTGTTACCCCATCAGGTTGGTAAGGATTCAGTTAGTTCTCTCTTTCCACTCTTTTTCATCCAGGGCATCGGCTCCAGCCAAGGCTACTTTCCCTCATGGTAGTAAGAACTCTGTCAGTAGCAACTGGAGTTACCCATCTCATTATTCATGTCTAGCTGAAAAGAAGAAAACTCTCTCAGCCCAGCATGGAAGAGAAGTCATTCTCTTCTCCTGATTAGCCAGTGTAGGTAATGTGTCCATTGCATAAGAGAGTGGGGGAATGGAGGGATGACCTATAGTGACTGGCTTCGGTGCCTGAACCAATTACCGGCAAGGAAGGATGGGATTACTATGACTGGCATAGACCAGTCAGTATCCATGTTGGAGATGGATGTGGAGTCCAGTACCCTTGGGTCACATAGAGGAAGGAGATAAATGAACAAAGTCCGGCTACTGTTAGGAAATAAGCAGAAGGGAATGGAGGCTGGTAGCACTCAATGGGGTTTAGTTCAAGTATTTGGTGCCAATTTACAGAGGAAAAATACTGGGCATTATGGAAGTTGAGTGACTGCCCAAGTTAGGTGGGTGGCAGAACAGAGACTTGTCATTACCAATCCGTTGTCTACCTTAGTGGTAGAACCAACCTAAGACAGTCCTCAAAGCAGAGGTTTGTCTGCAGCGCCTCCCTTTCCTCCTATGCGTCCTCTGTCAACCTGTTTCCCTTACAGTTTAGGGGGGAAGAAAGCATTTATTGGCATTATTGTGTTGTCCTAGACTATACAATGATGCTTGCAGCTAAAAATGCCTGCAGCACTTGCCAGGCCCAGCTGGTGTTATTCGTAGGAAGTCCCTGCAGACATTTCCCCAGCCTGGGCCAATGTTGTGGCTGCACTGGCCCTTGTAGTTTTTATTCTGATTGTGGGACCCACTTTAGCAAAACCTTCGGGGAATTTTGAGCATCAGGGTTTGTTACTCATGAATCCTGAAGGGTACACGGCACACCCAAAAGCCACACAGTGAAGTCAAAATCAAGCGGGTGAGGTGGAGAGAGAGAGAGAGAGAGAGAGGGAGGGAGAGAATGAACCTGGAATTCTGCTTTCATTAGGGGCTGAGGGTAGGACGTCTAAGGTTTGCAGATTCACTCTATTGGGTAATTTAAAGCATGACAGCAGGAATTAGGGTGTAGGAAGGGAGAAGCAGCATCACTCAGGTGGTCAGTTATTTGGGTTACCCAGGGCTTTTTGAAGTGGGGTGGGGGGAGCCTAATTTCTTATCTGGCTGTTTTGCTGGTAGCTGTGTCACACAGCTGACAATATATTTATTTAAGATGGATGTCTTATGAAATGGATGCCTTGGCAATCAAAAACTTAATGTTAGGCCGTTACAATACAAGCATGAAGATACCAGTTTCTGCATTGTCATGAACTCTAGAACTTTGGGCACATTATTTTATTTCTTTGGGCTTCCGTTCTTCAAGGAGGACATTAGAACTGTTTTGGCATTTGCAGAGAATTCTAATTTTCATGAATTTTACGGTTCTTTCCTCCCTACTTCCCCATTTACCCTGAAGCCTCTACTTATCAATGGCTTCAAACTTTTCCGGTAAATACACATGGTAAGATGTGTATTTTATATAAAGACTCAGTACATGTGTGCACACACACATACCAACACCCTTGAATTAAAAATTTCATTGCACGATATTTATTCTTAGTACAGAATGTAATCACTCTTCTAGTATAGTCTAGTTTATTTTATATCTTATCCTATCTTAGCCTATTCTGTTATATCCTATTTTATTTATTTTTTTTAAAAATTTTGGTGAAAAATGGACTACATTGGTTTCACGAACCCTTCCGTGGGTCTCAACCCTTTAGTAAATCTTTCAGGGTTAACCTTTGACTCTTTGGGCCTTAAACTTGACAAGTCTGTATTCCCTCAATCTCTCCATCTACCTGACACCTGACACCAAATTTCTCAACCTTACATTTTATTTCCTTGGCATCCTGGCTCCTGCTTTGCCCTGTGGACAGTTCGTTAGTTAGATACACTGGCATTCAGTTCACTGCTCGGCTAACGATCTTTATTCTGCCCAACCCTCTCTGGCCCAAACTATTATGAAAGCCACTGGTTAGATCTAGTTGGGTCTGTCTTGACTTCTGATACCTAGAAGTCATAAATGAGACAGAAACTATTCTTTTCTAGAACAGAGAAAAAAGACTAGACTAGAGCATTCAAAAAAAGGGAGCCACTTCTTTCCTCGAATGTCTGTGTAATCAGCTTCTCTCCTACTCTTTCTACTTCTTCCTCCTCTCTCCCCCCCCATCTTTTCCTCTCCTGAGAGTGAGGTGCTTAGGTCTGAGACTTAGTAATGGTTGGTCCCACTTAAATACTCAGCCTCTTCACCACTAAAGTTTCATGTTCGGTCTGCCTGTAGAACTGTAGCTCTGCCTTGAATTCCTACAGAAATGCTGGATTCGTGCAGGTTCACCAGCAACTTTCACCCCCAGGAAATCAAGTCCAGTCTAGCTATTCATAAGTACATAAATCATTTTGGGGAAGGTGAAAGTTCATCTGGCCCAATATTTCTCCTCTGTTTTTGGTTTATCTTAATCCCGTTTTGCTATTTTTTCACCACGCCCTCAATCTTCTCTGTCTCCAAAAGAAGCATAACTGCCTCTCCTCAACTTTTGGAGACTCTGTTCGAGCCACTTTCTTCGGTAACTTATTCCATATGTTGCATACATGAGCTCCATCAGGATCCTCCCTCCCCCCTCTGAGTCCTCATTTTTGTATGGCATCCCTCGGTGTTTGAATCATCACAAGGAAGAGAAAACCTTTATCTTTGGTGTGTTCAGCATGTTCTGTCATTTAAAAGGTTTTGTGGAAGTTTTTCTAACCCGGTGAGAAACAGCTGGTTTGCCTTCACTGTCCCCCTTCTTCCCTTAAAAGCCCCATGTGGCTTGGGTGGTGCTGCCCCTCCCTGCTCCGGACACTCTGCTTCTGAGGATAAAGGACAGAACAGGCCTCCATCTTCCTGAGAGGGGTCCAGTGAGAACTCTGAGCAGACACAGGACACCTCTCTGGTTTTCCAGTCAATAGCTTTTGCAAATACACTTTCAGATTTCAGCTGTTTTAAAATGCAGCTGGGTATAGGACTGACGATTTTTTAAAATAGATTTTTTTTCTCTTTCTAAATAACTGCACTTATCTCCATTTTGGTTCTTTTTGACTGTTCCCTGAGGCACATACTCTGCTGTTTCTCTATTCCCAGAGTATTCCATTATTTGCTAATACTAATTACTTTTCCCTTTCAGGTGGATATAGCTTTTCCTTGTGATGAGAACTTTTCTGTGCACAACAGGCTTTATCACCCTTTACCTCCTTCCACATCTCTCTGAAATCAGAGAGGGGGCCTCGCCCGCCTCTCCCCGGGCCAGGGCCGCACAGGTGCTGCAAACAGTTCACAGGACCTGGCAGGGCAGCAGGGGGGCAATTGGCCTGCATTATTGTGGATTTGTAAGTCTGACCTTTCTTCCATGCTGCCAGGAAGCTACTTCAGAGTATTTGCCATGCCTCGCAGGCATGGAACCCTGTGGATGTGGTCAGCCTGTAGAGGCTGTGCCAAGGTTTATGAAAGGGAGAGTGATGTGTGGTGAGTATTTTTTCACAATACCAACTTCTTCCTAACTTTCCCCCTTCCCAGTCTTTTAAAGATGTCATTGGGTTTGCTCCACTGGTCCAAATGACTACCTCTTTGCAAATGCTGGCCTCCTTGTTGGAGGCACTTCAAAGGCAAAGGGGACTTGATAGATTCCCTTGTTTCTCATTTGACCCCATAGTGCATTATGTAAGGGGGTTCTTTTGTTTGGCCCCATAATATAGTGTTCAAGTAAATAAACTCCGACACCATACTGCCTAGATAAAATATCCCAGGTCTACTTCTTATTCACTAGGGATGTTGGGGAAGTTACTTTATCTTTCCATACCTCAGTTTCCTCATCTGTAAAGTGAAGCTGATTACACTACTCTCCTGAGAAATAAGGGAATTAATGTACGAGAGTGCTTAGAAGAGTGCCTGGCACATAGTAAGCAACCCAACATATCTTGGGTGTTGTTATTTGGCATTTCAGCGTTCTAGCTCCGTTCTCCAACATACCTCCCCAACCCCAAACACGTTCATGAATGGACAGTTAGAATGAGTTTTATTAGGTCACATTGATCCCTGGAAATGTATTCTTTTTTTCTATCTCTGGTGTTCTTTAGCCACCTTCTGGGGTTCTAGATCTGTGCATAGTATGGACATAGGACTTTTGCATTTGTGACTCCCAGCAGGGAAAACAGAAGAGATTTTCAGCTATGTCTGTGTCTCTCCAGGGAGGCACCTGTACCACTTTTCCAGTTGACTTAAGGGAATCAGTCCCATCCAGGTGTCCCTGCCTAATTACCCTATTACCTGCTCTGACTCAGCTGTTAACTTTGTTGTTTATTAATGATGCTGCGATTGGCCTCTAAGGTGTGTCTTTTGTTTATGCAAGTTAACCAGAATCACATTTTGGGGCAACAGTGATATGGTGGCTGCTATAGCTTGATTTGACCTTTCTAAGCTCTTTCCATACCTAAATTTTGTTTGTATTGGTAATTTTATGAGATAATGTAATCACTTTCTAACCTTTGTGAAGGTTTTCCCTGGGTGAACTGCCATTTTAATTTTTTTGGCAAGGGAGCTACAGATAGTTTGTTATTATAGCAAAACATGTTGAATATGTTTGACTGAATTGAACATGAAGTTAACTGAATCTTTTACTAAATTGGCAAGTTAACTGAATGAATTGATTGATTTATTAGTTTCTTCGGTCAGCTTTCTTGAATAGTTGGTTTGTTATCATATAGATAGAGCCTGCAACAGTTTCACTTCCCTTAGCCCCAAGGAAATACCAGTATTGATTCACTGTAGTTCTTTCTCAACCAGTATTTCTTCTCAAAACCCTGCTACAGGGGATATTTTCAGATACTATTACATGGATTGTCTTTGGAACTCTCCTTATCCCATGTGTGAATCAGTTCATCAGAATAACAGATTTGTCTGAGCTACCAGACCATTTCTCTGCCTCGAATCACTTGCCAAGTGGTTTTGACCTTGAAGGGCAAAGCTTAGCATTGGCTTGTGTCTTTATCACCAAACAGACCAACTACCAATTCTATAGGGACTTGGGGGCAAGGGAAGTCTCTGAAGCTGGCTTATTTCTCAGCTCGGGGCTGCTATTGTGTCAGTGTTTGGGGGTAACTCAGTTCTTATGGTTATAGGCCTCCACATTTATTTTATTAATTTCCAGGCAGTGATAATAACGGTGACATAACTCTTCCTGTGTGTGGGCACAGCTCTAAGTACTTTAGATACGTTCCTCTTTTCAATGCTTTCAATAGCCCTATGAGGTAAACTCTGTTCTTTTGCCCACTTTACAGATGAGGAAACAAAAAGTGCTTCAGAGAGATGAGATTCTTGCCTGAGGTCCCACCGCAAGTATGTGGTAATATCCAAGGTCTCCGAGCTGGTGAGGGCAGTTCCAGTATTAAACTCAAGCAGCCTGGCTCTGGAGTTATAGGTACTGTACTGAGGGACTGACTTAAGTCCTGTTGAAACCAGAATGGAAATGGATTTATTTGCAACAAGAGATGTAATAACTGTGATAATAAATGGTTATTTTCTCTGGTCACTTCCTTCCAGTGAGAAAATCCACTTGAAAGTCCATGTCATGATCATTTGTTGCTAGATGAGCACAAAACCAGAACAAAGACATTAAAAAAAAAATGATTTGGATTGGATGGATAGGGAACAAGTCCTTCTGGACTCCAGGTCACATGGCCTCAGTCTTCTTTTTCAGAAACACATCGGTGTTTGGAGCTGAGAGGTGATGTCTGGGTCTTGCTCCACAAAATCTTAGGTCAGTACCAAGA
The DNA here is from genome assembly GCF_024610735.1 of Ursus americanus. Lineage (NCBI taxonomy): Eukaryota > Metazoa > Chordata > Mammalia > Carnivora > Ursidae > Ursus > Ursus americanus. Next base: position 39,754,001 of record NC_142135.1, on the reverse strand, counting down.
GTCTGGGGCACTGTTACCAACTCCACCCTGGGAAACAAGCAGAGAGGGAGCCAAGGGGAGAAGCCAAGAGAACTGAGAACCATGTGTGATGTGTGAGAAGGCTCCAAGCAGGCTATGTGGAGGCATTCTGGAAGAATTTCCTGAGGCGGAGTCCAGTGTTTGCCATGGCTTTTTATGTGTGCCACTGGTGTGGGCATCCTGGGAAGAGTTAAAGGAGCTGCCAAGGAGGAGACTTGATTTCTAGGACTCTGAGGAAGCTGCATGGATCACCCTTCCTCCTTCCAGGGATGTGCTTAGAACTCTGACGATGGTCCCAGAATCAGACTGCCTCCTTTCTTGGGTGGATCAGACTCACAATAACACTCCAATTCTCAAATCCCTTTTCAAACAACTTTTTATTTTGAAATAATTAAAGATTTATAGGAAATTGTAAAAATAGTACAGTGAGGTCCTTCACCCAGTTTTCCCTGATGGTAACATCTTACCTAGCTAGAGTGCAGTATCAACCAGGAAGTTGACACTGATACAATCCACAGATCTTTTTCAGATTTTACCAGTTTTCCATGCACTTATTTTTATGTGCGAATAATTCTTTACCATGGGAGGCACCCAATAAACATTTCTGAAATGGATGAACCCTTTCTCTCTTGATTCTTACTGCTAATGCTCTTAGTGAGGGGTCCTCCTTCAACCCTGTATAGTTCTGTCCCAGCACCTTGGTTGACCCCGATATTGGATCTGATTCAATCCTGCAACTTTTACTTCATTCTATTTTAATGGATTCTTGTCTCGCATGGACTACCATGTACTTTTAACAAAAACATAATACAATTTTTTATAAAATTAAAGAAATTTTAAATCAAATTGCAGTTAAAATTTGTTAAGCTTAGAGTAAATATGCTTGACAAATATTAATGGCCACTGCTCATGCCTGCCTGTCTCCCTCCTCACCTGCCTGCTATCCTGTTTCTTCTCACAACTCTTCATTTCATTGCGCTAAAACATCTACCAATTCCGTGACACTCATGCTCCCCCACCATGTAAGTGCTGATGAAAAATCTCATTAGCAGAGAGGTGGAGCAAGTTACATTTTTTTGAGGTCCCACAGTTTGAGTTTCATGATCCCTGCTTCATGGTTCCTGTTAAGGTGACACACGTCCAGTCACCGGACACATGGAGCAGAACTTGTTTTCATGACTGGACTACGATTATTTCATAGTTATTGAGTGTCTCAGGGAGAGTGACTACTAGTTGCAAGGTGAAAGTTGGTATGAGGAGGGGTAGAATGAGGAGAGGTGAAAGGCCAGAATGGAAAATGACTAAGTAGGAAGTCAAAGATACTCTTTATCAACTAGGATAGATACCTGACTTCTCTCGCTAATATTGAAAGTCCGGGCAATTTTTTTCATGTGTCAATAAGGGGCAGGCCTGAGATATGCAAATGCATGTGGGCTAAGTCTACCCATCAAGCTTGCTTTTCTTTCCAGTGTTTTCAGTTTGGACAGAGGTTTTTTTTTTCCTGCTCTGATTTTGATAACTGGTTGAAATTCTCTGTTTAGTATATTAATTTTCATTGGTTTTTCCTCTGACACTACCTTCATCTAGTGTCTGGACTCTTGAAACTGTATGTCTAATGGTATCCTGACTTCAGAAACCCCTCTCTGCTTTTGTACCCATAGGTACCACCATTATTTACAGTTTAACCTTTGAAAAACCCAGATTTAATCAAGAGCCTATGGCTGCACATTGGACAAAATCAAGTCAAAACTCCTGTCACTCATAGCTCTCTTTTTTAACCTGACTCCTTACCCTGTGTCCCCAAGGTCTGTATGCTTCTTTGATGGCCCTCTTCACGCAGCATCTAACTGCTATTAGTATACATAACAATGAGATGCACGATAGGTAGCGGTTAAACATGTAGTATTAATTTCCTAGGACTGCTATAACAAATCACCCAAACTTGGTGGCTTAAAACAATACAGATTGATTCTTTCACAGTTCTGGAGGCTAGGGGTCCAAAATCAAGGTATCTGGATGGTTGTGTTCCCTCTGAAGGCTCTAGGGGAGATTCTTTCCTTCCCTCTTTTGCTTTCTGGTGGCTACGTGAGTTCTGTGACTTGTAGCTGCATTACTCTAATCTCTGCCTCCATCTTCACATGGCCCTCTCTTTTCTCTGTCTCCCCTGGGTGTCTCTTATAAGGACACTTGTCCTTAAATATAGAGCCCCCCTAGGTAATACATGATGATCTTATGTTGAGATCCCTATAAATATATCTGCAAAGCCCCTTTTTTCAAATAAGGTCACATGCACATGTTTTAGGGGCTAGGATGGGGACATGTTATTTTTGGGCACGCTATTCAACTGGCTATGATACTTAAACCTAAAGAGCATTGATTCTGAGGTATCAACCAATGCTATTAAAATATTAGTAATGATTTGGACAACAAAATAAAACCTTATTCAACTTGTGGTTAAGATGAAGCTGGGTTGGGTAGTTATACACTTGAAAACAGAAGCTCCACTATAGTTTTCGTAGGTTAAAAGAATGAGTCAAAATTAACAAAATGGACTTTGACTTTGTACTTATCTCTGTTACATTATTTCTCACATTGTTTTGCTCACCCATCTGACTGGAAGTTCCTTGACTCTATGTCTTGTGCTTAGCATATCTATTAAGTAATGAATAAAGGAAGAAATGGGAAGTCTCAAATTGGATTCAAATAATTAACCATACAGGTAGGGACTAGGGGGAAATCCAGCCTTTTAGGAATTTACGTGGAGAATTATTCAGTAGACTTCAAGCTTAAAATAAATAGTGTGACATGGCTGCAAAAAATGCCACACAATCTCAGGGTGCATTATTTGAAGTCCAGAGTCCAGCTCATAGAGGTAATAATTATCTATAAATTACATAGACTAGAAGACATGTAAAAAAATGTCCAGACCCACAAATGATAAGGACCCTTTGTAGCTTTTTATAAGCTGATAGCCCCTTCTAGAGAAAGTGAAGATTCTTCTTGTCTTCTTATTATGGAGATTTATGAAACTTAGGGAAAGGGAAGGCAATGATGAAAGTTGAAGGAGGCAAAGTTAATGTCTTGTCACACTGACTCCTATTTTCATCAGTGCTTAGGTAAAGACATACTGATCTACCGTTTGCTCCGGTTGAGCATAAAAGTGTAGGTGCTAGCTGTGGGCTCTATTACTAAGTCAAATGTCATCAGTGGTTGCAATGGTCAGTTTTATGTGATTTATGTGTCAAACTTACATCTCGGTATTGCTATGAAGGTGTTTTGTGGATGTCATTAAAGCCCATATCAGTTGACTTTAAGGGAGATTATCCCAGATAATCCGAGTGGGCCTGATTTAGTCCATTGGAAGGTCTTAAAGGCAGAGCTGAGGCTTCCCTAAGAAAAGAAATTTTGCCTGGGATAGCACCTTCAGCTGTGTAGCCTTCTCTTCTGATGGCCTGTCCTGTGGATTTAGGACTTGCCTAATCAGCCTAACAATCTTGGAAGCCAATTCCTTGCGATACATCTCTTCATATCTTTTTACCAGTTTTGTGTCTCTGGTTAGAATTGATACAGTGATTTCCAGGATCCCTGGCAAGGGGCTGAGTGGCTGGAGAGGAACTGGGAGGCGGTAGAGTGTTTATCAGTGTTCCATTAACTTTAAAGTGATATGAATCATCTGGGGATCTTGTGCGTCAATAGGCCTGAGTGGACCCAGGTGATGTTGGTGCTGTCCGTGGACTGTGCTTTGAGTGGCAAGGATGTGTCTGTAGTCCTCAACTCAGGCTGCACATTAGAATCATCTGAAGGGCTTTTGAAAAATACTGATGTCTGGTCTACACCTCTAATGATTATGGTTTAATTGGCCTGTGCTAAATGCAGACAGCAGTAGAGAAGCAAGAGTGTAGCTGCATGGTTTTTAAAGTGTGGTCCCAAGACATCAACATTACTTGGGAACGTGTTAGAAATGCAAACGAGCAGACCTCATGCCAGTCCTGCTAAATCTGAAACTCCAGGATTGGGCCCCAGCAAGCTCTTGATTCCCTGCAGGTGATTCTGATGCTCACTAATGTTTGAGAACCACTGGTTCAGGTGGTGAGATTCTGGCTTATCTAGTCAGGCTTCCTTCTTAGGCAGGCAGTTCAGGGTCACTGTACCTGGTTTTCACGTCTGTGGAACAGGCTCTTTTGTGCTGCTGGAGCTGGGTCGGGGAACTGACCCAGAGATCATGGTTGGGAGGCTGAAGTTTGAATGCCAGGAGAGCATACGTAAGTGCTAAACTTGGAGAGATTGAAGCCAGGGATAGAGGCAAGGTTTACAGTGAATGAGAGAAAACAATTCGGGCCTCCTACTGGAGGTTCAGAACCCTGAAACTGAGGGAAAGAAACCACGCTCTGGCAGGACAAAGGTGGGAAGACTAGAAAGTGAGCTAGTCTGGCGTTGCTTTTGGGAACCAACAGGAGGGAAATGCCTGGACCCAGGTTCTAGAACGTGGATATGGCAGACAAGCCCACCAGCCCAAACTCTGGCCCTTCTGAGGCTTATCTGGTGGCACAGCTGTTCTGAGGTCCTGAGCAAAGCCAGGACTGGAACTCTTGTCTGTTTTCTGAGGGTCACGGATGGGAAGGCAGGAATGGAGCCAATGTCAGCGAATCCTGCCTCTCCATTTCCCCCAGCCCATGACGTTTTTAAAGTTGTAGATGGATTTCTGGGCTCCCCTCTTGGACCAACAAGTACCTTGACCATAAGCACATTGTGAGTCTTTAGTTCTCTAAGAACTGAAGAGGACGGTGTAAGAATGAAATAGTTATATCTGAAGTGGTTGCCAGGATTAGGGAATAGGTAGGGGTGAGGCTCCTGGCCATGAAACAAGGGGCTGCCAGGAAGTGAAGGCTAGTTTCTCTTGTGATGTGTGAGGGGCAAGGAGAAAAGCTCCTGTTCATCCACCTGAGCTTGGTACCCCAGGAGAATGGAACAGTGTTAAACCTCCGTCCTGCCTTGAATTTTTTTTATCTTTCTGTATTACTGCTTTGGGCTGTTTCTACGTTTCTTCCTCTTTGTCCTTTCCTTCCTCTTCTTCCATCTTTTTGATGAAAAAGAAGAGGGAGCTGGCCAATAATCTGAATTAATAAAATCTGCCATGCTGTTTGAGAAAATGTTAATGCTGTATCCCAGACCTAAATAATTAAAAATCATTTGTAGTGTTTATTTGTTATGGAAACAACATGTATTGGGATTTGTTAGTGTGAAAAAACCCTGTTTCAGCTTTGAGGAACAACCAAAGCTTACTGTGGGTTGGGGATGAACACCGCACACTGGCAATCTTATGTGTCTGTGTAGTTAATTGATCCGGAGTGGAGAAGCAGCCTCTGAGAAACCATGAACTGATTGAGAGGTCCAGAGCTTGACACAGTAGAAGGGACCTTCTAATTGTCTGTAAGGAATTCAAGATCAAGTCTCAAGTGTGTTTTAAGGAATTCAAGAAGGCACAGGAAAGTCAGTATTTTTATGGTCGTTTTGGAGGGACATTTATTGGCTGGAAGGCTTGGTGTCTGGTATTTAGCCAGTTGATTATAGATCTGTAGCTAGGGAGTAAAGCACCAAATCCTTTGTATCCACTGAAATTTCTAGAATCCTTCTGGAAAAGCTGGAAGCTGAGTTTTACAAATGGTACCCTGAATCTGTACCCTGGAGTCAGATAGACTGGGTTCAAATTCACTTCATGGTGTGCTTGCTCCCAGGGTAAGTTATTTCTCAGAACCTTGGTTTTCTCTTTGAAATGGAGAGAATGGTGGGGATTAAATGAAGTAATTACATATGTGCATGTGGTTTGTAAAGTGCTATTCAATACTTGTTATCCTTGCCATGTCTTGTTTCTTAGACTAGAAGATTAAACGAGATACCCTGAGGGGTCTCAGGTGTTTGTATGCCTCTAAGTGGAGGGGGGAAAAACAGAATGCATTCCAGCATTGTTACCCCAACTGCAGGGGAACCTTTGGGACCTGAACCTGTGTCTTTCTTCCTTATCTATTAATAGCTAGAGGAATAATTGCAGTCATTGCAAAGTCCTGTTAAAGCCAAGTTTTTCCTTCCCTCTACCTCAGGCTCTTTGGGTTGGGAGCCTGTGTGGAGAGAAGGGGGGGGGGCTTGACTGGCTCCTCTGTTCTTCTTGTTCTTTTACTTCAGCAGCACTCCCTCTACTGCCCTGGGTGGCAGTAGGAGGGAAGGAGAAGGGACTGGAAGGTGTTATTTGACAGCACAGTCGTAATCTGGCACTGGGGTGCTTGGGCGGGTTGGATGCTGCGGTGTTAACGCTGACTCTTGGGGAGAAGGAGCCGTGCAGTGAATTTTCAGGGATTCCAGTCCTAGATTTGTTCACCTGCGGCTCCCTTGCTATGGGCGGTGGCTCATGCAGCTGAACATTTATGACCCTCCCCAGCTCTGGACTCCCCTGTGATAGCCGTCTGCTGGAATCACCTGGGGGATCTACTTAAGATAACCTAAGTTTTTTCACTTCCATACAGGTTTATGGCTGCCCAACAGGAAACTCCTAAATGTCTTTGCCACACGAAAGTCTAGAAAGGCTGGCTCTTCCCTTTGTTGTGCTTTCTCTTGTCACCAGGCAGGATATTTCAGTCAGTCTCTTTCTTACCTTTAACACTTGAGGGATAAGTCAGGTGTCTGTCCTATAGTCTCTAGGGAACAAATGACAAACTCTAAGTTTTTTTGAAGAGTTCTTCACTTGGCATAAGGGAGGGGTTCGGGGGAGGCACCACCTCCTCCTTGTCCATGATGAGGACTCTTGGAGCACCAACTCTTAAAATCTCTACTACTTCCTAGCTTTATCCTCTCCTAATAAATACATTGCTATTTATATTGTCAAGAGGTGGGTGACCCTCCTTTTCTCCCTTTGGAAAAACCATTTCTTTGGTCACCCCCTTGCAATCCTGTGGGGATTGTCTTGGTGTCTATTTTCTAAGCTTTGGGGGCATGGCCCACACTTGGAGATGGGAGTAGTTCCATCTGAACACCTTGCTTCACCAGGGTAAGTTTAAGTCTTCACCAAGATGGGGCTGTAAACAGAATTCCTTCAGAGTCCTTCTGCTGCCCCTGGATACCCAAAGGCTCCTTCCTGGACCCCAGGCCTCAGGACCTCTTCTTGAACATGCTCCAGACTCCCTAATGCAAGTCTTAAAACTTTTCACTCCCAATTAACCCCAAACCAAGCTGTTAGTCAAAGCCAATGTGATTCAAGGAAATCACACTAAAGCAAATGTAAAACCAGTTCACTCAAGCTTCCCAGAGTTGTTTGCATGTTGAAAGAGAAAGAAAATTCATCAGGGCAACAAAATCCAAGGAGAATTTCTATATAGAGTTCTTGGCAGATGAAACCAACATTATGTCCTACTGTGGCCTTCCAGTCTGGGTTGGAGGCCAGGATGGGGCAGTTCTTAAGATTTGAGGCACTCTGCTCCTCTTGCTGGAGGGGTTCTCTTCTACTTTCTCTCGAGTTTGAAGTTCTCCTTTCTACTGACACTGGGTTGTCACCAATGTGATCCATAGGTATTCTCTATAAGCTTGTAACCAGGATGATGTAGGTACCAAAATGATACCCAGTTTGTAGGGTATGTTGAGGGGAGAAAAACCCCAACCTTACCACAGAGTCCTTCTCTCAGCACCCCTTAGAAAGTCACTACCATTCCCTCTGTTTTCTTAACTTCTTAAAAAATGACCAGTAGGGGGCACTGCAGGGTGAGATTCCCAGCCCTTACTCCCACCTCCTAACCGATGAAAAGTTACTGGAACATGAAGTATCGAATATAATACACCTATTTTAAGTGAGAATAGCATACTTTTAGCTACTATATTTGCTGAGAGATGATAAATTTTAAATCTCAGTTGCTCTTGGGATGTGATTAACTGAAGGAAGTTTTAGCTTGACCTGGGATACATTCTGACTGGGCATCAGAAGGACATGAAGCCCTGGGCCCTAATTATTTTCCCTGGAAGAATGGTTCCTGCATGACCACTGTAGGACCAGGATGCATTTGGCTAGGGCACTGAAAGAAGGATCTGGCAGCCTAAGGTGAAAGGATGTGAGAGAACCAGAGACGTGAAAGCTGAGTGTTTTAAAAGCTCAGGAAGCAGCTATCTTCTCTGCCTGACTTTATTGGATACTGTGAACTCGGGCACTTGAACTTAAAGCCAGCAGCAAGTTTATCATAAAATCAAATGGAGGGACACATGGTTCTTTTCTTCAAGGAAGGGAGATTGAGGTACCCATGGAGAGTAAAGAGAAAACAAATCATAGATATTTAAGACTCCGATAATAAAATAAAAATTGAAGGCAGATTTTGAAACTGGGACTTTTTTTAAACAATCATTTTTCAATCTGGGAATACATTCAAGTGATTCAAATCAAAAGTTACAAAGAGGTTGATAGTCTCCCACCCCTTTCTACCAGGCCCCAATTTCCCCTCCCTATGGCTTTCTAGAGATATTTCATGTGTATATATACAAATTATGTATTATCCTGGTTTTATGTTTTTAGTAAGACTATAACTTGTTAATTTTTTCCCTCATTCTTAAGTACTAAAAGTGTTTAATTTCTAATGCAGTGCTTCCAGCAACGACTGAAACTAAACTTAAACATAGTTATAGAACATACAAGCTTGAGTATGCTGAAACAAAGTTTAACAATAAAAGGAATGAATAAGCATTTGTAGTTAGGATGTCCTGGATGCTTCATACACCCTGGTGACAAGGAGCCTGTGTCAAGTCCTATGTAGGTTCACAAGGCTCGTGATTTTAGAGCAAGGAAATGTTATTTCTATTTTTTGTAAGACTGAATTGGGAAATATCAAAATGCAATTTCAATTTAAAGACATTTATGACAGTGTTCAGGTTCTTTGCCAGATTCTACACCTTGAACTACAGGTAAACTGAAATTTATTTCATCAGTGCGTAGGTGTCCATAGATCTACTTGCATACTCACCTCTGTGTCCAGGGAGGTATTAAATGTGCAATCAGCACTCCACATATACTGTTGCCATGGCATAGAAGAATATGTATTTGCCTTTCCAGGAATCTTTCTGCTTTTCTGTGTTGGGTTGCCAGCTTGGGTAAGCTGGGAGTTATATTTCTTAGAATCTCCTTCCCTATATAGTTCTGGGTTAAAATCCTCCTAAAGCAGGGTCTAATTTACCCACTAAAGAGTCAGAACTGGCTATACAATTTTCAGGGACTAGTACAAAATGAAAATGTGGGGCCCTGTATTCATTTGCAAGGCCTGCCATAACAAAGTACCACAGACTGGGTGGCTTAAACAACAAATTGTTTTCCCACAATTCTGGAGACTGGAAGTCCAAGATTAAGGTGTCAGCAGGGCTGGTTTCTATCAAGGCCTCTCTCCTTGGCTTGCAAATGGTTGTCTTCTCTTGCTCTCTCTCCTTCTGTCTTCACATGGTCAGTCTTCTGTATGTGTATACCCCTGATGTCTCTCTGTGTGGCCAATGTCCTCCAATAAAGCTACCAGTCCTATTGGGTTAGTAATCACCTTAAGGACTTGATTTTAACTTAATTTCCTGTTTAAAAACCTTTTCTCCAAATATAGCCCTAGTCTGAAGGTACTTGGGGTTAGGGCTTCAGCCCATAACCGATCCCATGTTCAGATAGCAGGAAAAAAGTGTTAAAAGGCACTAAAATATAACAGGTTTCCCCTCTGTTGTCTTTCTCTTGACTCGTTGTAATATTTACTTTGCTCTTTAATATCTCACTTCCGTGTATGTAGAGACATTCTCTGGCCTAGTGTAGACTCACCCAGAGTCCCAGGAATTCTGCCCTGTGACTCAGTTTGCACACATACATGTGCCTTCCAGGTGCTGAATCAACACACTGAAGCCAGGTTGGGGCCAGGAAAGTCAATTCACCCAGAGAAACCTCCCAGGTCCCTGTGCCCAGGTCACTGCTGGGGGTGGAGGGCAGTGGAGGTCACTGGCAGTGGAGATCACTGGCCAGGGTGAGGATGGGAAGGCCAGTCAACGCCCAGAGCAACAGTCATTACCTTCTGAAGGTCTTTTTATCCTCATTCTTTTTCTTATTACTGTAAAAATATTCTATCGTCCATTTTTAGTCCTTTGCTATTATGAGGATTTATTGGATTTCCTTAAGAAGCTGGGCTCTGGAGAGCATACCAAGGCTTTCCACAATAGTCAGTTCAGTATCTGGCTGCTTTGAGGGGGCTACCATGGAGGCACTACATTCACGAGGTGGGGGGGCAAGGACCCCAAAAGATCTTTATATACCCACCAACTTAAGGCTGTAAAGGTCTGTGAAATCAGCTCTAACCCAAGACCATTTATAATCTTTACAAGGCTTTACCTAAATGGTCTTGCTCTATAGATCCCAAGGAACTTTCTACTTTAATCCTCTTTGTCTCCTCTGGCCTCCATTTATTCATCTGTAAAATCAGAAAACTGGAGTATAAGATATTCTCAAACTTCTTCTTAAGCCATACTACTTTTTTTTCCCCATTAGATGAAATGCAGGAAAAACCCTAATAAGTACTCCAGATAGAAGCAAGGGACAGTATGCCTTCAAAGTTTCCTTATTTCTTGGTGAATGGTTTTCTGTGGAACTGCCAAAGTACCTCTGAGAAGCTGGGGGGATCTATGGAGTATTAGATGGGAAATAAAAAGACACCAGCGTGAAGGCTTTGTGTTCATGTCTATGATAACCTTACAATGACGTCAGCTTAACTTGATTTCTAGGGGCACAGGGTTCTTGAGTTTTTACGATTCACCAGCTTCTATATAAATCATGAGGATTAGATTGTCCGGGAGGGAAAAGGCCAAAGACTTGGAATGTGAGAAGTGTGTCTGGGTGGTGATGGTGGGCAGGTGGGTAGGAAGAAAATAAAGGGTAAGAACCAGGGACAAAAGAGACCTTCACGTGAACTTTAGATTCTTGAGGCTTTGAGACGCAAGTACAGTTCTCCCCACTCATCTGTGGTTTCGCATTCCGCAGTTTCGCAGTTTTGGTTCCCCCGCGGTCATTTGCAGTCTGGAAGCGGATGATCCTCTTTTTGACGAATCGCCTGAAGGTCAATAGTAGCCTGAGTCTACGTCACAGTGCCTGCGTCATTCACCTCCCTTCATCTCACGTAGGCATTTTCTCTCCCATCGCAAGAAGGGTGAGTACTGTAAAATGATATTTTGAGAGCGACCACATTCCCATAACTTTTATTAGAGTATATCATAATTGTTCTATTAATCTCTTACTCTGCCAAACTTACAAATTAAACTTTATCTTCCATATGTACGTAGAGGAAAAAAATATGGGGTTTGGTATGACCTGTGGTTTCAGGCATCCACTGGGGGTCTTGGAATGTATCCCCCATGGGTAAGTGGGGCCTTCTGTATCTTTTGTGAGCTGATTCCTGCATATGGGAGACTCTGCGACGATTTTACGCAGGTTGCGAAGAGATTACGAGATACTTTCAGTTTAGTTGAGATTTTAAAAATGTAACATTTAGATGTTATTCTTCAGCATAAATAACTTCATCTTTGGATTTTTAGTTGGAAAGATTCTAAACATGGTGTGGTTATGTAGCCTGGTGGAAGCCTATTTCCATCGTATTCCATCTTGAGGCAGAATCCTGGGAGGGGGGGGTGTCTTTCGTCATGCAGTAAGATTGAACCGTCAGCTCTGGCCTGGGGGTTTGGCATCATTCACCTCTTATGAATGTCCTCTGAGGGTCTGCAGTCCCTGGGGAAATTGGGCTGAGGCAGGCAGAATTCAGTGGAGATTTAGCCTTAAAATACTACAGCGTGAACGTTTGTGGCCCTGGCACTTTGAATGATAATCGAGGAAAGTCCCCGAGCAGCTTCATTTTTTCCTCCTCAGTCACAACAGATTATCCCCCACATCCATGTTAAGAAAGACTCCCAGCATTGATAAGCAAAATTTATTTTTAAAAATGATGAGATGTGAATATAGTATAGAATGATAAAACGAGGGTTCTGTGAGCTCTTAATTGTTAATATTATGTTACCATTGCTGCCACCTCCCCTTTCCTGTTAAGGTTTGCTGTCTGAATTTTCTCTCTGAATTTAATGTAAGTCAAGAAGAGGGAATGGGAAGTGCAAGGCGTGTGTGTGTGTGTGTGGGGGGGGGTAGCAGGCAAAAAGAAGTTATGGCTTCAAACTTTTTTTAAAATATTTTTTTATTATATTATGTTAGTCACCATACAGTACACCCCTGGTTTTTGATTCATTAGTTGTGTATAACACCCAGTGCACCATGCAATACGTGCCCTCCTTACTACCCATCACCAGCCTATCCCATTCCCCCACCCCCCTCCCCTCTGAAGCCCTCAGTTTGTTACTCAGAGTCCATAGTCTCTCATGCTTCATTCCCCCTTCTGATTACCCCCCCTTTCTTTATTCCTTTCTTCTACAACCGATCTTCCTAGTTCTTATGTTCCATAGATGAGAGAAACCATATGATAATTGTCTTTCTCTGCTTGACTTATTTCACTTAGCATTATCTCCTCCAGTATGGCTTCAAACTTTATTCAGTTTCCTGAGTATATCCGGATAATGAAAAACTTGATAGTCCAAATATTGTCTGTCTTGACCTTTAGTACCATGTAGAATTATGAGCGATACTAGGATTTCTTTCTTTTTTTTTTCCTGCAACTATCTGGGAAATTTTATGGATCTTCAAAGTAGGATTCAAAATCTATTTTCTGTACAGTCTGTCATATATAAGCCATCCTGTCCAAGAAATGCTTTACCATGGCACAGGGAATTTGTGAAGTCTTTTGACTGAAATGAGTTTGCATAGACAAATGACAGGTAGCAGGAGAGTATAGAAGATGATAAACCTGCCCTGAGAGGTCATCACTTCACCAATTAGCTTCCGAACTTGGGCATAGAGAACTGACAAGGCCGAGGGTAAGAGTCTGATCTCCTCAGAAATTATTAAGGGGTTTGCCAACCCCAGAATGAGCTTGCTGATACTGGTCACAGAAGGGTAGGGTCAATGAGCATCTTATCACTACCATTGAAAATCTGGTTCAAAATTGTTACTAATATTTGGTCAATGATATCACTGTATAACAAGCAGAAATCCTGTTGAAGAGACACTGCTAGTTAAGTGGCTTATTAATGGTCTCATTTGAGAAGTGCCTTAGAATGGTTATAATAATTGTGAACAAGCAAATCAAGTATTTTTTGACCTCATCCCTGTTGAATTATACATCCTGGCCATTGGCAATGTAGGACTACTATCCCATTGTGGCTAATAAAAGATAATTCACACATGAGATCCTTATGAACAAAGAGAATAACTTCCTTTCTTCCCCCTGAGGATAGTGTAAAAAAACAAACAAACCCAAAAACCTTTATTTTTAAAAGGAGGCTTTTTTTTTTTTTAAAGATTTTATTTATTTATTTGACAGAGAGACAGCCAGCGAGAGAGGGAACACAGGCAGGGGGAGTGGGAGAGGAAGAAGCAGGCTCCCAGCAGAGGAGCCTGATGTGGGGCTCGATCCCAGGACTCTAGGATCACGCCCTGAGCCGAAGGCAAACGCTTAATGACTGAGCCACCCAGGCACCCCTAAAAGGAGCTCTTTGAAGAGATTGAAGCACCTGAAGGGTAGGGACGTTATATATAATTTTTATCTTGTTCTCTCTTCCTATGCCCTCTGGTGTGGTTTTGGGCAGAGTGCACATCTTTTAAGTGTGATGGACAGAACAATGTTCTAGCTTTCAGTATTTGAAACAATTCCTCAAAGATCTGGAGAGAGGCTGTGATGATGGAAAGCAGTTTTATGAAGGGGATGTGGAATTTGGAAGGGAGATAGAAAAACTGGAGAGTGTCTATAGGAAGAAGAGGAAAAAAAACTTTGTAGAAATGTTGGAAAAAAAGATCCCGGACCAATTTGATCTCGCTGAGCTATGCTTCATTGCCCAGCTGTGTGATTGTGGGAAAGTTGCTTAAACTCTTCAATATTTCTTTTTTTTTTTTTTTTTTAAAGATCCTGGAATCCTTTTTTTTTTTTTTTTAAGATTTTTTAATTTATTTATTCGACAGAGATAGAGACAGCCAGCAAGAGAGGGAACACAAGCAGGGGGAGTGGGAGAGGAAGAAGCAGGCTCATAGCGGAGGAGCCTGATGTGGGGCTCGATCCCATAACGCTGGGATCACGCCCTGAGCCGAAGGCAGACGCTTAACCACTGTGCCACCCAGGCGCCCCAAACTCTTCAATATTTCTGTTTCCTCCTCTATAAAACTGAAAGAAGAATATATTTACAATGTAGGGTTGTTTCAGGAATTAAATGAACTAACATATTAGAACTTGGAGCAATGTTTGGTAATAGTAATTTCTCAACAAATGTTAACTATTATCACACTCATTAAAGATCTTGGGGGAAAGAATAGATTAGCTTCTTTCCTCTCCCAAAACATGAAATATTTGGCTATCATACTTTAAAAATAACCTCTTAATTATGGAAAGAGATTTTTGTGAACCTTCCAGCATAGTAATTCACAAGTGTGGAGTCTGTCATGCTTTCCTCTTACTTCAACTTCTTTGGTATCTCAAACTACTTGGGATATGGGCCTTTGGTGCTCTCCAGAGGGAAGACCCATGAGGCAATGCAGCTTAGAGGAAGGAGTCCTGAATGTGGAGCAGACACCTGTTTCCACCTCTGCTATTTACTGGCCCTGGGAGCCATGGGAGTCACTTAGCTTCTTATATGTCAGTGGTACCCAGTGAAATGGATGTGAGAGAAACTCTGTATGGTTTTAAGGGAAAAAAAACCCATAAGGGATTATAAAAAGATTGGTAATGTAACAAGTGTTACTTCTTATACATGTAAAAGAGTATTTTTTTTCCAGTATAATGTATTTACCTTCAGAGGCATAAGATACCCATATTACTCAAAATAATTTGGTACCCCTTTCAGAATTCAGATTCATGGGTGAAAACCTGTCTTGTAACTTTGTATCACACTTTTAAGCTTTTAAATTAAAAATTTTTTGACATAAAATTTCAAATTCACAAGTTATAGATTCCACATACCCTTATCCAATTTCCCCAAATATCAACACCTTTTATAAGTATAATCATCAAAAGAAATTAACATTAATATAATACTATGTAATTATACACTCTATTCAAATTTCACAAACCATCTTCCTGATGTCCTTTTTCTGGTCCAGAATCCAGTTAAGGACCATTACATTTAGTTGTATTTCCTTTGTTCCCTTTAACCTGGAACATTTCCTTGGTCTTTGTCTTCTATGACCTTGACACTTATGATAAAGATTGCCTAGTTACCTTGTTGATTCTCCCTCAATTTAGTTGCTCTCATGTTTTCTCAAAAAGTTCATTTTTTGGTAAGGATACCATAGACATGATGTGGTGGCTTTCTTGGTACATACTATATTAGGAGGTACATATATTTGTCTCATTTCTGATTCCTGGGGATATTAACTTTGCTTACTTGGTTAAGGTAGTGTCTGCTAGGCTTCTCCACTCAAGTTGCTACTTTTCCCATTGTAATAAGTCTCTTGGGGGAGATCCTTGGAGACCGTGTAAAAGTCTTCTTTCTCATCATATGCTAACTTTTACTTTATATTAGAGTTCTCCACAGAAACAATAGGGTGTGTATGTATTTATAGATATTATGAGGAATTGACTGACATCTAGAAAGCTGAGAAGTTCCGTGATCTGCCACCTTTAAGTTGAAGATCCAGGGAAAGTGGGTGGTATAATTCTAGTCTGAGTCCAAAGGCCTGAGAAGCAGAGGAGCCAATGATGTAAATCCCAGTCCAAGAGCGGGAGAAGATCAATGTCTCAGATCAGGTAAGTAGGCAGGCAGGAAGATAAAGGGAGCAAATCTCTACTTTTCTTTACCTTTTTTTGTTCTATTCAGGCCCTCAAGGGATTGGATGATGCCTACCCATATGGGGAGGGCAGTCTGTTTCACTGAGTTTACTGATGAAAGTGCTACTGTCCTCTGGAAACCTACAGATAAAACCAGAAATACTGTTTAATTTGGGGACCTCATGGTATGGTCAAGTTTAGGTATAAAATTAACCTTCACAAGCAACTATCTAGAATTCTTCCTCGAAACAATTATTACTTGTGCATTTGACAAATGGTCACATTTGTTTTTAAAACTCCAAACCAGTTTGTCCAAATGGGTGATTTAGTCTAACACACTTGACTCAGGATGACTGTGGGTTGTTCCTCACATTCAAATCCAAAGTCAGAGTTTTTCTTTTCTTCTATCTCTCCATCCATCCCTCCCACCCTCCCTGTCCTGTCCTGTCCTATTTCACACTGCCAGTATGGGGTCTTATCAGACAGAGGAAAGCACATGTTCTTTGGAAGCAGACAGCTCTGGATTTCAATCCTCTACCTACCACCTACTAGTTGGGTGACCCATTCAAGTAACTTAATCTCTCTGCATTTCAGGTGCCTTTAGATAGAGGATTCTACTTCATGGGTTGGTCTTAAAGTATGTAAGCTACCGTGTATAAAATGTTCTCCAAGCATGATGTGAATCTCATCAATGAACGTTGGTGCACGTGCGCTCTCTCTCTTTTTTTTTCTTTCTAATGAAAACACTCAAACTGCCACAGTAAATAAGAGGCTGAATTTGAATTTCATTGGTCAGGATTGGAGTCAGCTTTAAAAACTCTTAAGGTGATTCTAATGTGAATCCATGGTTGAGAACCACTGATTTAGATGCTCACTTAAGGTCTTTGTGATTTAAAACTCTAAGGTAAAAGAAAATTGAATATCTGGTTTTAGCATTGTATTTATGTATTTATTATTATTATTATTTTTAATAATATATATTTTTTATTATGTTAGTCGCTGTACAGTACATCCCTAGTTTTTGATGTAAGTTCCATGATTCATTACTTGAGTATATCACACAGTGCACCATGCAGTACGTGCCCTCCTTACTACCCATCACCGGCCTATCCCATTCCCTCACCCCCCTCCCCTCTGAAGCCCTCAGTTTGTTTCTCAGAGTCCATAGTCTCTCATGCTTCATTCCCCCTCCTGATTACCCCCCCTTTCTTTATCCCTTTCTTCTCCTACCGATCTTCCTAGTTCTTATGTTCCATAGATGAGAGAAACCATATGATAATTGTCTTTCTCTGCTTGACTTATTTCACTTAGCATTATCTCCTCTAGTGCTGTCCATGTTGCAGCAAATGTTGAGAAATCATTCTTTTTGATAGCTGAGTAATATTCCATTGTATATATGGACCACATCTTCTTAATCCAGTCATCTGTTGAAGGGCGTCTCAGCTCCTTCCACAATTTAGCTATTTGGACAATGCTGCTATGAACATTGGGGTGCATATGGCCCTTCTCTTCACTATGTCTGTATCTTTGGGATAAATACCCAGTAGTGCAATTGCTGGATCATAGGGTAGCTCAATTTTTAACTTTTTAAGGGACCTCCACACCGTTTTCCAGAGTGGCTGTACCAACTTGCATTCCCACCAACAATGTAGGAGGGATCCCCTTTCTCCACATCCTCTCCAACAATTGCTGTTTCTTGCCTTGTCCATTTTTGCCATTCTAACTGGCGTAAGGTGGTATCTTAGTGTGGTTTTGATTCGAATTTCCCTGATGGCTACTGATTTTGAACATTTTTTCATGTGTCTGTTAGCCATTTGTATGTCTTCCTTGGAAAAGTGTCTGTTCATATCTTCTGCCCATTTTATGATTTGTTTATTTGTTCCTTGTGTATTGAGTTTGAGAAGTTCTTTGTAGATCTTGGATACCAGTCTTTTATCTGTAGTGTCCTTTGCAAATATCTTCTCCCATTCCGTGGGCTACCTCTTAGTTTTTTTGACGGTTTCCTTGGCTGTGCAGAATCTTTTTATCTTGATGAGTCCCACAAGTTCATTTTATCTTTTGTTTCTCTTGCCTTTGGCGATGTGTCATGAAAAAGGTTGCTGTGGCCGATGTCGTAGAGGTTGCTGCCTATGCTCTCCTCTAGGATTTTGATGGATTCCTGTCTCACATTGAGGTCTTTTTTTTTTTTTTTTTAAAGATTTTATTTATATATTCGACAGAGATAGAGACAGCCAGCGAGAGAGGGAACACAGCAGGGGGAGTGGGAGAGGAAGAAGCAGGCTCATAGCGGAGGAGCCTGATGTGGGGCTCGATCCCACAACGCCGGGATCACGCCCTGAGCCGAAGGCAGGCGCTCAACCGCTGTGCCACCCAGGCGCCCCTCACATTGAGGTCTTTCATCCATTTAGAGTTGATCTTTGTGTATGGTGTGAGAGAGTGGTCAAGTTTCATTCTTTTGCATGTAGCTGTCCAATTTTCCCAGCACCATTTATTGAAGAGACTGTCTTTTTTTCCCACTAGATGTTTTTTCCTGCTTTATCAAAGATTAGTTGCCCAAAGAGCTGAGTGTCCATTTCTGGGCTCTCTATTCTGTTCCATTGGTCTATGTGTCTGTTTTTGTGCCAGTACCATGCTGTCTTTGTGATCACAGCTTTGTAGTACAGCTTGAAATCCGGCATTGTGATGCCCCCAGCTTTGTTTTTCCTTTTCAACAATTCCTTGGTGATTCGGGGCCTTTTCTGGTTCCACACAAATTTAAGGGCTGTTTGTTCCAGTTCTTTGAAAAATGTCATTGGTATTTTGATTGGGATAGCATTGAAAGTGTAGATTGTTCTGGGTAGCATGGACATTTTAACTATGTTAATTTTTGGATCCATGAGCATGGAATATTTTTCCATCTTTTTGTGTCTTCTTCAGTGTCTTTCAAGAGTGATTTGTAGTTTCTAGAATATAGATCCTTTACGTCTCTGGTTAATTCCAAGGTAACGTATGATTTTTGGTGCTATTGTAAATGGGATGGATTCCCTAATTTCACTTTCTTCAGTCTCATTATTTATGTATAGAAATGCAACTGATTTCTGAGCATTGATTTTTTTATCCTGCCACATTACTGAATTGTTCTATAACTTCTAGTAGTTTGGGGGTGGATTCTTTTGGGTTTTCCATATAGAGTATCATGTCATCTGCGAAGAGAGCAGTTTGACTTCTTCTTCTTCTTCTTTTTTAAAGATTTCATTGATTTATTTGACAGAGAGACAGCCAGCGAGAGAGGGAACACAAGCAGGGGGAGTGGGAGAGGAAGAAGCAGGCTCATAGCAGAGGAGCCTGATGCGGGGCTCAATCCCAGGACTCTAGGATCACGCCCTGAGCCGAAGGCAGACGCTTAACGACTGTGCTACCCAGGCGCCCCTGACTTCTTCTTTGCCGATTTGGATACCTTTTATCCATTTTTGTTGTCTGATTGCTGTTGCAAGGACTTCTAGTACTATGTTGAATAATAATGGCGAGAGTGGGCATCCTTGTCGTGTTCCTGATCTCAAGGGAAAGGCTTCCAGCTTTTCCCCATTGAGAATGATATTTGCTGTAGGCTTTTCATATATGGTTTTTATGAGATTGAGGAATGTACCCTCTGTCCCTACACTCTGAAGGGTTAATCAGGAAAGGATGCTGTATTTTGTCATATGCTTTTTCTGCATCTATTGAGAGGATCATATGATTTTTGGCTTTTTTCTTGTTGATAAAAATCTATCACACTGATAGATTTGTGAATGTTGAACCACCCTTGCATCCCAGGGATGAATCCCACTTGGTCATGATGGATAATCCTTTTAATGTACTGTTGGATTCTATTAGCAAGGATCTTATTGAGAATTTTGGCGTCCATATTCATCAGGGAAATCGGTCTGTAATTCTCTTTTTTGTTGGGGTCTTTGCCTGGTTTGGGGATCAAGGTAATATTGGCCTCATAGAATGAGTTTGGTAGCTTTCCTTCTGTTTCTATTTTTTGAAATAGCTTTAGGAGAATAGGTATTATTTCTTCTTTGAATGTTTGGTAGAATTCCCCGTGAAAACCATCAGGCCCTGGGGTTTTGTTTTTTGGAAGGTTTTTAATCACTGTTTCAATCTCTTCATAACTAATTGGCCTGTTTAAAAAACCAATTTCTTCCTGTTTCAGTCTTGGTACTTGATAGGTTTCCAGGAAGGCCTCCATCTCTTCCAGATTGCTTAATTTATTGGCATAAAGCTGTTGATAAAAGTTTCTAATAATCCTTCCAATTTCATTGGTGTTGGTCGTGACCTCTCCTTTTTCATTCATAATTTTATTAATTTGGGTCCTTTCTCTATTTTTTTGGGTAAGTCTTGCCAGTGGTTTGTCAATTTTATTTACTCTTTCAAAGAACCAGCTTCTAGTTCTGTTGATCTGCTCTACTGTGCTCCTGGTTTCTAATTCATTGATCTCTGCTCTAATCTTGATTACCTGCTTTCTCGTGCGTGGATTAGGCCTGTTCCTCTGTTGCTGTTCCAGCCTCTTGAGGTGAGAATATAAAAACTGCATTTTAGATTTTTCTGTTCTTTTGAGTGAGGCTTGGATGGCTATTGTATTTTCTCCTTAGGATTGCCTTTGCAGTGTCCCATAGGTTTTGGACTGCTGTATTTTCATTCTTGTTGGTCTCCATAAATTGTTTAAATTCATTTTTGATTTCCTGGTTTGTTGGATCATTCTTGAGCAGGATGGTTCTTAGTCTCCAAGTGTTTGAGTTTCTTCCAAATTTTTCCTTGTGATTGAGTTCCAGTTTCAAAGCATTGTGGTCTGAGAATATGCAGGGAATAATTTCAGTCTTTTGGTATCAGTTGAGACCTGTTTTGTGACCCAGAGCATGGTCTATTCTTGAGAATGTTCCATGGGCATTAGAATAGAATGAGTATTCTTTGGTTCTGGGGTGTAGTGTTCTATATATATCTATGAGGTCCAACTCGTCTAGTATGGCATTCAAAGCTCTTGTTTCTTTGTTGATTTTTCTGCTTAGGTGATCTGTCTATTGCTGATAGTGGAGTGTTGAGTTCCCCTACTATTAACATATTTTTATCTGTATGTCTCCTTATTCTGGTTAAGAGTTGGCTTGTGGATCTTGCTGCTCCCCTGTTGGGGGCATAGATATTTATAATTGTCATATCCACTTGTTGGATACATCCTTTAAGAATAATATAGTGCCCTTCTGTATCTCTAACTATATTCTTTAGTTTAAAATCCAATATGTCTGATATTGCTACCCCAGCTTTCTTTTGAGGTCCATTGGCATGAAAGATGGTATTCCATCCCTTTACTTTCAGTCTGGAGGTATCTTTAGGTTCAAATGAGTCTCTTGTAAACAGCAAATGGATGGGTCATGTCTTTTTATCCAGTCTGCAGCCCTGTGGCGTTATGGGAGCATTTAACCATTTACATTGAGACTGATTATTGAGAGATAAGATTTTAATGATGCCATGTTGCCTGTTAAGTCTTTGTTTCTATAGATTGTGACTTTCTGTTCTGTATCACTCTTGGGGCCTTTTTACTTTTATAGAATTCCCCTTAATATCTCCTGTAGGGCTGGTTTTGTGGTTACGAAATTGGTCAGTGACTGGTGATTCTGGAAGGTCTTTATCTCTCCATCAATTCTGAATGACAGCCTTGCTGGGTAAAGGATCCTTGGCTGCATGTTTTTCTCTGAAAGAGCTTTAAAAATGCCCCCCCCCCCAACCCTTTGTTTCATTCCAGGTCTGTGTAGACAGATCTGACATAATTCTGATACCTTTGCCTTGGTACGTGAGAAATTTCTTTGCCCTAGCCGCTTTCAGTACTGTATCCTTGGATCTGATATTTGTTAATTGCACTATGACGTGATGTGCTGTAGGTTTGTCGTGGTTGAGCTTGGGAGGGGTCCTCTCTGCCTCTTGGATATGAATGCTTGTTTCCTTTGCTAAATTAGGGAAGTTTTCAGCTACAGTTTGTTCAAGTATCTCTTCTAGACCTCTGTTTTTCTCCACCCCCTCAGGGATGCCGATGATTCTGACATTGGAGCGTTTCATTGAGTCCGTAATCTCCCATAACCTATGTTCTTGAGATTGGATTTTTTTGAGCCAAGTTTCTATTATAGCTTTCTCTTCTACTAACCCATCCTCCAATTCGCCAGTACGTTCTTCTGCCTCATTCACCCTGGCTGTCAGGGCCTCTAGTTTTGACTGCATTTGATTCATAGAATTTTAGTTTCTGCCAGATTTGCTCTCATTTCTGCCCTTAGAGATTCTATATTCTCATTAACATTTTCGTTAATACTTTTTTCAAGTCTACACATCATTTTGACCATTGTTACTCTGAACTCCATTTCTGATAATTTGGTTATATCCATATCCATTAGTTCTGTGGCAGAGGCCAGAGACTCATTGTCTTTTCTTTGCTGGGGGGGTATTTCTCCTCCTCCTCATTCTGATGAGGAGAGGTTGCGGGGTTGTCCAGAGCCAAATTATTGACCAGGACCCAGGCAGTGCACTCTTGTTTTATAGGGACCTTAGGGATGTGGGCTTCTTGATTTTTTTTCAGCCTGCCTTCTGGGGGAGGGGCCTGCCGCACCGATATTCAGGCAACCCTGTTTGGGTAGAGTCTCCTGGTCCCCTGCGAGGGGGGATGGGGATGTGCACACTGTAAGCCGGTATTTCCAGGCTTTTGTTCTCTGGTGGCTTTCCCTGGCGGCTTACTGTGCCTCTTCTGAGAGTCAGAGCAGCAGTGGCCGAATCTCAGCCTCTGTCTCAGAGGGATCGCAGACGCGTTTTCCACTGATGTTCTGGCCACTTTAACTCTGTTTCTGTTGGTGCTGCTCAACCCTGCAGCGATCCGGGATGTGCACCCCACAGCCAGCATCCCAGCCCTACTTCTAGGGCCGGCACTTCTCTGTCCTTTGCGTTTCTAACACCGCCAGCCCCCGCCCCCCCCATGCTCCGGAGCTCCGTTTCAGTGTGGTTCACACGCACTCTGGAGCTCGGTTTTCAGACTGGTTGCGTGCGTTTCCCCGGCTCACGGTCTCAGTCTGCTCTCTCGCGGGTGCCGGTCACGTCCACCTGCTCCCCAGTGCAAGTGGCTACCGCTTCCCGGTGCCTAAACGCGGCAGCTCCCTCCCCCTTCCGTTTATCTTCCGGTATCTGTGCGCGGCTTCATGTACCTCAATACTCATCGCTGGAGATGTTCATTTGTAGAGATCCAGATGTATCTTCCTGCATCTCAGGCTGATCCCGTGGATGTTCCGGATGGTCTGGTACCTATCCAGCTCGACTCGGAACCAGCTGAAAAGGGGTCCCCTACTCCTCCACCATCTTAACTCCTCCCCTCTCTCCACTCCGAAGTGTTTTAATCAGGAAAGGATGCTGTATTTTGTCAAATGCTTTTTGTGCATCAATTGAGAGGATCATATGGTTCTTGACTCTTTTCTTGATATGATCTATCACACTGATTGATTTGTGAATGTTGAACTACCCTTGTATCCCAGGGATGAATCCCACTTGGTCATGATGGATAAACCTTTTAATGTACTGTTGGATCCTATTAGCTAGGATCTTGTTGAGAATTTTGGCATCCATATTCATCAGGGATATTGGTCTGTAATTCTCCTTTTTGATGGGGTCTTTGCCTGGTTTGGGGATCAAGGTAATACTGGCCTCATAGAATGAGTTTGGTAGTTTTCCTTCTGTTTCTATTTTTTGAAACAGTTTCAGGAGAATAGGTATTATTTGGTCTTCGAATGTTTGGTAGAATTCCCCGGGGAATCCGTCAGGCCCTGGACTCTTGTTTTTTGGGAGGTTTTTGATCACTGCTTCAATCTCTTCATAATTAATCGGTCTGTTTAAAAAATCAATTTCTTCCTGTTTTAGTCTTGGTAGATTATAGGTTTCTAGGAAGGCCTCCATCTCTTCCAGATTGCTTAATTTATTGGCATATAGCTGTTGATAAAAGTTTCTAATAATCCTTCCAATTTCATTGGTGTTGGTCGTGACCTCTCCTTTTTCATTCATAATTTTATTAATTTGGGTCCTTTCTCTATTCTTTTGGATAAGTCTTGCCAGTGGTTTGTCAATTTTATTTACTCTTTCAAAGAACCAGCTTCTAGTTCTGTTGATCTGCTCTACTGTGCTACTGGTTTTTAATTCATTGATTTCTGCTCTAATCTTGATCAGCTGCTTTCTCATGCGTGGGTTAGGCCTGTTCTTCTGTTCCAGCTCCAGCTTCTTGAGGTGAGAATATAAAAACTGCATTTTAGATTTTTCTATTCTTTTGAGTGAGGTAGCATTGTATTTAAGGTATGGACAACAAAAATGTTGCATATCGGGGGAAATTTTGTGAAGGGGAAATTTGAGGTATTGGTTCTTTCATCCATTGAGGTAATCATTGGTGTTTTTGAATGCTGTGTTTAGGCATTGTGTTATGCACTGGTCCTTTTGAAGATGAAATTGGCACAATGAGGCAGCCACAATATGCAGTAGAGTGTGATGCAAACTGAAGGCAGGTATAGTGGTCTAGTAGCCAAGAATACTATGCTTGGTGTTTGCCATGCAAATGCATTCAGATTTTATTTTATCAGTGTTTGATGACATATGGAGAATATTGAGTGGGTGGGAATCATGATTAAATATTAGAAGTATTACGCTGGTGTGCTTGGAACGGGTGAGTTAGGAGGTAGGGTGGGTAGTGGAGAAGAAGAAAG
Organism: Ursus americanus; assembly: GCF_024610735.1. Classification (NCBI taxonomy): domain Eukaryota; kingdom Metazoa; phylum Chordata; class Mammalia; order Carnivora; family Ursidae; genus Ursus; species Ursus americanus. The sequence goes on along the minus strand of NC_142135.1, from coordinate 39,729,361 downwards.
AGACTGAGGGCTCCATACTAACCTGTGGCAGTGGGGATGAAAAGAAGGGGCTGGACTTGGTAAGTTGGAGGTGGAATGACAGGACTTAAAGAGCAATTATGTAAAGGGGAGGTTTTGATGACTTCCAGATGCCTGAGTAGGTTGTGGCATCAAACACTGACCTAGGGGAGGGGCAAAGTTATGGATAGGGATATTCAGTTTTGAGCTGGGTACAGGCATTTAGGAACATATTATCTAGTAGATGATTGCTATCTGGATCTGGAACTTGGGAATGGAACCTCCATTAGAGATAAAGCTGAGGAACTCTGTAGTTGGTATTTATAGCCATAGGTATGGATGACATTGTCAGAACGTGTAGGAGAATAAGAAAAACAAGGACAGAGCTCAGGAATTGTTAGCATTAAGTGGGGGTGGAAAAGGATCAGCTGGAGAAGAGAGTCTGAGAAGGAGAGGCAGAGAGCCTGAAGAGGACGAGGAGAGGGGAGTCTCGGAGAGACAAAGTTGAAGAAAGGCAAACTGGTCAGCTGTGTAAAAGCAACAGCAGAATCAAAGTAAGTTCTGAATTGAACTACGAGAACTGGATTTGGCTTCTAGGTGGGCATAGGAGAGTTTATTGAATGTGTGTAATAAAATTTGCAGAGTCTGCGAAGCGCAGGCTGAACACAATAGATTGAACAGATTGAAGAAGTGAGGACAAGTGGGACTTAAGACGTCTATCCAAGCCATTCCCACTTACATGGGCATTGGTGCAGCTAGTTCATTCTAATGTCCTACTTGCTCACATGTTGCTTATTTACATTCTGGTTGTTTTCTACTTATGTAGTTTGTAGGTTTTCCTGTTTTCAAAGGTTTTAGAGGATGGGAACTCCATCTCTCCTCCTTGATTACTTTCTCTCTTACTGTTGATCTTTTGACTTCACAGACTGTTTGAAAGAATAAATAAGCTGTGATTTTGGGGCAGAAAGACCCTACAAAACAACCCACATAATCTAGGAGAAAAACCCTGTAACAAAGTGTTTCTTAGGAACTCATTCAGCAGAGGGTCAGAACCTGACATTCCAGTTTGGTTTGTCTATTTGTGTTCTTTTATTGCAGAAAATCCAGCTCTGGCCATCAAGCATTTTGTTGTCTGATGCCGGGCATCACTTAGCAAAGCCTTGAGCTTCTGTCTTTTCCCTACTACCATTCTTTTGGTCGAGTGGCATTTGGGGCCATGGGGAGGATGGGAGGAGTTTGGAGGAAATAATGGCCCAAATCACTTAGACTCTTGAGATTTAGCGAGCCTAGTGTGTCTGAGAAAGTTCATCTAGAGCCCTCTTTGTCTTTTAGAAGTATTGTTCACTCATAACTTTTTAGGTGAGTTGTTATGCCTATCTCAACCACTTTTGGTCTCTTCCAGTTATTTCTGTCTGCTCAGGCTGTCTTTTCTCTTTGTCTCCTTTAGTTTCTTTGTGCTTCTATCTCTTTGTATCATTGTCCAGCTATAGACCTGTGTCTATATGTCTTTTTCTGTCTCCATCTCTAAGGAGGGGAAGGACAGGGGAAGCCCTATGGATAAAACTCCTTGGCAAAACAGTGATACATGTTGTTTAATAAATGTTGTAATTGGGCGATCAGAAGGTATTTTGATGTTCTGGGACCATGGAATTGATGAGTGAATGATAGTGTATAGTAGTCAATAACATTTCTTTTAAGCACCAGCATTTTGATCAAGGACCACCAAGTACTGTGTAGTCCTCACTCAGAAAGTTAGAGATAGACAATGTATAGACCTTTAGAGAAGTTTGACCTTGTAGCTCTACAAGTGAGTAGGGGCTCCTCTAGGAGTCACTTATCTCTGAATCTATAGCCATAGAAATCCCATTCAGACATGTGATATGCATACTAGAATGGTGAGCCCATCAGGAATTTGTGAAGTTATTTAGCATGGTGGACATTAAAAATTCTTAGACTACCCAGCAGCCATTATCCCTTCATAGAATTATCCTGATTTCCTTTTGAGTCCAGACCTGGCTCCACTGTGATGTCTTGGTATCACACACATGTCAGCAGGCCATCATAGAAGTGGAGAGGACAAGATACTTTCTCTCCCTCTTGGTACAACCAGGAGCTACACATGGCTTAGGCTTAGACAATTGGAGACATCCTTCTGGGACTTAGAAACAGTTGGGATTGCTTATCCCAGCAGTGGCATCCTGACCAGTGCTCTGTTCCTGATTCTTCATTCTCTGGAGCTGACTTGGATCCTGCCAGTTTCTAGGCTGGTTCTCCATCTTCTAGTCAGTTCTGCGAGCCCTTTTATTCCTTTGACTGGTGTTAGTCTGCTTGGACTGCCATAACAAAATGCTACAAACTGTGTGGCTTAAATTTATTTTCTCACAGTTCTAGAGGCTGGGAAGTCCAAGATCAAGGTTCTGTTAGGGTTTGGTTTTGGTAAGAACTTTCTTCCTGTCTTGTAGATCGTTGCTTTGGCTTCACATGGTCTTTCCTCTGCATTTGCACACTAGGAGAGTGCAAGCTTGCTCTCTGGTGTCTCTTCTTGTAAAGACACTAATCTTAATGAACCAGGGCTCTACCCATATGACCTCATTTAACCTTAATTACTTCCTTCAAATACATACACGCTGGGGATTAGGACTTCAACATATGAATTTTGGAGGGCCAGAAACATTTAGTCTGTAACACCAGCTAAAGTCATTTTGTCAGGCTTATAGATTAGGAACTTTAGCAGATACGCCTAAATCTAAATTTTCTAGTCTTATTTTTTCTTCTGAAAATACTTCTTTTTTTTTTCCCATCTTTTTCTGAAAGTCTGGCTTTATTCAGTTGGTTGAAGTACTGGTCTATTTGACAAATAGTGAGGGCCTTTTGAGCAAAATTAATCCCCCTCCTCTACCTCTTTTCTTGTGTCTCTGGCTTTCCTGGCTTTTTTTTTTTGAGCAAGACTGTCAGTCAAGCAGGTGATTGGAGACTCTCTGATGTCATTCTCCACACTGATGTCAGACGCCAACCTTGGGGCTGGCTGGGTGGAAAAATGACCAGCTTGGCTCTTACAGTTATGGCTCCATGTTGCAAGAAGTTGGCAATTCTCGTCTTGCTTTTTTCTTTTTATTGCTTGTTCCACAGTCTGGGAAGCATACACAGCTGCCTGGCAGTTCTGCTCCTAAAGCTATGGCACTCACCATCAAAGGTTCTTACTCTGCTTGCTGCTCCAGACAGAAGGACAATGACAAGTAATGTTAAGCCAGGCCCTTCTCCCAAGGGTCTCTGAGCTAGAAATCTTACAGGGAACTTATCAGTGATAAATCTGCCTGAAGCTGTCCCCAGCATAAGGCTTCTTTCAAACAAGTAGCACATCGTGCTACATGCTACATTTATGTGCAAAGAGTTACCAGAAAGGTATATGTAAATATGCCCTGAAAAACTTTTTGTTTATGCTCATTTCATTTTTTTATTCTGCTCCAGTTTCCCCCTTCACACCTGGAAATCACTCAGTATGAAGTAAACCAGAGCAGTTTCCAGGACACTCTGTGTGTGTGTGTGTGTGTGTGTGTGTGTGTGTGTGTATTTTCAACTGCAGATGTCCAGGAAACAGTAAACTCTTGTTTTGAAGCTTTTTAAAATTGAGCTTTTGATTCCAAGCAATTGAAAATTGTTCCTGTTTATGCTTCTTATTGGTGATAGTTTAACTAGCTGGATTTTGTTTTCTCTGGATTATGGTTTTTTTTATGGTTTTCCTTTAGGAGTTTACCAGTCCCTGGAGCTCACTAGTAGCAGAGGAAAAAAGTGTCTAGAGAAATTGAATTTCTTTCATGTTCACAGAAAAGGTGGCCACTTGCCATTATAGGATAAACTCAGGGCTTTTTTCCCCAGGGGTTCATGGATTAGTAAAATCTGAGCAATAGTAATACATTTTTTCTTTTTTTCTTGTTTCTTCTTCTTCTTCTTCTTCTTCTTTTTTTTTTTTTTTGCAAGGCTAGGGTATATATTTCGGAAAGTGTCCATAAAATTAAGATAATTTATTTCTGGCATTTGTTATGGTATAATTATCCTAATAGTTCTTTACTCTTGTAATTTAGCAAAAGGGATGTTTCACTCTTGTGTTATTTGGGAAAGCATGACTAAAGGTCACCCAAGTGTAGATCGTTTATTAAAATGTCTAAATCCTTCTTTTGCAGTTAGTATAACAGGTAGTTTTTACTGTCCTGCAGCATTTTCACCAGTGTTTCCCTTATCCATCAATTAAAATCACCCAAGCAGTTACTGAGAACTCACTGTGTGCACATTCTGGGGTTCTAGGCTGAGGGTTGAAGAATCGATATAATGAAGAAAGGCTTTGCCAGGGCATATCTCTTATAGGAGAGCTCAGGCTTTATGTGGATTGTGTGGAATAGACGGTAGGAAGTGGTAATTCCAGGCCGGAAGGAAGATGGCTGAGAAGAGATGTACATGGAAAAGCCAGTTGGTAAGAAAAATATCGTTGGACACTCTGTTAAATGTTGAATGACACCCAGTAAAACATTTAATCTTTATTAATTTACAAAGTAGGAGGTTTTTTGCCTTTATTTAAAACTGAAGTCACTTAAAGAGCATGTATTGGAGTTGATAATGAAATTCCAGTCCACTTGACTCCAAAGAATGAAAATGATCAAGACTTGCTTGGGGGCACTTTCCCTGGCTGGTTAGGGAGGCCCTCTGTAGGGTGGAGTGAGAGACGAAGTTAGATACTTTGGTAGTGGGGCAGGGAGGGCACATTTATATATCCTAGGAAAGCTAATCTGAAGCTCTGGTAGATCCTTGAGTTGGGGTAGTGACCTGAAGGGAATGAGGGTAGTGGGGTACTGGCTTGGGATCTTGTGCCCCTTCACAGGTAACCAAGCACAGGTAGCATGAAGCTGTAATACCCCTGACTTTCATTCTTGCTGAGCTTGCTCTTAGCTGTCTCCATTCTAATTGGTCTTGCTCTCAGAAGTGAGACTTGGCTCTTCCAAGCATCATTTGGAGTCCGTTCCTTCCTTAGAATAGTGCTGAGGACCCCAATAGTGTGCCTTCCTAATTGTAAGCCTATTGTCTCTTCTTTTGCACATTATAATTCCTTGCCCAGCCCAGTGCCCGTCTACCCCCCCCTTTTTTTTTAGATTTATTTATTTGAGTGAGCACAAGAGTGTGTGGGGGGAGGGGCAAAGGGAGACCATCTTCACGCAGACTCCCTGCTGAGTGTGGATCCCACTGTGGGGCTTGATCTCACAACCCTCAAACAAGAGTTGGAAGCTTAACTGACTGAGCCACCCACGCATCCTACTCCATCTACCCTTCTGATGGCAAAACTCATGTATTCTGCCAGAGTTTCTTTCTTCAGTTAAGTGAATTTGACCTTTCTTGGCAAGTCTTTCTAGATGGAATCAACTTGGTTTTGAGGGCCATTCTAACAGGACTCTCAGTTTTTGTGGTTAAAAATATAAGAATCTAAACTGGCAAAGAAGTCAAACTCTCCCTCTTCGCAGAAGACATGATACTTTATATGGAAAACCCAAAAGACTGCACCCCAAGGTTGCTGGAACTCATACAGGAATTTGGCAAAGTGGCAGAATATAAAATCAATGCACAGAAATTAGTTGCATTTCTATAAATGAACAATGAGACAGAAGAAAGAGAAATTAAGGAGTCGATACCATTTACAATTGCACCAAAACCTATAAGATGCCTAGGAATAAACCTAACCAAAGAGGCAAAGGATCTGCACTCAGAAAACTATAGAACGTTCATAAAAGAAATTGAGGAAGACATAAAGAAATGGAAAAACATTCCATGCTCACGGATTGGAAGAACAAATATTATGAAAATGTCTATGCTACCTAGAGGAATCTACACCTTCAATGCAATCCCTATCAAACTACCATCAACTTTTTTCACAGAAATGGAACAAATAATCCTAAAATTTGTATGGAACCAAAAAAGACCTTGAATAGCCAAAGGAATGTTGAAAAAGAAAACTAAAGCTGGTGGCAACACAATCCTAGATTTCAAGCTGTATTACAAAGCTATAATCATCAGGACTGTATAGTACTGGCACAAAAACAGACACACGGAATAGAGAACCCAGAAATAGACCCTCAACTCTCTGGTCAAGATCTTCAACAAAGCAGGAAAGAATATCCAATGGAAAAAAGACAGTCTCTCCAACAAATGGTGGTGGGAAAATTGGACAGCCACATGTAGAAGAATGAAACTGGACCATTTCCTTGCACCATACACAAAAATAGACTCAAAATGAATGAAAGACCTAAATGTAAGACAGGAATCCGTCAAAATCCTAGAGGAGAACACTGGCAGCAACCTCTGTGACCTCGGCCGTTCTTGCTAGACACATCTCCAAAGGCAAGGGAAGTAAAGGCAAAAATTGAACTATTGGGACTTCATCAACACGAAGAGCTTTTGCACAGCAAAGGAAACCGTCAACAAAACCAAAAGATAGCTGACAGAATGGGAGAAGATACTTGCAAATGTCTTATCAGATAAAGCGCTAGTATCCAAAATCTATAAAGAACTTACCAACTCAATACCCAAAGAACAAATAATCCGGTCAAGAAATGAACGGAAGACATGAACAGACATTTCTCCAAAGAAGATCTACAAATGGTTAACAGACACATGAAAAAATGCTAAACACTTGGCATCAGGGAAATACAAACGAAACCACGAGATACCACCTTGCACCAGTCAGAATGGCTAAAATTAAGCACTCTGGAAACAACAGATGTTGGCGGGGATGTAGAGAAAGGGGAATCCTCTTACGCTGTTTGTGGGAATGCAAGCTGGTGCAGCCATTCTGGAAAATAGTATGGAGGTTTCTTGAAAAGTTGAAAATACAGCTACCCTATGACCCAGCAATTGCACTACTAGGTATTTACCCCAAAGATACAAATGTAGTGAAAAGAAGGGGTGTCTGTACCCCAATATTTATAGCAGCAATGTCCATAATAACCAAACTATGGAAAGAGCCCAGATGTCCATTGACAGATGAATGGATAAAGATATTGTGTGTGTGTGTGTGTGTGTGTGTGTGTGTATTTATATTTGAATACTACTCAGCTATCAAAAATATGAAATCTTGCTGTTTGCAACGATGTGGATGGAACTAGAGGGTATTATGTTAAGCAAAGTAAATCAATCAGAGAAAGACAGTTATATGATCTCACTCATATGTGGAATTTAAGAAACAAAGCAGAGGATCATAGGGGAAGGGAGGGAAAAATAAAACCAGATGAAATCAGAGAAGGAGACAAACCATAAGAGACTCTTAAGTATAGGGAAAAACTGAGGGTTGCTGGAGGGGAGGGGGATGGGAGGATGGAATAACTGAGTGATGGACATTAAGGAGGGCACATGATGTAATGAGCACTGGGTATTATATAAGACTGATGAGTCACTGAACTCTACCTCTGCAACTAATAATACACTATATGTTAATATACCTATATTTTTTATTTAGATTAATATTTTTTCATCAATACAGACTTGACACAGACTAATTGCAATCTAACAGCAGACACATGAAATTCACAATCTCAAGGGTGGTCAAGGGACTGTGTTGTTTAAGGCCTGCTGTCTTCCCAAAATGGCTGGTTAAATATTTGTCTTTGATAGTTACCAGATTGTTGCCCAAGTAAGTATAATATACTTGTTATTAAACTTTTTCCTTCTGCTGAACATTCTTGGCTGACAGTGGCTTCATTTTCTTTAGGCCTGAACTATTATCTTTGGTTCTTGGGCTTTCTTACTCTTTGCATATCTACTTGATCCTACAGGTAGGTCAAGGGAAGTGTGCTGGGAATGAGGTTAATGATTCTGCCTTACATGGGGCGGGGAAGATAATTAAATACAAACCTTTTAATTCTTCTTTTTCTCTCCTATTCCTCTTGCAGCATTGTAGCTCTCCTAGAGGGGTCCTAGCTGCCCTGTCCTCTGAAACCCCATAAGAGCATACATAGCTCAGCAGCTTATCCTGCTGGGGGCACCCAGCATAGTGTTTGGACAGCTGCCTGATTAGGCCAGAAAGGAGCCCTTTGCTTGTCTTCTGGTACCTGCATTGTTGCCTTGCCTGTATATGAGTGGCCAGCCACGCTCCTCCTTACTAAGCCAGCTACTTGATATATTGAGCTCAGTCCTATACAGTGTTTTTCACTTTATTTTTGATTTATCTATTTTAGAGAGCGAGCAGGGGGAGGGGTGGGGGGGAGAGAATCTCAAGCTGACACTCTATTGAGCATGGAGCCTGATGCGGGGCCCTGAGATCATGACTTGAGCTGAAACCAAGAGTCCCTTAACTAACTGACCCACCCAGGCTCCCCAGCGTTTCTCTTTAGATTAGTGTGACCGTCTCCAGTTGACACAGGAATTGGGTTCTTTATGCACAATTGGATTTGTGTTCTTTAGGCACAGTGACAAAGACCTTTCTTTGATTTTTACGTTGATTATTATGTCAACCAGTCTTTTTTTTTTTTTTTTTGGCTAAAGCATGTAACCATATTTATGATTACTTAATATTTTATACTTAGAGATGCTAAAAGAGTTCAAACTTAGCAAAGTGAGGAGCTCTCCTGTTGTATCTCCTTGTCAGGGGGTATTTCTCCAGGAAGCCATAAAATACTTTCTCAGTGAATCCTTTCTTCTCTCAATGAGAGAGAGTTGATCTTTTTTATACTGGGTTTTGTTCTCCAGATCATGGTCTTTCCTCTTCTTCCCAGAGCACTAACTGAGCTTGCCACATGGCTCACTCATACTGAGAGTACTTTATTTACTAATATGTGTAATCCTGAGAGATTATAATAGCTTCCTGTCTCTCTGTGAAGGAAATTAATGGGTAACCACTCTTTGGCTAGCTTCTTACTGGTCTCTTCTCATTCTTGTCTAACAGAAATGGTTGACAGGGTTTCAACTAAAAAAGAAAAAAGGTCTGTGCCTAATGTTCCTTGAGGTTAGTTCCCTTAGGTGTGAGCTATTCTAGATTATAAGAACTTGAGGTTGAAGATTGTATCTGGTAAGGCTTCTTATGCAGCAACTAGTATTAGTGATAAACCGAGAGATCCTTGATGAATGCCTTGGAAAAGGATACATAATGAGATTAGAATATTCAGCAAAGAAATATGTGAAACCGATTTTTATTGGGTACCGATGATTACTCTCACATGTGTGGGTTTGTGTTTTCACTTTAGCTATGTACTTCAGGTTCATAAATCTTTAGGAATATTTTCTCTAAATGCAAATGAGTCCCAACTAGATTTGGTCCCACCCAGGCCCAGCCAGGTAGAGCTGTTCCTGTGGGTAGCCTGTTGTGAAGAAGTCCTAAGTTGAGGCTTGGGTATTGTCATGAATATGCCCAGGCAGAAAGGAGCAGGGAAACATGCAGGAGGAATGAGGGCCAGTGGCAGAGCCAGGAGCAACAAGAGGTTTCATATCAAAGTATTTTGTCAAGAATACGGCCAGAGAGGTCTGAGCGGGGCAGGTGGAGAACACAGAGGAGGGATGACATACAAAACAGGTGTGGTTGGCAGTTTAGGAAACAGTACTAAAAATAGGTCTTATGAGTCATACCTTTTTATACAGAGTTTAAAGTGTGCTGCCAGGGCGGGGATGACAAGGGCGTGAAAGGCATAGCCAAGATGGCTGGGTTCCTACAAGCCTTTGTCTATTTTTGCACATGCAACAGCAGAACTGTCTTCAAGCTATCCCAACCATAACTTTCAATCAAGAGCATCAGTTTTGTCTTTCCTCCTGGCACATGGCCAGAAGTGTTGTTTCTTCTGATTAGACCATCATAAAGATAAGTTGTAGTTCATTAGTTTCAGTAAAGATAGTTCAGAACTGATTGGTAGGTGTTTTCAGAAATGGATCAAGATGACTTGGGTCTAGTTTGCAGCAGTCATAAAATATTCCTCAGAGTGTGGCCAGTGTTGCTCTTTATTATTATTATTTTTTATGTATAGTAAGTCTGAAATAGGCATGTTGAAAAGGCAAAGTCTTAGATTCCATCCCATCCAGACTCATCAAATTAGAAAACTGGGAGCCTGGGAATCAGCATCTTAACATCTCTGCCACCCTATCCCCAACCCATGGCTGAGTTTCACGCTAAAGTTTGAGAAACTGTGGGCAGATGGATCAGAACACCTTGTAGACTTTCAAGCCTTCCACGTTAACTGAGCCCTGATTTCCAAGGAAGAATCCAGTAGTGGGGCCAATGAATCTTCAGTGGCTTGTGAAAATTAAATAATACTGAATGTTTCTACCAGTCCAGATAGTACCTATTCTCGTAGACCTAGCTTAAGTTTACCTTTTAGATGGAGGCCTTCAAGTCCTACCTTGGCCATGGAGTACCCTCGCCATCATTTGTATTCACAGCGTGTATTTATATAGTGTTCTTGGCAACTCTTTTTACTGTCTTGTGATAGCTCTAAGCTAAATCTTACACAGCTATTGAACTTTTTAAATTGCACTGTAACTTACATACAGTAATATGTACATACTTAAATTTCCTGTCAATTAAATTTTATTTAATTTTTACATGTGTATACAACCATGTAATGACCACTCAGATCTTTTTTTTTTTTTATAGATTTTATTTATTTGTCAGAAGAGAGAGAACAAGCGAGCAAAGGGGGAGCAGCAGGCAGTGGGAAAAGCAGGCTTCCTGCTGAGCAGGGAGCCCGATGTGGGACTTGATCCCAGGACCCTGGGATCATGACATGAGCTCAACGCAGAGGCTTAACTGACTGAGCCATGCAAACGTCCCACTCAGATCATTTTTAACACTCCAGAAAATTCCCTGTGCCCACTGGTAATATCTCTCTCAAAGTAGCCACTATTTAGATTTTTTAAAGACTTTTATTTATTTATTTGAGGGTGCGTGAGAGGGCAAGGAAGAAGCAGACTTACTGCTGATCAGGGACCCCGATGCAGGGCTCGATCCCTGGACCCTGAGATCATGACCTGAGCCTAAGGCAGATACTCAACTGATTGAGTTACCCAGGTGCCCTGCCACTATTTAGATTTTTGTCATTATGGATTCACTTAGGCTATTTTTAAACATATATGGAATCCTATAGTATGTAGTCTTTTGTGTATAGCTTCTTCCACTTAACGTTATATCTGATATTTCTCCATATTGCTGAAAGTATTAGTTTTTTTATTGTTATATCTTATTATATAAATATACCATAATTTACTTATTCTACTCTTGATGAATATTTTGGTTACCAGTATTGAGCTACTGTGACAAAGCTACTAATGACATTTAAGTCTTCAGTGTTTAAACCCACTCATTTTTGTTGGAGATATACTCAGGAGTCCTAAGTTATAGGCATACATGTGTTTGGGTTTAGTAGGCACTTCTAAACTGCAATTTGTGTAGTGGGTTGTACTTGCTTATATTCTTACCAGCTGTGTAGACGAGTTCCAGCCCATGTAATTTTCATCTCTTGTCTCCCTGACATGACTTTGGACAGGACAGTAGGCAACCAGGCACAGATATTTTGTATTCGCCATGGGACCTGCACAGAGACTGTAGGTGATAAGGGTGTGATAAACGTCAAAGGACTGAACAATCAGAAACTCACACTGATCAGATCTCTTTGCTGCAAAAAGATGACAAGAGACTGCAGGAAAATCAAGATCGTTCAGATCCTGAGAAAGGGAACAGTATGACTTAAAACTTCCATGCACTGTTTGAAAATCTTACCCCACTTCTTACCATTCAACATTAAGATATTACCCAAGGTGAACCCAACAACTGTTTGTACACCATGGAGCCAAAATCCTGCTTAAATAATAGTCTTGTGCAAACAGCGATCTTTATTTGAGAATAGTAAAGCGGTTTTGTCATCTTAGGTGATCTAAACAAATTTTCTTTTTTTTTTTTTTTTTAAAGATTTTATTTATTTATTCAACAGAGATACAGACAGCCAGCGAGAGAGGGAACACAAGCAGGGGGAGTGGGAGAGGAAGAAGCAGACTCATAGTGGAGGAGCCTGATGTGGGGCTCGATCCCAGAACGCCGGGATCACGCCCTGAGCCGAAGGCAGACGCTTAACCGCTGTGCCACCCAGGCGCCCCCGTGCCACCCAGGCGCCCCCGTGCCACCCAGGCGCCCCTAAACAAATTTTCTAAGAAATGACTGTAGCTCTTTTTTTAAAAATAATTTTTATTTGGTATATTAGTCACCATACAGCACATCCCCAGTTTTTCATGCAATGTTCCATGATTCATCATTTGTGTATAACACCCAGTGCACCATGCAATATGTGCCCTCCTTAATACCCATCACTGGCCTATCCCAATCCCCTACTCCCCTCCCCTCTCAAGTCCTCAGTTTGTTTCCCAGAGTCCACAGTCTCTCATGGTTCCCCCTTCTGTTTACCCCCCCTTTCTTCTTCTCTTCCTTCTCCTACCAATCTTCCTATTTCTTATGTGCCATAAATGAGTGAAACCATATGATAATTGTCTTTCTCTGTTTGACTTATTTCACTTAGCATTATCTCCTCTAGTCCTGTCCATGTTGCTGCAAATGTTGGATAATCGTTCTTTCTGATGGCTGAGTAATATTCCATTGTATGTATGGACCACATCTTCTTAATCCAGTCATCTGTTGAAGGGCATCTTGGCTCCTTCCATGATTCGGCTGTTGTGGACAATGCTGCTATGAACATTGGGGTGCATATGGCCCTTCTCTTCACTACGTCTGTATCTTTGGGGTAAATACCCAGTAGTGCAATGGCTGGATCATAGGGTAGCTCAATTTTTAACTTTTTAAGGGACCTCCACACTGTTTTCCAAAGTGGCTGGACCAACTTGCATTCCCACCAACAGTGTAAGAGGGATCCCCTTTCTCCACATCCTCTCCAACATTTGTTGTTTCCTGCCTTGTCCATTTTTGCCATTCTAACTGGTGTAAGGTGGTATCTCAAGGTGGTTTTGGTTTGAATTTCCCTGATGGCTACTGATTTTGAACATTTTTTCATGTGTCTCTTAGCCATTTGTATATCTTCCTTGGAAAAGTGTCTGTTCATATCTTCTGCCCTTTTTTTGATTTATTTGTTCCTTGTGTATTGAGTTTGAGAAGTTCTTTGTAGATCTTGGATACCAGTCTTTTATCTGTAGTGTCCTTTGCAAATATCTTCTCCCATTCCGTGGGCTGCCTCTTAGTTTTTTTGACGGTTTCCTTGGCTGTGCAGAAGATTTTGATCCTGATGAAGTCCCACAAGTTCATTTTATCTTTTGTTTCTCTTGCCTTTGGAGATGTGTCATGAAAAAAGTTGCTGTGGCCGATGTCAAAGAGGTTACAGCCTATGTTCTCCTCTAGGATTTTGATGGATTCCTGTCCCACATCGAGGTTTTTCATCCATTTGGCGTTTATCTTTGTGTATGGTGTGAGAGAGTGGTCAAGTTTCATTCTTTTGTATATAGCTGTCCAATTTTCCCAGCACCATTTATTGAAGAGACTGTCTTTTTTCCACTAGATGTTTTTTCCTGCTTTGTCAAAGATTAGTTGCCCAAAGAGCCGAGGGTCCATTTCTGGGTTCTCTATTCTGTTCCATTGGTCTATGTGTCTGTTTTTGTGCCAGTAGCATGCTGTCTTTGTGTGGATCCCCAGAACTTATTTCAGAGTTGGAAGTTTGTATTCTTTGGCCAGCAATGCCCTCCCACAGCCCCTGGTAACTACTAACTCTCTTGTTTCCTGGAGTTCAGCTTTCCAAGATTCCACACATAAGTGATACCATACAGTATTTGCCTTTCTGTATCTGACTTATTTCACTGAGCACAATGCCCTCAAGTTACATTCGTGTCGCAAATGGCAGGATTTCCTTCTTTATCACGGCTGAATAGAATACAACTGTTTATATACACCATGTTTTCTTTATCCATTCATCCATTGACAGACAACTGGGTTATCTCCATTCCTGGGCTATTGTGAATAATGTGATAATGAACATGGGGTGCAGATATTACTTTGAGATCCTGTTTTCATTTCCCAGAAGTGGGATTGCTGGATCATATCGTAGTTCTATTTTTAATTTTTTGAGGAACTATTATACTTTTTTCCATAGTGATTTCCCTTCAGTTTCTCTGTGATAGTGATGGTTGGTGGTAGCATTGGTTTAGGGTCTAACCTGGATGAGAACCTGGAACCTGGCTCTGCCGTGAAGTACCTGTTTGACTTGGACAAATTACTTAGTCTTACTAAGCTTTAGGCTCTTCATTTGTAAGGTGAGGTTTCCAACTTCATAGTGTTGTGGTGGGATTAAATGAGCAAAGTAAACTTTTCAGTTATATGTAAAGCGAACTCCTTAGAGGCTGGTGCATAATAGTAGCTCAGTATCTTGTTTTTCCTGTTCCATGATTTCTCCCACACAAGAATTTCAACCCTTAAGATTTTGAACTTCCCAAGAATCTTAGCATAAAGGCATAAAAGGTCCAAGTTGCAAGATGTTGAATGGCATGAAGGACTTGTAATTATTTGCTTATTTGAATCAGAATTTGCAAATCTTGAAATTTTGGAGGCAGAAACCATATCTTTTATAGTTTAATAAAAGAATGGTACTACTAAACTTTCAGTTTTATAAATGATGTAGTAGATTGTGTATAATAATCAGCTTTCATTTTATATTAGTTGTATAGATTTATTTATTTTTTAATAATTTTTTATTATGTTAGTCATCACACAGTACATCCTTAGTTTTTGATGTAGTGTTCCGTGATTCATTATTTGCATATAACACCCAGTCCTATAGATTTATTTATAATAACACTTTCCCCATACGTCCCCAAAAGAACTCAGAAATCTTGTTGTTGAACCCAACTTCCACAATGGTCAAGGTGGATGTACGCTGAAATTCAAGAGGATAGCCTGTTTTCGGGTGAAGACTTTTAGAACAGTGGTTCTCATGGGGACATTTCTGAAATTTGGGGGGTGGGGCATTACTGGGAAGCACCACTAGTGTGTAGTGGCCAGAGTCCCAGGATGCAAGATGTCCCTGTAATATGTAGAATTGCCCCACATATAAAATATTACCCTATTTTCCACACTTTTGAATGTTTTCATCTTCAAGGTAAATCCCTCATTTTCCTTATTGTCTTTAGATAAGAAGTTGGCAGAGGTAAGTGTATATTATAATAGTTTAGTATGTGCCAGTACCTTCTTTCATTTTCTTGTCCTTCCCATACAGAATGGCTTCTGGTTTTCTCAAAAGCAGACATTCCTAAGGAGTGAATACATGTATCAGACTATTGCGTTATTTTCTTCTGTAGCCCTGTACAAGCATTTTCATATCGAAACACAAATTATTTATTATAGTTAAGGTAGTACATATATACAGTTTCAGAAAATGGATATATGTATAGGTTATGTTTTATTAAGGTCATTTCAGAATTGTACAGTGATGAGGCTGAGGCTGAGAGGATTGGATCTCTTCGTACCAAGTTTTGTTTTTGTTTTTGTTTTTTTAGTGAGTGAGCTTTCCAGTTCCTATGCCTCTCCAATGCAACATTCTTACATTATAGATAATTCACACTTGTGCTTAAAAAAAAATGGGGAGAGACTCTGCACTGTGCCCTGGTTATTCTCCTGCTATGTACTTATGAGTCTTTTAGGTGCCAAAACATTTTTGTTGTTAGAGGGCAGAGGCACCTAATTGCCAGAGGGACTGACCCTACCTTCTTCTCTTCTGTTCTATCCCCTAACATATGCTTGTTCTCTGGTACCTTAAGATTTTATTTATTTATTTGGGGGTGAGGGAGCATGGTGGGGGAGGCAGGGGGAGGGATGAGCAGACTCCTCACTAAGCGGGAGCCCAACGCAGGGCTCGATTTCACAACCCTGAGCTCATGACCTGAGCTGAAATCAAGCGTGATGTTGGATGCTTACCAGGTGCCCTCCTGGTTACCTTAAATCACACGCCTACTTCTTTGGAGATTTTCCTTAATGCCTCCTTATCTTAGTCGTACATGCCTAGGATTTCAGCCCCACCTTCTGCTGGTGAACACCTGAAGGGATGTGGGGTTTAGGAACAGATTCCAGCTGAATAGGAAGGAGGCTTGCAGGAAGCCACATGGCAAGAGCATGACGTAGAGAGGCACAGCTACCATAGCAAATCCTACCAAACAGGGATGCCCTTCTTTGGTGCCAGCTTGCTATAAAGGCAGAACTAGTCAAAGATAAGGGTAATACCAATTTTGAGCACCAAAGCTTTGGGATTCTTTCAACAGCCTGATTTGTTTGTATTCTATTGAGCTGAGTGATAAAGAAATTTATGTCTGGTGTCCTTGTGAGGGCTGAGTGCAAATGTATGAACTAATCCTAATGTAGGGATGATGTAGTAGTTAGTATGTAGGCTCTCAGTTCACATCCTTGCTACTTATCTAGCTTTGTCATCTTGGGCAAGTTACAAACTTCTCTGTGCCTCCATTTCCTCTTTGTATAATAGAGATGATGGTGCCTACCTCTGAGTGGTATGTAAAGGCTGACTTTTGTCTGTCATACAGTAGGAATTTCGATGTTACTTGTTAGTATGCAGTTGTCATTTATGAAGTATTTTCAAATCCTCTGACCCTCTAGAGAGGCTTCCTGTCATTGATCTTACAACCTAGGTTCAAGAATAATGGTGTTACACATTTTTATTGCTAGGTTTTGAAAGACAAGATTAAATTTGTGGCACATTCAAATTCATTTAATGAGTTTTTTATAAAGGAAGTCTACAACACTGGTTTTCCCCAGATTTTCACTCTGCAGAGCCCTATTTCTGCAAGATGTTCTCCAGAAAAGGGTTCTATGTTAAAGTATAACTGGTTTGCAACACACAATATGTCATTGTTGAAGACCCATGACATAGGTCAGAATGTCAAAGGCTTGTAGAAGTACTGTGAAGGAGCTTGTTTAATTAAAAAAAAAAAGACTGTATTAATATATTTCCTAGAAAATAGAGCCTAAGCCAAAGTTTGCATCCTAAGGATTTAGCAGAGGTGCAGTCCTAGTGAGACAGAGAGAAAGCAAATGCTGGCTGGTGTTACCCAGCTGGTCACAGCCTCATAAGAGAGCACCTTATCACCAGGCATGAGCTGTGTCTTCCAGGTAGGCTGTGTGGAACCAGCACACTTTGGAATCATCTGGAGTCATTTTCTATTAAAGTTTACCCATAAAGTGTTAATGCTGCTGGACTTAGGGATTGTGTTACCTGGCCTCTTTGGGCAGTCGCTGGGTTAGGCAGATCTTCTGCTCTGCAACACAGCCTTGGACCCTTGGTTAGATCTGGGCCCTGGAACTCCTGTAGACCCTCTGCAGAGGACACAGTGATGGCTTTGTTAAAGCCTTGTCCTCACTTCTGGGGAGGCTGAGACCGCCTGTTGTGCTATGCTAGGAGATGAGGCCCTGGTGCCTGAGGGCTTGAGAAGGGTGTGAGGGCAAGCAAATCTGGAAGGGATGTAAAGTGGGTCCTGTATATCTGTCCTTTTACAAATATGCACTGTGTAAATTTCACTTTTTACTCCCCTTTTAAAATTATGTTATTCCATGAAACTCCCGAGGCATAGATTATGGAGCTATGTTCAACAACTGTTAGTAATGTGGTATAGCATTAATAAGATTGAACTCCATAGCTTTTGAAGATGATTCTAGAACTAGCGATACTTAGTTTTAGAGCTCTGTGTGTCTGGAAAGATGGTCCATTTTAAATTTGGGACAGTAGTCACACTGAGAATCCTCATTCATCGTACACAGTATTCCCATGCAAACGGATGATCCCAAGTAACGTACTTAGGAACAGTTGTGTTTCCTCCTAATGTCTATTTCCTTTTTTTTCTGCCGCCCTCAGTTTGTCATTTATCTTCTGACTTTGCTTTTGACTTTTTTTTAAAGTGTGTAGATATTTAAAAATTGAGGCGCTTTTAATAAAATATTTTTTAAAAAAGATTTGAGAGAGAGAGAGAGAGAGAAGGAGCAGGGAAAGGGGCAGAGGGAAAGGGAGAAGCAGACTCCCCACTGAGCAGGGAGCCTGACATGGGACTTGATCCCAAGACCCTGAGATCATGACCTGAGCTGAAGGCAGACGCTTAACTGACTGAGCCACCCAGGCGCCCCTAATAAAACATTTTTTTAGACTATTTTTAACTTATAGAAAAGTTGCAAAAATAGTACAAAGAATTCCCATATATCCTTCACCTAGAGACCCAACTCGAGATTTGCCAGTTGTCCTGGTAACATTGTCTATAACAAAAGGATCGAGATCTGAATCGTGTGCTTTTAGTGATCATCTGTCTCTAATCTGCTTGAATCTGAATAGTACCTCAGTCTTCCTATGACTTATGATATCCATATTTTAAAGATTAGAAGCCAGTCATTTTGTAAAATATTACTCAATTTGGGTTTTTCTAGTGTTTCCTCAGGACTAGACCCAGGTTGTGTATTTTTGGTTGGAGCATTACAGAAGCAACGAGTCTGTGTTCTTCATATTGTACCTATAGTGTGCCGTATGATGTTGACTTCCCTAATTATTGTTGGTAACTAATTTTGATCACTTGGTGAAGACGGTGTCTGCCAGGTTTCTCCACTATAAATTTTCTTCCCCCACCCTTTATTAATGCAATTAACAAGCATTTTGTGGACCAATACTTCAAGACTCTGTAAAACCCATTTCTCATTCCACTTCTGTCCACTAGTTTGAGAATTCTTGCCGCAATTATTATGGTTGTGGTTGCAAATTGTGATTTGTAGTTCCATAATTCTTTCTGTATTTGTTGACATTCTGCCATAAGGGAGACCTTTCTTTTCCCTCCATCTATTTTTTTAATTTATAAGAGACAACTCCTGGATTCCAGCTTGTTCAGTGGGTCTTAATCCATTATTATCACTTCGATACTTAAATTGTCCCAGACTTGACCAGTAAGAGGCCTTTCAAATGGGCTTCTGTGTCCTTTTGATATATCCCCTTCATGCTATGAGAACTTCCTTACTCGCTCACAAGACAAATATTCCAGGCTCATCGTATTCTTTCCCTGCCCCAGTCTGGGAATCAGTCATTTCTCCAAGGAGCCCTGGTTACTTTTAGTAGAGAGTGATAGCTTTTTTTTTTTTTTTTTTTGGAGTTTGATGGTTTTATTAACACAAATACAATGTGCACATAAGCTTTTTATATTCTTCGCTGCACAGCCTGGCATTAGGATTGGTGACTCTGATGGCCAGTTGGGCTGCTTTTTCTAAATGGATTTGGGGTTCTTGGAGGAGACATTGCTCACAATCTCTGCACAGTAGGATTTGTTGCACATCAGCAGCACTTCAAGTTCCTTGACGTTGTGGACTAGGAACTTCCGGAGGCCACTGGGCAGCATGTGCTTTGTTTTCTTGTTGCTCCTGTACCCAGTGGTCAAGATCTGACCTATGAATCTTCTGCGCACCATGTTGTCAGTGCCTTTGGGTTTCCACCAGTTGTGCTTAATTTTGACATATTGGTCTGACTGGTGCTAGATGAACTTCTTGGTTTTTTTTTTTTGTAAATGATCTTGGGCTTCACCAGCGGTCTGTGGGTGGCCACCTCTGTAGGAAGCACTGAGGAAAAGAGTGGAGAGTGATATTTAGAAATCCATATCTGAATAGTAGCTGTGCTCATTGTTACTGAGATGTAATGGTACCCAGGCCTTCTCAGAATACTGTAGAATTCTGTAGAATTCTGAACTAGGAAATATATGTGTATAAACATATATGTGTGCATTTGCATTTATTTCTATCTTCCTCTATTAAAAATAATTCACACTGCTACCTTCAATTCCAGTCAAACACCATAGGGTTCATTCTAGCTTTACCCCTTTCCAAGTTTGTACCTTCCTTCTCTGGTAGTAAGAAATCAGACTTCCATTATCATTAATACATTTGTTTACTTAATCTCTGAGTGTAGGTGATCTTCGGGCCATTGTAGGGCCACCAGTTGCTTGGACATCTCATGCAGGCCCCAACTTACACCCTGTTCAGAACCTCTCCCCGTAGGAGGAAGGTTTGATGGTAATCTTAAAACTTAGTTATAACTTAAGCTTTCTTAGTAACTTTTTCTGGCTTGGTCATTCATAAATATTTCCAAATCCTTTGGGGCTTAATTTGTATTTCCCATTTCTACAACTCTCATGGTGTAACGAGTTCCACAAGTCTAATCTTGACTTCGTGAAACAGTACTTCCTCATATTTCCTAAATTTAAGTTTCTTGAATTTTAAAAGGTGGTCTTAAATTCTTAAATTTCAGTATTTGGTGCACACATTTCCAGTAGTTCAATTTCAGCCCCAAAGTCAACAACCACAGAATTTGTTCACCTCTTACCCATATGGTACACAGTTGTATACATTTTGATCATGACCTCTTTAAATGTGTGAGCAGTCAAATCTTTGTGGACAGCATTGTCTTTTGCCACTTTCTTAATTCTTTTCAAAAATTTTCCTAGTTCCATTATATGATTTTTGGTGTCTGATTATCATTTTATACAATGTTCCAGCTGTTTTGCATAGGGCAGAACCAATTTCTCTGTTTTCCTGTTTCTCCTTGGGCCAACTGTTCCTTGTTGAGGGAGCCTAGAATGCAGGAGCCTGAACCCAATCAGGAGGAATAATTGTCCCAAGTGACTAGTAAGAGGTAAATCAGAGGATAAATGGCATTCTTGTTTTAGGAACAAGGGAGGCCAAAGAGGGCACCTGGTGAGAAAAAGAGGCCTCTGAGCATTTTCTATAAATGAGGCTGTGGGACCTGACATGGTTTTGAGGGCTCTGGCTTCTTGGTTTAAAGACAAGAGTTAAGGCAGATGATAGCAGAACATGGAACTAATGTTTTGTGGGAATAAACTATAGTAAATGTGAAGTCCTGTTCCTGAATCAAAGTCTGTTCTCCAGACCCTTCGTTCTTTATGCATATTTAAATAATTTCAAATAACACATTTTGTTGTGGTCTTTTTTTTTTTTTTTACATCTTCAGAAAGTTTTTATTATGCAGTTTTAGAGCAGGTTGTAATTTTGTCCAGACAAATAAATTTTGACTTTTAAAACAATAAAATTCATATAGAATTAACTCTTGCTGATACTGAAGTTGTAGATAAAACTAAGCACTTTCTCAACATTTTTACTAGGCATTTTGGTTCAAAAGTCAGTTGAATTGGTAAAGAAATGCCATCTTGAGTTTTAAGTAAGCAATCAAATAATTTAAAAACTGGGGGAGAAATACTCAGAAAATTGTTTTTTTTTAATAATTTTTTTTATTATATTATGTTAGTCACTGTACAGTACATCCCTGGTTTTTGATGTAAAGTTCCATGATTCATTAGTTGCATATAACACCCAGTGCACCATGCAATATGTGCCCTCCTTAATAGCCATCACCAGCCTATCCCATTCCCCCACCCCCTCCCCTCTGAAGCCCTCAGTTTGTTTCCCATAATCTCTCATGCTTCATTCCCCCTTCTGATTACCCTACCTTTCTTTATCCCTTTCTTCTCCTACCGATCTTCCTACTTCTTATGTACCGTAAATGAGTGAAACCATATGATAATTGTCTTTCTCTGCTTGACTTATTTCACTTAGCATTATCTCCTCCAGTGCCATCCATATTGCAGGAAGTGTTGAGAAATCAGTCTTTTTGATAGCTGAGTAATATTCCATTGTATATATGGACCACAGCTTCTTAATCCAGTCATCTGTTGAAGGACATCTCGGCTCCTAACATGATTCGGCTGTTGTGGACAATGCTGCTATGAACATTGGGGTGCATATGGCCCTTCTCTTCACTACGTCTGTATCTTTGGGGTAAACACCCAGTAGTGCAATGGCTGGATCATAGGGTAGCTCAATTTTTAACTTTTTGAGGGACCTCCACACTGTTTTCCAGAGTGGCTGTACCAACTTGCATTCCCACCAGCAATGTAGGAGGGATCCCCTTTCTCCACATCCTCTCCAACAATTGTTTCTTGCCTTGTCCGTTTTTGCCATTCTAACTGGTGTAAGGTGGTATCTCAGTGTGGTTTTGATTCGAATTTCCCTGATGACTACTGATTTTGAACATTTTTTCATGTGTCTGTTAGCCAATTCTATGTCTTCATTGGAAAAGTGTCTGTTCATATCTTCTGCCCATTTTATGATTTGTTTATTTGTTCCTTGTGTATTGAGTTTGAGAAGTTCTTTGTAGATCTTGGATACCAGTCTTTTATCTGTAGTGTCATTTGTAAATATCTTCTCCCATTCCATGGACTGCCTCTTAGTTTTTTTGACTGTTTCCTTGGCTGTGCAGAAGCTTTTTATCTTGATGAAGTCCCACAAGTTCATTTTATCTTTTGTTTCTCTTGTCTTTGGAGATGTGTCATGAAAAAGGTTGCTTTGGCTGATGTCCTATAGGTTGCTGCCTATGCTCTCCTCTAGGATTTTGATGGATTCCTGTCTCACATCGAGGTTTTTCATCCATTTGGAGTTTATCTTTGTGTATGGTGTGAGAGAGTGGTCAAGTTTCATTCTTTTGCATGTAGCTGTCCAATTTTCCCAGCACCATTTATTGAAGAGACTGTCTTTTTTCCACTGGCTGTTTTTTCCTGCTTTGTCAAAGATTAGTTGCCCAAAGAGCCGAGGGTCCATTTCTGGGTTCTCTATTCTGTTCCATTGGTCTATGTGTCTGTTTTTGTGTCAGAGTGTAGGGATAGAGGGTACATTCCTCAATCTCATAAAAACCATCTATGAAACGCCTACAGCCAAATATCATTCTCAATGGGGAAAAGCTGGAAGCCTTTCCCTTGAGATCAGGAACACGACAGGATGCCCACCCTCGCCATTATTATTCAACATAGTACTAGAAGTCCTTGCAACAGCAATCAGACAACAAAAAGGGATAAAAGGTATCCAAATCGGCAAAGAAGTCAAACTGTCTCTCTTCGCAGATGACATGATACTCTATATGGAAAACCCAAAAGACTCCACCCCCAAACTACTAGAAGTTATAGAGCAATTCAGTAATGTGGCGGGATACAAAATCAATGCTCAGAAATCAGTTGCATTTCTATACACGAACAATGAGACCAAAGAAAGAGAAATTAGGGAATCCATTCCATTTACAATAGCACCAAAAATCGTATGTTACCTTGGAATTAACCAGAGACGTAAAGGCTCTATATTCTAGAAACTACAAATCACTCTTGAAAGACATTGAAGAAGACACAAAAAGATCGAAATATATTCCATGCCCATGGATCGGAAGAATAAACATAGTTAAAATGTCCATGCTACCCAGAGCAATCTACACTTTCAGTGCTATCCTGATCAAAATAACAATGACATTTTTCAAAGAACTGGAACAAACAGCCCTTAAATTTGTATGGAACCATTTATTGAAGAGACTTTTTTTCCACTGGATGTTTTTTCCTGCTTTGTCAAAGATTAATTGACCATAAAGTCGAGGGTCCATTTCTGGGTTCTCTATTCTGTTTCATTGGTCTATGTGTCTGTTTTTGTGCCAGTACCATGCTATCTTGGTAATCACAGCTTTGTAGTATAGCTTGAAATCAGGCAACATGATGCCCCCAGCTTTGATTTTTGTTTTCAACAATTCCTTGGCGATTCGGGGTCTTTTCTGGTTCCACACAAATTTCGGATTGTTTGTTCCAGCTCTTTGAAAAATGTCGTTGGTATTTTGATCGAGATGGCGTTGAAAGTGTAGATTGCTCTGGGTAGCATAGTCATTTTAACTATGTTTATTCTTCAGATCCATGAACGTGGAATGTTTTTCCATCTTTTTGTGTCTTCTTCAATGTCTTTCATCAGTGTTCTGTAGTTTCTAGAGTATAGATCCTTTACCTCTCTGGTTAAGTTTATTCCAAAATATCTTATGGTTTTTGGTGCTATTGTAAATGGAATTGATTCCCTAATTTCTCTTGCTTCAGTCTCATTGTGTATAGAAATGCAACTGATTTCTGAGCATTGATTTTTGTATCCTGCCGCATTACTGAATTGTTGTATGAGTTCTGGTAATTTGGGGGTGGAGTCTTTTGGGTTTTCCATATAAAGTATCATGTCACCTGTGAAGAGAGAGAGTTTGACTTCTTCTTTGCCAATTTGAATACCTTTTATTCTTTTTTGTTGTCTGATTGTTGTTGCAAGGACTTCTAGTACTATGTTGAACAATAGTGGCGAGAGTGTGCATCATTGTCGTGTTCCTGATCTTAAGGGAAAGGCTTCCAGTTTTTTCCCACTGAGAATGATATTTGCTGTAGGCTTTTCATAGATGGTTTTTATAAAATTGAGGAATGTGTCCTCTATCTCTACATTCTGAAGGGTTTTAATCAGGAAAGGATGCTGTATTTTGTCAGATGCTTTTTCTGCATCAATTGAGAGGATCATATGGTTCTTTCCTCTTCTCTTATTAATGTGATCTATCACACTGATCGATTTGTGAATGTTGAACCACTCTTGCATCCCAGGGATGAATCCCACTTGGTTGTAATGGATAATCCTTTTAATGTACTGTTGGATCCTATTCGCTAGGATCTTGTTGAGAATTTTGGCATCTGTATTCATCAGGGATATCAGTTTGTAATTCTTTTTGATGGGGGTCTTTGCCTGGCTTTGGGAAAGTGAAGGGATAGAGAACCATTTTTCCTGCCAATGGACCTCAAAAGAAAGCTGGGGTAGCAATTCTTATATCAGACAGATTAGATTTTAAACTAAAGACTGTAGTTAGAGATACAGAAGGACAGTATATTATTCTTAAAGGATGTATTCAACAAGTAGATATGACAATTATAAATATCTATGCCCCCAACAGGGGAGCCGCTAGATACACAAGCCAACTCTTAACCAGAATAAAGAGACAGAGATAATAATATGTTAATATTAGGGGACCTCAACACTCCGCTGTCAGCAATAGACAGATCACCTAAGCAGAAAATCAACAAAGAAACAAGAGCTTTGAATGACATACTGGACCAGATGGACCTCATAGATATATACAGAACACTACACCTCAGAACAACAGAATACTCATTCTTTTCGAATGCACATGGAATTTTCTCCAGAATAGATCGTATACTGGGTCATGAAGCAGCTCTCAACCAATACCAAAAGACTAAGATTATTCCCTGCATATTCTGAGACCACAATGCTTTGAAACTGGAACTCAATCACAAGGAAGAATTTGAAAGAAACTCAAACACTTGGAAACTAAGAACCATCCTGCTCAAGAATGATTGGGTAAACCAGGAAATTAAAGAAGAACTTAAGCAATTTATGGAAACCAATGAGAATGAAAACACATCAGTCCAAAACCTGTGGGACACCGCAAAGGCGGTCCTAAGGGGAAAATACATAGCTATCCAAGCCTCACTCAAAAGAATAGAACAATCTAAAATGCAGTCCTTATATTCTCACCTTAAGAAGCTGGAGATAGAACAGAAGAACAGGCGTAACCCATGCACGAGAAGACAATTAAGATTAGAGTAGAGATCAATGAATTAGAAACCAGGAGCACAGTAGAGCAGATCAACAGAACTAGAAGCTGGTTCTTTGAAAGAATTAATAAGATCGATAAGCCACTGGCCAGACTTATTCAAAAGAATAAAGGACCCAGATGAATAAAATTAGGAATGAAAGGGGAGAGGTCACGGCCAACACCAAGGAAATAGAAACAATCATTAGAAACTATTATCAAGAGGTATATTCCAATAAATTAAACAACCTGGAAGAAATGGATGCCTTCCTGGAAATGTATGAACTACCTGTATAAAGACTGAAACAGGAAGAAATTGATTATCTAAACAGACCGATTAATCATGAAGAGATTGAAGCAGTGATCAAAAACCTCCCAAAAAAACAAGAGTTCCAGGGCCTGATGAATTCCCTGGGGAATTTTACCAAACATTCAAAGAAGAAATAATACCTATTCTCCTGAAGCTGTTTCAAAAAATAGAAACAGAGGGAAAACTACCAAACTCATTCTATGAGGCCAGTATTACCTTGATCCGAAAACCAGCCGCAAGTTTCTATTCTGTCATTTACTAGTTGTTGGTCTGTAAGAGTTACTTAAATTAGAACTCCTCTCCTTACCTATGAAATAGAGATAATATATACCTTATGTGATTTATTTGCAGAACCTGTATATAAAGTGTCTGACCTATGGATGCTTAGGAAGTGGTAGCTATCTTTGTAATTAGGACTACTATAGGACTCCATATTGCTTCTTGAGTTGCCCTATTATGAAACATTCCTGGGATACTCTAGAAATGACCACCAGATGCTTATAACTCTGAGGAATAGCAATTTCCCCCCCTCCATTCCATGGTACTGGAGGTTTTGTACTCAACATTAACTTATTCCTCTATTCCATTGTGTCCTTCAGTATGTGGAGGCCAGGCAGCCTACTGAGGTTTTGGATCAGAGTCCATTTCCACCAGTTATACACACTTGTGTTATATTTGGGGCACTGCTTGCCTATTTTCTACTAGAAAGCAAGGTAGAGGAGATGCTGGCTGTTTCTGTAGCAGTGATCCTATCACTTGACCCTTGGTGAGGGTCCAGGGGTGACTGTAGTGATGAGAGCTGTGGGTTTGTACTAATTGCATGGACTGCAGAAGCATCCTAGTGCTTATTCCCTAGTGCTGTGGGGGCAAGAGGCTGTTGTGGAAGTGGTAGAAGCTTCTTGATTCCACACCTTATTCATTATGACAGAGAAAGCAGCTCCCTTGGCAGGCAAATTTGGCAGTGTTGTTCCACAAGTCACTCTTGGAGTCACATTCATCCAGCATTTTAATGATATTTGAAGGAGAACTTGCCTGTATTGATTCCCTTTTTCCTGCAGTTAGCTAGAATGACTTGGTTTCCTTCAGTTGAACACTGCCAGAAAAAAATTCTCTAATTTTGGTCTGATGTCCTGGCCTGTGACTGCAGACCCTGGTCTTCCTCTTTTGAGACTTGCTTTCTGGGACTGAAGCCTTGATTCAAGCCTGTCCTGCAGCCATGAATAGATATTCTGATTGGTGGCAACTGTTGGCCTGCTGGAGCTCTCTAGCTTTTATTGGTGCTTAAGTTCCTCCACTGGGCCCCACCTGTCTGAGTGGACTGCACAGTGCATATTGTTGCTTGGGGTATCCTGATCTTGGTATAGCTTTTGAAATCCATGCCTGAATTCCCTACTGCCTCCCTTAATAGCTACTCAGTTCTTCCAGCCCTTTACTCTGGTCTTGAGCTGAACCCACTCTCATGGGCTGTTCTCTGTGGCCATAAATAATCCACAGTGTTATATACCATGGGCTTGATCACAGATCTCCATTGGGCTAGCTCCATGGCACTTGCCCTTTACCCAGAAGAGTTTAGAGTCAGTCACCAATATGTATCACTAGGTTCTCCTTTGAGATCACATACAGAAATACGGGTATTAAGGAGGGCATGTATTGCATGGTGCACTGGGTGTTATATGCAAGTAATGAATCATGGAACATTACATAAAAAACTAGGGATGTACTATATGGTGACTAACATAACATAATAAAAAATTATTATAAAAAAATAGCAAATTTTACAGACTAAATTTTGCAGAAATACCAAAAGCTCTGTTTAGATGTTTCCAACTAGAGAAGAATTAAACTGCCTCTGAGGTAGTTCTCTATTATGAAGAAGTTGAATGATGGTATTGTTTTTAAAATGCTTCTGCTTAAGTCACCATATATTTTTACCTATACCGTGATTGACAAAAGATGAATTTTTCCCACCTTCAAGAGGATAGGTATAGTTTTTATATGGGTTGAATTATAATACTATTTGTCAGAGTAGTAAGTAGGTTAAATAGTGATACATTAGTTTTCTCATAACCAATGAGTAAATAAGTAAGTAGAAAAGTTTCTGTGCTAAGTTATATAAAACAGTTATAACTAGAATTCATAGAATTTTTAAGTACTCCACTATACAATAAGATGAAAAACTAATTTGAAACAAGACCTTTGCCCTGTAGCTAAAATTTGTATCTGAGAGACTGAATATACACGTAGACAATGGTCAGACTATATATACAAATAGAACTTTGACCTAGCAACCTGCCTAGGAAACCAACCCATTTTTTTTTTAATAAGCATCCCAGGAAGCCAGCATGTTATCAATCAGATTTGGAGGAAGTCAGACAGCTATTTTTAGTAATAATCCAGGAAGCCAAACAATAACCTCTAACAGTTGGCCTCAAATGATCGGTTCTTGATTAATAACTGACCATTTCCCTCATTTTTGCCACTGCTTCCAACCTAGGACCGATAGGACAAAGCCAAATGTGTCCCCTAATCAGTCACATTGGATGTTGCACTTCTAGTTGCCCCACCTCTAGGTTCCCCATGCCAACCACCTCCAATCAGGGCACACCTAAAGCCTTCCCTTTTTTCCGTTATGAAACGTCCCCATTCCTCTGCCTGCCTTTGAGTCTTTGACATCATAGGTATGGTGACTGACTCTCTTGCTATAGCAAGCTCCGAATGAATTGCTTTTGCTTGTTCTCATTTGGTTGGTCTTGCTTTATTTCCACCTATCCACAGTGTCTTTAGGGAATCTTGTCTTGTAAAGATGTTTATTTTTTCCCTGTTGCCTATAAGTATGCTGGTATTCTTAAAGTCCTGAGTCAATTTAAAGTTTCTCAATCTCTCAACTTTCCTGTTAATTTCAAATCAGAGGATATAGATTTCTCTTTAATGCTGAATTTGAAAATTTGCTTTATAATTTAAAATTCAACACTATCCATAGTGAAACAGTTCTATAATTCTAGATTGCATTATACCTAAAAATTTAGCAATCTTTGGTATAAAATTGAACCCATTTTGAATGTTAACTAGAAGATATCCATTAATTTAGTTTTATGTGCATGCTCATGTATTTCTTGAGAAATGCAAATGATTATCCAGAACCCACAGTACATTATTTTTCTTTAAGTGTTTCGGTCTTCCTTTGTTTGATTCAGCAACCTTTTCTCATTAGTATCTTCATCTTATTAGTCTTTCTCATTTTATTCTCCTTTCCTTGCATTACAGTAAGTCTTTGTTTCTCAAAGTGTAGTTCTCAAGCCACCTGTAATATCCAAAAAGCTGGTCAAAATGCAGATTCTTGAACCTCATTTCAGAGGCAGACTTTGGAGTGGGTCCCAGGAATTTGCATCGCAAACACGTTCCTCAGATGATTTCTATATATATAACATTCATTTTAATCTCTTTCTATGTTTGTGTATCTATGTATCTGTTTGACTGTATACAGACTCAAATTTAGGAACCACTGGTCTATATGGCAGGTACTTGATAGACATTATAATTTATGACCATTTTAAAGATTAAAGAGATAATTTCTATTTAATTAATGGGATTGTGGCTCAAGATAAGTGACTTGTCCAGGGTCACAGTTAGCAGACTATACAGCTGGGAGTACAAGCCAGATTGCCAACATAGAAATAATTCTCAGTGTTCAAGAAAATTTTTTTTAGCTTTTCTATGGGGACTAACCTTAATGCTTTACCGAATCACCCATCCAATTCTGCTGCAAAAGTCTCTTTGGTAGCTGGGTGTAGACATAGGCTGAATTGTGAGATATGTTTTTGGTAATGAAACTTAACCGTCATCCCATTTATGAGATAAAACAACGTCTCAGTGGGAGCCTTGAGCAAAGGTATGAATGATGAGTTACACCCAGGGTGGTTGTGGACGATCTGCTTAGAGCAGCAAGCAATATCGTTTAAGCAGAGAATCCTGTGTTTGTTGAAATTGGGACTAAACTTGAACTACGGGGATCTAAGTTCATTTTCTTTTGGCAAAACATCTTTAAGGGAAAGTCTTAAAAAGGCTTATAAAAACTTAAAAGGCCCTTGGACATCAAATAGCTCTTACAAATTAATCAGAAACATACGGATTAGATTTCTCATAAAATACTTTAAGTTTAAAATTATGGGAAAAAGCACAGGCAAAATGTCTTTTAGGTTTGTCCAAACCAAACCCTAAATGCTTGGGAAAAGTTGGAAATACTTTAACAAAAGCAGGATGACACTGAGTACATATGCGGCATCTTTAGGTGACACAGGGAAACAGATCCCATTTTACAGTGGAGTGGGGCCTAAACTCACATGGAAATGTGGAAATCCGCTCTGGCAGGTTTCAGTGATGGTGGGTAGTGGGATAAGTGTTGCAAGAGGAGTTGGGAAGGGAGGAGGAGAGTTTGGAGTATGAGAAAATGGTCTTTCACTCTTTCCAGGGAGGTGGGCTAATGGCATTCTTTTCCTGCCTTGGTGCTGGCTCCTTCCCACCCTTGGTGAGTCTTCTAGGAGCAACCTTGGTGTAAAGGAGTGCTATAAGGCTGGGTGGCATACGACCTTCTTAGCCTGTGCCTTCTTAGCTGTCTGATGATGTTCAAGGTACCCTCACCCTAAGGGGAATGCCTACCGTGATCTATGAGGCTTCCTAATCCTCAGTTTCCCAACCACTGAACAGGAGGTAGCACAGACTGGCTGTGGTGTTGGGAAGATTTGGGTGAGATTATTTAATCCATTTAAGCACTAGTGCCTGACACCTTGCAAGTGCTCAGTAAGTTACTATTATTATTCGGCACGATCCTAATGTAATTGTTTTGAGATTTCTAAGGAAAAGGGAGACCATTGCTATCCAGAATGCATTAAGAGGGAAGAATGGAGGAGGGATGCGAGAATGGTTTCCCTTGCGTCCAGGTGGAAGATAAATTTTAGCACTGAATTTAGATATGGGAATGAATGTTCCCTTGTATGGAGGGGTGAATATGATCTATTAATTCCTCCTTTGGATGCAAACAGTTTTTGGGTCTTAAAAAAAATATCAGTCATGGATGCGCAAACGGTTAGTCCTTCTAAATTTGTATTTTGTTTTGGAAATTGATCTGGTTTTTGAATAATATATTTTTGTATGAACTATTGGTCCAATTCAGAGGCTGCAGAAAGTCTTTCCATGGACATGGTGCCTTTCCAAAAGCAAAAGGAAATGTTATTGAAAATAAATAATATCAGTGTTATGAATAATCCTCAATCTAGTTTGATCAGTTTCTTCCCTCCTTTCTGATCTAGGCTTCTGTCTAGAGAGCATGGCCTCCATAAGGGTAACTCAAATTTTGTAAAGCTGGCTAGATCTTTGGAAGTGACCCATTTTCCCAACTTTTCCTCCTCCTCCAACACAGACTCACAGCTTACTCAAGGCTCACGGAGACAGAATACCTAACTAAATTTGTCCATTTTTGGAATCCACACACAAAAATGATTTCTTGTCTTTAAAAATGTTTTGGTTGCTGTCTTCTAGTTTAAAAGAGCTTGAATTAAAATGTGTGGACACAGCCATCATATAGTTGAGTATACACTCTGGACATTTTATAAAATGTTAGATACTTAGAAATGCATAAGCATCTGGGCATGTTAATATTTTGTATTCTTAGATCTTTTTTTTTTGTGTTTGTATTTATGCGACCTTGTAAACCATGGATCAAATAAAACACACCTGTCAAGTTGGAGAAAATGAATGCGAATCTCATTATTGGTTGCATAAGCATTTGTGCATCTGCGTGACTGCATACATATTTTATTTGATTACAGATTTTAAATGAAAGAGGGCTCAAATGCAATAATTTAATGTTACCATGGGAATTCAATTTATTTTATTCTTTATGTTTAACTGTAGTTTTGCTTATCCATTACGGTGGTTACACACTTTCAGGGTATATGTACAGTGGAAAACCATTCACTGCTGAGAACCTCTCGTTAAAACTGGATTGTATAAGCTCAGACCAGTGTGTTACATAATAAGACAATTTACAATCATCATGATAACAGAGGCTGTTTTCTGGAAAGAAAAGATAGCAATATCTGTAAAACTGCACCTGCAAGGAGGCTATAATTTCTGTGTGGCTGTGACAGACAGTGTGAATCATGGATTATTACCATTTTTTAAGGGCTCCATGCATTTCCCATTATTTATTATAGCTCCTATAGGACCTACCCCAGTATACTCACATGGATTGAGATATATATTCAGACACACAGATGTGTATATAGTTATATACATATATTACATGCACATGTATTATGCTTGTGCATAGCAAATTTATAGCAAAGAAAATAAATAAGCTCAATGGTTAAAACCTTGCAAAACACCAAAACTCAGACAAAAGGAACCTTTACATCTGCCTGTTAGGCTTAACTGGAAGGATTCTCAAAGCTGCTGACCAGATTTTCAAGAAGAAAGCTCAATCTTGTTAATGAACCGTAGCCAAAGGCCAGGGTTCCCTCTGGTATACATGTACCCAATGGCCTCATTTGTCATTTTGCTTTGGGCTCTGCTGAGCTGCATCCAACCCCCAGTGCCCACGGATATGACTGATTCCAGCAAAACCAAATGGAACTCTTTCTTTGCACTTTCTTGTTGTCATCAAGCTGTTTATAAGCCCCATTCTCTTGGTGCCAAATGATTCCCTGATGCAAATGAATCACTTCTGTGAAATACTTATAGTATAATCAATTAGATATTTAATAATTCTACATAGCAACAGGGCAAAAACAAAGTGTCAAGTTTGATATGTCTCCTTTTTCTTTCTTGATAACCTTGACCATTCTCAAACATCTCTAGTCCCAGTACTCTGTTGGTTGCTTATTGCCACGATAATGCTGAGTAACAACTATACAACCTCAGAGATGTAATTAGCATTTATTGTTCATCCTAGAGCCAGCTGTGGATTAGCTAGAGGGTTCTGCTGATCTTGGTTGGGCTTGCTCACCCATCTGGGGGGCATCAGACTGTTGAATGATCTCAGATGGCCTCAGCTGGGGCAATTGACCTTTGCCAGTTATCTTCATCTTCTGGCAGTTGAGTCTGAGCATGTTCTTATGGTGTTGGCAGTGGCGCAAGATGGAGGGCAAGCTGGACTGTGAAGCACTTTTCAAATCTTCTTGCATCACAATTGCTAACATCTCATCAGCCAAAGCAAATCATATGGATGAGACCAGAGTCAGACTGGAGGGCATTGCCAAATTACATGGCAAAGGGCACAGATATAGAAAAGGGTGAAGAGTTAGGGCTATGCTTTTGATGTATTATAGTCTTTCTCCCATAGAACTACTTCTCAGGAAAGGATTCAAGCAGTATTTACAGTGAGCTGCAATGATGGTTTTGTGCAAAGCTAAAACATTGCTGGTATCATGGCTGCTTTGATATATGTGATAAAAATACAGAAGAAAAGGAATGCAGCTCTGTGGTGGGGTAAAGATGTCCACTAATTCTTTGTCACACCCTCACCGAGAGGAAGGGTTATTTCTCTATTCTTTTGAACCTGGGCTGGGCCAGTGGCTATTTGATTAATAGAACAGTGGAAGTGACTCTTTGTTCTGGGCCCAGCCCTTTAGGAGACTGGCAGCATCCATATCCCCCCCCCCCTTGGAATATTCATTCTTGCCATATCCTCTCTGAGTGCAGTTGCCATGAGATGAGAAGTACAAGCCACACACAGAGGCTACACGTGGGCTTTCTGGTCAAAAGTTAGCCTCAGCTGCCAACCATGTGATATGAGTGGTTTAGCCTAGTTGGGTTGCAGATGACTGCAGCCCCATCTAATGAGAAGAACATGCCCAGCTTCGCTATCTTGGCCAAGAATGTGAGAGATAATAAAATTACTATAGTTCATTTAAGTCACTAATATTTGGGCTGGTTTGTTATATGGCCATAAATAACTGAAACAAGTTTAAGAGTGACTTCCCAGGCATTAGATCAGGGTGAGGGAGGCATTTTTGATCTAAGAGTTTTTCTAGAGCCTTTGAAAAGATAGTGACCTATTTTTACCTAAACCTAACAGCCAACTTCATAAATAGTTCTCTGGAAAGGTAAATGCAGTTTATCAAGTGCTGACTTGCAAGTAGAGAAGCATAAATCTTGAAGAGATCTTGGCCATTGTAGTTTTTGCCATATCATCACCTTGGGCTCTGGTCTCTAGTCTTGACTCCAGGGAGCACTGCAGAGAGCTCTTCCAGCAAAAGGGGCTACCTTCTCTTTATCACTACTAATGCATGCATGTGCTTACCTGTGTGTGTGTGTGTGTGTGTGTGCATGTGCGTGCCCACTGCCAATTTCATTTTTCATTGACCCCCAGCATGGTTCAGGGCTTATGTTTCATCCATTCATTGATAAGTACCAACCTCTGCCTTGACACTGGATTTAATTTTGAAAGATTTGCTGTTGTGGCTGACAAATCCCATTGTGTCTTCTCAGGACAAATAGCATCTTCATTTGAATTGTCACCTGCTATGAGTCCTCCAGACTTTCGCTTCTTCCTTGTTGCAGGTGGTCAGAAGCAGCTGTACCATCGTTTAACACAGGTGATCTCTATTTAGCTGCAAATTCCTGTCTTGTCACTTGTTTTCTTTTAGTGCCCCTCACCTTTATTGAGGTATAATCGACAAAACTGTATATAAAGTATACAGTGTAATGATTTGATGTGTACATTATGAAATATTTGCCACAATTTACTTAACACATCCATCACCTTACATAATTACCCCTTTTTGTGTGTGTGTTGAAAACAGTTAAGATCTACACTCAGAAAATTTTTTAATAATATTTTTTTATTATATTATGTTAGTCACCATACAGTACATCCTAGTTTTTGATGTAAAGTTCCATGATTCATTACTTGCGTATAACACCCAGTGCACCATGCAATATGTGCCCTCTTTACTACCCATCACCAGCCTGTCCCATTCCCCCATCCCCCCTCCCCTCTGACGACCTCAGTTTGTTTCCCAGAGTCCATAGTCTCTCATGGGTCATTCCCTCTTCTGTTTACCCCCCTTTTCTTCTTCCCTTTCTTCTACTGATCTTCCTACTTCTTATGTTCCATAAATGAGTGAAACCATATGATAATTGTCTTTCTCTGCTTGACTTATTTCACATAGCATTATTTCCCCAGTCCCGTCCATGTTGCAGCAAATGTTGAGAAATCATTCTTTTTGATGGCTGAGTAATATTCCATTGTATATATGGACCACATCTTCTTAATCAGTCATCTGTTGAAGGGCTATTATGGACAATGCTGCTATGAACATTGGGGTGCATATGGCCCTTCTCTTCACTATGTCTGTATCTTTGGGGTATACCCAGTAGTGCAATGGCTGGGTCATAGGGTAGCTCAATTTTTAACTTTTTAGGGGACCTCCACACTGTTTTCCAAAGTGGCTGGACCAACTTGCATTCCCAACAACAGTGGGGATCCCCTTTCTCCACATCCTCTCCAACAATTGTTGTTTCCTGCCTTGTCAATTTTTTGCCATTCTAACTGGCGTAAGGTGGTATCTCAATATGGTTAAAACCACTCTCAGCAAATTTTAAGTATACAGTACAGTATCAGGTAAAATCACATTAGTGTCTCCACTAACATTGTAAGTAATTTACATTAATATTGCAAATAATGCTGCAATAAACATAGGGGTACATATATCCCTTTGAATTAGTGTTTTTGTATTCTTTGGGTAAATATCCAGTATTGTGATTACTGGATGATATGGTAGTTCTATTTTTAAGTTTTTGAGGACCCCCCAATACTTTGTTTCACAGTAGCTATATCACTTTACATTTCCACTAATAGCATACAAGGGTTCCTTTTTCTCCATGTCCTCACCAACATCTGTTATTTCTTGATCCTAACATGCCTGAGCTGATCTGGTTGTGATTCTTTTTTTTTTTTAAGATTTTTTTTTTTTTAAGATTTTATTTATTTATTTGACAGAGATAGAGACAGCCAGCGAGAGAGGGAACACAAGCAGGGGGAGCGGGAGAGGAAGAAGCAGGCTCATAGCGGAAGAGCCTGATGTGGGGCTTGATCCCACAACGCGGGGATCACGCCCTGAGCCGAAAGCAGACGCTTAACTGCTGTGCCACCCAGGCGCCCCCTGACTGTGATTCTTAAGCAGGTAAACCACCAAAGAACTAGGGCCAAGCTGCTACCCTGGTTCAGTGAAGATAGCTCTGGGCTCAGGCTTTGTGATGTCTGTGAGTCTCTTCAGCTTCTCTGGGTCTCCATTTCCTTATCATAAAGTGGAGGCTGATTAGAGATGACAGTCCTGTAAAAAGACCCTTGGATTTTATGGAGCACCGGGAGACACTAACATTGCCTTTTGGAAACTTCTCTGAGGGTTCTTTCCACAATGTAGGCAGTGTTGGGGCATCATAAGGAACATGTCCTTTAGGAAAATAAACACAACTATAATGCTTCAGATCCTTACCTCCTGGCTCTCCTTGTTTACCTGTCATGTTGAAAATGGGATCCATGATTTTACAAATCCTGCCAGTATTTGCTGGAACAAACCAAAGGGAGAATTTAGGCTAAAGGGGAATGGATTACAAAAATAAGTTCTTTCACTTCAATGCGTTGAAAACCCAGTTCTTTTCTTCATGGTGGACAGGAGGTCTCAAGATCTCTTCTGGGTGTGGAGGGCTAAGACCCCTGTTCCTTTCCCCACAACGTATATGTCTGTATTTTCTGAGCTGTTGGAAATCTCCTAGGGTAGCTCTGAGATTAGCACATCCTGGCCTGGACCCATTCCCTCAGGAGGTGTGTGTGGGGGGGCTCGATTCTGGGGTGCAAGCTGAAGGGAGCATACCAGATGGTCGGATGAAGATCATATTGGCACTTGTTTCTGCAGCAAAGCTCTGGGGTGATGAATGGTGCACTCAAATGATGAGCATTACATTAGAAACTTGGAAAGGTATATTCACATACTGGTGGTAAACTCGGCAGTGATTTGGATGTACCCAACCACTTTTCAAGTGCTAGGGGGTCAGGAAAAGCATAAAGCTTGTTTTGCTCAGAATTTTTCCCCTCATTTTTAGACTCATGTGCATTTTAATGGAAATTTAATCATATGTTTCAGATTTATTTACACTTAACTCATCAAAATGTTTTGCAAGAGGGATTCAAGGTCCAAGAAGCCTTTCGAGTTTTTTATAAGCTTTTCAAGGACTTTTTAAAATATATATAAATAGGAAACCATGTATCACTGAGAGCAAACAAACTTGAACTCCAAAGCGTTCAAGTTTGATGTGAAACTTATAAGTCACGAAGAATATTCTGCTGTGAAATGGATTCTCTCGTTTTTTCTTAGACATCTATGGGGAAACAGTTGAGGATTTCAGTAGAATATTACCTAGTTTTCTAAAATTAGTGAATATCCTGGAATGTAGCATACAGATTAGAAATGTTATAGCTCTTTTTTTTTTTTCTTTTTTAGTATTACTTGCTTTTGATACGTTTTTCAGTGCTTTTTTCACCCTGCTTTGGGTGAAGTACAAAACCAGAATATAAGCAGAGATTTCATTTTTTTAAAAGCTGTTTGTTTGTTTGTTTGTTTATTTAATCAGAGAGCGTGCATGTGCACAAGCAAGGGGAGCAGCAGGCAGAGGGAGAAGCAGGCTCCCCGCTGAGCCCAATATGGGATTAAATCCCAGGACCTTGGGATCATGACCTGAACTGAAGGCAGATGCTTAACCGACTGAGCCATCCAGGCATCCCAGCAGAGATTTCATTTTTTGTCAAGTTTCTTAGCGTTAAAGTCATACCAAAAAAAAAATACTGTGCTATTAAAAATGTCCATTTACAAGCAAAACTGTGGTCTAACTTTTCCCAATTTTTTTTTTTTTGTCTCTACTGTCTTTACTATACAGGTAAAGTGGACAGATGATTGGCTCGTTTGTAGATCTCTGTACAGTTCCCTGCCCCCTTCCCCCCCGCTAAGGGGTTGAAGCAATTCTCACAAAAATCTAAATATTGAAGAAATTATTGTTTTTGTAATTTGAATTAGTATATACTTTTGTATGCTCCTATACCTTTAGGCTATGTTTTACTTATATACTCTATTGACTTTATGCTTATTACTTATGTAAGTATATGTACTTACATATTTTATGCTCTAAGTATTTCACTTCTCTATTTATACTTGTATACTTATATATTAGAGTTTGGATTTGTACTTACATTAGAAATCATTTTTACTTAGTGTAGGCTGTGCCTCTATGCACTTCATCATCTTTTTTGACATCAATTTATTTTCCCCTGGATATACAGATCAATTAATTGATTGCAAGTTTAATGCTAGAAGAAATGAAATAAGCAAAATGGACTGAATATTCAGCTGAGAGCCCATCACTTAGTCCTTGGTCTTTGCAATGGTTGGAGAAACAGGAATTGACCTAAGAGCATTCAATTTGTGCTTGCCGGAGAAGTACCTCTATAGACTGATGCTCTGCCAGTTGGGTCAAATGCGGAATGGGAAGTTTCTCCACATTCAGTTCTCTGGAATACATGACTATCAATTGCTCTTATGTGAACCCGACCTTCTTTCCTGGAGGGAGGGAGAGAGAGAGTGCGAGAGACTGTGTGTGTGTGTGTGTGTGTGTGTGTGTGTGTGTGTGTCTTGATAGGAGAAAAAGGTCTTTTCTAGTTCATTACCACCTGACTAAACTTTATATTCTTTGTACTGTGAATCTACTGTAATTTTAAATATGGTGGCTCAAGGTAAGATTAGTTTTGTAACATCTTAATATGAAAGCAATTCATTTGAATTTTACTCACTACCTACATGTAATGAGTTGGAAGGGTCTGACAAGTGTTTTCAATAACCTTACACGTTAATTCTTGTTTGAGTACTAATATTTTATTACAAATACAAATATATATTAAAGTCAGAAACACCTTTTGGAGAAATGAGTAGTTTTTTAAAAAAACGAACCACAAAATTTTATCAATGCCATAATCACAACCAGTGAAGTAATGACTAGAAACTTCCCCAGGTTCACATCCTTTCCAGCTGTTCAGAGGAACTCTATCAGATCTGCCTGGGAGAGCAATAAAGAGACTCGGTGGCAAAACACAACACAAATAATTGCTCATCCTGTGTGAAATGCCTTCCATCCGCTTTGGGGAAAACCTCCTTGTGACAGGAAGAAGCCAGGTAGCATGGAATAAAAGGGTAAGTGGTTTCTGCCAAGCAGGTACTCCAGAGCCAGCTGGCTAAGAATGACTCATGGGCGGAGACCCAGATTTGAATGGCAAAAGCCAAAGGAAAAAACAAGGATTGCACCAGCTTCAGAAACAAGCACTTAATGGCCTCATCGAGGAGGACGCTGTGGGGGAATTCACATAAATAAAGATAAACTTAAAAACAGGCTTTATAGGCCCAGTGTAGTGTGTTAGCTGCTAGGGGCCTCTGAGAGTGCCCAAGGATGCGTCATTGTGGGTGGTTATGGCTCTTGGAAAAATGTAGGACTGTGCTGGGCTTCGCTGGGGCGGTGCAGGTAAATTGCTGGTCTTTTATGTGGAGGTTGAGATCTTTTTATGATCCGTTTGCAAACTGGGTCAGGCTGTGCCCTCCATATGCCAGTCACATTCATCTTCATTCTGAATTTGAATCAGTCTGCATTTATCAGTGTTGTGGTTTAATAATTCTGTAACCCCTTGGGGCGCCTGGGTGGCACAGCGGTTAAGCGTCTGCCTTCGGCTCAGGGCGTGATCCCAGCGTTATGGGATCGAGCCCCACATCAGGCTCCTCTGCTATGAGCCTGCTTCTTCCTCTCCCACTCCCCCTGCTTGTGTTCCCTCTCTCGCTGGCTGTCTCTATCTCTGTCAAATAAATAAATAAAATCTTTAAAAAAAAAAATTCTGTAACCCCTTGTCTGGGAAATAACTCTGATAATACATTCCACATCATTACAAATGATGTCAAAGCAGAAACCCTCAAAAAGCGTGACCCACACATCTATATATCTATATCTATCTATCTATCTAGATCTATATCTATCTATCTATATCTATCTATCTAGATCTATATCTATCTATCTATATCTATCTATCTAGATATATATCTATGTATCTATATCTATCTATATAGATATATATATATGAAATTCACTTTTAAGTATTCATGTTGTTACTCTTTTAGATTTAAAATTAAAATATTTTGATAAATGACTTTGATTCCCTGTGAGAAGAGGGCTTATAGACAGGTTTATAGGAAGTGAGAGTCTTCCTGGCACATCTTCCAGTTTAGAGTTTTTGCATATAAATTTTTAGATTTAGTTTAGGCTTGTGATTATAGTAAACATCAGAATTTGTTTTTTTCTTTCTCTCTCTTTTTTTTTTTTTGGAAACAAAAATCTACAAGCTTCTCTTCCCTTCTCCTCACAATCTAAACAAAATTCAGATACTCATTACAATTTTGTTTCATCTTTAAAGGCCTTTTCTCAAAGGAGCCAAAGAATTTGGACTTCTCTACTCCTTCCCGTGGAATACATTTGGCTTTGTTCTTTGCAGCATAGGCAATTGCTGTTGAGGAGACTTTCGGTTTAACATGTAATTAATAGTTTGGCATTTCCCAAGGGCTTTCCTTGGGACCCTTTCTGTATCTGTTTTGTATTACAGGGCTCCCTTGCTAAATATTTCCAGATCATATAGATTTAGATAAGACAAGTTCCAGAACTTAGAGTATTTTTTATTTTGACATTTATAGTATTTATTAGCACAATGAAAATAATACTTTGACAAGTCCCCAAGTAATAAATGGCAATATTCTCAACCCCTGAGAAGTTTAGAGTAACGTTCAGTGGCTAGTGACCACCTGATGTCCAACTGTTCTCTTTTCAGAGGTGTTAGCAAATTTGAAGTACCTCAGGATCAGTTCTTTTAGCATGCTTTCCCATGATGGTAATTGTATTTCCTCCCAGTCCCTCCAGGTGGTCAGTGAGCTTGACGTATCTTGTTCCTTCATCTGTGAGAATTAAAAAGTTAGTAAAGGATGAACTACACCTCCAGGCAAATCACATTCGTTGTGCTTGGGCTGAGCCTGGTCATGTTGGGAGTCATGGTGTATTGGGGGAGCAGCCATTACTCCCAAACCAAAGGTGTTAACCAGAGGGCAGTATGGGTCACCCTGAGTATCAGGAGACATGTCTTAACTGAAACATAATTTCAACTCAATCTGGGAACTAATTATGGTTCCCTTGCATGTTTTCCAGAATAGTCTGCCGTGAGCTGAGTTGGGTGGCCTTTATTCTCCCTTTCTCCCCTCTCTACAGATCTTTACCTTTCTTATGGAATTCACCTCATTTTGCCTCATGACCTAGGAACTTGAATATGTCTTTGCTTTCCTAGGTTTGGACGTGGGAAGGGATAGATTTTCTCATTGATCAATCTCCCCAACTCTTAACATACTCCTTTGCATAAATAATTTTCAAATTGTAATGAAGTTCTAAATCTCAGTCTGTATTTCTTTTAGTTAATATAATGCTAGCTGCTTTTATAATGCTTTTGGTGGCAAATAAACCACCATATTTTAGTGGCTTCACTAAAAAGTTGACTTCTAATTCATGTAATATTCCAGCACACATGTGCTTAATAAGTGGTCACTTCGTCCATGTGGTGATTCAGGGATCCAGCCTCCTTCTTGTCTTGTGGATCTGCCCTCTTCTAGGCCCTCATAATCCTCTGCATCCAGCCAGAGATAGGGGAAGAGAGTGTGGAAGAGGGACATCAGCATCTTAATCGCCTTGCCTGGAAGTGACCTGCATTATTTCCACTCATATTCTGTTGGGGAGAACAAGTCACATGGCACCACCTAGCTGTAAGGGCATCTGGGAGGAGTAGTTCCTGGTAGGCTGCTGCTTCTCAGTAGAGAAGGGGAAGCTATAGAAGGAAGAACACATTTTTGGAAACCACGTGTCTGTATCATCTCTCCCTTAAACATCTTGAAGAATGACAGAATCGTACAAAATTAGATTTGGGGGGACTTCAGAGCCATTATTCCCCCTTCTCCACTTTACAATTGAGGATACATGGATACAAAGTAGTAATGAGAGTGTTCCAAGTCCACACAGCTAGTTAATGGCAGAGTCGGGGCTAAAAATTGGGTTTTCTTTTCTCTCTCTTTTTTTTTTAAAGATTTTATTTATTTATTTGACA
This sequence comes from Ursus americanus, assembly GCF_024610735.1. NCBI lineage: Eukaryota > Metazoa > Chordata > Mammalia > Carnivora > Ursidae > Ursus > Ursus americanus. The sequence goes on along the minus strand of NC_142135.1, from coordinate 39,687,354 downwards.
GAGATAGAGACAGCCAGCGAGAGAGGGAACACAAGCAGGGGGAGTGGGAGAGGAAGAAGCAGGCTCATAGCGGAGGATCCTGATGTGGGGCTCGATCCCATAACGCCGGGATCACGCCCTGAGCTGAAGGCAGACGCTAACGACTGCGCCACCCAGGCGCCCCTAAAAATTGGGTTTTCTGATTATCAGTTACTTTTGTAGTATTCTGATCAAAGTGCCTGTGATTTTTTTTGCACTGCTTGGGTATACATCAGGTGCTTGAGAACAGTGGATGGGGAGTATTTTTGCGGAGAGTTCAGTTGGAGTTGTTGTGTCATGTTTCATTTTGGGGTATTTAACTCTGCTTCTACTTTCCCCTTGTAGCCTTTCACCTCTGACTTACAGAAGTTCTCTCTCCTTATGATAACCAACAATAGTAGTAAATTGGCTGCATTTGGAGGTGAGGGAGAAATGGGAGCATGGTCTGGGGCAAAGGTATGGCCAGAGTGACTGATATCGCTGGTAAAGTGAGTCTAGTACTATAAGGTAAGGCATGGTACAATTTAGAAGAATATAGGTCTAAAACCTAGTGGTCAATATGAATCTTCTCTTGACCTTTTTTAAAAATAAGGGTTTCTTGTTAAAATATACTTGTAGACATTATTTGGCTAATATATAAGCATCCAAAAATCTCTTTACTGATTGGTTTGTCAGCATGTTGAACAGTGGTGAGCAGGGACTTGAGGGAACAAGGGAGAGGGTGGGTAAGTTTTGAGAAGAGGAGACTGAGAAGGTTTGGAGGGTATAATACTTTGGGCATGGGGAGACTGGAATGAAGGGAAAACAATAGTCAAAGGTTTGAAAGAATGCCCTGGGAAGGTGGGGGAACTGAAGACAAGTTTCTTCTCTTCTGGGTGATATCACGGACCATTATCTCATGGCAAAGAGTCTAGGGTTCTCAACTTGGTTCTATATTAAATCCTTGAATACCATTGTGGGCAGTGACTTAACCTTTCTGGGCTTCAGTTTCTCTACTTATAAAATAGGGTGTACTAGACCATTAGTTTTCTTCTTAAGATCTTATTTCTTTTTAGAGAGGAAGAGCATGTGCCTGAGCAGGGGGAGGGGCTGAGGGAGAGAGAGAATTTCAAGTAGACTCGAGTGGAGCCTGATGTGAGGCTCGATCTCATGACTCTGAGACCATGACCTGAGCGAACTCACGAGTTGGAGCTTAATTGACTGAGTCACCCAGGTGCTCCTTGACTAGCTTTCTAACCATGTTGTCTGGGGACTTGGGGTCTTGTGGAGGTGCTTCAAGGGCATGACTAGGAATGGCTGCAAGTAGCAAGTGAGTGGTTTGTTGTACCCTATTACCTCCACTTGAACCAAATGAGCTCTGCTCTGTTTAGTATTGAATTTCTGCAGAAACTTTTTGTTTGAAGAGTAGCTTCTGTGTAAAAAAAAGAGGATTTGGAAAGTACTCAGCCTTGACAGTTTTTTAGGCTTCTTCTAGTTCGACATTTGGGAATCTGATCAGTTATCAGTCTTCAAATCTTGGGGGCTGAATACAGGCCAGATCTTAGGCTTCCTGTCTTCAGGAGACTAACTGAAGACTGACAACTAGTAGGGATTTGGACAACTATTGCATGGGAAAGATTATCAAATGCATAAAAAGGAAGACTCATTTATTGAGTTCTGAGTGCCTGGCTCTGTTTTAGGCTTTTTACATAATATTTAACTCTCCCAATAATTCAATTAGATAGATACTATTATTGCTTTTATCATTTTAAAAATGAGACTAAGGCTCAGAGAAAGCAACTGAGCCCAAAAGAAAGAGGGTCAAGATTCAAAATTGGCTCTGACCCCAGGGTCAATGCTCTTCTTGGTTCTCCCTCTCTGACCTGAGCATTCCCTTAGTTGGCTCTGTTTGTGGGCTTCCTCACCCCTAATCGTTCCTAGATGGCTCTTCCATAGTGGAGAGACTTCCTGTCCTGAGTAGGTGTACCAGTTCTGCAGCTGTCAAGGTGACTTAAGTTTTCAACTGGGCTACAAGTGCCTCACTAAGTACGGTGCTCAGCCCAGTGCAGTCTAATGCCTGGTGAATGACCCATCACTTATAAGCTCCTCCAGGATGCAGGGTTCCTGAGGACACAGCATAAGGCAAGGAGCTGGGCTGCCGTAAGTGCATTTTCCTGATTGTTTTATGGTAAAGTGTACTAAGATTCTGGTTGTAGGGAAGGAGAAACCACTTAAAAAAATAGAACAAAATCTTTAAGTCTGAAAACAGCCATATGTTGAGAGGTACTGGATTTTTCTCAGATTTTCAACATCCCCTGGCTTTTTGCTTCTAACTCCATGTGTTTTTAATGGCTTTGTTAAACTTAGTCATATTAGTAAATGCTAGTCAACCTGCACACTAATTGTGCAGGAGCAAAATGAAGTTGAAGATGGGCTTGTAATCTACACTTCCTCACTTCTGTGTGTGCCTAAATTGTAGGGCTTAGCCTACCTCCCTTATGCTGGCTCTTTGAGTAGCATAACCTTGATGATGAATTCCAGATGTTGAACTGTGTAGTGCTTTAGGGGCTTAGATGTTGTAGTTCTGAGTGAATAAATGTATTTTTTTCCTTGTGATTAAAAGGCTAAATAGTAGGTCATGCGTACCTATGCATGGAAAAGGGTGTTTGTTTTTTTGATCAGGTGAAATGCACCTGGGGACTATAAATATCACAGATTGGTGTAAGGTGATTGAATCTAAAAGTCTGAATGGCCCAAAAGATCAACTCTATCTAGACTTTCTTTTTCCTTTTTCCCAACTGCTTTTCAATTCTTCTCTCTTTCCTATCCTTCTTTGCCTCCTCCATTCCCCCTTTCTCCTGTTCCTCCTTCTTTTCCTTCTTAAATACCCTTTTGAAAGCAAAAGCCTTAGTGGATTACTCGCCCATCAGCAATGAACCTAGACCATCAGGGTGATGTGAGGATTATCTTCATATTTCAGAAGAAAACTGAACTATTAGAGTTTATTGGCTCTTATTGGTTTTGTGGGAAGAGTTTCAGTAGGGTTCATAATCTTTAAATTCCTGTAGAAGTCTGGAGTCCACACCTTGTAAAGCATGGGTTTTGTCTAATAATGTTTTTCTGATTAGTATTTTTGGGAGGTGGTTGGGATGGGAGGACTTTTCCCATGGCTTCTTACTTCTGGGGGAGGGAAACTCCACTAGAGGGATATTCCTGGCCTCCTGTCACTGGTTGGAGAGCTTTGGAGAAGGAATGATGCAAAGTAGCCTAGCTGGGTCAGTGTTCTCTCTGGGAGGTGTTGGATATATCTATTATCTTGCTTGTGGTGATGGTTTCCTAGGTGTTTGCATATGTCCAAACTCAACAAATCGTACACTTTATATATAGTTCTTTGTTTAAAAAGCTGGAATAAAGGAGAAAATTGTTGGAAAAAAAAATTCTACCAAAGGGTACAGTCCTCTTTGCCTCTTTGTTCAGAATTATCAACCTCATGCCTCATTTCTGATTTTTTTCTTGGCCCCCAGAAGCTAGAGTTTTTGATCATTTCATTTCATTCATTAGTTCATTCAGAAATCTTCATTACTTGGGGTGCCTGGGTGACTCAGTTGGTTAAGTGTCTGACTCTTGGTTTTGGCTCAGGTCATCATCTTGGGGTCATGAGATTGAACCTTGCGTTGGGCTCTGTGCTCAGTGTGGAGTCTGCTTGAGATTTTCTCCCTCTCTCTCTGTCCCTCTTCCAGCTGACTTGCTCTCTCCATCTCCTCTAAAATAATAAAATCTTAAGAAATCTTGAGGGGTGCTGGATAGCTCAGTTGTTTAAGCGTCTGCTTTTGGCTCAGGTCGTGATCTCAGGGTCCTGGAATTGAGCTCTGCATAGGGCTCCCTGCTCAGTGAGGGGTCTGCTTCTCCCTCTCCCTCTGCCCCTCCTCCCACTTGTGTGCTCTCTCTGTCTCTTTTTCTCAAATCTTTTAAAAAAAAATCTTCATTACTGTGCTAAATGAATAAATTGGCAGCAACCAAATGATATCGATTTGGGCCCTTTATTCATATCTGGTAGAGAAGAAAGATTTATAAACCAAGAACTGGTGTAGTGTGTGTTAAGTATTCTAGAGGCAAATGTCGTTTGTACCATGGCTGAGCAAAGGAGAAGAGAGTATATGAATAGGAGGATTGTGCAATGTGAGTGTGACTTAGCCTGATGAAGTGGGGAAGCAGGAGGAAAAGCCAAGCATCCAGAACAGTGTGAGAAAGAGCACTGTGGGAAGAAATAGCCACCATCATTTAGTATGTAAAGTGAGGGAACCGTGATTGGTTGAGTTGGGCTGGAGTTGAATAATGTAAGGTATTAGTGGGGGAGATTAGCATGCCTGACATTCTCTACCTTACCCCACTGTAGCATTACCATACCCATCATAACTTCCTATTTACCTGCCTAGTTCCTCTTCCAGACAAAGTTCTTTGGGGCAGACACTGATTTTCTTTTAGCACTGTGTGAACCCAGGATCAAATATAGTGCTTGGCGTGTGGTAGGAAGATTCAACTACGTAATGGAGGATCGGATGAAAGAGGAGGGTGAGAACAACACGTAGCAGGTATAGTTACTGGGTGGTAACTATGCCTTAACTGCTTTCACTCAGTCTTGGGAGTCAGTCACCCTCTCAGACTTGGACCCGGCATGCTTTCCAGGTGGCTGGCTGAGCCACCCTGCTGTCTTCTCTAGGGTCAGCTTCTTCAGTTGAGTTGGTTCGTGCTGGACTCACTTCACCCTCTAGAGACCATCTGTCTGGTCAAGTTTTCCTCTCCCTATAATCCTCCGTGGTGTCTACCTGAGTTACGACAACATGGACCTTTTATTTTTTGGCTTAAAGCAATAAATATTATTGCTCACATGGTATTAGTACTCTCATTCTCCTTCACAGTGTTTACCAAATATTTATTCACTATAGAATTATGTCATCAGAAGTTTCAAAACTGCTAGAATATGTATTTCATGAGGACAGGGATTCCTGACTTTCCCCCTCCTCGGTATCTAGTGTCTAGTACAGTACCTGACATGCTCAGTAATGCTCAGTAAACACTTGTAGAGCAAATGAATGTCACAAACTCCTAGAGAACTCATTGTCTATGGCACATACTGTGGTAGCTGCCTGTACCTCATGCTCTTGTCTCTTTGTGGCAAGATTTTGAGCTCTTTGAGGGTAAGACTTTCCCTCTTCAAGGGTAAGGAAAATAGGGCAATACTGGATTCTCTTGGACTTGGTATTGAGGGGTTGTCAGTTTTACTTTTATGGTCCATGTGGTACCTCTGAGTCTCTCTCCAAGCACAAGATTGCTGTGCTGTGATCCTGCAGCCCTTGAGGCTGACAGCCTTCTGGGCCACACCCCCTTTTTTTGAGATGGCTGATGTCAGTTCCAGCATGAGGCAATCTCTTAATTCCAGCTGCTGACCACTGGGGTTTTCCTTTGGCTGTGCATGCCAGCTCTCCTGGTTGAGTGCCCTCTAATATATAATTAATGATGACTCTCAGCAGTTCACATTTTCAGAAGTCTTTCTAGGCATGATCTCACCACCAAGCTGTGATGCCTCACTGCCGTGGGGCTCCACGTGGGCCCAGGGGAGGTGTCTCAGTCCAGCCAGTCTGCAAGTTTGGTGTTCAGTAATGTTATGAGGTGGGGAGTGTGCCTGGATCCAGCGACTCATTCCCACCCTGCCCCCCACTGTAAAACATACAGCATTGATTTCAGATGGAGACCAAAGTATACACTGGCCACTGGAAAAGCTTTCAATAACTTAAAACCTCCAAACGCTGATTCTTAATTATGGTGACCTACTGTTCAGTTTGCCCAGGACTGAAGGGTTTTCTGGGAAGTAAGACTTCCATTGCTAAAGCCAGTCTTGGGAAAACTAGGATGGTTGGTCACCCTAATCTTAATTGAGATTCAGATTGGAGAATGCAGTTGGCCCTTGGATGGAAGAAAGCTGCAGAAAGAGAGCAGGTCTAGCCTGATTTATCCTCTGAGCCAAAACCGACGGTGGTTTTGGTAACTTCTTGAACCTGCAATTGGTATCAGAAGTGTGAGCAATCTTGCAGGTTGACTGTGCCCCTCTAATATTGTATAGTTAGCAAACTCTTGCTATTAGGCTTAATTGTTTGCATCTTAAGAAGCGTTGGAACCAGGAACTGAACATATATCAAGCTCAGCATCTTAGTTGGGTTCATCCAGAGCCAGATCCTAGATTAAGGACTTAAGTGCAAGTAGTTTATTTGGGAGGTGAAGGAAAACAACGGTAAGGGAATAGAGAAGTGAGAGAAGGAAGAGAAGGTGGCCAGTAAAGGACACCTTAGCAACCTGGTTACTGGCTCTGGGGAACTTAAGTCTTCAATCTCTTTCAGCCTTGGCACTATTGTCATTTTGGGCTGGATAATTCTTTGTTGTGGGGGTTTTCCTGAGCATTGTAGGATGTTTAACAGCATCCCTGGTCTCTATTCATAGATATCCCTCCCTTTTTCCCAGATATGATAACCAAAAATGTCTGCAGACACTGTCACATGCCCCCTGGGGTGCAAAATTGCCTGGCTGATAACCAGCGTTCTAGCACACACATTCAGAAGTATCCCAAGTAGAGGTTGAGGGAGTTGGAATATTTCTTTTTCTTTTTCTTTTTTTTTTTAAAGATTTTATTTATTTATTTGACAGAGATAGAGACAGCCAAGGAGAGAGGGAACACAAGCAGGGGGAGTGGGACCACAAGCAGGGGGAGTGGGAGAGGAAGAAGCAGGCTTCTAGCAGAGGAGCCTGATGTGAGGCTCGATCCCAGAACGCCGGGATCATGCCCTGAGCCGAAGGCAGACGCTTAACGACTGAGCCACCAGGCGCCCCGGGAGTTGGAATATTTCTGCACTACTTTTTCTGTCATTGTTTCAGGACTGCCAAGGAAGACTTTAGAGAAAGCTCTCAGGAAAATGCTGGCGCTTGGCGCTTGGCTAGTGCACACAAGGTGGAATGAAGGATCTGAGCAGGGCACTTGATAGCATCGGCTTCTATCTGCTGTATTTGTTTTCCTTCTGCAGACCAGTTTTTTCTCTGTCCATTCGGTGGAATCTGACTCCTGACCACTCCTAGCCACACATATGAATCTCATCAGTCTTTAAATTCTAATTCCAAATTCCCAGGACAGACCATCTGAATCGCCAAATTTGGGTCAGATGTTCAATCTGGGCTAATCAGCTATGACCATATAGTACAAATACGGCTTTTGAGGGGCCCACTTCTGTTTCAGTTCAGCGCAAGTGGGCAGCATGAGGAGACTGGCTGTCATGTACAGCTGGGTTGAGGCAAGGATGGGCAACTATTTCAGCAAACACTTATCAGGCATCTTCTATGTGCAAGGCTGTTTGAAGCGTACATAGACAAATGACTTGTCAGAATGCCCAGAATGTGTGAACAGAATACAGAATTTAAAGAGAGAACCGAGACCTTTGGGGATGGCATGGTAGGAAACACTTTCTTTCCTTGATTCCTAGGTGAATAATTGTGCCAGGGAGAGCCAGAAGAAAAGCTGAAGTAATTGCCCTACCATGTGCACACTCTACAGTGAACAGCAAAATGGACATTTTGATGGTTTGGGGCAATTTTCTAGCCAGACCTCAAGATGAATATAGGCCTCCTTACCAAATTCTCTTAAGCCTTTGCTTCTAGGGGAGGGTTGTGAGAATCCAGTATTAGATTGATTGCCAGGGCAAAGCAGGTGGCATATGACATGGTCGGGTGGGGAAGAAATGTCCGTGTCGGACAGCCTAATCTGTTTGCTGTCTATTGTAAAAGAAGGCAGGAGCATGGGGACTTCTGACTGCTGGCCCATCTCCTTGCCAGCCCCATTCTTTTTTCAAAGCAGTTAAAGTTGCAAACAAATCAGGAACAGAACAATTCTTTACCAGACTCTGGTGTGAGGGGCTCTTTGCCCTTGGCAAGCCTGCTTGCTTGGCAAGTGCAGAGAGGGTGAGTTGTCATATGCTCTGTGAGTCCTTCAGATCCCTCTGCATGGGGACAGCAGTGTACGTTTGGCAGAGCAAGGACATTGCGTTGTACTTGGAACGTGTGTTTATGAGGGGTGGCTTTCTGGAGGGCCTGAGGGAGGTTATGGGGGCTTGGGCATAGTCCCTCCAGGTGGATTGTTGCCATATACAACCCAAAGAGACACCACCCTTGGTGGGTTGCAGTGTGACATTGCCCCTGGGGCAGTGACCCTGCCAAGTCATCCCTAGTTCCTCTGCAGAGAACCACTTGCCAAAATGTGATGGTATTTGTGCCCTGTTGCATCTCTTAGCTTCTTCTGGTCAATTCCCAGGCCTATCTGTGGTGGGGGAAGGTGAACCATAGTTTTGTCTAGGTCCTTCTGAACTCTTAGAGGACAGCTGATTTGTTTGTGGTGGTTGTCATCCCAAACCTTGGGGCTTCATCTGGGTGAGGAGCACTCAAGAAGCATGGTCATGGCAACATAAAGTTGATTCATAGTCCCTTTCCCTCAGTAGGGTGATGGGGTGGCCATGAGAAAGCACTTGCAGGCACAGGAGGTAACCGACCAAAGCCCTTAGCTTTGAAATCCATCTCCACGTTTGTGCTGAGGTCCCTTCCTGAAGCCTGGTCCCAGCCTCTGGCTGAGTGTGGCAGAGAGGCTAAGGCAGGCCAGTTCCTGGGGGACACAAGTATCCTCTGGTGGCCAGCCTTGGCCCTCCCTGACTGCCTTGCCAAACCTTCCATAAATTACTCAGCCACCTTTGGGGCTTGCATGTGCCATCTCCCCCCTCTTGAGATGTGCCTGGCAATCTGACCACTCTCCCACTTTACCCAGCTCTTCCCCATTTCATCTCATAAAGGTACTTTCCCTAATACAGTCTTCGCATGGGTAATTCCATTGTTTCTGCTTCCCAGTGGGCCAGACCAATACAGATCACTCTATAATTTACAATTTGAACTGAGGTACTTCCGGAATGAAAGAAAATAAATGGTGAAATAACAGTAGTAAAACAGGGTGGGCCTAGAGAGACATAAGCAAAATTTTTGAAGAAAACCCAATTGCTTTGATTGAGATTCCTAAGCCTATGAGAGATGGTGATACCTGGTACTTGGCTTGGTGAATATGAAAATGAGAACGCAACCCATTTAATTCTGGAAAATGACCAATTTTGTTAAAGTAACATTTGTAAAGTGATCCTTGTGTGCCAAGAAAGAGGCTGGGCATAGAAAGTTGAGTGAGACCTGGTCTCTGCCCTCATGTGGCTTGTAATCTAGAGGGGGAGACCCAAGTATTGATGGTTTTACTGAAATATGATTCTTGTAAGATAAAGAGCTGGCAATGGAACTAACTCAGCAGTATAAAGACAGGAACCAGTGCCAATATCCCCCGCCCCCCATGCCCCCCATTCCTAGTTCCTTCCTAGGAGGCAGTGTTGATGCAGGGGAAGGGGCCTGGGCAAGCTTTGGAGGCCTGATTTATGCCAGTGGAGGAGTGAGAGGGATAGCCGGTGATAAAAGCAGGGCAAGTGAGACTTCTGTTGTAGCCCCAGGATAAAGTGCTGTGTATCCCTAGCATTTCTTTTTCCTTTTTAATTAGCAAGAAAGCCAGTTTTCCCCCTTCCTCTCATACACGGGTGGAAAAACAGCTTTGTAATGCACATAGTGATTAGACTTAAGATGTGTTTTCTGAGGAATTCCTGTCATATGCACATGTGTATAAACGCAAATCAACTGAGCCATTATGTGCCCTCCCAGGCAGCTTGCATTTAGCAAATACTGGCAAATGAAACCTGCTCAGACAAGCAGGCAGGTAATTGGCTTCCTCTGGGCTCTGTTTAAAACGCCTCTCCTCTAAAGCAGCTGGTGCTACCAGGTTTTCTGGCGAAGTTGCTCTTTCTAGAGGTGGGGCTAGGAAAGAGCGCAGTGCAATGAAAAAAAGAAAAACTTGAACAAAAAACACTTGAATAAACAGATGCCTGGTTTACCCCTCTCGCCTTTTCCTTGGCCTCATGACGCCTGACAAAATACGAGTCGAAAGTGACGGCTGGGCTAAGATGAGGCCAGCAATATGTCACCCGATCAAGCCGAGACCCCAGGGATGGAAGAGGCATTTAGCTCTAAGCTCAGCTATGGTGCTGCAGTAAGACAAGAGCCCTTGTAGCTCTGGCGGCTACACTCCTTCTTTCCGCATGATTCAATTTCATGCCATTTGCGATTGTGAGACAAAAGAATGTTCCAAATTCCGGGCCCCCATCCTGAAGTATCCTTGGTAAGCCCAGGGAAGGAAGCTCAACAGCCTCATGCATTCTGCTGGCCATGGGCAGCCAGTGGTGATATTTGAGGGATAGAACCCATTCCTGGTTTTCAACTTTTAACCCCAATGGGTAGAAAATCTCTTGAATTTAAAGTTTCATGCTTTTAGAAAGAATGTAAAAAAAAAAAAAATGGTGAGAGCTTCTTAAAGCCCAGGATTTATTTTTCTGTACGGCAGGGGAGATCACAGCTTTGGCATATGTAACTATAGTCAGATGAAAAAGTGTTAGAAGTTATCTCAGCATAGCATACTTGCTTTATACTTGGGGCAAAAAGCAGCAAGTTATCTCAGAAAACTTCAAAACCCACTTGCATGTTTGCTCAGAACCATCGTCACTTGCCACCTGTTTGTCATCGATTACACTTGCCATCACTTTGGCATTGGCCTCCACCTATAAGTATTTTGGGTGGATGTGGTCCCTGGCCTCTGTGGCCTAAGCTTGTATTGTCACAACTGGCCAGAGCTGCTTGTAGGAATGCGGTGACTCTGGAGTGTGTGTGCACCTTGGTAGTGATGAGGGATTAAAAGGTAATATTTTTAGTCCTTTAATCTGAATTGTGGCCCAAAGATAACATGGGGTTCTAGCTGGGAACCTACATCAAAGAAACCTACATCTAGGAACCTACATCAAAATGAAATAATACCATATTTCATGATGGCACTTGAATTTCATTTGGATGGGTAATCTGGGCACCGAAGGGTGTTAGACTCTACCTGAGCAGTTCTAGTGTGGTACCAGGAGGCTGAAGCCATAGATCAGGTGAGGATGTGAGTGAGAAGCAAGAAAAGGGAGGTCAGGAGTTGTATAGGTTGCGCTTTCAAAATTATTTCCAGCTAATGGAAGGAGATCCAAAAGGCAGGAGATAGAGGAGGAAGTAAAAGAAAGTGTTTTTGTTTGGTTTTGTCCTGTAGGGTTTTGGTTTTATTTTTGTTTTGAGGAGAGTGGTAGGGGAGTTAATGGTAGAATTTGAACATTAAGGGGAAGTCTTTATTTCACTTTCCTTCTCTTCCCCCTTTCTTTTCTTTTCCATTCTTTTTCTTCCCTCCTTCCTAGTTAGCCAATCAAACTCTGGCAGTGGAAGAGAGTATAGTATGGTAAGAAACAAATCATTTGCAAAAAATGATCATTTGCTATTTACTATCCATAAACCCCATCTTATAAAGAGGACAGATTCTATTAAGTAATACCTTTTGTTTACTGGGTAGAGTCATGAGTGTAAGAATTCATGACTGGAGAATCCAGGAGAGAGCTCAGTTGCTGGGGATGAATAATAAAGAGGCTAGGAATTGGGAATTTCCAGGAGATAGTGAAGACTAAAGATGGTAAGGCTCAGAAATCTGCATGGAAAAAATGTCAAGAGGAGTAAGTTCAAACTGGGACTTTAGAGGGAAATATCTAGTCTGATGATCTAATCTACTTCTTCATATTCCTGTAAGATTTTCAGCAAAAATCTGCCTTAATTGCTAATACTTGGCAGAATGGGATTTGCTTTTAGGGGCTGCAGTAAAGTGCCAAATCCTCCTTCATGAAAGAATAGAGGATGCTCATTGTGTTCTGTACGATGCTTTTGGCTACAAGTTACAGAGAAGCCAACACGTAGTGATCGAACCAAAAGCTGATTTATTATCTGTTTAGGAAGTTGGAGGCAGGTGCTTTCAAGACTGGTTGAACACTTCTAGTATGCCCTGATGCTGGCTCAGCATCTCTGGAATTCTCTTGATTTGCCCCTCCTGGTTGCAAGATGATTGCCTAGTTCTGGTCACCAAGCCTTCAACTTGAGGATAAAATGAGCCTCTCTCTTTTCGTTATGGAGGAAAGTCTTTTGCAGATGATTTCCAACAGATGTTCCTGTGTCTCTCACTGACCAACAGCAGGTCATAGGACTCCTATAGCTGCAAGGGAGGCTTGGGAGAGCATCTGGCTGTTCTCAGCCTCTATAGTGGGAATGAGCCAGAGCAGTGACTGAGAGCGGCGATTGCATTGCTATTGCTATCTGTGCAGATGTTTGCAGGCACCTTAGGTTCTTGGAAAAGCGGCTTGCACAAAGACAGTGAAGATTTCCTTTGCATTTTTCGTAAGGATGGGCTTCTGTTTTCTCTTTTTCCAGAATCTGCTTCCTTTATAAGATCACTTCTGACGTTCATTTGTATCCTGGTCCTTGTGAAGTGATTGAAATTTAGAAAAATTCCTTAGTCATTTTCACTTTGTTTTCCTGATGGTGTATATGTCATGTAACTGCAAGGAGACAGAGCACACATTTCAGGGTACAGATTAGACTGGACACCAGCATGATAGTGAGCAGGAGTCTATGGCTAGCATGGCCCAGGTTTAAGGACCTTGGTTTTGTGATTGTGTATTGCTAAACACCAGGGTCCCAGCTTTTAAATGAGCATTTTCTGTACCTGACTTTGCTGTGTGTGTGTGTGTGTGTGTGTGTGTGTGTGTGTTAAAAGAAGTGACATTAATATGATTTTTGTAAGGAAAAAAAATTCAATTTCCCAGAGTCTGTCTTGCCTGTAGAAAGCTGCTGGCTGCATGTATCTTTTAAAGAAGACTAGTTGCTGATAATGAAAAGGCATTTAACAGGATACTCTGAAGAATGATTTCCAGACCCAGGAAGATTGAGTACTGCGTTTAATGGTCACCTTCAGAAATCACTGGTTTATGTTTTTACGATGTATCCGTTAACCCTGAACTTCAGTGAGTCACATAACTCTTACAGCCTTTCCACTCCTGCAGGGTGGATGTAAATCTTGCTGACAATGACCTCTCTATCTTTTGGCCTGTTCCCAACCTCCTGTGGGCAACATGGAAGCACATATCCACTCTTCTGAGCATTGCCTTGGGCTTGGGTAGGCACATCTCTCTGGTACAAAGAGCCAATAATTTACCTTGGATGACACTGTTCAGTATTATTTGTGTGCTTTCTGATAAATGGTCTTAAGCTTTGGAACAGAACTGTGTTTAGAGGGGTTTGGAAGAGGGACCTCTGCCAGATGGTTGTACCCGTGGTGCAGTCTCCTCTTGTTGTGTGCGTGATGGAGAGCAAGTGCGGGTGCTGCTCATACTGTGTCTCCTTTGGGCTCCCACCCGGTTGGTGCAAAGAGAGAACAACTAGCTTGTCTTTCGTTAGACACTGTTCTTCAGAGGAGCCACCCAGATGCATATGATGGAGTCACGTCAGCTCGCTAGGGTGGTTCCAGGAAAGGCAGGGATGTGGACAGCTTGGTGCAGAGGAGCACATCTAGCACTGGGTGTTGGGATGTTGGTTGTTTCATTTATGAACTCTGGCCATAGCTGATTGTGTCTATAAAGATGGGTGCTGTGCCTTAATATTTTCCTTTGTGCCTATGTCTGGAACATTTTACATTTTTGTTGACTGAATTGATCTTATGAAAGGTCACTTAGCCCCTCTGAACCCGTTTTTTTCCTTTGAAAATGAAAACAACTATGTCTTAGATGGAAGGGAGTAAATGAAACAAATTTTCATAAAATAATTTGCTGTAATAAAGGGACCCCAAAATACAGTGGCTTATATGAGCTAGAAGGTCATTTCTCCCCCTAAATGCTCAAACTCCCAGAGTTTGTAGGTAAGAGGATCAGGGTGAGTGTGGAAACTTGATTGTCCTCAATAAACAACTCCGTGTCTCATCATCCCTCAGCTAGTAGGAAGAGTGAAAGAAAAGGTCAGGGATGCCTACCCATAAATACTTTTAGGGACAAGACCCAGAGTGGCACACATCACTTTTGCTCACATTCAGTTACTTGGAACGTAGTCAAATGACACCAATACACTGGTGAACAAAACAAAGATCCTTGCTCAGGAGGAATGAGGCAGGGTGAGGGAGTGGGGAAGACAGATACACAAAGGGCCATAATAAATAGCTTACAGAGAATTTTAGGTAATAAGTGCTGTGGAAAAATGGAAACGTAGAACAGGGGACTCGTGAGTGCCAGAGGTTGCAGGAAGCCAACTGCAGTCTCAAATGCCTCCTGAAGAGGGCAGGGGGTGAACAGGGGCATAAAGGAGACCAGTGTTTGGCCAGGTGCTTGCATTGGTGGAGTGATGGAGTGGAGTGTCCAGCTTATTCTCGATGCTCTTGTCTGCCGAAGCCCACTATGAGGCTCAAATGCACGTGCTGTCTTCCGCCCTGGCTCCTGACCCTTCCATCCATCCCATTTTCCTTTTCTGATTCTATTTTCTTCTCCATCCTTTCTCCCAACCCTAAGTTGGACACAGCAAGGGAGGCCAGGGTGATGAGCGGAATAAGCACTTGCCAGGATAGGAGAGAGGTCAGAAAGGGAATGGGTGTCAGCTCAGCGCAGCCTCCCACTTTGGCTTTCACTCTGTGTGAAATGGGAGCCACTGGAGTGTGTTGAGTAATGGAGTTACAGGACCCGAATTTCCTTTGAAAAAGGCCACTCTTGTTGCTGTGTTGAGAATTAACTATAGATGACACAGGTGGAAGTAGGGAGGCTAGTTGAGTAGCCACTGCTGTACTCCAGGCCATAGACCCATGCAGCTTGGGCTGGTCAGCAGTACAGGAGGTGAGAAGTGCTTGCATTCTGTGCCTTTAGTGGGGACTCAGAAAGTAACCAAGAGTTGAGAACCAGTGAACTTGCCCCCACCCCTGGCGTCACTGTGGCGGGGGGCAAAGTGAGCCCATCCAAGGGGTTTTAAGGTAGATGGTCCGTAGGTCAGTGGAAGAGTATAGCTGACAGGGGTGCCTGGGTGGCTCAGTCGTTAACCATCTGCCTTCTGCTCAGGTCATGATCCCAGGGTCCTGGGATTGAGCCCTGCATCAGGCTCCCTGCTCGGCGGGAAGCCTGCTTCTCCCTCTCCCACTCCCCCTGTTGGTGTTCCCTCTCTCGCTGTGTCTCTCTCTGTCCAATAAATAAACAAAATCTTCAAAAAAAAAAAAAAGTATAGTTGACAGTCTGAGGGACTGCAAAGAGTCAGGGTCCTATCCTGGCCAAGAGAACAGAGCATGTATGTCCCCAGCTTCCAAAACTTCAGAAGGGTTTGCAGTAGGCAGAGACCAATGCCCAGGGATTGGGGAACACCACAGTGCTCAATAGAGGAGGGTAACAGGGACATCCTTCCTCTCAATGCCTTGAGAATGCAACAGTGTCATCTTGTACACGCTCCCCATTTTCAGACAGAGGAGTGGCAGTGGAGACCGTCAGAGGGAAAAAAACAGCACTGAAAATGAGTTTGGACTTTGAGAGAGTATCCCAATGATACTGCTTTAAATGGAAAGAGACTAAATAGACTTAACTAGCAAGTTTATTATTTTTTCTACTCTGGGAATGGGAGCTTTTGGCAAGCTCAGTTCAGATATAGAAAAATAAAAGAAGCAACAGTTTTGCACAGACCCTCCATACATGTTACCAACTAGAAAAAATAATTGAGGCCCCTTTTGTTAATGATCTTGAGTTCTGCCTCCAAAGTTTGTTCTGGTTGGATTTCCTGCCTAAAGGAGTGACTAAATGGTGGGAATTTCCCGAAGGAGGATTAGTAAACTGGTAGAGGAGAGATTTGCGTCCTCTGGATCTTTCTGGACCCTCCTGTCAAACCAGAGGAGTCCTGACTGTGCTGGGTGTGGATGGGGCAAAACTTCCTGTATCAGAAGATCATTTAGGGGATGGGAACTGGAGGAATCACATAGTCCTTAGAAGTAACTAATCAGAGGGGAACAGCAATACCATTATCTTAGTTTTGCAGCAATACCATTATCTTAGTTTTGAAGAAAATCACCATAGGTAAAATTGGTATAATAAACAAGCACTGAAATAAGAAGTGTCCCGTTTTCTTAAAAACAAAACAAAAACCCAAAAAACCAAAAACTAAAAACCCATTTCTCCTCCCATTCCAGGCAGCCATGGCACTTGGGCACCGAGCAGCTGAGACCGAGGAGCCATCTTACCCTGTCTGGTTCCCGAGTGGCAGTCAGTTAGGTGACCAGATATGCTGCACGAAGCTTTGCAGACCCTCCCTCAGCCCTTCCTCAGGCTGCTCTGGGGGCCCTGAGGAAGACAGACATTTTCTTGGAGCATGACCTACTTATTACTTTACACCCTGGGCATGCTGTGATGTCATACTCTACCGTAAAACCTTGCAAAGGGGTGAAGCCACTCCAGAAAGCCTGGAGTCTAGGGGAGATATGGACAATTCTAGGAGCTTTTGGGATAGAGGCCAGGCTTGAAGGCAGGGCTTGTGTTTCTGACCTCTCATGGAAAAGGACCCAGCACCTTCCTTAACATGCTGCTGGAGGCTGGGGAAGATGGATGGCAGCACCCTGGCCCACATCTGCGGTTGCGGTGAAAACTCCTCCACCATTCAGTGGAACCCGAGAAGTGTGGTGCTGGCAGCCCGCTCAGGCAGTACGAACTGTGAGGAGGGCAGGGTGGGAGCTGCCACTCTGCCAGCAGAGTGAGGTTGGACCTGTTCCTGGGCGTGTGCCTGGATGTGATTTGCTTGCCTAAGTACCAGACCGCGGGCTGCGTGTGAATTGACAGAAAATAAGACGTTTTCTGCTCGTAGTTTCTTATCTGGCGCTTTTCCAGACATTGTCCTTGTGAGCCCAGTGGGGCTCTGACATCCTGCTGTTGTGTGGATTAAAAGAAAAGTCAGGGTGCACCCTGCCCTGTTCCAGAAAGAATTTAAGGCTATTTGGAAAATCACACATGGCCCAACCAGATG
Source organism: Ursus americanus (assembly GCF_024610735.1). Lineage (NCBI taxonomy): Eukaryota > Metazoa > Chordata > Mammalia > Carnivora > Ursidae > Ursus > Ursus americanus. Next base: position 39,670,320 of record NC_142135.1, on the reverse strand, counting down.
GCACGTGACTCATCATTACTATTTGGTGAAGGTGATTTCAGGGAGGAATAAAAGAGAAAGAGTACTGATGGGAGTCCGAAAGGAAGGGGGTCATGACATCCTTAGCTTCTTTATTAGGTGCTATTAAAATGGGGGTAATAATTGCACCTGCCTCAAAGGGTTGTTTCAAGGAAGAAGTGTGTTTAGGTGAGAGGTGGTTAACATGTACTGCAACATGCAAGGACTCCATATCGGTTAACTATTACTGTTACGGCAGTGAAGATTATTCCCATTGGGAGGCGCTTCTAGGTGGCAGTCTAGCCTACTGGTTAGGAACATCGGCTTTTCGGTCTATTGAATATAGACTTGAGTCTGACTAGACTTGAGCTAGGCTTATTGCCTTTCTGAAGGACAGATTAGGTGACCTCTCTCAACCTGGACTCTCATATCTCTTACGTGCAGGTAATGGTACTGACCTTACAGGGTTGTTATGAGAATGAAAAACTGGAATGTTTTCTTGTATTGTCATCTTGGGCTGCTATTACAAAGTACCATAGACTGGGGGACTTAAACATAATCTCACAGTTCTGGAGGCTGGACATCCAAGATCAAGGTATTGGCGAGGCAGGCTTCATTATGGGAAGCTGCTGTTTTTGGCTTGTAGGTGGCCACATCTCACTGTGCTCATGTGACTTCTTTCTGTGTGGCAGGGATAGAGAGAGAGAGAGAGAGAGAGGGAGCGAGCAGGATTGGACAAGCTCTCTGGTTGTCTCTTATAAGGACACTAATCTTGTCATATCAAGTTCCCATCCTTGTGACCTCATTTAACCTTAATTACTTCCTTAGAGCCCCCATCTCCAAATACAGCCATGCTGAGGGTTAGGTCTTCAATGTACGAATCTGGGGGTGCACAACATCCAGTCCATAATGCATGTCTGTCAGGAGGTGATGTCCAGATCATCTGGGGATTCTGAAAGTTCAGAGTAGGTCTTATTTAGTGTTGGTTAATGACCTATGTGTGCAAAGCAGGGGATTGAGCCCTGTGGGCAGTGATAAAACTGTGGCAAGGAGTTCTCAAAGGGGCTTGCTATTTAGTGTAATGTGTGGACAACATCCAAAAAGGACAGGAAGCAAATACGGTGGGCTGCCCATGTGAAGGCTAAGTGCCGAGTGGGCCTCTGTACTTGAGCAAGAGTTCTGGGGAAGAACTGCTTTTAAAAGGTAAGATTGTGCTCCAGCAGGGCAAAGTATCAGGTGGTACACACCTGTGTGGCCGTATTGGTGGTTAAATGTAGAAGGACCTCGGCCCTGGTTGCTAAATGGTCTGTGTACTCAGAGGGGCCTCCAGCACCCTGCCCAGCCGTTGGCTGAGTGCTTTCTGGTTGGTTGGGAAGTGGTTTGATTATCATGTCTGTATGTGAAAGCACATTCTGGGGACAGATTCAGATTAAGGAGCCCCTGGGGCAGAAATGGAATATGGAGAGGCCCATTAGGCTTTTTGTACCCTAAGTATTCTCTTTTTTGTGTAGTTTCTAGGTGCTTGTGTCACAGCAAAAATGTGTGTGGATTATCATGTTTATGTATACATGTAATATTTGATAAACTCTCAGTCGCTGACTGTAAAATAAAATAAATAAAGGAGTGAGGCTGAGGGCAGGGGTTCAGGACCCATATTCAGGGTGTACCAGTCTGAATCATTGAAAGGTTGGAAGCCAGTGGAATTGCAGGCTATAGGGAGACCAGGGCCATTATTTTTGAGGGAGTAACAGAAGTGAGGCTTTCTGGTTTTTCCAGTGGTGTGGAAGATGGTTCTGATGGTTCTGGACATTCTCTGGGGCTCTTTTTTTTTTTTTTTTTAAGATTTTATGTATTTGAGAAGGAGAGTGCTCATGTGAGAGAGAGAGCGCCCTTGTGCACATGCGTGCGCATGAGCATGGGGGAGGGGTAGAGGGAGGAGCAGGCTCCTGCTGAGCAGGGTGCCCCATGTGGGACTCGATCCCAGGACCCTGGGACGGTGACCTGAGCCGAAGGCGGATGCTAAACCAACCTAGTCACCCGGGTGCCCTCCCTGGGGCTCTTCTATGGACTGAATGTCTCTCCAAATTCATATGTTAAAGTCTCCACCCCCTTTGTGATGGTATTTAAAGATGGGACCTTCGGTAGGTTTAGATGAGGTCATGAGGGTGGGGCCCTCATAATGGGATTAGTGTCCTTAAACTAAGAGACACCAGAGAGCTTGTTCTCTTTCTCTATAGTCCCAGGAGAAAGCTCTCACCAGAAAACAATCACGCTGGCACCTTCAGTTTGGACTTCCAGCCTCCAGAACTATGACAAAATAGATTTCTGCTTTAGCCATCTAGTCTGTGGTAGTTTGTTAGATTAGCCCTAACTGAGTAAGACAGGCTTCCCAGTTTTTATACATCAAAGGGTGAGGAAAGGGTCTAATTATGTTTTCTGTACCGTGTTTATTTTACAGGTGCTTCTTTGCTTCTCTGTTTACCTAGCAATACCTGTTCTCATGAAAGTCAGCAGCATGAAATGGGGGGGAGTGAAGATCAAGGAAGACCTAAGGTTTAGGCCAAAGAATTTTTAACTGTGGTATGCCCAACATCAGGTCCTCCCAGTCAGCTAGAGGGAACCTAGAGCCTGGCCAGGCTTCTGGCACTGCTGGGCACACACCGAGCACTCAGGAGATGTTTGAAGGTGACTTAGCTGAGTGTGTCAGTGTCTGTTTATCAGCAGCCTGCTGAGGATATCCTGTAAAGGAGGAAGAACATTCCTTTGGGGTATTCTCTTTTCTAAGCAACCTCTTAGAAGAAGAAACAACTACCAGAGATTCTAGGGGGGGTGGCTTTCTTGGACTCTTCCCAGCCAGTTGAGAGCTATTATAGAATTCATATATTTAACCATGGCCTATGGAACTGGAGAAGTTTAGAGGGACTGAGGTTTCCCAGGATAGCCTGACCTTCTGTTCTCTGCTATCTTGCATGTTTAAGCAAGTCTTTTCTTCTCTAGTCTATTCTCTGAAGCATTTAAGAGACGAGAAATACCTTTCAGCGTGTCTAAACTCAATTAAGCTACAGAAGAAAATGAACACAACACAATGAACTCTTAAAATACCCTCCTTCCCAAGGATTCCTCTGAGCCAGTTTCTCTCTAATACTTCAGTCTTACTCTCATTAAAAAAAAAAAAAAAAAACAAAACCAAAACTAGGTTCTAAGAAAAGGGGACAATTGTTTGAGGTGGTTGGGTTGCCAGGGTACCAAACCAAGTGATCTCCTGCAGGCCAAAAAGGGCTAAGTTGGTTCCTTAAAACCCTTCTCTTTTGCGAATGACTCTTGACTTTGCAGAGCATTTTCAGATCTATGCTCTTGTTTATCTTAATGACAACCTTATGTGAAAGGGCAAAGAAATTTAGGGCCAGAGGCTCATGGCTGTTAAATGCCTTTTAGAAGATCCTGTAGCTGGTTGACAACCAAAAGCAGGCCTAGAGAGGTGGCTGCTAGGGATGTGAGAGTCTGGGAGCCTCTGACAGTCCGGAGAGTCCCATCCAGGCTGAGACAAGTATTTGCTTTTGTCCCTGGTTAGTCAGGGCACAGGGAGGGACTGGGTGGAAAGTGCTGGTGGAAGAGACATTGTTTACCTCCAGTGGAAGAAATGATGACATAGAGTGTGGGTGGGTTGGGCATGTCAGATGCCTCAGAATTACCAAAGCATTTGTTTTTCATCATTAATAACAGCAACAAGCATTTATTAAGTGCTAACTCTGTGCAAGGCCCAAGGCAGGATGCAGCGATGAATAAGACGTGATGTTTGTAGTTCATCAGGGGAGGTTAAGACAGTCATTTGAAAAAACATAAATGTCAACACAAGATGGTATTTGGTGAATGCTGAATGAATGGTAGAGAAACAAGAGCTCAAAGAGTTTGGAAGTGGGAGAGCGAAAGTTCTGAGGTGTCCAGGGGAAGTTTCTAGAGACAGGGTCTCAGATGGTGCAGAAAAGCAGAGAGCATTTATGGTTGAGACAAATAATGTAGGGAAGTAGGGCTGAGAGAATGTAAGATGGCTTTGTTGGGGACATGTGATCATCTGGCAGGAAGAGAGAGTTGACTAAGGAGAAAGAATGGGAACCCACCCTGGGAAGGGAAAATGGAATGGGGCTGAAATATCAGGCTAAGAAGGACTTAGGGCTTTGGACTATGGGTCATGAAGAAACAGGGAATGTTTTTGTATGACACATACAGCAGAGCACAGGGAATAGCACATCCTTTGTGAAGGCAGTCATCATAGTCCTGACTTCCCAGAAGGGACACAGGGGGGCTTTCATATATTAAGTTGCTGCTTTGTGCCAGGCACTGTGTCAGTTCCTGAAGATGCAAAGGTGAGTAAGAACAGTTCCAATCTTCAAGGAGTTTTTGGTTCAGGGACTTGGATTAAAGCAAACTCTTCTTAGTAGAGAATTAATGTCTACTCTTGACAATTCAACTTCTATTCTTCCCCTCCCCCATTTGTCTTATTTCCTGTCAACCTCCCCTTTGTGTTTTTCCTTGTTCTGTGAATACCTTCCATTACTTTCAGTGCAATCTACCAGAACCTTTGAGTCACTCAGTTTCTTCAAGGTGACTTTGAATACTTCTTGTGTCAACTCCAGCATTATGTGTTGATTTTGTTGGATAACCCTCAGGGAGCAGCCTTGTTTATTTAATCTCTAAATTAAAAAAGAATGCTCCATTGAGTTGCCCAAGTACTGTATATGTACAGGTTCAACCTAAGCTTGAAAGTATAGAGTTTCTGAAGTACATATTTCTGTTTTTGAAAATAAGATCAGGAGTTGCTCATTTGCTCTTCACATACATCTCCAGCTTCCACATTCCCAGTTGGTAACAGACAGTGGCTTTTTTTTTTTTTTTTTTTGTATTGGGTGTAGGTTTGATTGAAACCTGGAACTTGAAACATACTGAAAGCTATTAAATGTTCTCTTTCTGGCTTCTCCACGTACTACTAGGGTCTCAGGCTTTTCTCTACCTCATCATCACCAACTACCACCTTCATTTTTGAACATCTATTTACTGAGAAATGTACTAAAAAATACGAGTTCTATTGTAAAAATATGTCCATAATCCTTCTAATAACCCTGGAAGGTAGCTGTTAATATCCTCATTACGCAGATATGGAAATTGGGATCAGATTGGGTGATTTGCTCCAAACCACTTATCTCCTAAGTAGGGAAGCACAGGTGTGAACACAGATCTGTCCAGTCCCAAAGCTAAAGTGTGAGCCATTGCACTGTACTTCCTCTTCCTCTCTGTTCTTCTTTCTAGCCCTATTCTAGCCACTATTTGTGGTTTCCTTTGGTGTCTTCTTTAGGCTTCATCTTTAGAGAAGAGGAATAGGAAGGCAGACTAGCTGAGTGATGAGAGTTAAGCTTGAGGGGAACCTGGGTGGCTCAGTCAATTAAGCATCTGCCTTCTGCCCAGGTCATGATCTCAGGGTCCTGGGATTGAGCCCTGCATTGGGCTCACTGCTCAGTGGGGAGCCTCCTTCTCCCTCTGCCTGCCTCTCTCTCTATATATCAAATAAATAAATAAAATCTTAAAAAAAAAAGTCAAGCTTGAGAGTCAAACATGAGTTTGAATCCTGAATCTACCACGTACTCTAGCTACTATTAATCTTGCTGAGCCTTTGTTTCCATATCTATAAAAGAGAGCACTACCTCAGATGATTTTCTGAGGTTTCGGAGAGACATGTATATCCTTTAGGACAGGGCCTGGAATAATAGTAAGTGCTCAACAAATGGGGCTGTTACTCACAAGGCCTGGAGTCCCAGTCCAGAGGAGCCCCAGTTCCTCGGCTTGACTCCAGTAGTGCAATTTCTCATCCACTTTCTCCTCTCTGACAAGTTCTTCCTCTCACCACCGCCTTGCCTCTGGTTCTGATTCTTTTCTGAGGAACGTTTTTTCTTTTTGGGTTTTCATCTCAGGCTGTCCTTCTGTGTTTTGTCCCATAACTGGAATGGCTTCATAATTCATTTTCTGCTTTGGTTTGAGTCACTCGGATGTGCAGTACACATGATTGGTGACTGGCTCAAGAAATTAAAAAAAGGCAAACATCTTTCATACCATACAGGTCATTGGCATTGATTCTTGTTGTCCAGAAGTCTTGGGGCATTTGTACAGTGCTTTCTCTAAACTAGAGGTTTTTGGACCAGCACTGGCAGCATTACATGGAAAACTATTAGAAATGCAAACTCTTGTGTTCTACCTGAGAAACTCTGAAGGTGGTTTACTATTTGTGTTTTAACAAGCCCTCCAGGGGATTCTGATCCACATTAATGTTTGAGAAGCACTGAGGAGTCTCCCATGAATTGGGACTTTGATTATGTACCTCTGGGCTGCCTAGCTAATGCCTTCTTAGGGCTAGCCTTAGCCTGTGGCTAAGTGCTAGTTACTCGCGATAGTCTGTGTATTCTGATTGGTAACCTTGTGCTGAAGGACTTGATAACTCATATGCCATCCACCTTTGGTATAGACCAAATGGCTTCTCAGAACTGGATTCTTTAGAGATTTGTTTTATCTGATTTGAATTGAATTTAGGTTAAATTCCTCTTCTAAAAAATAATGTAGCTTTTCTGTTAAGCCCAATCTGTATAGCTTTCTTTTATTATACAGCTCATTATGTATCCATTTGTCTCTTAAGGATCACCTTTAATATATTAGGGGTGTGTTATTGTTATAGCTATTATTTAAGACAAATTTTGGATGAATCTTGTTTCAAGACTATTCTTGGATTAGTAGGAATATGAATTATATGGACTTAATTTATATGGATGGAATGGGCTGAAAACTGAAATAGGTTCAAGAAGAATGCACTTCATCAGACTGTGAAACTTAAGGAGAAGGATCATGTCTTACCTGCCTTTGAGTCCTCATCACCTAGTACCATGGCCATTGAATATTTATTGAGTGTCTACTATGCACTAGGATTTGGGGCTACAATGATGAAAAAATAGATGTGGTTCCTACCCTTATAAAGTTTATAGTCTGCTGGTACTCAATGAATAAATCATGATTTAGTGGGAAACAATATATCATATATTATTAAGTGAAAGACTGTATGAGATTTCTTGGATCCAGGAGTTAATACTGGGGAGGATCACCTAAATGAATGAAACTGGGTTAATACAGCACTTGAAAATATTCTGATAACACATATGAAACTAGCTCTAGTTTGAGCTTCTCACAAAAGTCCTCCTTGTTGGCAAAGAGACAAAAATAAGCTGTATTACTTAGCACCTTGGGGTAGCAGAAATAATGACAGTGACAACACAGCCAGTCACAGCCAGCTTGTGTTTAGTGCTTGCCCTGTGTCAGGCAGGGTGCCAAGTGCTATGCGGCTCTGGTCCTAATAGTCTAATGAGCAGTACACAGAGAGAGGATCCCCCGTCCTCCCAGCTCTGCCACCGCCTGCAGTGTGACTCTGCTAAACCGCCTTGCTTCTCTGGTTCTCAGTGTTCTTGCTTCTAAAATGAAGGGATTAGAGTAAATGTTGTCTATGACTTTTAAGATCCCAGTCTGTGTGTGTGTCTTATTAATAGTTAACAGAAATATTCAGAGACTTAGGTTGCAACCTAACTAACTCTTTAGCACAGTATGTGAAGCATGTAGCAAGGTCTGACCATATACTAGGGCATGGTGTCGCGTCTAGAGAGGATAGTTCCTGCAGCAGGGCCCTGAGTTAGGAAGGTCTGTGCATGAGTCTCCACAAATGTCCTGGTCTTTGAGACTGAACTTACCCTACCAACAAAATTTTTGCTTATAAATAAGTAAGTAATGCATATTGCATTAAAAAAGTATGTCCATGATATCACATTATTTTGCTTATTAACAACTACAGAACGTATGCTAAATTTATGAGACGTGCAACAGAATGTTACAGCGTACTTGAGCCACCACTGTTTTACAAATTTGGCATCTGCAGGCCTCAAAAAGCTGAAATGTTTTAAATTTATTTACACCCTGCAGTTTCCTTAGGGAACTGTTTTCCATAAGCTAATGAGGCGCTGGTGCAAGGCCTCTCTGTTATTCCTGGCAGGAACACTGAGACACATCGGCCTGCTGCCCTGCTTTTTTTCTTCAGTAGTCCAGTGCAAATAATAAATATGGGAAAATACATCATCCCTTTGAATGTGGGAGCCAAGCTGCAGGGCTGCCAAGGTTAAAACAAAGCAATTGCAAGCTTGGAGTCTGTTCATGTCCAGTACCACATGTGCCCGCATTTTAGGGACACTCTGAACATGGCTGTTATCATGTCGGATTACTTACTCTGAGCACATAGTCTTTTGAAATCTACTCTATAAAATAAACCTTTCTGAAAATGTTTTCTTCTAGTGTATCCAGTGCTATCCTTAGGTCACGGAACTTACCTTCTCAATTATAGGTCAAATAGAATTTATCAAGTCACCTCCAAGGTGCCCAACTCTGTGTTTTGATAGCAGCAATACAAAGAGAAGCAGCGGGGAATGACAGAACTTCTTGTTTCACAAGCATGAAGAGGCAGCTGGAGGGCGTCTTTCAGATTATGAAGGTTGCTCTTATCAAGGTCAATAACTGTCATATGTTCGCCCAACTTAGGAGTTCAACATGATGGAGGTCTAGATGCATCCTTGACACGTAGTAGGTGCCCAGTGACTGAACGAATGAATTGAGGTTGCTGCTTTGCTTCTAGTCTCCCATGAGAGCTATCTAACTGGTATTTTATCATGGGAGTAAACTGGTATTAATGTTAGCAAAGGCCAAAGACTAAACAAATGGGTTAAATGGCCTCGTGGCCTTCCTAGCCTCCAGACTCAGCCCTTAATACGTGCAGACATTCCCACCTCCAGCTGTCCTTTGATATCACCCTTGTCCAGCTTAAGTCCATATGGGCAATTAAATCTTACTGATTTAATTGGGCACATTTCCCCCCCCTTCTTTTGTGCTTTGTTTTCTCTGCTTGTCACTCAGAGCTCATTGAGGTCAATATGCATGTGTTTCCTGAGTTTGGGGAGGTAGGAAAGAGAATCTAACAAAATTCACTTGGTGGCTTGTAAGAAATGAAGGTCTTTTCAATAATTAGACACATTTCTGTCTTTGCTGTAGTTCTTAGGTAGTCTTGGGTCTGGGGGCAGAGAATTATCCTGATAATTTTGAAAGGCCTTTTCCAGTTCTGGGACTTAACTAGAGCAACATTATCCTTCATACTTGGGAGACCGTGGCACACCAGTCAGAGCTGATCCTCAAGGAGGATGTAGAGTGGGTAAAGCTTGTTTTGTGCCCATTTATCTCCTCCCCCTGCTCCCCTTCTTAACTTCTTGATTGCTTTCCCCAGATGTCTGATATATCCTTGGATTTTGCCCTTAGCTGACTGTCCCTCAACGTATTATCAAAGAACCAGAATCTTAGCTAATAAGCGCTTAAGAATTGCTAAAGGAGAAAAAGGTAGAGAACCAGAAAAAGGGTGGATATGGGAGCTAAAGCCCAGGTTCTGGGTCATTGTGAATTAGTCAGTGTGCCTATGGCCTTGGATATATTTCTTGCACATGTGGGCCTTGTCTGTCGAGTAAGACTTACCCTTGTGTCTGCTTCTCCATTGCTTTTCTGAGACCACAGACTTGAGTGCTGGGAGTTGTTTCATTCTGCTATGATTGGGAGCAGTCCTCTCTGCTTCATTTCTCCACCTAGGGATATGGGCCTGGAGGAGGAAATCAGAAACTAAGGGTTCTGTAAGATTTTTTCTGTGGGTGCCAGGTGCTTCACATACACTACCTCTTTCTGTGGGTGCCAGGTGCTTCACATACACTACCTCTATAATTGTATATTTAAGACAACCTTATGAGATATATATTTTATTGTTTTACAGATGAGGAAAGTCAAATTCTGAGAATTTAATGGCTGCAAATCACATAGCAATTAGTGGCTAAGCCAATGTGGGTATCCATGGCAGTGTTTGTCTGTTTTTTCTCCACCCCCCCATCTTTACTATACTATGGTATCTCATTCAATCTATCAGCTCTGAGTTGTCTGGGCAATTGATTTACATCTTCACCAACCTTTGCACGGTAGACCATCTGGCTCTGTCCCTAGAGCCTCTTTTCCAGCTGTGGGAAAATTAGGAGCCTGGCTGTGGGTAAGGGCTAGATGCTCTTCACATGGACAGAACTCCTGGCCTTGCCCTCCCACAACTTCAGTCCTTTGCATGTACTCTTCCCTTTTCTTGAAAACCCTTCCCTGCTCCCAGTATCATTGGGATAATATTAGTCCTCTGTAAATCTGCTTCTGTAGGACCGCATGTGTGGCTCTAGTAAGGAGAGCATCTTTCATGCCATGCTGTCTTTATTTGAATACATGTCTGTGTCTTTATCTACAGCATAAAGTCATGAATTTGGTGGAGATCTTCTTAAGCCTCTATACTTGGCATGATAGACATTTAATAAAGATTTAATAAATTAATGATTCAATAAAGATTTAATAAATGATACAGAGAGACAAAATTCTCATCACTGCTCTGTTTCAGGATGACAACACAACTAATTCTTGCCTGAGCATGGGAGAAAATTCAGTCCTATAGGGGTTACTGTTTATGTTAAGGCAAAGGCCAATGGTGGACTGGAAGTGTCAGGCTATAGTGCTGATCAAGGTTCTGGAGCTTTGGCACAGAGGAGGACTGTTGACAGATTGTCCCGCACTCAATTATGTATTTCCCCAATTAGCAATTCCTTTAGGTTGATAAAGGGTTAAGATGGAGACACCTCCCAGAGGAGTTAAATCTACTGATGTTTCAGTGTCCTTTTACTTATATTAGTTATTATTATATTAACCATTTTTTAAATGTTAGATTCAAACTGCTTTCAGCTTACTTGAGGTGATCTCTTTGAGGGAAACAGAACAAGGAATGTGATGGGGGACTGACTTAGGGGGCACAGAAATCCCATAGAGAAGGTACCGCTTTGGGGAGACCTTTTTTCCCATGAGGATTACCCTGATAAGTCAGCATAAGGGAGCTACGAGGGAAGAGAGTATAGAAGGAAGGGAGGAAGAAGCCAGAGAACAGTGCCATTGCTCTGATGGTGAAGACAAACTTGCAAGGGAGGATTCCCTTCCATGGCTGATGCCTGGGTCAGAGCGCGAGGCTTGTCAGAGAAATGACAGTATTTGTCTGTGACTGTGTAATTGCTGTTGAAGGGGAGGTCCTCTGCTGCACGTAAATGGTGCCAACACCAAGGAGGTCTCAGTGAACATAAAATTAACGTAGGTTCAAAGACCCTTGAAACACATGGAACATAATTCATCAGAAATCCCAATTAACTGATATGTTTGGGACAGTCTGCAGTTAAAAGAAAGCAGCAGGAGAGAGCAGGCTGGCATTTAGGATTTATAGGGGCTGTTAAAGGGACTGAATTTTAGATCTAGGCAGTTGCCTACAATGCCTGCATCTTCCTAATGAGAGATGATTTTCACAATGAGAACTCTGGAGTCTTGTAAGATTTTCATTCACCAAAGTTAGATCTTCTGGTGAAGGTGGCAAGTTAGATCTTCCGTTGGCAGGTGGCAAGACTGTTCTTTGAATCAGTGCATCAGAATATGCGCACTCAGATGGGTTTGCCCACTAAGTTAAAGTCGTCAGTGTAGGAATTTACACTACCATTTTACTTAAGTAATCCATCCCTGTGATCAGGGTTTGTGGTACTTTCTTCTGAATATCTCTAATGGATTCTCTTCTAATGCCAGTGGATGGGTTTGGTGAAAGCCTCCCAGTGTCTCTGGGTACCAAGTTTGGGAAAGTAGACAAGAGGACAATTGACCAAGCTGTATAAAATGATACAATTTTGATACAAAAGAATGCATGGCTTTGAAAGAGGAAGTCATGGAGATGTCTATGTCACTGGTGCTACGAAGGCAGCCTGCCGCAGAACCCAGAGCTCCCCTGTGGTTCAGGAAGGGCACTTTCAAAACAGAGCCTCTCCAAATCAAGCTCTAGTTCTGATCCAGCACCACTGTTGTGTTGCCTTAGATAGCAGCCCAAACAGCAGTTGGCACCAGGACCTTTTCTGTGCCTCTTTCAGAAGACTAATAACACAGAAAGGAGGTCTTAGACTGACACCGATGCACATTCTTGGCTCCTACAGGACCTGCGGGATGGTGTTTCTCTTGCAGAGTCATGAAAGAGGAATGAAACATGGGCTTTTGGGGTTTGCAAAACTGCATTTGAATTCTGAGACTAGTTGGCCCTGATGAGAATCATGAGAGCCTCAGTTTCCTCATCTGTCATATGGAGATGATAACACTGGAAGGTTATTAAGAGGCTGAAAGAGAAGACAGAAAGTGCCCAGCACATAGTATCCTTTTCTTTGACCAACTCCCATTTATCCATAATAGTTTTGCTCAAACATGCCTGCCCTCAGGAAACCTTCTTTGATCTCTAAGTCTGTGTAAGGCATCCCATCCATAGACACTATTCTTCTCCACCATACTTAACACATTTCAAAGCATTGTTTTCTTTTTTTTAATAATTTTTTATTATGTTATGTTAGTCACCATACAGTACATCCTTAGTTTTTGATGTAATGTTCCATGATTCACTGTTTGCGTATAACACCCAGTGCACCATGCAATACATGCCTTCCTTTTTTTTTTTTTTTAAAGATTTTATTTATTTATTTGACAGAGAGAGAGAGAGAGACAGCCAGCGAGAGAGGAAACACAAGCAGGGGGAGTGGGAGAGGAAGAAGCAGGTCTCATAGCAGAGGAGCCTGATGTGGGGCTCGATCCCGGAACGCCGGGATCATGCCCTGAGCCGAAGGCAGACGCTTAACCGCTGTGCCACCCAGGTGCCCCAATACGTGCCCACCTTAATACCCATCACCAGCCTATCCCAGTCCTCCACTCCCCTCCCCTCTGAAACCCTCAGTTTGTTTCCCAGAGTCCATAGTCTCTCATGATTCATTCCCCCTTCTGTTTACCCCCCTTTCATTCTTCCCTTCCTTCTCCTACTGATCTTCCTGCTATTTCTTATGTTCCATAAATGAGTGAAACCATATGATAATTGTCTTTCTCTGCTTGACTTATTTCACTTAGCATAATCCCCTCCATGTTGTTGTGAATGGTAGGTATTGTTTTCTAAGCTCCACACTTGAGAAAACAGTCTTATTGCCCAAAACCCATCACAGTGCCTGACACGTAGTTGGTTTTCCATATTCAATGTTCATTGAATGAGTGAAGTAAATGAATGAACAGTATATAGTACTTGTTTCTTTCCTTTGACTGAGGGAAGAGGCTCATTGGTGTGGCAGAACAAGTCTGGACATAAGATTTTTGTGGGTTCAGTTTGGTACTGCCAGCAGTGGGGTGCTGGGCGTGGTCACCCAGATGAGGTGGCTCAGGTGTGTCCACTTGACCCGAATGCTTCCTTCCTTTAGTTCTGGCCATATAAAGTTTTGAAGGTGATCACCCACAACAGACAAGTCAAGAGGGGAAATTACATTTTTTTTGGATAAATTTTAAGTATTAAAATACTCATGCATGTGGTCAGTGGTGAGTTGATAGAAATCTAGATATTTTCTCTTGAGTCTTTTTAAAAGGGTAGTAGGTGGAGATCTTTATTTCAGGCTTGATTCTACTCACTGGGTTGGAAGGGGTGTAGAGTTGTTGGACTAAGATGGGGGTATGAAGAATCTAGGCATGTATCAGGAGTTCTAGACATTTTGATCTGCACTTAATCAAATAGCACTGTGTGTGGGGCATGCACCTACAGTCCAATGACCAGAGTTTATGTGACATCTCATCCTTCTGCTAGCTGATTACCTAATTTTTCTGTCTGCCCAATCTGTCTCAGTTTTCATATCTGTAAAGTGAGCACAGTAGTACTGACTTCACAGGCTTGCCACAAAGCTGAAATTAGTGCTGTATCAAGGTAAGAAGTCATGTAAAATAGTGATCTCTGGAAGTTGCACAGGCTGAGCCCAGTGGACACTGATGGGAACAATTTCTATCGTGGCAGGTACCAAGAAACTTGGCACCCCTCTGCTGTTCCTTTCTGTGATGAAATCAGCCATCAAGCTCTAGTTGGCTTATATGTAAATAGAAAAATAATACGACCAAAGTAAACAAAAGTGGGAAATTGCATTTGTATAATTTAAAAATGGTTTATTTTTTAAAAATTCAAGTCATTTGTTTTCATTCAAGCCATTTCCTCTTGGTTTGAATGGATTATTGCTTTGTCGTTAATTGCACTTTGCTTAGAGTTTTTCTCCTTCTATTTCAAGACCAAGTACTATTCTTTTGTTGATATAACCACTGACCTTATTAAAAGTTTGTCCAGATAAATCATGGTTTTTAAGATAAGAGGGACACTAACACAAACATGGAAAGCTGGTCACCACATGGAGGCTTGGAAAAGTCAGTGCTCTACAATTGGTTAATGGGGGCACATTTTAGCCTACAGTACTGATTTGCCTTTTTCAATCCATTTGCAGCCTCATTGGGAAATGGGGAGAAGCTGTGAGTTTACTTGTAAATTTGCATGGAGAGTTACATTTTTAAGAAATTTCTAAAGCATTTTGATTTAGACAAGCTTTTGTTGGCTGAGAAATTATATGATGCACCCAAAATACTTCTGCAAAGTATAGTGTTGAGTGCCGTTTTATTCCCATGAACTAGAAGTTCAGTACAAAAGGCCAGGAATGAGAAATGCAGTCTGACCTTTTATATACTTACATGTATCTCACTTAGGGCCAAGCCATTCCTGAAAGTTAGTTTAAATTTTCCAAGTATCTTTAGGGAGAGACAAAAGCCTCAAAATCTGAGAGGTACAGAGGCATCTCATTTGTGGGCCTTTCCATTCCTTTATTATGTGTACATGAGGGAAAGCTCTTTAATGTTAAAAGTAAATAATGGCCTTTAAGGTAGAAGCATTCAGATTAATGACTTTAAATATTATTATACATTTGTAACTGCAGCCAGATTATTTGATAATGCCTGTCTCTATTATCAGAGAACACTTGGAATGCTTTCGGCCTATTTTATGAAGGTTTGTTTCATAAGAGGAAGTAGATGTTTTAAAATATGATAACAAGGTTATGAAACTTCAGTTTCAGATGTAAAGAATGGTTGTTTGTTGATGAGAACAGAGCATGCCCAAAGCAGAAAAGCTTTTTATTACTACCATCCAGGTCGACCCGCTTTAAGCAGCAACAGATGAATCTTTTTGATACTAGATAGGGTGGAGTGAGTTGAAATTGTTTTACTTATCTGCCTTTATCTTAATTCATCTGCATATTTACTTATTGCAAATGCAATTATCTTATTTATCTGCATTTTCTCAGGGTGCAAGGGGGGAATTTGAGCACCCTTCCTACAGTCCTTCCTATCGAGTCCCTACATTCTTCTATTTGCACATGACTGTGTCATAGGCATCTAATACAGAGCCCCCTTCTGCTAACTAGCAGAATTAAACTGACTAGTTTACAACTAGTCTATAACTTAAGTTACCACATCCTGTAGATTTTTACTTTGCAGCATCTCTCGACTCTGCCCCCTTGTTTATTTCCATTTCCAATACTACTCTGGCAGTCTGGCCTCTGATCTAACATGACTGGACTAACTGCTCATCCATGTAATGTAGTTCATTCTCTACTGTGCTGTCAGATTAATTTCCTAATGTGGCATTTTATTCCTACCACTTCCCTGCTAAAGCACCACCATAGCTCTCATTACCTGCTGAGAAAGTGCCAACTTCTCAATCTCGCATTTAAGCTGCTTAATAATATGGTTCATCTATGGACTCTGAGAAACAAACTGAGGGCTTCAGAAGGGAGGGGGTGGGGGAATGGGATAGGCTGGTGATGGGTAGTAAGGAGGGCACATATTGCATGGTGCACTGGGTGTTATACACAACTAATGAATCATTGAACTTTACATCAGAAACCAGGGATGTACTGTATGGTGACTAATATATTATAATAAAAAAAAACATTAAAATAAAAAAAATAAAAAAAATAAAAAGCACACACACACAAAAATAATATGGTTCCATCCATTGGAAAAAACAAAAAAACCCCACAATACTTCAAAACCTTTCTCAGCACACTGAAGGGTTTTGAGGACATAGGGACAAGGCCAGGAAGTGCCTCTGCCATTATGGATCTTCTAATGAGGGAGACAGATGTTAAATAGCTTATGGCAAAATCAGTTATTTGTTGACCACTATGAGATGTGCTACAAAGGAGAAGCACCGTGTGCTTGGAAGGTATGTTACAAGAATGTCAGAAATGTCTCACTGAACTCTGAAAGACATCCTGAAGTGTGAGGAGAAACTGGTTAGATGGAGTGAGGTTGGGGCAATGGGAGTGGGGAAGGGAAGGGGGGTCATGCAGAGGGAACAGACCATGGGGAGGAAGAAGGTGCACCCATGAGGAACAGAAAGCAGACTTTGCAGAGTAATGCAGGAGAGAGCAAGAGAGGAAAGTGGGCTCCATCTGCAGGGCTTGGTGGGCCTGGAAAGATTTCGGATTTTCTTCTATGGGCGGTGGGAAACTGAGTAGGATATGACATAACCAGATCTGGGTTTTATTTTATTTTATTTATTTTCTTATTTATTTTCTTATGATATGTTTGTCACCATACAGTACATCATTAGTCTTTTTTTTTTTTTTTAAATTTTATTTGACAGAGATAGAGACAGCCAGCGAGAGAGGGAACACAAGCAGGGGGAGTGGGAGAGGAAGAAGCAGGCCCATAGCAGAGGAGTCTGATGTGGGGCTCGATCCCATAACGCCAGGATCACGCCCTGAGCCAAAGGCAGACGTTTAACCGCTGTGCCACCCAGGCGCCCCGACATCATTAGTCTTTAAAAAGTCACTCTGTCTGCTGTGGGAGAAAGTTCTGGAGGCAGCCGTGGGTAAGTAAGCTCTTGTAAAAGCCCAGGCAAGATACTACTGTTGGGTGGAAGTCAGATTTAATCAATATGTTTAAGGTGGATTGAAAAGGATTTGGAAACTGTTGGGACAGGCAGGTAAGGGATCAGCAGAATGACTGTTGGGGGTGCTGGTGACCATTCTCCCAAGACAGGGAATACTAGAGGAAGACCAGATTTGGGGAGAAATATTATGACTTCAGTTTTCTTTTTTTTCTTTTCTTTTCTTTCTTTCTTTTTTTTTAGGGGGGCTGAGGTAGAGGCAGAGGGGGAGAGAGAGAATTTTTTTTTTAAATTTCAATTTTAGGTAGTTAACATACAGTGCAATATTGGTTTCTGGAGTAGAATTCAGTGACTCATTACTTTATGTACAACACCCAGTGCTCATCATAACAAGTGCTTTTTTCTTTCTTTCCTTTTTTTTTTTTAAAACATTTTATTTATTTTGAGAGAGTGCACATATGAGGGAAGAAGGGAGAGGGAGAAGCAGACTCCCCGCTAAGCAGGGAGCCTGATGCGGGACTCAATCCCAGGACCCTGGGATCATGACCTGAGCTGAAGGCAGATGCTTAATGACTGAGCCACCAGGGTGTCCTGGTCTTTCTTCTTCACTCAGAGTTCCTCTTAAATTTTCTGGCAGGGCTGGCTTCGTGGTCATAAACTGCTTTAGTTTTTGTTTGTCTGGGAAACTCTTTATCTCTCTTTTTATTCTGAATGACAGCCTTTCTGGATAAAGTATTCTTGGCTGCATATTTTTCTCATTCAGTACATTGAATATTTCTTTCCACTACTTTCTGGTCTGCCAAGTTGGGAGAGAGAGAATCTTAAGCAGGGTGTGTAGCCTGGCACAGGGCTCGATCTCACAACCCTGAGATCTTGACCTGAGATGAAATCAAGAGTTGGACATTTAACAACTGTGCCACCCAGGTGCCCCTACTTTTTACTTTCTATAAGACATTCAAATAGTGATTTTCAGTAGGCAAATAAATTGAAGGACAGTGTTGTAGTGGTCTGTGGACCCTGATTGACTCTTAGCAGCTGTGTGACCTTGGGAAAGTTTCTTAACCTTTCTGTGCTCCCTAGTTTCTTCATCTGTAAAATGGGAATTATAACAATAGTACCTATGTTATAAGTTTCCTTTGAGGCCCAAATGGGCTTAGCATATCTAAAGGACTTAGACTGGTGCCTGGCACAGAATGAATACTCTATTGATATTAGTCACTATTATTGTTAGACAAGTTCAAAGCTCAAAGAAATCTGGGCTGCTCCTGTAAATCTGGGGCTTGTTCACAAATGGTAAGTGAAGCTTCATGTGGGATGGGGCTCTTTTGGGAGTGTATACAGAATGAAGAAGGAAGATGGCCTTACTCCAGGTCTCAAGGAATCCAAGAGTAGACTGAAGATGATGAGTGAGTCACAGTGCCTGGGACTGAGCGGAACAGAGTTAGAGACCGGAGAAATTTGGAAGCAAAGGGAAGACTGCTTTGAGGAGGAGGGAGGCTTCAGCAGCATCATATGCTGCTGAGTGTTTGAAGGCTAGGACTGAAAAACGCCCAACTGATTGCAAGCCACCACTGAAAACTTTTGCAAATTTCAGGTGGTGCAGTGGAGATTGAAGGTTGGAGAGTGGGGAAAGAGGGAGACTTCAGGTGGGAACCTATTATTTGAGAAGGTTGGCTTTTCAGAGAAGAAAACTTCAGCCAGGTTACCTCCTGGCCAAGTGTGGGTCAGTCAGTAAGGACTAGCCCTGAAGTATCTAAATTCCCTTTTGCATGCGGTGGAGGGAGCTATAACTCCCTTGGTCATGGCCTTTAGTTGGATTGAGAAATTACCCACAGCAGTCTCCTGCATTGGCTGAGTTTAGCAGTTGTGGAAGTGGCCTGTGTTGGCCAGGTTTCTGTAGGATTCAGTGGTCTTGACATCACCAGTGGGCAGCAAGAATATCTTACCACCCAGGGAAGATGATAGGTGAAGTATTGCAGAACATGGCAGCCAGGCTCTTCCTGGAAATTAGCTAGAGCCATGATTCAGAAGGAAACTGGCTTCCCTGACTGTCAGTCTGGGCTCAGATGCTTGGGTGTGGAAAGAGCATTTTTTTTTTCTTTTTTTGTATGATACAGGTCTGGATGAGACCCCAGATCAAAGTACCACTTTAACAAATGTATGTTCCATCACCTCAAGTGAGGAATCCTGGCAGAACAATCAGGTCCAGGTTGAAAATAGATGTTTTGTGGGAACATCTGCTTTTGAAAAGACTTTCCTCTAATGTCCCTCTTTAACTACAAAGTGTGAGCCTTTCATTGTACCTTGCTATAATTTGCTGACAGCTGTTAGAATGTGGAGGTGAACTACCTTAGGTCATCTGGTTATGATGCCAGGCCACTGGAGGGCTCTAGGCAGGCTGGATTCAGAACTGTAAAGTCATTGGATTTTGTAAGGGAAGAGTTTACTGAGATTGATGGTACTCACTTCCCATGGTTTCTGCCCCCCCGAACACTATACCTTTTGTGCAAGAAAGAAGCAAATAATAGGAAATTAAACCTAGTCAATTTGCATTATTCATGGTAGTTTTGTACTAAAAGTTTCTGTGTAAACACTGAATTAGTGAATATTGAACCACTGTTCCAAGAGGAAATACAGGCTTAGGCTGTATTTCTTCACATTTTCTTTAGTGGTTAAGATGTAGCCTTGTTTTATGTGCATATCTGCTTACAGATATCTTATTGTTGATTCATTAATATTGAACTCTTGGCCAGCAGTGCTAGAATTCATGAGTGAGTGAAGTTTATCTAAGACATATATTTTCTCTGTAGCGTCTATCATATCATAGCTTTCTTGTGCTTAGGAGTGGTAGATAGCACTTCAGTACAATGGGGCCATTTTTAACAGTGAAATCATTAAAAAGTACAAAACAAAAATTGTGACATTAAATACACCATGAAAAAGATGCTTGTATATAGTCTGAAAGCTGAAACAAGAAGGCAGGGTGTCCCTACTATTTGACTTCAGCTGGGAACATGTGTGTCAGGCAACTCAAAATTTGCCCCTACTCTGTGCATGTTCACAAATGAGCGGGAAAGCAGGGTGAATATTGATATTGGGATTACAAATAAATTTTACTGAGTAGATGAATTAAAAAATACAGAATCCATGAGTAATGAGGTTCAATTTTCAGGGATGTCTGTAATTTGGATAGTTTGGTACAAGTTGATTATTCTAACCATTTAACACACCTTCTTACGCTGAGATTCTATCATTGTCCTGGGGGTTAAAACCAAGTAAGTCCAGTGTTTATACCTTTTATATCTAAAATGCAACATAGGAGATGTTCAGAAACATGGGAAGATACCAAAAGGTCTGTCCTCAGACTTGTTCTTCGCATAGCTGCAAGATGGCTGTGGCAGTTCTGAGCATCATATTCAGACCCACAAAAGAGAAACTATTTCTTCCTGTGTGTCTTCTATTAGTGAAAAATCCTTCTCTGAAGCATTCCAAGAGATTTTTCCTCTCATATCTCATTGGCTAGGAGTATGTCACAGGTCTAGCCATTTGCTGGAAAAAGTAATGAGATTAAAATAATTGACTTAAACCAATCCAAATTCACTCCATGGTGCTGGGAATGCACATCTTCTGAAGGAACATGGCTTTGCAGAAAAGATGATTTTGAACAAAACTGGGCTCAGTCAGAAGAGGAAAGGGAAATGAATTTGGGATAATCAAACAATAGTGTTTACCATACCTACTAATCAAAGAGTGTGCATTAATATATGGGAAGAATTTTAATCTCAAGTTTGTGTTTTATATTAAAGTTTCTACCATCTCTAGTAGGCTGCCAGGACAATTACATGGTTTCCTTCTGATTACTTCTCTTCAGAGGGAATCTTCAGATGTTCGTTCTTTCAGGCACATAAAAAAGAGGCTGTCATTAAAACCATTGGTGGGAAAAACTGTGAGCAAGAATTTATGGGACTTAATGTTGTTATGGTAGGCTAAAGGGGAGTCCAGATTCTAAGCTACTACTCCCTTTGAGAGATGGAATCTAATTGCCCACCCCTGGAGTTGGGCTGGTCTTTATGGGTTGCTTAATCAAAGAATTTAGACCCAGACCTCTTTGAATATTCCATCTTAAGATATAGCTACTGTGTTATGAAGAAGTCCAAATATTCCATGGAGAGGCCCCTGTGAAGAAGAACCAAAGCCCCTGATGACAAATGGGCATCAGCTTGCCAGGCATGTGAGTACATCATCTTGGAAGTAGATCTTCCAGCTCCAGGTGAGCCTCCCAGCTGAAGCTGCATGGAGCAGACATGAACCATCTCTACTGAGTGCTACCCTAATTGCAGATTCATGAGCAAGATAAATGACTATTTTTGTTTTAAGCCACTGTAGTTTTGGGTGGTTTGTTATTAAGCAATATATAACCAGAACACTTAAGAGAAAGGAAGACCGACTCAAGATTGCAATAATTCTAGCTGGATGCTTAGGAAATGGATAGGATTTTAATTACTCTTTTAATCACCCTACCTCCACCATGGTGTTCAAAAATGTTTATTGAATGAATGAATGAATGAATGAATGAATGGTCATTTCACCCTTGCTGCCTTCAGAATAGGGAATAAGGAGAAACCTTTAGGCAGTTCTTTTCTAGGAATATGATTTCAAACCTTGGTCCTTTCTGTTTCTTTGGAACATCCAGAAAAATCCTAGAATCCCCAAGAGCTGAAAGGGAGCATGTGTGATTTGTCACCCTGCCCTGGGGTTACATGGCACTTCATTCATACGCTTTCCAAGTTGGTTTTATTGCCTCTTTAACTTTTCTCTTGAAAATCTCAAGAGAAGAAAAGCATCAACCTCAGTTTGTGACAAGTGAGTCATTAATATTAGTCAAGAAAATGGAGGAAAACCTTCTTCCCTTAATTTATAATAAAAAAAGATTTTTATATTTTCTGAAATGTACTTATTTCCACATTTTGTATAATGAAATCCACTGCATTTTGGAATGATTTCTCAACAGATGACAGAATTCCCATTTTTCCTTTTAGAGGATTATTTACAACAGTCCATAGAGCAGAGCCCCCCACAATTTTGTAGAGCATTGGGAGGTGTCTACCTCATTGGCTAGTGACTGCCAGATTTCTCTAGTGGGGACATTGCCTTGAGTGACTGGACTCATCAGGCACCACAGAAACAAACTCTTGGGTTAAGTTTGCTACCTGCCTGGGCATTGCCTTTAAGTGCTTAGGCTTATAGTACTCACTCTGGAGATGCCTGGACTCTTCACATGAATTTTATATATAGAGGAAGGTTATGACCAATGAAGTCTTTGCTTGAGAAGCAGTTTCAGTTCTTTAAATTATGTCTTCAGTTTTATTATCTGCCTCAAGGAGGCAGATTGATACTATTGTGAATAGCTAAGAGAGTTGGGAAAGAGCTGGTAATTCACACAAATTTGCTCCATGAATCTTTCTCGTTGTGCAACCCATGTTCTCTGCTTAATGTGAAAAAAGAAGTTGGGGTATGTATTTTTGCTAAATCCTAAGATCAACAACTTTGTAGGACAGAGTAAACTGGAGAACTGCCTCAAAGGCCGGTGTTGAAATCCCATTTCTGTAATGCAGTGTTTTCAAAGGGCAGCCTGCAAACCCTTTTTACCAGAATTACCTAGTGTGTATGTGTGTGTACTTGTTAAATATTCAAATACCTGGGCCTCACTGTAAACAGTGAATCCAAAGGGGGTTGGGGCAGGAATCTGCTTTTCTATTAAGCCTTTCCTGTTATTTAAAAGGTCCTGACACCTGCTGTCCCTGCAGGAAGACTGGTGGTTTGTGAACAACCATCCCAGAGGTAAAAAGAGCCTTTAGAAGACTCTGAGAGATGAGTATTTCATCTTCCACTGTCCCCAAATGACTTGTCAGGAAGTGGAACTTACATAGAGGTCTTTGGGACTCCATAAGTGGTTCTGAACAGGAATCTTTAAACTCTTGATCAGTCATTTTCTACTTTAAATTTCTAAATTTCTATCATTTGTTTTTATGCAGAAGGACTGTTCAGTAGAATTTTGGGGCATTTTTAAAAATACTGCATTATCACAGACCTTGCTTAACCCAAAGGCAAGGAATCAAAGGGGTTGGATATTTGCCTGTTTAAGGGAATACTTGGACACTTTAGAAATTACGGTTAGAATATTTTGTTCCTTATGGTGTATGAAAACTTGTGGTCATAAAAACATTGTCTTAAATTGTTAAAGTGGTTCCATTAAGTCACACCTTTCTGAATTGAACCTGGGCTGGCCTAATGACTTCCTTGGGCTGAAACCACTCGGTGGAAATAACATTGTACAAGTTTTGGGACAGGATCCACTTTCATGCTCTTGTGGCTTGTCATGTAAAGAAGCTTAGGCTAGCCTCCTTGAGCATGAGGGGACCTATAGAGGGAGAAGCCCTAGTGGGTAAATGATGATGAGCTCTCAAGATTGAGGTGCCAGAGCTGTGAGTAGAGCCATCTTGGATTCTCCAGCCTCAGTCAGTTTGCCAATTGACTGAAAAATGCATGAATGAACCCAGAAAACTCATGGAGCACAGACAAACTACCCAGCTGAGTGCAGCCCAGATTGTAGAATTATGAGCAATTAATGGTTTTAAGTCACTGAATTGGGATGATTTGTTACATAGCACTAGATAACTGTAACAAGCATGGTGGGAGACATGGGTCCTTTGGGTCACATGATACTCAGGCAAACCAGATAGGAGGAACTATTATGGAAACACCTGGTGATGGTGACACTCTTAAATTGTTCCTACCAGTTGGGCTGTGGATGCCTCCGTTTTCTCTGAGGGATTGCAACATGATGTCTTGTGCATACTTTTGTTTGGCACTAATATAAGGTGATTCTTTTCTCTGCCTATCTCTCCCATGAGAATGTGGAGAGTTCCTTGTAGAAGAGGCCATATTTCAGTTGTTCTGTAGCTCTAGCACCTAACAGTGTTTACCATATAGAGGCTGCTCAAGAAATGTTTGTTAAAAAACCAAAACACTGAAATAACCCCAGTGAAGTGCTACTGTGTTATCAAGGAATAGGAAGGAAATGGTGCACTTTTGAATGAACGAGTACAGAGGATTCTAGAGAAAGGAAACATTAGTTGTTCCTTTTTTATTTTTTATTTTTATTTATTAGCACAAGTGGTGGTGGGGAGGGGAGAAGGGAGAGGGAGGAGCAGACTCCCTGCTGAGCAGGGAGCCCAATGCAGGGCTCGATCCCAGGACCCTGGGATCATGACCTGAGCTGAAGGCAGACATAGCCAACTGAGCCACCCAGGCGCCCTAGTTGTTTCTTTTGAATTTATGATTTTTTCTTCTTTGAGTTGCACAGTTTATATTTCCATTCTATTTCCTTTCCAGGATGCTTGGTGCTTATACATTGATCCTTCACGTTGTGGTAATTACTATTGCTCCCTGGAAAAAGGATATTGAACTTCATTGTTGGATTTTCTCCCCTATGATTTAATCCCATCATTTCAACTGGCTTGTGTGAAAAGACAATTTCATTTATGCCTATAGTTGAGAAAATAGAATGGAACTTTAAATGTCTTTGGTGGCAGTATCATACAAGATCACAAAATGAATGTTATGTCAGCTTTGAAAATTGGTATACACGTGTGTGTTTGTGTGTCCATGGTTGCTCAGAGTGTCTATTTCTGCATGTCCCTATTCTGTTTCTCTCCCCCGCCCTCTTTTTCCTTATCCTTGTTTTTGTCCGTCTTTCAGTTTTCTATCTTTATAAACACTTGCTGTGTCTTTATCTTATTTAGCATTAAAATCAAACTACAGCACATAGTTTACTAATTATATTATAAACCATTTGTATTTTTTGCTGTTAATCTAAAAATCAAATGAATAGAACATCATATAATTCTCTTTCTTAAAACACTCCTAATTATGAGGAAGTCTTATGTAATTTATGTCACTGATGAATTTTCTGTGGGTAGTGGCCCTCAATATTAAAAAGTTTCTCTCCAACAATTGTTGGAGAGGATGTGGAGAAAGGGGATCCCTCCTACAATGTTGGTGGGAATGCAAGTTGGTACAGCCACTCTGGAAAACAGTGTGGAGGTCCCTTAAAAAGTTAAAAATTGAGCTACCCTATGACCCAGCCATTGCACTACTGGGTATTTACCCCAAAGATACAGACGTAGTGAAGAGAAGGGCCATATGCACCCCAATGTTCATAGCAGCATTGTCCACAATAGCTAAATCATGGAAGGAGCCGAGATGCCCTTCAACAGATGACTGGATTAAGAAGCTGTGGTCCATATATACAATGGAATATTACTCAGCTTATCAAAAAGAATGATTTCTCAACACTTCCTGCAATATGGATGGCACTGGAGGAGATAATGCTAAGTGACATAAGTCAAGCAGAGAAAGACAATTATCATATGGTTTCTCTCATCTATGGAACATAAGAACTAGGAAGATCGGTAGGAGAAGAAAGGGATAAAGAAAGGGGGGTTAATCAGAAGGGGGAATGAAGCATGAGAGACTATGGACTATGAGAAACAAACTGAGGGCCTCAGAGGGAAGGGGGGTAGGGGAATGGGATAGGCTGGTGATGGGTAGTAAGGAGGGCACGTATTGCATGGTGCACTGGGTGTTATACGCAACTAAAGAATCATCGAACTTTGCATCAAAAACCAGGGATGTACTGTATCGTGACTAACATAATATAATAAAAAATATTATAAAAAAATAAAACAAAAAGTTTCTCTCTACAGGGTGAGATCTGGCCTATGATGCTTTTAAGGGCCTATTTCCTCTTTTCAGTCATATTGAACTTGAGTAAATGGGGAGAGAGGAATGAAGTTTAGCTCGAACCTATTTACAAGCCCTCAGAGGACTTCCTTGCCTCTGTTTGGAGACAGAATCCCAGCTGGAATGGAAGCCCTGATGACAGTCAGCCTTGACCTTTTCTGAAAACCAATCAGCAGATTGTCAGAGACTGCTTTCTAACCTCCCTCTTAAGCTCTTCCATGTTTGGAGCAGGGTCTCACTGTTCCTACCAGGCTCTACCTCCACCTGGGAAAACACAGAGTGTGAGATAGTGTGATTTCTCTGCCCATGACAAATCTGCCTAGTTTTCTGTCTTTCCTCCTTTGTGAACCCCATCAATCCCAAATCCCTGGTTATTTCTTGGATCCCTAACTCTGAGGTCATAATTTCTAAACCCTAGGTGCTACACAAGTATGGCAGAGACTGCTGCTGCCCACCAAGAGTCATTCTCTTCTTCATTCCCCAGCTTCACTCAGAGTTATATGTATTCATGTAGCTGAATTCATGCCAATGGGATGTGAGTGAATATGGTATGGTGTAGGCCCATTTGGGCTGGCCATAATCTTCCATGTTTGTTCTTCTGTTCTTTCTCTGTTCTGCCCAACTGGAATGGCAATGCCCAGGATGACCTTGGAAGCATGGTAGAGATTGACAGAGCAGCTGTCAGCATGGATCCCTGAAAAACTGCATGGGGCAGACCTCCCTTCTTTAATCTGGAGCCACCCTGGATTGTTATGTGAATGAAAAATTAATTCTGTTGGGGTTGAGGCTTTACATTTTGGTCTATTTAGCATTTAGCTTATCCTAACTAATAAACCAAGATAATATAACAATTGTGTAAGTGTTCAGTAAACAAGTTCAACCTAAGACATTGATCAGTTTTAAGTGGCTGATAGTGGAAAGAACTCTGGTGAGCATTCCAAAGCAAGCTTGTGTGTGCGTGTGTGTGTGTATGTGTGTATTTCAGGTTAAAAGCAGATCCTGTTCTGGCATAATGAAGTGTATCAGTTAGCTTATGCTGTTGAACAAACCACCCCCCAAATGTAAGGACTTAATAACATTTTAATTAATTAATAATAGTATGGAGCAGCAATCAACTGGATAGTTTCTCTGGTCTTGCCTGGGCTCACTCGTGCACCTACAAGCAGCAGGCAGCTTGCCTGGGGCTGAATGGTCCAGGTGGTCTCATGGCTAGAGTACATTGGTGATTCTCTGGCTAGCTGGGGCCTGTTCACATAGTAATCTCAGGGTTCTGAGTGCAGCAAGAGAGGGCAACTGTCAATGCGTGAGCATGTTTCAAGCCTTTTCTTGTATCACGTTCGCTAACATCCAAACGGCTAAAGCAAGTGACATGACCAACCTCAGGTTCAGGGTGTAGAGAAATGAGCTTTTTCTGTATGTGGCATTGATGGGAGGACATGCAAAGTATTGTGGCTTTTTTGGGGGGGAAATTTATCACTATTGAGTCATGAAAGTAAAGTGCCACAATGCTAAGCAACCTCATAGAAGGTGGAGTCTGGTACCCTGTTGCCACCTTTTTTTTTTTTTTTTTTTTTTTTGCCATGGGACCTTAGAAAAGTCACTCACCTGTACTCCCCACCCCAGATGCAGGAATGGAAGCACAGTAAATTGCTCAGCTCAGTAATCTCTGAAGTCCCACCCTGTACTCTAATTTTGTCTTTCTTTCCCAGCAGAGGAGTCAGGGTCAAAGTACATATTATGGGAACTAAAAACATAGTTTCATGTGTTGTTTTATGGTGGTTGCAGGGGCACCTCCTGACCAGCCAAACCCTGAGCAGGACTCAGAGCAAATTGAGTGGGTGCCAGTGCCAAGGGCAGTGCCAGGGCAGAGCTGTGCCAGCCCAGCTGTGGCCACTTCCATCTCCTTTCAAGTTTAACTCGGGTGAGTGGGAGGTGGGAATCCATTTTTATTTCTGGTCTGCTTCCTGCTGATTGTGATTCTTCCGTTAATGCCCTGTGCAAGTTGAATCTCACCTCCACTATCCTCTTGAAGGCCACATTCTCCTTTTATAGGTGTTTTCTTTTGCGGGGGTGGTGAATTGATGCAGCCACATTTTCCAAATACAAATAAACCAGAGTGGAAGGTGCGCTTGAAAGCATTAGTACTTGGAGCAAAGTCCCGGAACTCTGTGGAGCTGTCAGCCTCCTGGGGGTCTGCTCTTGCTTTGCCAGAGTTTGTTGGTTAGGGAGGGACGGGTGGCAATGGCGACAATCCTCTTCTTTCAGAAAGCAGCAGTCAAAAACCTTGAAACCTCCTTGAAATAATCCCCTTTTAATGCCTAGGGGAAAAAAACCTGACCTTGATGGGAGAAGATGAGGGGATGGAGTGGGGGCAGAATTGAGATTTTGTCTTTTCCCCAGATGAACAGCTATTATTCCCCACACGGGCTACCCCACACTTTTCTTCCAGAGGGATTTGTCCTAGGGGGTTCGGCTGGAATAGTGTCCTGCATGCAGCCTCTTTCCCTCTAGCCTCTCCATGTTTTCTTACAAATAGAAAATTGGGCTATTCCACCAGGAGAGAAAGTGCTGGAAGGGGAAAAGGAGCCATAGATGAGCAGCCTCCATGCCTAAGGTGAGGAGAGGCATTCCCATGGAGCGGAGGAGCTGATGGGCAGAGTGGGCGAAAGGGCTTCAGTGCTCTTTGAGTCTGTCTCCAGCTCCCGATCCCATAAACTGCTGGGCTGATGCCAGGAAGAAAGCTCTCAGTGAGCCTGGGGCTCCAAAGCTGGGCATAGTTCTCTGAAAATAACGATGAGGGTGGTAGTGACCGGTGGCTGTCGCAAACCAGAAGGAGAGGATGAGAAGGAAGTGAATGGGGAGGGAAGGAGAAAGATTAAAACTGATTTTCCCAACCCAGTTCTACAAATGGGAATTTCTGGGTAAACATGGTGACTCCTTTTGTTCTAATATTGCTTCTTCTAACAATTAAAATTGAAGATCAGGCAGAAGACAATAGCCAGTCGTTGGCGCCCTTTCCTATGTTATGATGCTGTTAGTACAACTCCTGCCCTAGAGCAGATCCTCAGTAAGGGTCAGTTTCTTCGAGAATAAAGAATGAAGCAGGGTTATCAGATTTTCAGCAAATCTTAGTGACTCAAACTCTGGGCCACCATTTAATGGCTGTGCTGGATGAATATAAAATAGTTGAAAGATCATAACTGTGAGCTACAGTGACCATGGAGATAGATGATTGTGTGCTCGGAGAGCAGTGGAGAAAGAGTTTAGGATGTAAATTAAGGAGGAGAGGAAGTTGAAGAGTATGGGTAAATGTAGATTATTGAAAAAAGGAAAGGGAGAGAACAGACAACACAACTGAGTTTGTGGAGGATGTTTTGTGTGTGTCAGCAAAGAGGGGCAAGAAGTGACAGGAAGCTTTTTTGGCATAAAACTGCTTCCCTGCAGAGGCTGACTTGGGGAGGGCAGGGAAGCTCATACGAGAGTTTCAGACTCTGTTATAAAAGGAAACTTCTTAGAGGCATTCCATCCAAACACTGGTTAAGATGTTTGCTGATCCACTGTGTCCAGGGCTGGCCATGATGAAAGATTAGAAGTAACTAGTGTAACCAATAAAACTCCAGCCTTATTAGTCTGTGTCCTGCAAATAAGTCGTCCGCTTTCTTTTACTATCCCAATTCATTTTCTCGAGTACGCATTGGCCTAATTGCAGGAAATTCATTTCTCTCAAAAGTTCCCTAGCTAATTTTCAGACCACTTCCTTACTGTATAATTAAAAGGGCTCAACCATGTTACTGCTCAGAGAATAAAGGGATAGACTGCTTCAAAGTCAATTCTGGGTTGCCTCCAGAAGGCAGAAACTATTACTTTCAGAAGGGAGTTATTTTTTCTGCTTTCAAACAAGCAAGGTTGGTCTCTGCAGGTACCTCGTGGCAATGCAAACAACCGCCTCTTTCATTAAGTGCCTACTATGTACCAGACACTTTGTTGGGCGCTATATTAAATGAGGCACAGGTTAAGTTGTACAACTGGGTCCCAATGTGACAGTGGCTTAAAGAGCACAGAGTTTATTCCTCTCTTTGTAAAAGTCTGGCCGGCGTTTTGGCTCTGCTCTACAGTCGTGTAAGGTGCCCAGTTTCTTTGATCTCATTGCTCTGCTATCCCCCGGGTCTTGTCCCTGTCCATGCCTTCCAGGGTGGCTCTCCATCATATCACATGCCAGCCAGAGCCAAGGAGAAAGGGGGAAAAAAGGGCAAGCCCAGAGATCATACATTTTTTTTTTTCACATTCCAGAACTTAGGCCATGACTAATCTAGCTGCAAGGGAAGTTTGAAAATACAGGTTTTACTCTGAATGATCATGTGCCCGGCTATAAATGCTATTATAGTGGCGGAAAGAGAAAGTATATAATGAGTAAAAAGCAATAGTTGTTGTCATAGGTACCTAATGTACATTTTTTTTCATTTAACCTTTACAGCAGCTCCGCAAGATCATTACATTATCCCTTGGGAATTTAGGCTTAAGGAGGCGACTTCCGTTGGCCAGACTTACCAGGAAGCCAGAGGGCAGGGAAGACTTAAAGAATGTAGAGAGCAGAGGAGGGGAAAGGTTGGGAATGGATGAGAGCAAACAGGTTGGTGACAGGCATGTCATCCAGAAGTCACCATTGACTTGGCACGTGAAGAAATCCCTATTTCTCCACCAAAGTGCAAACACTTATTTGCTGGATATGTGCCACAAGGATATGTGTCTAAGTAAAAACAGGCTCAGGGAAAAAGAGGACAGTTTTGAGTTTGAGATTTATAGTACAAGATTGAAAGGAGAATAGTTTAATTCTGTGCTTTCTGAAAACCCTTGTCCTTCTACCCAGAATAGAGATGAAGAAGATAGAGATGGTGACTATTTGACAGGATATTAGATTGGGAGTAAATGTACAATAACGTCAAATCAAGCTTCCCTGTTGTTCTCACACTGACTTGAAATGATGCACATGATAGAAATAAAGCTATTCCTGTATGCCATGTAACATTTGCTGGAACTGCTTTCTCAGATGTTCCTTGGTGCCTCTTACCTCCTGAACATGTTCCTTTTGAAACTCCACCCCCAC
Source organism: Ursus americanus (assembly GCF_024610735.1). Lineage (NCBI taxonomy): Eukaryota > Metazoa > Chordata > Mammalia > Carnivora > Ursidae > Ursus > Ursus americanus. Next base: position 39,639,481 of record NC_142135.1, on the reverse strand, counting down.
ATCTCTCTTACCATTCCCCCTTGTAAACCTTCTCCCATTTTCCTGTATTCAGCTCATACCTTCTCATCCATTAAGTCTCACTAGATGCCAGTTCCTCAGGAGGCTCCCTGCAAACCTGGGTTAGACTTGTCTTCTATGCATATTACTGCTACATCACTCCTAGTGATGGTAATCATATTATTAATGCTTATTGAATACTTTCCAATGGTAAGTGCTGTGCTAAGTGCTTTTCTATGCCTTATCTCCTTTTAACAGCCTGATAAGATGTGTACTATTATTTTCCATATTTTAGAGTTGAGAAAACTGAAGATCAGAGAGTCTTAGAGTATTAGTTTCCTTCAGCTGTTATAACAAATTACAATAGACTTGGTGGCTTAAAACAACAGAAGTTTATTCTCATAGTTCTGGAGGCCAGAAGTCCAAAATCAATTTGAGGGCAGGCTGTGCTCCCCTCCAAAGTTTCCAAGGGAGCCTGCCTTCCCTCTTGAAGCTGCTGGAGGTTCCAGGTGTTTCTTGGCTACATCATTCCAGTCTCTGTCCCTGCTTTCTCCTTTATGTGTCTGTGTCTTTTGTTTCTAATAAGAGCACATGTCACTGGAGTTAGTGCCCACTTAGATAATCTAGGATGACCCCGTCTCAGGATCCTTAATTACATCTGCAAAGACCTTTTATCCAGATAAGGTCATATTCACAGGTTCAGGGGTTAGAATGTAGACCTATCTTTATGGGGGTCACCACTAGACTAATTCAGACAGTTGCTCAAGGCTAGGATGTGAACTTGGGCAGTGAGACTTGAGAACTCAAGCTTATAATCTCTCCTGTTTTGTTTCCCTGGGTGCTGTCTTGAGTATCCACTGACCCTTTCTTAATGCTATATACGTGTATAGTTTCCCCTTAACTGGACTGTGTCCCATGTTAGGAGTAGCAGGACTAACTGTCTTTGTAGATACCCATTGTTTTCCCAGCACAGTGCCTGGTTGGTGATATGTTTTCAGTGACTTCATGCTGAATGAATAAATCAATGCCGGTTATATTGCAGAACTCTCCGGAGCATATTGTTTGATCTGAGTCCCTATACTGGCGTCAGAGCTGGTCATCTCCTCACTGTCCCCTCCTTCCTGAAGGTGCTGCCCACCTCTTGTTCTGTGCAGCTGTTGCTGGAGCCTTTGCCCAGCACCTTGGGTGGCGGAAGTCTGAGCTCTGTGCCCAGGCCGACTCTCCCTCATGCCCAGCACCCCAACCCTATCTGTACTGAGAATCTCTCCACTTCTGGACTTGGATAAAGCACCACTCCATGGGAATGGACTCCAGCTTTCTGAGCAGCCATGGAGGAGCCAGATGATATAACTGAGAAATATGGGGGTCAGCTTGTTATGGGGTTAACCTCCCTTAGTGAGGAGCAGGGAAATTTAGACTTACAGACCAATTGGAAAGAAAGACTATAATTCTGCTTCTCCAGATGCCACTTGTGCCCCTTGATAGGATGTGAACATTGTGTAGCACCTTGAAATATTTTTGATATTCTCTACTAGGTCCCCCAAATTCTTGAATTATAACGGAAATTATGTATATAATGATGGGATGATAATGAAATGATGGGATTATGTTGGAAATTATGTATATATAAAATGATACAACCTCATATTCAGGTGGTGGAAAACCTGCGTCTTTTCCTTGTTGAAAAGCCACATAGTGATCTTAGCATCGACCTTTCTCATCCCTTATTCACTAAATGATGCTATTTATTCATGAGTTTATCTTACAATTGAGGAAATAAGGAACACAGACATGAAGAAATGATAAAGAGGTGGCAGGGAGTGTGTGAGGAGAGGCCTGGCTTCCATTTCTCAGGAGGAACTGATGAGCTCCAGCTGGGTAGGTCTCAGGTGGTAGCCAGTGAAATGGAGCTGGAAGATGAGTCGGTCAAGGGAGGCGGGAAGGAGAGTAAGGGGCATCCAGAGGGAGAAGGGAATGATCTGGGCGTGGCATGGAGGCTGGAGTTCGTGTCATGACCTCTCTTCTTCCTAACGTTTCTTGCTTGGACTCCATAGTCATCCTTTTAGAATTGAGGTAATATTCATATAAAATGTTCAAAAAACATAAATTGCTCATTTGATAGTGTGCAGTTCAGTGGCATTTAGTACATTCACAGTGTTGTGTGATCATCACCTCTATCTAGTTTCAGAACATGTCATCACCCCAAAGTAAACCCTGTCCCCATTAAGCAGCACCCTCCCCTTCTTTCCCCAGCCCTGGCAACCACCAGTCTGTGTCCCGTCTCTAAGGATTCACCTAGTCCAGATATTTCATATGAATGGAATCACACATATGTGACCTTTCATGTCTGGCTTCTCATTATAGTCTTTTTAACATGTCTTCCATCTTCCCTCATTGTCTCTTCCAATCTATTCTCTTTAAGCAGTCATGACGCTCTTTCTAAACCACAAAACTGAGCATGCCACTCCCTTTTGTAAAATTCTTCAAATGCTTCCAAGTGCCCTTGGGATAAAGTCTGTATGATTGTGCCTGCCTGATTCTCCAGGCAGCTTTCAGACTCCTTGGTCCTCATGGACCACTCTCACTGCCAAACCGAACTCCTTTCAGTTTTTGCTCACCTTTCGGCCTTGCTGTAGCTGTGACCCTTGCCTGGAGCACTCCCTCCTCCCCCACCCTCTCCTACCTTGTATTAGATGTGACTCCCTTCAGAAAACCTCTAGACTGGGCCAGTACCCTTGGTACAAACTATTTTCTCCTTTTCTGTCAGCCTCATAGAATGGGAACTCTCTATTGCATTCTGTAGTTAAAACACTAGTTTCCCCTACTGGAGAGAATCCGCCTCCAATGAGATGGGCTGAATATTGGTTTTTCTTAAAGCCCTCCATATTCCAATAGGCAGTCAGTGTTAATGTCCACTATCCCAAAGGGATTCTCCCCCCTGTTATAAGACAGCAGACACTGGAGTATCAGCTTCCTGAAGGCACGCTCTGTGTGGGTCTTGCTTTTTGGCACATGGCAGCAATCAGTAATGTTTGTTTAATGAAGAGAGGTGGGGAAGAAGATATTTTTGAGGGATGTCAGAGAAGTTTCTGAAAGGAGGGTTCAGAAATTGGACAGTGGTGTTATGGCATGACCAAACTGAGGAGAACCTTGAATGCTAGGAGTTTAGAGTTCATCCTGTAGGCCAAGGGTTAACAAATTCTAAAAACTGACTGGGGCCAGTGGGAACTATAATGGGTGAAGGGCCAGAAGAGGAGCCAAAGGTGCTGGTGGGAACATGGTGGATAGTAGAGAGCAGATGCCAGAGACAGGCATGCAGGGGTACTCAGCGTCAGCTGATTATTGCCAGGTGGGAACACAGGCCCTGAGTTGCCAGACTTTTTGAATTTTTAAGAGAAACCAGAGGGGTATGTGTGTGTGTGTGTGTGTGTGTGTGTGTGTGTGTGTGTGCGCGCGCATGTGCGTGCACACACACACGTGCATCTCTATTTTAAAATGTTGTATCTAAATCAAGTTTTTGAAAAACACAGTGTGAGCCAAACAAAAGCCAGCTGGGGCTGGATTCAACTCCGAGGCTTCCAGTTTTCAGCCTCTGCTAGAGGCATTAAAGGCGTTTGAGCAGGGAAGTAACAGATTGAATGTGGCATCAGAGGAAGATAACCACACAGGTGAACTTCCAAAGATACAATACAGTATTATTAACTATAATTACCATGCTGTACATTAGATCCCCAGAGCTTATTCATTTGGTATTTGGAAGTTTTTGACCAGCATCTTTCCATTTTCCCCAACCCCCAGCCCCTGGTGACCACCATTCTACTCTCTGTTTTTATGAGTTTGGCTTTTTTCATATTTTTATTTATTTTTATTTTTTATTTTTTTTAAAAGATTTTATTTATTTGACAGAGAGAGGCAGCGAGAGAGGGAACATAAGCAGGGGGAGGGGGAGAGGAAGAAGCAGGCTCCCAGTGGAGGAGCCTGATGCAGGGCTCGATACCAGAACTCCGGGATCACGCCCTGAGCCAAAGGCAGATGCTTAACGACTGAGCCACCCAGGCGCCCCATATTTTAATTTTTTAAGATTTATTTATTTGAGAGAGAGAGTGAGAGTGAGTGAGCCGGGGTGGGGGGAAGAGCAGAAAGAGAGGAAGAGAAATCCTCAAGTAGACTCCCCACTGAGCAGGGAGCCCAACACAGGCCTCCATCCCAGGACCCTGAGATCATGACTTGAGTCCAAATCAAGAATCAAGTCAGACACTGAACCCACTGAGCCACCCATGTGCCTCAAGTTTGGCTTTTTTAGAAGCCACATTTAAGTGATATCCTACAATGTTTTCCTTTCTTTGTCTTATTTCACTTTGCATAATGCTCTAAAGCTCTGTGTGGTCACAAATGGTAGGATGTCCTTTTTTCTTATGGCTGAATAATATTCCATTGTGTGTGTATATATATAAATACACATGTGTATATCTATATATATGTGTGTGTGTTCATGTATATATATATATGTATTCTCACTCTCTCTCTCTCTCTGTCCCTCCCTCTCTACATCATCTTTATCCATTCACCCATTGATGGGTCCTTAGGTTTTTTTCTGTGTGTTGGCTATTGTGAATAATGCTGCAGAGAATATGGGAGATCTTTTTTTATTTTATTTTTTTTATTTTTAAGATTTTATTTATTTGACAGAGAGCCCAAGCAGGGGAGCTGCAGAGGGAGAGAGAGAAGCAGGCTCCCTGTAGGACTTGATCCCAGGACCCCGAAATCATGACCTGAGCCGAAGGTAGATACTTAACTGACTGAGCCACTCAGTTGCCCCCGAATATAGGAGATCTTTTTTCTCTGAGATTTGTTTTCATTTCCTTTGGATAAATACTCAGAAGTGGAACTGCTGGATTGTTGGTAGTTCTGTTTTTAACTCTTCGAGGAACCTCCATATTGTGTTTCGTCCTGGCTGTACTATGAGAATTTTACATTCTCATCAGTGGTGTACAAAGGTTCTTTTTTCTCCACATCCTCATCGACATTGTTGTCTTTTGTCTTTTTAATGATTGCCATGGCTTCAGTTTTAATGGTGAGTTTTTACTACTTTGTGACAGACTCTTTGGTCGGCTTACCTGCTTAATTTATTTTTCACCTATTCCTGCATTTTCTATATTGTACTTTCCCAGTCTGTGGGGATACCTCAGTTGTCTTATTTAGACTGTCCTACCCAACTCTGTGATGGTCACTGCCTGTTGAGGCTGCTACCCGTTGTTCTCTTTTCTTTTGGGTGGCTGTTCTGCCTGCAGGCCTGGACTTTCCTTCAGGGACTATCCCCTGCTGTCTCCCTCAGCAGATGGTCTTGTTCTGGATCCTGACCCTTTATTGCCTACCCAGATGCATACCAGGCCCTGATACGTAGTAGTATCTACCCTCCTAAAGAAAAGCAAAAGTATGGAACATTTGCATACATTCCAGGGGTTTAGATGGGGAATGGTCAAGTTAACACTTCAAAAGACCTATCACCGAAAAGATGATGGCTTATTCCCACCCATTTGTGATTAAAAAAAAAAAAATCATAAAATTCCAAGCACACATGTATTTGGAAATAAAATAATCCACGTTTCAATTTTCTGGTTGAATCAAATCTAAACCTTCCTCATATTCTCTTCCTATTTGAAAGCACCCTAACCATATCAATCTATTTCGGGCCCAGGGGTCAGGCAGGGTGAGGGGAATAGAAAAACCAAACAGTGAGAATGGGCTTAAGGTGATAATGAAGCAAGGAGTTTCTCAGTGATTCTAGATCTTACATGTCCCATAGCTCTCTTACCTGTTGACTTAATGATGTCATTGCTTAAGGGCAAGCCTAAAATTAAGTGGTTATTGATTAGGTATGGGTTTTAAATCAGATTTGAGTCCAAGCAAAAAAAAATTTTTTTTAATGAGAGAAAAGGGTTTTAAGAATTTCAAAAACTTCTCAGTCATGTCAATTTCCACATGTGGCCAACTGAGACTGTAGAGATCTTACCAAAAGCTATAGTGCAGAGAAAGGAGGAGGCAGTTGGCGTGAGGGAAGTTTCTGGTAGGTTGGCAGGAAGGGGAAAGCCTTGCTTGTTTTTGGACAAGAGCTTGGAGGGTCATGGAAGAGCGGCAGGTCAGATTCGTGTGTATTTATTTTACTGTGTGACCAGAATGATCATGTCAGTAACCAGTCAGCCAAGTGACAGCCCAGAGCTGACAAGGGCAGATGGGACCAGATCACTCTGTGGACTCCAGCACAGGAGGCTCAGTGAGCAGAGCAGGGAGATGAACATCTTAGCAGAGCAGAGCATAGACCTTGGTCCTGGCCCCCTTTGCTGTCAGGAGAGATGCTTGTACTTGGGGATCTTCTTGGGAATTAAGAGGGGGAGAAAGATCTCTTGAGAGGGAAGTAATAGTCCTGATACGGAGTTTAAATTTTGCATGGGCTATTTTAAATATTTTTGTTTTTCTGCCATCAACAGGACTTGAGAAAAAAAGAGTTGCTAAAGTTAAAAAAAATTGTTAATATCTGAACCATAGTGTGTTTATATCAAGTTCCCCATCCCCTCACTCTCTCTCTCTCTCTCACACACACAAATATGCAGCAGGCTATTGTGCAGAAATTGGGTTGATGAGACATCATGAATGAAGACTATACAATCACATACAGTACTTTGTGTCTGGATATTGGGAACAAAGGAGAAGAAAGGGTCTAAGGTGACTTCGAATGACTGGACTAAGGAGAATGTAAAACAATGATAACATAAATAGAAAAACAGGGTGTGGTAGATATATGTGGTTTGCCACAGTTTGAGGGTAGCTAACTCTTCCTTCCTTGTGGTAATCATTCTAAGTCTGAGGTCCTTCCTGCCCCCTACCTTGTCCTGGGCTGCCTCCTCTATTGGGGATCTGTTTTCTTTTCCCTGTTTTAGCAGAGGCTGGTTGGGGGTAGGGAGAGGAGACCATTTAATCTGACTGCACCTCCATGTCCTAACCACCTTCTTTAATGGGCAAAAGTAAAGTCAAATTAATTTGCGTTATCACTGGTAGCAACTTCTGATGCAATGGTTGCAAAGGAGCTTAGAAACTTCCAATAATTTTGAATGCTGCTGGTATAGTTGAGGATTGATTATATTATTTGAGATATTTTGAGAAAACAAACTCTAAACTTTTGATATTAGTATTAATTTAGTCTTAAACTTTATTATAGAATCAAATAAGCTCAGGGGCGCCTGGGTGGCTCAGTCGATTAAGCATCTGCCTTCAGCTCAGGTCATGATCCCAGTGGCCTGGGATCAAGTCCCGCATTGGCTCCCTGCTCCTTGGGGAACCTGCTTCTCCCTCTCCCTCTGCTGGCCACTGGCCCTGCTTGTGCATGCTCGATTAGTCTCTCTCTTTCTCTCTCTCTCTCCCCCTCCATCAAATAAGTAAATAAGTAAAATCTTTAAAAAAAAATCAAATAAGCTCAGAATCTTAGGTTTTGAAGAAGTCTTAGAAAAAATTTAATTCACCTTTAGCCTAACACAAAAATCCCCAATAATAGCACTTTGGTGTTTAATCAGTGAGACAAACTTCGAGTCAAGGACTGTGTCTTAATTATTTTGGAATTTCCGATGCTTTGTTAATGCCTGGCACGTAGTAAGTGCTCATTAACTGTTTTAGTGACTGTTAAATATATTGATTTGTTGGTAAGCAGTAAACCAGTTTATCTTAGAATACTCTAAGTCTCTAAATCTAGATTTCTTGTTCCTTGAAGTCTTCAATTTAGCAGAGACCACATCACAGATGAAGCTTAGATGCTAGAAACATGTAAATCAATGGCTGTGATGGAGATGTTAAGATAATGCAAAGGTCAAAAAGGCTGATTTTCTATGCTGACGTATTAGGGTTAGGAATTAAAACACTTTGTTCAGTAAGAGTTCAAATGGTATTCGACCCATTCCTTGTCTAGTTCAAAAAAAATAGATCAAAAACTCTTTAAGGCTTTGAAGAGTTTTTTTTTTAAGTCAGGTAGACTACAGAATCTTGACTTTAAAATATGCTTTTGATATTAATACTTTTAATATTGAAAATATAGATTTCACATGTGGGAATAAAGAAAAAACAGATAGTGAATCTTCTCTCTTGAGATCAGCCATATCCCATCTGAAAAGACAAGAATGCTGGTTGGGTTAAGCATAATTATAGCAGCAGCAGGGCCTGGAGACTTTCTGATAGGAATGTTCACAGCAGAGAGTGAACCCAAAAAATTAAATAAAAAGGTTCCAAAATGACGAGGGCCCAAATTGTTGCATCTCCATAGCAACAAAAAATGCAATATTTATGCCCTTATTTACCCTTCTATTCAACCAAAAAAAATGCATGGCATTTGCCATGGTAATGCCTACATCATATACGCATGTATCGCTTCAGATATGCAGCCTGCTGTTCTAAAAACAACAAACACATACCAAGACATGCGCGTCATGTGAAACCTCTACTCATTTTACAATGTTTTGATGGAAAAATATGTCCCACTGGACCTTAACATCTTTTTCTCAAGGACTGTTTTCCAATTTCAGTGGCAGAAAACCCAGGTGTGTCTCTGCTCCTTTCTTTGCCTCCCAAGTAACAGTGTGAGTGTTATAGATGTGTCATCACAAGTGGATGTGGGAAGGGGTTCAGGGTAAGAGTGTCCGTGATAGGACAAGGTCAAGGAGATTATGGCTTTGACAGGACAGGGGAAGGGGACTCTGTGTCTATAGTGACAGAACATATGGTAGAGGCGAGTGGAGGAGACTGTCACTTATGTCCCTAGAGTGATTTGAAAAGCCCTGAAAGGCCTCTTCTCTCCAAAAGATTCTTCTCTGGATTTGCCTTGAGGGCTGAAATTCAGACAGTCACATCTTTCAATCACAGCAGCAGTGTTGCCTCTTACAGTGTAATCATCCAGGAGAATATGTGCCTTAATCTCATAGTGGCCAGTATTGCCTTGGCTTACATAAATTAATGTGTTGGCTTGCCCAGGCCTGAAGAGAACTGGACTTAGGACTGATAAGACAGGGTAGAGGAGAAGGAAGGTGTTGGGGCTGTGGTGCTGCTGGGGTGGCTTCAGAGTTGGAGTGCCTCAGAAGAACTAGACAGTAGGTGGCTGAAGTATGGGACTCAAGTTACTGAAAGGGGAAAGGGGCCAGGGGAATGAAGAAATAATAAGAAATATTGATTGTGTCACCCGTGTGGCAGATACCAGGCTCTGGAAATAAACTTTACAGTTTTGTCCGTGGCTGCCCAGGTTTTTAGCTTTCTAATTTACCCTGCTATTGGCTTGACATAAAAGTTTGGGGTTTGGCTGAGAAGTAAAGGTTCCATGCTGGTTGTACGGCCTCCATCCCCATCTTTTCCTTAGCCCTTCACTATAACATCTTTCCCAACTTCACGTCTTTGGAATGACCAGTGTATCCACAAGAGAGGGCAGACTTTCATTTCCTGTCCTTATTTTATTTGGCACTTCTCTACTTTTATTACCAGTTTGATGGCCACTATTTTTGGTAGCTCCTGACTCAGATAATCTTGAGGAAAGAGTGCCCTTATCTGAGGGTAGTGCTGTTACGTTCCTTTCCTAGCTTTGAGTCCCACTGAGCAGGAGGTGCTTCTGGCTGCCTAGTCACATTAGTCAGGCTAAGCTCTGCTGCTGTGATGAACACACTCCAAAATCTCAGTGGCTTAACATATAAAGGTTTGTTTCTTGTTCAAGAAAAGCTTGGCAGTTCCCTAGAGCATTTTCCTTACTGGCCTTACTCAGAGATGGAGCCTTCTTGACATCCTGGTAATGCTTTCGGAAGTGGAAGACAGAGTCAGAGCATCATGCACTGGTTCTTCAAGATTTCAGTCCAGAAGTGACATATTACTTTCACTCATGGCTCATTGGCTAGAAATAGACACATGGCCCTACCCCAGTCACTGGGGGGGGGGGGAAGGGGCTAGGAAATGTGGCTGAGCTCATGAATATTCAGTGTGCAGTGAATATGTGGTGATCCTCATGGCAGCTCTGATATGTAGGCAGACCAGATAGGAATAGAACAATTTTGTAGCAGTTGCAGGTTTTCTTTCCTAAAAGACCTACACTCTTATGGGGGTGAGTGTGCGCTGTGGAAAAGGAAATAAACTTTTCAGAGATTCCTAGGCATTGGTTCTGAACTAATACTAATTCAAGAGACCCAAAATGTCACTGTGGCCCACCAGTCAGAGTAGGGCACGGAGGGCAGGTGATCAGTGGAGTCTTAGCTCACATCCATCTGCCACCCAGTCAGCCCCCAAACCTGTCCTGTGGTCGTTGTCCCAGTTCTGGAATGCATAATTGGAATAGACCTCCTGAGCAACTGGCAGAATCCCCTCCCTGGGGAGACCTTCCTCCAGGCTCACTCCCCTTCTTCATCTGCCCCTCCCAGTTTTCCTTCTCTTTCCCTAGGGAGGATCAGGTGCCCCTTCTTTGTGTTCTTTGAGCATTATTTATTTCCCTTATCAAAATGTACATCACACTCTTATAATTTTTCTTGCAATTGTTTTTCCCATTTGAGGGAACCAGTGAATAAGTAACTGAGTCTCAGGCACATTATGACATTTATCCAAGAAAACCCAGCTGAAAATGGTAGAGCCAGGCCTTGAACACAGATCTCAATTCCAAGTTCAGGGCTCCTTGTACAATATCAGAAACCCTTACCTCTAACTGTTGACCTTGCCCTGAACCTCTTGTTCACATGGTCTAATTTGGTGTCTTGGTCAGTGCTTTGCAGGCAGAGTGGTGGTTATTACCAGGACTGACCACATAATTTCTAGGACCCAGTGCAAAATGAGAATGCAGGAGGCTTTGCTCAAAAAGTATTAGTAATTTCAAGACTGAAGTAGAAGAGCATTAAACCAAGGGTAGGCCCTTCTACCTGTAGGCATGCACAAGTTGCACACCCACAAAGCTGGCCCTGGTACCCACAGGGAACATGTAGCTTTAGGAGGTAAATGACATTGCTGACTCTATGAGCTATTCCTGTAGTTTGAGTATGTCTATTCCTGGGTAGGGCTTGATCAGTCACTTCCAGCAGGAAGGGCATAGTAACAGACACTTAGCAGAACTGAATTCCAGACACCAGACCCTGCTGAGAATGGGTGAGTCCCCACACAGATCTTTCATGGACTGTCCTTCCCTAGTCTTCCCTGGAGGTCTCCTCACAGGGACAGTGGGCATATTGGGAGTATGATGGAGTTGAATGAGCTGTGTGGATTTTTATCTTTAAGTTCTCTGCCTGGATTATTCTATTTTCACTTTGAACGCTGAAGAATCCATTTGCATAAAAACATCAGTGAGCTATGTCAATTTTTTGTAGGTTGCATGCAGGAGAACTGGGAGCACATACCTTCATCATCTCAAAACAACTTAAAATCCTTACTAGGAATTTGTTTTCTCCCTAGTCCCCTATGTAGCCTTGTTCTTCTTTTCTTCTTCCTCTCTGTTCCTTCCCTCCCTGACCCCCAACCATTTTGGCCTCTCCCACATTCTACTTCTCCTTTATTTTGGGAACTCCAGACTCCTGACCTCTTTTTTATATGATGCACTTCAGCCTCTCCACAGCATCTAGGTGCAAACAGAACAGAGAAACAAAGGACTGTTCAGCCAGTGGGACCCTTTCCATTTATAAGGTGACTTAGTGACCATCTTTATTTGAGTGTGAGTTTGTTATTTGAGTGTACCCCTTGGGGTCTCCCTCTTTACCTCAGGTGGTCAATGTTACTTACTTATTATGTATTTACGGTGAATGAGTACAATTTACTCTATCCTTGTTCCTTTATTATGACACTTCTTTCATCCTGGCTTTTGTATAGGACATCCCCACTACTATCCAGCTATGGCGGATGGGTAGCAGGTGGTTGGCTGTGGCAGTCTGTTCTCCCTAATTGAGATGAGTTTTGATCTCTGAGTCCCTAGTAGGAGAGGAATATCCTCCTGGTATTCTGGGGGAGATGGTGGTACTGAGTCTCAGTTCTTTTTTTTTTTATAATATTTTTTTATTATATTATGTTAGTCACCATACAGTACAGTTCTGGATGGCCGGTACTGTCTGTGCAGTGACCACTTTGTTTACTGCCATGCGCCTACTTTTATTTTGTAGACTCACAGTTTTAGCCGAGGCAAGTATCACCACCAGAAAGGAAGAAATGGTAAACAATTTAAATATAGAATTTTGTGCATTTCGGTATTGTCTTGAGAGAATGCTTTATACTTGGCAGCCTTTTGTCTTAAATGGGAGAAATGCTTTCCACTAGAATAAGATGTGAACTTGAAAGGAAAAGAACACAGGCAAGGAAATATTAGCCATTTGGGGAAAGAAGCAGATGCTGTCTGCTCTTCCCTCATGGGAAACATAACACCAGGATTAATGTTACTAGGTGTGGTCTAATGAAGTCAGCTGGCTCAAAGTTGGATGGAATCCTGCTCCTTGGGAGAGCAATATTCATGTGCTAGTCTAGTATGGTACTCAGTTTCTTTTTAGTGGAAGAAAAACTTGAATACACAAAACCTTAGCATCTTTCCTGCCAAGCACAGGGACATAGTGCAACTTAGACTGAGTTTTCATTCTCACTTCTGAGAAGCGCCAGCATCACCCTTCCCTGGATAGGTAGGTGTATGGTACTTTTGAAGGCTCTGTCTCTTCTCATTTCAATGCCAGCTCTGCCCATGTCTGTCTTTCCTCAGTTGAATCAAGCCAGTAGCTACCCCTAGACCATGCATGACTCCACAGAGAAGGATTTTATGTGCTGTTAGGATCCTTAGCCACTTGGGAATGGGATTGGTCTATTTACAGTAGTGTCCCAGGATGTGGCTCAGTGCCTGGCATATAGTAGCTGCTCAGTAAATGTGGAATAAATAAAGAAACAGGAGAAGAATTGAATAGCTCTTTTCAAAGCAATATCCATGAAAAGCACTGGGGCCTCCATTTTGGAGCAATGTAGAAGATCAAGGAGAGTGAGACTGAGTAAGGGCCCATGGAACTGTATTCACAAGCTAGGGTATTGTGTTTTTTTTTTTTTTTAAAGATTTTATTTATTTATTTGACAGAGACAGCGAAAGAGGGAAGCAAGGGGAGTGTGAGAGGGAGAAGCTGGCTTCTCGCTGAGCGGGGAACCCAATGCGGGGCTCGATCCCAGGACCCTGGGATCATGACCTGAGCCGAAGGCAGATGCTTTACCGCTGAGCCACCCAGGCGCCTCTGGGGTATTGTGGTATTGAAAGTGGCTGGGGCGGGGGCCCATGCTTATCTGTACTGGAGTCTATTGCTGCTACTATACATAGCACACCTATGTCAAAGATCTTCATCTGGGAGTGAGGCAGGAGTTGGAATGAAGAAATGGCCCGTGGGTGAAGCTTTCAGAACTAGAGCTTAAGGATTGGTGTTGTTCATTATGCAATAGGATTCTGTGACTGGAAAGGGACCTTAGAAATAATCCAGTTCAACCTCCTCTTTCTCTTTTGCCATCTTTTCCTCCATGTCCTCCCCGCCCCTTTTTTTTGAGATAGAAGCCAAAGCCTGGGGAAGAGACTTGTTCAAAGCATATAGCTAGTTTCAGCAGATTCAAGAACGTATAGCTGATCTACTCCCTAGTCAAGAGCTTTATTCCATTTTTCTTCTGTGACCTTGCTCTGGGCAGCAGTTCTTAAACATTTTGGAGTCACTCTTTGATAATCTGATGGAATCTCTATAGTCATCTCTTCTTAAACATTTTGGGGTCACTCTTTGATAATCTGATGGAAGCTCTATAGTCAACTCACAAAATGTTTGTCTTCTGAATCATACAAAGTTCTACATATTCTAGTATCCCTGTAACTTACTATGTATTCCTCCCACTTTTGTTTACTTTCACCATTGGCATTGGGCAAATTGTAGAAATGCCTCAGAGTTAAAGTGAAACATAATTCTCACTCAGCATATTAGGTTCAGCACCCTTTAAGGGTTATAGAGCCAAAAGACATTTTTTCCCATTCTAGGGGGAATGGTAAAAAAAAAAAAACTATAATTGCAGAATGAGATGGAAAAAGAAAAAATTACAAAAGCACTAGTGGGGTTGAATCCCAGGGGAAATCTTTTGAGTGGAATAACTATCAGAATGTGGAGTCATTGCGCAAGATAGGGGACTGTAGCCTCATTGCAAGCATGCCTGGATGCAGTTGGAGTCCACAGACCTTGGGGAACAATGTCTGTCTGGCAGGGTGCAAGCACAAGATGACTTAATAAATCTTTTCCATTTCTCGTTTCTATGATTCTGTGAAATGAAAACATTAGTCATACATCTCCTAAAAGCAGGCCATTTCAGAGCTGGCTTGATTACAAAGATCAGACTTAAAGTTAATGTCCATATCTGGGATTTTGAAGTTTCAAACTGTGGTCTTCACAGGAGGACAAGTAGGAGGGACATTATGCAATCAATTGATTTTCACGTGTTGCTTTTCAGCACTAAGCACTTTAGAGGGCGTGAGAAGACAACAAAACTGGTTAGGTCAAATATATGCTCTCTCATTGAGAGCCATTGGACATCCTGTAGTACCATGTGGTGCTGGAACCGTTAGTGTGCAGGAGACCTTTGCTGCTGTTCCCATCTCATCACATTCTGCTTAAACAGCACCAAGATGAGCTGGGATCCATCCAGGCTGGCTTCTGTGTTCTTTTGACACGTCCCCATCGTTATTTAAGCATTTTCTTGCTTTCTGGTGTGAAAGGTGTTCTACTTTCCCTACTCCAGTCTTGGAATCACCCGTTTTTTGAAGGAACTCTAATCTTGCTGTGGAGAAGAGTACTTAGAAGCCAAGCATGGGGCACTAGGTGTGCTCATTGTTCTTGTGGTGTCCATGCCCCAAGGCCTTCTCGGTGGACAGAGCTAGGAAACATATGTATGTATGTACCTCTACATAAAAAAGATAGACATATATACATGTGTGTATATGGAGGAGGCTGCCCCATGCAGCTGCCTCCTGCTAGGTTTCTGACTCCTCAGGCCAGGTTGCCCTCCCGCATGGATGCTTTTCTCATCTTCCTTGATCTGCCTTATTTTTCATATCTTTAATTATCTCTTTGTTTCTAGCCTAGAGGTCATTATATCTTTTTAGTTTTTGGAAAACATCAATCACTGTATTTTTCATTTCTGATATTTCAGATAAGTTTTTAAAAATCACATATATCAATTTTTAATTTTTATGTGTTTTATAAATTTTAGTTCAGTTTAATGGCATCTTTATCTTTCTGAGCATCCTAAGCATGCTTATTTTATTTGTTTGTGAAATTCTTCCATACAGTTTATTTCACCTGTAATAAATTTATGTTCAAAGTTTGGTGGCTAACTTTCTTAGTATTATATTTCTTAAGTTTTAGAATTTTGGTTTGAAAATTTATTTTAAGTGGGAGCTTTTGTTTTGTTTTTTTTCTCTTCCTTGTCCATTTCTGTTTTGTTGCTGTTCCATTTTTGCCTTTGTCTCTGGGGTGCCACACCTTAAAATTGAGCTTTCATGATTAAACTTAGTTCCTCGTCATGAAGCTCTGTCTCTTTGCCCCCATTTCCCTCAGCTCACAGCTTCGTATGAAGCTATAGCCCTCTGTGTTATGTCAGTACTTTAAATTTTCTAGCTCCTTCCATAATCAAGAAAACCTCAGCCCCTTGGCTTCATGCAGAGAACCTGGCTCCATACCTACTTGTAAATGGAGCACCTTTAGTTCTTATTAGCCTGTCTTACTCTGGCAGCCCTGGACTGCCACTACTTCTTGACTCCAGGAACCCAGCAGACCCATAGCTTCAACCCTGACTTTAGATTTTTTATAGATATTTTGAGCCTGTATATGTCTTATGATTTCATCCCTTTCTGTTTTCATCTATTATTTGGAAGAGAGGCGAAACCACATCATGAAGCTATCTTGCCTGGGAAACTTATTTTTAAATGTATAATTCTCTGAACCATGGGCCTAGTGTAATGGGATTTCCCTATAACTTCTAGCCACATGGAACCTCTTAGTCATGCCCTTGACTTCTGGAAGGCAGGAATGTGCAGTCCTTCACTTAATATTCTTAGTATTGGAGGGTCTTCCTGCTGGAGGATCAAAGTGTACTCTTGGAGGATTGACTACATTCGTAGTTCAGAAGATGGTGAAAATCAGTTCTCTTCCAGATTATTCCAGTCCATACTGAGTGCCTGCAGATGGGTTTAGGAAGTCTCTGTTTTCTGATCATTCTCTCCCTTCTTTTTCCTCATGATCGTTTCTACATTTCCTAAAGTTTCTTCTTCCCAGTTTTTGTTTTTCTCAATGGGGCTGGGTCCTGGTGGAGCTGGTGGAGCTGGTGACAGTGTGTGCTTTAGGTCCTGCATAAAGAGGAAATGTCATGAAGAAAAGTGGCTGTTCCCAAATATTCTGAGAGCATAGCTCTGGTATATTATTTTGTTAAGTGTGAGCCTCTTTTCCCTACATTTCAAAGACCCTCTTCTGTTATGCTTTGTGGCCAAGTTCCCTGGAAGGAGATGGTTTTGCTTCTAGTCCCAGAAAGTGGGTGCAAAAGAAAAGCAAAGGAAAAGCAAATCCCATCCTGCCATACTTTCACAGAATTAAGTTGAACCCCATGAAATGCCACAGAATAAATACCTTTGGAAAACTTCTGTTGCCCATTCCAAGTTTTTAAACCCAAAAACTGAATCTAAGGTATCTGTTGAAACTTCTAACGCACCCTACAAAATAGGATCAAAACAGGCAACTTCTTGAGCACTTTTGCGTAATAGACTGACAGTAATTGACTTCCAATTAGAAGTATATCTTAAACATTTAAAAAGATTATGGTGTTGGTTGAATCACCTGATCATTTCAAGATAGAAGACTTCAAGTTACATGGGAGTCAGTTTTATTTCTCCAATAATTTCAGGGCATAATGTAAATACATGAGGTTATTTTACTTTATTTGAAATATAATTCATTTCAGTTTTTACAGATCTCTTAAATAAAATCTGTTTGGTACCTCCAAAGACTGGAAACTCTTTTTGTATTTCTTGCCCAGTCAGGTTTTCTGCCTCTCAGAAGGGACCGTTTCCTCAAGTTATATAGTCTGTGGAATCAGATAATTTAATGTCAGAATCCTCTCCCAACATCAGATTTTATTCACTTTGCTGATGAAGGAAAGCTGTTTTTGAGACAAGAGGAGCAATGGTGGTAGAAGCAAAGGGCCATCTGTCTACCCTCATTTCCCAGTCTCCAGAGTGAAGCAAGTTTTATTAGAGAAATTAGCCTGTCTTTCCCAAGCATTTGGAGAGTTATATCATCAGAGACTAAGTTCTGTGGGATGTGTAGCAGATAAATGGACTTTTTGACCCATGACACTGGTAATTGATCATCTGCTAGAAGGAACTGAGAAGGGAGGGCACCTGAGAGCAGGAGAGACCATCCTCTGACCAGGAATTCGTAAATTCAAAGGCCTCAGTGACCTGGTTTAAGACCCTGTCCTAGTTTGGGTGGCTCCTAAAAATAGACTACATTGTAGTGACACATGGATGTTTTATAGTCCCATTTATCTAGGTATGACAATATTAATTGAACTGTCGAATTACTGAGGACGGGGGTGCTTGGTCCAAATACTTGGAATTACAGAGAAAGAAATTCCCAGGGGGGTCAAAGCAGCTGGACTCAACGTGGAATGCAAAACTCCTAGGGGTAGCTGCCTGCTGGCCTTTATCTGGTCAGAGATTCCAGGGAGCTGCTGGACTCATTCATGCTTGAATGATTATATTAAGAAGCCTGGATCTTGCAGAGGTGTCTCAGGCAAACATGTTGTGTGCACAGCTGGTTCTGTTACCTTAAAATACCAGTTAGCCTTGAATTAAGGCTTTGATGAAAGATGTCAGTGTTGATCTTGGGAAACTCTCTACACATTAATTCAAGAAGTGTGTTAGCCAGAGTTTGGGGCAGAGGCTGGAGATATACTAAGAGGGTAAAGGAAAACAAGGCATTATTTTCCATGTTATCTGCTTCTAGATGGGGAAAGGTGTCGGACCTTGCCACCTTCTGAAATTTGGGGTGGGAGTTAAGATACAGATTACCCTTGATTTCAAAATGTTTAGTTCACTCAATCATGAATCCAGGATTCAGTATTTTCTCCATGGTCATGTGGCAGTGGCAGCTCTATAGGATACAAGAAGGGAATTAATTAACTCTTGGTATTGGAAATAGCAATCTGGAATTCTAACTGCCCAGGATCCTCTGAAGAATAAATTCATTGAGTCAGTCCAGTTTTTGCAACTGTCATGAAACCACTTAAAAATTTTATGTTTGAAAGCCTCGCCCAAATTTGCTATTTAAAAATGTGCTGTGGTGTGGAATACATGCGCCATAAGGAAACAGTTCTGGAAACTTGTCATCCAAGGTAGGTGAGTTCTAGCCTCAGCCCAGCTGGTCTAAGAGAAGTACTAGTATATGGAAATTTTAAGTAATGTCTAACTGCCTGCTTCCATCCAGAAAGCTTTTGGGGGAGAGAATATATCACTTCCCTATTTTGCATGCATTGTCTTTATCAATATATCCCCCCCCCAGTTGAGACTTATCAGCCCATGTGTTATTGACTCTAGACTTGCCTGTTTATCTGCTCACTATGGTCTCCCCTTCTAAATGAGATGATGTATGTCAAATTGCTTTGCAAATTGTGAGCCTTTTTTCAGTTAATTATTTTTCTTGCCTTCATATTTTTGTTTACTCTGTTCTGTCCATTTGGTGTCCCCTCCACTTCTTAGTGTTCATTCAGAATTTCCCCAATTTTCTAAGGTTGGCACATAGTCACCTGCAGCTAAGTAGATGCTCAGTAAATACTTAAGTAATGAAAGGTTGTCTCAAGACCAGCTTTTTCATGAAACATCTCCAAGCCATCTTCCGATAATGCACCCATTAGGTGGCTTCCTAAGGTGAGTGTGGGTACAGTCACCATTATCAGCAGGACCACCATTATCTGGAGCCCCCACCTGCTCTGTGCTCTCTGGAGCCCTTCCTGTGTCAGAGTCACATTGTATTCAGGGCAGGTGTGGAAAGCATGGCTATGTCCTCTTCTTTGTTCCTATGAGCTTTAAGGGTATGAAAACAGTTCTGCTTTGTCTCTTAGTTTCTCAGAGTTCAGAGAAAACACTACTATATGTTCTTGACTAACATTTCCCAACCTCTTTGTAGTTTGGACAAATCCAAGTTAGGGACATTGTGCTGTATTCCATCCATCCATTTATTCATTCCAAAAAACCATTTACTGGAACTTCAAGGTGTCTACCATTGGGCCAGATACTTAGAATACAGTGGTGATAAGGTAGATAGGGTCCTTGCTCTCAGGAAGTTAGAGGTATGGTAACTGAGCAGACTTTGTGTGTCTGCTTCTTTCATTTTTAGGTGTTTTCCCTAAAAGGTTTCTCAGACTCTCAGCAAGTAGACTCTTGGCAAGTCTGTTTCACTTTTCTTACAGGTGAGGTCAGGCAGATATAATGGGGCTGCATTTCATAGCTATCCTTATTGGAGCAGGTGGTAGGCAATGGGGAGGGGGGTGGGAATCTCTTGGGATTTTGTTCACTCCCTTCAAAGATCATGTGCCTGGGGCTTAGCTTTCCATACTAATCCCTGCCTTGCTCAATGTCAGGATTCCCACTGTTGGCTTTAGGAGGGTTATAAAACTGATGAGCTATTGAATGGGCCTTGTCCACCTGGGAAAGTTTGGATGGACCAAGAAGATTCTTGGGTGGTATGTGGCTATTGGAAGAAGTGCTCAGAGTTGGAAATGAGGACAGTTAAGATGATGCTCAGTACAAGTGATGAAGGAGCTCACAGGAATGGTGACTGATAGTCTGCAGCTTTGGGATCAGCTACCATATGGATCCGTGGTGCTGGTGAATGGCCTTGTGTTGGGCAAGAGACTGGACCATCTCTCAGAGCTGACTCAGTTCCTCTTGAGTGTCTCTCCAGATCTGGCCCTCTCAGCATAAATTCACAGAGCTCTGTCCAAGTCAAACATCCTCCTTCCTAGGCTGGACAGCTCTTATCTGGTCTCTGTACACACACACTCTGACTCTTCATCTATTTTTCATGCTCGTTCATTAATTTGAGCAGTTTCTCAGGGTGCTGTTGGCTTTGGGATAATTAAATAATGCCCCACCAATATTTCCAACTCAATCCCACTTCTTACCCCCATCATGCTTAAGGGGGAGGTGCCACATTTCTCATAGATCAAAACTACAGGCTTATAAACTCTTTAAGTTTTGCTTCTTTCATGGTTTAGCTTTTAATTCTCAATGAACTTTTCTCTTAAAAAGACTGGTTCCTACAACACAAAAACTTTTGGGTTTCCACATTATTTCTGTTATGAATTTTTAACATCTATGTAAAACTTCAGAAATTAAACATTAAAGCAGGTTCCCCCCCCATCTCTGCTATAATTCTATTTGGGTCAGTGAATGGGTGGATGTGGGTTCCAATGAGCAGTCCTAGTGGTTCCAAGGAAGATCGTTATTTAAAATTTTCAAATTCATCCCAGTGCTCATGTCTGAAGCTCAGCAGAAAAATATAGCTTAGAGTTTAACAGGGCCCCTTAGTACATCACTTACAACATTCTAATTTGTTCTACTTCCTACTGTTTTAATTAGAGAGAGAGAGGGACAGTGACAGTATGGCTTCTTTAAGATGTCCAAAGCTAACAGAAAAGCCATTGCTAGGAGAGAGGGATGCTGATTTAGGAAAGATGACCATAGACACCTTTAGTTTGAGACTAACAGATCTGTAGCAGAAGGCAAGGGCAACTTTGGAGCAAATTCAGAGCAGTTGAGGGTCCCAATTATTCAGAAAAAGCAGAGTATATCATTAAAAAAACTGTGTGCAGTAGATAGATAAATCGTGAAGGAAAAAATGTGATGGCCGAAAATGCTTGTCTTTACTAGAAACTGAAAAACAATCAGAATGGCAAAGAGTAAAGTCTATTTATGTTAAGAGTTGTTAAGGTGGGTGGTGGGCATTGCTTACTTTACTATTAGGATAGTAAACTTAGATATTCAGAACATTGTGAAGTACAGTTTGACAATAAGTATTGAAATCCTTAGACAATATATATGCTTAAAGAGAGTATCAAATAAAGCAGTTTCACTCAGGTATGCACGAAGAATGTTTATCATAGCATTCTTTATAAAGGAGGAAAATTAGAAAATGTACAGATGTAAATCAGTGGAGGATTGGTTAAATTTGATGTACATTCACCATGATAATGTTGATCTTTATTGACCAGGAAATGTAACCATCATATGTTTTTTAAGGAGGAGAAAATAAGACAGACTATAAGGCAGTGAATAGCCTTAACTATTTTGGTAAAAATTTTAAAATTATATGTGCATATTTATGTATAGAAAAGGTTTAAAAGGATAAAATGCTATCTCTGAGCTGTGAGATTATAGATGATTTTTATTCTTTTATATTTGTGTTTTCTGAATGCTTAATAGAATAATTAGGACAAAAGAAAGTATTTCTTCTTAAGAATACAGTTTCAGTTATTTGTCTTTTTCCTCTGATCAATAGCTAGAAAATGGCTGGAAGAGATGAGACAGAGAAACATGCAAAGGTCCTGGGACAGCTCTGGAAACCTAAGATGGTGATCTGCTTTCTGGTAGGAAGAAAAAAAGAAGACTCAAGAAACAGTTAAGTGGAGATTTCCTTTCTTTTAACTTTTGTTCTGTCTGGTGTATTGCCCTGTTATAAGAAGGTATTTGTCATACCATACTGATGTTTTCTTTTCCTTAAGAGAGAATAATGTATTTTGATGTCTCACGGACGTAGTGGAGCATGTTTATCTGTCTCTGTAGGGCTATTTATGCTTTTTATCTTTTCTAACAGCATCAAAATGGAAACCATCCCCAAACGTAACAAGGCCGCCTTATGTTCATCATCTTAGAGGATGTATGAAGAGGCTGGAGGGAGCAGGTCCCTAGAATAAAATGAAGGAGATTGAACCCCAGGATGGTTAATCTAGTGTGGTTTAGAAGTCTGGTTTGAAATTATCTATTTTTTAAACAACAGAAATAAGCACAGCAAACGTGGTCTTACTTTGGTAGGTCCACAGTCAGTTGTGAGCTTAGATCTATCTTCTTCTTGTCTGCAGAGGAGCCAAACCTCACAGACTCAGCGACAGGTCGCTTGTATGTGGGAATGGTCAGGGATTGTAGGAGGGTTATCAGAGTTATAACGCGTCTCAGATTTGAACTATATCTTATAGGCTGGTATTTTATCATCTTTATGTCAGGAAGACTCTAAGGCTTGTGCTCTTTCCATCCTTCAGTGAATAGATGACTTTGCCAATAGCTTTTGTGACTGTATTTCTGAAAAGTACAGGAAAACGCTCTGTTTGGTTTAATCAGCAAGTAGGTGAGACATTCCTCCTCCGATTCCATTAGTGTGTTTAAACATTTCCCAAACCCACATTAATATCAAAGGATAAAGTCCATCTCAGTCCACAATTAGTGACTTTATATATATGATTTTAATTTGATCATTAAAACACATATGTATAATAGTCTCTGAGCCACAACCTGATTTCTCTCCCCACCCCCCTTGACCCTGCCAGCCCTTACTTCATTCTAGCTTTGTGCAGTGACCTCTTCGCCCCTGCCAGCCTTTTTCTCTGGCCAGGCCCACATATGCGTAACTGAAATATCATGAATTCCAGATGAGTGGGATCCAAATTTGTGAGGTTATTCTATATGCTTATTAATTCCACTGCCCCACACAGGTGGAAATGTGGTTTTGAGAGATGTTGGACACTGAATTTTCCCCATGCATTGCAAGGATGGAAAAAACATGTGCTAAATAACTGCGCTGACCGGCTGCAAAACCGTAGTACTCAATAGCTCTTAAATTTTTATAATGGCCTGCCTACCTTTGGTGGTCTCGTTACTAGGCTTTGGTAATTGTACTTTGGGACTCTAATAGTAGAAGCATGAGGTAACCTTGCTTTAAGATTTCTTAAATGAGTTAATACCTGGGAGGTGCCCTTGCCCTCTTTCACCCATTAAACAGCGTTTCTTTGTCTTTTAGCTTATATTAAATGCACTTAAGAGGACAAAAGAGGTTCTAGAGGGAATAAAAAAAAGTGTACTGGACTGAGATTTTAAAATACACCTAGTAAACGTCAAATCCTGCATCCAAACTTATGATAGGAATCTAGGTGGTAGTCTGCATCTTTTGTTTGAAAAAACACCAGCTGCCGTGGATGGGAACTGTGTGTGTAGATGGAAAATAAATTGGAAAAACTGAGTCAGCATGATGGCAAATAGTAGGCCAAAGATGGCTTTCTTTTGAAATAGGTAATGAAGCAAAGTGCTTTTAAAGTTTCACTTAGTTAATTAAAAGTCCCAATTATTCCTTTGGTGTCAGACATGCTGTTCTCAAATCTAGTGGAATATGGGGTGAGGCATTCACTTTTGTAAGCCCTGGTTTCATTATCTGGTTAATGGGAATGGCAATAGTATCTGTTTCATCATTGTTATGTGGATTAAACAAAATAATTCTTACGAAACATTTAAATAACATCATGCCTGGATTTAGTACATATTGTTAATTTATGGGTGCTTTGCTGTCTACAGATGATGTTATCTGCTCTAGAATTGAAGGATGTGATATATTTCCACACAAAATATCTCATTTGATTCTTCCCACTGTCCTTTGAGGTGGGCAGGGCAGAGGTTTTTTTTTTTTTTTGTTTGTTTGTTTGTTTTTTTATCACACTGTATTAGGGTAGCGTAGGCTGTAGTAACTGGCCACAAAGCTTTAGTGGTCCAATGCAATCAGTGTTTGTTTCTTGCACATGAAATAGTCCCATTAAGATATTTTGGTTAAAGGTCAGCTTTCTTTCCCAGGGTGATCCTGGGATATATTTTCCAGTTTTGTCATCTTCAATGTGTGGATATTGAGGTCTCCAGCATTAACCACATCCAGTTTGTGGGGGAAGAAGAGGGGGCACACCAACTTTTTGGCTTGAAAATGGCACACACCATTTTTGTTCATAGTCTGTTGGCTAGTCACATGGCCATGCTTAACCACAAAGGAAACGAGGTTATGTACTCTAGTTGTGTGCCCAGGAAGAAGATGAAACAGATTCATGGTGGACAGCTGGCAGCCTCTGTAACCCACGCAGTTAACCGGATGAAACTGAAGTCCAGGGAAGCTGGAGTAATTTGCCCACTGTGGCATCAATCTTTGTAGCCATTGTCCAACATGTTGGGATATAATGTGAATCCCAGCTAGAATAATAAGTGAGGGGCAATGAAGAGGGTGTAGAAGGAAAGGAAGAGCTGAGCTGATAGAGGGCTAGCCTTGATACTAGGCTTGGCGGTGCCTCACCCAGCACATTCCCCAGGGACTCTCCCAGCAGCTCTGTTTGGTGCCCTGGGAGAGCTTTAACTTCCACTTCGCTTGAATTTCTTACTGTTTCTTGTTCCCATCTGTAGACGCCTGGTGGGCTGCTAGTCCTGGGTAAGAGAGTTTCAAATCACCACTGAGATAAAGCAACAGCACCTCTCCAGCTGCTATTGTTGCAGGCACCCTGGCTGCAGGCTCAAGGAGAAAACCTTGAATCAATTTGTCTTGTGGAGGCCGAGGGGTTGGCTGCCTGCCCTTCACAACTTGTTAAAATGAACACTTAGACTCTGGGAGGGGTAAAGCTAAATCTGTGGGGGTGATTCTCACTCCGTGATCCTCTCTGCTGGTGTTTTTAGGTTCTAGGATGTCAGTGTCACAGTGTTGGGAGTGGGGGGAGCACTGAGCCTTCCATCTCTTTTCTTTCCTACCTGAAATGCTTTTGAAAACACTACAAATTGGCTGGAATTTTGCCCAGATACTTCTTCTCTCCTGGCTGGACTCAAACACTCTCCTAGAGTTGTTCCTTTGGTACAAGAGTCTCAAAAGACCACACTCCTCCCTTTCTCTGCGGGGTGATTAATACCCAGGTCACATATGCTTCAGACGCACTGCGGAAGGGGCTCCCCCTCTCCCCTGGCCAATGGCCGATTGGACCAGCCAACAAGTTTTGTTTTACTTGACATGAAAGCTGGTTGAAGTTAAGCAGGAGACATGTTTTTGTTTCTTTAATAAATAAAAGTAAGGGCCCTGTACATGAATAAAAGTAAAAGTCACTCCCCTGAGGTTTTTAGGCTTCCAAAAATAGTTCCAAGCTTAGCCAAGGCTAATGCGGCCAGAATTTCCATGGAAAGCTTCACTGGTGAGGAAGAGGCAATGCCAGTGGGTGTACAAACAGGCCGCCTGTCCTCCCCCCACCCCCTTCCTGTCTCAGTCACTGGGAGTTTAGAAAACAGGTTTTTGAAATTGTGTTCATTTTCTGGTTGGAGATAAAGACAAGGGCAGCAGCAGCGATATTTGTTCACCACGGAATCCACTTGGAGGGCTGCAGGGAGGTGGGGAAGTAGACAGTGAGGTGGATTTATACAGGGGAGCAGGGGGAAATTTGTCCCTGTCAGCCAGTGAAGACGTATGTCTTTTAAAAAAAAAAGTCGGGGCCAGAAAATTATACTAAGTAAATTGATGTTTAAAAAAAAAAAAGAAAAGAAAAAAGGAAAGAAAAGAAAAACCTGTTTTAAAGTAGCTTTCCCGTCCTCTAATTGATTATTCATGGCAAAGGTGAGCTGGTTAGCAGCAAGAAACTGTCTTCTAGTATTTTTAGCTGGAGATCCTCTTCTTGGGATTTGCCCCGCAGTTTAGGGGCTGCTTCAGCAGACATCCTAGGTGTGGATTGCTCACCTTGTCCACCTGCAGCTGTGGCTAACTTGTTTCTCTTTGAGCGAATTGGTCCAAGTATTAATATTTGTCTGCTTAGCAAATTTTACTGAAGTTCAGGGTTCCAGGAACCATTAGAAATATGAGAAAGAAAGAACTGCACTGGCTAGGGTAGATTGCACTTCTCCCCACTGTTGGGCACCTTAGAAGTTGCTGTGGCTTGGGCTTGGGGGAACAAACCTGGAAGTCTTGAGGAACACAGATGTAAAAAATAAGCACCTTTTTGCTGGGGAGGGAATGAGGATGATGGTAATGTCTTTTGCTATTAAAAGTTCAGCTCTGCTTGAGAAACGTTAGTGGCTTTAAAAAAGATTTTTATAAACGAATCCGTTCTTAACAAAAGGTGATTTTCAAAAATGAGAAAATCCTCCGATGGGTAACTCAAGCTGAATAAAAGGGTAAATACTTTTCCTGTTTCAAGACATAACTTGATTTTTCTTGTTTGCCCAATTTAGAAGGCTGTATGTGAAGGATGGTCATATGTATATATGTGTGCCGAATATGGAGGGGGGTTTATTATATACATTATCTGTCAGAAACTTCCAAATACTCCTCAGTTTGAAAGACAGAAAAAGCAAACTAAAATGGATAATAATTATAAGTATTATTTTATACTTCCCTGTGGGCCAAATATTCACGACAATGAAGAGACTTTTAGGAGCAAGTCCCCTGGGGTCATGTTCTGCCTATGGTTTGGGGAGGCTGTGTGGGGTCAGGAGGGACTGGGATGAGGTGGTCATCCTTCCCCACAACAGCTGAGTAGTGGAATTAGGCTCTTCATGCAGAGATGCTTGTTCAGAGAAACAAATTGGATCCCAAGTCTTTCTTCAGAAACTCAGTAGCCCTGCTTGGTGAGGTGATCAAGAGTTTGATAGCATAGGAGACAAAGATATGTCATCTTATTTCCTTTGATTACATTGGGGGGAATATAGAAAAGCTCATTAACTGTGAAAAAAAAATACAAAGCATATTTTCATTCTCGAGTCTCCAAAGAAATAGTTTTGAAAGGGCCTCCTCCTTACAAATAATGAATCATGGAATGCTACATCAAAAACTAATGAAGTACTGTATGGTGACTAACATAACATAATAAAAAAAATAATAAAAAAAAAATGAAGGGACCTCCTCCTAGGTTTCTCAAAAAGTTAAAAATAGAACTACCCTATGATCCAGCAATCACATTACTGGGTATTTACCCAGAGAATACAAGAACACCAGTTCAAAGGGATATGCACCCTTATGTTTATAGCAGCATTATTTACAGTAACCAAGATATGGAAGCAGCCCAAGGGTCCATTGACTGATGAATGGATAAAGAAGATGTGGTATATACACAACGTAGTACACTCTGACAGTGCACCTGTCAGAGCACCTGCAATGCTTCCTTTCATATAAGGACATCCTGCTCTTTCAAGCTGCAGTCATAGCAAGTTTCAGTAAACAAATCCATCTTTACCATATGCTGTGCCTTTCACAATTCTACAGACTTCAATTTTAACCCTGCAGTTTTAATCATTAGAAGGGGCTTGCCTGTTGGGCCTGTCTTCATAAGGAATTTTCTTTCCCTTTTGAGTGAAGATTCTGTTGTCTGTAGGCAAGTGTGCCTGCATCTCCAGGAATTAGAATCATGGACTGTTGCATGCCTTGTAGGACACCTAGACTTGGCTCTTGATTTATAGTTGAAGAAATTGTGGCCCAGAATGGTAAAGGGGCTTCTCCCGTCTAAATGTGAAGATAAGTATCACCTGCTTTGTTGCCTAAAATGTTTCTCAAGGCCCTTGCCACCTTTCTCCCCCCAACCACTGCCCTGGTTCAGCCTTCATCACTTTTTCTTTGGGCCCTAACATAACAGCCCCTTATCTAGCCTTTCCCAATCTTCTCCTGTCCACTTTACACCCTTGCTACTGAAGTTAGAGTAATCCATCTAAAATATGCATATGGTGAATGCTGAGAAGACTTCTGTGCTAAGGCACCCATCACCTTCAGGGTGAATTCCAAGTTTCTTAGCCCAGTGTCCCAGCCACTCTGTGACTTAACCCCTGTGCATCTCGGTAGCCTCATTTGCCATCCTTTTCATCTCATTTTTAATGCTTTCTTGATACTGAACTGCCTGTGATGCCCCCACCACACATCCACAACCACCAAACTGTCACTCACCTGTGAGGTTGTGCTCATGCTGTTCTTATATCGGGCAGGTGTTTTGGCTGCAATAAATGAAGCCAACCCCAGTTGACCTGGTCAGAAAAGAAATTTATTAAAGAGACATTGGGCAGCTCATAGAATTACCATGAAGGCTGAAGAACTTGGTCACAGGCTACCCAGCTGAAACTAGCTCAAATCACACTCTGGAGCAGGTCTTTTGAGGTTGTATTGCTGTGGTTCCCACACTGCAGCCTTCTCTGCCTGCGTCTTGACCCTGGGACTGGGAACTGCCCTGGCTCCTTTGGCACCACTGTCTGTGGAAGCTGGGCCTTGATATGGCTGCTCACAGTACCAGAAGTGATTTTTTTTTTTTTTTTGTGGTCTGTGTTTCTTTGTGTCATTAGCTCTCAGTTTAATGTTTTTGGCATGTGGACCTGCTTGTCCAAGCCTAAGTCACATGCATGCTCCTAATTGCATAGGATGAGGAAAAGATAGTATCTGAAATGTTCACCTTCTATGCAGGGAAACCCACAAAGCTTCAAAAGGAGAGAAATTCCCCAAAGGAAGTTCAGATACTGAGCAGCCTAAAGAGTGACAGTTATCCACTGTGATTCTTCAGTCTTTGTGACAATTCTGTGAGCTTCCCAGCATTCTTTCATGGCTTACTTCGATGCACTCTTCCACCTTTATTTATCTAGTTAATTCTTGCTCATGTTTTCATATAAGCACAAGTGTCTTTGCCTTAAGGAAGTCTTCCTTGCACCCAGGTTGGGATTGGTCTCGCCCATAGTCCTTTGGGCATATTTATGCTTTATCGTTTTTTTTTTTTTTTAAGATTTTTATTTATTTATTTAGACAGCCAGCGAGAGAGGGAACACAAGCAGGGGGAGTGGGAGAGGAAGAAGCAGGCTTCCAGCGGAGGTGCCTGGAATGCCGGGATCACGCCCAGAGCCGAAGGCAGACACCTAACGACTGCGCTACCCAGGCGCCCCTATGCTTTATCGTTTATGACACTTTATTGTATTTCTGGTTAGGTATTTGTTCCTATTAGCTATTTTTTTCCTGTTGAGGTACCCACCTCTCATTTTTAAGCTCTCCATGGGTAGGTATTGTGCCTTAGGTATCTTTGGACACTCAGTGCTTCCTGTAGTGTTTGGTTAATTGACCCGCCTGATGGATTCATTCATTAATTTATTTGCTGTTAGTTGAACTGAATAGAACTGAGTTGCCACAGGTTACACAAGTAATTAGTGGCAGAGGTGGGAGTAAACCCCAAGTCTCTTGACTTCATTATTTCTGAAGGAAACAGGTACATCCCCCACTTTCATCCATCATCCCTATTAATTTCTCTCCATGGTTTAGATTCTACCAGTCTTCTTCACTCTGAGTGGATTCTTTTTTTTTTTAAATAATTTTTTATTATGTTATGTTAGTCACCATACAGTATATCCTTAGTTTTTGATGCAATGTTCTGTGATTCATTATTTGCGTATAACACCCAGTGCACTATGCAATATGTGCCCTCCTTAATACCCATCACCGGCCTATCCCAGTCCCCCACCCCCTCCCCTCTGAAGCCCTCAGTTTTTTCCCCAGAGTCCAGAGTCTCTCATGAGTGGATTCTTTTCCAACCAGTGCTATGGCAAATGTTTTAAGGAACTCAGAGCTATTGATTTGTAAACTGTGGTCCTGTCCTGGATATTGAATAGGCAAATGCAGAGAACTTTTGGGAAAATACATGTAGCCACAATCTGGCCTTGAATCATTATGTCCCATATTGAATAGGCTTCCTTGGAGCAGAAGTCCTAATAGATCAATACTTTGGCTCATGGACCCTGTGGGTAAGAAGTGCATGCATTTTTAAGAGGAACATAAACACAGCTCACACCAAATCCTGCAGCAGTTTGGGTAGATGGATTTATGCTACACCAGTCATCCCTGGGTAGAAATGTGGGCCAAGAGCCAGGAGACCCTAGTTCAATTTCCAGTTAAGTCATCTCTGTTTATTTCTCACAGAATACATATTTTAAAAAAGTTGAAATTAAAACGTCATGCTTAAAACACTCTATAGTAAACAGAGGTCTTAAAAGAGGAGCTGTTGCCAGCACCACTTTTTGTTAAAGCTGTATCCAATTTAAAGTTTATTTTATACCCGGGATACAGAATGGTGTGTAGAGTGCTATAAGAAGTCCCCACACATCTGGGCAGGACTCATCAGACATTTTGGCAGGCTTTTCTCTGGACAGGCTACCCACATGCTTGGGGTGGCTTTGGGCATTGGTGGATCTGCACATGGGACATTGGAAACTAGGTGTGCACATCTACAACCCACTCCTTTCTGCCACATTTCACAAGTCCGTAGGTGTCTCCTTTCTCTTCATGTCCTTCCCCACCCCTGTCACCCCACCACCTTCAGATTAGTCTCTGTGCCACCACTGTTTCCCCTCTCCAGTCAGTATGGATCATTTTACTCATACCATCTCTGCTTCAACTCAATCAGTGCTTCCTGTTGTTCTCAGGATGAGGGTCAAAATCCTTAATATGGCCCAAGCTCTTAGATCTGGCCCCATCTTTTCTCCAGCCTGACCTGGCAACCACCCTGCTTCCTCTGCTCTCCATGGGGTAACCGTACTGGGCTGTCAGTCACATGAGATTGTGCCATGCCTCTCCTGCCCTAAGGACACACCTCATGATGTTTCTTCTGTTTGGGAGCC
This sequence comes from Ursus americanus, assembly GCF_024610735.1. NCBI lineage: Eukaryota > Metazoa > Chordata > Mammalia > Carnivora > Ursidae > Ursus > Ursus americanus. Next base: position 39,608,778 of record NC_142135.1, on the reverse strand, counting down.
TCTTCGTGACTCTCCTTACCCCTAGTCTCTTCACCTAGTTGATGCCTACTCATCCTTCCAATTTCAGTTCAGAAGTCACTTCCTTAGGAAACTCTTTCCTACCCTCCTACCCACTGTGAGTCCCCCTTGCTTATATGCTTACAACACTGCAAGAGCATTCTTTTCCTTTTCAGCATTTGTCATCGTTTGAACTTAGACATTTATTTCTGTAATAATTTGAATAACCTTTTATTGTCTCTCCTAACACCAATGAAAACATTTATCCAACACTTACTGCATGTAGATGGTCTCTGACTTATGATGGTTTGACTTAAAATTTTTCTACTTTATGATGGTGCAGAAATGATTTTTTTATTATGTTATGTTAGAAACCATACTTAGAATTTTGAATTTGGATTTTTTCCCAGACTAGTGATATATACAGTATGATCCTGTGTCATGATGCTGATCAGGGGCTGTGAGTCACAGCTCTAAGTCAGCCGTGCGACTACGAGGGTAAACAACCTATACACTCACAACCATTCTGTTTTTTGCTTTCAGTATACTATTCAATAAATTACACGAGATATTCAACATTTTATTATATAATTGTCTTTGTATTGGGTAATTGTTGCCCAACTGTAGGCTACTGTAAGTGTTCTGAGCGTGTTTAAGGTAGGCTGGGCTAAGCTGTGATGTTCAGGAGGTTAGGTGTAGTAAATGCATTTTCAACTTTAGAGTTTTTTTCCTCCAAGATTTTATTTAAATTCAAGTTAGTTAACGTATAGTGTAGCATATAGTGTAGTTTCAGGAGTAGAATCTAGTGATTCATCACTTACATATAATACCCAGGGCTCATCACAAGTGCCCTCCTTAATGTCCATCACCCGTTTAGCCCATCCCCCCCATCCACCTCCCCTCCAGCAACCCTCAGTTTTTTCTATATAGTTAAGAGTCTCTTATAGTTTGCCTCCCTCTCTTTTTATCCTATTTTTATTTTCCTTCCCTTCCCCTAGGTTCATCTGTTTTGTTTCTTAAATTTTCAACTTACAGTGGATTTATCTGGATGCTCATCGTCAATCAAGGAAGATCTGTATTTGGCAATTTCTAAGTCCTCACAATGCATTGACTTATTTAATCCTCACATAACTGAGGAAGTATGTCCTATTACCGTCCTTCCTGAGGGCTTAAGTAACTTGCTCACAGCCACATAGCTAGTAAGTGTAGAGTTGGGATTTGAATCCAGGCTGACTGACCCCAGTGTGTACAGATTTAATCAAGACCTTGCATTACCTTCTGGTCGACCAAGATTTCTCAGTCTTTGATTATTGCTCCCTTAAGGAGCACTTTTTAGATGGGTTTTACTAATCCTCTCCGTGGGAAATTTTAATACTAAAAGATACACTGTTATAGGCAGAATAGTGGCTCCCCCCCACCCCAGACATCCATATCCTAAACCCTGGAAACTGTGAATAAGTCATATTACATGGAAAGGGAGAATTAAGCCTGCAGATGGATTAAAGTTTGTTATTTAGCTGACCTTGAGATGGGAAGATTATCCTGGATTATCCTGATGGGCCCAGTGTAATCAGAAGGGTTCTCATAAGTGAAAGAGGGAGGCAGGAGAGTCAGTATGAGGAAGATGGCAGTGTGAGAGAGACTTGATTGTCATTCCTGGCTATGAAGATAGAAGAGGGCCAAGAGCCAGGGAATGTGGGCGACTTCTAGAAACTGGGAAAGACAAGGAAACCGATTCTTCCCCAAAGTTTACAGAAGGAATGCAGCCTTGCCAAGGCCTTGATTTCAACCCAATGAGACCTATTTCAGACTTCTGACTCCAGAACTGGAAGATAATAAATTTGAGTTACCACAAATGTGGTAGTTTAAGATAATTTGTTACAGCAACAACAAGTATATTGTTATGTATATTACATGCGTGTATATATACATATATATGTGTACAATATGTTTATATGTGTATATGTATGCACATGTATGTGTACAGTTGCATATATTGCATTACTATATACACAATCTGTTTTATACATAAAATGAGTAAGGTTTTTTCACCACCTAGGAACCAGTTTGTTCCCCTTTGGGGCAGTATTGCCTCTGTTGAAAATGCATATACTGGTCCACAAGAACAAGAATCATCTCTGGCTTGGATCACTGTTCTATCTCCGCATAGTACCTGGCACATTGTAGGCAGTCAATAAATATTTGTTGATTGAGAGAATGAATAAATAGGTGAATGACTATGAATGACTTGAATTAAGGGTCATAATCCTGTTTATGAAAAATAAAGAGGGCTAAAGGTCTAACTCCGTGTTGGCAGTGGGAGAATCAGCATTTTTGAATACCTGTGAGACTGTAGTGCTGTGAATGGCATGCTTATCTCCGCATTTTATAGTGTCTGAGGGCACCTTTAGCCTTGGCTAAAGTGATCAAGGCACTGCAGAAAGGGGCTTGAGGGAGTGATCAAGGCACCGCAGGAAGGGGCTTGAGGGTGTACTCTGTGGCATGCAGTGAACCCAGCAGTAGGCAAATGGCGTTGGTTTGCAAAGCTCTAGGATTTGATCTTAAACGAGCCATTCTAAGTTTTATATGGAGCCAAGAGCTTCAGGGACAGATGCTGTTTTTCTGCCAGTTCTCCCTCTTCTCTCTTACCTGTCACGTGTTCACTTGGAAGGAGGTTAAACCTCCATTATTGGTGACCCAGCTTGTGCAGGAGAACCCACATTCCCATGTGGTTTTCTGGCCACCACCCTGGCTCTGGGGAGGGTGCAGACTCTTCCCAGGGCCTGCTCTGTGTGTGTATTGCAGTGATGATGGGAGCACTAAACTACCTTGGATGACAGGCCATGCTGGCTTTGGTTATGCTCCTGGTGCTGGCAAGTTAAGCACATTCCTTTCTAACTCTCCTAGAGATGCTGTGTGGGACAGCCAGGCAGAACCACCCCATTGGGGTGAATCCAGGGGGATGAAGTGAAGAATGTGCCTAGCTCTGCACTTCCATGCCAACTGGAAATGGCCAAAGTCCGGAGGACTGCTGGAGGAGAAGCTGGGGGTCTTTGGAGAGGTGGCCAAGATGGGGGGTGGTGCACTGCACAGCACAGGAGGCCTTTGGGGGAGTTATTTCTCAGGCACATGTGAAGGATGGCCTCAAAGCTGTACTTGGCAGAGTCTGTCACTTCACTTGATCTTACCACATGGCAGTACTGGTCTCCAGGGCCCATGCATAGCTAACAAGGAACACTTGTCTGGCATTCACGTTTACAAATAACTTTCCAGTGCAAGGTTTTGGGATGGTGAGTCTTGAGAGGGTCTAGTCCAGCCTCTTAGTGGTGGTTTTGTTTCCATATTTTAGCCACCATAGATTCCAGTGCCTACTACGTGCAGTGATAACAGCAAACACAAACATTTGGATTGCATTTTCCATTTATTGTGTTTTGGCTTCTGTTAGTTGAGTGGAAGTTGTGAGACTGGATCTTATACATAACCTCATTTTTCAGATGAGAAAACTTAGCAAAGCAAATTAACATGTACTATTTATTGGGCAATGAAAATAATAACATGATCTGCCTAAGTATGTGCACTACAGTAAATGCTTATATTCATTTAATTCCCAGAGCACTGGGGTGGGCATTATTATTACTCTGTTTACAAATGCAAAAAATTGAGGTGCAAGATGACAAACAACTTGCCCAAGCTCATACAGCTATTAAGAATAGGCAGGGTTTGAACCTAGGCAGCCTGGCTTCATAGACAGCCATTTCAACCTCTATGCCATTCTGTATCCCTACACATGATTTCCAGGGCTGAATTCCACATCCTTATTTCATTTCTACCATGGTTACCTCTCTATTCCAAGCAATCTGTGAAGGAAAATGATCCTATTCAAGTGTTTGTAGTCTAGTTGGGGAGAAAGGTATGTACCAGGTGAAAGCCATAGGGGACCAGAGGAGTGGTGTGGGACCTTGAGGAGTAGCCCAAGAGACTTAGATCTGGTGGTCTCTACAGCTCCTTCCCTGCTGATCTTGCCAACTCTGGCCTCCCAGTCCCAAATTGTCTCTTAAAGGGAGTCCCCTTGCCATTTTCCTGGATTAGTCTTTTTGACCTTATATTTGGGGGGATTTGGGGGCCATGCCTCTGGGACATTTCTCCTAGGAAATTCACCCCATGTGCAGCATGATTAGCAAACACAGAGGTCACTGGTAAGTAAAACTGCACAGAAGAAGTATCCTAAATCGTCCTATGCTAGGTGCCTGAAATGGAGAACTTTTGGGCTCTGACTTTTCCTGGCTGGTTTCTCATCAACTTGGAAGGATCATCTGTTGCTGCCTCTGTTGGGTGCTGCCTTTTCTAATTTTGGACTGAACCCAGCACTCCATGGCTACTTTTCCCCAGATACTAGCCCGGTTCGGCCTTGACTGCTACCTCCCCATGGGCATCATTTTCTAGACTGTAGTGCCATCTTTTGCCTATATTTTGCAAACCCTAAATTGGAATTTGTAGGTGTGGCATGTATTTATATACTTTTGGGGGTAATGCTTTAAAATGTTTGAAAGCAGAGGTGTCATTTAGTTTTCTGAACATTTGGTTGCCATCACCACCACTTTAATTTTGCCAGAATCCCTATATTCTGACTGCTGTGATCATCTCTTTCTTCCCACTAGCCATGACAGAATCTCATTTCCTGCATCAGGGTTCTCTGTGCTCTCTCCCTCTTTCTCTCTCTCTCTCTCTCTCTCTCTTTTTTTTTTTTTCTTTGCCTACCCCAAGTCTGTGCCTTTGTTATCACAGCTTGAAAAGGTGATACTCTGCATGCATGATTGTATCACTAAGTAATATAAAACCATTTGATGTATCCTTAGCACTTTACTCTTAACCTTGATGTAGCTTTTTGTACCTGCATTAGAGTTATTTGTTTCCATATCTGTTTCTTTTATCATAAACTTCTTAAGATCAGGGATCCTTCCTCATTCATCTTTGCATTCTCAGTCCAAGCATGGTACAGGAAACACAATATCTGTCCAAAAAGTGGTGTAGAAAAATCAAATTAATGTCTTTGATCTGTTTCATAAATGATTCACTTTTATCACCCACCGAGTCACAAGTATATATGTATGTCTCCTCTACCAAGTGTTAGGCTTTTAGCTTGGACTGTCTAGTACAAACTGTAGATTAATATTATTTTTTTTCTGTAGCAGTCATTTCTCTAAGCATGTGGTAGTAAAACTAATTAGCATGCTCAAGGAGTCTGTGCTCACTCATACTGATAATAATTCTAATAAAAAACATCCATAAAATATTATATGTCAGGCACTGTTATAGGACCTAGCAGAGATTATTACAACATTATTATCCATTTTGCCAAGAACTAAAGTAATTTGCCCAAGGTGATGCTGCCAAGTGATCAAGCTGGGATTGAATCTTGTAAAATGAACCAGAGGCCTAGCACTTAGACAGTATGCTATATTTCCTTTTGAGTAACCTAATTAACATCTACTGAGATCCTGTGTGATAATTCTTCTTCATTTTCTTATATAACCTTGACAATAAGACTAAGAGATTAGTATAATTATTAGTTTCTTTTTTTAAATTCTTTTTTTCTTCCAAGATTTTATTTAAATTTAACATATAATGTATTATTGGTTTCAGGAGTTAAATCTAGTGATTCATCACTTATATAGAACACCCAGTGCTCATCACAACACATGCCCTCATTAACGCCCATCACCCATTTATAAAGCCCATCCCCCCACTGACCTCCTCTCCAGCAACCCTCAGATTTTTCTCTATAGTTAAGCCTCATATGATTTGCCTCCCTCTCTTTTTTACCTTTTTTTTTTTTAAAGATTTTTTTCTTTATGAGAGAGAATGTGCATGCATGAGAGAGAGCATAAGCAGGGGGAGGGGCAGAGGGAGAGGGAGAAGCAGACTCCCAGCTGAGCAGGGAGCCAGATGTAGGGCTTGATCCCAGGACCCTGGGATCATGACCTGAGCTGAAGGCAGATGCTTAACTGACTGAGCCACCCAGGTGCCCCTCTCTGTTTTTATCTTATTTTATTTTTCTTTTCCTTCCCTTATGTTCATCTGTTTCATTTCTTAAATTCCACATACGAGTGAAATCATACAATATTTGTTTTTCTCTGGCTGACTTATTTTGTTTAGCGTAATACAATCTAGTTCCATCCACATGGTAGTAAAAGGCAAGATTTCATTCTTTTTGATGACTGAGTAATATTCAATTGTATATGTGTACCACATCTTCTTTATGCATTTATCAGTTGATGGACATTTGGGCTTTTTGCATAATTAGGCTATTATTGATAATGCGACTATAAACATCAGTGTGCATGTGCCCCTTCAAACCAGTATTTTTGTATTCTTCAGGTAAATACCTAGTAGTGCATTTTCTGGGTCACAGGGTAGTTCTGTTTTTACCTTTTAGAGGAACCTCCATAGTCTTTTCCAGAGTGGCTGCACCAGTTTGCATTTCCCAACAGTATGAGAGGGTTCCCCTTTCTCTGCATCCTCAACAACATCTGTTGTTTCCTGAGTTGTTAATTTTAAACATTCTGACAGGTGTGTGGTGGTATTTCATTGTGGTTTTGATTTGTATTTCTCCTGATGATGAGTGATGTTGAGCATTTTTTCATGTGTCTGTTAACCATTTGTATGTCTTCTTCGGAGAAATGTCTGTTCATGTCTTTTTCCCATTTTTTTTTTTTTTTTATGTTCAGTTAGCCAACACATAGTTGTACATCATTAGTTTTTGATGTAGCATTCAGTGATTCATTAGTTGCGTATAACACCCAATGCTCAACACAACATGTGCCCTCCTTAATACCCATCACCCAGTTACCCTCTCCCCTCACCCCCCTCCCTTCTGTAACCCTCAGTTTATTTCCCAGAGTCCAAAGTTTCTCATAGTTTGTTTTCTTCTTTGATGTCTTCCCATTCAGTTTTCCCTCCCTTCTCCTCTGGTCCTCCATGCTATTCCTTATGTTCCACATATGAGTGAAACCATATGGTAATTGTTTTTTTCTGCTTGACTTATTTCACTTAGCATAATCCCCCACAGTTCTATCCATGTCATCGATGCAAATGGTAGGTATTTATCCTTTCTGATGGCTGAATAATATTTAATTGTATATATGAACCACATCTCCTATATCCGTTCATCTCTTGAAGGACATCTTGGGTCCTTCCACACTTTGGCTATTGTGGACATGCTGCTATGAACATTGGAGTGCATGTGCTCCTTTTTTCACTACATCTTTATCTTTGGGATAAATACCTATGACCCAGCAATTGCACCACTAGGTGTTTATCTTTTGCCCTTTTCTTATTTCAGTTTTTTAGTTGAGAAAACTGAAACTCTGCTTAAATCGCTAGTCCAAGGTCATGCCACTAGTAAGAGGAAGAGTCTAAATTTGGAAGCATTTAGATGCCCTGTTCTTTCCATCATATCACAGCTGGATGTAAATCAGTGAATCAGTGCTAAATTCCTGGGGCCTAGTATGTCACAGTTTTCACTTTGCAAATCTAAGTCTTAAGAGAAGGGGCTTTGGAGTTTGACAGATTTTGGTTTGAGTCCTGGTTCTGCCACTTTCTAGTTCTCAGACACTATTCAAGTAAAATTAACATCTTGGTGTCTCTGTTTCCTTATCATGAAAATGGATTTTATATGTGAAAATTAAATTTATAGGTTATAAGGAGAGTGCCTAGTACATGGGTAAAGCTCTACATATTAACTTCTAGTCACAAGGCTGGCAAATGGTGGGGTTTGAATATGCAACCTTGCTTAACTCCATTAGACCCCTCTACTTCTCATCTGGCTCCCAATGGGCACTCTCTGCAGCCTCCTATCATCACCTTATTTAATGATTTAATAAGGGGGGATGAATGGCTCTAGCAGAACTAGCAAGTTTTATTGATGGCTCCTTAATTGATTCCAAAAACAAGAAAATATTTATTCTAGAACTAAATAGTTTTGGGTGCAAAATCACCAAGTCAAAGAAGGAGAAACAACAGAATTAGGTCTGTGGAAATTTGTAGTTTAGGGCCTATCATCAGTTTAACTTTATGCAGTTTTTCTGGAGGTAGCTGCTTAGAGCAATGTATGACTCTGAGACATAAAACCCAGAAAGGGCAGATAACTCCTAGGACAAAAGAAAATTAAACAAAGGAAAAAAAACCCAAATACACCAACAAGATGAATTTGTCCCATTTAAAGGCCATCAAACAATGCTTAGGTTATACATATTTTTTTTTTTTTTAAGAAAGAGGGTGGGGTTGGGGGAGGGGTAGAGGAAGGAGAGAGAGAATCTCAGGCAGGCTCCATGCCCAGTGTGGAGCCTGATGCAGGGCTGGATCCCAAGACCTTGAGATCGTGACCTGAGCCGAAATCAATAGATGCTTAACCAACTGAATCCCTATACAGGATTCTTTTTAATGCATGAATTTCAGATGTCTCAGATTCACTAGTTTGCAGTTAGTTCTCACCTTCTATGAAGCAAGGTAGAGGTAGGATCAGCCTGTAAGGGGAGGGAGAGGTGGTGATCTGGGAACTCTTTCCTGGGACCGTTGCTTCCCTGCTGGTCCAGGTGGCCCCTGTAGCTTGAGCTTGGGCACCCTGGGGCTCTACTCTCTACTCTTCTCCCCACTGGCTGCTTTCCTTTTGCAAAATCATGATGTTCTTTCCTAAGTTAGGGGACAAGAATTTTATTTTCCAGAATAGACTATGAAGCTAGGATACAATTACTCATATGGTTTAATTTAAAATGCAAAATCTTTGAAAAATAGGTATTTTCAAAATAAGCGTTTTGGTCTGGAGCTCTGGTTCTCATTAACTTGGCTGAAGCCCTTGATGATATGTTGGAACTGCTTAAACACCAGCTCACATGCCTGCTCTCAGGTGTTCATAAACCCCCTACTTTCCCGGGGGACCCTGGCCAGAGGCATCCTGACAAGTCGAGCCAAAGCCTGGTGTTCCCCTCACTCCATCCGTGACTTTTGTGAAAGGGAGCTGAGTGGTTTAATGTGATGTTTTGTTAATCTCTGCTCATTTTGCTGAAGTGCATGGTGCAGGAATGACAGTACTTGGGGTCTTGTTCTGCCTCAAACAGTGTATGCATGGTCTCCTGCCTCCCTGGCCAGGGACTTAACCTTCACTGGGGTTCATTGCATGTGAGTCTTTAAGAAAAAACTTTGGCTGAGGCTGAAGAGCTTTTCCAGCCTGATGGGAGTATATTAAATATTACTAGAACAGGCCAAATATAATCTCTGTACCTACTGTTAAACCTAGAAGGCATGGTAGAAAAAAGGCATTCCATACACATATAAAATTACATGTTTACTTTAAGACATGCCTTTTATCTGTGATGTCCAAGTACATTAAAAGCATTAACTGTTGGTTCTCAGGAATGACCTTCTTTAGGGAGAAAAGCAAGAAACCTGGTAATCCTTTTTCTGTTGGTCCGCATGAAAGGGACAGCAGAGCTCTAAGGCTGCAAACACCCCCATTTCAGGGTGCTAAGGCCTGGATGATGCTTGTGAGGTACATGGTCCTTCTCTTCCTTGAGAGAGGTCCTGTGCTATAAACATAATCAAGGCTTAAGTCCCCTGGCCACCCCCACAAGCTGTGATACCACAGACAAGGGTGCATTTGGAAAGTCTTCTGGACCCCTTAGCCACTTTGTTCAGACTTCTCTTCAAAAGACTTCAGAAGAGCTTCTTAGCAGTTTTCTATTTCAAAAGTGAATGGATGTATTTTTTAAATCTCATTATCCTGATACTTCTTGGGACTCAACATTCATAAACCCAGGCAATTCAACTGTGCCCCATATCTTTGGCATCTTGGCCTCTGCTGTCAATGCTAAGTCTCTACTCAGACTCTTTTTCTCTTCATACTGCCCAGGACTTCCTCCTCCATCCTCCTTATTCTGCTCTCCCCCTTCCCAACATATTCCACTTTGCCCTCCTAGGTGCGTAGACCTTTATTCTTTTCCGTGAGTGTCCCTTTCACCATCTGCTCAGCAGAAACTTGTTGTAGATCTGCTTTTAGCATTTCTCTGCTGCAAAGTTTGCAATTCTGAAATAAAGAAATGCATTGAGAACTGAAAACTCTTTGAGTCTTCGTGACAAAAATAGACCTGAATTGATGTGAAGCTATTTATCCTACTTGCTATTAATCATACATTTGTCTGCAGAAATATTAGGGTATTTGGTTATGAAGTGTTATGTATTAACTATGTGTGTTCCATTATTAATTTTATAAAATCTGAAAAATTCTGAATCCAGAAACACATCTGGCCCCAAGGGTTTTGGATAAGGAATTATAGACCTATACTTCTAAACCATTGCTTTTAACTCTGGTAAAGTCCTTTCTTGCATTTAGGATTGTGTGCTTTCTGGTTATTCCCCGTGTTCCTGTGTTCATGTTGACATTGTCCGCTTATCTTCTGGTCATTTCCCTCCATGATGGAGACTACATCTTCTTCTTTTTCTTCTCCCCTGATCTCTGAACTAAATTCACCTTGACTCAACCCACTGCTTACCAACTCCAGGGGACCTTTTTCATTATTTTGCTTCCTCTATCACTAGAAACTGTTCATTTCTCCTTTCTTGATACCATCTCCTCCCTTTTCTTCTTTAGCACCATTCTCCCTGGTCCTCTTCTCCCTCTCCAACCAGTATTCCTTGTTAATGTGGTTTCCTGGCCCATTACACTCTGTCCATGTGTCCTCTCAGAGGTCACTGCTAACAAGAAGGCTGGGTCATTCCAGGTGATTCCATAGGCCCTCCCTTCCCATGAGCCCTGCCTTCTTTGTGTCTATTCATTTATCAAGAAGAGGATGGTCATCATCCCTCCTCATTCTTTAATTCTCCAAAAACAATCTCATGCACTCTTAAGTTTCATCTTAAGACTTAGACCTCCCCCTGAAGTCTAGAGTGGGGAATACAACTTCCTACTGGATATTACCTTTCTCATGGATCATCTTCCAAGTCCTTTTGACATGATCTTTGATAGCATCTTTTATCTTCTGGAATGATAAGCTATTCCAGGCTCATCTTTCCTAATTCCTGCCCCAGACATGGAGTCATTCATTTCTCCAGTGATTCTTGGGCCCTGCTGGTGGAAGATGATATTTATGGGTGTGGAGATGCTGATTTCTGAGGTCAGTCATAGTTTCTAGGCCTTTTAAGCAGACAATGCCATAAGAAGATACCATTTAAAAAAATTTTAATTCCAGTATAGTTAACGTATAATGTTATATTACTGTCATGTATACAATATAGTGATTCAACAGTTTTATAGATTTCTCAGTGCTCATCATGGTAAGAGTACTCTCAGTCCCTTTCATCTATTTTACCCACCTCCCCTCTGGAACCTTTGGTTTGTTCTCTGTAATTGAGTCTTTTTGTGATCTATTGCTTCTTTTCTTTGTTCATTCATTTCTTAAATTCCACATGTATGAAATCATAGGGTATTTGTTTTTCTATCACTTATTTCACTTTTGATTATACCCTTTAGATCTATCCATGTTGTTGTAAATGGCAATATTTCATTCTTTTTTATGGCTGAGTAATATTCCATTGTGTGTGTGTATACATATATATATATACACACATATATATATATTTATATATATGTGTATATATATGTGTATATATATGTACATATATATCACATCTTCTGTGTCCATTCCTCTACTGATGAATACTTGGATTGCTTACATAATTTGGCTATTGTGACTCATTCTACAATAAACATAAGGGAACATATGCCTTTTAGAAAGAGTGTTTTCTTTGGGTAAATACCCAGTAGTAGAATTACTGGGTTATATGGTAATTCTATCTTTAATTTTTTGTGGAACCTCCATACTGTTTTCCACAGTGGCTGTACCAGTTTGCATTCCCAAAAACACTGATAAGGAGTCCTTTTTCTCTGTGTCCTTGACAACTCTTGTTATTTCTTGTGTTTTTGTTTAGCCTTTATGACCAATGTAAGGGGGTATTGCACTGTGGTTTTGATTCACATTTCCCTGATAATGGGTGATGTTGAGCATCTTTTCATGTGTTTTTTGGCCATCTGGATGTCTTTGGAGAAATGTCTGTTCATGTCTTCTGCCCATTTTTTAATTACATTATTTGTTTTTTTCTGCTGTGAAGTTGTATAATACTTTATATATTTTGGATCCTAATCCTTTATCAGATACATTATTTGCAAATATCTTCCCATGTTCAGTAGATTGTCTTTTAGTTTTGTTGATTGTTACTTTTGCTGTGTCAAAGCTTTTCTTTTTATCTAATCCCAGTCATTTATTTTTGCTTTTGTGTCCCTTGCCTCAGGAGACAAAAGTAGAGAAGATTGCTATGGCCAGTGTCAGAGAAATTACTGACTGTGCTCTTTTCTAGGAATTTTATGGTTCCAGGTCTCACATTTAGGTCTTTAATCCATTTTGAGTTTACTTTTTTTTTTTTTTAAAGATTTTACTTATTTATTTGACAGAGAGAGACAGCCAGCAAGAGAGGGAACACAAGCAGGGGGAGTGGAAGAGAAAGAAGCAGGCTTCCAGTGGAGGAGCCTGATGTGGGGCTCGATCCCAGGACTCCGGGATCACGCCCTGAGCCGAAGGCAGATGTTTAACCCCTGTGCCACCCAGGCGCCCCTTGAGTTTACTTTTTTTATATGGCGTAAGAAAGTGGTTCAGTTTCATTCTTTTGCATGCTGCTTTCCAGTTTTCCCAGCACCATGTGTAAAAGAGACTGTCTTTTTTTTGCATAGTCTTGTCTCCTTTGTCAGAGTAGTTCATATAATTGTGGGTTGTTTTCCTGGGCTCTCTATTACAGTGATCTTTGTGACTGTTTTTGTGCTAGTACGGTACTGGTTTGATCACTGCAGATTTGCGGTGTATCTTAAAATCTGGGATTGTGATACTTCCAGTTTTGTTCTTTTTCAAGATTGCTTTGGCTATTTGGGGTCCTTTATGATTCCATTAAAGTTTTAGAATTATTCTAGTTCTGTGAAAAATGCTGGTAAAGTCCTTTTGATAGGCATTGGGTTAAATCTGTAGATTGCTTTGGGTAGTACGGACATTTAAAAATAATTGTTCTCCCAATCCATGAACATGGAATATCTTTCCATGTATTTGCATTGTCTTCAATTTCTTTCATCAGTATTTTATAGTTTTCAGAGTACAGGTCTTTCACTTTCTTGGTTAAGTTTATTTCTAGTTATTTTATTATTTTTGGTACAATTGTAAATGGGATTGTATCATCATCATCATCCTCCCCCTCCCCTTCCTCCTCCTCCTCCTTCTCCTTCTTCTTCTTCCTCTTCCTCCTCCTCCTCTTCTTCCTCTTCTTCTTCCTCCTCTTCTTTTTCTCCTCCTCCCCCCTTCCCCCTCCTTCTCCTTTTTCTTTTTTTTCTTCTTCGTCTTTGTCTTCTTCATCATCTTGTCATCTTTGTCGTCATCGTCTTCTTTGTTTTCTTCATCTTCTTCTTCTTCTTCGTCTTCTTCATCTTCTTCTGGCAGAGGGAGAGGGAATCTTAAGCAGGCTCCACACCCAGCACAGAGCCTGACACAGGGTTTGATCTCAGGCCTTGAGATCATGACCTGAGCCAAAATCAAGAGTCAGACTCTTAACTGACTGAGCCACCCAGGCACCCCAGTGGGATTATATTCTCAATTTCTCTTTCTGCTACTTCATTATTAGTGTGTAGAAATGCAACAGATTACTATACATTGATTTTATATCCTGTGGCCTTACTGAATTCATTTATCAGTTCTAGTAGTTTTTTGGTGGAGTCTTCAGGGTTTTCTATTTATAGTATCATGTCTTCTACAAATAGTGAAAGTTTTAGTTCTTTCTGAACAACTTGGATGCCTTTTATTTCTTTTTCTTGTCTGATTGCTGTGACTAGGACTTGCAGTACTGTGTTGAATAAAAGTGGTGAGTGTGGACATCTTTGTCTTGTTCCTGATCTTAGGAGAAAAGCTCTCAGTTTTTCACCATTGAGTATGATGTTAACTGTGGGTTTTTCACATGTGGCCTTTATTATGTGGACATGTGTTTCCTCTAAACCTACTTTGTTGGCTTTGCTCATGAATGGATGTTGTGCTTTGTCAAATGCTTTTTCTGCATCTATTGAAATGATCATATGGTTCTTGTCTTTCTGTTATTGATGGGATGTATCATGTTGATTGATTTGCTAGTATTGAAGCACCCTTGCATCCCAGGAATAACTTCCACTTGATCGTGGTGAATTACTTTTTTCTTTTTTAATGTATTGTTGGATTTGGCTTGCTAATATTTTGTTCAGGTTTTTTTTTTTTTTAAGATTTTATTTTTCAGAGAGAGTGCACAAGCAGGGGGGAAGGGGCAGGCAGAGGGGGAAGCTGGCTCCCCACTGAGCAAGGAGCCTGATGCAGGACTCAATCCCAGGCTCCTGAGATCATGACTTGAGCTGAAGGGAGATGCTTAACTGACTGAGCCACTGAGGCGTACGGAGGATTTTTGTATCTATGTTCATCAGAGATACTGGCCTGTAGTTCTCTTTTTTTTATGGGTCTCTATCTGGTCTTGGTATCATGGTAATGCTGGCCTCATAGAATGCATTTAGAAGTTTTCTTTTCTCTTCTACTTTTTAAAAATAGTTTCAGAAAAATAGGTATTGGGGCTCCTGGGTGGCACAGCGGTTAGGCGTCTGCCTTCGGCTCGGGGCGTGGTCCCGGCGTTATGGGATCGAGCCCCACATCAGGCTCCTCCGCTGGGAGCCTGCTTCTTCCTCTCCCACTCCCCCTGCTTGTGTTCCCTCTCTCGCTGGCTGTCTCTATCTCTGTCGAATAAATAAATAAAATCTTTAAAAAAAAAAAAAGAAAAATAGGTATTAATTCTTTTTTAAATGTTTGGTAGAATTCAGCTATGAAGCCATTTGGACCTGGACTTTTGTTTGTTGGGAGTTTTTTTGATTACTGATTCAATATCATTGCTGGTAATAGGTCTGTTCAAATTTTCTATTTCTTCCTGATTCATTGTTATGAGATTATATGATTCTAGGAATTTATCCATTTCTTCTAGGTTGTCCAATTTGTTGGCATATAATTTTTCATGATTTTTTTTTTACAGTTCTTTGTATTTCTTTGGTATTGATTATTTTTCTTCTTTCATTTCTGATTTTGAGTTTTCTCTCTCTCTTTTTGTTTTTGTTTGTTTGTTTTGGATTAGTCTGGCTAGAGGTTTATCAATTCTTTTGATCTTCTCAAAGAGTCAGCTTCTGCTTTCATTTTTACTCCTCTCTCCACCCCACATTGTAGGTATATGGTGACATACCTTATATCCTTTTATTTTGTGAATCCCTTGACTGATTTTTATAGATATACTTAATTTTACTGCTTTTGTATTTCTTATTTTCTTACTCCTGCTTATAGCCTTTCCTTTTCACTCAAAATGTCCCCTTTAACATTTCTTATAAGACTGGTTTAGTGGTGATAAATTCCTTTAACTTTTGTCTATCTGGGAAACTCTGTATCTCTCCTTCTATTCTGAACGATAGCCTTGCTGCACAGAGTATTCTTGATTGCAGGTTTCTTTCTTTCTGCACTTTGAATATATCAAGCCACTCTCCCCTGGCCTGCAAAGTTTCTGCTGAAAAATTAGCTGATAGCCTTATGGGGTTTCCCTGTACGTAACTGTTTTCTTTTTCTTGGTGCTTTAAAATTTTTTTATCACTACTTTTCACCATTTTAATTACTATGTGTCTTTGTGTGGACCTCCTTAGGTTGATTTTGTTGGGGGCTTTTTGTGCCTCTTGGACCTAGATTTCTGTTTCCTTACCCAGATTCAGAAAGTTATCAGCTATTATTTCTTCAAATAATTTTTCTGCCCCCCTTTATCTCTCTTCTCCTTCTTGGATCCCTATAATGGGAATGTTATTATGCTTGATGGTGTAGTGGAGTTCCCTTCATCTATTCTCATTTTTCATTAGTCTTTTTTTTCTTTCTCCTATTCAGCTTGGTTGTTTTCCGTTACTCTGTCCTCTGGGTCACTGGTCCATTCTTCTGCTTCCTTTAGTTTACTATTTATTTCTTCCATTTTTGTATATTTTTAATTTCATTTATTGAGTTCATCTCTGATTGGTTCTATTTTATGTTTTCTTTTTGTCAGTAGTCTCACTGAGGTCCTCCATTATTTCCTCAAGTCCAGTGAGTATCTTTATGACCATTACTTTAAATTCTCTTATTAGGAATATTTATCTCCATTTTGTTTAGCTGTCTTGCTGTACTTTTGTTTTATTCTTTCATTTGGGCCATCTACCTCTGTCTAATTTTATTTAACTCTCCATGTCTGTTTCTTTGTGTTTTGAAAATCAGCTATATCTCCTGGTCTTGAAAATAGTGGCCTCATAAAAAAGAGGTCCCGTGGTACCCTGCAGTGCAGTGTCCCCTGTTCACCAGAATCTGGCACTTTAGAGGTGTCTCCTGTGTGTTGTGTGTGCTCTACGGTCTGAGCTTCGTTTGCCTTCAGTTGTCTGCAATGGTTCTCTTTGCCTATTGATGGCTGGGTTTGGTCCTTATGTTGTTAGTGGGCCAGGTTGGGGTCACCTTGTGCTGAGTTGGGTCAGACCAGGTGTTTTCCAGAGATGTAGTAGCACTGAACTATAGGATGCTCTCCCTGTGTTGTCCCCTGAGAAGCTTCCTTGTTGTGTGGGACCTTCAGTCAGATGTCTGCCCCTAGCCCACTGTTGGGGCCACACTTGTACTCTTGTGTGTTGTGATCTTCTGCTCTTCCAGGGGTAGGAGTCACTTTGGAGTTGTGCGGGCCCCTTTTGGGGATCGTGTACACTGCCAGGCTTGTGGCACCAGTTTGGATCGGCTCTGCCCAAGGGCTTATTATAGGAGGTAGATCCACAGGAGAAAGCAGGTATGGGGTGCATGGTATCTGCAAGTTCCCTGTTGGTCTGCTGAGTGAGGGAACCTGTAGCTGCCTTGGAAACTCCGACCAAGGCTGGTGGGGTTTGATGGGGTGGATCCACAAAAGCACCCAGCAGTGGGGTGGGTTGTTAGCAAAGTAGGTAGAGGGTGTTCATGCTGTGCTGGCTTCCACAGGTGTTTGTGTATCTAGGCTGGGTGGAGGGGCAGAGAAATGGTGCCTGTGAGCTCTTTTGTTCTTGGAGAAGTCTCCCAAAGATCCCTGTCCTTCTAGCACATGCTCTGAAATTAGTAATAAATCTCCTACCCATGTAACCCAGGCAATTTTCATACTTCTGTGCTATATCTCAGTGGAAGTATTTGTTGTGCTATCTTTTTAAGGGCAAGGACTCCACTCTCCCAGCTCTCCTAGAGCCAAGCCCACTTATTTTTAAATTTCCAGATGTTAAACTGCACTGATTGTTAGGACTCTCTGGTTTTCAAAGCCAAATGTTATGGGGATTCATCTTACCCATGTGGGTTCCCTGTGTCTGGGGTACCTAGTGTGCATGTGTTCTCTTCCTCCTCTGTGCCTGAAGTGTCCCTCCCTCTGCTGACAGTCTTGAGGGTCCATTTGGCTCCCAACAATTTCTCAGTCCTTTTTACCCTCCTTGATGTGGCCTCCTCTCTACATTATCTATGAAGAGTCTATTCTGTAATTCATCAGGTCGTTTTCTGGGTTATTTATATTGATGTGAATGTTACCTAGTTGTAGCCATGGGATGAGGTGAATTTAGGATCTTCCTACTCCACCAACTTCCCTAGAATTGCCAAGACATGTACTGTTTTGAAGATATGAGTTTGTGCTGATACACCCAATTCAAATTCAGGACTGCCAGGTTTTTACTTAAGCTCCTTAGTCTTACATTTGTATCTGCTTTTTTCCATGCTGAAAATTGTGGTTCTCAATTATAACATCATGTTTGCTCAATTGCTTTGTCCCACAATAGACAATTAGAATAAAACCAATAGTAACATAAACATTATGATTACTTAAATCAGTTTAAGTTGTTAAACCATTTTCTCCTTACAGCATATCCTACTAGGTATGTATAGTCAAATTTTTCTAATTAAAGCAACTTGAAATAATTCCTATGTGGTTAATGCCACCCTACATATGTAGTTAGACTTGTTTTTTGCCTTTGATTTTCAAGACTTGCTTTAAAAAGATTTAATTTTGTTTTTAATTTACATGATATATGTTTATAGTTCAAAAGACATGTCTATAAACAAGGAATATTTAAAAGTCTAATTTCTTTCCTGTTCCCTCCACCCTACTCCAGGACCAAACAAATTCATATATTAATAAATGAAATTGTTTAATTAGTTCCATTAATAAGTAGAGCTATTAGGCATTTCTTTTGGCCTAAGGATACCATGAAAAATTATTGAACATTAAGGGGGTTATGAGTCAAGAAAGTTTTAGAGTTTGTGTAGTTTATGGAGAGAGAGAGAGAGAGAGTGTGTGTGTGTGTGTGTGTAGAGAGAGAGAGAGAGAGAGAATATACTATATATTAGTATATGTAGTATATGAAGTATATTCTTTTTATAGCTGCCTCGTACCCCTTTAGGTGGGTACACTGTAGTTAATGCCACTGCCCCCATGACATACAGTTGGGTTGTTTGTAACTTTAGCTATTTCAAATAGTGCTGAAATGAATAGTCTTGTGGGGTGTGTGTGTGTTTTTATATCTTCACCAGTTTTTCTGTGAGAGATATTCCTATAAGTGGGATGGCTGGGTCAAAGGGCAAACACATATGACATTTTACTAGATACTGCCAAATTCCCCTTCATAGGGGTTATACCATTTTGTATTCTCATAATCAAATTATGAGAGTGTCTGTTCCCCCTAAAGTCTTGCCAGCAAAGTATGATGTCAGAGTTTTGGTGTTTTGCCAGTAAGACAGGTGAGAAATTGTATCTAACTGTAGTTTTAGTTTGCATTTCTCTTATTACAAAAGAGGCTGAACATTTTTTTCAAATAAGTAAGAGTAATTTGCATTTATTTTTCTATGAATTGTTCATTTATATATTGAGTAAAATTTTCTATGGGCTTTGGTCTTTTTCTTCTCCAATTTTAGAGTCTTTTTACATATAAATTGCCAATATTTTTCCTAGTTTGTCATTTTTGTCTTTTTAAAAAATAAATATATTTCCTAAAAATCCTTTGGATTGTCATTTGTCTTTTTAGCTGCATGTCATGGAGGTGTATCTTTTTCTTTGTTATGCAGATTCTTACACTTTTGTGTTATTGATTGTTTTTGGTGAAGCTTCTGGGTGTTGAACCACAGGATTCGGATATTTTACTTGACTGTATGAACTCATGCTTTCTTCTAATCCACTTTTGATTTTGCCATACCTCTCTATGTGCAGAAAATAGGGAAGACAATCAAAGAAAAATCATGTAAAATTTGGGAGGACCAGGACAAACTTTTTTACCTTGGAGTGTCAGGACTTGGAATGACTTTCTGCATTTTCCTTTGGACATATAGTCAGTCATCATTTGTATTTGACTTCAAGTTGTAACTCTAAAAAGTGCCCATTTTTACCTGGGAGATTTACTTTAAAATATATCGACTATAGGCGTTTGCCTTTGTTTTACCCAAGGAAAGATAAGGAAGTGAATTGACTGCCAGAGCAGAGAAAACATACAAATAAAGGAGCAGTGAAATTCTAGAGGCTGATTTGAGTAGATTTATTGGCATTTAAAATGTTTTGGTGGAGTTTGTGTGTGTGCGTGTGTGTGCGTATGTGTGTGTGTGTGTGTGTATACACGTGTATGATGATCCATAGAGGTACCTTGTTCCTCTTTTTTCCGAAGTGATGTTGACTTATGACCACTCAAATACTGTGCAGCAGAGAAGCAAAAGAAAGCTTTATAAAAGAACGAACTACATTTCTATGATAATGTTAGAAAACACTAACTTTGATCCGAATTAATTTAAATATTACCCCAACAAGAAATTTCCACTCTTCTCATTTGTATATTATAAAAAATTATATTTTATTTTGTTTTGAGTTTTGTTTAAAATGTTGTTAAAAAGTTTGTGAACGTTTGTTTTCTATTTTGTTACATAGGTTATCTACAAAAAATCCTTGATTTTGCTTCTTGGCATGCAAAGCTTAAGATATATTTTACCTGGGACCACACAGAAAACATTTGCCAACTCTTGCATTAAATAAACAGTTATACGCAAACAATGAATCATGGAACACTACATGAAAAACTAATGAAGTACTGTATGGTGACTAACATAACATAATAAAATAAATAAACAAATAAATAGTCACATTTGTGCCATCAGGAGGAAGTTCAGAGTGTAATAGGAGAGTACAGCTAGGGGTTTTAACTCGTTTATAGCATAGATTCCAGCACTTCAGGGTACCCCACCCTCGCCCCCCAACTGTAGTCTGATTCAGTAGCTGTAAAGTGAAAACATGGCTTCTGCATTTTTTTAAAAATAATTTTTATTTTGTTATATTAGTCACCATACAGTACATCCCCAGTTTTTGATGCAATGTTCTATGATTCATTACTTGCGTGTAACACCCAGTGCACCATGCAATATGTGCCCTCCTTAATACCCATCACCGGCCTATCCCAATCCTCCCCCACCCCGAAGCCCTCAGTTTGTTTCATTTTAAACAAGAATCTGCATGATTCTTTTGGAGTTTGACTGCCATGAGAAACCTGCAGGTGGAGCACAGGCCTTTCTAGGAAAGTAAAACCCAAGCTGAGACTTGGAGACTGAAGGGAGCAAAAATGGGTGGTTTGGAGAAGAGTGTTCTGAGAAGGGATGGTGAACCAAGGCAGGAGTACCTGAGAAAGTGAAAGAAGTCTGAGGTTTCTGAACAAGAGAAGTGCTGAGTGCGAGACAGAGGAGCCAGACTCACTTCTAGAAGGACTATAAGCTGTATTATAGTTTGGACTTGATCCTAGGGACAATAAGAAACCATTGAAATGTTTTAAAAAATCATTTTATAGTTATATCTTCATATACTTCTGTACACATATGTATGATTTTATGTAGTGCATATGCATGCCTTTTTTTTTTAGTGTAGTCCTTTTACTTTTCCTTCCTTCCTTCCTTCCTTCCTTCCTTCCTTCCTTCCTTCTTTCTTTCTTTCTTTCTTTCTTTCTTTCTTTCTTTCTTTCTTTCTTTCTTTCTTTCTTTCTTTCTTTCTTTCTTTCATCATCTCTGCCTTGGAATGTGACTGGATTTGGAGATAGAGCCTTTAAAGAGATAATTAAGGTTAAATTGTCGTAATGGTGGGGCCCTAATCCAGTATGACTCATGTCCTTATTGGAAGGGGGTAACACACTAGGGATGTGCATAGAGAAAAAAAGGTGTGTGAAGACATAGTGAGAAGGAGGCCTTCTACAAGCCAAGGAGAGAGGCTTCAGGAGAAACCAACCCTGCTGACACCTTGATCTTGGGCTTCCAGCCTCCAGAACTGCGGGAAAATAAATTTCTGTTGTTTAAACTACACCCCGCCCCAGTCTGTGGGCAGTCCTACCAGACTAATACATTCAAATTAGGATCCTTGATCATGTCCATCCGTAATTTTCTCCTTACTCATACAATATTGTACAGATATTAATATACACTTATTTATACCACATATTTCTCTTACTTTAAGATGTCATTAGTGTAAGACACACAATTATCTTGTACATAGAAAGAAACAAATGCTGTCCATTAAACCATGACACAATGCTTTCTTAACCCTTGTAATTTTTATTTTAAATTTATTGAATTAGTTCTTTTAGTTCTATTTGGACATCATTCTTTTGTGCACATGAAAAGAAAACTATATGTGGAATAAGTTGGGTAAGATATTCCTAGAACTTCATATTCCAAGTCGACTCTTTGGAAGTCCTTCTCAATTCATAGACATTGGAGTCTGTGCTTTTCCACACACTGCTGTCATCTGTGCCAAGAGCATTAGTGATGCAATATGGCCTGTAATAGTGCTCCATTGTTGTTTTGGGGGCTGTTCCTTGAACCCCCAACACCCATTGTATATGGATGGATATACTTTGATGTGCATGTATGGGCAAGGACAATGCTGTAATGACTGCCATATGGCATTTGGCGACTAGAAGATACAAACTCATTTAAGAGATGTTACAATGTGAAAAAAATAGGTATTTCAGAATAAAGGAAACACAAACATATATTTTATACGTATATACACCTGCACAGATATTTTTTGAGTGGTGTGTTTTTTTCTTTTTCAAGATGGCATCATATTCACATTTTCTTGCATTTTGCTTTTCTCAGTACTGTGTAGAACTCCCTCCAAGTCACTTGGCATAGCTCTCTTTCATTTTTTTAGGTAGCCATATACTATTTTATTGTATAGATGTATCACAATGTATTTAACCAGTTTCCCGTTTATGAACATTCATTTTGTTTATAGAGAGCTATAAATGATGCTGTAGTATGTATCTTTGTATATCTGTCCTTAAGTATTAGTGCTTTTATTTCCTGGGACTAGAATTATTGAGTCAAAGGATACTGCTTTGTTGTATACTGCTTTGTAATATGTTGTAAGATTGCTTTCCACAAATGTTGGTTAACCTCCTCTTTCCACAGGCAGTGTATGAGAGTGCTCTGTTCCACATAACCTGCGTATTTATTTTGCAAGGATTGACATTTAATGATAATAGGTTTTACCATCAAAGATAGTGGTTATCTTGTTTGTCTTTAATAATATTTCTAGTTTCCTTAATATAGTTCTTAAATACTTTTTGTTAAATTTATTCCTAAGTATTTTATAGTTTTTGTTCTTCTTAAGATGAAATATTTCCCCCATTTCATTCCTAAGAGCTTATTCTAGAATAAAGCTTTTGATTTTTAAGTCACTTCTTTCTCAGCCTCTGGAGCCTGTCAGCAAATTACATGGAGTTTTTCTCTTGATGGTAAATGTAAGACCTCTGTGACTGCCACAGACTGTTCATTCAACTTTCTTCCATAGAATACTTTTAATTTCTGCTTAACTTCTGTCCTTCCTCTACCCTCTTGTGAACACTTTTGTCTTTCTCCTCTCTCTACCCACCAGCCTCAACTTCTACATTTTGTTGAGATAGTGCTTCTTATTAAATACATCTCTTCTATTTCAGTGATCCTTGTTTATCACAAGCTGTATACGACTATACAAAGAGATATACATTTTCATTAAGATTTAAGTTTATACACATGCACACATATCAGGGATTATTGCTCAATAATTTTGTTTTTATCTTCTCCCACCTTAAAGTTTCTGATTAATTTATTGGAATGCTAATTTTTTTTTCTCAAGTGTTTTTCTCATATGGGGAACTTGAGTAATATACTTTTTGGGGGGAATCTTTTCCTGTATTCTAGTATTTTCCATCCATCTGACAAAGGAATAGTATCTTGGCTGGGTATAAAATTCTTCATTCACAGTCCTTCCATTCAGTTTTTTGTAGATCCTTTTTCTTTTCTTTTTTTTCTTTTTTTAAAGATTTTATTTGTTTGACAGAGATAGAGAGCCAGCGAGAGAGGGAACACAAGCAGGGGGAGTGGGAGAGGAAGAAGCAGGCTCATAGCAGAGGAGCCTGATGTGGGGCTCGATCCCATAACGCTGGGATCTCGCCCTGAGCCGAAGGCAGATGCTTAACTGCTGTGCCACCCAGGCGCCCCAGACCCTTTTTCTTAACTCCTAGCTTCCTAGGTTCTGGGTGAGAAGTTAGATTTTTTTTTCTCTCATGATACCAGGTAGGGGTTTTGTTTTGTTTTTTGTTTTTTGTTTGTTTTTTTTTAATGGTCTTCATGCTTATGAGATTTTTACTTTCTCCTTAAAGTTCAAGAATTTCAATCTGCCTATCTGTGATTCTTCTTGTCAGTCCAGCTTGAATCTCCATATACACCCTTCTAATCCAAGGATTTAGATATTCCTACAGTTTGGGGACATTTTTTCCTACTCTTTATTGAATGATTGTTTTCCTCCATCAGTTCTTTTTCCTCTTTTAGTAACACCTATTATTTTCATATTAATGAAATGTTTCCAGTTTCTGTTTTTTTCCTGGATACTTTAATTACTTTTAACTTTTTGCTCAGTACTTTGAAGTGTTTGTTGTATTTACTCTTTCAGAGCACTGATTAAAGTCTTAATGATCATCTTCTCTAATTCAGCTAATAAAATTTTCCAGTGAGGGATGTTATTTTTTTGTTAGTAAAGTCTCTTTAAACTGCTTTAGAACTCCTTAGTAATTTTATTTTCTGTTCAGGTTTCCATCTATTTTATCCAGCAGTTTTATTTCACTGAGAACTAATTTTGATTATTCTACCTGATCTTTCTGTCTGGTTGCTAGGACCTATTAGATGGGTTTTAAGTTTTCCCTGTTCACTCTTTAGAACTTAGGCCTGATTGTTGAAGTGTCCTTATTGGTGAGAATCCTATAGGAGGTGAAAAGCAAATGAATTTATGGTCCTATAAGCTGTATAAAAGTAGATGTTAGCATCCTGATGAGAGACCTGAGAGAAAGGAACTCCTGTGGTCTTCCTTTACTCATTCAGCTCAGGAGAAGGGAAGATTTATTCACCTTTCTTCCTTATCTTGACCTTGGAAGGGTCTGAAAGACCTAGCATAAGCACATGAAGTCACCTTTGAGGAAATGAAGGACATAGTTGGATTCCACAAGTCTCTGGCTGAAAAGTTCTTCCTCTGTACCCATAGGTTCTAGCTACCAATCCTGTTCTGCTGTGAACTGTCCAGCCCCCATGGGAAGGGAAAGTCCCCTGAAGGGACTTTGTGGGATCCAAGCTTTCTCTCACAGGTCTCAGCACCTGCCTGCTGCTGGAGAAGCAAGCAGTTCATTCTGGGAGTGCTGAGATGGGTGGGGACATTATTCAGTTTACCATGTTCCCAGAACCCCCAGTATCTTTCTCTTATTGGAATATGTTAAGCATAGGAGTGATGTGGCCAGATTTGTACTTGAAAAAGATTGTAATACTGGAAGCAGGAAATCTAGTTAGGAGGTTTTTGCAGGAGCCCAGGAAAGAAATGAAGGTGGTTTGGACTATGGTGGTAGCACAGCAGATGGAAAGAAGTGGACAGATTTGAGACTTATTGAGAAGTGTTATTTGAGACTATAGAACGATTGAGTAGTTGGAGATGGTGGTGAAGGAAGAGGCTAGAATTAGTAAATAACATGCTAACTTAATTAAATAGAATTTGAAAGACAAATCCGAACTTAGATGGCCAGAGACTCTTCATGAACGTTGGCAAGAGAAATATAAAGGTTTATGCAAAAAAGTTTATGCTTATTCTTAGAGGAACTGAATAAAAAATGCCAGAACAAATAACATCCATTCATTTGTAAAATATGTATGTAGCATATGTGCTAGTAGTATGTGTTAGTCACTGTGCTATGGGCTGAAGATACATTGATGAATAAGACATTGTACCTGCCAATAGGAGGCAATTATGTTTTTCAGACAGATGACCTGAGGTGGTCTACCCTATCAAAATTACTTGTCCATGTAATTAGAAAGAGGAAGGGCTCAAAGTCTTTTATAATAAGATATTACCCTGGAATAGGGAGGGGGAAGCCTCTCAGATATTAGTTTTGGTTTTTCCTTTTTTTGTGAGAGCAACTCCAGCTACTTCATAGTATAGGAGGAGGTATCACTATAGAATCTCTAAGTGTCCATTCTCACAGAAAGGTAAATGACCATGAAATCATGAGAAGGGTTGGGGTAAGGCACATGGGTGTCATTTGAGGGGAGGCGACTTGGTCAGATCCAGTAGATAGTGCATGCCAGAACCAGTCCTGTTTAGTACTCCTGGGGCCTGCTTAGACCTGTGATTTTAAACTGAGATCTGCAGAAGATATGACCTAGGTCTAGCGGAGTGAGAGAACCTGGTGTCCAACATGACGGGATGATTGTCTTTCTTCAGTGTCTGGTGAGGGAGCGCTTTGCTCCAGCCCCTGTTGTGGCTGCAGTGCCAGGTCAAGACTTCCCACTGCTCTTTATGCCTGTCTTTCAGGAGGGGTGCCACAGCATGGGCAGGACTCCTCCCAGGCCTGAGTAGAGCCACACCTCCTGCCCCAGACACTCAACCACTGTGGCAGTCCTGAGCTGCATTTTACCCAGGGAGGAATGCCCAACACAACTAAATCCCTTTGAGTTATGATGAAGGAATCTAATGGCAGTTAACTGAGATTTTCAGTCCTCTTTGGATGAAAATCTCCTTCACTGAGGATGTGGGAATGAAAGGGCTTTACCCCAAAGAACAAGAGCCAGCTTGACTGGGAGCCCCTACCCAGATTGTACATGGATGACCTACTCAAACACCCACAGCCTTTTCTTGGTTTAAGAATTGTATCCAGCTTTTAACATCTGGACACAATGTGCCAAAGCTAGCTTTACTTAGTCACAAGTAACCCAAGGCCATAGTCAGTGCTTCAAGACAGGACTGAGTCACCCAGTACTGACTGACAGACCCTCTGAGGGCCATAGACTCAATTATGGATCATTGGCTCTTACTGGCACATCTGAGACTAGAACATGTATACTCAGCATGGAAAATGTATAGAGTGGCCCAGTGGTGGCTCTTGGCAATGAAGGCACAGATGTTCTGTTTTCTGGGATCCTTTCAGGCAGTTGTTAATTTGAATAAGAAAAGAAGGGTCAAAGTCAGTGCATTTAGAAATCCCTCCCTGTCACAATATTGGAGAGGATTCTTAGTCATCAGAGGGAATATTCCTGAGAATCCACCTACTGGCTTTGGGAAGATACAGCAATTTTCTCTTTGTGAGTTGTGAGTTTTGTTGCACAGATAAGTGGGCATGAAACAAGCTATAGATGGGAAGTAAGAGGGATGGTGGTGAATTTACCAGTGACACGGGAACTTATTCTTCTGCCAACATCAGTGTTTATTCTTCTGTTTCTTAAACCGCATTTCTTCCCTCCTCCTCCACATGTCCCTCTGGTGAGCTGCAGGGAACAAAGCTGAATACAGTGCCTCAAAAGGTGTAAGAAGGCAATAACCAGGACAGTGGAATAAGATGGTCCAGGGAAGAAGAGAGATGCATCTCTCCAAGGGGTAAGGGAGTGAGCTGGCTGTTGTGTTGGCGGGGGCAGACCCAGCTGCAGCTCTATCAGGGGACTCCTAGGCACTCACTGTATGAGAACTCCCCCGCCTTCTCTTCCCCTCCCCTTCCACCTGGGATTTGTCTGCACTGCGAGGACAGTAAGGGATATTGACATAGCTATGCTGATATCAGGGATTCGGGGACATTTCCAGTTTTAAAAGGTAATTTTATAGAAATGCATTTTCTGTAAAGATTGGTAAATATCTTTGTATTCTTATAGATTATGTAGATAGATTATAGATTAGATGCTCACAGACTTATTGTGCAAGGTATCGTGTTTTCTTTATACTCAATATTCCATTGTGTAAATTCTAAACTGGAGTCCTAGGGACTCTCTTTCATATTTATGAGGTATTTTTCTTCTGTTCTCCAGAGGCAAGTATGCCTGATTGGGCTTAGCTCTCTGCATAGGTCTGGCTAAGTCCCCCCATCCCTCTGTGTCTGTGCCTCGCTGGTAGGACAGGCATATTTGCTTTGTAGGCAAAGTTATTTTAGGTCATGAGAAAGGGAGGAGGAGGCCCTTAGGTGTTCAATCCTGGACTCCAACCCAGCTTAGCAGAGAAGTTGGCCTGCGTATCCTGGGGTCACCCTGCGGTTAATAAAGAGCTGCTCCATTTCTCCCCACAACTTTGGTTGTCCTTATGTGCTTGCTCTCCGGATGTCCAGAACGCCAAACATCGTCTGTGATTCTTTTCCTTTTTCCTTCTTCCTCTCTCTCTCTTCTTCTCTTCCATTTTTCTTCTTTCGTTCTTTCCTTTCTTCACAAATTACATGCCAGTAGCTATTCTAAAATTCTATATTAACTCATTTTATTTTCACAGTAGCCTGATAAGGTAGATACTTATGTTGTTATCCCATTATACAGATGAGGAAACTGAGGCACACAGTTGATGTAAGTATCATGCAGCAGAGCATTCAAAGCCAGGCAGTTTAGCACCAGAGCCCACACACATAACTCCTCTTCTGTACTCTGTAGCAACTCCAGGTATGGTGGCCCAACTTAAGAAGAGATTTATCATAGACCAATATTGATGCTTGCACTGAGATGTAGCCAAGATCAGTCACCAGCAGACATGCTTCAAGAATCCTGAGGAAGACTTGCCCTTCCAAAAAAGCGTAAGAACTAGAAGAGCAAAATCATGTACCCTCTCCTATGACTTTAAATTTATGGATGAAACCTAGAAGATTTATTTTCATCTGTTGAACAGTAATATCAAAACATGACAAAATAATAGTCCTAGAACAGTTTCCTCAGACGTGTTCTAAGGAACCCTAGTTCTGCAAGTGATTAGTGGATGTACAAAGAGTTTCATGGTCAAGTAAATTTGGGAAATTGTGCTTAAAATAGATATAAATAGGTTTCTTTATTGCAGGACTTTTCAGAGCCTTTGACATGCTAATAATCATAGTCTGCAAGAGGGAGATAGAGCATGCATTTTTCCATCAAACTGATTTCCCCAAACTATCCACCCCCTCCCTGCCACAGCTTGTACCTTTATTTGCTTAGTTCATCTCCCAGGAAGAGTAGGAACACTTTCCTTTTTTATTTTGTAAATCTGCTTACCCCATACTGTAAGGGATAATAGTATTACTGTCTTCAGTCCCTGTCTCAGAAATAACATGGTGAATGTCCTGAAGTGTGCTCATCAAGTTGAGACGCATAAGCTGTTTTCTTCTTCCTCTGCAAGGTGCTCTTAGCTATTCATGGTGAAGCTCTTACATTTTTTTTTTTTTTTTTTAGTTCTTTTCACGCAGGTCTTTCAACATTACCTCATTTTAACCTATTGGGTAATTTATTTTTAGCCTCAAATCCAATTAATCCAAAGGTGTTAGGAGAATCTGATCCAAATATTTGTCTATTTAACCCTTTCTCAGAGGAAGCACTGAGATTTCCCTATTCTGTACCACATAATTGCTGCTCTGTAACCATAGCTAATTAAGGAGGAAAGGACATAAAATTTATGTGACAGGGTTGTGGTACCACAGAGGTCACAAGATATTTTAGGGAAGACTAAAAGTTGGAGAGGTAAAGATAACAATAAAAAATGTGTTTCTAATTTAATATGTTCACAATAGTTTACACATGAGGCTGCCACTAGAACATGTTGGAAACAGAATAAGTAAAATAAAAGCATGAAAAACAATCTCATTTTGTGGATTGAAACATTTTAGGGGAAATATTTGCTTTAAATTAATTCCAAGGCCCCACAACAAAATATGGATCTTTTCTCCATTTGTCTGTGGTGGTGGATATATGTAGGAGGAGAAAACAGATATCAAAAGAGCTTTGAAGTGTTTAGATTCAAACCAACCCTCTGTGGAAAGGCTGGGGGAGAAGGGTGTGAAAAAAATTCACGATTTGGCAAATTCTCAAAATAGTTTTCCTTTCATCTTTTTTTTTCCTCTTCTTCTCCCCCAGGTTCTTAATTCTGAGACAGGAATGATAAAGGGGCCCAGCAGTGCTTGCTCTTGAAACCAGATTCTAAAAGGGGAATGCTCAGAATCTTCTAAAGAAACCTGATCAATTAGATAAATTTTAGTGGCTCAGGTGTGAGGAGAAGACTGGGGGAGTCATTTGATGGCTGTCACCAGAGACCAGAGCAGGTACACCCCTGCAGAAGGGCAAAGATGAAAACACTTCGGCAAGAAGATTGGTCATGGGTTTGTGCTGGCACCAGGAAAACATGCCTTCCTTTTCCTTCCTGTTGTCCATCCTTCCATCCTTTTCCTTTCTTCCTCTTTTTCCTAGGACAAGGAAAGCAATCTGTAATTCTTCATCCAAAACCCTGAGGAAATGTCTGTTTCTGAAGTCAGAATATTCAGATTTTAGAAAGGCAATTTAGTATAGATATTGTATAATATGTATACCCTTAGCAAGATCTGAGGAAGCACTCTGATGATTTGCAGTTTAATGCATGAATAGTATCACTCAATAGGATAAATATAGACTATACATAGTTTTGAATCAGGCTAAGTCAGATGGATGTTGCCTTACAAAACCTTTTTGACTTTCTGAGCTTTTGGATTTTGGCATCTTGGATGAATCATGTGAACTTTTAAAAATGACCTTTGTAGATATGTAACGTACATACAACTAGAATACATCCATTTTACAGTACAGTTTGATGAGTTTTGACAAATGTGCTCACTAACAGATTACAGGACATTTGCTTCACCCCCAAGATTTTCTTCATGCCCTCCCACTCCAGGTCCCAGGCAACTGACCTGCTTTCTATCACCATACCCTAGATTACTCTTTTCTAGAATTTCTTGTATAGTATATACTCTTCTTATGTCTAGGTTTTCTGGGTCACTTTAATGTTTCAGATTCATCCATGTTGGTATATGTATCAATAGTTCTTTTTTTGTTGCTGAATAGTATTTCATTGTATTGATGGACCAAGACTTATTATCTGCTTAGCCTTCGATCGACATTTGCATGTAGAAACAATGCAAAGGCTTTGGCTATTATCAATAAAGCTTCTATAAACATTTGTCTACTAATTTTGAAAAATTCTTTGGGTAAATACTTAAAAATAGACTTGCTTGATCTGATAAGCATGTGCTGTACTTTAGAAGAAGCTCCAAACTGTTTTCTAGTGGTTCTATTGTTTTACATTCCCGGCAGCGGCGTTTGAGAGTTCCAGTTGCTCCACATTCTTGGTAATGTCATTCTTCCAAAATTTTAGCTGTTCTAGTGGGGTAATGGTGTCTTATCATGATTTTAGTTTGAATTTCCCTAGCGATGCTGAACATCTTTTATATACTTATGTTCCATCCTCATGTTTTTGTTAAGCGTTCAAATTTATTTTTGCCCATTTTTATTGGGTTGTTTTTCAAATTATTTAGTTGAGAGAATTTTATTTTTTAAGATGTATTTTTGATGCAAGTCCTTTGTCAGATACACATATTGCAAATGTTTTCTTTCAGTCTGTGGTTTGCCTTTTCACTTTCTGACTGGGCTGTTACAAAGAATATAAGTTTTAAATTCAAATGGAGTTCAGTTTATCTTTTAAAGCTCATGCTTTTTGTGTTCAGTGAAAGGATCTTTTCTTACCACTTGTCATGTTGTTGAGTGTTGTCTGTTTATAAACAAGAAGTAGTCATTGAAGCAAAAGAACTAAAAATGATCTTAGGGCATGAGTGCCTGCTATATGCCTGGTTGTGTGCTAAGGGCTTTCTCATGTGTCATTAACCTTCATAGCAATCCTTTGGAGTATTTTTTTAAAAAAGATTTATTTATTTATTTTTAGAGAGAGAGTGCCCACGTGTACATGGGGAGAGGGAGAGAGAGAATCTCAAGCAGACTCCCCACTGAGCATGGAGCCTGATATGGGGCTCTCTCTGGGGCTCAGTCTCACAACCCTGAGATGATGACCTGACCCAAAACCAAGAGTCAAATGCTCAACCAACTGAGTCACCCAGGCACCCAAATCCTTTAGGGTATTAAAGGGTATGTGATGGAGGCTCAAGAGAGGTTAAATAATTTGCTTAAAGTTATACAGCTGCCCAATAGAAAAGATAGGATTTTAAATTAAGACTCCTGAATAATGATGGCAGTGTCTTCCATTTATTGAATACTTAACCCATGCTATTCACTCTGCACTAAGTGCAGCATGTGGGGTAATTTAAACTAATCATCACACCAACCCTATGAAATAAGTAATATCGTTTTATGGATGAGGAAACTGCGATTCAGAGAAGTTAAGTAACCTATACAATATCACACAGCCCTTAAGCTTGATTTCCCCTGCTTTATTCCAGTCCCTTTTAGGAATCCTATTCTAAGAAGATGTGTTGAGTTTCACATGTTTGATATGTAAGTGGTGATGCTTCTGGGAAGTTCGGCTCTTCATTGGCCTTGCTAGGCTACAGTAGCTTTTGTAGAAGAAGATTTAAGAAAGAACTGTGATCATCTTTTTTATTTCATTCCTCCAGTTCTATGTGACTGTTTGCTAGGGAGTAGGTTTGGAACTTAGTGCCATAGAGCTCACCTCAATAGTCATAATATGTGTCTGCACCCATTTAATCAAGTTTTTATGAAAATGTGACATCTTATTTTTTGCATTAATTTTATAGCCTTAATCTAATGGTTTGACTCCTGATTCCCTAATGACTGCTTTTGGTTTGAAAGGATAATTCTTGCATTGTCTATAGAAGTTTACATTTTATAATAACTTTAAAAGGAGCTACAAATGTGGCCTAATGGAAACATCCCTTCATACCTTCTGCTGGTGTCATATCTCTTTAGAGCGACATCTCTTATTTTTTCTCTTATTGTAAAGTTGGGTGGTAACTTTTTTTTAGCACACTGTCACCTTCAAAGTCACCATAAAAGTCTCCTTTGGGTTATTCATTCTCCTCCTTTCTCTCTCTTTCTCACACACAGACACATCACATAGCATAATACATACACACCTACATCCACACACCCAAGGTAAGCAAAATTCTACAAAGGAATCTGTTGTCCTGTGATACCAGACCTCCAAAAGAAGAGATAATTCTAGAAGTTACTTTTCTTCCTCCTCTCAGTGTATAAAGACTCTAGGCTGTCCTATGAGAACAGGTGACTACTCAATTGAAAGTTGGGTTACCCTTATGAAGAGTACAACATTTTTCATGGGAACTGGTGGGCCAGAATATTTGAAATCCAAACTATTTAGGTCATAAGGTCACCAAATCTCTCCTAAGTAAATACTTTGGGTTGGTCCAGTTCTGTTGGCCCTTAAAATTGGTCTTCTCTTCACTGGCTTCCTTCTGAAGAAGAACTCAGCAACACTTCTATGTAAGACAGGCTGTGTACATAGGCCTGCACTCTTGTCAGACAGGGAAAGCCATCTCTAAAGTAACAGTAATGGGGTGGGATGACAAGGGGCTATGGACCCAGGCACTCAGTTTAAGAACTAAGACTGCAGCCTTCAAACTTGTGTGTATACCTGGAGGTACATGTTGACTTTCCAAAGGGGTGTGTGCAGATGGTTTTAAGGAAGTCAGTTTTCAATCCTTACAATGCTACCTTTTTTTTTTTTTTAACACTCCCTGAGAACAAACCTGTACTCACATTTATCCCTCAGTAGAATCTAACTGTGGTGGATTATGGCAGGATATTATACTCCTTGTGGCCAAAGTAATATTTAGAAAATTTTATTTTGGACAAGGCTCCTTTAAAGATTAATCAAAGTCTCTCAATTTGGTGGGGCTTTTTGTCTTTCCCTGTGTTGTTCATATTTCTGTTTAGGGTAGAGCTGGATCTGTATTGGGATGTTCTGAATTCAGAGCACAAAAATGCTGTAGATTAATAATTCTGAGTCTTCTAAATGTATCTTTAATCTTTTAAGTGGAATGTTTTTTGGGACTGTTAAATTTTTCAAGATGCATTCATTAACACCCACAGATAAAAGTTTTGCATGACTTCTTTTGGATTTAACATGTTATTGCATAAGGTAGTAAAAGCCTATTTTATCACATAGTGTAATGAATTACTTATTCTGAGATAAAACATTCAGTCTTCACTATATTTTAGCTTATAACATTTTTAAGATTTTCTCCTTATTACAAATATATTTTGATATGTATGATGAATGTTTTAGACTCTGATTTAAAAGATGTGAAGGGATACATGGTTTTTTGTTACTTAAGGAGCTAGGTGAGCAAGACAGCCTGAAGACTGCTGACATGAGAGACCATGCTAGAATGACTAGCACTGCCTGAACTCAGGGAAAGGTCTTTGGTGGAAGTGGATCACGTGACCATCTGCCATACATTTATATGTGTACAGGAGAGTCATCTGACCATCTGCTATGCACTTGTATACAGACTGGTCCAAATCCAACGGAAAGAATGTATAACTTTTATCTGTGGGTGTTATCAGATGTATCTTGAAAAATTTGGTAGTCTCAGAAAACATTCCTTTAAACAAAGATACCCTGAAAAGAGAGTATCACTGACTTACAACATTTTGGATGTTTTGAATTTAGAACATCTCAACACAGATCTGGCTCCATCCTAAACACAAATATGTACAAATATGGTAATTGGTCATTATGAGTGACTTTAAAACACTCATGAGTAGTTCTTTCATATATTTATTTTTCATTAAGCTTCATTTATTCTTTATGTTAATGGCAATAAAAAGGTCTGATATCTTTTTCAAACTTCTTTGAAAGTTTTTGTTTAGGGTATAACTTGTTTTTATTTCTCATGAGACTATTCATTCTGACATAAAATCTTTAATTGCTGTAGTTGAGGTGCCTAATAATTATGTAAATTGAAGTGTAGAACATGGCTCAGAGCCACATAACTGTCTTAGTCTATTCAGGCTGCTATAGCAAAATACTATACACTGGGTGGCTTAAACAACAAACATTTATTTCTCACAGTTCTGAAGGCTGGGAAGTTCAAGATCAGGCACAAATATATTCACTGTCTGGTGAGAGCCCACAGCAATCTTCTTACATGGCAGAAGGGGCAAAGGAACTCTCTGGAGTCTCTTTTATAAGGGTACTAATCCCATTCATGAGGGTTCCACCTCCATGACCTAATCAACTCCCCAAGGCCCCACCTCCAAACACTAACACAGTGGGGACTAGGTTGTGATAGATGAATTGTGGGGGAGACACAGACATTCAGTATGTGCTCTCATAAATGTAATTTTTCTGTGAAGTTGCATTTATCCTCAGAGGAAGAAAATTACTAGAAACAGTATAGTGACTTAATTTTTAAAAAATGATAAATATAAGATAGAAAACAGAGGGTATAACAAAAAATGAAAGTGTAAGTGACCTGTGCTTATAGTAATTTTCAAAAGACTAACACCTAAATAAACTGGCATTCTAGGATATTCTAGCAACCATGATAAAGAAGTTCAAGTTTTGGGAGAGAGAAGAACAAGGCAGGGCAGGACAGGCCTGCTTCTTGTAGTAAGTGGCATATGTGGACAGATGAATGAGAAACACAGGAAAGCTTAATTGTTGTTTTGTTCTTTTCTGTTTAGTAGAATGATCTTTCGGTAGAAAAAAATATTAAGAGGAAACTGAAGTCCAAGTAGAGGAAGGTAGGACTTGTATGTTCTTAATAAGTTTAGGAATTTTGGTCCTGCCATACAAGGTAGGACTTGTATGTTCTTAATAAGTGTCTCGGAATCATACAAAAACTAGGGGATGATATTGCTGAGCAAATTGCTGTTAGAGCTATTTAAGGAATGGATATAAGTGAGCAGGATTCTGATTTTTAAAAATCAGATCTTTAGCCTGAGGGAATGAAATAATGGAGTTTTCATTTCTTGAAGAATGAGTTTTCATGTCTTAAGTTGGGAAGGGTGCAGAAAGAGCTAGTTTATGGTGATGGTAGAGGTAGGGCAGTTATCAGAACCTCAGTATTTGACACATTAGGTTTGGAAATCTTATTAGACATTCAAATGGGTATGTCAAGTAGACAGATATTCAGACCTGGTGTTCAGGGGAGAGTTGGGCTGCAGGCAATAGCGCGCCAATTCTACCTAATCCATGAGTCTGGATGAGATCATCTAGGAGTAGGTGTGGCTAGAAAAGAGAAGAGATCCAAGGACTGAGTTCTGGGATGCTTCAAAATTCAGATGTCAAGGAAATGAAGGGGAACTGGGGAAAGAAGTAGCCAGAAATGTAAGAGGAAAACCCAAATGGGTATGGTTTCCTGGAAGCCAAATGAAGAAAGTATTTAAAGAAGGAGTGGAGATCAGAGAAAGGCAGTAGAGTACCAGGACTTGAGTAAAACATGTGGCAAAGTCTCTAATGAAATCCCATCAACAAGGAAAAAAAATATAAACCAGAGTTTTAGCTACCTGCCCAGTTATATTCAAGGATCCTGACTGATAGAATATTATTAACTCAGGCAAGATGCCTTAAATTTTCAAAATCCTTGGTTCTAATTAGTAAACTTGAAAACTCCTGAAGTTCCTGCAGTTTGTAATGGGAGGTCAATATTTTTTTCAATATAAAATATGAAATGTAAAATGCTTTTTCAGGCCTACACATTCCCCAGATTCCCACTGTGTGGATTCTTTTTTTTTTTTTTTTAAAGATTTTATTTATTTATTTGACAGAGATAGAGACAGCCAGCGAGAGAGGGAACACAAGCAGGGGGAGTGGGAGAGGAAGAAGCAGGCTTCCAGCAGAGGAGCCTGATGTGGGGCTCCATCCCAGAACGCCGGGATCACGCCCTGAGCTGAAGGCAGATGCTTAATGACTGAGCCACCCAGGCGCCCCCCACCGTGTGGATTCTGATATACCTACTAGGAAGTCCTGCCCTGCTCTTGTATTGGAGAACAGTCACAGAGGTCCCAGGACTCTGTTCTCAGCCTAGTCTTTTCAAATTTTTAAAAGAAACTTACATTGTTGTTTTTGATTGAGGCATGGAGCAAGTAATTATGGACGGTTATTTATTTATTTATTTATTTATTTATTTATTTATTTATTTATTTATTTATTCTTCTCATGTTCAGTTAGTTACAGCATATACATCATTAGTTCTTGATGTAGCGTTCAGTGATTCAGTAGTTACATATAACACCCAGTGCTCATCACAACAGGTGCCCTCCTTAATACCCATCACCCTGTTACCCCCTCCCCCCACCGTCCTATCCTGGGACCCCCAGTCTGTTTCTTGGGGTCTGTAGTCTCTCATGGTTTGTCTCCCTCTCTGACTTCTCCCCCTTCAGTTTTTCCTCCTTTCCCCTATGGTCCTTTTTGCTATTGCTTATGTTCTGCATATGAGTGAAACCATATAATTGTGTTTCTCTGCTTGACTTACTTCATTTAACATAATCCCCTCTAGTTCCATCCATGTCCATGAGAATGGTGGGTATTCATCCTTTCTGATGGCTGAGTAGTATTCCGTTGTGTGTACACACACACACACATACATACACACCACATCTTTCCATTGTGTGTACACACACACACATACATACACACACACCACATCTTTATCCATTCATCTGTTCAAGGGCATCTCAGCTCTTCTACAGTTTGGCTATTGTGGACACAATGCTATGAACATTGGGGAGCATGTGCCCCTTCTTTTCACTACATCTGTATTTTTGAGGTAAATACCTAGTAGTGCAATTGCTGGGTCATAGGGTAGCTCTATTTTTAACATCTTGAAGAACCTCCATACTGTTTTCCACAGTGGCTATACCAGCTTGCATTCCCACCAGCAGTGTAAGAGCGTTTCCCTTTCTCCACATCCTCGCCAACATTTGTTGTTTCCTGTTTTGTTAATTCTTGCCAGTCTAATTGGTGTAAAGTGATATCTCACTGTGGTTTTGATTTGTATTTCCCTGATGGCTCATGATTTTTTCATGCATCTGTTAGCCATTTGTATGTCTTTGGAGAAGTGTCTGTTCATGTCTTCTGCCCATTTTTTGACCAGGTTATTTGTTTTTTGAGTGTTGAGTTTGAGAAGTTCTTTATATATCTTGGATATCAGCCCTTTATCTGTAATGTCATTTGCAAATATCTTCTCCCATTCCGCTGGCTGCCTTTTAGTTTTATTGACTGTTTCCTTTGCTGTGCAGAAACTTTTTATCTTGATGAAGTTCCAAAAGTTCATTTTTGCTTTTGTTTCACTTGCCTTTGAAGATGTGTCCTGAAAGAAGTTACTGTGTTCAGTGTCGAAGAGGTTACTGCCTATGTTCCCCTCTGGGACAAACAGCTTAAAATCCATGAGAACAGCTGTAGAGAGATTAATGATGCCATGAAACATTCCAACTTCAGAATTATTGGGATACCTGAGGGGTTGGAGAGAGAGAGAGGACTAGGAGGTATATTTGAGCAAACTATAGCTGAGCACTTCTATAATCTGGGGAATGAAACAAGCATTCCTGTCCTAGAGGCAGAGAAGACCCCTCCCAAGATCAAGTAGAACAGACCAATGCTCCAGCATGTAATAGTAAAGCTTGCAAATCTTAGAACCAAGGAAGCCATCCTGAGAGCATCTAGGGGGAAGAGATTTCTTACCTATGGAGGGAGGAACATCAGAATAACATCAGACCTGTCCACAGAGACCTGGCAAGCCAGAAAGGGCTGGCAAGACATATTCAGGGTACTAAATGAGAAGAACGTGCAACCAAGAATACTTTATCCAGGAAGGATGTCATTCAGAGTGGATGGAGAAATAAAGAGCTTCCAGGACTGGTAGAAACTGAAAGAATATGTGACCCTCAAGCCAGCCCTGCAAGAAATACTAAAGGGGATTCTATAAAAGAAGAAAGACCCCCAAGAGTAATATAGACCAGAAATTTATAGAGACAATCCATAGAAACAGGTACTGTACAGACAGTAGGATGGCAATAAATACATACCTTTCATTAGTAACTCTCAACATGAACGGCCTAAATGCTCCCATGAAATGAAACAGGGTTGCAGATTGGGTAGAAAGACAGAACCATCCATATGCTGTCTATAAGAGACTCATTTTGAACCTAAAGACACCTCCAGACTGAAAGTGAGGATATGGAGAACCATTTATCATGGCAATGAACCTCAAAAGAAAGCTGAGGTAGCAAATTTTTATATCAGACAAATTAGAATTTAAACCAAAGACTGTAATAAGAGATCCAGAGGGACACTATATCATTCTTAAAAGGTCTATCTAACAAGAAAATCTAACAGTTGTAAATATCTATGCCCCCAACATGGGAACAGCCAATTACATAAGCCAGATATTAAGCAAAATAAAGAATCAGATTGACAATAGTACATTAAAAGTAGGAGATTTTAACATTACGCTCTCAGCATTGGACAGATCATCTAAACAGAAGATCAACAAAGAAACAAGAGCTTTGAATGACACATTGGACCAGAGGGACTTCGTAGATATATATAGAACATTCCACCCTAAAACAACAGAATACTCATCCTTCTCGAATGCACACAGAACTTTCTCCAAAATAGACCACATTCTGGGTCACAAATCAGGTCTCAGCCAATACCAAAAGATTGAGATTATTCCCTGCATGTTATCAGACCACAATGCCTTAATACTGGAACTCAATCATGATAAAAAATTGGGAAGGAATTCAAACACTTGGAAGTTAAAGAGCATCCTGATAAACAATGATTGGGTCAACCAGGAAATTAAAGAAGAACTTAAACAATTTATGGAAATGAATGAGAACAAAAACACTTCAGTCCAAAACCTATGGGATACTGCAAAGGTGGTCCTAAGAGGGAAATACATAGCCATCCAAGCCTCTCCCAGAAAATTAGAAAAATCCCAAATGCACAAGCTAACCTTATACCTGAACGAGCTGGAAAACGAACAGCAAATAAAACTTAAACCAAGCAGGAGAAGATAAATAATAAAGATTGGAGCAGAGTCAATGAAATAGAAACCAGAAAAACAGTAGAACAGATCAATGAAACTAGAAGCCTGTTCTTTGAAAGAATTAATAAGATCCATAAACCACTGGCCAAACTTATCCAAAAGAAAAGAGAAAGGACCCAAATTAATAAAATCATGAATGAAAGTGGAGCGATCACGACTAACACCAAGGAAATAGAAACAATTATTTGAAATTATTACCAGCAACTATATGCTAACAAATTAAGAAATGTGGAAGAAATGGATGCCTTCCTGGAAACTTACAAACTACTAAGACTGAAACAGGAAGAAATAGACAATCTGAATAGTCCAATAACCAGTAATGAAATTGAAGCAGTAATCAAAACCTCTCCCAAAACCAAAGTCCAGGGTCAGTTGGCTTCCCAGGGGAATTCTACCAAACATTTAAAGGAGAAATAATACCTATTCTACTGAAGCTGTTCCAAAAAATTAGAGATGTTTTAGAACTTTAATAACATATACATTACATAATAAGATCTGAATTTAAAAAGAACTTGAGTAGGAGTTGGTGATCTTTTGGCAATTTTGGAGTGCAGGGAAGGTGTCAGGAGGTTGGAATATTGAAAGTGTAGTTTTGACTTAAAAAAATTAAAGAATGAGACCACAAACAACAGATCACTGAGTTTGAAGTCAAATATGGGCAAGAGTCTATAGTGAAGAAGTAAAAGGATGGTTTGTGACCATTTTGAAAAAGAGGTAGCCTGACTTAACATGTCATGTTGCCCTCATTCTATCCTAGGATGTGGTTCTCACACTGGCAGGACAGGAAACTAATTTTTGGAGGTTTTTCCTTTGACAGTAATCTATCATTATATCACTGAAGCATCATCAAAGAGTCTAAAGCAGAGGAATACAGTCAAAAAGGCATGTGATTTATAGTCAGAGGACCTGGGTTTGGACCTAAACTTTTCAGCTTATTTATGTGGCCCAGGAAAAATTGACCTAACTGCCATAAATTACGGTTACTTTGTCTAAAAATGATGAAAATAATATCTTTTTACTGATTGTTTACAGATTTAAATGAGATATAAAGATGAAAATAATTTCTAAAGCATAAAGTACTAATTAAATATCAGTTATTATGGACTGAAAAAATGTTACTCAAATGATAGTGTAGTAGTCCTCCCTTACCCATGGTTTTATTTTCTGCAATTTCAGTTCCCCATAGTCAACTGTGGTCCAGAAGCAGGTGGTCCTCCTCCTGACAAATTGTAAGAAAGTCCATGGTAGGTTAACACTATATCACAGTGCCTACATTTTTCACATCACTTCATCTCATCACATAGGCATTTTATCATCTCACATCATTACCAGAAGAAGGGTAAATACAGTACAGTAAGGCATTTTGGGAAAGAGACCACATCCATGTAACTTTTATTACTGTACTGTTACAACTATTGTACTTCATTATTGTTAATCTCTTATTGTACCTTTCTTATAAATTAAACTTTATCATAGGTATATGTGAATAGAGAAAACAGTATATATAGGGTTTGGTACTATCTGAAGTTTTAGGCATCTATTGGGAGGTCTTGGAATGTGTACCCCATGGATAAAGGGGGACTACTGCAGCTACCAATAGTGCTGATGAGATCTTGGTTGAATTAAAGGAAGAATAGCATGTAGAACAAGACAGATGACAGTCAACTTTGTCTCTGGAATTCTATATTCAGGTCTATATTTTTAGAGGGACATTGGATTGCAACTAGAGGGCCTTATCAGAATATTGAGAGTATTGGACAAATATCCTATGAAGAATATTTGAAGGGGTTGAGAAGACTTGGAGGTGATAATGTTGGGGTGAGAGAACCATTTTCAGATAGATGAAGAATGTTAGGTTGCAGAAAGATTTTGTTTGTTCTGTTTGGTCTTTAGGGGTAGCAATAGGATGGGATGGATAAAGCTAGACTTCTGGTCATGGAGAGAAAGGACTTTCTCTTGAGTTGTACATGGCTACAGCAGGATTGGAGAGGTCCCCATCAGTGGAGATTTTTCTAACTATGGGCTGGATGATGTCCTGGTAGGGAAGAGAATTCCTGAAGTAGATGGGTGGTCAGGGACCCATTAGGGTCAAGTGACCCCTTAAGGACCTTCTGACCTCACAAGTCCATCATTCTGTGACATAGTCTGATTTATCTTTCTGTGTATCCCTGTACCATATGATATTCATGGGTATATTGTGTCATAATCTGTTAAAACTTCATTCCCACATTATTTAGTCCTGGATTTCAAAAAGGTCATTTAAATTGGAATGTACCCTTTAATTTTTTCCCCTATTCTGCCTTGGCTCCCTGGCACTTGTTCTGACCATTCATGTGCCTCAAAACAAGAGATCCCAGAGAGACCTCAGATTATGTGAAAGGATTTTCCAAGGCCAAACTAACTGCATTCAGTCTTTATCCCAAATGAAAGAACAACTTTGATCTGTCATCTGTGAAAAGTATACTGGGCATGACCTTCACTCATCACCAATCATCTCCTTGAATGACATTTGTTAACTTTATTCTGATATTAAATCATGGTCTTTGTTCTGTCTTGATTGTTTTCATTCAGAGTCTCATTATTTCCATATATATATGTGTGTGTGTGTGTGTGTGTGTGTGTGTGTGTGTGTATATATATGGAATACATACACACACACAGAGTTTGAAAGTCTGATGTGTTGAATGTGAAGTTTATCTCTGTGTGGCTCAAATTTGAAGACATATTCTTATATTTCCTGATATTTGCCCAAGAAACAAGGAGAGAAAATAGAGATCAGCTTTAAAGTCAAATATACTTTAAAGTACTTACTTCATTGCCCTGGAGACCTCAAGCATTTCTTTTGCTGTGCGGATTGTATCTTCTAGTTCCTTTGGTTCTGTTGTGCCTTTTCACCCGGAAGGCACCCAAATGACAGTTATTACTTCTTAGAGGACATAACTTCAGAGAAGCTGTCACCATGAATCCGGCTGCACCCGACTTGAAGAAACCTTCTGGATTCTGACATGTTGCAAGTGTTTTATGTGACTGAAGCTCTTATTTGCTGAACAGTTATCAGAGCACCATAGCAGGTGAATATTTTCACAGCATACAGAAGATAGGCTGATCATTTTCTCATGAACATTTCCAAATAAGCTATATATAATTAGTGGTATATCACTTTATGGTAATTCTCGAGTATTTCAGTACTTTTAAAACCCTTTAACTTGATATTTAAATTTTTTAATACAAATTGATTAACTATTTAAACATGTTCAGACCACACATAAATAAGAACTTAAATAAATCTTGAAAATATTTGTTCAAAGTCATTCCAGGTAAGAAAATTGTGTCTATCATAAAACTGGAATTGGCTCTTTACTCATCTGCTAGTTATTGCCCTTGAACTCTGAGCCATGTCAGTTGTCCTCTGTCACATCTCACATCAGAAGGCTAAAATAACCTGGACAGAGAACACATGTAAAATTGCCCTGCCCCCCTTTCTCCCAGGCTTCCATGAAGGGATAACAAAAAGGGAAGGAAAAGAGAGATACTATGCATTAAATTTATTTTTAAAATTTATTTCTAATTGTTTTTGCCTCAGATATATAAGTAAGTAGGTGATTATTTTCATGGCTACATTCCTTTATATTGAATGAGTTGAATCATTAAAGAATAACAAAAATCAAGCCAAGGTTTCTGATTATATTCCAATAAAGTATAAAATTATAAAGTAATGCCAATCAAATTTTTTGTTAGAATGTCCTGAGGGATAAGTCCCTTTTATTGAATAAACATGAACTCAAAGAAACTGCTAGAATTATTAGTAATGTGCTAGAAATAATGATGTTCAGGGTCGGGGTTAATAACCTGTGGAAGTGACTGGTTTGATACCTTAGTTCTTGAATCTTCCCAGCATGTCACCAAGAATGACAACCATTTTAGACATTTTGACTTGAAATTAGGCTTGAAAATAGCTACTCTCTTGGGGTGAGTTAACATTTAATGTTGGGCAAGTAGAAATGACTGCTGATTTTCATTCTTTATATTAATTCCATGGGGAGGGTGAGCTAGTAAAACATTTGTGTGAGCTGGTCATTATTTGAAATTTATTTACCAAAGTGGCTTACGTAATAATCATCCCCGTGCTAAATCAGTCAGTCAACAAGTTTTTATTGAGTCCCCATTGGATTAGAGTAATGTATAGTAATGATGTATTCAGTAGTGTACAGATGTATGCAGCAAAGATTAGACATGAGCTCGACCCCCAAGGCCTTACAAGCCATTAGAGGAGACAAACAGACACATAGCATCAACTGAAATGTAACCAGATGACTTAGCTCCCAGAGCGTGGAGGAGGAATGGCCGGGCTGGGATTGTTCTGGTGGGTGATGGGATGGTTAAATGTGGGAAAATTTCATGATGTAGGTGCCTTGGTCTGGGTTAGGTCAAACAAAGTTAGCAGCTTTAGATGAGAAAAGCATTTTGGCTTAGTGAATATAGTATAACTCAGACAAAGATTAAAGTAGAGAATGGAAGTCTGTTAAATTTATCTGGAGATATAGCAAGATGGACGAACACAGAGGTAAAATGGGTAATGGAAAGAGTTATTTGAAACCCGAGCTTGAGCAGGGATGACACTGGAAGGGTAGGAGTCCCATATCACAAGTTCCATTTTAACTTTATTAAATGCAAGGCATCTTATGAAAAGAAGTTAAATCAAGAGGCTTTTGTTTTGGGATTGCTCATATGGAATTGGTCCTGATACTGACCATGTCTGGCTAATTTAAGACAGACTCACACTTGATGGGATGGGTACCCCAGACTGAAAAATACACATGCCATCTGCAGGTTTCTGAACCAATTCTCCCTGCTCAAGCAAAACCCTGGTTCTTGACTGACCACCATCACTGAACATCATGTGAACATCGTTGGTGGACTTTCTCTTTCATTATCAGCCCCTTCCCACACTTAAATACTGTTACCATACGGACAATGGTCAGTTAGATTCTGCTTTTCTTGGCATTCTGCCTCTTTTAATAATTTTAAGGAAATAGTCAATTTTAGTTAAGACTTTCTAACTTGTTTGATTATGGAAGAAATGATGATGGCTGCTGCTTTGA
This sequence comes from Ursus americanus, assembly GCF_024610735.1. NCBI lineage: Eukaryota > Metazoa > Chordata > Mammalia > Carnivora > Ursidae > Ursus > Ursus americanus. The sequence continues at coordinate 39,564,222 of NC_142135.1, read as the reverse complement.
ATAGTTGAACTTCTCCATACACTTTATTATAAAGGCACCCAACCAAAGGATCAGGGTCAGCAATGAATACTAGTTGTAGGGAATGGTAATTTTGCACTGGTAACTGAGCCAGCCAACTAGTCTGAGCCTCATGTGCTATCAAGGTTTAGTAATTCATAAACCATTTTTTCCTCATTAGGTACAAAATGGATATCATTTTGGCCCATGACAATCCTCATAAAATCCGTCTCCTATTCCTTAATTTTCAATTTAGAGATCCTCCTCTGACTCTTCATTAGATCTATGATTTATGGGTCACTAAATATTAACAGCGTTCTTGGGCTTTACTTTTATTATCTCATTTAAACTACAGAACAGGTCTGTGAGGTAGGTACTATTATTAGCTCTGTCTTCAGATGAGAAATTTGTGTGTGTGGTGTGCGTGCACGTGCACTTCCCTCTTATGTATTGATGAGGCCGATTATGGTATAAAGAAGAAAGCTTATCATGGATGTAAATTGTGGATTACAATCTTAGATAAGAATAAAACTAACTGATCCAAGATGCTGGGATAGAAGAAAACTGTGTATGAGTTGGGGGAGGAGGCTAGGGAAAGCATGGGCTTTGAATCAGATTGTCTGGGATCAAATGTGTATTTCATCATTTACCAGCTGTGTGACTGAGGGCAAAATGTTTAATTTCTCCATATCTCAATTTCTTCTGAATATATCCCTGTATACTCAGGGATAATAATAGTTTCTGTACAGAGAGTTGTTGTGATAAATGCATGTAAAGTCATCATGTCTGAGGCATATCAGACTCAATAGATGGTAAGAAAAATTATATAAGAAAAACAGTTCTTTATATTGCCTGAAAAAACTCAACTCTCAAGGATGGAAGATGGGACACAGTGATGTCAAAGTCCATTATAATCAACTTTAGAAGTATTTGAACTCAAAATTCTACTGGAATTTGACATTGAATTTTGCTGGGCTTTAGCCAGTGCCAAGAAGTATTTTTGCCAGAGTGAAATATTTGTTGTAACAGTGCTTGCTGGTATAGAATTTAACTTGGATTGGTAAATAGTTTAATTAATAGTGAAAAAAATCAAGAATCTCTGAGTCTTAAATGTGACTTCTCTACTTAACATTTTACACATTTTACTTTCCATAACAATTCAAAATAGAGGGCATGATTTTTCTACATCCGAGTGGCTTACTTCCACCATATTAATTAATTGGCTGTGCATAATTTGTAGTTTAAATGGTAGATTTTTAAATTAGTATCTGTTATTAAAAATGATCTGTTCTTATGTGCCTATTTGAAGGACCTTTTAGAAAAGCCATGGGAACGACAATTACTGGAAAATAACTGGCTGCCTCATCTTTGGCTTAGGTGGTTTCAGTATTGTCAAATTTTAGTCTGTTTCAGAGCAAACCAAGGGAGTCTTCCATTGATGCAAGATTTAAAGATATTGCCAAACTTGGTTTTGAAGGTACTTGGGATATTACTTATAATTTCTTAATGAATTCCAGCAGCTCCTTTTCAATAATTAGGGAATAAGTGGAGCCCTCAGCAGCATGCCAGTACAGTGGAGTAATGGCCGTTAAAGACATGAGCTTTGGGACTATTTGGAAACAAATGGTCATTTCACCAGAAAAGTAAAACAAACTGAGCAGTTTTACTCAACTTTCCTTCTTTGTATCCATGCCATATTTATAGGTCAACTCCAACTAGTCAGCCATGGTGAGTTTTTTATTTGTCAGTTGTATGAATTTTTACTATGGCTGTGCTTAGCTCTGTTTCTCTGCTCTGATAGCAGGTACACATTTTATTTTCTTTAATAAAGAGCTCTATTTTTTTCATATCCAGTACCATTATAAAACAATTATTCAGAATTGAACCCAGTCAGCTCCAGTTCATCCTGGATGACAACTGCAAATACATATGGATTGTGTCTCCCTGCTTTGCCTTTTAGTAGCATTTTGATTTAACATATTCATTTTATATTAATGGAAGCATTGCAAGTAATTTTAAGTGATGAATATTAGTTCCTTTCCCTCATTCAGGGTATAGCTTTCTCTTTTGTAAAATTAACGGTCTTATGATTCCTAAAGAAAAATGTTCACTTTCTACCCCTTATAATGACCTACAAGGTGTTAAAATGTGATGAAAGTAAAACAAGAAGGAAAAAAATCTCAGTAAAAAAGTCCCTTTTTCAGTTGGACAGTTGGAGCGGATCATTTTGCCTTTGTTGAAAATGTGCCGAGTAATGAAATAATAAAGCTTTAACGAAAGAATTGGTATGTGAGGAGGCAGGGGAAATAGAAAGCAGGCGGGCCATGTCTGTGTTAGGTTTATACACCATGCTCGGTGGATTTAGTTTTCTTTTTTGTGGGCTGTCTTAAATTGCTATTGCAATTTTTGGTTAAGTATAGCTGTTCTCAGTTACATAACTGCTCCCTTTGGCCTCTAAAAAGAAGGTATATTCTAAGGTCAAAAAGGAATCACGGTAAAAAGAACAGAGCATGAATGTGGTTGGGTCAAAAGATTCAGATTCCTGGATGGCAGCACTCCAGGTACTGGTGTTAAGCCTAGGTCAGAAAAAGTCTTTCAAAGGTGGGTAGAAAGAAGTCTAGAACGTGATTTGGACAAATTGCTTCAGCAAATTTTCACAGACTCTCAGGCCCATGAAGCAGTCAAGAGTAAGGACCTTAGAGGTTATTACCTCTTCATTTTGGAGATGATGAAATTGAAGCAGCACATGAAAAAGCAGGAGGCCAGAGGAATGACATGAAGGCTCCCAACAATTCAGGGGGAAAGCTGGTATTGCAGTGTAGACATAAGCCTGGCTTTTTTTTTTTTTTTTTTTTGCCATCATAGCATCATAGCTGGCATTGTAACTCCCACTACAATGGGACCAGGAATACCTACAGAGTTGTAGATGGTAAAAGAGAACACAAATCACTCCACTGGGCAAAAGACCTATGTCAGAGTTGTTTTCTTGAATCTTTGGTTAAGCAATCAATGCTCTAAACATCAGTTTTTTCATGTACAAACTGGGTGCCATTTACCTCAACAGATGCAACGGGATGTTGTTTGCGAAAGTGCTATGACAACTAAGGCAGTTCATGTGTAAGGCATTACAGAATACCATTGGCTATTCTTTCTCTAAGGACTTTTCCGCAGCTATCCAGGGCTACTGGAACATCCCAACTGACTACCACCCAGAGGACATATGAGAGACAAAAAATTGTCTGGCGTCTCAAATGAATCTGCAGCCCACCCAGAGTGAGATACTCAAGAAGCCTGCTTTTAACTCAGCAAGTTGTGGACACTCATTTCTTTATTTATTCATGAACGTATTCACTGAATAATTGAGGCATAAAAATATTAGACATAGTTCTTGCCCTTCTCTTAAGGGGGTAATAGATAAATAAATGTGATTCAATGTGGAAAATGTTGTATATTAAGGACAGTGGGGAGACTAAAAGAGAAAATAAAGGGTTATGAAGAGGTTTTAAGAAGTGGTCTTAAAAGTTGAGTAATACTGGGACCTGATGAGAATGTGTGGACATGCTGAGATTTCTACTGAGTGAGGAATCTCAGTGAAGTCATGAGAATGTGACAGAAGAGATGTGTGGGAAGCGTTGGGTTGTGCAGTGAGCCAGAGGGTAGGGAATATGGGGGAGACCACTGAGAAATGGGTCTAGACAGGATGAAGTTAGATCATGAAAGTCCTTGAATAGCATGCTAAGGAGATTGGTCTTTGTACAAAAGACATGGAAGACACTAACATTTATTCTATCACTACATTTTTTTTAGTTAAAAATGAGACTAGGTAGCTACTGAAATATTCAAACAATTTACACATATACAAAGAAAGCTGGGGAAAAAAAAACACACTCCATGAATCCAAACCTCTGGAAATAAGTTATTACCACTAGGTGAACATTGTAAACTTTTTTTCTATGCACACATATAGATTAAAAGAAACACCTTTTATAAAAATATAATGTGTTCTGGTTCTGATCACAAGGTCAGCTGAATTGATATAAACTACACACACCTTTCAATTCCACAGTTACAAAACCATAGACATGCCAAATGTACAAAAATAGAATCTAAATATATAAATTAAGTTGAAGAAAGATCATTTTTTATATAAATTAAGTTGAAGAAAGATCATTTTTGGCATGATAACATGCCAGAAATGAAAGCAGCTTTAGGTTTGAGCAGTAAACTTAGGAGCAGATGCTGTGATAGTTTGGGAAGATATTCGAGTGGATAAGGGGATTAGAGGCTAAGATTTTAATGCCCATGTAAATATGGAAAATACAGCATCAAACCTGAGTGAGGCATGGAGCTGGAATAGACATCCTTCCTTAAAGCTGGGATCCTGGAAAGAAAGGCTGCTCCTGTGGTAAAAGGAGACTAGTAAAAATGTACTCACTGATTCAGGTAATATGACTCGAAAATGTGTTACTTTTGAAACTCTGGGTGGGAAAATATGAGAGGAATTAAAGCCTTTGGCTACCAAAAATCGTGTGAAGTTGGAATTTACCAATTTAGTGTTGGGAATGTCCAAGCTGGAAAACTAATGTCAAAAGTAATTGCAGGACAAATGCAAAAGTAAAATGATCCTGTAGTAAGACTTTTACACTCAGGGTGCCACAGGTTTTCTGGGGGTAGAGAGAAGAAAGAGAGGAAACAATGAAAACTTATAAATTCCATGGGGAAATAATCTATCATATGAGGGAGTCAGCAGACACTAAAAGTAGGAAAGCTATTCCCGTGAACTTGAGGTAATAGAGCAATCTGAAAAAAAAGACTATAAAATAGTTATGCTTCAAATGGTTAAAGTGATAAAAACAAGAACTGGAAATCATAAGGAGAGAACAACACACCAAAGAGATAAATTTGAAGAACAAATAGAGCTTCTAGAAATATAGACATGTCATTGATATACCCATGGAAGAGTTAAATACCAGTTTATATACAGCTGAAGAATGAATTAGTGAGTTGGAAGACAGAATTGAGGAAATTACCTAAAATGCAACAGAGAAGAGATACAGAGATGGAAAAAATGAAAGCGTTTTAGAGATACAGAAGAGAGTAAGAGAAGAAAATAAGAGAAAGGGAAATGCTTGAGGAGATGATAACTTAGAATTTTCCAAAATTGATTAAAAAAACCCACCAACTCTTAATTTGAAGAACAATGTACTAGTGTAGTGGTTAATGTTAAATAACCAGCTTGCTGAGATAAAAAGTTAACACTGACTTGTAGTGTTTGCTGACTGCTGTGCTATAAATACTGTTGTCATGACTGATTTCAGCTTACTTCACTGAATATGGAGTTGGGAAGAGATGTGCGTAACTGGCTCTTGTGTGCTGGTGTGAGCTGACTCTAGCACACATCCGCATTGGCTGAATCCTTGTGAGATCTAAAGACAAATCTGTACATAGGTACATTATAATGAAACTTTAGAACACCCATGACTAAGATAATATCTTAATTACGGACACAAAAGATAAATTCTCAACTTCTGGGGAAGGTGGTGGAGTAGGAGGATGGTACGCTTATGTTGTCTCATGGATACACCTAGATGACACCCACATCAGTGTAAATAGCCCAGAAAATGTCCCAAAGACTGGCAGAACAGACTCCCCACAGCTAAACGTAGAGAAGGGGCCCCATGGAAGAGGGTAGGAGGGGTGAAGATGCTGTCTAGAGCCAAATGAACTCATGGGACTGTCTATGGGAGGGAGGGATGCTGCAGGTGCAGAGAGGTAAGAGGAGCAGATCCCGTACTAGGCACCCCAGGCACAGGAGAACTGCACTAGGAAGACGAATCTCTGTAACATTTGGCTTTGAAAACCAGAGGGGCTTACCTTCATGAGGTCTTACATCAGTGGGGCTTAAACCTGGAACTTTTAAAACCAGTGGCTCCTCTCTGGGAGAGCCAGAGGGTAATAGGAAAGAAATGAAGTCCCTGCCCTTAAAGAGATAGCATAACAAATAGCACTGCTGAGATATAATATAGAAGCAGCAGTTTGAAAGACCCCTGGGATATATGGGAGGGAGATTTGTTTACTAACCTCAGGGCATCTACTGGAGGGCCAGAGATCTTTGGGAGATGTCTCCCAGAACAAAAGAGCTGGCAGGTACCATTTCCATCCCCTGCTCTGAACTTAGATACACAGACACCTGTAGGAACTAGCACAGTTGAATACCCTCCACTTAGCTTATAAATAGCATGTCTGGTCCCTGCATTCCCCAGTAGACTTGTTCCCTTCAACATGACCTCAGCAGGAGGCAATCCAAAATGGCACCACAAGCATGGCAGCATGTAAGTGGCCCTGGTAGAGGTCAGCATCACCCCAAAGTGATTCCTGCCCCAGGCAGAGGGGAATAAAACCACGTACCAATATGAATGTGGGCCAGGCACTGGGCTGGAGGAGTCATGCTTATATTGGACAAAATAGATTTTAAAACAAAGACTAATGAGAGACAAAGAGGGATGCACCTAAACATAAAGGGAAACACTCCAACAGGAAGATATAACAATTGCAAATATTTATGCACCCAAATACATAAGTCTGCTAATAATGAACATAAAGGAAGTAACTGATAGTAATACAATAATAGTAGGGGACTTTAACACACCACTTACATCAATGGATAAATCATCCATACTGAAAAATCAACAATGAAAAATGGCTTTGAATGACACATTGGACCAGATGTATCTAAATAGATATATTCAGAACATTCCATCCTAAAACTGCAGAATACACATTCTTTTTTTTTTTAAATAAAAAGATATTTTTTTTTAATATAGGAAAAAATCAAATGATTCTGTAACTTCAGAAGAAGCTGAAAACTGAAAACTTGCTTTCACACGCTGGGAAAAGTGGAGGGAAATATAGGGTTAAATCTAGAGAAAAATATAAAGAAGGAAAAAATTTAACATAGTGTATATGTAATTTCTTCTTTACTTTCCCCCAATAGACAAAGAAGAAGCTAGAAGAGACCTATAGCATTGACTGTGTATAGGCTTGGTGCATAATTAATGTTAGTGTTGCATATTTCATTTTTTAGTATGCCAAATAGAACCAGAGACCTAAAAATATATACTAAGTAAAAATAAAGTTCCATAACACTGGATTTATCTTTATTAATCATTCAGGGTTACCATCAACTACTGTCACGTCTCGTTACTACAGAGGACGTTGTACCCTTCTGTTTTCCAAGCTGTGTTGCATTCATTCAAGTTAAATGTGTAAGAACTTCTATATTTTAGAAAGAAAAACACACAAATTGGGATAGAGATTCTTTTCAATTGTTTTTCTACCAAATAAATAAGACATTACAGATCGAAAGTTTTCCTCAGAGGAAACATGAAATTGATTATGCTACAGACTTTGATAGGCTGTGTCTTTGTGAGGTATAGGGAATGGCAGTTTAATTATCTAAGTGCAAGGTATCCCTTGGTAAGAATCACTGCTCTAGACAGGAGCGTTTGTTCCAAATGTGATCGGATTTGTCAGGCTTAGAAACATAAATCTGTTTCTTCCCTCTGCATTATGCATGATTGCCTATCATTACATTAAGGTTATCAAAGAGAAGATTAAACGTTTCCTTTTCAAAAGTGCACCTCAAGTTCCTTTGTCCCTATACTCACAATTGTCGGTACTGGTTTTATTTCTTTTTTTTTTTTTTTTTTGAGTTATCTAAGAATTTAATGATTTTTTATTATATTATGTTAGTCACCATACAGTACATCCCCGGTTTCCGATGTAAGGCTCGATGATTCATTAGCTGTGTATAACACCCAGTGCACCATGTAATACGTGCCCTCCTTACTACCCATCACCGGTCTATCCCATTCCCCCACTCCCCTCCCCTCTGAAGTCCTCAGTTTGTTTCTCATAGTCCATAGTCTCTCATGTTTCATTCCCCCTTCTGATTACCCCCCCTTTCTTTATCCCTTTCTTCCCCTACTGATCATCCTAGTTCTTATGTTCCATAGATGAGAGAAATCATAATTGTCTTTCTCTGACTTATTTCACTTAACATTATCTCCTCCAGTGCTGTCCATGTTGTAGCAAATGTTGAGAACTCGTTCTTTCTGATAGCTGAGTAATATTCCATTGTATATATGGACCACAACTTCTTAATCCAGTCATCTGTTGAAGGGCATCTCGGCTCCTTCCACGATTTAGCTATTGTGGACATTGCTGCTATGAACATTGGGGTGCATATGGCCCTTCTCTTCACTACGTCTGTACCTTTGGGGTAAATACCCAGTAGTGCAATGGCTGGATCATAGGGTAGCTCAATTTTTAACTTTTTAAGGGACCTCCACACTGTTTTCCAGAGTGGCTGTACCAACTTGCATTCCCACCAACATTGTAGGAGGGATCCCCTTTCTCCACATCCTCTCCAACAATTGTTGTTTCTTGCCTTGTCTATTTTTGCCATTCTAACTGGCGTAAGGTGGTATCTCAGTGTGGTTTTGATTTGAATTTCCTTGATGGCTAATGATTTTGAACATTTTTTCATGTGTCTGTTAGCCATTTGTATGTCTTCATTGGAAAAGTGTCTGTTCATATCTTCTGCCCATTTTTTGATTTGTTTATTTGTTTCTCGTGTATTGAGTTTGAGAAGTTCTTTGTAGATCTTGGATACCAGTCCTTTATCTGTAGTGTCATTTGCAAATATCTTCTCCCATTCCGTGGGCTGCCTCTTAGTTTTTCTGACTGTTTCCTTGGCTGTGCAGAAACTTTTAATCTTTTTTTTTTTTTTTAAAGATTTTATTTATTTATTCGACAGAGATAGAGACAGCCAGCGAGAGAGGGAACACAAGCAGAGGGAGTAGGAGAGGAAGAAGCAGGCTCATAGCGGAGGAGCCTGATGTGGGGCTCGATCCCAGATCGCCGGGATCACGCCCTGAGCCGAAGGCAGACGCTTAACCGCTGTGCCACCCAGGCGCCCCCAGAAACTTTTAATCTTGATGAAGTCCCATAAATTCATTTTATCTTTTGTTTCTCTTGCCTTTGGGGATGTGTCATGAAAAAGGTTGCTTTGGCCGATGTCATAGAGGTTGTTGCCTATGTTCTCCTCTAGAATTTTGATGGATTCCTGTCTCACATTGAGGTCTTTCATCCATTTGGAGTTTATTTTTGTGTATGGTGTGAGATAGTGGTCAAGTTTCATTCTTTTGCATGTAGCTGTCCAATTTTCCCAGCACCATTTATTGAAGAGACTGTCTTTTTCCCACCGGATGTTTTTTCCTGCTTTATCAAATATTAGTTGCCCAAAGAGCCGAGGGTCCATTTCTGGGCTCTCTATTCTGTTCCATTGGTCTATGTGTCTGTTTTTGTGCCAGTACCATGCTGTCTTTGTGATCACAGCTTTGTAGTACAGCTCAAAATCTGGCATTGTGATGCCCCCAGCTTTGTTTTTCCTTTTCAACAGTTCCTTGGAGATTCGGGGCCTTTTCTGTTTCCATACAAATTTAAGGACTGTTTGTTCCAGTTCTTTGAAAAATGTCCTTGGTATTTTGATCGGGATAGCATTGAAAGTGTAGATTGCTCTGGGTAGCATGGACATTTTAACTATGTTAATTCTTCCGATCCATGAGCATGGAATATCTTTCCATCTTTTTATGTCTTCCTCAATGTCTTTCAAGAGTGATTTATAGTTTCTAGAATATAGGTCCTTTACGTCTCTGGTTAAGTTAATTCCAAGGTAACGTATGGTTTTTGGTGCTATTGTAAATGGGATGGATTCCCTAATTTCTCTTTCTTTGGTCTCGTTATTCGTGTACAGAAATGCAACTGATTTCTGAGCATTTATTTTGTATCCTGCCACGTTACTGAATTGCTCTATAACTTCTAATAATTTGGGAGTGGCTTCTTTTGGGTTTTCCATATAGAGTATCATGTCATCTGCAAAGAGAGACATTTTGACTTCTTCTTTGCCAATTTGAATACCTTTGATCCCTTTTTGTCGTCTGATTGCTGTTGCAAGGACTTCTAGTACTATGTTGAATAATAGTGGCGAGAGTGGGCATCCTTGTTGAGTTCCTGATCTTAAGGGAAAGGCTTCCAGCTTTTCTCCATTGAGAATAATATCTGCAGTAGGCTTTTCATAGATGGCTTTTATGAGATTGAGAAATGTACCTTCTATTCCTACACTCTGAAGGGTTTTAATCAGGAAAGGATGCTGTATTTTGTCAAATGCTTTTTCGGCATCGATTGAGAGGATCATATGGTTCCTGAGTCTTTTCTTGTTGATATGATGTATCACGCTGATTGATTTGCAAATATTGAACCACGCTTGCATCCCAGGTATGAATCCCACTTGATCGTGATGGATAATCCTTTTAATGTACTGTTGGATTCTATTAGCAAGTATCTTGTTGAGGATTTTGGCGTCCATATTCATTAGGGAAATCGGTCTGTAATTCTCCTTTTTGATGGGGTCTTTGCCTGGTTTGGGGATCAAGGTAATATTGGCCTCATAGAATGAGTTTGGTAGCTTTCCTTCTGTTTCTATTTTTTGAAATAGCTTTAGGAGAATAGGTATTATTTCTTCTTTGAATGTTTGGTAGAATTCCCCAGGAAAACCGTCCAGGCTTGGAGTTTTGTTATTTGGAAGGTTGTTTATCACTGACTCAATTTCTTCATAATTAATTGGCCTGTTTAAGGAATCAATTTCTTCCTGTTTCAATCTTGGTAGTTTATAGGTTTCCAGGAAGGATTCCATCTCTTCCAGATTGCTTAGTTTATTGGCATATAGCTGTTGATAAAAATTTCTAATAATCCTTCCAATTTCAATGGTGCTCGTCGTGACCTCTCCTTTTTCATTCATAATTTTAATAATCTGGGTCCTTTCTCTTTTCTTTTGGATAAGTCTTGCCAGTGGTCTGTCAATTTTATTGATTCTCTCAAAGAACCAGCTTCTAGTCCTGTTGATCTGCTCTACTGTACTTCTGGTTTCTGCTTGATTGATTTCAGCTCTAATTTTGGTCAACTGCTTCCTCGTGCGTGGATTAGGCCTGTCCCTCTGTTGCTGTTCCAGCTTCTTGAGGTGAGAATATAAAAACTGCATTTTAGATTTTTCTGTTCTTTTGAGTGTGGCTTGGATGGCTATGTATTTCCCCCTTAGGACTGCCTGTGCAGTATCCCATAGGTTTTGGACTGTTGTATTTTCATTCTCATTGGTCTCCATAAATTGTTTAATTTGATTTTTGATTTCCTGGTTTATCGAGTCATTCCTGAGCAGGATGGTTCTTAGTCTCCAAGTGTTTGAGTTTCTTCCAAATTTTTCCTTGTGGTTGAGTTCCAATTTCAGAGCATTGTGGTCTGAGAATATGCAGGGGATAATTTCAATCTTTTGGTATCGGTTGAGACCTGTTTTGTGTCCCAGAACATGGTCTATTCTTGAGAATGTTCCATGGGCATTAGAATAGAATGAGTATTCTTTGGTTCTGGGGTGTAGTGTTCTATATATATCTATGAGGTCCAACTCGTCTAGTATGGCATTCAAAGCCTTTGATTCTTTGCTTAGTTTTTGCCAGGGTGTTCTGTCTATTTCTGATAGTGGAGTGTTGAGGTCCCCTAGTATTAATGTATTTTCATTTATATGTCTCTTTATTCTGGATAAGAGTTGGCTTGTGTATCTTGCTGCTCCCCTGTTGGGGGCATATATATTTATAATTGTCATATCCACTTGTTGAATACTTCCCTTAAGAATAATATAGTGCCCTTCTGCGTCTCTAACTATAGTCTGTAGTTTAAAATCCAATTTATCTGATATGAGAATTGCTACCCCAGCTTTCTTTTGAGGACCATTTGCGTGAAAGATGGTACTCCATCCCCTTACTCTCAGTCTGAATGCATCTTTGGGTTTGAAATGAGTTTCTTGTAGACAGCAAATGGATGGGTCATTTCTTTTTATCCAATCTGCAACCCTGTGGCGTTTATGGGATGGTTCAAACCATTTACATTAAGACTGATTACTGATAGATATGATTTTAATGTTGCCATGTTGCCAGTAAAGTCTTTTTTTGTATTGGCTGTGACTTTCTGTTCTGTATCACTCTTGGGGCCTTTTTACTTTTATAGAACCCCCCGTAATATCTCCTGTAGGGCTGGTTTCGTAGTTACAAAATTGGTTAGTGACTGGCGATTCTGAAATGTCTTTATTTCTCCATCAATTCTGAATGACAGTCTTGCTGGATAAAGGATCCTTGGCTGCATGTTTTTCTCTGAAAGAGCTTTAAATATGCTCCCCCAACCCTTTCTCTCATTCCAGGTCTGTGTAGACAGGTCTGACGTAATTCTGATGCTTTTGCCTTGGTACGTGAGAAATTTCTTTGCCCTGGCCGCTTTCAATACTGTATCCTTGCATCTAATATTTGCGAAATGCACTATGACGTGACGTGGCGTAGGTTTGTCGTGGTTGAGCTTGGGAGGGGTCCTCTCTGCCTCTTGGACACGAATGTTTGTTTCCCTTGCTAGATTAGGGAAGTTTTCAGCTACAATTTGTTCAAATATCTCTTCTAGACCTCTGTTTTTCTCCACCCCCTCGGGGATGCCGATGATTCTAACATTGGATCTTTTCATTGAGTCAGTAATCTCCCGTAACCTACATTCGTGGGCGTGGATTTTTTTAAGACCATCTTCTATTTTCATTTTTTCCTCTATTAACCCATCCTCCAATTCACTAACCCGTTCCTCTGCTTCTGCGACCCTGGCTGTCAGAGCCTCTAGTTTTGCCTGCATTTGGCTCATAGAATTTTTAATTTCTGTCAGATTCGCTCTCATTTCTGTCCTTAGGGATTCTATATTCTCAGTAACCTTTTCGTTTATACTTTTTTCAATTCTACTCATCATTTTGACCATCGTTACTCTGAATTCCATTTCTGATAATTTGGTTACATCCATATCCATTATTTCTGTGGCAGAGGCCACAGTCTCACTGTCTTTTCTTTGCTGGGGGGGGCTTCTCCTTCTTGTCATTCTGATGAAGAGAGGTTGTGGGGTTTCCAGAGCCCAAATTATTGACTGGGTCCCAGGCCGTGCCCCTTGTTTTATAGGGATCTTAGGGATGTGGGCTTCTTCTTTAAAGATTTTATTTATTTATGTGGCAGCCAACCAGCGAGAGAGGGAACAGAAGCAGGGGAGTGGGAGAGGAAGAAGCAGGCTCCCAGCGGAGGAGCCCGATGAGGGACTCCTTTCCGGAACACCGGGATCACGCCCTAAGCCAAAGGCAGGCGCTCAATGCCTGCACCACCCAGGCGCCCGGGTTGTGGGCTTCTTGATTTTTCAGCCTGCCTTCTGCGTTCTGGGGGAGGGGCCTGCCGCACCGATACTCAGGCAGCCATGTTTGGGTAGAGTCGGCGTCCCCTTCGAGGGGGGATGGGGATGGGCACTCCCTGAGCCGGTATTTCCAGGCTTTTGTTCTCTGGCGGCTTTCCCTGGCGGTTTGCTGTGCCTCTTCTGAGAGTCAGAGCAGCAGCGGCCAAATTTCAGCCTCTGTCACGGAACAGAGGGATTGCGGCCCGTTCTCTACTAATGTTCTGGCCACTTTAACTCTGTTACTGTTGGTGCTGCTCAACCCTGCAGCGTCCCGGGATGTGCGCCCCACACCCGGCGTCCCAGCCCTCACTTCCAGGGCCGGCGCGTCTCTGTCCTTTGTGTTTCTAATGCCGCCAGCCGCCAGCCGCCCCGCGCCCGCTCCCGGATCTCCCGGTCTCAGTCTAGATCCAGTGAGCGCACCAGGATTCCGGGGTTCCGCGAGATGCCTGGTGGCGCGTGCACCCGGCTCACGGTCTCAGTCTGCTGTTTTGCGGGTGCCGACCGCGAGCCCCGCCCGCTCTCCCGTGCAAGTGGCTACCGCTTCCCGGCACCCGAACGCGACGGCTCCCTCCCCCTTCCGTTTATCTTCCGATATCTGTGCACAGTTTCATGGCTCCCCGCTTCGTACCTCAATACTCAGCGCTGGAGATGTTCATTTGTAGAGATCCAGATGCGTCTTCCTGCGTCTCAGGCTGATTCCGTGGTTGTTTAGGCTGGTCTGGTACCTATCCAGCCCGACTCGGAGGACCGGCTGAAAACGGTGTCTCCTACTCCTCCGCCATCTTAACTCCTCTTGAATACACATTCTTTTCAGGAGCAAGTGGAACATTCTCCAGAATAGATCACATCTTAGGCTACAAAGTAAATCTCTACAAATGAACAAGATCAAAGTGATACCGTGCATCTTTCCAACCAAAATGCTACAAAATTAGAAATCACCACAGAAAATATGGAAAGAACACAAATTCATGGAGGTTAAATAACATGCTACTGAATAATGAGTGAGTCAACCAAAAAAAATCAAAGAGGAAATAAAAAAAATATGTGGAGACAAATGAAAATGAAAACACAATAATCCAAAATTTTTGTGATGCAGCCAAAGCTGTTCTAAAAGGGAAATTTACAGCAATACAGGTCTACTGTAAGAACAAGAAAAATCTCAAACATCTTAATCATACACCTAAAGGAGCTAGAAAAAGAAAAAACAAAACCCAAAACCAGTAGAAGGAAGGAAATAATAAAGATCAGAGCAGAAATAAATGAAATACTTTTTTCCCTTTGGCAATTTTTATTTCATTTTATAAAATATTTTTTATTATGAAATAAAAAAATATAACAGGTCATTGAAAGCAGGAGCTGGTTGTTTGAAAAGATCAGCAAAATTGACAAACCTCTCACCAGACTAATCGGGGGGAGGGGGGAGACGACTCAGAATCAGAAATGAACAAGAAATAACCAACACCACAGAAATACAAAGGATTATGAGAATATCATAAAAAATTATATGCCAACAGATCAGACACTCTAAAATAAAAGGATTTCTAGAAACATATAACCTTATAAAACTGTATTAGGTAGAAATAGAAAATTTGAACAGATTGCTATGATCAGCAATGATATTGAATCAGTAAACAAAAAACTCCCAACAAACGAAAGTCCAGATCCAGATGGCTCCACAGCTGAATTCTACCAAACATTTCAAAAGAGTTAATACCTATTTTTCTGAAATTACTTTAAAAAAGAAGAGAAAGGAAAGCTTCCAAATTCATTCTATGAGGCCAGCATTACCCTGATACCAAGACCAGATGAAGACTCTATAAAAAAAAGAGAACTACAGGCTAGTGTCTCTGATGAACATAGATACAAAAATCCTCAACAAAATATTAGCAAACCAAATCCAACAATACATTATAAAAGAGTAATTCACCACAATCAAGTGGGAGTTACTCCTGGGATGCAAGGGTGGTTCAATATTAGCAAATCAATCAACACGATATATCACATGAATAACAGAAAGATAACCATGTGATCATTTCAATAGATGCAGAAAAAGCACTTGACAAAGCACAACATCCATTCATGAGCAAAGCCAACAAAGTAGGTTTAGAGGGAACATAGGTCCACATAATAAAGGGCACATGTGAAAAACCTACAGCAACATCATACTTAATGGTGAATAACTGAGACCTTTTCTTCTAAGATCAAGAATAAGACAAGAATGTCTACTCTTACTGCTTTTATTCAGTATAGACTGAAGTCGTAGTCTCAGCAGTCAGACAAGAAAAAGAAATAAAAGGCATCCAGGTTGTTTAGAAAGAACGAAAACTTTCACTATTTGCAGAAGACATAACACTATATATAGAAAACCCTAAACACCAAAAAAACTACTAGAACTGGTGAATTCAGTAAGGTTGTAGTATATGTCAATGTACAGAAATCTGTTGTATTTCTGTACACTAATAATGAAATCGCAAAAAGGAATTAAGAAAACCATCCTGTTTACAATTGCACCAAAAAATAAAATACCTAGGAATAAACTTAACCAAGAAAGTGAAAGACTTATTTTCTGAAAAGTATAAAAGGTTGATGAAAGAAATTGATGACATAAACAAATGGAAAGATATTCCATGCCCATGGATTGGGAGAACAAATATTGTTAAAATATCCATACTACCCACAGTAATCTACAGATTTAATGTAATCCCTATCAAAATACCAACAGACTTTTTCAGAAAACTAGAACAAATAATCCTAAAATTTGCATGGAACCACAAAGAATCCCAAATAGAGCAATCTATAAAAAGAATAAAACTGGAAGTATCACAATCCCAGATTTCAAGATATCTTACAAAGCTGTAGTAATCAATATGGTACAGTAGTGGCACAAAAAATGGACACATAGGTCAATGGAACAGAACAGAGAGCTGAGAAATAAACCCACAATTATATGGTCAAATAATCTTTTAAGAAAGGAAACAAGAATATGCAATGGGAAAAAGGACATTCTTTTCAACATGGTGCTGGGAAAACTGGTCTATTTTACACCATACACAAAAATAAAGTCAAGATGGATTAAAGACCTAAATGTGAGATGAAACCATGAAAATCCTAGAACAGAGCACAGGCAATAATTTCTCTGACATCAGTTATAGCAACATGTTTCTAGATATGTCTCCTTTGGCAAGGGAAACAAAAGGAAAATTTAACTGTTGGGACTACACAAAATATAAAGCTTCTGCACAGCAAAGGAAACCATCCACAAAACAGAAAGAGAAGCTACTGAATGGAGAGAGATGTTTGCATATGATATATCTGAGAAGGGTTAATATCCAAAATATATAAAGAACTTACACACAAAAAGAATACCAGCACCAAAAAAATAATCCAGTTAAAAAATGGGCAGAAGATATGAACAGATATTTTTCTAAAATAGGTGTACAGTTGGCAACAGACACATGAAAAGATGCTTAACATCATTAACCATCAGGGAAATGCAAATCAAAATCATAATGAGATATCACCTTACACCTGTTAGAATGGCTACAATAAAAAACATAAGAACCAAGTGTTGGTAAGGATGTAGAGAAAAAGAAACACTTGTGTACTGTTGGTGGGAATTCAAAGTGTGCAGCCACTGTGGAAAACAGTGTGGAAGTTCCTCAAAAATTAAAAATAGAATTGCCATATGATCCAGTAATTCTATTGGATTGGTATTTACTTAAAGAATATGAAAACACTAATTTGAAAAGATATATGCACTTCTGTTTTTTGCAGCATTATTTACAGTAGCCAAGTTATGGAAGCAACTCATGTGTCCATCGATAGATGAATGGATAAAGAAGATGTGAGATAGACATATATATACATGTATATATATATATATGTAAATAAAATGGAATATTAATTACTGCACTGTAAAAAGAATGAAATCTTGCCATTTGCAACAACATGGATGTATTTAGAGGGTATAAATCTAAGTGAAATAAGTCAAAGAAGGACAAATACCATATGATTTCATTCATGTGGAATTTAAGAAACAAAATGAATGAACAAATTAAAGATAAAACAATAGGCTCTTAAATATGGTGAGGAAACTGGTAGTTGCTGAAGGGGAGGTGGGGGGATGGGTGACAAAGATGGATGGGATTAAGAGTACGCTTAT
Organism: Ursus americanus; assembly: GCF_024610735.1. Taxonomy (NCBI): domain Eukaryota; kingdom Metazoa; phylum Chordata; class Mammalia; order Carnivora; family Ursidae; genus Ursus; species Ursus americanus. Next base: position 39,546,710 of record NC_142135.1, on the reverse strand, counting down.
TGTGATGAGCAGTGGGTAATGTATTGAATTGTTGAATCACGATATTGTACACCTGAAACTAATATAACACTAAATAGTAATTATACTGGAAAAATTAAGAAAAAAAGACATTCTCTCTTGAGGAATAATTAGTGTGACAGCAGACTTATGGCAGTGATAGATTGAGCATCATGGAATACTGTCTTCAAAGTACTGAGTAAAAAAAAAATCTACAATTCTATACTTAGTTTTATCATTTTTAAAAAGTGAGATACAGAATTTTTTTTCCACACAAATGATGAGAAAATTTACCAAGCACTGACTCTTGCTAAAAGAATTTATTAAGGAATATTTTTCAGAAGATATGAACAGACACTTTTCCAATGAAGACATACAAATGGCTAACAGACACATGAAAAAATGTTCAAAATCATTAGCCATCAGGGAAATTCAAATCAAAACCACACTAAGATACCACCTTATGCCAGTTAGAATGGCAAAAACGGACAAGGCAAGAAACAGCAATTGTTGGAGAGGATGTGGAGAAAGGGGATCCCTCCTACATTGTTGGTGGGAATGCAAGTTGGTACAGCCACTCTGGAAAACAGTGTGGAGGTCCCTTAAAAAGTTAAAAATTGAGCTACCCAATGATCCAGCCATTGCTCTACTGGGTATTTACCCCAAAGATACAGACATAGTGAAGAGAAGGGCCATATGCACCCCAATGGTCATAGCAGCATTGTCCACAATATCTAAATCGTGGAAGGAGCCGAGATGTCCTTCAACAGATGACTGGATTAAGAAGTTGTGGTCCATATATACAATGGAATATTACTTAGCTATCAAAAAGAATGATTTCTCAACACTTCCTGCAATATGGATGGCACTGGAGGAGATAAAATCTAAGTGAAATAAGTCAAGCAGAGAAAGACAATTATCATATGGTTTCTCTCATCTATGGAACATAAGAACTAGGAAGATCGGTAGGAGAAGAAAGGGATAAAGAAAGGGGGGTAATCAGAAGGGGGAGTGAAGCATGAGAGACTGTGGACTCTGAGAAGCAAACTGAGGGCTTCGGGGGGGAGTGGGGTGAGCTGGTGATGGGTAGTGAGGAGGGCACGTATTGCATGGTGCACTGGGTGTTACACGCAACTAATGAATCATTGAACTTTACATGAAAAAAAAATTAAGGAAAAAAATAAAAGAAAGAAAAGAACCACCTGAGAAGGACAGTTTTATACATCAGTGCAATAATAAAATCATAATCATGGATAAATATAAGCATTTAAAAATTATTTATAAATTATAGTAGTGACTAATTTGGAAGGATTTAATAAGTTAGAATTTAAATATTATACTGCAATAAAATGAAAGGTGAGATTGTTGTAAAGCATTGTAATGTTTGGCAGGAGCAGAATCTAACAGAAACCAGGAAAGGAGAAACAAGTAACGGTATCTGTTAGATGCCGAACAGAAAAGGAAACATAAAACACAAAATAGAATGGTACAAATACATTCAAATGCATTAGTAATCTCAATAAATGAAAACATTATGAGTTCACCTTAAAGGCAGAGATTCTCACATTGTATTTAAAATTTCTGGCTATATGCAGTTTAAAGAAAAATACAAATACATAGCACAGATTTGCAAGCAAAAGGATGGGGAAAGATATACTAATATCTAATAATAAATACTAAAACCACAACATATACTCTCACAAACAAAACAATATTATAGTAGTAATATTGCTAGTCAGACAAAATGAATATTAAGACAAAATTTATTAAAGCTTTTTTCAATGAACTATATTTACCTATAATAGCATGGATAAAGTTTTTAAAAAAATGAGTATAAAGAAAAAATGAGCTTTAGACAGAAAAACAGTAATTGTGACATGAAATCATATATGTGTAAAATTTTACAAATGCACAAAATAATGTTAAGTTTTCCTGTGGGTATTAGGTTGGTTATCAATTTATTGTCTCTCAGCTTCAAATTTGTTCTTTTAGATGCTCTGTGAAAATTTATCTGGGCCGCTTAAATGTTTTTCCTTTGCCAGCTTGTCCTAAAGCTTTGTTAATAGAGGGTTCTGGCAGTCATTGGAGGAGGAAAATGGTTTTGCTTCCTGGTTTTGGTGGTCTCCTTTGGCAGGCTTTCTCTAGCCCTGGATTATTACGGTCCTGGCAGCTTCTCCAGCAGCAAGCAGCTCCCAGCAGCTACTCCTCCCTCTCCCACCCTGCACACCTACCCTGGGAAGACTTGCAGTGGATTGCCTCCAGTGTGATACCTCCCTCTGAATAGCTTCCTCCAGTTTCCTAGAAGGTTGGATTTCTAACAAGTTCCAGAAAAATTTTGAAACATAAAGATTTAATATTTCCTAAATTTATTGGAAGAGAAAGTGAAGTGAAATGGAAGAATTGATGCACTATAATTATATACACACATATATAGCAGAACTCAGTATAAGAAATATTTGAAAGTTCTCTCTAGAGTTTATATTCCCTGGAATAAAGAGTTATTTGTCTTCAATGTTTTAAGCAAGAATCCTAAAATTTACCTTTTTTGACTCATTGAATTCACATGCTCAGCCTGAATCAATATTTGTGGCCAAGGAAGTAGAATTTGCTAGATTGGTTTAAACCAATCTGAACCTGCTCTTTGTTTTGGACATGGGGTGGGTCTGCATCCCCAAAACACAGGAGGGGGGTGAATCTCTGAGTACTTTTTGTTCTCAGGAAGGAGGAAGAGAAATGGATATTAGATGGACAAACCAGGTATATCCACAGCATGGTATATATTTTTAAAAACCAACTTTTCTTCATTTTAAGGAGAAATTTTTCTTCCAGTAATCTTTGAATGATTTTTTTTCTTCCACATTTTGAATTTTGTACGTAAGGGAAACGCAAAACTTGTCTTTATTCTAGGTTATCTTTGTTATTTTTATATATTTTCCTCTTACTGTTTTAATGTCTGCCTTTTTCCTCTGCATTTCCTGGGATCCCTTTCATCCCACTCATCTTGTCTTACTGAATTAACACACCTATGAAATTCTTATATAGATTGAAGTGCTCATGGGGAACTCTCTTCTCCTCCATGATTATGTTTTTGGGCAAACTGAGTTCTATCTTGCTTGTTGTGTTGCTTCCTTTCATTCCTTTCCTCTTTGTAATATGTCTGCATGGTTACCACACTGTTTGTTTTCATCTCACTTATGTTAAACATAGGGAACTTGATGCAGACTTTTTTTGTGCTGATATATCATAAATGAATTATTCTGACTCGTTCTCCTTTCATCTTCACTGAATCTAGTTGGAGGTGTTTCCTCTTTCATTGGGTAGACACCCTTGGACTTTGGAGTACTTTTCCCATTCTATGTAGAGTTCTAGAGTCTTCAGTCCTTCTGAGAGAGCCAGCCCTGTTTATTCACTTCACCCTATGATTATTTCCCTAGCAAACCATTTTCTCTTGAAAGAAGGAAAAGATAAGAGAACTCCACTTAAGTTGCTTCCTCCCCACATTGGGAGTGTTAATAGAAATTCTCAAGATTCATTAAGTCACCAATACTACTTCTAAGAGGCTTAGGGACATTTTGTGTCAGAATGTTGTTTCCTCAGCTCCCAGTTTTTGATGAGTTGTGACAGTAGGTTTTCCCCCCTTTGTTTGCTTTGTTGATCCTGATGTTTGCATTCCACCCAACCCTCATTTTGTTAATTTTTGTTTGGAATAACAGAGCATCAGGGGAGACTCATGTTTTAAATCATGATGGCAGGAACATGGAGACACTCAGAACTATTCATAGAATGAATGAATGAACAATAGAGGTACATAAATGAAGTGGAATGGTAAGGAAATGCATAATGGTCGGTATGGAGGAGCAGATTGGTAACTTGACTTTGGAATTCTTTTGAGTAAGAATGATGTTCATTTAATCTGGTCTCTACCTTTGGATAGAAGTTAAGGATTTGCAGAAGCATGAGTCTTAATCCATGGAGACAGTTGTTGAAGGGAACCAACTGGCTATATAAATGAAAGTTCGTGGACCTAGGAACACTTTCATTTTGTTAGTTGTATGACAAAGTTCTGGGTTTGAGCAGGGTTCTTGGTTATGCCCTGCCTCCTCTCTCCTCACACCTCATCCTCTCCTGTCCGAATGCCAGCACATAGACCATGATCGACAGATGCACTCTGCACAGAAAAGATCATTAGGTTCTAAATCAATTGCTTTCATAAAGTTAGTACTATGACTTTGATAAACTTTAAAGAAATTAACTGGCCGGAGGTAGGCTTCCTTGAGTATGAGACTCTGGTTCCCTCTCACCTTCTTGGTTATTATTTGAACTTGCTTGATGTCAGTCAGGTTGTAGACATGCAGCCTGTAGAGTAGGGAGTGAACTGGTCATGACTCTTTTCCTTGATAGTGTCAGATAGCCAATCTAGACTAGCATAAACAAAGTAATACATAAAAAGAGATGGTGTAGCTTATGCACTGAAATGATGGAGCAGAGGAGGGGCTGGCCTGTGGGTGATGAGGTCCAGGAACAGGTACATCAGGACTCCCTCGTCATCTCTCATTTCTTCTTCTCTCTGCTTGTAGCCCTGTTCTCTTTAGCTGTCCAACTCCATGAGACTCCAGGAATCCAGGATCTTATATTCTTATAGCCTAGAGAGGAAAGAAAGCTCTTTCCCTCCAAATCTTGTGAGAAACCCTAAGGAAGATTCTGATTGGCTCATACTGGTCACGTGTCCAACTGTGGGGGTGAGATTGTGGGATAATAAATTGGCAGCTCTCACCAGAAATGATGCTCTCTAAAAAATCAGGGGAGGAGGTGATAGTCCGAGCACATAAAATAACACATTTTCACTGAGGGGAGAAATAAAAGTCTCCATATGCTTTGCAGGAACTAAATTCACCCATGCCAAGCTGTCAGAGGATATGAGCCTTCATTCATGTCCAAATATGAGTGCCATTTGATACCTTTACCTTGCTCCCCCTTTCCCCAGCTCAGAAAAATGGCACTTGTTGATTTTGTAACCTCAAGTAAAAATGAACCCCAGGATGTTTTCAGGTTCAGCTTAATTCCAACCAGTTGTCACTTCCTCAGCCCAGAAGCTGGTATGGAAATAGGTATTAGGCATCTGCTGCATTGTGTTATGGCTAATGCATAAGGGAGATGCTTTTTCAGAACCAAGGAGCCATAGTTGCACCACTGAGGATGAAGAAAGACTGCAGGGGACCAACTGGTTTTTGTTTGAACCACGATTAAGAGAAGGCTTACTTGCTCTAATGCTTTTAAAATCAGCTCCGCTCCAAAGCACTTGGGTTATGTATTTGCCATCTTGTAGAAAGACTCAGCAATTGAGATTCAAGCCAAATGCTTTTTACCTACTTATAAAAGACACTGCTGCCCTGGGCCTTGCTGGCTACAGGGGCTGACTGGGCTGGAAGCCAGCTCTGAGACTGACCATGATAGTGCATGCCATTTATAGGAAAAGAAGAATGGTGACATGGTTTAGATTAGGAGTGATGCTAACTATTTACAGGATACCTTTCACACAGTTAAGGCACTTTTTTAAAGCCAACTTTCATGATTAAACAGTAAAATCTGACATTTAAAAAGGTACACTGCTATTATTTTGCTCTTCAAAAAGCTGGTATGTATCATATTGTTCCTCTAGATTCATAGATTAAAAATCAATGCCCTGGGAGAAAATGTCATAAAATTACAAAGACTATAAATGGGTAGATTAAGAGTGACTTATTTGTTGACTTTAAGTTTCATATGGAAGAAGACTGTTTTCTTGTCTTATTTTTGTTTAGCTTTGTTTTGTATTTTCTATCTAGTATTGAGCACAATGGCTGGCACATAGTTGGTACTCAGCAGACATTTATTGAATGAATGAATAATGTATAAAACCTTTTAGGAGGAAGAACTCTCCAAAGATTAAAATGAAAATTCAGAGAAAAGCAAGTTTAAATATGTGCTCCCATACAAAGACAGTTGAGCACCTGAGAGGAGAGTCTAACTAGTTTTCTCTTTACCCTATTTTATATGGAGTAGGAAGTGGAAGTTCCAAACTCTGAAACAAATGAATTGTCCTTGCAGTTTTACGAGAAGTTCCTAGGTACTGTATGAGTCCAACTTGCTGGTTTTCCAGCTGTAGTTTCTTAACTAAAGTGTTTCAAGATAAATTGGTTAGTTTTTTTGTCAAATGTATGACACAAGTGACCTATGTAAAAAGTAACTCAGAATCCTCATGTCAGTTTTGGTATTATAATTAGGGCCAGTTAAATAATTTGTGGGGCCCAATACAAAATGAAAATATGGGGCCCTTGTTAAATTGTTAAGAATTTCAGGATAGTGACAGCATTAAACCAACTTTAGGCCCTTCTAATTCATGCACCTGAGTGCATATGTGGCAGGTCCATGAAGCCAACCCTGTATAGATTGCTTATCTTTGGGGACTTATGAAGCATTGGTGAGTTCATATTCACAGCAAAACCTTATTGAAATTGCTGGGTTATTTAATTATCTCAAACATGATATGAGCAGTGGGGAAACTGCATTGGTATAGATGGGACCAGAATCTAGGGCCATTGGATCCCAGTCTGAGGTATCCTCCAGTAGAAATATTATAACTAAAAATTCCATATATATAACTTGCTTCTTCTTTTCACTGTTAAATAATATTCTTTGGTCTTATATTACATTTTTATCATTTTGCTTTTGAGTGATCTGAGAGTTATAATATCTGGACCATTAAAAACGTCTTTGAGTTTTTCTTTTCTGGCTAGGAGGCACAGGACACCCCATTCATGGACCAGGAGGCTGTGGCGAGGATGGGTGTGGTGGTAAGCGCCGGTGTGTGCACCCTGGTGGCAGGAGGGTGGGGGGGATGCTGGCCCAGTATATATGCACTTTGAAGAGGAAGACAACATGGAAAACCAAGATCATCAAGATGTCTGTATCCAAGCCCTACATCTCTGGAAATTACTTACCACCTATGCTGTTGTCCTAGGACAAATTCAAGGACAAAAGAACTTGAATGCTCTAAGGAAGATTGGATAACCACAAAATGCCTAATCAAGATTCCACTGTTGAAGGGCATCTTGGCTCCTTCCACGACCTTCAGCAGATGACTGAATTAAGAAGTTGTGGTCCAGGGGCGCCTGGGTGGCACAGCGGTTAAGCGCCTGCCTTCGGCTCAGGGCGTGATCCTGGCGTTATGGGATCGAGCCCCACATCAGGCTCCTCCGCTATGAGCCTGCTTCTTCCTCTCCCACTCCCCCTGCTTGTGTTCCCTCTCTTGCTGGCTGTCTCTATCTCTGTCAAATAAATAAAAATAAAATCTAAAAAAAAAAAAAAGTTGTGGTCCATATATACAATGGAATATTACTCAGCTATCAAAAAGAACGATTTCTCAACATTTGCTGCAACATGGACGGCACTGGAGGAGATAATGCTAAGTGAAATAAGTCAAGCAGAGAAAGACAATTATCATATGGTTTCTCTCATCTATGGAACCTAAGAACTAGGAAGATCGGTAGAAGAAAGGGATAAAGAAAGGGGGGTTAATCAGAAGGGGGAATGAAGCATGAGAGACTGTGGACTCTGAGAAGCAAACTGAGGGCTTCAGAGGGGAGGGGGGTGGGGGAATGGAATGGACTGGTGATGGGTGGTGGGGAGGGCACGTATTGCATGGTGCACTGGGTGTTATACGCAACTAATGAATCATCGAACTTTACATCAAAAACCAGGGATGTACTGTATGGTGACTAAAAATATAATAAAAAAATATTAAGAAAAAAAGATTCCACTGTACATATGAAAATGATGCAAGAATTCCAGAGAAGTTCAGTTTGAATCAAGAACCCTGCAAGAGTAGAAGAAATTATCTGTGGTCTTATTAAGGGAGGAGCTGCCATACTTCAGATAATAACAGACTTTGATATGACACTGAGTAGATTTTCCTATGAAGGAAAAGATGCCCAGCATGTTGTTATGTCATTGACAAGAAACAGTAAGCTGGTTACAGATGAATGTTGAAAAAAGTTATTGCAACTGAAGGAAAAATATGCTATTGAAATCCTGTTCTTACTATAGAAGAGTAGTACTCCTATATGGTAGAATGGTATACTAAATCACATGGTTTGCTTGTTGAACAGGCTTTACCAAAAGCCAAACTTAAAGAAACTGTGGCAGAATCCAATGTTATGCTCAAGGAAGGGTGTTAGGATTTCTTCGATAAACTCCCAACAATACAGTATCCCTGTGTTCATATTTTCAGCTGGTATTGGTGATACACTGGGGGGGGGGGGGGGTAATCCATCAAGCTAGTGTTTATCACCCAAACATCACAGTAGTGTCCAACTTCATGGATCTTGATGATAATGGGGTGCTCAAAGGATTTAAAGGCAAACCAATTCCTTTATTTAACAAACATAATGGTGCCTTGAAGAATACAGAATATTTCAATTGATAAAAGACAAATATGAGGGTTTTAGAGGGGAGGAGGGTAGGGGGATGGGCTAGCCCAGTGAAGGGTATTAAGGAGGGCACATATTGCATGGAGCACTGGGTGTTATATGCAAACAATAAATCATGGAACTACCTCAAAAACTAAAGATGTACTGTATGGTGACTAACATACCGTAATAATAATAATAATAAAAAATATAATAGCAACATAATTCTGGGAGATTCCCAAGGGGATATAAGAAGGGCAGATGGAGTAGTCAATTTTGAACATATTCTGAGAATTGGATATCTAAATGATAGGGTGGATGAACATTTAGAAAAGTACATGGACTCTTACGATATTGTTCTAGTAAAAGATGAATCATTGGATGTAGCCAACTCTATCTTATAGAAGATTCTATAAACTAGCATTCTTTGAGACCTCTCTCCTGTGGATGCAATTGATGCAAGAGCTGCTCACCTGTCCATCTTGCTGAAAGGCTTCTATTTATAATACATTCTTGCTCTTGAAGTTTTTTCTCTACATTATTGAGGTATTTTCAGACATATTGAATCCATCAACTAGAAGCTCCTTTTTTCTCCACCCCTCTCCACACACTCCTCACTATATGGTTTCACAGATTAAAAAAAAAAAACTTAAAGCAAAAATTTGAAAAACAGCTTCCTGCATTTCCATACTGAATTTTGTAGTTTAACGTTATAATAGGGCTTTTGAGGAATCTTTTTACTCTGGGAAAGTTTATAGAAGTTTAAAGAGGAGTTTTATGAAATGGTGAAATAATGTACATGATTTTAAGTACTGCCATTTTTGTAATTTAGGTGAATTATGCCGATATCATCATCTCCTGAAATTGTGTTATGTTTAGTTAATTTGTGTGAAAATTAGCATTTACCAGAAAATACTAGCAGTCAGTGTTTGAAGAAAATCATTGGTATCCACATGTCACTAATCTTGACAATATGTTTTATATTGAAGCACTGATAACACGCATAAAATGAAAAGCCTTTTTAAATTTTGCTGTCAAGATGATTATTCACTTATTTGACAACAAAAAATGCCTTGGATAGGTTTCATTTGTTTTAAGTGTATTAATTACCATCTTCATAATGTTGCTATACTGTGTGATACTATTTTCTAATATTAAACACCTTTACCATTATGGGCCAGCTGAAGTTAGCTTGAAGTTATTTTTCTAAGATTTGATCTCATCTGATCATATCTTATGAAAGTTTATTGAAAAAGTCTGATGTATAAACTACTGGTCCAGAACTGGGGAGAAGTGAGTCCTTTCAGGTCTGTAGTCTAGTTACACTCAGGAAATATTTCTCGAATATTTACATTAATGAATGTTAAATTATTTCACAGGTAATTACTATAGATGCTAATTGATGATAGTAATACTAAATGATGTCTCACTTTTGAACAACTTTTATTTGTGGTAAACACTTTAGGAAAATGTATTCTATTCATCTGAAAATCTATCACAAAAAGAAATTTCAATAATTCAAATAATACTCTGAATTCTGCCTTGATTTAATTTGAGTAAACATCATTAAAATCATGATTAACAGGGTGATTTATATGCATTTAATTTTGGATTTATTGTAATGTTTTCTTTGGTTTACTAAGATACAGTTTACATATTGTAAAATTCACCCTTTTTCCATGTACAGTTTGATGAATTTTGACAGACTTACACAGTCATGCAGTTGCCTCCACGGTCAAGATACAGAACATTCCCATTGTCCCAAAAATTTCCTTAAGTTCCTTTGTAGATAATTGCTTCTTCCCTCCTTGATAACCACTGATATGATATATGTCCTAGTTTTGCCTTTTCCGGAATGTCATATAAAAGAAATGATTTATATGACAGCCCTTTGAGTTTGGCTTTTTTTTTTTTAACTTACCATGTTTTTTTTCACATCCTCACCAACAGTATTGATAATTATCTTAAAAAAAAAAAAAAACCCACAACAGCCTATCCAGTAGGTGTGCAGTAGTATCTCATGGTGGGTTTAATATTCATTTCCCTAATGACTAATATTAAGCATTATTTTTTTCATGTGCTATTTGCTTCATGTATCTTCTTTGGTGAAGTATCTTGTTCAAATCTTTTCTTTTGTTATTTTCTTTTATTTACTTATTTTAAAAAGTTTTTTTTTTTTTTAGTTTTTAGTTTCTTTTAAGTTTTCTTTTTTTTTTTTTTTAAGATTTTATTTATTTATTCGACAGAGATAGAGACAGCCAGTGAGAGAGGGAACACAAGCAGGGGGAGTGGGAGAGGAAGAAGCAGGCTCATAGCAGAAGAGCCTGATGTGGAACTCGATCCCAGATCGCCGGGATCACGCCCTGAGCCGAAGGCAGACGCTTAACCGCTGTGCCACCCAGGCGCCCCTCTTTTAAGTTTTCTTGAGATATAATTGACATAGCATTGTATAAGTTTAAGGTGTACAACATAATGATTTATTATGTGTATGGTGAAATGCTTATCACAATAAGTTAACATTCGTCACCTCAATTACACATTTTTCTTGTGATGAGGACTTTTAAGATCTACTCTCTTGGCAACTTTCAAACATACTATACAGTATTGTAAACTGTAGTCATCATCCTGTGCATTATATCCTCAGAAATTATTTATCCCATAACTGGGAGTTTGTACCTTTTGATCACCTTTACCCAGTTCCTCCACCCAGTACTCCTTGTGACTGTTTTTTCTATGTATGTGAAAAATGGCATTGGAATCTTGTTTGGAATTGCACCGAATCTATGGGTGGCTTTAGGTAGTATAGACATTTTAACAATATTTTTTCCAGTTTCTTTCATTAATGTCTTTTAGTTTTCAGTGTAGAGATCTTTCACCTCCTTGTTTTAATTTATCCCTAAGTATTTTATTATTTTTGATGCTATTATAAATGGGGTTGTTTTATTTCTTTTTCAGATAATTTGTTTTTTGTGTATAGAAACACAACTAATTTATTTTTCTAATTGAAGTCTAGTTGACATACAATGTTATATTAGTTTCAGGTGTATAGCATAGTGATTCAACAATTCTATACATTAAGCTATGCTCACCAGGATAAGTATAGTTAAGATCTGTCACTATACAACATTATTGCAATATTATTGACTATATTCCCCATTCTGTACTTTTCATCTCTATGCCTTATTTATTTTATAACTGGGAGTTTATAGCTGTTAATTCCCTTCACCTAATTTTAGCTGTCCAGTCAACCCCCGCCCCTTTGGCAATCACCAGTATGTTCTCTGTTTTTATGGGTCTGTTTCTGCTTTGATTGTTCATTTGTTTTGTTTTTCTGATTCCACATATAACTAAAATAATATGGTATCTGTCTTTGTACACACACACACACACACACACACACACACACACTCATACACTCATACATACTGTATCTTCTTTATCCATTCATCTATTTATGGACCCTTGGGTTACTTCCATATCTTGGCTATTATAAATAATGCTGCAATATACCTAGAGGTACATATATCTTTTTTGGGTACATATACGTATGTCTTTTTGAATCAGTGTTTTCACTTTTTTTGGGTAAATATCTACTAGTGGAAGTACCAAGCCTATGGTATTTCTGTTTTTAGTTTTTTTGAGGAACTTCCATACCATTTTGCACAGTGCTTGCACCAATTTACATTCCCACCAACAGTGTACAAGGGTTCCATTTTCTCCATATCCTCACTAACACTTGTTATTTCTTGTGTTTTTGATATTAGCCATTTTGACAGGCATGAGGTTATATCTCATTGTGGTTTTGATTTGCATTTCCCTGATGATTAGTGATGTTGAACATCTTTTCCTGTTGGCTGTCTGGAAAAATGCCTATTTAGGTACTCTGCCCATTTTTTGATCAGGTTTTTTTTTTTTTTTGGCGTTGAGTTGTGTAGGTTTTTAAAATATATTTTGGATATTAACCCCTTATTGGATATCATTTGGAAATATCTTCCCCCACTCAGTAGATTGCCTTTTCATTTTGTGAATGGTTTCCTTTGCTGTGAAAAGCTTTTTATTCTGGTATAGTCCCAGTAGTTTATTTTTGTTGTTGTTTGCCTTGCCTGAGGAGACATATCTAGAAAAATGTTGCTAAGGATGATATCAAAGAGATTAATGTCTATGTTTTCCTTAAGGAGTTTTATGATTTCAGGTCTGATATTTAGGTCTTTAATCCATTTTGAGTTTATTCTTATATATGGTTTAAGAAAATGGTCCAGTTTCATTCTTTTGCATGTAGCTTCCAATTTTCCCAGCACAATCATTGGCAAGACTGTCTTTTCCCCATTATATACTTGCCTCCTTTTGTTATAGATTAATTGACCATATAAGCATGGGTTTATTTTTGGGCTTTCTATCCTGTTTTATTGATCTGTATGTCTGTTTCTGTGCTAGTACCATACTTTTTTGATTACTATAGCTTTGTAGTATATCTTGAAATTTGAGGTTGTGCTACCTCCAGATGTGTTTTTCTTTCTCAAAATTGCTTTGGCTAGAAATGCAACTAATTTTAGTATGTTGATTTTCTTTCTTTTTTTTTTTAAATGATTTTTTATTATATTATGTTAGTCACCATACAGTACATCCCCAGTTTCCGATATAAAGTTCGATGATTCATTAGTTGCGTATAACACCCAGTGCACCATGCAATACATGCCCTCCTTACTACCCATCACCGGTCTATCCCATTCCCCCACTCCCTTCCCCTCTGAGGCCCTCAGTTTGTTTCTCATAGTCCATAGTCTCTCATGTTTCATTCCCCCTTCTGGTTACCACCCCCCCTTTCTTTATCCTTTTCTTCCCCTACCGATCATCCTATTTCTTATGTTCCATAGATGAGAGAAATCCTATGATATTTGTCTTTCTCTGCTTGACTTATTTCACTTAGCATTATCTCCTCCAGTGCCGTCCGTGTTGCAGCAAATGTTGAGAATTCGTTCTTTCTGATAGCTGAGTAATATTCCATTGTATATATGGACCACAACTTCTTAATCCAGTCATCTGTTGAAGGACATCTCGGCTCCTTCCACGATTTAGATATTGTGGACAATGCTGCTATGAACACTGGGGTGCATATGGCCCTTCTCTTCACTACGTCTGTATCTTTGGGGTAAACACCCAGTAGTGCAATGGCTGGATCATAGGCTAGCTCAATTTTTCACTTTTTAAGGGACCTCCACACTGTTTTCCAGAGTGGCTGTACCAACGTGCATTCCCACCAACAATGTAGGAGGGATCCCCTTTCTCCACATCCTTTCCAACAATTGCTGTTTCTTGCCTTGTCCATTTTTGCCATTCTAACTGGCATAAGGTGGTATCTCAGTGTGGTTTTGATTTGAATTTCCCTGATGGCTACTGATTTTGAACATTTTTTCATGTGTCTGTTAGCCATTTGTATGTCTTCCTTGGAAAAGTGTCTGTTCATATCTTCTGCCCATTTTTTGATTTGTTTATTTGTTTTTCGTGTATTGAGTTTGAGAAGTTCTTTATAGATCTTGGATACCAGTCTTTTATCTGTAGTGTCATTTGCAAATATCTTCTCCCATTCCGTGGGCTGCCTCTTAGTTTTTTTGACTGTTTCCTTGGCTGTGCAGAAGCTTTTTATCTTGATGAAGTCCCATAAGTTCATTTTATCTTTTGTTTCTCTTGCCTCTGGAGATGTGTCATGAAAAAGGTTGCTTTGGCCGATGTCGTAGAGGTTGTTGCCTATGTTCTCCTCTAGAATTTTGATGGATTCCTGTCTCAAATCGAGGTCTTTCATCCATTGGGAGTTTATCTTTGTGTATGGTGTGAGAGAGTGGTCAAGTTTCATTCTTTTGCATGTAGCTGTCCAATTTTCCCAGCACCAATTATTGAAGAGACTGTCTTTTTTCCACTGTATGTTTTTTCCTGCTTTATCAAAGTTTAGTTGCCCAAAGAGCCAAGGGTCCATTTCTGGGTTCTCTATTCTGTTCCATTGGACTATGTGTCTGTTTTTGTGCCAGTACCATGCTGTCTTTGTGATCACAGCTTTGTAGTACAGCTCGAAATCCGGCATTGTGATGCCCCCAGCTTTGTTTTTCCTTTTCAACAGTTCCTTGGCGATTCGGGGCCTTTTCTGGTTCCATACAAATTTAAGGACTATTTGTTCCAGTTCTTTGAAAAATGTCCTTGGTATTTTGATTGGGATAGCACTGAAAGTGTAGATTGCTCTGGGTAGCATGGATATTTTAACTATGTTAATTCTTTCGATCCGTGAGCATGGAATATTTTTGCATCTTTTTATGTCTTCCTCAATGTCTTTCAAGAGTGATTTATAGTTTCTAGACTATAGATCCTTTACGTCTCTGGTTAAGTTAATTCCAAGGTAACGTATGGGTTTTGGTGCTATTGTAAATGGGATGGATTCCCTAATTTCTCTTTCTTCAGTCTCATTATTTGTGTATAGAAATGCAACTGATTTCTGAGCATTTATTTTGTATCCTGCCACGTTACTGAATTGCTTTATAACTTCTAATAGTTTGGGAGTGGATTCTTTTGGGTTTTCCATATACAGTATCATGTCATCTGCTAAGAGAGACATTTTGACTTCTTCTTTGCCGATTTGGATACCTTTTATCCCTTTTTGTTGTCTGATTGCTGTTGCAAGGACTTCTAGTACTATGTTGAATAATAGTGGAGAGAGTGGGCATCCTTGTCGTGTGCCTGATCTTAAGGGAAAGGCTTCTAGCTTTTCCTCACTGAGAATAATATTTGCTGTAGGCTTTTCATAGATGGCTTTTATGAGATTGAGAAATGTACCTCTGTTCCTACACTCTGAAGGGTTTTAATCAGGAAAGGATGCTGTATTTTGTCAAATGCTTTTTCTGCATCAATTGAGAGGATCATATGGTTCCTGAGTCTTTTCTTGTTGATATGACGTATCACGCTGATCGATTTGCAAATGTTGAACCACGCTTGCATCACAGGAATGAATCCCACTTGGTCA
This sequence comes from Ursus americanus, assembly GCF_024610735.1. NCBI lineage: Eukaryota > Metazoa > Chordata > Mammalia > Carnivora > Ursidae > Ursus > Ursus americanus. The sequence goes on along the minus strand of NC_142135.1, from coordinate 39,531,260 downwards.
TGATGGCTTAGTTGGTTCTTCTTTTACTAGTTCCTTGAGGTATAAAGTTAGCTTTTTTTTTTGATTTGTGAATTCTCCTTTTTTCTGGATGTATATGTTTATCCCTGTAAACTTATTTCTTAGGATCACTTTTGTTGTATTTCATATATTTTGGGATAGTATGTTTCCATTTTTGTTTGACCCAGTTGCTTTTTTTATTTCCCTTTTAATTTCTCTTTGATTTATTGGTTGTTTAGGACTGTGTTGTTTAATTTTCATGTTTTGTAAGTTTTCTAGTTTCTTCCTGTTTGATTTCTACTTTCATATTATTGTGGTCAGAAAAGATACTTGGTATGATTTTAATCTTCTTAAATTTGCTAAGATTTGTTTTTTGGCCTAACATGAGTTGTCCCAGAAAATGCTTCATGTGTGCTTGAGTAGAACTTGTATTCTGCTATTGTAGGATGGCATGTTCTATACATGTCTGGTAGGCCATTTGGTCTATAATGTTGTTCAAATCTGTTTCCTTATTGATTTTCTGTAAGGTTGATCTATCCATTGTTGAGAAAGGGATAATAAAGTCCCAACTAGTATCGTATTGCTATTTATGTCTTCTCTTAGTTCATTTAGTATTTACTTTATAAATTAAGGTTCTCCAATATTGAGTGCTTAAATATTTACAATTGTATCTTATTAGGATAGATTGGCCCCTTTATCATTATATAATGATCTTCTTTCTCTTTTGACCATTTTTAGCTTAAAGTCTATTTTGCCTAATATAAATATAACTACCTCAGCTTTCTTTTGGTTCTCATTTGCTTGAAATATGCTTTTCCATCTCTTCATTCTCAGTCTATGTGTGTCTTAAAGCAAGTATGTCTCTTATAGGGAGCATATTGTTGGATCTAGTTTGTTTTTTTAATCCATTCATCCATTTGATGTCTTTTGATGGGAGAATTTACTTCATTTACATTTAAAGTAATTATCGATAGCTAAGTTCTTATTATTATTTTGTTAATTGTTTTCTGAATGTTTTGTAGATTTTGTTCCTTGCTCCTTATTTTCTCTCTTCTTTTGTGATTTGATGACTTTTTGTAGTAGTATGTTTTGATTCCTTTACATAATCTTTTGTGTAACTACTATACGTGGTTGGTTTCCATGGGGTCTCATAAATTATATTTATAACATCTTATTTTAAACTGATAACTTTAAAGATTTCTAAGCTGCATGCTTTCACTTTTCTCTTACCGCTTCACATTGTAGGTTATTAATATCCAATTTACCTAATTTTTAAAAAGATTTTATTTATTTGAGAGAGAGATTGAGAGTGTGTGTGTGTGCATGAGTTGGTTGGGAGGGGCAGAGGGAGAGGGAGAAGATGACTCTCCACTAAGCAGGGAGCCCAATGTGGGACTTGATCCCAGGACCCCGAGATTATTACCTGAGCTGAAGGCAGATGCTTAATTGACTGTGCCACCCAGGTGCCCCCAGCTTACTTATTTTTTATTTTGTGTATCCAATAAAAAATTATTAGTTATGGTTATTTTTTACTATGGTTTTTAACTTTTAAACTAGAGTTGTAAATTATTCACTGCCTTTACAGTATTAGAGAATCTTAATTTGAATATATATTTACTATTATCAGTGTCTTTTACACCTACATTCATATGTTTTGATGATATTAGTTATCACTCTTTTATTTACACTTGAAGAACTCTCTTTAGCATTTCTTGTGAGGTAGAGCTAGTAGTGATAAACTCCTTCATCTTTCATTTGCTTGGGAAAGTATCTTTCCTTCATTTCTGAAAGACAGCTTTGTTGGGTATAGTTTTCTTGGTTTACAGTTTTTTTCTTTCAATATTTTGAATATATCATCTCGTTCTCTCCTGACATGAAAAGTTTCTGTTGTAAAATCTACACATAGTCTTATGGGGGTTACCTTGTATTTGACATGTTATTTTTCTCTTGTTCCTTTCAATTTTATCTCTTTGTCTTTGATTTTTGATAATTTAATGATAACGTGTCTTAGTATGGCTCTCTTCAGGTTCAAACTATTTGGGGTCTTCTGGGCCTCATGAATCTGGACGTCTATTTTTCTCTCTAGGTTTGGGAAGTTTTCAAACTTTACTGCTTTAAATATAATTTTTTTTGTCCCTTTCTTTCCTCCTCTTGGAATTCCCATAATGTGTATATTATGTCCCATAATGTGTACATTACTTCCTTGATGATGTCCCATAAGTTCCATAGGTGTTCTTCACTCTTATTCATTCTTTTTTCTTTTTGCTCCTCTGACTGGATAATTCCAAATGACCTATCTTCTGATTTACTGATTCTTGTCTCTGTTTGATCAAGTCTATTGTTGAAGCTCTCTATTCAAATGTTCAACTCAGTCATTGTCTTATTCAGCTCTTGAGTTCACTAAACTTCTTAAGAGGATTTTCTGAATTGTCGGACAATTTATAGATCTCCATTTCTTTAGGGTCTGTTATTGGAGCTTTATTTCATCTGTTGGTGTCATGTTTACTTAATTCTTTGTGATCCTTGATTTCTTGCATTGGTATCTGGGCATATGAGGAAGTGGGCTCCTCCTCCAGACCTTATAGATTCACTTTGGCAGAGAGTCCTTCACCAGTCATCTTAGTTTGGGGTTCCGGACCAGTCAGCTGGTAGTATTTTGGGGCAGGTGGGGCTTGCTATCAGGGTCTCTATTTGGTGAGGCTACTGCCCAAGCACTGAGGTTTAGAGGAGTGCCACTGGCTGAGAATAGTTGGGTGGGACTTCTTCCTTAGTTCTCTGATCAAGCAAGACTGTATGATGGTTCTGCAGTTGACTAGATTCCCTGGTTAGTTTTCTCAGTCAGGTGGGACTGGATGCTATAATCAGCCCTTGAGTGGGGCTGTGAACTTGCTTCCCTGCCTTTGTGGGGTGCTGGGTTGGGCTCCATAGCCATTATAGCTTGATGGCTGGGGACCTGAACCCAGCAGGGCTGCCCACAAAGCTTCTGGCAATAGAGGACCATTGGCTTGGCTCTGCAGATGGGCAGAGCCACTGGCTGGGCTTTCTGTTTGGGTGCCATTGTCGGTGGGGCTGTCAGATGGAGAACGCAGCTTCCCAAGTATTCTTGGTAAGAGTTCCTGGTCAGGCAGGGCTGGAGGCTATATTCAGCCCCAGGCAGGGCTTCAGATTTGCTTCTCAGCTTGGGTGGGGCTATATAACAGGCTCCAGGGCCAGTAGAACTCATTGGCTGGAGACCAGCATTAAGCAGAAGTGTTCACTGACTTCCCTGGCCAGACAGGACCAACATCTTAGGTCTGCAGATGGGCAGAGCTGCTATGTCTCTGCTCTTTCCTTAGGTAACTTGTAGGTGGGTTCCTGGGTGCCCTGGTGAGGTTTCCTGGTTGGGTGAAACTAAGGTTTATACCCAGAAGTGGGCAGGATCATGAACTCACTTAACCTGTGTGGACAGCATAGCAGAGCAGGCTCCAAGAGTGGCACATTTCACTAGCCAGAAAACCAAATTATGCAGACCTGTGCACTGAGCTACCTGGCCAGAGAGGGCCACCACCTAAGCTCTGCAGGTAGGCAGAACTGCTGGCTGGGCTTTCTGTTCAAGTGCTGCTGGGCTACCTAGCTTTCCAGCTGCTCTTGCAAGGTTTCATGGTCAGGCAGAGAGGGGGCTGCACTTAGCAGTAGGTGGGGCTGTGAATTAGCTTCCCTGTCTGGGTGGGGTGGCAGAATAAGCTCGAAGACTGGCAGGGCTTGTTGTTTAGGGTCCTGAATCAGGCAGAACTGCACACCATGTTCCCTCATTGGATGGGGCCACTGGCTTGGCTCTGTAGTTGGGCAGTACAGCTGGCTAGGATCTCTAATTGGGTACCATTGTGAGGAAGATTTTGGTCTGCTGAGATCTGAGCTCTGGTTGCTGTAAGCCCCACCCATCTTCTCTATCACAACCTGATCTCTAGTGGTAAAGCGCTACAGATTCCCCCCAGGATCACAGGTGAGGTGACACCCAAATAGGCCTCCTGGGAAATGATCCACAACACTTATGGAGCTGGATGTTCATCTTGGGCTCTCTGGAACCCACCAGGACCTCTGGTGGCAGCCAGAGATAGGGATGTGCAGGAGGGAGACCAACTTTGTATTGTTTCCTTTAGCTTTGAGTAGATTGGAGCTTGGTTTGTGCTATACTTCTCAGAGGAACGGCATGACTAAAATATGAGAAACAGTATTCTCTTTCTTTGATTACTTTCCTCTCTCTGCTGCTATTTTGGAAATCTCACTCATTCCAATTGTCTCTCATTCTATCCCCTTTATCTTTTCCTTCCATTACTCCAAATTCTTTGTCAAATTTCTGATGCTTATTAAAAAGACGATTCTCTGAAGATTAGAAATGTGAACTAAATATATTTGGGTAGAAATTTTGAGATTAAAAACATATTAAGCATTAAATTAATCAAAATTATTGGAATGTACAGATTATGATTAATTGTTGGATAAAATGTTCTGACAACCTAGGAATGTTCCCCCTGGTTTGACTCCACTCTTAATCCATAACTCCATCTCCAAATAGCAGTGTCTTTGTAGTGCGTCTTTTACAATTTAATGGAATCACTGAGTTTCAGATTTTCTTTCTTCTTCATGCCTGGCATCCATGGACCAATTAATCTGAAAATATGAACATTTGAGGAGGATTTTCTTCAGTGACTCAGGAGGGCAACAGATGGTAAAATGTTTAATGTTTATTCCAAATACATTTCCATATTGAATTAACATCCATGAATGCTTAAAAACATTTTTGTTTGGATAGAAACTGTTGTTCACGATCAGACAACAATCTCTGTTTGAAAACACCATCATTTGAATTACAACATCTCTGACAGGTGTGGGGCAGTCATTGCAATTTCAGGTATCATGAATCTGGCCTTCCTTACCTCACACTCTATTTTACTTACCAAGGATATATTTTCAAATGTTGGGTTTTCATAGCTTTTGTTAATTCATGAATCCATTCATTCATTCATTCATCGCAAAACTTGTGTTAAGCACTTATATAGGTATATTATACAAGTATTTATCTACAGATAAAAAGACAATAAAATGGCCTGTAGTCAAGGACTATAGAGTCTCTTGGATTCAGTAGCTTCATCAATAAGATTTAATCCTATTAAAGCATTTTAAAGATAACCCTGCTTTCGATTTTGTTTGGGCATACCTTTCATTCTGAAGTACCTCGAAGATTGTGTAGGGGAGCTGGCTTGGTGCCTACCTACCAGTGTCAGATTTACCTGGAAGGGAATAAAATTAATATTTCAGAGCCCATGTTGCTTGCATAGATCACTTTCATGGTTCTGAGAGGGACCCAACAATGTGTTTATGTGGTTCTAGTTTTTGTAAAGTTTTTAAAGGTAAAATATTTTAACTGTAATTGGTTAAGACCAGTACCTCTTTCCATTCTGAATTTCCTCCATTGTTCTTTTCCTCACATTAGATGGTAATGGAAGAGCTATGGACATTTTGGGGGTCCAGCTAAGTGGGATTTGTGTTAGGGTTAACTTAGTTTGGGTTTTGTAAGATATATTTATGGTTTACAGTCTACGCAATGAATAATTTTCTAGCTGTTTCCAATGTAGAAATAAGTATATGCCTATTGCTCACTGAAATGACTTCTCCAGTGTTTTAATCTGGAGTTGCAAGAAGAGAAGTCCTAGTACATAGCTATGTCCAGCATGAGAAACATGTGGTATGGAGAAGGAACAGTTTAAAATGTGGGGAGCTACAAGCTATGGGAAAGTCTTTCAAACTGTAGATGTGTAAAATTGTAAGCAATAGATTTAATTTTTATCAATGCTTAAACAAAATGGAAGTTCTTTCTCTTGATGAAATTATATTCTTTGATGCAGTGCATGCAATTTTAAATGCACTGTATAGCCTTTTTATATATGAGAAGCACATAGAATAGAATTTGCTGGAATTTCTATATTTGTAGGACACAAATTATAGCTGTAGTATAAAGTAGGTAATACATTATGTGACATTTTATATTTTAAGCATTCTAAGGTATAGCATCTTAGGACGGCTTTATCATTAATAGTTATGAAGCCAAAATAAACTATTCTGAACTACCAAGTACACAAAATTAACTTTGAACAATTACTCTAGAGGGAAAAATCAGTTAAAAAATTTCTATATAGAGGGGTGCCTGGGTGGCTCAGTTGGTTAAGCATCCAACTCTTGATTTTGGCTCAGGTCATGATCGCAGGGTCCTGAGATATCAGACTCTCTGCTTCTCTCCCTCTTCCTCTCCCTCTCCCCCTGCTTGCACTCTCTCTGTCTCTCTCTAAAATAAATAAATCTTTAAAAAATTTCTTTATTGAAAATGGTATTACAATGTTCTTGTCATATGAAGAGGTAGCAGAGTAACAGCTAAAAGATGTAGGACAAAAAATACACAGATGTGTCAGTCAGTTAAAAATATTCTGGTGACTTTCTGGATTTTGTGATTTTTGTTAGCTTTTAAAATTTGTAGTTCTAATTTCTTTTCTCATTCTAAATAAATACTTATACATCTGCCTAGTTTTATATTAGTAACTTTGCATTATTTCTCTTAAAGGTATCTCTCAAAATGTGTATGTTTCACAGCTCCCAAAACTTGGATCTCCTATCTGCCCCAGATTTCATTTTGTTTGTCCAGTGATTTCTCAAGGCAGGTTAAATCTTTTGGACTGTATTAATCTTAGAGAAGGAAATGCAGGCATTGGGAACTGGTGCAGGAAAGGGTGAAGCTAGGATAAAAATGCAGGAAAAGGGAAGTTAATCGGTTGAACATTTATATGGTTGATTTAAAATTGGTAGCGGATTAAGAGAATGAAAACACGGGAAGAAGAATGGAAATGGAAAAAAGGAAGATGAATGGGACAACAAATCTATTTAGTTTAGTGGAAAGAATACAGAAGTTGGAATCAGAAAGCAAGTTCCTTAAACCTTCCAGCAGTAGGTCATACCTACATGGTCAATTCATTTATGGCCTTTGGGCTTCTTGCTTCTTCCTCTTGGTTGTCAGGACTAAAAACAACTATAGCAAACCCCCAGCCCACTCATGGCCCTTATCCTTGTCGTTGATCCAATTAAGCATTGTGAAGGAGGGCAGGGAGCTGCAGCAAAATGCAGAATCCCAGATCTGGGAAAAAAAAAAAACAACAACTTCAGAGACCAATATGAAGTGAAAATGAGGCCAGGCATTGCCCACTTATGAAGGGAAAAGAGATAGGAGGCAGAAGAATGATTTGGTATATATGAGGTAAAAGAGGAGGAGAAAACAGATTCTTCATAATCTAACTGCTGTGTGATGGACAGAGAAGAAGAAAAATGGCTCTTTGATGGAGATGGCCGAAGAAGAATAGAAAGATGAGCAAAGCCTTCCAGGGCTCTTGGGTTAAAAAGTTTGAAAGTGGTAGTGCTGACAAGTGTATGGTCATTTGGCCAAAAGGTTGATTGTCAGTATATCTGCATCTGTCACACTGATGAATGGCTAGCGCCAGGGCTCTTGGACACATACTATGTCTATCTATAAAACTAGGTCTGTAAGAAACTCAGAGGCTCCAATCAGATAATGAAGAGTCTGGGTTACAATGGAATTTTGCAATGAAATACAAGGGTCAGCAAATAAAAATTTCAATTTGTATCTGGTCAGTTGTCATTTTTGCTGAAGTTAGTGGGGTTAGGGGAAAAGGAATACTTTAGTAAAAGAGAAAAAAGTTCATTACAGAAAACCAATACATTATTATAGGGGTGAAAAAAAACATACTTCAGGTGGCTTTTTTTTTTTTTAGTTTTTGATATAATGTTCAATGATTCATTAGTTGTGTATAACACCCAGTGCTCATCACATCACATGCCCTCCTTATTGCCCATCACTGTGTTACCCCATCCCCCCACCCACCTCCTTTTCTGCAACCCTCAGTTTGTTTCCCAGAGTCAAGAGTATTATATGGTTTGTCTTCTTCTCTTATTTGCAGAGGACAATAGGGGAAGGGAGGGAAAACTGAAGGCGAAGAAATAAGAGAGGTCACTTTTCCTTTAAAGAAAGTTAAGTTTGAAATGTTGACTTCTTAGTCTATAAATTAGAACCTACATATTTACATTTATTTCAGTCAATGGTTGGCTTTCTGGTCCATATCTGTTGCCTAAACCAGGACCCAGGAGGCAGATATATGTATGTTTAAAAAAGAGGAGTGGTGACAAGTGGCACAAGTATGATCAAAAGCAGACATATGAGGAGAACTACAGGCTAAAGCTGAGTATTACTCAGTAATGTGACAAAACTCTCTTCTTGACCAAACTTCAGTGAGGCTTGCCTCAGCCCTCTTCTCCATTAGGCCTTGACCCGGGCCCCATCCCTACCTTCACCTTAGTACTTGCATAACCTACATAGCCCCGTTTAGTACGAATCTTGCTAATTCAGTCTAGAGAGAATCCCCCATCCTTGATATGGACCTGCTTTGGGCAAGAATCCCATTAGCTCAGTTAAACAAGAACTCCCCCTACCCTTGGTGTCTTCTCTTAGTAATTTTCCATCCACCAACCTTCTCTTTGGCTATAACCCCCCACTTGTTCCTTTTGTGTTCGGAATTGAGCCCAGTTCTATACTGAGGTCTCTTTTCCCCTATTTCAGTAGTTTCTGAATGAAATCTATTTTTGCTGCTTTACTGTCTGGCTCTACTTTTCTTTAACAAATGTAAGATTGTTACTGGAAACCATCATTCTGGGCTGGTAACCACCAAGTTGGCAAGCAATCCACTGTGTTAGGCACTGGGAACACTCTTACCGAATAATTTTAGTAACACTCATAATTGCCACTTGTGTACAATTAAGAATTTCATAGGCATTTGCATGTATTATTTTATTTTTTCCTTACAACGACCCTTGTGAGGTAGTCAGGGAACTTATGAATGAGGAAGCAGGCTCAGAGCCATTGCATGTCTTGGTGAGGGTCACTCAGCAAGTGACAGCCAGACTAGAATTGAGGCTTTCAGAATCCTCACTCAGTGCTTTGAGTTACAATTAGAATCTTTTCTTTTTAGATGAAATAGATTTTATTATAGTAAAACTTCCTCCCTTGCCCCCAACACTAATAGCTTCTGCTTTACATTAATTTGTTATTTCCCATTTGTTCAAAACACAAAATAAGTTCACTGTAACAAAAAGATGTTACTGTTTCACCTTTTCATGGTGAAAATTAATTTAATTTCTTTTTTTTTTCAATAAGCTTTCATATAGCCCCCCTACAATTAGAATTTAACACTTAAAAGAGACATAGGGTACATTGGGGATGTCCTAGCAGAAAATGAATTGTTAAGAAGATGAAGAATTTGCCGAGTTTTAAGCAGAGCCATAAAAGAATGAGGTGGTAAATAGTAACTATCTTAGGCATTAGAATGAATAATTATTTCATGGATATCCTTGAATAATTTACTTCTTTCATATGGAGAATCAGAGTTTCAATATCTTTAAATTATGACAGAAGATACTTAGACACATCATAAGCAAATCTTGGCTGTAAAGCCGATTACAGGCTCAACATACAGCATCTCCATCATTCAGCAAACTCATTGAAGTATCCATGATTCTCAGCCCCTGGCTAAGATGCTAGAGGGAAAATGATGGCCAAGATGCAGTCCTTGCCATCTGAAGTTCTTGGCTAGTTTGTGCAGGAGTGATGTGGTCAGACACCTAGTTCCAGAGCAGTGAGGAGGGGTGTGCTCTGCGTGTGAGTGGAGTGTGCTGATTGAAAACAGTCCTTGGTCTGCCTCGCTGTGTACCTGTCTATGGCAGGAGGCTGGACCAGCTGTTCTCTGAAGTTCTTTTCTTTCACTGAATCGCAAATCCTGTTTTCACAAGGGCTGCTATTTCTATTGCTATGGAAATGATGGTGATGTATATCACAAATTCAAATATTATGACATGAGTATGGGACTCAAGAGGAGGAAAAGATGAGCTGTAAAGGGGTACAGTTTTTCTCTAAGCCAAATACCTTTGCTAATGAGCAAGTATATTAACAAAAAAAATATGAAAAACATATGAGAAGGCAGTCGGCTGGGAGAATGGGATATGTGAGTGAGGTTCTTCAACAGATGTGCCTGGGGTGAGCTCAGTAGATAAATCTTAGCACCTTCCATTGGAACATTTCTCAAGCCAAAATGCTACTCCCTGGACAATCCAACAGCTGCAGTCTCCTGTTTTGATGTAGGAGGAGGTCGATAGGTCTCTGCCTGGGTAAAGAGAGAAATTAGCTACCCTTTGCCCCTGGGCCGTCTCCCCTCCAGTGGGAGTTGATGCCTAATTTTAGGAGCTGCTGAGTTGGCATCAAGACAGATGCTGATGTGATGAGAAAGACCACCTTCTCTCTGAAGCAGTTTCAGATGCACCTTACTTGGCCTAGGCCTTGGGAGGAAAATTGTTCAAGTGCCACTGTGACCTGCTCTGTTCTTCTTGTTCCTCTGAGAATGTTTCAGCCATATTCCTGGAACTTCCCCCTCCCCCCGCCGCCGCCCTGCATTTGCAGAAAAATTCCTGTGTGGCTTTACTTTCTGTCTGAGATAGAGTTTGGGGGGACCCTGGAGATGAAGCTCCAAGGTCAGCTACAGAGCTTTCACAGAGAAGCCGCAGTCTCTCATTTGAGCAGAGTTGGCTGTGCGTGTTAGTCTTCCCCACCCTCTGGCCTGGTCTTCAAGGATGTCATGGTGAAAGTAAAGGAAACTTTGTTTAGTCTGCACCACAGCCTTGAATAGGCCATAAAAACTCCCCAGGCTGTGACTGACCAGACTTGGAACGGCAGACCTCCGCTCGTCACTTGTGCACCTTCTTTGTCACTTAGTATTTTGTGTGTTGCTCTCTCTCCACCCTGGTGGCCTGTAAACACACATACCTGCCATCTGGAAGTTGCTGTGCTGATGCTGTGTTCTCCAAAGCCCTGTGCACATGCTGATGAAATAATGGGATCTATGCCATTGTTGTTACCTTTAGGGGACAGAATTAAATGTAGACACTTGGAATTCGAGAAACAAGGTGAAATATTTCTAAGATAAAATCCCCTCTCCCGGGACCTTCCTCACCTTCAGATGCTAGTGGCTTACGCATCTTCATTATGATTTGAAAGACTACAACACAGGCCTTGATTAGAAACATCTTGATTCCTAAGTTTCTGGGAAAAAAAAACCTCAATACCTGTGCATTTAAAAAGATGTGCTTAACTATGAAGTGGTTGAAAGACTTCCCTATGCACAAGTCCTCCTTTCACTTAGTTAATTTAGAGCAATGATTTTTTAAACATTTTTGTCATGGAAAAGAGGAGGAGGAGGAGGGGGACAGAGCAATGGATGGGGATGGAGAAGATGAAGGAGAAGAAAGAAAAGAAAAGAGTTTGCCGCTGAGCTGAAAATTCAACTAGAAAGCCAGGGCCCAGCTTGGAGCAGAGTTTTATGGCTGAGTTATAAACTCTGAAAATAGGGCTTTCTAATGGAAATGTTGACAGACTCTCTACTATAACCGGGCTAGCGGATGCCCGCTGTAATGTACTGTGTAATTTATAGGAGTCACCTGTTAAGCCATCTGGGAAAGAAAATTTCCCTTCTTTTAAAATGTTAATAACTTGATTAACCTTTTGAACTTCATCTTTATTCCAAATGGAGTCCGTGCGAGTCAGTTGCAGCTAGACAGCCAATTTGTATTTGCAGATAAAATTTGAGATTAAAAAAAAAATCATATTGAGTGGCTTTCTTACTCTTAACCCTGTAGGAAGTTGTTAAGGGAGAAGCTGCACCTTCATGGCTTGACTTCTGCAAGGTAAAGCTGCCCACAAGTTAGAGCAAGTTAGTATTTCCTTGTACATGAATCCCTATGTGTGTTTATCTTCTCTTCCTACTTCCTCCCCCATTGGTTTTTCAGGCAAGAAACCAGGAACTGAGATCCCTCCTGCCCTCAGGGAAAATAGATATTGTTCACTCTGGGAACCTTGACTCCATAACTCTTTAATGGATTCTAAATGGCTCCTGTATATGGTTTTATGACTTTTACACTTGTAGAGTTGAAGGTCCCCATATATGAACTCCCCTATTTTCCTAGATTCCTTCTTCTTTCATTTTTAGTATTGCTCTCATTCCTTATCAAAATATTCTTATAGAATCTCTCTAATTTCATCATTATTCCCTAAGCAACCACCTCCCAGGCTGCGCTCCACTAGCTTGCTTCTTTAATTCTCAGGATCTATCTGTGGGACTTTTTTTTTACCGTATGGAACAAAGTCTTACTGAACAAATCTAGGGTTAGAATTCCCTCAGACAGTGGTGGGGAATACTAGTTCTGCTCTTTAATGAATACTAGTTCCGCTCTTATAGGAAGATTTAGTACTTTCTGGAGATGAAATTGCTCAGTTGGAGTTTTCTAACTTGAGAATGCTGTTTCAAAGACACATCAAGGACCTCTTATCTATTTTTTCTTGTTTAATTTCTCCAGGCTGACTATTTTACTGTTAATTTGGGTTACAAGTGTTTTTATGTGAGGACACATCATTGTCTACAGTATATGATATTCTTATGTGATCTTCATTGATTAAATCAAGAGATCCTTTACTGTGTTCCCCCTAGAACACTGAAGCAGTTGTACCCAAAGAAGGTCATATTGAAATGACTATCTTAAGAAATGTAACCTTGGCAGAGCCAGTTATGTTAAGACATAGCCCCATAATTTCCTTCAACCCTTTGATCTGAAAGAGAATATTTAGCTAAAAGACATAATGCCCAAGGAGGGAGTTGTCTGATGGGAGAGTAAATATATGGAATCCTCTTGAACCTTTTGGTAACTTCATCTCTATTTTCTTTATTAAGGCAACTGATCATTCTGGTTTTCCTGGGTACTGAAGAGTCCTTGATCCCAGGAAACCCTCAATTTCCAGGGAAAACTAAAACAGTTGACCATCTTCTTATTGAGAAATTTTTCCCCTTCATTACCTGATTGTATTAGTGCAAAGAGAAGATAGAACTGTCTAAGACTTAGTATGAGGAATCATATTCTCATTGCTAGGGTATTCACAAATGATTGGGCCTCCTTGGAAGATGGTAAGCTCTTTGTCACTGGCAATGTTCATACAGAAGTTGAATGACTACCTGCAAGAAGACTGTGGGTGAGTATTTGTATTTTGGCCAAAAGGCTGAACTTAATGACCTCAAGTGGTCTTTCCAAATCTAAATTAAAAAAAAATTTTATAGGTGTTTCCAAAAGACAGAAACGATGACAGCTACAGGTGGACATTGAGAATCTTGAATTCTGGTGTCTTTTTGTGCTTTGTGTAAGTTTTGTATTTTTCTATTAACCTGATTTCATATCTTGCCTGGAGCTCTCCTATATGAATATATACAGTGCTATCCTATTTTGTAAAACAGTATATGCTACTTGGATTCTAATGACCTCTTCTGTCATTTTCAAACACTTATTCCTTCATTGGATGGAGCCTGGGCTCTTAATTTGAATATGATGTTCATTAATGCCTTGACCATTTCTCCACTGGAACCGTGGTTCCCATTTGCAGTTTGATGTCATTCACCCCTCACACACTCTGACACATATACGTTTCACAGATGTGTCAAGAGAGGCCTCAAAACGTTAAGAGGAAAAGTTTGCCAGGGCTACAGTGAGATTATGTGGCAAAGCCAAGAATGAAAAAGTAAAAAATCTGGCTCTGAATCCTTTTTTCTAATGACTAGAGACCACTCCCTCATTGGAACATATTTGATTTTAATGACTTAAAGGGACCTAGGGAGCTGGCTGGTTTACAAAACTGAGAACTACTCTTTCTACTGGAGCAGCATGGCCTTCCCTGCCACCATCTTGAGGGAGCTTTAGATCTTCTTTACTAGATAAAGTCCCTCTCCTCCCCTGTCTTTTCTCTCCATACCTCTTCTTCTCTAACTCCCTCCTGAATGTTCTGGATGGAATATTATTCTGATATTAGTTGTTTAAGAGCAACAGAAATTTCCAAAGCACATAAAAATGTTTACAAGTATGTAGAATGATACAGAATCTAGATAAGGAGGTGATTCTTAAGAGTTCATGTCTCTGTTGAGATCTGAGAGAAGGGTATCTGGAAACAAAGTATTTTTATTTTTTCTATGTCTAAATTGAGCTTGCCCTCCTTGAATTGTCAGAGAAATCTCTTGTTTTATTGAATCCAAAACTTCCTGAACTCAATTCTTTTCCCTTTTTCTCTTTGTTACCCTTCATCCTCTCTCTTTGATGTCATTATAAACTCTTTCTTTCATTCATTAAGAATTTACTGAGCACCTACCGTATTCTATGTATCCTGCTGGCTTGAGATAGTAAAATACATAATGTCCCTATTGTATCCTTGAGGAGCTTACTTTGTATGTGATGGTGGTGAAAGAGAGGGAGAGATAGAAAAACCTCTCCAAAACTAACAATAAAATAATTTGATACATGTTGAAAGCTGTAAATGAACAGGCATAAGACTTTTCTAGAACAGGCAGAGTGGCAGCCATTGTTTGCCCATTAACATGATTTGCTGCTCACTTAACATGTTTTCCCTGATGGTATGATCTTAACTATGTTGTAGATCAGCAAATTCAAGCTTATATCTGCCCTTTAATAAATCAGATCATTTGAACAATTGTATTGGACTGCATCAGTATTGGATTTCTTTAGACCTGATTTCTGACCTTTGCTTTGGTATGATGCCATGAGCTCGTATTTTGGAGCATCATTAAAAAGTCCTGTGAAACTTGTCATTGTGTTTATTGTAGTAACATATAAAAAAATAATTTATATAGTGTTTTCTCCATGAAGACTCAGGGGAGAATTTTTTTCCAGGCTCAGGATTAGAACAGTCACATATTTTCTGAGAATTTACTTCTTTTTAGCTTAGGGGGATTGTGACCCTTTTAACTGATTGTGCTTTCCTTTTTGAGCTAGGTCTTAATAGTCACGTTCAATCACTTCTATATCCAGTACTTATATCCCCTCAACTAGGTGTCTAATCCAATATTTTTCAACATTTTAGACTGTAGTCCACACTAAAAACACGTTTTACGTTGTGACCTAATACAAATGTCTATATGTGTGTGTACACACACTCCCAAAAGTAATTAGAAATAAAATTTCACAAAGCAAAACTAATTTCTAGTGCATTGCCCTACATTTCTTACTCTCTTCTGTTCCATCCCATTCTATTTCATTCCATTCCTTTCTAGTTTCTTAAAAATGCTAGTTACAACTCATAAATTGATTTCATAACCTTTAGTGAATTGTGACCCACAGTTTGAGAAACACTGATTCAATCCTTTCCTTGAACATTTCCAGCTACAGACAACTTCATACTGCCCAAGAAAGCCGATTTTATCATTGGAAAATTTGGAGCTTCTCTCAACTGAGCTTAAACCTGCCTCTTTGGTAGATCTTGCCCAGTATCCTCTTAATTCTGTCTTTTAGTTTCATGCAGAACAGTCCAATCCTTCTTGTTCCTGACCACTCATCCAATATTTGGAGAGAATGCACCCCCCTAAAAACTCCTTGCCCATTTATATTTGGTTGTGGCTCCAGCAAGAGGCTTGGTGGCCAGATGTCAATAGCTGAAGAAAAGTGTTAGGCCAGGGCAATTAGAAATGTTCCCTGAAGCATTTGAGTAATTTGAAGGAAAGTGTTGCTTTTTAAAAATGTGCTCAATTTAACTGAACAATTGCCCCAATTCCCTACTTTACTTCAGCTGTGGAAAACCTGGCCCAACTTCTGCTACATATTGATTTTGCTCAAAGGTGGCAAGTGACAACACAGTCATTACATAAATGACATGAGAAAACAGCCTTCTTCCCCTAAGGTATTTAGCACACTCCACAGATGGCAACGACCTAATTCAGTCCAAAGAAGAAACAAGTGAAATCATTCACTCAATTACTTTCATTGGGTAGAGGCAGTGTGGCTCTCTCGGCTTTCCCAGAAGAAAAAAACCCTTCCTGAAACTGCCATGCACGGGCAATTTCATTACAACAGAGTTCCAGTCACCTCTTATTTTCTTAAACTTGTATTATTGAAAGATTAGTCTTCTGTTTATGGTTACATTGCCAAGTATCCAAAGCAGAACTCTCTCCTTCATTCGGAGTTAATCGAACTGAAATGGACATGGCATTACCAAGACCCATGGCCCTATGAGATCAGAAGAATTACTCAATCTGTACCACTTAGGATAGAAGTTTTTGAAAAAAGTTAGGATAAATTGACAAAGATTGCTTGCCTCAGAATAGAGAGTTCGAAATACAGTTCAGAAAGACTCCATTATAATTACATGCTGTAATGGGAAAGATTAAAATGTTGAATGGCTGGATGGTAGGACTCTCTTAAGTAATAGCTAAACCTAATGCTGAGAGGTGACCAAGGGTATTCACTTTGTTCTTGATTCTTATGGACAAAAATAAACATCAAATCTGTGTCCTCAAAGGGAAGTCTTGGAGAGAATGATTCTCTAACTTGATTATAAATTCTCTAAATATGTTAATTTTATCTTATACAATCCTGTAGCTGGATTCCACAGAAATTTAACTGAAGCTCAAGAATAATACATGGATATTTAACCCAACTGATGAGGATGAACTAAGTTAAGAATTAGCATATATTTTCTGTTTTCGTAAGATTTCAGTTTTGAGATAGGTCTTTGGTATTTTCAGATGGTTTTACTTTAAGGTGGATTCATTCAGAAAACATACTGAGAAGAAGAGCAATTATCCCATAAACAATCTTTTCTTAGTTCTCTGTTTCCCATTTCTAGTTTGTATCATATTTTAGTCTTTCTCAGTTTAGTCTATTCTTGGCTAAGATTTCTTGTATTTAATTTCTTTATTAATTTGAATTTATTCATTTCAATTTGGAGCCCTTGTGAGGAGTGACGACTAAGAGCCTAACTAAAGTCTTGGCTAAGGTCTTAGTCCTTTGACAACAAAAGGCCAAAGATGGTGTGTGTGTGGGAACTAAGCAGGAGAAGAATAAAAATCTGTGTTATTTCCCATGATACCACTTATCAGATGGGAATGGTGTTCCTGGGATTAGCAAGAGATGACTTTCTTAGAAGGGGCGATGCTGGGGGTGCCTGGGTGACTCAGGTGGTTAAGCGTCTGATTCTTTATTTTGGCTCAGGTCGTGATCTCAGGGTGGTGAAATATAGCCCTGCGTTGTGCTCCATGCTGAGTGTGGAGCTTGCTTAAGATTCTCTCTCTCCGGGACACCTGGGTGGCTCAGTTGTTGAGCATCTGCCTTTGGCTCAGGGCGTGATCACAGCGTTCTGGGATCGAGCCCCATATCAGGGTTCCTGCTCGGCGCGAAGCCTGCTTCTCCCTCTCCCACTCCCCCTGCTTGTATTCCCTCTCTCACTGCCTCTCTCTCTCTGTCAAATAAATAAATAAAATCTTAAAAAAAAAAAAAAAGATTCTCTCTCTCCCTCTCCCCCACTCCCCGCCTGATTTGTGTGCATGTGCACACACAAACACTCTCTCTCTAAAATAAATTTTAAAAATAATAAAAAAAGAAGAGAAGATGCTGCTGTTTGAACATAGAAGATACTCTCAGCCAGGTGGAACTTTAAATAAACATGGACAAAAAGTACATGATAATTTAGGAAGGATAATGAATATTATTAGCCTATTGTGCATTTACTAGCTGCTTTCATTTTATTTTTCCCCCTTGCTTTGAAGTGGTTGGGAAAAATCAAGATTTGGAAAAACTCATTGTAGGAGTTGCAAAGTGCTGGCCTAAAGGCTGAAAATGTCCTGCAGATGGATTTGGTTTGGCACATATGATGTTAAAAAATAAAAACATTCATGATAAAAACTTCCAGAAAAATAGAATAGAGGGTAACTTCTTCAACTTGATAAAAGAACATTTACAAAACCCTACAGCTAACATTATACTTAATGGTGAAAAACTGAATACTTTGCTTCCCAGATCAGGAACAAGACAAGGATGATTGCTCTTTCCACTCTTATTCAACAGAGCACTGGAAGTTCTAGTTAATGCAATAAGGCAAGAAAAGGAAACAAAGAGCATACCGATTGGGAAAGAAGAAATATTATTACCCCAATTTGCAGATAATATGATTGTCTACATAGATAATTCAAAAAGAATCTACCAAAAAACTCCTAGAAGTTACTAAATTTAGTAAAGTCATAGGAAACAAGATAAACATACAAAAAAATATTTCAATACAGTAGCAATGAACATGCAGACACTGAAATTAAAAGTACAATATCATTTACAGTTGCTGAAAAAATACTTGGGTATAACTCTAGCAGAACATGAAGAGGACTTATAGGCTGACAAGTATAAAAACATCAATGAAAAAAGTAAAAGAAGATCTAAATAAATAGAGATGTAGTGTGTTCATGGATTGGAAGACCTAACATAGTAAAGATGTCAGTTCTCCCCAAACATTGAGTTTAATGCAATTCAAAATCCCAGCATAATTTTTTGAAGATGTAGTACCAGAGCAAGTAGATATCCAGACACAAAAAATGAACCTCACCCTGAGTCTTACATTTTATATAAAAACTGACTCAGATATAAATTTTTAATAATCTTAGAAACAATAAAGGAAAAAATCTCTGAAAACTAGAGATAGGCAAAAAGGCCTTATAGGTTTGACCCCAAAAGCATGATCTAGAAATAGTAAATTGGATAAATTAGACTACATAAAAATCAAAATCCTAATGCTCTGTGGAAGACTAAGAGAATGAAAGACAAGCTACAAACTGGCTAAAAATATTTTCAAAGTACGTTTCTTACAAAGAAGTACTATCTAGAACATACAAAGGAATTTCAAAACAGGTAAAAAAAACCAAAATATCAAACCAAACAAAAATAAAATCCAATTAGAGAATGAACAAAAGGCATAAAGAAACATTTATTAAAGAGGATAAACAGATGGCAAAGAAACACACTGAAAGATACTTAACATCATTAGCCATTAGGGAAATGCAAATTAAAACTACAATGAGATATTACTACAAATATACCAGAAGGGTAAAATAAATAGTGACATCAAATGCTGACAAAAGTACAGAGAAACTGGCTCACTCATACATTGCTGTCAGGAATGTAAAATGGTACAGACATTCTGGAAAACAGTTTGGCACTTTCTTAAAAATCAAAACATGTAACTAACATAGAACCCAGTGATTGCACTCCTGGGCATTTGTCCCAGAGAAATGAAAACTTTTGGTTATACAAAAACATGTACATGAATGTTTACAATAGCTTTATTCACAATAGCCAAAATTTTGAAACAATATAGGTATCTGTAAATGGGTGAATGGTTAAACCAACGGTGGTACACCCATACCATGGAATAGTACTCAGCAATAAAAAAACCAAAATATTGGTAAATGTAACAATATTGATGAATCTCTAAAAAATAATTCAGAGTGAGGGGTAGAAAAATACCTTGAAATTTTACATACTGTGATTCTATTTTTTTTTTTTTAGATTTTATTTATTTGAGAGCAAGAGAGCATGTGCATGCACAAGCAGGGTGGGGCGGGTGGGGGGGGGGGAGAGGGAGAAGCTGACTCCCCACAGAGCATGGAGCCCAACACAGGGCTCAGTCTCATGACCCCAGATCATGATATGAGCCTAAACCAAGAGTCAGACTCTCAACTGTCTGGGTCACCCAGGCGCCCCTACTGTGATTCTATTTCTATAACATTTGTGAAATGACAAAATTTTGGAAATGGAGAACAGACTAGGGATTGCCAGGGATTCAGGAGAAGGTGGGAGCAGGAAGTAGTTGAAATTATAAAAAGATGACTTGAGGGACACTTGTGGTGATGGAAATGTTCTGTATCCTAACCTTATCAATGTCAGCACTCTGGCTGTGATGTTATAATGTTATAAAATAGTCTTTCAAGATGCTACCTGTGTGGAAAACCAGGTAAAGGGTACACAGGACCATTGTGTAATTTGTATCATTTCTTACAACTGTAAATGAATCTATAATTATCTCAAAAAGTTAAAGCTTCATTTTATCAGAATCCTTACTATTTTCAATTTAATTCATTAAATTAGTTCCCACTAATTTCAGTATAATTTCAGCTATTTTCAATTTAATTTCAAACCTAGTCGTTCACTTTATACAGTTTTGTTATCTCTCTGGCACCTATAGGCATGAGAGAGAGAAAAAGAAAAAGAGAATGGGATCTTGGTAACAAAATACACAGAAGAAATGTCATGTAATGTTCCTCTATTGGGGACAGATGCATTCTTTTTTAGAAAATTGGGTGGGTTTTAACATTTGGAAACATTGTATTTTCATATTAGTTCAGAGATCCATACTGGAGAATGGGGCCATATCTGTTGTAACACGTTATTCTTTAAGGATCTCTGCATGTATCTCCCCTTCATTAAATTTCTTGAGGGCTAGGGCCATGACTTGTTTGTTCTTTCTTTTCCATCTACCTTCTTTCTTCCATCTAGCATAGAGGCTTAATCTAGCAGTTAATAGGGGAGAGAAGAGATTTCTAAGTTGTTTAGTAACATAGCATGGTCATAATACTAACAACAAGTACTCATGACCTAGTAACTACCTTTCTAACCATAATTTGCATGACTTCCTTCCTGGTGCCTAATAATTTAGCCAACCTAAATTGCTCCAGTCTGCACACATGTTAGGGAATTTTCTCAACTCCTTGCCTTTGCCCACACCTGTTCCCTTTGTCCGGTGTTCCCTCCTCCGTCTCTACATGTCTGAATTCTATTGATCTTTCACTCTTCAGTCTAAAAGACACCTCTTCCAAGAAGTCTTCCATGTTGCAAATACCATTTCACAATATGTATCTATCATCAGTTTTAACCTTGTAGGAGCATTAGATTTGCCCTGTGCTACTTGGGGACTGATCTTTCCTGATCCTTCTAGATTGTACAGAAATGGGCTCAGTGTGCTGCCCACAGCAGACACCATAAATGTGTTTTGAAAGAGAAAAGAAAGAAATTGAAAAGAAAGAAAAAAGAAAGAATGCCCAGTCTAGCGTGATGGAGGCTCTTATAGAAGCCAAATAAAAACGATAGGAAGCTAGAAAGGAGAGTGGGTCAGAAGTAATAGCAGACAATGTTAAAATGTTGCAAGGCTGATTTTACCTGGCATTGGTAGAGATTAAGGTCCTCACCACAGCCAGTTTCATTGTAAATCATATAACAGACCTTGTAGAAATGCCAAGATAGTAGAAGTCTGCTTAAAACACTGAGCTCCAAGACATGCTTGACTTGAAACATTGTTTACTTTCTTCATTAGGAGCTAAAGAGAAACAAGTGCAAGGCAGTGGATGGCAATTACCTAATATCTTTGCAGCAAGAGAGATTTTTCAAAATGTGCTTTTCTCACTAATCCTTCAGGGGAAATGAGGTTTATTTATGGTGTCAGAAGAGAACAAGGCATTAATAGTAAAAGATTTTATATGACTTCATGTTTTTAGGAAAGTCATTTGTTTACAAATCCAACTCAGTCAAACCCAAAGGTATTTAATATAGTCCAGATCTGAATGTCACCTGATTTTGCACCCAAATTTCAGACTAGAGGAAGTAATGATGATAAAGTGTATATGTTGATGTAAGAAGATATAGATTATAAGTATTTCCTTACCATAGATGAAAATCTTAGAGTTAGACCATCCTATAATCCAGGAAAAGAATGGAATAATTAAACAGATTTCTTCCCTCTCTAGCTTTGACTAAAATTGTATGGGGGTAATGGAGTTGTCTAAAGTTACATAACTATTTTATTTGAGAATTCAGAATAACAGTCTTTGACTAAGAAATAATTTTGTAAGGTAAACAGACTAAAGTTCAGTTATATGAAAATAACTATGGCTAGTTTTATTTTTATTTGTTTATCAGTCCTTAAAGAGAGGGCCTCTAGTCATTAAAAAAACAATGTCTTGCATTTGGTCAAAACTGGTTTTCAAAATATGTTTGCATGGTTTATTTTATTTGATCCTTCTTACAATAATCTCGTGGCTCAAGCAGGGATTATTATTTTTGTTTTGGTCAAGAGCAAACTAAGACCCAAACAAAATAAACCCCCCAAATAGGATATTAGATTTTAGAGCTGGAAGGAATCTCATGAGATTCTGTGGAAACATTATCATATGTAATATCATGTAGTCTTTTGGTCAAGCTGCCTTGCTTTAAGATGTAGAGTTACTCTCCTGTTTTGAAGACAAGGTATCTGAAATTTGGCCAGTTTGTGTCTGGGCCAACATCACATGGCTGGGACGTTGCAGCAGCAGCATACACATTGGGCAGTGGGCAAGGGAGCTGCTTCCAGATTTTACTCTGCATTGGTTAGGCTCTGGTTCTAGGATATCTAGACTCACTTGTATGTCACAACTTCCTACCTGAATCTGTGGGAGATGCAACATGAAAGAAAGAACCTTGAACATGAAGGGAAACAGTAATAACCTTGGCTGTCAGAACAGTAGTGAAATGTCATGGAAAGAAGAACAGTGTGCATAACAGTAGGTAACAAGGCCTTGCATGAGATCCCAAGGTAGGTGAGCCACTGGATAGCTCATTCATTAATCAGGGGACTCTTCTACTGAAAATACCAGCACCTTAACTGAGAATTCTTGGAGTGCTGACAAGTTAGCACAACTCTCAGAGAGCAGGGACCTATCACAGAATCTCCTAGAGAACAGCTGGTACAACAAGCTTAAGAATAAGGGAGGGCTAAAGTCTCCTGGAAACTTCTAAAGCAGAAGTTCCTCCCTTGGAAAATAGAGTGCACAAGACAACAGATTTCTTCAGTGAATTTCAACTTTAAGAACAGAACCATCTAGTCAGACTTACATGTAGGGTTTTCTTTCTACCATAATAATTGTATTAAAAATATTGGAAGGAGTTACTTTATGCTCGGGATTGGGTGAGCCCTCTCAAGAGTCCTTTTCAAATTTTTAAGCTACAGTTTTGGGAGTCATTTAACAGAAAGCTTTTATAGGAACTGTAGTCAACTACATGGTAGTAGATCGCTATTATTCCTCTATGTTGATTATTGTTTTAGTAACAGTATAGTGGCAGACTAATTTCAAGGACTATTTGTGCTTTGTCTTTATCTTGATTTCAAGAAAGTAGCTAGCCCTTTGTGTTCTCTCATCTCAGGGGCCTTAGAAGTTGCTTGAAGACTCCTCTGTGAAGGGATTATTCTACGTTTGTTCAGAGAGAAAGGAAAGCATGCTGGCAGGGTAGAGATGGTGGGCAACTTGGGAAAGGGAAAACTGTTGCCAAACCTGGGAATGAGTGCCAGCCTGTGGGCTGTTGAGCCATGAACAGCATTCTGGCTCCTCACAGTGCTGCCAGGACCCCAACAGGGAAGGCTTCATGGTTTACCTGGGCAGCTCTGCCTCCAGATGCCAGAGCTCCTAGCTGGGGCAAAACCACAGGTCCCAGCTTGGCCCGGAAGTGCAGAGCCACCTGTCTTTATGAAGCTTGGCCCTTAAGCATATTTGTAGAGAGTGGTGTGGACCAAAGATGAGAGGGCTGTCTCCAAATGTGAGGACCTGGGAAAGTCCCTTGGAGCTCTAAAAGATCCTAGGAGCAATGGAAGGGAGCACCAGTAATAACAGAAATTGAATTTCTTGCCATTTAGTGGCATCTGGTACAGATTACATTTGATTTCGAGAAATAAATGTGACATCAAGTCTATCTGTTAATAAAACTGACAGTATCTGTACGGTTCTTAAAAGTTTACGGTATACATACCTGCTATCTCATTGTGTCCTAATAACTATAAAGGGATTAAGGAGATTATATTCATTTTACAAGTGATTTTCCCAAGGTCCCAGAGCCTGTAATTGGCAGCACAGCTCTCACTGCTGCCACCCTCAAAAGGGGATCCCCTACTTCCCATCTAAGCTGCGTTATGTGTCCTCTTTCCCCCATCTGCGTTTGTTGCAGTCATTTAGCAAACATTCCCTGAGGAACAACAACATATTGGTCACTGTATAAGGCATGAGGATCCAGAATCCAGTAAGACATGGTCCCTGCCCTCAAGGAATCTTAGCTTTGAAAAGAGGAACTCCTGGGGAAGAATGCGTTGGGGGGGGGGGAGGGGTGCTGTGTGGGAGCTGGGAGATGAGGCTGCAGGGGAAGCCAGGAACCCGATGATGAATGTGTTCTGAGCTTTTATTCCAGAAACTGTGAATAGCCAATATAGAGTTTGACGTTTTAATTTATTTTTAAATTACAGAAGTCTCTGAATGGTTAATAAACCAATTTAATAAGTATTCTAAAGTTCCAGGTCCTGTGTGGTGCTGAGGACATAGTGGTCCCAAGGTGGTTTTGGGTCTGGGCCTCCAGGAAATTTATACTCTGTTGGAAAGAGATAGACAAAACCCTTGCTAGAAATAAACATAAGAAATTAATTATGGACTGTGATGATGGCATGCCATGAAGAAAATAAAGAGCATCCTGGGATAAGGAGAAATGAGTAATCTGAGGTGTATAAAGAAAGAAAATCTCTTCCTCTAAGCCTCACTTCTATTTACCCCATAGTGCCTATTTTTTAATGTCTTTCTTCTAAAACAAATGTATGCAAATATATGACTGCCTAGTTTTTATAAATATAGAATAATGCTACACATATTACTTTGTAACCTGTTTTTCTTTTTAAGAATACATTACGGATACCTTTCACAATAATACATTTAGATCTGATTCATTCTTTTAAATTGGTGCTAATATTGTTCCATAATAAAAATGTCCTTTGGCTCTTCTATTGATGGTCATTCAGGTTGTTTCTAGTTTTTCTGCTATTACAAATAGTACTGTAATAAACATTTAAAAATGTTTTAATTTTAATTGAAATATAGTTCGCATCCAATATTAATTTCAAGTATACAACATAATGATTTGACAATTACGTACATTACAAATGTTCACCACGGTTAAGTATAGTTAGCATCTATCACCATACAAAGTTATTGCAATATTATTGACAATATTCCCTATGCTATGCTTTTCATCCCTGTGACTCATTTATTTTATGACTGGGAGTTTATACTTCTTAAGCCCCTTCACCTATGTCCCACATCCCCCATCCCTTCCCCTCCAGCAACCACCATTTCTCTGTATTTAGGAGTCTGTTTTTTGTTTTGTTTTGTTTTTGTTTGATTTTTTATTTGTTTGTTTTTATCTATATATTGGTGCTTATATATTGGTGCTTTTCTTTTTTTGGAAAGAGACCTAGATGGGATAGCTGGTCCCAAAGTTCTATTCCTTTTTTAATTTTTATACTGTCAGACTTTTCTTCATAAAGGTTGTGGCAATATATACAAGTCCATAAGTCGACATGCCCTCTGAGTCAGTGAAAAAATAGGTGAAAAAATAGAATCTCATTCTTCTGATTTATGTTTATTTGACAACTGGAGCTCATGAAACTTTTCAAAAGTTTATTGATCATTTCCTAATGGATGGAAGGCCTGCTTATAGTCTCTGCCCATCCTTCTGTTGCATTGTTTCTTCTCAACAATGTATGGGCACTCCAAGTATGTGAGGGATTTTAACCCTTTACCACATGTGTTGTATATATTTCCTCCCTATTTGTCATTTGCCTTTTGACTTTGTTTTGGCATCATTGAAGGGTTTTAAGCAGGGTAGTAACCAGATCGTATTTACGTTTTTGGAAGCTCATTTTCTGAGGTCATGGAGGGCTAATTGGAAGGAACAAGATTAGGCAGCAGGGCACCTTTTGGGAGTTTGTAGGCAAATGTGAGGAACTGAATTTAACAGCGGGAAAGGAAAGGCAAAAACAGATTTGAGACCATGAGGAAATGAACCCTGAATGATGCTGGGACTAATTGGATGGGGTTGTAAGGGCAAGTGAGGTTGACTTTCAGGTTTTTGAAGCAGGCGAGTGGGAGTGTTTGGGTGGCATTTTCTAAGAGGACAACAGGGCATGCGTGAGAGTAGAGGCATGTAGTTTGTGTTCAGATAGGATTTGGGGATGTCTAAGGAATGTTCAATAGGAGAAATGCAGTAAGCTCTTTGGTGTTGGAGTCTAGCCCGCAGGAGAATGGTGTGACTGCGGAGGGCTACCAAGATTTGGCAATACACAGATGGTGTCTGACTACAGACATGGGAGTGAGGGAACTGCTGTGAGGTTATGGGGACTCTGAGGGGCACAACGTTCTGAGAAGGAACCCCATGGTATGGCCATGTTCAAAGGGTTCACTGAGAGAAGGAGCTGATAATAGAGACTTTCTTACCTTTAGGCCCCAGAATCCAGCCTGCACTCACCAGGGACAAAGTTGCCCTCAGCAGGCTGTTTCCTGCCCTTGATTGGGGGTGTCTCCAGTTTGAGAAGAGGGCTGTAATGGTAATCATGTCTCCTCCTTCTGCAGACAGTTCTCTTACTTCTCCTCTTTCCTCCACTGCAGCCTGGGTAAGATCCAGAGATTCTCACCAGTTCTTCTCCCACTGAAGAATGTAAGCCTGCAGTCTCACTGTGGCCACTGTGATTCTCCTGGCTGCCAGCCAGGAGACCAACACACCCCACTGGGTCCTGCTTCCTTCACATTCTCCAGAGGACCTAGGTCTTTCTCTGACCTCCATTGCAGAGCCCAATTTACCATCTCAGTGAAAGGTGGTGGAATCTTTCACTAGCTCACTGCAGCTTAATTTATGCCAAGGAAGTGAAATGAATTCTCCTTAACGAAGTTCCAGTGAATGAGCTCACCCCACATTTGGTTTTTGATTTAAAAGACCACTCTGAGATTTGGCCTGTCCTCCAAATACCAGAAAACTGGCTCCCGCCCATATGGAAATATTTGTTGTGTAAACTAGATTGATATGCATTAATTTTAAAAGTTACTTTTACCCAGTTTTGTCCATTGGGATTAAAGGAGTCCAGGTGACACAGAAAGAGAAAACTTCAGTGTTTGTTGCAGTTGATAGTGACACAGTTTACAGAAGGCCTTGTGAATGTAGACATGATCTAAGAAGCCAGCGTTTATGGAAGAACAACACACACTATGTAAAACACCTGGTCTCTTAAACAGGAACCTGATACTTTCTCAGTTATCCAAATGTGACTTGGCCATTAACTCATAGTCTCTGGCTCGGTGGCTGTTTGTCTCTTCACTTTGATGCATTGTAAATTTGGCACAAATTTAGGGCCATCCATAGTTTAAAACTACTATGGCAAATGAGTCATAACCATTGAATGTTATGGTTGGCAGGGGCTTTAGAGACCATCTAGGCCCACCCCCTCATTTTTCAGATGAGGAGACTGAGAGTGAAAACTTGTCTAGGATCCCGTGACTAGCTTACATAACTGGATTTTGCATGGGTTCCCCAATCTCCAGTCCTGTGTGGTTAGTACACCTCCATGCTGTCACTCAGTGGTAATCAGGAAGGGCTGGCTTTGACTCCTGTTCTCCACCTGTTCCCCCATACCTCCAGTTCCTCCAGATAAACATGCAAGTAAAACCACTGATCTTGCTAAGAAAATTCAGCCTTAGACAAGGCTTCTGACTTCCTGTCCAAACAGATGGCCACTTCTAAGAAAGTGCCTTCCGTATAGAAATTTTGAAGCCACCACTGACTTTGACCACGAGTGTTGGGGTGATGACCTGGATCAGACCACAAGGCTATCCACAGTTCCCTTCCACGTTCTTCAACTTCCTTTTTATATCTGGCTCCAGTGACAATGTATCTCCTATAGGAGATCATTTTTTTTTAAATCTCTCTCTTCTCTATGCTGAACTAATTATTCAGCTGAATAATAATAATAGCCAGAAAAGAGATACAGTAAAAATTTTATTTCTTGATGTATGTGTATATAATCATGCTAGCAAATTAAATAAATAAGTAAATAAACCAAATATTGTACCAAAAAGGAAAAAGTAATAGATTAATACTTTTAATTACTTTTTAAAAGATTTATTTATTTATTTGAGAGAGAGAGAGAGAGCACAGGGTGGAGGGAGGAGGAGAGGGAGAGAGAGAATCCCGAACAGACTCCCCACTGAGTGTGGAGACCAAAGCGGGGCTTGATCTCATGACCCTGAGATCATGACCTGAGCTGAAACCAAGAGTCTAACACTTAACTGACTGAGCCACCAGGCACCCCAAAACTTTAAATATACTAATCTATTTTCGTGGTGAAAGAAAAAATCCTTATACTTACATTGTTCTGAAACTGTAATGAATAATATTAGTTTCTATTTTTCAGCCTTAACTTCTACAAATTTGTCAATGACGAATTTATCTTTTTTGCATATTCATGATCAATAGACAGTTTAGTCACATTTGTCAACTTATCTTCACTCATAATTGATGGAAAAACACTTTTTATTACACTTAATTTTAAAAAATTTTTTTATTATGTTATGTTAGTCACCATACAGTAGTTTTTGATGGTGTTCCATGATTCATTGTTTGCGTATAACACCCAGTGCTCCATGCAGTACATGCCCTCCTTAATACCCATCACTGGCCTTAATTTTTTTTAATGTGATTCAACAGATATGCAAATAGCTAGGAAAAGTCTCACAGATAAGGCTGTGTTCTCTGGAAATTCATAAAAATCCCAGTCACAATAATTCAGAAAAGGCAGTGCTGTTCATGTCTATTTTTTCTTCAGGCACATTTCTAGTGGTTTTCATACATTTCTCAGTAGAAACATTTCCACTAAAATATTTAAACTAGAAATTTTACCAGAAATTTCTATTATTTCTGGTATGAACTTACAAAGTTTTGATTTTTCTGCAAAAGTTATTTTAAAATGACTGAAGGACAGAGGACATTGACTTTTTTTGAACCATGGTTTGAGAATAATGTCCAGTTCTGGTGAAAATGATTGAGGGATTCAGATATTACTGTTTAATTCCTTTTGGCAATGTAAGACCACCATCCTTTGTAGTTTCTCTTGGTGTTCTTCAAAATTTGATTCTTTTTTCTAGAAAATATCCATTTCCTTATACTTTTATTTTTGCATGTTTAATGGCCTTGTATGTGTAAGCTGATCTAAAAGAATCAGTTATAAAGCTGGATATTTCAGTATGGTTCAAGGCTGATTCTGGTAGTTTGCAAATAGTTTTGTTTCTGGCTAATTTCATCTAAAGCTTTACACCAGGGAAAAAGATAACATAAAAGAAAAAAATTCATGGAAGAGAGAATAAACTTGGAGCTGATCCTCTTGTGCCATATTTTCTTTTGTGTCTTTACTGTGGGCATAGCTTCAACTTCTCTAGGAAAGCCTTTTCATTGTTATACCTATGTTCTGCAGCATTTTCCAACAGGAAGGTGGTACTGGAGTGAATGAATTGTTTTTTCCAAAAGTTCCAAAAAAGAAAAAACTTCAAGTGCTTACACAGAGTGCCGAATTAAAGTATTTCAAATTCTATTTCTTTGCCTTTACAATTACCTTGCTATCATTGTTTGTTTTGAATCTACTACATATATACAAGAATATTTATTTATTTATTTATTTATTTTTAAAGATTTTATTTATTTATTCAACAGAGATAGAGACAGCCAGCGAGAGAGGGAACACAAGCAGGGGGAGTGGGAGAGGAAGAAGCAGGCTCATAGCAGAGGAGCCTGATGGGCTCGATCCCATAACCACGGGATCACGCCCTGAGCCGAAGGCAGACGCTTAACCGCTGTGCCACCCAGGCGCCCCAAATACCAGAATATTTAATACCATGGGATTGGAGAGTTGAGTTGTGACCAAAGTGAGCTTGAAAGATACTAAACTATTGGGGCACCTGGGTGGCTCAGTCATTAAGTGTTTGCCTTCGGCCCTGGGCGTGATCCCAGGGTCCTGGGATTGAGCCCCGCCTCGGGCTTCTCCGCTAGGAGCCTGCTTCTTCTTCTCCCACTCCCCCTGCTTGTGTTCCCTCTCTCACTGGCTGTGTCTTTCTCTGTCAAATAAATAAATAAAATCTTAAAAAAAAAAAAGAAAAAGATACTGAACTGTTACCAACTTACTCTCAAAACAAATGAGTGTATCTGAGTCTATGTCTGTTGAGGGCTGACTATACCTAGGAGTTTTCTGAGTTAGCTTTCATGAATAGTACAATATGTATTAAAGAGTAATTAATAAAAATTACTCATTTGAGGCTTGAATATTAATGTCAAAACTCATCAGAATCTATAATATTGTTTAGAACTTAGACCAAGTAGTGATTTTTTTGTGAAACAGTAGCTTCTCACTGACATTGTTTAGAATTGTCAGCACATGGTGATAATAAAAGGCAGATAAACTGTTTAGTCAGTTTTATTGTTGTTTTCAAATTCTCTACAGAAAATTCTCTACTACAAGGTAGAGTATGCTCACTTTTCTGCCCTTCACATGCCACCTCTGGGTTTCCTTCTAATTTTAACTATGGAAGTGACCTGTGTGCCTGGCTGCTTTTGTCTTGCCTTTCAGAGATCATGCTTATCCTCATTTCTTTGACTTCCATGAGGAAATGGTGGGAAAGGAGAAAGAAGATCAAGTTGTCATGGTAGATACGGCAATCACTCCAACTACCTTCTGCCCTTTTGCTCTTCTCTGTAACAAATAAATATGTGAAGATTAAGTTAATACAAGTCAAGTATTTAGAACTACATCTAACACATAAAAAGTGCTCAATAAATGCTTGCCGTTACTTGAAAGTAGGTCCTTGAATGGTAGCATTGTTAGAGTTAGATCCTTACTTATACCTTCTCCTCACAAGACCCTCTTGAGTGTTAGAAGACTGGGTTTTCAGCAGAAGTTACTTCTTCTACCATGTTTAAGGCATCATAACATTTTGTATGTTAATATGAGGTATTTTGGAGGGAAGGCATGACAAACCTTTACATGAGACATTTTCATCTCAGGTGTGTCATCTCTGGACTTGGGTCCTATCTGAGTCATAAGATTTCTCTTCAGGAACCTTCATCACCAATACATATTTACAAAGCCCACCCTGAAAATGGGGTCTGTGCTTCTTTCAGCTTTGCCCTGGGAGATGGGTGTTCCATTGAAGAAAATAAAATCATGCCTGCCAAAGAGAATTTTTTAATGGGTATAGAGGCTATTTGCTTACTTAAAGGAATAATGTACATACAAAGAAAGCATAGATATTGTTTATTTCAATGAGTTTTGAAAGTTCTATACACTCTTCTATCGCTCAAACCAAGATATCAAATATTTTCATATGGCAGAAATTTCCCTTTTATTTATTCATTTTAAAATTTTGGACACAGGGACGCCTAGGCAGCTCAGTTGGTTAAGCATCCGACTCTTGATTTCAGCTCAGGTCATGATCTCAGGGTCGTGATCCAGCCCTGCGTCAGGCTCAGTGTGAAGTCTGCTTGTCCTTCTCCCTCTGCTCCCCCACCTCAAATAAATAAATAAATAAATAAATAAATAAATAAATAAAATCTTTAAAAATAATAAAATAACATTTGGATACAGGTTTCCAGACATCGGCTACCACATAAAGAGTGTAGGACAGAAGAGAGATGGCAGAACTGGAGCCATCAGAAGGAGCAGGCAGAAGGGGCAGTGGATGATAAGTTGTCTCAGCCCACAAAAGAATGCTGAAGACTCCCTGACAGGTGGATTCATGAATGGCCCTTAGAATCAAGGGGCAAAATTTATTCCAAAAGAAAACTCAGCTGAACTGAAAAGAGTACGAAATAAACAATGTTAATTAGATGCAATATTTTCAGTGGTGTTGAAGAAATATTTTCGTATTCTCTTGCTAGAATAGGTAATGTGATCTTTGATTCTTCCAGATTTTGTAAAGAAAGATTATGCAGATATCACTACTTTTTATCCCTGAGTTGTATATAAAACTCTGGACTGAAGTTCTAGCAGGCAAATGTCTATTTTTAGCGTCTACCAGTAGACTTACAGGAGCAGGCGCAACTTTTGAGCAGAACTGGGGCTCCTTCAGTGATATTTGTGACCCATTGAAAGGCTGATGATCTTGAAATATTTGTAATCCACATTGATTATGACAAATCCCTACTGCCAAACTAATTAATGAGATACAGATTCAAAGGAAAATCTTTGAAAACCCTGCTGCTTGCCGTTTATCAATGGACATCTCCTCAGCACCGTTTCATGCCTTTAAAAAATTTTTGACATTATGTAGCTGTGAAATTATGTAATCTGCATTTGTGTAACCTTTGTTACTTGAATCTGAACTAAGAGAATGTTCTGTTTTGCCAAAAAGTCCCAGCTAGCTTAAGTGCAATGAAATAACACCACACGATTAACACTATGTGTGCTATGAGAAACTTAATGTTCAGCAACTCAAAGGTTAAGCCTACAGTTTTGGAGTCCTATGTGCTTATGTGTACAGCAACATACCATTTATTTTATTATTTTTAAAATTTTAATTCCAGTAGAATTAGCACACAGTGTTATATTTGTTTCAGGTATACAATGTAGTGATAAAACAATTCTGTACATTACTCAGTGCTCATTGTGATAGCTGTACTCTTAATCCCCTTTACCTGTTTCACCCATTCTCCCATCCACCTCCCCTGGGGCAACCACCAGTTCTCTATATTTAAGAATCTGTATTTTTGTCTCTGTTTCTTTGTTTTCTTTCTTAAATTCCACATTTGAGTGAAATCATATAGTATTTCTTTCTCTTATTTCACTTAGCATTATGCCCTCTAGATTTGTCCGTGTTGTTTCAAATGGCAAGATTTCTTTCTTTTTTATGGATGAATAGTATTCCTTGTATATATATATACCACATTTTCTTTATCCATTCATCTATCAATGAGTGCTTAGGTTGTTTCCATAATTTGGCTATTGTAAATAATGCTGCATGCTGGGCCAGCACTAAAGATTAACAAGTGAAAAAAATGTGAGAAGAAGCAGAAAGTGTAATTTTCAGATCAGAAAATAGAACCCTGGCAAGTTTTCACTGTGGAATATGAAGGTATGTACAAATATTGTGAACATGATAGCAATGAATGAATAAATTAGTCTACTGAAAAAGAATAAATAATGCTGAAATAAATATAGGGCTGCATATATCTTTTTGAATTAGTGTTTTCCTATTCTTTGCATAAAACTCAGTGGTGGAAATAGTGGATCATATGGTAAATCTATTTTTAATTTTTTTGTGGAACCTCCATAGTGTTTTCCACATTGGCTGCCCCAGTTTGCATCCTCACCAATAGTGTACAAGGTTTCCATTTTTTTCTGTTTGCCAGCACTTGTTTTTTCTTGTGCTTTTGATTGTAGCCATTGTGATAGGTGTGAAGTGATATATCATTATGGTTTTGATTTGCATTTCCCTGATGATGAATGATGTTGAGCATCTTTTCATGTGTCTGTTGGCCATCTGTATGTTATCTTTGAAGAAATGTCTGTTCATGTCTTCTGCCCATTTTTAAATCGGATTATTTGTGGGGTTTTTTGGTGAGGAGTTGTATAAGTTCTTTATTTATTTTGGTTACTAACCCCTTATTAGATATATCATTTGCAAATATATCCTCCCATTCAGTAGGTTGTCTTTTATTTTTGTTGATTGTTTCCTTTGCTGTGCAGAAGCTTTTTATTTTGATGTAGTCCCAATCATTTATGTTTGTTTTTCTTTCCCATGCCGCAGGAGACATATCTATAAAAATGTTGCTATGGCTGCTGTCAAAGAAATTACTGCCTATGGTCTCTTCTAGGATTTTTATGGTTTCAGGACTCACATTTAGGTCCTTATTCCATTTTGAGTTTATTTTTGTGTATGTGGTGAGAAAGTGGTCTAGATTCATTCTTTTGCATGTAGCTTTCCAGTTTTCCCAGCACCATTTGTTGGAGAGACTATCTTTTTCCCATTGCATATTCTTTCCTCCTCTGCCAAAGATTAATTGGCCATATAATCATGGGTTTATTTCTGGGCTCTCTATTCAGTTTCATTGACCTATGTATCTATTTTTGTGCCATTACCATACTGTTTTGATTATATAGTTTTGTAGTATATCTTAAAATCGGGGATTGTGCTGTCTCCAGTTTTGTTCTTCTTTTTCAAGATTGTTTTGGCTTTTGGAGTCTTTTGTGTTCCATACAAATTTTAGAATTATTTGTTCTGGTTCTGTGAAAAATGCCGTTGATATTTTGGTAGGGGTTGGGTTAAATCTATAGATTGCTTTGAGTAGTATGGGCATTTTAACAATATCTGTTCTCACAGTCCATGAACATGGAATATCTTTTCGTGTATTTGCATCATCTTCAATTTCTTTCATCATTGTTTTATAGTTTTCAGAGTACAGGTCTTTTACCTCCTTAGTTAAGTCTGTTCCTAGGTATTTTTTTATTTTTGGTGCAATTGTAAATGAGATTGTACTGTTAATTTCTCTTTTTGCTACTTCATTATTAGCATATAGAAATGCAATGGATTTCTGTTTATTGATTTTGTATCTTGTGACCTTATGGAATTCATTTGTCAGTTCTAGTCATTTCTTGTGGAGTCTTTAGGGTTTTCTATATATAGTATCATGTCATCTGCAAATAGTGAAAGTTTTACTTCTTCCTTCCTTACCAATTTGGATGACTATTATTTCTTTTTCTTATCTGATTGCTGTGGGTAGGGCTTCCAGTATCATGTTGAATGAAAGTGATGAGAGTGGGCATCCTTGTCTTTTCCTGACCTTAAGAGAAAAGGTCTCAGTTTTTCACAATTGGGTATGATGTTACCTGTGGATTTTTTATATAAGGCCTTTATTATGTTGATGTATGTTTCTTCTAAACCTACTTTGTTGAGGATTTTTATCATGAATAGATGTTGTATTTTGTCGGATGCTTTTTCTGCATCTATTGAAGTGATCATATGGTTCTCTTTCTCTTACTGATGTGATGTACAATTTTGATTGATTTGCTAATATTGAACCAGCCTTGCATCACAAGAATAAATCCCCTTGATCACGGTAAATGACTTTTTTTTTTATTTTTTATTATTTTTTTAATGATTTTTTATTATATTATGTTAGTCACCATACAGTACATCCCCGGTTTCCGATGTAAGGCTCGATGATTCATTAGTTGTGTATAACACCCAGTGCACCATGCAATACGTGCCCTCCTTACTACCCATCACCAGCCTATCCCATTCCCCCACCCCCCGGTAAATGACTTTTTAAATGTATTGTTGGATTCAGTTTGCCAATACTTTGTTGAGGATTTTTGCATCTATGTTTATCAGAGATATTGGCTTGTAGTTCTCTTTTTTTGTGGTGTCTTTATCTGTTTTTGGTATCAGGGTAATGCTGGCCTCATAGATTGAATTTGGAAGCTCTCCTTCCTCTTCTATTTTTTTTGGAATAGTTTGAGAAGAATACGTATTAACTCTTTAAATGTTTGTTATAATTCAACTGTGAAGCCATGTGGTCCTGGTCTTTGTTGGGAGGTGTTTTTGTTTTGTTTTGTTTTGTTTTGTTTTTTGTTTTTCAATTGCTGATTCAATTCATTGCTGGTAATTTTTCTGTTCAAGTGTTATATTTCTTCCTGATACAGATTTGGGCAGTTACATGTTTCTAGGAATTTATCCATTTTTTTCTAGGCTGTCCAATTTGTTGACACATGATGTTTCATGATATTCTCTTATAATCCTTTGTATTTCTGTGGCATCAGTTGTTATTTCTCCTCTTTCATTTTTGGTTTTGTTTGAGTTCTCTCTCTTCCTCCTTCTCTGGATGAATCTAACTAAAGGTTTATCAATTTTGTTGATCTTTTCAAAGAAGTGGCTCTTGGTTTCATTGATCTGTTCTATTGATATTTTTAGTTCTTATTTCATTTACTTCTGTTCTGATCTTTAATATTTCCTTCCTTTTACTGGTTTTGTGTTTTGTTCTTTTTCTAGCATCATCAGGGGTAAGGTTAGATTGAGATTTTTATTTCTTGAGGTAGGCCTGTAGTGCTATAAACTTCCCTTTTAGAACAACTTCTGCTGCATCCCAAAGATTTTGGACCATTTTGTTTTTATTTTCATTTGTCTCCATGTATTTTTTCATTTCCTCTTTTAATTTGTCATTGAATATTTCATTGTTCAGTAGTGTGTTATTTAATTTCCATGTGTTTGTGTTCTTTCCACATGTTTCCTGTGGTTTATTTCTAGTTTCATAGCACTGTGGTTGGAAAACATGCATGGTGTCACCTTGATCCTTTTCATTTGTTGAGATTTGTTTTGTGGCCTAACGTGATTTTATTCTGGAGGATGTTCTACTTGCTCTTGAAAAGAATGTGTTCTGCAGTTTTAGGATGGAATGTTCTGAATAAATCTGTTAGATCCATCTAGTCCAATGTGTCATTCAAAGCCATTGTTTCCTTGTTGATTTTCTGTTTGGGAGATGATCTATCCATTGGTGGGGTGTTAAAGTCTACTATTATTGTATTACTATCTATTACTTTTTGTATGTTTATTATTAGCTGATTTATGTATTTGGGTGCTCCCATGTTGGGTGCATAAATATTTACAATAGTTATACCTTTTTGTTTGATTCCTTTATGATTAGGTAGTGTCCTTCTTTGACTCTTTTTACAGTCTTTGATTTAAAGTCTATTTTGTTTGATATAAGTATTGCTACTCCAACTTTATTTTCATTTCCATTAAATGCTTCCATCCTTTCACTTTCAGTGTGCATGTATCTTTCAGTCTGAAATGGTTCTCTTGTAGGCAGCATATAGATGTGTCTTGCTTTTTTATCCATTCCACCACCACATATCTTTTAATTAGAGCATTTAGTCCATTTACATCAAAGTAATTATTGATAGGTATGTACTTATTGCTGTTTCGTTACTTGTTTTATGGTTGTTTTTGTAGTTCTCTTGCTGTCTTCTCTCATGGTTTGCTGGCCTTTCTTTAGTGATAGACTTGGATTCCTTCTCTTTATTGTTTACTTATCTGTTACCAGTTTTGATTTGTGGTTACCATTAGGTTTATATATAACATATTATGCATGTAGCAATCTATATTAAGTTGATTGTCACTTAAGTTTGAACCCATTAAAAAAACACTACATTTTTACTCTTTCTCCCCACTCCATGTTTTAGGTATATGGTGTCATACCTCACATCCTTTTCTTTTGTAAATCCCTTGCCTGATTTTTATAGATATACTCAATTTTACTACTTTGGTGCTTCCTAGTTGTTTTGTTTTGTTTTGTTTTTACTCCTTGTTGTCTTTACTTTCCACTCAAAGAGTCCCTTTTAAGGTATCTTCCAAGGCTGGTTTGGTGGTGATGAATTCCTTTAACTTTTGTCTGTTTCAGAAACTCTTTATCTCTCCTTCTATTCTGAATGATAGCCTTGCTGGATAGAGTATTCTTGATTGCAGGTTTCTTTCTTTTAGCACTTTGAAAATATTAAGCCATTCTCTTCCGGCTGCAAAGTTCTGTTGAAAAATCAGCTGTTAGCCTTATGGGGTTTCCATGTAATTATTTTATGTAATTATGTAATTATTGTGTAATTATGTAATTATGTAATTATTTTCTTTTTCTTGGTACTTTAAAAATTCTCTCTTTATACTACTTTTTGCCATTTTAATTACTATTTGTCTTGGTGTGGACCTCCTTAGGTTAATTTTTGTTGGGGGCTCTTTGTGCCTCCTGGGTGTGGATTTCTGTTTCCTTCCCCAGATTTGGGAAGTTCTTAGCTATTATTTCTTCAAATAAATTTTTGCCCACTTTTCACTCTCTTCTCCTTTTGGGATCCCTATAATGCAAATATTATTATGCTTGATGGGACTGCAGAGTTCCCTTAACCTATTCTCATTTTTTATTAGTTTTTTTCTCTCTCCTGTTCAGCTTGATTGCTTTCCATTTCTCTGTTCTCCAGATCACTGATCTGTTCTTCTGCTTCCTCTAATCTAGTCATTCCTTCTATTTTTTGCATATTTTTAATCCTGTTATTGAGTTCTTCATCTCTGATTGTTTCTTTTTTATGTTTTCTATGTCTTTATTGAGGGTCTCACTGAGGTCCTCCACTGTTTCCTCAAGTCCGGTGAGTATCTTTATTACCATTACTTTAAATTCTGTATCAGGAATATTATGTATTTCCATTTCATTTAGCTATCTTGCTGGGATTTTGTCCTCTTCTTTCATTTGGGACATATACCTCTGTTTCCTCATTTTGCCTAACTTGCTGTGTCTGTTTCTGTGTGTTAGAAAAGTCAGCTATGTCTCTGTCTCTTGAAAGTAGTGGCCTTATGGGGCACCGATGTGGCTTAGTCAGTTGAGCATCTTACTCTTGCTTTTGGCTCAGGTCATGATCTCAGGGTCAGGATATTGAGCCCTGAGTTGGGCTCCATGCTTGACAGGGAGTCTGCTTGGGATTTTCTCCTTCTCCCTCTGCCCCTCCCCCAACTTGCACATGCCTTTTCTCTCTAAAATAATCTAGAAAGGAAGGAAGGAAGGGAGGGAGGAAGGAAAAGAAAAGAAAAGAAAAGAAAAGAAAAGAGTAGCCTTATGAAGAAGAGGCCGTGTAGTGCCCCGCAATGCAATGTCCCGTTTACCAGAATCTGACACTTCAGGCGTATCTCCTGTGTGTGTTGTATGTGTTCTGTGGCTATAGCTGAGGCATGTTTGCCTTCAGTCCTGATGTCTGAAATTGTGATTTGCCTTTTGTGGGCAGGGTTTGGTCCCTGTGTTGTTAGTGGGCCAGTCTGGGTCTGCCTTATGCTTGAGTTGGATCAGACCAGATGTTTGCCAGAGCGGCAGTCCCACCATACTGTAGGGTGCACTCCCTGTGTTGCCTCATGAAAAGTTTTTGTTGATGGGTTGGATCTATAGTCAGACCTGATATCTGCTGCTAGTCTACTGCTGGGGCTACAGTCAAACTCACGTCTATTGTATTCTTCCCTTATTCCTGGAGCTGGGGTCACTTTGGAGATGGTGCTGACCCCCGTTGGGGCTGCTTGTGCACCACCATGCTTGTGCTGCTTTGGATGGATTCCTGCTGAGGGTGTTTTGGGGGGTGGGTCCACAGATGAATGTGGGGTGAGGCTTGTTTTGTTAGGAAGGTTTGTGCTGGTGTGCTGTAGGTGGGGACCTGTAGCTGGTTTTGAAAACTTTTGCTAAGGCCAGTTTGGGGATGGGGCCTGGTCAGCAGAAGAGCATGGGATGAGTTAGGCTGTTAACTAGACAGGTGGAGAGTGTTGGTGCCATTCCCACAGGTGTTTGTGTGTCTAGGCTGGAGGCTTGGGGAGGGAAATGGTATCTTCCAGCTCTTTTGTTCTTGCAGATTTCTCCCAAAGATCCCTGCCTCTCCTGCACATGCTCTGAGATTAGTAAACAAATCTCTCTCTTATACAGTACACACAGGGTACTGTGTGTTTTTTAAACTGATGTTTCTATGCTTTATCTCAATGAGGCTGTTTATTATTGCTGTTTCTTTAAGGGAGGGGATTCAGTTTCTTATTGCCCTTCAGCTCTCCCAGAGCTGAGCCCACCAATTTTCAAAGTTCCAGGTGTTAAGCCCTACTGATTGTAAGAACTTGCAAAGTTAACCCCCTTTGGTTTTAAGCCAAATGTTACGTGGATTCGCCTTTCCAGTGTGTGGAGACCCCTGTGCCTGTGGTGCCTGGTATGGGGTCTGCTTCTCTCCCCTCTCCACTCCTGCAGTGTTCTTCCTTCCCAAGCATAGTTCTGTGGGCCAGTTTGGCTCCTGACCATGTCTCTGTCCTTCCTACCCTCTTCAATGTGGTCTCTTTTCTACATTTAGCTGTGGAGAGTCTTTTCTGCCAGTCTCTGGGTCATTTTCTTGCTTATTTACACTGATGTGGATGTTATTGAGGTGTATCCATAAGGTGAGGCTAGGATCTTCCTACTCTGCCATCTTCCCTGGAAGTCTTATTGTTTATTTTTAAGGGAGTACTCACTTGACAATGAGGCAGTCACTCTTGATTTATACAGAGCTTTTATGGGGACTAGTCAGTGTGAACAGGTCAAGTTGTTCCTCCACTTTACCAGCAGGTTTATTAAATCATTATCTGGGAGAATTACTGACTGGGCAAGTTACAGTGGAGTGAAACAGTTGGTAGGAAGGTCTGGGCTAGGAAATATTGCTCCTAGTGACCTTATTTCAATTCAAGGTTAGTTGTTAAAGTAATTTTCGAAATCTAGAATTAATTATTCCGAAAGAGAAGTGCAAACTCAAGGTTGGGTTTCTATCCAAGGTATCATCCCTGGAGAGCTTCCCCACCTGGTGGACCAATTTCAATGCCCAAGTTTAACAAAGTAGCAAGAGAAATTAAACAGGGAGTCTGCCACACTGTACTCACATGTTCTGGGCAAGACTTTCAAACATATTTTATCCACTAATTGGATGAGGAAGAAGAATGGCATGCAGCCTCTGAAGTCAGCTACTTGGGACAAGCAGATGTATGCACAGGGCTTGGGGGGACTTGGTGTATAATAGTATAGGACAATTCATTTTACCCAAATGAAAAAAGTCTATGTATGCTCTTTCCCTTGACATGAGAATGAAGTGATTGCCATTCAGGAGTCGTTTTGCAGGTCATACAGTGAGTA
Organism: Ursus americanus; assembly: GCF_024610735.1. Lineage (NCBI taxonomy): Eukaryota > Metazoa > Chordata > Mammalia > Carnivora > Ursidae > Ursus > Ursus americanus. The sequence goes on along the minus strand of NC_142135.1, from coordinate 39,490,730 downwards.
AATGTACAGTGCTGGCTGGAAGCAGCATTGTGAAACCAATTAAATATACTTTCAGGCATCATACAGATGCCTCAAAGAGTGAGACAGAGCTCCAGTGTTAGGACTTTAGACTACTTTTCAAGTTGTTTCTATTGTTTGAAGATCTTCATTTCTACTTGGGTGCTTTTTCTGCAATTAGAGGGCTCTAACACCAGATGGCACCTTTGTTATAATCATAATGTCTGAAGAGCTGGACCTCTTATCCAATATGTGTGCATTTATGTGGTATAAATATAAGTGTGTGTATAAATGTATAAATATATACATATTGGTGTATACTTATGTGTGTGTGTGTGTGTGTATACTTTATATATACATGGGGCCTTTACGAAATTTTAACATGGTTGCAAAAGAACATAGACTCTGAATCCTGACTGCCTAAAATCAAAGCCAAGTTCTGTTACCTACCAGCCTTGATTTCCAGCAAGTTATATAGCATATATGCTTCAGTGTCCTCATTTATAAAATGATGTTAATAACAATATTGCTTATTTCATTGGGTTGTTGTAAGTTAATATATATAATGAGTTAATTTTTAAATGAGTTAATATATTTAAATATTTATAGTAATTTCTTGTATATAAGAAGTGTCTGGCATATAACTGTTAATACTTACTAAACAATTTATTCAGAAGTTGATCTGTGATTGTCCTTCCAACAGTGATTTCACCTCTTCCCTGTTGTGTGGTAGCCATATAGTTTGGGGAAGGTTTTAACCTACCACCAACTACAAGTGAAGGACCTAACTTATGTAGTGTAATTGGGAAAGTCCCTTTTGCCATAGTGATAGGTCCAGGTAATCCAGGCACAAGTCAATCAATATATGGCATTTTTCCTGAATACTGTACTTTGTGAAGGTTAAGGAAAGGGTGTTGACCACGGTTAAATCAACAAAATGTGAGTGGAAGTTTTTGGAGGAAATAAGGTCTTTTGTGATGTGAGGATGCAAACCCTAGAGTTACTGCAGTTCCTTCTACCACAAAGGAAAACAAACTGAAGATGCTGTTGATCTTACAGGAAGGAGAACAGAGAAACCAAAAGAAGCCAGTCCTTGACTACCTGATGGAGCTGGTGGGTCAAACCAATCCTGAGGCTTGCCCTACCTCTGAGACCAATAAATCCCTGTTATTCTTTAGGCCAGTTTGAGTTGGTCTTTCTCATGGAGTCCTAATTGATACAAGATCAAATATATATTTTTATTTTTAAAATGGCTGAACAAGGTTATTATTACTAATTACTATTCCTATATGATATGCTCCTATATGAAAATATAAAATAATACAAAATTAAAAATATTGGCATCTTGTCCTTACCCACTACATATGGTTCTTAGTTCTTCCTCCTTCCCTCTTTTTACTTTAGGGTCTCAGAGAACACACCTTGTTTCTTTGAACTTACCTGTTTAATTCAGTGTTGAAATATCTGTATTTATCTTCACATAGATCTGTGCATGAGTTTATAACCAGAATCGCTGGCCTCCTCATATCTAGTTATAGCTTGTTTCTAAGTCCTTCCTTCTCTTGGCTAGAACAAACTTCCAGAAAGGTGGGGGAAGTAAAGGAAAGGCATAGTGCAGTCTTCCCTGAGGAAAGACAGTACAGGGACACCCGGGTGGCTCAGTCAGTTAAGCGTCTGACTCTTGATTTTGGCTCAGGTCATGATCTTGGGGTTGTGGGATTGAGCCCCACATTGGGTTTCACACTGGGTGCAGAACCTGCTTAAGATTCTCTCCCTTCCTCTCCACCTGTCCTTCTCCCCAGTCTTAAAAAAAAAAAAAGTAAGAAAGTCATAATACAGCTTTTTTCAAAGTGGAAAACTGGTTCTACCAGATAATAGTTAAAAACAAAACCAAACTGTAAAGGGTCTGTGGTCAAATCAGTGGAAAAAACTGCATTTAATAAAAATAAACATGATTTCTAGCTGTAATGCCTTTCAGACATTTAAAATACAAAATATTTTATTAGGATAAATGGTGTTATAAAAAAAAAACATTGAAATCTCAGTGGCTTACTATAATAAGATATATTCCTGGCTCATGACATGGTCTAATGCTAGAGCTCTTGATTAGGTGGCTGCCTCCAAGAGGTAATTCATAAAGTTAAGCACCATCCACATAAATTTCATCATCCTCAGTGTTTAGCTCCAGAAATCACCCCAGGTTTATCTCCACTTGAGAAAGTTGGAAGGGGAAAAGAGAGATGGTACATGGGAAGTTTTAATGGGCCAAACCAGAAAGTGGCACACATGACTTCTACCCAAAAGTCACATCCCATTGGCCAGAAATCAGTCATATGGCCTTTCCTAACTGCTGTGAATATTGGGAAATGTGATCTAGAGAATAGGATATAGTTTTAGTGAACTTGTAGCAGTCTCTGCCACACTCCTGTTTTAACTTCCTAAGAGAGACCTATAGCATAAAACTTTCCTCAGACTTACTTATTCTGAGACCTTCCCCTTCATCACTCTAGCATCTATCCATTCAGGTATTCCATGGTACACATTTTGAGACATACTTATGTTTCTTCTCTTAGCCTCTCAAAGAGTTGCTATTGGATTTCTTGCCTTCTAACCATGCTGTAGAAACCAAAAGAAATGCTGTGGGTAGAGGTATTTGTAGATAATGACTCTTTGAGGATTGTGTTTTCAAATTAAAAGATTGTTAGTCACTTCATACATTATTTTCTGTTTGAGCAGACCTTACTTGTGCCTTTTTTCTGTGTGTTTGCCTAGCTCTTGGAAGCATAGTTCAAGACTTGCCATCAATGTTTCCCTCCATACTGCTATGCCCTGGCAGGATTAAAACCCTATTTAAATAGAAACTGATATGTGTTCTATTGGTTTTACGGCAAGAAAAGGGAAGACAGTTTCCTTCTCTTCCTCTGTCCTCCCATATTTCCTAGTGCCTTCCTGCATCTTCCAGGGTCTTCTCCCTTTCCTAGCATTTTCCTTCCCATTACAAATAGTTGCATCAAACTTTATTTACCTCTTCTATTAAAAACTCATCACCATGAACACCGAAATGACAAACTTCATGTGTTATTCTTCTCTTTTATATTTACGTTTTAGTTTAGGGGAAAAAACATGAAAGAAGAGGAATAAACTTCTGCTGGAATTTCAGGTATCACTAACAGACCTTGGGGAGGTGTTTTGAGGACAGCATTAGTGGGACATTCAGAATATAGAGCTTGGGTATCTCCTTCCCAGGCCCATTTATGAGATTAGCCCTGACCAAAGGCTTTGTGGTATTTCTTTCAGGGAAGGCAGATCAACTTTTAATTTGGCCCTCATGCCATTACTCTGCACATATTGACTTTATTACAGGAGGGCAGAATTTTTTTCCTAGACAAGTTTATGAGATGTCACTTCCCATTACAACGATTACAAAAAATTTAACAAGTTTAATTTCCTTACCTGTTTAATTCCACTTTGGCCACAAACCCAATTTGTCAAAAAGTAGGAGTACTCCTAGATTATAACCCTGAATAAAAATATGACCCTGAATTTGCTCTTCTATTTTCAATGCATTTATTCTAGATATGCAGAGCTATTTGTACCTAAACATTTGAAAGGTAACAGGCAAGGAATTATTGCATATATCTAATGAATTTCTGATTGAAGCCTCTTAATATCAATAAAAATGAATAGTTTGGTAAATAAGCATTACATTTTACATTGTAAAGTGGAGAGGTCAGTTGTCATTCTACAGACTCCATTTCAGTGGAGGAAGTTATTTTTCAGAAGTGCATTTCCTATGAAAGGTTGCATTTTATTAATTTATTCCAGAAGTTTTGCCAAGACAAATTGCAAAAATGAGTTCATAATTTGCACATGAATTTTGGGGAAACAGCATTTTATAAAAGTTTTTGATTTATTTAAAAAAATGAAAAAGAATTTTGATTCATGATTGACATGAATATATACTCTGATAGAGCAATGGAGGGAATTTAAAAAATATCCTTACTACTGGGTGCCGTATATGTTTATTTAAAGAAAAAATAAATTTGAGATCAAATTCAAGATAATTGGTTTATAGTAAATATATAGTTTTTCGGTAAGGACCAAGTCATGTTTAACTTAAATTGTTTGATTTTAGAGAAACTAATGACTATGGCAAAAAGATTAGTAGTAGGTAGAGATTCAAAGCATGCATTTTTTTTTCTTGCTGTTGTGAGGGCTATTTATTTTTATATACAAAATTAAAATTTTGGTCAGGACTACAACTTTTGAATAGTAAATTGCAAAAAGGGAATGAAGAAACTTTCTCCATTTAATTCATGGACAATGGAAGCTTCAAATCCAGAAGTGACCACCACCATGTTGTACTGTGATTTCAACAACAGATCTAGGACTCTGTAATCTTAAAGTTTTCAGGAAAAGCAACAAGTATCTGTACTTTACTGTTGAACCCCTTTCTGTTTCTCAGTGCCTCCAGCTACAGATTTTCAGTGAGTAGCAGATCCATTCAGAAACCAGGGGTGATAATCATAGGAGACACACTGTAATGTTCAAAACAACACAGATGCAAGACTTCTGGTAAACCATACATTTGTAATGAAACAACAAAACTGACTCATTAAATTAGCCTCCGAATTTCCTGCCTGCATAACATTCTCTGCAGATATATACATATATAACAACCTTGACATCAGCAGAGTCTTGAAATTACGTCTGTGTATGTATGTTTCACAGAATTTGTGTCCAGCATGTAGGATATCTAACAACTCTCACTGTGAGAAGTTTTCCTACCATAATTTATTCATTTTTTTTAAAGGCCATGGCATCAAGAGTTAATAAGCCTACTGACTGTGAAACCTGGGCTCTAGTCAACTTGGTCCACATTGACCCTTTTCTGCTTCCCTTGGATTCATCTGAATCTTGGTGAGCTTAAGGTGAGAGTGAGACACATCAATTCAACATAGAGTTGGGGTGTGCTGAAGGTTGCACAGTTCTAATTAAAAAAGCCACAGTGTTTTTATGGGCTAGATTCTGGAGGGCTGCACTGATTTCCTGATGAATGTTGACAGGGCTATTAAAACTGTGAAACAGCATCTCCTGAATATGGCATTGAATGAAAGAACTAGCTTAGCCATGCTGCTTTTGGATGTTATTAGCTGATTAAAGTGGAGCCACAGGGAAAATCGTCTTTGGGCTATGCATTCACTTTCTCAGCTTTTTTGTTTGTTGGCATTTTTTCCCACAGGGTTGGTAGCTAGGTTTCTTTACTGAAGTCTTTAAACTTTATCTGTGACATAAAGGATGAACTACTGTGTCCCTAGATCCTTTAGTTACCCCAAGACATCTGGTGTGCTACATAAAAGAACCCCCCGTTCCCCCACCTTTTCTGAGCCATAATTTTGACTGGTTGTGTGTATTTCTATAGATGAAGACTTGATTTTGGCCAAACCCATTTCAACTTTGATCACACCCTTTATTTTCCTAAGAGCCTTTAACCTCTCTGAGACTCAGTTTTCCTTAGCTATAAAATGGGCATGATGATACCTTGAGAGTTTATTCTGGGAGTGGGAGATAATATAAAGTACCTAACATAGTTCTTGGCATAGATTAGGCACTCAGTAAAGGCCACCTTTTGTTATTATTATTGAAACAGGTTGGTGAGAGAAAAATGTAGGAGTTATTTTCACTTGTGTTAGATAGGAATTTGGGAGAGTGGAACAAAAATTGTTTTTTTCACAAATGGAAATGAATGAGATCTGAACAATTTGAACTACATTTTAGGCCTTTGGTAAGAATTGGCACACCTCTTTGAAGAATTAATTTTGATATAATTAGGATAATTTGACTTTAAAAGAACTTTCAAATAAAGTCCTAAGGGAAGTTGGATGACGGTCTTCCAGTCATTATATGAAATGTGGCTAGTATCTGAGAGCTATTTAAACCAAGAACAGATAATAAAAAAAATAAGAACACATTACAATATGTGAGTTGTAGGTTAGATCTAAATCATCCCATGATTTTTCTAATAAGGTGTTGAAATACGAAATTAGGAAATTGGAAGATGCTTCAAATACTTCTTTTCTAATTATTTTAAATCTGCAAGTGAGAGTGTAATTTTCTGATAGATAATAAGATTTCAAAAACTTTAATCTTTTGATTCCATTTCTATTTACCCATTCCATGGGAAAATACAAAATTAAGAAATTTGCTCTATGCACAAAGATGTTTACTATAGTATTGTTGAAAATAAAAACCTGAAAACAATTTAAATGCCCCCAAATAGGGAAATGATTAAAACAATTATGCTAAATTTCATGTAAATATATTTTATGTACAGTTTATTTGTAAGAAGTTTAATGGGGAAATATTTCTGCAAAGAAAAAATATGCAAAATTATATATAACTTATTTTAACTATGTAAAACAGTTATTGAAAAAAGACTAGAAGGAAAGTTATCTGGACCTTATAAAGTTGATTTTGACCTATAGAAGTACTGTTTCACATGGTTTAATGTAATAACACATGAATGTCTTTGGGAAGTGATGAAATCTTCAGCAATATTCTCTTTCTGTGAATTTTATTTATAACTTCCTATTTTTATGGAAACATTTTTTGTAATTATAAAAAATTTTTAGTAGAAAGTAACTTGGTCACCTAAAAAGGAACTGTTCTAATTTAGGCAAAATTTAAAAACAATAAATTAGATTTCCATTTTGGGCAGTATCACAAGCTTGATATTCTGAAAAGTTTTACACCACAAAATAATCCAAAATATTATATAAAGTGGAAAACTTTTCAGTGCATGGCTGAGTTGGCAATAGAGTAAGGAAATCCCTAGCAGTCAAACATGAAGTAAAAGCATTAATCCTGAGAGAAAAATCTCTGACTGCTCTCTGGGCACCATGGATTTCTGGTGATCCAGATATTAGGTTTTAATGGCCTCATGGGGAGCAGGGAAAAAAAATGTTAGTGTCAATATAACATAGAGAGTCAGATCAAGGACCTGTGTGAAGCCAAGACCCTACCTACACAAAAGGGCCATACCTTCAGTGAACTAGACGTAAAATCTAATTTACAAGGGAAACTTGCCTATTTTGACTTCAATTCTAACTGGAAGGAAAACCAAAATATTAGGAAAAAGTAAGTTTAAAGGTGGCTAGCAGAAGCAAATATAAATTCTCTCCAGATGAAAGAACCCTCAACTTCATGCCTCTTAGAATTCCTTCAGGGAAAACTGCATCAGATAATCGACTCAGTAGTCAAATATCACAACATAGATGTGAGAACAAGAAACATGGCTAAAGGGGCACCTGAGTGACTTAGTCCATTAAGTGTCTGACTTTGGCTCAGGTCATGATCTCAGGGTCCTGGGATCCAGCCCTGCGTTGCTCCCCTGGGGAACTCAGTAGGGAGTCTACTTCTCCCTTTCCCTCTGCTCCCCCCTTCTGCCCCTCCCCTGCTTGTTCTGTCTCTCTCTCTCTCATATAAATAAATAAAATCTTTGCAAAAAAAGAAACATGGCTGAAAATCAGCAGCAGTACCCAATAGTTGAATCAAATATACAAAGATTTATGATATTCAAATGATCAAATATAGAATAGAAAATGAACATAGTTTGTAAGTTTAAAAAAAATATAAAATGTATTGCAAGTATGAGTAAGGTTCAGCAACTCTCAATGATGACAAAGTTACATTCGAAAAAGAAATTATAGACCTGGAAAATATAACTGAAATAAACTCAGGGTTTTTTTTATTTTAAGATTTTATTTTTAACTAATCTCTACACCCATCGTGGGGGTCAGAATTACAACCCCAAGATCAAGAGTCATGTGGTCCATTGACTGAGCCAGCCAGGCACCCCAACACAGTTGGTTTTAAGAAAGAGATTACATACAACTCAGAAGTACTAACTGCAATATAAACTTGCAGAAGTGACCAGACACACCAGTGTAAAATATATGGTAACCATGAAAGAGAAATCAAGAATCACGGAACATAAAATGAGAATATTCTAACATGTAATCAGAGTTAAAGAAGGAGAGTCTAGAAGGAATGAAAAATAGATAATATTCTAAGAGATAAGAGATAATTGTGCAAAATTTCCCCAAACTGATAAAAGACACAGATCTTAAGATTTAGGTATCATTAAATTCCAAGCAGGAAAAATGCAGAGACCTGTATACCTGGTTACGTTCTAATAAGGCTGCAGAATACACAAAGAAAAACAAATCTAATAAATAGAAAGAAAAGACAGATTAGCAACAAATACGTAACAATTAGATTGAAGGCAAAAATAAAAAATAGAATGTAGTGTTATACTACTTTAAAGCCAGAGAGAAAATAAATGTAAACTGGAATTATATAGCCTACTGACTTTATAAACTGTCTTTTAAGAAGAATGAAAGTAGATAAAGGCACTTTCAGAGAAACAAAAACCTGTTTACCATCAAATATGGTGTTTATGGTATTTAGCAAGGCAAATAAAAAGGCAAAAATAAGATGGTAAAAAGAAATGCGGTATATCAATAATCTCAATTATTAATTAACTAAACTCTTTAGTTAGAAGATTAAGTTTGGCTGGATTTAGAAAGACCTAACGATGTTATTTGTGAGAGACTTACCTATAATATAAAAATTAAAAAATTTAAAAGGTTGGAAGAAGATATACCAGGAAAATAGTAATGAAAAATAAATTGATGTGGTTTTGATAATATCAGACAAAATAAGTCTTTAAGAATCACTACTAGAAATAAAAAAAATTATGTATTGATAAAAGGTTGAATTCTGTTGAATAAATAACGGTTCAAACATGCATGCATGTAATTATATTACTTCAAAATATATAAAATAACAAGTAAAAATAACTATAAGGATAAAATGAAAAATTCACCATCATTATAACCAATATTAAAATAACTCTCACCAACTGATAAATCAAGCAGGAAAGTCAATAGGTTAGAATATACAACATTTGCCCACTGTAGTCAACAAATTGTCAGTATTTTGACTCTTGCACCAAACAACTGGAAAAAAACATTCTTTGCAGCATCCATTGAACATTTATGAAAACTGAATCAGTTGTGAGAATGAAGTCTCATCAAATTTACAAAATTGTTATGCATACTATATTCTGTGATAAAAATGCAATTAAATTATAATATATTACAAAAAGATTACTCAACTACATTTGAAAAATTTAAAATACATTTGAAAAATTCTAAAGACAATAACTCATGGGTCAAATAAAAATTATAATGAAATTAGAAAATACTGCATATCAAATTTGTGGAATACAGGTAAGGCAATATTTAAGTATATTAGAAAAAAATGAAGATTAATAAGGTAATACTTTAACTTAAAATTACTTTAATAAAATTTAATTTGATAAAAATTATTAAAAATAGCAATAGAGTAAGCCAAAGAACATAAAAAGAAAGAAATAGCAAAGATAGAAGCAGAAATGAATGAAGTTAATGAAATAGAAAACAGAGAGAATCAACAAAATTGCGTTCTTGTGAAGTAATAAAATCGCTCAGTGTCTTGTAAGATTGATCAAAAAAGGCACCAAAATATCTATATTAGGAATTTTAAAAAAGGGAGCTGCAACTTCAGATGCAGAAGAACCTAAAAAGATAACAGAATATTATATATAATTTATTTCAGTAAATTAAAAGATAGGATAAAATGCATAAGTTTTTTTCCTTGAAAAAAAACCTATCTAAACAAAAAAAAAAGAGAAAATCTGAATAGTCTTATTGCCATAAAATACTTTGAATCAGTGGTTTAAAATCCTTTTACAAAGAGAATGGTAGGGTTAGGTGATTTTATCAGCAAATTCTTCCAAATACTTTGAAACATTTAAATAACAGATAATTCCACATTTTTTCAGCAAATAGGAAAAGAGAGGACACACCCCAACTTATTTTATGAGGCTATTACACCTTATTATCAAAACCAGACAATGATGGTATAAAAAGAGCAATTATAGGACAAGTTCACTCACTAATATGGGTGCAAAAATTCTAATGGAAATAATAGGCAAATGAAATCCAACGAAACAATCATCGCTAATCTGGATTCCTAGTTATAAAATTAGTTCAATATTAGAAAGTCACCGTATTAACAGATTGAAGAGGAAAGTGATACAATCCTCTCAACAGGTGAAAAATAAAAGCAATAATTCAGACTCCCAATACATTCATATTAAAAAAAATCTTAGTAAGCTGGGAATGAAAAAGAACATCTTTGATCCGATAAGTGATATCTACCAAAGAACTACAGAGGATGTTTATTTAATGAATCATGAGAGACTATGGACTCTGGGTAACAAACTGAGGGCTTTGGGGGCAGTGGGGGATGGGATAGGCTGGTGATGGGTATTAAGGAAGGCACGTATTGCATGGTGCACTGGGTATTATACGCAAGTAATGAATCATGGAACTTTACATCAAAAAATGGGGATGTACTGTATGGTGACTAACATAATAAAAACAATTAAAAAATAAATTATGAAATGGAAAAGCATTCCCTTTAAAATCAGAAACAAAACAGTAATGCTATTAACATTTTTATTCAATAGTTTACTGCTAGTCCTAACCAACACAGTAAAAGGAGAAAAATAAATAAGCAGTATAAAACTTGGAAAGGAAGAAATAAAACTGCCATTACTGCAGATGATAGAATTATCTACATAGAAGATAAACTGACAATTTCTTTTTTTTTTTTAAGATTTATTTATTTATTTGACAGAGAGAGAGACAGCCAGCGAGAGAGGGAACGCAAGCAGGGGGAGTGGGAGAGGAAGAAGCAGGCTCCCAGCGGAACATTGAGACCGATGCGGGGCTCAATCCCAGGACCCCGGGATCATGCCCTGAGCTGAAGGCAGACGCTTAACGACTGAGCCACCCAGGCACCCCAAACTGACAATTTGTTTTGAATTAGTAGAGAGTTTAGGGTGCTAGATGTAGGTCAAGTTAATTGCATATTTATAATCAGCAACAAGTAGAACAGGTATATATTTAAAAGATGCTATTTACAATGGCAACAAAAATAAGGTTCTAGGGATAAATCTAATAAGAGATGTGCAGAACATTTGGAGAGAAAAATATGACAATCTATTGAAAGATATTACCAAGACCTAGACAAAAGATACTTCATCTTTTCATAAAAAGACTCAGTATCACAAAAATATCAATTCTCTTCCAATCTCCAAACTCAGTGCAATTTCAATCAAAATTTCAGTAGGGTTTTTAATGGAACTGGACAAATGAATTTAAAAAATACAAACAGATGAACAAAGGGCCATGAAGAGCTGAGATATTCTTGAAGAAGAACAAAGTAGGAGCACTTAGCCTAGCTGATGTCAAGAATTATTACAAACCTATTGTTAATTATAGCAACATGGTTTTGGTGAAGGCATAATTAGGTCAGTGGAACAGAATAGAGAGACTAGAAGCCGACTCATACCTATTTGGAAGCGTCAGTTTCACAGAACTGGCATTGCAGCCAGGATGGGCAGGATGGGTGGTTGGTCCGTAGGGATGTTGGGGCAGTACTTTTTTCACAAATGTTATAAAATAATTTTAATATCTGGCAAAAAGGATGGCATGCTTGTGGGAATCATCTGACTGCCATCCTTATTTCTTTCTTCTCATCTGTCTGATTTGGGGTAAGTGGGTCTGTTCTTTCATCCGGCTGAGATGATAATTGGTTACATTGACTATGTGTTCAGCACAGGGAAGGGCTGAGCTCCTTCAATAAACTTTTCCTCAGTTTCAGTTCTGGGTTCACTTCTTGTCTCAAGAGTGCACCTTGGGGTGCCTGGGTGGCTTAGTCGTTAAGCGTCTGCCTTCAGCTCAGGGCGTGATCCCGGCGTTCTGGGATCGAGCCCCGCGTCAGGCTCCTCCGCTGGGAGCCTGCTTCTTCCTCTCCCACTCCCCCTGCTTGTGTTTCCTCTCTCGCTGGCTGTCTCTCTCTCTGTCAAATAAATAAATAAAAATCTTTAAAAATATATATATATATAAAAAGAGTGCACCTTATGTATGCCATACTACTATAATACCTACTTTGCTCTATTATCATAAAATCATGGGTGGATAACAAAATTGGCTGGGTTCAAGCATGACCTTGGGCAAATAGCTTAATCTCAGTTTTCTCACAATAAAAGAAGGATAATAACCTTCTAATTCTTATGAGGATTGAAAGATATGTTCAGGCAAAACATAATGAAGCACCCTCTGATGCTATAATAGTTAGGTGTCTGTATGCTTTAAAATTATATTAAAAGTCACGTATTTGTTTCTCTTCCTAGACTGAACACTCCTTAAGGTCAGAGACTGTCTTAATTATCTTCAGATACCCAGTGCCTAGCACGTGCCTTGGTAGTAGATATCCAGTAAATATTGAACCAAACAAAGGCAAATGCTGTTAAGAAATCTGTACCATTGGAAATGGTAATTTTCATGCTCTTTTATGGCATTATTGATTCAATAGCTATTCATTAAACTAATGAAACATTAACAGTTAATTAGAATGAATAATTCAATTATTCATTCACAGTGCTCTGGGATAGAAGAGGCATTCAGTCAAGCCTTGAAGCCTTCACTTCCTGAAGGAAGTGATAATAACCACGCTGGACTGAAGCCCAAGAGAGCTGGGACCTTCTCCATCCCCATCATTGCTTTCTATTCAGCGTCTAGCCCATTGTTTGGCCCAATAAATGTTAGATGAAAAAATTAAGGAATGGAAACTAGTTAGGAGAAAAGGGAAGATGGTGGTGAAATATGGCTTTCCAGGTAGGAGGAATAGCATGCTCAACGTTTCAGAGGTTGAGTTGGAGGGATAGTTGGATTGCTCAGCCCAATCAGACAATCAAGTAAATTGGGGAAGGGGAGAGATGACGCTGGGCGACAGGAAGGGCCACATTGTGGTTCTTTCATGGCACACAAAGGAATTTGGACTTTTTCTTGAGACTGGATAATTGAAGGCATTTAAGCAGAGGAATGCTATAATCAGATCTGCATTTTAGAGAGATCACTGGTCACAGTGGGAGGAATCATTTACAAGGTGCAAAGTCGGAAGCAAGGAGATGAGCTAGGGATTGCGCAGTCATGCTTTGTTTTACCCCTGAGGCTTGCAGTTACTCACCTATTACCTTTGTATGCCTTAACTGTCTCCTACAGAGAAACATCACAGTGCTTAGAAACCGTTTCACTTTTTTCCCTTTCCCTTCCTACTTGGTGACTCTATGTGCTTTATGTGGGCATTCCATTATTTTCCTTTATTTTCAGAGTACATAGTCACTAAACTTTCCGTAATTTACTCTAAGCTACTTTCCATCGATGTCCAACCCAGTGTCTTTTGTTCAGTGGATCACACACATTTTTCCAAATTTTGCTTCACTGAAGTTTAAAGCCTTATTTTTTCCATTTCTGTGACTGTCCTTGGGCTTAATGGGAAAAATGAAGCAGCATATTCAAAGACCCATTTGGCTGCTATGCAACCCTGTTGATTTATCATCAATAGGTAAACAGAAACTTTTTTTTTTTAATCCATGCTTGAGCTCTTTCTTTTTGAAACAGTTCTCAGACAAAAATTGTTCCACATGCTTTTGCAGATCTTCTTTGGAGCTATTTGTTTCATTTATCTAATCTGGGTACCTTTAGTCCCAGCATGCAAACAAGGTGGGCTCCAAAGCACCCCTTGTGTCAGATGTGGCCCACACCCCTCTCCATCCACACACCTGCTACTCCCTAAGCTAACATCCTCTAACTGCAACCTTATTTAAGAAACTCTCCGTGTGAAACGAGAGGGTATAGAAATAGCAGGTGACTCCATTTCAGCAGTTTTGGTGGCCAGAGAAGAATTATTGCTTCCTTCACTTTGTGACTCTGGTAAGTGCCCAAGAGGTGTAGTCAAAAAATCAACACATTAGTAATCCAGCAGGACTGACTCCAGCTGTTTAACATGGCCCAGCTCAAATGTCACATCCTCGGGGATGCCTTCCCTGACCCCCTTCAATTTCACTACGCCCTTTGTGCTCCCATAGCCCTTTGTTCAAACTACTACTAGGATAGCATTTATCATCCACTGTTATTTTAACTTTTTAAAAATTGCATTTGAATATGGTAGAGGGGAAAGAGAATGGATTTTCAAGGAGGACAGATCTAAGTGCCCATCCATCTATGCTACACTCAGGTTTGATAATTTGGGTCAGTAAATACTCTCTTGGAACCTCAGTGTTCTTATCTGTAAAAGAGATAAAACAAAGGAGAGCAGATCATACATACAGCATAGAGCCTGGCCTCCAACAGATATTTAACAAATATATTTCCTTTCTTCTCCCTTCCTGCTTGGTTGTGGATCAGTCTGTCTCTCCCAATAGACCATGAAACCCTCTAGGGAGACACCTAGACATATTAATCTTTCTAGCCCCCAGCCCTAGTATAGTGCCCAATACAGGTGTTTAATACAAGTGTGTTGGCTGTTAGATAAAAGGAATGCCATGTCACGCCCTGGAAAACTTGGCCCAGCTTATTGGCCAGCCTCCCATAACAATGCATATGGACCTCTGTTTTGGTGTGCCTCTTTATTTCATCTGAGCCCCTGATTTGTGGGTGATGAATGGAGATAGGGACTTAATTAAGTCCATATAGTCTTTGAACTTAAGCAAATGTAGACTCCTTATCGGAATTACTACTCTTTGGAAAGCTGTGAGTTATAAATTAAGAACCAGGTTTACTTGGTGAAAAAATGATTGGGGCTAAATATTGGAGCCATTGGAGCTGTTTGGGGAAGGTTTTGACTGCTGTTGAGGTGTTCCTCAGGAATGGCCCTGCAATACAAATATGGATTCATGATCAAGGCTTCTTGGCCTTCTTTTGTGGAAAAGCACATGCATTTGGCTGAAGAGAAAAAAGTAACTTGGCAGGTACCAGACTGCTTTAAAGTCCTTTCAATATCTGAATTAATTCCATGTCACCACACTTAGCTTCAAGCCAGTGTTTCATCTGAACCATGCCCTGTTGTACTTACTGCATGTGTTGTGACCAAATAAGTTGATGGCAATCCCCTTGTAAAATAACATCGAGATAAGTGATGATGACCTGTGAATACTTTGCATTTACTGGACATCTTTTCCTTTTGACCATCTTCTCTACAGTACTTTCTAGACCAGTGCCCAGTTTGGATCTCTGTAAAAATCTGGCATTGCCATTGATCCAGTCAAGTCAGCATCTACTATGTGCCAGGCATTATTCTGGGTTTTGGGGATATGGTGCGAAGCAGGACAGAAAGGTTCTGATCTCAAGGAGCTTACATTTTAGTGCACCTATAAACTCCTTTATTTACCCCATTTTTGATGTTTTGGCTTTCATTTCCTTCCCTTTGGTTTATCTACCCATGAATTTTGTTAAGTGTATCTGGCACATTCCATTTTGGTTTTTAAGGTTTTTGAGTTCTCCTTTTTCCTTGAGGGCTTACTTATTTTTTAAAGCTAGGATATGGTCATAAACTTTTCGAGCTAGATGAGCTTTGAGTTCATGTAGCTCAACAGTGATCCATGGAGATGTATTGATTTGTCCAGTCGCTTGGCAACACTTTGGTAGTGGAAGACCAGCACTGATTCCCGGTTCATTGTTTTTCATTTTCCATTACACTGTGTTCCTGATTTCCTATCTAATGTTTACCCTGATGGAGAATTCTTTTATTCAGCAAACATTTGTGGATTCCAACTTCATGCCAGGCTCTGCTCTAGATACTGGGGAGACAGAGACATTGGAAAAGAGATCACAAGTCTTCCTTCTTTGCTTATTCCTCTCACTTTATTTTAAATTTCTTCATATTCTAACAAGATTTGTGGGTTCCTCGTATAGCCCTGTCAAATTTCTCATTTTTTAATTTGCTATTTTTAAGCTCTAACTTTTACCTGTATTCTTATTTACACATAATTATGCCTTCTGTTGATTCACTTCTCTTTTAGATATGCCATTCTACATGGTAGATAGGTTTAGATAAGTAAGCACTCCTCAATAAGATTTTTCTTACAGATTGACCCCGAAATTTTAAATTTCAGACAGTCACTTTTCATGTTTTCCAGCTAACACATGAAACTCCTTAGCAAATTGTGTTAAAAATATGGGTGCTGGGACACCTCCCCACCCCCAAAATTAATTCAGAATATCTGGGGATGGAGCCTAGATGCTGATATGGTTCAAAATATGACTCTAACATGCAGCCAAGGTGGAGGACCACTGGTCAACAGATAAGCATCATTTCCTTCTGTAATTCCGCTTTTCCATTTCTTTTGGAAATTTATTTTATATACTAGCTCTTTTCCCACAGCTCAAAGCCATCATTGCATATCTTTTATCAGAGGTAAAATAATGTTCAGACTTTCACTAAATGCCCTCTTTATGGGTATATCTGTATTCCTATATTGACCTATATAGAGAAATTTTTTCTTGCTCTGAGCTATCTCGACTTTTTTCTTCTCAAGGGTTCTGTACGCATACACTGTTTAAATCCATTTTCCAACCCGAAGGTGCATTTTCTCCATACTTGTGACATTCACATTTCATTTCATCTTTTCAGCCCCTACTTCAAGTGCTCCCCCCACCTTCTTTTTTTTCCCCCGTTTGCTGTCTCAAGTTCATTGTTACTGTGCTCTTTTATAGACTTGGAATTTAGGTTTCCTACAGTGGGCTGCTGTTTCTATTTTCATGTTTTTTCATTCATTTTTCCAGAAACTTTCCTTCTCCCTTACTTTTCTGCTATTAAACCCGATTCCTTTGAAGCTGGGATCCCAGGGTTTTGATATCTGAAAAGAAGTAGGTTTCCAATTTTCTTCACTGTTCTCTTACTGCATGTTGCTTATTCCCAACACTTATATTCTCAGTATGGAGACTCGAAATACACATCATCTATTCTCTCCCTTTTATCTCATCCCAGATGTTTTCTGTGGTCATCTTTCAGTCCAGTGCCTAACTTCGTGACTCTTCTTCTGTTTGTTACACTTGTATGAGTTCTCCAGCTATGCATATAACACACTTATCCCACCTTATCTCCACATTTAAAATTCCTGGAAAATATTTAACCCTCTCCTCCGCTCATCACAGATCTCCTCGACAATCATATTTTTCTCGTGCAGACCATGTCTGTTACTTTCAGTGGTATTAATGCACCTTCCTGTCTGTTAATCATGCTACGTAATTGCTTTTAGTCACTCTTTCTTTCATTCTTGAACTAAATGAGCTTGGGATCCCAGACTGCCTGGAGTCATCTCCCCATGGTTATTTCTGTAGTGCAGATCCTTTTTCTCCTTGGTGCAATCTCTCTAAACAAATCCTATTTCTCTGTTGCTCTGGGAGTCACTACCAAGTCCAACTAAGAGATTTGGATTACTGCAAATAGATGCATGGGTACATTCTATAGTGCTGGAATATCAATATTGAAATACACACTGTGCTTCATCTTGTCTACACTAGTTTGTCCTTAATTTGGGCTCATTTGGATTTCCCTTGATCAGCTTTTGGTTTCACAGGGTCTTTCTTCGGCCCTTGGTCTGTGCTGCTCTATTGATGATTGCTTCCTACGTGAGATTGGTGGGCTGGCTGCCACTGACTCCCAGCTGCACAAACTAATTCATCCCTGGAGCTTGGCATCCCTGGGCACTTACACATTGTTTTTCCTGCTCACTTTACTCGGAGCTGCCAATACATCAGTTGCCTCAGATTCCTTCTGCTTTTCCTCACTAGCATATGGTATGGTCTGACCTGAAGCTGAGTTTCAATTTCTTTTTTTTTTTTCTGAGTTTCAATTTCACTGAGAAAAGAGGCAGTCTGATGTAAGCTGAACATGGAGAGTGACAGAATAGAGATTTCTACTGTCATTTATTCAACAGCTTTTTGTTAAGCACTTGATCTAAGCCAGGTACTTTACTAGTCTACAGTGAAGCTACAGATATGCGTAAGATTTTAGCTCTGACCTCAAGGTGCTTTCAAATTAATGGAAGAGACGGGTAGGCATACCCATAAAAAAGTATATCAGTAAATATATGTTAAAATTATTATAAAAGCTAGAATGATCTAGGGCTGAAGAGGACAGGGATGGAAGTCAGACAGACCTGCACTTCAAATTGCACCTCACCACTGATGACAATCTGGCCTGCAGCCAAGTTCCTTAGTGTTTCTATCCTCCTCCTCCTTGTCTATGAAATGATTTTAAGTGACACTTCTTAGAAGATTGTCATGAAGATTAAATTTATTAATAGAGGTTTTGTACCTAGCCCTTCCTTAATAAGTGCTCAGCAAAAATGAGTTTAAAAAATGGTAGTGCTATGTATGGGCTTCTGTGGGAACGCAGTGGGAGAGTTCAGGAAGATTTCTGGGAGGAAATGATATGAGTTGAGTCTTGAGGGATAAGTAGTCAATAGCTAAATGAGGAGAAGAAAAGAAATTCTAATTCAGAGGGAGCAGTACACGCCAAGGTATTGAGGTATGAAATATGAGGAATGCATGAACCCCATGTGGTTCATTGTGTATGGCAGGAATAAAATAATCCATGACTGGAAGAAGGGAATGATGATGACTGAGACAAAATATTAAAATTCATTTCAGCAGAAGAAATTCTGCAACAGAAACCATGTATCACTCTTCTACACCTCTACACACAATCTCAAACTGGCAAAGATGTCTAAGAAATGTGGGGTGGAAAGGACAGCAGAATGAAAAAAAGAGGTGGCAGATATATTGGCATCCTGACACTAAATTAGAAACGTCATTAAAAAAAAGATCTTAGTGTCTAGCTCAAAAAATCAAAAAGTTGCAACCTGTACATTTCCTCCAGACCCATGACCCCCAAATCTCATCTCCTCCTACCACTACATTAAACTTTTAGCCAGTCCCTCTCCCTGCTTTTTGTTATCAGACACATAAGTATGTGGCTTAAGATCTTAAAGAACAGAGCAGCTTGGTGCTATGACACCTGAGCCCAGCAGCTGTGTGTGAATGACCTGCAGACACAAAAGCAATACTCCTTGTCCAAGCAACCTAGACATGGCTGCTCTGTGTCCTGTAGACACCCAGGGTTGAATTTGTACAGTCATTGCCAGAAAAGCACACCACACCCACATGTCAAAACAAACATGATATCCAGGGGAGGAAAATCAAGGTTTCAAGTTGTTTCTTTTCTTCTCTCTCCAAATCCCAAGAATCCAGTGAGTTTTAATAACACTTCTAAAATGTCAGGAGAAAAAAAAATTTTTACTTTTAAAGAAAGTTGGAGCAACCGAGGGGGTCTTTTGTAGAGTCTAGTTTCACTCCAGTTCCCTCAGGGATACTAAGGGGTGCAGGTGTGCCTTGCTTTAAGAAAATGCAGTGAAAAAAAAAAGCATCGAATAGAGACTTTAGGAGGTAATTATTCATATTGTAATACATATTTTTAGTATTATCTGAATCATAGGTTTGCTTTAAAACAGCAGTCCCCCTTTTGTGAATCAGTTTAGATTGCTAATTTGGTAGAGTTGAGAAGAGAGTGTTGAGAAATTTAGTGTCCAAGGATTAAATGATTATTTTTATTTATGGAAGATCTGTCAAAAACAAAGACTAAGCATTTATGAAATGCTGGGAGTCATTGAGAAGGGAAATAGTATTTATTGCACGTAAGGCACTTTACGTGTGTGATAGGGATAATATTTACTAAAGAGTAACTCCAATTTTACGTCCCTCTTCCCTTTTCTCTGCCTTTCAGTCTGTGCAACTCCTCTCTTCCTCTCCCCTGTAAGAAGAGATCTGAATTTGTGGCTGGGTTCTTATGATTTTAAAATACAGAATCAGGAAAATGGGTAGAGAGAGACAAGGCTGGAGAGTTCAGGAAGAAAGGGGGAAGAGCTGGCGCAGACTATGGCGTGGAGAGTGGGACAAAGTATAGACTCAGGAGGGACTTGGATGGACATCCCAGAGATGCTGTGGGCTATGAGAAAACGAATTTTAAGAAGTTAGGCTTTAAGTTCTGAGCTGAATTTCCTTTGTGTTTCTCAAGAGGTGCAAAGAAAGATTAAAATTCTTTTCAAATTGCTTTTGAATCCCGATGGTGCTCCTTTGAATGTGGAAATCAGTTGGCACCATGCAGTAGAAGGCTCTGATATGTGTTTGATCTCATTCAATCTTGTAATAACTATACAAAGAGGGCATTTCCTTTTCATTATATATACAAGAAGCTGAGTTACAAAGATTTTCAGGGACAAGCTGGTAAATGGCAGAGCCTTGATTTTAAAATAGACCTGTTTCTAACATAAAAAAAGGTAAGTGAAAACGTGTTGGCAAGGTTGTGAAGAAAAGGGAACCCTTGTGCACAGTGGGTAGGAATGTAAATTGGTACAGATGTTATAGAAAATGGGAGTGAGGTTTCTCAAAAACGTAAAATAGAACTTCCATACTAATCCATATAATCTAGCAATCCCACTACTGGGTATCTATGCAAAGGAAATGAAAGGATCTTGAAGAGGTATCTGCACTCCCATGTTCACTGCAGCATTATTCGCAAGAGTTAAGATACAGGAAAAACTTGGGTATAGTGAATATTTTGACATGTTTTTCCTTCTAACACCACCCCACATCTTCCTTCCCCTCTCTTAAGTTTCTATAATTTTTTGAGTACATTTGTCGTGTCTATATTCTCTTTTAATAATCACTTTTAACATTTATATTCAGATTTTCTCAACTATAATTCTCAATTACAAAAAAATATAGAACTGTATTTTCCAGATTCTGGCCGTTGGTTACTTGACAGCCAAATCACTATGTTGTCTTTCAGTGCTATATCTTTATGTCTTTTTCATGTGTTGTCATAACATTTTTAGTGGAAGGGTGGACAGAAGAATAGGGAAATGTGATATAGCTAAATGTGCATATTTCATAAGAGAAAGCTAATAGATAATTCAATAAATATCAATATAATTTTATGGAAAAAATGGCTGAAATATTTAAAAGTGATTGCCTGGGGGATGGTAAAGGTGAGATAGATTACATACCTTTTAATGTTTTGATTTGTAGAGTAGCTATGTGCATACATTTTCTAAATAAACAGTGATATAAATGCCAAGGTCCTAGTCTAAACCATAAATATGGAATAAATGTGGGTGAATATGTAATATATCTGTGCTGCTCTTTTTCTCCCTCCCAAAGAATTATATGATCCTCCAACATGTTAGTGGAGGAGACTTGGAGAACACTAGGAAACTTCTATCTGGCAATGTTCTCAAGAATCATGCCCTGCAGACTGTCCCACTCCTACCCTGGACTGAATCCCAGGGGATGGCCATAGAAGTCCCAGATAGATTTGGGGATCCAAATATCAAGGAGTCCTATGTTCCACTTCTTGTCAGGCTCTTGGGAGGCAGCAAGCCCCTGTAGTTCTTTGTGCCACCATGGGTTAGACAGACAGAAGCACCTATATTGGGTGCCAAGGCAGACTGACCTCAGGAAAATTCACAGAGCCTTCATGTGCCCTAGTGGGGTTCAGGGGCAGCAAATTCTTTTCCATGGGACTGACATTGTCCAGCATCTGAGACTGAGGCTGGGAGACTTGGAGGATGGAGATGCCATAGTACATGTGATGTGAACCATAAGACCAGGGGCCAGATGGAGAACAAGGACCTCTCAGTTGTGGCCAGCATGAAGAGGGGACGATGACTAAGGACTAGATAGAATCACTTACATCTCTGTGGGTGCCCATGTGGAACAGAGTACATCCAAGGTCCAGGAGACTCCTTGGGATGAGAAACTGCTATGTAAAGTCCTGTGGGGCTTTGGTGCCTCACCCACCACCCTGTCAGAGCAGTTTTGGGAGTAATACTTCAGTGAATTGTCAGGATCCTTGGTTAGAAATAAAGGAACAACGCTAGTTAACATAAGCAGAAAAGGAATTTATGGGAAGGATACCAGGGAGTTCTCAGAATCAGTGGGCTCAGAAAAAGGGCAGAACCACCTCCTGCCAAAACCACAGCACAGGAAATGTCTGCTAAGATACAGATGACACCTCCACTGCATCACTGCTGTCAGAAATGGACACAGGACATCACTGCCGTCAACCTCTGCCACTCCCAGAATAGGACTTTGGATCTCATTGCTGCTACTGCTGCCAGAATAAATTCTCCAGCATCCCTCACTTCCCACTCACTGCTGATTTGGTGTCCTGGGAGATCCTATCTTATTGGCCAACATCAACCATGTGCCCACTCTCCAGCTGCTTGGGAGCAGACCTATCTTTGGCTTTGATCCTGAGGGAATGTGCCCTCCCATTTGTTGTGGCATCCCTCACCCCTGCCCCCACTCAAAGGAAGAAAGTCCACACTCATACAGTCACAAAGGACAGTATCCAGCACTCTTGACTGAGAATACCTTAAATAAACCTGACATGCATGGAGCTGACTTGACTTGATTTCTGCCACTGGAAGGACTTTAGTTTACAATCTAAATTCAACCATAAGAAAAGATAAATTTACATTTTCACACCCTGAGCTTTGGTCTGAGGAAACACCATACCCATGCAAATGAATGCTCTATTTAACCCTCAAACTCCCCTGGACTGCATTATTAGCCCATTTTCTAATCAGGAAGCTGAGAGTCAAGGAAGTGGAGGGACTTTTTCATACCAGTAATTGCCAGAGCCAAGATTGAACCTTTCCAAAACATTACACTGTGATTTGTTCTCAAGATGTTAGGGCCAAATGGTTAGAGCTAAATTAGACTATTCTAGATCATTTGTTCTGAGCTTTTGTTCTTAGCATGGTGCCATTTACCCCATCTGTAATGCCTAAAAGGGGAGTCAGTGCACATGTCTGAAATGTTGTATGTCTCCTCCAAACAGGACATGGAAATTTAATAAACCCTGCAGAACTCATCCTTTTTAGGCCACAGTCCTGTGCCACCAGAGAAACAGAATTAGTCAGGAACAAAGAATGAAGTATTGTTTGCCTACCCACCCCATTTTTTCAATTGTCTAAGCTTCCTTTCTTTCTCTTGCATTCCCTGAGTAGGGAGGGACGAGTAGAGGGGAAAAAAGGCATTTTCCAGTTCATTTTGTCAGCTGCTCTTCACCTTGACTGTATGTGGAGACATTGTGGATCCCCCCTCTTTGCAGAGTACCTAGAAGGCAGGAAATGTTTAAGACCAGAACTTTAATAGGTGTAAGTAAGAAACATATCTGTTTCCACTAAGAAGATTAACTTCTCTGTTGGGGTTGTTGTTATAGGACTGGGTCAGGGCACTGTTTGGGGCTGATTGGTGCCTTCTCTGACTGGGTGGGCAATTTCCCCCTCCAGCTCTCCTTCTGAGGCAGGCACTCTTCTTCCAAACCTCCTTTCCTCAGCTGGAGTCAGACTGAGCAGAGGCCCTGCTTTAAGTAGTGACACAATAGGGTAATAAAGGTGAATCCTTGTTTTCAGGACAAGGGAGTGCTGTGCCCCATGTATTTTATAGCTGTTCAATGAAGCCATTCCCATGTTGAATTACGGAATAAGTACGTTTTATAGTAAAAATAACATCCTATGCTGGTTTCCCATACATGTTTATCTCTTAATTCTATCAACCCAACCCTCATATAGAGCCTCATACAGGGTCACGATGTAGTAAATATTTGATGAGTAGACTGATGAAAACTCTCTAGAGACTTAGAAACAAATGTAAATCCCTGTAGTCCAACAAACTGGATTTAAATAGACCAAAAGGATACACTTAAGAATGTCAGTGAAAAATAGTTGACAACTTATCCTGACTCTTCATTTGTTTCCTGGGCAGCCTTCCTTCCTTCCTTCCTCTCTGTTCTCCTCTTCCTCCTCCTTCTCTTCCTTCTTCTCTGTCTCTGTTTTTCCCTCTCTTCCTTACACTTGGTCCCTCTCTTTTTCTCTTTTTCTTTCTTTCTTTGTAACTTTCATTATGGCAGTTTAAAAACAAACACGGAAGTAGAATTGTCCACTGAATCCCCATGGATACCCAGCTTTGATAACTATCCATTTTTCTGCTTCATCATTTGTAACCCCCCTTCATATTTTGTGGGAGTATTTTGTATCAAAACTCAAACTTATATGATTTTTCCTTCAATTATTTTCCTATGTATCTCAAACAGAAGAGGACTATAAAAAACATACAACCCTAATGCCATTATCACCCCCTCTCCCAAATTAACAGTCTGTAATACCATCTAACAGTTAATTCGTGTTTGGTTTTCATCTCTTCTGGGCTTCCCATAAGATTTTGTTAATGTTAATTTGTGGCTTAAGACTAGTGCTTTCCTATTTTTCATGGTAACTTCTAGCACCCTTCCCTCCAAACCTCACTTGAGTACTTACAATTGCTAAATGGATAATTTACATCTATGTTAATTCACTCAAGGAGTGAGCGCTTAAAATGCGTCTACCATTATAAATGACTCTGGAGCTACCGGGTGAATAAGATGGACAGTGTTCTTGGCCCGAAGGAGCTTACCCTTCCAGCTTGGATATCCCTCTAACACTTGACACTCAGCCTGATAAAATCAATCTTATCACCTTGCCCTAAAACTCCAGCTCTCCTTAAGTTTGTCAAGTCTGACAGTGACGTCAAACATTTTCTATGCCTCTTGGGCTCCACACTCTTGACTGTCTTCATCCTGTCAGTTCCAAGCCTGGCTATTTTTCTTCTGAAATTATTTCTATATCCCTTTTTTTTTTTCTCCAGGAGGGCAGTCTTCTGTGACGAAGAAAGACAAACTGCATTAGAATTTACAATTTGGCCTTTTATGTTGGGCCAAACTGAGCCAAACTGAGAGGCAGTTAGTAGCTCCAAGGGTCTGGAGGCCAGTGTTGTGCCAGGAGAGGCTTCATATGAGATGGGTCCAAGGCTTCATATGAGAAGGGTCAGGATGGAAATACAAGAGCATGGGGCAAGGAGACCGGAAAACAGTACTATGCATCCCATATGATGTGTGTGGCAAGTAGGAAATGAGCAAAAAGGAAGTAAAGCTGTGACCAGGAATGAAATGAAATAATGCAGGTATGAGGCATGACTCTAGTTGATCCATTTGGAATTTCGTTTGGAAGCAGAGAATCAGAGTTGGGTCACTTCCTTTACCTAATTGCTGTGTAACAAATTACAGCAAATTTAGCACTTCAAACAAAACTTATTATTATCTTACAGTTCTACAGGTCAGAAATCCAGGCAGCTCGGCTAGGTTCTTTGCTCAGGGTCTCACAGGCTAATGTCCAGGTATTGGCCAGCCAGTGGTCTTACTTGAAATCTGGGGAAATCAATTATCATTTCCATAACCTTCTTTCAGGTAATCAAATACAGAAAAAGACCATCTTCAAATGATGGGGATGATTTCTACTTTCTCTGCACTCTTCAGCGAGGCAATGAAATGAACAATGAACAAAATCTTTCTGTTTCCTCAGCTGGACAATGGCTTAATCTCCTTCCTTAACATTAGAGCCCATGTTCTCTGTTTATTAAAAAAAAAAAAAAAAGCATAGAACTCTTTTGTAAGTTTGAAAAGATTCATGTTTTGTGTGTGTGCTCATATGTGTTTTTATTTAAATTAAATTCTTGTAACTTCATGACTTTACCCCATTGAAAATTGAGATGCTAAGACCCATCGCCTCTTCTCATTGATGTTAGGGCCATCTGGAATATTTAGTGTATTTAACACATGATCACATCAACATAAACTTTCTAGTTGTTCTTAAGAAAACTTTTTTTACTTAGTTTACAGAAATTATTAAAAATAAGTCTCCTGCTATTAGACTCGTTCCCTAAGCTCTCTTCCCACATTTTATCAAAAGATTCATGGTTTGCTAATTGTAATTTTCATGTCTGAGGTTAGTATGTGAAAATGAGGATTTTTGACAGGTTAAGCAATTATACCAAATATGCAGTTGAACGTTATAAACATACTACTCTGAAGATGAAAATAGTCCTAGGTTTTCTTTCGAGCCAGTGTGAGCACTGTTTTCTTAGTATGAGATTGCTATTAGTACCTTTTTTTTTTTTAACATTTTAAGAAAAAACTCCCCCCTCAACTTCTTTTAGAATCCAATAGTTTGCCTATATAAAATTAAAAAAAATAATGCATTTACTGGTAATTTAAATCTGATCCATTTACCTTGGAAACCAATGGCAGTCTTAGAGAATACATTCTTAGAAAACCAAAACAATACTTAACAGATGTTTAAGAACAACATTCACAAGGTTAGGTACTATTATCTGATAAAAGTGAGATGACATGTTGATTTTTGTATTTTCAAGTTAATTTTCCAACTCAGAATCCATTTGACCTAGTGTTGACTTAAACAGATAGTGCCCCAAAGAAAACTGTCCACTCCAAAAATTATTTCTACTGGAGGCCTTCTGCAATTTTAAAATGTATGTAACATTTTATCCAGTACTTGAACTGGCTAAAAGGAGGGTGGAATGGTCTTAGGACAGTTGTGCATCCATCATTCTTGTCTTAGCAGATCTACGCAGGATAAAAGCAGTGGTGTTAGGGATACCTGGTCTGTAATTGGTGCTCATGAAAGAGTTTTTGAATGAATGAATGAATGAATGAATGAGGATAGCACAAAAGCAAGGAGGCTGCATTCTTCCAGAGTGATTTTTATCCTCTATAAGGCAGCAGGTGATTTGCAGGAACCAAGAACAGAACAGCTGCTTCCCATCACCTTCCCCCAAACTACAGCAGTGGGTGTTGCTGTGACCTCAGTCTCACTGGCACTTACTGTGCAGGGAGGACGTGCAGGTTCAGAAATTTTGTGAAATAAAGTCAAGAAAATTTACAGGATGCCTGCAGGGCAGGGGGTACCAAAAAGACCAAATGGGAGTTTATGTAGTGACTGTACCGGCAAAAACTTCCCCTGGTGGTTGGCTGTGAAGTCTAGAATTTGGCTCCTAATGTCATCAAGAGTGACACATGTTATTAATGGCACTGCTTCCTGGAATCTACTTGAATCTTGCAAATTTCTCTCTCGTTCTCTCTCCCCCTCCCTCCCTTTTCTCCTCCACCCCTCTCTCATCACATTCCCTCTCTTTTCCCTCCCTCTGTGTCTCTCACACACTCCCTCTTTCTAAGATGGTGGTAGACAGGTGTAAGGAAGACAGCTTAGGATCTGCTGTGGTGGAGGGGCAGTTCCTCCTGTGATAGGCACAATCATGAACTCAGGGTCATACTCCAAGAACATCTAAAGATGATTCAGCATCAGCATGACGTACTTTGAGTTTTTTGGCATTTTCTAAATTACCGGGGAGGGGGGGGTGGCGGGGGGGGACAAAAAGGTGGAAATGAATCACTTCATGTAAATAAAACTTCAATAGTACTTTTCTGGAAAAAAAAAAAGAAACAGCCCATCATAGAGACGACAGTTTCTGTGCCAAGAGGGAAGTGAGCAGGGAGCAGTTTGAACATGTACCAGGTCACCTCCTGTAGTAGCCTGTACTCCTCCAGGAGTAGCTTGGTCTCGAATTTTCGGGATTATCCAAGCAGGAAAACTGAGGAAGATGAATATATGATTAAATGTCATGGTGAAAATCATGATCAGTAGTTGTCAGAGGAGACGCTAAGGCAACTGGGCAGGGAGATATTAAGGAACTTCTGCCAAGAACTTTAAGTGTCTGAAATTGTTACTGTTGTTATCATTTGGGGAGAAAATTTGCAGTGGCTAGTGTCTAGGGTTTGCTCCTTGTCCTGCTAGGGCTGGTTGGGGTCTTGATTTGTTCAGACTGTTTCCTCACTTGAGCTGGACTGTAAGATTTAACATTTCAAGTACTGTCTTGACATCTTTGAAACTGACCAGTTTCCAAAGGGCTGTGAGTTCCCTTGCTTTCACCAGATATGCCTCCCACCCCCCGACACCCAGTAGAAAAGGCTCCACCTGGCTAGTTCCTTCATCAGCCAGATCATTTGCGCTCCACCTCGGACTCAACTCAACAGGCTTTACTTTCCTGCCAGTCTGCAAAATTATTCAAACAAGCCATGGGAACCAGGAAGTGCCTCATTCTCTCTCTCTCTCTCTCTTTTTTTTTTTTCAGATTTATTTATTTATTTGAGAGAGCGCAAGAGTGCACATGTGGAGGGGAGGGATAGAGAATCTTAAGCAGACTCCATGCTGAGCGTGGAACCTGACACAGGGCTCAATCTCAACACCGTGAGATTAGGACTTGAGCTGAAACCAATTAATTGAATATGCCACCCAGGCACCCCTCACCCTCTTGATACTACAAAGTATGCCTCCCACAGCTAGGTGCAATTTCTGTGTGACCCTATCTAGTATGCAGTGTCCTCCTCCCTCAGGCTGTGAATATATGTAGACTAATAAACAGCCATTGACCTCATCTGTCCTATGTTCAAGGGTTGTGTGTTCAGCCATCTCATGCTATTTAGGCCGGGGGAACACCTCTTTTGCCAACAGGGTTGCAATACTACGATTTATAAGAAATGTATTTGGTCATTGAGATCTCCAAAATCTATTTCTCATATATATTTGGTCTTTGTCCAGAGTTTCTGCTTCAGAGCTTCCAAAACCCTTAGAGTTTCCTGAGCAATAAGAACAATGGGACCATCTTTTATCATAATATTTGGTCTCTTGTCCTCAGTTCTTGAAATCACATCAGAGTCATAAAGGTAAAATAAGTGTCTTGTTATTCAAAGCAAGCCCTTTCCACCACAACTGGGTTTATGTTAATATGGTAACATTTGGAAAGCACATAAGGATGGGGTTTGGTTGCCAGGGGAACCAACTGTGAATAAAGTGTTGAAACTTTCATTCCCATCCTAACTTCCTGGAAGGGGAGAGGGGCTGGAAGTTGAATCAGTCATCAGTAGTCCATAATTTAATCAATCATGCATACATAATGAAGTCTTCATAAAAATCCAAAAGGAGGAAGTTCAGAGAGCTTCCAGGTTGGGTAACCAGAACTTCCATGTGCCACAGTGTTGGTTCCCAAACTCCACAAGGACAGAGGCTCCTGTGTTTGGGACCTCCCTCTGTGTATCCGTCTCTTCATCTGGCTGTCGATTTGTGTCTTTTAATATCCTTTGTAATAAATCTGTAATCTAGTGAGTAAAAGGGTTTCCTAAGTTCTGTGAGCCACTCTAGCAAGTTAATCAAACCCAAGGAAGGGGGTCATGGGAACCTCCAATCTGTAGTCATTGGGTCAGAAGCATCTAACAATCTGGTCTTGCGATTAACAAATGAAGCAGAAGACAGTCTTGTGGGACTGAGCCATTAACCTGTGGGATCTGATGCTATCTCCAGGTAAATAGTGTCAGAGTTGAGTTGAATTGTAGCAGCTAGTGTCAGAACATTGCTTGGTAGTGGTGAAGAAACCCCTACACATACATGTTGAAATTGAGTACAACACCCTTTTTAAGGGCAAATAGGAGATTATTAGAACATGTGCATTCGTGACTCTTGTGTATTGGCCAGTACTTGGTTCATCCAGTGGCCAAAAGTCTATTCAAATTTCTGGGGGCACCCACCTGCAGATGCATGGAAATACAAAACAGTCAGAATAAGGAATCAATAAGCACAGAACTGACCTGATCCTTTGATTCTTGGAGCAAGACTAATGATCCAGGTACCAGGCAAGGATCAGGAATCTGAACTTATCCAGTGAAAAACTGACTCTATCTTCACACACCTGTCTTTTCCCATGGTGAAGCACAATCTTTAAGACTTACAGTGTACTGGAGTCAGCTCTTTATTTTATGTCTGGTAACTGTAGTTCATGAAGTCTGTTGACTGCATTGCTTAACATGAATTTGACATAGAAGCATCAACATGGAAAAACAGTGAAAGTGTTTAACTAGAATTTAGAAACAAGGTACAACCTTAGATGTTTTCATCTTAATAAAAACTACCACAATACTTAACAGAGATTAAGTTGCACTGACTACAATTATTACTTTATATTTGGCTGTGTTATTCTCGGTGTCAAATAATATTTGGTTCTCTTTTTCCCCCATATAGAACCTCAAAATCCATCAGCCCATGGAATATTTTCTTTA
Organism: Ursus americanus; assembly: GCF_024610735.1. Taxonomy (NCBI): domain Eukaryota; kingdom Metazoa; phylum Chordata; class Mammalia; order Carnivora; family Ursidae; genus Ursus; species Ursus americanus. Next base: position 39,460,706 of record NC_142135.1, on the reverse strand, counting down.
AACTGGTCGATTTGGTGGAGTAATTTATTTAAAATAAGTTTTTTAAAAAAATATAGTTTTCTCTTTATTTCACAAAATGAGTAATGCAAGTTGGGATGTGGAGCTATAAAGTCATTGTGAAAAAAAATTACACAGCAAAACTGCTATTTTTGGCTTTTAATTCCTACCAGTTTGCCAACTTGTTGCAAGTTATACTTATCAAGGGATCATACACTTTTTCCATCTTGTTTCATCTTGAACCCTAAAATGCTAACAGAGACCATGAATGGTATTTGGCTTAATTAGCTAGTGCTGCTATTGCTTGCTACATCTCCCAGCTCTAAATATCTCTAAAAATAGTTTTCCTTTGATTCCAGCTTTTAAGTGACATAAATTGTATTCATAGGAGAGAAGAGCATTACTTAAGTTATCTATATCTGTTTATATTTCTAACTGGTATGGTTTATCACACAGTCCTTGGTTTATGTTATAAAAGGAGGGATCTATAATAAGTTAGCAGAAACCGCAGGCATTCCTTTGAAATAACTCTTAACGGGAAATGTTTTTTTAAAATAATATTTGAACTTTACAAAAATGAATTTTTAAAGAAGCAATTTTATTTTATTCACACCCTGTGAAATTTGAGACATTGAAATTAAACATTATAATATATAGTACACAGGTGCAGTTCCTTTTTTTTTTTTTCTTAAAACATGAAGTATTTAGTCAGTATCATTTGGGTCATTGAAATTAAACAATTTTAACCTGTTTTACACAGAGAAAGACGTGCTCCAAACAAGGCATAGATTTATGTAAAGAATGTTATTTAATAGTCAAGAGTCTTTATTGGCCAGAATTCAAAGGAAACAATGGCCAAGTTCAGATATGAAATTTAACAGAGCATGTGGTAGACAGAATTCTAAGATAGCCTCAAAGATTCCCTCCTCCCTAACTACCCCCCTACCGTGGAGTGCATGGCTGTGACATCCTGAGAATGTGGATGTAATGGATTTTACTCCATGGTTAGGTTATATTACATGGCACAGTTGACCTTAATTTAGGGAGATTATCCATGTGGGCCTGACCTAACCCGTGGCAGGGGTCACAGAAGAGGAAGTCAGAGATTTGAAGCACGAGTATTGATGCCCTGTTACTAGCATAAAGATGAAGGAAGCCAAGTGGCAAAAAAGTTATGGGCACTGTCTAGGAGTTGAGAGTGGATTCTGGCTGACAGCCAGTCAGGAAAGAGGACCTCAGTCCTGTCATTGCAAGGAACTAAATTATGCTAACAACAAGAATGATCTTGGGAGTAGACTTTTCCTTAGAGCCTCCAGGTAAGAACTCAGTCCAGCCAACACCTTGATTTTTGCCAGGTGATATATTGAGCAGAGAAACCAGCCATGCTGCTCCAGACTTTTGACCTAAAGGACTGTGAACTAATAAATGGGCATTGTTTTAAGCTGCTAAACTTGTAGTAATTTGTTACACAGGAATACAAAATTAATATAGAGCATACAATTATATTTTATGGGGAATTTAAATGGGAGAACTTCTGTTAATTACTCATGCTTATTTTTCATAGGAGAATAGAGAGGGGAGGACATAAACTCAAGTGCTCAGCTATTTCAAATTATCTGTGGTGAAGCACTGATCTTGTTTATTTTTAATCTATCATGGATTGATTCTTTTATAAAGTATGATAAAAGTGAATCAGTATAAAAATGAAATGAAACCACAAAGATATCCAAAATCAATCCCAAATTTGTTATTAGAGTCAAAGCTACTTTGTCAAATTGTTATAAATGTTTATAAGCACTTATTCTCAGTTTTGTGCTTTTTACAGATTAATAACAAACAGTCCATGGGCCAACTCTAGTTTGTGGACCACATTTTGAGTAGCACTGGTTTAGGTCATATTATATTTGAAGGTTTCTGAGGCTAAAAACATTGACCTGTCCTAAAACTTAAGAGAAAAAAATTGAACTGTTTGTGTGTTTTCAGCTGCTTTTAAATCAGAACTAGAGAAACTGATATTTCAGCCTCAAAACCCTTTTATCATCAAAGCACTAAGCTATACTGAAAATGAAAAAGTGTTTTATATGAGCTTGACAGAAATAGACTAAAAATATTGTTCTGAGGCCTGAGTGTGTGTGTGTCATAAGAGTGTAGAAAATGATACTACATCCCTTCAAATAAGTAAAAAAATTTCAAGTTGACCACTTTGTGATAATATGGAATGGATCATTGTCCCAGTTCCCAGCAATTTCTGAATGGAAAACCACAAAGGCACCGAAGTGACATGTACAGACACATTATATCCCAGGAAGCACTTACTCTGTTCATCATTACTAATTAATATTTTTTGGCTTTCTAAAAATCTTCATGTTGTACAGACAACCACCAATCACTCATCATCTCTATTGCCTTACTTACACAACATCTCTCAGTTTATTAATCCATTGAGTGGAAAGTGCTTTTTACTGTCTTTTTCTAGTAGGCTTTCTTAATGTTTAAAACATTTGTTATAGAACTTAAAAGAAGGGTTTTTGATGTTAGTATTCACAGGCAAGCAGCATAAAGAAAGCAAGATGGTTTAAGCATGACTTCAGTAGAGGGACTAAGAACAGCAAGATAGTTTATATCATGTTCATATCATACTTTCATATTTTATGAAGGAATTTAGCTTCATGAGGATTATCACTCTATGAAGAAATGTGGCATGGATAATAACAGTTTTACTGAACAGAGAACCATGTACCTGGAAACAACATCAGGGTCATTGAATCTAGGCCCTTGTTGATAGTGCATAGATAACATGAGACAGCCTTTACTCTCTCCTAAGTTCCAGGTGAACCTTGCTAACCATGCAACATTCTTTCCACTGATTCCAGATAGAGCCTCAGAATCTTTCTCAACATAATATTCTAGGAAATTAATAATTATGTGTTGAGATTGGCTCAAAATTAAACCTGTATGCCATCCATGCACCTAAGTCATTCAAGATAGATTCTGTCTCTTCTTCTGTAGATTAAATTGATTGCCATCTCATCCTCATTAATGAGCATCTGGCCCTGGGAGTGGAAGTGGAGTGCCATAAAGAGAAACCAAAGTTCTCAATGTAATTTCTAAACACAGGGGCATGGCCGGATTAAAATATTTAAAAGACATTTTCCTCGGACCAGCTACCAACCAGAATCCCCCAATTTTTTGTGCACTGCCAAGAAAGTGCACGACTGGTTAAAATGTTACTTCTAGCAATTTTCAGTGGTTTTTCCATCAACTAAAAGGCAAAGGAGAAGATCAAGTATAATTTCATTGGGATCAGTCTTTGGCTGGCATATATTAAGTTTCACTCTTGACTTAAGGAGATGGGATGGTGTATACCCGCGAAATTTGCAAATGGGTGAGTTGGCTAGGACCTTATATAACTCTATTAAAATTTAGAAGAACTGTGATACTGTAAACATGTGCACTGCTCTGTTTCTAATAGAAGCAAAATGTAGGGAACAGTAAAGCACTGCTGTGTACATGTTTACCTTTGGTAAAATTGGTTTTTTTCAAATATTCAGTAAGCACAATGGCAATATCAAGTAATTGGCCAAGACTTGAAGATTGCTTCACAATGGAAGTGGCTGGATGTGTTAGGATTGATGTCACACTACTAAATCATTTAGTGGTGTCACAATTCTGGCTATCCTTGTGGAATATATGTTGTATCACCATTGCTTCATAAAGGAAAAGCTTAAAGTGAAGGATAACATTGCAAGTGTACTTGAAATTAAACTTACAATAAAGACTTTGGAAGGAAATTGCAGCTGAATTTTTGGTCTTACATGAAACAAGATAGGCATGTGCACCCTAAAAATTACTCATGAATTGCTATGGGCCGGTGATCCAGTAGTTTCTGGGGTATTGAGAAAAAAAATCGACATCGTTGACATTTCGGATTATTCCAAACTGATACTTTGATGGAGTGAACAGCATGAGAATGAAGGAGAAAACAAGGGAGGCAGCATACCTTAACTTTAGGAAGGTTTTATAATATAAACTGTATGGCATACTAATCAAAACTTTTTGAAGTTCAAACAACTACTTAAGATGAATGAGAGATGACTTCTGGAATGGTGAAGTGATGAGCTCTGTAAACCTTCTGTCCAATGAAACAACTGTAGCTGGTGAAAATCACTTAAAAAATGAAAATCCTTGGGAATTATCTTAAAGGTACACAATTAGAAATATACTTGAAGTACATTTAAATTTTAGGAATAAAGAAACATTTGTTCAAGAATATCTATGATATCAGTAAGAGTAGAAAGAGTTTGTGGCATTTGAGTCACAACTCAGCCCCTCCCTCCCCACTTCCAGGTGTATGCAGCTAAGAACACAGGGCTCTCTTCCCTTCCTTGCTGAGGGTTATGCTATCTTCCTGGGAAGTGCAGGCCACCAGAATCCCCCACAGTTTGCAGCCTCTGATGTTATGCCTCAAAGATACAGCCTTGGACTGTTGGATAGAACAAAAGAAAGGGATAGCTAAAAAAACCCTTCCTAACAAACCTCAAAGCCTGACTTCAAAGATTGCCACTGCAAAGGAACACAAATTTAATGGAATCAAATTATGGAGAAATTGATGCCTCATGGCGTTTTTTAAAATGCAGTGCAGTCACCTGGCAGCTGGTAGAAGCTAACAGCTGACTGTGATACCAACACAACAGATAGCTTAATAGAAATATCAGGTAAAGAGACAATAAAAGAGAGCTCTGATAAACCACTGTCAAACCAAGGTGACTGAGTTTGCTCAAGGCTGTACCATTGAGGCATGATATCAGAGACTGCACACTGTTAGGGAATTAGACTTCACTAAAATAGTTCAGGGAAGTCATCAAACAAACAAAAATGCAAACAACAACAAAAACAATGACTCAGGGGAAAAGGGCATCAATATCTAGAGTTGCTACAATATTTTATCTAAAATTTCCAGTTTTCAACAAAATTAATGAGATATGCAGAAAACCAGGAAAGTGTAACACACAGAAAAGAAAGCAGCAATTAGAAACTGCCTTTGAGAGGGACCAGATATCAGTCTTAATAAAGACTTCAAGGTAGCTATTATAAAGAAATAATTCTTTAAAAAGAATGGAATGACAATGTCTTATCAAATAGGGAATATAAATATATAAATTATAGAAAAGAACCAAATAGAAATTCTGGAGTTGGGGCGCCTGGGTGGCACAGCGGTTAAGCGTATGCCTTCGGCTCAGGGCGTGGTCCCGGCGTTATGGGATCGAGCCCCACATCAGGCTCCTCCACTATGAGCCTGCTTCTTTCTCTCCCACTCCCCCTGCTTGTGTTCCCTCTCTTGCTGGCTGTCTCTATCTCTGTCAAATAAATAAATAAAATCTTAAAAAAAAAAAAAAAGAAATTCTGGAGTTATAAAGTACAATAAGTGAAATGACAAATTCACTAGAGGGGCTCAATAGTAGAGTTAAACTGGTAGAGGAAGGAATCAGTAAACTTGAAGATAACTTTATAGAGATTATGTAATCTAAAGAATAAAGAAATAAAGGAATATAGAATGAACAGATTCTCAGGGAAATGAGTGCACCAACATATGCATAATGGGAGTATCAGAAGGAGAGGAGAAAAAAAGGGACAGAGAAATATTTGAAAATATAATGGTTATAATTGTCCCAAATTTGTTGAAAAACATTAATCTATACATCCAGGAACCTCAACATACTGCATAGGATGAATCGAAAGAGAGTCACACCCACATACATCATTGTAAAAATGTTGAAACCTAAAGATAGAGAAAACTTTGAAAATAGTAATAGATAAATGACTTGAGATGTTCAAGGAAATCCTGGTAAGATAAACCTTTAACTTCTCACAGACACACCGGAGGCCAAAAAGCAACTGGGTAACATTCAAAATGCTGAAAGAAAAAACTGTCAAAGCGTCTGCCTTTGGCCCAGGTCATGATCCCAGGGTCCTGGGATTGAATCCTGCTTTGGGCTCCTTGCTCAGCAGGGAACCTGCTTCTCCCTCTGCCTGCTTCCCTGCTTGTTCTCTCTCTCTCTGATAAATAAATAAATAAACACACAAATAAAATCTTAAAAACAATTGTATAAAACAGTACGTATGTAATTGTATTATTGGCCTGTGACATAAGGAAATGTAATATATTTGATAATAATAGCACAGAGAAGGTAAATGTGAGTAAAACTATACCGGAGTAAGGAAATGATACCAGATAGTCTTCAAATCCACAAACGGTTTCAATGTAAAGGATATAAAAATATATATAATGCAACCCACAACTGTAAGAAAGGTGGAGTGGCTATACTAGTATCAGACAAAATAGACTTAAAAACAAAATTGTTGCTAGAGATAGGGGGACATTTTATAATGACAAAAGTGTCAATCCATTAGGAAGATATAATGGTTATAAACATATGTGTACCTAACAACAGAGCCTCAAAATATATAAAGCAAAAACTGACAGAATTAAAGAAAGAAATAAATGATTGAATAGTAATATTTGTATACTTCAATACCCCACTTGCAATGATGAATAGAACAAACAAGCAGAAGATCAACAGTATAAATAAACTGTAACTAATAAACATCTGTAGAACACCCTATCCAACAATGGTAGAATACATACATATTCCTTGCAAGTACATATTGAACATTCTTCAGGATAGACCACATACGAAGCCAAAAAACAAGCCTCAATAAATGTAAAAGTATTCAAATCATACAAAGTATGTTTTCGGACCATGATGGAATGAATTTAGAAATCAATAACAAAAAGAAATTTGGGAATTCAAAAATGTATGGAAATTAATCAGTATGCTCTTAAATTACCAATGGGCCCACACAAAATTACAAGGAAAATTAGAAAATACTCTCAGATTAATGGAAATGAAGATACAACTTATAAAAATGTATGGAATGCATCTAAAGCAGTACTTACTGGATAATTTTTATCTAGAAATGCCTACATTAAAAAAGAAAATGATCTCAAATGAATTACCTAACCTTTCACCTTAACACACTGGATAAAGAAGAAAAACTAAACCTAAAGCAAACAGAAGGAAGGAAATAATTAAGGTTAGGGTGGAAATTAATGAAATAGAAAAACAATAGAATAAATGAAATCTAAATGAATAATCAAATCACAAAACTTAGTAATGGAATAGGGGACTTCACTACTGATCTTACCCGAATAAAAAGGATATTAAGGGAACACTGTGAACAATTGAACGTCAAAAAATTAAATTTTTAGAAAACTGCAACCTCCTGGAACTGACTAAAGAAGAAATAGCATAAGCGACAAAAGAAAAAACAGATATACGAAACTTCATCAAAATTAAAAACATTTATGCTTCAAAGGACACCATAAAAAGGATGAAAAGACAATCCACAGAATGAGAGAAAATATTTTCAAATCATATATTTGCTAAGGGACTTGTTCACAGAGTATAAAAAGCTCATACAACTCAGTAATAGATAACTCGATAAAAAATAATCAAAGGATCTTAATAGACATTTCTCCAAGAAAGATACACAAATGGTAAATAAGCACATGTAAAGATGCTCAAAATCATTAGTTATCAAAGAGATGCAAATCAAAACCACAATGAGTTATGACTAAACACCCTCTAGGATGACTATGATCAAAATGACAGATAATAGCAAGTGTTGGTGAGAATACAGAGAAATCGGAGACCTCATACACTGCTGGTGGAAATGTAAAATGGTGTGGCCACTTTGGGAAACAGTCTGGCAGCTCCTTAAAAGGTTAAACAGAGTTACCACAAGACATAGCAATGCCATTCTTAATTATATGCTCAAGAAAAATGAAAACATGCATTTATACTAAAAACTAGTACCTAAATATTTATAGCAGTGTTATTCATAATAGTAAAAAAAAGTGGAAATGACTTATCAACTGATGAATGAGTAAATAAAATATGGTATGCACATACAGTGAAATATTATTTGACCATAAAAAGGAATAATAAGTGCTACGACAGGACTAACCTTGAAAACATTATGCTGAGTGAAAGAAGACAATTACAAAGAGCACATGTTTTATGTTTCCATTTATATGAAATGTCCAAAATAGGCAAATTTACTGAGACTAAAAGTATAATCTCAATAAATTTAGTAGTTGTCTAGGACTGGGAGTAAGGAGATGGAGAGTGCCCAAGGTCCTGGGATTGAGATCTGCGTCAGGCTCCCTGCTCAGCGGGGAACCTGCTTCTCCCTCTCCCCTGCTTATGCTCTCTCTTTCTCTGTCTCAAATAAACAGATAAAATCTTTAAAAAAACCAAATAACTCTTATGGTCAACTAATCTTCAACAAAGCAGGAAAGACTATCCAATGCAAAAAAGATAGTCTCTTCAACAAATGCTGCTGGGAAAATTGGATAGCCACATGCACTAGAAGGAAACTGGATCATTTTCTCACACCATACACAAAAATAAACTAAAAATGGATGAAGGACCTTAATGTGAGACAGGAATCTATCAGAATCCTAGAGGAGAACACAGGCAGCAACCTCTTCCACCTCAGTCACAGCAACTTCTTCCTAGACACATCTCCAAAGGCAAGGGAAACAAAAGCAAAAATGAACTGCTGGGACTTCATCAAGATAAAAAGCTTTTGCACAGCTAAGGAAACCATCCACAAAACCAAAAGATAACCTACAGAATGGGAGAAGATAGTTGGAAATGTCTTATCAGATAAAGGGCTAGTATACAAGGTCTATAAAGAACTTATCAAACACAACACCCAAAAAATAAATAATCCAGTCATAAAATGGACAGAACACATGAACAGACATTTCTCCAAAGAAGATGTACAAATGGCCAACAGACACATGAAAAAATGGTCAACATCACTTGGGATCAGGGAGATACAAATCAAAACCACAATGAAATGCCACCTCCCAACAGTCAGAATGGCTAAAATTAACAAGTCAGGAAACAACAAATGTTGGCGAGGATGCAGAAAAAGAGGAACTCTCTTACACTGCTGGTGGTACAGCCACTCTGCAAAACTGTGTGGAGTTGCCTCAAGATGTAAAAAATAGAGCTACCCTATGACCCAGCAATTGCACTACTAGGTATTTACCCAAAGGATACAAACATAGTGATCCAAATGGGCACCTGCACCCCAATGTTTATAGCAACAATGTCCACAATAGCCAAACTATGGAAAGAGCCCAGATGTCCATCAACAGATGAAAGGATGAAGAAGATGTGGTGTATATATACAATGGAATATTACTCAGCCATCAAAAATTGAAATCTTACCATTTGTAATGACGTGGATGGAACTAGAATGTATTATGCTAAGCGAAATCAGAGAAAGACAAATACCATACGATTTCACTTATATGTGGAATTTAAGATACAAAACAGGATCATAGGGGAATGGAGGGAAAAATAAAATAAAATGAAATCAGAGAGGGAGACAAACCATAAGAGACTCTTAATTATAGGAAACAAATGAGGGTTGCTGGAGGGGAGGTGGGTGGGTGGATGGGGTAACTGGTTGATGTGATGAGTACTGGGTGCAACTGATGAATCACTGAACTCTACCTCTGAAACTAATAATACACTATATATTAATTGAATTTAAATAAAAATAATTGCTGATATTTCATCTAAATATAGAGCTGGATATGCTACTGCAGATTTTTTGTGGCAGGAGAGAAGGATATTTCCTTTTAGTCACTTTCTCATTTATAAAGGAAGAATTTACAAATTGGTGTGATGTGGATGAATGCATCTGGCTTTTCAAATAGTGGCTGTGGTCTCAGTGCATGGGAACAGATAGGATGGGATCAAAGCCACATGTGTGAACACTACAATGATCACTTGTATTTCTGCATTGGACTTAGTTGCCTAAGATAGAAATTTGTCATTCATTTTGGCTCTTTATTCATTCTGGTTCAGCATCTAAACCCTGAGTAAAATGTCAAGAGAATATTTGTTTAATTCCCCATCCTATGTGTCTTGGTGTGGAACAGCCTTTTACTATAGTTGCTGAAAATGCTAGATTTTTGCTTTTTCAGCCCTCTTTACAGGAGAACACAAGCACCCAACATAACAGTCATGAATACCTATATTAGAATTTTATTCAGGAACTCATAACTCAAGAAGTAAAGGATAAGAACTTTCTCTTTAAGGCTGCAGGGCCAATTAGCTGTAGCTATTTCCTTATTGAACAAGGTTCTATATTTGGGAGCCATGGCTACTTAGTTTCAAGATCTTCTAAAGATTCTGTTAGTTGCCTGATACCTTCTTAATTAATTTCTTTTTCTTCTTAATGTAGCCAGAATTTGCCTCTGGTACTTAAAATTAAAAGCCCTCACTGATACAACACTCATTAACACACTATCTAGTTAATCTCAGGGCTAATCAGTCAGTCACCAGAATAGGCTGCTTTTCTGGAATGTGAAGGGCAATGATAATAATTGGAGGTTGTGTAACAGAATTAAAAGGAAGAAAGGCATTTTAATTCTTCAAACACATTTAAAAACAGAAATTTATTTTTAATAGATAATAAAATGATATAAAGTTAATTAAAATAAATGGTATATATACCTCACTTGTATCAGTTTGTTTCCCAGTAGGAATCTTGAAAGGTACATACATTACAGCAAAATGAGAAATTTTTAAATAAATTGAAAACATGAGGGAAAGTAAATATAAAGTTAGGAAAATAAGATGGAAGTGTATATTGAAGTTTGCATACAAATTGCATACCATGAATTCTAATACATTTGCTGGAGGTAGACAATAGTCCTAGCATGACTGTTTCATTTGTTGTGTGGCCTGGGGCCCTTCTGAAAATGAAAGACAACTCTATGATTAATTACTGCAGGACAATAGACATTAACCTCAACTTTTCCAGACAAATACTACAAAAAGTATACAGTTATAGTCAAACTACAGTGCATAAGGGGTCATTTAATAAACTTTACACACATATACACACACACAGAGTACACTTAAATAAACTTGGATTTCACTATTCTATCTGAAGTTCTAGTATGTTACACCAGCATATGCTACATTATGCTGTGGAAGAAAGCAGATCTCAAACCTCAGTGACTTGAAGAATAATAGTTCTTATCTTATCTCAGTTGTACTGCATGTCCTTCAATGGTCCACTGGGACTTTTGCTCTATTTCTCCTTTATCATTACTCAAGTCCCACGGTCTTGGGTGGAACATCCACTTGCTAGAACATTCTCAATCATTGTGGTAGAAGGAAAATGGTATTTTATAGCAGGACCTAACTGCGATGCCAGGAATACTTCCAGCCTAATTCATTGGTCAGAGGTGGTCACATGGCTATACCTAACTACAAGGGTCCAGGAAATGCAATCTTATCATGTTCCTGGAGTGTGGAGAACTGTAAATATTTGTTTAGCAGCGTTAACAGCTAGTTTTTTTTTTTAAGACACTGTCCTTTTTAAAACAAACTTCTTACTTTAGAATAGTTTTAGATCTACAGAAAAGTTGCAAAGATCGTATGACCATGTCATATTTAAAGTATGTCTTCATAACTGAGGAAATGGTGATGCTCAGTACAAATATCAGAAAGGAGAACAAAATTGAAGTATATTGTTGCCTAAACCCCCTATATTCTAAGTCCTTCCTTTCTGCCATCTACTGTTGAAGATGGCTGCAGTTGATTCCCAGGCTTCTCTTGCTGCTTGAAACTCTGTCACTAACTGCCCTGACCACCCTGTAGCAACTGGAGAAAGAATTCTATCATATCCTTAGCCAAATCAGAGACCAAATCAGAGACCCAGCCAAATCACCGGGTGCCATTTACAGCAACAGCGTTCTATAGCTCCAGAACCCAAAAAACTGTCTTAAATAAACAAGTAGGAGATACTAATTATAGGAATAAACTCCCCAATAAACTAATCATCAGTACATAAGCCTTGGGTTTCCTTTTTTGACTGAACTCTGGGAATGTGTCATTAATGCATTGTTGGTAAGACATTGGCTGTTTGAAGAGGTGACCTGACAAATGTGTGCTGTATTGGTGGCTGATGCCTATCATGTTCTTATTGTAACATGTGTCTTTTGGAGAACAGAATTTTATTGTTTAATGGTGGGTGGGTAGATGATACTTCTGCTATTTTTAAAGATTTTTTATTTATTTATTTGACAGAGATAGAGACAGCCAGCGAGATAGGGAACACAAGCAGGGGGAGTGGGAGTGGAAGAAGCAGGCTCATAGCGGAAAAGCCTGATGTGGGGCTCGATCCTATAACGCCAGGATCATGCCCTGAGCCGAAGGCAGAGGCTTAACCGCTGTGCCACCCAGGCGCCCCTCTGCTATTTTTAAATCCATAAGATGAAAAATAAGAATTTTCAATTTGAAGGGGAGTTTAAATGGTAAATTACAGACCTAATGATTTGTCTCCCAGAACTCAAGGGCCATGATCGGACTAAAGGTGAGTATCACAGTTGGTGCCAAGTATCTAGCAATGGCTGAAAGCAAAGTAAGAGAAACGACCAGTTCTGCAGTTGAATCTAGGAGACAAAAATATAGCAGATCCTTGGGAGAAACACAGCTACACTGTAGATAAGACCAGAGATAAATGCCTCTTATGAGTTCTCAAAGAGAAGAACAGCATGACATAATAGACAGCACCCTTAGCAAATACTGTAATAAATTATACTGAGCTATTTCATCTAATGCTCTTCAGTATGTTCCATTGTGCCAAAACACCATTTAATTGAAATAAGTGGAATTTGTTTAATTAAAATAAATGGGTCATTAGAGTGGCATTTAATTTATCATCCAAATAATGGGGCACTTTTGAGAGTAAGAGAAAGTGCCTGTTAACCATTTATACTCAGACGACAGGAATAAACCAGGACTGTCTTAGGCAGAATAGGAAGAAAGACACCCTTATTGCAATGGACTGGAAGTACACAGTTCTTTGTGTACCCAAAAGGTCCGAATGCCTCCCTGGTTGTGAATGTCTACCAATATTCCAGGCAGTCCATTTCCGTGGAGCCATGTTGAAATCTCAGAGATCAGGAGCTGACATGATCTTAATATAGGGTTTTTCCCATTGATTCCAAACCTAATCCTCTATATTGTCCTTTTGCATGATCTGGGCTTAGTCAGGGCTATCCTAGGAACATTGACATTTTTATTAATTTTTATTAACTTTGGATAGAAATAGGAGTATGGATTAAAATAGATGTTTGGAGCAGGAGTCTTTACTTACTTCATTCTTGCACTGATTTGCCCATGTTTCTTTGTTTTGAAAAGTCAACTTCTTTTATAAATTATGCTGTTATGATGAGCATCTCCATACCTACACGTTTGCATAATTTTTTCTTATTGTCTTAGGCCTAATGTATAGCAATTGAATATCTAGGTCAAAGAGTTTGTAAGGCACTTAACATTTGTAAGGTACTTAATACATATTTCTGAATTGACTTTCAGAAATTACCAGTTTAAATTCAGAGTAACAGTGGATGAGAAAGCCTATTTCTATCCATCAACACTGGGCTTATCTTTAATGTTTGTAAACTTAATAGGTGAAAATTTGTATCTTAATTTTATGTCTTTGAGATACCAGATTTTAGACCATATCCACTGACCCCTAGATTGTACATATTTTCATATGATTATGGGCCATTTTAATATTGTTTCTTATGAATTTACTATAGGTATCCTTTGCCCATTTTAAGCAAGTATTTTTCATTTTTTCCTGTTTGATTTATAAAAACCATTCATATATATTAACTGTCTATCTACTTGACTAGCTAATTAGCATATATATTGCTATTATGTGAGCTATAGATCTCCAGGTTGGGTTTTTTTTTTTTTTTGCCATTGTATTTTGCTTATGGTGATTTTGACATCCATAAGTTTATTTATTCTCACCCTACTGAAGTCATATATAACCAGCTCGTCCTTTTATATTTTGAGTATGCCTTTATACTCATAAAGACCAATTCTACTCAGAGTTAAGAGAAAAATTTCCTCTTTTTCCTTTTTTTTTAAAGTTTTTATTTAAATCCCAGTTAACATGCAGTGTAATATTAGTTTCAGGTATATAATTTAGTGATTCAACACTTCCATACAACACCCAGTGTTCATCATGACAAGTGCACTCCTTAATCCCCATCTTCTATTTAATCCATCACCCCACCAGCCTCCCCTCTGGTAACCATCAGTTTGTTCCCTATAATTAAGAACAGAGTTTAAGAACATAGTTAGGAATCCGTTTCTTGGTTTGCCCTCCTCTCTCTTTTATTTCCCTATGATCATTTGTTTTGTTTCTTAAATTCCATTTATGAGTGAAATCATATGGTATTTTTCTTTCTTTGATTGACTTATTTCATTTAGCATAATACTCTCTAGTTCCATCCACATTGTTGCAAATGGCAAGATTTCATTCTTTTTTATGGCTGAGTAATATTCCATTGTATGTATATGTGTGTATATATATACACATATACATACATACCACATCTTCTTTATCCATTCATCAGTTAATGAACCTTTGGGCTCCTTCCATAATTTGGCTATTGTTGATAATGCTGCTATAAACATAGGGGTGCATGTATTCCCTTTGAATTAGTATTTTTGTATTCTTTGGGTAAAAACCTGCTAGTGCAATTGCTGTATCATAGGGTAGTTCTATTTTTAACTTTTTGAGGAAGTTCCATAGTATTTTCTAAAGTGACTGCACTAGTTTGCATTCCCGCCAACTGTGCATGAAGGTTCCTTTTTCTCCACATGCTCAACACCACCTGTTGTTTCTTGTGTTACTGATTTTAGCCAATCTGACAGGTGTGAGGTGATATCTCATTGTAGTTTTGATTTGCACTTCCTTGATGATCAGTGATATTGAGCATCTTTTCATGTGTCTGTTGGCCATCTGTAGGTCTTTTTTGGGGGACTGTCTGTGTATGCTTTCCCATTTTTTAATAGGATTATTTGTTTTCTGGGTGTTGAGTTATATTCTTTTGTTTCAAATTTTTTATTTAGCTTCTAGTTGGTTAATGTATAGTGTAATATTGTTTTCAGGAGCAAAATTTAGTGATTTATCACTTACATATAACACCCAGTGCTCATCCCAACAAGTGTCTCCTTAATACCCATCACCCATTTAGTCCATACCCTGCCCACCTCCCCTCCATCAACCCTCAGTTCTCTTTAATTAAGAGTCTCTTATGGTTTGATTAGTACAAACAAGTATTCTGATTTGAATTTTCCTTAGCATTTATTAAACTCTTATGTCTTCTTGGATTTTTTTTTTTTTTAATTTCATAGTCCACCTACTAAGTTCTATGTCAGGACAAAAATGCTTTAGTTATTACAGCTTTTTTATGCTTTTAAGTTATAGCAGTTTCTCCTCCTCCACCCCCAATTTTTTTGAGTGCTTTTATCAGCTTAATTTACCATGAATTTTATTTTATTTTATTTTTTATTTTATTTTATTAAGATTTTATTTATTTACATGAGAGATAGAGTGAGTACACAAGCAGGGGGAGGGGCAGTGGGAGAGGAAGAAGCAGACTCCTGGCTGAGTGGGGAACCCAGCACAGGACTGGATCCCAGGACCCTGAGATCATGATGTGAGCCGAAGGTAGACACAACCAGCTGAGCCACTCATGTGCCCTTACCATGGATTTGATTTGATTTAATTTGATTTTTTTTTACCATGGATTTTAGAATCCTCACATTTATGAAGTCACTTTGGGATTTAATGCAATCACAAATTTACAATTACAGTTGCTCTAAATGCACCTATTAATTTGAGAAGACAGCAGATTATATTTTGAAGTGAGAGTTCGTTTGAAGTTTCAAAATTTCCCTGATTGAAATTCCTTATTCATGGAAATAGAAAACTATTTTAACTCATTGCAGGAATCTCCAACTGATAAAATAGGAGCAATATACTTTATAGACTCTCTCACCCCATGGTGTCATGAGGTACACAATAAAGGGAAGAGTAGCTAAAGAGGTGTTTAAGACAATCATGTCAGAGGATGGTGGAACCATGAAGAGTGCTGTCCAGGTGGCAATGGCAGGGGAGAAGAAGCCCAAGATTAAACTGACCACGTTGGAGACTACTATAGATGTTTTTGCTGTTAGTATGGCCCCAGGATTTTTATTTTCCCTCTGAGGTGGGGTGAGTAACATCAGGGAATGGTAGACCTGGAACTCAGGAAAAGAGACGTCACCCTGGACTTGAGAAGGCTAACCAACACAAACACACAGTAAAACTGTGCCCCCTGGGTCCTCCAGAGAGGGAAAAGAGTGCATGCTGCTGGCTGGGGGGAGCTTGGAGCGGCCAGCAGAATCCTTTGCCAAGATTCACAAGCCAAGATTGAATTTCGGCTTAATTTCCAGGAAATTTGAGCCAAATTGTGAAGGGACCTGGGCTGTGTGGAATGTCAGGTAGGAGACATGAGAAAATCATTTAATTCAGGATTATTCATTTGATCCCAAACTAGAAAGTGGGGAGCAGTCTAGGAAATTTAGATTCACAGGAATCCCTCCCAAAGATAAGCCTCCTGGTAACTGCTTTGTCAGTCTCGGGCTTTGTAGGACATTAATCTCTTTGTACCCCCACATATTCTTGAATGCAGGAGGGCAAGACCCATGAGTTCACCCATGCAAAGAACAATACTATACTTTCTTTGTAATGTTTGATTGCAAAGAAGAATTAATTTCTTTATTGAAGTAACAGCGTTAGAAGGTTGGAGATGGTGTAGAATTCCTTTCCAGGTGATTTTTGAGAAAAGGGAACGCTTCATCCTGACTTCCTCCTTTTTTTTTTTTTTTTTTTTTTTTTTTTTTGGTTATAGAAACTTGGGGAGGAATAAATTGATGCCATCTGGAAGTAACTTCAGCTCTTTTTAGAAATTTTTACTTACATTTTGCTAAGCAAGTAGGAAATCACATTTATTTAAGTGTTTTATAAATATGTATGCTTATTTTTAAATCTTTGTATTCCGATTCTTTTACCCATCATGGGACACAGGATGGTACTATAGATTGAGCAATGGAAATCTAGGTTCTAGATCCAACTCTGCCTGTAACTACATAAAGGACTTGGGACAAGTCACCTAACTGGTGTGAGCCTCATTTTCAATTTGGAAAATGAGTTTGTTGAACTAGATAATGTTTGTAGTTACCTTGACCCCACCATCAGCTTTAAATTTCTAAGAATATATATGTCCACTTAGAAGTAGGATAAAAGGCACATATGCAAATAGAATAAAAGAGTTACCAGATTTTTGCTGTAAAAATGAGTATTTCTGGCTTCTGTATGGTACTTATTAAGTAATATCTCAATTAGCTTATGCTGCTTTTTTGCCTATTCCAATAATTTATACACCTCTCACCAGATGTTTAAATGCAGAATTGTGCAAACCCATATCTAGACTTAAGTAATGTTAGCTGAGAGTGTACAGGAGTATGTGTTTGTGTGTGCATGTGTACCTTTTCCACTAGGAATTAAATCATTATCTTCAACTAAGGATGTGATTCTTTAAGAACAATGTCCATTCCATGAACGGTTTAAAAGTGTTAACCCAGGGGGCGCCTGGGTGGCTCAGTCGTTAAGCAGCTGCCTTCGGCTCAGGTCATGATCCCAGCGTTCTGGGATAGAGCCCCACATCGGGCTCCCTGCTCAGCAGGAAGCCTGCTTCTCCCTCTCCCACTCCCCCTGCTTGTGTTCCTTCTCTCGCTGCCTCTCTCTCTCTGTCAAATAAATAAATAAAATCTTCAAAAAAAAATGTTAACTTGGTTACCAGATAAATACAATGTCCCTAGCCAGTTTACAGCTGTACAACTGCAGCTCTGCTTTCTGGCTCACTCTGGAGCAGTTGGGTTCGGGTCTTTCTTAGAATACTTCTTCCTAATAAAAGAATGATGTGGTGTGTCCCTTCATTTTTCTCTGAAATTTCCTTTGTATGTTGATCTTAGTTCAAATGGAAAAACAAAAACAAAAACAACTTACCTGGAATATGGAAAAGAGGCCCTATAGAGAAAAACAAATGTTTTGTATAAGGTATTTATACATTTGGTAAGAAAAGGAAGTATTACAGGACTTCAGGAATAGTCTTTTCTTTGCATAAGTATGAAGTAAGATGTCGGGTTGACCGAAAATTAATGTATAGAATTTTGGTTTTTTTTCATCATTAAAACCCCAAGTCTCCCTGTTATTGAAGAAATATGTTATCTTTGTAAATGGTCTCAGTTTTAATTCTTCCTTGAGCTACATTTGGGATCTGAGAGTGTTAAGAAAAGAATTGGTATGATCTAGTACCAGTCCCTAATTTAATGAAAACTTTACAGAGAAAGGAAAAGGACAATGAGATATCATTACATCCACCAGAATGGCTAAAAATAAAAATTCTAACAATACCAAGTGTCGGCAAGGATATGAAGCAACTAGGATTCATATACGTTGCTGGTGACAGTATAAAATGACACCAGTTTGAAAAACAGTTTGTAAGTTTCTTGTAAAGCTAAATGTATACTTACCATATGACACAGCAATTCTAGCAGCCTTAGGTTTTTACCCCCCCCTACCCCCAAAAAGCAAAATCATGTCTATACAAAAATTTGTTCAAATTAGCTTTACTCATGATAGCCTCAAACTGGAAACAACCCAGATGTTCATCAACAGGTGACCAGATTAAACAGTTGTGGTACATTGGTACATTGGAATACTGCTTGGCAATAAAATGGATGATCAACATGGATGAATCCCAAAAACAGTGTACTGAGCAAAAGTAGCTAGTCATGAAAGAGTACGTATTGTCTAATTTCCTTTATGAATCTAGACAAGGCAAATCAAATCTATAGTGATAAAAAGCAGACCAGTGGTTGGTTGCTAAACCTAGGGCTGGAGATTGGGGAAGGGGCACAGAGAACCATTTGGACTGATGAAAATGTTTCCTATTTTGATTGTAGTGGTGGTTTCATGAATGTATATATTGTCAAAGCTCCTTAAATTGGTCTGGTTCCCCACCACAGGCACTCTAAGGTGAGGTGATGGGAGTAGTCCACTCCAAGATACAGTCAATAAGGGCATATGTTGTCTGGGAGAATTTCAAATATCAGTAAACTGACTAAAAGTCCGATTTTCTTTTCCCCATGCAATGTCAATGATAAAATGCTTCTCTCTTAGAAAAACTTTCATTAGTCTAAGAATTGTTGGTGTTGCTATTGATTTTTTAAAATATCTTTGCAAGCTTCAAATTAGCATCTGTAGCGCAGGTCCTTACTAACAATATACTCGGTGAATGCAATAACTCCCTCAGGCGGTTGTCTTCATTTCAGTCTGCTCTTGTCCCAGCCTTCCCTTGATACTGCCCACCAACAGCATTGAAAAGCTCCTCTAGTTAAATATACCAATTATGTCCCTTCCCAAAAGCATAAGGACAGTACTGTAGCTAGGACAACTGGGCCCTCTGGTTCTGGAGCTAATGCTTCCATTCTAGACCCTCACTGGTCACTTCTCCTCACACTTTCTATTTCAGTATACCTCACTGTGTGGTCCATGGACTTCCTGCATCGGAATCACAGAGTGGGGTGGAGGATAGAGATGGATGTACCTAGGTCCTGCTCATAATCTGCAGAATCAATATATCTGGGGATGGGGCTCTGAGCTCCTCAGATGATTCTAAGTACAATAAAATGTCGACATTTCTGTTGTATCTTCACCAGCTATTTCCCTGTTTTTCTGAACATGTGGTGTATCTTGACACTAGGAGTCTGTTCTTTCTCCTGGAATACCCCTTTCCCATTTATCTTTACAAAGTGAATCTTTCCAGTATTTTATGGACCAGCCTAAGTGTCACCTATTCTATGGAACCTTCTCTGTTCCTCCAGGATCCTTCCTTATGCTCCCATAGCACTTCTTACACACTTAGATTACAACTCATATGACTTGGTGCTGTGGTTACTGTGGTAGTCATTAGTGTGATCGCCCAAATATTTATAGTTTTCCTTCTTCCATGATAAGATTGACTTCTTGGCTGTCTGTGATTAGGGGATCATGTGACCAATTCTAACCAAGGAATTATGAATAGAAGTCTTATGTACCATTTACAGGACAGGACATTTAATAAAGCTCTACTTCCCTGTAATGTGGCAACTTGGTAATATTGCAAAAAATGATTATGGACCTCCATCTGAAAGGACAATTGACTAGGGTGGCCTTGTGGGTCCTTATGTCTATCTACCCTTCATAGATACATGCTACTCACCATCGTTGTCAGTAATGCCTATCAGTAGTGGTTCAAGGATCTTGTCTTAGTCCATTCAGGCTGCTATAACAAATACCATAACCTGGGTAGCTTAAGGAGCAACATTTACTTCTCACAGTTCGGGAGGCTGAAAGTCCAAGATCAATGTATTGGCGGAGTTGGTGTCTGGTGTGGGACAACTTTTTGATTCATAGATGGCCACTTTCTCGCTGTGTCCTCATATGGGGGATGGAATAAGGGAGCTTACTGGTGTCTCCTTTATAAGGAAGGGCCTCATCCAATTCATAAGGACTTTACCTTCATGACCCAGTCATCTCCCAAAGACCCACCTCTTAATATCATCACATTGGGGATTAAGTTTCAGCATAGGAATTTTGGGGAGAACACAAACATTCAGATCCATATCAGACCTAATGAACAATTTGAATCCCATTACTTTGGCTTTTTTCTTTACTCTTCATTAAGCTGGACCATGTGAGAAAGCATGGAGACTGCGTACAGTACTGGTTAAGGGCACAGGTTTAGACCTGAATTCAAAGCCCAGTTCCACCATTTACTGGCTGTATAATCATGGTCAAGTTACTTAAGCTCTCTAAATTTCAATTTTCTTATCTTTATTTTTTAAAAGATTTTATTTGTTTATTATTTTAGAGAGAGAGAGAGAGTGGGGGAAGGATCAGAGGGAGATGGACAGGCAAACTCCACGCTGAGCATGGAGCTGGATACAGGCCTTGATCCCATGACCCTGAGATCATGACCTGAGCCGAAATGAAGAGTCGGAGGCTAAATTGACTGAGCCACCCAGATGCCCCCCAATTTTCCTGTCTTTGAAATGAGAGTAAGAATTTCTACTCTAAAGGATTGTAGTGAGAGTCAAATAAGGTTATGTGTAACTCTCTGTCATCACATTGCCAGGTATCAGTGTTGTGGGAATCATGCAGGATTACCTGCATCCATGGGACCATCTTGCCTGAGACTTTTGGTTTCTAAGGCCACACATCAGATACATAATTCATTTGTTCAAGCCTAACATTTCTAGTTTAATTGGGTAGTTTTTTCAAGCAGACACATGCAATTACTTAAATCATATGGAGAAAAAAACCAAAATGGTATTATTTATATAAAACTGAGAGCTAAAAAATTTGCTAAAACTTTTAACTATTTTGTTACATTTTAACTCCTGAATTTTATAACCTCCCTTAACAGCCACAGAGAATTAATACCATAAAAGTCTTTGTATATTAAGAGGACATACTATTCATCATTGCTGTCTTACTGGCACTCTTACTAAAATATAAAATTAGTTCTAAAATCAAAGACATTTATAACTCAAAATGGCTTCAAAAATAATCTGATTCACTGCTTTCCTTTCTCAGGTGAAGAAACTGCAACCCAGTTTATGGGATTATGAGGGCTAACCTCCCTCCGCCCCCGCCAGACTCTTGAATCAAATGATTTTACACTAATACAATTCTGACCTAGTAGGGCTGTATACTTAATTGTATACTATATATTGTATATATTATATTGTATACTAGTATAGTACTGACATAGTAGGGCTGTATATTTAAAATAAAATTCTCCAGAAGTATAAGAAGGTACTACGTGTGGGTGGATACCAAAATTATCTGTATTTATCTTTATTTAAGCTCATATCATTTCAGTTAATTCAGTAGATTTATTCATTTCTAAGTCAGAATTAAAATCTTGCCTATGGTAAACTGATATCCCTTATGAATTCTTATTTTCTTATTTTTCAAAAGTTTCCAATGCATTTTACATTCTACTACCTAAGTCATGTTCCTGTTGCATGACCATAACCATGGGAACATCAAATGTTGAAGCTTTCAAATTATTTAAAGATAACTCTATCAAATTATTCTATTTAGATGTTAAGTACCTTGCTTATTACTTAAAATTACATGTCATTCCTTCATCCTGTCCCTTCTTCCCTCCTTGCCTCCCTTTTTTCTCGCTCCCTCCCAGAAATTAGTTATTTAACATTTACAGTGTCAGGCAAAGTTCCAGAGGCCAGACATACAGTGATGAACAAAACCTATGAGGATCCTGACCTCGGGGAGCACAGCACCTAGCTTAGAAGAAAGACATTAAGCATGAAAATACAATACAGTGTGATCATTGTTAAAGGGAGGGGGGATGCCAATATGGGTAGACTTTTCTCACTTGAGGGATATTTGCCTCTTTTTTTTTGCCATTTTTTTTAAATAAAATGGTTATACCGTGACTTGTAGCAGAACACCTGAAGTAGCCATGACTAATACTTTGTTTACATTTTCTCTTCCGTTTTTGACCTTTGATGCCATTATTTTGTTTACTTTTTGTTCTTCCCTCATTTTTCTCTCCTATCAGCACTCTTCTGTGCTGTTGTATGTAGAAACTGCAACTCTTTATCTTCAACACCTCAGAATCACCACTGACATTTGATCACATGGAGTGCTTTTTATAAAAATGATTTATAAATTACAGTGATGGGCAAATATTCATACCTTAAAAAATTCTAAAAGCACATCTCCTCACAGTCCTGCCTTTCTCCTACTCTATCATGATTTTTATGTAACTTCTTATTCCCAAGTAAGTGGAGATGCTGATGTTAATTTCTGTGAGCTGATATATGTCTGTGTTGTTCTGGAAAAAGAAGATGTTATGAAATTTCACAGTGGGTACTAGCACATGAAATTTTTGCTTGACTTCAGAAACCACTCTTGGTTTTATCTTTTTTCTGGCTCCCACTTGGTAGCTGAAAGCATTATTTCTAATTAGCCAAACTGATAGTTATTAGTTTTTTCCCCATGGCAAGATATGTGGATCCTGAATTGGGTTCATAGAAGCTCATTGACACAGGACCAAATAATTCAGGTAAAATTATTTGGTGACTGATTCCTTCCATGTTCTGTATGAG
This sequence comes from Ursus americanus, assembly GCF_024610735.1. Classification (NCBI taxonomy): domain Eukaryota; kingdom Metazoa; phylum Chordata; class Mammalia; order Carnivora; family Ursidae; genus Ursus; species Ursus americanus. The sequence goes on along the minus strand of NC_142135.1, from coordinate 39,437,517 downwards.
CTCCTTCAGGGGTTTTAAATTCAGCCTTATCTTTGCACTCGGAATTCCTGCCTTCATCTAAATGTTTTCAAAGTTTACCCATGTTCATGTCCATTGTGAATTCAGTGGTTGGCCCACCCTGCCTCACCTCACCTACACCCTGACACCTGCTCCCATTTGTCAGCCTCATCTGTCATTGGTATCTGTTACACCCAGTTCCATTACATCTCCTATAACTAAAAAGAGAACTCTCCTTTTTGCTACCTCCCTTCATCTGCTGCACTCACGCTTTAGGTAGGTGAATTTCACTCCCTCTTAAATTCCCTCACCTGCTTAAGGTCTGCCAAAATTAACATCCAAGTGTGAAGCTCACAGTCCAAGCTACACTTGAATCCAGGAAGATAGAGTTGACATTGGAAAGCAAACTTTGTTTTGGCCATTATATAATTAGCCACACGATTCTAAATTCTTTCATCTTCCTTTCCCTTTGCTTCTTGGTTAGTTAAAAGGATCTGCACAACAATTTTACACGTAGTTATCTCTTTACATCTTGGCAACAATGTGTATAGACAGAAGAAAATGTGGCTCAGGTGGGATTTGATGTTTTTAATATATTTAACTCGGCAAGGCTTCAAGTAAAGCAGTGACACTATTCTGCATGAGAATGTTTAGATAAGTGATTGTTGAGATTCTCACTTGTCCCAAGGCTGGTTTGTTCTTGATAGTCCTTGAAAGTCCCCCCCCCCCCCAGTCACAGTCAATTTAAGCTGACCTGGCAAGCAACCAGGTTGCCTCTATGAGGATTATGAGTTATTAGTGTCATTGCCTCCTCTGCTGCACAAATGGTTGCTATGTTTTGAACAGCAACCAGGCAGCACTTTGACCCAACCAGCCGTTCTAAAGATCCTTTAAAGAAGAGGATGATGTACATTTGATTTCAACATCTGAATTGCCTTCCTGGGTTTTCTGAGCAAACCAACTTTACTTTTGCCCTTAATTTCCAAGTCAATAGATAAGTAACTGCCAAAGAAGACCCATCCCATGAAAGGCACTGCTTACAAATCCAGCCACTGGTCTCCAAGAGCTTCACCAAGATGGTCATTCGTTCCCTACATTTGAGTGCTAAGAAGAATATAAGCCCTGTTGGATTTTAGCTGTGACCAAGCGGAGCTAAGTCCGGTGACAGTAACTGCTGCTTGACTCTACACTGCACTGTCTTCAGTCTTCCAGCTGCTTTCTTCTACCAAGCTCAGCATCGTAGCCACTTGACTCTGCCAGGTATTATAGGCTATTGGGAAGAACTGGTGGGGCCAACTGAATTTTTCATCTTTCTAAAAAAATTTTATCTTTATGCAAAGTGACTTTTGGTGGTGCAAAGCAGATAATCATGCACTAACTGCTGATGTGGGCCTCCCAATTGAGTACAGGATACCATGGAATTGGAAATGTATCCAAAGATTCCTGCTCAGTAATGTTTCCTGAATATGGTCTAGAAAAAGGCAGAGCTCCGTATAACTGAACTACGTTTTCTGCAAAAGTGAGACTTGTGGAAATAAGTGGTCTTAGCAGAAAGAAAGTCTGAATCATGCGTTCATGAATGCCAGGTGTATTATAGTTATTCTTCTCTCACTATTTTTAGTTACTATAAAAGTATTGTAAAGATTTGGGGATATTCTGAAATGAATACATACTCGCTGCCTGAGAAACTATCCTTAGGGATAGGTCTTTTCCCTGAGATGGGTAGAGTATACTAATGTGATTGGGATAAGAGATTTCCTTTAAAACACATGTGCTCATTGTGAGTCAGGAGTACTCTTGGTTTCATGGTTGACAGATTGTGCAGCTTGAGGCTGGTGATGTACTTTTCCTATTCCTTATTTCCTTTTCCTGCAAAATGGACAAAAGAATTCCTGCATGTGAGAAAGCACGTGAAACAACCACAGTATTGCATTTTTTTTACAAACATATCCAAAAGTTTTGCTAAGAGGATTTCTCTCAATTAAAGTAGACAGTAGCATAATAATTGTAGGATACTTGAGTAGTTATTTAATTCTTAAGCGGGATGGATTTTGTTACAAACACGTAAATCAAGCAAGAATTTAAAAGAAAATTCTACTTCTTCTAATAATAATGATTCTATTTAAAGTTCACTGTTACTAATATGTTGAGATATTGTGTGCATGTGTGATCTGGAATCCCTCAGCCAAGGACTGGGAAATATTGTTGGTGATTAAGTGAAAATGAATCTCACCTTGGGAATGAAGGAAACAAGTATGTTTGAGAATAAGTTCAACATTTGTGCATGGGTTTGGGGCAGGACTGCCTTAACGTTGTAATCCTTTAAAAAGGTTCTAAATGAAGTAGATAACTAATTTGTCCTGCAGAAAGGCTTCTCATATTACTCTGTGTGTGTACAGGATGGTTCCAATCCCACTTGAGGACTTTATTGTTCAACGCACTCATCATCTGACCAGGACTGAGCCAAGTGGGATGAGGGAAGGTTAAATGGGAAGGCTTCATGTTTTTAGACAGTTCTTAAACTTTTAGGAAAGTTAATTAGGAATTGAAACCTTCAGCACTTGGCAGTGTGCATTGTTGGCTACTAGGGCATGGTGACAAATAGCCCTGAAAGGTCTTCACTTTCTTTTGTAAACAGAAAGGTAAGGAATTTGCACAAAAATGCACTGGTCAAGATCTGCTTTTCATCAGGGCCTAACCACATAGTAAACAACAGAAATAACTTGTTTTAATAAAGTGTAGTGTTGAAACATTTATCAGCAAGTCCTTTCTACCAGCTTCAAAAGGTGTATTTGGATAAGAGAAACCTTTGCCTGAAAGAACACGATCTGAAATTTAATTATAACATTTTCTTCATGTCAGGGTCAAGAGACTTAAGGCAAAAAGTTTGACTTTCATGTAATTATGAATTTATCTCTTATCAGGCTAAGGTATTATGACTAAGTATTTACTTATTATTGGGGGTAGATGTGGTTGGAGGAGAGGCGAGTACTCTGAAAATTGTTTGATCTGGAATGGCTTAATTAATTCTATCACTGGAAGTGCTTCCTTCCTTCCTCTTCCTCTGGGTTGTACTGGGTTCCATGAGAAGAACCTTTCCAAATGAAAAAGCATATTGTTATGATGAGAAAATATAACAAGATGCAGACTGACCTGTTAAGAAAACATAGGTAACATTGGGGGGCAGGTCTGAGCCTGGCCCAGGGAAAGTGCAAAAGTGTTTGAGATGCAAGCTCAAGGAAGTGGGATTGAGCAGTACCAGCAGAGAAATTCAAAATGAAAGAGAAACAGAGGAAGGGAGAATATTAGCATAATAGTTTTAATAGTTTCCAGTTTGGAGATGGGTACTGAAAGGTTGCAAATATAATTGGTTTGTTGAAGTCTCAGTTTCTCTCCCCTAAGTAAGAAACAGAACCTCCTAGGAGGGCTGTGTAGAGCTGTTCAATGGAAAGTTCTAAGATGATGGAAAATGATCTTCTGTGCTGCCTGAGACTGTGGCCACTAGCCACATCTTGTTACTGAACACTTGGAATGTAGCTAGTGAGTTTGAGTAGCTGCATTTTAAATTTTATTTAATTTTAATAGCCACATGTGGCTAGTGACATCATGTTGTGCAAGGCAGCTAGGCTTTACCTGTTCAGATTTCTGTATATCGTGATCAAGTGATAGGTTTTGTCATTGGTCAGAAAGAATAGTTTTGAGAAAATTTGAGGGCTCTGCTGAGAAAAGAAAACTTCTTGCCTTAAGTCTATAACTGTACTAAGCCCCTCAATCTGCACTAATTCAAATATTCCCTAATTGTAAATAATTCATACCTGTTCACCCTCATTGAGTATTCAGCATTGGTAATGGACCAGACCCATCCTTGCCTGGGATGGCTACATGGACCAAAGGAGGAGAAGGTGGGATTCTCCTACAGAAAATTAAAGAGCATGCATTTTAAATGAAATTAGATGGAATCTTGAAGTTTCCACTCTTTGGCCTTTGAGTGACTGCTAATTACAGCAATGTAGAATTTGATGAATATAAACAAATAGTTTGTTTTGCTATAGGGCTATTAGAAATTTGTTACAATATGCTCTTTTGGTTGACTTTTACCGTGGATTTTTGTTTGTTGGATTGCCTCCTCTTTGGTTCCTGGACAATTCATGAAACATTTGTTTCTGTACAAATGAATATATAGATCTTCCTCAACTTATGATAAACTCACCCTAAGTTGAAAATATTATAAGTTGTAAATGCATTTAATATATCTAACCTACTGAATATCATACTAGCCCACCTTAAATGTGCTCAAAACACATTAGCCTATGGTTGGGCAAAATCATCTAATACAAAGCCTATTTTATAATAAAGTGTTGAATATCTCATGCAATTTATTGAATACTGTAATGAAAGTGAAAAACAGAATGTTGTATGGGTACAGAATTTTTGTAAGTGTATCGATTATTTACCCTCATGATCATGGGCTCACTGGGAGCTGTGGCTCATTGCCACTGCCCAGCATCATGAGAGAGATTCGTAGAGCATATTACTAGCCGGGGTAAAGGTCAAAAGTGAAAGTTTGAAGTATGGTTTCTACCAAATGCATGTTGTTCTCACATCATTGTAAAGTCAAAAAATCATAAGTCACACCGTGGTTAAGTTGGGGAACATATCTATATTCATAAGTCAATATAGCAAGGTAAAGCAAAATGTTAGTAAAGGAATAATATATGCAAAGGGACAACAGAGAAACGAGGGAAATGTGGATTAAAGCCTTTGTATAAATATTGAATAAGATCTAGGGATTAATTATCTCTAAGTATTATTAACAAAGGTTATAACATGATAAGATTTAGAGAATTATTAAATTACCATCCAATGTGGAACCCAATTATATGATGAACTAGGATGAGAGAATTCTATTAAGTGGATACCTAAAAACCCTTGAAAGGGTTTCCATAGTTATCAGTACAGTTCGCTCTACCTTGACAAGATCAACCAGCTCAAGCAACTGACCATCCGTCCCTCTGACTTTTCTCTGTCCTGTCTTTTCTGTTTCAGCAACGGTGGTTATGAGTGAGTGAAGGATTATAGCAGAGGATCAGTGAGGAAAATCCCAGTTTTGATTTTGGTCGTGTCCCCCACTATCTACGAGTCTCTGGTATTCTTTATCCCTTCATAATTTTCATAGAACTCTTGGGACCCAAACAAAGGAAGTGAGTTAAACTTGCTACATTAACCAACTAATCAATCAACTAACCAACAACCCTTGAGTTCCTCGTATGTGCAAGTGACTACTCCAAGGGATTTGACATTGGTGTGCCTGACTTTGAACCAAAGGCCATGTCACTGTAGAAGTGTAAATCCCTATGCCTTCTTTTTCAGCACACCTGTTTGGTTTAAAAACAAATGTTAGATTCACATTCCATAGAGAACAGAAATTTTCTCCACTTTTTAATGGCTTCCCAAATGTCTGGAGAATTTCATAGTATTAGTGAATATCATGAAAGAGAATAGGAAGTAAGAAAAAAAGTGAGAAAAAGAAACTTTTACTGCTTCAAAAACAGTGGCAAGTCCCCTGAAATGGTAAATGGACCATCTGTGTGCTCTGGCACCAGAAAATGTGTAATTTATTTAAAGTACCAGGGACGTATCTGTCCTTTTAAATGTCTATCTGAAATAATATGTGTATTGTACATGAAAATGAAGCAGGGAAACAGTGGGCTTTTTAAAGCATGGTGTGCTTATTTACTTCAAAGCTACTATTCTACTTGTCAACAAGAGTAAAATTTATTAACTCAGATAAGTACAAAGAATTAGCCATTTTTTTGCAATAAGGAGGGTAAGCAGATCACACCTTGAAAACCTGTCTGCTCCTATTTGTAAAAGCACTGCCTTAAATCTTAAACATTTTTTAAAAAAGATTTTATTTATTTATTTGAGACAGAGAGGCTGAGCGAATACAAGCAGGGGGAGGAGCAGAGGGAGAGGGAGAAGCAGACTCCTCACTGGGCACAAAGCCCTACTCATGGCTCAAGCCCAGGACCCCAGGATCATGACCTGAGCCAAAGGCAGACACTTAACCAGCTGAGCCACCCAGGTGCCCCTAAACATTTTTTTTCTTTTATTTGAAAGTTTACAGACATTGTAGTGGGAAAGGGAATGCTCAGGTTCTGAGAGAGACTACTTACCCTCTCAGTAGTCATGGGATTTGTTATCTTTGGGAAAACACATGCCCCACCGATTCTCTAGGTGTTCAGTGTTAAACTCAGAGTCAAGAAAAGGACCTGCTATTTTTTCTGGCTAGTTCCAATGCCTTCCTTCTTTTCAGTCCTGGTTTACTACTTATGAGGTTTATAGAAACACAGAAATCAGAGAGGGAAAATCTCTGTGGAATTACCCTGTACTTTCCTTCCATAAATACAAATCTCCTATTCATCTCAAAGCTCTGTGTGTGTGTGTTGCGGGGTGGGGTAGTTACCAGATTTGATGGAATTAAGTAGAGATTCACCCAGTAACATTTTAGCAAAATCCAAGTTTCTGGAATGTCTTTTCTCCCACCCTTCCTCTTCAGGCAGCCTTCCTTCAGGAATGCTGCTGTTAAATTTCTGCCAAGCTGGCCTCCTTCCAGTTCTTTTGCACCTTTGGACCTTCCCATTTGCTGTTCCCTGAGCCTGGAGCCCTCTTGACCAGGCTAATTTCTGGTTAATTTTAAGGTCTCAGCTTAAGTATCTCCTTCCCAGAGCAGTTGTTTGATCTTTGACTTGATTCATCTGGTGTGTATTTTGCTTCTAAGAGGTATTTGTAAGAGTTGGAAGTTTGAAGTTGGACCAAAGAGAAATTATTGTCATTTATGACCAAACCCAAAAGTTAGCTGTTAATTTATTGTTGATTTTTAAAAATAATTTCTATGCCACTGAATGATATTTAAGATATTATAATATTTTCATTTTCAGTAATGGTTCTTTGTCTCTGGTATTGATTTCGATTCTTTCACTTCCCTAGAGTTTTCATAATTTTGGGTTGATTGCTAGATATATTATCATTTAACTATTGTTTTTTCTCTTTCTCACATTTCTATTGCAAATATGTATATACTGAAAAGTGCATGAAATATACAGATACAGCTTAATAACCCATTATAGAAGAAAATCTGTAACCACCAGCTTCTTGAAGTAAACATTATCCTGTATCCTGACTTTTTAAAAATGATTTCTTCTTTCCTTTATTATCTTTATGTATACTTAAACAATATAATTTAGTTTTGCTCATCTTTGAAATGTACTTACACAGAACAATGATACATATATTTTTGTGGCTTCTTTCGTTTAATATTGTGTTTGTGAGACTTATCAGTATTTTTGCATGTAGTTGTAGGTCATTTCTAAAATTTATTTATCCATTCTGCTATTAATGGAACAAGATTTGGGTTGCTTCCAGATGCACATTTTTGGGCATATATCCTGGTGTACAAGTACATTGATTCCTTTTGGATATATATGCTTGATTTTTTTGGATCATTGGGTATTCACATCTTCATTTTTACTAGGTAATGGCAAACTGTTTTACAAAGTAGTTGTACCAGTATATACTTACACCAGAAATAGATGAGTTCCCATTGCTCTGCATTTTTGCCAGTGTTTGGTACTATTAGATATTTACATTTTTGCCCATCTGATGAGTGTGAAACTTAATCTGTATATCCCTGATTACTAAAGAGGTTTCATTTTTTTTAACTGATCATTTGCCATTTGGATGTTGTCTTTAATTTTTTGCCCATTATTCCTTTGGATTACCTATTTTTTTTCCTTATTGATTTGTATGGCATCTTCACTTTATAGTGTGTTGTTGGGAGAAAGAGGGCTCTATGCTATTCAGTCATTTGGAGACCCAGGCTCCTTCCAATCCAAAGCCTCATCACCTCATAGGACCTTGGAGCCCTCCACCATATCCTCTACGTTTACTTTTGGCCATAAGATGAAGGAAGAGAGGCATGATATGGGAAGAGGAGGATCATGTGGGAAGTTTTATAGGAGTCAGGCCTGGAAATGCTGTGTATCAGTCACTTCTGCCTAAAGTCCAATGGCCAGTTGCTGGTTATGTGGTTCCTAGGAAATACAAGTGAGGCTAGGAAATGTGCTCTTAGAGTGCCCACAATGAAAAGGATACTGAGTTTGTCACCAAAGCACTGTCTCTGCCATCTATCCCATGATCATGACAATATTCTCCTATTATTTTCTAAAAGCTTTATAGTTTTTTCGTTTTACATTTAAATGTTTAACCAATTTGGAATTGAATTTTGATTTTTGTATATGATGCAAAGTAGTCATCCAATTTAAATTTTTAAAATAATTTGGATGGCGGTTGTTCCAGGATCATCTTGAAAAACCTGTCCTTTCTCCTGATCTATAGTGGCACTTATCAGACCAAGAATCAGTATATGGATAGGTCTATTTCTGGGCTATTTTGTTACTCTATATGCCATTTGCAGTGTCAGCACCACACATTTCATATTGTCATCATATACAACTTATATAAAATTCCTTTTTTAAAATGAGTAACTGAGGGATAAATGTCTTGTCTATAAATGCCCCACTCAGGCCTTGAACAAGGTATTTATTCTTTCTCATGTCAGTACAATGGAGAGAATGATAATCAATGGTTGAGGAGTTAATTTTAATTTATAAAAAGGTGCTATTTTATATTAAGCAGAATTCACATTATTTGGGCCCATGAGGTATTTAAATTTTAGTTGATTATTGAAATTTTTTCTTCTAAATACTAAAGCAATTTTAATGGACAGCTTAGTATATCTGACTGGTGATAATCATCGCTTAGCCTCTTTCTGCTACACTAACGATTGTGTTCTCCTGGGGAAATTATTTAACATGAGACAACCCCTCTTGCAAGAACTTTTGGTTTATTTTCCTACTCACTTTAGGTCTTTCCTTTTTATCCCTGTTTAATTTCTAGAAGTCTTAATTTCTCTTAAGACTTTGAATAGCATTAGTTTATTTAGAATGATCTTCTTTGCTGAAAGCCCCATTCCACTGTTTTCTCAGTTGGTTTTCTTTCCTTTTTCTCTTTTATTTTTTAAAAAATTGGGTTCTTTTTGCTTTCATATCTTTGAAGGGTCCTCTGTGAATTCACAGAATGTATTTCTTGGTGCTTACATTTTTTTTTTCTTTTTCAGTGAAACTATAGCTTATTTTGTCTTTTTGCAGTTCCAGCTCTCTTCTACACTCATGTGTTTTTATTGCTTCCTCCCCCACACCAGTGGTCCCCCACCTGTTCCCTCATGAGCCACCAGCAGCTCACAAAGCTGTTTCAGGTGGCCCATAAGCGGCCTGTCAGCTCACTGCTCCTGCCTTCACAAGCCAAGTGGTCAGCAAGGAGGCCTCCTCATGCTTCCTGGCCACTGTCAGAGCTGACGCCCACCTGTTCCACAGTTTCTCCCTCCACCAGGGAAATAAACCTTCTTTCAAGTTTATGACTCATAACATTATAAATGGGGCATATCAGAGTAATTTGAATAATAAGAAAGAATACCCTGACAAGTCATACACCAACAGGAAGTCCACATTTCCTTAAGACTTGTGAACTGAGTATGAATTTCATACTGTCACAAACTGTAACAAAAAAAGGTAATGAATTTATTTATCTATACCTAAACTCTTTCTAGATTTAAAAACCCATTTTAGCTTTAGAAAACTTATCAGTTCCAGATGATTCACTGACTTCTAGTCTAACAATACCTTAGCGGGGAGGGGTTGGTAATTCATTAGTCAAATCAGGATTCTCCCCTCTCTCTGGATTTTTCTCTTCTTCCTGGGTTGGAGGGGGCACATATCACATATGGCCTACATAGAAAGTGGTGTGGGGAGGTTGGCATATGTCCCGGATCACCTCTTGTCCTTGTCAGCCTGTCCCAGATGTAATCATTTCGTCAGGCCTGGGCATTGGTAAATCTCTATCACTGCTGGTGTCAGCAGTTCTTCTGTGGCTCCCAGGTACTGGCTCCTCTCACTCTGTGCTCTCCTCATAACAATGATGAGGCCTCTTCTGGTCCATTTCTGGTCTATCAGCCCCTCCAGCCCCTTTGTACATGCTGAAGTGGGGTGGGGAGATTAGAGCTCGGGGCTGGAGGTTTTCGCCACAGCACTTTGGGCTGTTCAAGATTCTGTGAGGCTTCTTTGGAGGTCTTTTTTCCTAGAAATCTTCTCCAGTCATTGCTTCTTTACTGCCTAGGGTCCATGTGGGAGGCAGAGGTTCCCAAGTGGCTTGCAGTCTTATGCTCTGAGAAGCAGCCAGGAAGTGGTCTATTCTGCTCAGGGACTCCTCAGACTTCTTTGAAGTTTCTGTTATACTTCTTCTGGGATCCAGCCCCGGGTGGTGGTGCTGCCACTCTCGTTCCTCTCTTTCACAAGGGGATGGAGCCCTCTTCTCCTTTAGGGTGGGTGGATGGCATTACATCACTCTGCTTTCATCCCTACTTATGGTATAAATTATATGTTTTGGGTCTTCCAGGGTTTGGCCCTGAAATCAACCTCCTGAATTTCAAAAAAAATTGTTCTCTCTTTCAATTGCCTGACTCTTGCAACTGAAAGCCATGGCTTTTAAGACTGTTGTTTCTGCTCTGAATTTACAAAAATTGATTTCAGAACTAAAAAGCTGGGAGTGTACTGTTTAATTTTCTCCCTATAGTGCCTTCCCTAACAGAAGGGCGTATTGAAAGACCTTACTGCTGCTTGAATGGGAGAGAGTGGTGGGGAATAGAACCACTCACATAAAATATTATGCTGTAATATTTAAATTTGTCTGTCTTTGTATAAAATATGTAATAATTACCCAGAAAGGTCTTCCCACCTCATCATTCTCTGGTACAGCTATCATATTGGGAAAGCCTGTGGCTTATCGGTACATGGAAAGATTCAATAATTGTAATGAACCACTAAAAATTGTGACATTTCAAATATTTAGAAATATATCATTTTGTTTATAATTTTAATTATGACATAGGAAATTTAATGGGGGGAGATACGATGGAGTAGCTTTTGAGTTAGATAGATAAGGTTTTAAATCCTGGATCTGGCACATATTAGCAGTATGACCTTGAGTAACTTACTTAAATCCTCTGAGTCTTTATTATCTCACTGTAAAATTGGGGGAACATTTCAGTGTTGTTCTATAGCACACTATTTAGGAAGAACATAATGCAAAAGAGAGACTTTTGTGGTCAAATAAAATTGGAAAGCACTTGAAAAATCACAATTGAATAAATGTATTTAGTCCGATACCTCCAAAATCCTGTGTACAGCTAAATTCAATTTTTGGTTATGCAAGAAGGGAACATTAAATAGTGGTTCTTAGTTGCAAGGAACAGAAACTCATTCTGATTGATACAAGTAGGAAAGGAATGCATTAGACAGATATTGGGGTGGCTCATAGAGATGGCAAGAAGACTAGAGCCAGGTATGGAGAAAACGCAGAGACAAAGAAGGTTGGGGGACACCAGGACCATCTTCATAGCCCAAACCAGTTGTGGCAGCCTACATCCCCCTCGTTGTGGAGTCCTGTGTGCATCTGCTCTGCTGGCTCTGCCGTGAGTGCTAACAGTGGGTGCTACTGCCACTCTTGGGATTTTGGTGGTGACATGTCTGGGGTCACCTCTTATTCCCAGCATGGATTCTCTTTAAGCCCTGGTTCTTTGTCTTATTAACTTCCAATTCAAAATCTGGGGGCCTGCATAATGATCCCCCAAAGATGTCCATGTCCTAATCCCTGGAACCTGTGAATGAATATCTTACCTGGTAAAAGAGATTTTGCAGATATGATTAAGGATTTAGAGATGGGGAAATTACCCTGGATTTTTCTGGGTGGGACCAATATAATCCTCAAGGTCCTTTTAAGTGGGGGTATGGGAATCAGTTAGTAGTAAGAGATGTGATGATGGAAGCAAGAATGTGAAGTGATATGAAGTGGGGGCCATGAGCCAAGGATTGTAGGCAGCCTCTACAAGCAAGGAAACAGATTCTGCCCTCAGAGCCTCCAGACGGAACCAGCACTGCTAGCACGGTGATTGTGGACTAGTGAAACCCATTTTTAACTTCTGATCTCCAGAATGGTAAGAAAATAAATTTGAATTGTTGAAGACACTAAATTTATGGTACTTCATTATAGTAGCAATGAAAAAGTAAAACAAAATCCTTAAATTGATTGGCATATTCCAAGCTATGTATCCAAGCCCAAATAGAAAGGCTGGGGAAAAAGATATGAGGAGTTTTCAGTTTCTCTAGTGGAAAGTGGCCTCTATTGTCACCAAGATGACTAAGAACATAAGAAATGTGTTGTGATGCTGGTAGCTTACCCCACTTCTGGAAAGACAAAATCTACCACCTACAAGAGTATTCTACAGTGTTTTCTAAATGTATCAGATAGCAGAACCTCTATTTCCTATTTTTTCTTGGAAAACTTTCAGAACATCATCTAGGCTGGATTAGAAATAATAATGAGAAGCACATGGCACATAGTATTCTCTCAAAGTGATGATCTCTTTATGGCTGCTTTTGGTAGCTCACTAAACTAATAACCAATAGGTTTGATAGTTGCAGAAAACTATTGTTTTAGTCTTCTTGTGTAAGAGAAAAAATATGCCAGTACAAACTATGGGAAGCTTGAAGCAATAGAGCATCAGTTGAGAATAAGGAAGGAAATGAGAAAATAAAAATGAGGAGAGCTGCGGAACAGCTGGGCAGTGCTGTTCTCCATGTGGGAAAGGAATGGAGTCCGGGAGGCAAGAGCAGTAGCTATGGAAATACTCCTGAGACAATGGACATGGGGAGGAAAGGTCAAATATGAGGGAGTCTTTGAAAGAGCGACTTACAGGGCTTGGCAACTGATGGTCATAGGGGACAAATTGAAAAGAGAGCCAAGACAGCTGCAAGGACTGAAGACTAGGGGCCACTCAAAACATGATGGTGCTGAAATGGAGACTTTGCAAAAGGAGCTGGTTTTTGTTTTTGTTTTTTTAAAGATTTATTTATTTATTTGAGAAAGAGAGAGAGAGCAGGAGCAGGAGAGACAGAGGGAGAGGAAGAGAGACTCTCATGAGCATGGAACTTGATGAGGGGTTTGATCTCCCAACCCTGAGAGTATGACTTGAGCCGAAACTGAGAGTTGGACTCTTAACCAACTGAGCCACACAGGCACAACTGTTTTGTCTTGTTTTAGATTTCCTTTAAGAAACTTGAAACTGGGGCTAGAACCAGTTAGAGCATTGGTTTTGTAGATGTGGTTTTGGGTGCCACCAGGGCAAACAGGCTTGCTCAAACTTTAAGGGTGTGTGTACTAAGTGAGGAGGAAAGAAGCATGTGGTTGCATGGAAACATTAGTATAAGAATCTTAGAATTTTTTGATGATTTTATCCAGCGCACTCTACCTATAGATAAGGAAATGATGCCTAGAAGTTTTAAGTGAAAAGGAGAAACTACCAGCAAAAGAGACAAAAAAGGAAGATATGACAAAATAGAGAGGTTTTAATGTTACAGAAACAAAGGAAAGGGGACACATCAAAGGTGCATCAAAGAGAGACTTGAAAGAAACAGTATGAGCTCAACCCCGTAGGTTCAAAGTGTGGTGCTAGACATTTTTTGCATATATTAGCCCATTTAATTTTCACAGCAACCCTGCAGTGTTAAATTTACCCACCCATTTAACAGTGGGTGAAAATGCACCCACCCATTTGACAGTGGGTGAAATTGAGGCTAAAAGAGTTAAGTATCCTGCCCAAGATTATGCAGTATATAAGTTGTAGGCCTGGGATTTGACTTCATTTGCCTGACTCCAAAGCTTTGCTTCATTGTAGGTAGTTTTTAGAGTAAGGGAGTATATGGGACAGATATCTGGAGGGGCACAGATCATAGTTTAGGAGATGTTTCTAGAACTCCTTAAAATTGACCCTGATGGGATGATCTTTACATTATCTCTATGTCTGGCCTGGCCAGGAATATTTTCCCACTGGTTGAAAATTCTCAAGGTACAAACTCTAAATGCAGAGCAGCAAGTCACAAGTATTCAGTGGAGTCACAGATGGTTGCTTAGTCTAGTTGAAGAGGAAGGTTGCATTTGTGATCAATCTTCTTGCTCTATTTCCCCGAAAAGTTCACCTACTAACCCACACCTTTCCAGATCAGTCTGGTTTCTCCTCTTGCATCTCCAGTTCAGACCTGGGGCATTCCATCTTCTATCTCTGGAATGTTGAAAGAGTCATGTCCTATCTGTCTGAAGTCTTCAGATTACTCAGATGCCTTTACTGACAAAAGTCCTCTTGGGCTAACTTTTCTCTTGATTCTTATCTTCTAGCTCTCAAACTAGTCTTTGGTTCATTTCCCTGCTTACATAGTAGCTTATCTTCAGTTTCTTACCTATTTTACAAGTGTAAGAATCCAACTCATATCTCAGTTCTGCAAAAAAGGCATGTATGAAATTTGGTCACAAATATATTAGACCAGGGCTGTTTTCACAGAGCAATCAGTGATAGGAAAAGACAGCATTGTCAGAGATTTCATAGGTTTGCAAGTGAAATTTCATAGTGGCAATGAAATGAACAGTATGGAAACACCAGAAGCAGGTATAAATTCTTGGTTTGAAAAAACTTGGCTGAAGGGAAAGGATGGGGTTGAGTAGTTGTCAAACTGATAAGAACTTGTCTTTTTGTTCTTGCTGTTGATACTTTTAAGGAGAGGCTGCTGCAGTGTGTCTGATGGAATTGGGAGATGGGTGAGCATAATGATTAAGGGCTAGAATTCTAGAGTCAGGAAATTATGGGCTTGAATTCCAGGCTCTGCTTCTTAATAGCTGGGTGTTTGGGGCATGTTTCTTAACCATCATAATCCATGCTACTCAAAGTGTGGTCTCTGGGTCAGCATCACCTGGAATTTGTTGGAAATGCAGACTCTTGGTTCCTGCGCCAGGTCTATGTATTTTGAAAATATCTCTGGATGATTCATATGTACATTATAGTTTGAGAAGCTCTGCTCTAAGCCACAGTTTCCTCATTTATAAAATAGGGATAATAATGATAATGTAGTAGCAGTGAGGATGAAATAGCATGATACATATTAGGCACATAGCAAGTATTCAAGAAATGTTCAATTATTACTGTCATTATGATTGAGGTTGAAGACACTGAAGAGGAGAGAATAGGTTTGGCAAAACTGTCCCTTAGCAGGAGAGTTGGGATAAGTTCAAGGTGTAGTTGGAGGACTCTCCAGAGAAGCAGGACCGGCTTTTCTCTCAGGGGCAACAGGGAAGGATGGTTCTCTCCTTGACCATTTTCTCTTCCAGCAGAGGGAATCTCTGAGCCCCAACTCCACTTCCTCAGGATCCTCAGTCTTTCTGATTCTCTCAGGAGTATTAAAATTCTAAAAATTATGAAGGCTCTACTTAAATACCCTTTAGAAACTAAATAGACTTACTAAAGACATTTTAGTGAATTCAACAATTGGGATTTAGCATTAAAAGGGGGCAGAGGCACTGGTTTTTGACCTGATACCTAAGTATTCATTTGGATTTTGCTTAAATTGGCGGCAACTCTTAAATGCATGGTTTTGTGAAGGAATAGACAGAAAAGATAATGTTATTTCTGTTGTTTCCATGACAACGGACATGCTTCATGGAATATATCCATCATGCATAGTCTTGAACCATCTGGTTTCTAAGTCCTTGGTGAAAACCCTCTAGGAATGAAGTGTAGGTAAACTTTAATCAGTTTTATAATTACTGTAGTCCTTGCAGAAATTATTTAACTTGATTTTGCAGCTGGTTCGACATAAGGCCCAGAGGTCTTATTAGGGTTTTTATTGCCACTTTTAAGGAGCAGTTTAAGAATCATTATTGTACTTTAGCTGCAGATGCCACTGTTTCTGTTTTAGGTCCTGAGACTAGGTCGTAGTGACATCACACAAAGACGGAGAAAGGTCAAAGTTATTTTTTCCAACTGGCTCTGTCAAATATAAAAATTAACCATACTTTGAGCTGGGTTTTATGTATTGGTAATATATGTTTATGTTAGAGTTTCTGTCAAAACAGGGATTAAAGATAAATGTAGCTAATTAAAAGAACATTTGCTTAGAGCTCCTGGTAATAGATACCTCTTTGTGAGGTCTTGAGGTATGGCTTTCTTTAAGAACTGATGCAATTTGTGTGACTGAATCTGAAGAGGAGAGGAGACATTTGATTTCTGAAACTAAAACACGAGTCTGAGAGCTATCCAGTGCAAGCACTAAGGAAATAACCCAAGTAATGGTTAGGTAAAGTTTGCTTATGTGGTGAGCTATGTAAAATGCACACATCTAACACACTTCCGACCTTGCACCCCACCAAATACTGCTTCTCAGCAAAGCCTTTGAAGCAAATCTGCTCCGTCAGGAATTGATACCCCTAAAGTGGTATTGGATGAATCAACATATTTCAAAACTGAGCCCTAGATGATTGAAAAATAAAACCCTGCAGGGTCCAAGTAGGCAATTGTTACCTTTCTTCTTCTTGTTTCTACTAGGCAGTTGGACCCTCACTGCTAATAATTGTGTTTCTGTCATCTGTGTTTTCTTGTTTTTCCGTAGTTAGAGGGAAAAATGTGGGGGCCCAGGGGTAGTTTTTCCTACTTCCCATCAGCTACCAAAGCCAACTGGATTTATGGTCCAAAAGATGTAGGTCGATTCTTAGGAATTAGAAGGCATCTTATAAAAGAGGTACCATTATTGTCTCTGCTTGTGTGTGTGTGTGGTGTGTGTGTATTTTATATCACGTATGGATTCATGTTACCAGCACCTTCATTTTTTTTTTAAGATTTTGTTTATTTATTTGAGAGAGAGAGAGCACAAGTAGGGGAAGGGGCAGAAGGAGAGGGAGAAGCAGACTCCCCACTGAGCAGGGAGTCAGACGCGGGGCTCCATCCCAGGACCCTGAGATCATGACCTGAGCCGAAGACAGACACTTAACCTAATGAACAACTGAGCCCCTCAGCGCCTTCATTTTTGAGAGACATTTTTTGATGCATATAAATTTACACATTGACAGTTTCTTCAGCTCTTGGGAGATGTTAGTCTGTTGTCTTGTACTTGCATGGATTCTGATAAGCCTACTATAATTTTTTTCCTTTGTAGGTAACAATGTCTCTTTTTTCCTTCTGACTCTGGGATGGTTTATTTTATGTGTCAACTTGATTGGACCACTGGGTACGCAGATATTTGGTCAAACCTTATTCTGGTGTTTCTGTGAATGTTTTGGGATGAGATTAACATTTATATTGATTGGCTGAATAAAGCAGATTGTTCTCCCTAATGTAGGTGGGCCTTCTCCAATTAGTTGAGGGCCATAGAGAGAACAGAAAGGCTGTTTTTGTTTGTTTTGTTTTGTGAGAGAGAGAGTTCTTCCTGCCTCATGGCGTTTGAGCTGGGACATTGGCTTTTCCCCCCTGACTTCAAACTGGAACTGAAACGTCTCAAACCTGCTAGCCTTCAGACAGGAACTCTACCATCCATTCTCCTCGTTCTTAGGCCTTCAGACTCAGATTGGAAATGAACCAGGACTTTCCCGCATCTGCAACTTGCTGGTCCACTGTACAGATCCTGGGACTTGTCTTCTTCCATAATCACATGGGCCAATTCCCTATAATAAATCCCTTCCTTCCCCTTGTTCCTTGCTCTCTTAAAACAAGTGTTAGCATCATTTATCTCAAGAAACCTATTGCATCTTATACGCTCTATGTTACATGGTGTAATACAAAAGAAGTTTCATCTACCAATGAAGAGATTTAAATGTTGGGTGTAGGATGCAGTAAAATTTCCAAATAAACCACGTTAGTTGCAGTGGATTTTGACATTTGAAGCCATTTTATATTTAAGGGGGTTAGGGACTATCAGAATGACCTTCTAGTCATCGGAGTGATTCTGGAGCTCATTTCTAACTTCTAACTTTACTTTGACATAAGGTGTTATTCCATGGATTTAAATATTTATTAACTCCAAACCCTTTGCCAGGAAAGCACGCATATCACAAAGAGTTATATAAAGTAAAAACCTGCACTCATTTTAATAAAAGGCCCCTTTGAAGATTAAGAATTGCCAAGCTTCTGGTTGTGAAATATAAGTTTTTATCATTAGATTACTAAGAGAGGTTTATGTTAGGGAACTTAATAGTGAGTACGGTAATTCTACCACCAGAGGGCTCCAGATTTTTTCTTGAACGCAGTTAGAAAAGAAATTAGTCTTGGTATTTAAGAAAAATTTCTTTCTCATCTGATATGTCCAAGCCATATACCACAGCATAAAGGCAAAAACTGGGTTTCCATTCAACTACCCCACATTTAAAAAAAAGATATATATATGTATATATAATTGTGTGTACATATATATGCATGGAAAATTTTGCTTCTATGTTTCATAAGGCAGTTTTATGTCCTTTATGGAGATTTAAAAAAATCAAAACCTGTTATGGGCTCCTAACTTTTTGTGTATATGAAGTTGAGATACTTATTTTCTTGACAGATCTTGAGGTCTTCTGGAGTCAGATTGAAAGTGGTGCTTTTGGTTAAGTTGGCCAACCTATTAGTATTTCAGTATGCTACAAGGAGGTAACAACTGAATGGAGGACTTAGTGGAGCTAACCTTATAGAAAGCTGTGAGAGGAAGACCCAGGTGCTTATCAAGGCAGTATGTTGTGCATGGAGCAGGCTGAGTAAGGCACCCCATGCAGTAAAACCATGGTCTACAAGGATAGAGAGCGTCCGGTGTGAGTTACACAACAAGTAAGAACAACACTGAAAAAGAGATTTTGGAACATAAAGGTCCTATAATAAAATTTATATTTACATGTAAGTTACTAGAATTTTTGATGCTGAATGTCTAAAATATATCTGTTTATTCATATTTCTATTCATTTATTACCAATTTATACTTCACTTTTTTTTTCCAAAAAGGATTTAAAGCAGTTACTCCATTTGAATTTTTTTCACTTGGTTTATGTGATACCCTAGAACCTTTATAGTGAAAAGTCCATTGGCTGGGAGTTTTTATTTCTGATTCTGATTCTCATGAAACTAGCTCTGTGATTTGGAGTAAATTACATTACCTCCTTGGTCTTCCCTTCCTGTGCATACATAGCTTTATTGAGATACTGCTTATATACCATAAAGTTCACCCTGTGTACATATAAAGTTCAATGATTTTTAGAAAAGATACAGACTCGGGGTGCCTGGGTAGCGCAGTCGTTAGGCGGCTGCCTTCAGCTCAGGGCGTGATCCTGGCGTTCTGGGATCGAGCCCCGCATCAGGCTCCTCCACTGGGAGCCTGCTTCTTCCTCTCCCACTCCCCCTGCTTGTGTTCCCTTTCTCGCTGGCTGTCTCTCTGTCACATAAATAAATAAAAAATCTTAAAAAAAAAAAAGAAGAAAAGAAAAGATACAGACTTGTGGAACCATTACCACAATCCAGTTTTAGAATATTTTCATCACCCATAAAGTTCACTCATGCCTATTTGCATCCAGTCTGTGCTCCCCACACCAGCCTGAGGCAATCCATAATCTATTTTTTGTCTCTATGAATTTGTTTTTTCTGGAATTTTCATACTAATAGAATCGTACAACATGTAGTTTTGCTGTGATTGGCTTCCTTCACTTAGCACGATGTTTTTGAGATTTATCATGTGGCACGTATGGAGGCTTTGTTCCTTTTTATTGGCTGAGTGGTATTCCATTGTATAGATATTGTCAGATTTTGTTTGAAAATATTTAGGTTGTTTCCAGTTTGTGTCTCCCAGGAATAATGCTGCTATGATCATTAATCATTAACACATGCTTTTTTTTTTCTCTTGGTGTATACCCAAGAATAGAATTGTTTAGCCATATGGGAATTCAATACTTAATTTTTAGAAATTGCCAAAATTTTTTAGTATGGCTGCTGTATGTACCATTTTACATCACCAGTATACAAGGGTTCCAGTTTCTCCTCATCTTCACCAACACTTTCTATTCTTCTTCTTTTTTATTATAGCCATTCTGGTGGTTATAGTAGTAACTCACGGTAATTTTAATTTGTATTTCCCTAATGACTAATAATATTGAGCATTTTTGCACACTTAATAGCTACTTATATATTCTTTTGTGAGTAATCTATTCTAATATTTTGTCCATTTTTAATTGTGTTGCTTGTTTTCTTATCAAGTTGTAAAACTCCTTTATATTTTCTTAATATGGCTTTTTAAAATTAGTAAACTCTTTTTTTTAGGGTAGTTTCATGTTCACAGCAAAATTGAGCAGAAAATACAAAGAGTTCCCATACATCCCTGTCCTCACACATGAACAAACTCCCATACTATTCACATCCCATAGGACAGTAGTAAATTTGTTAAAATTGTTGGATTTATGTTGATACATCATTTTACACAAAGTTCATGGTTTACATTAGGGTTCACTTTTGGTATTGTAGATTCCTATAGATTTTGACAAACATAAAGACATGTATTCACTATTGTAGTATCATACAGAGTAGTTTCATTGCCCTAAAAAGAGGACATGAAATCAGTTAATATTCTTATTCAAACTTATTGTAGCTTATCACAAATTAATGCTTCTCAATATATTGTTTATTTTGGTCAATTGCCAGAGCCCTTAAATACCTGTTTTTGATTATTTTGTCCAGTTTTAACTTGCTTTCTCAGGAGAGGATTTGTCAGCCTCTTAATTCTGCTGTCGTTGGAAATTCTGTCCTGAGTCAGTTTTTTTTTTTTTAAGTTTTTGTTTAAATTCTATTTAGTTAACATGTAGGGTACTATTAGTATCAGGAGTAGAATTTAGTTTTAATTCACAATTACTGTTGTCTATTTTTTTTTCCACGAAATATCACCCTCTGTACCATTGGAAGCATTAGTGGTGGAGTATTTCTTAAAATAACGTTCTGTTATAGTCTCTAGGATATTCTTCTAGCCATTGATGCTTACTCTGCAGATTTTGATGCCGGAACTTTCTTGATCTGACCATAAAGTGTCAACAAAAGGTGGTAAGACAACAACTAGTACTCATTCCTTCTTCAAATAGTTCTTAAACAGTTTATTAACTAAACTGTTGAGGAGTTGCCGTTGTTCAGTCATTCCACCAAGGTTGACAATTAAGCTTGTTCATGTGCCTACGATGACAATTACATCACAACTGTTAACTACATTACAGTAATTGTGAGTCACCTTAATTATGGACACATTAAAATGTGAAAACATGTACCTCTTGGAATTGATGAAATATGTTAATATTATAATACAGTTTACTCTAGAGAAGATCTGGGATTAAATAATTTTTATTGCATCTTATCCATGAGGCTTAAGGGCCCAAAGAAAACAGGAGGTTCTTACCTATGAAGGGATTACATACATGGAATTCTCTTTCAGAATGAGCTCAGGAAATAGTTAATCTGGCTTATTTCTTCTCTGTATTCATTTTTATTGAAACTATGATTTTGTTAAAAAGACAATAAAAATGTTTCACTATAATTTGAGTCAAGGAAAAGGGCAAAGCCATTAAGACAACTTGAACTGAATCAAAGTCCTGCCTTTAATGAAATTTCAGATTGGAAGTTGGCTCTAAACTATGGAATTAATCTATTTTTGTCTTCAAGTAGTAATACTTTTTAAAATTACCAGTCAAAAAACTTGAATAGGGTTCATCTTTATCTTTCCCTCTATTTTGTACTTGGTAAGAAAAAACCCTTATAAAAATTAGATCATAACAGAGGAAACAAAAGTAGGAGAAATGAGCATTTTTACCCTCATCAGTCACTTCTGAACATAAGAAAATACTGTTTTGCACCTTTCCCAAGTGCCTTGTCTTTTTATCTGTTATAACCTGGAAACATATGACTTTAGGGAGAGCTTGATAGTTGATAAAAGAAGTGAGGAAGACACAGTGCCCAGGAGTTCTAACTTCTGGCCACATTAGTAACTGTCATCAGACCATAAATTTAGATAGTTGGAAGGAATTGTAGAGGTCCTTTAGGCTTGGTGACACAAATACAGAGGACTGCAGAGGCCAGAGAGGTAATACAAATAAATGGAGAAGGACAATTTTATGATCTTACCTATTTTTCTTGAAACACATGGTCCTCTCAGGATATATATCTTTTCCCTACTGTTGACAGTATCATGAGTAGGGAGAGATATTTCTCTGACAAAAACAGTAGTGCAAGTGAAAAGATATATGGCAGAGGTTGATAACTATAGCCCAGTGGCCAAATTCAGCCTGCTCCCTGTTTTAGTAAATCAGTTTGTTTTTCTGTTTTAGAATGCAATAATATATGTTTGTTTATGTATTGTCTATGACTGCTTTCATGATATGATGACAAAGTTGTATACTTGTGACAGAGACTGTATGGCCCTCCAGGCCTGAAATATTTACTATATGGCCGTTTATTGAAGGAGTTTACCAACTTGTGATAAATAGCAGCTTGCCCAGCCTCATTGATGGGGAGATAGAAAGTGGTGGGGAAAGTAGCAAACTGGAGTGTGAGCTCCATCTTAGCAGATTGTTGTCTTGTGTGAATTGGCTCAGTGTTGCCAGACCTCATTTTATGAGAAGCTCAAAATTTGAATTTTATGTGAAATCTTCTTGTCTTTAGAGATTGGTTCAAGATTTTATTTAAATGCTATAGGCCAAAACTTCAGAATCCCCCATATGAATTCAGGCTAGATTTGGCCTTCGGACTTTATGACTTAAGATCTTTTTTCCTTAATTTTGGTTATTCTATTTTTTCTTTCCAGAAGTTGTATTGAGTTGTTGTTTTTTCGTAAAAACAAATCTGCTATGCTACTTTTTATAGTTTCCTTATTCCTTGCATGTATTTTCAAACTTATCTTTTGAGTATGGTTGTTTTATAGTTTGCACCTGATAAATAATTCTAGTATTTGACATTTTTGTGGATCTGCTTTCTATTGTTATTTCTGCTTATCAGATTTCTGGTGTCTTCTTTCCTTAAATGCTTGGTTATCTCTGATTATAATATGTTCATCATACCTGAAAAATACATTTATAGGAGTAACTGGAAGCCTAGGATGAAGGCACTTTCTTCCTTAGAGGATTTTATTTGCTTCTCATAGGCATATGAACATACTAAAGTCCCAGGCCAACTTCATCCAAGTTCAAGACTTCAGATTTCCTGAACCATGGAAAGTGGATTGCAAGAGCATGAGGGAGTAGGTTTATCTTAAAGTTTGTTTACTGTGGAAAGATTCGTCTACTAATGTCTCACATTATTTTTTTTTAAGATTTTATTTATTTTTCAGAGAGATCAAGAAAGAGCACAAGCAGGGGGAGAGGCAGGCAGAGGGAGAATCAGGCTCCCTGCTGAGCAAGGAGCCCGATGTGGGACTCGATCCCAGGACCCTAGGATCATGACCTGAGCCGAGGGCAGACACTTATCTGATTGAGCCATTCAGGTGTCCCTGTGTCTCACATTAAACTTAAATTTCTACCTGCCATTGAGGCCAGCAAAATAAAAATAAAAATTTGTTAGAATTGGCAAATTCCCTTAAGGCCAAAGGAACTCTTTTCCTGCTTACTGCACTATTTTTGTTTTGTTTTGTTTTGTTTTGTTTTGTTTTGTTTTCCTTCAGTTTTATCCTGATTCCTGATTTCTTGTTAGGTCTTTGGTGGTTCTATATTTTTATATATTTTATCCAGCATTTTTAGTTTGTAATGGGAGGGCTATCTAAATAGTAAATCATCATTATCAAAAACAGAAACCTGATCTATTTCAACCCTCTCATTTTATAGGTGAAGAAACTTTAGTACCATAATGTGAAGTAAATTATTCAAGACCATACAAATAGCATTTTGTAATACATGGATTAACACTTAGTTCTCATGACCCCCAAATCAGAATTCTTTCTACCATCCACACTTTAATTTAGAATCTGATTCAGTAATATGCTGGCAAATGTTTAACAACTGGATTTCTAGAAAAAAATCTTGATCATTAAAAAAATCTTGTCAAATTTTTGTGGTATAAATGCTCCCACCATGGCTAATTTGAAGCTACCAACTTGATACTAAGCACAGAGTTGAGAAGAGATGCACATAATTGGCTGTCATGAGCTGGTATAACATGGCTCAAGCACACTACTGTACCTAACTGAGAGATAATTAATGTTTTTTTAAAAAAATAATTCTATATGCCAGGTACACTACTTATACCATCTGGTTTAATTTTCATGATTATATTGCAAGATTATTGTTATCATAATCATAATTTTATAGATAAGGAACTTGAGATTCAGAACCTGCTCATTCAAAGTCACATTGCCAGAAGTGGTAGAACCAATATTTGAAATCAAGTCTGTGAGATTGTCAAAGCCAGTGGTTTTCCTGATAATCCAACATTATTTCATGAGTGATATGGTAGACCTAATATCTCCTCATAAGATGGAATCATTGGTGGGTTAGTGGAGACTTTCTTTTCTTCTTTCCAATGTGTATCTGACCCTGGTTTCTTGAAAGTATCTTTGCACCCATTTCTCCATCCTTCCCTTCTTCTTTCCATCTATCCATCCCTAAAATGTGCCGGACATTGTGTTAGGTTCTGGGATACAGAAATTAATCTGAGAGGTTAAAGGTCTCTGCTCTAAAGAAGAACCATATTTAACATCCAAAGAATGTCAAGAATGTTGACACTTCTTCCCCCAGAGGAATAAAAAAAATGACATTGTATTATAAAATCCATGGAGTTTTTTAAAGCTGAGAAATCAAAGTAGCCTAGCAAGGAAGCTGGTTGTTCTTTTCTCCCATTTTCATAAATTCTCTGTTTTGTAAGAGGTTCCTACACTGAGAGAGAAGTAGCATATTTTAAAGTGACAGGTAGACAAACTAGCCTTCTCTTTCAGACCTCCCACTTCCAGCTGGAGGATGCCCCCTTTGACCTAGTTGGAGACCCATTTAACACATCCATTTCAAAGGATAGGGACAAAGTTTTCTTTGCCCTTCTGCCAGCTGCAAATTCTTAGTCTGGTTCCCCATTTTCAGTAATGATTTAATATAAATATATTTAAAATAATAATCATGATCTCTTTCTGCCTTCCCCTTCCCAGCTGTGGCTTCCTACCTTGAGTTGGCATCTGAACTGTGATTAATAGGTATATTTAAAGAAGCAGTCATTTCTCCTCTTTTTTTTTCTTCCTTACAGCTGTATTTTACTCACCCTAGCAGTTCCTCTCCTATACCTATTACCTATACATATTTTAATTCTAGACTTTCAGAAGCATTTTTAAAAAAATACTGGATCTTAAAATTATGTTCTCTTCGTGCTACACTGTGCCCTTATACTACAGTTCCATCTTGAGATCAGGAGGGTGCTTTTCTTTTTCTTTTTAGATTTTATTTATTTATTTGAGAGAATGAGACAGAACATGATCAGGGGGTGGGGGACAGAAGGAGAGGGAGAAGCAAATTCCTTGCTGATCAGGGAGCCTGATGTGGGGCTTGAACCCAGGACCCTAAGATCATGACCTGAGCTGAAAGCAGATGCTTAACTGACTGAGCCACCCAGGAGCCCCTAGGAAGGTGCTTTAAACAGATATGTTCATATGTCTCAAGTGAGTAACAAAGTCCTATTGACAAATGCCTAGTGACCGCAACTCTTCTCTGCCTTCAGCAAAATCAATTTTCCATCTTCCTTCTGGTCACTGAAATGGAACAGGGTGAGATCTATAGTTCAGAGCATCCTGAGAATTTTGGGTGCATGAGATTGTATTCTCTGTCAATGGAGCATTCTCCTTTTTGTGTCTTCTAGGGCCATATTTTTTTTTAATTGAGGTGTAAATTCACATAACATCAAATTATCCATTTTAAAGCATACAATTCAGTTTCACTTAGTACATTCACAATGTTGTGCAACCATCACCTTTATCTAGTTCCAAAATATTTTCATCACTCCCAAAGGAGACCCCCATACCCATTAAGCAGTCATTCCTCATTTCCCCATTACCTCAGCCTCTGGCAACTATTAATGTGCTTTCTGTCTCTACAGAAGGGCCATAATTTTTAGATAGAAGTGTCAACAATGCTACTTATTGAACAAACTCCTCAATGTGGTTTGCTCCAGAGCTGAGTGATGAAGGTCTCAAAGCCACAACTATCTGGCAACAGGCTGGCACTAGCACATTGTGCTCTTAGAGAATATCTTGGTGACTAATTCAATGCATGATGGATTGGACCTGGATGTGATATGGTTCAGCTACGTTGAAACTCAGATTTAACATCTGACAATTTGAACCTTGTGAGAAAGAAAATTTCTGAATCCCTCCCAGCAGTGGTTGAAGACCTAAAAACAGCCATCAAGGATAGTTTAAATGAAGTCAACCAGAATGGAAGAAGACATCAAAATAGCATAGGGAAAACAAAAACTGAATGGAGAATGGGGGTGGGGTGGGTAATGCATACTGAAGACTTCTTTTTTTTTTTTTTAAGATTTTATTTATTTATTCGACAGAGATAGAGACAGCCAGCGAGAGAGGGAACACAAGCAGGAGGAGTGGGAGAGGAAGAAGCAGGCTCATAGCGGAGGAGCCTGATGTGGGGCTTGATCCCATAACGCCGGGATCACGCCCTGAGCTGAAGGCAGACGCTTAACCGCTGTGACACCCAGGCGCCCCCAGCATACTGAAGACTTCTAAGTCCTAAGCCCAGAGATCTTATAATATCTCTGTACAAGATCAAAACAAAAGTGGGAAGAAGTCTTTAGTTTCACTCCTCTTCCCTAGACTCAGTCATGACACTTGTGCCTCTCTCCTATTCAACTAAATCTAGAAATGCATAAATTGTGGTGAGGGCAGGTCTTTGTTTTCCTTCCATTATAGTATTTCCCTTCTACCACCCCCCCCACCCACTATGTATTCCCCAGGGCATTAATTCTAGAGGGTTTTAATAGGTGTTACATAAAAATGGTTACATGATTTGTTCTCATTCATTTTCTTTTCATTTAACAAGTGTTCACTGAATTTCTCTGATGTTTTATGTTCTGGGGATATAAGGGTGAGCAAAACAGACAAGACAGGTTTGTTCTAAAACTGTATTCCTTACTACAGGCCTTCCCAGTACCTAAATTTGATAAGACAGTGTGAATTGTGAAACTTCAAGATGAATTTCAAAGAATTTTTCTAAAGGGATTTGACCACATGGAACTTGTATTCTTTGGAGACACTTTGGAAAATGCATTATTATTAAAGTGAAAAAGAGTCTCTTTTTCTCAATTTTTCCACTGCTGCTATAACCTGATTCCCCTAGTAGATCTCCCTTATTATTCCCCATTGATAGAGAATATTTTTTTTTCCCTTCAGAGCACTTAACTACCGTGTGAAGTTAGGTGGTTTTTGCAGGGGCAGGGCGGGATTTACTTGTTTATGCCTGTTTCTGCTGTTGCTTTATTGATAGACACAGTACCTGGAACCTAGTAGGCACCCCAGTGAATAATTTGAATTTGTTGAATGGATAACTGAAATAATAACTACTTATCTATTACCTCCATTAATTTTACCCAAAGTTTGAGCTCCCCTTTCTCCCAATTTTTTCATTTCTCTAAGATACAGCAGCCTCATAGAACAATACTGGGCAGGTCTACTACCACAGGTAAGAGCTGCATATAAAGGCACATTTTTGTTGGGTTTGTTAGGCAGGTCCATACTGTGCACTAACATTTGTATCAATAATATGCTTACACTCTTGGAGGTGTAATGCTGTCATATTCTTAGAGCAGAACCAACTTTCATGGCACTACAACATTAACTAGGAAAAACAACAGCAACTTTGTTCCAATAACCAGATATTTCACAAAATACTCCTGCTCTTAAGGTGAGAGAACATTTTAGGCGTTATTTTTTCATGTTTTTTCTGAGGTGTATGAAGGATTGAATTCCAGTTGTCTTACTCTCGCCTCCCACACTCATTAACCATTAGATTGTCCTGCCTCAGGACGTAGTCAGTGTTCCTAAAAAGAGGTGGAGGACACATGACAGCATCTGGCAAGGAAAATGGACTTCATGGGAACAAGATGACTAAAAAGGGCAGAATGGAGTGGAAGATTATTTGAATGGTGGCTTCCATTTTAAGGATGGTGAAGCTGAGTCTCATTGAGGTGCTGCCTGGATCATGGATACACGGCTAATTATTTAATTATTGGTAGATCAGAGCATTTTAAACTCTACTGCACATACAAATCAATCTAGAAAGGCCCAAGATTCTGCATTTCTAACAAGCTTCCAAATGAGGCTGATGTTTTAAGTAGGAAGGTAGTGGTGTACTCTTAATCTTCAGGTAAGAAATAATGGTTATCTCTTATGGACATTTTGTATAAATGGGTATATCTGTCTAGACTCCTTTCTGAATAGAGTCTTGATTGAAGTAAAGGAGAGAGAATACAGAAACAGGATCATTTTATCTCAGAAGAAGAATGTCAGGAAAAGCTTCAGTGTAGCCACACAGCAGCTTGAGAGCACTTTATTTTCTGAGGATGGGTTTATAGAGGGAAGCCAGACACCAGGAGAGATACCCAAAGGGCCCTGTAGAAAGAAAATGAAACAAAACAAAACAAAAAAGCCTCCTCTCCAAACTAGATCCAGTCTGGGTTATGACTGAGGACGCACAGTAAGGCATAGTTGTAAACAAGATAGTTTCTTGTGGCATGCTAAATGTATGTAATGTACTTAGTACATTGCCTGGTGTCTTTACTTAGAGCTGCCATAAAAATATCATAGACTGGGTGGCTTAAATAACAGAAATTTCTTTTTCACTGTTCTGGAGGCTAAGTCTAAGATCAAGGTGCTGGGAAGGTAGGTTTCATGCTGAGGCCTTTTCTTTTGGCTTGTAGGCAGCCACCAGTTTGTTGTATGCTCACATGTCCTCTTCTTTGTGTGTATATGGAAAAAGAGAGATCTCTTGCTGTCTGTTCCTCTTCTTACAAGTTCACTAGTTCTCTCAGATTAGGACCTGACCCTTACAACGGCATTTAGAGGCCCTATCTCCATATACAGTCAGAGTAGAGTTTAGGGATTCAAAACACGAATTTGGAGGGGGCACAATTCAGTCTATAAAACCTAATATGTAGTAGGTAATCAATAAACTTCAGGTAGACAAATATCTTTAAGGGCAAGGACTGTGCCTCATGCATCTTCACATTACCACACAGTGGCACATAGTAGGTATTTAATAAATATTTGATAGATAAATGAATAGCACCCTGGGAAGGTTGGTGTGCCAGAAACAGAGATAGCACATTGTATAGTTTGGATGCTCAATACCGGTACCTACAAAACAGAGTAACCTTTATGGAGCTCAATGTGTAAGGACTTCTGGCTGGTCACACTTACACTTAGTAGTAAACACCCTGTCCACCAAGGTCATCTTTAGTAGGAGGGGCAATAGATAATCATCTCCTAGAGAGTGGATTGCCTCCCATTTACTTTTGCGAGTTATCTGTAATGTGTTCCTTTGGGTCCTTAGCAATACTTCATCTTTGAAAATGTTTTCAATAAGTGAAACAAAAATATGCATATCGGTCGGCTGCTTCTTGGTAGAAATTGAACCAGTGTAAAACATATTATTTTCTTTCCTTCCTTCATGGCCCCAAATCATGCAGGATGCAATGACATAGTATTTTATTTGCATGGAGAGAATACTCTTGAATACTGTCTTTTGGTTAACATGCCCAGTAATCCTCCTGGGCCACATGAGCAGCCAGAATTTTTGATACCAGCTGAACCTGATCTCTGGAATAGCTCTGGATATGCCTTCCTTTTCTTCCTCTTAGGAGACTGAGCACCATTTAACAATTGCCCCATTGCTGATTCATCTGGAAAGGCTATTGACTCCTACTCACCCATAAATACTTCCACTGAATTCAGGAATCTGAAGGAGGGGCTGTTGTGTCCACACCTTCTCCAAAGGAGAAGACTCAAAGTTTAGGAAAGGATTCTGATTCTTTGTGAGAGAAGGGAATAGGAATGGGGAGAATTCTGTGTATTTTTTTTTCTCCTAACTTCTAAAGGAGGCTCTTTCCCAAACTGTCTCTCCAGATTTATTTATTAGTATAACAGGCTTTTAGTTAGACAGGATAATTTTGGGGTCAAGGGAAATAGGGTTTTCAGAATACATATATCACACCAGGAGAATTTCAAAAACTTGGAGGGAGTGTTGATGGTTAAAACAAACAGTGTTGCCATAATTTTAGTTTGCCAAGACATGAAAACATATACACATAACTAACATCTGCTACAATTAGCACTTCATAAGAGAAAGGTCATTTTAATATAAGAAAGTGGATAGTTCTTTATAAGAAGTAAGAGTTGGCAAACATACCATACAGGCACGTGCGGGTGCACATATACACACACGGATGCTCACTCATGAACATCATCCTTATTTTTCATATTTTTGTGCACTCATTAGAATTTAATCTTGGACAGCACTGATCAAAGCTATGTAATTTCTAAGGTTGCTTAGATCTAAGATTCTACCATTCATTGAGTTATCCTAATATCAAATCACCCTCCTTCTAGTACCCCTCATGAATACATTGAGCAGGAGAGTCTTGATATACAGAACTAAAACTCACAGACATGACTAAGCATGACACAAAGAAGTAAAAAATAGAAAACATGCAAAGAAATTGCAGTGCTCCACTGGTGTACCTCACCCTGGGCCTAGGTCTTTATTTTTGCCAAGATACAAATTCATTCACTCAACAAAGCATGTAATTGACCATTTTCAAGGTCCAATGGATGTGCAATTTCATAAAAGTTGCTTCAAGTTAAAAGCTTTGCTCAAGCCTATAATGTGGCCAGAGCAAGTTTCATCTATTGGAATTTCATGCGAAATTTATAAGTGTGATTATTATAACAGTAGAAATGTAGAAATATAGAAATATACCTTTCTACATTCTACCTATAAAAGTAGAAATATACCTTTCCTACTTAAGGTATTTAAAAACTCATAGCATCTGATCTGGCTTCCCTTCACACTCTTTCTAGATGCTTTCTCTTTACTTCATTCACACAGATATATTACTACCTTTTCCCCAATGGCCCTAATCTGATATTTATATCCTGTCTACAAGAGCATCATTGTTGTCATTCACTTCCTCAATGAGGTAGTGATGCTGGCTAAATTCAGGCATTCTCCTGCTCGCTTTATCATCCATAGTTAGTTTCTTCATTAGTCTTTGCCACATAATACCAGGAATCATACTGTGGTTCTCCCTGGAAGAACTCCTGAAATCTTCCTGCTCTGTTTGTGTCCTTGGCCATAACATTCTTGAGCTTATTGTCATAGTTATTTAGTGAGGTTTCTGGTAGTGGACATTTCCTGTGCATGGAATGTGTGTTAAATGACCAGCTGGCTCGGAAGTACAAGAGCTCAAAGTCTCATCTGAACCAAGTTGTGAATTATTACCCTTTGCATGGGAGATTTCACTATGGAAGTTTTATAACTATTCCACTTCTATGTGGTCAGATTTTTCTGATCAGTCCAATCCTTTTAGACATTGAAAATTGCATAGAAGATGCTTAGTGAGGGGAAGGTACAAGGAGATGACTCATGCCGGTTTGCCCTGGACTAGGGTGTGTTGGCAGCTAATGTGGTGGTATGATGAAAGGATGTGGAAAATGAAGGCCCAGCAGTTAATGATGATGTGGTATAGACTCATAGGAATCAACGAAATTGAGTAAAATTGTTCTGATCAATGTAGTCATGAGGCCATTGACTTGAGATTCCCGAAGAGCCCTATAGAAGGATCTTTGCAGGATTTCTTAGAATGCACTGATACTTTTGAGCAATTGTGGGTTAAGGAACTTTGTCAAAAAGAATCAGAGAATTTAGGTGACTCCTTCCAACAGCACATCCCGTCAAAAGCAATATGTGAAAAAGCGGGAATATGGGTTGGAATAAGGTAAAGGAAAGAATGTCCCGGTAAGAGAGAAGAGTGAGGACTCTATTAGAGAATTAAGTAAGTATCCAAAAGTAAGAGTAGTTGGAGAAGTCAGGGGTTTAAAAGAATAGTTTCCAGTGTCTTAAAACAATAAAGGACCAAAGATCAGATAATACAGTTTTGGTGACCAAAATAGGAAAAGATGTGCTTATTTAAAATTATAAAAGAAAAAAACTATGTCCTGAGAGTAAAAATAAAGATGAGATGAAAGACCATCAACAAAGCTTTATTTGACAAGAAATGCAGTGGAAAAGATGGCAGCATATGTGTTTAGCGTTTCAGAGTGTACAAGGCATTTATTCATATATTATCTTACTTGATTCACATTGTCATCCTGGGCAGCAAAAGGATAACTAAGATTTTTCTTCAGGACGGGAACCTAAGATTTGGAGAAATGAAGTAACCTTTCTCACAGTCATGAGGCTAGCAAGGCCAATAATTTCATTTCCTGAATCAAATGCCTTTGTGCATTCCTCTCTGCTATACTGGAAATCTGGAACTTTATATTTTGTTTCAGTTATACTCTCTCTCTTCTGAGTGGATGTGCAATATTCTACACCAGAAGTAGACAAAATTTTCTGTAAAGAGCCAGATAGTAAATACGTTAGGCTTTGTGAGTCATATGTTCTCTGTTCTAACCACTCAACATAAACTTTGTAGTCTAAGGTAGCCATAGACAATATGTAAATGAATGGATATGGCTGTGTTACAATAAGACTTTATTTGCAAAAACAGATGGTAGGCTGGATTTGAATTGTAAGCTGTAGTTTGCTGACCCCTGTTCTGCACCATAAAATCCCATGAATATTCTTGTTGTCCTCGCGTAAGAACTCCTAAAAGCCTACCACTCTGTGTTGTATATATAACTTTCCCACCTAGACAATTTTGGCTTCTTTAGGTCAAGGATCACATTTGGCTTACCAGTGTACTCGTAATTCTTACCTGTCTAGTACACACAGGGTGTTTGACAATTATTTGTTGAATGAAGGTTTTCTATATTAGATGCACACATTTTCCCTTTCTCTTCTGCATCTGTTCTTCCTAACTCCCTGTCCAAACACTTTTTTCTTCATTGGACGTATTTTATTTTGCAAAGATGGCTATAATACTAACTCTGGTCCTACACGCTCTTATAATGTAATATTGACACTTTTCCCATCAAGAGTATGGAGCCTATGTTCCCTCCTTTTGCATATGGATGGGCTTGTGAAAACAGCAGCAGGGATATTATGTAATTTCTGAGGCTAGGTCATAAAAGGTAGTACAGCTTTTATGTGACTCTCTTGCAACCTTAAACTACCATCTAAGTAGTCTGACCTGAAGCTTCAGCGCTGTGAGGAAGACCAGTTTAGCTCACATGGAATGATCTCAGGGACACGACTTGAGACTACCTGGAGAAATAGAGATGCTTGGCCAGCCCTCACCTACTTTAATTTCTCTTACCCCCACCCCAATTATTCCAGCTCCATAGAGTGGCACAAAAACCCAGAAGCCCAGGCAAGCTTTTCCTGAATTCTTGACCCACAGAAACTGTGAGATATAATAAAATGATTGCTGTCTTAACCCACTAAATTGCAGCAATGTATAACTGGAGTACCTCTCTCCTCCCTTTCACTCTTCTGTTCCTAGGAAGGTGGTGTCCATAGCAGTTAAAGATGATGACGTAAGGTTGTCTTCTTTGTTTCAGTCTCAACTTTCATACTTTCTAACTATGGGGCATAGTGAAATTTGCTTAACCTCAGCATCTCCATTTCCCTATCTGTAAAATGGAGCTAATGAAGATGTTTTTTGTCTTGGGGTTAAGGGGTATTATAAGTATCAAACAAATTAATGCATATGGAGCCTTTAGAATAGTGGTTGACCAATAGTAAAGCTCTGGGACTATGTATTATTATCATCCCATGTCTTTCATTATTCCCAATTCTTTAAAGATGGGATAATGAAGGGGATATAGATAATAGAGGTGCCATCCTGATGACTTCCAAGTAGAAATTTCCAGTATTGACCATGTCATGGCATTGCAGATGTATACATCCAATGAACTACTTGCCTTATAGCAGTCTCACAGTATTCCAACTTTAATATTCAAGGAAGAATTATTCATTCCCATCTCACTCCAAAGATATACACCTAACTTCTTGTTACATAAATGGTTCTACTATCCATCTATTAGGTAGGAGTCATCCATGATCTTTCCAACTCCCACCCCTTCTTAATTGAATCCATGACTAAACCTGATTGGATCTATCTCCAGTGTATCTTTTATAGGTTTATATGCTTCTCTTCCTTTTTACTATTAATATCTGAGTCCAAATAGTCATTATTCTTCACCTAGACATTGAAATTGCTTTGTAACAGATCTTCTCATTTCCCCCCTATTCCCTCTGATTCATTGTAAAGTCAATTAAAATAAAAAACTATACTATAACATAGTACAGAAGTGAAAAAATCATAAATGTTCAGTTCACTAAATGATAACAAAGTGAACAAAATCTTTTGTTTTGTTTTGTTTTATTAATTTTTATTTTGTTATATTAGTCACCATACAGTACATCCCCACTTTTTGATGCAATGTTCCATGATTCATTATTTGCGTATAACACCCAGTGAACCATGCAATATGTGCCCTCCTTAATACCCATCACCGGCCTATCCCAGTACCCCACCCCCCTCCCCCTCTGAAGCCCTCAGTTTGTTTCCCAGAGTCCATAGTCTTTCATGGTTCATTCCCCCTTCTGTTTACGCTCCTTTCATTGTTCCCTTCCTTCTCCTACCGATCTTACTGATATTTCTTATGTTCCATAAATGAATGAAACCATATGATAATTGTCTTTCTCTGCTTGACTTATTTCACTTAGCATTATCTCCTCCAGTCCCATCCATGTTGCTGCAAATATTGGGTAATCATTCTTTCTGATGGCTGAGTAATATTCCATTGTATATATGGACCACATCTTCTTAATCCAGTCATCTGTTGAAGGGCATCTCGGCTACTTCCACAATTTAGCATTGTGGACAATGCTGCTATGAACATTGGGGTGCATATGGCCCTTCTCTTCACTGCATCTGTATCTTTGGGGTAAATACCCAGTAGTGCAAATGCTGGATCATAGGGTAGCTCAATTTTTAACTTTTTAAGGGACCTCCACACTGTTTTCCAGAGTGACTGTACCAACTTGCATTCCCACCAACAATGTAGGAGGGATCCCCTTTCTCCACATCCTCTCCAACAATTGTTGTTTCTTGCCTTGTCCATTTTTGCCATTCTAACTGGCATAAGGTGGTATCTTAGTGTGGTTTTGATTGGAATTTCCCTGATGGCTAATGATTTTGAACATTTTTTCATGTGTCTGTTAGCCATTTGTATGTCTTCCTTGGAAAAGTGTCTGTTCGTATCTTCTGCCCATTTTTTGATTTGATTATTTGTTTCACGTGTATTAAGTTTGAAAAGTTCTTTATAGATCTTGGATTACCAGTCTTTTATTTGTAGTGTCATTTGCAAATATCTTCTCCCATTCCGTGGGCTGCCTCTTAGTTTTTTTGACTGTTTCCTTGGCTGTGCAGAAGCTTTTTATCTTGATGAAGTCCCACAAGTTCATTTTATCTTTTGTTTCTCTTGCCTTTGGAGATGTGTCATGAAAAAGGTTGCTGTGGCCGATGTCATAAAGGTTGCTGCCTATGCTCTTCTCCAGGATTTTGATGGATTCCTGTCCCACATCGAGATCTTTCATCCATTTGGAGTTTATCTTTGTGTATGGTGTGAGAGAGTGGTCAAGTTTCATTCTTTTGCATGTAGCTGTCCAATTTTCCCAGCACCATTTATTGAAGAGACTGTCTTTTTTCCACCGGGTGTTTTTTCCTGCTTTATCAAAGATTAGTTGCCCAAAGAGCCGAGGGCCCATTTCTGGGTTCTCTATTCTGTTCCATTGGTCTTTGTGTCTGTTTTGTGCCAGTACCATGCTGTCTTTGTGATCACAGCTTTGTAGTACAACTTGAAATCCGGCATTGTGATGCCCCCAGCTTTGTTTTTCCTTTTCAACACTTCCTCGGCGATTTGTGGCCTTTTCTGTTTCCACAGAATTTAAGGGCTGTTTGTTCCAGTTCTTTGAAAGATGTCATTGGTATTTTGATTGGGATAGCATTGAAAGTGTAGATTGCTCTGGGTAGCATGGACATTTTAACTATGTTAATTCTTCCGATCCATGAGCATGGAATATTCTTCCATCTTTTTGTGTCTTCTTCAATGTCTTTCAAGAGTGATTTGTAGTTTCTAGAATATAGATCCTTTACGTCTCTGGGTACGTTAATTCCGAAATACGTATGATTTTTGGTGCTATTGTAAATGGAATGGATTCCCTAATTTCTCTTTCTTCAGTCTCATTGTTCACG
Source organism: Ursus americanus (assembly GCF_024610735.1). Classification (NCBI taxonomy): domain Eukaryota; kingdom Metazoa; phylum Chordata; class Mammalia; order Carnivora; family Ursidae; genus Ursus; species Ursus americanus. The sequence continues at coordinate 39,401,135 of NC_142135.1, read as the reverse complement.
TATAGAAATGCAACTGATTTCTGAGCATTGATTTTGTATCCCGCCACATTACTGAATTGCTCTATAACTTCTAGTAGTTTGGGGGTGGAGTCTTTTGGGTTTTCCATTTAGAATATCATGTCATCTGCGAGGAGAGACAGTTTGACTTCTTCTTTGCCGATTTGGATACCTTTTATCCCTTTTTGTTGTCTGTTTACTGTTGCAAGGACTTCTAGTACTATGTTGAATAATAATGGCGAGGGTAGGTATCCTGTCGTGTTCCTGATCTTAAGGGAAAGGCTTCCAGCTTTTCCCCATTGAGAATGATATTTGCCGTAGGCTTTTCATAGATGGTTTTTATGAAATTGAGGAATGTACCCTCTATGCCTACACTCAAGGGTTTTAATCAGGAATGGATGCTGTATTTTGTCAAATGCTTTTTCTGCATCAACTGAGAGGATCATATGGTTCTTGACTCTTTTCTTGTTGATATGATCTATCACACTGATCGATTTGCGAATGTCGAACCACCCTTGCATCCCAGGGATGAATCCCATTTGGTCATGATGGATAATCCTTTTAATGTACTGTTGGGTCCTATTAGCTAGGATCTTGTTGAGAATTTTGGCATCCATATTTATCAGAGATATCGGTCTGTAATTCTCCTTTTTGATGTGGTCTTTGCCTGGTTTGGGGATCAAGGTAATACTGGCCTCATAGAATGAGTTTGGTAGTTTTCCTTCTGTTTCTATTTTTTGAAACAGCTTCAGGAGAATAGATATTATTTCTTCTTTGAATGTTTGGTATAATTCCCTGGGGAATCCGTCAGGCCCTGGACTCTTGTATTTGGGGAGGTTTTTGATCACTGCTTCGATCTCTTCATAATTAATCGGTCTGTTTAAAAAATCAATTTCTTCCTGTTTCAGTCTTGGTAGTTTATAGGTTTCCAGGAAGGCATCCATTTCTTCCAGGTTGTTTAATTTATTGGCATAAAGCTGTTGATAAAAGTTTCTAATGATCCTTCCTATTTCATTGGTGTTGGTCATGATCTCTCCCCTTTCATTCCTAATTTTATTAATTTGGGTCCTTTCTCTATTCTTTTGAATAAGTCTGGCCAGTGGCTTATCGATCTTATTTATTTTTTCAAAGAACCAGCTTCTAGTTCTGTTGATCTGCTCTACTGTGCTCCTGGTTTCTAATTCATTGATCTTTGCTCTAAATTTGATCACCTGCCTTCTTGTGCATGGGTTAGGCCTGTTCTTCTGTTTCAGCTCCAGCTTCTTGAGGTGAGAATATAAAAGCTGCATTTTAGATTTTTCTATTCTTTTGAGTGAGGCTTGGGTGGCTATGTATTTTCCCCTTAGGACTGCCTTTGCAGTGTCCCATAGGTTTTGGACCGATGTGTTTTCATTTTCGTTGGTCTCCAAAAATTGTTTAATCTCCTTCTTAATTACCTGGTTTACCCAATCATTCTTGAGCAGGATGGTTCTTAGTTTCCAAGTGTTCGAGTTTCTTCCAAATTTTTCCTTGTGATTGAGTTTCAGTTTCAAAGCACTGTGGTCTGAGAATATGCAGGGAATAATCTTAGTCTTTTGGTATTAGTTGAGACCTGTTTTGTGACCCAGTATATGGTCTATTCTGGAGAAAGTTCCATGTGCATTCGAAAAGAATGAGTATTCTGTTGTTCTGGGGTGTAGTATTCTGTATATATCTATGAGGTCCGTCTGTTCCAGTATGTCATTCAAAGCTCTTGTTTCTCTGTTGATTTTCTTCTTAGATGATCTGTCTGTTGCTGAGAGCGGAGTGTTGAAGTCCCCTACTATTAACGTACTATTATCTGTATGTCTCTTTATTCTGGTTAAGAGTTGGCTTGTGTATCTAGCTGCTCCCCTGTTGGGGGCATAGATATTTATAATTGTCATATCCACTTGTTGGATACGTCCTTTAAGAATAATATAGTGTCCTTCTGTATCTCTCACTCCAGTCTTTAGTTTAAAATCTAATCTGTCGGATATGAGAATTGCTACCCCAACTTTCTTTTGAGGTCCATTGGCATGAAAAATGGTTTTCCATCCCTTCACTTTCAGTCTCGATGTATCTTTAGGTTCAAAATGAGTGTCTTGTAAGACGTAAAGGACCTTTATTCTAGAAACTATAAATCACTCTTAAAAGACATTGAGGAAGACATAAAAAGATGGAAAGATATTCCATGCTCATGGATTGGAAGAATTAACATAGTTAAAATGTCCATGCTACCCAGAGCAATCTACACTTTCAATGCTATCCCGATCAAAATACCGATGACATTTTTCAAAGAACTGGAACAAATAGTCCTTAAATTTGTATGGAACCAGAAAAGGCCCCGAATCTCCAAGGAACTGTTGAAAAGGAAAAACAAAGCTGGGGGCATCACAATGCCGGATTTCAAGTTGTACTACAAAGCTGTGATCACAAAGACAGCATGGTCCTGGCACAAAAACAGACACATAGACCAATGGAACAGAATAGAGAGCCCAGAAATGGACCCTCAGCTCTTTGGGCAACTAATCTTTGATAAAGCAGGAAAAAACATCCGGTGGGAAAAAGACAGTCTCTTCAATAAATGGTGCTGGGAAAATTGGACAGCTACATGCAAAAGAATGAAACTTGACCACTATCTCACACCATACACAAAAATAAACTCCAAATGGATGAAAGACCTCGATGTGAGACAGGAATCCATCAAAATTCTAGAGGAGAACATAGGCAGCAACCTCTACGACATCGGCCAAAGCAACCTTTTTCATGATACATCCCCAAAGGCAAGAGAAACAAAAGATAAAATGAATTTATGGGACTTCATCAAGACTAAAAGTTTCTGCACAGCCAAGGAAACAGTCAGAAAAACTAAGAGGCAGCCCACGGAATGGGAGAATATATTTGCAAATGACACTACAGATAAAGGACTGGTATCCAAGATCTACAAAGAACTTCTCAAACTCAATACACGAGAAACAAATAAACAAATCAAAAAATGGGCAGAAGATATGAACAGACACTTTTCCAAGGAAGACATACAAATGGCTAACAGACACATGAAAAAATGTTCAAAATCATTAGCCATCAGGGAAATTCCAATCAAAACCACACTGAGATACCACCTTACGCCAGTTAGAATGGCAAAAATAGACAAGGCAAGAAACAACAATTGTTGGAGAGGATGTGGAGAAAGGGGATCCCTCCTACATTGTTGGTGGGAATGCAAGTTGGTACAGCCACTCTGGAAAACAGTGTGGAAGTCCCTTAAAAAGTTAAAAATTGAGCTACCCTATGATCCAGCCATTGCACTACTGGGTGTTTACCCCAAAGATACAGACGTAGTGAAGAGAAGGGCCATATGCACCCCAATGTTCATAGCAGCAGTGTTCACAATAGCTAAATCGTGGAAGGAGCCGAGATGCCCTTCAACAGATGACTGGATTAAGAAGTTGTGGTCTATATATACAATGGAATATTACTCAGCTATCAGAAAGAACGAGTTCTCAACATTTGCTACAACATGGACGGCACTGGAGGAGATGATGCTGAGTGAAATAAGTCAAGCAGAGAAAGACAACTATCATATGATTTCTCTCATCTATGGAACATAAGAACTAGAATGATCAGTAGGGTAAGAAAGGGATAAAGAAAGGGGGGGTAATCAGAAGGGGGAATGAAACATGAGAGACTATGGATTATGAGAAACAAACTGAGGGCTACAGAGGGGAGGGGGGTGGGGGAATGGGATAGACCGGTGATGGGTAGTAAGGAGGGCACATATTGCATGGTGCACTGGGTGTTATACACAACTAATGAATCATCGAGCCTTACATCGGAAACCGGGGATGTACTGTATGGTGACTATCATAATATAATAAAAAATCATTATAAAAAAAAATGAGTTTCTTGTAGACAGCAAATGGATGGGTCATGTATTTTTATCCAATCTGCAACCATGTGGCCTTTATGGGAGTGTTTAGGCCATTCACATTGAGACTGATTATTGAGAGATATGATTTTAATGATGTCATGTTGCCTGTGAAGTCTGTGTTTCTATAGATTGTAAATTTCTGTTCTGTATCACTCTTGGGTCCTTTTTACTTTTATAGAACCCCCCTTAGAATCTCTTGTAGGGCTGGCTTGGTGGTCACAAATTCCTTCAGTTTCTGCCGGTCTTGGAAGGTCCTTATCTCTCCATCAATTCTAAATGACAGCCTTGCTGGATAAAAGATCCTTGGCTTCATGTTGTTCTCAGTTAGAGCTTTGAAAATACCATGCCAACCCTTCCTGGACTGCCAGGTCTCTGTAGATAGGTCTGACGTTATTCTGATACTCTTCCCTCTGTATGTAAGGATTTTCTTCCCCCGGCTGCTTTCAAGACTGTATCTTTGGATCTAATATTTGCGAAATGCACTATGATGTGACGTGGTATAGGTCTGTTCTCATTGATCTTGGGAGGGGTCCTCTCTTCCTCTTGGACACGAATGATAGTTTCCTTTGCCAGATTAGGGAAATTCTCAGCTACAATTTGTTCATTTATCTCTTGTAGACCTCTCTCTTTCTCCACCCCCTCAGGGATGCTGATGATTCTGACGTTGGAACATTTCATTGAGTCAGTAATCTCCCGTAATTTACATTCTTGAGATTGGATTTTTTTGAGCCAAGTTTCCGTTTTTACTTTCTCTTCTACCATCCCATCTTCCAATTCACTAACTCGAACTTCTGCCTCATTTACCCTTGCTATCAAAGCGTCTAGTTTAGACTGCATTGATTCATAGCATTTTTAATTTCTGCGAGATTCGCTCTCATTTCCGCCCTTAGAGATTCTATACTCTTGTTAATATTTTCGTTAATATTTTTTCCAGCCTACACTTCATCTTGACCATTGTTACTCTGAACTCCATTTCTGACAATTGGTTATATCCATATCCATCAGTTCTGTGGCAGAGGCCACAGTCTCTGTGTCCTCTTTCCTGGGGGGGATTTCTCTGCCTCGTCATTCTGATGAGGAGAGGATGTGAGGATGCCTAGAGCCCAAATAATTGACCAGGACCCAGTCAGTGTGCCCTTGTTTTATGGGGACCTTAGGGATGTGGTCTTCTTGATTTTTCAGCCTGCCTTCTGGGGGAGGGGCCTGCCACGCTGATACTCCGTCAACCCTGTTTGGTAGAGTTGCCCCGCCCCCTGCGAGGGGTGATGGGGATGGGCACAGTGTGAACTGGTATTTTTGGGCTTTTGTTCTCTGGCGGCTTTCCCTGGTGGTTTTCTTTTTCTTTTTTTTTTTTTTTTTTTAATGATTTTTTATTATATTATGTTAGTCACCATACAGTACAACCCCGGTTTCCGATGTAAGGCTCGATGATTCATTAGTTGTGTATAACACCCAGTGCACCATGCAATACGTGCCCTCCTTACTACCCATCACCGGTCTATCCCATTCCCCCACCCCCCTCCCCTCTGAAGTCCTCAGTTTGTTTCTCATAGTCCATAGTCTCTCATGTTTCATTCCCCCTTCTGATTACCCCCCCTTTCTTTATCCCTTTCTTCCCCTACCGATCATCCTAGTTCTTATGTTCCATAGATGAGAGAAATCATATGATAGTTGTCTTTCTCTGCTTGACTTATTTCACTTAGCATTATCTCCTCCAGTGCTGTCCATGTTGTAGCAAATGTTGAGAACTCGTTCTTTCTGATAGCTGAGTAATATTCCATTGTATATATGGACCACAACTTCTTAATCCAGTCATCTGTTGAAGGGCATCTCGGCTCCTTCCACAATTTAGCTATTGTGGACATTGCTGCTATGAACATTGGGGTGCATATGGCCCTTCTCTTCACTACGTCTGTATCTTTGGGGTAAATACCCAGTAGTGCAATGGCTGGATCATAGGGTAGCTCAATTTTTAACTTTTTAAGGGACCTCCACACTGTTTTCCAGAGTGGCTGTACCAACTTGCATTCCCACCAACAATGTAGGAGGGATCCCCTTTCTCCACATCCTCTCCAACAATTGTTCTTTCTTGCCTTGTCTATTTTTGCCATTCTAACTGGCGTAAGGTGGTATCTCAGTGTGGTTTTGATTTGAATTTCCTTGATAGCTAATGATTTTGAACATTTTTTCATGTGTCTGTTAGCCATTTGTATGTCTTCCTTGGAAAAGTGTCTGTTCATATCTTCTGCCCATTTTTTGATTTGTTTATTTGTTTCTCGTGTATTGAGTTTGAGAAGTTCTTTGTAGATCTTGGATACCAGTCCTTTATCTGTAGTGTCATTTGCAAATATATTCTCCCATTCCGTGGGCTGCCTCTTAGTTTTTCTGACTGTTTCCTTGGCTGTGCAGAAACTTTTAATCTTGATGAAGTCCCATAAATTCATTTTATCTTTTGTTTCTCTTGCCTTTGGGGATGTGTCATGAAAAAGGTTGCTTTGGCCGATGTCGTAGAGGTTGCTGCCTATGTTCTCCTCTAGAATTTTGATGGATTCCTGTCTCACATCGAGGTCTTTCATCCATTTGGAGTTTATTTTTGTGTATGGTGTGAGATAGTGGTCAAGTTTCATTCTCTTGCATGTAGCAGTCCAATTTTCCCAGCACCATTTATTGAAGAGACTGTCTTTTTCCCACCGGATGTTTTTTCCTGCTTTATCAAATATTAGTTGCCCAAAGAGCCGAGGGTCCATTTCTGGGCTCTCTATTCTGTTCCATTGGTCTATGTGTCTGTTTTTGTGCCAGTACCATGCTGTCTTTGTGATCACAGCTTTGTAGTACAGCTCGAAATCCGGCATTGTGATGCCCCCAGCTTTGTTTTTCCTTTTCAACAGTTCCTTGGAGATTCGGGGCCTTTTCTGTTTCCATACAAATTTAAGGACTGTTTGTTCCAGTTCTTTGAAAAACGTCCTTGGTATTTTGATCGGGATAGCATTGAAAGTGTAGATTGCTCTGGGTAGCATGGACATTTTAACTATGTTAATTCTTCCGATCCATGAGCATGGAATATCTTTCCATCTTTTTATGTCTTCCTCAATGTCTTTTAAGAGTGATTTATAGTTTCTAGAATATAGGTCCTTTATGTCTCTGGTTAAGTTAATTCCAAGGTAATGTACGGTTTTTGGTGCTATTGTAAATGGGATGGATTCCCTAATTTCTCTTTCTTCGGTCTCGTTATTCATGTACAGAAATGCAACTGATTTCTGAGCATTTATTTTGTATCCTGCCACGTTACTGAATTGCTCTATAACTTCTAATAGTTTGGGAGTGGCTTCTTTTGGGTTTTCCATATAGAGTATCATGTCATCTGCAAAGAGAGACATTTTGATTTCTTCTTTGCCTATTTGAATACCTTTGATCCCTTTTTGTCGTCTGATTGCTGTTGCAAGGACTTCTAGTACTATGTTGAATAATAGTGGCGAGAGTGGGCATCCTTGTCGAGTTCCTGATCTTAAGGGAAAGGCTTCCAGCTTTTCCCCATTGAGAATAATATCTGCAGTAGGCTTTTCATAGATGGCTTTTATGAGATTGAGAAATGTACCTTCTATTCCTACACTCTGAAGGGTTTTAATCAGGAAAGGATGCTGTATTTTGTCAAATGCTTTTTCGGCATCGATTGAGAGGATCATATGGTTCCTGAGTCTTTTCTTGTTGATATGATGTATCACGCTGATTGATTTGCGAATATTGAACCACGCTTGCATCCCAGGTATGAATCCCACTTGATCGTGATGGATAATGCTTTTAATGTACTGTTGGATTCTATTAGCAAGTATCTTGTTGAGGATTTTGGCGTCCATATTCATTAGGGAAATCGGTCTGTAATTCTCCTTTTTGAGGGGGTCTTTGCCTGGTTTGGGGATCAAGGTAATATTGGCCTCATAGAATGAATTTGGTAGCTTTCCTTCTGTTTCTATTTTTTGAAATAGCTTTAGGAGAATAGGTATTATTTCTTCTTTGAATGTTTGGTAGAATTCCCCAAGGGAAACCATCCGGGGCCTGGAGTTTTGTTATTTGGAAGGTTGTTTATCACTGACTCAATTTCTTCATAATTAATTGGCCTGTTTAAGAAATCAATTTCTTCCTGTTTCAATCTTGGTAGTTTATAGGTTTCCAGGAAGGATTCCATCTCTTCCAGATTGCTTAGTTTATTGGCATATAGCTGTTGATAAAAATTTCTAATAATCCTTCCAATTTCAATGGTGCTCGTCGTGACCTCTCCTTTTTCATTCATAATTTTAATAATCTGGGTCCTTTCTCTTTTCTTTTGGATAAGTCTTGCCAGTGGTCTGTCAATTTTATTGATTCTCTCAAAGAACCAGCTTCTAGTCCTGTTGATCTGCTCTACTGTACTTCTGGTTTCTGCTTGATTGATTTCAGCTCTAATTTTGGTCAAGTGCTTCCTCGTGCGTGGATTAGGCCTGTCCCTCTGTTGCTGTTCCAGCTTCTTGAGGTGAGAATATAAAAACTGCATTTTAGATTTTTCTATTCTTTTGAGTGAGGCTTGGATGGCTATGTATTTCCCCCTTAGGACTGCCTTTGCAGTATCCCATAGCTTTTGGACTGTTGTATTTTCATTCTCATTGGTCTCCATAAATTGTTTAATTTGATTTTTGATTTCCTGGTTTATCGAGTCATTCCTGAGCAGGATGGTTCTTAGTCTCCAAGTGTTTGAGTTTCTTCCAAATTTTTCCTTGTGGTTGAGTTCCAATTTCAGAGCGTTGTGGTCTGAGAATATGCAGGGGATAATTTCAATCTTTTGGTATCGGTTGAGACCTGTTTTGTGTCCCAGAACATGGTCTATTCTTGAGAATGTTCCATGGGCATTAGAATAGAATGAGTATTCTTTGGTTCTGGGGTGTAGTGTTCTATATATATCTATGAGGTCCAACTCGTCGAGTATGGCATTCAAAGCCTTTGATTCTTTGCTTAGTTTTTGCCAGGGTGTTCTGTCTATTTCTGATAGTGGAGTGTTGAGGTCCCCTACTATTAATGTATTTTTATTTATATGTCTCTTTATTCTGGTTAAGAGTTGGCTTGTGTATCTTGCTGCTCCCCTGTTGGGGGCATATATATTTATAATTGTCATATCCACTTGTTGAATACTTCCCTTAAGAATAATATAGTGCCCTTCTGCATCTCTAACTATAGTCTGTAGTTTAAAATCCAATTTATCTGATATGAGAATTGCTACCCCAGCTTTCTTTTGAGGTCCATTTGCGTGAAAGATGGTACTCCATCCCCTTACTCTCAGTCTGAATGCATCTTTGGGTTTGAAATGAGTCTCTTGTAGACAGCAAATGGATGGGTCATTTCTTTTTATCCAATCTGCAACCCTGTGGCGTTTTATGGGATGGTTCAAACCATTTACATTAAGACTGATTACTGAGAGATATGCTTTTAATGATTCCATGTTGCCAGTAAAGTCTTTTTTGTATTGGCTGTGACTTTCTGTTCTGTATCACTCTTGGGGCCTTTTTACTTTTATAGAACCCCCCGTAATACCTCCTGTAGGGCTGGTTTCGTGGTTACGAAATTGGTTAGTGACTGGCGATTCTGAAATATCTTTATTTCTCCATCAATTCTGAATGACAGCCTTGCTGGATAAAGGATCCTTGGCTGCATGTTTTTCTCTGAAAGAGCTTTAAATATGCTCCCCCAACCCTTTCTCTCATTCCAGGTCTGTGTAGACAGGTCTGATGTAATTCTGATGCTTTTGCCTTGGTACGTGAGAAATTTCTTTGCCCTGGCCGCTTTCAATACTGTATCCTTGCATCTAATATTTGCGAATATGCACTATGACGTGACGTAGCGTAGGTTTGTCATGGTTGAGCTTGGGAGGGGTCCTCTCTGCCTCTTGGACACGAATGTTTGTTTCCCTTGCTAGATTAGGGAAGTTTTCAGCTACAATTTGTTCAAATATCTCTTCTAGACCTCTGTTTTTCTCCACCCCCTCGGGGATGCCGATGATTCTAACATTGGATCGTTTCATTGAGTCAGTAATCTCCCGTAACCTACATTCGTGGGCGTGGATTTTTTTAAGACCATCTTCTGTTTTCATTTTTTCCTCTATTAACCCATCCTCCAATTCACTAACCCGTTCCTCTGCTTCTGCGACCCTGGCCGTCAGAGCCTCTAGTTTTGCCTGCATTTGGCTCATAGAATTTTTAATTTCTGTCAGATTCGCTCTCATTTCTGTCCTTAGGGATTCTATATTCTCAGTAACCTTTTCGTTTATAGTTTTTTCAATTCTACTCATCATTTTGACCATGGTTACTCTGAATTCCATTTCTGATACTTTGGTTACATCCATATCCATTATTTCTGTGGCAGAGGCCACAGAATCACTGTCTTTTCTTTGCTGGGGGGGGCTTCTCCTTCTTGTCATTCTGATGAGGAGAGGTTGCGGGGTTTCCAGAGCCCAAATTATTGACTTGGTCCCAGGCCGTGCCCCTTGTTTTATAGGGATCTTAGGGATGTGGGCTTCTTCTTTAAAGATTTTATTTATTTATTTATGTGGCAGCCAACCAGCGAGAGAGGGAACAGAAGCAGGGGAGTGGGAGAGGAAGAAGCAGGCTCCCAGCGGAGGAGCCCGATGAGGGACTCCTTTCCGGAATGCCGGGATCACGCCCTAAGCCGAAGGCAGGCGCTCAATGACTGCGCCACCCAGGCGCCCGGGTTGTGGGCTTCTTGATTTTTCAGCCTGCCTTCTGTGTTCTGGGGGAGGGGCCTGCCGCGCCGATACTCAGGCAACCCTGTTTGGGTAGAGTCTCGGCGTCCCCTGCGAAGGGGGATGGGGATGGGCACTCCCTGAGCCGGTATTTCCAGGCTTTTGTTCTCTGGCGGCTTTCCCTGGCGGTTTGCTGTGCCTCTTCTGAGAGTCAGAGCAGCAGCGGCCAAATTTCAGCCTCTGTCACAGAACAGAGGGATTGCGGCCCGTTCTCTACTAATGTTCTGGCCACTTTAACTCTGTTTCTGTTGGTGCTGCTCAACCCTGCAGCGTCCAGGGATGTGCGCCCCACACCCGGCGTCCCAGCCCTCACTTCCAGGGCCGGCGCGTCTCTGTCCTTTGTGTTTCTAATGCCGCCAGCCGCCAGCCGCCCCGCGCGCGCTCCCGGATCTCCCGGTCTCAGTCTGGATCCAGTGAGCGCACCGGGATTCCGGTGTTCCGCGAGATGCCTGGTGGCGCGCGCACCCGGCTCACGGTCTCAGTCTGTTGTTTTGCGGGTGCCATCCGCGAGCCCCGCCCGCTCTCCCGTGCAAGTGGCTACCACTTCCCGGCGCCCGAACACAGCGGCTCCCTCCCCCTTCCGTTTATCTTCCGATATCTGTGCACAGTTTCATGGCTCCCCGCTTCGTACCTCAATACTCAGCGCTGGAGATGTTCATTTGTAGAGATCCAGATGCGTCCTCCTGCGTCTCAGGCTGGTTCCGTGGTTGTTTAGGCTGGTCTGGTACCTATCCAGCTCGACTCGGAGGACTGGCTGAAAACGGTGTCTCCTACTCCTCCGCCATCTTAACTCACTCCTCCCTGGTGGTTTTCTGTGCCCCTCCTGGGAGTCGGAGTAGCAGTGGTCATATCCAACCTCTGTCTCAGAACAGAGAGATTACAGTCCACTCTCCTCTGAGCTCTCCTGGCCACTTTAACTCTGTTTCTGTCAGTGCTGCTAAAAATCCTGCAGTGTTCTGGGATGTGTGCCCCACAGCCGGTGTCCTAGCCCTCACTTCCAGGGCCGGCACATCTCTGTCCTTTGTGCAGCTAACACCACCAGCCACCCCCGGTTCCTGCGTGCTCCCGAGCTCCTAGTTTCAGTGTGGTTCGCGTACGCTCCGGAGCACTGGTTTTCCATCTGGTTGCGCGTTCACTCCCCAGCTCCTGGTTTCAGTCTGGTTCCAGTGAGCGCTCCAGAGCTCCGGTTTTCAGTCTGGTTGCATGCACATTCCCGGGCTCACGGTCTCAGTCTGCTTTCTCGTGGGTGCTGGTCCGTGAGTCCAGCCGCTCCCCTGTGCAGGGGTCTACTGCTTCCCGGCACCCAAGCGCAGCGGCTCCCTCCCTCTTCCCTTTATCTTCGGATATCTGTGCGTGGATTCACGGCTCCCTGGTTCGTACCTCAATACTCAGCGCTGGAGATGTTCATTTGTAGAGATCCAGATGTATCTTCCTACATCTCAGGCTGATTTCGTGGGTGTTTATGATGGTCTGGTAGATATCCAGCTCGATTCAGGGGACCAGCTGAAAAAAGGGTCCCCTACTCCTCCACCATCTCCCCCCCCAAAGTGAACACAATCTTAACCAACACCTAAGTCACGAGATAAAACATTGCCTGAATCCTGGACACCCGTTACCCTTGATACCCGCCTATTATTATTCTTTTCCTCCCCCCCAAAGAAAACCTTATCCTGTCTTCTGATGCTGTAAATTAATTTTCCCTTTAATATTTACACCAATGGGATAATAAATGTATACATATTTATATGCTATTATATTTGGCTTCCTTTGTTCAACATTATGTTTATTATGTTTATGAAATTCAACTATGTATAGCAGAAGCTTGACCAGTTCCATTGTTCTATAGTATTTCAATGTATAAATATACATCAATTCCATGATCTAATTCACTGATAATAAACCTTTGGTTTGTTTTCATTTTGGTGCTATTATGAAAGATGCTACTAGAATTATCTGTATGTGTGTGTATATATGCGTGCATACACGCATACTTGCATTTGCATATATGTATGTATTTTGGTTGCATATATACCTAAAAGTAGAATTTCTAGGTCATAAGTTGTTCATATAACACTTTACATTTCTACCAGCAAGATATACGAGTCCTGTTTGCTCCATATATTTGTCAATACTTTGTATGGTCTGTCATTTTCATTTTATCCATGCTGGCAGATGTGTATTGGTACCACAGTATACTTCTTATTTGCTTTACTTTAACACTAATGAAGTTGATCATTTTTCAAGTGTTTATTGGCTATTGGAATATCTGGTGAAGTAACTGAGTCTCTTGTCCATTTTTATGTTGGGCTATTTTCTTACTGATGAGTAAGTGCTATTTTATATTCTAGACATGTGCCCTTTGTCAATTGCATGTGTCATAAATATGTTCTGTAGGTTGCCTTTTCAATTCTAAATACATACCAAAATTGCTATTTTATTGTTGTCAAATTTATCAGCTTTTGTCTTTTTTTTTATGTTACTGTCCTTATGGTTAGAGATTTTTCTATCTTTTTAAGAAATCCTTTTCTATATTGAATTTGTGAATAAATTCTATTTATATTCTAGATTCATTGTTTTATTTTTCAAAGTTAGGTATATAATCTACATGAACATTCATTTTCATGTGTGGTGTGAGATAGAGGTCAATTTCATTTTTTCTCTATGTATATTCAGTTGAACCAGAGCATCCTTTCCCCACTGCTCTGCAGTGTCATTTTGGTCATGAGTCAAGTATCTTTACATTCATGGATGTGTTTTGGTTAACATCTGAGTCCAAATAGTCATCATTCTTCACCTAACCACTGAAAGCACTTTGTAACAGGTCTTACCATGTTTTCCCATTCTCTTCTGCCATCAGTTGTCTTCACAGCAAAGTGACATTTTGGGGGGGGGCAGGGTATTTTAAATTTTATTTATTTATTTTATATTCTTCTCTTTTGTCTCTTTTTTTCAAAACTATACCATACTATATTCATGATTGTAACTATATATAAGTCTTGATTCAATAAATTAAGTCCTACTTTGTTTTTTTTAAAAATTCTTATTTTCCCCTTGCTTCTCTTTTCCTTTTTCTTCTTTTCTTTCCTCTTCCTCCTCCTTCCTTTTCAAGAATATGTGGTCTACTTTTGACCTTGAACAGTGCAAGATCCTTAGAACACCTTACTCTATTTCCTCCAGACTTTTGTAGTATAGTGGGTATATTTTAATTATATACATACTGTAAACTCCATGAGACATTGCTATTATTATTTCACACTACAAATATTCGTTTGGGTTTATTGCAATATTTCCATTTACGCTATAGATATTCATTTGAATTTATTGTAGTTTTCATTGCTCTATGTAAATTCTTACATCTCTGAGCTTACTTCTGCAAATATTTTCTTTTTGCCTGAAGAATACCTTTTAGTATTTTTTGAAATGTTTTTCAGCTGGGGACAAATTATCTCTATATTTGTTTGTTTCAAATGTCTTTATTTTTCCTTCATTTTTGGATTTTACATGCATGAAATTCAACCATGCCATTTTATATAGCAGAAGTTTATTCAATTCCATTGTTTTGTAGTGTTCCAATCTATGAGTATACCTTGATTTATTTAGCTAACCCACTAATAATGGATATTTGGTTTGTTTCCAGTTTGGGACTATTATGAGGGATACTGCTATGAACATCTGCTATGAACATCTGTGCACACACAATTTCCATTTCTGTTGGCATATATATAGATGTAGAATAAAAGTAAGTGTAAATCTAAGATAGCAGTTGTTTTCTATTCATATTTTAAAAGTATTCTGTTGTCTTGTAGATTTCATGCATCTGTTGAGAAGTCAGCTGTTAGTCTTGGCATTCCTTTTTGCGTGTGTATGTAGAAACCATCTTTATTTTTTTCCTTCATTTTAAAAAATTTTATTATATTTAAATTCAATTAATTAACATATAGTGTATCATTAGTTTCAGAGGTAGAGTTCAGTTATTCATCCATTGCATGTAATACCCAGTGCTAATTACATCATGTGTCCTCCTTAATGCCCATCAGCTAGTTACCCCTTCCCTCCACCCACCTCCCCTTCTGCAACCCTCAGTTTGTTTCCTATAGTTAAGAGTCTCTTATGGTTTGTCTCCTTCTCTGATTTTGTCTTATTTTTTTTTCTCCCTTCCCCTATGATCCTCTGTTTTGTTTCTTAATTTCCATATATGAGTAAAATCATGGATAATTATCTTTCTCTGACTGACTTATTTTGCCTAGAATAGTATCCTCTAGTTCCATCCATGTCATTGCAAATGGTAAAATTTCATTTTTTGATGGCTGAACAATATTCCATTGTGTGTGTGTGTGTGTGTGTGTATATATATATATATATATATACACACACACACACACCCCACATCTTTATCCATTCATCTTCCGACGTTTCTCCAAAGAAGACATACAAATGGCCAACAGACACATGAAAAAATGCTCAACATCACTTGGCATCAGGGAAATACAAATTATTGTTCCTTTTTTAGTTCTGAGTGGGAAGACTGATCCTAAGCAACCTAATCAGTCTAGGCCAAAAGGGGAACCAAAGCAATCTTTTAAGAGCATAGATCAGATCCTATCACCTAATGCTTAAAATGCTCAGTGGCTTCTCCACTGCTCTTATGTATAACCAAAAGCCCTTATCCCGATTAGCAGATCCTATTCCATCTGGCTGCTGTGTAGCTCTCTGAACCTTTTTCCTACCACCCTCTTTCTTACTTAATAGATTCTAGTCATATTAGCCTGTCTTTCAAAATAGTAAGCTCATTCTCACCATTGATAGCTCATTTTTAGCATGCAAGTCTCAGCCTAATGATACCTTCCTTGAAGAGCTAAGCTAAAGTAGTTCATCCCATTCATTTTTTCTTACATCACCCTGTTGATGTTCTTATAACACGTAACACTATTTCTTTAAAGATCTTATTTATTTATTTATTTATTTATTTATTTATTTATTTGAGAGAGAGAGAGCAAGAGAGAGAACACCAGCAGAGGGAGAGGCAGAGGGACAAGCAGATTCCCTGTTAAGCAGGGAGCCCAATGCAGGGCTCATTCCCAGGACCCTGAGAGCATTACCTGGGCTGAAGGCAGACACTTAACCAACTGAGCCACCCAGGTGCCCCCAACATGTAACACTCTCTTAATTCAACTTACTCATGTTGGTTTTCTTGTTTATTTCTCTCTCCTCCTCCACAAACCAAGTATAAGTTCCACAAGAATAGAAGACTTATCTTTTATTCATTGCTGTTTTCCCAGGCTGAGAACAATAGCTGGAATATAATCCCTGCTGAATAAATATCATAGAATCATAGAAAGTTGGAACAATCATAGAAATTTCCAGAAATGTTTTAGGAGGCTGGTAATAAGAAACTGAATTTAGAGCAGTGAACCTGACCAAAACTGATTTAAAAAAACAAACTTTTTTTTCTGATTTTACAAAGCACTTTAATATATATTAATAGTTCTCATTTGCTTCTGATGAAAAAAAGAGGGTAGGAGCCATAATACAGCAATGTAATTAATGAAAAATAAACTGAACACTTTTTTCCTAAATTTTTATAAATTTTAAGTATATGCGTCATCCCTAGTGGATTATCTCCATTTTTGGTTGGATAAAGACCCTAGAAATTATACTCTAATTTAACATTTTTGAAATTACAATATTGCTTTTGACTATTATATAAATCTGATTTGTAATAGTATTGTTTTTTCCCTTCATACTTCATCAGAGAAGATTTTAGGAAACACTTAAAAGAGCCACGCAAGCCTTTAGACTTCAAATTTGCTCCACAGGACCACACTTTCAGTTCTGTGTTTCACTCCCAGTTTTTCCTGCCTTCTCTCTGGTCATGGCACAAGAAGCAATGACCTGACTCAAGGCAGGCAGAAGAAGAGAAAGCCAAGTCAAAGGACCTGGATGATCAAAACCCTGCATAATTTTGTTGACCACATCTAGTCTGTCAGTCTTTAGGGAGATATTTATATTTCTCCCTTTCACGCCCCCGCCCCCGTCACCAAGGAGTTTTATTTCCCTCTTAAGTGGCCTAGCCCAGAAAGGAAGTGGGAAAGTGGGAATAATCATTTAAGAAATGCAGCCAAACCACAACTACACCTTGTTCTTTTGGAGTCTTGCCTGTCCTCCTGTTTGAAGTTATCTAGGTTATTCTATTTGTGTCTGTTCCGCTTGTACCTGCTTCCCTTAAAGCTGTGCTTTGTAAAGTGGCAGAAGTCTGAAAGCTTAGTAAACATCTTCTTAAAATGAGTATATTGCTTGTGAGATCAATCTGCTCCTAAGGGATACCACTGCCAGTCAGTCTTCTAAACCAATTTCTGTAGGCCACAGGTGTTTCCTCAGTAGTATAAAGGAGCATCTCCTCACCCCCACCAGTGCCACAGATTCATGTTCCTGGATCTGGGACAGTTTGTTTTATGAGCCAGTATGGTCTTCATTCACAGGCAACTTGATAATAACATAGATGACAATAGGTTGCCTTCCCTTGTTCCCCTTATTCCATAGAAATCTGACTTGCACTCTCAGACAGCAGAGCACTAACTCAGTGTTTTTGGCTTCTCCCTTTTCTGAAAACAGACCGCACAGTTGTAATGGGTGAAGAGAAGCCAAAAAAAAAAAAAAAAAAAAAAAAAGACTCGGTCTGGGCAAATTTCTCCTGCCATGGAATGTCTTTTCACAACCTTCCTACTTTTCTTTCTCACTGCATAAGACTGTTCAGGAACAGAATGTGGGGAATCAGGGTTGGGGGGATAAAACAGGTAAGAAAGGACAGTTTTATTATTATTCCATTTGTGACCCAATACTCTTTTTAAAAAACAGAAAATGTTAATTTTACAAAAGGGAGCTGCTGTAGATTTGAACCCTTTAACATGCAAATGTTAGTCCTGATTAGATTCTGACAGTTTCACTGGATCATTCTTTCTGGCACAAAATGACTTTAGTTATCACTAGAGAATTCTGATTCCTCTGTTGCTTTTCTTTCTCAAGGTGGTTTTATCGGATTGCTTCATTGTAGAGTTCATTTAAACCCTTGAAATCCAATCACACTTTATTTTAGATTTTTTTTTTTTAAATGTATAAACTTGGACTCTTTCAGTAGTCTCACAGCTGAGCCAGGTTTGCTGACCCTTGTACCGGGTTTTTGTTAAACAATTGGCTGAATTGTACGGTGCACATCTGAGTAAAATGTTAGATTTGAAATGCCATCAAGAAGATTCTGTTTCCCAAATACTTTGGTGTAGTGAAATAGGCAGATCTGAAACTTTGGAGAGGGAACTTCAGAAGAAACTGGAGACCAAAGTTTACTGCTAATTTGATATTTAGAAGCAATGTTTCAGGCCCTGACCAGGCTGCCAAGATGGAATTTTCTTCCTATATCCCAATTATTGGTTCAGTTTAACCCAGAGTGTTGTTGCAAGCCAACAAGATCCTTTTGAGGCTCCCTTTGCTTTCCTTACTTTCTTTGTTCTCCTGCTTATTTTTAGGCACTTTTTATTAGAATTTGCCTGATGGTAACTTGATATATTTCTGGCTCTCTACCTTATCAATCTTGATTAAAATATTGAAGTCCTCATGGTCAACTGCTGATGGCAGATGACATCCATTAATTCAGTGTGATCTATGTTGTCTTTCCACATGAGGTGGTGGTCTGTAGTATAGTACAACTCCATAGTATAGCTCCATAGTTGTATTTTGGTGATGGAATACAGAAGAAAATACCATAAAATGCATTTTATTTCACAGGAATCCAACTTGTTTGTTTCTCAAGGGAAAGGACTATGTTTTTTTTTTTTTAATTTCCCAGCTCCACCATCTAGCACACTAATGGAAAAAAGGATATAACTAATAAATACTAATTAATTTGATGTCATAGCACATATATAACATTAGCAGTGTTTATTTTTCACTTATGGGTGATTTAAGGGATTTTTGAGCATAATTCAATCTATAGGTAAATTGTGCCTTAAAGGCTGGAGCTGAAGAGTAAATATCACTTTTAGAATATCCATGAACTCTACCATTCACCCATCTCTGCCTGGTCCTCTTATTTTATTTACATTGGTTATCAGGCTCTTGTATGTTTCCGAGTTTGCAACTTCTGTTCTAAAGTTCATCTGCCTTGTGAGACATCCCAGATTCTATCAAGATGAAATTGTGATATCTTCCTCATTTAAGCCCCACTTCTCCCCTTACATAAACCTCTATTATGACACTTGTAGTTTTCTACCTTTATGACCATGTTTCATCCTTCCTTATTCATAACTGGTTTTCTGTTTTCATGGCTGCAGATGAATAGTAGACTCAGGAAAATCATGACTTTCATAGGGAATCAAGATTTGGGGTTGAGGTGGAAGAATTAAAATGGAGATTTGCAGGCCACAGAATCTGATATTTTTACTAAAAGTTAATTTGAATATTCCTATAGTGGTCAAAGCAAAACAATTAACTGCCTGATTCCTATATTTGCCCATAAAGAAAAAGCATGTGAGTTCCTTTGGGAAGGTAAACATCATCTCTAATAATTATAAGGTTCTTGAGTCCTAGGAACAAGTATTTTTTCTATTTTGTATTACCCCACAGCTCCCATCATGATGCCATCCTCTGGGTAAGGATTCAATAAATATTCGTGGAATATTGTCATCAGAGATTTCATTGACCTGAAGAATGGTTGGCTTGCTACCTGACCTTTGTGAACTTACAAGGGCAACTCATCCAACATACCATCAGTTGGTCAGCTTGGAAGTTCTTGATTAACAATAGCTAATAACTGACCCATTGTGACATTTTACCCCAAATACTCATTACTTCCCTTACCTCCCTGGTTGAAATGACTTTTTATCTCATCGTAGTTCATGACATGAACTTCAGCTCAAATTTGGCTCCCATCCCTTTATTCTTTATTTTTCCTAGTCTTAACTTCTATAAATGTTTCATATCGTTTAGTCACAGATGTGCACATTAACTGACAAAGGGTGATTGTTATAGGATATCAAGAAGCCCTTCACATTTATTGGACCAGTTTCTTGGGTTTGTGTGTTACTTAGAGGCATGAAGAGGCCATGAAGAACTAATTATAGTGAAGACAAAGACAGAGTAATACAGACAGCCACAAACCATCCTATTTAACTAGGCTTTTTATTTCCCTAGACTGTTTTCAGGGTTGTTTCTGTGAAACAGAAGAAGAGTTGGCTCAGAAACTGCAAGCAGGGAATGCCTGCCATGCCGTGTCACTGTCTCTCTGCCATTCCCTAACAGGTAGTAGTGATATACCTGGCTCCCTGCCTTGGTGTCTTTGTTCACAGCTCCCAGGAATCTACCTTTTATTCCCTTCCTTCCCTTCCTTCTCCATCCTGCCTGTGGTCCACTCCCTCAACCTCATTGCTTATTCTGGCTGTCAGCAGGTAGTGCCAATGCCAGCTTTGTCTTTCTCACCTCTGTGGCTAGATACCAAAGTTTCAACACAGAACTTTTCCCAGAGACTCATAACACCTCAGCACCTGTCAAAGCTTTTGTAGTCTGAGTACTGGGATGGGGGAGAGCCTCCAGGTATATAGAAGGTGATCAATAGAAAGCTTTTTTTGTTCCTAGTAATGCTCCTAGTTAGTCCATGAATTGTGGACTATTAAGGGGATGTGAATGAATTCTATAAATTTCTCTCTCATCTCCCCACCTCTAGCAACTACCTCTTCATTTTAAACTCAACTGTTGAATAGTTCTTTTCAGATAGTTTATCAGAGCCCTGTTCAGGAGGTAGTCCCTCCTGCCTACTCTGTGAAATGTCAATACTTCAGTGTTTAATGCTTCAGCTTTGCCGTGTCAAAAACACAAAGGGTATAACAACTTGAAAGAACTTCATACTTAGCAAATCTATTTCCCTGAAAAGACAACAGATTGAAACCCAGAGAAGTGAGGTAACTTACTCAAAACCACATAGCTGTAAATGATAAAGCTTTTTGGGGAATGGAGGGAAGAGGTCAAACTTCTACCCAAAGATTCTTTTCCCTAAAGCACTAAGTTAATCATAACCTCATGAGCAAATTTGGAAAGATATACAATTATTATTGAGCTCTGTGTGCATATGTAAGGATCTGATAGTTGGAAGTTTGAGGCTTGGAAGCTTGTATCTGTGCCAGCAGTCTGCTTGTCTCTCTGCCCCTCCCCTGACTCGTTCTCTCTCTGTCTCTCTCTCAGATAAATAAACTCTTTAAAAAAATACATCATCCTGGATGACAGAAGTTTGTTAGAGTAATTTTAATAATCATTATTATCTTTAGAAATTCCTTATTCTTTAGAAATGTCATCATAACACTCTTCCAAGAAAGCCGTAACTCCATCTCACTAATGAGCACTCTGAAGATCAGAGAGGTTAAGCAACTTGTCCAATAATATAGACAAGCTAATGAATGACAGCTGGAATTAAACACAGCCTCTCTGACCACAAGGTCTGCAGACTTAACTACTCGGCTCTACTCTCAGCACAGTGTGTCCAATATGGGGCTTGATCCCAGGACTCTTAGGTCATGACCTGAGCTGAAGGCAGATTCTTAACTGACTGAGCCACTCAGTTGCCCCAAGGATAATGTATTATTGAACTTTATATATCCTTTCTCGCCCAGCTTCTTGCTACTTCTCCTCTGTGACTTTGAATATACCACCCTCTCTTTTCTTTTTTTTTTTTGAAGATTTATTTATTTATTTTTAGAGGAGGCCAGAGGGAGAGGAAGAGAGAGAATCTCAAGTAGACTCCCTGCTGAGCACAGAGCCCCATGTGTAACTTGATCTCATGACTCAGATCATGACCTGAGCCAAAATCAAGAGTCAGACACAATCAACCCACCTAGGTACCCCACCACCCTCTCTTTTCTATACATATTAACTCCCTCACCTTCTCAATATCTCTGCCATTCCCCAACATGACACCATTGTCTTGCTTACTTCTTATGTAATTCAGTGAAACCTTGTTTAGCTAAAATCTTTGAAAGAGCATCATAGGAAGTCATTGGGAGAATACACCTATTGGTAAGTAGTTTGTTACTCATATATTATGTGATTTTAGTACTGTACAGTTAAGATTCTTTGAGTGTAATAATAGCAAGCTGGACTCCAGTGGCTTACATTTCTTTATTATATTAGTATACTATTTCTGCTATAACAAATTCATGACAAATTTAGTGGATTAAAATAGTCCAAATTTATTTTCATATGGTTCTGGAGGTCAGAAGTCTGAAATGGGTCTCATTGGGCTAAAATCAAGGTATTGGCAAGGCTGTGTTTCTTTTGTAGGCTCTAGGAGAGGATTTGATTTTCTTGCCTTTTTATAGCTCCTAAATGCTGTTTGTATACCTTGGCTCATGGCCCCATTCCTCTAACTTCAAAAGCAGCAATAGCAGGTCATTCTCCTGTTACCATCTTCTGGTTTCCTCTTTTGTGTCTCTCTTGTGACCACATTGGGCCTCCTCAGATAATCCAGATTAATCTCCCCATCACAAGGTCAGCTTAATTCCTCATTACTAGGTAACCTGACATATTCATCATTTGTGGAATTTTAGGACATGGGCATCTTTGGGGACCGCTATTCTCCCTATCACTTTTATATATACCTTGTGGTTTTACTTCTTAGGTGTGGGTTCTGTTTTCAGACCTGATCCTGTGTCTGCAAGATGTCTTCTAGCAGCTCCTAGTATGTATTTTCATGGCTTCATATCTAGCAGAATACAGTGAACATCTTTGTCTTATTCATTCTCAGCAAAGGTATTGATGTTTAATGTGAGTAGACTTATAAAGGACATGTGCCCGGCCATCATTGCAGCCAGTGAAAGATGTGCTGATTGGCTTAGGCTCCTGATTGGACCTGAGAGCATGGGAGGAATGAATCAGTCACAATTGAATTGAGGAATTTGATGAGAATTTTTAAAAAGGAATTATATATGAAGGTACAGGCAGGTGTAAGAAAACCAAAAGGAAGATCACAGTGTTTGTGGCCAGTCAGAGCATGGGTTGTCAACATACCTGGGCCTCTGTATGATGGACAGTATGATGGAAGGAATATTTGCCAATACCTGGAGATAGTCCACATGGAGAGGGCCTGTCCGAGATAACCCTATAGAGAGGAAGCTGGGGAAATGAGAATTCTGTTGTCCCCATCCTCACTCCCATCTGCTGTGCACTCAAAGTTGGGGAGGGAGAGCTTGTGGAGCTCCTATTGGTTAAGGTAGGAATACTCAGCAGAGTGGGAAGGTGGAAGAGAGGATCAAGAGAAGCAGTGGAGACCCAGCTTAATCACTATGCAAAAGTCAGAATTGTTGGAATAAGAGGGAATGGTTTTTAGGGAGGCAAATGACAACACCCATTATAGGTGGAAAGAAAACCTTTGAATTCATTAAGGTACGAGTGAATTAAGGTTTTATATAGCCATTTGCTTTTCTTTCTTTCTTTCTTTCTTTGGTTCGTTTTTATTTAAATTCTAGTTAATACAGTGTAATAGTAGTTTCAGGTGTGGAATTTAGTGATTCAACACTTATATACAACTCCCATTGCTCATTACAATAAGTGCACTCCTTAATTCCCCATCACCTATTTAACCCACCCCCCACTTACCTCCCCTCCAGGAACCCTTAGTTTGTTCTCTGTAGTTAAGAGTCTGTTTTATGAGTCTGTTTTATGGTTTGCCTCTCTTCCCCCTCCCCCCCATATACCCATTTTCCATCACACTTATTCAACCTAGTTGATAGAATTTACTGTAGAAATGTTCTTTGGCTAAGAAGACTGACAAGTCTTTTGGCCACCTTTATATTTACTGAACTCCACATATGGGATATAAAATATATTCTTTATGGACCAAATATGTGAAGAATTTCCTAGAACAAATTTGACAAGAATAAAGGAAACCTTTTCAATTAAATATACTAAGTCCGTTAAGCACCTGTTCTGTTCAAAGCAATGTGGGAGGCATTGGTTGGGGGGAGTTAGAGAAGGTTAGGGACATCAGAGCTGCTGGTGTTAACACTACAACACAAACTCTTTCATATCTTCAAGGGCTTTCTTCACCTTTTTTTTGCTTCTTTCCAGATGACCTTGACCTTTCTTCTCTTCATCCTTCCAGGCTCACCTCACTTGCTCAGTTAAGACTTTCAAGAATGACCCCCCATCTCAACAGAGTTAAGTAGCTCTTAAGTCTATACTCCACAGTGTGATATACATATGAAAATAATAACACTCATTACATTGTCACAACCTTGCTTAAGTGGCTATCTCCTAGCTAGACTTAAAGGTCTCTAGCAACAGAGTCTGTGACTTACTCTTCTCTCAGAGAGGTGCTATAGGCCACAGAGACCTTGGAGAGTCTTCTGAGGGGATTCCTGCTGGGTGTGATGGGATAAAGTTTGTTCATAACAGAGAAATGTGATGGAATAATTTTCAAAAATTCAGTCAGCATTGTCCCTGTACCATACACATTTCTTCTCTTTGTCTTTCCTTTTGATTTGAAGAGCTTTAGACATTTCTGTGCTTATCAGCTTAGTGATGGGGTTGAGGGGAATCTTACAGACAAAAAGTAAGAGTTGGAGAGAAATGGAAAACTAAATCAGATGTCATAACCTTCAGTGAGGTGAGAGATGATCAGATGGTCAGTAGACAGAAGGGGAATGAACCATGAGAGACTCTGGACTCTGGGAAACAAACTGAGGGCTTCAGAGGGGAGGGGGGTGGGGGATTGGGATAGGCCGGTGATGGGTATTAAGGAGGGCACGTATTGCATGGTGCACTGGGTGTTATACGCAATTAATGAATCATGGAACATTACATCAAAAACTAGGGATGTACTGTATGGTGACTAACATAACATAATAAAAAATTATTATAAAAAAAAAAAACAGGGGCGCCTGTGTGGCTCAGTCGTTAAGCGTCTGCCTTTGGCTCAGGGCGTGATCCTGGCATTCTGGGATTGAGCCCCATATCGGGCTTCTCCGCTGGGAGCCTGCTTCTTCCTCTCCCATTTTCCCTGCTTGTGTTCCCTCTCTTGCTGGCTGTTTCTCTCTCTGTCAAATAAATAAATAAAATCTATTAAAAAAGAAAAAAAAACCCAAATGGTCAGTAGAGGTCAGAAATCCTGTGAAGTCAGGAGTGGGATAGCAGGATACAATCAGCCTCAGAGGCACAGTAATGTTACTTGAGAGTCAAAAGAGTAACAGTTTTGAGGTAACAGTGGCTGTGAAAAGAAAGTCAAATCTCGTATTTCAAGCCACAGGCTCCTTATCTGCAATGACATATGAACAACTTTTAACTTCTACTTGCGTTCCTATCCTCCTCTGTTCTGACAGTCACTGTGGGATATCCCTTCCTGTAGGTTTTCCAACAGACTCTTACAAATTGCTTCATCCCTTTCTCCTGTAGTTTTTTCACCAGAAGTATACACCAACACAAGGTAGTGAGTGGGCTCCTCGCTCTTCTGTTTTGCTATTTCCTGTAGTTTTCCTGCAGGGAGGAGAGAGTAGAGAGGAAAGCAGCTTCATTCTTCCTGCTGGAAGTTCTCACCCAAAAGAAAGGGAAGAAAGTTAAGCTATCCATACCTGGTTTCTCCTTAAGTTCTCCCCTCCAGCCGCCAACAGCGAAAAGTGAGAGAATGTGGAGAGAGACCAGGAGTGTCACCTCAACTCGGTTCCTTCCAGGTGCGAGAAGAGCTCCCTCCTGCAGTGGCTGCTATAATGTGCTACCCAGATGTCTGCAGGATAGAGGCACCATTCCCCCAGGTTCTGGAATTGTTGTCTGCTGAAAGACCATGGCTGGATACCTCCCCAGGAATTGTCCTCCTGTCTAGGGGAGTTGCCTTGCCCAAGGTTATGCTTCCTCTCCAGGGCTAGCTCTCACCTGGTGAATGTTTGATGCACAGGACAAAGGCCTGATCCTCTTCCCTCAACTGAAGGCAGCTCTGTAGGGCCTCCCAGTGTCCGAGCTCCCCATGGCACTGACTGGTGTCTTTGTTGCAACTGCATGCCATTTCATATTCTGTCTTTCGACACTGCCTGTATTCACAGTTGTTGCTGAGAACACTCCCCAAATAGTTTTCTGCTTGCAGATCTCTGTTTCAGAATCCCCCATTTCTCAGGGAATCCAACCTGTGATATTTTCTACATCAATAGATTTTAATATCAGAAAATGCAATTATCTTATTTCTCTGTCCCTGTCTATGTCTGTCTCTCTGCTTCTCAGGTCAGAACTCTCAATTCTACTCAATTCCACACTAAATGCAATCGAGATAATTTCGTAGAGGAAGAAAACGTTATGAGCTCTAGTTTCTCTTCCTCCTCCTCTGATATCAGGAATCATCCCAATTCAAAGCCCTAGGATTTTAAAGGAAAGGGAGTTTTCTATAATCACATCCTTTGGAAGAAGACAAGGAATATGTGTGTAAACAGGTCTCTCTCCAGCTTCCATCTTTTTGTAGATATTGGTGCACAGACATTGGAAGGTAAGCATGTAATGATATCCAGTACCTCTATGCTGCTGTGAGTACTGAATAATCATTTTAATCATTTTTCATAGTTGGATTGATTAAAACACTGAACAGCATGCCCAGAATTTTAGCTTCCAGCACAGACATATCTGCATCCCTGATGACCACATTACCCCAAAGGAAATTCCATTTTAATATCACATAGTGAAGTACATGTTACACTTTAATATATAAGATATGTAAGCCTAATATCCCTAAACTCTCAGAGGAAGTTAATATTTTAAAGAATTTTAAAGAAGCCCCCTACCCTCCTCAAAGGCCTGTGAAGCTGTTATTGAACCTCTCAGCTGTTATGATAGAGCTTCACCATCACTAACTACTAGGAACTTGGTCGGAGCCACCCTCTTGTTCCTTTCAAAGCAGGCTTCCCTCATTATCAAGGGTGAGCCTTGCCTCTCTCTTCTTTTCTTCCTTGACTGGCTCTGATAACTAAAAAAAAGTAGGAATAGTGGTCAGATTCTACCTGCTGAAACTTAGAGAACATTTCACTTAGAATTAAACGCAGTTTGCTCTTTATCTGTCTTACATTTTCTTACTTGAATTTCTTTCTCTGGCAGTGGTATCTATATCTTTAAACACAAAACTGTTCTCATTCCCTTCTAGTAAGTAAGTGAGAAATTATTTGATGCTACCTCTGCTTTCAACATTCTTAAGCCTGGCCAAGAGCACAGGTGCAAGTGTTACTATGATTGGTGGAGGGTCTGCTTTAAGCCCAGATGCCAGCACTCTGATCATCATTTTAGCAGTATCCTTGTTGAGGTTAATATACGGCTGTACAAATTGTTAAAATATTGAATAAAGTCCATTTACAGTTGGCAAATAAAGTCCATTTACAGTTGGCAAATCTATTCTATGTCCCTCCCCCAGCCTCTATCTTGTTTACCTCTTTAGCAGCATAAACATCTCTCCCTAGACTGCCCCCTCCCAACCTTCCCACAATACAATAACTAAAGTGTTATTGTGCCCGGAACAGCAGAAGACCCCTGAGAACCTATTCCAGTGCTGTTGTTGGCACCACTTATACTGGTTTGAATAATGTCCCCACCAAAATTCATGGCCATGTGAACCTCAGATTGGGATTTTATTTGGAAATAGAGTTTTTGCAGAAGTAATTAGGATGAGGTCATACTAGAATAGGGTGCACCCTAAATCCAGTAATTAGTATCCTTGTAAAAAGGGGACACATAGAAACATACACAAGGAAGAATGCCATGTGAAGACAGAGGCAGATATTGGAGAGATGCAGCTACAAACCAAGGAGAATCAAGGATTGTTGGGAGCCAGTAAATGCTAGGAATAGGTAAGAAAGGATTCGTCTCTAAAGTTTTCAAGGGAGCATGGACTTCTACCTTCCAGAACTTTGACACAATAAGTTTCTGTCGTTTTTTTTTTAAAGATTTATTTATTTATTTTAGAGAAGGTGGGTGGAGAGCGCACAAGCAGGAGGGTCAGGGAGAGGAAGAGAAAATCTCAAGGAGACTCCATGCTGAACATGGAGCCCAATGCAGGGCTTGATCTCCTGACCATGAGATCATGATCTGAGCTGAAACCAAGAGTTGTATGCTCAACTGACTGCACCACGCAGGTGCCCCTAAGTTTCCGTTGTTCTAAGCCACCAAATTTGTGATGATTTATTATGGTAGCCCTAAGAAACTAATTTACCACTTTGATTAATGCCTGTGCCATTTCATTTATGAAATAATATGAATTTCAACCCAGGTTGTATGTCCTAGTCAACATTTCAAGCTGCCTGTGTTTTTACTCTTTTGTCCTTTTAGCAATAGGATCAGTAGACCAGCAGACTTCATAACAAATTGCCTTTGATTCACTACTTTGCTAGTGCATCTAGCCTAGAACTGCACATTCTAATTCATTTTAATTAGAATTACCTTCTTCCAGTCCTGTCACACTAGGAGGAATTCCCATGAGTACCATTTTGTAGAATAGATTGATTTCTACCCTGTTGTATTGTTCTTCTAGTAATCTAATGCCTGTCCTAAACAATGCTGCTGAGATGAGACAGAAATGTTTGGCTCTAGGCTGTGGGTGCTACCAAACGCATGGTATAATGTACATTGCACAGAATCTCAGATTCCTAACCTGATGAGCTCCAACTGTAATGGAGCTGGTTCTTTACTGTCCTGACTCCAGAGGGCATCTTGAGCTGGCTCTGCTCAGCACCTGATTGGGTTCTGAGGATGTTTTTTCCCCAACACTATTACTTCAGTTTTAAAAGACTTCTAGTTGTCCTAGGAAATTGTAAGGGGGTAATTTCTTCAGGTGTAGATTGGCATCACTTCTGTTTGATGATTACCAGAAAAGTTTTAGATATAGTCAAAGTATAGTCCTTTGCAAGGACCTACACTAAGGGTCAGCTAACCTAGACCCTAGAACAGAGAGAATGTTCATTGCAGTGAGGGCTGGGCTGGCCTGGATACTGATTCAGCTCCCACATGGCTCCTGGCTGCTCCAGCAATCCCTCCACCCAGCCCTTTGTTAAAATAGTCCTTGTTCCTGGCAAACAGCTCCCCACCTTTCTGTTCTTTTTACCTCCTTGTCTGTTTCACCCCCTACTTCTTCATTTCATCTGGGGCACCTTTTTTTGATGAGCAGAAATTGCTCTGTGTTCTCTCTCTCTCTCTCCTGTTTCTCGCAAACATTTTATTTGTCCACAGAAACCTTTTTGTTTCTCCAAGGGCTGAGGCTGTTGCAAAGAGTGCCAGGAAGAATCCTTTTGCTTGCTTGCTTTCCTATGATTTCACGAGGCCAGGATAGCCCAGCTGCTGTACAGGGTGAAGATAAAGAATAAAATTGTTTTATATCCATTATATTTTCAAGAATACTATCCTACCACATTGAAAGTATTCTAAAAACTCTATTACGATTAACCCACAGTTTTTAAATATGATTTCCCAGACCCATGAAACACCTTCCAGACAGATGTATGAGTGACCTATAGACCATATAGCCTGAAATCCTGTATACTGTGATGAGGTTCTAGATGTGGCCTCTTCAAGGGCAGGTGTGGCATCTGTTTCATTAACTTGGGACAACACCCAGCACATGTGGGTTCTTAAAAATGCTTCCTGGTGTCTCTGGAGTCCCTGGGCCTGGGTCCACAGCCCTATGAATCTGGGGCAGAGATCTGTTTCCTCTTTTTATGAAAGATAAATAACTGTTTGGGGCCAGCCACAGCATCTGAGCAGACTGGGAAAGTCAACAGGAAATAAAGATGAGTGATACGTGGCTCACAACTTTTAAGAAGGGAAAATCTCCTTTGCTGTGACAATTTCATCTCTTTATCCCAACCCAGTGTACAATTAGCATCTTATTCCTGTATTCTAATGTGAGCCTCCAGGGATGTTGCTCTCCTTCTCTCATCCAAGTGGAAGGTGGGGTGTCTCTGACACATGGATTATGGAGTCATTACAAATGGCTGCATGGACTTGCAGCTGGGTAAGGCTTTCAGCACTCTTCCCAACCTTATCTTCTCTTGCTTCCTCCTCCCTGTAGCTATTACCTTGCTTTTCCTTTTAGATCAAACAGCAGCAGTCTTTCTTCTTGGCTTCCTGGATCTATTCCTATTAACCCATGTCAGCAGCTGAAATCCACATAGGCAAAAAGTCCGACTGAGTAGAGATGATGATCCCAGCTCGGTACAGGCCACATGTGGCCCATTTTCCCACACACACAAGTCCTGTCCTAGACTTCAGAGGGAACTGCTGAAACTCTGCAGTTTACTGCAGCTTGCAGGATGGAAAAAGGATTATAGAACCATCTTTTATAACCTCCTCTGAATTGATCTGGTATTTTGGAAAACGTAATTTTTGCCTGACAGAACAAATGCATGAATGTAAAAGAGGAGATCTCACTTCGGTTCTCTGTTACTAGGTCATTCTGTCCCAGCTTCACATGGCAAGTCTTTTATATTCGAATCTCATCCTAGACTCTTCCTATCAAGGAAAATTCATATTTAAAAAAAAAATCACCGATCTCTCTTTATAAATTGTGTGGACAGGCTTGGACAGTCGTTGTCTTCCTAATCCTTCTCCAGGTTCTTATTTCATCACTGGGGAGCTCTGCTTCCAGTGATAAATCTGAGATGGTTCTGCCATTTGATGTCTGACACTTCACTGCTAACACAGACACAGGAATAATGTAGGGGCTGTTTGTGTGCTCCACCCCCTTCAGTTGTTAATCCTCCACCTACTTTCTTTTTTGTTGTAGGCACTAAATTTAGTTTTCAGATCTTCCCATTTTTCCTTTTGGGTTAATGTTATCTTTTCTTCAGTGTAAAACCATTTTATTATCCACAAACCTCTGCCACTTAAAAATTCAACTTTCTAATTAGGCAGCCAGATAGTATGTGTCTGTGTTATGATGCAATACATCACCTATGATGTGTTCAAGCCAAAAATCTTAAACTTGAATCCTTTAAACCTTTAGCTGCAGGAAAGCAGTGCTGTGAGTCAGTGTCATAAAACACAGTTGGATGGGGCAATGTGCTAGATAAGAAGAGAAGTAATGGACAGAACAGCCAGATGCAGCATGTGGTCCTGGATTGGACCTGGTCTGAACCACTTACCTCTAAAGGATGTTTTGACACAATTGGTCAAACTCAATTCAGTATACATTAGATTCATTAGATAAGCATCTTGCTGGCATAAAAAGGCAGAGATTGGTAAATGAAAAGGAAGATTATTGTGCAGCATGTCTGATATCTGATTTTAAATAAAAAACACACAAGTATTTTAGCACCTACTTATGTGTATATATGCATATACATATAATATACATAAAAAGATTGGTAAGCATATACAATACTTAGTGTAAATGCCTGGTTTTTTTATTTTATTATTCTTATTGATCTATATTTTGTAACTTTCTATAAGACATTCCTTTGCAATAATTGCTTTAATTAATTAAGAAAGGAAGACATCTTAGTGATGATTGGTGGTGACTTGCACTGCTTTTGTGAGACATCAAAGAGTTGTGAGAATTTTAATGTGACAGTTCAATTATGTTAATTATTGTGATTCTTAAACATCAGGAGAGGATAATTCTTCTGGGACTTCATTTTTTGCTACCCTTAGCCCCCTTAATTATTTTTTTAAAAATATTCACTCCATTTGTTAAAAAGGAGTGAAAAAGATAATCACTAGTTAAAAAAATAACCCAAATCCTGATGTCTGAAGCTTTTTTGTCATTCATGTATCTCTCCTTTTGTTAAAATGAACCCTTTTTAGATCAAATGTTCTAGGGAGGCTGCCTGGCTACCTGAGAAAAAGTACAGAAAGTAGATGGCTTCTAAATGACAAAGCTCAACTCTTACTTTTCAAATTTGGGCTATACATTCTTTAGGTTTCAAGAAGCCAAGAACTGAGTGGGTACTGCAGTATAACTGCTAACTGTTAAGTTACAATCAACAATGATCTCATCTCTCTCATTGAGTGGCCTTCTTTGGAATACAGATCCATGCTGTGTGTCTGTTAAACTGCGCCACATTTGTCTCATCATGTTAAGTCTTCTGTGTTCCTCACAGCATCCATTAATGTCATGACATTTTCTTAGTTTCTAATCATTCACTCTAAATGATCAGTATGTCATTACGAAAATAGAATATGGTTGAGGAAAGAACCTACTGTGTGCCACAGGAGGAAGCCTCCCTAAGTTAGCAAAAGCAGTCATTAAACCGGTTAGGAATCCATCTAACTATGCACATTGCTTTTTTGTCTTGAAGGATGCGTTGAGACACTGTTGGGAAGCTCGCTAAAATCTAGATGCACTGTGCTATGTGTTTCCTTGATTTATTACTCTAGAAAAACTATGACAAAATGAAGTGAGGCTTTTCAACAAGGCTTTCCCCAAGAAAACTCATACTAACTCCTTTTAATGTTATCTTCTAGAATCTTGCTTTATACAGCTATCAAATCATTGATCTGTGCTTTTCAGAATCAGTATTCTTAGTCATTTTGAAAATATTTGAGCTCTAAGTACTCTCCCACTCTTTTCTTTTTTTTTTTAAGATTTTATTTATTTATTTGACAGAGAGAAAGGCAGCGAGAGAGGGAGCACAAGCAGGGGGAGTGGGAGAGGGAAAAACAGGCTTCCCACTGAGCAGGGAGTCCGATGCGGGGCTCAATGCGGGCTCGATCCCAGAATGCTGGGATCATGACCTAAGCTGAAGGCAGACGCTTAACGACTGAGCCACCCAGGCGCCCCAGTTCTCTCCCACTTTTAGTGAAGCCACAGCAACAACTGATAGAAGTTAACCAGTCTCCTCTTAGTCTCTGAGATGTAGTTGTTTCTAATTAGGATTCCTGAACCCATCAGAGCATCTAGGTTCTTTCTTACAAGCACCGAACATGCACTGAACTTCAATTCTGCTCTCTTTTTCCGATATCTGTTTCATCTTTTCCAATTGAAACATCAATTGTTTTGGCAGAAGAGATGGATGTCACACAAATTTTGCTATCATTCTGTCACCTATAAAATTACAGTTCTATTCTTTCTTTATTATTCTTGCCCCAACACTAAAAAGTCCTCTTGGTGTTCTTTCCAGGGGTGAAAGTTTGAGCTTATTCTCAGTGTTAACCTTTTGGACATCATTCTTGCTGCATTCTTTTGTTGATCCTTAGTTATGTGCCTTTATTTCTATCTTTTGTGCATTGCTTTTCAATTTAAACTACTTGGAAAATTCTCTGTGTAGCCATGAATTTTTAGGCTACGTTGTCATTTCTTCCTCATTGAAGTCACTTGCAGTTGCTTAGTCAAAGTTACGGTTTGGAGAACAGCTTGACCCTCTGGAACTACTTTTACACCAGTTCATGGAACTGAGTTATCTTTTCTTTGATATTCATGAAATCCACTGGCCCCAAGTCCTATGCCTGTGACAGCAGACAACTGATTTTGGCACTACTGTGCTTCACTTTCATGCCCATTGGCAGCATCACTAATTGATCAAGAGACCCTTTCCCATGTCCACATTCTTCTTCAGAGATTTTCTTAACCCTGGTCTATAACTACCACTATGTGAGCTGGCACTTGATTTGTTGTCCCTGTTATCCAATTCTTACAACATTCCAAGATTTTTTAAATTTCTACTTAAATCAGTTCCCCCCAAAATCATATTGAGGATATATGAAGGTATTAGAAGCATAACTCAAGAAAATAACTGTATAAATAATAAATAGTGCAGATTAGGTCAATCCAGATAGGTTTACTCCTTTAAATATCTCAGCTTCTAAATCAGTTTGTAACATTCAGATGCTTTCTTTGTCCTTATGTTCTCCCCAGCCTAGTTTCTTTAAGAAGGGAATTATCTATTATATATAACTCTCAAATTTATTCCCTGTTCTGGTCCACTAGTATGAACTCCTAATTCTTGTTTTTTAAAAATATGCAACCCTTGGCTTGGAACTAAGGGGATATATTTGGCAGCTATGGTATAATTACTACTTATTAACGGGCTGACATTCAAGGTATTTGACAACTGCTTTGGCTTGGGCACTGACCACTCAGAGTGGGCACTGAATAATCAATCATCAGGCTAGAAGCTTACTTTAAACAACTGTTATGGTCATACTGATAACAGGTATAACCATTGAATGCTGCCTACTTATTTTTCTCTCTCCGTTCAAATGGATGAAAATATGTTGAGCATAAATGAAAACTTGACTACTTCAAGTGCCTGGGTTGGCATTGAGGAAACAAAAATGAATAAGGAGATTCTGTATGTCTGTTCTTCATGGAATTTAAAGGCCTTGGCAATTAATGCATCCTCTGCCTAGAATGCTTTTTCTCCGATATCCACTTGGTTCACTCCATTACTTCCTTCACTTCTCTGGTTCATAAGTTACTATATCAGAGTATTTCCTTGCTCATCCTAAATAAAATAATACCCTCCCATTATTTCCTATCCTTAACATACTTTTTCATATCACCTATAACTGCACAGAATATCATAAATTTATTATTTGGTTTCTTCACAAAAGCTAAATGAAATCATGTCCTTAGCACTGAAAATACCTGACACAGAGTAGGTGCACAGCAAATATGTGTTGAATTGAATCGAATGCTTGTTGAGCTATAGAATGGAGGGAGATGGCAGAGACAAAGATAATTGAAGTTCAATCGAGAGCTTCAGGAGGAATAATGATGCCACTAACAGAAGTAGGGAGGACACGAGGCAGAAGTATTTTCATTGTAGTTACTGTTTTTGTGCCATATCCAAAGATTTGTCTCTTTGGAAGTACACATTTGATTGCATTCTGGAACATCCCACAGATATAAAAACAAGCAACTAATGTTCCAAAATATTTCCTGACATGCACAATTCTTTGTTAGCCATTTGGCCTGCTGCCCTTTTACCTTGCAACATCTTCTGGGACATCTTTACTACAGGAAATGCTACTCTGTCTTAGGATGACCAGTCTCCATGGTTAGTTATTAATCAGAGAAAAACGATAATGACTCATGTTAGTCTTTTATCCTTGGCAAGGCTATTTCCTAGAAGTAATATCTAAACATGATGAGGTGTAGAATCTCAGTTGCCTAGCCTACAGAAGGTTAATGTTGGTCTCAGTTCCCACACAGGTGCATGGGGTTGCAGAGATAATGGAAAAGGGCTGGGAATCCCAGACACAAACAGGACCTCAGGGTCAAGGAGGGCGTCCCAAAAATAACAACTCTTCAAGAGCCAGGGCCTCTCTGGGTGCAAGCCAATGGACATCAATAGTACACACAGCACTCAAGTGAAAACATAGGCGAATGATTTGGCAGTTGTTTCCTGACCATATAAAACTATGAAAAAAAGTTCCGTTAACATAAAACTAATAGAGGGATTTTTGCAGCTGTACTATGACTACATTTTACATATCAGTTCTTGAAGCCTAGAAATAGTGGATTTTGAGTGGCTTTATTATATAAGAAGCCCTAGAAAGAAGCTGTAACCAGGGTTCCAGTTCTCATTTTGGTGATCCTGAAGAAATGAGGGGGCGGGTATCCAGGAGTGTCTGCTGGGGAGGGATGAAGGGGGGAGATGATAAACTGTAATGAGTTTTCTCTACTGACATCAACCCAGATCTCCTCAACAGTGGTTTTCAAACCTTGCTGCACATAACCTGGCAAAGCTTTATTTTATTTTTAATTGAAGTGTTGGCATATTCACCTGGAAAAACTTTAAAAATGCCTCTACCCAGGCTGCTGCTGAGATCAGAATCTCTGGAACTGGTTTCTGACATACGTATTTTGTAAAGCTTGCCAGGTGTATGAGTTTCTTAGGGCTGCCATAAAAAGTACCACAGACTGGGTGGTTTAACCAACAGAAATTTATTGTCTTACAGTTCTGGAGGCTAGAGGTTCAAGATCAAGATGTCAGCATGCTTGGTTCCTTCTGAGGGTTGTGAGGGGCAATCTATTCCATGCCACTCTCCCAGCTTCTGGTAGTCTTAGGTATTCCTTGGCTTGTAGATGGCCTTTTTTTCTGTGTCTTTATGTCATCTTTTCTCTGTATGGGTTTGTTTCTGTGCCCAAATTTCCCCTTTTTATAAGAACACCAACCATATTGGATTAAGGCTCACCTGAATGACCTCATCCTAACTTGATCGTCAGGACCCTAGCATCTTTTGGGACTTACAAATTGTCTTGACTCATATACCAGGTTTTCCACTGTGCAGCCAGTGAGAGATTCTCATCTAAATCTGACTTGGGCCTCCCTCCAACCAGCCACTTAGAAAAAAAGAGAAGGGGAGAGGAAAAGAAGAGAAGGAATATGTCAAGGGGGTGTCTAGGAGAGCTCGTACTTGATCATATTTGAGGAGGAAGGACTACTTGTTCTGATGCCTCTTACAACTCCTCATCCCCAAGAAATGACCTGCTCGTGAAGATAAGCACTCTCTGGCTTCAGCTTCCTCTACTTATTCTGACCATGCAAACCCGATCTTTCCTACAAGACTGGTGCAGGAAGTACCTCTGGTCAGTGGTCCTCTTGGTCCAGAGTAAACATTAGGATAATGTAGGGAACTTTTAAGTAAAACACCAAGCTCAACCCTCATCTCTAGCAAGTAAGTTAGGATCTCTGTGAGCATAAATTAGTCATAAAGATACTTTTAGAGTACCTCAAATTTCTATGTGTAATAGTCACTGCAACTGGGCTTTCCCTTCCGCTGAAAAAAAAATAGAGAACTTATCAGAATATATGAAATAATAGTTTTCTGACATTGAACAACATGAAGCACAGAGAGAAGGGAAACTGAAGAGATGAGCCCTATGATCTCCCAGCTTTCTTCCTAAGGACACCTTTGAGTCAGGCAAGAGAAGGGATCAGAAGCAGATCACACCTAGTAAAGGAGATAAAGATCAGAGTTCAGGAAACCTGAAGCAGCCATAATTTGTAGGGCAAAGTATCAGAGAGGGGGGAGGTATACAGAGACATCTGCCTAAGTTTTCTCTTGAGTGTTGCAGGATATTGAACCTTGCATGTGCAGAAACACTGCAGGTCCAAGCACAACCTGCCAGGTAGCAGGAAGGTTAACAATTTCTAGAACTCCCACAGGACTGGGAGACATCCGGTTCTGGCCAGCCAGAATGGAGTTGATAACTATCATGCACAATGCTCTCAGACTGCTGTACATGTATGTATATTGTATGTGCACATGCATTCTCAACTATCAATGTGTTGTATCTAACATGAAAGGATGACTTAATGGATTTCAGTTCTTTAAACAAGGATACATTTCTACACTTGGCATTATATTATAACCATATTTGAAATCTAAGCACAGAAAATAACGAGTGAGCATCTGAAGACCCCATTCATGGGTGCTCTCCTGCATCTTTACAGACATATAAAACTTGGCTCTGATAAGAACATTCCAATAAATATCATGGTCTCAATAGAAAAAACAAAATAAAACAGTGGTACCCTAAAGAGATACTCTAGGAAAGGAGATGTTCCAAGTAGCTTCTTAAATCCTTATCTGGGTACAGAGATGGGGAAGTTGGCTGTTTGAGAATGTATTTCCCAAAGAATATAGGGGTCAAGTGACTAGCTTTAGCAATGAGAACAGTATTCAATTGCTTTTTAAAATGCAGTGGCTGGGGAGCCTGGGTGGCACAGCGGTTAAGCGTCTGCCTTCGGCTCAGGGCGTGATCCCGGCATTCTGGGATCGAGCCCCACGTCAGGCTCCTCTGCTATAAGCCTGCTTCTTCCTCTCCCACTCCCCCTGCTTGTGTTCCCTCTCTCGCTGGCTGTCTCTATCTCTGTGAATAAATAAATAAAATATCTTTAAAAAAAAATGCAGTGGCTGTGCAGACAAGTGACTAAAAGTATTATTTCAGAATCAATCAAATCATGCTGTGTGATTAAGGTACTTCAGATTTGTTCTTGAAATTCCCAAACTTAGCACTGGAGCAGTATATAGTAAAGAACTTATATCTAACTCAAAAATCCTTTGCCTGCATAGTTGATCATCATTATAATCTTGTATCATTAGGTAAGCAACAGGAGTGGAAATATTTTTAATTCAAATAAACATTAGCTATATTGACAATTTGAAGTTAAAAACCTAATGAGTCATATAAAGAAGTGTTAATCACAACAGTGATTTTTATACTTTTAAATGGTTATATATAATACAATATTTGATTTCATGCAGCTTTCTGCCTAGAATGTTGCAAAAGATCTCATGATATTTCACAGACTCCAAGAGAAAAATGCTGACTTGGAAAACATTCAGTAAATGACACTGAGGTTAATCCCAAAAGGAAAAATCATGCTGTAGAGAATATTTATATCTGAACAATGAGGAGCCAGTGTCTGCCTTAAAATAATATCATGCAAGATCCACTGAAGCCCACTGGAGTCCAAACTCTGAGATACTCTGAGCCCTCTTTTCTTTTCTTTTTTTTTTTGTGAACAGCATTTTGGGGAAACAATGAGAAAACTGAACTTTAGATGATAAATTCCTTTCATGGGAAAATGTGAACCCTAGTAATATTTTTATCTGATATAGATAATAAGACAAATAGATATTCAGAAACAGACTAGAAAATTCAAAGCAGAAATCAGGAAGTAGTATTAAACCAAGAAATCACAAGTATGTGAGAAAGATTATTGTGGAAGAGGGCTAAAAGATAGAGTGAAGACAGAGAGGGAGAGGTATATTTGTGTAGGCATTGTGGAAACAATCTGAAGATGTCACGGGGGAAGAAATATAGAATATGTAAGACATGCATAACCTTTTGTAGTGTCAGTTCTGATTGCTAAATCTTTTGTGTCTTGAGCTCTTCAGCAGACCTCCGGTAGATGCGGTTATGTCCTGTTTGGTTTACCTCTCTCCTCATCACTCTGCCAGAGTGTGACTTCTAGGCCTGCCAAGTTCGCTGATAGAAAAGTTATCTGTGGATGAACAAAGATAAATGCATCCCCTACTTGTAAAGGCACAAAAGAAGGGTCTTACTAAAACTTTATTACTTAGGTGGATCACATATTTTCTCCTTTAAGCCTGATAGCTAGTGTACTGGAATCAATTTCTGAAAACAGTAGAGAGGCTTCAGTACCATTATTCTAACTTTTGTTAGGCTAACCCATTACTGAAATCTCACAAGAGTGATCACCTTAATCTCTGATAATGTATGAAAAGTTTATCCTGGGCGCATATCATGGGAATGCTGTGATAGATTGTTTACATCTCTGACTCTTTAATTTGTCTCCTAGCTTTGCTGTGTGACTCTCCCTAGATGAACTAGCTGAGCTCATAGCTCTTCACGTGATTCAGTAGTCACAGCACATGCGCTAGCTGTTCCTCTCCACTGGGTGTGATTCAGGCCTTGGTGAAGGGAGTATCCTCTGGTGAAGGGAGTATCCCACTGTGGGATTTCTCAAAATCCTTGGATATTTCTTTTACAGCACACCAAGGAAGTTCAGGCATTTTAACTTCACAACCTCTCAATCAGTTGTCAGATTTGAGCCAGTTTATAGACCCAGAACTTCATGAATAAAGAGGAATCTGGGCCCCCTTGAGGAAAGACTCTGCTTCACTGCCAAAAATGTATCCTTTTAATCATTCTCTGAGCTTTCCTCAAAGGAACTTGTCTTTGTCCAGTTACCAAGGTGACCGTACACTGGGGAAGGGGAAACAATCAGATTTTGGAGGGATGAGTGGATACTTGCTTTAGACTGACACTAATTTTTGGAGACCCAAATGCCACCATGGTTCACCAGTCAGAGTAGGGGCTTATGGAGATCAGATCATCAGTGCAGTTTTGGTCAGGTACATCACACAGTCAAACCACTGGATCCCTGAGTTGACCCTCTGGTTATTTCCTTGGTTGTTGATGCATAATTGATTGCATAATTTCGATGCCTTATTTTGGTGCATAATAGACACACTCAGAAATTGACATATACCTACATCTGACCCATACTGTGAGAGCTATATGGTAGGAAAAACAAGTAGAAGCTGCTAGAACTCCTTCTACCTGCAAAAATCATAAACTTCAATCAGTACTGCATTCCTTGAGCAATTTCAGAAACTAGCGCTACCACCAAGGACTTGAAAGATGTGGTGGTGGGGATTTCTACCACATCCCCACGCACTTCATATATTTGGCCTGCGCAGAAGACAGATGGATCTTAGA
Organism: Ursus americanus; assembly: GCF_024610735.1. Classification (NCBI taxonomy): domain Eukaryota; kingdom Metazoa; phylum Chordata; class Mammalia; order Carnivora; family Ursidae; genus Ursus; species Ursus americanus. Next base: position 39,361,235 of record NC_142135.1, on the reverse strand, counting down.
GAATGATAGTAGGCTGTTGTAAACATAACAGGTAGTGACTGAGATAGCAACTGGTGTTCCAGATGTAGTTTAATTTCTAGAGCAAATTAACACAACCCCTGGTAATTCATATGTGGCTATTAAACTACTTAGTATTTTTTTTTCTCTATACCTGTTAGTAAAGGCCATTGGAGTTGTTAGTTTTAAGCTATCAGGACCAGCACTATACCTCCACTGTCATTCCTCAGAGTTATATCAACTCTCCCACGCTATGTCATAATATAGTCCACAGGGACCTTGATTGCCTTTCTGTTCAATAAGATATGGTGCTGGTCCATTATATTGATGCTATTGAGTTGCTTGGACCTGGTGAGCAGGAAGTAAAAACTATTCTAGACATATTAAGATACTTGTATGCCATGGAATGAAAAGTAACTACCACAAAAATTCAAAGGTCTGCCATGTTGGTGAAATTTCTAAGATTTCAGTAGTCAGGAGCATGTTGCGTTATTCATTCCATGGTGAAAGACAAGCTGCATCTGGCCCCTCCTTCCAGTAAGGAAGAGACATAATACCTCATTGATTTTTTTTTTGGATTATGAAGGCAATATGTAACATATTTGGGCATAATACTCCAACCCATTACCGCATGATCTGGAGAGCTGCCTGTTTTGAATAGGGCTCAGAATAAGAGAAGGCTTCAGAGCAGTTCCAGGCTGTTATGCAGGCTGCTCTGCCACCTGAACTATATGTCTCAACAAATATGGTGCTTAAAATGTCAGTGGCAAGATAGGGATGCTGTATAGAGCCTCTGGTGGGCCTCTGTAGATGAATCATAGTTCATACTCTTTGGATTTTGGAGCAAAGCCATGACATCCTCTGAAGATAACTACTCTCTTTTTGAGAACAGCTTTTGGCTTATTACTAGGCATTGGTAAAAACTGAAACTGACTAGAGGCCACCATGTTACCATGTGACCCAGGGTGTCCATCATGAACTGGTACCCATCACTACTCTAGCATTAGATGTGAAGAAAATTGCTCCCACGATTGTGTTATGTCAAATATGTATTTCTTCCAGTGGTTCTGCTTCTTTGATTGAACCCTAATTGATATATAACTATACCTTTAGATGTAAGCCACATTGACCTGGGGACTGGGTAGCTCATCTGGGTCAAAGAGAGATCTGATGCCAAGTTCTGGTTCCACCATAAACTGACTAGGAAATCATTTATGTGGCATATTTGACAGTTCTATGTCTTCCCTAAGTCCTGTCCTATGGGGCTGAAAAGGATTTTCCTAAGGAGCTGTATGCATCCTAATTGACTTAAATGTTTAACCACCTAGAAGGGATAACCTAGTTTGCAAGCTATAAGTGTAGATTCTATATTAGGGTGACAGTTCCTGCTATAACATATTTCATAATGCTAAATGTCTCAAACTCACACACATGTATAGTGTGTGTGTGTGTGTGTGTGTGTGTGTGTGTGTGTGTGTGTATGTCTAGATATATAGATATATATGAGATATCTAGGTTATGGAACTATAAAAACTTTTAAAACCTTTTTTTATGAAGAAACATTATTTTGTAATCAGAGAAGTCTTATATTAGAATGCAAAATTGTTTTATTCTCTGTGACCTAAATAGAAAGTGGGCCCCTAGGTGATGGTCAACATACACCATTTGGTTTGGCAGGGCAGGAGATATTAGGTAGAATATGGAGAATTTACTTGGTCGGGATACCACTGGTAGGAAGCTGGTGGGAAGGTAACAGTTAGTTGACAGAGAGGTAAAAGAGGCAGTGCTGCCTAGTGGTTAATCACACAGATTCTGGTGCCAGCCTATTTCTTATCCTGACTCCACCTCTTATTTGATGTGTGGCCTTGGCAAATCGAATTTTCTCTGCCATGATTTTTTTATCTGTGAAACGGGAATAATAATAGTAGTACCTTCTAGGGTTGTTGTAAGGAGTCAATGAGTTAATATATGTATTTGCTCAATCAGGAGAGATATTATCATTACTGTTCCCAAGTTTGGCCTTGAGCTTGCTCTGAGCTACTAGTGGCAGGCCTGTGCACTAGAAAGATACTGAAGCACATTCCCTCTTTAGTCCTTTCTTCATCTGTTCTGGCTGCTGCATGTGGGGAGCACCTAGGAAATCTGAGCTTAAACTCTGGATAATTTGTATTTTTTTTTTTCTCTTTAAGTCAGCCTAAATCTTTCCATTGCTTTCATGGAACAAAATTTTCTCTGACCTTTGCCAATTTTTATCACTGTTGTTTCTGTTAATAACTTTTACTAAGTACAGAGTTGTAGATGATGTTATAACAAACAAAAGGATCACTAACCAAGAGACCTAACCCTTCCACACCCAAGCTAAACCACTGAATAAAGATCACAATGTTATTTTTCTTCCTGCTCTTTCCTTTTCCATGTTTTAAAATGTCATTTTTTAATTAAAGTTTTATTCTGAGGAATGTTAAACAAGACCAGCCCCTGCTATTCTTTTTTTTTTTTTTTTCAGATTTTTAAAATTTATTTGACAGAGATAGAGACAGCCAGCGAGAGAGGGAACACAAGCAGGGGGAGTGGGAGAGGAAGAAGCAGGCTTATAGCAGAGGAGCCTGATGTGGGGCTCGATCCCAGAACGCTGGGATCACGCCCTGAGCTGAAGGCAGACGCTTAACCGCTGTGCCACCCAGGCGCCCCTAGCCCCTGCTATTCTTAACACTGACACTTTCTCTGGTTGAATATAAGAATAAGAATGTAAATTCCATAAGGAAAATGACCTCATCTGTTTTCTACATTACTATGTCCCTAGTTCTTCAAGGGCAGTACATGCTCAATAGGTGATTTATTAATAAATGTTTTAAAAGATTTGTTTATTTATTTTAGAGAGGTGCACATGAGAGGAGCTAAGGGCAGAAGGAGAAACAGAATCTCAAGCAGACTCCATGCGCTGAACATGGAGCCAGACATGAGGCTTGATCTCACAACCCCGAGTTTACGATCTGAGCTGAAACCCAAGAGTCAGACACTTAACCGACTGAGCCACGCAGGTGCCCCTATTAGTAAATTTTAAAATGAAAAAGTATAGCTAGTTCTATTACCCCATTTACAATTGCATCAAAAATAAAATATTTAGGGGTTAATTTAACAAAGGAGGCAAAAGACCTGTACACCGAAATCTGTAAGACATTGATGAAAGAAATTGAAGAAGACACAAATAAATGGAAAGATATTTTTGATCATGGATTGGAGGAATTAATATTGTTAAAATGGGGGCGCCTGGGTGGCACAGCGGTTAAGCGTCTGCCTTCGGCTCAGGGCGTGATCCCGGCGTTCTGGGATCGAGCCCCACATCAGGCTCCTCCACTATGAGTCTGCTTCTTCCTCTCCCACTCCCCTTGCTTGTGTTCCCTCTCTCGCTGGCTGTCTGTATCTCTGTTGAATAAATAAATAAAATCTTAAAAAAAAAATATTGTTAAAATGTCCATACTACCAAAAACAATTTAAAGTTTCAATGCAGTCTCTTTCAAAATTCCAAAGACATTTTCGCAGAAATAGAAGAAAATTCCTAAAATTTGTATGGAATCACAAAAGATCCCAAATAGCTAAGCAATCCTGAGAAAGAAGAACAAAGCTGGAGATATCACACTCCCTGATTTCAAACCATATTACAAAACTATAGTAATTTAAACTGTATGGTATTAGCATGAAAATAAACATATAAACTTAAAAAAAACCCCAGATTTATAGAATAATGAAATAGAATAGAGAGCCCAGAAATAAATCAACACGTATATGATCAATTAACTTATGACAAAGGAGCAAAAATGAACAAGTTGGGACTAATCAAACTAGAAACTTCTGTATATCAAAGGAAACCATCAACAAAATGAAAAGGCAACACCCAAAAATGGGAAAAGGTATTTGCAAATCATATACATACCCAGTAAGGGATTAATATCCAAACAATATAAGGAACTCATACAACTCAATAGCAAAATAACCAATCTGATTTAAAAATGGGCAGAGGAACTAAACAGACATTTTTCTAAGGAAGGACATACAAATGGCCAGCAAGTACATGAAAAGGTGCTCAACATCACTAATCATCAGAGAAATGCAAATAAAAACCCCAATGACACATCGCCTCACACCTGTTAGAATCGCTCTCATCAAAAGGACAAGAGACAATAAGTGTTGGCAAGAATGTGGAGCAAAGGGAACACTTCTACACTGTTGGTGAGAATGTAAATTGGTGCAGCCACTATGGAGGGTCCTCAAAAAGTTAAAAATGGAACTGTCATATAATGTAGCAATTCTGCTTCTGGGTATTTATCCAAAGGAAGCAAAGTCACTATTTTGAAAAGATACCTGCACCCTCATGTTCATTGCTGCATTATTTACAATAGCAAAGTCATTGAAACAACCTAAGTATCCGTTGACACATGAATGGATGAAGAAAATGCATGTATATGCAGTAGAATGTTATTCAGCTATAAAAAGAGGGAAATCTTGCCATTTGCAACAACATGGATGGACCTTGAAGGCATTACGCTAAGTGAAATAAGTCAGAGAAAGATAAATACTGGTAAATCTCACTTATTGGAGGCTCACTAAAACACTGAGGGTAAATACTAGGATTGTCTTCATTGAGCAGTCCAGGAAAAGGCACGGAGTGATTAGAAAGCTTGTCTGAGATCACATGGTGAGTAAAGACAGAGGTGGGATCTGAATCCATTTAGGTTCATTCCAGGTCACGCTATGCCTCTTCCCCATCAGTGCTTCTGCTTGCTTGTGTGAAACAATAAATGGTGTAACTATGTCTACTGTATTCCAGACCTTGTGTACAGAGCACCTTGAGGATATTAGACAAATAACTGCTTCGCATCTGCAGTCTGAAGGAATCCCACTATCTTTTAATGCCCAATTGTGTAATTTCTCATGTTTGATGACGGGAAGCCCAGTTTTTTCCTCAAGTCTCTCCTCAAGGTCTATAGCTCATCTTGGTTGTACTTTATTCCCTTGGGCCTGGCTCCTGACCACTGCTTCACTTCACTGGATGTCCTTTCTCACCCAGAAACCTGCTTTCCTCATACTGCTGCACCGCTATCTGCCTCCTTGCCCCAAGTGTGCACATAGTCCCTACCCTTAATTCCCCAGAGGTAACAGCTATGACCAAGCTATACTGTTTAAGACTAATTTATCGAAAGCTTATGGGTGAATAATTGGAGTTCTAGTGCAGGAAAGAACGTCAATGACAACATAGTATATAACATGGATATCAGATACTAGACACTATTATTCTTCAACTGCACAGGTCAAGTTCTTACCTAGAAATTTACCTTTTGGTCTATTAGCCCTAGCCAATTATCAAGCTGCAGGGGACAAGCTACTTTTTCTCTGGAAGTGTCCTCCAACAGGTTTCCCCTATCTAGAATCTAAATGATCACAACTCTAAGATTCCCTAGGAGAGAAAAAACAAAACAAATTTCCTACAATAGACAATGAGCCTCAGTAATGCAATGCTACCCAAAATGATGACATTTTACCTTGTGCAAATACCCTAGCTACTTAGTACCTCTAATCTTTCCATGTCAGAATAAAAATTGTACTTTATTTTTTTTTCCTTTATTTTTTTACTCTATCTTGAAGTAAAGGTAACTGCCTCAGTGAAGGGGCCCACTCCTAGAACCAAAAGACAGGCAGTCCTGCAGGCAAATTCTAGTCTCCTGTTGCTAAAGAAATTTTTTTTTTTCATAATTTAAAAAAATTATAGCCTGTCATAGATTTTGACCATCCCAGCTACTCTTCTTAAACACTCTACTAATGTAACTGCAGAATGTTGCTGTTGAATGTTGGTTTAGATTCAGACTTTATCTCACCCCATTGATAGGTATGGCTGTGCCATTTTTGAAATGGTTGATGTTCGTGCTGATTGGTCAGTTGTTTGTTCTGATTGGCCAGTCCTGTGCTGTACGAGTTGTTACATACTTTGAATAATGTCTGGCCTTAGAGATCATTTGGTTCAGGGTCTGGAAATACATGCCTTGTCAGCTATTACTCCTGGGCCCATGAGTGACACTCTCATCTACTTATTTATCTTCCCTAGGTTCTATGGACTGAATATTTGTGCCCTGCCCCTCCCATTCATATGTTGAATCCTAGCCCCCAAGATGGTAGTATTAGGAAGTGGGGCATTTGGGAAATGATTAGGTCATGAAGGTGGAGTGCTTGTGAATGGGATTAAAGACCTCATAAAAGAGGCCCAAGAAAACTTCCTTGCTCCATCTGCCACGTGAGGTTATAGTGGTAAGATGGCTGTCAATGAGTGCTGTGCTCTTAGACTTCCCAGTCTTCAGAACTGTGAGAAAATAATTTCTGTTGTTTTTAAGCCACACAGCTTATGGTAATTTTGTTTTTGCAGCCTGAATGGACTATGACCCTGGGTCTGGATGTGACTGCATGGCCCCTGTCATCACAGCTCTCCAGGGAGCCCCTATGAAAGGATTACCTTTGGCATGCAGGAGGATATCTATTTACTCTTCCAGATCTAGTTGAAGCCTTTCATCTTTCGGATGAGGCTTTACTCAGTAGAGAAAAAAACTGGCTTTTCTGACATATAGCTGGTGACAGAGTTGGGAGAGTGAGCAAATATAAACATACTGTCTGCCACAGAATAGACACACTAAATGCTTGCTTTCTTCTTTAAAACCCATATCATTATGATATTTCTGTTACACAAAGCTGTGTTTTATAGGATCAAGTTTATTAACTCATTTTTTCTCTGATTTCTTAGAAAAAGGAGAGTGCTTAGTCTCTTACATAGTCAAGCATTTCTTGCTTTCTATGCTGTTCCATTGAGAGTGCTCTCTTTATTCTGTCCCAAGTCTCTCTGGAGCCTGTCAAGTGAGCTAACTTGTATAAACTAGGTTGCTGAATGTTCTCTGTGAATAAGTTGAGTCTGGACAAAGTACAGCATTTACTTGTAGGATGAAAATCAATCTACCAGAAGAATTTCTCTACTGCTTAATAAGTCTTATGTGTCCAAATATGTGAACACCAGTGCATAAATCATTGTCCAGAAATTGCTTTCTCCATTATCTATTCCAAGAAATTATTTTCCAATTCTCAAAATTAATGAAAAAGACTTTTCAAATAGAAGACCTGAAAACCTAACTTTAATTTTGCTTATTGACACCTTAACTGGCTGATGAAGAGTTCATGAATGCCACGTTTGCCATGGGACAAGTATTACTCAGGTATAAGCGCCTTATTGTTCCCACTCATTCTGTAGAATTGCAGAAATACTCTCAAAAAAAGGAAAGATGTTCAGATCACAGAGTGGAGATACAATGATCTGTGTGCAGAGTTCAAAGTCAAGAAAACCTAAAAATTTTCTTGCCATATTTTGGGCTAACTTATTTAACTGGAATGGTGTAGATAGTTACAAAGCAGTGGAAACTGGGTTCTAGCCTGTTTGCTGACAAACACATTCAGTCCTTTCAGTCTATATTGAACATCAGAAGGGAGTATGTGTTCTATTGTTGGTGAATTTCTGAAGACCTCTTGGAATCATGTAATAGGCACCCAAATAACTGTTTCACAACATGAATTCCCTTTCGACCTTCACTTAGGAACTATATGACAACTCCCATGGTTCAGAAAAAGCATTTCAGCCAGAAAATAGAGCAAATAGAGGATGCCATCAACAGATGAAGGTCAGTTAAAACACTAAAGAGTAAATGAATACTTTCTACTTACAGGGTCCTCCAATGGCAATCCAGTGCCTGAGAGCTGCTGATCAATTAAATTCATCAGTATGTCTCATAGTAATAATGGCTATGAAATGTTTCTAGTCCTTGCTTTTAAAGAGTGCCAAAGTTATCATTGTATTTGGAAACTCAAATATTTAGGCACAAACTAACCATCCACTTTAGGCAACACTTTTATTTTTGTAGTTCTTATCCTTTTCCTTTATAGGTAAGGAGTTTTCCCCCCCACTCTGGTTGCCTTCAAGATTTTCTCTTTGTCTTCAGTTTTTGGCAGTTTGTCTAAGTGTATGTATATATGTGCACATCTGTTTTGTGTTTATCCTGCCAGGTGTTCTCTGAGTTTCTTGGATGTGTTGGTTGGAATCTCTCAGTAATTTTGAAAAATTTTGGCCATTATTTCTTCTGCTCTGTTCTCCCTTTCTTCTTTGTGTATCTCAGTAATGTATATGCTGTACCATTTGATATTACTTCACAGCTCTTGGATATTCTGTTGTTTTGTGGTTTTGTTTTTGTTTTTTTCTTCATTCTTTGCATTTCAGTTTAGGTGATTTCTATTGACCTATCTTCAAGTTCACTGAGTCTTTCCTCGGTTGCATTTGAGGATACTGATGTACCTGTCAAAGGCATTCTTTATTTGTTTCTCTTTTAGATTTCTAGCATCTCCTTTCAGCTCTTTCTTATAGTTTCCCTGTCTCTGCTGGTCTTGCATGTTGTCTACTTCTTCCATTAGAACTTTTAACATCTTAATCATAGTTATTTTAAATCTCTCTCTGACAATTCCAACATCTGTGTCACATCGGAGTCTCCTTCTGATGATTGCTTTATCTCTTCAGACTGGGTTTTTTTGCATATCTTATAATTTTTTGTTGATGTGGCACATATTGTATAGAAAATTAGATAAAGAGGTTAACAGACCTTCAGTGTGAGGATTTATGTCAAGCTGACCAAGATATGGGCTATGTTTGATGTTTGTTATATCCATGGATGCCAGAGTATTCAAATTAATTTAGTGACCTTATTTTGTCTCCCTCCTTGGCTTTGGGGTATTTCTTTGTGCTGTTCCTCAGAGAGAATCTGTCTCTTGCAGCTCTCTCTGCTATATTCTATTACTCTTGTTACTGGTGGCTTATTTGTGTGGAGTAAGGGTGTGTGTTGGGAGGATTCTCTAATCTTCTGATTAAGTAGAGTGCAAAGTGGACTTGTGTCTCAGGAGTGTGACCTTTGCAAGTGTTTCTGTTCTTCTTCAAGGGATAGAGATATTTTTCCTTTTGCCCTCAATCTCTTCCCTGACTGCAGGTGATATACTCCAGTCTTCCCAATTTATGTCTTTAAAGGCTTTTCCCATGTAGTTTGTATATTAATTTTCTTGGGTGAACTAGAGTGGAATAGAATTCCCCAACTTCAGCTGGAATGGGATTTCACTGTTACTTTCTGGAAATGTCCTCCCTGGAGATTAAGCCTAAGAAAAGGCCTTAAGCAATTTCACCATGACTGTTCTTCTGCCTCTGCCATGGCCCCAAGGGGAACTTTTTCCAGATTCTCCCTGATTCACCCTATGAGAGCCTAGTGGGGTTCCTGGAACAGAAGACTGCTTATATGAGTGAAGCTTCTTACTCTGATGCTGACCTACACCTGGCTTCCAGTAATTAATCAAAATGTCTAGTTTAATGTTTCAGAGGCATCTGCTTCAGGTAAGCAAAGTTTCAGGCCATTTGTCTCCCTGGAGGTACCTCCCAAATTTTGGGAGTTTTCTCTGTGACCTCAGTTCTCTGATGGGTCAAAGAAAAGTCAATGGTTTTTATTTTTCCAGTTTTTCTTGTTATAAAGATGGGAATGATGACTTCTAAGCTTTTTCTATATCTGAACTTAAACTGGAAGTACTCACACACTTTTGTTTTAATTCTTTCGTTTTGTTTTAAAGATTTTATTTATTTATTTGACAGAGAGAGCCAGTGAGAGAGGGAATACAAGCAGGGGGAGTGGGAGAGGAAGAAGCAGGCTCCCAGCAGAGCAGGGAGCCCGACGCAGGGCTCAATCCCAGGACCCTGGGATCAGGCCCTGAGCCAAAGGCAGACGCTTAACGACTGAGCCACCCAGGCGCCCTTGTTTTGTTTTGCTTTGTTTTGTTTGCTCTAATTTTAGTGATTTCATTTTGTCCAGCAGCAGGTGACCAAAAAAAAAAAAAAAAAGTAGTGGTTTGGACAAGATATAAGTTTATTTGTGTTTCAATAAAAGGTCATTGGGGGAAGCTCTGGTGTCCATGTGTCTGAGATCAGATTCCTACTTTGTTTCTTCACTAACCTTAGCAAGTGGAATCCACATAATGGTCCAAAACAATGCCAACCTCAGCCATCACACCTGAATTCAAACTAGCAGGAAGCAAGAAGAGGTAAAAGAAGGTACTCTTTTTATGAACACTTCCTGGAAGCATGTGACATGATTGCTTACGTCCCATCAGCTAGAACTTATTCACATGACCATACCTAGCTACAAAGGAAACTTGGAATTATAGTCTTTATTCTCAGTGGCATCTATGCCCAGCTGAAAACTAGGGGTTTTCTTACTAAGGGAGAAGAGGAGGATGGATATTGAAAGACAGTAGTTTGAGTGAGTGTTTATGTATCCGTGTGTGTGTTTGTAGTGTAGTGTAAGTATGTTAACTTTGGAACAAACTTTGATCTTGAGCATATTTCCAATACCTGAATTCCCAAATGGCTTTTTTACCCCCAACACTTAATCAAGTCCACCTATGCATTTCTGCCTTTTTAGAATGCAGAGGCTGGATTTTCATATCTGAGACACAATGTTTCTGATAAATCGTGTGTAGCAGTTTATCAGTTAAGCCTAAAATAAATGTTCTGATAACAAATGCAGGTAAGCAATAGGGCAAAGTAAGTGGTATGTGGATTGGGAAGTATAAAGCTATGAATCAGGTTATTAGTTCTTGGGGAAATCAGCCTGTTAGTTGCTTCCACATCAACTTTTCTTAGACTCAGTCAAATCAAATGACCAATAGGAAGTTAACTGAGGATTTACTGTGTTCTTGGTTATGAGCTGGATATAAATAAGAAATAAAAGACATGGTCCTTTTCCTCAAGGAACCAAGACTAAAAGATGAAATTGTCTGATTCAGTTAAGTGGCATTTATCTGTGTGTACAGATAATCACTGTTGTAGTAGTCGTTGAAATGGCGCACTTGGTGCAGGCAGGATAGTTAGGAATGTGTGATTTATCCCACTCTTGGGCTGGCAAAGATCTGTGATGTTAGAATAAAGATACTCTCACTCCCTACCAGACAGGATAAAATAAAACATTATACAATAGAATTATAGAATAATTTCATAAAATGAAAGCTAAAACATAAATATGAAGCGATTGTCATTATTATCTAAAAGCCACAAAGGCCATTGCTTGCTTCACATTTGTTCTAAATTCAAGAACTGACAAGGAGTTAACAAGTACTCCCTGCTCCCTGGCCACTTGGCAATTAATGGTATGCCTAAAAGTAGTTACTAATTGTAATAGGCTTTTATTCAGAAAAGAAAAATATCAAGGCAATCACTCACAGAAGGAAAATTATTATCTAAGTTTCCATTAAGTAATCCCCCCCCCCCCAAATACTTAGAGTTGGGTTATGGGCTTCCTGCCTTGGTAGGCTCCACTTCTTTGAGTCACTTTGCTGTTTCTAACATCTCTAACTAATCATAGTCACAGAAATGACAGATCCAAACTGGACAGCTGTTTCTTGAAAATAAAATGTCTAATGGCAAAACTATTGCCCTTGCCAATGAAAAAGCAAAGGCATCTGCACTTCTCAACTAAAAGTGGCTGTTTCTTGGTTTTTTGGTTCCTTTGTAGTTTCAGGCCACATTTAGATGAATCTGTTTTGCTAAAATACTGAATTTTCCAGTGAAATCAGTTAGGTATTAGCCTTTTGTCAGGCTTAACAGAATCACGGCATATTTAAAGATCCAAGATGCTTAGTACAACAGTGATGTAGTTTTATTCATTTTCTCTAAATTCTGAGGCAAACAAGATGCCATAGCCTGATTGTTTGGAACAATTTTGGAGCCAAAAATAGAACCTCATTACTACTCATTTGTTCCCATAGTGAAGTTTGAAATGTTTCAGGGTTTGTGGTAGTGCAAAGAAACCCAGTTAGATTCGTCAAATTACAGGGTCAAGAACATATCCACAGGCAATGAAGGACCACATATGTAAAGAGCAATGTGATTTCAGTTTGTTTAAAGAAACAATTTAGGCTATCCTTTTTAAATTAAGATGAGGAAACATCTGTATCTAAAAGTCCTACTAATAGTAATGATGATAATAAATAATGACCTAGTTTTCCATTTGAAGGGAAAAAAAAACTATTAGCAAGAGAGAGGTAAAGAGAAAACAAGAGAAGTGGAAGATAAAAGAAAAATCATCAAAAAGAGCTGTTAATACAGGTCCAAAGAGATACTTTGTCATGGTCCAAGATGTGGCTTTTAGAATATTTGTTGCTAAAGACTTTTATAACTCCATGTGATTTTTTTTGTTATTACTGTTTTAATGAGAGCAGTACTATTATCTTTTTTATATTTGTCTCTTCTCAGAGAAGTACTTTGAGATCCTGATTTGAGCCTGTCAGCAATTCCTCATCCTGGCCTGCAGTTTTGAGTTAATTCTGTCTTACAGAGTGCTTCAAACTATGTGAAATAATGCACAGGAGTTAGAGTAAAGGTGTATTGGCTGTTATAAAAATGTCTTTCTGTCCTTAAAGTCTCCAAATACATCAAGGAGACTAAAAAAAAAAGCAAAGAAAACCAAGCAAACAATATGATGTTTTAGAGATGATGGGCCTTAATGTCATTCCAGCAGAGTACATTCATTTTACGGATGAAAATATCAGATCCCAAACAATTGAAATGACTTATCCAAGGATCGTAAAGGCAAATGGTGGGACAGCACCCGAGTTGTATCTCCTATCTCTATTTTCCTTCTTCTCTATATAAAATAAAGCTATGGTATATAGGTACCTCTGTAGAATTTTCCTTTGCATTCCACATTCTACTCAAAAAGGCACCCTGAATAACTAAGCCAGGTGCCTAGTAGATAAAAAAATTATATTTGCTTTTCCTAAAAACTCTGTATTAATGATATCAACAACATTTGGATACAGGTTCTCTTTAAATGGCTAGTGATAACTGGAGTTTCTCCTCATTCCCTCTCATGCCAGAATAAAAGAGCAGAATTTTTATTTTTGCTTAGGCCTTTCAATTCTAAAGAATTGGATGAGGAAAATGAATGTGTCATTGGAATAAAAGTATCGATTTCTCCTTTCCCTCTTCTCAGGGACATGTAACAATAACTTACATCTGGGCCACCACCAGGACAAGTAGGGAGGGACTGTCAAATAGCTGAGAATTATGGGTTAATCTGACTCATGATATAATGCAGCCAAATACTTTTTGATCAAAGTGCAAACATTCTCTTATTTGAACACTCGGAACACACAATTTAAAATGTCATTTTTCGGGGCGCTTGGGTGGCACAGCGGTTAAGCGTCTGCCTTCGGCTCAGGGCGTGATCCCGGCGTTCTGGGATCAAGCCCCACATCAGGCTCCTCTGCTATGAGCCTGCTTCTTCCTCTCCCACTCCCCCTGCTTATGTTCCCTCTCTCGCTGGCTGTCTCTATCTCTGTCAAATAAATTTTAAAAATCTTTAAATAAATAAATAAATAAAATGTCATTTTTCAATGAGACCATTTCCAGTTAGTTGATAAATAAATTCCTAAATTTGATACCTAACAGTTGTAGGACTCAGAGCAAAAACATTTCAGTACTATATAACTCAGTTTCCTCATCAGTAAGATAGATATGAAGTGACTTTACCTCACATGGATGTTGGAGCAATGAATGACAAAATTTACCTCTCTGAACATCTCAACCCAAATGAATGTAATGTGCTAAGCATTATGACAAATTGGGTGTGTAAGCCACTTGTTAGTTCATTAAATTCTAATTCCATTAAAGCCATTTAAGTTGAATGCTGAAGGTTTCCCTGAATTGAATCACACCTTGTCACTTTTGTACAATTGATACCATATTAAAAGGTAAATGTGTAAATACCTCATACACAGTCCTGTCTTTCCAACATCCCAATTAGTTAGGAGAAGAAATGTTGTAATGGTATAATAGCCTACAGGAATTTATAAAAAACAGTTCCCCCTTTAAATTCATTAAATTATCTCATAAGATACGATAGATCATCTATAAATCTTGGAAAATCATAGCATCAAGTAAAACACCATGTGTAATCACTTTAAGTTAATGTTACTCTCCATGAAATACCTTTTGAAGAGTGATGTACAGTATAATTGGCAGGATATTGAACACCACAATTAGAATGCCCTTGTTTTCCATCTTTTATTGCTTTTTTTTTTTTCTTTTCAAAAACAGAAGTCAGAATTTTTCCATGGAAAGAGAAATTACAAAGTATTTTCAATTTGCAGAGCTATCAGGGCATGGAAAAGGAAGACCCTAAATTCCTAACTGGGAGCAACCCGAAAAGTTTGACAGGAACCATTTCTGCTTAGCTCTAAACTAAAGGTATCCAAGTTGCTAATGGAGTGACATTTCTACTACACATATTGGACCTTTGGTCCTTTGCATTGTTTATTTAGATGTGCATTAGCAATTATTCTAATGAGCAAAAGAAGTTAAGAATTAGCAATTATAGAGGTTAACTCAATCAATTTAAGCCAACTGGATAGCTCATTCAGTTCCCAAAGTGATTATCTGGCTTGATTGCCTAGATTTATTGACACACATGAGCTAAAATTATACTTCCTTTTTCTTTGGGAACATGATGTTGATAAATCTATGTAAGTGAGAATGTGGGACTCATTAAAATGTGATTAAGTTCACTTTTTTTTTTTTTTGCATTCTTTATGGTGTAAGACACAGATACCATGTGAAAAATTTGTATTTGCTTACATTATGGGGATTTAAATATTCACTACACATATCTAAAATGTAAAGTCAGGTTTGATTGAATCCTCTTGATATTGTATCAAGTTGTATGTTCCACTAAACATATTGGGAGAGTAAAAGCCAAAGATAAGATTAGTCTACAAGAGGAAAAGATGAAACATAGAGGCAATAGACTCTAAATAAGTAGAAGGAGAAATAGTTTCCTAACTGCTTTGCAATGTACAAATCCACTTGTCTGCAAGGGAAACAATGCTTCATGTTGTTACGAAAAGCAATGCTATTTCTTTCCCTTCATCCTCACCTCCCCCTAGTTTTAAATTTCATTCCAACCCCTTCCTACTTTTAAATTGTAGGAAGTACAAAGGGCCTGACAGTTATGAAAATAGACCCCTTGCTGAGTCAATTACCTATTAATGGGTGATCCTTTAGTTAACCAAAGATCAGAAAATCTGAAAACAAAACAAAGATCAGAAAATCTTTGCTATGGCCAAATCCAGGGATTCTATCAAGTTTTAACAGAGACCTGGCTCCACTCTGTTGGGGGTTAGATGGGGTTAGGGGCATAAAAACCAGCAAAACAATGGTTTTATTCTTCCACTTCCCAATGCTTCATTTAATAAATATTATTTATTGCCTTGCGTATGCCCAGCACTGGCCATCTCCACCAGTTCCTTCTCAATCCAGCTCTTAGAAAACGGGGATTTTCTCCACAGTTCTACGTTGGTTCCTTTTTCCCTCATTGCCTGTAGTCTTTTTCAACTTTTACTGGATCTAATGATACCATCCTTTTCTCTTGCTATCTGTAATCACTTGACCCATAATTGAAAAAGATCAGATAAATAAGATAAAGAGGTTACTAATTGAAACCCTTTCATATATTCCTTTCTTGGAAGCATTAGAAGTTTTACTAGATACATGTATTTAATGGATATATATATAGAGAGAGAGAGACACACACATACACACACACAAATATGTAATTTCAGGTCCTGGCTGCATGGCTGAGGGAAGAGATTTTCTGCAGCAGAGGGCTTTTCTCATTTCTGTAACACACACCGCTTAGGCCATCATATCTAGAAGTTTAGCTTCCTGCCCTCATCTAGCAGGGGTAAGCAGGGCTATTTCCCCAAACTAAGGTTGTAAAAGAGTTCACTTCACTTCTGGAGAAGGAGTGGTTTGGAAGGACATTGATTCTTTTCTACAAGGAAAACAATTTGACCAGCCTCTGAACAGTAGCTCCCCTGCTGCCTGGAAACATTAGCAACCTGTTTATTCAAGCAAGTCACAGCAGGGACTCCTATTTATAACAATATCTTCCCCTTGCATAAGCCTTTCTCCCTACCATTTCCTGAGGTAAATTGGTTGTTGGATTACAGAAAAAAGAATAACTTGAGAAAAACTAAGATTTCTAGATAAGACTGGAGAAACTCAGGCTCATTCTCTGAGAAGAAATGCCTCTTTAGAGCGGGGAGAAGGAAATTGGCCCTGATCTGTAAAGCCTCCTGGCCCATAGGGAAGGACATGCTGCCCTGACAGGGCCGGGTCAGCGCCAGTTGTCTCCTCAGGCACCTTGCAGTCCAGGCTTCCAGAGGTTGCAGGTGGAAGCCTGTGGCTGACGACGTGACTCAGAAGTGGCAGCCAGAATTCCAAGAATCTGTTCTCTCTGGCAGGTGGTCGAGGTATTGAACGGGCTGGGCCTTGACAGCGGGAGAACCTGGGCCAAAACCTGAGGGAGTCTTAGCACGGAAAAGCTGACACTTGGCCTGGAAATCAAATTCCAGGCACATGTGGCAATGTGGTTGCTGTTTTACAAGAATGCTCAGGAAAAAGTCTCAGAAGCTGCCAGGCCCGGGTCATCTGCATCCTGCCCCAGATTGGCTGAGGGTCATAGGCAGGAGAGCACTGGACTTCTTGCCGCAAAATGCCTAGTGCACTCGACTGATAAGATTCACATTCCCCTAGTCCCTCTGCTGCCCACCCCACCACTGCCTGAGTTCCTTTGGTGCAGGAGTTCATTTTGTGTCAGGGACCCCCTTTTGCAGTTGGTGACGTCCTTGGACTTCTTCTCAAAATAATGGGTTTTTTTAGATATAGCAAATAAAATACATAGGCACAAAGGAAACCAAGTTTCTTTGATAATGTGTTATCAAAATACTATTATTGGGGCACCTGGGTGGCACAGCGGTTAAGCATCTGCCTTCGGCTCAGGGCGTGATCCCAGCGTTCTAGGATCGAGCCCCACATCAGGCTCCTCTGCTGGGAGCCTGCTTCTTCCTCTCCCACTCCCCCTGCTTGTGTTCCCTCTCTCGCTGGCTGTCTCTATCTCTGTCAAATAAATAAATAAAATCTTTAAAAAAAAATACTATTAAATTCATGAGAGATAGAAACAGAAAATTTATGAGACAGAAACATAGGTATGTTTGTGTGTATACTTCTGTACAAATTCATTAAATAACAAGCTTTAGTACAGATATCTAATAACTGATTTAATTTCAAAGTAGTGGTGAGTGTAAAAACATTTCAAGAGGTTGGTGATAACTGAAATGTGATATGGAAACATCTGATTTCTATTGACAAAGAGGCACAGGTATTATTAATGCCACCTAGGTTTGCTGTCGATGGTAAAAATTGAAGCATATGATAAATTTCAGTTAGAGGTAAATAAAAACATGCTGTGATTTTTTCCCTCAAGTTCATGGACCCTTATGTTTGGAACCCCCATTCTATGCTGGTTCTCTACCTTCCTTCCTCATTAGCAATCAGAGAGCACTTACTTCTTGACTTCTGGAATGTCAAACAGTCTGGAATGTGTACTTCACCCTGGCATTGATATTTGACAAAGGATAAGAAAGGGGTCAAACAATTTTAAGGTCTTCTTTGTGCTGAAAGCATTTATAAATATTTTCTCATTTAATTCAATCTTCACAACTTTTCAAAGTAGAGATGGCCTTTTATATAGATGAGGAAACTACAGCTTAGCCAAGGCTGTAGCTTCTGAGTTCCAGAATCAAGTTTAGAACCTAGAGCTCAACCTAGTCATGTCTCCTCCTCAAATTTATCTAGTTTCTTTGGGCAAGTTGCACACCTAAGGTCAAGTAGTATCCAGGACTTATCAGAGACTTACTTTCAAGCTAACTCAGTAAACATTTCAATGTAGTGGTGATGCATAAAATCTCTGGAGGAGACTACTTAATTTCAAGTCTTAGCCCTGGAACTTACTCTGTAACTTTGGGCAGGTTGCTTAATCTTTGCAAATCTCAATTTCTTCAAGTGTTAAATATCTTACCAGGCTTTTGTGAAGATCTCATGAATTAATTCAGGTCGATGATAGCTATTATTATTTGGAAATCAACCTGGAAAACCTCTTACTACTTTATAGCCATATTTTATGTTTCTTTATACTCTCCTGTTATCAGTCTTGTCCCATCCATCCATTCTCCACAATTAAGTCAAACTGTTATTTCCAAATTGAAAATGTGGATTGTATCCTTTCCCTGCTTAAAATGGCTCAGTGTTCAGTGGGTCCCCGTTACCTTCAGGAGGAAGTCTACTCTCATGGGCCTTAAAAGGTCCATCATGATCTGGCTGGACCCTACTTTCCACTTACCTCACTCCCAACTTTGTCCTTTGTATTCTAAGCATACTGAATTATTTGAATTTCCTGTCTCATGTTCTCAGTAGCAAACATTAGAGAGTATAATAGTAATTTTCTTACTCCTTTTTACTAAAGAACCTTAAATGTATTTACTGGTCCTACAGAGGATAAATCTTTTGAGAAGGCTGTTTCTCTCCTGAGTTCCTGGAAATAAATCTTAATTGTTCTAAGAAATAGTGGTTAACTCATTACCTTTTCAAAATGGTTGTTTAAGGCCAATCATTGACATTAATCATGTGACACTAATCTGTCCACGGAGACAGAGAAAGTCTGTTGGGGGCTCTTGGGATCCAAGACAAGAATGATTCCTTTTCTTACTTTTGGAGTTTGATGTGTAAAGATATGGTACCAGGAGCTGCTATAGCCAACTTATGGCCGTGAGTGGAGCTGCAAACAGTTTGGAATGGCAGAACAGAAGGCTAAAATAATATGTACTCTTTATGATTTTATGGAACTTTAAATTAACCTACTTCACCCTTCCTCCAGACATCGTATTCTGTGAGTTAGTAAGTGTCTTATGATGTATACTGGCTTTCTGTTTCTTGCTCCTGAAAGTCTGATATGTAATCTCATCTGTTGTCTTTTGCACTTATTTTTTCTTTGTCTGGATCAGTCTTTACCTGTCTCACTTACTCTTTACCTGACCAACTCTTTGATTATCCTACCTACATAAGTACTGAATTTCCCATCCTCCCTTACTACTGGTGGTGGCTATATGACACAGCCTGGTCGATCAAATAAAATACAGAATTAGTTGAGAGGTTTTGGACGGCTATGCTTTTCCCAATGAAAAACACAGTTGACTGTCACGGCCCTTCCTTCTCTTTTTGCCTTGAATGCAGAAATATTATTTGAAACCATAGCCATCTGGTGACTTTGACATGAGATGCATTTGGGAAGTGCCAAGAGAATTTCAAAGACATCATCAACACTGACATCACTGAGCTGCTGAAACAATATTAGTAACTGTCTAACTCTTGAATTCTTATTAAGTGAGCAGGAGAAAACCTAGCTTTTTTAAGCTACCATCGTGAGATTTTCTATTACAGCCAAATGTATTGATATAAAAGTATTCAGTAAATATGTACTAAGCCCTGGATTTAACACAATGCATCAATGTGCCCACTATTAAGAATGGTCTCTTAAGAGACTACTACCTTCAAGTAAGATAGAGTGGATTGTGGCAGGTCCATTCTCCCCTTGTAAATTCTGATAAATTACAAACATTATATCCTAAAGGCACCTCAGAGCTGTGAAAACTATGAAGACAAGATACACTAGAATTCTAGAGGATGGAGAACTGCTCAAATTTGAGATGACAATCACAAGCCATTTTTTCCTTGAGGACATTTACTGATATTGAGTACAGATTATCAGGATCTTTTCTTGGAGAAAAAACTCACAGTGCTTTTTTGGTTAGTAACAAGTTGGAATTGTGAAGATTTTTCCCATAGGCCATTTTTTGAGCTCTAGGGCTATACAAAAGGCTTTAAGCTAGGTCAGAATCTTCTAAAATACAGAATAAAACCACCTGTAGTCTTTCAGAGTTTATGAAATAAAGATTCTCGCTCAGAATGAGACATATTTTAAGCACCCTGCTGGTATTCTTTTTAAGATACTTGCTGGATTTTGAGGCTGTTTAGTGTAGAAGGTTGGAGAGCTAGGATAGAAATCTCTGAAGGTCAGAGCTGAAGCTCCTGCAGTCACTTAGAACTGAGGAAATGGAAGTATACTAGGATCTCAACCAAAATCCTGGGAAGACCATTCAGTAAAAACAGAAGCAAGCTACAATCTTACCAGAGAAAGATAGACTCGTACCAAAATTGAATGTCAGCCCAATTTAGCTCACTCCTTCACCCTATCTGCCTATGAGAAGAAAGGGAAATCCACTTCTGGTGGAATATAATATTGTCTGGATCCTGTAGGATTGTATAATGTCCGGAATGAAATAAAAATAACTAGTCAAAGGGAAAGGCAAGAAAATATGATTGATAATTAAAGAATAAAAGAAGCAATGCAGATATTTTAGGTAACAGACAATGACTTCAAAATAATGATTAATATGTTTAATAAAAAATGAAAAGATGACAAACTATATGAAAAAATGAAAATGTAATCAAGAATTTGATTTATACTGCAAAACAATTAAATGGACATTATAGAACTGAAAAGCTATAGTATCTGAAATGAAAAACTAATGGGATGGGTTTAGCAACAGATTTGTTATAGTAGATGAAAAGGATAGTGGCCTAGAAGTTAAGTCAATTAAAATATACCCAAACTAGAACACTGGGAAAAAGAAGAGCAGAAAAATATCACATCAGAGATATGTGGGAAATGCTCATATAGATGTATAAATGGTGTTCCAGAATCAGAGGAGACAGAGAATGTTAGAGGTAATGGCTAAGCATTTTTTAAAACTAAGGAAAGACATCAATCCACAGGTTTAAGAAACTCTTCAAACCTCAGGCGGTATGAATGCACAGATAACCACATACAGCATGTTTATCAAACTTCTAAAATTAAAGACCTGAAGAACATTTTAGAAGCATCCAGAAAAATAAAGAAAAATTCAAAGAAGCAGAAGTGACTTATGTCTGGTTTCTGAAAGGAAATGACAGAAGCCAGAAAAATGGATTTATTTAAAGGGCTAAATGAGGGCTTGGGGGCAGTGAAAATATTCTTCAAAGGTGAAGGTAAAATACAAAAATGTTTTTAGAAAAACAACAACAGAGGGAATTAATCACCAGTAGGCCTTCCTTACAAGAAATATTCAAGGAACTTCTTCAAGTAAAATAAATGACTCCAGGTAGATAAATGTATGGGCAGGAATGAAGAAAGAGCACCTCAAAGGGTGTATATATGGAAAAATAAGTAAATAATACATGTATATAAGTAGATAGGCTATAAGAAACAGTTATGATATCTTCTAAGGTTCAGATATGTACACAACTAAAATACATGACAAAATTTATGAAAAAATAATGAAAAAGAAGGGAAAAGAGAAAATTGAGTTTAAAAGGTCTGAGTATATCCTGGAAGTGATAAAAGTACAAGTTTGTATGAAAATCTAATAAGTCATGCCATAGTCTTAGGAAAATCACTTTAAAAAAGTAAAAAAAAGGTATATAACAAATTAGAGAAGGAAAACTGGTGTAATAAAAACATATCTGATTAACCAACAAGGAGACAAGAAAAAAATAAATATAAAACAGATGGCCCTAAATAGGAAAAGAAAACAAACAAGCCCAAACTCTAATATGATGGTAGATATAAGCCCTACTATACCTGTAATTACATTAAATATAAATAGATGAAATACTCGAAGCAAAATAATAAGATTGTCAGAGTGGATAAAAAACAAAACTCCACAATATGCTTTTAACAAAAGATGCACTTTAAATATAAAGACCAGAGGTTCAAAAGTGAAAGGTCGGAAATGGATATACCATGTAAGAATTAACCAAATGAAATTGTGAGTAGCTACACTTATATCAGAAAATATGGACCTTAAGGAAAAAGACTTATTATTGAAGATAAACTGAGAAATTCTGTAGTGATAAGGGAATCAATATAAAATGAAATAATAACAATTTTAAATCTGCGTGTACCTAATTACATAGATTTGACATATATAAAGCAATAAATGACAGAAATAAAAAGATCCATGAATAAATCCACAAATACAGGGGAACTATGATAAATCAAGGTATATATTGTAAGCCCTAGAACAGGAATTTGCAAAATTTTTTCTGTCAAGATAGAAAATATTTTCGTTTTTGCAGGTCATATGGTTTCTGTCACAACTACTCAGTTCTGCCCTTGCAGTGTAAAAGCAGCTACTGACATAAATAAATGAATGCGTATGGCTGTATTCCAATAAAACTTTACTTATTAAAAAAAAAAGGTGGGGGGGTAGATTTGGACTGCAGGCTATAGTTTGCTGTCTCTCTCTTATTTTAACGCAACCACCGAAACCAACTGAAAAAACAACAGCAAAAATACTTAGCCAATAGTAGAGATAAATGGAATCATAAAGAACTCTCAAGTCATCCAAAGGAAAAGAAAAGGAGGGAAAAGAAAGGAAAAAACATTGTGACCTCAAACAAAACAAAGCATACCTCGCTTATCACTAATGAAAGTGATATTTTGAGCTCTATTTTCATGTCTTTTATGTCTCTCAATTATTTCTGATACTGGGTGGGGAAAAGAGAAGTATTGTTTATTGACCTCCTAAATCACCAAAACTCATCAACTTCCAAATCGAACGCTCCCCTTTATTTTCTCTCTCTCTTTCACACACACACACACACACACATGAATCCTACTCACAGAAGCCTCTGTGTATACAAGAGTTTAAGTTTGGGAAAATGAAGAAAAGGTTTTGCATCATAGTCACTCAAGAACTTCATATTGCATATTAGACGTGCTTGTTCTTACAAGTCTTCTGGTAGAGTTCTGCTTTCAGCTAGGATGGACTAGGTCACGTGGGCCGCTTACCTCATTGAAGAGCTAGGAATATTAAATCAATTACAATAATTATATATTTGAAGGGTTGGCAGACTATAGCTTGCAGGGCAAATCGGCCATGCCCATTTTTTTTTGGTATTGTTTTGTGCTATAACAACATGACTAAGTAGTTGTGACAAAGACCACATGGCCTACAAAGCCAAAAATATTTACTATCTGGTCTTGACAGGAAAGTTTGCTGGCTTCTGACATTCTAAAGGCACCAGAGAGCTTCAGAAACATTGAAGACAAAAAGGAGTAAAACTGCTTAGAGAGAGGAAATACTCAAAGAGAAGTTGAGGAACTGCTGCTGTCCCTGGGGGGCATGTGCTGATTCTTGGTGAAGGCTGGAGTCTAAGAATCTAGGTTTGGCTTGGGCAGAGTATCATGGATCTCTACAAAGAAAGTAGAGATATTTTGGTGCTCACATGAGACAGGTGACAAAATTGGAGATTTGAAGGGCCGTTCCCTGAATTCCAAAGATGCATGGGGCAGAAGCTTACAAATTAAACCAAAACCTTGATAAGGCGGTTTCCTGCTGCTTGGGGCACAGGGCCCCATTGAGGGAAGGACATTGTTAACAACTGGAGAGATTCTGAAGCCCTAGATTAATAGTCCATTGTCACTGACGATCTACATCCCCTTTACCCTTAGGCAGGGAAACTTGCTCATCAGGGACATCATGAGTGGAGAATCCAGGCTTGGACCTCAGTGGAGGTTCATTGCTAGGGGACAGAGAAACAAGACTTCTAACAGTCAGTATCTCCTCCGAAGAGGGTAAATGACCAAAAGGGGACAAAACAGGGGGTAGGTATTTATAATGTTTCTATTTCATGGTTTGGGTGTGATCATTTTCTAAAAATTCATAGAGTTATATTCTTTGGATTTGTACAGTTTGGAGTATGTATATTATATTTCAATGAAATTTTACAAAAAATTAAGTCCTTAGGCTAACTATCTCTGACTCTTTCCCAATCCACAATTTCTGTTAGTTTCTAAGAACAGTTTAGTCTTTTGATTACTTGACTCCCACCTAACCCATGCCTTCAAGGTTCTACCTCAAGCTACTTACTGATTTAATTTCCTAAATACAGTTTCTTCCTTAAAAAATAATTCTGAATTTAGTTATTAAAATGATTTATTTTCACCCCTTTTCAGAAGTAATGGTCACATTGCATTCTGTATGGCTCAGATTAGCAGAGTATCATGTTTAAAGAAGAACACAGACTGGAACATGTCCAGAAGAGGGCAAGTAAGATGATAAAGTATATGAGCATTATGTTGTATGTGGAATATCTGAAGGGACTGGGGATTTTCAAACTGAAAAATAACAGAGTCGAAGTTGTGGTGCAATCTTTGCTTTCAAACCCATTACATATTTTGTGGAAGAAAGATGTATTTTATTCTAAGTATTTTGAAAGCAGAACAGGGACAGAGGATTGACCATTACAAGGAGGGAGTTTCCTTTGAATTCTTAATTATCCATTCATGGAAAAAGAATAGTTGTGTTCATTAACTCATTTAACAAATATTTATTGAATGGTAAATATATTACAGAATTTACTGCCAAGAAGTTTGTAGTCTACTGCTGAAGATAAATACATACAAGTACAAAACCAAGTAAAGATCCAAAGAGTGGTATCACAAGCTGATGTTGGAGCCCACAGGAGAGAGGGATGGGGGAGGAGCAGGAAGTAAGGAGGGAGCCGCAAAGCAGAACATGGAGTTTTCCTACCCTCTGCTCTCCATCCCATACGCCTCATGGAAATGGACAGCACCACCATCCACCCAGTTACTCAAGCTGACAGCCAGAGATTCACTGTGACCTCACCTTTTCCCTCACCCTCATATCCACATCCAGTTAGCCTCTCAATTCAATCAGTCCTAGCACAAACATTTCTCAAGCAAGTCTCTTCATTCTTGTTACCATGGCTGGCCTTAGGTTTCCAGATTATTTGCATGAATAGTTTTGTGGCATCTTAACTATTCTGCCTACAGGCCTGGCCCCTTCAAATCAGACATCACACAGACCATAAGGTTATTTTTCTGAAATAAAAATGGGTCCTGTAAATGTCCTGCGTACAGTCCTTCATAGGATCTTAGCATGTAAAAAAGCCCTCACTCATCACCCATCCTGCTTATCTCAGACCAGCTTCCTATTTGTATGTACCCTACGGTCAAGTAGTCATTGGCTCACTTCAGTGATTCTGCCACGTCACACTGTTGCTATATCCACATCTGTGTTCACCATGTTCCTTTTAATTGAAACTCCCTTTCTCAGCACATCCATCCAGAAATACTACTCATCCTCCGTGTATCGGTTTTAACATCAATTCTACAAAGTCTTTCCTGACCCCCACACTCGGAAGATGGATAGCTTCCTCCTCTATGTACCCACTTGTTTCCTGCATATCTCTAAATAGTCTGGGTTTGCCTCTGTTCTTGCCAGGCTGTGAGCTCTTGAGGAGCATGAACAAAGTTGCATGACATAGTGGACTCTGGAGTGATGCTGCCTGGGTTTAGACTCTGGAGTCAGGCTGCCTGGTTTTAAACTCTGGCTCCATTTCTTATTAGTTGCATATCTTTGGTTTCTTCACGTCTTTGAACTTCTGTTTTTTCATTTGCATAGTGGAAATAATGGTACCATAAGGCTGTTGTAAAAACCAAATGAGGGATTACCTTTGAAGTGCTTAGAACAGAACTTGGAATATAGTAATTATATTTTATTGTTTTTGTTACTATTATCTCTGCATGGGAGGTACTAACTCAGAGGATGGTATATAGTAGATCCTCAATAAGTTTTTAATGTATTTTTTCTAACTCTACACATTGCAAGAAAACTTAACATTGAAATACACTCATACACACACGTACCCTGAGAACTAGAATCTGAGAAATTTACATGTTACAGGTATTATTTTTATCGTAGTGGTCCATTTCTGGTCCTCAAAGGGGAAATTTTTCTTCACAATCCAGTCTCCTATAGTCTTCTTTGTTCTATATTCTTCTTTGCCCTGTACCCAGCATTTTTTGAGAAATTCAGTGCTTTAAGCTAAAGAAGTAGCCATAGAGGAGGACCCTCAGTGACATTTATCCATAAAATAATAGCAGGTAGGAGGAAACTTGGAGATGAAAATCTTAGCCCATGGGCAGGCATTTGACTGCTCTGTTGTTAGGAATAAGTTTTCACATAATTTACACTAAATCATCTCTGTGCTCCAATCTGAAGTATAAAAGCCACCTTTCAAGCATAAGCCAGTAACCATGAGCTTTCATAACATTAGAATTTGATACAAAAAGTCATTTAATATAGTTTTTGTAATGACAGTGTTCCTCCCTGGCCTTGTCACCTTGCCACACCAAGACCTTCTAAGACTAATTAAACCAGTAAGGTGTTTCTTTTTTTCCTTTCATCTCTTTCCTTTCCTTTCATCTGGATTCTGAAAATTTTTATTTGAGGTACAGAGTGCTTCTTTCTTTATATTTCTAAGGAAGCTTTCATAACATGACGGCCAAATTATTTGAAAAATGTTTCCCTGTGGTGATGTCATTTTGAAGGAAAAACATACTTGGGATATGAAGTATTCCCATCAGAAATCTCTGAGATCTTGCATCTGTACTCTTAACCCCAAGAGGTTATCAAATGATAGTAGATGATTGTAAAAGGGATGACTTCTAATGGGGTGTTGGCAGGCAGGCTGGCCAACAGTCATAGGTCACTGAACAAATATTTATAGGGGAAGTGAAGCCTTCATTTTTGCTTTCGCTATCAGACAGCTTTCAAAAATCTGCAAAAGAAAGACTAATGCTCAGGATTAAGATACCCTTGTACATGAGAAAAATCCAGAAACCAATAGCTAGCTCTGTTGCAGATTCTCATATGGTGTCAAATGCCAACCTGTAATAATACAATGTGGACTGCCTTAAAGATTTCTACAATGAAGGGGAAATATCCCATAAATAAGCAAAGCCAGACCAAGAAGTTTAAGGAAAAAATGCATCACCTGCCAAAGTAGAACATGAAGCCTTATAGAGTGTGTAGATATTAATTATAAACTGTGGGGAAACATTTATTCGTTGATGATTTCAGAATGGTTGCCAAGATCAGACACTTTAGAGAAATTTTTTTTATTCCCACCTGGCCAAAGGTATATTATAGCAAGTTTTCTTATCAACTGTTCATTCACAGAGCAAGAGCTATATGATTGTAAGTACAGTTGGCTGACAAAAATGGAAAGAAAAAACAGATAATTTAGTTTCAAGTGGTCCTTTAATTGGCTCACTGGGGAAGCATCACAGAGTTGCAGCTAGGCCGTAGACTTTAAAGCAAGAAAAACTCAAGTCAAAAGCCTTTTTCTGTACCTTGCTAGCCCTGTCTTACCCAAGTTCTTTAACTTCTCTAGGCCCCATTATCCTCTTCTATAAAATGGGTACAATTCCACAGGGTCATTGTGAGGATTGAGTGAGATCCTGATGATTAAATCTTTGGCATGTTTCCTGGCATTCAAACATTATTCCAAAGTATTTAGTTATTGTACAATTGAATCAGTGACCAGAGGAAGAGGTCACCTTCTATTTCATTCAGCTCATGGAGTGAAACCTGATTTTTCTGATAGTGTTGACGAATCTTCCCAGGGATTGGTGTCAATGTTTTCAAGCCTCATAGGAGAGCCAGAAGAACCTAGACACCAGACTCCCCAGCTATAAAGTAGGAGAAAGGGCTTTTAAGGCCAAGAACCGCCAGCAGCAAACGCTGTGAGTCTGACTTACTAAATAGTTTATGTTGATACTTTGATTCATTGCTATGAGTGATGACAACTGCAGGAAGGACAGGACCATGGTGATGGCAGCAGAAATGAGAGTTGAGATGAGTCACAGAATAATCACAACAGACCACATAAGATTGCATACCCTTGCCAGACAGCTGACTTCTTTCATTGTAGAGATTGAAAGAGCATATGTGAGGATTTATTAATCTATTTCCAGGTATCACAGAGAACACAGTCAATGAATAGTAAGACTTACAGCTGGATTGCAGCCCATGGGTTTCTCATTTTGATAGTGCTAAAAGAACCACAAAATACAAGTTTCATATTTTAGCAAACTCTTTTTTATACTAGTCTATGGGGAAAATTTATGGCAAATGCTTTCTCCATATATATCACAATTAGCTGACAGCAAAAGTGAAATGTTAATTGGGTACTAAGTTGAGAAAAACTCAGATCTTTTATGCAATTATTTCCTAATAAACAACTCTGCCTGCTAATTTTATTTTGAACTGGGCATTTTTAAAAAGGAACATAACAACTTGGACATGTGTTGTTTATTAATAAGTGTATGATATGCCTCAACCATCCCACAAATAAATATTGCTAGCATATAGCATGGATTATCTGAAATTTTCAAAGGACTAGATCTAAACCAGTTTCTGTTCTTTATATCAAATGTGTAAAATTAGTTATCTTCACCCAGTCAGGATCCAAAAAGTGCAACAGGTATGCAGCAAACTCAGTTAAACCTTTTTCTTGGAATACTTTTTAAGAGCAATCCATCATGGCATCCGTGCGTTATGTATATATTTGCATATATGTGTGTAAAACTTCATGGAAATATGTAAAGTAACCTAGTTACAGTAAGTAGTGGCATTATAGCAGATTCGATTGTTTATATCCCTACCTTACTACATTGTTATGTTGCTTTTACAGGTAAAATATTATAAAATGAAATGCATTAGTCCAGTTTTCTACCTCAGTAAACAGAATATAGTGACATCTCTTTGAGATGATTTAGGATCATGTAGGGACTCAACATTTAACATCCTGAGCATCCACATTCATATGGAAAGTGGAAGAGAAAGGGAATGACATAGGGTGATCCCAGAATATGATGTCCCATGTATTAGTTTTCTGTGGCTGTCGTAACAAATTACCAATAACAGGGAGGCTTAAAACAACAGAAATGTATGCTCTCACAGCTCTGGAGGCCAGGAGCTAAAATCAAGGTGTCTGCAGAGTTGCTTTTTTCTGGAGACTCTGAGGGAGAATCAGTTCCATGCCTCATTTCTACCTCTGGTGGCTGCCCGTAGTCGTTGGGGCTCTCAACTTGTAGATACATCACTCCAATATCTGCCTCTGTCTTCACAGAAATTTTCCTCTTCATCTTCTTCCCTTCTCTTCTCTTACATGGACCCTTGTCCTTGGATTTTGGGTCCATCCTAATTCGGGATGATCTTATCTCAAGATCCTTAACCAGTCTGCAAAGACCTTTTTTTCCGCATATGGTCACATTCTGAAGTTTTGAGTCAACATACCTTTTGGTAGTTTATAAATCAACCTGCTATATGAGTTATGGAAATAAACCCATTACACCACTCTCACAGCATTATATTCTAGATGGCTGTCACAAATAAAACAAAGCTGTGTTACTGGCCTGATTTCCCATTTTATGTTGGCTACCTGGGAGCTTTTAGATAATTCAGAGGGCTGCTTGAAGTTGCTATCCAAGTCATGATAGAATGCTTTTATTGACCTCACTCCTGTTTTTGACCCTGGTTTTTATATCTTCTTCTCTCCATCATGTTTTTAATTCAGGCAATTTTTGTTGGATTCTTAGGAATCACCTTGAAACCTTTCTGGAAAAAGCCAGAGCATAAGTATAATATATGCCTGTTATGGACAGAATTGTGCCCCCCCCCCCCATTCATATTTTGAAGCCCTAACACTTAAGACCTCAGATTGTGACCATATTTGGAGATAAAGCCTCTAAAGAGATAATTCAGTTAAAATGGAGTTGCTAGGATGGGCCCTAATCCAATCTGATTGGTGTCCTTATAAGAAGAGAAGATGAGGACAGGGAGGGAAAATCATGCGAGGACACAGTGAGGAGATAGCCATTTGCAAACTGAGAGAGAAGCCTCAGAAGAAACCATACCTGTTGACACTTTGATCTTAGGCATCCATGCCTATAACTGTGAGAAAATAAACATCTGGTGTTTAAGCCACCTTGTCTATGGCATTTGTTACGGCAGCCATAGCAAAGTAATACAATGACCAAATATAAGGCAATTTCTTTCCTCAAAATTAGTACTCAGAAAGGAAGAACTTGCCTTATAGTCAAAACCTTAGAATATTACAGGGCACTCTGTCAAATATTTTATATTAGATAATGAGGTATAGTTTGGGGAAGAAACATTAGTCTGAAATGACTACAATCAGTGCTAATTTGGGGTGTTTTATGAAGGTCACCTGACAAAATTGGTGAAAGGAATCATAATAGCAAAAGGAAATAGATTATTTCACAATTATATCTTTGTGTATGATTTCACAATTGCAAATGTTAAATACTATTTAAAATAAGATTTTTTAAAAAATACTTTAAAAACCAATGCATTAAGTGTTGTGGAGAAATGAATAAATAGGATGGATATCTATTATAATATTACGTGAAAGGGTTAGGAGACTTGCGGTTTGGTGTAAAATTTCCAGTGATGATATCATATGAAATCTAAAAAGTGCTAGTGCTCTATCTCAAATAACTAGATGGAAGTGAAGTGGCAATTCTGCTTTAGAAATAAATGAGGAAATGAAGACTCTTGTCAAGATCTCCCACCTGTGTGCCAGGCATGTAAACGAGTCAAGCTGGAAATAAATTCTCCAGACCCAGGCAAGCCTTCACATGACTGCAACTCCAGCTGACATTTGTTTCTGCAACCTCATGAGAGACCATGAGCTAGAAGCCCCTGGCTAAGCAGCTTCTAGAGCCTTGACCCACAAGAAATTGTGTGAAATAATAATATTTCATTGATTTAAGCTACTTAATTTGGAGTAAATTGTTATGTAGCAATAGAGCAAGTCTTAGAAATTTATTTGTCACAGTTCTGGTGAACACGGCTTGGTTCTGGTGAGAGCTGACTTCCCGGTTTGCCGTCTTCTTGCTGTGTCCTCACATGGTGGAAAGAGTGGGGAAGAGGTGAAAATTCTTTCCTGTCTCTCCTTACCAGGGTGTTGATTCCACACTGAAGGTAAAACCTTCCCCAAAGTCCACCTCCTAATACTACCACATCAGGAATTAAACTTTCAACATATGAATTTGGAGGGGGGTGGGCACAAACATTCATCTCATAGCAGATAGCTAAAAAAAATTTTGGTACCTGGAAGTGGAGTGTCCATAAATAAACAAACAAAAAGAAAAAAGAATGAGAGAGAGTAGCTTTGGAACAGAGCAGTAGGTGTAAACTTTTCAAAAACTTTGAGAATGTTAGTGAAAGCCTAAAGTTTCCTGAAGAGACTATCATTAGAAGCTTGATAGACTTTGAAAGGGCTGTTGGTTAGATTTTAAAGGAACGTGAGGTAAATATTGTTATGCACACACACACACACACACACACACACACACACACATACACACACACATTTAAAAACTGCAGGAAATCAGATTGTTATATACTGGCTGAGAGTTTAGCCACTCTGTCACCAGTATTAACATGAAAGAAGGTAAGTTAACCAAAGAAGTAGATGATGTAGATAAGGAGATTTCCACACAGAGTGATGAAGGTGCTACCCAGTATTTCCTTGTTGCTAAAAGCAAAATACAAGAGAAGAATGATAAGGTAAAGGAAAGAATATTCATCAAAAGGAAGTCATGACTTGTTGGTTATGGAATTTTCCAATCTTTCTGATGGATATCGATGTTAAAATTAAGAAATAGCTTTTAGGAAAAGATCAAATCCAGGGCATTGCTGAGAAAACATGTTTTAATAATAAAGCTTGGGGTGTAACTAAAAAAATTCTTTGTTAAGGCTTCAGAAGGATTTCGGATGGTAGTTTAGAAAACCATTCAGTGTCTTCTAAGAAGATCAGTTATTTCATCAGAAACCATGATACAGAAAGACTTATCTCCAAGAGATCTATGGATGTAGTTTCTGTTTAATGACTGAACAAAAATAATATTCATAGAAGACCCGCAAAGATTTTAAGAGAAGTGTGTTGGCAGAAAGAAGTGTATTGACAAAGTATGTTGCTTTGAAAGGAATGGAAATAGTGTGACATAAAAGGAAGTGTTTGGGCCATCAGATTTGTACAGGCAACAAACAAGTTGAGAAAAGTACTCAGCTGAAAACATAGACTTCCTTCCATGAAAGAATGATCCAGTGGGTGGAAACAAATGCTCAGAGGATAGAGCCAAGAGTCATGAAGAATCCTTCCTAAATAGAAGTAGGATGGAATTCTAATTAAGTAACTTCTTTTTTTTTTATAATAATTTTTTATTATATTATGTTAGTCACCATACAGTACATCCCCGGTTTCCGATGTAAGGCTCGATGATTCATTAGTTGCGTATAACACCCAGTGCACCATGCAATACGTGCCCTCCTTACTACCCATCACCGGTCTATCCCGTTCCCCCACCCCCCTCCCCTCTGTAGCCCTCAGTTTGTTTCTCATAGTCCATAGTCTCTCATGTTTCATTCCCCCTTCTGATTACCCCCCTTTCTTTATCCCTTTCTTCCCCTACTGATCATTCTAGTTCTTATGTTCCATAGATGAGAGAAATCATATGATAGTTGTCTTTCTCTGCTTGACTTATTTCACTTAGCATCATCTCCTCCAGTGCCGTCCATGTTGTAGCAAATGTTGAGAACTCGTTCTTTCTGATAGCTGAGTAATATTCCATTGTATATATGGACCACAACTTCTTAATCCAGTCATCTGTTGAAGGGCATCTCGGCTCCTTCCACGATTTAGCTATTGTGAACATTGCTGCTATGAACATTGGGGTGCATATGGCCCTTCTCTTTACTACGTCTGTATCTTTGGGGTAAACACCCAGTAGTGCAATGGCTGGACCATAGGGTAGCTCAATTTTTAACTTTTTAAGGGACTTCCACACTGTTTTCCAGAGTGGCTGTACCAACTTGCATTCCCACCAACAATGTAGGAGGGATCCCCTTTCTCCACATCCTCTCCAACAATTGTTGTTTCTTGCCTTGTCTATTTTTGCCATTCTAACTGGCGTAAGGTGGTATCTCAGTGTGGTTTTGATTTGAATTTCCTTGATGGCTAATGATTTTGAACATTTTTTCATGTGTCTGTTAGCCATTTGTATGTCTTCCTTGGAAAAGTGTCTGTTCATATCTTCTGCCCATTCTATGATTTGTTTATTTGTTTCTTGTGTATTGAGTTTGAGAAGTTCTTTGTAGATCTTGGATACCAGTCCTTTATCTGTAGTGTCATTTGCAAATATCTTCTCCCATTCCGTGGGCTGCCTCTTAGTTTTTCTGACTGTTTCCTTGGCTGTGCAGAAACTTTTAATCTTGATGAAGTCCCATAAATTCATTTTATCTTTTGTTTCTCTTGCCTTTGGGGATGTATCATGAAAAAGGTTGCTTTGGCCGATGTCGTAGAGATTGCTGCCTATGTTCTCCTCTAGAATTTTGATGGATTCCTGTCTCACATCGAGGTCTTTCATCCATTTGGAGTTTATTTTTGTGTATGGTGTGAGATAGTGGTCAAGTTTCATTCTTTTGCATGTAGCTGTCCAATTTTCCCAGCACCATTTATTGAAGAGACTGTCTTTTTCCCACCGGATGTTTTTTCCTGCTTTATCAAAGATTAGTTGCCCAAAGAGCCGAGGGTCCATTTCTGGGCTCTCTATTCTGTTCCATTGGTCTATGTGTCTGTTTTTGTGCCAGTACCATGCCGTCTTTGTGATCACAGCTTTGTAGTACAGCTCGAAATCCGGCATTGTGATGCCCCCAGCTTTGTTTTTCCTTTTCAACAGTTCCTTGGAGATTCGGGGCCTTTTCTGTTTCCATACAAATTTAAGGACTATTTGTTCCAGTTCTTTGACAAATGTCCTCGGTATTTTGATCGGGATAGCATTGAAAGTGTAGATTGCTCTGGGTAGCATGGACATTTTAACTATGTTAATTCTTCCGATCCATGAGCATGGAATATCTTTCCATCTTTTTATGTCTTCCTCAATGTCTTTCAAGAGTGATTTATAGTTTCTAGAATATAGGTCCTTTACGTCTCTGGTTAAGTTAATTCCAAGGTAACCTATGGTTTTTGGTGCTATTGTAAATGGGATGGATTCCCTAATTTCTCTTTCTTCGTTCTCGTTATTCGTGTATAGAAATGCAACTGATTTCTGAGCATTGATTTTGTATCCTGCTGCGTTACTGAATTGCTCTATAACTTCTAATAGTTTGGGAGTGGCTTCTTTTGGGTTTTTTTTTAGAGTATCATGTCATCTGCGAAGAGAGACATTTTGACTTCTTCTTTGCCGATTTGAATACCTTTGATCCCTTTTTGTCGTCTGATTGCGGTTGCAAGGACTTCTAGTACTATGTTGAAAATAGTGGCGAGAGTGGGCATCCTTGTCGTGTTCCTGATCTTAAGGGAAAGGCTTACAGCTTTTCCCCATTGAGAATAATATTTGCAGTAGGCTTTTCATAGATGGCTTTTATGAGATTGAGAAATGTACCCTCTATTCCTACACTCTGAAGGGTTTTAATCAGGAAAGCATGCTGTATTTTGTCAAATGCTTTTTCGGCATCGATTGAGAGGATCATATGGTTCCTGAGTCTTTTCTTGTTGATATGATGTATCACGCTGATTGATTTGCGAATATTGAACCACGCTTGCATCCCAGGTATGAATCCCACTTGATCGTGGTGGATAATCCTTTTAATGAACTGTTGGATTCTATTAGCAAGTATCTTGTTGAGGATTTTGGCGTCCATATTCATTAGGGAAATCGGTCTGTAATTCTCCTTTTTGATGGGGTCTTTGCCTGGTTTGGGGATCAAGGTAATATTGGCCTCATAGAATGAGTTTGGTAGCTTTCCTTCTGTTTCTATTTTTTGAAATAGCTTTAGGAGAATAGGTATTATTTCTTCTTTGAATGTTTGGTAAAATTCCCCAGGAAAACCGTCCGGGCCTGGAGTTTTGTTATTTGGAAGGTTGTTTATCACTGACTCAATTTCTTCATAATTAATTGGCCTGTTTAAGAAATCAATTTCTTCCTGTTTCAATCTTGGTAGTTTATAGGTTTCCAGGAAGGATTCCATCTCTTCCAGATTGCTTAGTTTATTGGCATATAGCTGTTGATAAAAATTTCTAATAATCCTTCCAATTTCAATGGTGCTCGTTGTGACCTCTCCTTTTTCATTCATAATTTTAATAATCTGGGTCCTTTCTCTTTTCTTTTGGATAAGTCTTGCCAGTGGTCTGTCAATTTTATTGATTCTCTCAAAGAACCAGCTTCTAGTCCTGTTGATCTGCTCTACTGTATTTCTGGTTTCTGCTTGATTGATTTCAGCTCTAATTTTGGTCAACTGCTTCCTCGTGCGTGGATTAGGCCTGTCCCTCTGTTGCTGTTCCAGCTTCTTGAGGTGAGAATATAAAAACTGCATTTTAGATTTTTCTATTCTTTTGAGTGAGGCTTGGATGGCTATGTATTTCCCCCTTAGGACTGCCTTTGCAGTATCCCATAGGTTTTGGACTGTTGTATTTTCATTCTCATTGGTCTCCATAAATTGTTTAATTTGATTTTTGATTTCCTGGTTTATCGAGTCATTCCTGAGCAGGATGGTTCTTAGTCTCCAAGTGTTTGAGTTTCTTCCAAATTTTTCCTTGTGGTTGAGTTCCAATTTCAGAGCGTTGTGGTCTGAGAATATGCAGGGGATAATTTCAATCTTTTGGTATTGGCTGAGACCTGTTTTGTGTCCCAGAACATGGTCTATTCTTGAGAATGTTCCATGGGCATTAGAATAGAATGAGTATTCTTTGGTTCTGGGGTGTAGTGTTCTATATATATCTATGAGGTCCAACTCGTCGAGTATGGCATTCAAAGCCTTTGATTCATTGCTTAGTTTTTGCCAGGGTGTTCTGTCTATTTCTGAGAGTGGAGTGTTGAGTTCCCCTACTATTAATGTATTTTTATTTATATGTCTCTTTATTCTGGTTAAGAGTTGGCTTGTGTATCTTGCTGCTCCCCTGTTGGGGGCATATATATTTATAATTGTCATATCCACTTGTTGAATACTTCCTTTAAGAATAATATAGTGCCTTTCTGCGTCTCTAACTATAGTCTATAGTTTAAAATCTAGTTTATCTGATATGAGAATTGCTACCCCAGCTTTCTTTTGAAGTCCATTTGCGTGAAAGATGGTACTCCATCCCCTTACTCTCAGTCTGAATGCATCTTTGGGTTCGAAATGAGTCTCTTGTAGACAGCAAATGGATGGGTCATTTCTTTGTATCCAGTCTGCAACCCTGTGGCGTATAAGGAAGAATTTAAGCCATTAATATTAAGACTGATTACTGAGAGATATGCTTTTAATGATTCCATGTTGTCAGTAAAGTCTTTGTATGTATTGGCTGTGACTTTCTGTTCTGTATCACTCTTGGGGCCTTTTTACTTTTATAGAACCCCCCGTAATACCTCCTGTAGGGC
The DNA here is from genome assembly GCF_024610735.1 of Ursus americanus. NCBI lineage: Eukaryota > Metazoa > Chordata > Mammalia > Carnivora > Ursidae > Ursus > Ursus americanus. The sequence goes on along the minus strand of NC_142135.1, from coordinate 39,324,876 downwards.
TGGTTTCTTGGTTACGAAATTGGTTAGTGACTGGCGATTCTGAAATGTCTTTATTTCTCCATCAATTCTGAATGACAGCCTTGCTGGATAAAGGATCCTTGGCTGCATGTTTTTCTCTGAAAGAGCTTTAAAAATGCTCCCCCAACCCTTTCTCTCATTCCAGGTCTGTGTAGACAGGTCTGACGTAATTCTGATGCCTTTGCCTTGGTACGTGAGGAATTTCTTTGCCCTGGCCGCTTTCAGTACTGTATCCTTGGATCTAATATTTGCGAATATGCACTATGACGTGACGTGGCGTAGGTTTGTTGTGGTTGAGCTTGGGAGGGGTCCTCTCTGCCTCTTGGACACGAATGTTTGTTTCCCTTGCTAGATTAGGGAAGTTTTCAGCTACAATTTGTTCAAGTATCTCTTCTAGACCTCTGTTTTTCTCCACCCCCTCGAGGATGCCGATGATTCTAACATTGGATCGTTTCGTTGAGTCAGTAATCTCCCGTAGCCAACATTCGTGGGCGTGGATTTTTTTAAAAGCATCTTCTATTTTCATTTTTTCCTCTATTAACCCATCCTCCAATTCACTAACCCTTTCCTCTGCTTCGGTGACCCTGGCCGTCAGAGCCTCTAGTTTTGCCTGCATTTGGCTCATAGAATTTTTAATTTCTGTCAAATTCGCTCTCATTTCCGCCCTTAGGGGTTCTATATTCTCAGTAACATTTTCCTTAGTACTTTTTTCAAGTCTACTCATCATCTTGACCATTGTTACTCTGAATTCCATTTCTGATAATTTGGTTACATCCATATCCGTTACTTCTGTGGCAGAGGCCACAGACTCACTGTCTTTTCTTTGCTGGGGGGGGCTTCTCCTTCTTGTCATTCTGATGAGGAGAGGTTGCGGGGTTGTCCAGAGCCCAAATTATTGACTGGGTCCCAGGCCGTGCCCCTTGTTTTATAGGGATCTTAGAGATGTGGGCTTCTTCTTTAAAGATTTTATTTATTTATTTATCTGAGAGAGGGAGACAGACAGTCAGCAAGAACGGGAACAGAAGCAGGGGAGTGAGAGAGGAAGAAGCAGGCTCCCAGCGGAGGAGCCCGATGAGGGACTCCTTTCCGGAACGCTGAGATCACGCCCTAAGCCGGAGACAGGCGCTCAATGACTGCGCCACCCAGGCGCCCGGGTTGTGGGCTTCTTGATTTTTCAGCCTGCCTTCTGTGTTCTGGGGGAGGAGCCTGCCGCACCGATACTCAGGCAACCCTGTTTGGGTAGAGTCTCCGCGTCCCCTGCGAGGGAGGATGAGGATGGGCACTCCCTGAGCCGGTATGTCCAGGCTTTTGTTCTCTGGCGGCTTTCCCTGGCGGTTTGCTGTGCCTCTTCTGAGAGTCAGAGCAGCAGCGGCCAAATTTCAGCCTCTGTCACAGAACAGAGGGATTACGGCCCGTTCTCCACTGATGTTCTGGCCACTTTAACTCTGTTACTGTTGGTGCTGCTCAACCCTGCAGCGTCCCGGGATGTGCGCCCCACACCCGGCGTCCCTGCCCTCACTTACAGGGCCGGCACGTCTCTGTCCTTTGTGTTTCTAATACCTCCAGCCACCGGCCGCCCCGCGCTCCCGGGTCTCCCGGTCTCAGTCTATGCCCGGTGAGCACACCGCGATTCCGGAGTTCCGTGAGAAGCCTGGTGGCGTGCGCACCCGGTTCAGGGTCTCAGTCTGCTGTTTCGCGGGTGCCGACCGCGAGTCCGCCCGCTCCCCCGTGCAGGTGGCCCGCCAGCCACCAGCCGCCACGCGCGCGCTCCAGGAGCTCCTGGTCTCGGTCTGGATCCCGTGAGCGCACCGGGATTCCGGTGTTCCGGGAGATGCCTGGTGGCGCGCGTTCACGGCTCACCAGTCTCAGTCCGCTCTCTCGCGGGTGCCCTCCATGAGTCCGCCTGCTCCCCCGTGCAGGTGGCTGCCGCTTCCCGGCACCCAAACGCGGCGGCTCCCTCCCCCTTCCGTTTATCTTCCGATATCTGTGCACGGTTTTAGGGCTCCCCTCTTGGTACCTCAATACTCAGCGCTGGAGATGTTCATTTGTAGAGATCTAGATGTATCTTCCTGCGTCTCAGGCTGATTCCGTGGTTATTTAGGCTGGTCTGTTACCTATCCAGCTCGACTCAGGGGAGCAGCTGAAAAAGGGGTCCCCTACTCCTCCGCCATCTTAACTCCTCCTTCCTAATTAAGTAACTTCTAAAACATATGCCCAGCTATATTTAAAAATTCTGTGGAACAGTTACCCCTGTGTGCCTATTCAATTCACACTTTTTGAACAGCTGTATCAATAGTAGTTATCCACTCTCTGTAAACACCATTGTTTGGGGTGTATGAAGATAACCTGTCTCTTTGGTTCACAGATACTCAACTTGAGAGAAACTGTATTTGAGGAGCTCCACTTAAGGAAGTATACTCAAGGAGACTCAACTGCCAATTGGACTTAACTTAGGTTTTGAGAATCTGGTCTTTGATGAGATGATGTTGTAACAAGGGATGAGACTCACATCCATGAGTACTGATTGGTGTTTGTGTGGTGATGGGGGTTCTTCTCCACAGCATCATGCAGGGATTCAGGTTGATAGAGGCTCTGCCATCTTTAGCATATAACTTCTGTGGTCACTTTGCATATTGAAATCCCAGTGTCAGAGAGGTTAAAGTTGAAGATGCATATGAAAAATTTGAATAAAATTTTCTTTAAATATGAGAGTGGAATAGAGCAATACACATCTAAACTTTCAAATGTACATACATATAAGTAAATTTTAAAAATGTATATCATAAATTGAGAGCTGATTATTTCAATTACATTCTCTAAAATTTGATATTTTAGAGTTGGTCAAAATAATTATTTTTTAAAATTTTTGTCATTGAGAAAATAGAAGATTGCCTTATGTATAATATCATTTTCTCTTCGGGCAAACACAGAAATTTTTTTTAAAAAGTCATTAATTCTTGTTGAGAATTTTGGCGTCCATATTCATCAGGGAAATTGGTCTGTAATTCTCCTTTTTGATGGGGTCTCTGCCTTGTTTGGGGATCAAGGTAATACTGGCCTCATAGAATGAGTTTGGTAGCTTTCCTTCTGTTTCTATTTTTTGAAATAGCTTTAGGAGAATAGGTTTTATTTCTTCTTTGAATGTTTGGTGGAATTCCCCGGGGAATCCATCAGGCCCTGGCGTTTTGTTTTTTGGAAGGTTTTTAATCACTGTTTCAATCACTTCATAATTAATTGGTCTGTTAAAAAAATCAATTTCTTCCTGTTTCAGTCTTGGTAGTTTATAGGTTTCCAGGAAGGCCTCCCATCTCTTCCAGATTACTTAATTTATTGGCATAAAGCTGTTGATAAAAGTTTATAATAATCCTTCCTATTTCATTGGTGTTGGTTGTGACCTCTCCCTTTTCATTCATAATTTTATTAATTTGGGTCCTTTCTCTTTTCTTTTGGATAAGTCTTGCCAGTGGTTTGTCAATTTTATTTATTCTTTCAAAGAACCAGCTTCTAGTTCTGTTGATCTGCTCTACTGTGCTCCTGGTTTCTAATTCATTGATCTCTGCTCTAATCTTGATCAACTGCTTTCTCGTGCATGGATTAGGCCTGTTCTTCTGTTGCTGTTCCAGCTTCTTGAGGTGAGAATATAAAAACTGCATTTTAGATTTTTCTATTCGTTTGAGTGAGGCTTGGATGGCTATGTATTTTCCCCTTAGGACGGCCTTTGCAGTGTCCCATAGGTTTTGGACCACTGTGTTTTCATTCTCGTTGGTCTCCATAAGTTGTTTAAATTGATTTTTGATTTCCTGGTTTATCGAATCATTCTTGAGCAGGATGGTTCTTAGTCTCCAAGTGTTTGAGTTTCTTCCAAATTTTTCCTTGTGGTTGAGTTCCAATTACAAGATCCTTGCTAATAGGATCCAACAGTACATTAAAAGGATTATCCATCATGACCAAGTGGGATTCATCCCTGGGATCCAAGGGTGGTTCAACATTTGCAAATCTATCAGTGTGATAGATTATATCAACAAGAAAAAAGCCAAAAATCATATGATCCTCTCAATAGATGCAGAAAAAGCATTTGACAAAATACAGCATCCTTTCCTGATTAAAACCCTTCAGTGTGTAGGGATAGAGGGTACATTCCTCAATCTCATAAAAACCATCTATGAAAAGCCTATGGCAAATATCATTCTCAATGGGGAAAAGCTGGAAGCCTTTCCCTTAAGATCAGGAACACGACAGGATACCTACCCTCGCCATTATTATTCAACATAGTACTAGAAGTCCTTGCAACAGCAATCAGACAACAAAAATGGATAAAAGGTATCCAAATCGGCAAAGAAGAAGTCAAACTGTCTCTCCTCGCAGATGACATGATACTCTATATGGAAAACCCAAAAGACTCTACCCCCAAACTACTAGAAGTTATAGAGCAATTCAGTAATGTGGCGGGATACAAAATCAATGCTCAGAAATCAGTTGCATTTCTATACATGAACAATGAGACTGAAGAAAGAGAAATTAGGGAATCCATTCCATTTACAATAGCACCAAAAATCATACGTTATCTCGGAATTAACTTACCCAGAGACGTAAAGGATCTATATTCTAGAAACTACAAATCACTCTTGAAAGACATTGAAGAAGACACAAAAAGATGGAAAAATATTCCATGCTCATGGATCGGAAGAATTAACATAGTTAAAATGTCCATGCTACCCAGAGCAATCTACACTTTCATTGCTATCCCGATCAAAATACTGATGACATTTTTCAAAGAACTGGAACAAACAGCCCTTAAATTTGTGTGGAACCAGAAAAGGCCACAAATTGCCGAGGAAGTGTTGAAAAGGAAAAACAAAGCTGGGGGCATCACAATGCCAGATTTCAAGTCGTACTACAAAGCTGTGATCACAAAGACGGCATGGTACTGGCACAAAAACAGACACATAGACCAATGGAACAGAATAGAGAACCCAGAAATGGGCCCTCTGCTCTTTGGGCAACTAATCTTTGATAAAGCAGGAAAAAACATCCGGTGGAAAAAAGACAGTCTCTTCAATAAATGGTGCTGGGAAAATTGGACAGCTACATGCAAAAGAATGAAACTTGACCACTATCTCACACCATACACAAAAATAAACTCCAAATGGATGAAAGACCTCGATGTGGGACAGGAATCCATCAAAATCCTAGAGAAGAGCATAGGCAGCAACCTTTATGACATCGGCCACAGCAACCTTTTTCATGACACATCTCCAGAGGCAAGAGAAACAAAAGATAAAATGAACTTGTGGGACTTCATCAGGATCAAAGCTTCTGCACAGCCAAGGAAACAGTCAAAAAAACTAAGAGGCAGCCCACGGAATGGGAGAAGATATTTGCAAATGACACTGCAGATAAAAGACTGGTATCCAAGATCTACAAAGAACTTCTCAAACTCAATACACAAGAAACAAATAAACAAATCATAAAATGGGCAGAAGATATGAACAGACACTTTTCCAAGGAAGACATACAAATGGCTTACAGACACATGAAAAAATGTTCAAAATCATTAGCCATCAGGGAAATTCAAATCAAAACCACACTAAGATACCACCTTATGCCAGTTAGAATGGCAAAAATGGACAAGGCAAGAAACAACAATTGTTGGAGAGGATGTGGAGAAAGGGGATCCCTCCTACATTGTTGGTGGGAATGCAAGTTGGTACAGCCACTCTGGAAAACAATGTGGAGGTCCCTTAAAAAGTTAAAAATTAGCTACCCTATGATCCAGCCATCGCACTAATGGGTATTTACTCCAAAGATACAGACATAGTGAAGAGAAGGGCCATATGCACCCCAATGTTCATAGCAGCATTGTCCACAATAGCTACATCGTGGAAGGAGCCAAGATGCCCTTCAACACATGACTGGATTAAGAAGTTGTGGTCCATATATACAATGGAATATTAGTGAGCTATCAAAAAGAATGATTTCTCAACATTTGCTGCAACATGGACGGCACTGGAGGAGATAATGGTAAGTGACATAAGTCAAGCAGAGAAAGACAATTATCATATGGTTTCACTCATTTATGGAACATAAGAACTAGGAAGATCGGTAGGGGAAGAAAGGGAAGAAGAAAGGGGGGTAATCAGAAGGGGGAATGAAGCATGAGAGTCTATGGACTCTGAGAAACAACCTGAGGGCTTCAGAGGGGAGGGGGGTGGGGGAATGGGATAGGCTGGTGATGGGTAGTAAGGAGGGCATGTATTGCATGGTGCACTCGGTGTTATATGCAGCTAATGAATCATTGAACTTTACATCCAAAACCAGGGATGATGTACTGTATGGTGACTAACATAATATAATAAAAAAATATTATTATTAAAAAAAAGTCATTAATTCACTGCTATGTCATAGTGCTCCCCACCGTGTTATGAAGAACAGTAGTCTCTTGATATATTCTGGGAAGATAAGTTTCTTAAGTAAGAAACTTAAGTAAGTTTGGGAAAAACTGTATACATTTTCTCCTTCATAGAGAATTCAATGCATATCAGCGTATTAAAGGCTCTGTAAGCAAACTAGTTTGATTTTATTTGGCCAGCATCTCCCAAGCATGATTTATTTAAGAGAAAACTCTCTCCATTAAAAAAAAAATAGAACTTATTTTTTAGAGCAGTTTTAGATTTACAGAAAGATTGAATGGAAAGTATAGTCCCCATATACCTCATTCCCCCCTCAGTTTCTCCTCTTATTAACACCTTGTATTATTATGGTACATTTATTACAATTGGTGAACCAATATTGACACATTATTATTAAAGTCCATAGTTTACATTAGGGTTCACTCTTTGCATTGTGCAGTTCTATGAACTCTGAAAAATGCTTAATGTCATGTGACCACGTATCATGCATAATAGTTTCACTTCCCTAAACATGCTCTGTGCTACATCTATTCATCTCTTTCCCTTACATCCTAAATATCTAACAACCACCGAAGTGTTTATTATCTCAATAGTTTTGAATTTTCTCGAATATCATGTAGTTGGAATCATATAGTATATAGTTTTTTTCAGAAACCCGATTCTTTCATTTAGTAATATACATTTAAGGTTCTTACATGTTTTCATTTTTAGTGCTGATTAATATTCTACCATATGGATGTACAAAGTTTGTTTATTTGTTCACTTATTGAATGACTTTGTGATTGCATCTAAGTTTGGGAAATAAGAATAAATCTGCTATAAATTTTCTTGGGCTTGCTTTGTGTGCGAATAGGCTTTCAGTCATTTGAGTAAATAAAAGATTTGCTGGACTGTATGATTAGTTTTTTGTTGTTGTTTTGTTTTGTTTTTTAAGATTTTATTTATTTATTTGACACAGAGAGAGGCAGCCAGTGAGAGAAGGAACACAAGTGGGGGGAGTGGGAGAGGAAGAAGCAGGCTCCCAGTGGAGGAGCCTGATGTGGGACTCGATCCCAGGACACTGGGATCACGCCCTGGGCCGAAGGCAGATGCTTAACTACTGAGCCACCCGGGCGCTCCAAGACCTTATGATTAGTTTTTTAAGAAACGGCCAGGCTGTATTCCAATGTGGCTGTACTATTTTGCTTTTCCATCAACAATGACTGAAAGCTCCTATTGCTCCACATCTTCGTCAGCATTTGGTGTTGTCAGCGTTTTATATTTTAGCCATCCTGGGAGGTAAGTAGTGGTGTCTCATTGTTTTAATTTGCAGTTACCTAATGACATATAAGGTTGAGCATCTTTTCATAAACTTGTTTTTCATCTGTGTATCTTCTTTAAGAGAGATGTTTGTTCATATCTTTTACCCACTTTTTTTAATTGTTTTTTTTTTTTAATGTTGAATTGTAAGAGTCTTTGTATATTTTGGACACAAGTCCTTTATCAGGTATGCGTTTTGCAAATGTCTTCTCTCAGTCTGGCTTGTCTTTTTATTCTCTTAACAGTGTCTTTTGCAGAGTAGAAGTTGTTTGGTTTTTGTTTTTGTTTTGTTTTGCTTTGTTTTTAACAAAGTCCAGTTATCATTCTCTTTCATGGATTGTGCTTTTGGAGTTACATTGAAAAACTTACTGCCAGATCTGTGGTCACCCAGATTTTCTCTTATTTTTTTCCTAAAAGTTGTGTACTTTTCCCTTTTTCAATTAGGACTGATCCATTTTGTTTTGTTTTGTTTTGTTTTGTTTTGTTTTTTAAGATTTTATTTATTTATTCAACAGAGATAGAGACAGCCAGTGAGAGAGGGAAGACAAGCAGGGGGAGTGGGAGAGGAAGAAGCAGGCTCATAGCGGAAGAGCCTGATGTGGGGCTCGATCCCAGAACGCCGGGATCACGCCCTGAGCCGAAGGCAGACGCTTAACCGCTGTGCCACCCAGGCGCCCCTGGACTGATCCATTTTGAGTTATTTTTTGTGACAGATGTAAAGTCCACATCTAGATTTTTTTTTTTTTTTGCATATGCATGTCCAGTTGCTCTAGCACAATTTGTTCAAAAGACTGTTCTTCACGAGAGACTATGGACTCTGGGAAACAATCTGAGGGTTTTAGAGGGGAGGGGGTTGGGGGGATGGACTAGCCCAGTGAAGGGTAGTAAGGTGGACACGAATGGAGCGCTGGGTGTTATACGAAACAATGAATCATGGAACACTACATCAAAAACTAATGATGTGTACTGTATGGTCGCTAACATATTATAAAACAAACAAACAAACAAAAAAGACTGTTCTTTCTTCATTAATTTGCCTTTGCTTCTTTGTCAAAGATCAATTTACTATATTTATGTGAGTCTGTTTCTGTGCTTTCTATTCTGTTCCATTGATCTATTTATCTGTTCTTTGACTGTTACCACACTGTCTTGATCACTGTAGCTTCATGGTAAGTTTGGTTTTTTTTTTTTTTTCAGTTTATTTTTCATTGAACATATAGTGTTATATTATTTTCAGATGTACAACATAATGATTCGACAATTCTATACATTATTCAGTGCTCACATACTGTTTTTCATACTCTCAATAACAGTGCATTAGGGTTCCTTTATCTCCACATCCTCACCAGTACTTGTTATTTTTGTCTTTTTGATTCCAGCCATTCTGACAGGTGTAAGGTAATATCTTACTGTGTTTTTAATTTGCATTTTCCTTATGATTAGTGATGTTGAGCATCTTTTTGTCTGTTAGCCATCCGTATGTCTTCTTCGGAAAAATGTCTATTCAAGGGTCCTCTTTTTTTTAATCAAATTATTGGGGTTTTTTGTTCTTTTTTGGTGTTGTATAAGTTCTTTATATATTTTGGATATTAACCCTTTATTGGATATATCATTTGTAAATATCTTCTTCCATTCAGTAAGTTGCCTTTTTGTTGTGCTGATGTTTTCCTTTGTTGTGTAAAGCTTCTCATTTTGATATAGTCCTAATAGTTTATTTTTGCTTTTGTTTCCATAGCCTGAGAAGACTTATCTAGAAAAAGGTTGCTAAGGCTGATGTCAAAGATATTATTATGTTCTTTTCTAGGAGTTTCACGGTGTCAGGTCTTACATTTAGTTCTTTAATTCATTTTATTTTTATGTATGGTGTAAGAAGGTGGTCCAATTACATTCTTTTGCATGTAGCTGTCTAGGTTTCCTAACATCATTTGTTGAAGAAGTTGTCTTTTTCCTATTATATATTCTTGCTTTCTTTGTTATAGATTAATCGATCATATAAGCATGGGTTTATTTCTGGACTTTCTGTTTTGTTCCATTGATTTATGTGCCTATTTTTGTGCCAGTACCATACTGTTTTGATTACGATGGCATTGTAGTATATCTTGAAATTTGAGATTGTGATACCTCCAGTTTTGTTCTTTCTCCAGATCACTTTAACTATTCAGAGTCTTTTGTGGTTCCATGCAGATCTTAGTATTATTTGTTCTAGTTTTGTGAAAAATGCTGTTGTTATTTTGATAAGGATTACATTAAATCTGTAGATTGCTCTTTTTTCTAGTATTATTGAGGTATAAATGACTTGTAGTAACTCTTAAAGTTGGGTGATGCCAGTTTACCAACTTTGTTCTTCATCCTGTTGGCTATTCTGGTCTTTTACCTTGCCAGATAAACTTTAAAATCAGTTTGTCAGTGACCACAAAATAACTTAAGAATTTTAGTTGTATCTATAGATTAAATTGAGAAGAGTTGACATTTTGATAACTCTTACTATCTATTAACTTGGAATACTTCTCTTTATTTTGATCTTTGATTTATTTCATCAGAGTTTTGTATCTTTTCTTTTATGGATCTGGTACATGCTTGGTTATATGTATACCTTCTTAGGGTGCTAATGTAAATGATATTCTGTTTTTAATTTAAGATTACAATTATTCATTGCCATTTTGTAAGAAAGCAGTTGACTTTGTATCCTGCCAACTTGCTATATGCACTTGTTAGTTATAGCAGTTTTTTGTTGTTATTATTAATTCTTTGGGATTTTCTACATTGATTTATATCACCTATGAACAAAGATAGTTCGATTTCTTTCTTTCCAATCTATATACCTCTTATTTCCTTTTCTTCCCTTATTGCATTAGCTAGGACTTCTGGTATAATGTTGAGTAGGAATGGTAAGGGGATATCTTTATCTTGTTTCCCATTTTAGGGGAAAAACATTGAGTTTTTCATCATTAAGTATGATGTCAACTGTAGAGTTTTTGTAGATGTTCTCTGTTAAATAAAAGAAGTTTTCTTTTATTCCTGATTTGCAGAGAGTTCTTATCATGAATGGGTATTAGATGTTTTCAAATGCTTCTTCTGTGTCTATTGATATGATTTTATGATTTTTCTTCTTTAACGTGTTAATGTGATGAAACATCAATTAATTTTCAAGTGTTGAACCAAACTTGCGTACCTGGAATAAATCTCACTTGGTTGTGGTATATAATTCTCACATTATTAGATTCAATTTGCTAATACTGTGTTTGCATCTATATTCATGAGAAATATTGGTCTGTAATTTTCTTTCCTAGTAATGTCTTTGTATGGTTCTGATATTAGGGTAATGGTGGCCTCATAAAATAAATTAGAAAGTGTTTCCTCTGCTTCCGTTTTCTGGAAGAGATTGTAGGGAATGGGTATCATTTTTTCATCTTCCCATGTAAAAGTTCTTTCAAAACTCAGCCAATAAAAGTATTTTGCCTTTAATTAATCACATTATTATTTAATTACCTGGTTATTATTTTTATTTTTATTTATTTTTTTGCTCTTTATGGATATTTTTGTCTTAGTTTATATACAATAAAATGCACGGATAGTAACTGTACCATTTGATAAGTTCTGACAACTGTATATACCCATTTAACCACCACTCCAATCAGGATATAGAATAAGTTACCCTAGAAATCTCCCTTGTGCCCCTTTCCAGTCAATTCTCCCTGCCCACAAACATGCAGTGGTAACCATTCTTCTGATTTCTATTACTAAAGCTCAGCTTTTCCTCTTTATATAAATAGAGTTATACATCATGTACTTCTTTTACATCTCACTTTTTTCACTCAATATAATGTTTTTGAGATTCATCCACATTATTCTGTGTGACAGTAGCTCATCTCTTTTTTATTACTGAGTAGTAATATACCACAATCCATTCTCCTGTTTGTGAACATTTGAGTTATTTCCATTTAGAGTGATCATGATTAAAGCTGACAGGAACGTTCTTCTACAAATCTCTTTATGAACGTATGTTTTCATTTGGGGAAGGGAGGTAAATATCTAGGAGTGCAATTTCTGGGTAATAGGTACGTATGTGTTGAGATTTATAAGTTTATGAGTTATCCAAGATGATTGTACCACTTTCCATTTTCATCAGCAGTGTATGAGCATCCCAGTTCCACGTTCTCACCAACATTTGGTATTATCAGTCTTTAAAAATTTTTTATCAATTCTGCCTGAGTATCTCAGTTGGTTGGGCATCTGCCTTCGGCTCAGGTCATGATCCTGGAGTCCTGGGATCCAGCCCTACATCAGGCTCTGTGCTCAGTGGGGAGCCTGCTTCTCCCTCTCCCTCTTTCCTGCCCCCCACCCTGGCACATGCTTTCTCTTGCTCTCTATCTCAAATAAATAAATAAAAATCTTTAAAAATTTTTTTATCAGTTCCAGTTAAATAATATCTTATTGAGGTCTTAATTTGAATTTTCTCAATGACTAATGGTGATCATGCATATATCATCTTTTGTGAAATGTCTGTTCAAGTCTTTTGCTCATTTTTTTAGAGGCTGTACAAGTTTTTTATGTATGCTGGATTCAAGAACACTGCCAGTTATATGTATCACAAATATTTCTAATCAGTCTGTGGACTTGCCTTTTCATTTTATTAATAAAGTCTTTTATGAATAAGAGTTTTTAATTTGAATTAAGTCCAATTTATCAGTTTTTCTTTTATGCTTAGTATGTTTTTTCCTATCTAAGAAATCTTTGCCTATCCTAAAGTCCCATAGGTATTATCCTACATTTTCTTATAGAAGCTTTATTATTATAGCTCTTATGTTTAGATCCATCTTCCAACTCAAGTTAACTTTTCTGTATGATGTGAAGGGGAGATTGAGATTTACTTTTCCTATGCAGGTATCTGGTTGTTTCAACATCATTTGTTGAAAATATTTTTCTTTTTTAAATGTCTTAGTGCCTTTGTTGAAAATTATATGGGTCTATTTCTAGAATATCTATTCTGTTCTACCAATCCGTGTGTCTATCTACACTGTCTTTATTAGTGAAGCTTTATGGTGTTTCTTGAAATCAGTAGTCCTTCAACTTTGTTCTTTTTCAAGACTGTTTTGGCTATCTTGAGTCCTTGTCATTTCCATATATATTTTAGAATTGGCTTGTCAGTATCTACCAAAATCCTGCTTGGATTTTAGTGGAATTGGGTTGATCTAAAGATAATTTTAGAGAAAATTAACATTTCAATAATATTGAATCTTTCCATTAATAAATAATTTCTCTCTCTCCACTTATTAGAAGAATATATCTCTTAGTAATGTTTTATAATTTTTAGTGTAGATTTTTTTCAAAGTTTTCTTAAATTAATTGCTAATTATTTTTGATGCAATTATCAATGGTATTTTAAAATTTCCTTTTCTGCTTGTTTAATTGCTAGTATAGAAAAATTTTGTAACTTGATCCAGTGTGCTGTTGCTTTGCTAAATTATTATTTCTAATAATTTCTTTATAGATTCCTTGGTATGTGTCTATTACTAACAATAGGGTTTCTTCTTCCTTTCCTTTTTTCCCCTTTTACTTCTTTTTCTCTATTGCTATGCTGGGACCTTTAGTATATGGTGAATAGAAGTGGTGAGAGTGGATATCCTTGTTTTTTCCTCCAATCTAATGGTAAAATAATCAATATTTTACTGTTACATAAAATGTTATGTGTAAGTTTTTAATAGATGTCCTTTAGACATTGAGAAAGTTCCCTTTTATATAAAAAAAAGTTTTTATTTAAATTCCAGTTAGTATACAGTGTAACATTAGTTTCAGATATACAATTTAGTGATTCAGCACTTCTGTACAACACCTGGTGCTCATTACAACAAGTGCCCTCCTCAATCCCCATCACCTATTTAACCCATCCCCCCACCCACCTCCCCTCTGGTGACCGTCAGTTTGTTCTGTATAGTTTAGAGTCTGTTTCTTGGTTTTCATTTGTTTTATTTTTTAGATTCCACATTTGAGTGAAATCATACGATATTTCTTTCTTTGACTTACTTTGCTTAATACTCTCTAGCTCCATCCATGTCATTGCAAATGTCAAGATATCATTTCTTTTTATGTCTGAATAATATTCCATTGTATATACATGAGAAAGTTCCCGTCTATTCCCTGAATGAATGTTGAATTTTGTCAGATGTTTTTTCTGCCTCACTTAAGTCGGTCATACAATTCTCTACTTTATTCTGTTACGGTAGTGAATTGACTGATTTCAAATGTTAAGCCAAATTGAATTAATGTGCTATTATGCTTTTGATATAGAGCAATGTATTATTATCCTTTTGATACATTGCTGGATTTGATTTGCTAATATTATGTTGTGTGTGTATACGTGTGTATTTATACATTTATATATTGCAGGGTCTGATTTGATAATATTTTGTTAAGGATTTTTCATATTATGTTTGTGAAAAACAGTGGTTTGTAATTTTGTGTCCTGTATTGTGCTTTTTAGGTTTTTGTATCTGGGATATGTTACACCCATAAATAAGTTAGGTAATATTCTCTACTCTTTTACTTTTAGTGAAATGCTATAATTTCTTCTTGTTTAGAATTCCTCAGCAAAGAAATCTGGTCCTGGAGTTATCTTTTAGGGAAGACTTTTAATTATAAAAATCGATATCTATAATACATACAGGGCTATTCAGATTTTCTTTTCTTTTTTCTTTTTTTTTTAGGGCTATTCAGATTTTCTATACCTTCTTGTGGTAATGTGTTTTTCTAGGAATTTTTGTTCTATTTCTTTGTCCACCTAATGTTATTGTCAAAATTACTGACAAAGTTGGGACGCCTGGGTGGCTGAGTCGTTAAGCATCTGTCTTCAGCTCAGTGTGTGATCCCAGGGTCCTGGGATCGAGCCAAGCATCAGGTTCCCTGCTCTGCTGGGAGCCTGCTTCTTCCTCTTCCACTCCCCCTGCTTGTGTTCCCTCTCTCACTGGCTCTCTCTCTCTCTGTCAAATAAATAAATCTTTAAAAAAATTATTGACAAAGTTATTCATGATATCCTTTTATTTATTATTTTTTAAGTGATCTCCATGTGGAGCCCAATGAAAGGCTTGAACTCACAACCCTGAGATCAAGACCAGAGCTGAGATCAAGAGTCGGACACTTAACCAACTGAGCCACCAAGGCACCCCCTATTATTTTTTAATTTCTGCATTATGAGCAGTGAGGTCTCCTACTTTCATTCCTGTTATTGCTAGTTTGTGTTCTCTCTCTGTATATACATTATTCTTGGTAGAAATTTAAGTCATTCACCTTTTCAAAGAAATAACTTTAACTTCCAGAATGTATCTAATTTTTGAGAGGAGGACTGTTTTCTAATTTATTGGCTGCCAATCTCATCTTTATTATTTCCATTCATATACCTAGTCTGAGTTTAATTTGCTCTCTCCCTTCCCCATTTTTATTAGGTTTAACTTTTAACTGTTTTTCTAATACATGCATTTTTAAAGCTAAATATTTTGTCCAAACATAGTTTTAACTTCATGTCACAAATTATGATTTGTTGTGTTTTTATTATATTTCGGTTAAAACTGTTTTCACATATTCCTTGTGATTTCTTGCTTGACACGTGGTAATTTATATATGTTCCTTAATTCTAAAATATTTGGAGATTTTCTAGATATCTTATTGTTAATTAATTTTTAAACTTAATTATATTGTAGCCAGAGAAAATGCTCTGATTTTATGGCCCAATATATAATATTTTTGATAAATATTCCATATTTTGTTCCATGCTTACCCTGCTTGGAGTTGAATTAACTTCCTGGATCAGTGGATTTTTGTTTTTAATCAGGTTAGGTAATTTTCAAATACATTTCTGTTTTCTCTCTGTCCTCCTTCTGAGGCTCTTTTTTTTTTTTAAGATTTTATTTATTTATTTGTCAGAGAGAGAGACAGCCAGAGAGAGGGGGAACACAAGCAGGGGGAGTGGCAGAAAAAGAAGCAGGCTCCAAGCAGAGCAGGGAGCCTGATGCATGGCTCGAACCCAGGATCTCAGGATCACACCCTGTGCCGAAGGCAGATGCTTAACGACTGAGCCACCGAGGCACCCCTCCTTCTGGGGTTCTAATTACACAAAAGTTTAGTTTACTCTGTCTACAAGTCATTAAGTCTCTTTTTCTTTAATTTTCAATCTTTTTCTCTCTCTGTGTTTTGATTTAAATAATATTTATTTAACATGACTTCAAGTTCACTGATCCTTTCTAATGTAATCTCTGATGCTACTTCATCCGGTTAATAATAACATTTTGTTTTCTGATATTTTAGTTCTTAGTTCTAAGATTTCTAATTGGTTCTTCTCAGAGTTTTCATAATTTTTTGAAATTCTCTATTTCATAATTCATTTATCCTTTCCTGTACATTTCTTAACATATTTATCAAATTTTTTAAAGTTCTTATCTATTAATTTTGACATCTTTATCATCCAAAGGTCTCCTTCTGTAGACTATATTTTCTCTTGAATCATAGCTCACTTTTTCCAGCTTCCTTGCCTATCAAGTAGTTTCTTATTTAAATTTGACAAAATGCTTCATTTATTTATTTATTTATTTATTTATTTATTTATCTTTTTTTTTTAAATAATAATATTTTTTTATTATATTATGTTAGTCACCATACAGTACATCCATGGTTTCGGATGTAAAGTTCAATGATTCATTAGCTGCATATAACACCGAGTGCACCATGCAATACATGCCCTCCTTACTACCCATCACCAGCCTATCCCATTCCCCCACCCCCCTCCCCTCTGAAGCCCTCAGGTTGTTTCTCAGAGTCCATAGTCTCTCATGCTTCATTCCCCCTTCTGATTACCCCCCTTTCTTCTTCCCTTTCTTCCCCTACCGATCTTCCTAGTTCTTATGTTCCATAAATGAGTGAAACCATATGATAATTGTCTTTCTCTGCTTGACTTATGTCACTTACCATTATCTCCTCCAGTGCCGTCCATGTTGCAGCAAATGTTGAGAAATCATTCTTTTTGATAGCTCACTAATATTCCATTGTATATATGGACCACAACTTCTTAATCCAGTCATGTGTTGAAGGGCATCTTGGCTCCTTCCACGATGTAGCTATTGTGGACAATGCTGCTATGAACATTGGGGTGCATATGGCCCTTCTCTTCACTATGTCTGTATCTTTGGAGTAAATACCCATTAGTGCGATGGCTGGATCATAGGGTAGCTAATTTTTAACTTTTTAAGGGACCTCCACATTGTTTTCCAGAGTGGCTGTACCAACTTGCATTCCCACCAACAATGTAGGAGGGATCCCCTTTCTCCACATCCTCTCCAACAATTGTTGTTTCTTGCCTTGTCCATTTTTGCCATTCTAACTGGCATAAGGTGGTATCTTAGTGTGGTTTTGATTTGAATTTCCCTGATGGCTAATGATTTTGAACATTTTTTCATGTGTCTGTAAGCCATTTGTATGTCTTCCTTGGAAAAGTGTCTGTTCATATCTTCTGCCCATTTTATGATTTGTTTATTTGTTTCTTGTGTATTGAGTTTGAGAAGTTCTTTGTAGATCTTGGATACCAGTCTTTTATCTGCAGTGTCATTTGCAAATATCTTCTCCCATTCCGTGGGCTGCCTCTTAGTTTTTTTGACTGTTTCCTTGGCTGTGCAGAAGCTTTGATCCTGATGAAGTCCCACAAGTTCATTTTATCTTTTGTTTCTCTTGCCTCTGGAGATGTGTCATGAAAAAGGTTGCTGTGGCCGATGTCATAAAGGTTGCTGCCTATGCTCTTCTCTAGGATTTTGATGGATTCCTGTCCCACATCGAGGTCTTTCATCCATTTGGAGTTTATTTTTGTGTATGGTGTGAGATAGTGGTCAAGTTTCATTCTTTTGCATGTAGCTGTCCAATTTTCCCAGCACCATTTATTGAAGAGACTGTCTTTTTTCCACCGGATGTTTTTTCCTGCTTTATCAAAGATTAGTTGCCCAAAGAGCAGAGGGCCCATTTCTGGGTTCTCTATTCTGTTCCATTGGTCTATGTGTCTGTTTTTGTGCCAGTACCATGCCGTCTTTGTGATCACAGCTTTGTAGTACGACTTGAAATCTGGCATTGTGATGCCCCCAGCTTTGTTTTTCCTTTTCAACACTTCCTCGGCAATTTGTGGCCTTTTCTGGTTCCACACAAATTTAAGGGCTGTTTGTTCCAGTTCTTTGAAAAATGTCATCAGTATTTTGATCGGGATAGCAATGAAAGTGTAGATTGCTCTGGGTAGCATGGACATTTTAACTATGTTAATTCTTCCGATCCATGAGCATGGAATATTTTTCCATCTTTTTGTGTCTTCTTCAATGTCTTTCAAGAGTGATTTGTAGTTTCTAGAATATAGATCCTTTACGTCTCTGGGTAAGTTAATTCCGAGATAACGTATGATTTTTGGTGCTATTGTAAATGGAATGGATTCCCTAATTTCTCTTTCTTCAGTCTCATTGTTCATGTATAGAAATGCAACTGATTTCTGAGCATTGATTTTGTATCCCGCCACATTACTGAATTGCTCTATAACTTCTAGTAGTTTGGGGGTAGAGTCTTTTGGGTTTTCCATATAGAGTATCATGTCATCTGCGAGGAGAGACAGTTTGACTTCTTCTTTGCCGATTTGGATACCTTTTATCCATTTTTGTTGTCTGATTGCTGTTGCAAGGACTTCTAGTACTATGTTGAATAATAATGGCGAGGGTAGGTATCCTGTCGTGTTCCTGATCTTAAGGGAAAGGCTTCCAGCTTTTCCCCATTGAGAATGATATTTGCCATAGGCTTTTCATAGATGGTTTTTATGAGATTGAGGAATGTACCCTCTATCCCTACACACTGAAGGGTTTTAATCAGGAAAGGATGCTGTATTTTGTCAAATGCTTTTTCTGCATCTATTGAGAGGATCATATGATTTTTGGCTTTTTTCTTGTTGATATAATCTATCACACTGATAGATTTGCAAATGTTGAACCACCCTTGGATCCCAGGGATGAATCCCACTTGGTCATGATGGATAATCCTTTTAATGTACTGTTGGATTCTATTAGCTAGGATCTTGTTGAGAATTTTGGCGTCCATATTCATCAGGGAAATCGGTCTGTATTTCTCCTTTTTGATGGGGTCTTTGCCTGGTTTGGGGATCAAGGTAATACTGGCCTCATAGAATGAGTTTGGTAGCTTTCCTTCTGTTCTATTCTTTGAAATAGCTTTAGGAGAATAGGTTTTATTTCTTCTTTGAATGTTTGGTGGAATTCCCCGGGGAATCCATCAGGCCCTGGCGTTTTGTTTTTTGGAAGGTTTTTAATCACTGTTTCAATCACTTCATAATTAATTGGTCTGTTAAAAAAATCAATTTCTTCCTGTTTCAGTCTTGGTAGTTTATAGGTTTCCAGGAAGGCCTCCCATCTCTTCCAGATTACTTAATTTATTGGCATAAAGCTGTTGATAAAAGTTTATAATAATCCTTCCTATTTCATTGGTGTTGGTTGTGACCTCTCCCTTTTCATTCATAATTTTATTAATTTGGGTCCTTTCTCTGTTCTTTTGGATAAGTCTTGCCAGTGGTTTGTCAATTTTATTTATTCTTTCAAAGAACCAGCTTCTAGTTCTGTTGATCTGCTCTACTGTGCTCCTGGTTTCTAATTCATTGATCTCTGCTCTAATCTTGATCAACTGCTTTCTCATGCGTGGATTAGGCCTGTTCTTCTGTTGCTGTTCCAGCTTCTTGAGGTGAGAATATAAAAACTGCATTTTAGATTTTTCTATTCGTTTGAGTGAGGCTTGGATGGCTATGTATTTTCCCCTTAGGACGGCCTTTGCAGTGTCCCATAGGTTTTGGACCACTGTGTTTTCATTCTCGTTGGTCTCCATAAGTTGTTTAAATTGATTTTTGATTTCCTGGTTTATCGAATCATTCTTGAGCAGGATGGTTCTTAGTCTCCAAGTGTTTGAGTTTCTTCCAAATTTTTCCTTGTGATTGAGTTCCAATTTCAAAGCATTGTGGTCTGAGAATATGCAGGGAATAATTTCAGTCTTTTGGTATCTGTTGAGACCTGTTTTGTGACCCAGAGCATGGTCTATTCTTGAGAATGTTCCATGGGCATTAGGATAGAATGAGTATTCTTTGGTTCTGGGGTGTAGTGTTCAATATATATATATGAGGTCCAGCTCGTCTAGTATGGCATTCAAAGCTCTTGTTTCTTTGTTGATTTTCTGCTTAGGTGATCTGTCTATTGCTGATAGTGGAGTGTTGAGGTCCCCGACTATTAACGTATTTTTTCTATATGTCTCTTTATTCTGGTTAAGAGTTGGCTGGTGTATCTTGCTGCTCCCCTGTTGGGGGCATATATATTTATAATTGTCATATCCACTTGTTGGATAAACCAGCACTATAGGAGTTATTAAGGGGTGGGGGTTCTATAAAAGTAAAAAGGCCCCAAGAGTGAAACAGAACAGAAAGTCACAATCTGTAGAAACAAAGACTTCACAGGCAACATGGCATTGGTAAAATCATATCTCTCAGTAATCACTCTCAATGGAAATGACCTAAATGCTCCCATAAATGCCACAGGGTTGCAGATTGGATAAAAAGACATGACCCTTCCATTTGCTGTCTACAAGAGACTCACTTTGAACCTAAAGATACATCCAGACTGAAAGTGAAGGGATGGAATACCATCTTTCATGCCAATGGACCTCAAAAGAAAGCTGGGGTAGCAATTCTCATATCAGACAGATTGGATTTTAAACTAAAGACTATAGTTAGAGATACAGAAGGGCACTATATTATTCTTCATTTATTTATTTTTAAATTTAAATTCAATTAACCAACATATAGTACATCATTAATTTTTGATGTTATGTTCCATGATTCATTAGTTGCAGATATCACCCAGTGCTCATCCCATCAATATGTTTTATTATTGAAGATGCACCATAGAGATTCTAGATTTTTCATTTTCTTTAAAGAGTGTTTTTTTTCACAAATACTAAATTATTGACAGATTATCTCATTTCTACAGAGGCCTGGTTTTAGGGATTTATTAGGGAGGATTTATTTTGGTTCTGCCTTAGTCCTAAAGATTCAGCCCTTAGTCTTGGGATATAGTCCTTACTTCCAAGTCATGGTCCTTCTGAGGCTTTAAAGGGAAACTGTGGTATTTACTAATTCCCTCTAATTTGGTAGAACTTGAACTCAAAATTGTCTCCCCTAGAACTTTATTTGCTGATATCTCTACTCAGCACTTTTGCTTCCAGGTATATGTTCACTTGATCGCTCCTTGGAGTCTTGCCTTGCACATTCATAATTTTAGAGTCAGCCAAGAATTTGAGTGGAATTTTTATACAGGTATGTGCTCTTTTTTCCATGGCTACCTCCTTTCCAGCATATCTTTCCTTAATTCCCAGCTGCACTGGCAACCCAAAATGCAACCTCCAAATCCTCAGTCCAGGAGTCTGAGCTCTATCCTTTATTCTCATGCAAAGTAGGAAGTGCCCTTGGGGGAAAAGTTGGATAAATATGACTCTTAACCTAATTGACATCTCATCTTAAAAAGTTCATATCTCCTTCAGTATCTGCCAGCTCTAGATTTATCTGCAAGCCTTTCAAGTGACCTTTTTTTTTTTTTTTTGGTCCAGAATTTATAGTTGTCATCAGTAAGAAGGTTACTCCAGTTGAAGCTATTCTGCCATTACCAGAACTGTAACTTCTCTAATTACCTGGTTGTTATTTAAAACACACTTTGTAAATAAATAAATGAGAAGGCTTATTCAGGAGCTACCTCTAACACTACAGTTGTGGTTCCTGGTTTATTTTCTAGCACGTGTCTCCATAAACATTACATAATTTCCTCTGAGTCATTTCAAACCATTAAAAAAAAAAATCTCACAATGAAATGTAAACACAAACCCGTTTTGAAGTATTGCAGAACCTTATTCAGTATGTCAGCCTTGACTGCCCTGAGTTCAGTTTATGTATCAGGGGAAGCAAGAGCAATTCTCCTATTCACTGTGAGGTCTCTGCCACCATGTTCCTCAACAATATCATGTAGACCATGGAAGCCGCAGCCATACAAACCATGCCCACAGTTTATTATATACTTATAGCATAGATTAAAGCTTTCACAAAACACCAATAGGTCATGTTACCTATTCTTTTCCAGAGAGTTCAGTTTTCTACATAGCTTATTTTTTTAACCAAAAAATTAATTTGCCTTTTGAAATTTAGTTGTCTCACAGTTTAAGTCCATGCCATCAGGTAGAGACAGAGAAGATCCAGCTTGGGAGTGAGATTGTTGAACTTTGGGCTTCAGATGGATATTGCTTCCAACCTTGGCCACTTTGGAGTTTAGAATTTTACTGGTGCTATGAGTTATATGTATCTCCATGCCAGAAACTATTGTAAGTATTTACACCTGTTAATGTATTTTATCCTCACACCGTACACATTTTACAGTTGAGAAAATGGGCACAAAGATTCATTTATTTCCCCCACGATCACACCCAAGTGTGATCATACCCAAGCATGTTATTTCACTTCAGAACAAGGGGCCAAGTTGTTATTTGAATCCATGGTCTGTTCTCCTACTTATCTGTTGGACTCTGCTGCCTCTCAAGTCCTGTTAATGCCCTTACCCCATTTGTAAGCTGTAGGGAGTACAAATGGGCCATACCATTTATTTTTATTTTTACTACCTCTCATTGTTACGTTTTCTTCCTCATTATTTGCATGGTCAATCTGACAGACTTCAGTCATGCCTAAGTGTTTCTCCTAGGATCATTCCCTTCATCTTAAGAGCCAAGGTCACATAAAGCCATCTTCCTTAGAAGGCCGAAGTCTGACGACTTCTCAGTGTACTTCACGTGACACATCTCTTTTAAGTGTCTCCTCTATGCCGGGCATTACTTAGGTATTGGGAATAAAATAAGATTGTTGTTGCCCTTGAGAATCTCAGGGTCTAGTGGTAAAGAAATACTTGTAACTATACATGAACAGATGATAAAACTTTGTGGTAGACATATGATCAAAGAGCTGTGAGATCACAGAAGAGGAGGCAATTAAATCTGAAACTAGCCCTATTTGGGGAGTTTGGGGAAAGCTCCATAACAGAAGTGTTTTATAAACTGAAACTTAGGGTTCGCACAGAAATAGGCGAGTATATAAGATTGGGAAGTACACTTCCCACAAGGGAACAGCATGTTCAAATGCATAAGGCAGGAATGAGCATGATTTCTTGGGAGGGCAGTGAGAAGGTCAGCCTAAATGCATAGGATAGAAAAGAGAGGATGAGGCTGTGTTAGCAAGCAGGAGACAGGTGGTGAAGGAACTTTGAACTTTGAATTTTATCCTAAAGGAAACCGTGATATGGTTATCCCTAATGTATAGCTTGATTTCATTCTAATCCCTTGACTCTCTCTCTCTCTCTCTCTCTCTCTCTCTCTCTCTCTCTCTCGTACAGTTCTTTCAGTACTCTTCTTATCTCCAGGCTAAGTGTACAACTTGACAAGACAGTATATTCCTTTATTCCTATTGGATTTAAGAATCAAACTGACTTAAAAGATGTTGCATAAATTTACTATTGCCCATCCAAAATGGATTTGCTGGGGACGTGAGGGGGAGATCAAAATGGACAGAAAACCAAAAGCCTTAGAGAAATATAGTTTATCATTCTCCTTTCCCCTTCATTTTTACCTTCCTCCTCCCATCTTTTTGATGGGGAAAAAAAGGAAGAATCTTTTTAGAATGCATGATTATGCTAAATAATCTGTGGCTCATGCTCATTCATCCTGGGCATGATCTATGTCTGTATTTTATTTAACCTGTTAAGAAGTAGGGTGTCAGTTTTAACTAGCTATTGTCTTTTTTCTTCATGCTATTTATAAAGCTATCTGCCCTTTGCCACAGCTGAAAAGCTGAATTGGGCCTTTTGACTTCCTACCTTCCCAGATGTGTAGCTTCAGATTAGACCGAGGTCCAGAATAAATGTTGTTCTAGGCTCTCTCTTCAAGTCTCATCCTTTTTTTCCAGAAGCTAATAAATTCTGAAAGTGTTGCCTAGCTGCTACTGAAGTCAGCCTCTGAAAAAAGACCTGGTGTGCCTGACTTCTTGTTTGACTGCTGTAATCACAGAAAAGAGAAATAAAAAGAGGACAGAAAGGGCACTTTCTGACTCATCCTGTCTCTTCTCTTTCTTTCCAATATTTCCTTCCTTCTTTCCTCCTTTCTCTCTCTCTTCCTATTTTCTTATCACTTGCTCCATTCTCTTCTATTCCTGCTTTTAAGTATCTTCTTTATATTTCAAAAGATGATTCATTCATTTAAAAATAAATTGAGGGGCGCCTGGGTGGCTTAGTCGGTTGGGCATCTGCCTTCGGCTCAGATCATGATCTTGAGGTCCTGGGATTGAGCTCAGCGTCAAGCTCCCTTGCTCAGGGAGGGAGTCTGCTTCTCCCTCTCCGTCTGCCTCTTCCCCTCATGCTCATGCTCTGTCTCTGCCTCTCTCTCTCTCAAATAAATAAATAAAATCTTAAAAAAAATAAATAAATTGAATGCTAACAATGTGCCAGGTAAAAGATGGAGCAAAAGGAACAAAATAAAAAGAGTTCCTGCCTTCAGGGAGTGCCCAATTTAGCCTAGAGTAGTAACAAGCCGATAAGTCAAAATATCAATTTGAAAGGAGGATGATGCTCAGTGTATCTCTGTGGTAGAATTGACATGACCTTAGTTAGCTTTGTAAGATTTCTCCAGTCTTCTAACTGTAAATTCTGTGATTCTATACTCTGGGCATTTCAATTTGAACTCTGTCTAGATAACATTAGAATTGTAATTGAGAGGTAGATTACCTTGAAATGCTAAGAATTCTTCTAAAAATTTATTTTCTGCATTTTCCAAAATTCATATAAGGAACTCTGTAACTTTAGTAATAAAGTTCTCTTCGGAGTATAAAACCAATAATGTATATTCTTACAGTAAAATTATAGAAAATGCATTTTAGCCTTCTTTGAGAGTTTATTTCTTAGAACACTTAAATATAAGCTATTTAAAATACTTTAAAACAACAGCATTAGAGAAAAAACAGAGGATTAGAAAAGAGAAAATGTAATACAACTTACCTAAAAATTATCCATTTCTGTCTTCACATTCTTCTCTAGTTTCTGCCCGTAAGCATATGCATTTTTCGTAGGATTGTTTAGGTTTTTATAGTCTTGACATGGGAACATCTTTTGTCATTCCCTGACTAAATAATTTTAAGTAGTAAAGAAATACAATGTAGATGAAAATCTGCTTTCCTCCCATAATTCTCCTCCTCAAAAAAAGCGCTGTCAACAGTCTGTTGTATTTGCTTCTGACTTTTAAACATATAAACACTTCATGTTTTATTTATGTATTTTTTACTCATCTATTCATTTGTTCATTCAACAAAGTTTAATGGAGTAGCTACTGTAGCTAAGCATTTGTCCGGGCCCTTGGGATATCATGAAGAACAGGGCAGGAGTGGTCCCTACCCTCATGGAATTTGCAGTCTGGTGGGGCTAGGTGTGAGGAAGAGCATTCAGCAAGAAAGATACTCTTTTGGGTTCAAAAGAGTACATTATAATTTTTAAACTTATGATCAAATCATTCTTCTCAAAACAATAGTCCAAAGAGTTCAGATAGCTTACACCTTTCAAAGCAATAATCCTTGAGAATTCCTAATTAAATTTTAAGCAATATATACTTATTTAGAATATAACAATTAGGATTAGACAATATATGTAAAATGCACAAAAACATTTAATAAATGTTATCGATTATTATTATTATTGCAGCAAGCAAAAAGCTGTTGTTTTCATTATATTTGTCCTATTTCAGGGGCTGGACATGTAGCCAAAGCCCAGTAACTTTGGGTTATAACAGATAGGGTCAGTTCCATTGCCTATTGTCAGTCTTATTTGAAACATCTCAGAAATTCAGATTTTAATCGGAGCATTCATGAGCCATGCTCCTAAGGAGGGTTGCTTGCTCCAGTGCATTCAGTAGAGTGATTGGACCACGCACACAAGAATGAGGAATGGCTTATGTTGCCCTTCTCAATGCTGCGATGCCTTCTGTCTCTCTATTCTCTCTGACCACAGCCTCTGGTCTTGTCCTTTTCTCTTTGCAGCCTGAAGGGAATGTTGTAGCTCCAGCTTGAAATGTGTCCTTGGACCGCAGTAGTGTCCTTGGAGGCAGTGAGGCTCCCTCGTAAAGCTAATAAACATCTCTTAAGTCTGCAAAGCTAAGGAGCCACCCCATTTACTCATTCCATGATTGCTATTGTATAAGCTGCTTAAGCTGTGAGATGGAGAAATAGGGTCTGGAAGTTCTTTTACCATATGAATATGACCTAGTTGATTATTAGCACCTGGAAGGCCTCTCAGTTGGTATTCATGTCTTTTTAACTTTGAAGTTGAGAAATGAAAGTTAAGTTCCCTTGCTTGGCCTTTAATTTTTTTAATTAGTCTTTTTTTAAAAAAATAACACTTATTTTTTACTTAAATGTTTAAAATTAATCTTTTGTTGAGTCTGTGAACTTGATGTTAACTTTTTGAGCTTCTGATTTCTGTCTTATGAGGGAGAACATTTTCTGAGAGATCAGCAATCCCCCTGCTAACATGGATAGCACAGAGATGATAAAGTGTAGGGAACTTATGTGCAAAAGGAAACAAATGGCTTTGGAACATTATGCGCCTACCTTAGTGAAGAAATGTTTTGTTCTCTAGAATGCAAGGAAAAGGCTTGGTGCTTATGGCCAAAAGGAGAGAGTGTTGTGAAAAGGAACCCGTCTGGACACTTAGGGTGTGTTTTGCTGTCATTCCTGACCCCCTCTGACCTTCCCCTATCCCTCCTCTCATGGCCCCAAGCCCAGTGATTTGACTAGCTGTTTCACTTCTCAACAAGTTATGTTGGTGTTATGTAGAGACAACCTTAATTAAAGTTTGCATGTGGTGAGTGAGAAAGAGAAGGGCATTTAAACTCACCGAGTCAGGCCCTGTTAGGGGGGGAAAAAAGAGTGTCAGAATGACACAAGGAAAAGCAGGGAGGTGCAAACAGCCATTTGGTTTGAGCTCCGTTGATTCAGGCCAGGGAAGAAGTAATGCCGAGGCCCAGGGGGGTGAGTTAAGGACAGGCTTTCTGCCTTCACTCTCAACGTGCTCGGTTTTATTAGTTTAGGCCAGGCGGCTGCTAACATTATTTTAGTATCTATTTTGTGAGTGATTATGTTGTATGCATGGGCAGGAGGTCAGGCGGGTCAGGTCTTTCTGCTCCAGACCATCTCTGCATGAGCCTTTTGCCTTTAGATCTCAGTGAAACTTGCCACCTGTAAAAGCAGACAACCTAATGGGAAAAAGAGCAGCACTTAAAATCCTGTTTTTTCTCCACCGCTCTCGAGTGTAAAGAACGTTGTAAAAATATTTCAAACTGGATTTTTTGTTTGGATTGTGTTAACTCTTTGTTTGACCATCGTCACCATTTTCCCACAAAATTTACTTTCAGTAACCAGAGATGTTTTGGGGAAACTGAATATTATGTCTACAAACAGAGGGAAGCAGTCAGAGAAACCCAAAGGGGAGGTTTGCTAATGTTCTGATCGCTTAAACTCATCTATTGTATCATACACAATGACCACAACTTTGGAAAGTTAACAAACCAGTCTATTTTTTAGGGGCTCTCTTTCATTTCTGTTTGAACGAAACATCCATGAATCTTGGATTAGCTCCAAGCACAATGTTTTTGATAGCCAACAACCAAAAGAGGGGAAGTCTAGATTTTAATCCTAAATTCTTATCCAACTGCTGGTATGACCTTGGGCTCATCATTATGTCTTAGTGCCTCAGTTTAACTTTTTTTAGTGGGGAGGAACAGAGGGGGAGAGAGAGAGAATCTTAAGCAGGCACGAAACCCCGCATAGAGCCTGACACAGGGCTTGATCTCACGACCCTGAGATCATCACCTGAGCCAAAATCAAGAGTCAGATGCTTAACCAACTGAACCACCCAGGCACCCCTGCATTTAACTTTTAAAGAGCCTACTTGCCTCACTCTTTGGGGGATTGAGATTATTATTACTACTACTACTGCTGAGAACTGTTAGATTGTGAGGCAGGAATCACAGGCTCATGCCTGTGGGGCAAAGTGCAGGGGTATAGATAGACCCATGTGTATCTCCTCTCTGAACCTTGGTTTTGCCCAGCAAAGACTCCATTGTAACCAGCAGGGGCTCAGGCCCCCCAGTGTGGGGATGCACGTTTAGTAAGAAGAGCCCCTCGGGACACCTGGGTGGCTCAGTCGTTAAGCGTCTGCCTTCAGCCCAGGGCATGATCACAGGGTTCTGGGATTGAGCCCCACCTTGGGCTCCCTGCTCCACTGGGAGCCCGTTTCTTCCTCTCCCACTCCCCCTGCTTGTTTTCCCTCTCTCGCTGGCTGTGTCTCTCTCTGTCAAATAAATAAATAAAACCTTTAAAAAAAAAAAAAAAAGGAAGAAGAAGAGCCCCTGGCATCACTTCCGATGCTCTGAAACCACTCCAGCCTTCCGCTAACTCCTCTGGAAACTTTCTGGATATTTATTCTTTTGCTCACTGAACAAATACTTGTTGAACACCAGCTCTGCTCCAGGCATTGTGCTAAGGTGCTCTAGTACCCAAACACCAAATTCCTGTTCTCCTGCACCTTCTACTCAGTGAAGAGATAATGCATGTTCAGTAAATGAATATATATATACTCCATGTCAGATGGTGATAAGTGCTTTGAAAGAAAGCTTAGCAGGATCAGGGAATGGGAAAATATGTCACCTCTTATGAGGGGTCAATGAGCAGACAATGGACAGAATTAAGTGAAAGACTGACCATACAGATCTCAGGGGAAGAGCATTTCAAGTAGAGGGCAGAGCAAGCACAAAGGCCCTGAGGTGGATAGTGTGTGGACTCTCTACAGAGAGCAAGGGGCCTGTGGGGAAAAGCAGAGTGAGTGAGGAAGACATTGGTAGGAGGCTAAGGAGGTAAATAGGGGCTAACTTGTATGGAGTCTGTGGGACAATTAAGTACTTTGGATTTCACTTTCAGTGAGAGGAGGGTAATCAGTGGGCTGTTTTGATCAGAGAAATGTTATGATCTGACTTTGTGTTAAGAAGGACTATCTGCTGCCTCATAGAGAGGATTGCATAGAAGCTGTGGGGCCAGTTAGGAGTCTAACTCAGTGGAGTAGTTGAGTGATGACAATGATGTGGATTAGGATAATACTAAAAGGGGTGAAAGGTGGTCTGATCTGACGTGCATTTCAAATGTTGTGGTGAAAGGATTGTTGATGGTTTGGATATAGGATATAAGTGAGAGAAGTCAGGAATGATACCAGAGCAGGTAGGTGTATGGTGGTGTCATTACAAAGAAAGAACATCATGGAGGGACAAGCTCAGGGGCTTCAGAGGCTAGGGAAAATCTAAAACTGCATTTCAGGTGTGACTTACAGGAATCTGTCTGGAAAGCAGAGCACCTGCTTCTTTAGGCAAAGCTAATTCTTGGTGGATAAAGGGTTAAGGATGGTCTCATGAGGGTCAGAGGTGAAAGCACCTATTTTACAGGGAAGAAACCACATCTAGGCTGTGACACTTGGATGGGACAATGTCACAGTGGGGCAGATACCTCAGTTTGGCCACATGTAGCCAATACTGATCATTGGACCCCTAAGGCTACTGGGTCTGGATAGAGGTGGGCCTCTAGTTAGGGTCCTTAGTGTCTGGGGTTCCAGATGCTGTTCTAACAGCAGCTTGATCAGGGTGGGACAGGCCAACCTGGAAAACACCAGAACCTGAAGGCCCCCCTGCCTCCTACCAACTGCCTCTCCACTGGCATCCCTTATTGCTCCCTTCCTAGCAAAGTTGCAATGAACACTAGGAGGTCATAACTGCAAAGTAGGTGGAACAGAAGGGGCAGAAAAGCCCAGAGTAGGCAACTCTTACAAGTTCGCCAGTCCATAATAGAGGTCCATGCAGGTAAATTCAAAGATAGAAGGGTTCCACTATGGAACTAGGGCAGGATATTAAAGGACGTTAATTTATTTCTTTATTCTTCCTTCCTTCTCCTTTCCTTTCGTGCTTTCCTTTCCCCACTCTTCTCTTCTTTTTTCCCTTCGCCCTTGCACGCCTTGCATTAAGCATTCCTGCTTTCAGGGAACATTCTTTCAATGCCTGCTATGTACCAGTCACTGTGCTAGGTCTTGAGGACTCCTAGAAAAAACATAGTTCAGCCTTCCCAAAGCTAACAGTTTAATGGGGGAATCCTCTCCTGGGGCAGTGCAATAGATAAAAGAGTAGGGAACAGGAGCCATGGAGTTTACCTGACCACATACATATCTGTAGTCTGTTTCAATGTAAAATGTGAAACCACCCTGCTGTAGGCTCTCTTTGTTTTCTTGTATGTTTCTGTTGGGTGAATGATAGGCCTTCCTTGCCTGCAGGATTATTCTAAGTCTTATCATGCACACCACTCGGAGGCTCCATTTCCACAGCAGAAGTTGACCTATTATATGAAAGGACATTATTATTGGCTTGATGCCTTGTAGGAAAATACTGTTTGTTTTTGTTAAGGGAAGTATTTTTATTGACATCCTAGGCAAGAAAGCATAGCAGTTAAGAGAATGGGTTCTGGAATCAGACAAATCTGGGTTGAATCTAGGCCCTGGTATTTAACAGCTGTGTGATTGTGGACAATTAACTTAGACTTTCTTAGCCTCAATATCCTCATCTGTAGAATGGAAAAAATAATTATACCTAGCTCATGGGGTTGTCAGGGATATTAAACAAGATGGTGTAGGCGAAGGGCTGGTGCACAATTAACACTCAACAAGCGGCTCTTATGAGTTATCAAGTGGTAAATCCACAAATTCAGGTTTTTCCAATGCCTCTGTGTTTCTTTCCTCTCCATGTTTGTTTGTTTTTATTTAAAATCGGTTCAATAAACTTATTATGTGTGCCCCAGTTGTCTCGGATCCAGCCTCATAGAACAATTGTAAAAAAAAAAAAAAAGATGGAAGATGGAACTAGAAAACCACTGTAAGCATGGATTAGCACCCAAGTACTAATCGATCTCAATTGCAGAGATATGATCAGAAACAGCAATTTGGGGAACACTGTGATCACTGCCTACTCTCAGAGGGGACACCGAAGAAAACTGCCCAACAGACACTAAATGTAACAGTTAGCTTCTGGCAAATAAAGTCACTTAAGAACAGACGTCCTCAAAAATTCCACTGGAAGCTTAAGAAACAAATTATGCATCATACATTTTGATACTGTTGAACTAAAAATGCTTTAATAGATTTGCAATAGCAAATGGATTTCTTAACATGTGCCAATTCCAATTGGCCATAGCTGCTGGGAGAGCTGTGGATGAAGGTTTCATACTGGATCCATGATAAGGAATGCTGTGACCCCTTGGCAACCTCTTGTATGGACATAGCCATGGGGAACGTTGATGTGAGTGTTCTGTGTTTGTCCTTCCTAGTGTACACTCAGCTAACCTGGGGACATTTCCAGTTTTTGTGATGCTTGAGATGAAACAAAAGTATCTCCTTATCCTAAACAGTGTTCTGTTGCCTTGTTTTTGTTTTGTCTTTGCATAGATTTATCTCTTTAGCAGATAATACTTTGAAATCTGTGTTCCATTATAATCTACAATTAATTCAATTTAGAAAGCATGTAAGTACACTTATGGGTACATTTGAGATATGTACAGATGGGGCAAAGCAAGAATAATAGATAGTTACTCCAAAGGAAAAGGTGAACTGGTAGTCGGAAGGAGAGAAGCCTGAAATAGAAAAGATTAAAGATTGAAATGATTCAAAAGAACATACTAAATATGGAAGACAGAAAACAGAGCTCAGCTCAGAGTTATAGGTGCTTTCAAAAAAGGAATTGGAATAATGGAGGGAAGTCATAGTTTAAAATCTCATCACAAAGAAACTTCTTAAGTTGAAAAGGAAAAGATTTTAATTTCTAGGTCAAATTATGTTGTTTTGGGGAAAAATTAACTCTAATGTTGGTTAAGTGCAAACTTATGGTTTTTATGAACTTTTTATATTTGTATATGGATGAGCCAATGCACTAATAGCAAACATCCCATTAAATAAATCAGTTAAGGCAGAGTTATTAAAGCATTTGAGCAATATGTGAATCTCCAAAATTCAATCATCTAACCAATCAATATTTAGAAAAAGAAAGAAGGATTTATTGGAAATGGCAAATAAAAACTATAAAAAGTGATTTAGAAAACTTACATATAAATATTTTTTGTTTGCTTGTTTCATTTTTAACTTTCCCATTGACAGTTTACCATAAGCTGGATACCCATCTGGCTGGAATGTTATCAAATGAACTATCAAGATCAAGATCCCTAATGTTCCTGAGAATTTAAAATGACACTGGGCTGCCCTACTTATACTAATTTCTATACTAACCACTCCCCACATTTACCTCATTTGTTCTTTAAAGTAAGCCAGACAAATTAGTGTTATAATCTCCATTTTATGATAAAAGCATGAAGTCTTTGAGAGAGTGAAAATGAGAGGCAGGACTCAAACTATAGTTACTTCTGAAGACTGTGCAGCTTTAACCCCAATAACAGTATATTATCTCTTCAACTGGCGAGCCCCTAAAGCTAAGAAGGATGACTCCTGGTGGCGTAAACCATAGGGAAACCGGGGTGATTATCCTGTAGGATGGTATTACATCCCAGAGGGCTCTCTTCATTGAAACCAACCACTTCTATCAGTACTGAACTAACAAATTAGAATGGCTAATTGGGCCTGCGGGGGGCCGGCGGGGGGCCGGGGGGGGGGGGGGGAGCATATTACCTTATTGTTTAGCTGTTGGCAAAATAAGCGCTCTTAATCTGCAACTCTGTTGAAGGTATTGCTCTACAAGACAGCCGTGTTCCTTTATTTTCCTTGTCTCTGGGTTCTCTCATTGGAAGTACAAGAGAATGTCTTCAAACCTCCCATCAGCACAGACGTCTCCAGGGTATGCAAGCATGCTGTGTTGAAGCCATCCACTAGCCACTCCCTTGGGACTTCATTTCCTGTTACATCTACCTTGTCTGTGCCATGGAAGAATGCAGTCAACTATCAGCCTCATTGGTATTTTATCTCCTCAAGTTGTGCTGGATCTGCAGATTTACGAAATGGCAGCACAATGTCTCAGTTTAACCCTGTGCTTTACACATTTATATATACTTTTATCTTCAGTACTAGACACAACAATCCTTTAATTTGTTAAAAGATGTGGCTTAATAAAATACAATCTTATATGGAGAATTTTAAAGAACTGTGTTAACGAGGGGAGGAAAAGGAACTGGTAAATACTTTTATATATAGTTTTAATAACACTCAACTTTCTGTAAGTCACCCCTCCCCCACCTTGATTTCACAGTGGCTTTGGAAAGAATTTAAATCTGATACCAAATCACGGTATTAAATTTCCAAAGTCCCCAAATTCACCTTTAAATTCCTTTCATCCTTCTCCGCTGGATTATGACTTTCATCCAAGAGTTCCCCCCACAGCTTTGTGGTCCCAGAATCAAGAAAATTCCTCTTTACATTGGACTGATCTTTTGGCCAGTGAAATAAAATTTGCCTGGCTATTCTTCTCCAATCATATTGTTATGATTAGTTTGAAATGGAAAGGACCACCCTTCATTTGGACTAAAAGAGAAACATTTTCTTTCAAAAAGAAAATAATAATGAAAACAAAGTATAAGGAAATAATGTTGACTCCTGCCCCAGGTCTGTGTTTTATAGGACACAAAGACAGACCCTGAAAATCGGGGCTGAGGGCTAGTTAGGGAACAAATAGTCCATTGGTTTTATTTAAGTATTGCCAAAGAATTGGTTTGAATAAATTTTAAATGTGGTTTTGGCTTTGTATAGACACTGTTCTGGTGATATTTTCTGAGTACATGAAGCATTTATTCAGGGCCAATTGAGTGTCCTGTCAATAGTCTGCACAAATCGTTCATTCAGCAAACATTTATTAAGCGCCTGCTATCCATTGGAAGGATATTATGCTAAGCCCTGAGGAATATCTTAATGAAGATAGGCCCACTCTATATGATGTGCACTTCTATCATATTTCTAAATACCTTACTGTGTTACACTTTGTAGAGAAAAAAAGCTAGGTCTATTTCATAAATGGCCGTGATAATTGAATAAATAAGTAATAGTTTCAAATACACCTGATTTATAGCAAGGAGGTGACTAGTATCTTGGTGGGCTCTGACACTGACCTACCAAACTCCTGAATAAAAATGAGTTTTCAAGACACAGCTCATCTCCAACATACTCTTCAAAACAGAGGCAACTCCCACTGATGTGCACAAAAGGAGAGAAACTGGGATATGGCTAATAAAATGTCAAATAACCAAAAAAAGAATGTATTTTCTGCTTTTGTGCTTGCATTTATATATGGGCGTTTTTTAGTGTTGGGGAACTAATTTCAAATGGAATCCTGTAGTCACGCTGTGAAGATGACTCAGGAGAGGCTGGCGGTTTTCCAGTTTCCTACTCCTGCCTCTGCTGGGTAGGCTGCTCCTCCAACCACATCCACCCAGACAAGTCCATCCCCTCTCTGATTAAGACCAAGTGCCCACGTACAAATCTTTCCTGGAGTAGGAAATCACTTAAAAGTCTCATTTTTCAAAGGCTTGCTGAGCAAGCAAAGTAAACAAGGAAGTTTATTGAATTAGTAAGGTTGAAATTAAGCAAATTAGTTCCCAACTCTTAATAGTAGCTACCCAAGATGTCAACAAAGCCAGGATCAGTGTCAGGAGTAAAGCAAGGCTAGCAGTGCTCACTAAAACACGAATGATCCAGTGGCATAGAGTAAATTGTTTCTCAGCTCCTGGATTCTAAAGGTCTCCATGAAAGGCAATGATTTTTTTTTTTAGCTTCTTCTCTCAGAGTATGCCAGATCAGGAACTGGGAAAAATACCACTATTAAATAATATAAGAATATTGATAATGACAATGATAATGATTTCTCTGTCTACTCCAGTGTTGAGTCCATTCTGTTTGAGTTGCTTACTTCACCACTCCATGTGTTTCCTTCCCCATTTTTGCTGTAAGCTAACAGGTATTCCATACAAGAAATAATTCTTACAAAGTGTGTAATTCCATCCATAAAGAAGCCCAGCTCCCTGCAGAAGCCTGGGTTTACCAACGGTTGAGATGTACTGATGACGCCTCAGATTGTACCCTCTCTTCTTGATTGAAAGCAGAAGGACCTCCCCTCCTGCCTGGCCTCCTTACTTATGAACAGTGTTGATCCATTTCCTGTTCCCCTCTGTTAATTCATACCAGGACAGACCCAAGATCGGAATGAGGGACCCTGCATTTCGGCACCTTCTTGGAGCAGTGTTGATGGGAATAAGTGTTTGCAGACTGCAGGTTCCTGTTCAGGCTACCAGAGGATGACTTTTCAATTCTTAGTTAACCAGTTCCAGCCCAAAAAATAGCCACTGTACACCAGCACTCTTCAATATTGTTGTTGTTTTATTTCTCCCCTTGAAGTTATGACCACCCAACCATCATCACTCCCAATTTAGAATGAAATATGGAGCACCTCATCTAGGTTTCAAATGAGATGCAATTGTCCCTTTGTTCTGCTGAAATCAATCAGAATCTTGCTCAAATGGAGGGTTTCAGGTTACCACAAGGAATGTGTTTCCAGGGGTGTTTGCTCTGAAATAAAAAATGTGATAATCATTACATGGAGAGCAAATAATTATAAGCATTTCCTCTTGGAATCACAGAGAAAAAAATACAAGGAATATATCAACCTTGGGGGAAAAAAGTATCATTGGATTTCTGTCTAGTATATTAAGGCACCTGGTTGGGGCCTGTAGCCATACTCCTTTGAATGCTGCTGCATTTTAACATCATTGTAACCCTGATTGAATCTGCCATGCTCTTTTACTAAAAGTAGTGCTGAATTTGTCAAGACTTTTTTTTCTTAAAGTGAAACACTCTTTAGTAGAAATTTAGCTGAAATTATTTGTGAAAAATGCAATGTTCTGTTTGTCAAGTACATTCTAATCTGTAAGTGACCATTGA
The DNA here is from genome assembly GCF_024610735.1 of Ursus americanus. Classification (NCBI taxonomy): domain Eukaryota; kingdom Metazoa; phylum Chordata; class Mammalia; order Carnivora; family Ursidae; genus Ursus; species Ursus americanus. Next base: position 39,289,010 of record NC_142135.1, on the reverse strand, counting down.
TTCTAGTTCTATGGAAAAGTCAAAATTCAATAGGAAATGGGATCCCTGTGGGCAATTACTGGCACCATCATATGTATGATCATATATGTCATATCATCTGTACTTAAAAGAGGCATGCTTGTTGTTTCAGAGACAAATATGTCAAAACTTAGTAGGTTGTTTTTCATTGCACATTCTTGTCATCTTTGTCAGGTCAAACAAATGGTCCCAAGTGTTAGGCATTTCCACCTGCTCAACTCAAAAAAGACTTACCAACTTAGTTTTTTCTTCTGCTGCTTTATGCCCACAATTTAAGTATATTATTTGAAAGACCAAGTGAATTGGTGTTTAAGGCTATTTGCCTGTCAAGTAGGGATGCTCTAAAACTCTGCTAGAATCTACCTTCAATGAATCTCTGTCCAAAGGGATTAATCAAGCAAAATGAATCAGGCTGGTAGCCCTCCCTGAGTTGCCCTGGCTGAAAGGGTAGCAGAAGACCGTGGGGTGCTTGTAGAGCAATTAAACTTCCACAGCTGTCTCCTGGTTGTTTCACTGAAGTTCAAACTTCTGAATTAAACTTTTAAACATGATGTTTTAGAGAAACCCAGGACATTTTTTTGGACACTCAGATTAAAAGTCTCACCGACTTCCCTCTACTTACTTTTATCCTCACTCTTGACTACATACTAATGAAACTTGCATAGGATAACTGCTAAGTCCTGCTAGAACATCCGGATGGGTGAAACCAAGCTTATATTGTAAGTGAGGAGGAAGGGAAGAGAACTAATGCCTACTGAATGTTTTCTATGTGTGCTTGGCCCTTCATGGGCTATCACATTATATCATCAGAAAAAAACTCAGAAGGGAGGTGGTTTTATCCCCACTTTGAACGTGTGAAAAGCAAGTTTAGAGAAGGAAAGCAACTTTCCCCAGGACATTTGTTAGTGGCAAAGCAGGGATTCACTTTCAGCTCTATCCCATTTAAAAGGTACACCCTTCACCTAAACCATGCAGCCACTCAATTCACGGCATTCATAGAAGTCCACAAAGGAAGTGGCCTAGATAACACAGTAGAGGCCCATTGTTTTAGGCCTAAGGAATCTGAGGCATAAGTGACTCAACCAAGGCTAATAGACTGAAGAGCAGATGCAGTTGACTGTGCCCTTGCCACTAAGCAGATAGCACCATTTAAGGACAAATGTGGTTTTAAGACATGTGTCTTGCTAACCCCAAATGCATTCATTTACTGCACTTTTTTGAATCCGAACAAGACAGACTTTGGAATTTCATACAGTTTTTGTGTTTTAAATTTCTCTTTTAATTTGATAAAACAATGTGGAACCTAGTAAAAGAGAGTGGGTGAAAATATGCTTAGAGCAGAGGTAGGAGAGGAGAGATGGACAACAGATCTATGTAGATGTTTGCATGAAAATTTGCATATAGGAGAACTGGACCCCAGATTAGTTCCTGATAAATATCAGAATTTAGTAAATTCATGGAAGGTGAACCAAGGGCTAAATGGAGATTAAATATGGTTCAGTAAGCAAAAGGCAGGCAAATGGGACAGATAGAACCTTTATAGTAACATTTCATAAAAACTTTAGCTCCAGAAAAACTGTATGCTGTGGTAGCTCACACCAGGGTCTCTGGGGACCCTTTGGATGCACACATGCCAAGAGTGCCCTCTGTTGTCTATCAGGAATACTAGGGAGCTTCAGGAAAGCCCATGCCTGTTAGTTTTTAGTTCTTTGCCTACAAAGGTTTTTCAACACCTGGCAAAGGGTCTGAAATATGAATTATGCCCTAAAATGAGGATTTATTTTCTCTACTGTGGAATATTAGATTTTGAAGCATCCTTAACAATTCTGATATCCATTTGCTTTTTTTATAGCTGGGGAGAGAGAGACTCAAAAAAGGAGAAGTATCTCACTTATGAGCATGTCAAGTTAGTGACTGACCTTGGTCTTGAACTCAGGACTCTATGCCTAGTGCCACCTCCTACCCAGCCTCCTAACCTGTAATTTTGCCTCCTTCCTCTTTAAGGATGGACATAAACCTGTGACCTAGAGTAATAGCCTCACAGAACGCTTGAATGGAAGGAAACTGAGAGATGGTATCTCATATGACCATATCTTACTAATAGGAAACTGAAGTCCGTGACTTACCAAGGCCACTTAAGGAGGACGGTAGACCAGGACTCCAGTTTAATCACTTTCCATCAAAGCTATTTAGAGAAAAAAAGGAGAAAGGGGTAAAATGCACACATATCTCATGTAAAGATGAGGTTCTTTCCTCTACGTCAGTGTGTATAATCCCCCTTTATTCTTCATTTTTAGGCTCTTGAGGTCAGGCTATACCATTGAAAAGCCAAAAGGGAATTCAGGCTGAAACCAAGGGAGGATAGCCTGGAATACTGGGATGAGGACTGGTGGGGTAGGGAGTGGGCACAGTAGCTGTCATTCAGGATGGGTTAGAAATAGTGATGGGGTATGGCTGCTGTGTTTAAAGTTGGGGCCCAGGCAGGTACCATATCAGACTCCTACCTGGGATGACTATCAGAGCACTTCTCTTTGCTATTGCACAAAGTGGTGGCAAGGAAGCAAAATCATCAGTCCTGGTTGCCCCAATATATTCCCAAGCAGTGATGCTCAGGGTTTATAAGTGGCTGCTGCTCAGAACTGCTTCTATTTTGGGCTGCATTATGCCTTGTGTCTGAATTTGTCAGCCCAACCAGTCATTACTTATTTTTTTATACTAGGCTCTAGGGTCAATGTCATTGTCAAATTGGCTCTTCCTGAAGAGGATAGAAGGAAAAATGGAGAGACCTAAGATTTCTGAAGGCTTGCTGTATTCCAGGCACTGGGTTAGGTGTTTCCTATGCATTATTCTTTTTAATCTTCACTTTTCTTCCAACAGGTGGTGCCGTTATCCTGAGTATGCAGATGTTGAAACTTGGCACTCAGTGGGGGTAAGTTACCTTGCCCCAAGTCCTACAGCAGTCCTACAGCGTTCTTATTTGAATCCAGTCCTTCTAAAATCTAAGTCGTGACTTTCCCTTGCAGTAAAGACAGGTGGCAGCTGGATGACAAACTGGCATGGTTGGTCTTTTTGACCCTAGCACAGCGTCTCTGGCTTCTGCAGTTCTCCTCACCCCTCGCTTCTGACCACCTATCCAATTTGTAGACCCTCTGACTATCCAGACTGGGGATATTGTGCTCATGTGCTTCTAAACTGTGGGCTTTGGTTGATGTTTTTTCCAACTGTGCAGCTCAGATTGCCCTGTCCTTCCTTATGTGGCTGACATCTTGAGCCAGGGTCTTTTACTAAATGGTGAACAAAACAAAACCAGAAGTTCCTTTGCTGCCCAGAAGTCAGCCCAACTACTGACAAGGGAATCAGTGAGAATGGTGGGTGTGTGGCCCTGGACTATGAAGTTAAGGGAGAAGTCAGAGGCTGACAGTCATCCTAGTGGACAGACTTGATACACAGGACACAGTGGTTCCAAATGGTACTGTGGACACTAGTTAAATGTCCTGAGTAAAAGCACTGGCTCCCTATGCCTCCTGAGAGCTCTCTAACGTGGGTATAATGATATCTGCCATTCGTCGTGGTGCTAGGATTAAATGAGATAACGTTGCAACCTGCATAGCATACACTAGGTAAGTTTTGGCTTCTTCCCCTGTGTGCTCCCTGGGCAGCAGAGCCAGGACCTCAATTAACCGATAAGGATAGTTGTTTTTCCTAGGTTACAAAGATGATCCAAATCTATTTTCTCCATGTTTTACTTTCCTCATGGGGCTATCTAGAGACTTCTGTAACTGACAGATTAGATGCATGAGCCCTTTTTGTTCCAGAGGGGTTTTGCAAACAGTTTACTGTTGAAGCAGATCCCAGACCCTGGGTTTCTCATGTGATCTTCAGCGTACCTGTATTACAATAGAAAATCTACTTGAGAAATCGGAGCTGCCCAGGTCTCAAGCTGGTTCCCCCACTAATTTCCATCCCTGTGCCATTTACTAAAAGTGATACAGGCAGGTGGAAATCAGGTGAGGCCTGCCTTTCAGAAGTAACCAAAGATGCCTGCACACCTCTGTGGATCACTAGCCTATTCTTTCTGGGGATGCCAAATGCAGTCAGGTGTGAGGCCTGGGCTTGTAGGGATACCCAAATATTTTCTTGGAAAGTAATCTCAGTTTATTAGAGTTCCTTGTCTCAATTCAGAGTATAGATTTTTGAATGCGTTTGCTGACAGATTGACCTGGACTATGTTTTCCCCTTACTCAGGGAGCGATCGATCTTTATCAAAAGGATTTGTTGACTGACGGGCTTTCACGGTTCTAATGTGCTGTTTGATACTTTTAAGAGACATATGCCCCTTTGTATAATGAAATTATCTGATAAAAGAGGGAATGAAGCTCAGGTTTTCAGAAGCATCTCAGCTCTTGGCTGCCTCAGTGACTGCTAGGGAATTTTGTTTTTATTTGCCTGTGATGGAAACCTTACAACCCTTGGTGAAATTGTTTTCGAATATTCAAGTTTCTAGACCATATACTGTGTTTCTAGGCCTAAGGGCCTGAACTACACCAAGATTGTGTTTCCCTCAGGTAAGTACTTCCAGACACTCTATCCTCTGTCTTTACAACCCTCTTCTCCTCGTTACTGTACTGTGTAACACTAGACGCGCATTATATTCCACATAAAAAGCCACCTCTGTAGCATCTTGTCATCGTTTCATCGACGCTGCTTTGAAGCCGTGTTGAGTTCTGAACTCAGAGCCTAACAGCAATGGCTCAAGTGCACCGCGCCGTATTATTTACCCAGATGGGGTTAATTGTTGAATAAAAGAATGGTCCCTTTCAGTTTACTTTTTCGCAATCTCTCTCATACTGGTTATGGAAGACAGGGAAGTCTATGATAAATATCAAACTTTCTAATCAGAAACGAGTCCAGTTGTATTTGAAATCTTGAACTTAATCCAGAATCAGGAAATGTAGCCACTTGTGTTACTGTTGCTGAAAGAAGAAAATGACCTTTTTATTGTAGCTTACATTCACTATTGTGCTTGGGAGCCACAGGGAACGGAGCAAGTAAATGTAAAGGCTTAAGTAGATTTTTCCTTTTAACAGCAAGGATACAACATGATGTGCTGGAACCGTCACCTCCCTATATTTTCCAGAGATTTTTTTCGTAGAGAGAAGCCTCAACTGAATCCTAAAAAATATTTTTTCCTAACCCTTTTATCCCAAATCCCTTCAGGCTTCTGATCTCATTGTGGCTAACTGGTTTCTACCAGTGGCTTGATTGATGGGTTGATTGATTGAGGTATAACATACAAAGAGTAAATTTTAAAAATCCTAAGTGTATAGGTTGACGCACTTTTATATGTACCTGCCGATAAACAACTGACACACTTTTATATGTACATGCCCATATCACTACTGTCCAGATCAAGAATATCTCCACTACTCAAAAGGATTCCTCAGACCTCTCCCAGTCAATGCCCTCTATTAGGTAATAACTGCTATTCTAATTTCTATTGTCGTGGATCAGTTTTGTCAATTTGTGAATTTTACATCAAGGGAACCGTATAATATGTACTCTTTTCTGACTGACTTTTTTTTTTTCTCTGTGAATGGTGTTTTTCAGTTCATCCATGTTGTTACATGTGTCATACCACTAGTTTTTCAGACATCTTGTTATTTTGGACAATAACTTTTGAAATGCAATAGATTTTCTGAAAAGGAATTTTTTAGGCAGCACCAGAAAGAATGAAAGAGCTTTTACTTCTTATTCTCCAATCTGTTGGAGTTGATGGTGTTACTCATGTCATAAAGAGGTTTAGGGAAGATTTTACATATATGTATGTACATATCTAAAATCTAAATCTAAACATCTCTGTGTGTGTGTGTGTATAAATATAAAATTTTATACATGTAGTCCCTTTTCTCTTGGAGCTTACATTCTAGTTGGGGAGAATAGACAATAAAAAAGTAGAAGTAAATGAGTAAGTAAACTGGTGAATAAAAGTAATTTCAGATAGTGATGATCAGTGCTAAGACACAGACGAAGAAAAGGTAATGGAGATAGGAGCAATGGTGCAGGTGGGACTATTTGACGTGGGATGCTCAGAGGAGGCTGCTTTGAGGAGGGGCTATCTGAGCAGAAAACAGCAAGAAGGAGCTGGAAATGCAAAGATCTGGGGGCAAGTATGTTCTAGGCCAAGATATAGCAATTGCACGGTCCTGAAGCAAAATCAAACTGATCCAGTTTTAGGCACAGAATGAAAGTCAGCATGGCCAGAGCCTGATGGAAGAAAGAGACAGTGGTGGAGATCAGATCAGGGAAGGAGGCAGCAGGGTCCTGTAGATCCTGGTTGGGGATGTAGAATATTTTAGTTTCAGATGTGATAGGATGCTCTTGGGACATTTCAAACAAGGGCGATAATATGATATGCTCCTGTTATGAAAGTTCACTCTGGCTACCGCGTAGAAAATAGGTGGTAGGGAGGCAAGAATCAAAACAAGAAGACCAGTTAGGAGCCTGTTATTGAAAGATGACTGACTCACATGTGGGTGGTAGCAGTGATGAAGGAGAGAAATGGTAGCATATGGAGTTTATTATTATTTTGGGAGACAGTAAAGCCAACAAGATCTGCTAACGAATTAGATGTAGGGTATGAAACACATAGTGGTTACCATTTCAGTTGTTAGTCAAAGCAAGCACGTAAAAGATGGGACTAGTAAATGCTATCGAGAAGACTGGAAAAGTATCAGTTTAGGAAGGAAATTTAGAGTGCTGTTCCATTCCAGCTTTACATTAAGATTCAGATACCTATTAGATTTATAAATAAAGGCATTAAGGAAACATTGGATATATCCATCTAGAGCCCAAGGGAGAAGTCAGGTCTGGAGACAAAATGTTTGGAGACGTCAATATAAAAGTAGGTATGAAAAGCCATGGGCTTGGATAGGATAAGTTAGGAAGAGCTTAAGGAAAGACGAAAGTAAGTCCTGGGCAAACTCATCCCTATTGACTATATCACCATCAGCTTTGTCTTCATCATCATCATCATCACCATCATCATCATGAAAATAATCATGATCACCATCATCATTTTTTGCGCATGAAATGTTCTAGACGTGAGAAATATAGGAAAAAGGAAAAAGAATCTCTGTCTTAAGAAGGAAAGGGGAAACAGTGAAAAGTTGAAATAATAAATGGGATGATAGTGGTTTTCTCAGGGGGCAGTGGAAGTAACAGACTCAAAAGGCCAGACAGACTTTGAAGAGGACGTGACATTTGAATATTTGAGTTGAGAATTTGGATCCAAGTAGTGTGATCAATGGGGAAAGACTTTTCCAGGTAAAGAACAGCATTTGCAAAATCAAGAGACACGAAGAGGGAGGGAATGATCCTGAAGCTGAATGAATGAATGTGGTGTAAGAGTGCACATGGTAGTAGATGAAGCTGGGGAGTAGCACTGGCCAGATTGTCAAGACAGATATACACCATGCTGAGAAGGTTTAAACTCCATCTTGAAGGCAATGGCAGAGGAACAAGTGGTAGGACAAGAAGGATTTTTAAACAACAGGGTCTCACACTCAAAAGATCAGAATTGAAATCCACCACTTATTAACTTGGTGATATTGTAGATATTGTCCAGCCTCTGTAAGCCCGAGTTTTCACATCTGTAAAGTGGGTAAAACAATAAGCACATGGCAGGGTGGTTATGAGAATTGAGGAGAATAAGTAAAAAGCACTTGCACCCACCAGGGAAAAATAAGCAATAATGATTATTTCTGCTAATATTGGCCCTGTTACTAATAGACTTTTCATTTAAAAGAAGTTTATACAAAAGGATTAGAGAATGCCAGAAATTATATTACTGTGGATAAAAGTGGTGAGCACTTGGTGGTGGGAGAAGGTGACGGAGAGGGTCTGCTAACCGACAGTCCAGGGAAGGAAGAAGGGCAGGGAGTCTAAAATGGGTCTCAGGCTTTCAAGTAGGCAGGTATGTGGGCTGGTTTTTATAGCTCTTTGAAACTAGGGATATTGAAACTGAGTACATTTTTTGGGGAAGGAGATGAATTCATTTGTTGATAGATTTTCACAAAAAGCTACGTTGTGGGTCTGGAGCTCAACAGAAAGAACTGGGTTGGAGATACAGATTTGGGTAGATAAGATGGACAAGAAGAGTATAGTGAGTGAGAAGTCAAAAGTGCAGATTATAAAACCCTCGGGATCATTGAAATGTAGGGAATAGAATAAGTGTCAGGGATAAAGATTAAGAGGAAGCAGCAGAGGTAGAGGGAAAGCCCAGAGGGCAGCTCTGAGGTGTATTCCTCATCCACTCACCCAACAGGCTACTCCTGCCTCCTGGCCCTCCAAGCACTTTCCACTTCATAGAAGAAACATCAGCCCCCACCTTCCTCCCTCAAGCATGATTGATTCAAGTTCACAGTGGAAAAGTCTGAACTCTGGCAAAAATTATAAAAAGATTTGGCCTCTTCCAGTGTCCCTTCAGTGCCCCTCTGTCTCTGGCCTGGATATCCCAATTGCTGGCTCTCCAGGGTCCTATCAATACGAGGCCAAGGGATTAGATCTCAGAACTAACAGTGACTTTATAGATTATTTAATTGAACTCCCAACTCCCTTGTGTGAAAGGTGAGGAAACTGAGCCCCAGAGAAGCGAAGATGTTCAATCAGTTGATGTTTTAACTAAACATAATTAAAGCACTTTTCCAAGGATTTATACTCAGGATTGCTTCTGCTCCAACTTATTTGGTGATAAATGACTTAACATAAAGGTCCTCCCTGGAAGGTTAACATCTAACCTGAACTCAAATTTTGTCAAGCCCAAATCTAATGGTGGTCAAGTAGACACAAGAAGCAAAGAACAGGAAAGAAATTAGAGAGATGAGGCCTGCTTTCTAACAAATACACTGTCAAAATTAAAATTGGGGATAACTTATAGAATAGGAAGTACAAGGAAGATAACTGTGATTTCTCAAGATCATACTTAGAGGAAAATGGTCCTACAAAGACTTTGGATAAGATGTTGAACAAAGAAAAGGGAAAACAATGTGTGATTTGTATTGTTTCTGAGAGCCACAGAATTGGAAATTGTGCCATGTAGCATTGAAGGCCTTCCTCCTGGTATATCCAGACAACTTATGCTGGGAGGCAATCTAAAAAGTGGGGGCAATGCCTGAATTACCCAGTAGATAGCAGATTGTAGATTATTATGGACATTAGTTCTTATGGCAGACATGCCTAGTTGCCTACCCCAAATCTATTTCCTCTTCTTTCTTGGAAACTAGCTGGGGGTGCCTGGGTGGCTCAGCTGGTTAAGTATCTGTCTTTGGCTCAGGTCATGATCCTGGGGTCCTGGGATCAAGCCCTGGGTAGGGCTCTGTGCTCAGTGGGGAGTCTGCTTCTCCCTCTTCCTCTGCAACCCCCCTGTGCTCTCTCTCGCACATGCACTCTCTCTCTCTCTCTCTCTCAAATAAATGAAAAATACAATCTTAAAAAAAAAATAAACAAGACCCTGGTTTTTATTTAGCTGTATCCTTACATAATCAAAAGACTCTATTTCTTAGGCTTCCATTAGTATAATGGGTATAAATAGAAACAAAGTCTTCTTGATGGAAAAGATATCCATGCTTCTTTTTGTTTGTTTGTTGGCTTTTGTTTGTTTTTATATAAATTCAATTAACCTACATATAGTACATCATTAGTGTCAGATGTAGTGTTCAGCAATTCATCAGTTGCATATACCATCCAGTGCTCATCATATCATGTGATATCCATGCTTCTTTTTTGCTTTTTTCATCCAATTGTCTTCAAAATGGACATGATGGCCTTAATTCTAGCAGCCATCATGGCCATGAAAATGAGACCCACAGAGGAAGCCCTCATACCAGCCCTGGACTTCTCACTTCTAGACTCTCTTATACAAGAGAGAAATGAATTTCTACTGAGTTCAAACCACATTATTCTATTAATGCAGTCTCACTTAATCCTTACTAATGAACTTGATTTCTTTTATTGGGTTTTGAGCACTTATGAGAGTATAAGCCATTAGTGGTCCTAACGTAAAGAATAAGATCAAGAAGTAATATTTAACATAATTACTTATGAGTTTGCTACATAAAAGAAAGTACCTTAAATTTGTAGAGTGACCCACATTTCACAAAGTACTCTTCTTTATCTTAAAACAGCTATTTACATTTCAGGTGAAATGCCTAAAATTGAACTTTTAAAAATAGTTAAAATATACATTAATGTTGTTATGGTGATTTCCAGTTTAGTCACTTATTTCCTGCTTCCTGGACATAGATCCTTAATCTCTGAGACTCATTCTTCTCATCAGCCAATCATGGACAATAATTTCTTATTTCCAGAATTAGAGTAAAAGAAGAAGTAATACGGCATAGTGATTAAGTGTTCATCTCAACTAATTTCCAAATAGCTCAAGCAAATTACTTCTCTTTACCTTGATTTTCTGGTCTGTAAAGTGAAAGTAAAAAAGCAAATGCCACTTGAGGATTTCTGTGAAGAGTAACTGAAATAATGCACATGAAACAGAGTCCTGGACACATAATAAAGTCTATTAAATAACTAAAGAAGTGTTAGTTATTTTCCCCAAACTGCCGAGGACGGAACCTTGATATGTCAGGGTCACTCAACAAGCCGTATGGGTCCTGCTGTACATTGTCTGCAACACTAAGACATCTCAGACAAAGTCAGGTATCATGGTGAGTGCTGAGCCCTTGGAGTAAGTGGACGTTCTGGCTCAGTGACATGGTTCCCAAAAGAAGAGCAGAGGCCCTAGGCTGGAGTTAGCAGAAGAAACCTGGCCACCGGCCACATCTCTCTTCTGGACACGGAGGAAGTCTTGGGTCCTAAGTCAGCAAAAGAGCTTTGTATAATAGTATCTGAAACCCATTTTGTTCTTCCCTGGAGCAAGCCAGAGTCACAGACTCAGACTACTATTTGGGATTGAGTCCGCTTCCAAGGTCATTCAGAAAATGATAAAGACTTTATGGGAGTCTCCAGGGATAAATGCTCCAGCCCAAATGGAAGACGGCAGGAGATGGAGAAGCCAAGCACAACTGCATGAGGACAGAGATGACACTGTTTGAGCAGGAGATGGGTCTCCTCAGAGGCAAGAGACCCTTAAAGTGCACATGCACATAACCTGTGGAGGCAAACAGCCCAGGGCATCTGGTAACTCCAGGAGTTAAACCAGATCAAGAAAATGCCAGAAATGTGGATTGCATGCCTAGCAACAAAGATAAGCCTTGTTGCAAAGAGTCTGCTGTGAGGCTACAACAGCTACCCCTGAATTCTCAGGAGGCCTCTGCCCAAGAGCCCTACATTATCACATACCAGTGGCAGGACCTTAGATAAGTCACTGAGAATACAGAACAGAGCTGTAGTTAAGAGCAAGGCTCTTAGCGCTGGATTCAGGTCTGTATCTAATGCACAAACTTTGCTATTCAGCAAGTTACATAACCAATCGAAGTCTCTATTTCTCATCTGTACTATGGGTATCAGAGTACCCATACAGTATTGAACAGTTATTTTGGTAATGCCAAATTATCATAGTGCCTGTACCTACCTATAGTTTTGTTCTAGGGCAGCACTGGTCAATATCACTTTGGGCAATGATGATAATGTCCTGTATCTGCACAGTCCAAGGCAGTAGCCACTAGCCACATGTAGCTATTGAGCACTTGGAATGTGGCTATTATGACTAAGGAATTTTAAATGTTATTTTATTTGAATTCATTTGAATTTAAATAGCCACATGTGACTAGTTGTTGCCTTATTGGACAGTGCAGCAGATCTAGGGACTAAATGAGCTAACATCTTTTATCACTGTGCCTGGCATCAGAGCATGATAACCTCTAGCTGGTATTGTTATTAAACTTCTTCGAGCTTCAATTTCTTTATCTATGAAATGGCATTAAAGATAGTACCCACCTCTTGAGTTTGGTAAGAGGATCAAATAAAAACTCCTGGGTGAGGCAGTGAAAACAGTGCTTGGCACAGTGCAGGTGCTTAGCAAACGTGATTTCCTTTTCCCTTCCACTAAAGTACTTTGGCATTACCAGGATAACTGTCTAATGATGTGCAGGGACATGGAGAACCTATGATGAGAGTCTCGGCAGGCAGTTGATTGTTCAGTAGTCACTTGTACATCCCTAATGCTGGCTTTGGCTACAAAAGGAAAAAAGTCTGCTTGAGAAAGCAAGAAAAAAAGTATTGGCAGTGATATGTGAACTACGAGAGTTCCACAAATATGCATTTGGCAGAAGCCTAACTGTCCAGACAGATCACAAACCACTAGTCAACGCACCTGCTAGACAACAGGGAATGTTAGTGCTGTTATAAAGATATGATTTATGAGTAATCTATACCCCAGGCAAAGACTCGCTTATAGCAGACCTATTGTCCAGACTAGTCATTGACCCTCCAACTGGGGGAATGACAGCACTGATTGAAGAGACAGAAGGGTAGGCCATGGAATTAAGCAAAACACTTGACCTTGTGGTCAGTGGGAGGCTGAGACTCGAGACAGGAAAAGATGCTGTGTTGTAGCTACTTATCCAGATGTTGCAAAATGGCTGGTGTGACAGAAGAAAACAGAACAACTGCAGGTGTGTTGGTCTCTAAAGGAGGGGCTGCTTCGGCTTCCTAACAGCAAGGGGGATTTTAAGCAATGTCTTGTCTGTAAGAGGTCAGAAAAAGAGAAAAGATATGATCAGGGCTAGTCTCAGGAGGAGCAGCTTAGCTCATACCCCAAAACTATTCCCAGGATGTGCTCACTGGTTCTTGGAATTTCAAGCAGAGACTGGTTTCTTTCACTTAAGGATGCCCTCTCATGGGTAAACTGATACCAGATTTGACAGCAGTTACAATGTTAAACTTTTGGTCTGTGGTACCTTCAAATCTTAAAAGTTATTTACTAAGTGTTGAGATTCTTCCTGAAAAAGAAGGGGAAGTGGGGCAATAGCCTAAGTGCATGGAGGCATTGAAGAGATTTGTGTCATGGAGCGATGATATTTGTTATGGAGATGGTAAAAATGTGTTGAAAAGGGAGTTTTCCTACCATGGCTGTACACATTTATTTCTTGAGAGTGACCAAAATGCTGTAACAGTCACACCAGAAGCTTTTTGAGGAAAGAATTTGAATTCCCTCCCCTAACTCCCTCCATCATTATCATCATCATCATCATCCACTATGCAGCAGACAATCTGCAAGGTGACTCACAAACTTGTAATTTATAATTCTTTATCAATTGTCCAACATAGGTATTGTTAATCCCATTTTACAGATGGGAATACTGAAGCTCAGAGGGTGTAACTTGGGTAAGTCCAGATCACATAACTAGTAAGTGACAAAGCTAGGGGTAACATCCTGCTATCTCCCATATATGCCCATGGTCTCTAGCACACAGCTAGCTACTTGAATGGGTACCTAATATGGCTAACCTAAGTGAGGAACCAAATTTTTAATGTTATTTAATGTTAATTAACTGAAATTTAAACTTAATAGCCACATGTGGACAGTGACTACCTTATCCAGCACAACTCTAGGGACCAAATGAGATAATGTCCTTTATCACTGTGCTTGGTGCGTAGTCAGTGCTTGACTAGACTGAACCTACTGGGCCGTCATTATGTGCTGATTTCTAGACTTTGTTGAATACAACTGTGGACAATTTTACCCCAGTCATCCCATTATTTCAGTAACTCAGTCAAAGCCAGTTAATAATAAATAATAAGGTGCTCCTGCTCTGTGTTTTTTTCATCCTCTCATACTGGCTTACCTGGCTTCTTTTCCTGTTTGAATTAGTAACCTGTAACAGCTAACTGCTTGCAGCAGTTGTAAACTCTGTGGTGCTAAAGCCAGTAATATTCTCTAAAATAAAAAAATAGTATTAAGCAAGTTATTAAAAAATTGTATGATGACACTCTAACCAAAATGCAACATTGTAGATACTTATAAATAGCAGTATTGGCATAGTGATGTATGACTTTGATAATGTCAGATATTTGAAACCATTTTGTACCATTCATTGAATTCTCTACCCATCCCCATATCCACCAACATTTTAAAATTTTTATTTCACTGGTCTTTTTCTGCTGTGGAGTAAGTGTTTTTGTCCCCCCAAATTCATATGTTAAATCCTAACACCCAACATGATGATATTAGGAGGTGGGGCTTTGGGAGGTGATTAGGTTGTGAGGGTAGAGTCCTCGTGAATAGCATTAGTACCTAATAAAAGAGACCCCCAAAGCCCCTTCATGTGAGGACAATATCAGAAGATGGCCATCTATGAACTAGGAAGTGGACTCTCACCAGGTACTGAAACTTCTACTGCCTTCATCTTGAATAACCTAGCTTCCAGAATGGTGAGAAATGAACTTCTGTTATTTATAAGCCACCCAGTCTGTGGTATTTTTGTGATAGCAGTCTGAGCTGACTGAGACACTTCCTTTATATGCTATTTACTATAGGCCACTTCATATACTTAAGGCAAAAGTCAAACTCCAACCACACGACACCAACCGAAATAAGTCAATAAACACAAATAAAATGATTAATGATTGGTAGGAACACTAAAATAATATTTATGGTAGAGAAATATGCAGACGGCCTGTATTGTCCCAATAGGCAAACTGACATAAAGAGACAGTTTTGAGTCAGCTCACTCAGGAGGGATCACTTCTACTTATTCAGCTGCCCAAGCACCTGAACAGAATGGTGCCAGAGCTCTGATTTCTCTGGAAGCTTGTCTGCCAGGAGGACGAAACTGGGACCCCAAACCTGCAGATCACCCTGTTCTTTGTTGTTCACTGCTGGGTTCCCCTATGTATTGACTGGGTCATAATTTGTCAGTGTTGTTTTTTAAATCTACAGAGAGGTAGAAAATGCTCTTTTTAACTACTTCTCAGATTTTGGTTTTGTCCCTTTTCTTACACTTCAGGTCACCCGTTCTATTTAATATTATCAGTCTTATGAGTGCTAGGTGCTCTTGCATGTGTTACCTCATTTGGTCTCTTAAAAACCTGTCAAAGATGTACAAGTATTATACATTATTCAGATGAGGAAACCGTGGTAAGTTTCCTGTGGAAACTTGTGGAAACTGTGACATATGCATTTATTTAACTATGCCTATCGGGTGCCAGTCACTGAACCCACTGCTTGCCCCATGACATCTCCTTTGATCTTCAGAACCATCCTAGGACGTGTGTTTTACACTCTTTATTTTAGAAACTGTAGCACTTCCAAGTATCAACCATAGTAATCTACAATTCTAGAATTCATGGAATCCGAGTCTAATGCCATGTCTGTTTATGTTGCCAGATATGAGGTAGAAGAAATATGGTTGTGTTTTTTTAATCCACTCCTTTACTTAAATATTAAGCCTAAAAACTCCTGCAGTAGAGGAATAGCAATATTCTGATCTTATTCTATGGTAATTATGTGTAACCAATTATTTCTTTATGATGACTTCGATTCAGTATTTCAATAAACATTAGATACCTGTTTTCAGTGTGGCAACTCTGTGAATCAAACCAAGGGTAAGAATGGCCTTAGAGTCCATTATTTGAGACTGCAGAGTTCAAATCATGCTAAATAAAGATTAAGGCTGAAATGAGCCACCCAGATGCTAAGAAGGTCATCCAACTGAGTGATAAAGACCAGAAGTCCCTACAAACCTCTGAGAGGAGCTAAATGCAGATAGCAAATTTCACCACCAGCCTGCCCCTCAAAGTAGCTGGCAGCTTTGTCCTTTCCCTGCCCTTCCCTCTGCTAGATCCAGCCCACATCCCCTCACGTCCAGGCCATTGCAGGAGCCCTGGAGATTACTGGGCCCCCAGGAGCTCTGACCTTGCCAGTCTCTGGTGAAAATCTTTCTCTTAACCTATACTCTTCAAATTAAAAACTCTCAAAGCAAAGCCTCTGACTAACACAACCTTAGAAGCCACCACCACCTTGTAGGAAAGGGGGTGGGGGGGGGGTTGCATGGCCTTGACCCTTGCTTATACCAGAACTACCATCCTTTTACCTGCTTTGTGGTGCCCTGTGACATTTAGTTTGCAAAAAGAAATGTTTGGAGGCCAGCAGCCTCCTGCATCATGATCTTCATTTGGTCCACAAGGCCCTCGCTTATCAAACCTTGTCCCACAGTCATTGATTAGACATACAGTGATAAGACTGATATTCCTTTGTGGCTCATGGAAGTTACTTTTCATATTTTGAACTATATTTAGCTACCTCATCTCCCACTACCCTTAGCATGGAGGCCATCTCTCTGACAACCAAGCAGGTCTTTAATGGTCTATAAGCTACCATAGTCAGTCTCATGCCAGTCTTTGCTTATATAATTCCCAAACTTATGTGTTTGCTAAATTGCCAACTCCAGTCTTTTTCTTGATGACCTACCTCTACTGTGTCTCTTAATACAAATTCCCTGTAAGAATCAATTTGTGGTTTACATTCATGGCAGTGGTAGGACATATATCTTGTATTCACTCTGGTCCAGTCATTTGTGGCCAGCAGAGTCATGTGCTATAAACATGTCTCATAGGCTTATCCCTTTACAAGAGCAATGGGAAAGGGAAGTCTCTGGGATGGGACATTACTGGTAAGGTAAATAACCTACTATGAAACCACGTAAAGTCTTGTTGTCTTTATACTTGTTTGTCCACCCCACTATTTTCAAGCTGTATTTTATTTTATTTTTTTAATATTTTATTTATTTATTTGAGAGAGAGAGTGAGTGAGAGAGAGAAAGAGAGAGAGAGAGAACGAGCCAGGGGAGGGGCAGAGAAACAGACTCCCCACTGAGAAGGGAGCCTGACATGGGAATCAATCCCAGGACCCCGGGATCATGACCTGAGCTGAAGGCAGATGCTTAACGAACTGAGCCACACAGGCGCCCTCAAACTATATTTTAAAGATTATATCTTGCTCAGGGTTGCATCCTCTGTACTTAGAATGAGCCTGGCATATAGGTATTTAATATATGTGTGTAGAACAAGTGAATAGATGGAGTGATTGATGGAAGAATGGATAGCAAAGTGGACACAGTTTTGATAAATGGATAGATGGAGACAATATAGCATAGTGGTTAAGAGTGTAACCTATAGAGCCAGACTGCTTTAGGCTCCAGTCCTGGCTCTGCTGCTCACTAGCCGTGATCTTGGCAAATTACTTAACTTCTCTTGTCTCAGTTACCACATCTTAGAACAAGAATAATAATTATGCCAATCTCATAAGGCTTCTGTGATGATTAAAACAAGTTAATCCATGGAAAGCATTTAGAATAGCACCTGCATCTGGTATATGGTAATGCTCACTTTTTATCATTATTATTACTATTGTTACTGATGGTGAGGCCTTAAGACAGCAGGCGTACTTAAAGACCAAGGGGGAAAAAACAAGATTTGAGGAAATGGCTGACAAAAATCAGAAACAAACTAATGGCAAAGAAAAGAGAGTAAATTGTCCCCACTATCAGGAAAAATATGAATTTGAACACACAGCCCATTTCTCAGGTAGAAAGAAAATGTTAGAGAGAAAGTCATGGAGCAAAGAGCGCCTGGCAAGAATTTGTGTCTACAATTTGTGTCTGAAGAGCCAGTCATTACAACAGAGCAGTGCAACTGGAACCAGTGTTGTTATCTGTTTGTGGCTCAGTTCTAATGCCTATCAGAATCTCTGAGGGGATTCCAAGCATACGGTGTTTGGTAAGTGCAGAGGATTATGAATGCAGGCATCAGCAAGGGGACTTGGCAAGAAGAAAGTGCATTCCAGCTACAAGACTAATTAGTGCCAATTTTGTGAGCCACAGAAGAGGTGTTGGAACCATGGCCAGTGGGTACAGTGAGATTCAGCTGGGAAAGCATGTAGAGGTCTGAACTCCAGTCTGTGCTGCAGTTGCTGAGCCCTGAGTCCTGGCACAGGCCCGAGTCAGCCTGGAAGAAAGTCCACCTTCACTCACTGACTGCCTAAAGGGGGCATCTCTGCAGTTCTCATACCCAGAGAGGAGGTCTTTTTCTAATTAGCACAGAGGCCTTTCACTGCTAGCAGCAGTCCTATTTGCAGCCCTGGGAGGTTTTTAAACCAATTGTAAGATAAGTTGGTTTTCAGGAAGAGGAGAGATTAATGGGGCCACAGAAAGATGGATGTGAGCTTGGAGCTGCCTCTGCCTCCCTTCACACACGCTATGGCTAGCAGTGAGGCCAATGGGAATGACCCTGAGTAGAGTTACATATTTTTCACACCTCCTACTAAAACTCAGCAAATGCTTGACTTGCTGTTCCCAGCACAATTTTTCTTCCTGCAAAACGTGTTGGGATTATCACTTTTAGCCACATATGGGCTGGAAGTACTTTGTAGGAGCCCCATGGGCTACAACTGTTCAATCCCAACCCTGGGAGAGAGCTTGGGGAAGCAGGGACCCAAAGTGCCTGTCCAAGAGCTCCCACATAGAGGGCTCATTCCTGCTAATTAAGTCCAGTTTCCAAGACTGCATTAAAGCTGCCATCCAAATGATTTTGAAAGTCGGGAGGTAAAATACAAATTTCAACCCTGACACTTTCCCCTTATCCATCTTCTTGAGCCATTTCAGGACATTGGGTAACATATGACTTTTCTTTCAGTCAATCCGAGATATTATCTGCTGAAATAGCTCTACTGGTATGGGAGGGGGTTTCAAAATATGGAACAGATGCACAGCTGCCACCTGAGATGATGCATTATGAATTCAGAACTGTCATCACCTCCCCCACCACTCCTACCCTCACCCCTAAGCACATATTTGTTCATGTGGTTTACACCTGTGGGATTGTGGGATGCAAGACAGGAATCTAATTACTGTTTGGGAGACAACCCAGTCTCTAAAACGGATTCATGTATCTTTGTTTCCCTAGAGAAGCTTGAAATCTCTCGCCAACTCTTCATGTGGTCCAGCTGGGTTAAAGCTCCAGTCCAATTTTTTCTGGAATGTGGTACCAGTGACTAACTCTGAGGCCTTCATACAACAAGTCTTACAATGTCCGTCTATCTCGGCCCCCCCATTTGTATTCTGCCATGCAGGCAGAGTAATTTTTCAGTGCCTTAGTACATAAGGGGTTGTTGCAATCTGTGGTTAAAAGGGAAATGGTGAGCTCTTGGTCCATGACCATCTGAAGAAAAAGACCCTGTTTTACTGTATTTAGGGGGAGAGGAGATTCCCGACATTGTCTGATTAGAAACCTTCTCTAAGTAAGCACCAGTAGGGGAAAAAAACAATTCAAGAGAAGAGAAAGAAAAGCAGAAGGCTGTTCCAAGAGGTTGGTGTGGGCAGAAAAGAAAGAATTGTTGGATGTCTGATGAGAGAAGGCCCTCTGCAAGAATGCAGATTGAAAGGATTTCTGCTTACTGAGAACTTCACGGTTTTTAATTCTATGTTGACGTATCAACTTGGTCAGTATTAGCCTATTCCACTAGATTATACATTCCATGAGGGCAAAGAATCTGTTTTGTTTATCATTGTATTGCTCCCGCCTAGACTGGTACCCAACACATAGTAGGTACTCAGTAAATAGTTTGTTGAATGATGGCATGTTCCCTGTATACAAGGTGCACATCTAAATAATAGGTCTCTAGGATAAAGCTTCCATTCTGGCTGTAGATGTGAATGGGGAACCAACTTGGTAAGATTCATTAAAGTGTTGGTCACTTTATACACAGGCCAGTGTGTGGTACTGACCATGACGAAAGCTGCTCTGTCAGTCTGGGCTCTGTAGCTACCACCTTCACCTCCAGCTCTTCCTCCTGGAGGATGGTCTGATCCCAGTCCACCTTGGGGCTGAAGCTTTCTCAAATCATTCTGTCTTTTACTCCTAGAGAAGAGGCAGGAACTCTCCCATCCCTTGCCCTTAGCTATATAAATGGCTATTTCCATCATTGCCTAGTTTGGTGTGTTGGACTGGCTGGGTCAGCTGGGGATCAAGGTTCACCAGTTGAGCTCACTGAGAGTCCCAAGGCATAAAGTCATGTTCCTGGCCTCCCTGAAGCATCTTGATTATGCATGTAGTCCTAGCCCTTGTCAACAGCTCATACCCTTAATCAGTTCATAAACCTTAGAATTTGGTCCTTATCTGTTTGATCCTTGTCCCAATCCCTTATCTCCCTCTCTGTTTTCCTACATCAGGAGAAGGGTGGTTGGTGGCAGGGCTATCTCTGAGGAACTCAGAAGATAAGCACTAGAGCCTTGTGGGTTAGAGTTTCCTTCTTTTCAGATGAGGGAAATCAAATTAGGGGTTTGGCTCGAAATGTCAATAAGCAAAGAGGTTAGAAGTCAGACAGAGGGTTTGGCTTGGAAGCTCAATTATTAAAGCAATGAAAATGATCGTCTCATCATCACAAATATATTGAACACCCATACCAGAGGGGTTCCACTCAGCTGTAAGCCATTTTAAGGACAGGGATTCCAAAGAAGAGAGTGAAAAATGGATGTTTTTGTCACAAGACTTGGATAGGGAGGTGACTTTTTACTTAACCCTCTTCCCTTCAGGTTTTGTGAACCTTTGGTTCTCTCTTCTGATTGCCTGGTGACAGAGGATCCCTAGTTTGGATTGTTGAGGAAAGTATCTCCCTCTGATAGTAATTATCAGGACCCCAGACATGTAACATACTCAGAGCAGCATCTTGGACCACAATGCTCAAATTGGAGGGCTTCTAGTTGACAAGTCCTCTGCTTCTAGGCCTCCAACTTAGCAAAACTGCTTGTAGCCAAAGTGAAAAAGCAGAACCTCCCATTCTTTGCTCAGTAAGCACAGTGGGCAAGGTGAACGCCTGTTGCTAATCCCTCAGGCACAGCACATATCTCTATTCTTCACCCCATGCACACAACCTCAGCATGCCACACTGCCAATGACTGTGCAAACTCTCAACCCATGCTTCTACAAATAAGATATGGCCTGAAGGAAGATCCAAATTCTCAAGTCTTCTCCCAGCTCTAATCTCATACAATGGAGGGAATAAGAAGTTAGGTACAACTAGAAGAACTAAACCCAGCTCACTGTCTAGGTTTGTAGGAAGCTGTTTATTCCTGTCTAGGCCCAAGAGCTGATATTAGTATATATTGCCACAGTGTTCTATTGTTGCCCATATACTCTGAAAAGGCAGGATGTCCCCAAATTTAATAAAGTGAAAAGAAAATAATAGAATCTTTTTGTTTCTGGTATCATAAGACTCTAAGAATTCTTTTTCACTTTAAAACACAACTGTTTATTAAAAGTACAAAACATAATTACTAATGTTTGTTTTATTATTTTTTAGTTAAAGATGAAGCACAGGGGCGCCTGGGTGGTGCAGTCGTTAAGCGTCTGCCTTCGGCTCAGGGCGTGATCCCGGCGTTCTGGGATTGAGCCCCACATCGGGCTCCTCCGCTATGAGCCTGCTTCTTCCTCTCCCACTCCATCCGCCTGTGTTCCCTCTCTCGCTGGCTGTCTCTATCTCTGTCAAATAAATAAATAAAATCTTAAAAAAAAAAAAGATGAAGCACAAGTTAGGCAAGACCTACAGAAATGCGAATACCAAGGTTTAAGCAAATTCTGTACTCATGGATCCTTATCTGGTATTAATTGACCTGGTTTTTCCTAAACTCAAGTGTAACATTGTTCATCTCAGACCCTCTAAAATTAGAGTAAACGGTTACTGGGCCATGTAAATAGATATGGGAGACTGGAGAGCCATTTGATATTAAAAGCCTTTGCTGAAAATTGCTCTCAAATTTTCATTGCTTTCCTTCCCTCACTTTCCTCCCTTATATGAATAAGCCACTTTCATGACTGTAAAGACTTCGCAATTCTGCCTGGATCCTCTACTCATAGCTTTGTTTTACCTCCCCTTTCACCCCAGGTATACAATGCCTTCCCACCAGCAACATGAATGGCCTAGTTGCCTTCTCCCCACTTGTCAGTGGCCTCTCCTCACCAACTGTGGAAAAGTCCCTCTTGCTCTCCAACCTCTGGTATTAGCAACTGGTCTCCATGGCAACAAATTCTAGTGCACACTCAAGATATAAAACTATCTTCTTCTTTTGAAGGGCTCAAATTCCCATCCTTAATGAAATTTCAAATTTATCAGATCATGATTTTAGCCCATTAACTCTGAATATGACAGGGTTGCTGTTTCACCAAACAGGACTCTGTTTCCAAGGGTCTGGCCAAACTGAGCTAACTGGTGTTTAGTCTTACACATACACTCTATGTACCAGTGTATATGTATGCTGGGACAAAAAGTATGCAGTATGTTTTTGGGAAAAACCTAAAATTTTGATAAAAATAATTAGAGTAGTTAATGTATGATGTTAGCTAGGCAAGTACTGGATCTCAGTTCCCTTGTTCACAAAATAAGGAGATTGGACTAGATCAGTGGTTTTCAAACAATGTTCCTAGAGTTGTAGGATTTCAGAAGTATATCCTCTGTGGCCACAGAGTGGGGTAGGTGGATTTGGGTAGCTGAGTAGGCAGAAGTCACAGTTCCAACATTCTTCATCTTCCAGAGGAAATCTATTTTTTATCTGTTTTATATGTGGAACTTCTGGGTAAGACTTAATAAAACCAAGTGCTTCATAGCTTAACCATTTCTTTGAAAGCCACTGACCTACATTATCTCTAAATTTTGTCCTCTTAGTCTAAATTTTCAAGAGACTGATTAAAATTATCGTCTTCATCATATCCCATTTGATATAGGCACTGTGAGGTCAGGGTGAATTGGGGTGATAGAGTGAAGAATAGAGCAGCATTAAAGAATTCGGTTTAAAGCAGCAAGGCTTTAGGATCATAAAATAAAAGTTTAGTCCATTAAATAGTTAGTGATGCTTACCTACTAAATACTTCCAGTTGTCAGAAAAAAATTTTTTGCAGCTGCTCAAGTAGTCCCCCAGAAGCTCCTGAGAAAATGTTTTTATTATTGCTATTATTGTTAAACATGGAAACCAAGCATTTCAGGAACTTCCAAGTAGGAATGCTTAAGTTTGTTCTGGAGTTTGATACATTCTTCTGCTTAAAGGAAATAAAGTGAAATGTCAGTTATGTGTTAGACAAAATGTCCCTGCCAATCAAAATAAATAAGTAAATAAGTAAAAATAGCACTTGTGATGTTTGAGGCCAGTTTTCCACATGGTAATGCAACTTGTTTGCCCGGGTAGCTCAGCCTTTTCATGCCTAGTCTCAACCGCAGCACACAACCCACTGTATCCCCAGACAGCCACCCTGGGGTCCTTCTGAGGGCTAGCTAATTGGTCCTGCACACTTGTTCAGCCCCCTATAGTACTAACTGAACCCCGACCTCTAGTGGTAGGAAGGAATTAGCAAGAAGAACAATGGGGGTAGTATAGGTGAAATCCTAAACAAGTGAGGTTGCCTGTGATCTACGGGTTCTATGTGGCCAAGTTGCAAAGTCAGCTAAACTGGGAAACTAGTAACATACAAGTGGATAACCTATGAGAGCTCAATCTAAAAGAGATATCAGATGTTACAATCCCTAGCTCCCTTGAGAAGGGGAAGTTATAACCCAACCATGGGATTTTTTTTTTTCCTCTCATCAAGTAGCACTAATCCATATGGGACTAGGGGATAGGAATTTGGGACGAGTGGGGAGAAAAAAAGTCCATCATGAACCAACCTATGTACAAGGTAACTAAATTTGGTTGGTTTAATTTTAGAAAGAAAAATGTTATTCCTTCTCATGGACATAAAACTTTATTTGGAAAAAAATAGATACCTGCTACATGCCATAGCATAGATGAATCCCATAAACATAATGTTGAACAAAAAGAGATACGAAGGGATAGGTGCTTGATTCTAATCATAGGAGGTTCTAAACTAATCTCTGGTGATAGAGATCAGAAGAATGATTAACTTTGGGGAGGGTGCTGATTGGGAGGGGACATGAGAGAGCCTGCAGGGAGACTGGAAATGTCCAGGGTCTTGACCTAGTGGTAGTTTGTGGACTTTGATGTATGTAAATTATACTTTAACACCAACAAAAAACATAATAAAAATGTACCTAGCACATAGTATGATCTTCCTAAATATTCATTACAGGATTTAATTAATTAATATTTCAGTTCCATTTTATCACCAAAAGTAAAGAGGCTGGGGTAGAGGAGGAATAAGAAGAAGAGAAAGAAGGAAAAGAAAAGGAAAGAGAGTAGTTTTTAAAACAGGGTCTGGGAGAGACTCAATAGAGTGAGGATGAATAAGGACAACAAAACCTGGAAAGAGAAAGGAAAAGCTGGAGCACATCAGAAAGGAAGAGCAATACGAGGGTATTGCTTTTACTTTTCTCTGTGGCTGCCCCTGAAAATTATCCCTCATTTATTTAGAAATAGCCCTTTAGGCCATAGGAAATATCTCATCTTCTTTATGTTTAACTTCAACTTTTCTTTTTAAAATATTTACTATTTTAAGGATATTTAAGTATTTATTTTATGAAATCCTCAAGTTTTACAGTTTTACAGAATAACTGAAGTTGTGGATTTACACTTTGAATCTGAAATTGTCTCCATTGTCTGTAAAATGAGTGAACCATTTCCTGAAAGATTGTCCCTTTAACACATATTTATTGAACCCCCACCCCATACCCCTCTTTTCCTGTCTTTACTCCTTAGGAACTTAGGAATATCTAATTTCACAATATCTAATGTTGCCTTAGAAGCCACTGTACCTCTCTTAGCTATTTTGTTGATGGTGGTTATTTGTGGTAATTAAAGCCAGGTATTGTTATTTGTTTGTTCAATGACTGTGTATGTAGGAAATAAAAAACAAAGCAAGAGCCCTTCTGGAGTAAAAAGTGTGTGTGTGTGTGTGTGTGTGTGTGTGTGTGTGTGTGTGTGTGTGTGGTGGGTGAGCTGCCCTTAGGAGCACTCTGGCTCTTCTTTCTTCTGGCTGAGGTATCCAGGGTGGCCCACTAGGGCTGAAGTTATGACTCAAGCTCTGTGTCCTGAGCAATAGCCTCTTATACTGAACAGAATGACATGAAGCAATAAGCCAGATCCTGGGTGTGGGTTGGAAATACTCCACCCCTGCTCTGAATTGTCAACAATGAATGACCATCTAAACTCTTCTTGAAGGTCTTTAGCAAGAGTTTTCCTCACTGTGTCATGCAAATAGTAACTCTAACAGTAGTGAACCCTTGTTTACTGTTTGCTAAGCATTTATTTAAATACACACACACACACACACACACACTCATTTAATTTACACAACTACTCTGTGAATAGGATACAGGTGAGGAAACAGACACAGTTGAGTGACAATGCCAAGATTGGAACTAAATGGTCTGGATCCAGAGTTGGCTTTCTTTGTGTCCTTGTTTATTAAGAAGGTTTTTAAGGGGCGCCTGGGTGGCTCAGTCGTTAAGTGCCTGCCTTGGGCTCAGGGTGTGATCCCGATGTTCTGGGATCGAGCCCTGCATCCGGCTCCTCCACTGGGAGCCTGCTTCTTCCTCTCCCACTCCCCCTACTTGTGTTGCCTTTCTTGCTGGCTGTCTCTCTCTCTGTCAAATAAATAAATAAAATCTTAAGAAAAGAAAAAGAAGGTTTTTAAAATTATATAAAATTGGTGAGAGCAGGACAGAGGACACAGACTGCCTGGGTCTTAGACTTTTTTCCACTGCTGCTTACCAACTCCATAACTTTGATCACTAGACCTCTTTGGATCTCGGTTAGCACATTCTAAAATTGAAGGTTTTGGTTACTTCCAACCTTTATTCTCATTGAGCCTTCGGATCATAGATTTATAAGATGTCTTAAATGTCTCTTAATCCAACAGTGATTTTTACCTTGATGGTGGTCAGAACCATCTGGAGAGTTTTGCAAATGTATAGAATCCTGAGCCTTGTTCCAGATCGAATGAATCCAAATTTTTAGGAGTGAGGCCTTGAATTCTTTTATTTACTTATTTATTGAATTCTTAGTGTTTAAATCTACTTGAGGAATCTGATATGCTTGAGACCCACTGATTTAGTTCATTTTACCTCAGTGCTACAATTTTTTCCATATCACCTTTCTTCTCTTTATTAGGGAAGATGTTAAATGTACAAAAAAATAGAGAATAAAATAATAAGCCCATCATTAGCTTCAAAAATGATCAACTCATGACTAATTCTATTTCAGTTTTACCCCCATCCACTTCATAGCATTCTTGGCAGGTGATGGCAGCCTTATTTCTCTTTAAATACCTCCACAGATAGAGATCTTACTACCTCCTCAGACTGCTAGTATTAGGGTCCTTTGAACTAAAAGTGACAGAAACCCAACAGTTACTTAAATAAGAGACACCACCTTTTGGAATGCTACTAGGATAGTTCACAAAAATATGAGTTGAATGACCAAGTTGTGTGATGATAAGAGTATCATAAGCTTCAAGAATATCTGGAACTCATGGGGCACCTGGGTGGCTCAGTCAGTTGAGTGTCTGACTCTTGGTTTCTGCTCAGGTCATTATCGCGGGTTGTGGGATCAAGCCCCATGTCAGACTCCAAGATCAACTCAAAGTCTGCTTCTGATTCTCTTTCTCCCTCTCCCTCTGCCCCCCCCCCCCACTCACACATCTCTCTCTCTCTTTCTCTCTCTCTCAAATAAATAAATAAACCTTTAAAAGAAAGGATATCTGGAACTCAGAACACAAACACCTCTGTTTTCCCTCTCTCATTTCTTCTTCTTCTCTCTTCCACCCATCTTTTCTTTCACTCCTCTGAGTGCTAGCTTTATTTGTTCTTTCTTGCTGTATTCATCAGTCTACTCCTCTTGGTGGGAAACTTTTCTCTGGTATTACCTCTTAGAGTTTCTGCCATAGGCAGCCTGACTTTTTCTCACCCCTAAGTCCCAATATCCCAGGGAAAGGACTAATCGGCCTGAATTGAGTCAGGTGCAACTTTCAAGATATTTCAGTGATAACCATGAGGAAATGGGAAGGAATTCCCTAGAAGAGGGGGTGGGGGAGCTAAGGTGCTTAAACACTTTTTCTGCCACCCACAATGTGTCCAAGATTTTTTTAGACTTTACTGACTACTAGAAATGTCTCCCTTGTAGAAGGCTGACCTCTCCCTTCTAACTTCTACCACTGGGTCTTTTTCTCCACTCTGGAAATACATAGACTAAGTCTATTTCTTTTTTCAGATGATGTGATTTGAAAACAACTCTCAAATCCCTCACTTAATCTTCTCTCCCCAAGGCTAAATAGCCCTGGGTCCTTCAACATTCCCTGGCCTGACATGATTTTGAGTCCTTTTTTGTCTTGGTCACTTTCCTCTGGATTGGCTCCAGTTTGTCACTTAAAAGTTGGCACTCAGAATTGAAGGCAATAAATGTTCCAGATGTGCATAGGCCTGCAGAGTCAATAGCAGAACGAAGCAACCTCCACACACATGTATACATGTACATTGTGGACAGGACACTGTCATCATGGCTCCAGCTTGCACTCTTCTTCTGGAACTTCAAAATGCTCAGTTCATGTCAGGTTTGTGGTCAACTAAACCCCAGCTCTCTTTATGGGAATGGCTGTTAATTCAGCAACCCTCCCCCCTCCCACTTTCCCCAACCCTTTTATTTTTATTTATTTATTTTTTTTATTTTTTAAAGATTTTATTTATTTATTTGACAGAGATAGAGACAGCCAGCGAGAGAGGGAACACAAGCAGGGGGAGTGGGAGAGGAAGAAGCAGGCTCATAGCGGAGGAGCCTGACGTGGGGCTCGATCCCATAACGCCGGGATCACGCCCTGAGCTGAAGGCAGACGCTTAACCACTGTGCCACCCAGGCGCCCCCCCAACCCTTTTATTGAATCCAAAGTATTAATCCTGGATTTTAAATGCATCTTGTTAGTTTGGCTTGATTATCCCATGCTGTCAGAATCTTTTGGAATCTTTATTTTGCTCTCTCAAATATTATGTCTCCCTCTTAGCTTTCTCAGCTACAAGTATAATAGCAAGTCCTCTTCATCCTTAAGCCATTGATAAAATATTAAAGGGAACTGGTCAGAACGCTGAGACACAGAGACATGCTTTTGGGAATCTCCTTCATGTCAGTGTGGCTCCATTGATTAGCTTCCTTTGTATTGACTGTTTAGCCACCTTAATGAGCTAAGGTTCATAATTCCTTATTCATAGTTCTGAAAATAAAAAATTAAACTTAAAACTTTCTCCTCAACAAAATACTAGCAAATCAAATCTAATAGCACATGAAAAGGATTATACACCATGACTAAGTGAGATTTATTCCAGGAAAGCAATGGTGGTTCAACATTAAAAAAAAAGAAAATCCATGTAATAACATTACATTAGTAGAACAAAGGAAAAAAAACTCACATGGTCATTTCAATTGATGCAGAAAAGCATTTGACAAAATTCAACACAATTTCCATGATAATAACTGTCAGAAAATTCAGAATAGAAGGAAACATCCTAAAAACAAAAAACAGAACAAGCAAACAAACAAAAAACCCAGAAAAATGAAGGAAACATCCTAAACATTATACAGGGAGTTTATGAAAAATTCACTGCTAACATCATATTGAATAGTGACAGACTGAAAGCTTTTCGTTTAAGATCAGGACGCCTGACTAATGAATCATCGAGCTTTACATCAGAAACCAGGGATGTACTGTATGGTGACTAACATAATATAATAAAAAAAAACATTAAAAAAAAAAAGATCAGGATGCCTGCTTTCACCACTGTTATTCAACATTGTACTGGAAGTTCTAGCCAGAGCCATTAGATAAGAAAAAGAAATAAAAGGCATCTAAATTGGGTAGAAAGAAGTAAAATTATGTCTATTTGCAGATGACATGATCCTGTATATATATATAAACTTTGAAGAATCCATAAGAAAGCTATTAGAGCTAATAAATGAATTCATGAAGTTTCAGGGTACAAGATCAACACATAATAAATTGTGTTTCTGTACATCAAAAATGAACAATGTGAAAAGAACTTTAAGAAAATAATTCCATTTATGATAGCATTGAAAATAATAAAATATCTGGGAATAAATTTAGCCAAGGAGATAGAAGACTTATACTGAAAACTATAAAATATCAATGAAAGAAAGTAAAGAAGACTCAGATAAATGCAAAGACATTCCATCTTCATGGGCAGAAAGATTTACTATCATTAAGAAGGCAATGCTATCCAAAGTGCTCTTCAGATTTAATACAGTCTTTATCAAAATTCCAACAGGTTTTTGTTGTTGTTATCACAGAAATTGAAAAGCTGATATTGAACTTCGTATGGAATTGCAAGAGGCTCCAAATAGCCAAAGCAATCTTTGGAAAGAAGAACAAAGATGGAAGACTCACACTTCTCAAATTCAAAACTTAGGACAAAGTTACAGTAAAAAACAGTATGGTACTGGCATAAGGATGATATATAGACCAATGGAAAAGAATTCGGAATCCAGAAATAAGCCCATCTACAGCCAATTGGTTTTGACAAGAGTACCAAATACTCATTGCCACTCGGTGAAAAAATAGTCTCTTTAACAGAAGGTGCTGGGACAATTAGATTTCCACATGCAAAAAATGAAATGGGACCCTACTTCACATCATATACAAAAATTACTCAAACTGGATCAATAATATAAATATAATAACTGAAACCATAGAACTCTTAGAAGAAAAAAAATAAGGGTAAATATTCATGACCCTGACCTTAGATCTGGCAGTAGATTCTTAGGACATCAAAAGCATGAGCAACAAGAAAAAATAGACAAATCGGACTTCATCAAAATTTTAAAATTTTGTGCATCAGAAGGTATAATGAAGAATGTGAATAGACAGCCTACAGAATGGGAGAAAATATTTTCAAATCACATATATGACAATCACATATTCTAGCATCCAGAGTATATAAAGAACTCTTATAACTCAACAACAAAAGGCAACTCAATTTAAAAATGGGCAAAGGATGTGAATAGACATTTTCTGAAGAAGATCTATAAATGGCCAATATGCATTAGTCATTAGGGAAATGCAAATAAAGACTACAATGAGATTCCACTTTACACCTGCTAAGATGCCAATAGCAATAGCAACAAAGTAAAACTAGTATTGGTGAGGATGTAGAGAAATTAGAACCCTCACATTGCTGCTAGGAAATATATAATGGTTCAGTCACTGTGGAAAACAGATTGGCAGTTCTGCAAAAACACAGAATTCCATAAAAACATAGAATTAATTTAAAAAGCTAGACATGAAATTACCATATGGTTCTGCAGTTCTACTAGATATTTACCCCTGAGAGTTGAAAAGGGTGTTTGAACAAATACTGGTACACGAATGTTCATGATAGCATTATTTGTGATAGCCAAAAGGTGGAAAACCCAAATGTCCATCAATGGGTTTGTCTATAAACAAAATGTGGTATATACATAATGAAGTCCTGACACATGCTACAACATGGAAGAACATTGAAAACATTAAGCTAAATGAAGTTAGACCAACAGACACAAAAGGACAAGAATCCTATGGTCCCACTTACGTGAACTCTCTAGAATAAGCAAATTTATAGAGACAGAAAGTAGAATGGAATTTACCAGGGGCTGGGGAATGGAGGAATGGAGATTTATTAATGGTTACAGTGTTTCTGTTAAATGGGATGGTACAGATGTTTTGGAAATAATGGTGTTGGTTGTACATTATGAATGTATGTAATGCTACTGAATTGTACACTTAAAAATGGTTAAAGTAGTTAAAATTTTATACTATAATTTTAAAAAATTAATAATTTGATATGCAAAAAATCCATTGAATTGTTCACTTTAAATGGTGAATTGTATGGAACGTGAATTATATCTCAATAAGGCTATTTAAAAGAACCCTGTGGGGGTACCTGGCTGGTTCAGTTGGGGGAGCATGTGACTCTTGATCTCAGCGTCATGAGTTTGAGCCCCATGTTTGGTATAGAGATTACTTAAATAAATGATTAAATAAAAACTTTTTAAAAACCTATGAAAAACATTTTAAAAAAATTTGCAGCAAACTCATTTGGTGACAAAACCTGATGTGAACTGACATGAGGTTATTAGTAGTTTTTTTTAAATCATACTCAGCATAAAGAATAGTATTTTTTTTTTCACAGAAATATTAATACATTTGATTCGGGGTACCAGTCCAGACCCTGCTGGGAAGTGTTATATGATATATATGTCTATGTATTTTTTTTTCAAAAATTTGAAAAATTCTCATTTTTCAAAACATCTAACCCCATGGCTTTCAAATAAAGGATTAGGGACTTATTCCAGCTAGCATCCAGGTCTCAATGTCTATAAGATGAGAAGAAAATCCTTTGGCAAATGCTCATTGGAGATCTTGAGGAAGCTGTAGAGTGCCAGGAACAATTAGAGCTGTAATTCCATCCCAAGTATTTACTCAGAGGAAATAAAAACCTATGTCCACAGAAATATTTATACAAGAAGGTTCAGATCAACTTTACTCATAATAGCCCCAAATTGGAACCAACCCAAATGTTCATCAACAAGAGCTTGGTAACAAATTGTGGTATATCCATATAATGGCATACTGTTCAGTAATAAAAAGGAACAAACTCCTGGTACAAGTAGCAACATGAATGAATCTAAAAGGTGAGTGAAAAAGCCAGACAAGAAATAGTACATACTGTATAATTCCATTTTTTTTCGGAAGTCAAGAGTAGGCAAAACTAAGCAACAGCATAAGAAATAAAAAAATTATTCCTTTGGAATGGGAAGGGAAATAGGCTGGTGGGAACCGGAAGGCACTTCCTAAAGTGTTGGCAATGCTCTTTTTATTTTTATTTTTAAAGATTTTATTTATTTATTCGACAGAGATAGAGACAGCCAGTGAGAGAGGGAACACAAGCAGGGGGAGTGGGAGAGGAAGAAGCAGGCTCATAGTTGAAGAGCCTGATGTGGGGCTCGATCCCATAACGCCGGGATCACGCCCTGAGCCGAAGGCAGGCGCTTAACCGCTGTGCCACCCAGGCACCCCGACAATGCTCTTTTTAGATCTGTGAATTTTAATGTATGCAGTAATGTCTCAAAACACACAAGAGGGGCTCCTGGGTGGCACAGTGGTTAAGCGTCTGCCTTCAGCTCAGGGCGTGATCCCGGCGTTATGGGATCGAGCCCCACATCAGGCTCCTCCACTAGGAGCCTGCTTCTTCCTCTCCCACTCCCCCTGCTTGTGTTCCCTCTCTCGCTGGCTGTCTCTATCTCCGTCGAATAAATAAATAAAATCTTAAAAAAAAAAAACACAAGAAATACATGGATAAGATAGTAAAGAAAAAGAAAAAAAGGACCCACCTCAGAGAGTTGTTGGAAATAATGGAAAATATAAAGGTCTTGGCAAGGGTCTGTCTGGCACACGTAAAGTGCTCAAAAACTGTTGGCTCTTAATATTATGCTGAGGACCTCCCCCTAGTTTGTAGTTCAGCTATCCAGGCCCGAAGTTTTTTAGATATTCACTTGTAAATGTGCACGTTTTGCTTTGACTCTATCTTTTGCCCCATTTTAATCTCTCACACATTAATGTGTCAATTTTAATATTACAAAGCAGAGACCTAAGAGGGACACCAGTGACTGACAGACATTATGGTCACACATAATTGGTTAAAAAAAAAAAAAGATTTTCTTCAGGCTCATTTAAGAGATCTTAATGATAGAAGGAGGAAAATGAACACATTTGGGGGGCTCAGTAAAATTCACATTTCCTACAATTAATTGTAGAAAAATTGCTAAAATTCATAGATCCCTCTATGTTTTACAAAACTAAAAGGAAACTAACTCTCAGAGAAGTTAAGTGATTTGCCTAATACCACACAGCTAGAAAAGGGGGAGAAATGAGACCTCAAATCCATGCTGTTTTCATTATCTTGTGAGCGCTTAACCAGGACCCATTAACCCCAGGTGAACTCCCTGAAATTTGGATTTCGGGGTGAGGGGGAGGTCTATAGCTTTCAACAGATTTTCAGATGTCTCCGTAACTTAAAAAAAAACACAACACGCCTTTGTAAAATAGAATAATTGAAATCTAAATATGCAGAAACTTTAATTACCAAGAATTTTTGGTCTTCAATTTTAGAAGAAAGGGCAAATACCAGGCAAATAAACTCATACCAGGGTTTTATTCCAAAAAGTGACACACTCAACTCTGCCCCCTGCACCTTGCATGCCAACATCAACAGCAGGGACTGTAACAAAACATACTCCATCATGAGCTGGAGCATCCTGGATTCCCTCAAGTATTTCAGGTTATTGAGGTTTTACTATCTAAGTAATATTTAAGACAATTACACTTCTTTTTTAAAAAGAATAAATGTAGCCAATATGAATACTGGTTGCTAAGTCTCTGCAAGAAGTAATTGGATACTTATCAATTTCATACTTCTGGGAGTCATGGGGGACAGGAGCTGAAGAAAGCTACACTCAAAGGAATGTAGACCTTCATTTTCAAGGGAAAATAGGATTTACACAGCTTTTGGCGCTACACATCTCCATTTCAATGCATTTGAATATGGAATATTCCCAAGTTTCTCGTGCTGATGAAATAAATGTACTAGAAGCCTGTTGTATCTTCATTGCTTGTCATGAGCTGTTGAGTCTCTGGATCTACTAGATACCTGTATAGTGAAAGAAATACTCATGGGGTCCCCACTGATTAGTCCCAAGCTCTGTAATACTATGCCTTTCAAAAAGTCCTCTTGAGCATAGCTGAGTACATAAAATAGCTTTTTCTATCCTATTGACAATAATCCAGAGGCTATGGGAATTTTGCTTTTACAAATGGAGAGAACAGTTAGTTACAGCTTATACAAGGCCAAAATAGAAACAAAACTCAAGTTCAATTTTAACATCATACATGATAATAATGAAAACATCTCCTGACCCCCTTGCTCCCCAGAAAAAATAATCAAACCAATTGTGGCATCCTTACTGGAGTGTCACTGGCATTGAAAGAAGTAGGACTATTTGTTACAGATCTGGCTCTCCATAGAGTCTTGTCTAAACTTTATTAAGAGATAACTATGATTATGAGATTATCCAATGGATTTTAAGGAGTTTTTTTTTCTCTTGTGAAGTGCTTTTAATTTTGCTCATTCATGATCTTTCATATGACCTAATTACAAGTGGTCAGAAAACAAAAAAGGCCATTTTTCTTCATAATCCAAACACGCAGGCCCTAGTTTTCAGGCTGAGATGTTAGTAAATGAAAAGTCTTCCTTGGAATCACAGGCTTGGTTTCTATCAGTGGCCATCGACAGTGTTTCTTGCTTCTTGGGGGTGCCTCAAGACCTCATCAACAGGCAGAACTGCTGGGCTCTGATTAGCCAATAATAATTTAGTAGCTAAAGTAGGCAGACTTATTAAGGATTGTCAGAAACTAGAATAATGGCTACACACAAATCCAAACCATCTGGCCTATAATAGAGTATGTCCTTCTATAGGTTATATCTTGCTTTTGCTGTAATAAATTATTCTATCACATTCCCAATAAGGAGCTGGAAAGGAGAGGTGAGGTGACCCTGAAATGTTTGATTTAATTCAAGATTCAGTCTCTGTAGCTCCGTATTCTATCACTATCCCTAAAGCAGAGGGGTATTCTTTTCTTTTTCCCGCTGGCCTGACAACCAGGAATGTTACCAGCTGAGTTATAGGGACGGTGGAAGCATTAGTCAAGCCCTGTTCATATGAGCAGGTGGCAGGAAAGAGAGAAGGGGTGTAGAGAATCTAGGAGAATGGTTCCAAAACCTGACTGATTATTAGAATCACATGAAGAACTTTTTTTAAATCACAGACTCCTGAGACTCCTAGTGTGGACCTCAGTGGGTTTGGAGTGGATCCTGGTGTGCTGGTCGGTTTTCACAAAGGTAGCAAACCACCTCAACATCGCAGTAGCTCACATAAACATTTGTGCTCACGTTACATGAGAGCTCTGGGTCTGCTGTAGCTCTGTTGGGCATGCCTGGGCTTGACCTAGAAGCATGTGTATTCTCATTCCAGAACCAGACTGAAGTAGTATCCGCTAACTAGGGCGTGCCGTTCTCATAACTGAGGCCAGAAGCTCAAGGGGGTGCCAAGCCAAACCATGCCAATACATCTAAGGTTTCCACATTGGTGTGGCATGCCTCACACCCACTTATAACTCATTGACTAAGGCAAATCTATGGCCATTCCCAATATTCATAGGGTGAGGATTAAACATCACCTACAGGAAAGCATGGCATATGGGGCAGGCTGAGTGAGGGTGGCAAGGGAGACAAAATTGTGAACAAGCAATACAGCTTACCACACCTAAGAATATACAATTTTTAAAAGCTCCTCAAGCAATATTAATGAGCCCCAATCATTGGTATTTCACAGGAAAGGCATCACTCTTTAAGTGCCTGCTATGACAACTGAGCATTCATTAGTAGCTTCTTCCGGAGAGTGTTTGAACTATGTAACAGGTTACCAATCACTCATTTCGTCAACAGACAGGTGTACCCAACATATAATGAAATCTGATGCTTATGTAAGTCTTTTGCAAAGTACATTTCTATCATTCTTTTCATGTAATCTTCACAACTCTTTCATTAAGTGGCTATTGTTATTACCATTTTGCCAGCATCAAAACCTCATTGGGGGAGATTAAATTAGCCTGATGGCACACATCTAGAAAAGAATGAACCCAGACTTAACCCCATGCCTAAGTCCAGCTCTCTGTCTTCTACAATGGACGTCCTGGGTGCCAAGCCCTGTTACTGCTATCACTTCCTCTCCAAGATATTCTTGCACAGGTATTGGGATCCAGGATGTACATTTTAATGAAGTCGTTCATCTGACGTATTTTTTAAGCAGTAGCACAATCTAGACATCATTCTAGGCACTGGGGAAGCAACATGAACAAAACAGACAAAAAATTCCTACTTACAGCTTAGCTAGGAGGGACTAGTGTTAAACAAGCACATAAACTTATGTCACATGATGACAATTAGAACATAGGTCAGGTGAGGACAAACGCCAAGAGGAAAAGTAACAGGTATTTGGCATGGTCAAAGTCAGCCATAGTGAGATATAACAAGAAGTTAAGTCCGTTTTAAGAAATTAAGAAAGATTATTAAAGGGTTTCGACCCCTCAGATTTCATCAGAGGGCAAAATACTTCCAGAACTTCCTTAAATCACTTTTGTGTTTCAAATACAAACAATAAACTCACATTGATTTTTATGGCATAAGCTTGTTTCTTTTGACAGGTCCATTACTGAAATTCAGTTCTTATTAAAATGATCCGCTTGGCCATTCCAAAACTTTTGGTGAGGAGCAATAGTAAAAGTAAATACAAATGAGCACATTTTTCTTCTTAGAAGCTTCTTACAAGCTGAAAGGACATCAAAATTATTTCATTGCATCTACATCCAGAGTAAAGAACATCTATTATAATGATAAGACAGGTATCTTGAAACATCTTTTGTTTTAATAAAGCAAATTCCCATAGATGGCATATTTACTACCTACTTTTTTTTTAATGTTCAGTTAGCCACTGTATAGTACATCATTAGTTTTTGATGTAGAGTTCAATGATTCATTAGTTACATATAACACCCAGTGTTCATCACAACACGTGCCCTCCTTAATACCCACCACCTTGTTACCCCCTCCCCCTCCCCCTTTGCCCTCTGAACCCCTCAGTTTGTTTCCTGGGGTCCATACCTTCTTATTTCTATTAGGACCTGTTTCGTTGAGAAAAGCAAAAGAAAGACATCACCATTGGATTTCTCTTTTCATTCATCCATTCAACAGATATAAATTGAGCACCTGCTATGTGCCAGATATACATCTACATGCTGGACATAGACAAAACAGACCAAATGCCTTGCCCTTTGGAACTAATATTCCAGCTAAATGGAGACAATTAACAAAATTGTTTGCCTGTTTGATGCAGGCACATGGGGTCTTAGGAAGAACAGTCCAGACATGCAATTGCTCTAAAGCCCTGAGGTCATTCGCAGGCAGGAAGCAGCTGAGTGTTTCAGCACTTAGGCCTTGTTACCACTGACACAGTTGTTAGGTGTGGGCCCCATGCATGTCCCACACTGGCAAGTGGGTTGGGAGATGTTGAGCTTTAAGCCTTCTGGCCCCAATGTGGATCATCTGTCAGGCAATATTTCTGTCTAACTCTCAGATATGGTTATGGGCCATCTAAAGGGAGTGGGACATGATCAGTTTGTTTGAAGAGACATCATGGGGCCACAGCTGGAAACGAACACATTAAGAGTGACAGAATCTTGGCAGTCACAGAGGCTGAGACTTTGAGGCTTGCTTTTCAACCAAACCAAGTGGGATGGCTGGGCATTCATTAGGAAGAAACAGCCTTCCTCACACTGTGGCTCTCACATTGCATCACCTCCTCTCCTCACAAGGACTGAAGAGGGCGACTCCAGGTTTCCAGTTTATCAATGTATCAGAAGTGGGGTTGGTCAGCTTTCACTACAGAAGTAGAATTTGAGAGTCTGAAAAATATATCATAAAATCATTAATAATTCTAGTGTATTTATTTTTTGTAAGATTTTTATTTTTAAGTAATTTCTACACCCAACTTGGGGCTTGAACTTACAACCCAGAGATCAAGAGGCCCATGCTCTACCGACTGAACCAGCCAGGTACCCCTAGTGTGTTTACTTTATTATGAGTAGCTTTAATCACTCAATAAAGAACACATAAACAGAAGAAAATTCTATAGACGCCTTATGTTAAAAATTAACATACTTTAACCAAGAGCTCGTTCTGTAAACTATATGCCTAAAGTCTAGCCATTAACTCAGTGAGAAAAAAATAATGTTGGGGAATTGTCTCTGCAGCTGGTAATTTTACATTGCAGGCAGAAGGATCCTAATACATGGAACATCAGTAATATTCAATTGGATGCAGTTATTAAATGCCTGCTTTGTGGCATGCACCTTGCTAAGAGATTTACATACAACACATTTAAACTTCTCTTTATGAATTAGTGCTATCATCAGCTCTTTGACATCCAGGAAAGTGAGATTCAGAGAATTTAAATCATTTGCCCAAGATCAAAGCTGAGATTTAAGCCGAGGTCTGTCTGGCTCCCAAACTGTTGTGTTCTTTTCATTATTTCAAACTGAATAAAGTCCTATTTTTATCTTGCAGTGGCAGAGACCAAGGACCTGGCCACCCTTCCTCTCTAGCCAGCTCTTTATTAAAGACCAAGAGCTAATGGCAATCTTTTGAGGGTGGGATTTCAGGGCAATTTCACTTTGTTTCTTTCATATATTACATTTGTAATAATAAGAACATAAGTTGTATTTTCAAAGTTATACAACAAGACTCAATGCCCAGAAATCTTTCCTGTCCTTTGTCCCCTTTCCGATGCTATTTGATCTGGGTCCAGGAAAACCCATGTACTATTGATCAGAGAACTCGTGGTTTAATCACTAAGGAGCCAGGGATTTAAAGAAGGCTTGGATTGTGAATCTTCAGAAGACTCTTGCTGAAATGGGCCATGCTGAGAGGTTGTGGGGCTTCTTTCTGCAATGGCTTTAGAGGAGAGAAGAAGCATCTATCCTGGTAACTCAGGAATTCATGCAAGGTCAGGACTGAATGCACCCTTATCTGTAAAATGGAGATAACATCTTGCCCTAAAATTGTAGTGTGGACTAAATGGAATAAAGTATACAGAATAATTACTACAGTTACTGGCATATAACAGGAGCTCAGCTAATGCCACTTCTGTTCTGTCACTGACCAATGGATTATAATGTACACACTGTCACTTCTAAGGAGAGAGATTGGTTTCCTGCAAAGCTCTCCATCCCCATACCCTGTCATGGCTCAAAATTGCATCAGACTGAATTTGATTTTAATGTTAACCTTTGTGAATTAAAAGTTCACACAAATGAAAAAAGGCCAAAGAGGTAAGAGATCAGGGGCATTTTATTATCTCCTTGTCTCTGTCCTGCAGATGGGCCCTGAAACTATTTGGCTTCAATCCCCTTTTTATTTCCTAAGACATTGTCACTTTGCTAAACACTCAGATGTTTCACTGGAGCAGGATTATTTTGTGAGTGAAAGCAACGACAGTTCATATTACTGTATAGGGACCCCACTATTAGTCAAAACAACACTTTGGATCATTCCAATTAGTTATTTACTTAAAGTTCCCCATCTTCTTTCTATGACTATAGATAGTCTCTGGAGAGCATGACTTGTTTTTTCCTTATGGCCATTATTATATTAGGTTACTCAAGTTAACGTACTACATCAGGAATGTTCCACTTGCTAAACTTTTTGAGGGTTTCTTCAATTCACTAACATATTCATCAGCTAAATTCGAAGTACTCTAAAGAGCTTTGTTGTTCCCTTTCGTATTTCTCCCTGGACTCCGAAGTGAAAATATATGCTCGATTAATAATACCATTGTAAGGTTCTTTGGAGGGATCTATAACTGTCAGAAAGGTGCTTCCCGAGGGCTTGGGGAGTTCAGCTTGACTTCTTCTAAATGTCCAAAAAGCTCACAAAGGCGCCATTCTGATTCAGTTTGCCCATCTGTGTGCTTTTCTCTTCAGAGAGGAAAAGTAAATGTCAAGAGATGAAAGAAAAAAAGGATGGGGAGGAAATTAAGAGAGGATAGAGAAGGCTCGGAGGCAATGAGGGAAGAGATGGAAACAGGACAGACCCAGCAATGGGTGCATCCCAAGCCCCTGGAAACCCTCCTGTCATGATGTTGAATGGAATCCCTTTTCGTGTACCTGGCAAACCGTGTCCTTCCTGAGCTCCATGACTAAGCTGCTAAGGATCAAAATTGCCTCTGAATAACAAAATCATTACCCACACAGCACTTCAGATATGGGAAGAAAATTAGCTGGTTTATTTCTTCAGACCTGATTTGACTTTTTTCATGAGTCCTTCACCGATTTGAGTAACAAGAAAAAATTTAGTCTAATTTAGTTTTAAAGTTAGTTCTGTCCAATCATTTATAAAGAATCTTTAGATCCACTAGTTTTTCTGCTCAGTTCTTTGGAGTGCTTGTTTCCCTTTCTTGTCCCCCTCTTGGGGTCCCATGGCCCATGGCCGTGGGGGAAGAGATTTCTTGGATTTGCACTTGTGCTTGGGTGTGAGGTGCCTGTGTCTGCTGAGGAATGCTTGGCACCACCCTATGCCTGGAGTTCACAGCTGGCGCCCACAGCTGACATCTGTGGCTGATGTACTTGTGGTCTATTTCTGCTTGACTTGCTCAGAGTCCAGGGCTCCTTCCTGAAGACTTACCCCCACTCCCCACCCCGCTACTGTTGATGAAGACCCCTTTGAGTCTCTGCCATATCTGCAACTTCTGGCCCCAGTTGTCAGCCTTGGTACTGATGTTGCAGGCTCATCTCAGCCTCCACCCCAGCAACCTGTGGCAGGTCTGTGGCTTCACAAATGAGCATCCATGCCATATGAAAACAGGGGAAGTTCAGGCCCACAAACCAGTCCCTTTTCCAACATCCCACTCCACACTCTAAATTATGTAGGGCCCCTCATATAGTTTCAGGCTCAGTTGTCTCCATCCAAAACAAAGGGTGGGTCAAAAGTTTTTGTGCTCTCACTGTGTTCCCAACCTATTCACTGCTGCCCTTCACCTGATGGGGCTCTGAAGACCTAAAGAAGACACAGTAAAATAGCTATATTCTTCTTTACCTCCCTCCCCTCATTGCCCTATCATCCTCTCTGCACAATTCCTTAGGCCTAGAGGGGGCAAACTTTTCTTTGAGGTCTCCATCTTCTCTGTATTACATAAAACTGTATAATATGTCTCACCAGGACTAGCCCTGATATGTTAAGTGGGCACCAGAATCATTCAGAAAATTCTGGCTCTGTAATGCCTGCTTTCAAGACTGTATTGTCTTGCTACAGAATCCTATTTTGAACATCAAAAACCCAACAATAAAATTCTCTTTATTTTTATTTCATGATAATCTCACTTTTTATTGACTAGGAAGGTGGTCATAAATACATAAAAATGAGAGAGAAAGAATATTAATATCATTTAAGATATCATGCTCACATATGTATTCTGAGGAAGAAACTGAACCACTGTGAGTAGGACAGCTTGAAGAGTAGAGAGGTCCTTCCAGGGCTCCTTCCTTCATGGATTGTTTCTCAGAAGCTAAGGTCTCTGGTTGCTGTTGGGGTTATCAGGATAGCAGTTCCCATCCCATCCCTGAGAAATTATCTGTCACTGACTGTCACTGTCTATCCAGGCTCTAGACTATGGGGCCACCTTCCCTGGGAACACCACCATATCCTGCAGCTAAAAATGAAATCTCTTAGATCTTCCATTCATTCATCAAACATTTCTTAAGCATCTACTATTTTGATATATACTGGACCAAATGCTGTAAGATACAGAAATAAGAAAACGGAATAAAATAAATCTGTCAGAAAAAATAATGTAGCTAAGAATTTAAGCCTCCCTCCCAGCACCATTTATCCAAAGCAGCTCAAAAGTGGTGAACTTAGTTGAACTTAGTGGCTTTCTGAAGACCAGGAGGTTTTTAAACCTCATTCATTTATCTCATTCATTCATCCTTTTAACGAACAGTTAACTGATTATCTTTTATAACCAGATACTTTGCTAGGTTTTGGAGAAGCTTAGGTGATTAAGATATGTTGTCTTCTTCTAAGTGTTCTAGTTCTAGGAATTCTATATTCTAGGAATATAGATATTTCAGTGGCAAGAGTAATGCAGTGTTATAGGTATTCCTAGTACTTCCTGCTGTGAACTCTACACAGGGTTCATTAAACCCTCTGCAGTGAGTGCCAAGAAAGGAGTGGTCAAGTTGATCTTTGGTTGAGGGAGAAGGTAACCAGGAAGGAGACATGAAGAAGGTGATGGCCTAACTAAAACTTCAAATATTCAGTTTGTTTGTTTTCTTATAAGTAAGGAGAGGTTTCTGGGCAGAGGGAGTTTCAAGAGCAGAGGCCTGGGGCACCTGGGTGGCTTAGTTGTTAAGCATCTGCCTTCGGCTCAGGGCATGATCCCAGGGTTTTAGGATCAAGCCCCGCATTGGGCTCCTTGCTCCACTGGGAGCCTGCTTCTTTCTCTCCCACTCCCCCTACTTGTGTTCCCTGTCTCGCTGGCTGTCTTACTCTCTGTCAAATAAATAAAATCTTTACAAAAAGAGCAGAGGCCTGAAGTGATCAACAGCATGAAGCGTCCAGGGAGCTATGAGTGGAGAGAATGAATATGGAAGGAGCCTATGGAACAGAAAGAGGTACAGACTACCTCCTTATACACCTGCCAACCAGTATGAAGTGGAGCTATTTCTGGGTGGAAGCTTTCCTGGTTCTTTTTACATCATACCTCATAGATAACCATCAGCTCATAAAGTCAGCCACAATAAATGCTTCAGAAGAAGGCCACATGTGAGGGCTAGAGGTAAGGGAGAACTGGTTCTCCCATAGTGGATGATCAGGCCTCAGACAGTCTTAATAAATTTGACTATGGCATCAGCTTCTTTTGTCATGTCACTTATTCTATATCCCCAGCCCCTAGAAACTTCAACAAAACCATGTCCCTAAAGTGAAAGACAAAAGTTTGCAGTACTATGAAAATTCCCTCAATCACTTAATATCAATTGAATCATAGTGACTTTTACGCTCTTTACACAGTTTTTGCTTTTCACTTTATTTTTGTTTTGGGGGGGGTGGCCTTTTTCTTTTTTTTTTTTTAATTTTTATTTTTTATTATGTTCAATTAGCCAGCATGCTTTTCACTTTTAATCTGTTTTATATTTGGTCCTCATGAGCTGCTAGTGCCTACACATAGTAGGTTCTCCCTAACTGCCTACTTCTTTCACAGCAACTAAACAAGATAGATGCAGAAAATATCAAGTTTTCTGTTTTTACAGATATAACATGAGCAAGCAGAGGCAAGTTAAAAAAGAGAAAGAGCTAGTTAAGAAAGAGTAAGAGCTAGTTATTGTATATCCAGATAATATTCTCAGAAGTTATGTGAATTAACTCTTCAAATCCTCACAACAGCTTTGTAAGGTGGGTACTATTATGCCTATTTCAAAGGTGAGGAAACTGAGTTATAGTGAATTTAAGTGACTCTTCCAAGGTAACCCATCCAGGCAGTGACAGAGTAGGCAATCAAATATTGACAGCCTGCTCCAGAGTCAAAACTCTTTTTTTTAAGATTTTTAAAAATTTATTTATTCGAGAGAGAGAGATAGCATGAGTGGGAGGAGAGGGAGAAGCAGGCTCCCCGCTGAGCAGGGAGCCCAATGCAGGGCTCAATCCCAGGACTCTGAGATCATGACGTGGGCCAAAGGCAGATGTTTAACCAGTTGAGCCACCCAGGCACCCCCAGAGTCTAAACTTTTATTGACCACTCCCTCTTAGACAAGTGAGATGCCCGTAAGCAAGAAGTGGTAGTGACAGAGCAGGAAAACCGTAGATTAACAGATATATTACATCTGGAACAAAATAATTCATCAAAAATCTTGTGAACAAAGGGGAAATTTGAATTAACATTTGTTAAGTGCCTTCCCAGAACTAAGGCCTATTCTAGATGCTTTAGAAAAGCTTCCACACTGAATGCTCTCAGCAGCCTGAGTTGTCATGAGAAGGTGAGGTCACTGGACAAGGTCATGTATGTCCACCTCAGGTACCTGCCCCACTCCCACCACTGCCTTCTACCTGCACACGGCATGTGGAATCCAGGGAGATGCAATGGTTCTGCAGAGTCCCTATCAGATTTTAAGTAAACAGGGGGAAAAGAATGAAAAAAGGAAGATTCTCTCTGAAATAATTTTGGTTTATAATGGATGGGATCCAACCAGATGCCAAGTCCCAGCTCTGTATTTCTTTATTTTTGTGGGGTTGAGTAACCCCAGGCAGCCTGCCAGGTCCCTGTCCTCTTCAAGCTCAACTTGCTTCAGAGGAAATACCACACATGGAAGAAAGGTTTGAGGAGGGCTGGGGAATGACAATTTGGTTACGTATGCCTGGGGGACAATATAAAGTAACCACTGAAAGATGTGAGCTCTGTGATTTGGGTAAGCCAACCCTCTCACCCTGCCTCACTTTCACTGTGACTGTCCTGAAGAATTGAGAAAGGCAGAAGCTATTTTTGCAGCTAATTTTTACAGAGCCCAGACTTACATAAATGTCTGTTTATTTCTGTCACTCAAACGTGACCTGCATCTGTATAAAGCAAGAGGGAACAGTTTGATCCCCAGCCTCTTTGACCTCATTTTTCAAAACAGGCATGAGTAGTGGGATACCGCCAACAAACAGAATCAACGCCTAACAATCCCTGACCTTAGGCATATCACCTACATGTACCCTTCAGTCTCCACTTCTGTATGTGGAAGGTAAATGAGATCCATCCCAGAGTGCTTTGAGAAATGACTCTGGGTCAATAGAGGGGGCAAAAGAGCATGAGGAAATTGGATCTATTTGAATCTCAGCATTACACTTACAAATCACTTATAGCCCCTAAGTCTCAGATTCCTCATCTGTAGTGCGGACATGATGAGAGTGTCCACCTCATAGGGTTGTTGTCAAGTTCAACTGAGCTGACATATAGA
The DNA here is from genome assembly GCF_024610735.1 of Ursus americanus. Taxonomy (NCBI): domain Eukaryota; kingdom Metazoa; phylum Chordata; class Mammalia; order Carnivora; family Ursidae; genus Ursus; species Ursus americanus. The sequence continues at coordinate 39,244,400 of NC_142135.1, read as the reverse complement.
AAAGTCTGAGCCCAATTCCATGCTAGAATTAAGGGATCCAGTAATATTCACCTTTTTTGATTTAAGTAAGCTATCTTTATTCTTTGCATCAGCAAATAATTTTTTTTTTTTTATTTTTTTTATTTTATTTTTTTTATTAATAATGATTTTTTATTATATTATGTTAGTCACCATACAGTACATCCCCGGTTTTCGATGTAAGGCTCGATGATTCATTAGTTGTGTATAACACCCAGTGCACCATGCAATATGTGCCCTCCTTACTACCCATCACCGGTCTATCCCATTCCCCCACCCCCCTCCCCTCTGTAGCCCTCAGTTTGTTTCTCATAGTCCATAGTCTCTCATGTTTCATTCCCCCTTCTGATTACCCCCCCTTTCTTTATCCCTTTCTTCCCCTACTGATCATTCTAGTTCTTATGTTCCATAGATGAGAGAAATCATATGATAGTTGTCTTTCTCTGCTTGACTTATTTCACTAAGCATTATCTCCTCCAGTGCCGTCCATGTTGTAGCAAATGTTGAGAACTCATTCTTTCTGATTGCTGAGTAATATTCCATTGTATATATGGACCACAACTTCTTAATCCAGTCATCTGTTGAAGGGCATCTCGGCTCCTTCCACGATTTAGCTATTGTGGACATTGCTGCTATGAACATTGGGGTGCATATGGCCCTTCTCTTCACTACGTCTGTATCTTTGGGGTAAACACCCAGTAGTGCAATGGCTGGATCATAGGGTAGCTCAATTTTTAACTTTTTAAGGGACCTCCACACGGTTTTCCAGAGTGGCTGTACCAACTTGCATTCCCACCAACAATGTAGGAGGGATCCCCTTTCTCCACATCCTCTCCAACAATTGTTGTTTCTTGCCTTGTCTATTTTTGCCATTCTAACTGGCGTAAGGTGGTATCTCAGTGTGGTTTTGATTTGAATTTCCTTGATGGCTAATGATTTTGAACATTTTTTCATGTGTCTGTTAGCCATTTGTATGTCTTCATTGGAAAAGTGTCTGTCCATATCTTCTGCCCATTTTTTGATTTGTTTATTTGTTTCTCGTGTATTGAGTTTGAGAAGTTCTTTGTAGATCTTGGATACCAGTCCTTTATCTGTAGTGTCATTTGCAAATATATTCTCCCATTCCGTGGGCTGCCTCTTAGTTTTTCTGACTGTTTCCTTGGATGTGCAGAAACTTTTAATCTTGATGAAGTCCCATAAATTCATTTTATCTTTTGTTTCTTTTGCCTTTGGGGATGTGTCATGAAAAAGGTTGCTTAGGCTGATGTCGTAGAGGTTGCTGCCTATGTTCTCCTCTAGAATTTTGATGGATTCCTGTCTCACATCGAGGTCTTTCATCCATTTGGAGTTTATTTTTGTGTATGGTGTGAGATAGTGGTCAAGTTTCATTCTTTTGCACGTAGCTGTCCAATTTTCCCAGCACCATTTATTGAAGAGACTGTCTTTTTCCCACCGGATGTTTTTTCCTGCTTTATCAAATATTAGTTGCCCAAAGAGCTGAGGGTCCATTTCTGGGCTCTCTATTCTGTTCCATTGGTCTATGTGTCTGTTTTTGTGCCAGTACCATGCAGTCTTTGTGATCACAGCTTTGTAGTACAGCTCGAAATCCGGCATTGTGATGCCCCCAGCTTTGTTTTTCCTTTTCAACAGTTCCTTGGAGATTCGGGGTCTTTTCTGGTTCCATACAAATTTAAGGACTATTTGTTCCAGTTCTTTGAAAAACGTTCTCGGTATTTTGATCGGGATAGCATTGAAAGTGTAGATTGCTCTGGGTAGCATGGACATTTTAACTATGTTAATTCTTCCGATCCATGAGCATGGAATATCTTTCCATCTTTTTATGTCTTCCTCAATGTCTTTTAAGAGTGATTTATAGTTTCTAGAATAAAGGTCCTTTACATCTCTGGTTAAGTTAATTCCAAGGTAACGTATGGTTTTTGGTGCTATTGTAAATGGGATGGATTCCCTGATTTCTCTTTCTTCGTTCTCGTTATTCGTGTACAGAAATGCAACTGATTTCTGAGCATTGATTTTGTATCCCGCCACGTTACTGAATTGCTCTATAACTTCTAATAGTTTGGGAGTGGCTTCTTTTGGGTTTTCCATATAGAGTATCATGTCGTCTGCGAAGAGAGACATTTTGACTTCTTCTTTGCCGATTTGAATACCTTTGATCCCTTTTTGTTGTCTGATTGCTGTTGCAAGGACTTCTAGTACTATGTTGAATAATAGTGGCGAGAGTGGGCATCCTTGTCGAGTTCCTGATCTTAAGGGAAAGGCTTCCAGCTTTTCCCCATTGAGAATAATATTTGCAGTAGGCTTTTCATAGATGGCTTTTATGAGATTGAGAAATGTACCTTCTATTCCTACACTCTGAAGGGTTTTAATCAGGAAAGGATGCTGTATTTTGTCAAATGCTTTTTCGGCATCGATTGAGAGGATCATATGGTTCTTGAGTCTTTTCTTGTTGATATGATGTATCACGCTGATTGATTTGCGAATATTGAACCACGCTTGCATCCCAGGTATGAATCCCACTTGATCGTGGTGGATAATCCTTTTAATGAACTGTTGGATTCTATTAGCAAGTATCTTGTTGAGGATTTTGGCGTCCATATTCATTAGGGAAATCGGTCTGTAATTCTCCTTTTTGAGGGGGTCTTTGCCTGGTTTGGGGATCAATGTAATATTGGCCTCATAGAATGAGTTTGGTAGCTTTCCTTCTGTTTCTATTTTTTGAAAAAGCTTTAGGAGAATAGGTATTATTTCTTCTTTGAATGTTTGGTAGAATTCCCCAGGAAAACCGTCCGGGCCTGGAGTTTTGTTATTTGGAAGGTTGTTTATCACTGACTCAATTTCTTCATAATTAATTGGCCTGTTTAAGAAATCAATTTCTTCCGGTTTCAATCTTGGTAGTTTATAGGTTTCCAGGAAGGATTCCATCTCTTCCAGATTGCTTAGTTTATTGGCATATAGCTGTTGATAAAAATTTCTAATAATCCTTCCAATTTCAATGGTGTTCGTCGTGACCTCTCCTTTTTCATTCATAATTTTAATAATCTGGGTCCTTTCTCTTTTCTTTTGGATAAGTCTTGCCAGTGGTCTGTCAATTTTATTGATTCTCTCCAAGAACCAGCTTCTAGTCCTGTTGATCTGCTCTACTGTACTTCTGGTTTCTGCTTGATTGATTTCAGCTTTAATTTTGGTCAACTGCTTCCTTGTGCGTGGATTAGGCCTGTCCCTCTGTTGCTGTTCCAGCTTCTTGAGGTGAGAATATAAAAACTGCATTTTAGATTTTTCTATTCTTTTGAGTGAGGCTTGGATGGCTATGTATTTCCCCCTTAGGACTGCCTTTGCAGTATCCCATAGGTTTTGGACTGTTGTATTTTCATTCTCATTGGTCTCCATAAATTGTTTAATTTGATTTTTGATTTCCTGGTTTATCGAGTCATTCCTGAGCAGGATGGTTCTTAGTCTCCAAGTGTTTGAGTTTCTTCCAAATTTTTCCTTGTGGTTGAGTTCCAATTTCAGAGCGTTGTGGTCTGAGAATATGCAGGGGATAATTTCAATCTTTTGGTATCGGCTGAGACCTGTTTTGTGTCCCAGAACATGGTCTATTCTTGAGAATGTTCCATGGGCATTAGAATAGAATGAGTATTCTTTGGTTCTGGGGTGTAGTGTTCTATATATATCTAAGAGGTCCAACTCGTCGAGTATGGCATTCAAAGCCTTTGATTCTTTGCTTAGTTTTTGCCAGGGTGTTCTGTCTATTTCTGAGAGTGGAGTGTTGAGGTCCCCTACTATTAATGTATTTTTATCTATATGTCTCTTTATTCTGGTTAAGAGTTGCCTTGTGTATCTTGCTGCTCCCCTGTTGGGGGCATATATATTTATAATTGTCATATCCACTTGTTGAATACTTCCTTTAAGAATAATATAGTGCCCTTCTGCATCTCTAACTATAGTCTGTAGTTTAAAATCCAATTTATCTGATATGAGAATTGCTACCCCAGCTTTCTTTTGAGGTCCATTTGCGTGAAAGATGGTACTCCATCCCCTTACTCTCAGTCTGAATGCATCTTTGGGTTCGAAATGAGTCTCTTGTAGACAGCAAATGGATGGGTCATTTCTTTTTATCCAATCTGCAACCCTGTGGCGTTTGAAACCAGAATTTAAACCATTAATGTTCAGGCTGAGTACTGAGAGATATGCTTTTAATTCTGCCATGTTGTCAGTAAAGTCTTTGTTTGTATTGGCTGTGACTTTCTGTTTTGTATCACTCTTGGGGCCTTTTTACTTTTATAGAACCCCCCGTAATACCTCCTGTAGGGCTGGTTTCGTGGTTACGAAATTGGCTAGTGACTGTCGATTCTGAAATGTCTTTATTTCTCCATCAATTCTGAATGACAGCCTTGCATCAGCAAATAATTTTTGTTTAAGTAGGAAGCACTAAGGAAAACATGCAGGTCAGATTACTCAATACATTAAACAGAATACTTGGGATTAATAACACACACACACACACACACACACACACACACACACCCCTGAAAACAAAGCAAAATGCTTTTATAGGCATTTGAAATGGTTATCATTTTAACAACAACAACAAAAAATCCCCAAACTGGGTGATCCCCCCAGAAGATATCTATAATGGATCATAAGGGACAATGGAATAAACAACATGGTTTTGGTGTATAGCTCAGGAATGCTGCTCAGTGGCAGCGAATGAAGGGAGGTGTATTAAGAGTGGAAAGGATTGGGACCCACAGGATGTCGAAGAAGGTACATGAGCTGCTTGAAAGCCTTTGATTTGGGTTTGGTTTACCAGCCAGCCCTGAACTTTTACCAAGCGCCTTCTGTTTTCAAGTCAAAAAATATTTACTGGAAATCTGTTATGTGCCCCTCCACCTCCAAAAATGTCCTCAAGAATTCATATGAAATTTGTACACAACTAACTCAACCATAAGGGATGCTATGAAAAATATTTTGGTTAAGACTGAGCCAGATATCCTTGGAGCACAATGGAGAGAGTGGGTTGCGTACTGACAAGGACAGAGAAGGACAACAGATAAGTTGCTGGCCTCCAGGTGCTTACCGTCTGGCTAGAGAGATAAGACGAAAGGGTTAGAAAAAGACAACTTAAAGACAAGTTATAACTAAAAAGGTCCAAACTGTCCCAAAGTACAAATTTAACTCCTTCTTGACTTACTCTAATTTGTTTGCCAGCTTATTTGTGCATACAATTTCGTGTTGATTAAAAAAGTGATTTCATACATGAATTACTAGATCAGAAGAAAATCTTTTGCTCATCCAATGCACTAGAGAACCCATATTTCCTGGACTTGGAGAAATTGTTTTTTTAGTTAGTGAATATCTGAGAACCCACTTTGGGTGTTATACCTTGCTATTTCAGATCTATTTTTAAAAAGTCGGATCAGGACAAAGCTAACCTACATATAGAGGTGGTAGGTCTCTGCACAATTGCTTTGTACTGGTTATAGGCATGAGCTCTGGATTGAGACTCTCTGGGGGTAAATGTGATGCTCCTACTGATGAGTCTGTGACATTGAGCAAGTCACTTAACCTCCTTGAACCTCAGTTTCACCTTCAGTTAAAAAAAACATAGCAATGGAACCTGCTTTATAAAATTTTTATGTGGATTAAATAAGGCAGTGCACTTAAAGCTTTTATTGATGCCTAGCACATAACAAGTGTTTGCCAAATGCACGAATAATATTATGATTATAGCACTATACTACACCACTTATGTTCTCTCTTTTATATACCCACACAAGACATAAACAATTTTTATACTATTGTAGAACCAATGGAATTGTGTCTGCTTAGAATATTCCCTCTGCTTGCCCTCCACTTAATGTGACAATCTCTGATTGGTCCTTTAGGAATCTCCCAAGACCCCTTCAAAATCAATTTAAGTGACTTCTCTATGTGTCCCAATGGTACTATATACTTAATCTTGTGATAGCAATGTGGCTTTTGGAATTTGTTATGGGATGTGATTTTTTGTTCATGTGTCTGTCTCTGTCTTACTCACCACCACCACTCCTTCACCAAGAGGGGCCATTCCTTGAAGGAAAGGACTACATCTTGTTTTTCATTATATCTCTGGGACCTAACATGATGCCTGACATAATATTGAATACATACGTCCTAAATGGAAGGAAAGAGGGAACGAAGGAAGGGAGGGAAGGTGGAAGGGAGGGAAGGAAGAGGAAGGAAAAGAGAAGGCAGAAAGGGTTGGGTAGAGGTGCTCTGGTCCTGGCAGTGTGACATTTGTCTGAGTCTGCACACCCTCTTCCCTCTCCCTCCCCCTGTCTCTGGTGCCCTATAAAGTGGAGGGAAGTTTGAGCAACGAGAATGTTTTACTTACCCCAAATCACCACTGGAGAAATCCATTGCATTACTGAGCACTGGTAATGGGTTGGCCCTGTTTCAGAATATAGGGTTTTGCTGCCCCTGCCAAGCAGGCTTATCCATGTGGAGCTTAGATGGTGCCTTTGCCCACACCTGTCTGGCTCAGAGAGCTTGCTGTGCTGTCAAAGGGAGTGCTGGGCATTGAGAAAGTCTGATGGGCTTTGACGAAAAAGAGAACCGGGCACACAGGTCTCATTTATAATCCATTCCAGCTGCTCCTCTGCTGGGGGAAACTGGCATTCTGTTTTGTTGGCCCCTTTTCCATCAGGACAGCTGTGAAACCCTACTCAGTGAAGTAATCGCAATAACAACCACCACTTTGCATGTTGATGTCTTTCTTCCAAGGAACTCAAAGTTCTTTGGAGACATAACCTCATTAATCCATCCTGCATGAAGTGGTGGCTGATGGGGAGGGGTAGGAATTCTCACTCATATTTCCAGGGCTGGGGTATTTAGGACAGGAGAGTAAAAAAGGAAGACAAAGAGGTTTCAGAGCTAGGAAAGATAAGGGATGATATCTCTCTTCCTGTGAATCCCCGTCTGGCACAAAATAACATTTTGTAGGACAATACTCAGTTAAATGTGTGAGTAAAAGACATACATTGCAGGCTCACCATCCCCCCAAAAGGAAGAGAATTCTAGATAGGGAGTTAGGAAATCTGATGTCTAGCCCTCATATTGACACAAAATAGCTGTGAGTCAGCCCCATCCTTGGAGTAGTAGTTTCATATTAGACCATGTGACCTCATGCTATGTTGACAGAGCACAAATCCAAGAGTCAGGAGACTGATGCCTGTACAACAGCATGGTTTTAGGTGTATTTATCTCCTGAGTCTCAATGTTCTTATCTGTAAAATAAGGAAATCAGACTGGATTATCTCTAAAGTTTTTTTTAAATACCTGTGAAAGCAATGATTCTAGAACAGGTGGGCTGGGAAATGTCAGATCTGATTGGGGCTTAGACTTTAGGAAAACCGATAACTATCCATGTCGGTTTTCTGTTACTCCCACCCCAAAACTCAGTAGATCCTATAAAACAATAATTTATGGTTTCTCATTATTTTGTGACTTACTTGGGCAGTTCTGTGACTTCATCTGGCTTCACTTATGTGACTGAATTCAGCTTGAGGGTTGACTGGGCCCAGCTGGAACAACGTGATATCTGGGCCTCCCTGGCCCTGTGGCCCTTTCCTCCTCAAGGAGGCTACACTAGGCTTCCTCCCAGAGTTGTGGTAGTACTCTAAGAAGACCAGCCTCAGTGTTAAAGGGTTCTTCACACGTCTTCTGTGTCAAGTTTATTCCTATCATGTGGGCCAGCGCAAGTTTATGTGGTCCAGAATCAATGAGGGAAGGGACCACACTAGGACATTTTTATGAGCCAAATTGCATCCTACAAAAGATAAGTTGAAATCCTAACACCCAAAACTACAGAATGTGGACTTATTTGGAAATAGAGTCTTCACATATATAATCAAGTTAAAATGAGGTTGTATTGAAGTAGGATGGGCTCCTAAACCAGTATGACCGTTGTCTGTCTAAGAAGAGGATAAATCACACAGACATGGGGTCAAGACAGTCATGTGAAGACTGAGCTCAAGAGTGGAATGGTGCTGTCACAAGCCAAGGAATGCCTGGGGTTACCAGAAGCTGGAAGAGGCGAGGGAGAATTCTCCCTAGAGCCTTTGAAAGGAGCATGACACTGCCAACACCTTGATTTCAGACTTCTGGCCTGTGAGAACTGCGAGAGAATAAATTTTTGTCTTAAACCACCTAGTTGGTGGTAGTACTTTATCACAGCAGCCCTAGAAAATAAATATAGTCATGAACACTAGGAGACATGGTTCTTTGGGGACCATTACTGTAACAGACTACTACACTGTGTATTTTTATAGGCAGAACTACACAAATGTTACATGATTATTGTCCAAAATATGAGAAAATACAGGTGTGGTAGATTGCAGTAATCTTAATTCTTTACCCTTTCCTAAATCCATGCCCTTTGACATTTGACTTTACCTGACCCCCTCCTCCCACTAAAGAAATTGGATATGTCTCCCCACTTCTTCCCCTTTTTATGGCCATGTGTCTTACTTTACTTAATAGAAAAAGAAAGAAATGCCATTATGCCAGTTTCTTAAGAGGCCTTTATACTCCTGCAACCTCAATTGCCTATTGTCAGTGCTCCTGGTGGCCAAATTGCCCTGCCTGGGATGCTGTCTCCTGGTGCTCCTGGACCTGTCCCTCCTTAGATGTGAACATAGCATCTCCACTCCCATCACGTTAGGACTTTCAGAGCCAGGTTTTATTTTGGATCAAAACTAGAGAGAATGGCCGCATCTCTATAGGGATCAAACTTATACATAGGCTGGCATAGACCTTCTCTCCTGCTTTTTCCTTCTTCTCCCCTGGGCAGAAGTGTCCCCAGGACTACTGTCTCGTATCCTCTTCTCCCATGCTAATCATGCATACAGTGGAATTGGGATCCAGCTTTTCTACTGTAGTTACATAAATGCAAATGTCTTTATTACTAAAATGGGATCACATTACATCCGTTACTCTGCAGCCTGCCATTTCTACTTAAAATTATATCATCAGTGTTCTTTCAGTATTATAAATACAGATTTGTCTTCATTTTTAATAGCTGTATATATTTCCATATACATATGGAATCTTATTTAAACAATTCCCTATTATCATTCTATTTATTTCCATTTTTATTTATAGACAATGTTGTGCTAAACACACTTTTATGTTAATTTTCATATACTTATTCAGTTATTTTCAACAGATAAATTCATAGAAATAAAATTGCATATACAAAATGTTTTTCGAGGCTTTTGATACATATTTCCAAATTACCTTCTGGAAATACTCTATTGATTTATACCCATCAGTGTATAAAAATGCAAATTTTTTAAAATTCCTATGTGACCTCCATGATTCTCTACAACCTTTGCCAAGTGATAGAAGAAAAAGTTTGTGTTTTATAGTGTATTCTTCAGTCCCCTTTTAAGCAATTGTGTTACTCAAAAATGTGTTTCTAAAATTGAGTAGAACAGAGACAGCAAGAATAAAGGATACTGAAAAAATTAGAAATGAGCTTACAGAAAGAAACCAAGAGCAAGGAAGAAATGAAGTGCAGTATTGGGACACTGTTGGTAATGGTAGTGCTTCATGGATCTTTATTTGGTGTATCAATTTAAAATGGCTCAGATGTGAGTGAATTCAAACACCGTTATATGGACACAATCAGAGAGGTTGGAAATGCCGAATAAGAGCAGATCAGAGGATAAGTAAAATAATATATCAGGGAAGAAAATTATCCCAGCAACATGCTGTTAAATACTATACTCAGTGTGACTGAGTTAGATATAGGCTTGCAGAGTGAAGAGGAACAAGAGTGGCCAAGGTTGATGATTTACACATGGGGCAGCTTCTGCCCTAATGGTCTAAGATGGGACTTTGTTCTGTAAACTGGGTCCATCTAGTTTAACACCTCCATGTTTTCTACAGTGGTTGGTGGTTCTAAGAAAGGAAAGGGATTACTCTATCCAGGATGTTGGCATGGATTAAAAGAATAACGTTTTATCTGTCATATCCATTCAGTGCTGGTAAGAGTAAACTGGTTCAGTCTCTCTAGAGGGTGTATCTTTTATATACATATGGTTCATACCATAGGTCTTAAACATGTGAATGCCGTGTGACCCACAATCTCACTTCTAGGAATTCATCTTAATGAAATAATTTAGATAATCAATAATTTAAATAATTTGCCCAAAGGTTTAGCTAGAAGGATGTTCATTGAACTACTGTTCATAAGTAAATTATAGTAAAATCCAAATATTGAAATCATTTAAAGTTATGATATTACAGACTATGTATACATATATATGAGTCTATGCTATATATATATATATATATATATATATGAATGATACTATACTAATCATACTATATATATATAGTATATATATGATTTAGACTCTGTGTGTGTGTGTGTGTGTGTGTGTCAACATCTATGGATGTTCCATTATGGACAACCAACACTAATGCCTGAGTTTTACTAGCTCCTTAATTCTCCTTTTATGCTCAGTTAAAGGATCCCTACTACAAAGTTATTTGGAATCCTGGATTTTAAGCTTTTACCTTTGTTTTCTCAGTGTCTTCTTCTCTAGCATGTACTAACCTGAGGCATTAAAGAGTGGGATGGATGGGGATTGAAATTATAGCTACCCTGAATCCAGAATTATGACTTTCTTCTTCAATCCCTGTTTCTGAGTTTGGTCCAACCAGCTTGACACTTAAGATGAATTCTTTCTCAGGGATCTCTAGATCTTCTTTGGTATTTGGTTTCTTTTGGGGGAACAGAATCCCAAACACACACACGCATAGTTTGCCAGACATAACTATATGTCTGGACCCCAAGTTGGACATGTCTTGAATTCCATTCTCATAAAGCTCCCCATCTTCATGTGAATCATGGAGAAGCAAAAAGATACTTGCGAAGAGCAGGAGGTGGGTAGGGTGACACCTCATGACATATACCAAACATACCTGAATCTTAGCTTTGGCTTATTCAGGATATCTTATCACATGTGTTTGTGTATATAACTGTGAAATGTATCAGTATGAAGTCCTAAAGGATTTACAACAAAACGTCAACAGTCCTGTGATGGGATTACAGTTGATTCTTATTGCCTTCTTTTATCTTAATATGTGTATTTTAATTTTTTTTACAATGATCACATGTTTCTTGTGATCCATTAAACAAAAGAAGTAATTTTTAAAGGTACTCTTAAAAAATAATACCATTTTGAACAACCACTCAGAAGTGTCTATTAGTTCAACTCCAGTTATTTAATAGTGATAACTATTACATTGGTGCTTGATTCCAGGGCCATCAACTCAAGTACTTTTCAGTGTATTGTAATTTTTGGTCATTCTTTTGATACAATCCCTTATTTCACAGTAAGTCTACAGATGGCCTGTTTTTTTCTTTTTTGGATCGATAATTTTGATGAGTAATGTGAAGAGAATAGGTAAGGTATGTAGGTTTGAAAATACAAGAGAAAGCTTTCCAGAGAAGCTTCATGGAGCATTTGGGAAAGCAATTGAGCATTATTGTAGGATTATAAAGGGGGTGCTTTATGAGCTGAAATGTCTGTAGTGTGATGAAAGTGGCCAGATTCATGGTCAAGACACTGGCTTAAAGTCTGAGAGATAGAATGTATTATGATTGCATGCAGAGAACAAATACAAACTCCAGTAAAGCTTGGGAGGTGGGGTAAAAGAGATAAGGGCAGATTTCAAATTTCCTGGAGAAAAAGAGGAGAAACTTGGCACCAACCATGGGTTGACTCCTTCAGTTTCTGTTCAATTTTTCCCCAACATTACTGCCCCTCCCACTTTCTTTGGTGCCCCATGGGCTGCCCCACCCTTCAGATCGACCCAGCCTTGATCTGGGAGCTACCTCCATGTTCATGAAGGCATTCTGCCACCATTTGGTCCAGTCTCAACCCCACCAGCCTCCTCAGAGATGGGGCATGCCAAAGTTCTTTTGCAAGTATGTAGTGAGATTTTGAGTCACACTCTTGCTTAAGAGGATATTCTATGCATTTTCAGACATATGACTAACCGGGCAAAAAGTTTAAAAAATATAATTCAGAGTAACACAATGTTCAGCAGCAGAGTTGTTCTTTGCTTTTTGTGTTGTTTGGGGGATGGGGGAGGGGGTATAGGATTGGCTTGAAATATGGAACACCATAAAGAGACAGATAGACAGAGAATCAAAGTCCCCGAATAGCATTTAATTCCATGTTGCTGTTTTTCCTGGTCTGGTTTCAGAAATCCTCTGACAGTTGGACTATTTGCTATTTAGTCATTCTACTGTAATCATTTTACTGACAATCAACAGGCATTGCCTAATTTCACACTCAAATTAATAAAAAAGACCGAAGTAGACTACAATATCAAGTCTACATTTAATTTGATGGGATTTTTGAACATTTCCAAAAGAACACATAAGCAGTAAGAGCAGCAAATACACAAGGTTGGAAGACATTTAAATACGTTCCAGTTTTAGCCAAAACAACTTGCAATAACTAGATTAAAAAAAAAAAAAAAAGCACCTAATTGGAGGCTTTCACATTAGGTCCTGAAACACATTTTTTGGTCCCCTTGTGCCTTGTTTCCAAGATGGTAGCACCTGGAAAAACATGCAGCTTGATTTTCGTAATAGATATGAGCTCAGATAGTAAGGACTGCATTACACCAGTTCCTTTGAAACGGGTGGCAGTTATTGCTGGAGTCCAAGTGGCTGAATCGCATTCTTGGAAATAGGAGTATATTCATCTGTTTGTGAAAATCACCAGGCATAGACCGTTTCCACCCAACACACCGTAGAAACTCGCAAGCCTCCTGTTACCAGCAAGAATTGAAGCCAAAATTCAGCGAGAGCACTGCCAGATGATTGCTGCTGTTTTCCTTACGCCTTTATTTTGAATGCTGGACCTTGCGTTACTATACATTCTTTCCTAAGTGAGAACCTTCCGCCAGACGGACAACAGTGTCCTCCGTGAGGCAGTGGCAATTTCCACCAAATCTCTGACCAAGAAAAGTGTCCAGTGTGTGTTCGCTTTTCATCACGATGTGATTAATTACCACAGGAAACTTCATTTCATTCTGCTTGCTAAAATGAGAGTAATTAGAGCAGCCTTTGACCCTTTCTTCTCTACCCCTCTTAGTTTACAGCGAGTTGTGAAATGTGATAAGTTAATTCTTAAATATGTACTTTTATGCCAAGAGCAAGTATCTCCTATTTGACTTGCTTTTCCCCCACAGGAACTTGGTATTGTTTATTTAAGAATTTGACATCCAGCATTTTTGTCAGGTGAAATTGAGAAGCGTCCTCCAGATGACACAACTGCCTTGTTGATAGAGAGTTCAGAACTTGTCCCTTATCTTAACATCTGTAGTAATAACTGGACCCTTAGCGCCACGTGGAAGGTACAGTTTTCATTCCTACTTTGAACTAAAAGCGAAACAGGCCTAGAAACACAGTCAGAGACCATTACAATAAAATATTCAAGCACCCAAAGGATTCCATTTGGAAGTCAAGTACCAAATTTTTCGGGTGTTTTGAAACATAACCTTTGATACATTTGTGGGAACCTTGCGGACTAAGTGAAAGCCATCTTGAATTAACCCAGAAGTATGAGTTTTCTGACTTTTATTAATATGCTTTTTATTATAGGTTATAGGGGCAGTTTTTAGATATTATAGAAAATCTGGGAAACAAAATGTATAAAGAAGAAAATTGAAATTATTTTAATCCTATCTACAGAGATAACCACCTCTAAAATTCCAGTATATATTTCTTTCCAGTCTATTTTTACGCAATTATATAAATATATTTCACCAAAAAACCAAGGCTTGTGCTATAAACAGTTTTTAATTTTTTTCCACTTGACTTATCATGAGCATTTTCCCCTGTCATTAAATATGTGTCAAAAATATAAATTTTCAGAGTGCCTGAGTGGCTCAGTCAGTTAAGCCTCTAACTTTGGCTCAGGTCATGATCCCAGGGTACTGAGATGGAGCCCCACAGCAGGCTTCTTGCTCAGCAGGGAGCCTGCTTCTTCCTCTTCTTTTGCCTGCTGCTCCCCCTGCTTGTGCTTGCTCTTTCTCTCTGTGTGTGTCAAATAAATAAATAAAATATTTTAAAATATATATAAATTTTCATGGCTGCAAAGATTTCATAACACAGGAACTCCGCCCTAAGTCATCTGGGGTTGTCTGCATTCTTGCGGAAATGCAGTGATCCAAACAACATCATGTGGTGGCCAGGACCCTTCCTTGCAAGAGATAATATAAATAAGTGTGAATTCATTGACTCCCATAACAAGGTGTTCTCTTTAGGTACTCAGGTCTTTCCTGGGTTTCACCTGTGGCCTTGAGATCTCAACCCCTCACTTTCCCTCTCTTTCTCTCTCCCTCACCTCCTTCCATGCCACTTTCTTCTCTTAATTTCTCCTTCCCCCCTCTGCCTTTTCTTCCCTCCCTCTCTCCCTTCCTTCCCTCTCTTTCTCTCTCCTACCCTCCTTCCTCTCTCTCTCTCTCACTCTCTCTCATTTCCTCTTCCCCCTCCTCCCTGTCTCCTTACTGTCTTCCCTCCTCCTTCTTCCTCTTTTCAACTCTGCTTACCTCTGCTTGGCTTCTACCTAAGCAAGCAAGCAAGCAAGCTCTCTTTACGTGGAACAAGATGCTACTAACACCTTCAAGCATATACCTGCTCACAGATTGAGATCAGAAAGAGAAAATACCTTTCTTAAAATCTCTCAAGGCCCATGGAGATCTCTAATTGATCTCACAACTGGTCATAGTTGTGATACACATCTCTGAACCAAATTGCAGTCTGGAGGATGGAGTGTTCTGATTGGCCAAATCTAGACTACATCAGGTTCACTTGCAAGGGGTCAGCTCCACGTGATAGGGCCCTGGGCAAGCATATTGAGAGAAGAGCCTATATCCACTCTCTACTGATTTTCTTTCCTGTTTTTAAAATTACTAAACATCAGCACCAGTTCAGCACTGCAATTCAAGTCTTGCCTTTAGTGTAGTAACATCAGATGAGTGTACTCAGTACCTTTGTGAACAGTGCACTAATACCAGCAAAACTGTTTTCCCTGAACTCAGGGGGAAAAATGAATTCCAGAGTCTTTTCATGAAAAAACCATCTATTTTTGCATTTTCTAACCTTGGGACTGTCATTAAGATTATCAGCCAGTCTGCTAGATATCAAATGAATCTTGATTCTAGGATATTGTATGGAAGGTAATGATACAATGACTTTGAGGGGAAGTCAACACCTAGAATTACAGGGGCAGTTCATTTAGTGCTGATTCACTATAGTGCTATTTTTCTGAGAAAGAGAAGTTAATACAAACTTTTCCCATGGCTTTCAGACAGAACAAGAGAGTGCACATCTTGGCTCTCAGTTATTCAAAGTGTGCATGATTACAGCGCTTTCCTCAGTCTTAATGGTGCTGAGTAATTTCTGCTGTGTTTTGACCAAGAGTGGCTGACAAAAGGCATGCATGGGATAGTTTTGGAGATACTAGATGATATCTTATTGCAAGTTAAAATGCAAATTCTACAGCAGGTTAAACTACCTTCAAGGAAATGGTCATGGACACAGGGACTCAGGCTGAGCAGGGTTTGAGGGCAGTCCTTTGACCTTATAAAGTTCGTCTTCATAATGCAGCCTGAGAAGATTGGCCAACAGTTGTAAGAATGCCAGCTGGAGGAAAGCACTGTTGGTAGAATGTCATGGCTTCAGGGGCTTCAAAGAAAACAGAAGAGGAATTACCAATGTCTCATGCTGGGAACACTTCCTTACAGAGACTGACCCTGCTACACTAACCCCCAGATAACTCTGATCGATTTAGCACTTCCATTTTCAGGAGTGAATGCTCAGGATGAAACTTTATACATCTCAGATGTCTGAGAAGCTAATTATTAACCAGTGAGGATAAAAGAACCCATGGGCAGTTGATTCCTCTGTGGATCAATTTTCTGAAGTATTCTGGGCAACTAATAGTCTTTTGGAGCCACCCAAGAAGAATACATTTATGGTCCTCTGGACAGGAGGAAGTAACCTCGATTGTGTTAGCTTTTAATGAGGTCTGGAATGTGCAGTGATCATAGCACTTACTACCCTCTGCTGGAATTGTCTGTCTCCTTCTCTGTCTTCCTCACTGGACTGTGAGTCATCCAAGGGCTGGGGTGGAGTCTTATCAATCTTTGGATTCCTGTGATCTAGAGGAATGCCCTGTAGGTAGTAAATGTTGAGTAAATATTTCTTGGGTGAGTGAATAAATGCTCAGCATGGAAATCTGGGAGTCATTCTTGATTCCCCTTTCTTCCTCATCTTCATCAACCCACTACCACATTCTCTGGAAGGAAAAATAGCTCTTTAGTCTGCCCACTTTCCTCCTTCCCCAGACTATTGCAACTACCTCAGAAATCCTTCCCTGCTTCCCCCGTTGCAGAGCACAAATTAATTTTTCATAAAAACCGGAGAATTTTCAAAAACATAAAATACGTCTACTGGCTTTTCATCTTACGCAGAGTAAAATCCAGAAGCCAATTGCCCATCTCTTCAGGTATATCTCTTTCTTTTTCTCACTTCTTCCCTTTGCTGAGATATGTTGGGCTTCTTTCCATTTCTATAGCTCACTAGGATCTATTCTGCCTCCATTTTGTGTAAAGGCTGTTTATTTGCTGCTCTTCCCCACATCCCTGTCCTGCTATCTCTTGCCCAACCTGCAGGTGTCAGCCAAAATGTCACTTCTCCAGAGAAGCCTCCCTCACCATCCCTGTTAAAAGTAGACTGGCCTGCTAATCTCTGTCCTGGCATTATCCTTTTTCTTTATAGTGCTTATCAAAATTTATAGTTATGCAGCTACATACTAATTATTTTATTATTCATCTCTCTTACTAAACTGTCAGCTGTTTCTTGAGTACAAGGATCATATCAATTTTGCACACTACATCAGATATCTTGCTCATCACTTCTCATCCTCAGCTCACAGCTCTGACAGAGTTCCACAAGCTTTCAAACTGCTCTCCATTGACAGTACACACCCCAAGCCTGCACCAAATGCCTCTGCCTCCTGCCTGAGGGCTTCCCTTACTCCCCTGGGTGAGGCGCTGCGGGAGCCCGCTTGACATTCATGTACGTGCAGCCCAGGAGTGTGCAAGTGTTCTGCTCCATGGGGTGACTCCCAACCAAAGCAGACTAGGGGCAAAGGATAAACGCTTCCCCCCTCTGATTCCTCTATACACTCCTCAGAAGGTGTCAGCAAGACTGGGCACAAGCCACTTGCACCAATGGCCAGCTCTGTAACGTAGCCTTAAATTGGCTTTCCTCTTCTCTGTTTCACTCTTCCTGGTCCCTCACTTCTACTCTCTAACATCACTTCCTAGATAAACCATCCACATGCAAGCCTTAGTCTCAGTCTCAGTCTCAGTTGTAGGGGAAGCCAAGATAAGACAACCACCACATACTAACTCTGTGGCACAGTACCTGGTAAGATGAGTTATCAATAAAAATTTTTAAGCCAACAAATAAGCCAAGTATAAATAAATGAAAATTATTGAAAAACTAAAATGTAAGAGAAGAAGGAAAAAAGAAGCCATTAATACAATTTAGTACAAGAAAATTCAGCATTGCTTTAACTTACCAACTTACCAACTAGCAGAGACCCTCATCACACATGTGCTTTTTAAAAAAAAAAAAATTTAAGATTTATTTATTTATTAGAGAGAGGGGGAGAGAGAGAGAGAGAGCATGGCGGAGGGGCAGAGGGAGAGGGAGAAGGAGATACTCTCAAGCAGACTCCTCACTGAGCACGGAGCCCGATGTAGGGCTCTATCCCATGATGACGCTGAGATCATGACCTGAGCCAAAATCAGGTCAGACTCTTAACTGACTGAGCCACCCAGGTGCCCCTCATGTGCTTTCTTTTTGAGCAGGTGGATTTTTGCCAAGACCTATCTATTTAATCCTTCCTCCTCCAGCCTGACATAGCTTGGTTTGTGAAATGAGAGTGAGGTTTGGAATTAGACCTAACTGGGCTTGAATCGCCACATCTTTCTACTGGCATGACCTTGCCAATTTCTTCAAGGTCCAGTTTGCCTATCTGTAAAGTGGAAATACAAACATTGCTTATAGTATTGTCATAAAGATTTGAAAATAGTCCCCAAAATTTTGATTTTTCTTTCCCCAAAATATCTACTGTCTTTTTCTTTCCATCTCCAATGAAACATATACATTGCATTTGGGAATTTGTTTCTAAACCTGTGCCCCATTGCTCAGAGCTGAAAGCTTGGTACAAGAATTTTCTGGCTAAATTTGTCTTCACTTACATTTGGGAATTTGTTTCTAAACCTGTGCCCCATTGCTCAGAGCTGAAAGCTTGGTACAAGAATCTTCTGGCTAAATTTATCTGCACTTACAATATATCAGCTGTCCCCTCATTCGAAAGAAAATCTTCCTCAGGTAAAGGCCCTTAAAATTACGCAAAAAGCCTGTCAAAGGCGTCATTGCCCTAGGGGCTTTCCCCCTAGGGACAGCACAGTGTGTCATAGGCCCTGATGAGTGGTGGGTGTGTGGACACCGGTGTTCTGTGAGCCTGCAGCTCTCCACCCATCTCCGGCTATTTGTGCCTTTTGTCTGCCTGTGCTCTCAAAGGTCAGACCCTTATGAAAAATACTTGCTCTATTAATCATCTTGGAAGACTGCTCCAGACACATTTTCAGAAGGGATGCTGTAAGTTTTGTCTGCATAGTGCACCCTGGGAAAAGAGTTTCCCTTCCGAAAAGCAAACTTGACTTCAGCCAAGTCTTTTCTGTTTTTTTTTTCTTTTACTTATTTTTTTAAGCGTACAGTTCAATGCTATTTTTTTCTAGTTCTTTTTTTTTTTTAAGCAGTGAAATTACTGCATGTTCCGAAGGTGTTGGGAGGCACGGCCACCCCTTTGGCATAGGCATGTTTGTATTCTCAGGAGATATGTGCCCAATTAGTGAGTTTCACATGACTGCTGGTGTTGGCAAATGATCTATACCCAGCTGGTGCTCAATATTTTGGGGAACAGTGGAAGGTTTAACTATTATTTGACAAGGACTCATTGAGTCAGAGACAGAATGGTATAATGGAGAGCTAAATGACCAGAACTAATGAAAGATGACCAGTGATTCGACTGGCTCACAATCGGGGTAATAATTTTAATACTCACAATTAGACCACAGAACTAAACAGAATGGGACTGATTCCCCCACTGCATTTGCCTACGCAGGGGAGGATATCAGATATTCTTCTCCCATTTCCTCATCTGGACTTTATAGCTCTTAGATTTTCTAGCATGATAGGGGCACTTTCACTCACCAGTTGTATGTAAGCCAGTCTCACCTGCCCGTCTTGCCACTCAGTAGGGAATCACTTCATGTGTGCAGTGATGAAGCAAGCAAAGAAGATAGAAATTCCAGAGCTTGCTTCTGTCTCATGTAGAATTTTTATCTTTTGCCTTTTCCACTTGAGTCTTCCTAGTCCCCACATGATCTAATATCCCATTCCTCCTAGCCAACTCTTGACAACGAGAAAAAAACCTTAACCAATGTGTCGCTCATTCATTAAGATTCCCCTCTTGCAAGAGTAAGGCCCCCCCTTTTTTTTTGCAAAATCATGATAATTTCTGTTATATTTCAATTATAATTTTAAGAAATCTGTGTACCTAATGAAAGCAGGATTTATTTCTATAACAATTCTCACTTAGGATGGGAAATAAATGATAAACAACATCCCACTGGGAGAGACCCCTGCAAAACACTGTGCCTAAAGAGGTAGACTGGTATGTTCAGTGAAAATATTTAACACCTTGGACTGTTTCCCAGTGGAATCAGACCAGACAAGAACAATGTAGTCTGCTTAGGAGACTGTCTGGGGATCTTTGTGAATGGCATCTGCAGGGGATGGATATTTCTTTCCCCCTCAGATTCCTACTCCTGTATATGTGCAGGACTTAAAGCTGAGTCATATTTTTCAAGAATGAATGTGGGTGTCATCGTCAGTGTTCTGTGGTCTATAACTTCATAATTAGCTTGTTCTAAAAGTACTCTAGGCACAGCTGAGCTCAGACGATTTCTTGCATGGCTTAACTCCAAGACTACTTTCAATATGCCTTTTTTTTTATTGTCCACACTCCCTTCTACCACCACTGTCTTGCATAATTTCCACAATCAGCTAAAAGATCTTTCAATGAAGAATCATCTTTGAACAAAAAAGAATAAGGACTGGGAAGTGGTAACCAACTTGTAACTGAGGTATTCTGAAAATAGTCCTAATACAACATTTCCCAGGCCTAACCACAGATGTGATTTGGTAAATCATCAACTAACTCTCAGGCAATAGACAGTGAACATCTGCTAAGGACCAGGTACTACATTAGGTTCTAGGCAACAGAAATGCAAAGGAGAACAAATCTTCACCGTGTCCTGGAGGAGATCTCAGAGACAGAAATGTCAATAATCTTTTTCAGTACAATGACATTTGAGCAACTATGAATGGCTCTGATGGGCAAAAGCATGAAAAGGTGAAAAGTCATGGCATATACAGCGGACTGGTATGCCTGGAGAGTGAGTCGTGAGTGGGCCAGGGCACAAAATGAATTTCTTTGTCAGGCAGCTGCAAAAACCTGATACTTTCTTAACTAGATAAATCAGGGGAGATTTACTACAAGGAGGTAGGGATATTTCTCTAAACTGTAGGGGAAGTGGTCTAAGTAGTAACTTAAGTAACTAAGTAAACTTATGAACAGGAGCACTAATAGAAACTACAGCTGAAACACCCTTTCTACCTCTTTTTTTCTCTTTCTTGGTATGAGGTCACTTATTTCTGCAGCCCAGGTCATTGGTAGACAGCTCTGAATTGATCATTTATTTGCCTGTTCATCAGGAATGGATGTACTCATCCTCTGTGCTTAGTGTGCTCCAGTATAGTAGGATGTCGACCAGCACTGGCTTCATGGACACGGATGGCCCCGCATTTGGTTTTATGCACTGCTGCTGCAATTCTGAATATTTCCACTGAACTTATGTTTTGTAAGTAAAGTCCATTTGAAAGATGGAACATTCACAATTGTAAAGGAGATACTCATAGCTCTTTTCTTCCCATTCACGTATAGTGTTTGGGCTGCCCCCTCAGCAAAGAATTTCCATGGCCCCCACAAATGTAAGAGCATCCAGGGAGGCTTGAAGCAAGTACAAAGAAAGCATGTTATTGCCACTACTGAGTAAGGTGGGAAAGAGGGAGGTATTGACATCCTAGAGGCCATGCTCTTTGTTCCAGCCAGAACAAGGACCAAGGAACCCTTTCAGTTTTATATTAGTTTCAGGTGTGCAATGTAATGATTCAATATTTCTCAGTGCTTATTACTCAGTATTCTTAATCCCTTTTATCTATTTCTTTATTTACCCTTTACCCCCACCTACCTCCCCTCTGGCAACCACAAGTTTGTTCTCTGTATTTAAGACTCTGGTTTTTTGTCTCTTTTTTCTTTGTTTTGTTTCTTAAATTCCACATATGAGTTAAATCATATGGTATTTGTCTTTCTCTGACTTATTTTGCTTAGCTTTGTACCCTCTACATCTACCCATGTTGTTGCAAATAGCAAGATCTCATTCTTTTTTATGGCTGAGTAATATTCCATTGTATATATATACCACATCTTTCTAACCATTCGTCTACTGATGGTCACATGCTTTCTTATGCATGTTACTTCTCTGCATTAACCAACCACTTAATGCTGAAATGATGACATAGAAGGAAAGGGAAAAATAGGTAATACACAGTTCCTTTCCTTTCTGTCCTTCCTTACTTATTAGTAAGCTGAAAGTACAGAGTGTCAGTAGAATGTATTAAGAAATGAAATAAAGACTGTTGAGTTGGTTTTGCGTAGCATTTCTACTGTTGTGGTAAGAATGAAATACATATGCACGTATAAGCCAAGAAATATGAATTGTGTAATTTTTATAATACCACATATGAGTTAAATGTTCTTATAGTTGCATTTAAAACTGGCATTATACAATATAAAGATGAATGATAAAATCCATGCTAATAATTTACAATTTCAATTTTTCTTAACTTAGAACATCATTAAATAGCAAATAAAAAGTAAAATGCTAAGTTGAAAGAGAGACCATCCAAGAAAGAAAAAGTTTGATACCTTAGTACATTTAACAGCCCTTATTTTCTGCTTTTTTTTTTTAAGATTTTTTATTTATTTATTCGACAGAGAGAGAGACAGCCAGCAAGAGAGGGAACACAAGCAGGGGGAGTGGGAGAGGAAGAAGCAGGCTCATAGCAGAGGAGCCTGATGTGGGGCTCGATCCCATAACGCCGGGATCACGCCCTGAGCCGAAGGCAGACGCTTAACCACTGTGCCACCCAGGCGCCCCTATTTTCTGCTTTTTGAACAAAGCACTCTACATATTTATTTTGCTCTGGGCCCCACATACTATGTAGCCAGCCCTATTCTGGAGACATTTGGGTGAACAAAATGGAAAGGGTACCTGTTGTCATGGAGCTCACTTTCTGCTGGGGAGAACAATAAAAGAGACAGAGACGGAGAGGAGGGAGAGGGAGAGAAAGAGAGAGGAAGAAAGGCAGGCAGACAGGAAGGAGGGAAGGAAGGAAGGAAGGAAGGAAGGAAGGGAAGATGGATGGAAGGAAGGAAGAGAAAGAAAGAAAAGAAAACCTCGCTACCTCATAACTGTTTTGAGGAAATAAGCAAGGTGACATGATTATCAAGGGAAGGTGACCTACTATAGTTTGGGTAGCAGAGAAAGCCTCTCTGAGGAAGTGCTTTTCAGCTGAGACTTAAAGCAGGAGAAGTTAATGACTTTGTGGAAGTGAAAATCTTACTCTTCATACCTAGACTGTGTTCCACACTTTGACATCAGCCAGAACAAGCCCAGTTCCTTTGCACAGTTCTACAGATGACAGCCAAGCCTTCCCCAGGCTTCTCCGCTTCTTTCCACTGTGCCTCTGCTCCTGGGTGACCCTCCTCTGGACTCCCTTTCAAAGGACCTTCCAGAGACTTTTCTCATCGAAGCTACCCATAGACCAGGACAGGTTGAGAAGAATAATATGAGGTGCCTATATTTCTGCCCAAGAGCCTCTAGGAGGCCGGAAACAGTCCCTGGAGGAAGAATTCCCATTTTCCAGTAACTTTTGGGAAAAGACACCTGACCAAACCTCCTGCCTTTGTTAGTCATGCAAAGAAAGTCACATCAGAAGAAAGGGTGATTTGAATGAGCCCAGATGTTTCACTTAAAACCACAACCAGGCATAGTATTTAAGCAATTTTTTTTTTGCAGTCATTTCTTTTTATGTCATGCAAATGCTCAAAAGTGGTCTAGGGAGAGAGCATGTCTTAAAAGATGACAATTGCAAATGGCAGCAAATAGCAAACACGATAATAACTTGTCATGTTTAACACAAAGTTACAGCAAAGGCAAGCTGCTTAGCAGTAAGCAGATGTGGACTAAAAGGCAGATTGCAGACAGCTAAATGCAGGCAGGTCACAAAGCATTTTAGTAAAGCATTATAAAAATACTACCTATGGTTGAACATATACAGTAAATATAATATTTCAAGAAGGATTTAGAAACATGCAAGATTTACTATGTGAGAGTTTTAAAAAAGAGCAATTGATGTCTCAATCAAAGGAGCTTAGCGTTTTGCCAAGTGAAGCAGAATATGATTATGTAGAGGATTTTAAACTAGGATTTATTTTTTTTCCAAATAGAATACTGCACTTGGCAGCCATCTCCATTCCAGTGCACAGAAGTTAGTAAACTGATGAAATAGCAGGGGATTCTTCTAGAGAGGCTAATTGCTACGCCAATTTCTGCCAAGACCATTAGAAAATAAACCCCTCTGTCCTAATGTGCTGTCACCTCAAAGAGATTGGGGTTGACAATTAAGAACTCAACAAGTAAAAGGTGAATTTAGGCATTTACACATGATATGTTCTCACTAAATGTGTGTTGAATGAGTTAAAGGATAGAGTCTAGAAGTTGAGGTTGCAGGACAGTCTCCTGGACTAGGCTCTGGGGACTCTAAATATTTTACAATGGCATGAGTATAGATTCTTACGCAAGCATGTACACACACATCTGACATACATGAGCTATTGAGTCCTAACTATATGCCCGTCATGAATCTGAGAAGTTTGGTCTACACATGGAAAAGATGAGTTTACTTGCCAATGGGTCACCTGCAGTGAACAGAAGAGCAGCTTAACACTTGATTGCAGTCGGTAGCACAGACTGCTGTGCCAGACCCGCATTGCCTCATCTTGCAAAGGCTGGGACCATGACCTCTTGTGGGCAAGTCCATTGTATGATGTGATGCAGCAAGTGATTCCAATTGTGACTCTTCTCCAAGCCAGTCCCTACAGACATCGCCAGTTTATGAGATATTTGGAAGCAGTGAAAGCAGCATAGGCAGATGCCGTTTATTTTTATGCTGTCAGATGGAGAAACTTGATGATGAGATTTATGGAGTTGCTTCCTCAGATCAGGGACTTTTGGGAATTGCAAGACCAAGAAGCCCAACTTGTCAGAGTGCTTGCTGTTCATAAAGCAATGTTTTCTGACAGTTGTGACAAAAGAGGGAAATACATTGAGCTTGAAATTCAAGGAAAAAAAAAAAGCAAGGAGCATGACTATACTTTCAGAAGTGCAGTTACTTATTTTAAAACTGGACAGATAACTTTTGAAGAAGGCAATCATCGTGCAATTAAATAAATACAAAATCAATACAAAATGGGAAGGATTACAGAACTATTGATGAAAACAGAATTGGAACTTCAGAAGCAGATTGTCAGCTTTGTCAGATTACAGTCACAATTTTAAAGAATGAACAAGGACCTAAAAGCCAATCAGGTCCCAACAACAATTTTGTTAATATATTAACCCAAGACCTGGTATTCCTACTGCATGTTTAACTCTGGCAAACATTTGGATTCCTATGGGTCCACTGAAATGCATTGTTTCTTCATGCTTCTGAAAACCCAAGCAGAGGGTCACTATCAATACCACAAACCTAGAGTCTGAATCAGAATGGGTGTCCCAGCTGAGAATTGGAAATGATTCATTATGTCAAATATCAGCATTCTCATCAACATGTTCAAAGCAGACCAAAGATATAATTGGGCATATACTGTGTGTGCATGCAAGAAAGAAATAGATTAAAAATAGTTATTTGGAGGGACTTTAAAAACTTAGTATTACTGTTTTAAATCTCCCATACTTTTGAATAACTAATGGGTTTATTATTATTGTTCTTAACTTTACCCCTTGGGGTTTCTAATCCTGTAGCTTACCACCAAAGAAAAAGTGGGTTTTCTAGCTCTAGGTTATTACATTTGCTGAAAGCGAGCCTTGCCTTAGAATTCACTTCATCCCCTCTGAGCCCACTTTGTGCTCCCTCAGGCAGAGAGTAAGATCCATCTGTTTATCTTTAGCCTTGCTGTCACTGGCAGACTGGCTCACATACTGGCAAAGAGATGTCTGTCATTTTGAATTTCATGGAGAACTTTACCCGAGTCTCATGAGTCCCATGACCTTTGTGACTCAGACATGTATGGCCTATTCTCTTCCATGCTTTCTGGATCCAGGATACTAGAGAATGACATAAAGGGCCAGCCATTGGCTGGTTCTGAGAAGACTTCCAAGAATAACTGCCACAAAACTTTTAACAAAACTTTGAGTTTTAAAGATCTAGAATGTTGTCTGTCAACCAAGGCCTAGAATGGAGATTATGAACTAGTGGCCAAATCATCCCACAGGCATGTTTTGCTTGGCCAAACTAGTGTTGGCCTGCAGAGTGTTTAAGAAATATTTAATTAGTTCCCAACATTTAAAAATCAGAAGATTTCACATAAAAATCCAGATTTCTGGCATCACTTGATTTGGTAGCACAAAATCTGCATTCCCACCTGGCAAAAATGGGTTACAGCTCTATAGCAGTTGCCCCTTCTAGATGGGGCAAGCCCACTCCAGTTCGATGTAATTCCTACCACTCCCTATCAGACCTACTTCACTTGTCTCCATAATATGCCTGGCTCCAGTAGGCTTTGGAGGTTGGGATCTTTACTTTAGAGTAACAATGTGGCTAGCACTTACGCTAAGAACTGTGGGGGGAAAACAGGGATAGATTAACATTTCCCAGGGTATCATCCGGTTAGAGAAAACAATAATAATAACAATAATAATAAAGCTAATTTATGGATTGGGGCACCTGGGTGGTGCAGTCGTTAAGCGTCTGCCTTCGGCTCAGGGCGTGATCCCAGGGTTCTGGGATCGAGCCCCACAGCAGGCTCCTCTGCTAGGAGCCTGCTTCTTCCTCTCCCACTCCCCCTGCTTGTGTTCCCTCTCTCGCTGGTTGTCTCTCTCTGTCAAATAAATAAATAAAATCTTTTTTTTAAAAAGCTAATTTATGGATCAATTAAGGTGCTAATTATAAGGTATCAATCACAGAAGTGACCCCTGACCTACACATACTCCTAATGTGTAGCTATCCATTGAAATGATGGCCAAGAAGATCAGCCCTGCATGAGAACAACTGAAGAGCCAAACAATTTGTCCAGTTAGACCATGAAGGTGTCTCTAGCATGGGGTTCAGAAACTTACCCACTCATTCCTTTTTTCAGCAAGTATCTATGAACTGGTTGGGGAGGCCAGAAAAGTTCACTACTCAGATCTCTCTTCAAGTGAATCTTCATGGGAAGCCTCACAGACAATAGCCCCAGATGCTGTTCCTTCGGATCCACTGTGGATCCAGCTTCCCCAGGGTCATTTTCAACCACTGTCTGAGTATGATGGGGGTTTTGGAACCAGGCCACTCCTGCCCAACATGGGACTTCTCTAATAGGCAACCTTTATGTGGGTCCCCCTCTCAGACTGGAGAGGACTTTCTCAGAACTGCCCTGTGGTCTGAGGCTTTCCCTACCCAATCTTCCTTCCTTCCCTTTCTCCATTCACAGTTGTCAGACCTGTGTCGCCATCTGAAAGCTCCCCAGCCTACTCTTGCTTCCTTCCCTTTATCCTTCATAGGTATTTCCACTCATAATCTTCTTGTATGTACTTAATCCTATCTTGGCTTCTGTCCTCAGAGGACTCAGACTGACACAACTGCCTATTGTGTGTCAGGTACTATGCTAGATGCTTGGGACATAGAGCATATGAAACAGACAAGATTCAGTTCATTCACAGAGCTTGCATTAAAGTGAGGGTAGATACACCATAAGCAAGAGAATAAATAAATAAAACTATAGAATAAAACTATTAAAGAATGAGTTGTAGATTGATTGAGTGCTCAGGCAAGGTCTTCCTGAGGAGATGATGCTTAAACTGACACCTGGAATGACATTTCAGGCAGATGGAAGAGCAAGTACAAAGGGTTGAGACAGGAGTGTCACTGGCATAGTTGAGAAAAAAAAAAAAAGGCCAATGTGGCTGAAGAGGAATCAAAGAGGGAAAGAATGGAATGAGCAAGGATGTTGAAGAACTAGTAAGGAGCCTGATATGGGTTTGTAGGCCACAATAAGTAATTTGGAGCAGGTCAGGGAGGAGACCATACTCCACCTCCAAGGACAGATAGAATTAGGTAATGATAGAACTCTGAAGGCTTGTGTCTGCTGCTAAATGTTGCTCTAAAAAGACAAAGGTTTTCATCATATTACAAATATAAAACTTTTGGATGCACCTACTTTAGCAACTTCATGGACCACCTTGGGAAACTAAGTACCACACAAATATTACATCTGTACAAAATGCAGGGTTCTGAGCTGTAGATTTACCGTGTGTGTGTGTGTGTGTGTGTGTGTGTGTGTGTGTGTGTGTGTGTGTGCATGTGTGTAAAAGAAGCCAGTTTATAAGCTGAGTACCATTCCTATGTGTCTTCAGAGTTTGGAGAAGGAAGAGATGATTATGAACTGGAACAAGTCCAAGAGAATTTCTTGGAAGAATGAGAAGTTAGCTTATCAAAATCATTGCCTGCTAGGAAAAGGGTAAAACACCAGATAACTTCTTTTGCTAAAACTGGCTGATCTGATTTCCATTCTAAGAAAATAAGGAGGTAACCAACACCCATTGCAATTATGCCACCACTCCATCTGACTCATTGGCCATTAGCAAGGAACTCCTGAACAAATGAGAAAATATGATGAAATTTGGAGAGGGATTCTTGTGCCTAGGTCTAGAGAGATGTGCAACTCATTTGGAGAATATTCTTTGCATAATAGCTTCAAGAGTTGTCATTTCTGGCCGGTAGCTACTGTTCTTGATGTGGAGATTCCTGGGAATATGCATATTGACCAGACGACCTGGTAAGCTATTGTTAACTTCTGCTCCTACCACTGCCCAGAGTATAATTTGAGTTTTAAAGAGGCTTTGCCTTTTCACCTTGCCTCCTACCTCATCAGGGGCAGGGCAATGAGAAACATCTATAATAGCTCATCGGCCTTTCCTTTGGAAAGTTGCTAGGCAACTACACACCCTAGGAAAGTTTCCTGTAATAGAACTGCATTATCTGAGGACTGAAAAGGGTGCTGGAAAATCTCACTTAGATATAAGAAAACTGATAAAAGGCCTGGATGGTTTCCCATTGTCTGAGGAGCTCAAATTCTCTAAATCAGCCCCAAAATGTCCATCATTTAGCCCTTGCTAAGGCTGGGTCAACGTGATGGCAAACAACAACCTGAGCATTGAAGAATCCAATCAATTATCTTAAGAGAGAGTGCCAGCCATTTGAAATACAAGTTGGATTTTTAAATTTCTGTCTAAATATTTTAAATTTTTGTTGACATGTAATAAACATAGAGAAAATTACACATATTGTGACAAGATCAATAAACTTTTTTTCAGATCAATACACTTTTAAAAAGTTAATATAACTGTATAACCAGATCAAGAACTAGGTATTACCAACACCCCAGAAATTCCCCTGTTGCTCTCTTTCTGCAGAGGGTAGTCACTATCCTGTACTATAAGCAAACTTTTCTTGTTTTGCATTTTATCTAAATTGAATACCGTGGGCATTCCTGATCTCAAGAGAAAAAAATTTAGCATTTCACCATTTAATACAATATAACATATGATTTTACATATCAAATTAAGGAAGTTCTCTTCTATTTTTACTTTGTTATGAATTTTCATCATGAATAGATACTGAATTTTGTCAATAATTTCTTTTATTCTATTGAGGTGATCTTTTTCCTGCCTTTTTTTTTTCATTAATGTAGTGAATTACATTAGTTAATTTTCCTAATGTTAAGTCAACCTTCCGAACCAGAATAAAATCTATTGGCCATAATATATTATTCTTTTTATATATCACTAGTTTCAATTTTCTAGCATTTTATTTAAAAGTTTTTGCATTTATATTTCTGAGTTGTCTGTAATTTTAATAACAAATTTCATTTTTTAAATAGGGCTTAACTTACACTATTCAAAGTTTCTTTAATTCTTTTGTCAGTTGTAATAAGTAATTTATTTGAGGAATTTGTACATTTTATTCAAATTACCAAATGTGTTGGATTAAAGTTTATCACAATACCCTCTTTCTATCATTTGAGACTCCAGGATCTGTAGTAATGTTCTCCATTTTAATGCTGATATTAACCATTTATTTTTATTTCCTGGTTAGTTTTGCTAGTAGTTTATCAATTTTATAGATCTTTTCAGGGAACTAACTTTTGATTTTGCTGATTTTCTCTATAATATGTGTGTGGGTTTTTTAAAAATTTCATTGATTTGTCTTTTTTATTATTTCTATATACTCTTCTTAAATTTGATTTGATGGACTCTTTACTCCTCTTTACTCATTTCTTGAGATGGAAATTTAAGTCATCGATATCATGACTTTCTTCATTTTTCTCCATTTAGAAGTGTAAATTATCCTCCTTCTAAGTAGTGTTTTAACTGCATGCCACAAGTTTTGATATGTCATGTCTTTATCATCATTCAGTTCAAAATATTTTAATTTTCAATTTGATTTCTTCTTTGATACATGAATTATTTATGAATCTATTTTTTTCATTTCTAGGTAAATTTTTTCTAATCTTTTTGTTACTATTTTTTTTCTTGATTCCACTGTGATCAGAGAACACATTCTATGTAATCTTAGTCATTTGAAATTTATTGAGGCTTGCTTAATAGCCTAACATATGATTAATTTGGGTTAGTATTTTATATACACCTGCAAAGAATGTCATTTTGGGGTGCAATGTTCCATATTTGTCAAACAACCCAAGTTTGTTAGTTGTGTTCAGATTTTTTATATCATTCTTAGTTTTTTGGTTGCTTATTCTATCAGCTACTGACTTAAGTACCTTAAAGTCTCCCACTATGATTATGATTTATTTATTTTTCATGTTATTTTGCCAATTTTAAAAAATATTTTTAAGATTTATGGAGTGCAGTCAAATTTAGGGATCCCATGTCACTGAAATGAATTGAACTTTCTTCTTAGAAAATGCCACTTTAAGGAGTACCTGGATGGCTCAGTTGGTATAGCATGGGACTCTTGAACTCAGGGTTGTTAGTGCAAACTCCATATTGAGCGCAGAGCCTACTTTTAAAAAGTGCCTCTTTAAAATATCCAACTACTTTCTAAAATAAATTCCAATCACCTATGTAGATGCATATCTGTACATACTAATATGTATAAATAGACAGAAATATGCATATGGATAGAGAAAGAGAAAAAGAAAGAGAAAGAGAGATAGAGATAGAGAGAGATCCTATTGGTTCTGCTTCTCTGGAACTGATACCCCAGCATTTTATGCATCTGAAAAACTGAGAAAGTATTCTTTGAGGAAAAGTAATCATGTGTTTAAAGCTTCTAATTTTTAATTTGTTATTACAATTTTACAAGACCACTGAAACCTTTACTGGTTTCTGTTTTTCTCAGCAAAGATTCACTCCTACATATTTTCATGCCTCCCTGGCCTTTCATAGGCAACTCCTGATATTTGTAACACCCTCTTTGCCTGGTGAATGACTGAGCTTCAAAACTAGGACTTCAGATTTTTTGTAACTATTCATCCATACATCCACTTCACAGATACTTGTTGAGCTTCTGTCATGTCACAAAACTGACCTTCCTGCTATCAAGGAGATTTTAGTTTCTATTAGGGCAATTAAACCCAAAAACCAGGACCCGTGGTTGGTGATAAAGTTTTTACCTATACATACTGAAATGAAATAAAGATAACAATGTACATGTCGGTATAAAAGAATCCATTTTTCTTCTCTTTAGAAAAACTTTATCCTGAGATTACACCCTCAATATTTTCAATGCTAAATATCTTTTTTTGCTTCTCCTTCCAGAAATCATGTAGTAGCTTATGGCAGCCTCAACAATCAGAAAAAAAAAAAAAAAAAAGCATTTTTTTATTATGTTCAGTTAGCCAGCATACATTTTTTTAAATCATTTTTTGAAGTCTCAGAGAGCTGTAGAAGTAATAAAGACTAGATGAACTAATATTCAAGAGAGTAGAGAGCATTTCCTAGATGGCCCATTGATCATCCGTATGAACTCACAATTGGTCTTCACTTGGGAGCAAGTCATGAAAACATATGGAGCATTCAGATACTGTGAATATGTGTGTACATTTTTAGCACAGGCTGAGTGTGGGAGAGCAATGGGAGATGAGGCCAGAAAAGAGACAGATGTGGTAGGGGAAGAACAGATGCCAAATTCACTCATCTACTATGAAATGTTTCCTATGGCAAAGGAGAGCCATTGAGAAATTTTTAATAGCTAAGTGATACAATACCATTTATACCTATTGTGTTTGATATGTTATTTAAATTATTAATATACTCTTTTTTCCCAGCTTACTAGGGTATTCATCGCTTTCTAAATTTATTTTCAATTACTTCCGGTTGAAGTAGGAATATTTACACTAAGAGTTGCACTCAATACAAATCATGGCTTTTTTTTTCTTCTGGAGAGCAAGTGGTTAGATATTTACCTGCAGTCACCATAGTTGGGACCGTAGAGGACAGGGGTATGCAGTTTTGCTAGGGACCATGATAAAATACAGAAAGGCCTATACACTCTGGAACTTCTAACTGAGGGTCAGCAAATTTTCTAAATGACCACCAATGTGGAGGGGAGTTGCTTGGGAATGAATCCTTGGTTCTATCAATCTGTAAGGGGTTATTTTTCTTCTCTTTACTTCTTTTTTTTTTTTAAGATTTTATTTATTTATTTGACAGAGAGACAGCCAGCAAGAGAGGGAACACAAGCAGGGGGAGTGGGAGAGGAAGAAGCAGGCTCCCAGCAGAGGAGCCTGATGTGGGGCTCGATCCCAGAACGCCGGGATCACGCCCTGAGCCAAAGGCAGACACTTAACGACTGCACTATCCAGGCGCCCCCTTCTTCTCTTTACTTCTTAACCTAACGTGGGATAAATTTGGGAGAGCAGCCATTCCTCTGCATCACCAACTCTAAAAAGCTATAGCTAAATATCTAACCTCAGTAGGGCCAGGGGGAGTGTGATATCTGACAATAGATGGACCTAGGTTTCAATGCCAGAAGAAGCTGCTTTATAAACTGGAACAATAAAAAATTTCATCAGAGTAAGATGCTGATTGGTGGTAGTCATTGAGGAAAAAATAAGCAAAATGATCTCATTTGTATACCAAAGTAGTTGACATGTCCTGTAACTGAAGAAAACTAAGCTTTGTAATTTAGAACTGTAATCACCCAGAATTCAAGATTATCCAAGTTAACTAAGATCTTAAAATACAACATCAAAATTGCTAACAGTCTACCTGTTTTTTGTTTGGTTGGTTGGTTTTGTTTTTTGGTTTTTTTTTTTTTTTCACTTGCAGTGAAGCTTCACTAATATCTTTACTCCCCTCCCCAAAGTTTTGGAGGACATTGGACTTTTCTCTGTACAAGCAGACTGGGTTATTTGTCCAAGTTACTGGCATTTTTGAATAGGAGATCCAGCTTCTATCCATAGGAATCCCCATATCTGGTGGGCAAAAAATAAACTTTATGTGTCTGATACTTATATTTTGGTGCTGAGTATTTGAAATAATCTTTCATGACCATATGTTTGAAATGCTTTGTCTCATCGTAGATAGTCAGTATTCATTTTTTAAAAGAAGGATTTTTAAAAATACAACATCAATAATCTGATAGGGATTTTGAGAGATAATATTTTACCAAGAGGAAGCTACATTACCCGGTGAGCTGAACTGATTTCCCCAAAGGCTGTTCTCTCCCACTCCTAGGTTTCTTTGTACCATAATTATACCACCATAAATTGCTCCAAATGTTTATTTGTATTTTTTTCTAAATGAAAAGAAAAAGTAAAATCCATTTAATCTGCAAATATCTAGGACTGAGAGTTCAGTTTTGTGAACTCTCTCTATATCCGTTGTCTCCATGCCTATACATATCTGCTGGTCAATATTAATTCCAAAGAGGAAACTTGCTAAGAGAAGAAAAGAAAATTACTATTTTTTTCTTTCTGTTGTCACAATTTACTAGCTCTGATAAATGTTTGGTGGGACAAACAGTTCAAAAGTTCTTGTTAAATTCAGTTTTAATAAGCTATCTACTGATTTACTTTACCCATGCTATCTTGCCTTATCATGAATCACTCACAGTAGCAGAAAGTTAGTGGAGACACAACTACAATGAATATGTATTTTGTAGACTCAATTGGCTAGTTATTTGTCATTTCGCCAATGTTAACAAAGACTCTGTTGAGGTAGGTGCTATCGCTCCCATATTACATTTGAGGAAATTGAGGCTCAGAAAGGTAATGAGACTTGAACAAGGTCAGAGAGTAAATGGCAGTCTGGTTTGATCTCAGGTGCCCCAGTTTCAAGTCCAATGGTTTTCCCACTATACCAGAGCCATCTTAATATTCTGCCTTGGTTTCATATTAATTGTACTATTGGTCATGGTAAGAATATTAATGAATACAATTACCAACTATTTAGTAAGGGAATAATTTTAAAAGCTTAAGTTTATTAGAAATGGCCAATTTAGTTTTATAAGGGATAGGTCATACTGAAATAAGTGACTACATTTTTCTAGGATATAATTTCCATAGTGACCATGGAAAGACTGACATTATATACTTGGAATTCCAGAATGGTTTTGGTAACATCTCAGAGATCATTAGCTCATATCTTGGACTGAGGGTAAAGTACCTTATTAGATAGAAACCAAACTCAAAACAGCGGCTTTTGAAAGGATAAATTTTTCTAGCTGGAAAGAAGGCAGAAGTAGAGTACCCATGGTCAGATTGGGTGTTCTATTTGTGATTTATAGGAATATTTAGAATTGTAAATGTGATGTTCCTGGTGTGTTGACAATATATCAATTAGGAGAAAAGTCATCTAGCCAAAAATTAAAAATGTGTTCATTTTAGCATAGCACAAATAATTATTACAACTAATCTAAATTATTTTGCAAGAGATAATGGGCCACTTGGCTAGACAAGTATCTGGATGTAGAGACCAGCTCATAGTAATCCCCAAAGAAAGAAAGTACATGAGCCCTCTCAAGTCAATTGATTTTGTTTTGTTTTGTTAGTAAGAGAGGTACAAATAATAAATATATAAGGAATGAAAATACGATTGTCAAAATTAATAGGAATATATGCAACTGAAAGTCAAAAGAAACACTTAAATTATTCTCTAGTTTTCAATCCATTCTCCACTGACTTCAAAACCTTCATTAACTAATTTACTCTAACTAAACCATTCTCTATCACCCCCATACTGCACTCTTGTTCTCTATTTCTCTCATCTCTTTTATCCCTTAACCCATACAAGCTTTCAAGCTTATCTCCATGCTTTTTGTATAGCCATAAAAAATATCTTCTTCCTGCCATTTTCAATCTCTTCCTATTTGATGCCCAAGCTCGAAACCTAATCCTATGAACAAATAAATGATTGAACGAAGGAAAAAAAAGTCTATCTCTTCCAGTCTTCAGGGTCAACCATACCTTTACCAATGATCTTTTTATGTCCTGTGCCTTCAACAGTTCTCTGCCTCATTTTCATTGTTTTAATTTCTATTCACTTGTATGCTATTTTATGGTTGTTCAACTACTTTTATGAGTAATGCTAGACATCCCTGTAAAGCTAAATAGTCCTAGAAAACAAGGATGATGCACCCCTTTCCCTTTATACCCATGGGCCAAATTTAGCCCTCTACCTGTTTTTATTCTATTTATTTGTTACATGTAGTCTTTATTTTGAGATTTTTTTTCTTATGATGTCTTTGTTGAACCTTGGTATCAGGATCATTCTGACTTCATGGCCTGAGTTAGAAAATGTTTCCTGCTATTCTATTTTTGGGAAGAGTTTGAAAATATTCTTGTTAATTCATTTTTAAATTATTGGTAAAATTCATCTGTGAACCAGCTAGTCCTGGGCTTTTATTTATTGGGTATCCATATATTTTTGTATGGCTTGTGAGATATATGTTACACTTCTAAATGGTTGAAAAAGACCAAAAGAAAAACAATATTTCAAAGCATGTGAACGTTATGTGAAATTCAAATTTTAGTGTCCATACAATTTTGTTGGACCACAGCCATGTTCATTAATTTATGTATTATCTACAGCTTCTTTCACATTACAATGGCAGAACTGAAATATTGCCACAAAATCCAAAGAACTAAAATGTGTATAGTTTCCACAAGTGCCAAAAACCATACAGGGAACTTTGTATATGGTACTATTTCTAATCCTAACAAAAGCTCTGTAAGATATTATGTCCACAGTTTTATGGTTGAGGAAACAGATGCAGAGAGGTTGGTAACTTGCTCATGTCATATAGGAGGTAAGCAGTGGACTTGGCATCTTATCAGTGCTGCCTGACTTGACTTCTTTTTACTACACCATCTCCCAATAGTATAGAAGGACTCCACTTCTATGGAACATAAGAACTAGGAAGATCGGTAGGAGAAGAAAGGGATAAAGAAAGGGGGCAGTAATCAGAAGGGGGAATGAAGCATGAGAGACTGTGGACTCTGAGAAACAAACTGAGGGCTTCAGAGGGGAGTGGGGTGGGGGAACGGGATAGGCTGGTGATGGGTAGTAAGGAGGGCACGTATTGCATGGTGCACTGGGTGTTATACGCAACTAATGAATCATCGAACTTTACATCAAAAACCGGAGATGCACTGTATGGTGAATAACATACTATAATAATATTATTATGAAAAAAAATAAATTTTTACTTAAAAAAAAAAGAAGGACTCCACTTCTGCTCAAGCCTCCTTTTTTCATCCTTGATACCTTGAAGATTGTGAACAAATTCTAAATACATACAGTAGTTGGTATTAAGAAAGAGAGGTTAGTTGCCTAACGTTGGAATCAACACAGTATTAGTTTTATTCTAAGTATTTTACAGAGGGGTGATCTGCAGCTTGTCAACCCCCTGCAGGCTTCAAGTAATCAGAGCTTTTCAGGGAAAGAGAACTTTTTTACACAGAGTTTCTCTATATAATAAAAAACCCTAAAAGCCTCAAGATCTTAAATTATCATCTTATTCCTAGACAAAAGGTTAAAATATACTCAGCCTAAAGAAACAACAATTCCTGGAGAGGATGTGGAGAAAGGGGATCCCTCCTACACTGTTGGTGGGAAACTCTGGAAAACAGTGTGGAGGTCCCTTAAAAAGTTAAAAATTGAGCTACCCTATGACCCAGCCATTGCACTACTGCGTATTTACCCCAAAGATACAGACGTAGTGAAGAGAAGGGCCATATGCACCCCAATGTTCATAGCAGCATTGTCCACAATAGCCAAATCGTGGAAGGAACCGAGATGCCCTTCAACAGATGACTGGATTAAGAAGTTGTGGTCCTTATATACAATGGAATATTACTCAGCTATCAGAAAGAACGATTTCTCAACATTTGCTGCAACATGGACGGCACTGGAGGAGATAATGCTAAGTGAAATAAGTCAAGCAGAGAAAGACAATTATCATGATTTCTCTCATCTATGGAACATGAGAACTAGGAAGATCGATAGGGGAAGAAAGGGATAAAGAAAGGGGGGGTAATCAGAAGGGGGAATGAAGCATGAGAGACTATGGACTCTGAGAAACAAACTGAGGGCTTCAGAGGGGAGTGGGGTGGGGGAATGGGATAGGCTGGTGATGGGTAGTAAGGAGGGCACGTATTGCATGGTGCACTGGGTGTTATATGCAACTGATGAATCATCGAACTTTACATCAAAAACCAGAGATGTACTGTATGGTGACTAACATAATACAATAAAAAAACATTTTAAAAAAATATACTCAGCCTAATTACAGTGTCTTTTTTCCTAATTGTATGTAGTTTAAATGTTAATACATATAGCATAAGTGTCAGTTTAAAAAAACAATATTTTTTAATCAAAACCCCTCATTCTTTATCTGGCCTATGTTGAGAAGAGTTAATGGGTCAGGATGTAAAACTAGGATCTAATTCTAGGTCTTGCTGCTAGCACCATGTTCAACTAATCAGCTACATTGTGTATGAATAGTCAAGATAATGCATCAACAAAACTTTGTAGTAGAGATGAGATCATCCACTAGTGGAAATATACCTCCAGCTCATCTTGGCTTTCACAGAAGATGACTGTGGCCCAGTTTTTACCTGCATGCCCAAGAATAAAAAATCATTTGTCATTTCACTTCTCAGTCCACACTTCAGTTTGGTCATTGTGGACACTTGAAAGAGTGACTCCCAAATGTCTAGCAACCTATACTGGAAAAAGAGTCTAGCATTACAGCATGTTTCCATTTGAATATACCCTCGTAGTATGGGACTGCTAGAGAAAGTCATCATGACACTGGAAAGAATCACACTAGTATCCTGGGGGGAAAGAAAAAACCTAGCACATTTTGCTATACACTGCCCGTTTAATGACTGTTGTTCAGTTACCTTTGGTTTTTCATATGAATATTTATCTTATACACCTTCTAAATTAAATTATATGTTAGTGTTTTATTCTAATTGCTCACTCTGTTATATCCATTATACTAGATGAAAAAAATATTCTGACTTAGATCTCTTTGATCTTACTCTTAATATGCAAGAAAATGAGTGCTGTATTTATAAGGAGACTCTCATCCCAAATCCCTTACATTTTTCATGTGAGCTTTGACCATTTTATCATTCCAGTCAAATCAGTTTAAAGCTCCCCACTCTCAAAAACATGCCTTTTTAATAAGAAAAAGAATTGAGAAATAAAACATCCATTCTTGAGTATTTTTTACATATGTACGTGTAAGTTTTGATCTGCTTTTCTTTAATGTGAAAACAGATCCTGAAACCTTATCCAATATTCTCTCCTTGGAAATAATTTTTCTCTAAAATCACAGGTAGCTAACTAACTCAACGTCCCATTTATATTGCTCAGGCTTTATTTCTCTTTCTATGCTATTTATTAAGCCAGCAGGTAGTTTCATTCTCTGAGAGAAAAAATATTTGAGAAAGTTCACTGTGATGGCTTTCAAGTACCATTGTTGCCAATAAACAGAGGTGAAAAGCTGTGACCAAAATCTCCAAACTAAATGCCCATTCAATTTTCAACTCCCCCACCAGACTTCTGGGAAACTACATATTCAAAGATACACCAGGAAAATTCACTTCAGATGGGAGCTTCATTCCCAAATCTTTCTCTGGCTTCCTACCATGTGAGATTCTCAAGGACCCCCTTGCCTTGTTAGCACCTGGCCTAGAGCAGAGGCAAAACAAAGAGGTCTATTCCAGGTTTCCTATTCTTGGGGTCCATGCTAACTCTGCCTGGACTTCCAAACTGAGAGCACCTTCCTGCTCTGGCATCATCTTGCCACAACTTCATCATGAAATGAAAGAGAGAAGAGAGCACGGAGGGAAGAAGGGTAAAAGAAATATACTGCCCTCATTTATTTTTATTTAAAATCCTTTTATTCTTCCTCTAAAATTCCATTCCTAACAATATATAGGAACCACTAAGAACCCCATTCATCCTTGAACTACTTCTTTCTGTTACCTTGTGTGTGGCAGGCACTGTGCTAGGCATGGATATAACAATGGACAAGGCAGCAGAGTTTGAGCCCTCACAAGCCTCTATACCTGCTCTAGGCTCCCACATTCATGCATATTCTCTTTAATAGTTTGAAAGTATGATTATTATGCTTCTAGCTCAAAGGGTAGCTGGATTAAGCTTTAAAATTAAAATAGTAACACAATAAGCTAGCTACAAAGCACATTCAAACATTTCTCTTTCCTCAGCACATTCTGATGAATACCTTCCATGCCCCAAGCACTGTCACATGCACTGCGGATGTATTTGTGAACAAGTCTGACATGACAAAGGTCTGCACTGTATCAAATAGCCCATACTCTGGTGAGAGGAGATAGATGCTATGAAAGTACACAAGCAAATGAATAACTATGATATATTCAGAGAACTATACAGTCTGTGAAAGAAATTGAAGTGGATCATGAGTCTGATGGAGTAGAATGGAGCAAGCAGAAAGGTGTACATTAGCCCGGGTAATAGAGGAAGGTCTTCCTGAGGAGAGGGTTCATGGACTGGAAGAGCTCACCTGAGCAAAGATCTGGGGTAAGAATATTCTGGACAGAAAGAACAGTAACTATAAAAGCCTTGAGCCAGGAACAAGCTAGCATGTTCTAGGAATAGAAGCAACCAGTGCCTGACAAGTGAGTGGGTGGGCTGTGGGTGCAAGATGAGGTTGGGGGTAACAGGGCCTGGATCATGCAGAACCTGGTAGGTTAAGACGTGGACTTTGGATTTGACTCTAGTGAGATGGGAACATCTTGGAAGGTTTTAGGTAGGGGGGTGTGGTGATCTGATTGACATATTTAAAACATCCTGCTGTCTGTTGTGTTGCTTTGTGGGCAATGAACATTAGGGAGGCAAGAGTGGAAGCAAGGAGATTGGCAGGTACAGCAAACATATGATGCCTCTGAAGTTTAACATGGTGACTGTCTTCAGGCAGTGAAAAGGAACCATGCTAGTTTGCCATGCCCAAACCAAGGTGCAGAGGTAGAGGGCCTTAGCCTACTACAAGGTTCTGGGCACAGCCATGCAGAACCCTCCTCCCACCGAACAACACTCTGTAAAGAGGAGGGCAGCTGGCCTTCAAATGAGACAGGCTGTGTTGGAATCCCAGATCTGTCTGGTCACCTCTCCAGCTTTAGTTTTTTCCTCTCTGAAGTGGAACTAATGGGCCCATGTCTCAGGCAAATTCACATCAGATGGGAGGCTGAGGTGAGGCAACATGGGCAGAAGGACTTGGGGAATGTTAACTTCCCTCACATTTTCAGTGAGGTGGTACAGGGAATAACTCGTCCTCTGCATCCCACACTAGAATGGCCCATGTTAGAAAGGACCCTATGCCTACTGCTCTTCTGGAAGACGCGTTAAAGTAACGTGACAGGAGACTAGGAAGACCGCTTCAACCTGCTTTATTCAGTCAACAAGAAACTCGAACTGAGAGTGGGGGGAAAAAAAGTCAAGAAAAGCAGTCATGGAGAAGGTTTGCCCAACTGCATGGCAAACTGAACTTCTATGTCACACCTTCTCTGAGACAAAGCCATGAGGACTACGGTTTGCATAGTTGCACACTATTTTTTTAATAATTTTTCTTTTATTATATTAGTCACCGTACAGTACATCCCCAGTTTTTGATGCAATGTTCCATGATTCGTTATTTGCATATAACACTCAATGTTGCACACTATTTAAAAGTGCATTCCCTTCTGTATTCCCAGCACGCTATGGGAATGTGATTTGGATGGTGAAACAGATTTGGAGAGTTTGGATCTCTGTGCAAAAAAAAGGGCCAAAATGCAGGTTGGAGTAATAACTTTCACCTGACAGCCAGTGGAGGGGTTTGCTTGGGTAAATGTTTTTCTAATTGACAGTTTTAGGCCCTGGCAACTGCAATAGAAACAGAGTCCAAATCCTTTTGAGGGCATATAACTCTAAAATCTGTGTTAATGCAATAGATTAAATGTACCAAAGCTGAGGCAGCCCAGTGGTAGACCCCGGTGCTGGGATTGCCTTTTCCTGGTTTCACAACTGTTTGTTTTGATTGCTTTAAGTGTTGCAAAGCCCCATTGCCTTCCTTTCCAATTTCTGGCCCACCTCTACCCATACTGCTGGCTCATTTCAACTTCTTTTCAACTTTTGCTTCCTTAGGAAGCCTCTGCTGATCATGCAGTCAAAGATTTTGGGTGGTAAAGTTTGGCTACCCTGAACAGCCATACTGTCCAGGATTCTCCTTTTTCCATGCGTTTCCAGAACTTATTCACACATATTGCATCTGTAATAGTCAGTTTATGCTGTCTAACAAACAGCCTCAAAGATCTTAGCACCTCATGGGTTGGTAGGTGGTAGACCATGTGTCCTCTAATTTAATCTGAGCTCAGCTGGTTGAGTGGCTGTGCTTTGGGGTGTGAGTTTGCTGGGTTGACTCCAGTCTCAGGACTGGGTTCAGGAATGCCTGAATGTCTTTTTTCATGCGTGGGAACAGCAACTACCTGGGGTCTGTCCTCAGGGCAAATGGAAGCAGCTCAAGAGGGCAAGCCAAGTAGACATTTCAAGCCTCTTCCCACATCACTTCTCATATCCCATGGGCCAAGGCAAGTCATATGGCAAAACCCAAAGTCAAGGGGGAGGAAAATATATTCTTCCTCTATTGGGAAGAAGGAGAGTCACATGGCAAAGGGCCTGGATGTATAAATATAACATGGGGATGTTTGGAGAGCTGGAGACCAGTGAGCCAATCTACTACAACCTTCTTCTCCAAGTCCTGGTCCTGCTCCTGGTCTTGGAGCAAGGACTCAAATGACAACCAAGGACTCAAAATGAATGCTCATTCCATGTAGAGTGAAGCCTCTTGGGGAGATCGTTTCACTTCTGAGGGCACCATTGTGGCACTGCAAAACTAAAGCATTGAACCCGGTGGACTCTAAGGTTCAAACACTCTATGGATCTGTA
Organism: Ursus americanus; assembly: GCF_024610735.1. Classification (NCBI taxonomy): domain Eukaryota; kingdom Metazoa; phylum Chordata; class Mammalia; order Carnivora; family Ursidae; genus Ursus; species Ursus americanus. The sequence continues at coordinate 39,202,322 of NC_142135.1, read as the reverse complement.
TATTCAGAATATGCATTCTTAAAGGGAGAATTTCTAAAATATTTTCTTGGGACAAAGAAGGAAACTGCTAAATGGTGCTAAGAGTTGGAAAGTCACTTAGCGGAAGTATAGAGATTTCCTGTTAGATTTTACTTATTAAATTTGTCCCAAACACTGATTATTGGTCAGAATCATGAAAAGGAGGAAGGATACATTAGGGCCTACTGTTAGCCTCAAGCTGCACCAGGCACTGAGAATACAACATTAAACAAACAGACAAATTCTCTGACTGCATGGAGATCGGTGTCATCTCAAATGTCAGTTTGCCTGGGCTGGGTTCACTTAACCACACATCAACTCTAATTCCGTTTTTCCCAAGTTGCTCAGAATGAATTCATTGCAGTCATACATTTCTATAATTTATCTTTTTATCCTGTGATCTGTTTGGGATTCGATGCTAAGTTTTTAATATTGCCCAAGCATCACCTGAGAAAAAGAGATGATGAGCTATACCCACGAATATTGGGGAGCCACACCCACAAACTGTGTCCCCAGGGAGTTCATGGGCCTGTAGCTCTGGTGTTAATAGCAGTTGTTCAAATTGATCAGAGAAGTGCAGACACTGAGATGTCTATCTATCTGGTTGGTGATTTCCCTTAAGAATGTAAAGAAATATTTGACAAGAGAAATGGAGCTAGAGTCCTCACAGCTGCTTTGAGAAATTCTGAAGACAAGGCAAATCAGCAGGGAAGAGAAGGAGGAGGGGATAGAAGAATGATTAAAATATCAAAAGGGAAATCAGTAAATTTGAAACCCCAAACCTGGAAACCATTAGAAGTCTGCTGGTAACTGTCAAGAATCAATATAAGAAATATGTAATTTTTAATAACTCAGAAATAAAGTATGCTGTTAGCATGCTAGGTAGGGGGTGAAAAGACGTGAGGAGAAATGTGGTCTGTTAGCAATTTTTGTGGATGCCAGGGCCAGCTTAAGGGGGTCACTCTCACCTTCTCAGCACTCCGCTCTGTGTTTCAGCCTCAATGCAGTGCATACCAGCCTGGCATCCCCAGGGCACATCCAGCATTTCTGCTGCTCAGCTAGTTTAAGACACAACGTTATCTAGCATTCCTTGGTGTTACCAATCCACACATGGCTGTCTCTGCCACAATCTTCTTCCCCAAATAAACTGGGGCTACGGGAAACTTTTTATTAAAGAGCCCTTTGTTTTTAAATAAATAAATGTTTACTTTCCATTATTTATATACCAAATTCATATCTTTAGATATTGAAATCTTCCAAGGGCAACTCAAAAGTAGCTTAAGCAAGGATTTTCCCATTTGGTAGGTTTTTGTAGATCTCACCAACAAGAATGTGAAGCCAAATTGGAAAACATCTTTTCTAAGGAATTTTAGAGATGAGTACACCTCGAAGATCACTTCAGAGATGGACATTCCTCCAAAGAAAGAAAGAACAAAAACAGCTGTCTGACATGCAAGCAGACAAGAGGATCCATGGAAAGATTAGATGAGCATTTCCAAAGTGTGCTGTATAGAATATTAATTCTGAGTAGGAATATTAGTTTAATAGGCATTTCATTAAAAAACAACAACAACAAGCAAACAAAATGGGTCCCAATATCAAATGAGTTTGCAAAATGCTGAGTTATACAAAGCTAAACAGATTCCTTTCTTGCAGGACTTTTCAGATCCTGTATGGGATCTGAACAGGATTGTGAATCTCAGAATTTATAAATGGGATGGGATTTACTTTTGTATTATTGAGAAATTATTTCACCACGGACCATTTTCTTATTGATCATCTGCCAAGTTCGATATGAGTTGGCTTTTTTTCTCTAACTCAGCAGGTGTCAATATCTTAAATGCATTGAAATTATAACAAATCATTACAAGGACAAAAATTACAATGAACACCTCTGGCACATTTTTCAAGTTTCAATTCTAATAAGTCTTCTTGGATAAAGAACTATAATGTTGCTCCTGAAGTCCTCTGATCTTCAAAACTGGGTCCATTTCATTGTAGCCCCCAGTTAGTTTCATCCCATTCTAGATCCCAGTTGAGCATCAGACCAGTCTTAATGCCAGTCTCCTTTGGCTATGGAGTATGAGTGATTGTTTCCTGCTTTGTTTCCCTGTAGCTGGAAGTTTGTAGAGAAGAAAGGGGCCTTAGAAATCACCTCTCCTAGGGAGTAAACTGAGGCCTGGAGATGGGGAAGAAGTGCCTTAAAACTACACAGACAACTTTTCTAGCACCCAAGCCTTGTAAAGCCTATCCAGACAACTAAGCCATGCTCCCCTTCCCTGCACCTCTCAGGCATAAAGAGCATCATGTTTCCTCCAACTCCACATCCCACTTGACTCTTCAGGAGTATGAAGCAATTTGAATGAGCTTCCCTGAGCCCTGTCACAGACTGGAGCACATTAAGGGCAGGAAATTAGGCAGGGGCATGTTTGTAGATCCGGTGCCGATTACTCTTCCACTCAGATTGTACATCCACCAATACGGAATGGATTTATCTCTAATTTATTAAAGGTCAGTCAGCATGGACTGATAAAGGAAAGGCCATGTCTGATAAATTCATCTAAATTGAATTCTTGGGCCAAGTTACCAAATCAGCAGACATAATTTATCTGGATTTCAGGAAAGCATTTAGTGCTATACCATATAACAGATGCATTTACTAAGGCAAAGTATTGTGTGACGGTTAAGTGTCAGGTGGCAATTCTGGAAACAGGTTTAAAATGGCCCCGAACCCAACACTGGGTGTGCCGCCAGGAGACACTTAAGAGCACAGAGAGAGGGGTCAGTCTGGGGGTCATTATTTCAAAGTCCTTGACCCTAATTATAATTTAATTTCCACAATGGTCATATCTCTTGAGAGCAAAATTGGGATGAAGGGGACAGTTTTAAAAGGAACAGACTAAAAACAAGTTCTGAATTGCTTTTTTCAATCAGACTGGCTCAGCAAGGGATGAATGAGTTATTCTTCCACCAAATGAACACAAATAAACAAAAGAACAAAGGAAGCCAAAGACCTCTATCCAACAAAGAAATGCAATGAAGAACTCGGAGCAGGACAGTGTTGGGAAGCAGTGAGTTTCACTAATACTCCAAACTCAGAGTCTGAGTTGATACCACAAAAGCAATAGAAATGGAATTTAGGGTTCTTGAGATATAAATAGGGTCAAATAATTACATAACTATGAGTCATTAATATCCTTGCTATAACCTCAAAAGGCACAAGCTCCTAACTCTGGTTTGAATTTACCTCTTCTTAAAGTCAAGATTTATGCATCAGCCTTACATCTTTATTCAGGCAATGTGGAATGGATTTCTCTCTAATTCATTAAAGGTCAGTCAGCATGGATTGATAAAGGGAAACCCATGTCTGATACATTTGCTTAAATTGAATATTTCCTCTGGACTACTGCTAAGGTGACCTGAGGTGACCGTCATCGAGAATGCATTCAGGCAGGCTTAAACGGAGATCTTTGCCTGACATCCTCACTAACTCCTTGGGAACCCAAGAAGAAAGCAGTAGCAAAATGCAGGCTCATTCTCTCACTCAGGAACAAGCTATGTTGTTTGGGCTTGGCCTCAGTAACTAGTTTCCAGGTCTGCCCCAAAGGTGAAACTGAGAGTGTCCACAAACACTGAGCAACTCACAACAGCATTGAGCTCATGCACACTTGCACACATTTGTTCTGTTTCCATGCCTACTTCTCCCACTTCACCCTGGATGCCTGTCAAAGCCAGCTGGGCACCAGAGCCATCTCTGACACTTACTTCTTGTTTGGCACTATGTAGTGTATGATGGTTAGTTGTATATGTCAACTTGGAGGGTGTTTTTGGGTGGGATTAACATTTTGGTGAACTTTCAGTGAGCAGATTGCCCTCCATAATGTGGGTGGGCCTTAACCAATCAGCTGAAGGCCTGAATAGAATAAAAAGGCCAGCCTCCCCTAGCAAGAGAGAATTCTCCAGCAGAGCACCTTTGGACTTCATCTGCACCATTAGTTCTCCTGGGTCTCCAGGCTGCTGACTCATACTTCAGATTTGGATTTGCCAATCTCCAAAATCACATGAGCCAATTCCTTATAATAAATCTCTTACCATAATATCTTTTATATTTACATATTACATATTTTATATTTACATATAAATCTAATATACATATTATATTATATTACATTAATTTACATATAAAGTTGTGTATATGTGTGTGTGTGTGTGTGTGTGTGTGTTATATATATCTTTCCATAAATCTCTTTTCATATTGTTGGTTCTGTTTCTCTGGAGAACCCTAACTAATACACAGGGACATCAATAGTTTTATTTCCATCAGATTTCTGGAGCATCCAACTTCAGGTGAGGTCTCAGCTTCCACTTTAATTCTCTGTTTCTAGGAAACTCTCTCTAGGGAACTCTCTGTATCTACATGAAAAAAATACAGGCATGGAACAGTAGTGCCCCAGGCTTGCAGTAGCAGGAACTAGATTACAGAGTTATTCCAAGAATTAAGGGAAACTCTGGGATCTTGGAGCAGGAGATTTCATGAAGTGTCATGAACAGAACACTACAATATCAGAAGACAGTTTAGAAAAAGGATGCAGTAGAATCATGACACTATTATTGTATCTGTCATTTTAGACGTTCTCTAATCTTATCATGTTTTTGATATTATGGAATCTGTCAGCTGAAATGAAGCACAAGAAAAAATTAAGGTAATTAATTCCAACACATTTTTTCTCCTTAATTGGAGCCCCCAATAGAGTCAGAATAGTACTGATTCAAATTTTCGTAACTTCTCAAGAAAAAACTCATTGTGTTCAAATGGCATTTTTAACTACAGGCTCATAGATATTATATATGCAGTTTATTCATTTACTTATCCATTCAATTAACTAGCATATATTAACTATCCAAAGCCCTAAATTAGGTGCTGGAGGAATTAAAAGAAATTCTTTATAGTAGATGTAAGACATCTTACAATCACCTAGATTGTAACCAACATGTATGAAAGTTCACAAAGTATTTTTTTCCAATTTAGAAAAATAATTTAAAGTCCAGAAAATAGTAAAACACCCACATGTGTATCAGTAACCCATGACCCTGCATGCAGTGTTGGCAGAACCAGGCATGGCCCTCACTGAGCCCATGAACTATGAAATACAGTTGGGAGAAAACAGGTGGGGCTGGCTTATGAGGTGGTGTTAGGACAGAGCTGGGCTGAGCACGTGGAGAGAAAAGTAACTGGGTGCATCAGTCTCCGTGACAACCTTGGCACTAAATAGAGGCTCTGACCCTTAGTGGGTGCTCAATAAGTAGATATGGAATGAATGGATGAATGAATGAATAAAATAATTGGGATGAGGAGGAACAAGGGTATATAAAGTATATCACAAGCTAAAGAGACATTGGGGCACTGTCTTCAAAGAATGAAGCCAAAATGCACAGCAGCCTGGCTGTGTCTTACTCCTTTCATCACACCCCAGACACCATGGTATTGCTGAGGAGTCTAAAGCAAGAGTAATAAATAGAATCAAAATTATCAACTGTCATTAAATGTTAGGTTGAACGAAAGAGTAAACCACAAACTAATCAATCCCTGTTATATATAGGAAATTGGATGAGATTCATCTAAGAAGACTTCCTGAAGTAGGTCAGTTTTGGACTGAAATCTTTTTTATTTGGAACTTTACAAAATAAATATTAAGAGTGATTCGTGTATAATATAATATAAATATATTCTACACACACACCTATACTTCTCAAAATATATTCTCAGATGTTAAATCAAATAATTCTATTGTGGTCTGATGCTTATTTCCCCCACTTAACTTTGGGGGCAATTAGAGTGGAGTAGGATTCCAGCTTGAAATTCCGAAGTACTCAGTCATGCCCCCTTTCTGTGGGTCCTGGGTCACATTCTTTTCTGTTTCTTAAAAGCTGTTTATATGGCTGCAGTTGCTGCTCCCAGGATTGCTGCTTCTGTCCTATGCAAGAGACCATGTCCTGCCTCCTAGAGTCAGAGCCATTACGCTTTTAGCATTTAAGTGACATAAGCCCTTTTCATCATTTTCCTAGGGTTTTTGTTTTTTTTTAATCAGCTTTTACTGGGAAAATGCAGAGTTTTCCAGAGAATGGCTAGAAGGATTTGAGTGGCAGTATCCTGAGTTTTCCTCTGAACAGTCTCCTTGGCCCATCATCATAGCTTTCTCAGCACCATCACTCCATCTGTAGAGGTCAGAGGTCACATCTCTTTTCTTTGGCCAAAAGACCAATTGCATTGTCCCAGATTCTCTTACCATTTCTCCCATGATATCTACTGTCAAGGATTGCCTCAGGGAGAGGGCCCTAAACCCAAGGCTAGGACTGAATCAATCCAATTCTAGGACAGTCATTGAGAACCAAGGGGGCATCTGGCCCGGTGAAAAGGGACAAGATACAATCTTTGAGCAGATTGAAATTATTACCAGTGTTGGTTACATTGCCAGTTCATTCCTGAAACAAGGCAAGGAAGAGCAGAACAAGCTTGCTGGGATAAAGACAAGAATGCCTCCCTTCTGTGTCACCTGCCCAGTGGCATAGAAATCCCAGGGACTTCAAGATCCCAGGTGAGAATGCCAAGCAGGCAGGGCCAGTACACCATCTCAAGTATATGGAGAGTGGGAATGGCTGCATCCTGATGACACTGGGGAAGTCATGGCATGTCTGTCCTTAACTCTAAACCCCATGTTGTGTGTGTTAAAGACTCTCACAAGGTAGACGCCTTTCATTGGTTGAGAAATAAAATGAACTGTCTCAGAAAAATGGATGTTTTTTCTTGAAGCTAAATGGGGTTAAAACAGAGCCAATTCATAAGCCTTTGTGAAGGTGGGATTTTTGGGCACCTGAACAGATCATCTCAGTGGTGTTTCAGGTATGTTTGGCAAAAACAAACAGAAAAATCAGTTAGGACGCTTTTCTTCCTGGCAGGTCTTCAAAGTTATAAGTAGACTTTTTTTTCCTTTTGGTTATTTTGTTTTGTTTGTTTGTTTTATAAATCTGTGAGTGAAAGATACAGAGCTCTAAAAACAGATACAAGTCTAAAAGATTTTTTCTTTTAGAAAAAGAAAAAGCCCTCCAATGGCACTCTGAAATGTCTCTGAGCTCTGAGCAGAGTTTTGAGAATTGCTCCCCTGACCCCACACATTCCCGTCAAGACTTGGACGAGGCAGACAGAAAGAGCTTTTTTCACAAACATGATCTGGTCATTCCTCATTCCTTCTCCCATTCCAATGGCCTGCCTCCCTTTATTACACCCAACGTGATGGACAGTGATGACGTCCAATTACAGCATTTCCTTTCAAATGCATTTGGAGAAGCGGTTTTCTTCGATTCTCTAATAGAGATGTTATAAAGAAAAGCAAGCTTGCCAGAATGTCTCTTGACAAAATACAGGACATAAAAGCTGGAAACCATCCTGTGCTCTGTTCATCTCCCTCACCATAATTACATAAATTATTTCCTGGGGCTGGAAACACCAATCCTTATTTCAAAAGGACAAGTTTTCCAAATCCACATGTGGACAGATGAAGAAAATATTGTCAGTGGGAAACTGGCCGGGAGAATCATCAGCACATGTCTGCAAGGCTGTCCAGGGGCCTGTGGTCCGTGTGGATATGCACAGCAAATCTCACTGGTACCTGGGCTACACTTATGCATCCCAAATAAATGGTCATTGAGTGTCATTGTCCCCACTGTATTGACAGTGAAACTGAAGTCAATGAAAATGAGTTCATATCTCCAAATTCAAATTCATACAAGCTCTTTAGAGATGGAGCTGAGGAGACTCAATCTTAGGCCATATCCTCATTAGCCAAATAAACCTCAGGAAATATTACCAACTTGCCTTCCTCCAGAGGAATGTCACCATTGAAAAAATCTTGGAATTGATTTAGAATAGAACCTCCTAAACCCTGTCTTCCACCCTGTACCTCATGAAACTATTCTACTCCAGAAAAAGAGCAAACATGGAGAGAAGGAAGAGTTTTATGTCTACTTGTCTTCTGGTCCTTCTTGATTCAGTCACAACTTTCAGGCTTCACATGTGGTGCCTGTTTTGACCTGGTAGATTCACGATTTCTTAAGCTGTTAATGCAACTGTTAACAATTATTATTGTTCTAGTTTCACATGAGAGGCAAGAAAGAGAGGGTATTTCCTGCAGGGATTCAGTGGAGCTATTTGGGCAAGGCCACCATAACCATAAACTAGCTTCCCAGTACCATTTGAAACGCTGCCAATTCACTTATCGCTAACATTTTCCTTGAGAACAGAGCTTCTCTTCTCTCCTCATGTCAGCTTGCCAAAAAGCATTATATTGCCACAGCCAGCTACAAGATGGGATGAGATAGAAGTATGCATTAATTGTATTCTGAAGCCTGCCATAAATTCACTGCAGTGAATCTGGATAGGGAGATTAAACAGCATTTAAGAACATTTTCCAAGAAGTAAATCAAGTATAAAATAATGGTCTGTGTAGGACAGAAATAAGATGGCAGAGGATGACTCTAATTTATGTATGTTTCATACTGGGTCACCACTCCTCAAGGGAAGGAGTGGAGTGTTCGTTCTGTACAACTCTTCACAGAGATGTGTTCAGTACCCTTCATATCTACTGAATAATACCATTGCCTGTTGGGCCGTGTCATTAACTGGACTATTTTAGGGGTACTGAAGGAAGAGAGCAAATATTAGGGCTTAAAGAAAGAGGTGACAAGTACTTGACACGGAGGAGCTGAGAATGTGAAAGAAAATTACAAATATTGGAGCCAAGAGTTAAACAAACTTAGGGTGACCACACAATTTGTTGTTGTCCAAACTGAGATACTTTTGAGAGATAAAGGGGGCACTGTGAACATTATGTCAGGATAGCAGGCACAAACTGGTTAACTCTCCTGGCAAATTAACATGCGTGGTCAACCTAAGCACAATGTTCCTTGGCAAAAGAACATAACACTGCAAAGAAAGTGTATTGATTAATGGCATGGATTAAGGACAAGGTCAGGAAGAGGTACTGTTTTAGTTTTCTAGGGCTGCCATAATAAAATACCACACTGGGTGGCTTAAATAACAGAAGTTTATTTTCTCTCAGTTCTGGATGCTAGAAGTCTGAAATCAAGGTGTCGGCAGGCTTGGTTTCTTCTGCATTCTCTATCTTTGAATTGTAGGTGGCCCCGTCTTTTCCATGTGTCTCTCATGGTCTTTTCTGTGTACATGTCTGTGTCCAAATTTCCTCTTTTAGGAGGACCCCAGTCCTATTAGGGCCCACCCTAATAACCTCATTTTAACCTAATTACCTCTTTAAAGACTCTATCCACAAATATATCACATTCTGCCATATTGGGGGTTAGGACATCAACATATGAATTTGGGGGGCTGGGGACATAATTCAGTCCATAGCAGGTGCTAATTCCTAAACAAAGACAAAGTTTTATAAGAGCAGTTCATGCATCTGAGAATGGCGAATGGCTGGGCTCTTCAAGAGACCAACTGTTACAAGATGCTGAGATTCTTAGACTCACCGGGTAGAGATCACAGGAGATGGGTCACATGCCAGCATAGCAGATGAAGCAAAGTTGCACAATTAAGAGTAAGAGTGATGTTTAAATATTTCACTGATATGCTACAGATACTGACAAACCAGTATGAATGTCAGCCATCGCCAAGCTGGAACAGAGCCCTGAAGGCTTCCTGCTGTGTCAGGGATTGGCTTTTAGCTGAAGGATTATGGGGGAGGCTTGCTGGTAGGGCTAGTTCTGAGGAAAAGGCTGGAAGAATTAGAATAGCAGTGGAGGGGTTGGGGGACTGTGGGGCTCAAGGAAACAGCTGTTTACTAACTGTGTAGACCTATTCGGTATTTTAACAACCAGCGCAGCTATACGCATGAGTACCAGCTATATATTAGCCACTGTTAACAGAAGGGAAATGGGAGTCTTACCACTTATGAACTGTATTGTCTTGTCTAATAACATCTCTTCAGGCTTTAGTTCACTGATCTCTGTGAAAGCTGAATGTCCACTAGACTCAGGTCATAGAGGTAGAAGGGATTGTCATTGTCATGTTTGCAGTTTTTCCAAGTTTACTGGCACAGAGCCTCCCCCCCTTCAAAGGGGCAGGATTGTTCCAACTTCCTTTCACTTTCTTTTCTTTCCCTTCCCCTTGTTGTTGCTCTGAAATTATCTGAGAGGACAATGGAAGTCCCTCTCACATAATCAGAGCCACTACTTTTAGCTTAACACTATGAAGTTAGCTTTTGAAAATGACTAGGTGAGGCCTTGAAAAGTGATTTGAGAATATAAATCCGGAAAAGTTTCCATGTACCAGGAAGGGCTTTCAATCTCATTCAAAACCCACTCACATGGATATTTAAATTCTCTTAGCAGGCAACAAATTATGCAATAACAATTTTGCATGTATGTATATTGAATTATGTTCAGTTCCCTGGGCTTCCTCCTTTTGTAATCTGGGCATTGGATTTTTCCAAATTTAAAAAGAAGAAACACGTGATAGGCAGGGTAAGGGGCATAGTATTGAAGGCTAGTTATGGGGGCCCTCTACTACCGTCATGATCCCTGGGGTCCTGGGATCAAGCCCCACATTGGGCTCCCTGCTCAGTGGGGAGCCTGCTTCTCCCTCGTCCTCTGCCCTTCCCCTCTCCCCCCCACCCACTTATGCTCTCTCTCTCAAATAAATAATATCTTTTAAAAAAAAGGCTAACTGTGATTGGCAGGGTGAAATGTCAATAACCCCCACCCCCTGCTTGGAAGCAGCTTATCTAGAAAATCTTTTCATCACATCAAGTTATGACTCCCAGAAAACAATGGTAGTCTATCTACCATTTCTATCACTATCCAAAATAACAAGAAATGGGCATAAGAAATATTGTAAGGAAGTATTCCTCAGGCACCAGGATTCCAGAGTAAAATGTGCAAAATTCTGCACTTTTACCGTGTTTAAAATCAAAGCAGAGTCTCCTCCCTGGAGGCAGGAGGATGACTCTTTAAAGTTCCATCTAGTTTTTGGATATGAGGATTAAAGTGTATGAAGATAGTGAAAGCCAAGAATTCTGTGTGAGGTTTTATGGACGAGGAGTAGGTATTAATCCTTAAAAAAAAAAAAAAAAAAAACCTCTGATTTTCTTTCCTGGATTTATTGTAAAGCCATTTTCAGGGAATTTGGGGAAAACTGTAGATCAGGAGATCATTTTATGTAGTAAATAACGCCAGCCTAGGCTAAACATGTATCTCACCCAGCTTGACAGAGGGATTGGGAAACTCACCAAGCAAAGAGAAAATTATGCTGTAGTGCAGCTAAATCAGAAGAAAATATTGCTGGAAGGATCTTCATATTTTGTCTCTACTAAGGTGGATAGAAAGAGGGGAAGATAATGACCACCAACAGTGGATAAGAAAAGGTAACTAAATATGGCAGCTCCAAGAAGATAGATGGGTTGTGGAATCCCAGAGCACTCAGATTCACTTTAGAGTTTACGGGTGATGATTCCCTTTGATTCATGGCTGCAGTTCTTAAGGGCAAAAGAACTTAGTTAGCTAGAGATGGGATGCAAACAGAAAGAAAGACTTCTCCAGCTGGGAAAACAAAAGATGTTTGGGATGATGTTGATGAAAGCTTTTTTAAAGTGAGAGGTACAAGAGAGAGTGCAAAAGGAAGGCAGCTGGAGCTTGTCCAGGTCGGCTAATGATGCATGGTGCTGCTGACACAGCAGTTCATGCAGCCAGTGCAAGAAAGAGCTCCCTTGGGGACCTGCCCTTATTCTTAGGGTTGGACCCTAAAAGTCCAGGCCAGGGGAGGCTTCACCACTTGGTTTGCAAGACTTTTTCTTGTGCTTTAATTTAAATTCTTACCACAGGGACATACTTAACTAAAACTTAGCTTAATTTTCCCCTTTTCAGACTTCATCCCCCCTTAGCAAGTATTTGGTTTCTAAGATCAGAAATCAACAGGGGAAAGGACATTCGGCTAGGTTATAAAATGAAATGAAATGCCTCCACTTTTTCATCCCCTTTTACTAAAATGCCTGGTGTTTTGTTCACAAGGCTGAGAAAACTCAACCTGGAGATAAAATACTTACCCACTTAGTGATCATTTACCCATCATGAGACCCAGGGAACTGTAAGTCTTGGTAATTATGTCTACCAAGTTTTGAGGTTGGACCTATGTGATCTGAAATGTAAAATATTGTGCATGACAACATACTGCATTTCAATATGTCTTTTTTTCGTGTTGTTTCTCCAGTTGAGGCAAGATGACATGTGCCACAAAGTCAACGTGTTTGATGGTCTTAGAATTTATAAATTCAAGTTATACATCCCATATCACCTTCTCCCCATTATCACTAAGTGAGCTGTAACCACTCTGTACATAATTCCACTACGGGGAGCCCACTGTCTCTGAAAGTAGCTCATTCTATCATCAAACTTTAGTATAAGATGGACTCTAAATTTAACAAAGCTTCTTTCCAGGCGCAACAATAATGCTGATACGTCAATATGCAAAGGCTGTACTCATCGAGACCCACACTGCAGAAAGTGCCCGGCTACTTAGGATCCATATGTGTGGCTAAACTCTTCCCATGCTGTCAAGTGCCATAGAAAAACAATTCAGATGCAGTAGTGTCTGGAGTTTGGTCTCATTTTGATGATAAAGCCTTATCTCTCGCACAATGGATTGAGTTTAGACATTGGAAAGAATTCCCTCATGTGAAGGTTTTTACACGTTGAAACTGTTACTATGAGAGTGGAGAAAAGAGAACGTCCTTCTCTAAATATCTTTTGACATTTTACCAACTCTAATGCCTCTGGGTCGCACCTGAGCACTGGTTGTTCTCTCCTCCATGTGGTCAGGTACTTCCCAAACAGTGGCAAGATGGTCCTAGAGGTTAGTTCATGTCAGAGGTCAGCAAACTACAGCCCATGGACCAGATCAGTTCCTTTGCCTGTTTCTGTAAGCCCTGTGAGCTAAGAATAGTGTTTACATTTGTTAATGGTTGAGAAAAAAATCAAAACAGTGACACGTGAAAATTATATGAAATTCAAATTTCAGTGGCCGTAAATAAAGTTTTCTTAGAAAATAGCCGTGCTCATTATTTATGTGTTTTCTATGACTGATTTCATGTTACAAGAGCAGAGTTGAGTAGTTCTGACAGAGACCAGATGGCCTATGAAGTCTAAAATGTTTTCTTTTTTTTTTTAAATATTTATGTCAGAATTTCTTTTTTTATATAATAATTTTTTATTATATTATGTTAGTCACCATACAGTACATCCCTAGTTTTTGTTGTAAAGTTTCATGATTCATTACTTGCAAAAATGTTTTCTATCTAGCCCTTAATGGAAAAATTTGCTGACCCCTGATGTATGTCTTCCCCAAGCCTTCCTGATCATAATGTCTTAAATTCAACAATCTGTTTGTTTACTTGGATCTGTATCTTCAGAGTCCATTGTTTACAGAGCTTTCTGTACAGTGCCTGGCACATACTAGTTGCTCAATAAATGCTTAATATATATACTACCTATACATATATTATTGGGTATATATATATATGTTATATACATATACATAACATATATGTATGTATATATACACATATACAAATATACATAACATATATGTATATACATATATATACATATATATAACTAATATTTAATTGGTTACATTGAATATAATACATTGAATATGTATTGGTTATATTCAACATAAGAAATAATTTCATTATAAAACAAAGGGAATGGAATAACAGAAGCTTGAAAGATAAAAAGGCCATAGTACTTCTTATTACAAACAGCACAGCAGTTTTTCTTGATGAGTATGCACAGTTTGCACTAAAATATCTGCTGTCCTCTCTGTTATGAGATCTAGTGGTCCTAGACTCTCTGGCTTCTAATTACAAAGCAAAATTTTGTAATGCCAATAATAAGACCAGCCTCTATACCTTTTAAGTGCAATCTTCTTGATTATAAGCAGCAACTGACTAAAGACATCAATTACAGAGGGAGATTTCTTAAACCCTGGGGCTAGAGTTTAGTTAAAAACAACTTGGAAAGTGGTTTAACTCCTTGCAGATCACCCATCCCCAACACAAAGCACTCAAAGCAAGCCATTATTTCCCCACAATGTTGAAGAAAAGAATCACTCTGTGTTTCTTGTTGGATGGCTCCTCTCTCCTAAATGCTATCATCCCGTTTAAAGCTAATATTGAGGAGATGTGGGCAGATTTGTTTCTTCCTGTCTCCTTATTCCATTTCAAAATACCTGGTCCTGGATTTAGAGCTTCAAAATCCTTTTGAAGATTGGAGACATAAACTGAAGCTATGCCTGCCCAACAGAGACTCCAAAGGCCTGCTATCATACACTGTATCTCAGGAAGAGCCAAGCATTCCTGCACAGAAGCCAGGCAGGCTGGGAAGTAGAATGGCAAGGAGAAACCTAGAGAAATTCCAGAAAGAGAACCAACAAATGTCTCATCTCCCAAACAGAAATATGCACCCTGTAGTTCTTGTGTATTTTCAAGCATTCAGCGTGAGAAGATTTACGCAATCAGGTATAAACTAGAGCAATGCCAGTCCATATGCTCATTTAGTCAGTCAGTCACTCACTCTTTCTGTCACCTTGTTTATGATGCCCTCTTTAATTTATTGGGTTAGACCCAGTCACTGCCTCTTTATTATTCTCACAGTTTTTCACACTTGGCTTTCTTTCAACCCCTATGCATTATATATCCTAATGACTTGCTCTTAGTGGCACACTTCAGCCTCTAGAGGGAGTTCAAGTCCCCAAACCTGAAGAGGAAGAGTTCTATTGTGACGTGTGGGTCAAGAACACAAATTGGGCCAAGGTGTTTGGGTGGAGCATTTGGTGGGAGGAGCAAGAAGATTGAAAGCTCTTGCTCCTGCCTGGAGCGCCCACTGGGACCCCTCTCCTTTCAGAATCTGCCTTGTCCTCTTAGCTTTCTTAGAAAAGCCCTTTTCAAAAATTGCTTCACTTTTCTTTCCCTTCCCACCCATGTAGCTGCTTTGATGGTCTGGGCAAAAGGATCCTCACAGTTCAAATACAGTCTAAACTTGTTCATGAGGAAAGGGGATTGGATAGGCATTACATTAAAAGTTCCAATTAAAAATAAGTGGCAAGATAAATATTAGTGCAGCCATTATGGAAAACTAGCATGGAGACCTAGCATATCACCCAGCAATTCCACTTTCGGGTATTTATCTGAAGAAAATGAAAGCACTAACTCAAAAAGATACTTGCACCCCCATGTTCAATGCAGCATTATTTACAATGGCCAAGATATGGAAATAACCTAAACGTCCATCGATAGATAAACAAAGAAAATGTGACACACACACACACACTATAGAATGTTATTCAGCCATGAAAAGCAATGAGATTTTGCCGTTTGTGGCAATATGGATGGACCTTAAGGGAATTATGCTAAGTGAAATAAATCAGGCAGAGAAAGACAAATACCAAATGATCTCACTTATATATGGAATTTAAAAAAGACAAAAGGCCCATAGATACAGAGAACAGATTAGTTGCTGCCAGAAGCAATCAACATTATATTTCTACAACTTTGGTTTAAATTATGCCATAAATTAATTACCAGTAATATGGTAAACTCTATTTCAGGAGATTAACAACAAGGAATTGAGTGCTTCCAAATTTCTGATCATTAAAACAGAAAACATTCTCCAAATTTTCTATAAAACATTGATAAGATGGATTTATCCAGCAAGAATACTGAAATTATGGCATTAAATTATTTGTTACAGGATTTTGAAAAAAATCTACCCTGTGAAAACATCCTAGTTTTTATTGCATTTTAAGGAGTACAGATCACTGGCAATTATTCAGGACACAAAAATAGTTAAAACACAAAACTTCATTTAACAAGGGTGCCTCGGTGGCTCAGTCAGTTAAGCGCCTGCCTTTGGCTCAGGTCATGATCTCAGGGTCCTGAGATCAAACCCTGCATCAGGCTCTCTGCTCAGTGAGGAGTCTGCTTCTCCCTCTCCCTCTGTATTGTGTGCTCTCTCTCTCTCTCTCAAATAAATGAATTTTTTAAAATCTTTAAAAAAATAACTTTAACAAAGTATCAATCTATTTTGGGGTGACCATTTATTTCCTACAGACCCAAAATATTTCTTTCCCTTTGGAAGATTACGGTTGTAAATCTACACTCAAGATTTAATTTATCACTATCTCAATAAGTTGGAGGAGCTATGCAAACTGACCCACAGAAAGCAGTATGCCTAGAGGAAGCAAGAATAAGATGGGAGTTGGGCAAAATGGGTGAAGGAAGTCAAAAGCTACAAACTTCCAGTTATAAAATATGTAAGTCATAGGGATGTAATATATAACATGCTTTTTAAAAAAAGATAAATATTGAGATCGCAGTATCCAGAGACTCTTGCCCCAACTTTACCACCAAAAAAAAATCCTTTATTTGTCAATTTAGTTTTCAAAGCTTTCTCTCCATTTCTTAAAGGAGGCTTTTTTCCTTCTTGAGAGCAAGGCTAAGTAGATCTACTTTATGAGATCTGGTGAGAGGAGATGCAGGAATGGAGGGAAGGACAAAAGAAAAACTATGTGGGCTGGATGGGAGTCTTAAGAGCAGCTTCTTAAATAAGGGAAAAGAATGGGAGAAGAAAGCAAATTCAAGTAAGCATGTCTCCTTTAATGTTCTTTGTAGCATAAAGGCTAGAACTCCCTTTTATTTACTCTTGGTTTTGAATTTGTTTCTGAAACACAACTGTGTTCTGAGACCACATGGGGTTCTAGGTTCATTTGAACTACAGAGAAAGTGTTCATTTGTCCAGTCCCCTTTGCATATTTCCTTTGAAACCCATAATGGGTAGTCACAGAAGGTTGCAGGTTTGGGAGATTTGTGATGAATACCTGACATAGTAGAGCAGATCAGAGCAAATATAGGATCAGGTTGGGGGGACAGGTCTACTCAGGGATATTACACTGAAGCAACAGCCCAAACAGTCAGTACAAATTCCTGGGTGGGAAGCAGAATTCCTGCCTGCACTGGGAGAAGATTTGGAGGAAGTCATCTGTTGTAAGGAGGGATAATCATTCATTCTGGATCAAGAGCAACTTGTCTTTTCATGAACATAGTTCCAGAGAAGTTATGGGACAGTTTTTAAAAGATGGAGTCTGTTATTAATAGCATTCTCTACCTTTTTATAGAACTGCCTAGACTTTTGGGTGACATCTCACAAATATCATCAAGAATTTGGTTTTGGCACTAACAAGATCTCAGTCCTAGATTCAGGGCAAGGTCATCTGCAGGCTCTTCATTGGGTAGACAGAATGGTATTTGATTTTTCAATTTTCCTTTTTTCTGTTTAACTCACCATGGAGTTAGGGCCTGCTAGGGCCTGCAGGAGGAGCAAATTAATCTGGAAGGAACAGAGAGGATCTGCTTTAACAGGGAAAGGTATTTCTAAGAAGAGAGGTCCGTGGTGCCGTTGATGTAGAAGAACTTACAAAAGCATGGCTTACATACCTTGGCTTATAAGGACTGGGCCCAGGACTGCTGGGGTTTGAATCTTAGCATCACCATTTACTAGCTAGATGACCTGGGACTAGCTCCTTAACCTTGCCCTGGCCCAGTGTCCTCATCTGTAGAAGGATAAGTTGTGTTACTGTAAGAATTAAATGAGTTAACACACGTAAAGCAATTAGAACAGTGCCTAGAACATGGCAAATGCTCACAGTGTTAGCCACTATTTCCCATGCATAAGGAAATCAAAGGCTGAGGAAAGATAAAGTTTGAAGGATAAATCTGGTTAAGTATATCATTTTGCTGGAAAATGTATTTTAAAAGTAAATTATTTTATGGGAGAATTCATGTACTTTGCATAATACATTTTGAAAGTTAATCTAAATTTGTTTTGCAAGGAAAAATATATTTTGGTCATATAAATACATAAACTACATTCTGGAGTCCACCAAGAAATCATTATTTCTAACAATATTCTAATTTCACTGATTATATCAGAATACATATGAGCAAGGGTGAGGAAAAAGTATCCTTAAGATGTCATATGCAGGAATTTTCTAATACTGTGGTGATTTGCCTCATGGCATGGAAAAGGTCACTTGCATCTCTGATTGATCACGGAGCCTCGATATTCTTGAGTTAACCCAAGCAATGACAAAAGGTGGCTTGCAATGGCCCTGCCCCACTTCTAGGGCAGCAGTTCTCCCCAATCCAAGCCATGTACCAGTGCTGGGCTGAGTGCCTAAAAATCACCTGGAGAACTTGTTACCATATGGGTCCTAGGTTCCTCCCCAGAATTCTACCCAGAATGGGGCGTCTTTGGGTAATTCTCATGCACAGATTAGAGAATCATTGTACTGAAAAGAGGGAGTTTAAGCATGATTTCCTCCCTCCAGGAAAGGAGCACTGGAATGCATCAAAGGTTCACAATTAGACCAAGGCCAAGGAGTGGAGATTTGTGAATGGAGCAAAAGAGGAGAAAGCTTGAACTTCCATTAGGATTGCTCCTTGGAGGATCACCTTCTCATCCTTCTGGAGACCTTTCCTATATAAGGGCTTGAAGGGGCTCTTCCTTTCTCTTTCCTCCTTTTGGCATAGTTGTGCATCATAGGGCTTCAGAGCAGCCCAACAGATGGCTTAGGAGAAAAAAGGCTAGGGCAAATTTCCTAGGCCTGCTGCTGGCTAACAGGATTAAAAAAACCTCTCCCATCTCATATTTGATCTACTTCTTTTATCAGAATAGAGGGCTACAAAATAATGTGGGCCCAAAGTACTAACAGGTGAGCATTTTTTTTTCAGAGCATCTCACTGGCTTTCTCTCTCAGAGACCTAGAAGACAATAGCTCTGATAGACATGAGTCAGGATCAACAATCTGGGATTCCAGATTAGACTTTCTTGCCTATGGAATCCCTTATCCCCAGTGTCCTACACCACACTCTACCACAAGCTAGCTCATTTTCCTTTCCTGTCATTTGTCTGTCTCAGTCAAGTACCTACTTCATGCTTAGTGCTCTAGGGTTGCAAAATAAGTTACATGATTCTTGCTCTTGGACTTACAGTATGGTAAGAAAGCATAACACCTTAAACATTAAGAAAATTATTGCTGCCTTGCAAAGTACTTGGAGGTAATTATGGCAGTAGCCAAGAGAGATAATATACAAATTCATGTTGCTGAAATCCAGGGAATAGTCCCAGTTTCCAATCTTTCTGATGCTTGATTGATCAGTTCTTCCTCCCATTCTATGAGCTCACCAGCAACCTTCCAATACATCCCTTTTTATTGCTTTGGTTGACCAGAATTGCTTTCTGTGGTTTGCACCAATGATCTCTGGTTGATACTGATTAATCGGGGGTTACACTCTCATGGGGTGATTTGGGAAAGAGAAAATTTGAGAATGAGAAGATGAACCAGTAGGTCACTCCAGTTAACAAAGTACAAGTCCATGGGGAGCTGGATAGAAGAAGAACATAAGAAGAAAGGAGAGGGCAAGAGACACTGTGAAATAACAAAATTCTTTGACAAGCTTTATGTAAGGAATAAGGACAGTTGAAGATAACTCCAAGTTTCCCAGCCTGTCCTGGAAGATGAAAACAGGGGAGTAGTTCATTCACTCAGCAAACTTTTTTTTTTATAATTTTTATTTTGTTTTATTAGTCACCATACAGTACATCCCCAGTTTTTGATGGAATGTTCCATGATTCATTATTTGCGTATAACATTATTTGCATATTGCACCATGCAATATGTGTCCTCCTTAATACCCATCACTGGTCTATTCCAATCCCCCACCCCCTTCCCCTCTGAAGCACTCAGTTGGTTTCCCAGAGTCCACAGTCTCTCCTGGTTCATTCCCCCTTCTGTTTATCCCCCCTTCATTCTTCCCTTCCTTCTCCTACCAATCTTCCTATTTCTTCTGTTCCATAAATGAGTGAAACCATATAATTGTCTTTATCTGCTTGACTTATTTCACTTAGCATAATCTCCTCCAGTCCTGTCCATGTTGCTGCAAATGTTGTGTGACTGTTCTTTCTGATGGCTGAGTAATATTCCTTTGTATATATGGACCACATCTTCTTAATCCAGTCATTTGTTGAAGGACATCTCAGCTCCTTCCACAATTTACCTATTGTGGACAATGCTGCTATGAACATTGGGGTGCATATGGCCCTTCTTTTCACTACATCTGTATCTTTGGGGTAAATACCCAGTAGTGCAATTGCTGGGTCATAGGGTAGCTCAATTTTTAACTTTTTAAGGGACCTCCACACTGTTTTCCAGAGTGGCTGTACCAACTTGCATTCCCACCAATGGTGTAAGAGGGATTCCCTTTCTCCACATCCTCTCCAACATTATTTGTTTCCTGCCTTGTCCATTTTTGCGATTCTAACTGGCGTAAGGTGGTATCTCAAGGTGGTTTTGATTTGAATTTCCCTGATGGCTACTGATTTTGAATATTTTTTCATGTGTCTGTTAGCCATTTGTATGTCATCATTGGAAAAGTGTCTGTTCATATCTTCTGCCCATTTTTTGATTTGATTATTTGTTTCCTGTGTATTGAGTTTGAGAAGTTCTTTGTAGATCTTGGATACTAGTCTTTTATCTGTAGTGTCATTTGCAAATAACTTTTCCCATTCTGTGGGTTGGCTCTTAGTTTTTTTGACTGTTTCTGTGGCTGTGCAGAAGCTTTTGATCCTGATGAAGTCCCACAAGTTAATTTTTTCTTTTGTTTCTCTTGCCTTTGGAGATGTGTCATGAAAAAATTTGCTTTGGCCGATGTCAAAGAGGTTGCAGCCTATGTTCCCTCTAGGATTTTGATGGATTCCTGTCTCACATCGAGGTCTTTCATCCATTTGGAGTTGATCTTTGTGTATGGTGTGAGAGAGTGGTCAAGTTTCATTCTTTTGCATGTAGCTGTCCAATTTCCCCAGCACCGTTTATTGAAGAGACGGTCTTTTTTCCACTGGATGTTTTTTCCTGCTATGTCAAAGATTAGTTGCCCAAAGAGCCGAGGGTGCATTTCCGGAGTGTCTATTCTGTTCCATTGGTCTATGTGTCTGTTTTTGTGCCAGTACCATGCTATCTTTGTGATCACAGTTTTGTAGTATAGCTTCAAATCCGTCAACGTGATGCCCCCAGCTTTGTTTTTCCTTCTCAACAATTCCTTGGTGATTCGGGGCCTTTTCTGGTTCCACACAAATTTAAGGGCTGTTTGTTCCAGTTCTTTGAAAAATGCCATTGGTATTTTGATCGGGATGGCATCGAAAGTGTAGATTGCTCTGCATAGCGTAAACATTTTAACTATGTTTATTCTTCCGATCCATGAGCATGGAATATTTTTCCATCTTTTTGTGTCTTCTGCAATGTCTTTCAAGAGTGATTTGTAGTTTCTAGAATATAGATCCTTTACATCTCTGGTTAAGTTAATTCCGAGATGGGGCACCTGGGTGGCACAGCGGTTAAGCATCTGCCTTCGGCTCAGGGCGTGATCCCGGCGTTATGAGATCGAGCCCCACATCAGGCTCTTCTGCTGTGAGCCTGCTTCTTCCTCTCCCACTCCCCCTGCTTGGGTTCCCTCTCTCGCTGGCTGTCTCTATCTCTGTCGAATAAATAAATAAAATCTTTAAAAAAAAAAAAAAGTTAATTCCGAGATAATGTATAGTTTTTGGTGCTATTGTAAATGGAATCGATTCCCTAATTTCTCTTTCTTCAGTCTCATTGTTTGTGTATAGAAATGCAACTGATTTCTGAGCATTAATTTTGTATCCTGCCACATTACTGAATTGCTCTATAAATTCTAGTAATTTGGGGGTGGAGTCTTTTGGCTTTTCCATTTAGAATATCATGTCATCTGCAAAGAGAGACAGTTTGACTTCTTCTTTTTCGATTTGGATACCTTTTAACCCTTTTTGTTGTCTGATTGCTGTTGCAAGGACTTCTAATACTATGTTGAATAATAATGGCGAGAGTGGGCATCCTTGTCATGTTCCTGATCTTAAGGGAAAGGCTTCCAGCTTTTCCCCATTGAGAATGATATTTGCTGTAGGCTTTTCATAGATGGTTTTAATGAGATTGAGGAATGTACCCTCTATCCCTACACTCTGAAGGGTTTTAATCAGGAATGGATCCTGTATTTTGTCAAATGCTTTTTCTGCATCAACTGAGAGGATCATATGGTTCTTGACTCTTTTCTTGTTGATGTGATGTATCACACTGATCGATTTGCAAATGTTGAACCACCCTTGGATCCCAGGGATGAATCCCACTTGGTCATGATGGATAATCCTTTTAATGTACTTTTGGATCCTATTAGCTAGGATCTTGTTGAGAATTTTGGCGTCCATATTCATCAGGGAAATCGGTTTGTAATTCTCCTTTTTGATGGGGTCTTTGCCTGGTTTGGAGATCGAGGTAATAATGGCCTCATAGAATGAGTTTGGTAGTTTTCCTTCTGTTTCTGTTTTTTGAAACAGCTTCAAGAGAATAGGTATTATTTCTTCTTTGAATGTTTGGTAGAATTCCCTGGGGAATCCGTCAGGCCCTGGACTCTTGTTTTGGGGGAGGTTTTTGATCACTGCTTCAATCTCTTCATAATTAATCGGTCTGTTTAAATAATCAATTTCTTCCTGTTTCAGTCTAGGTAGTGTATAGGTTTCCAGGAAGGCATCCATTTCTTCCAGGTTGTTTAATTTATTGGCATAAAGCTGTTGATAAAAGTTTCTAATGATCCTTCCTATTTCATTGGTGTTGGTTGTGATCTCTCCCCTCTCATTCATAATTTTATTAATTTGGGTCCTTTCTCTATTCTTTTGAGTAAGTCTGGCCAGTGGCTTATCGATCTTATTTATTCTTTCAAAGAACCAGCTTCTAGTTCTGTTGATCTGCTCTACTGTGCTCCTGGTTTCTAATTCATTGATCTCTGCTCTAATCTTGATCAACTGCCTTCTCATGTGTAAGTTAGGCCTGTTCTTCTGTTCCAGCTCCAGCTTCTTGAGGTGAGAATATAAAAACTGCATTTTAGATTTTTCTGTTCTTTTGAGTGAGGCTTGGATGGCTATGTATCTTTCCCTTAGGACCACCTTTGCAGTGTCCCACAGGTTTTGGACCGATGTGTTTTCATTCTCATTGGTCTCCAGAAATTGTTTAAAGTGATTTTTAATTTCCTGGTTTATCGAATCATTCTTGAGCAGGATGGTTCTTAGTTTCCAAGTGCTTGAGTTTCTTCCAAATTTTTCCTTGTGATTAAGTTCCAGTTTCAAAGCATTGTGGTCTGAGAATATGCAGGGAATAATCTCAGTCTTTTGGTATCGTTTGAGACCTGTTTTGGGACCCAGTATATGTTCTTTTCTCATTCAGCAAACTTTATTGTGCGCTTATTATGTGCCAGACACAGTCCAGGTACCAGTGATGCAGAGATTAAAAGTGGCTTCTGATGTAGCTTAGAGGAGAGAGGATAAGCTTCACTTTGGACAGGAAGGGTTTAAAGTACCAGAGTACCAAATTTGGTTGGAAATAGGAAACTAGAACATACCCAAGGAACAGAAATTAAGGAGGAGATTCAGATGTTATTAATGAATTGAGATAGTACTTTAGATAAATTCTCAGGAGTGGGATTACCAAGCCAAAATTATAAAAATATTCTATAGTTCCTATAATATCATCATGTCATTTCCTAGAATGGACCAATAAATAATGCCACCAGAAAATTATTTCACTACAACCTAGTTAGTATTGTTTGCTATGATCAAGAAAATTAAATTTTTCTATATATAATGGCTATAAAATTGTATGTTGTTTTAACTTATGTAATTATTACGTCTTCGTTAATGAGGTTTAACATTCCTTCTTGTGTTTAATAATTATATCCTATTTAGGTAAATTATCTATGTTTCTTGCCAGTGATCTCTCAAATCTTATTTTATTATGAAAGAGTTTCCCAATTTGTGATGTATCTTTTGATTGCAAGTTTCCTATTTGTATTATACAGTTTTAAATTTCTGCGTAGTCACATCTGTTAAATTATCTTATTGCTTTAATCTGACATAATTATATCAGGCTTCTACAAACATAATAAATATATTTTCTACTATTTCCTTTGAGGTAACATTTTTGTAATTAAGTAGTCTGGAGTTTATTTTGTGTTATGAAATGTGAATCTAAAGGATTTGCCTCGATTGGTATCCAATTATTCTAATGGCATTTATTAAGTGGTCTTGATTCTCTACATATTCTAAAGGAAAGCTAGTAGAAGTAACAAATGTTATAGTTCTATACTTGGCCTCTGACACCAATGGACAAGTCCCTTTGCTTTGATAGCTGTCTGTTTATGCATCTCTCAATGAATGCATTAAACTAAGGTCTCCCAGAATTAACATTTGATGATTCTCTGAAAAATTATGACCCTTACTCAGAATAAGATAGGTGCATCATGAGCATGCATCTGGAACATTATGATCCACCACTTTGGCTATTGTTGTTTGGATTTCTCAGATAACTTACAAACATCCTTGGCCACACAGCCATAGTGAAAGCCCAGGATCCAGCATATTTACCTCATTTAGGAATGCTGTGCAGGATATGCCTGACTGACGGTACCTAATGGGCTATAAATATTTTTTGACTACTTGACCTTGGTCATGTTGGTATGACCCTCATCAGGTCTCCTCAATGGTGGGATCATTCAGATGCCTACGAATCACTTCATAAATGAAAAGGATATTTCCCCTAATTGGGGAGAGGAAGTTTGGTAATGTGGTGCAGTAAGTCACACATTTCATGAACACGTGGCTTGATTGGATGCCATAGTAAATCACCCATGGCCAACCCTGTCACTTTCTCCATTTGAGCCAAAAGACCATACAGAGCCATCACTTTTTTTTTATTTTTAGGAGATTTTATTTATTTATTTGACACAGAGAGAGAGAGAGAGTACAAGCAGGGGGAGCAGCAGGCAGAGGGAGAGGGAGAAGCAGGCTCCCCGCTGAGCAGGGAGCCCCATGCGGGGCTGGATCCCCAGGACCTGGGATCATGACCTAAGCTGAAGGCAGACGCTTAACCGACTGAGCCACACAGGTGCCCCCCAGAGCCACCACTTAAAATTATTTGCCTAAGCATCAGTTTAGTGCCACTTTCTACTCCCCCAGCAGCATTTCCTACCATGTTTGCATGCCTCTTTGCTGTATCTGGTTCCTGCTTTTCAGTCAAAGGCATTTTTCCTATCACCCTATATACCTCAAGTTTTTTCTTTCCATGAAGTGTTTGCTCAGAACCCAGACTCCCAAAGAAAATTTTGCTATGTGATGTTAACAATCACTACTATTACTACTACTACTACTACTACTACTACTACTGTCACCATCACCATTGCCATGAACTGAGCCCTTGCTATGTGATTGACACTATACTGTATACTCTATAAACCTCTTTTCATCTTGCAGTCAGGCCATGCATGTCTGAATCTTATTTCTGCCACTTACTGTGTGAGCTGTTTAAGTTACTCTCTCAGTGCCTCAGTTACCATCTGGAAATTAGGAATATTAATAGTACATATTTCACAGGGTTTTTGTGAAGTTTAAATGTGAAGTACTTAGAACTATGCCTGGCACATAATAGGCTTCCAATAAATGTTAAGCAAAAATGATAATGATGATGACAGTGGTGTCTCTATTATACAGATGAAGAAACTGAGCTTCAGAGAAGTTAAATTATTTACTCAATGGTTCAAATTATCTACTGCTGCATAATTACCCACTCAGAGTTTAGTTACTTTAAATAACAATAATTTTATTCTTGCTAATGATTTTGTGTGTGAGGGATCCTTAGGGCCAGGCTTTGTTAGATGGTTCTTCTGTTCCATCTGGCATTGACTGGGGTCAGAGCTGGTGGCTGGGCTGGGTTAGAGGGTCCAATATGACTTGATTCACATATGTCACCTTAGTAGAGATGTCTGGAGGCTTGAATACCAGTGAGCCCCTATCCATCTCCACAGCGACTCTGGACCTTTCCACATGGTCTCACCTCAGACTAGCCAAAGTTTTCTATAGGGCAACTTAGGGTCCAAGAGAGCAAGCTGGAAGCTGACAGTCCTCTTAAAGGCTAGGCCTGAACTGGGGTAGAGTCACTTCTGTACTTGGTCAAAGAAGTCAAAGTCCAGCCCATATTCCAGAGGAGGGAATATAGACTCTACCTACCTCTTGTTGAGAAGAACATCAAAACTTGTGGCCATCTTTAGTCTGATACACCAAAATCTCATATTAGTAAGTGAAGTTGAAATCAGATATTACCTTAAAATATTATGCATAATATCTAGTGTATATTGAGCAATCCAAAACTGATATCTGTTAATAAATGGAAATCTTTATCTCTCTGATTCCCAGTGCTGTGCTCTCAGCCCGATGCTTTTCTCATGCCATGAAGATAACATCTTTGACTAATGTACAGCCTGGATTTCAGTAGGTTTTTACTAAGGACTGTCCGTGGAAAATAAAACATTTGCTTACCTAGACCCCAATTTTCCCAAGACAGAGATCTAACTTCATTTTTATTTGAATTTCTCACCGTGCCTAAAATAATGCAATGCTTTCAATAATAATTCAAAGAAATCATTCAACAAATGTTTTTTAGTCATAAAACACTAAAAATAAGTAAGTTTAATAACGTGTTATTTTTAAGCACATTGTTCATCCATTCACTCCTTCAATAAGTGTTGTTAAGGGCACATAAATGCATATTCTATGTAAATAATCTAAGTTTATGGATGCAGAGAATGTTAGAGCTGGAAGGGAATGTAGTGATCATCATGTTTGCCCCACCCATTTTGCATAGAAAGAAATCAAAGTCCGAAGAGCTTACGTGACTATGTTAGTTGCAACCTTGCTAAGTCAGAGCAGAAAGCTGGGTCTCATTGACTCTCAGGTCACTATTTTTTCCACTGTGTCATCTGACTCTTCCCAACACATACTAGTTATTCTATTTTAATCTTAACTGTCTGGGTTAGGGGTTATGATATTAAATTTGAATTGGAAATATTAAAGTGACCACATGATTTTGTCTCTTTTAAAAGAAAAAAATGCATGTTTCTTAGTGCTCTCTACTGCAAAGACTCAGACACAATGACAATCCAGTAGCAATGAGCATTCTAAGCACCCAGATTAAATGGCCTGTAATACCATTTCCAACAGAGGAACAAGAGACCTTTGAAAAAAATAAACGACTCTTGGTTTTGGAGCGTTGTTTTGTGCCAGAAAGAAAGAAAGCTATCAAAGACTAACTGGGTCATGTCAAAAGGACAGCTTGAAGGGATTCCTAGTGACAAAAAGAATTTTTAAAAAAAAAATAACTGTAGTGGATTTTAACACATCACATATATAATATTTCACAAGCTTATAGTGCTACATTCCCCCCAAAAAACCCAAAAAACAAAAACCTTTATTGGTTATCTTTTAGATTGTTAAAACATCAACTATTTGCTGTGAAACTTTATAAAGGAAAAGAATCAAGCCTTTTTTTTTTTTTTAATTTTTGCCTTTCCCATATAGGCTATATTTCAGAGTTACCAAATAGATGTCAAGGTAATGTTGTTCTTTATAGGGGCATTCCAGCCAATAAATACAAAATAATGGAATTAGAGAATCACTGTGCCACTCCTAAGGGAATAAATGGCTCTAGGTGGCGATCCCCATTGGATGTTAAAACTATTAAGTGAAATTTGATAAGGAAGGATATGACTGACTGATGACACCACTAAAAATTACATGTCATAATGTGATGCAGTAGGAAATGTGCAACACTACCTGTACAGTATTATTGCCTAAAACGTAGAATGGACTTTATTCTTTATCACCAGTGTGATAGCGTGACATAATAAGGAATATATATTTTGTCTTCATTCTTTGCTGCTGGCTAGAGCTCCTAAAAACCCTTGTAATATCCTAAGTACAGTAAAAGTTATCTCTTGTTACAATATTTGGGTTTTGTCCCCTGCTCCTGAAACAGTTCTGGAGTAATAAAGGTAGAAGGGGCATCTTTGTGATCCATATCAGGTCCCTTTCAACTGCACCTGAGTTTATGTTAATGACCTGACTTTTGGGAAGCCTCCAGGGATGGGACTGGTTGCCAGGGAACCAACCTTGTGATTAGAGAGTTGGAAACTTCAGCCCCACCCCTGCCTCCAGGGAGGGAAGAAAGACTACAGGTTGAGTTAATCACTAATGGCCAATAATTTAATCAGTCATGCCTGGAGCATTGAAGACTTTTGAGAAGTGAAAAAAAGGAACTGATGAAATTGATGTTTTAGGAAGATTAATAAAGCCTCTAAATCTAACTGCCAATTTACAGGAAATACAGGGGATAGAGAAACCAAGTTATACACCACCACAAGGAAGTAATCAGCCAAATCCAAGTTGGGGAGAGGGGGTTGGACAAATGACCTGGTTTTTCTAACAAAGCAACAACTTTAAAAAAGGGCAGGAAAGAATCTATTCAAGAAAGATAATTGCATATAATGTGTGGACTTTGAATCCCAATTCAAACAAATCAGCTAGAGAAAACAATCTTTGAAGCAATTGCAGAAATTTAAAAATGGAACAACTATTATGTGATGTTGAAGAATTATTAATTTTGTGCTGGCATGGTGGTTGAAAGGGAAAACTGTGTTTCTCCGGTACAACTCTCACAGCATACCTGAAGATTAATCTGGATAATTGTTGCATATATGTTGGCTACTTACCTAAATAACCATTTCTCCCTTCTTTATTATTAAATTCCAATTTTGCTCAGAGCTGCTCTGTGCCCATCTCTAGGTGGATCATGATAGTCTAAGCCAGTAAACACAAACCTGAGCCCTGTCTTCAGCTTCCCTCCAGATCTGGAAAAGGAGAAATAAGGGGAAATCAGTGGGAATTCCTGAGAATGTTTGTTTTGATAGATGTTTTTAGATGCAGCTGGCCATATCCCTATATTCTTCCTGCCTTGAACATGGATGGGGTAGATGTAGCTATAATAGTAGACATTTTGCTATCCAATAGGAACAATCAAGAGAAAAAACAGATGTCAATTCTAACATTGTTCTGTTTAATCAAAGCCACCAATTGCCTACCTTTGAAATAAACTATTCAAGTCACTATGATCAATTGGAAGCCAAATTTTTTCATAAAAATTAGTTTCGTTTAGAGGAAGAGTTAAAATGGAGTAAATCACCATTTAGTGGGCAGTTGGAATCAAGATTATGGTGCTAGAAAGGTGCTGTTGGATGTGAAGGAAAATCCAAAGAAAGTATTCAGAGAATTGAGTTAAATCGTAGGACACCTAGTGAGTGCCCACCAAGAATTGGAAAATTGCTTGGTGTAGAGAAACCCACACATTTGGTATCAGATTCCTGGTACAACCATATATGTCATCATCCAGAAACTACTATTGGAAAGGCCTCTTGAAAGGGCAACTAAGACTTCGGCTTGGAGATAACCCTGCAATGATGCAGTCCCATCCTTGAAAATGGTATATATCTTAAACCAATTACCATGATATGGTGCTGTGTCCCCAGCAGGAAGAATACATAGGTCTGAGAATCAAGATATGGAAGTAAGGGGCTGCCCAGCTGAACATCATTCCCAGTGACCTGTCTGGGGTATTTGTGCTTCCCATCTCCAAAGCTTTGGCTATTTGGTTCTCAAAGTCCTGGGTCCTGGAAGAGAGATACTTCTGTCAGGGGATACAGTAAGAGTTCCACAAACCTAAAGCTAAGGCTGCCACCTGATCTCTCTGGGATACTTGTGGCAGTAGAGTTGCAGGTGCAGAAAGGAATCACTGCAAGGACAGGAGTAATTAACCCTGACCATGAGGAGGTAGGACTTCTGCTACCAAACAGAGGCAGGAAGAAATACATAGAGTACTCATGATCTACTAGGTCACTCAATACTCCCATGCCAGACTTTCACTATAAATGATCAAGTAGAGCAATTGAGGTTTGCTAAGGGGATGGTAGACAGAGGCTCAAACTCATCCCGGGCTTTGATCATTTAGATTAGCAGAAGTTCTAGTCAAGGGGTATGGAATGTACAGGAAATGTAAAGGGAGATGTTAGTTAGTGAGAATCGACTATAGCCTCAGGACCAACAGCAACAGCCACTAATCTTCATCTTGAAAGCTTTACTGTAAAATACAACAACCAGAGTTGGAGGTAATTGTGTCTGGATGGAAGGAACTTCTTGTGAAAGGCAAGCAGACCTGAACAGGATCAGGGGTAAATGAGTTGAATGCTGTTGGAGCCCCACCAGATCCCCTTGCCAGGCTGATGTCCCCAGTCACCAGCTGGTGTGCATGGTACATGCTAGCTGCTCGCAGCTACCCCCTGCTCCAGAGAATTGCCTTGCGCCAAACGGGAGCAGCTTCACCAGGTGGTTTTATATCTACTTCCTTGACTGGCTGGCTTCTTGTCACTGCCCTAGCCTGCTTACCTCACTTTCCATCTCCTGAAAACACTTTCTCCAGAACTCATCTCACAACTCATTTCCTGCTTCTAGGACACATGATCTAAGATACTGTCTTTTTTAATTTGAATTATGTCCCCCCAAAACACATGTTCAAGTCCTAACTCTCAGTACCTGTGAATGTGACCTTACTTGGATATAGGTCTTTGTAAATGTCAACAAGTTAAGAAGAAGCCATATTGGATTAGAATGGGCCCTAATCCAACAACATGTATCCTTGTAAGAGGAGAGGCATAGAAATAAACACAGAGAGGCTACCGTCTTATGACAGGAACAGAAATTGGATTTATGCGGCTATTAGGGACTGCCAAGGATTGTCAACAATCACTAGAAGCTGGAAGAGATAAGGAAAGAGTCTCACCTAGAGCCTTTAGAGAGAGCATAGCCTAATTTTAAGCCACCCAATTTGTGGTATTTTGTTACAGCAGCCACAGGAATCAAACACACTGTCACTGAAGACCCAACTTAAATTTCAACTCCTCTGTGAAGATTTAGCAGGTCACTCCTGTCCTATTAACACCTCTATCACCTCCAATCATCTGTTTTTCTCCATTCTCCCCTCCTTTCACTGTCACTTGCCATGCACAGCCTCGGAGTGTTTTATCACTTTTCATGGTGCTAGACTATTAGTTCCTAGAGAGCAGAGACCAGGGATGATACTTACCTAATTTCCTAGTTTAAGGAGTCTCTTTGGTTAGTATTATCTTTTCTATGGAAAACTCAGAAGGATGTTTTATTGTGGACTCTTAATTTAGCAAACACTCCCTGTGCATAAAAGATAGGATAAAAGAAATTGAGAATCACTAAAAAACAGGTGTTTTGTATTATGAAAAGTTTCATTTTCTTTATAAGTTGGACCACTTTGACTCAAGGAGGGAAACAAAGCAATGACATAGGGAGATAGACTGGAAAAAATTGCAGGCTGGTAAAAATATTGATAGATGCATAGAATATTTGAAAAGGTTGGATTTGTTAACCTCCTTACTTAAAAAGACTCTCAGGGGCGCCTGGGTGGCTCAGTTGGTTACGCATCTGACTCTTGGTTTTGCTCAGGTCCTGATGTCTTGGGTGATGAGGTTGAGGCCAGGTCCAGCCCTGCCTTGGGCTCCTGCACAACAGGGAGTCTGCTTGGAGATTCTCTCCCTTTGCCCCTCCCCTCTCTCTTCTCTCTCTCTCTCTCCCCCTCTCACAAATAGATAGATAGATGATAGATAGATAGATGATGATGATAGATAGATAGATAGATAGATAGATAGATAGATAGATAGATAGATGATAGATAGATAAAAAGACTCTAAGACTGATCTCTGAGTTTACCTCATTTGCAAGACTCATGCTCTTAAATTCCTCTGGAAGTTAAAACATATCTAAAACAAATACAGGTGAGTGGAAAAGGGTTATTTATGGATTTAATGGAAAAACAGAAACATGCTGGTCTCAATTTCATTCTTTTATTTCAGTATCCAAGAACATTTATTAATTATGGAGACATTCATATTCTGACCTGCCCATTGCTTGGTAGTATTTGTAATTTATATCTGGAAAATTTCCTTTGAGAACAAGTGTCCTACAGAATGCCAGTGATCTATTAGGACCATATTTCTGAGACTATTCTCTTCTGATTAGACTGTTCTGGGAGGGTAGCGGAAGGGAGATGACAAGGAGAGTACTGCTAGCCCATAGAACAAGAGATTAATAATATCAATAAAAAGATCTCATTCTTGGGAGCTGTGTTGGAAATTGTTGCCTTAGCATACATTCTTCAAAAACAGTTTGTAGGATTGAACTTCAGGATGGACTTCACTAGTCAGATTTGTGGATAACTACAGATCCTTTAAATGTAACATTTTGGTCTAGTCAACAACAAATCCTAAAAAGTCAAATCTAATGTTTGTTTTCTTCTAAATCCCCAAAGGAATGGTAGAAATTATTCAACCATAAACCACTTGGATAACTTTAAATAGAGTAAGATGAGTCATTGTCAGAGTTTGCCATTGATGTGAAATAATACAGGTAATGAACAGAATAAAGGCAAGATCACTTAGGGACATATCCAGTTTTATATACATAAAAGAATTAAAAATAAGAAATCCCTTACTGATTATTCTAGAAGATTTCTTTTTTTTCCCTTAAGGCTTGTTTTTCTCTTTTTCCCTAAAATACGTCATAATGTTAAGAGAATGAGGACACTATTCTTCTGCCCCAAATGTCTTATATTCAAAATATTCAAATGTAACATCGGATCAAAAAAGAGGCTCCAATTCTGGAAGAAAAAGAACCTGAAAATGTTTAGAGTATCCAGTGTCATTCTACAAAAACCTTTTCTTTCCTCATGAGAGCCTTTGATACTCTGCCCTGGAAAACCAATACACAGTATTGTACAATTTGATAATGTGCGCACACTGCTCTGTGAGAAGTTGGCAGAAAAAGTAAAGGGAAGAAATAATACTCATAGTTTTAAAGGAAAATAATAAGGTCACTGAAAGTAGAATTTTTCCTTTTGTCCAGTCTCAGTACCCATCATTTTTCTAAGATTGGATTTCATCTGCATTTCCACACTGGTTGTGAAAACTTCATGTTAGTTCTATCAGCTCACCTGCCTGTGACAATCTCAAGATCTTAATAGCCAGACCACCAAACAGGAAATGGTCACGCAGGATCAAGTTTTGGAAGCTATCAGCTCACAAACTTCACTTGCCTGGAATATTTTTTAGAGTCTGTCCAATATTTCCCATTATAATATATAAATTTAAGACACATGTATTTTGTTTATGTCTCTTTATATAGAACAGAAATAAAATATATATTAGGGAAATTAATTCATTTGCGTTTATCTACTTATTTATTTCCATTTTATTCATTCATTATCATTCATTCCTTTAATTAACATGAGTCAGAAACTGTGCTAAGTGATGAAAATATGAAGATGGACATTATATTTTTCTTCAAAGAACTCTTAGGAAGGTAGGGGAGGGGCAAGCATTAAGATAGAATGTGATTTACAGAGAGATGCATCCAGTTCCAAAACAGCTCCACTCAGGTGAAGAAAGAAACATTTAAGGCCTTTCTAAACCACCAGGACATTTAACTCCGATCTCAGACAAGTCAAAGAAACAAATTCCCACTTAAACGGGAATTTGTTCTTCTGCATAGCTTCCTAAAATCCTTGAAAGCCAAGTTCTTCATTTTCTTCCTGGTCTCATTCCAGGAGCAAGTAACTTTGAGTTTGCTTTGCCCAAAACCCTTCTTCCAAGGTTGTTCATATTTCAGTTAGTTTTAAGTAGTTCTCCATGGTCTGTGTATGTTATTGTTTCAATGTCGAGGGGAAGAAGTCGGGGGGCAGGACTGCATCTATTTAAGGAATTTTTCCTGCTAATGGGTAGGGCCACTCACTGCCTCTACTCTCCTCACCAGGCCTTCCAATACCGTGCAGCTCTGGCGTCCTTCATAGGACAAGAGAAAAAAAAGGCTCGAGGTCATGTAATCCCCCTCAACTGCTCCAGCACCATTCTTCTCACATTCTCTCTGTCCCTTGGGCTTCCTGGTCTCTGAGTTCTTTTGCTAATACAATAGTTCAGTTACTCTGCTAGTTTCTAACTCCTCATTCTCAAGTGTGGATGAGTACATTTTTCAGACTCTCCACCCTATTCTGACATTCATAACTCTCTGACCTTTATATTTTTTTGCCACTTCCCTTCTTCTTGATACCTGCCTTGCTTTCAGGGAAGGTGAGTGGTATAGTGGAAAGAAAGAAGCTTCGGAGATAGTCATATGAAATGAGTTTACCTCTTGGCTGTGGCAGTTACTGGCTTTGTGCCTTTAAGCAAAACCAAACCTCTCTAAGCCTCAGTCTCAGATATTATTACCACCTTATACGGTTTTTGTGAAGATTAAGTGAGATGACAATGGTAAAGCACCTAGTATATAGTACAGCTTATAAACAGGAGCTATTTTTATCTGTATCCATTCCCTACATATAGCCAGGGTGGGACATACCCACTTATCGTGCCATGTATCCATCCGCTTGCAGTGTGTCAAGAACCATACAAAATTCTGAGGCTACAATGTGAGGCGAACAAGGACTCTGTCCTAAAGGAATTCACAGATCTTGCAGAAAGGACAAGTATTTACATAAATTATTATGGTACTAAGTAATCATACCACAGTAAAAGTAAAGACACAGTCCTTTGAGAATACAGGAGATAAGAAGACTCTGTAGCATATGGCCCACCAGAGAGGAATAAACTCTGTTAAGACAGAATTCCAGAAAGAGAATTGTGCACATACTTTTGCCAATTCTAGATAACTAGAATGTTGATAGGAGAAGTCAAATTAGCATATTATCAACAATAAATTATAAAATGTATACAGTAACTGCCACATCTTTCTGAATGTTGGTCAGGGTTTGGACAGCAAAACAGATATTTCATCTAGGTATTTCAAGCAGGAAAGTTTTAATGCAGAGAATTGTGCATTTTAAAAAAACCACTGGAAGAACAGCAAAAGGAAGGTCAGAGGCAGCCACTGCTATATCTCAAGGGGACTGCTGGCTTTTAGGGAGTTGAGAAAGTATAGGAACTCCAAGAAGCTGGACAATGATCATAGCACTAAGATGGGTGTTTGGCAGTAAGCATCTCTGTGGTTTCTACAAAAATCTCACCTCTGCTAAAGCCTATGCATTTGCCTGTTGCTGACTATGTAACAATACGTGACTTCTCCAGCTCAGCCTTCCAAATCTCATGTAAATGCCTGTATTTTCTGAGGCTTTTACACCTTGGGGCCTTGCTGACCAAGAAGGACTGCTCCTCCCAGGATTAGCGAATTCCTAGAGATAATAAACAAATCACCAGTTCATATGTGAACCAACCAATCTAGGGTCCACACCTCCAGTCACCTCCTTTATTGATTCTCAGACTCTGGGGAACTACCCTCCTGCCCTAATCACCCTATGATCAAGCACCAGACAACTAGAAACAGCCACTATGACCTAGAGCAAGCTGAAATTACTCAAACTAGTCAATCCTAAACCTGTTTGCCTGCCTCGCTGTTCCTTCCCCTGGAAACCACAATAAAGGATCTTGCTCACATTTTCCCCTTTCAGTCTGCCTCCTGACTGACACTGGTAATTCCTGTGTGGGTGTGTTTCCTGGTGGTGCCCCCTCCTTTTGGGATCTGTGAGTATAACAAACTTTCTTTTCAGTGGCTGTCATCTCCTGATCTGTTAGCCTCACCATACCTGAGTAATAGTAATAACAACAACAACAACAACAATAATAATAATAACCCTACATTTTAATGGTGTCTCTAGATTAGAAACCTAATCTAGAATTTGCTGGCAGAGATATTGAGAATGTAGTTTCCACACTTCCAACTATTATACAAAAGGGCAGTGCACGGAAAGAAAAGTAGTGTTGAATTCCTGAGAGATAGTCCTGCATTCTGAGTCATGAGCTGGTGGTAACCCTCACCTAGTGTGGCTAATGGAGTAGTTCTGGTATGGTCTAGTTTACTCAATTCGAGCAGATTTGACTATGTTTGACTTTATTACTCTTGCTAATTTTTTTATAGTTTTTAAACTTTGATTACTCATTACTCAGACTCAACCTTTAAATACTCATTGATGATTTCCTCAGAAGGCTTTGCCCCATGTGCTGCTTGCTGCACATTTAAATTGGTAACAAATTGGCTGCATAGACTCAGCCACTTAATCATCGTTATAGACCCTGTTCTTTCTCTTGCCTTATCTGTGTCATGTATGATGTGGCATGAAGAAATTTAGAAATCCTTTTGGCAGGAAAACTCACTTCCTGCTTGGAGTTTGAGCTGAAAATGGGTACCTAGTCACTCAACAAATGGCACTTCCTATGCAATAGCTTTAAACCTTCCCCATCCCAACAGAGGAACCCAGGGCTTCAGTGTTAAACCACTTCTGTTGAAGACTCAACAGCTAAAGAGATTTTAGACTCACTCTCATAGGTTAGCCACCAATTTACAGAGAACTATGATCGTGGAAGGTTATTTTAAAACCTCTTTGGGAAGAAGCATGACTTCCAACCTTGATTTCAGGTGAAATTTGATCCCTCTACCCCTGGACTGATATCCTAACAATCCCCGTACACCATTGTTAAATAACCAGCAGGTGCAGTAGTTCAAAAGAAACTTAAGGCCTCTTTCTTTCTTTCTTTCCTTTCTTTCTTTCTTTCTTTCTTTCTTTCTTTCTTTCTTTCTTTCTTTCTCTTTCATTCATTCATGCATTCATTCATTCAAGAAATGTTCATTTCTTCCTCTTCCTCTTCTCTTCCCTTTTGGAACAATTCAGTCCTAAAGTCTTTTTTATGCGCAGAGCAATATGGGCATCCTCACCAGGATGAAGGGAGTTTAGGGACCCAGAGCCTGACCACACAAGGGGGAAGCAGGGAGGTAATTCCAGTGTGCATGTGGACATCCACATGCGGTGAGAGAGTGTCAGCAAAGGAGGATATTCTGCACAGAGTGCACAACCCTAGGCAGAGTAAAAAAGCATCCCCCCAGAGGAGAGCTCTGCATACTGTATGGGTGTCCACAAAGGTAAGGGGAACACGGATGCAGGGAGATGCAGCCTGGTATGGGGTGTAAGAGCCTGCGTGTGATGAGGATGGCATCTGGGAGACTGGAGTAGAGTATCCAAACCTACATGGGATAAGGAGGGCATCCATGCTGGGAGAGGAGGCAGTAGTGACAGGAGATTGCCTACATGAGTAGGATTAATCAAATTAGCAATATATTAAGGATAGTTGGTGCCAGGGTTGTCACTGTTGATGAAGGAATTACAAATATGGAAATCGAGAAAACTAGACTGAACCCTGTGAATTTTGGATTAGAATTGGAGACCTCAGTGAGAATTATAGTCTTCAATGCACAAATTTATTCTCAATGTCTGTGCAGTAAGAGGGCTTGGGAGCAAAGACAGTGAGCACACGTAGCACCAAATCTTAGTTTCCAGAACCACTCTCCACTGAAAAGAACTAGGACTCTGTGGAAAAGCTATGAATTCCAGGGCTGGGGCAGGGAAAATCTAGATAAGTCTGGAACATCTGTGTCATAAAGCAAGAATGATGATGAGAGACGGAAAGGATACAGAAAATGTTTTTAAAAGAAAAGAAAAAAAAAGAGCAAAGGATGCAAAAAACAGCTTAAATCTGGGACAATATAAACAGAAATATAAAAAATGACAGTAATGGATTATATAAACCAATGAATATAATAGGAAACCAAGAGATAAAACTAATATAAATAAATGCACAAATTAAAAGACTGTTGAGAAAGAGGATATCTACAGTATCTCAAAGTATATTTCTTTGATTATTAATTACAAAAGGACAAAGAGTAACTTTACAGTGGAGGGGACTGGTAGACACCCCCGAAATTAAGTGATCAAAATGAACATCATCATTATGGGGACAAATCCCCAACTGATATCATGCAGTGAGAACATTACTTCTGCAGTATCTCTGTCAAAGATCCATAACTTGAGTCTAATCACAAGGAAACATTATACAAACTCAAGTTCAGGGACATTCCAAATAATTAGTCTGCAATCTTCAAAAGATCTTCAAAAGACCATGAAAATCAAGAAAATATTGAGGAAATATTATTCCAAATTAATAGAGATTAAAGATACTTGACAACTAAATGCAATGTGTGATTCTGGACTGGCTCCCTTGCGATAAAGGACATTATTGGGATAATCGGTGAAACTTGAGTGGAGTCTGTGGATTAGGTGGTAGTGATGCATCAATGTTAATTTCCCGATACTGGTGGTTGTATTGTGGGTATGTAGGAGAATGTTCTTGTTTGTAGAAATTACACACTCGAGTTTCTGGGGGTGATAGGGCATCTGGGAGCATCATCTCAAATGGTTTAGGAAATAAAAGAGTTCTTTGTACTAGCAAGTAGTCTGTAAATTTGAGATTGCTTTAGAGCTTTTAAGAAGAAATTCACCTTTAACTTTAGTTTTAAATTTATAGAAAATTGTAAAATTAGTACAGAGAGTTTCTATACGTACCATACCTAGATCTCTTATTATTAGCATCTTACATTAGTATGGTGTTTTCTCACAATTAATAGATCACTAGTGATACATTATTATTAACTAAAGTCCATAGTTTATTCAGATTTCCTTACTTTAAACATTTTTTTTCTGTTCCAGAATCCCATGTAGGATATCCCATTACATTTATGTCCTCATGTCTCTTAAGCTTTTCTTGGCTGTGACAGTTTTTTAGACTTCCCTTGTTTGTTCATGACCTTGACAGTTTTAAGGAGCACTGGTAAGGTATTTTGTAGAATGTCTGAGAATTGGAATTCTCCTGATGTTTTTCTCATAATTAGTCTAGAGTTATAAGATTTTAATAAGAAGATCACAGAAGCAAAGTGTCATTCTCATCACATCACACATATGTTTCCAGATTCTAGTGATTATAAATAAAACTGCTGTAATATTTGTGTGCAGATTTTTACATAGACATACATCTTTTAATCAGTTGGGTAAATATCAAGGAGCACAACTGCTGGTTCAGACCATGTTTAGCTTTGTAAGAAACTGTCAAACTGTTTCCCAAAGTTGTACCATTTTGGCATTCCCAGCAGCAGTAAATGAGACTTCCCATTGCCTCATGTCTTTGTCAGCATTGGTATTGTCAGGTTTTGGATTTTGCCATTCTGATAGGTACACAGTAGTATTTTTTTGTTCTTTTAACTTGCATTTCCCTAATGACCAATGATTCTCACATGCTTATTTGCCATTTCTGTATCTTTGATTAGCTGACCATTCACTGCCCATTTTTAAATTGGATTTTTTGTTGTTTTAAAGTATAAATTAAGAAAGAAATAAAGAAAAGAGAGAGAGAGATGGAGGGAAGGAAGGAGAAACAGAGTGAGAGACTTGTGCATGTACTATGTTCTGGCCACTTAAGATACAGTAGGGAACAAAATAAACAATACTACTCATGAAGGAGATGAGTATGACAAGGAGTATCTAGGCAAGAGGTTTGGAGGCCGATGCAAGCTTGAACAAAGGTCCTAAGGCAGGAATATGCCTAGAACTTTTGAGGAAAAGAAGTGGGGCCAAAGTGGTTAGAGGACAGTGAGTGAGGAGGAGAGCAGTAGAAGAGGCAGTCAGAGAGGTCTAGAGTTTGCAAATCCTGACAGGTCTTCTGGCCATTGTAAGAACTTTGTCTTTTATCTGAGTAAAATGATGAGGTGCAGCAGAGTTTTGAGTAGAGGAGTGACATAATCTGACTTACATTTTAAGAGGATCACCCTGGGTGATGTATAGGGTATAGACTCTAGTGGTGCAAGGTTAGAAGGTGCTGTGATGGTCCAAATGAGAGAGGATGGTGGTGCCAGGAGAGGTGATAGAAGTGGAAGCAGTGAGAAGCAGTCAGATTTATTCTGAAGTACCTCCAGTGTGATTTCCTGATTGATTGACTATGGAAGGTGAGAGGAAGAGGGGAGTCAAGATTCCAATATTTTAGGTCTCCAGCAACTGGCAAGATAGACTTACTCTCAATTGAGATGCAGATAGCTGTGTGGGGAGCAAGGTCTGGACAAAAGATCAGGATTTTGATTCCAGACATATTTTAAGATGCCTGTTAGACATTCAACTGGAGCTGTCAAGAAGGCAGGTGGAGTGGAGTTTAGGAATTTGGAGTTTGGGAGAGAGGTCTGGGTTGGAGATATAGATATATAGTCATCAGCATATTGATGTCTTTAATGCTAGTAAGCCACTGGAGCTGATGATTCACCAAGAGAGGGAGTGTAAACCAGGAAGAGGACCAAAAACTGAGCTATGTTGCATCATCAATGACAGTGACAAGAGTGGTTTGGGGGTGGTCATGGGGGTAAGCCTAGATTGGAGTAGGTTTTAAAGAAAATGGGAGAAAGGAAATAGGAAAGAGTGAATATGGAAAGTTCTTTTGAGGAATTTTGCTGAAAGAAAGAAATGAGGTGGGAGCTAATGAAGAAAGTGAAATCAAAGAAAAGGGTTATCTTTTAGGTTAGGAGAAATAGTAACTGGTTTGAATGCTGACAGGAGCCATCCAGTAGAAAGTGAAAAAAATTGGTGGTGCTAGAGGGAGGAGAAGAATTGCTGGAGTGCTCCCCTTCAGTAAGTAATGCAGGGTGGGAGCAAAGACAGGAACTGGCTTTATACAGGGGCATTGAATGCTAATCTACAGTAGCAGGAAGGGAGGCAGAATATGTCAATTATATGGATGCAGATACTGATGATAGGAAGATGTGATAGGATTCTGGGGAGACTCTTCTATGGCTGCTCCAATTTTCTCAGTGACATTGGAGACAAAGTCATCATTTGCAGATATTTACTTTTAAGCATGCCATACTCACTCATATGCGGACTACAACATTGACACTAGAGAAGTGGGGAATGCCTCCTCATAAGGGATATTATTTACCTGAATTGCGGGGGAAAGGATAGGGGTGAAAGGAATACAGGATTCCCATGTATAAAGGCATGGAAACCTAATAGAACAATAATAAATATTTTCCTGCAACTAGAACACAGAGTGAATGGTTGGACAGAGATGGGAGAGGGGGCTGGCATAGTATTTAGGGCTAGACCATGTAATAGTTTGGAGATAATTTAATATTTAATAGATGGCTCAAGTATGAGAGTGGAATAAGGGGCGCCTGGGTGGCTCAGTCGTTAAGCGTCTGCCTTCGGCTCAGGGCGTGATCCCAGCGTTCCGGGATCGAGCCCCACATCAGGCTCCTCTGCTGGAAGCCTGCTTCTTCCTCTCCCACTCCCCCTGCTTGTGCTCCCTCTCTCGCTGGCTGTCTCTCTCTCTGTCAAATAAGTAAATAAAATCTTTTTTTTTTAAAGAGAGTGGAATAATAACATTTACACTTTACAAAAATAATTTGTTGGCCTTGTGGAAAATGAATTCCACTGAGGAGAGAGGTTCCAGTCCAGAAAACAGGTTAAAATATTGCAATTATGCAAATGGAACACTATGAGGACATAAATGAAGGCAGCAAGAGAGGAGCACTAAAAGAGAACTGGTTGATATATGTTCAGAAGAGTAAATGTGACCTGGTAGTTATTTGAATGTGGAGATGAAAGGAAAGAAGAAATCATCCAGGATATGAAAGTTCCTAACCTAGGTTACTAGGTGGATGGTGAAGACCTTAACTATGGTTGACAGGTTGGAAATACAATTGGAAAAGAAAGTTGAGGGCAGAGAGGGAAAAAAATGAGTATGGTTTTAGACATTTGACCTCAAAGTGCTTTCATTTTTTTTTTCAAAGTGCTTTCAAATCAACAACCATAAGAGGGAGTTTCATGGAAGAGAGTTAGGCTAAAGATTCAGATGTGGGTGACACAAATATATAAATGAGAATACACAGAAGAGATTATAGAATGAACAGAGAAACACATCATGAGGAATGCACCAACATTTAAGAGGAAGAGATATCAAAGGGAATGAAGCAAGATGGCCAGAGGGCAAAACAAAGAACCAAAAAAAGTGACGTCATGGAAGTCAAGGAAAAGAGAATTTTAAAAGGTGGGAGGGGGATAAAGGACTTTAACGGTCCAATCACAAAGTAAAGTTGGTCTATCGATACAGAGATGACACCTGAGGAGTGATCAAAGAAGAGTTGTGCTTAGAGCATGCCCAGATCTGGATGAAGATTTTTCTCTTTCTTCATTCACCCTGTGGTCTACATAGTGGATAATAACTTATTAAACTGTTAGCTTTTCTAGTAATCAAGGAATGATGTACTGAGGTCTGAGGGCAGACATTATTCAGCTAAGGTAAGTGAGCTGGGAAGAAGTGGATGGGAGCCTAGAGGCTTTCCTAGAAAACTAACATCACATCATTACTCATAGTGTGGTGGCTCTTCCAGTTTCAGGTGCAATCAGACAGTGAGCTTTTTAGTACTGCTTACAATTGCTATCCGTTTATGGGTTTGTAGCCAAAAAGACTAACGTGTAGTCAGATTCTGTTCCATGCTGGGCACATGTGCATGCCAGTGTGTGCTTAGCAGAGGCATTCCTAATTCGCACAGCCTGTTGCAATTTGCCTCTTATGTTCACAATCAGCCTGTGGGTTTTGCACAGAAATAGCTATCTCATTCCTTGGAATTGCATTCCAAGACTGCTTCTCTGTACTATATTGCTTCTCTGCACTATATTTATTCTCATCACCAGAGGTGATACTCTAGCGCTTTATGGTTTCCAAAGCACTTCTACATTTAATGTATTTAATTCAAGCCTTGTAACCACCCTATAAGATAGATGAGCCAGTTGTTAATATTATTTCTATTTTATGGATGAGAAAACCAAGGGTCAAAGAAATCACATGACTTAGTGAAATTCAACAGTTAATGCTGAAAACATAATAATAACAGCTAGTATTTCTATTGTATTTACCATGAGCTAGTACTGTTCTATGTAGTCTACATATTAATTCATACTGTAACTCATTTAATCCTTACAACAATCCTGCAAGAGAGGTGCTATTTATTACCCTATTTGATAGATGTGGAAACCCCAGGCACAGAGAGGAGAAACATCTTCTTCAGGCTAATAAGTAATAAAAGAAGGATTCAAACTCAGGTAGTCTGATTTCCAAGCCAGCTATCCTTGAACC
Organism: Ursus americanus; assembly: GCF_024610735.1. Lineage (NCBI taxonomy): Eukaryota > Metazoa > Chordata > Mammalia > Carnivora > Ursidae > Ursus > Ursus americanus. The sequence continues at coordinate 39,159,108 of NC_142135.1, read as the reverse complement.
TTACCTTCAATTAAACCATGGTATTATTTATATTGTGTGGCCTGAGGCTTAATGTACCAAAAAAGTGTTTCCTCTAGCACTTGTTGCTTAAATTAAATCACTTTGACTTCATTCCTCAAAAGTCACTTCAAATTCCACTTTTCCATGGAAGTGTAGTGAGATAAACAATGTAGACTATATTATAATACCTAATTGTTGAGACTCTTTTCCTTCCATCAAATGTTTTACTACTTAAAGAACTCAGGTTGCTTGAGATTCTGGGTTTGAAATCTGAGGTGGTTCAGAGCTCAATCATATATGAGTTCTCTCTCTCCCATTTCCCATCCCACTCTTTCTTCATCCATCTATTCCCCCCCCCCTTCCTCTCTCATTCTCTCTCTGTATCTCTCTGTATCTCTTTGATTTGTAGCATTTGCCAATTTCCATTCGTAAGTACTCCCATCATGGCTTATTCAAGCTACCGACCTGATGTCAACAGTTTGCAAGATTCCTAAAAATGTAATAATCAACTCTATGTCTATCCTAACTATTTCTATGTAACCCACTTAAAACTCTTGACAACCACTTTCTAAGGAAGATTATATTTATTAGTCACATCTTACAGATGAGAAAACTGAGACACAAAGAGGTTAAGTAACTTGCCAGTTACCAAATGACAAAGTTAGGATTTGGATGTGGGCGTAGAGTTCCAGAGTCCCTACTCTTGTCTGCTACACTGTGCTGCTACCCTCTCTAATATTGGCAGGAGCTTTCAGTTGCATCCTCAATGTCTCTAAAAAAGGAAGAAAAAAAAAAAACCCATCGAGTGCTTTCAAAGTTCCCTGCTTGCTTGTCCAGCCTCCCATCTCTCCATTCCATCTCTCACATACTACTAACAAAATTCCCTTTCTAAAGAAAAGAGCTAATCATATCATTCTCCTGCTCAAATACCCTCAGACAGTTTACTTCTACAGATAGGATAAAATACAAATTCCTCTTCTTGGTATTCATGTCCTCTGTGGTCAGCTCTGAATGCCTTTTGTAGTCTTCATTGCAGCTCCCCTGAAAGTTTTTTCTGCTTCAGTTACACCAAATTAATTGTGACTTCTCAAACAGGCCATGTGCTCTCTTAACTCTGGGCACATGCTAATCTGTCTATCTTTCAAGGTCCTGTAAAAATGCCACTTTCTCTAAGGTCTTCCCACATGCCTCCAGTTGGAATAAATTTATTTTCTGCTTCCTGTTGTCCCACTACATTTGACTTGTACTACCTCTATTATAACACTTACAATGATCTGGTTTTTATTACAGTTATATTCTATAGTGTGGGAGATATGTCTGTCTCCCCTACTACGGAATGAATCTTTTTTTGGGCAGGGTCCATTCCTCTATATATCTCTCCCAGAGAATCCAGAACAGTGTCTTGCTAATAGCAGGCATTGGATCAATAGTTATGAATTTTATTGCTAGGTGATAGTGATGAAAATCTGAGCTTGGAGTAAAAGGAGTATTTACTCTCCTCTTTCCCAGTTCATAGGGCACCATCCACTCTAGGTAGGTCCCTGAGGATGATGGGAATGCCAACTTCCTCAGTCAACTAGGGAAGCAATGTAACACCTTGTCCTGTGGCCACAAGGGGGCACACTGGTTGGGAGAGCAACAGCTGACCTGGGGAGGTCCTGTACCAGTCCCTAGTCTTGGGACTGTCCTCCTCCTGATCTGGGATGGCAGTGATGCTTTCCACTGCCGTCCTTTCCTTGGTCACAGACACAGCACCCTCCAGACTCAAAGCCATCCTAGAGGGTGGGGTCTCCATGTCATGGGCCCAGAATCAAAAACATCTTCCTTCCCTCATTCCCTCCCACCTTATTTGTCTCTGCTTTTTTTATTTTAGAACCTTCAAATATACAACAGAGCCACCTGTCCACTCACCTAAGGTGGCTACCCAGTTATCTGGAAAGTCTATACTCTCTACCCCTACAGCAAGGTAGAGTTGATTTAGTGCCTTCATGACTTTAATGACTCTTAGGTATGGTCAAGGAGTCTCTGGGACTTTCCTGGATAGAGCATAGCAACATACAACACCCCCGTTTCAATGTGTGTACACCAATCCAGACCCCAGAAGGCATCTGTATCTCAAGAGTGGCACTACTGGCGTTTGGGACTGAATAAATCTGTTGTAAGGGCTATCCTGTGCTCTGTAGGTTATTTACCAGTCTTCCTGATACCTACCCACTAGATGCCAGAAGCACCACCACCCTCAGTTGTGACATGCAAAAATGTCTCCACATATTGCCAAATGACCTTGGATGCCAAAACCTCCTGTTTGAGAACCACTACTGGCATAGAGCTTTCCAAAAATTGCCACATAAGTGACCCCTGTCAGGCTAGGATTCTATTTGTTCGAGCTCCAGTCCTCCAATTAGTAGCCTCAATCAGCAGCATTTAGTGTTTGGGGTCAGTGTCTATAGCTTCAGCCCCTGGCCTCTGCACATTCCTGGATGGCTGCCTCCAGGATGGGGGCAAGGCTATTATCTGTGACATTAGTAGTGACTCCCAGGTAGAACAAAAATTGATAGGAGCATGTTTCCAGCAGATGTTTTGTTGAGGTTGGGTACTATTCTTTTGAGAATTCTCTTACCTCTGAGTCTAGCTCTGTGAACAAGGGCCTGGCAGTGGGCAAAAAATGAACAAATACGGTCAACCCAAAGGCTCTTTTTCTAATTAGCCTGCATTTCTTTGTATAGAATAGTTTTGAAAGGATCTCATTTAATGGACTCTTGCCCTAAATTCAAGCAACGTAAGACATCTTCCTCAGCTGCTTTAAGAAAACACCTCAAAGGGTCAATAAGGCATTTGGGGGGAGGGGAAATATATATAAAACCTCCTATTGTCAAATTTTCATGCTCCTTCAACACACACACACACACACACACACACACACACCCTTTTTGACCCAGATTCTTCTTTCCCGTTTTTGAAAGGCTTAATGTATATATTTCTAAATGAAGATAAAATACCTTGTCAATGAACATTAGACATTATTCACAGATCTTCCAATAACTTGCTTTTCTGTAAAATGCAAGAGTATAAGTTTATATTATATTAGTGTTCAGAATGTTTCTTTATGAAGCTTTTTCCTTGGTGTTAAATGGCCTAAAGTACCATATGTTTCTTAATAAAAAGCCATGTAAAAACCTACATTAATAAACTGAACTCAAAGAAAAGCTGCCCCAAGACGGCTCTAACCAATCCTTTTTATGGGCTTGCCAACAATTTCAAGATTGTTTTAATGAAAAAAATTTATGTTCCTGTCTTTGTGGACCACAGCACGCCATCCCCCCCCCCCGCCATTCGCCCCCACCCCACCCCCCAGGCCTAGCCAATTCTCCAGTGCCCTACAGAAGGACTCACTCATACCTTGGCAAGCAGTTCACTGGAAGGGCTGAGCTGTCTGCAAGCCCCTGCACACACACGTGGCCAGGCAGCCAAGCCCTTGCCTGCTAACATTCCCAGGTACTACACTGCCACCCCCATGGCCACTTCACCCTCTCCTGAGGCTACAGTGTGCACAGAAGGCAGGGGAGCCTGCGGGGCTCAATGTCCTTAAAAAGGAAAATTCCTTGGAGCTCAGCCTGAGACTCCATGAGCATGTTTCCAGATTTCATGTTTCTCAGTATATTAGAGGGGAAAGAACACGGCCTTTAGATCAACATTTACCAGTCGTCACTGTCATTGCTTATTTATTTGCTGGTCTCAGCTCCTGGATAAATTTACATGGTAAATTCCATGAAAGTGGGACTGTATTTTGTTGATCACATAAATGCTTAGCAGAAGCCTGGTTTGTCAATAAGCCTTCAATCTATATACATTGAAATTTGAGTACACTCAAATTTTGACCACATACTGGCTCTAAGTTACATAATAAATGTTTGCTGATCAAATGAATCAATGGAAGAGAATGTTAAATAACTGCTATATGTAACTACTAACATGATAGAAGTCACTCAATAAATGATGTCACCTTTATTTTTATTATATTTGTATTATACTGATTACTGTTATTAATGCTAGCTATGTGCACTTGAGGCAATTTACTCTCTCTGAACCTCAGGTTTTTTTCGTCTGTAAAATGGGTTGCATGAAGCCTGCCTCCTTTCTAGGTTACTATGAGGATTAAGAGGCCCGTGGTATGTACTCAATAAAGTTTGGATCTTCTAGTTCTCCTTTCACAGAAGTAATGACCACTTTACTTTCTACCACCTACCAGAACACAAAAATATGACAGCCCCCCTTGCTCAACACATGAGATAACGCTGCCATAATCCCGCAAAGGAAAAATGTGATTCCGCTGTGGCCTCCCCCGCCCCATGCTTATAGAGAGCACACGGAAGGAGGCACTCTGGTTTGGAAGGAATACTATCCAAATTTGTGGCTTATGTCTATTGAGCGTATGCTCATCATTGTTCTTTTGTACTTTATTCCCCCTTGTCTCTCTTAATACAGTTATTTTTGAGAAATACTAGCTTGTATCCACAGAACTAGTGGGAAGAAGAAAATCACTATTAATTAACTCTTTGTGGTCCTACAAAGACAGGAAGGCCTTGCCTAAGAGACTTGGTATGTAGTAGTATCTAGAAGGGTGAACTTTTCTTGGGGTGGGATGAAAATGAAAAAAGACACCAGACTGTGGTACATCATGGCATCTTTTCCCATCTTTCCCTAATGAGCTCTGGATTTGTTTGCTTGTTTTTCTCTTATCTCTTGGAAGATTTTGGAATTTTTATTTTAGATATTTTAAACATCTTTATCTCTTATAAATCGTTATGTAGAAAAAAGAGCAGATGTGTTCTTGTGAGACCACAGGGACAGAGTCAGGACAATGTATAGCAGTCATATAGATGAAATTCTGGGCCCATAAAAAAGAACATTCCAGCGATTAGAATGTTAAAACCAAAGGAAGGAGCTGCCTGGAAGGTGGCAAGCTTACCACTCCTGGAAATGTCCAAACAAACATTTGGATAACCTCGTCAGAGATGCCGTGGAAGAAATTCTTTCTTTAAGTAGGCAATTGAACTAGATGACATGTGGCAAAATAGAAGATTCTTTGGCCTGAGGTTAACTTAAACCTGTTCTTATTTCTGGCCTCACGCGTCTACCCAAGCAGGATGAACCTATATACTATGATTAGTTCTAATGGGCCCAATATTAAATTGGTTCTTTTCTTGGCTGAGGCCATCTAGGATGGAAGATGCATTTCAGTCAAGGGTTCTTTGTGACTAAAGTCTTATAATTGTTCTCTTAGCCCTCTTGTTTGTCTAGCCAAGTTTACTATTTTTTTTTTCTTTTTTCATCAGACTAGTTTTCCCCTCTGGTTTTCATCTGCATGAAAAGGTTCTGACCTTTGACTTCTCTTGACTCTTGGTTGCTGCACATGCCCTGAATTTTGCTTGCCTGCTTGGTGTCTGAATTTCTCCTTTGCCTTGATCTTAATTTATATTTTATACCCAATTCCTAACTACCAGCAAATTTACTGTGGTGGTTAAGTGATTGAGTTCTGGATTAGCCTGGGTTCAAATCCTGCTTCTTGATAACCAGCACAGTTTAGGCAAGTTACTTTTGTCCTCTAAACTTTGTTTTTCTCAGCTGTTAAATGGAAATAATTATAGTATCTATGTGACAGGGAGGTTGGCACACAGTCTTTGCCAACTAAATGTTAGTACTACAACATGTCCGATTCAGCCCATATTCTCAGGTCCCAGCTTCCCAATACTTCTTGATGCTCTGACACCATAAACCACTATCCCAATACAAACAAAATCTTAATTTAGGCTTCCTTGCTTAATAAAAAGGACATGTTCCAGCTAAGTTGGCTATAAACACATTTCCATAAAGTAAGTCCTATTTGTCTATTAAATTTTATTATAAAATCAAAAACTCATTTTAAATATATATATATATATATAAAATAAAGTTGAACTTCAGAATTCAAAACATTTTTAAAGAAAAATAACTTACCAGTAAGTTATTATCCATATTCAAAACAGTTGTCACAATCACACACTGTTTACACAGTTACAGTGGGGACAAGACAATAAGTACAAGAAGCATGGAGCCCCCAAATTCTATCCATCTGAGATGTACAATCCTTTAGAATGCATGTGTGACTAAATTTATAAATTTGTAAGTTTAGAGGTCTGTCCAGCAAAGTGAGATCATTTGTCAGTGTTGCAAAATCACTATGCACTACTATGTTTAGCGTTATTATTCCATCTCAGGACAGCCAACTTAAAGAGAACCAGATATCATACGGGTTCAGACAAGAGGGCTGTGGAAAGGTTTTTGATGAAACAGGCACAGTGCATTCTTGTTAGCCATTGGCCGTTTCCTGAATATGTCCATCAATCTAAAACTCACCAGACTCCTGGAAGCAGGACTTGACCCAAACCTAACTTCAATCTAAAATTCAAGTAGTGAACCTGAATGTTCGTGTATTACTAAACCATGAACTGAACCAACTTTCTTGGGGGAAGGGAAGGAAAAAAACCTACTGAACCAGTTTAATTTGAAGCCGAAAGAAACTTTATATTTTATGAAACTATTGAACTGGAAAAAAATCAGATCAAAATACTCCCTGGATTTAAACTAAACAAAATTTTATTTCCCTCAAATCGAATCTCTGTCTACAAATAAGGCTTACTTTAACGCATATGATATTTAATTCAATACACATATAGTTTATCTTGGAATTTTTTCTGTCCATTTTCTTCTTTATGTAAAGGGGATGATGATACCTACCTAATTCACTATAGTTACTGGGGAGATTCAATGAAATAATAAACACTTCTATCATCGGCATCATCATCATCATCTGATCTGCGTTGAGCTTTAAGTCCTCCAATGTGTTCACTGGCCACCAGAGGGCAGCAAAAAGGTAGAAACCCTTGCTAGAGCTAACTGTGGAACTTGTCTTACAAGGACAGACACTGAGGGCTTACTATGTGCCAAATACTGTTCTAAACACCTTGTATATATTAACACATATAATCCCTAAAATCATGCCATGAGTTGGGTTCTGTTATTCCCAGGGAGAAGATGAGGAAACTGAGGCAAAGAGAGGTGAAGAAATTTGTCTATGATCACCCAGATAACAGGTGGCTGAGCCAGGACTTGAACCCAGGCAGCTTAGTTACAGAGCCTCCACTCTTAACCTACCACCATATAGTGCCATTTGGTATTCATTTTGGAGGATGTTAACCTGGGACAGGTTCAGATCCTGGTAGGAGTGGAACTGCAGCCCAAGATGACCTTATACAGTCTGTCTACAGTTCAGAACCAGAGAAGAGTCACAGCCTGAGCCAGAGGCGTGTGATGTGGTCAGCACTAGTGTTATGGACTAATTCAGGGCACAAGCATCAACCAAGTAAACAGGATAACATCTAAGAAGGGGGACAGGAGGAAGATGGGATTCAAGCTAAATGTAGGAGAATGATCAGGTCAGTTGCTCTTGACAAAAGAGAATAGTTATTCCCATGGTGGTGGAGTCCAACTGGCTCATCCTTCCGAAGCTGCAATGTATCCTGAGCTTTAAAGAGACAGTACTAACAAGATAACAGGGAGCTGACTTGGTTCCACTTTAACAATGTTCTTCTTCTGGGTTTTTTGTTGTTGTTGATTTTTTTTTTTTCAATGAAAACAGTAACAACAAAAAACCCATCATCGCAGCTAAGGCTCTCAAAATGATGATCATACCGACATCCCAATGTCTTCATTTCCTATACTCTCCCCAATCCACTGCAGTCAGACTTCCGCCACACCACTTCACTGATACTAACCTCACCAAGGTCATGAGTTGTCTGCCAAATACCAAATCCAGTAGCTACCTGTTATCTTTTCAGATGTACCTGCAGCTTCTAACATTGTCAGCCATTCCTTCCTTCATGAAACTCTCCCCACCTTGACTTGAAATGCCTCGTTTAATAATCCTCAGTCCCAAATCTATTGCTGCTTCTATGAACACCATTTTGTGGTCTGCTTACTGGTTTCTTTTTTCCATTATCTCTTGTCAAAAAAATGTAATGGCCTTTAACTGCCCTCCCCCCATCTTCACTCTGGACATTCCAATCCATCCTCAACATTGCTGCAGAGAGGGCTTCTCAAAATATGAAAATACTACTCCTGATCATAATTCTCCCTTGCTTCAAAACATTCAATGTTCATGTTTCCCCATCATGAAATTATTTAGCATGGCATTCAACAGTCCTCTTGACTTCTTGCCTACTTTCCCATGTGGTTCTGGCAATGTCTCTACCTATGCTGTTTGTCTACTCACACTACTCAAAACAAGAAAAAAAAGGAGAGAGGGAAACAAGCCATAAGAGACTCTAAACGATAGAGAACAAACAGGGTTGATGGAAGGAGGTGGGTGGGGGTTGACTAGATGTGTGATGGGTAATAAACAGGGCACTTGTGATGAGCACTGGGTGTGGTATGTACATGATGAATCACTGAATTCTACTCCTAAAACCAATATTGCACTATATGTTAACTAACTAAATTTTTTTTTTTTAAAAAGTCATTCTTTCCCATTGCTTCTCAAGCCTGTTTTCCTTTGCATCCTTCAGAATTCAGTTCAGTCATTCCCTTCCTTTTCTGTTGGTTCCCCAAAATCCTTTCCTCTAGAAATGCTGGTTTCCACCAGAGAGCTCCAGTGCTTGTAAGCCATTAGATGATTGTGGCTCACTCACAACCATGGGTCTCCTGTGCCAGACTGCTCTCCCTCGGTAACTGACCAGTTAGCCTGGTACCCTCAGCACCTAACACAGAGAGGCACTTAATATATATCTAATGGTGGGATTGAGATATAATAACTGGGGCATCAAAGCTCATAAAATGGCAGGCGATTTGGAACTGGAATCCTGATTTTTAATATATCCCACCAATTCTTAAAGATCTGAAGGGCAAAGGCAATGCTGAAAGCTACAAACATTAAGTCAAGTGAGAGTGATAATATTGATTTTATTTCTTTATTAATGACAAGGCAACAAGAATGTTAATGAAAACCAGCAGGGTCATGCTGAACCATGGGCCCAATTCAAGTGGGTCTGTCGGACCAGGGAGCAGCCTGTGGGGCTGGCTTTCCTCTCCACATATCACTCAGTGGAACAAGTTCTGACAATTTAACGTGGAGCACAAAATGTGTTCTCTGGGTAACAGAGTACTTAGCATATTTGACTAGAATCATGTGGACCAGATTTTGTTTTGCTTGTCTTGCCAAAAGGAGTAGAATCTTTTCACCCTGCCTCACTCCTACTCCTTAACTTAGTAGTAATTTAATAGTCTAAGAAAATTGGTACAGCTTCCCCATTTGTTTAGTAAAACTTCAGAGAAACATCACCATCACTCTGATCTGTTATCCTAGCAGAGAACTCGGTCACAGCCAGGAGGGGTAGAGACCACAGGAAGTGCCTTCGTGGTAGCTGCTCACCTGCTGAGTCCATTTTTGGTTTGTTTTGTTTTGTTTTGTTTTTGTTTTTTCAGTTTTTAAAACCTTTTTTTATTTTATTTTTTTTTAATATTTTTTTATTATATTATGTTAGTCACCATACAGTACATCCCTGGTTTTTGATGTAAAGGTCGATGATTCATTAGTTGCATATAACATCCAGTGCACCATGCAATACGTGCCCTCCTTACTACCCCTCATCAGCCTATCCCATCCCCCCCCCCCGAAGCCCTCAGTTTGTTTCTCAGAGTCCATAGTCTCTCATGCTTCACTCCCCCCTCTGGTTACCCCTCCTTTTGACCTTGTCTCAGAGGGCTGTGAGAGGGTGATAAGCGTGAACTTCCAATTCTTCTCCAGTCTATTCTCTGACCATGAGGTGGAACGGGAAGTAAAGCATGGGGGACTTCTATTCTATTGCTGTAGGTCAACAGTGTGGGTTATTTTATTCTTTCCCATTGGATGTACCTTCAGTTCCCAGTGTAGAATGGTGATTATATACATGGCCTTTGCATTCAACATTCTGGGTTCAAATCCTAGCTTTTCAAGTTATTAGTCATATGACTTTCAGGCAAATTATTTAACCCCTAGGGTCCTCAGTGCTCTCAACTGTAACATGGGAATAATAATAACTTCCTCAGAGAGTTGCTCTAATGAGAAAATGCCTGTAAAATGCTTGGCATGAAGCCTGAATCAGCACTTTGTAAATGAGTGTTGTTATGACTCTCAGTTTAAATTCTTAGAAATTGGTTTGGCTTTCATGAAGCTCCAGATCAGTCCAAGCTCAGTATGTCTTACATCTGGCCTGAAAGCATTTGGAAACCTCAAGATGACTGCCATGACAGTAATGGCAGAGCACCATGTCTGCTGACGAGAAAGAACAGATCCACTCCCTATGGCTAAAGGTAATCGCTCTTGCAATCACAAGCAATTTTTGCTACTGTCAGCATCACTGAGCCAGAATAGATCTGGATGAGAAAGCTGGATCACTCTGAGTTTGTTCCTATATAAGCCAATTTATCAACAAAATTCCAAATGTCCCCTCTTCTGAGTGATGAGGTAACAAAGGAGTTGACAGGTCAGGTCATCAGGTCTGGAATCCTGCATCCAACTGTGTCCTGCATGTTGAATATCAGATCAAAGTGAAAAAGAAATCATGAGAGAATTGAGCCAAATTTCCATGTGCAAGACTAAACATAATTTGATTTTCAAATTTTAGACCAAGTTCTCAGGACCGACCACTGGAAAAAATTCTTTCTGAATTTTCTTCTCTAAAGTGACATGTATAAATCATAGAATCAAAGATGTTGTTTCCACAGCCACTCTCTTAAGCATCATCTCCTTTCTGTAGATATGAAAGAAACTAATCAATAGAGGGACAGCAGTGGAGAAGAGGATAGAGGAGAGGTTAATAAAAGAACCTTGGAAAGCTTCCCAGATTTCACAACTGCAGCTCTTTTAAAGCAATCTCTAAAGGGAGGTTCTGGAAATCCACTACAAGGGCACTTTCTGTAATGCAGATCACCAAGCACAAAATGAAGAATGTATTTCAACAACAAAGACAATAACAAATCTAAGCCTTCAACTCAGGGCTCAATATCAATGAGATAGAGAGAGATGGTGTATAGTCAGGATTCACTTGGGAAGCAGAGCCACAGGCTGTACCTATATGTATATACGCTGGCTCTACATTTATGTATATACATACATATACAGTGAATATACATATAGGTACAGCCTGTGGCTTGGCTTCCTGAGTGAATTCTGATGATGTGTGTGGGGGGGGTGAAGATGGATGTCATGTTGGGGGAGAATCCACAAGCATGGGCTAGAGCCTTGGAAAGACAGACTGAAACCTGTGTCAGTTCTTATTGCCTCTGACTTTAGTGGTATGGAGAGCTGCGGCCCTCCATCATGGAACTAAACACCTAAACCTAGCCCAGGAGTTGGAGAATCTGAAGGAGAACCCAAAGAAAGGTGAAGCATTTGTAGGTGTAGCTACTACCTCACACCAGTGAGGTGAGTCAGCAGATCAGCAACACCGTGGTGAGCTACAGGATGGCTGCTGCTTCACTTCCACCAGCCAAATCTTCCAAAGCTCTCTGTGGGCTTCCCTTCCTAGAAACATACAGGAAAGGGAGTTCTGGGAACTGTCATTCAGACTAGCCAGGTGATACCTTATGAAGCCACCACAGATAGATATTAGACCTCTCTGCCACTTATTTCTGTGTAACTCCTCTTCGGGCCTAGAGTGGTTTAAAAGTCCATGGAATGAAGACTCTTTTCTTACCTCATCATATCATTCAGAAAGTAAAAATAATTGTTGTTACCTTCAAAAGCAATTCGGATATTCAGAAATCTCAGTTGAATTCTTAAGGCCTAAGACAGCCTGTTCTAAAGGCTATAGAAGCTAATCTATTATGTCAAGAAGAGCTCCCTCTTACACACATTCATGTGCACACACACACACACACACACACACAGAAAGTAATCTATATCCCATAAACATCATTTCACAAGTTTCACGTATTTTCAGCATTTCAGTAAATGTCATGTTTTGACAAGAATGTGGAGTGTGCCTGTCCTCACTGTCCACTTTGAGCACCAGTTGCCCTGAGATTGAGAGATTACTTTGCCCAATACCAAGTCATCTGGAAAGCATCAAATCTGGGTTGCTTAGCTGCTCTTTAAAGTTCGTGGGTGTCTCTTAGTTTTATAATAACTGCAATGTATTGAGATGGTAGAGGTGAACATTACCATTTTAACCAACTCTTTAAAATAGAAAAAATGTAAGAAGCAATCACATGGCAATATTAAATTTTTTTCATTATATTTTCTAATAATTCTCAAGCACTGGTAACCATAAAAGCCATCATAATGTGTTTATTGAGACCAGTAATCAGTGCAGGATGCAATTTTCAATATAACACAGGCAGGTTTTCTATCAAAGTGGCACAGGGAACTCTGCCCCTTTGCTGGAATATAAACTTGACTCCCTCTTTAGGGCATTGAGGTAGTAAAACACAAGAGAACTTCCTAATGGAAATGAGACTATTCTCATTAAATTAAATGAGACCATTTAATGTGGGTGAAAGTGATTTAAAATTCACACACCTCCTGCAAATATGTTCTTGATTTACTTTTTAAAGAGTAAAATGGGTTTAGTAAATATTGCCAGGTATAATAAATCATAAAACATTTAACACCGATTTGTCAAATGTAGTTTACATGAACTAGCACTTAGTGTTATTTATGCCAGACTGAATGAAATGGCTGATATGTTAGGAGGGTTTTTAGCCAGTTAGGAAACATGCAGGGAGCAAAACATTGTACTGGGTGGTATGTTGGTTATAGAAAATTACACGATACCACATTATCCCCAAAGTGCTTACAGTCTGGATGGGATATTCAATCAAGAATACAAGCAGGATATGAGAATGGCCTGTCCAAAGCAGTTCAGTTTCAGCTTAAACCAATCAATCAAAACCACCTTTTCTTATCTGATTCCACCCATCACTCCCACCTGGCCACCATCCATTAGGAAAGTTCCAGCCCTCTAGAACTGTTGACTTGAATCTTCCATTCTGAACTTGGCATCCTGTCTTGTGCTCTGCTTCTAAAACTTTTAGGTTTTCAGCACTTGAAGTCTTGTCTTGGATGTCTTCACAGTCTCTTATAGGACCAACTTTGGTTCCACTCTTCAAATATGATCGTTACTTACTGGTTAGATATGTATAACGTAAACCACTCTGTGTAACATCCTGATGAAATTCAATTTCATGCCCTGGGACTCTACCCTAATATAGGCTGATTTGGCTAATGTCATTACTGGTCTGCCCCTGTTCTGATGATTGTATGAATTCATGAAAGTGCTTATAGGGGTTTGCATCTGTTTCATCAGAAGTTAAGTCATAGAGGAAGGGGGAATATTTAATCAGTAGAAGTGTAGTCCTTTAACATGCTCATAAACAAGTTCTAGAATAGGAGAGGACTTTACCAGGAAAACAGACCACCATCTGAACATTCAAGTGCTTTCTAAAATCATAAATAATATCTTCCTCCTTAGCATAGATATCAACTTACCTTGGAAAGCATGAGGATTTAAACTGTCAATACCAAAATGCCCTGATATGTTCCTTCATCTTTTTTCATCATGTTATTTCATCTTGAGTAGGACATGTGCTCTGTTTCATCTATTCCTCTGGTCAAGATCTTAAGACTTATCCAGAGAAGACTTTATGATAAAGGCTTGACTTTCAGGGAGTAGAGGAGCTGTGTTGGAAGGAGAAGTCAATTGCGGCGGTAGAGTTTGACTTGGTATGCCTAGAGTCAGGAAATGCAAAGGAACAAGTATCCCATTACATGGAAAAAATGGAGATTAAGAATTTGGGCAGCAGCAGGTTGTTAAATCATTTTTCCGGTTAGTGTTCTGTAGCTTTTTAATAGGCATCAAGTCTTTCTAAAAGTATTTGTCAATGATGACAGCAGGTCAGCATCTGGTTGGATAGGATTTGCTAAGTCTGAAGGCTTAAGATTATTTTCCACTGGAGCGATACTTAACAGTGCTGTTTTGTGTGGAAAAAAGACACTGGAACTCTAAGAGTGGGGAAAGAGGTGCAGAAAAGGAAATGTTTGGAAAAGAGGTTCCAGAATCCAAGCCAAAGGAAGTCTATTCTTCAAGAGGGTCCTAGCCTTCTGTATTAAATGAGGGCTCCACCCACCTCCAAACCTTTGCTCAGCTCTATCTTTCTTTCTTTCTTCCCTTCTTTTTTTTACTCTGATGGCAAATGTGTAAATGATTAAAATTATAGCCATGTCATAGAATCTTTTTATCTCCAAGGTTATGGTTTTAAACAGGAAACTGCCTTAAGACCAAGCCTTGGTTATGGCCTGTTCAGACTTTCTTTCACATTCTGGTTTTTGGGTATTGTGTTCTGATCCTCTGGGAAAAGTCGTGCTGTAGCAGACACTTCTGGTGCCTGTGCCATAACTCCTCAGCTCACCTTTGGTTTTAGCTGGAGCTCTTCACTGAACATCTTCAGTTCCCTCTTGCACTGCCAGCACCCTCCTCAAGAGTGTACCTAGTTTCTTTCCACATTCTAACCCCAGGGCCTTCTCTGTTGCCAAAGGAGTTTGGTATAGGAGGAAACACAGCCTTGCAGTCCAAAGGAGTTCATGTTCCCAGAGAAAACCCAACTTCCAATCATTTTGATAGACAGTTCTGTATACTTCTTAAGAGGTCACAGCACAATCAAAATCTATTTTCTACATTGATTTTCCTCCTGACCTCACATCCTCACTACCTCAAATCTGTTTCACGGAATTACCTTTCAAATAACTACCTGCATCCAAGTACTAGTCTCACGTTCCAATTTTAAGGGAAGCCAAACTAATAACCATACTAAGCCAGAAATGCTCCCCTTTCCTTCCCAAATATTCTTGTGTGCATGCACACACACATGTGCACACACACAAAAAAGGAAGCATATATTTGTAATAAGCCATCGTAGTATATTGAACCAGGACATCCCTGAAGTTATTAGGTTATGAAAATTTGTCTTTAAAAGAGAAAGTAGGGGACATTTACTTCTTTCCTTGAAAGATTTATTGCCATGGGATTTGCCATCCTAATAAAAAAAAAACTAGACAAAGTATATAAAATAACTGTTTTCAGACAAAGGTCAGCAAGCAGCATAGCAGTGATTCCTGAGGAAAGCAAATTAGGTGAGCCCTGCAATTGTAACAGCCCACTACTTGGAGATTTTTGAAAATGCAGCTCAGAGAATGTTAACCCAGAGCCTATCAGTCTTGCTGAACAGAAGAAACAGAGATTTAGGAAGGCTCAAATGTCTATAATTTTTAGAGAAGAGTGTTGGAGAAGAGGGAGATGCATAGAATGAGAGCTCTGAGAATTAACAGAGGATCCTGTTAAAGCTTGGTTGAGTAGTGATGTTCACATTAACGAATGGAAATTCTTTAAGGGAAGGGAAAGAAACAATGGAAAGCTGTAGGCCAAACAATTCCTGGAGCTCACAAAGCAGTCAGTGTGGAGAGATCTTGTAATTCATAAGAAATCTGATACAACCTTAAGAGGTCTTTCACCTTTGTAGCAGAACTAAATTATCTCTAGAAAAAAGGTTACTTTAGACCTGATTTAACAGAAATTAGAAGTATGCCTCAAATGGATCAAACTGATCCTAAATAACTTAAGTGTATACCAGAAAAAAGATGAATTCTTCACAACAATACAACAAAATACATCACTCAACAACGTAAAACTCAAAATGTTCATCATCCGAGAAAAAATTAACATACATGCAAAGAAGCAAAAAAAGATGAACCATACTCAAGAGAAATTAATGAATCGTTGAACACTACCTCAGAAACTAATGATGTACTATATGTTGGCTAATTGAACACAATAATAAAAAAACTAAAAATTAAACAAAAAACCTTTGTATACATTAAAAAAAAAAAAAGAAAATCCAATCACTATTAACAGACCCAGACATAATGGAGAGGATGGATTAGCACAGGAGACTCTTTAAAAAGATGTTATAAATGGGAGCAGCCAGGTGGCTCAGTCAGTTAAGTGTCCAACTGTTGATTTTGGCTCAGGTCATGATCTCAGGGATCAAGCCCTATGTTGGGCTCCACATTGTGGGGAGTCTGCTTGAGATTCTCTAGCTCCCTGTCCCTCTGCCCCCCCTAAAATAAATAATAATCTTTTAAAAAAACAATTAAAATTGCATATTGAAAGAGTATATCATGTATCTGCAAATACTGAAGCAGAATGACCAACATGAAAATATACTCAAAACTACTGGACTTTAGAGAAAAAAAATTCTTTGTGCTTTTAGGCAAAGACAGTGTCTTACAAAGGCAAAATATTAAGTAATCAGTACATTTTTTGACAGTAACACTTTATGGCACAAGACAATGGAGTAAAATATTTAGGGTGTCCAAGTAAAGAAAATGTAAACCAAAGATTTTATACCTAGAAAAATTGACTTTCATGCACAACATGCACAAACATTATCAGTGTGCAAGAACTTACAGAATCTTGTTCCATAAATTCTTCCTTATAAATTAGCTTCAGAAAACCAAAATGCATAGGGAGATAGCCAAAGACTGGTGGCAAGCCTTAAGTCTCTAGTTGCTTATAGTTGCTTAATAAATATAAGCTTCAAGGGAGAAAATGTTGTATGTAATGGCTATATGCTCTGGTAATTTATATATTGCAACTATTAAAAATGGGTAGAATTGGGAGAGCATATGCAAAAACATTTTTAAACTATTTTCAGTAATTATATTGGTGTGATATTATAGTTATTCTGAGACTGTTATGCGTATAATGTTGGCCAGAGTAAATGAGTAATTATGGGATATTCTAATTTTTTTTATCCCCTGTGTCTTGAGAGTGAAAGGAAGGAGATGAATAGGTATAATACTGAAAAGTTTTAAGGGAAAAAAATAGAAATACTGAATTGGAGTTGGAATTATCATTTACATTCATGAGGTCTCCATGAGTTCTGCCTCTGTCCACTGAAGAGACACCCTCATTACTAATAAGCATGCCTAGTAATACCTACCCAGTGATCTTAAAGTACAACTTCTCACTAAAGTAAGCCAGAGATTTTGCAGGAATAGCTGATTCCAGATCTAGAAATGTGCAAGATGAGCCTGGAAGACATCATCACACCAGAAAGCAAGGAAGCTATAAAAGACAACCACGGTTCTGTCAAAAGGATCCAGGAACCAACATGAAGAGACATTCATTGGCCAAAAACAGAACAACTTGAACTTTACAAAAGATAATAATTGCAGTTGATCGCAACCTAGCAAGTATGTTTAAATCCATGAATTATGATGACATTTAAAAAAGTTAATTGGTCACTCTCAAAGGATAGTAGTAAGCTACTTAAAACTCGTAATTAAAGGGAAAGATCTGAGGACTTATTCTATATTTCCTACATGACTGACAGCCAATCAAAAACATCTTTTCATAAAAGAAGTACAAGTAATAAGTGACGAAGAAACTTCAGATTACCATTCTGAAGCCCCCAACAAATAATGGATCTAAGCAGTGAACATCAATGGCTGCCAGCGCCAAATGGGGGAGATAATCAGGCTATGTACCTCCTGATGAAAGAACACACCATCACTTATAGTCTTGCCAAAGGGATAGAACACAGGGCTGATCTGGCTACCAATTTGGAGAAAATGCAAAGGTCAGAGGATTATGTTAAAACTGTACCACAAATGTGCAATTGGCAAAACCTAGACTGTAGGGAACTCTATAAGTCATGTGTTCCAGATCCTTCAACAGATAAACTGTAAGAAGAAAGGGATAAAAGGCCAACCTATAGATTAGAAGAATGTGAAAGACATGCCACTTTTTTTTTTTAATGAGCAAGACTAAATTAGAGTCTCTAGGATGCATGTGGATGATAAACTGTAAAAATATTCAAGGAAGTGCGGTGCCTTGCTGACTCAGTCAGTAGAACATGCCACTCATGATCTTGGGTTTGTGAGTTCAAGCCCCATGTTGGGTGTAGAGATTACTTAAAAATAAAATCTTAAAAAATATTCAAGGTATGTGATATGATGAGCACTGGGTGATATAATCAAATAATGAATCACTGAACATTATATCAAAAAAATATTCAAGGAGGTGAAAAGATCCAAATAAATTATGAAGACTCTTTAAAATGATAATGATAATGAAAATATGTATGACAACATCTAAAATAGTATTCACAGGAAAATGTATAGTCCTTACATTAGATGTATCAACCTTACCTCCTTACAGTACTTACATTAACAAGAAAAAATTTTAAAAATGGATTAGATATCCAATTCAAGAAGTTACTTAATAAAAGAAGGAAAATATTAAAGTTAAGGCATAAATTAGTTTGAAAACTAATTCATAAATTCAAGACTGAATCTTTGAGAAAGCCAGTAAAATCAATGAACTTTTTAATAACCTAATCAAGAAAAGTGAAAGGAAAAATCATAAATGCACAAATAAGATAAAGTAAGGGAGAGCACACTTATCTTGATGAGCACTGAGAAATGTGTAGAATTGTTGAATCACTGTATTGTACATCTGAAACTAATATAACATGTATGTTAATTATACTTGAATTAAAACAGAAGACAAAACAAAAAAACTTTAAAAAAAGAAATCTGTACCGTATGTAATAAAAATATAATGATCTAAAAAAAGATAAGATAAGGGAGAAATAACAAATACAGGAGAAATACAAATACAGAAGAAACCAAAAAGTATCATATTCAATAATTTTCTCAACTTAGAAATATGTTAAGAAACCTTGATGAAATGGACATTTCTTAAAGGATAAACAATCTAAATAAATCAATTGCTATAGAAGAAATGAAGGAAGCTAATAAAGAGCTATTTTCCCTCAAATCACCAGGCCTAGATCATTGTGTGAGGAGCTTCTACCTGTCCTAATAGTAATAATAATAATAATTCCCCAGCTAGTTAAACTGTTCCAAAGCACAGAAAAAAAGAAATGTCTCAGCTTTTTCATGCATCAAGCATAACATTGATAACAAAACTCAATACTAATTGCACAATATAAATCAATCTTCCTTATGATTATTGGTGCAAGTACCAAAGAAATACTAATAAACAGACTGCAGCAGCTCATTAAAAGAATCATATGCTATTATCTAGTAATTTATTTCAGCAATGTAAAGATGGTTCAATAATGAAAAAAGTATTATTGTAATTCATTATATTAATAGATATAAGGAAAAACAATCTATAATTCTCCATAGATTTTCAAAAGGCATTTGGTAAACTTCAACATTTGTCCTTGACCTTAACAAATAATTGAAGAAAACTGTTAATTAAATAGGAGACATGAAAATATTCTCAACCTGGTAAGATACCTCTCAACACGTAAGCCAGCATAATGCTTAATGATAAGGCACTAGAAATATTGCCCTTAAAAACTGAAAAAAATACCATAATTTCCACTATTGCCACTATTATCTAATTGACTATTGTTTCTTGGTATTAGCCAAAGAAATTTTGATGAAAGAAAGAAAGAAAGAAAGATAAAAAATTGGGGCAAAGAAGTAAAATTATCACATTTTGCTGTTGGCTGAGTGAAATTAATATATCATCAAAGATTATGTGTACACAAACAGAAATAGGGAAAATATCATTCAATTTACAATAGCAAAAACATAAAATGGAAAAACATAAAATGTACAATTTTATTTTGAGAGAGTGAGAGGGCATGCATATGTAAGTTGGGGGGAGGGGCAGAGGGAGAGGGAGCGAGAGAATCTTAAGCAGGCTCCACACCCAGCATGGAGCCCTACATAGGGCTTAATCTCACGATCCTGAGATCAGGACCTGAGTGGAAATCAAGTCAGACATTTAACTGACTGAGCTACCCAGGCACCCAGAAATGTACAAATTTCTTATTTGAATAAATATTTTTAATACTCCTAAAAGACAGAAAGAATACTTGATCAAATGGCAATTCATACCATGTTCTTGGGTAAGAAGATTCAACATTATAAAAATGCTATTTCCTGCTAAATTAATCTGTAAATACCATATAATCTCAATAAAAATAGCAACACTTTTTTTTTCTGGAACTAGGCAACTTGATGTTAAAGTTCATATGGTGAAATAAACAAGCAAGCATAGAAAAACTTTGAAAAAGAGGAGTATGAAGATGTACTAGAGAGGCAAAAACATCATTATAATAAGTTTTATAACATAATATTATAGGCTCAAGAATTAAAACAGTATGGTACTGGCACTTGAATAGAGAGACAGATTATTGCACCATAATAAAAAGCAAAGAAATACACACAAATATATTGAAAGATCTCAAGTTTGTAGGGAAAGTAATTATTAAATAGGAAGGGAACAAAGAAGTATCCATCTGGAAATAAGCAAAAACTAGATAGTGGATTCATACCACATATGTTATTTAAGATAGATTCCAGAAAGATCAAATATTTAAATATAATAATTGAAATTATAAAAGCTCTACAAGAGAGAAAATTCTCTTACAATCTTTGATTGGGGAAGGTTTTTCTAGCTATGACACAAAATCCAGAAGCTATAAAGAAAAGGTTGATAGATATGAATCCCTAAAATTATTTTTAATTACAAAGCAAAAACTTTCACAAGCAAAGTTTAAAAAAAAAAAAAGACCAACTGGAAAAAAGTACTGGCAATTTATGTTGTAAATTAAGGATTAATGTTCCTAATATATAAAGAAACTCTATAAATCAGTAAGAACAAAAAGACCAACATGCCAATAGAAAAATGGGCTGAGACAGTTCACAGAAAATACATTTGTTTTCAAACATAAGAAATAGGAAGATTGGTAGGAGAAGGAAGGGAAGAATGAAGGGGGGTAAACAGAAGGAGGAGTGAACCATGAGAGACTGTGGACTCTGGGAAACAAGCTGAGGGCTTCAGAGGTAAGGTGGGTGGGGGATTGAGATAGGCTGGTGATGGGTAAGGAGGGCACGTATTGCATGGTGCACTGGGTGTTATACGCAAATAATGAATCATGGAACATTACATCAAAAACTAAGGATATACTGTATGGTACTAACATAACATAATAAAAAATTATTATAAAAAAACATGGAAAGTAACTCCACTCATAATACAAAAATTGCAAATCAAAAATAGACTGAGAAATCATGCTTTATATATCAAATTGTCAAATATCAAAAAGTTATAACACAGTCTATTAGTAGATATGAAGAAATAGATACTTCTGGTGGGTCTGTAAATTGATTCAACCTCTGTGGAGGGCCTTTTGTCAACATATTACAAAGTTGGATATCTACATGTCCTTCAACCTTGTAAAGTCACTTCTCAGAATTTATACTAAAACACAAACTCACACACTCAAAGTGGCTTATATATAACTGTGCTCAGTGTGAGTGGTTTGTGATAGTGAAGTTTGGTAACAATCTAAATGTCCATCAATAAGGGATAGGCTAATATTTATCCATGCAGCCATAAAAAGGGGACATAGGAAACTCTTTACTTATTAGTATGGAAAAATTGCAAAGACAAATTGTTAAGTAAGAAATGTAAAGATATTTGATGCCTCTGGAAAATGCAAAATAGGGTGCATTGAATTTTACCATATGAGGAGAATATATGTGTGTGTGCATATATATATGCAAATACATACCTATGTATATATAACATATATATACAAATACAAATACAGACATGTGTATAAATAATATATATATAAAAATACATATACATAACATATATGTGTATTGTGTATGTACATCTTTACTTGCATGGATAAAATAGCTCTAAATAAAGTATCTCTAGAGAACTCTTCAAGAAACTAATATTATTTTAACATATGGAGAGGGACATTGTAAGTCTAGAGAATAATAGTAGGAAAAAGATTTACACTCTATATGCTTTTTGAATTTTTTCTCTTTTTCTTAGTCTTATTGAAGCATAATTGATATGCAAAAAATTATACACATTTAATGTGTACATCTTGATAAGTTTGGACATATGCATACACCCATGGTGCCATCACTTCCAAAAATTTTCTTGCATTCTTTTGTGATGTATGTGTTGTTGTGTTTTTATGTATGTTTTTGTCTTTGTCTTTTGGTAAGAACACTTAACATGAAATCTATCCTCTTGACAGATTTTAAAGTGCACAACAAAGTTTCTATTATGCAAGATGAATAAGTTCTAGAAATCTAGAGATCTGCTGTATAAGACAGCACCTGTGGTTAATTTTTTGATATTCAAGTTATGTATAGGTACCAACCTGAAAAATACGCCTCTGTGTGTGTGTGTGTATATACACACACATATACATATATATATACATACATACATACACACAGAGGCACATATATATGTATATATACACACACATATAACATATTAATATAAATTATAAGTGTATGTGTATATAACTATATATATATGAAAAATATGGAATATTAAGAGCAAATACCTCTGGTTGGTATTTTTTTTAGGATTTTACCTCTTCTATATTTTTCAGGTTTTCTACAATAACTTTGTATTATAACCACAGAACCATAAATGTCATATTTGAAGGACTAGAGGGATCTCAGTATACTGAAAAAAATCTCAACGTGAGAATCAAAACATCTGGGTCTAATTTCAGATCTAACACTCACCAGCTGGGTGCCATTCATCATATCTTCTAACTTGTCTGAGGCTCAGTTTTCTTGTCTGTAAAATAGGGATAATACTGCTTGCCTTGGTTTTCCTGAATTTGAGAGAAAATCAAATGATAAAATTATCTGAAAGTGCTTATATATCATCATGCTATACAAATGTGCATTATTGTTATAGTTAATGATGTAAGAAGCACTACTAAAGTATTAGATTTCTCTATTTCCTGCTCAAGATACAAATCGGCAAGTGAGTTGGACAAAACCCATTCAGATCTTAAAGAGCTACAAGACAAATGAATTCTGTCCTCCACCACTATTTCCATTTGGAAAGCAGAAAGAAGAAGAAGCAAGTTAAGAGAGTTCTATAGGAACATTCCAAGGGAAAAATTCTCACCCAAGAAAATAACATTTCCTTGTGCTCTCCTGAAGCCAGATATTACCTCACTAACACACATCCAACTCTATCCACTCATTGTATGGAATCCGTTTGTTTCTACTGTACAAACTGGTTGCTTTGTAAACACAGTGCTTTTGGCACATCTGCTTTGCTGTCCATACTCAGAAAAATCTGAATGGACTCAATGCCCAGTGCAGCACTCCCCTGAGGGATTTTCCTCCCCTCCTCCACACCAAAACACACACATGTGCATGCACACATATTTCCAGAATTTTTAAAAAATTATACATAGGGTTACCAGAGAAGATGCTGAAACCATGAAATAATAATAATTATGTCAGCAGGAATGTGGTATTGGAGTTCAGCACGGCTTGTAAAACAATATATCGTTTCAACAAAAACAGGCCAAAAGATCAAAAACAGTTCTGAATCAGTGTCCAAAAGCTCCATTTTTAAGTAATGGTTTCAAAAGTTTTTCCCTTAACATCTGGGGCAACAAAGCAGACACATGGGTAGGCAACTAGATTCCCCTCACCTTGGTCAGCTTGCTGGCTCTCTCTTGCTCTTTCTTTTTTCAGGCATCAGGATGTTTCAAAATGTTTTAAGTGGAAAGCCTAGCTATTCTAAGTGCCTGGGAAATTCATTCACTTAAAGTCACAGACCAATTCACTGCTATCTGCTTCACTACTCAGTGGGGTGTCTCCAAATATCTTGAGGGGTATTGCAAAATACTAAAAATAAATGGAAAAAACCCACAGTTAATTGGTTCAAGTTATTTTTCCTTTAACTTATTTGCACCATACACAGTCCTTTAGGGGAAGTCAGGATGAGTTTTTAAAAAAATCAGCCACCACAAATATAAAAGATTGGAGATCGTTACTTCAGGCCTCTAGATAATTTAATGGTATTATGTATAATATAGCGAGAGTGTGGTCCGAGATTTATATTCTATCTGGGTTCAAATCCCAACTTTAACATTAGCCATGTGGCTTTAAACACTTGTTATTAACCCTTCTGTGCCTCTTTTTCCTCTCACAGAATTGTTGTGAGGACTGAAAATTATTATCTCTGAAAAGTATTGAAAACAATGTATTGAAAAAAGTATTGAATACAATAAGCATTCAATGAATATTAGCTGTTCTTTTAATTATTGCTAGTGATACCATGACAAAAAATTACTAACTGGTCCTTGAACACCTTGTAAGAGTCAAAGTTCTCTCTTAAGCATGTACCCTAAGAAATGCATGTACCCTAAGCATTTACTACCATAGAGCCACTCAGGTACTATGGAGAACCTAACTCTTCAGACGTCAAGCACCTTGTAGCTTCTTGTCTCAAGATTTTGCCTCTCAGCATGGACTGTTAACGTGTGCTTCAAAAACCAAAAAAAAAAAAAGAAAAAAATGCATGCAATCAGTCCAAAACTATGTCTTCTATCTTGCCATGAAGGATGCTGACGGGTTGGTATGCTGCATTCGATTTTTATTAGACTGGCTCTTTTCTAACTACATTCCAGCTCATCTTTGAGCTTCAACAGACGGGTGGGCAATATAGGAGTAGCACGGAACACACTGCTTTGTTTTGATGTCTTAACACTTCAGATGAAAAGAATCGTCTTTAAGCTGGGCCCTCTTTGTAGACTGTGTCTTCAGTGGAACATACTTCATTTTTTCCATTAGTACGACCAAATGACCTGTTGATAAATGTTTTAGGGAACAGATCATAGCAAGAAGAAAACTAAAGGCATATTTGAGTTCATGAAGATACCTAATTTTCCATCACTGAGAGATGTTCTTCTTTATCTCCATGTATGTTATTCATCAAGGCATCTTGACACTATTTACTGGAAAGTAATGGCACTGTTTACCAGAAAACTAGCTTAATCTGCTACTCATTGTTTTCATCAGTTAAATAAAACTGACCTTTCATCTTTAGCATTGTGCTTCCAACAAAATCCTGCCAAAATCACTAATGATCTGTGTTCCTCAGACAGCTGCAACACATTCCCCGTGAGCTAAGGAATGGTGGGATCATCACCCCATCCGGAGATAGAAGGGTTTTACAGACCACATTAACAGGTTATCACTCAAGCCAAGCCATTAGGATCCAGGGGAAAGAGTAAGTGAAGGTAAGAAGCTTGGGAAAGAGAATTCCCAAACCTGGTCTGGAACCCCTAAATCAAGACTGAATTGACAAAGCTCAGAGTCAAGTGGAGAGTTAACGATCAGTCAATAGTATCAAGTTTTGTAGAGTTTCACACTACAAAATTAGTATAGACATTCCACAGTGGAGCCTTACCTACCCTAATCAGTATTCTCTAATTATTAATATGAGCTAAAGACCTTCCAATCCTCCCTTTCATATAGAATGATATCAATATGATACATAATTTCATTTTACTTCTCTCATTGATAAAGATGCTTATGTGAACTTAAGTTCAGTCTCAATTTATCTCTGAAAGACCAAAGTTTACACATTCATGGATATAGGCTGGTTATTTTCTTTTTTTTTTTTTTTTTTTTTTAAAGATTTTATTTATTTATTCGACAGAGATAGAGACAGCTAGCCAGAGAGGGAACACAAGCAGGGGGAGTGGGAGAGGAAGAAGCAGGCTCATAGCGGAAGAGCCTGACGTGGGGCTCGATCCCATAACGCCAGGATCACGCCCTGAGCCGAAGGCAGACGCTTTAACCGCTGTGCCACCCAGGCGCCCCTAGGCTGGTTATTTTCAGCCTAGCTCTAACACCCAAGCATACCATTCAGCATTCTTATACAGTTCAACCAAATTACAGAAGCAAACATTTTACTTAAATGTGTAAGATTACGGGGCACCTAGGTAGTTCAGTCGGTTAAGTGTCTGCCTTCCGCTCAGGTCATGATCCCAGGGTTCTGAATCGAGCCCTGCATTGGGCACCCTGCTCAGCGGGGAGTCTGCTTCTCCCTGTCCCTATGCCCCTTCCCCCAGCTCATACACTCTCGCTCTGCTCTCTCTCTCAAATAAAAAAAAATAAAATCTGTAAAATAAAATAAAAAAAAAAATAAAAATGTAAGATTTCAAATCTTGGGGGTTTGCTTTGATCACCCACCATCCATCCATCCATCCATCCATCCACTCACCCATCTATCCTTCCTTCCTTCCTTCCTTCCTTCCTTCCTTCCTTCCTTCCTTCCTTCCTCCCTCCTTCCTCCTTCCTTCCTTCCTTCCTTCCTTCCTTCCTTCCTTCCTTCCTTCTTTCCTTCCTTCCTTCCTTCCTTCCTTCCTTCCTTCCTTCCTTCCTTCCGTAACAATATCCTAATTCTCCTTTGAGAAACCATTTTATCCCACTCGCATCTGTGTATTTTAACTTGTACCCCAAGATGAATGTACAAGAATGTTCATTGCAGTAAAAATTTAGGAAAAATCTAAGTTTTGGATATTTAACAGGGGAATGAAGAAATTATAAAGCATCTATAGTGAAATATGCAGAATTTAAAAGAATGCAGAAGATCTACGTGGAACAATGTTGATGATTATTAAGTGAAGAAGTAAGCTGCAGAATAATGTGTAAATGTGCTATAGGCACATAAATATATATATAAGTGCACAAAATTTATCCCTATAGATACACACTAGACTGATAATGATGGTTAGTTTGAGGAAAGGTGGATGACTAGAGAAAAGAGGTGAATGGGGAACATTAACTGTAATTACATTATTTTATTTTATATTATTTGAATTTTTATAATAAGCATTCGGTTATAGTATAAGCATGTAAGATTTAAAATAAAGTTCATGAGAAAGGTCTAAGATCAAAAATGAAGTCTTTTTATGGAAGTAAATTACGTCTTCAGTCTTTGAAAAGCACTTTGGATTATTTATTGAAAGTGGTATTTATTAATGAATATGTGGACCCAGCAATTATAGTCTCTTCAAAAAGTAAGTTTTCAGCTTATAATTTACCCACTGATGCAGCAATATAATGTCTCTTTCAAACAACTCAAATAAAGCCTATGTCTTCCTTTTCCCAATCCTAGTTCCCATGCCAAAGTAACTATTGTTATAGATGTAGGATTTAGCCCCACATCAGGCTCCTCTGCTAGGAGCCTGCTTCTTCCTCTCCCACGCCCCCTGCTTGTGTTCCCTCTCTCGCTGGCTGTCTCTGTCAAATAAATAAATAAAATCTTAAAAAAAATAAAAGAAAAGAAAAGAAAAGAAAGAAATACGTAGTTTTACTGTGTCTTTGGAATCCTCAGACAGGTGTCAAACACCTGCCCTCTTGGGCCCTCAAACTCTGGGAAACCTGTGTCAGCCTCTCCAAGTGGGCCCATGTAGTCTATTTCACACCAGAGAAACAATGTCTTCTATTACCAACTCCAAAATTTTAATACTTTCATACCTTTGAGTTGCATAGATTCAGAGGTTAGTCCTTCATGGGTGGTGCAGTACCAACTTTGAAATGTGGAAGTAATTGCCACCGATTGCCTTGGGACCTAGGCAAAAACTAAAAATGAATTGCGTGTATTTTAATATTGAGTTAGTCAAATTTCTTAAACTAATTACTTTTAATATTTGGTTCCCATATGTTAGCCACTGCTTAACTCTTTTATTAGTTTTATCAGCTATTCCTCTTTGGTTTTTACTATAAAAATGTGTTTTGGCTATAAATGATGACGACTCCTTTCTAATGCTTATACCTCCTGTTACTTCTCTTCTTCATGTGTTGGCTAAAATCACCAGTGCAGGGGCACCTGGATGGCTGTTGGGTAAGCATCTGCCTTGGGCTCAGGTCATGATCTTTGGGGTCCTGGGATTGAGTCCCACATCGGGCTCCCTGTTCTGCAGGGAGTCTTCTCCCTCACCCCCCTCCTTCTGCGCTCTCTCTCTGTCTTTCAAATAAATAAATAAATAAAATCTTAAAAAATAAAGTCACCAGCACAAAGTTCAGATTCTCAGTGATAATATATAGCCTTTTTTTCTAACTTAATTAGAAGTGCTTCCATTTCACCATTAGGTGTGATGTTTGCTCTGGATTTCTGTTAGACGCTCTTCAAAAAAAATTTTTTAAAATCTATCCTATTCCTAGCTGATTGAAATTTGTGTATAATTTATGGGTCATTGAATTTTATCAAATGGTTTTTCTGCATCTATTTGAGATGATTGAAAAGATTTTTCTCCCTTAATCTGCTTCATAATGTACTAAATTACATTGGTAAAATTTTCATATGCTGAATCATCTTTGCATTTCTAGGACAACCCTACTTGGTCATGTGCTTTATTCTTTTAAGACAGAGTTGTGTTCTATTTGCTGACATTTCTTTTAAAAATTTTGCCCCATATTTTAAGTAAGAATCTTCTATGCTTTCCTTTCTAGTCCATTGTTTCTCTTGCCAAGTTTTTGGAATTTAGGTAAATGAGTAATTTATGGGTCATGGAGATTATATGTTTCTCAAAGTTTTGGTAGAAATCACCCATATATCTGTTTGGTCCTTTCTCCATTTTTAATATTAGTCATTTGATTCCCATTTCAATTATACTTTATTACAGGCTTATTCAGTTTTCTACTTTGTTTTGAGATCATTTTTATAGAAATCACATTTTCATAGAAAATACTCCATTTCATACAAATTACAAATATAATATTATAAAGTTTTACATATATTCTAACATTTACTCTTTTCTATTGGTATTTATGTCCCTAATGTCCCTGATGGCATTTCAGTTGTCTTTTTACTCTTAATAAGATTTTTCAAAGGTTGATGTAATGTTATCAGTGTTTTCAAATAAACATTTTAATGGATTGATTCATTAATTACTATTTCTATCTTTTAAAATGTCTTCTACTTTTTAAAGCCTATTTTGTTATTATTTTCAAAGTTTTTTAGGTTAGAAGATCACTTCATTTATTTTCAGTCATTATAACTTCATAATATTTGGCTCATGTTATAAATTTTTCTCTGACCACAACTTCATTTTAATTCCACAGCATTTACTGTATTGTGCTTTCATTTACCACTTTTAAGAGGTGTATCATTTATAGTTTTCTTTACTCTATAACTCAAAATATATTTGAAATTGATTTTAAATTTAAAAGTATGTAGTTTTGTTTTCTATCCATTTGGTATAGATTTTAATTTTATTGTAATGAATGTTCCTGGTATAGTTTCTACTTTTGTAATCAATGGGGATTACTTTCATGGCTTAATGTGTCATATATGCTTTTTGTGTGTGAATTTTCCATATGTATTTGGAGAAAAAAGACATTTATTCCTTTTACTGGATGCAATGATATATAAATATAGATATAGAATCAGAATTATTCATTAGATTATTCAAATTCTGTATGTAATTAATTGTCAAAAAACTTCTGAGAAATGTATTAATATGTCCCAATAAGATCATGGATTTATCAGGTTCTATTTATGTGATCCTAACAGATGTTCTTTTATATTTTTCAAAGCAATGTATTTAGATGCAGGATAGCTATGACTTTTATACCTCTGGTGGATTGCTGTCATTGGTATTTTAAATTCAGATCATTTTTTAAGCTTGTTCTTCTAACATTCAGATCATGATTTGTTTCTTGGCTCACTATTTCTTTTGTGTCCTTTGCTTTCCTTGGGGATTAATTTTTTCATTTTGTTGGAATTCATCTTCCATTAATATTCTTAGAGGAAATTTATAGGTAAAGATGTCTCCAGTAATTAAATGTTTCAAATATCTTTATTTTCCCTCATGTTTAAATAATAGTTTGGATAGATAAAGAATTCTAGGCTCAAATTTTTCCTTAGATATCTGAAAATATTTTGTGTTATTTCACTAGAACAAGTATGGCTGGTGAGAAATACAGTATCAGTCTATAGTTCTTTTTTTGTTAAGATTTTATTTATTTATTTATTTATTTATTTATTTATTTATTTATTTATTTATTTATTTGACAGAGAGAGAGAGAGGGAACACAAGCAGGGGGAGTGGGAGAGGGAGAAGCAGGCTTCCTGCTGAGCAGGGAGCCCAATGCCAGGGCTCGATCCCAGGACCCTGAGATCATGACCTGAGCCAGAGCAGACGGTTAATGACTGAGTTGCCCAGGCACCCCTATACTTCTTTTAATATAGGGATTTACTTTATTCTTCTGGCACCTTTTAGGATTTTTTCTTTATATTTGCATCCCCCAAATTAAACTATATTCTGTCTAGATGTGAGTCTGTTTTTATTCATATTGTTTGGCAATTGGTAGACTTTTTTAGTCTACCGTGTCATTTTCATTTCAAAGTCTGCTGGTCTTTCATTTCATTCAAATGAAATCTCTTTCCCTAGGATATATTCTTTTGTTATTTCTTTCACTTTTATCTTATTTAAGTATAGAAGTAAGGCATGGATATATTCTTGTTTAAAAAAATGAATAACCCACAAGCAAATTTGAGCAAAAACTTGAATAACTGTCATCCTTTTCCCAATTCCATCTGATTCTCCCTAGGAGGGATCACTATTAATAAATTAAATGTGTATCCTTCCAGACATTTTTATTATTAATTTGACTTTTATCAAATTAACACACATTTACGATTTACAAAATCAAAAGCAATAAGGTCTGTAACAACAACAATGAAACCACCCCCATGTCCTACCTCCCAACCCCTGATTCCTGCTCCTGGGCCAAATCTCCCTTTGTCTGAGCACTAATTTCATCAGTGAGTTCATGCATCCCCTGACTGACAACCCAAGGCATCTTGAATTTTTAAGGGTTACTCACTTGGAATCACCACTATTCAAGGCTGTGATTTCCAGACCTCTTTCCCTACTCTCTTTATAACAGACAAGGATGACTTTACTAGAAGTAGTCATCACTTCTTGGAAACCAGTGCAGTGAGCAAATCTAGAGGCTCTTTTTCATATAACTAAAGCACTCTTTGTGGTTTTAGCTAGGCTTTGTACTAGAAGGAGGTATACTTAAAAATAAATTAATCAACCACTGTGTATAAATTTCTAACTAAATTTACTTAACAGTTAAATTAAACATGACAACCAATTTCAAACACACAATGCAAGTGTGACTTTAACTTTAATCAACAATGCCTCCTCCTCAGAGAGTTGGCAAATGTTCTCAAGAAATAGTCAGCTCAGAGGAGCCTGGGTGGCTCAGTCCATTCGTTGAGCATTGACTCTTGGATTCAGCTCAGGTCATGATGTCAAGGGTCATGAGATCGAGCCTCACACTGGGCTCCAAGCTTAGCTGGGAGTCTGTTTGAGATTATCTCCCTCTCTCTCTGTTCCTCCCCACCCCACCCCCCTCTAAAATAAATAAATAAATCTTGAAAGAAAGAAAAAGAAAGAAAGAAGAAAGAAAGAAAGAAAGAAAGAAAGAAAGAAAGAAAGAAAGAAAGAAAGAAAGAAAGAAAAAGAAAGAGAAAGGAAGAAAGAAAGAAAGAGAAAGAAAGATAGATACAGTCAGCTGGGTCAGTGTCTCCATCATGATGTACCTTCAGTCCTTCTGTCAGGTGTGTTTCAAGAGACACGCAGCTGTTCTCATAAATGTAGCATCTGTGTATCAACACTACAGATTTGCTTCCATGATTTCAAACCCTTATAAACTCCTTTTTAAAAATTTCTAGTAGGCCCTAGTTTAGTTGATTAAAGAAATTGTATCATAAGGGCATTTAATTAAGTGACTTCAACTGATAAAGTTCACCATTTTTGTTTCTCAACTTAGGTAGCACATTGCAATCATCAGTAGGCTTTAAAAGTATTCCCTGGGATTTTAATGGTTTCATGTCTCACATTTAGGTCTTTCATCCATTTTGAATTTATTTCTGTGTATGGTGTAAGACAGTGGTCCAGTTTCTTTCTTTTGCATGTTGCTGTCCAGTTTTCCCAACACCATTTGTTGAAGAGACTGTCTTTTTTCCATTGGATATTCTTTCCTGAGTTGTTGAAGATTAATTGACCATATAGTTGTGGGTTCATTTCTGAGTTTTCTCTTCTGTTCTGTTGACCTATGTATCTATTTTTGTGCCTGTATCATACTGTTTTGATCACTACAGCTTTGTAATACAACTTGAAGTCTGGAATTGTGATGCCTCCAGCTCTGTTTTTCTTTTTAAGGTTGCTTTGGCTATTTGGGGTCTTCTGTGGCTCCATGCAAATTTTAGGATTGCTTGTTCTAGCTCTGTGAAAAATGCTGATGGTATTTTGATAGAGATTGTATTAAATGTTTAGATTGCTTTGGGTAATATAGACATTGTTTTTAAGATTTATTTATTTGAGAGAGAGAGAGAGCATGGAGGGAGGGGCAGAAGGAGAAGGAGAGACAGGATCTCAAGAAAACTCCCCACTGAACATGGAGCCCAATGCAGGGCTTAATCCCACAACTTTGAGATCCTCACCTGAGCCAAAATCAAGAGTTGGACATTTAACCAATGGAGCCACCCGGGCACCCCACTTTGGGTAGTACAGATATTTTAACAATATTTGTTCTTCTGATCCATGAGCATGGAATGTCTTTCTGCTTCTTTGTGCCCTCTTCAGTTTCTTTCATCAGTGTTTTATAGTTTTCAGAGTACAGGTATTTCATCTCTTTGGTTAGGTATATTCCTAGGTATCTTATGGTTTTTGGTGCAATTGTAAATGGGATTAATTCCTTAATTTCTCTTTCTGCTGCTTCATTATTGGTGTGTATGTGTGTGTGTGTATGTAGTAGACTCAATGTATAACAATAAATTATAGACTCAATGTATTTTAGGCTTAAGGATACCTTAAAGATCAATTAATCTAACAAACACATCTCATAAGCGAAGAGACTGTAGAATTCCTGCCTTCTAGGAAATTCATTACTGGTGCTCTTTTTCCTGGTTTAGGAATCTCACTTGCCTGTCTCTTATATGTGACTCAACCCAACTTCAGGTGTATTTATACATCTTGACCTCAGCTTAATTACTCATTTCTGAATTTCTGTCCTGTTTGCATTCCTCAGACCTATAATGTACTCAGCACACCACCATTTCCTCTGGCTTCAGCAGAGACCTCAGAGCACAGCTTCCCACCCATTGATACCAGCTTGTATCACCCATTGCCTTGGCTCAGCCCTTCAGTAGATACATATTCCTACTTTAGAGATGAAAAATTGGATATCTCTTCATTTTTTATTTTTTTAATAATATTTTTATTATATTATGTTAGTCACCATACAGTACATCCCTAGTTTTTAATGTAAAGTCAGGGAAATTCAAATCAAAACCACCTTGAGATACCACCTTACGCCAGTTAGAATGGCAAAAATTGACAAGGCAGGAAACAACAAATGTTGGAGAGGATGTGGAGAAAGGAGATCCCTCTTACACTGTTGGTGGGAATGCAAGTTGGTACAGCCACTTTGGAAAACAGTGTGCAGGTCCCTTAAAAAGTTAAAAATTGAGCTACTCTTCGTTTTTTAAAAGAGAGCTTTAGGTATATTTAAAATAAATTATTTCAGTTACATTTCTTTTTCATTTTCTTTCCATCCTAACCATATGAATAATAGTAATAGCTAATGGAATTCACCATTGCATTAACAGAGAAATTTTTATTAGAATAAAATCAAGTGTTTTATCCTCAAAGAGATTCAAAGAGATAAAATCAGGGAATTCTGTCTTCAACAGGTAAAATCCGACATAGACATTGAATATTTCTTTTATAATTGTTTTCACCATTGTTATTAAGTTGTACATGTATAAAAGGGCACACAATGAAAAGTAAGTTTCCTGTCCTCTTGTCCCCGCTGCTAAGCTTCTTTTTCAAAGGCAGACATGTCAGCAATCTTGTGAGCACTTTGTTCCAGAGGTACTCTCTAAATACTTCAAAATGGCATCATCCTCAGTTGCCCACATTTTAGGAGAACACAAATGACCTCCTTGTGTGGGTCGGGGTCACTGCTGGGCATCTGGAACATGGCAGGGCATCCACTTACTCCAGTAATCACCAGTGAATTGTAGGGTAGAATACAGGAGCAGGACAAGGCACTGGGGCATCAAGTAGTTGTGGGACTTAATTGCTTATGGCAAAATGGTAATTATAAAGAAGTAGACTATATTTAGTGCCCTAGTAAGGATGAAAAAGGAAAAGGAGAAATTGAAGATGGTGAGTGTTCTACTCAGAACAGAAAAGGAAGTGAGAAACCATCAAGGATGGCTTTGAAGGAGTCTTATCTCCTGTGGTCACAGAACAGATACAAGTGAGTATCAGGTGCAGTGCCTGGTAGTAACAGTGGCTGAGTTGCAACAAGATATAGAAGCTCATCCCTATCAAGTCTCCTGCACTATGGCAGGGGCACTGTGGGAAAGGTGTGGGACCCTGGCATATGGAATAAGGACGTTTGGGCAGACATGCACAAGGCCTAGAACAATGAACCTGCATAACCTTCCCAGCCTATGGAGGCAGCCCCTCTTACTCCCAAGCTTTCTCCCCATGCTTAGAGCATTTCAATGCATGCACCTGGGGCAGGAGCCTCACCATGATTCTAATTCTCTTAGAAGTCCATCCCTACCACCTCTCATTGCCTCCAAGCCTATAATGAGAGTTAGAGCCCAACAAAAGCCAATGGAGAACACAAGGCTTGTTCTGTGCTCTATACCAAGAGACGTAGAGGACCTTACCAATTTGTGTCCACAGGAGTCTGAGGAGCGCTTGGAAGCAAACTCTAAGGGTATTTGAACAAGGATGGAGAAGTATAAGGCTTGACTGGGTGGAATTTATTGATATGCATGTATCCACCCAATGTTTGTATTTAATGAGTTGGCTCAAGCACCTGGCAGTGGTGTTAACAGTCTGCTAGGTTAATTGCCAGTGAGAATGAAATGCCCGAACTTCCTGTACACTGTGGAGGAAGGAATATGAAGGCTCAGGGAGATGAGACTGTTTGAGGATCTGCTATGTGCATCCTTCTAGGCCATTCCTTTACCAGACCTCGACTACCTGCCAGCCCCCTTTGTATGCCATTTCATAGAACCACCAGCCAGTACTCACTCTAGAATATTATTCAGCCTTAAAAAAGAATGAAATTCTGACATATGTTACAAAATGGTTGAACCCTGAAGACAATACTAAATGAAATAAGCCAGTCACATAAGGAGCAATACTGTATGATCCCACTTATATGAGTTACCTAGAGACAGAAAGTAGAATAGAGCTTACCAGGGGTTGGGCAGAGGAAGTAATTTAATGGATACAGGGTTTCTGTTCAAGATGGTGAAAAGGTTCTGGAAATTAATAATGATGGTGGTTGTACAACACTGTGAATATACTTAGTGGCACTGAATTGTACACTTAAAATGGTTAAAATGGTAAATTTTATGTTATATATGTTTTACTACAATAAAAGACACCTATTTTGCCTGGTCAAAGGGTGAGCCTATGACCTATGACCCAAGCTAGGCCAATTG
Source organism: Ursus americanus (assembly GCF_024610735.1). Taxonomy (NCBI): domain Eukaryota; kingdom Metazoa; phylum Chordata; class Mammalia; order Carnivora; family Ursidae; genus Ursus; species Ursus americanus. The sequence continues at coordinate 39,123,637 of NC_142135.1, read as the reverse complement.
AACTGGTCAGCCTGAACTATACATCTTGAGCTGAAGATTACAAGATGGGTGTCTTGGTTCCTGCTGCTATAACAAAGTATACCATAGACTGGGTGGCTTATAAACAATAGAAATCTATTTCTCACAGTTCTGGAGGCTAGAAAGCTGAGATCAGTGTATAGGCATGGCTGAGTTCTGGTGAGGGCCCTCTTCTGGGTTGCGGCTGCCAACTTTTCATTGTATTCTTACATAGCGTACAGCAGAGAAGGGAAGCAAGCTCTTTCATTACTCTAAGGGCTCTAATCCCATTCGTGAGTGCTCCAACCTCATGAGCTCATCCCAGTCGCCTTGCCAAAGATCCTATTTCCTAATGCAATTGCATTGGGGAATTCAACATACGAATTTGTGGGAGACACAAACATTCAAACCATAACAATGGGTATGACTTAGAATTATTTCTGCTACATTAGCATCTTAGATTCTTCAAGCCATCCCATAGCATTTAAATAATATTTAGAGGGGCGCCTGGGTGGCACAGCAGTTAAGCATCTGCCTTTGGCTCAGGGCATGATCCCGGCGTTACAGGATCAAGCCCCACATCAGGCTCCTCCCCTAGGAGCCTGCTTCTTCCTCTCCCACTCCCCCTGCTTGTGTTCTCTCTCTCGCTGGCTGTCTCTATCTCTGTCGAATAAATAAATAAAATCTTAAAAAATAAATAAATAACATTTAGAGCGATTCTTTTTTAAACTCTCAAATTACCCAGTTTTAGTAGGCCATCTGTCTCCTGCCAGGAATCTGACTAATGAATTGACTAACATTTATTGAGTACCCCCCATATGCCAACACTGAGTATATCACCAAGTTATCAACCTGTCTCTCCAACTCTACCCAGGATTGCTTAGGTGTCATGGGCTTCTGTAGGAGTTTTCGTGTTCTCCTGAAGCTATTCAGAAGTTCTGACTATTTTTAAATTCCTCTTAGAACTATCTAGGGTTTCTATCACCTGCTTCCGAGGATTTTGAATGATCCATGCTAATTTGGTCATTCACAATTATGAAGATCTTTGGGGGAGTAATTAGTAGTCTGTAATATTTATAGGCAGACAAAATCTACAGATAAGATCCTCCACACCTGATAAGTTATAGTGAAGGTGTGTATTGAATTCTACCCCATATGCAGATGCCTATTCACTAGCAGATATAAAACAATCATACAACCTATTCTATAGCTTGACACCTAATGAAGCCACAGGTCTTTGTTCTTTTAGGTGTTCTCATAGTACTTTTCAAAATGGGTTCATTGAATTAAGGAGGGCATGTGTTGTGATGAGCAATGGGTGTTATATGCTTTTCTAGAGGCAGGGTTTGGCGAACATTGTAGACTGATTCATTAGTCCAGAATCTTTCATAAATAGCTGAACATGGAACCATTTTAAAATTACACTTCAGATGCAGTTCTGAAGAGCACAGCCATTGAGATTTTTATACTTTGTCTCTGCAAGGGCAGGAAAGCCTTTATAATATTTCTAGCCTATCCATGTATCTTGAACTTCCCACTTTCACTGATGAAATGACACTTATTATATTTATTCTGTTAGCATAAAACCATCTCTGATGTCTGGGCTTCTGATCAGAAGCTTTAATGTGCTAACTAAACACTTCTAGATAATGTACTCCTGATCAGAATACTGACAACCCCTAAAATATAAATCAAAATCAACAATCATAAATATCACACCGCTTAAGTATTTTAAAGTAAATTCCAGACAAGATGACAAGAAAGCATAAGACAATAGAAATTTCCTGATTCTGATTCCTGATGAATTTATGTTGTTAGAATAAAAGGCCTCCACCCTGCTCCCCAACCACTACCATGTTGCTCTCCTTCCCATTCTAGACAAACTTCTCAAGAGCACACTGCTCCCATGGTCTCTGATTCTTCTCCTCACCCTCATTCTTCATTCTACCCTGGTCTAACTCTGTCTGCACTAAGCCCCTGGGACAGCTCTTGCCAAGGTCACAGTGACATCCACGTCACAAGATCCAGGGCAAATATTTCAGTCTTCCTTCTCCTCATTCCTGAGACATTTTCTTTCTTGGCTTATAAGCCATTTTACTTCCCTGATTTTCCACCTAATTTTCTAAACAGTTTCTTTTCAGTTTCCTTTGCTGACTCAGCCTCCTCTTCAGAGTTTTAAAATCAAACACACTTAGTTAGCTAATCCTAAGTTATTTCATCCACAACCATGGCTTCAATCACTGTTTACATGCTGATATCCAAATATGTACTTCCGACTCAGACCACTCTGGGCTTTGGACAGTAATACCCAACTGCCTGCTTCACATTTCTCTTTGATGCCTCAAAAGCACTTCAAATTTTACAGATTTCACATGGAATTTATTTTTTTTTCAAACAAGGTCCTCTCCTAGTGATTTTTATTTCAATAAATGGAACTACTATCTCCTCCCATACACCTTGCCCAATTATTCAGTCTAAATTCTGGAAGTCATCTTTAACACATTTTCTTCCCCAGACCATCACCAATCCTGGTTGACTCTTATTTCTTTAACATCACCTGAATCTGCTTATCTCTCTATATCTGCATTGCTGCCATCCTGGTCATCATCACCTCTCACTTGGATTCCAGCAATTAACTAGTCTTGTCAGGCAACTGAGTTTCTTATGGTTTAAAACTCATTCTGTTTTATGTAATGCAGCAGAGACTTCTAACTGCCTACCACAATTTGTTTTGCCCTTCATCTTTTAGATGCTCATCATCTTTAAAATAATGCTGATTTTATTTGAGACACTCTACAAAAAGGTCATAATTCCCAGTCTCCTGGAGCTGGGTATGGTTCCATGGGTAAATTCTGGTCAGTGAGATACAAGTTGAAATGATATATGGGACTTCCAGGAAAACTTCCCTGCAGAAGGATAATCATCAAACGGAAATGTCTCAGCTAGAAAGCACACCTCTTTTACCCAACTCCTCTTCGTGCTTCTTGGTATCTGGAATACAGGCGTGATGGCTGATGTTCCAATAAGCACTGTTACCAGAATTGCACAGCTGAGCCCATCTTGAGTTCCTGACCCACAAAAAAACATGATTGATAATGAAATTATAGCACTAGTTTTAAGCACTATGTTTTGGGGTGATTTTCACACAGAAAGAGATGGCTGATATCACCCACTAATTAAGGGTAGGCTCTTTGAACAGGTATATGGTGTGCTGTGTTCCTATTAAGAAGACAGCAAGGACGTTGTCAGCTCTAGGATCCCCCAAAACTTGCATGGGGATACGCATTGCCCTTCTTTTCAGGAATCCTTACATGGAGGAGGGGTCAAAGTGCTAAGCACTTTTCAAAGACCCACTACTTTTTAGCTCCAGTTGCTTCCTCCCCCAACCTTTTCCTTCTAGGTAGCTGAACACAATATTATTTCTTTTTGTTGAAACAAACTCTTACATTATTGGGCCTATTCTTTCCAACCATTATTACTGGGTAAACTTTGTACTCCCTTTCTTCATAGTCAAAGAATTTCATTTTCTCAAATCTCTGGCCCTTTGAGTTAGAAACAGTGGCTTTTACAACCCTTGTCTCTGCTATATATTTATAAAAGTCAACCTAGTTAAAAATGGTTATGATGGCAAATTTCGTGTTATGTATTTTTCACTGCAATTTAAAAAATCAATGTAGGAGCTCAAAGGCCAAGATTCAGTCTTTGTTCTCTATGTATCAAACCTTCTCAGAGAACAAAATGTATAGGCAAAATTAAGTATAAATGCAAAAGTAATTGATAAGTGAAACCATATAATTTACCTGATAAACCCTTTTAAATGAATTCACGTTGCAATTAGAATGAAATTTAAAATATTTTACTTGACCTATAAGACCATGTATAATCGGCCCTGGCCTACTCTTTTAACTTCATGCTGAATCGCTCTTCCCCTCCACTCAGTATTCTCTACCCATGCTGGATTCCTTCCAGAGTTTCTGATGGGACATACACAGTCCTGCCTTGGAGCACACAGTTCCCTCTGCCTATATCACTATTCCTCACATCCTAACTTCCTTAGAGAAGGCTTCTTGATTCCCCCAGACAAGGGGAGTGTTTTCTCTATCAGATGCTCCTTTAGTGATTTGTATTTCCATGTAATGACATCATTGTGTAAATAACTGTTTAATGTTTATTTCCCTTCCTCATCTATGAGCTCCATGATGAGTCAAATCTATCCTCTTTACTACTGTATCTCTAGTACCTATCATATAATAGCATAATAGCTAATGAATAAATAGTTATTGAATAGTCACATCAGTGACTGAATTAGTAGATGGCTTTATAGTTCTTGGGTCATACCAGGGGCTGAATTGCACAATATCTAAAATCCATTCTAACTCTAAAATTACATCTTTCTATGATTTGATTCCCATTCCAGGAAAGGACATTAATCACCAAACTTAGCCCATGTGTATAACAGAGCAAATTTAGGCCCACGTAAAGTTTATATTATACAGATGTTCTCAGCAGTACTTGCCTTTCCAGATGCTTTGTTGATGCATGACTACAAATATAGTGGGAGATGAGTGCAAGATTGAGATGCTCAGCCGGACTGCCAACTAGAGCCCACCTCTAGGGCAGTGCCATAGTGGAGATTCAAAGGGTGAAGTGACCTCAATCATGTGATTGAGAGGTATTGATTTTTTTGACTGTCAGGACTGAGACATTTTTTTAGGCTCTTGTTGATCACAATGAGCATTGAAACTAGCCCCTGAAATAGAGTAGTTGTTCAATAAATGTATGAATGAATGCATGAATGAATGAACGAATGAGAAGGTTGCAGCATAAAATGCACGTGCAGCCTGTCCAAATATGTTTGTAACCAGTTTGTCAAAATTCACAACCTTAAGCAACCTACCACTAAGGATGCATGAACCATGAATCTATGGAAATTAACTCTTGGGTGCCCCAAGTGAAATTACTTCAGGAAAATGTGCTGAAAAATCTCTCCAGTTAAGGACCTTGGCATGACAGCCCCCAGTCAAGCTGAAAGGGACCCAAAGTGTTTAGGTGTGATATTTGTGCCTGGTGAAGTTCAGAAGTAGGAAGTCTCATGCTGGGCTTTTCAAAATGGGTCATTTGTTGCTACAAAAGAATCAGAATGGAGTGGCAGGGGTGGGAAGAGTACCGGGAGATTAATTGGCCTAGCACATCCTCAAATACCACCATTTGAAAATGGCCTTAATTGAAGTCTCTTTTTAGAGTATAATTCCTAAGTGCTGCAGTAATACTCTGAGTAGCCAGTGGGGAGTGGGCTGGCAAAAGGCATTTTTTTCACACAGATCAAGTAACTAGAGGGACCAAGTGCAAATTCTAACACTCACAATATTACATGGACTGTAGCCAATTCTTCATGGATTTGATTCTATAAAAATGAGTTTTGGCAGCTCAGAACAGTAAGATATTGCTTCCTTGTTCTTAACGGAGATTATTTCTAAAGGAAACCTTCTTCCTCTCTTCTCCCACCAGCCTCCTTAAATTTCAAACTCTATGCGCTCAGGACAGAAATGCCTATATAGACTTGTGCTGAACCTCAGGGGTCCCAGTTCTGTTAATTTTATTATTCAAATGAGGTGAAAATGAGCAACCTTGTTCCAGAGTGAAAAGTTCATGTTTCTGTGATTTGCTGATCCATGATAATAATTATTTAGCATTTCAGAGCTGGTTCTGGAAATTAGATAAATTCCAGAAGGCTGCTTAGAGGCTCCATAATTCAGGTTTTAGCAACTCTGCGGGTAATGCTGGCCTCTAAGAATGAAAGCAAACCAAGGAAGACCAGCTGATTTCACTGGAGAAGGAGCGAAGCCTCTTCAGAAAAAAGATGAGGTCTTAGAACATAGTCTAGATGAATATGAAACATAAAAATGAGATCCCAAAGGCCAGAACAGATGCAAAAAGGAAAAGTAATCCTCAAATCAAACTGCTCTGAAATAGAGCACTTGTAAAAGGAGAAAAGGCTTAATTATAGCTGTTTGAGGAAAAGTTACTGGAACCCAAAGAAGACTCACAGAAGAGGAGAGGCAATATGTCAGAGGAAGAATCTAAAATGATTGGACAGATTTGTGAATGCTGAACCACCCTTGCATCCCAGGGATGAATCCCACTTGGTCATGTTGGATAATCCTTTTAATGTACTGTTGGATCCTACTGCTAGGATCTTGTTCAGAATTTTGGCATCCACATTCATTAGGGAAATCGGTCTGTAATTCTCTTTTTTGATGGGGTCTTTGCCTGGTTTGGGGATCAGGTAATATTGGCCTCATAGAATGAGTTTGGTAGCTTTCCTTCTGTTTCTATTTTTTGAAATAGCTTTAGGAGAATAGGTATTATTTCTTCTTTGAATGTTTGGTAGAATTCCCCGGGGAATCCATCAGGCCCTGGCATTTTGTTTTTTGGAAGGTTTTTAATCACTGTTTCAATCTCTTCATAATTAATTGGTCTGTTTAAAAAATCATTTTCTTCCTGTTTCAGTCTTGGTAGTTTATAGGTTTCCAGGAAGGCCTCTATCTCTTCCAGATTGCTTAATTTATTGGCATAAAGTTGTTGATAAAAGTTTCTAATAATCCTTCCTATTTCATTGGTGTTGGTTGTGACCTCTCCCTTTTCATTCATAATTTTATTAATTTGGGTCCTTTCTCTATTCTTTTGGATAAGTCTTGCCAGTGGTTTGTCCATATTATTTATTCTCTCAAAGAACCAGCTTCTAGTTCTTTTGATCTGCTCTACTGTGCTCCTGGTTTCTAATTCATTGATCTCTGCTCTAATCTTGATCAACTGCTTTCTCGTGCGTGGATTAGACCTGTTCTTCTATTGCTGTTCCAGCTTCTTGAGGTGAGAATATAAAAACTGCATTTTAGATTTTTCTGTGAGTGAGGCTTGAATGGCTATGTATTTCCCCCTTAGGACAGCCTTTGCAGTGTCCCATAGGTTTTGGACTGTTGTGTTTTCATTCTCGTTGATCTCCATAAATTGTTTAAATTGATTTTTGATTTCCTGGTTTATCAAATCATTCTTGAGCAGGATGGTTCTTAGTCTCCAAGTGTTTGAGTTTCTTCCAAATTTGTCCTTGTGGTTGAGTTCCAATTTCAGAGCATTGTGGTCTGAGAATATGCAGGGAATAATTTCAGTCTTTTGGTATTGGTTGAGACCTGTTTTGTGTCCCAGAACATGGTCTATTCTTGAGAATGTTCCATGGGCATTAGAATAGAATGAGTATTCTTTGGTTCTGGGGTGTAGTGTTCTCTATATATCTATGAGGTCCAACTCATCTAGTATGGCATTCAAAGCTCTTGTTTCTTTGTTGATTTTCTGCTTAGGTGATCTATCTATTGCTGATAATGGAGTGTTGAAGTCGCCAACTATTAATGTATTTTTATCTATAAGTCTCTTTATTCTGGTTAAGAGTTGGCTTGTGTATCTTGCTGTTCCCCTGTTGGGGGCATATATGTTTATAATTGTCATATCCACTTGTTGGATACATCCTTTAAGAGTAATATAGTGCCCTTCTGTATCTCTAACTATAGACTTTAGTTTAAAATCCAATCGGTCTGATATGAGAATTGCTACCCCAGCTTTCTTTTGAGGTCCATTGGCATGAAAGATGGTATTCCATCCCTTTACTTTTAGTCTGGAGATATCTTTAGGTTCAAAATGAGTCTCTTATAGACAGCAAATGGATGGGTCATGTCTTTTTATCCAATCTGCAACTCTGTGGCATTTTATAGGAGCATTTAGGCCATTTACATTCAGAGTGATTATTGAGAGATATGATTTTAATGATGCCATGTTGCCTGTAAAGTTTTTGTTTCTATAGATTGTGACTTTCTGTTCTGTATCACTCTTGGGGCCTTCTTATGGGACTTCATCAAGATAAAAAGCTTCTGCACAGCCAAGGAAACAGTCAAAAAAACTAAGAGGCAGCCCACGGAATGGGAGAAGATATTTACAAATGACGTTACAGATAAAAGACTGGTATCCAAGATCTACAAAGAACTTCTCAAACTCAATACACAAGAAACAAATAAACAAATCATAAAATGGGCAGAAGATATTAACAGACACTTTTCCAATGAAGACATACAAATGGCTAACAGACACATGAAAAAATGTTCAAAATCATTAGCCATCAGGGAAATTCAAATCAAAACCACACTAAGATACCACCTTACGCCAGTTAGAATGGCAAAAATTGACAAGGCAAGAAACAACAATTGCTGGAGAGGATGTGGAGAAAGGGGATCCCTCCTACGTTGTTGGTGGGAATGCAAGTTGGTACAGCCACTCTGGAAAACAGTGTGGAGGTCCCTTAAAAAGTTAAAAATTGAGCTACCCTATGACCCAGCCATTGCACTACTGGGTATTTACCCCAAAGACGTAGTGAAGAGAAGGGCTATATGCAACCCAATGTTCATAGCAGCATTGTCCACAATGGCTAAATCGTGGAAGAAGCTGAGATGCCCTTCAACAGATGACTGGATTAAGAAGTTGTGGTCCATATATACGATGGAATATTACTCAGCTGTCAAAAAGATTTCTCAACATTTGCTGCAACATGGACAGCACTGGAGGAGATAATGCTAAGTGAAATAAATCAAGCAGAGAAAGACAATTATAATATGGTTTCTTTCATCTATGGAACATAAGAACTAGGAAGATCGGTAGGAGAAGAAAGGGATAAAGAAAGGGGGGTAATCAGAAGGGGGAATGAAGCATGAGAGACTATGGACTCTGAGAAACAAACTGAGGGCTTCAGAGGGGAGTGGGGTGGGGGAATGGGATAGGCTGGTGATGGGTAGTAAGGAGGGCACGTATTGCATGGTACACTGGGTGTTATACGCAACTGATGAATCATCGAACTTTACATCAAAAACCATGGATGTACTGTATGGTGACTAACATAATATAATAAAAAAACATTAAAAAATATTACTGTAAAAAATGAATAAAAAATAAATAAGAAAAAAACAAGGATGTACTGTATGGTGGCCAACATAATAAAAAATATTATTATAAAAAAATAAAATGATTGGACAGATGAATCTAAAATGATTAGACAGAATCCAGGTAACTTTTGAGAGTCTGAGCCATAAGTAACAAGTTCATACAGAAAGCAAGCAGAGACTTGGCCTGGGAAGTCCAGGAGAGCTGTATTATGTGGCTACAGAAAACCTGAGCAGATTTGAGAATGGAAGGCTAGGGAAATCAGAAAAGAATCCTCCAAGCGTGATCTTTGCGTTTCAAAGTATAATACCACTGTAGGTAGAAATAAAGATATTGCCTAGATTCTAAAGAAACATGATCTAGAAATTCATGGCATTGGACCCTAAGGAAAGGCATTTATCTAGGAGATAAGCCATAGTGAAGGGGTAGCAGTCAGAATAGCAATAGATCAAAACCAGGCCTGCATTCAGTGTTTGTCTAATGGTTGGGAGAGTATCTCCTGTCACTCCTCTGTTCAGAGCCCTCCTAAAGCTCTCAGTTCTCGCAGAAGAAAATGCCAAGCCCTCAGATCAGCCTACACCCCCACCTTAGACTGTCCCATCACGTTACCTCTCTGCCTCATCTCTTGCTTCTCCCTTTGCACACCTGCCTCTATCACACAGCCTCCTTGTATTCCAGCACACTCTTGTTGCAGGACTTTTCCTTTTGCTGTGCCCTCTGTCTGGAACACTCTTCCCCAGATATGTGCATATCTCATCCTTTACCTCCCCTTAACACCTCTGCTCAGGGGACCCCTTCTCAGCCAGGCCTCCCTGACCCCCCTATTTTAAACTATAGCAACCCCACTCCAACCCCAGGCACTTCCTATATATCTCTCTGCTTTTGTTTTTCTTCAAGGCACTTTTTATCATCTGAGATGCATGCATTTTACCAATGTGTTTCTTGTTTATCTCCCTCAATACAATAGATGCTCTTTGAGGGCAGGGATATTTGCTGCTTTGTTCCACTAATGATTTGGGGAAAAGAAAATGACCGGTGCTTGGTAGATACTTAAAAAATACTTGTTGAATGTAATGGAAGATTTTTTAAATAATGGATGCTTTCCTGAGGGCTGCAATTGATTCACACCATAGCTTTTACTAAGGGGATCTGTCTAACAAAATCTAAAGGAATATACCAGGAAAACAGAACTGTGGGATTAAAAACAAAGAAAAAGTAAAGAGGAAGAAAAGTGTTTTCTCCCAGTCAACAGCTCTAGCCCTACGTATACTAAAGAAGAAAATGTTCAATTGCTAGAAGCTCAATGACCTTTGAGGTGGGGAAGAGCAGAAAGAGGGGAAACAGTAAGATGTATCCCAGTGCTGCAGAGAAAGATGCAGCAGATGGGAAGCCTCCTCAAGGCCTGAAATATTCAAAAGTCGAGGAAAACAAAATCATGCATGAGCTAATTATTGTTGAAACTGCGTAATGGATAGATGAGGGATTCATTATACTAATCTGTCGGCTTTTGTAGATGTTTGAAATTTTCCATTTAAAAATGAATTTTTTAAAAAGGGGCAGAAGAAGGACCATGCCCAGAGAGGCACCCGGCAGAGGTACTAGAAGTCACCAAGCTCCCAGGGACACACTCTTCAAAAGCAACAACCACAGCTCCCGTTCCTGAATCTACTAGAGGCACTTCTCCAGCTGAACAAATGCAGGCATGGAGGTGCTTTCCCTAGAGGCAGGTGCTTTGGAACTAAATCATCCCCTCATATCAGGCAGTGGAGCAGCCGGTGTGGCTCACAAGAGACTGTGGATGTCATGTCACCATGTGTAGAGCCCACCTCGGTGCTGGTCCAGAGCACAAGAAACTTGGTCTCACAAAAAGCTGAAAAACAAGAAGTCTGGAATGTTGGTTAAAATGTTGGGTAAAAACACATCTCAAATATGATTTGGTGGCTGGGGCTGGCTCCATTAAAAATGTCTAAACTTTGCAGAGAGTTAGCAGTGTCTTAAAGGTTACTCTCTGAGAGAAGAGACAGTGCCCATAGATGAGCCACCTCACGCCCCATATGTGTCATTACAGAGTGCTCTCTTAGGGGACATTTCCCACAAATGAGTTGGTAGGTCGTGGATTCTGGGTGACTGACAGAGTCCAACCGCCTCTGAAGAAACTGAAACCATATCTTCCCTCGGATTGCCATTAGTACTTGGCACTAAAGGGAATTGGTTTGTTTCCTGAATATGGTGGGTATGAAGCTTCTGCTGTCACAAACTTTCCTGTCCTAGAATTCCTTTTGAGGGAAAGCAATTTAGAGACATGACCCTGAACTAGTTTAGCTTCAGAGGTCCTGAAGGAACTCTCACTACAGAGAGAGATGCAGCCCAACACAGGCAACCTCTGCTGGAAGAATTCCTAGCTGCCCACCCTGCAAACAAGAACCCTCCAGTTGAGAGCAAGATAAGAAATTGGCCAGAGAGTGAATTTTTAACTTAAATTACTTTGAGCCCACTAAGGTAAGATAATTTGATTGTGTTCTTAATTTCTTTGGATTTGAATGTTTTGAATCTTTAACTTTTGGGGCCTCAGTTACTCCAAGGACAATTGATACTAAGAGAGCTTTCCATATTCAAATTTGGGACCCTTTTATTGTATTGGCATTTTGTTATTAACATGTATTTATGTATTTTAGTATTGGACCATCTTAAAGTTTCACTTTGATTCTGAGGCAGAATTTCTAATTGCCTATATTTTACATGCAGCTGGAAATAATTTGGAATGGGAATGGGAAGACATGTTTGGCCTTGGGTACCACATGGCACAGAAGTACATTTAAATAAGGCTCTGTTCTGACACATTTTAGAGGTTTCTTTGACAACTGTTGCTGTTGACCTCCTGTGCAGAAGCATTTCATGTGTCAGTGTCCTATAGTTTTTGTATCTTACTTATCACTTCTTGCTGTTTTCTAGTTACCTGTGTTTGTATTCCTGGGTATAGTAAATGTCTGAAGGTCAGAGATCACGTCTTGCCATCTAAGTATTATCTGTAGCACCGAGCATCTTGCCTTGCATGAAAAGTGTGCTTAATGAATAATCACTTTAAAACTAAATGAAAAAAGGACAATTCAGTATTTACTGTTAACTACTACACCTAGATTTTCAGGTTTAAATAACTTCACTAATAAGTCAGTAATTCTCTTGAAACCAGCTAGAGTTTCTTCTTTGACAAAATTCTAAAATGAAAAATGTACAGGTTAATACACCAGTAATCCAATCATTGAGAATAAAACCAAATCCCAGTGGAACTGAAGTAGTTGTTTTCCTCAGAGAAGCTTAAAGCACTGAGGGCTTCAAAGGGGAGGGGGTGGGGGAATGGGACAGACCGGTGATGGGTAGTAAGGAGGGCACGTATTGCATGGTGCACTGGGTGTTATACGCAACTAATGAATCATCGAACTTTACATCAGAAACCAGGGATGTACTGTATGGTGACTAACATAATATAATAAACAAACATTAAAATAAAAAAATTTAAAAAAATTTTTTTAAATTAAAAAAAAAAAAAAGAGAAGCTTAAAGCACTTCATCAACACAACATGCAGGCTCACAGCAGTCCTGGGAGTAACTGTAAGATCTTTCACGGCTACCTAAACACACTGAATGCAATGCATTCCCCCCTTTGAGATCTTACTTTCAGTGCTAGAAACCAAGTAGATGCTTAATAAATATTATTATGAAAAACACTAATATTGATTTGAAGTCCCACAGTGAAGCTAAGAAACTGAGCCCAGCCAAAGACCATATCAGAATCTGTAGTCTCTCTCAGCAAAGCAGGAGACCTTGGTGACTACACGATCACCGTGCCAGGCAGTCAACTGCATTTCCCAAATGTGGCCCAGATGGGAAACTTGAAGGAAGGAATACCACAAACTAAAAAAGGAACTAAAAAAAAAATGCTGAGGAAGATATGGTTCATGGCCTTGAGCTGCCTTCTATGAAAAAGAAACAGAAAATCTTCCAAAAATAACAATATATACCATCGAATACATAGAGGTGCATAAAGCCTTTTGGCTGCATATAACTATAACTGCATAGTGAGTAGAGTTCTCAGTATTAGAAAATATGTAATTTATCTCCATTTTGCTTTTACTCATCAGTTTAGTGTAGTTGTGAGCTTTTTAGTAGTGCATTTGTGTCTGCCATTTTTGGCTGCGTAATATTGGGTTTCACCTTTTTTGTAGCCGCAGCATAACTGTCTTTAAAATGGGAATAAAAATAGCACTAAAAATAGTACTGATATAATAAGGTCATTGCGAGGATTAAATAAAACAATTCATATAAAGTGCTCAGCACAGTACCTGTTTGTTATATAGGAAACTCTAAAAATTGCTATTATTATGATTTATCTTCTGTTTGCATATGTCATAAATCTAAGTAAAGTAGTTTAATTTTTGCATTCTGATTATAAATGTATTATGTATTCTAGAAATCTTAATAAATACAGAATAATATAATTGGAAAAATGAATCTTAACACATAATTCTACCATCCACAGATTAAAAAAATACTAACTTAGCAATAAATTTCCAATTTCTAAGTGTGGGGGCATATTGTTTTATTTGTGCAAAGTACTTGGCACATAGAAGCTGCCCAATGTATTGCATGGTGCACTGGGTGTTATACACAACTAAAGAATCATCGAGCCTTACATCGGAAACCGGGGTGTACTGTATGGTGACTAACATAATATAATAAAAAATCATTTAAAAAAAAAAGAAGCTGCCCACTAAGTGGATGTTAGAAGATCTTATAATCAGGAACGAGTGTATAACAATACGGCTGCTTTTATACATAAATAAAAAGAAACATTCCTTAAGAATGATCTCTGGGCTCCTTCCAAAGTAAAAACATTTACCCAAAATCAAAGAACAAAATACAAATAGAGAATCCCTGGTTATATGTAGGGTTCTTCTTATGCCATACTACCTGAATGCTCCTAAATATAATGCTATCCATGGTCACTCAGAATAAACTATACAAATCTCCCTGTGGTGATTCTTCCATGTCCTTATTCTTTTCTTTTAAATTCTTTTACACAGAATGATTAAAAACTATGCAAAAGCAGGCATTTGTATCTTCTCTTCCTTTTGGATTCTCTGCTATTGCTTAGTCCCAGACTTTGCATTCCATGGTCACACCCTAAATTTTATGGACTGATAAACTGAGTCAGCACCCATTCCAGATCACTGACTTATCCTAACCAAGCAGGGACAATTTATGGAAATGAAAACTTTGTTGTTGGCCCAACTTCACTTCCATTTAATTCCATCTTTTAAAAAATGTAGGGGAGGGGCATCTCAGTGGCTCAGACTTTTGAGCATCTGCCTTGGTGTCGGCTCAGGTCCTGATCTCACGGTTGTGACATCAAGCCCTGCAGAGGGCTCTGCACTCAGTGGGGCGTCTGCTTGAGATCCTCTCCCTCTCGCTCTATCCCTTGTGTGTGTACTCTCTCTCTCTCTAAAATAAATAATCTTTTTTAAAAATGTAGGGGAGCTCAGTTGGCCATTAGTTTTTCCTGCTTAGTCTCTTGCATCATATTAAAGGCATCCATTAAGAAACAGAGCTGCTAAGCAAGTGCCTCAGGTTGGGTCCACAAAACCCCCTTCACTGACCCTAAGTAGCTAAGCACATTTTTCATGATCAAGGTTGCATTAAGAAAGAAGGTAGTCTTTTGAGCCTCACTGCTGGGTTCAAATCCAGGAACCCCTTTCCTACTCCCCAGTGTACCTATGTACTGAACCCCTCCAAGCCTATTTCCTCAGGTACCTGGCACATGACAAGCATTAAATAAATGTCAATTATGATTAGTAGTAGTAGTAGAAGTAGTAATCAAATCAATCCTAGTGATTGGTGGCCTAACAGTATCCCAGCCAAATATCAGTACTGCCATAGTGAAAGGTTACATGGGTATAACTTGAACCTCCACAAGTTACAGGTTTAATCATTCATTCATTTGGTCACTGACAAATGTTTTTGAATACTGATGCTATTCGGATCACAATGTTAAGATCTGTAGAGAACTAAGAGGTGAATAAAGCACACATCTTGCCTTAATAGTTTCATAAAGCAGTAAGAGAAGGCTCAAAGGCTCAAAATCCCAGATGGCATTAGGAGATGTCTTTTTGAAATGGATAGTGAGCTGTTAGTTCCATATGACAAGATGTATATAAAATACAATCTAAGCCTAAAGTAATCGGGAAAATGGGCCTCCTTCCACCCATGCTGATAGTGATCAGTTCCCAACTTATAGTGTCATAAAATTGTTCTCACAAAATTGAATGCCCAGAGTGTTAAGAGTATACATATGTGGTAAAAAAGAACATTATCAACATTTTTATTAAGCGTATCAAGAACAGACAGATTCAGCACTGCTGCATCAAAGAGGGGTTTTTACATTTTATCTCCCTCAGGGGAGAAGGGAAAGTAGGAACATGTAGCTGTGATATAGATAGATAGATGATAGATAGATAGATGATGATAGATAGATAGATAGATAGATAGATAGATAGATAGATAGATAGATGATAGATAGATAGATAGATGATAGATAGATAGATAATAGATAGATAATAGATAGATATGTATATATTATATATATTTATTTCTAATATGAAATTTAGAAACATAGAGTCAAAGACACTTAAACACATGTTGAGGGCCTTATAAAAACATAAGGCTCTGATCAGTCAGTGGGCTTCAGAGTCATATTGGCATGGTTTCAAATTCTAATCTTATCACTCACAAGCTACTTGAACAAATGTAAATTCCTAAAGTTCTCTGAGCTTCACTTTCTTCACCTGTATAAGGGAAGAGATGTTGTGAAGATTGCATGAGACTAACTGTATGTATGGGAAGTGCTTAAAGTAGTACATAGCATGTCGTAAGCATTGAGTTAAAAGTAGCCATTAATAAGGATTATTTTATCATTAGCGGTCATTTTCAAGCATTGACTCCAGAATTACTGCCTACTTAGGCACCCTTAGGTCAGAGCAGACATGCTTGATGGTTTCATCTTGGGCAAAGAGCAGCAATGTTGCCAGGGTATCTTTTCTTGGGTCCCTAATGCTGCTTCTGATGACTGCCTGGTCTCCTTGGGGTTTGATGTGGTTTTATTTCTGGACTTCAAATGTGTCTTTCTTCCTTTTGTGAATACTCCTACCTGCTTGCAAATCAACTTTTTGTAGATTGCTAACTAATCTAGAGATAATCCCTAGTAATGACCCAATTCCCACGTGGACTCTTTCTCTGTCCCACCTTCTCCCCTGTGTCTCAGGAGAAATGACTATAGGAGGCCCTCATGGGACCCATGGTATGTCAAGCTGTACAGCTTGACAACACCAGTTCCTGCATTGGTGTTGACTATATCTTGACTACAAGTTTATAACTGAATCTGAATCTGCTAAAGTAGTTGTATACCTATTTAAAAATTCTTTCACTTCATCTCTCTGCACTTAGGGCCCACAACACAAAGCGGAAGGAAGCGGTGGAGGGAGGAACAAGGCCTAATTGGCAATTCCTGCTTAGACCAATAGACTCACCCTGTTTGCTTTGGAAGGGAAATGCCTGAATGCTTTCCCCACTGTTTGCATGAAC
The DNA here is from genome assembly GCF_024610735.1 of Ursus americanus. Classification (NCBI taxonomy): domain Eukaryota; kingdom Metazoa; phylum Chordata; class Mammalia; order Carnivora; family Ursidae; genus Ursus; species Ursus americanus. Next base: position 39,107,026 of record NC_142135.1, on the reverse strand, counting down.
CAACGAAGCATCTGATCCATCCAATTACATCCCATAGTACGAGCTAATGGATATTAAAATTACATGGGTCAGGGCTCAAATACAAGTACAGTTCTCTCGGCTTGAGTTAAATCAAGTATTTACTTTGAGACCAAAAGTACAAATTGTGGGCTGTTGAATCAGCTGGAGTTCTCAAAATAGAATTTGACCTGAATAGAGATAATTCCATGAAAACACTACTGGAAACCAAAATGCTTATCTAATCTATAAGTCTGGCAACATGTACAGCATTACTGATCGCTGGTACTGGTGAAAGAGTCTTAATTTTTATGTCTAGAGGAAATTAAGCCAAGAAAAAGAGTACCATTTAGTTCAGAGGAAAGATGTTCATACATTTTATATTTAAATGATTCCATTTGAGCACTTGGAAAATTAGAGGGCCTTTAGCCAAAAACAGCTCTATGTCACTCAGCTATGTGGAGCTTAACTAAAGCTTGGCCTTATCTAACTTCTTAGAAATACACTAACCAGAGACTCTGTATAAGAGTTCCAGAGCTAGCATATGCCTACAAGGGATTAAAGAGAAACCAAAGTGAAGAAAAGCAATTTAATCATAATGGAGAGTATAACAGTTACAGATACCAAGTATGAGAAGGGCTATTCCAGATTGTCAAAAGGAGCTTCAGGCTTACCATCACTAAAAGACCATTCCCAGTGTGGGCAGGAAAGAGCTCTGGTAATTCCTAATAATAGTGAGAAATGGGATTCCTCTGGGAACCTTTAAAAGCTCACCTTTTTTAACAGTTAAAGGCACACAGTTCCACTGAGGAGAACAGCCACTTCTTTTCAGAAAAGTATGTATTTTCTTAGCCTTATTAACAGAGTACTCAAATCTAATATTATTAAAGTGGGTTTTTTAAATAGATTAAGGAAGTTCAGAAGTATGACTTCAAGAGTACCTATAATGCTTTTTCATGATCCTCATCCTATATATATATTACACTAGGTGAAGAAAGTGTGTGTGTGTGTGTGTGTGTGTGTGTGTGTGTGTGCATCCAGTGGCTCAATGCCTAAAAGTATATCCTACTTGACCTTCGTTTCCTTTGTCTAAGTAAGTAGGAAACTGGTCCCTAAAAGGGGGCCCTCAAGAACCTTTATCAGTCATTTACACCTGTCATTAGCTGCTTTTCAAAGAACTAGTGTGAGTCATTAGAAGGGGAAGCAGGAGTTTAGTCACCTAAGTTCAGATGTTTATGGGTTGGGAAAAGAGAGGGGCATAAAAAGGGGAGGCTGAGGGATGGAAAACCACCCTGGCCTTCTGAATAATGGTGGTAAAGACCAGTTCTAAGCACAGCAGTTAAAGTTTAGAAGCCAAAAAAAATCCCAGAATTCAGGAAAAGCTGCAAATCCCTAAACTACAAAGAAAATGAGCAACTCTCAACTCAGCTTGACAGAGATTGTTTTTCCTATTGAGATGGCATTTACAATTTATTTTACAATCTATATCATCACGTTAATTTGGGCTCCAGCCTCTTCTGCAGCCACCATGTCATATTAAAAATAAATACGTGTGTTTTTGTGTGTATGTGTGTGTATACACGTGTGTGTCTGTCTGTTTACATCTATATACGTGTGTGTGCATATACCTGTAGAGAGAGAGATACATACAGACATATACACCAATACTCATTGTTCACAGAATCTGTATTTCCTAATTCACCTACTCACTAAAATTTATTCATAAGCCCAGGATCAGTACTCGTGGCTCTTTCATAGTCATTTGTGGACATGTGCAGACTGGCAAAAATTTGAGTCACTGAACACTCACTTTCCCAACTGAGATCAGACAAGGCAATATTCTGCCTTCTTGCTTCCGCTCTCATATCATCATACCACAAACAAGGGTCCTTTTTGTGGTCTATTCAGCACCACATTTTTTGAATTTTTGTGCTTTTTGTTGGTAATTTCACTGTTTAAAGTGGCCCAAGCACAGTGTTGGAGTCCTGTCTAATGGTCCTAAATGTCAGCAGGTTGTGATGAGCCTTACAGAGAAAATATGTGTGTTAGATAAGCTTTGTTCAAGAATGAATTATAGTCCTGTTGGCTGGGAGTTCAATGTTAATGAGTCAACAATAGATATTGCGTAAGGTGTCCTTAAACAGAAACACACATAAAACAAGCTTATGTATTGATTGGTTGTTGAAAATGTTGTGACCAGAGGCTTGCAGGAACAAAACCTTGTATTTCCCCTGGGAGCCGTGGTTCTGTATTCACTAAGTTAGTGTTCATGGAAAATTTAAAGAACATAACTACTGCAAATAATGAGAATTGACTATTTATATTTTTATTTGAAATCGTTTAAGACTCACAAGAAGATGCAAAAATAATAGTAGAGTTTCTGTGTATGCTTCATTTGGCTGTCTCACCTGAAATATCTTATTTTCAAAATAAAATTTCAAAAAAAAAGCCAGGAAATTAATGTTGGTACAATACTGGTAACTCAAATACAGATCTTATTCTGATATCACCAGTATACACACACACACACATATATATGTAATTCTATGGAATTCTGTCACATGTGTAGATTCATGTAGCCATTACCACAGTCAGCATGCAGGACTGTTCCATCACCACAAGGAAACACCCTCCGGGGGGGCACCTACATGGCTCAGTTGGTTAAGCATCTGCCTTTGGCTCAGGTCATGATCCCAGGGTCCTGGGATCAGGCCCCACATCAGGCTCCCTGCTCCTCAGGGAGCTTCTACCTCTCCCTCTGCCTGCTGTTCCCCCTGCTTGTGCTCACTCTCTCTGTCAAATAAATAAATAAAATCTTGAAAAAAAAAGAGAAAAAGAAAAATCCCTCCTGTTACCACTTAATAGTCACACCTTCCCCTCAACACTAGCTCCTAGCCCCTAGCATCCACTGATCTGTTCTCCATAACTATAATTTTATTACTTGAAAAGTTATATAAATAGAAATATACAGTATGTAATCCTTTGACAGCAGCTTTTTCACTCAGCCTAATGCCCATGAAGTTCATCCAAGCTGTTAAATCTATTGATGTTCTGTTTCTTTTTATTGATGAATAGTATTCCATTGTATGGGTGTACCACAGTCTGGTTTCTCATTTGCCCATTGAATCCATTTGGATTGTTTCCAGTTTGGGGCTATTAAATATCAAGCTTCTCACCATATCTTTTAAGATTTAGTTAAAACTGGCTCAAGCACTATACTCAGTATAGTGAGGAAAACCTGTATTTCTCCCTAGGACAACTGAAGTATGGGTATGACTGAGCACTCATATTTTCTACCTGTTGCCTCTGTCTCCGAGAATCTACTTATTTGTTGAATTTTTAAGTGCCATTCTAGCTTTTTACCTTTATTGTAAACTAGTCTTTTAAATTTCATGTTACCCTACTCAGCACTGCTGTGGTCTTTTTATTCTCCAAAGTACTGCATTCCCACCAAGGCTATGTGTGTGAGGGGCCTTGGCTGAAGGCTCCAGGCAATGGAAAGGGATTATGTCACTGTGGATTATGGCAGCATTGTACAAATACCTAGTCTGAACCATCCTTGGATCATTCTTGCATGGAGGATTTTGAGCAGTCTCTCTGTCAAGCAAACTCAATCTTCCTTCTCTGTCTTCAGATATATCTCTTTCTTGTTCCTTTGACCTCCTCCCCCTTTCAATCTAGCTCATCAGCCAACAACCCATATACTCTGTGTCCATTTCTTATGCAAAAGTAGGATAAATCTCTGTCTTACTTTTGGCTCATTCTGGACTTGCCCTGTGAGAACATTTCCAGAATCAAATTATTCACCCATCAAGGAATTTTACAAAACAACTTCTTCTCCAGGAGAGTTCATCCATCGGCTCTTAAAGTACCTTTTTATCCTTCTTCCATTCCATTTATAATGGAAGTCATCAGAAGCATAGAATTTGTTCAACGAAAAACTGCTTTGTAAGCAATTTTGTGTTATTCGAACCCATGCATGCTTCAAGATATAGTTACTTAAAGGAAGTCAGAGACTGACCCTAATGAAAAGCTGCCTTTACAGCTTCCACTAAGGAGTGCCCATGAGCCCACTCATAGGCCCATCCAATAGTCATTCTAACCATTATACTCTCCAGTGTTTACATCTTCTGCTTACTAGCTGCTTAGCAGAAAGACCTAATGGACAGGGAGTCAAGTCCCTCTGCCACACCTGACAGAACCAGGGGAGCACTGGTATGAGTTGGGAAATGATTCATGAAGAGTTCTGCTGCCACCTGGGAAGGGGAAGAGGCCCCTCCCTTCACCTTCTACCTCTGTTCTCTTCCCTGTCTCCATTGCCCAATAAGTTCTATTCCACAAACAGTCACTGAGCCCTCACTCCCTGCTCTGCTGGTGCCGAGGATACAAATGGGGGAAGTTCATGGCTCTGCCTCAAAGTGCTCCAGTCAACTGGCAGAGCAAGACAGGTGAAAGACTAATCATTAGGGGGGTACCTGCATGGCACAGTCAGTTGAGCATCTGACTCTTGGGTTTTGGCTCAGGTTGTGATCTCGTGGGATTGAGCCCCACATCGGGCTCCACACTCAGCATGGAATTTGCTTGGGATTCTCTCTCCCTCTTTCTCTGCTCCTCCCCACTGTGCATTCTCTCCCTCTCTCTCAAATGAATAAATCTTAAAAAAAAAAAAGACAATCATTTGAAAATGGTACTTATCCAGAGAGAGAAAGCACAGCTGTGAGGGTTAAATGCAGGTATTCAGCCTACAGAAATGCAAGCAAAAAAAGTGATATGGGCCAAACTGGCAGCAATGTTGAAGGAAATGGGCCTGAATGAGGAGCGGTTGGAGCCAGTGGCTAGAAAGCAGATGCAATAATCTAGATTAGAGATGGCCACATTCTTTACCAAGGCAGAGTTCTAGCAGATAGAGATGAGAGGCCAAACACACATGAGTGCAGACTTAGCAGGGTTTTGTGACCAACTACAATGTGGGAGGCAAGAGAGAAGAAGAAACAGAACAATGCAAGAAGTTCCCAGCTGGGGAGGCAGGGAGCACTGTGTGTGTTGGAGAAGGAACAGAGTGGGAAGTACAGCTTGGGTGAGCAGGGAAATAATATGTTTATTCTTTCCCCCCTCTCTGAAGTGAACAATGTCTTTGGACATACAGGCATTCAGAGGGCAGTCTTAAATCTGATTCATACGTAGGAAGCACTCGATACTGTTGGTGGAATGAAATACCACTTTGGAACTCAGAAGAGGACTGAAGCTATAACAGGAATTTAGGGTTGCAAATGTGACCAGTCATCATCCAAGAAGCCTCTTGACCCCAAATTACATCACAGTCTTTCCCTTCTTCCTCTTCACAACCCCTCTTCAAAATCCCTCTCCCTTTTGTCCTCTCAGGAAAATACTTGAAAACGGTACTTGAAATACTTAGGAGTTACCCTAGCATCTGTAATTTAATTGCTTGTGTTATTTTTATATAACTCTACATCTCTATACTATCGCATTTTTTAAAATGTACTGAAAAAAGTGCTTTTGAACTTTTATTCCAATCTTATCTTTTCTTGATGAAGTGACTTCTCTATATTAAAAATTCTCTAACACAAAATAGCAGGATTTTCTCCAGCCCTGTGTCCTGTCAGGAGACCTAGTCAATTGCCACCTTTGATTGATTGAGTGAGTGAGTGAGTGAGTGAGTGAGTGATTAATTATGTTCAGTTAGCCACTGTATAGTACATCTTTAGTTTTTGATTAGTTTTGATGTAGTTTGGTTGTATATAACACCCAGTGCTCATCACAACACATGCCCTCCTCAATACCCATCACCCGGTTACCCCATCCTCCCACCTCCCCTCCCTTCTGAAACCCTAGATTTGTTTCCCAGGGCCCATAGTCTCTCATGGTTCATCTTCCTCTCTGATTTCTCCCCTTTCAGTTTTCCCTCCCTTCCCCTATGGTGTTCGGTGCTATTCCTTATGTTCCACATATGAGTGAAACCATTGATAATTGTTTTTCTCTGCTTGACTTACTTCACTTAGCATAGTCCCTCCAGTTCCATGTCAATGCCACCTTTGTTTTAAAAAGTGCTGGAATTAGCTATTTACGATTCTCCGTTTTCCTCACTTTTCCTTAGAGAGATCAGATAGAACTAAATAGGAATATGGAATAAAGTTTACATTTCCAAAGCAAAACCAAACCAAAGCACTTTAAATAGCTTCCTTAGTCCAGAGCTGGAGTCAATAATAAAAGGGATTTTACATGAAGTTAGGTATTAATCAGAAGTTTCCAGTTTCTTCCTATGTTTAATTAAATCCCCTGCTATTGATATTCCTACATTCTCCATTCATGTCTGAATGGTTGTTATGTTGATGAATAACTAATGTGCACCTATTAATCCTTTCGGGCGCATTACCTGAATGAAACTTTCCTTCATAGCATTTCAGGGAGCTGGGAAGGAAATCACTTTAGGGAGCAGCAGTTCCTGCCCTCTTGCCCTTCTGCCTCTTATACAGAGAGAAGTGCTTCGAGAGCCATGTCTCTGCTCACAAAGGTCTGAGGTGACTCTGCCTCCAGGTGCCCCCTGCAGGAGAGAATGTACCACCCATTGCCCCAGGGCCTCTTTGACCATCTCAGTCACCCTCAGTGATTGCAAATCAACAGCAGTTTGGATCCTTGGGGGCTACTTGGCGTGAAAATAAAGAAAAAAGAACATCAGTTGATTCCTCCCTTCTTTGGGGGAGAGACAAGCCAGGAACCACAAATTTTTCTTTTTCCTCCCACTATACAGGCCCATTACTTACCCAAGTTAACTCTGGAAATGCTTCATTTGACTCTAGAAAAGGAGCTACATATACAGTGTTCACATACCCCTTATTCCATTTATCATGAATTTATTTGATTACAATTCAAATTTTTCTTTACTTTTACTCAGTCTCTACTCTTTGGTGTTTATATAGGATATAAGTCTATTTATTACCTTTAAAAAAGAGACACTGAGCCAGTAAAAAGTAATCCAAAAGATTTATTGAAAGTACATATAAAGTAAGATTATTCTTTTATAATTTAAGTTAAAATAATTGGGAAAAAATGCATATACAGTATGAAGACAACTAATTTTAAAATAAAGCAAAGGGAGTAAAATATGCATGGAAAAAAGAAGTTAATAAAACCTACCAAACTCTTTGGTAATTGTCTTTAGGGAGGGGCAGGTAGACTTTGGGTCATTTTTTTCCTCTTCCTGCTATGTTTCTCCATTTTTTCACTTTTTCTTTAATGAGCATGTGTTTCCAAAGTTTCTGCCTCCCATTTGCTCAGTAAGTAATGACACTCATGTGCCCTTTTGACTCTCTTGCAATTTTTTGGAATCGCCCCCAGGTTGCTCCAGCAGTTTCTCACTGTTACTTAGATAATGTAGGAAGGCCATGATTTGGGTGAGCGTCCTGTCCTATGCTTCTGTAGTTAAGAATGAGAATGAGTGAGAGCATGAGTAACAGAGTCCCTGGAAAATGAGAAAAGTGATTCATAAATGTACCCTGATAACTTCTCTTGCTCACTTCTCTAAATGCCCCTCCACATTTTAGCTTCAATTAACTTTGTCATGTTTTTCCCTGGAGGGATAGCCCTGCTGAGGTCAGCCCTGTGCATTCCAAGTCCTTGAAACAGGCCATGTCATATCTCTAGTCCAAGAGTGTATACAGTTCCTTAACAGAATCCAGAGGCCTTTGGGGTCCAAATACATTTGTTTATTGCCCATTATCTGGCATTCCCATTGCCTTGGTTCTCTTACTAAAGAAAATATTTCTTCTGTGTATTTCTAAGAAAAAATTCAGAAAGATATAGACAAGGGTCTAAGGTCAGCTTCAGTGATTCATTCGTGAATTCATTGTGTTATGTTTTATATATTGAACTTTTATAGATTATATTTTGTATACTTTGACATATCATATTAATGTTTTATGCCCAGATGTAAACTGGATATAAAAGTACAAGAGACAGCTCATGCTGTCAAAGGGTTTCAGTGAGATTAAGGCCTAAGAAGGCAACTTGATAGGAAGAGCAATTACCATACCCTCTGGAAAGTGACATGTAGGTAAACACACAGGCTTTAAGAATACATGGGGGGCCTAATTCAGCTGAAGTGAGGGCATGGCCAGAGAAGACTTCCCAGAAGAGGCAGAGATGGGAAGGAAAAATAGGAGTTAGGGAGAAGAGGGAAGTGAGCAGGCATTCTGGCAGAGGGAATGGCATGTTCAAAGAACAGAATCAAGAGTGACTGTGATTACTTCAGGATGGCCTGAACACTATAAGAAGAGGAGAGCAAAAGACAGAGCTGGAGAGGCAGATGAAGACCTGTCATGTTATGCTCAGTGAGGACAATGGGTAAAGCACTGTAGGACTTTTAAGCAGGTGAAAGAAATGATCAAATACTGTGCCATCTTAAAGCTGGAGAGGACCCTAGAATCTGGTGTGCCATTTTGCAGTTGAGATCCAGAGAGATTAAGTGAGTTACACAATGTCACGCAGCTTATGAAATGGGTGGTGTTGAGTTTATTGCATGCCTGGGTGGCTCAGTCAATTAAGGTCTGACCCTTGATTTTGGCTCAGGTCATGGTCTCAGGGTGGTAAGATCAAGTCCCGAGTTGGGCTCTGGGCTCAGTGCGGGAGTCTACTTGAGATTCTCTCCTTCTCCCTCAGCCCCTTCCCCTGCTCACATGCTCATTCTCTCTCTCTCACCCTCTCTCTCTCGAATAAATAAATAAATAAATAAATAACGTCTTAAAAAGGGTAGAGTTGAGTTCATGACAGTTCAGAATTTTTTCTGCTCCATCACGTTGTCTCTCCCAAAAGAGAGATGGCTGATGACAGTCCTATGAATCAAAGGTTCTGCACAAGACTTTACACTCAAGAATGAAGGTTACCTGCTCATGAGGCGGTTGCAAGTTTGGCCTCCCCCAATGAGAAGAAAGCAATCTTCACAGCCAAGGATAATTTCCCCAGCATTTCCAAAACCAGCAGAGTGTTCAAGATAGAGATAGGATCTGGGAAAAGAATGGAAAAGTGCATTCTGCTGGACAGAAGTCCTATTCTTACAGTATCTGCCGCAGCCTGGCTTTCTGTCCAAATGACTTCACCCTTCCCATTCCCCTCACCTTCCTATGTGCCCTGTTCTCTGCTGGTCTCTTTTTCATCCTTTCTTTTCCATTGCCCTCACTGTCTCCTTTTCTGTACCCTAAATGGGGGATAGACATAGTCAGAATTAATGGCTGAGAAGGTGGTTAGGATTATGGAGAGAAAACTAAAAATATCATAGGTCCCTTTCCTTTATTTGAGCTTTTAGCTCAAAATTAGCCTTCTTTTAACCTGTTTGCCAACCTGCCACTACATAGTGGGAACCCCAGCAATGCTGGGTAAAACCCATGACCAATGTGTCTGAATCCCCAAGGCTGAGCAGTTGATCTGTGGGATCCCTGGATCCTCCCACCAGAGATGAAAGGCCATCTGAACACTAAGCAGACCAGAACTCCAGCTTCCTCTGAGCCATCTAGGTGGGGTGAGTGGAGGGAAATGAGGCACTTGGAGGTCAGCCATTCCCAGCCCATCAGGCTCTGGCTGCTGGGCCTTGGCAAGCAATGCCAGAGAGAGGCAGAACCCCTGCCCCCCAGAGCCAGGCTGGGCCTCAGGGCCGAGTGCAGGCTGGATGAGTAGAGGAAAAGAGGCAGCGTCTGCCTTATTCCCCTGCCCTTTTGAACTTGTTTGGTCACCAGCAGGAAGACCGCCAGGGGAGCAGGGCACTTCGTGAAGGGAGAGGATGAAGCTCCTTGGGAGGGAGTCACTCTGTCTGTGCATGATGTATCAGCCCTCGGAAGCCAATCTCACTTGCAGATAAAGCGCATTTGTTTTGTCCAGCTTGGAGCTGACATGGGGAGTTTTGCTGGCGGGATGGTTTCCGGCCTATTCATCCTTCTTCTGGTAAAACCACCTCTTAGGGGAAGGCGTCTAGGTTGTTTCCTTTCCTCCGGGGCTGCTAAAGCACCTGCTGGTTTGGGGGCCTTCTGCTTACTCCAAACGGCCTCTGCCTCACGGGGACTTCTCCCCACAGCCACCTGAGCCACACAAGCCTTCTAGCAGCAGGCCTGTTGACAGGGAGCAAATGACTGATGAAACAAGAGAAACTCATCCCCTTCCAGGAAAAAGATGAAAGCAGCATGGGACTCAGATCTAGAAGTAGTGATTTCTGCTCCGGCTGGCAGCACTGGTGGGCTCTGACAGAGGATGGGAAAGGAATGTGTCCAGGGAGGCTCACAGGGTGGGAGAGGCACCACTCTTGGCCTTGCCACCAGTATCACAACTTTGAAAGTCTCAGAATCTATGGGAAAACAGGCTCTAACCTTTTTTTATTTTCTGGTTTAGTGTTTAAAGCATTAACTATTAGGTGCTTCTTGCATTTGCATTTAACAAAATGGCCCGATTGTAACCACACCACTCTTTGGTACATCACTTTGCTCCAATTCTGCTTGATATGAGTTCGCATTTGAAGATCGTTTATACCATCATTCAGTGATTCTGCAAGTAATTGTTGAGTGCTTACCATTTGCAGGCTGTGGGGACACAAAGGTGAATGAACCTGGATCTCATCCTTGATGAGCTCGTAGTCCAGAAGGAAAGAAGAACATGTAAATGAATACATTGAACTACAGTGGGTGAAGCTGTTGAGTCAAATTCTTTGGAGTTCAGGGTAAATCAGAGACTGTTCAGAGAAGATAATATTTAGCGTGGGGGAAGGGATGAGTAGGCAGAGAACAGACTTCAGCTGCTGTTGGGCAGTGATGAGGTGTGTTCAAGAGTTATGTTTGTTTGTACTGAAGCAAAGATTTCTTATGGAGTAACTTTGGAAGATGGCCCTAAGAGAAAAATTAGGACTCTACCCCAAAAAGGGTGTTGTCTGCTGTAGTTTTGGTATTTGTGTTTCATCTTATTGGCCAGAGCTTCCCAGTGTTTTTGAGTAAGGATCCCTTTTTTGACATCAAAAAGTCACCAAGCTGGGAGAAAATCGAGAGCCCGTGGATGTTTAAGCAAAAGGAATAGGTGGACTGATGAAGTGGGATACTTAGATTTCTTGGTGAACTTATAAGTACCTTGATTAATACCAGGAACCCAGTGAGAGATTAATAAATGTTTGACAAAGATGATGAAAGCCGCTCCCTCCCACAAAGCTCAAAGTCTAAAGGAAAGGAGGATGTATCCATTCCCTGTGGCTGCTATAACAAATGACCACAAAGTAGGTGGTTTAAAACAAAAGAAATGTGTTCTCTCACAGTTGTGAAGGCCAGCAGTCTAAAATGAAGGTGTAGGCACAGGATTGGCTCCTTCTGGAGGCTCCAAGGGAAAATCTGTTCCATGCCTTTCTCCTAGCTTGGGGTAGGTGTCAGACCCTCGGCATTCCTTGGCTTGTAGATACATGACTCCAATCTCAGCCTGTGTCTTCATGTGGCTTCTCCTTAGTCTGCCTCTGCACTTCTATTTCTTATAAGGACATTTGTCATGGGATTTAGAGCCCATCTAGTAATCCAGGACAATATCATCTTGATATCCTTAATTACCTCTGTAAAAATCCACTTTCCAAATAAGGTCACATTCACAGGTGCTAGGGGTTAGAATCTTTGGGGGGATTTCCAGTCAACCCACTTCAGGAGAGTTTTGGAGAGTGTGACCTACCTCAACTGGTCCAGGTACTTGTTTGCTGAAGTTCTATTGCCTGAAACCCAAATAATTCCCCCCAACAAGGACAGACACTTAGAATAACCAGATGAATAAAACTCTCCTGAAGCCATGCATAAGACCAGGTGGCTTAAACACAAATGATTCCAACTTTTACCAACTAGACAGAGCTCTGTGAGAGAAGAAATCATGTCTCAGATTCAGCACTGTGTCCCCATAGTGCCTGATACATGGTAGGCACTTAATATTTTTTTTAATAAATAAATGATTCGATATAAGAAGAGATCTCACCACTACTCTTCTAGTCTATATATTTCAGGTCATCTTTTAGTCCATGTAAAAGCTAATTCTATCTTTATGAGGCAAACCCTAGAGCCTTTAAGTGACTGTAGAGTTAGAATACAATACAGGCAAGCCCTGCAAGTTTGCAGGGAGACAAATTCTCATAAATTCTAGTTACTAACAGTTTTCAGGGACACCAGACCACTTGGAAAGTAACAAAGATTTTTATCACACACAATATTTGCCCTCAGAGTGAGCCCAATCTACCTATCACCAGTGCCAGTTTAAGGGACCTCATAAATGATGAAATATCTCCTTGCATCTCTGACCAGAACAAAAAGTTGACAGATTTTCTGGAAACTTCTGGAGGGTTTCTAAGCTGAAAGACAATAGTGATGGCAGAAAGATTCTCTTCCTGCCTCATCCAGTAGCTACTAGCTACATGCAGGTATTGAACACTTGAAATATGACTAGTCTGAATTGGTAGGTAATATAAATATAAAATGCACACCAGATTTTAAAGGCTCATGAAAAGAGAAATGTAAAATATCTCACTCACAAATTTTCATGTTCACTGCATGTTGAAATGCTAATATTTTCAATATGTTGAGTTAAATAAAATATAAACAAAAATAATGTCACCTACTTCTTATTACTTTTTCTAATGTGGCCGTTAGAAAATTTTAAATTACATACATGGTTTACATTTGTAGTTTGCATTATATTTCCAGTGGAGAGTTCTGGTCTAGAGCATTGTGGTTTCTGAGGCTGGAACAAGGCTCTTTGGGAAACTGCCAACTCTGACGTAAGCACAGTTCGCTTCACCCACTCCAACACTGCCCTAGATGAGGAACTTGTCTCTTCCCTAAGAGTAATTAAAGCAGACCAATGTGAAACTTCCCAGCTACTCTCCTTTTTCTTCTCTCTCACTTCCAATCCTTGTCCATGGAACTGACACAGACATCTTTTTTTTTTTGTAATTTTTATTTTGTTATATTAGTCACTATACAGTACGTCCCCAGTTTTTGATGCAATGTTCCATGATTCATTATTTGCATATAACACCCAGTGCACCATGCAATATGTGCCCTCCTTAATACCCATCACCAGCCTATCCCAATCCCCCCCCCCCCCAAAGCCCTCAGACATATTTTTAAGTGTAACTCTGACCAGACTTTAAAAATTGTGGTACTCCACAGCACCAACAGAAGAAAGTCAAATTAGTCTGGTGTATAAGACTTTCACATTCTGCCTTCAATGTTCACCATTAGGCACCCAATGCACATCATACAGAGCTACCCATTTTTCTCTGAATATAATTATAGCCAAAACATTGAAAGTTTACTGTGTGCTGGTGATTCATTTAATCATCATAAACAACTTTTAGGGGGTAGATGTTATTATTATCCTCATTTTACAGAAAAAAAAACAATTGAGGTACTAATAAGAAGTAATAATCATAGTGATATAACTAGTAAGTGGCAGAACTGGAATTTAAACCAAGCAATCTATCCCAGAGTCTGTGTTCTTAACTACTACACTATTGTCTGTGGCTTTGCCTGTCCTGCTCCCTCTGCTCTTTCTCACATTATCAGTGCAGCACACATGGACGCATGTTTTAATACCCAGATCAACTATCACATCCCCTATGAAAACTTCATCACTCCCACAGGGAATTAGATACTTTCTCCTCCGAGCAAACATGTATCTCATTCCTTTATTATTATACTCAAGTTGGACTCTACTGCCCTTCTGAGATCTAGATAATAGTGGCTCATACCCCCAGATTTTCAGGCAATGAGAATCCAGAACCCTTCACCAATACCTCTATAAACCCTGAAAAGACTTTCATGTTCATAATCAACTCAACCTCTGGGCTCTAGCTACTGCATGTGTTGTCTTTGTTCCTGACAACCTTGACCAAGACAGGAACACAGGTTGTGTCCAGTTTTTACAGAAATGTCCCTCCCTTACAGCATTTGTCCTTTTTTTTCAGCATTTGTCTTTATGGAAACTCACTGACTATATAGACATAGTAGTGCACTATTCTGAAAAGCAAATTTTGTGATATTTATTCCTATTCTTAAAATTAATTTTAGATATCAAAGGGCTATTTATGGTCCTTTAACTCTATGCGGTATCCAGCCTTTGGCTGCCTTGCTGTGTCCTCTCCTCCCCTTTCCATGCTCAGTCCTCTATTCGCTCATCTCCGTCTCTGCCCTGCTTCCTTTTTAAAGGGTATTCACATTTTCTCATGAAGAAGAGCTTTTGTTTGTTTGTTTTTTCACTTCAGATATCTTCTATTTAAAAGAACTTAAAGTAATTTGTCAAATGCAGTTCACTCCCTGGGAGAAATTTGGATAACAGCTGTTAAAATAATAAAAATTTCACTGCACTAGAGAATTATTTCCTTATACATCTGCCTCATATGCCCTGAACCTAACAAAATAGATATCCAATAAATCCAGTAAATTTGTTGTTGAATGAATTAATGATTTATTAATTAGATATATCCTAGACGACCAAGTGTCCTCTTCATAAACTCAAACCTAAGAATTTTATGATCATTGGTTCTATAGAGAGCAGAATTCCCACTCTATAGAAAATTCTTCTTTAGGACCAAGAGAGATTTAGTCACATATGGTTCCTACACTCTTTGGGACATCTTTTCCCCAGGCAGGGATGACAACCACATTGCTCAGGAATTAAACTGTTCAACTCATGGTCCTCTCTGCCTCAAATTCAAAAGCTGTAGTTCCTAAGGTCAGCAAATGTTAATGAAAACTACTTTGTGTGGATCCATGTTAATGGCCAAAGCATTTGCTTCTGTTGAAGATGTTTAAACAGATTTCATCAAAGATATATTTACCATGAGATGTTTATAAATACAAAAAATTACAAAGAATGATACATCAAAAATTCGTTTAACCACCATCTGGATTTTTAAACATTATTATTTTTGCCACACTTGATCCAGATATTTTTCCAAAGGAGATAAAGCATTACAGATATAGTTGAACCTTTATTATAGCTTTATCTAATTATAACCACAATTATAAAAATTATTTTTCCATCTTGCCCATGTTTTCTACTTTTTTGACAATATTGTTATGTGTGTATAATATTAGTGGTATAATATTAAATATGTTTTAATTGTAATTTTCACTCAAGTTTATGCTTTCAAGCTATATGTGTGTTATACATGAAGTCTTAACTCATCCTTTTCAATTGCTATATAATAAATACTTGACTATATAGCATAAGCTTTATATATCCATTCTCTTAGCATTTGACATTAAGCTAGGTATGTAATTTTGATATTACAAACAATATTGTATACATTTGTATATGTCTGTGCACATGCACAAAGTTTTTGTCCAAATTATGTACACAATTTTTTTACTATCTATATATCAGTTTTTCTTAGTGCATCATAAATGTCTTCTTGTTTGTGGCATTGGTTTCAATTTTATTGTTTCTTTTGTTTTACAGATTTTTTTATATATAATTAATGTGTAATTTTTTAATGTATTAAAAACGTTCTTTTATGGTTGTGCCTGTTGTGTCACATTTAAGAAATCCTCCCCTATCTTCAACATCATGAAGATATTCTCCTACATTTTCATTTCAAAGTTATTAACTTTACTTTCACATTTAGTGAGCATGAATTTATTTTCGTGTGTGTTGTGTGGTTAAGATGTAATTTTTTCCCATATGGAGATCAAATTGTCTAGCACCATTTATGACATAATATTCCTTCATCCCAGTGCTTTTTAGTGGTATGTCTGTCATATCAAATCTCCAGAATGTGGCTATTTCTAGTTCCTTAGTTTGGTCTATTAGTATGGTGATGAGTCCACCTTCCTTTTCCTTCTTCCTGCCTATTCTTGGACTTTGATTCTTAACATAGACTTTGTTTTTAGAAAGTTTTAGATTTACAGAAAAATTGAGCAGATAATGTTACCCCCCATGTTACCCCCCAACACACCCACATAGTCTCCCCTGTCATTAACAATTTACATTAGCGTGGTACATTTGTTACAATTAGTGAACCAATATTGGTATAATATTATTAAGTAAAATTCATAGTTTATTCAGACTTTCTTAGTTTTTACCTAATGTCCTTCCTGTGTTCCAGGATCTCATCCAGGATACAATATTACATTTAGTCATCATGTCTCCTTAGGCTTCTCTTGGCTATGACAGTTTCTAAGGCTTTCCTTGTTTTTATTTTTGTTTTTGTTTTGATGATTTTTAATAATGGTTTGATTTTATTTTTTTCAGTTATTTTTTGTAGCTACCTCGGGCAGCAGTGAATGTTTTATTTTTACATTTTTACTGAAATGTAATTAACATACAATGTTACATTAGTTTCAGGTGTACAACATATTAATAACGTATGGTGACAGACTTTCCATGTTTTTGATGACCTTAACAATTTTGAGGAATACTCTTTGGGCATATTGTAGGATATGCCTCTATTGAAATTTTTCTGATGTTTTTCTCATGATTAGAATGACCTGGACCTTTACTTTTTCTAAAGAATTTTAGGATCAACTGCTCAATTTCATGAAAAATCACATTGATTTTTTAAATTTGGAATTGCAGTGAACTTACACATTTCTTTATGAAAAGTGACTCTTCCTATCCATGTATATAGTATATTACCCTTTATGTGTATTTTCTTTCATGTCCTTCAATAAATTGGTATAGTTTTCTTCATAAAAATCTTACATTTTTTTTTTACTTATTTCAAAATACCTTACAATTCCTGTAGGTATGAATATGATCTTTCTTTTCATTATATTTTCTAATGGGCTGCTGCTAGTGTATACAAACACCGATTTTTGTATGTGGATCCAATGTCCACTGACTTGGCTGAAGTCTGTTATTTGATCTAATAGTTTTTCTCTAAGTTATCTTAGATCTAAGTGTAAATAATACTATGAATAAAATAAATAACTGCAATAGTTCGTTTTGTGTGTGAGCTTGACTGAGTCACGGAGTACTCAGACATTTGGCCAAACATTATTCTGGGTGTGTCTGTGAGGGTGTTTCTAGATGAAATTAACATTTTAATTGGTAGACTGAGTGAAGTAGATGGTTCTCCTTCATGTGGGTGGGCCTTATTCAATCAGTTGAAGAGCTGAATAGAACAAAAAGACTGAATAAGAGGGAATTCCTCCTGCCTAACTGAGCTGGGACAGTGGTCTTTTCCTGTCTTGGAATGAAACATCAGCTCCTCTTGGGTCTCTAGCCTGGTTTTTATTTTTTATTATTATTTTTTTTAAGTAGGCTCCACACCCAGCATGGAGCTCAACACAGGACTTAAACTCACAACCGTGAGATCAAGACCTGAGCTGAGATCAAGAGTCAGACACCTAATGGACTGAGCCACCCAGGTGCCCCTCTAGCCTGGTTTTTAGACTGGAACTTACACCATCACCTTTCCTGTTTCTCAGGCCTTTGGACTTGGACTGAAACTACACATCTGCCCTCCGGGATCTCTAGCTAGCTGACTGCAGATCTTGGTTGGGACTTGCCAGCCTTCTGAACTGCGTGAGTCAATTCCTTATATTTAATAACTGTGTGTGCGCACACACACACATACACGCACACACACATATATGCACACATCCTTTTGGTTCTGTTTCTCTGGATAACACTAATATAATAATAAATGTATATTATATAGTAAATACAGGTAAATAATACTGTGGGTAAAATTTTGACTATTGATTTAAGTTACTTAATGATTATAAATATATCCAGGGTGTTTATGTTTCTTAATTCCATTTTAGTCATTTATATGTTTCTATAAGAAATTGTGCTTATTTTCAAATTTATCGGCACAAAGTTCCTTATGATTTTTGAAACCCTATCCTTCTCTAGTTGTAGTCTCTATTTCTTCCTAATAGTGTTTATTTAATTCTCTCTTTTTAATCAATCTTGCCAATAGTTTGTCAATTTTCAAACCAGTGTGTAGTTTTCTATTTAATAAATGTCTACCCTTTTAAAAATTATTTTCTTAAGTTAATCTCTTTGGATTTATTCTGTTACACTTTTTCTAAATTTTTGCTTGAATGATTGGCCAGAATTAATTTTCAGTACTTTTTTTAACATATGCACTTGATACTATAAATTTCCCTCTGCAGTGCCATGAGTTTTTATTAGTAGAATTTTCTTATCACTCGTTCAGTTCTAAATAATTTTGCTTTATGTTTATTTATTTGGCCTATTAATTATCTGAAGTATAATTTTTTGTTTCTATTTCTATGGGGTTTTAAACTATTTTCATATTGATTTACAATTTTATTGCACCATAGTCATAAACTGTTGTTCTACTAAGTTAATTATTTAATAGCTGATGAGATTAGCTTTGTGATCTAGAAACCTACTGAAGGCAACCTGCTGAATGGAAGATATTTGCAAATGATATATCCAATAAGGGGTGAATATCTAAAATATACAAAGAACTTATACAACTCAATACCAAAAGAAACAAGTAGAACCAAATAATTTTTCAAAATGTTTTACATGCATTTTGAAATAATATGTGTACCCTAGTTTTCTATATGTGTCCACTGGAACTGACATGGTAATATTTTTCAAATCTTCTACATCCTAACTAAATTTTTATTTGTTATTACTTTTTGAGAGAATTACATCAAAATCTCCCTCTATAATTTTGAATTGGTCGGTTTCTCCCTACACACACACACACACACACACACACACACACACGCCCTGTTGGTCCTGTTTCTTTGGAGAACCCTATATAATACACTGTGTTTCTTAAAAATCGCACAAAATACAGTTTTGTGTATTGATCTAAAATGATCACCTTTGGGGGCGCCTGGGTGGCTCAGTTGGTTAAGCATCTGCCTTTGGCTTAGGTCATCATCCCGGAGTCCCAGGATCAAGCCCCGAATCAGGTTCCCCACTCAGCAGGGAGCTGGCTTCTTCCCCTGACACTTCCCCCTCTCGTGATCTCTCTCTTTCTCTCTCTTAAATAAATAAATAAAATCTTTAAAAATAAAATAAAGTAAAATGATCACCTTTGTCTATTAACATGGGAAGTCCATAAATTTATTTTATTTAAAAACTATTATGTTTTGTGGGGTGCTCTGATTAGATGGGGGCCACCAAATGTGGGACATCACAATTGGGTGGAGGCTGGCAGCACAGGAGGTGAAAGAATTCACCCAAGACAGAACGAAAGAGATAAAAGCTTATTGAACACACTGCAAAGGAGCAATGGGCAGGACAGCAAAGGAGAGACTGTCTGCGAGGAGGCTGTGGTGAGGGGCCACATTTATAGGGCGGAGTGAGGGAGTATCAGGATGTAGGGAATTTTCCCTTTTTTGGTAATCTTAGGAACTGTGCCTAGTTGTAACTGGTCGGTTAGGGACTGTGGCTATTTCAAGGTGGGTCGCTTAACGAGCCTGTTTGCATTCAGCCAGTGGTCACTGTGGGCCCTTTTGCCTTGCTCTACATGTTTGGTCATCTTGTGACCTCATATTATGCTATCTTTTTTATTTATCCCTGCTCTTTCCTTACTCTTCTATATTTTATTTTAAGGACTATGTAGTTTTGTTTAATTGAATGCTTTGTTTTTTAATAAATTGAAAGAACACATGCAAATTTTAATTATTCTCATAGTTACTTTTACATTTTAAAATATACATGTTTTAGTTTATATTTTTCTATGTATCACTTTTTAAGACTCAGATTGAAACAGAACTTTGCCAGATATCCCAGAAAACCCTCCATGTGTCCCATCCCAATTAGGGTTGCTAGCCTCCCCTCCAAAAAATAACTCTATCCAGAGTTTCCCCTAATCTCTTCCTTGTATGCCTTTAGGATTTTATCACCCAAGTGAACATTCTTTGGTCTAGCCCATCGTTTGTATTTTAAGGCTTTTTAAATTTCATTCTCCCCCCCCCCCCCCGTTGTTTTATTTTCTTTATAACTTATGTGTTGAAAAGTCAAAGACTCTAACCCATTCAATTCAACATATTTTTGGTCCTTTGTGTTTTCTACATACGAACAGTTGGATCCAGAGACAAATTCAACCCCACTATTTAGACAATAGGAGGTGCACAATGCCTGGGTTCTCTCTTCTTATGATGTTAATAACCATTGGTGGTCAGCATTGTAGATTGAAAAATGGTAACATTAAATTCTCTTTTTGTTTTCATTTATTAGCTAGAAATAATTTTATAAGGAAACATTTCCCCTCATCCACTATTTGGTTACTGTGTGGTAGAGTTCATAGAGAAAAAGCAGGATAAACTCTTGATTCTTTTGTTATATTCACCCAGTTTTCAAATTAATGAATTGGTCCTATCATCCTCAGAAGGTGACCAAAAAAAATTCCATGGATTTAAAAATATTAGATGGGTTTTAATCTCTTACAATTTTCATCCTTAATAAAACTTAATATTCATATGTTGATTATATCTCAATAAGGTGGTTTAAAAAAACTCAAAACATTCTGCTTTTTGGCTAGTAGATTCTCTTCAAACTGGCATGAGGGTTTTTGGGGGGTTTTCTTGTTTATTATTATTATTATTTTTTTATTCTAATAATCTTTGATAACTTTCTCACTATCTGGTATGATATATAAAATAATTGTATAATTAATTATATTTATTACATATATATTAAAATACTTTGTAAGAGCATACTGATATTTCCAGTTCAAATTCAGAACTACAAGATTTTTGCTTAATGTCTTCTATATTAGATCTATATCTCCTTTATTCTACTCCGAGAATCTCTGTTCTCAAAGACACAAGGAATAATAGAATATCTCGTAATTACTCATTTGGTTTATCCACTCTTCACAAACAATAGACTTAGAATAATAATTTAATATTACCACCACCTATTATATTACTGAAAACAGTTAAAATTTTTATTTGCATGGGTTTTCCTCCTTCTCCCCCACATTTTTAATGGTTGGATTGTATCTATATTTTCAGATCATTTAGCCATTGCATATTTTAACCTCTCCTTTAAACCTCATTTAGTCTTATTTCTGCAAGTAACTGTATGTTTAATATTTACCACAAGTCTTTAGGTCAATGTCTCTCTAGTCATTTTGCTTGTCTGAAGCTAATTTTCCAGTAGATTGCTTAGTAAAATCTCAGGGGAACATATTTCCTGAGTTCTTGAGTGTTGATAACCATTTCTGTGTCCTTTATATTTGAAAGCCAGTTTTGTTGGACATAAAATTCTTGGCTCGTATGACTATCTTAAATATGTTACTCTATTTTTCTGTGACATAAGCATTAATATCAAAAAGTCCCAATGATAATCTAGTTCTATTTTCCTTGTAAGTTACTTGCTATTTTTGTCCAGATGCTGAAATGATTTTTCCTGTTTCTGTAATGTCCAATAATTTCACTAGAATATGTCTTGGTGTTGGTCCCTCTTTTTAGGTATGCAATGTACTATTTCAATATGTTATTTAAAATCTTATTTTATGTCAGCAAAATATCCTTGAATTATAGCTCACATTATTTTCCTGTTCCTTCACTTCCCTCCATCAGAGACTCCTATTATCAGTGTTTTGGATCTTCTTAAATATTTGCCATTTTCTCTCAACGCCTCTTTTGTCTCTTTCTTCCTCTTGACTTTAATGTTTCCTCTCTTTCACATTCTATTTCATTTCAGATATTTGTTGTTTATCCACTCTTGTTTTCTTTCTCGTTTAGTCATTTCTAAAATGGTGTTTTTCTTCCATTTTTAATTCTTTACTAAGTCTGTCATCACATTTCTTAGGTTTTCTAATTCTTATTTATGTTATTCTTTCATGTCTAGTATCTTTCCTTAATCCTTTTAGTTTGTTTTTAAATAATCCATTACAGTTTTATCTGTTTTATGAACATGTCTTTCTGGCATGCTTTCCCTGTCTGTGGGGATGTTATTCTACTTTTTAATCTTTTTTTTTCCTATAATAACTTTGTATGAGATTTGGCCTCAGTACTTTTCTGTAGCTTATTTTTATGTGATTTTTTTTCCTGAACTTTTAGAGGGAGGCTTGGTTCAGACGGCAATTCTAACTCTACAGAACAACATTTTCTATTGTTTTTGTATAGTATTTAACAACACAGTGGCTTGTTTTCCAAACACTCCTGGGCTCTGTTACATTTACACTTCTTTTCCTGGCAGTTTCTCCTTGGTGTGGACCCCTAACCTGAAGGGAGTCCTGGTAGGTCTCGTGGTAGGTTTCACGGAGTACTGTGCTTCAGCCACTTTACACTTACAGTGAGCCCCTTAACACTCATCCACTACCGTAGAGGAAAAACCTTTCTGCTTTTATCTACTTTCTCAAATCAACTGACTTTGCTTCCCAATAAATAACTTCAGCTATGCATTCTCCCACTCATGGGACCCTCTGCTTTCTCTAGCACAGACATGGATAACACACAGTCTTGTGGCTATGGTGGTTTGTTGCCACTCACTTTATTTGATTTTTGAAGATATCTTGTCATCTGGTTTTGCTATAAATAATATCTGTGGATCTTGGTTTGCAATTTACATGCTCCATCTCTTTTTACATGGGGATTCGGGAAGATCCAAAAGCTGTGCAGCCACTACCAAAGTCATCGTCACTAATACCCCCATTCTTGAGATTTTACTCACTTATGCTGACTTAATTAGCTCAAGCACATCTTCTATTAGTGTTTTGGAGTGTTTATGTCAGGAAGATATATAAATAATATATTTTCTGAGCTCTTCTTATCTTGGAATTTTGTTCTCACAAAAATTTGCTGAATACAGAATTCTTGAATCTTGACCATTTCCTTTTAAGTCTTGTGATTTAGTTTTTCTGTATTGCAAAAGAGAAATTAAATACCGTATTTCCTTCCTTTTTTCTTTTATTTTTAAAGCAATTTCTGTGTTGTTGTTATTGTTAATGGGGTTTATTGTTGCTGCTGTTTATTTGATGGTGAGATGTTTGTATAATTTTAAATTTTTTCTAGAATACACTTTAATCAGTTTTGACGCTACTGAAACCTGCAGTAATGATATTCAAACTAAAGTTCACATATCCCTGGTTGTATAGAAAGACTTTCCAATGTACATATAGGAAGTGGATAGCTTTAAAGCAATCAATTTCCAGATGTTCAGCTTCTATGTGTAAATTTTCTTAAAATTGATCTACCTAGGAAAAGACATACCACCAAGACATCATAAGCTTCTTATTTCCTTTCACAATTGTCTTTTTCCCACATTAGAAAAGAAACTTACATCTCTCATTCATCCAAATCTTAGTTAGGTACTGTGGCAGTTTTAAAAAGTGGCTGCAATGGGGTGCCTGCGTGGCTCAGTCAGTTAAGCGTCCACCTTTGGCTCAGGTCATGATCTTAGAGTCCTGGGATGGAGCTCTGTGTCAGGCTCCCTGCTTAGCTGGTAGTCTGCTTCTCCATCTCTCTCTGCCCCTTTCCCCCCTGCTCATGCTCGCTCATGCTCTCTCTCTCTCTCTCAAGTAAATAAAATCTTTTTTAAAAATGACTGCAAGTTCTTTGACCCTTCTTCCACAGAGAGGTGGAGTCTATGTGTCCTCTTAGATCTGAACTAGATTATGGCTGCTTTGACCAATACAGTATAGCAGAAGGGGCATTTTATGACTTCCAAGGCCAGATTATACATGACAGTGCAGCTTCTATTTTGTTCACTGGAATATTGACCCTGGAAGCCTTAGCCCTGTAAGAACTCTTGAGGCCATGATACTGTAGCCCAAGCCACATGGAGGGGCTATGGGCCCTCTGATGGATAGTTCTGGCTGAGCTCAGTCTTAAGTCATCCAGTCCGGGCACTGGACATATAAGTGAAGGAGCTTCCAGATAATTTTAGTCCCAAGGCTTAAGAGTTACCACAGCTGAGGTCCCAGACATCATGGAGAAGGAGCAATACCTTACTACACCCTGACCAAGTTCCTGACCCACAGTAATCTATAAACATAACAAAATGGTTGCTTTATGTCTCTGATTTTTGGAGTGGTTTGTTATGTAGCAATAATAACTGAAACAGGTGCATTGGCCTAGGGTTTAAAAACCTCTGGGGTGACAAAGGGACAATTTGAAATACTGGTATAAATGTTGACAAAGGGAAAAACTCTAGCAACTGGGTAGCACATATTGTTGCATGTCACATGGTTTCTGATTCTTTGTTTTCAACAAAATTATAAAACTTTATAGATTTATCAACTGCTAGATAATTTAAATCACTTTTTATATTTGGTAGCTATGTGATTTTTGGTGTACAAGTCAGAAGGAATTCAAAGAATACATGGCATTTCTATAGCAAAAATCCTTGTATTCTTATTTATGTGGATAAAAGTTCTCATTTTCTTCTATACAAATAAAAAAAGAACAAAATGGATCCTGAATCATATATCATTCTAACAATAAATAATATTCATTCATGATCATATGAACTGATTGACCAAAAGATAAATAGCCCTAACCATCTCATTAAGAACTGTATTCTCAGGGGCTCTTGGGTGGCTCAGTTGGCTAAGTGTCAGCCTTTGGCTCAGGTCATGATTTCAGGGTCCTGGGATTGAACCTGTGTCAGGCTGTCTGCTCAGCAGTGGATCTGCTTCTCCCTCTGCCTCTGTGCTCCCTTTTCCTCTGTGCTGTCTCGTGTTCTCTCTCTCTCTCTCTCTCAAGTAAATAAAATCTTTAAAAAAAAAAAAAGAACTGCATTCTCAATAAAACCATATACTTATGGTTAATAACTATCACAATGTGTGATATATTTGTATTATTTTGATCAGTTGGATACCAAAAATTTAGTGATAGCTCAAACTAGAAGAAATTTGTGTAACCCTTAGAGCCTATGGTCATAGAAAATTTTTTAAAGTTTAAGTGCGCATGGGTGCCTCAGTCATTAAGCGTCTGCCTTCGGCTCAGGGCGTAATCCCAGGATCCTGGGATCGAGCCCCGCATAGGGCTCCCTTCTGTGCTGGGAGCCTGCTTCTTCCTCTCCCACTCCCCCTGCTTGTGTTCCATCTCTCTCTCTCTGTCAAATGAATAAATAAAATCTTTTTTAAAATAAATAAAATAAAAAAATAAAGTTTAAGTGTACATTCATATTTCTGGTGTTGCAAATATGATCAATTTAAAAACCTCATGCTTAGGACGCCCAGGTGACTCAGCTGTTAAGCAGCTGACTCTTGATTATTGGTTGGGTCATGATCTCAGGGTCATGAAAATCGAGCCTTGCATCAGGTTCCATACTCAGTGGGGAATCTGCTTTAGATTCTCTCTCTCTACCCCTCCCCCTTCTCACACTCTCTCTTTCTCTCTAAAATAAATAAATAAATCTTTTAAAAAATGCTTAAATTACATTACTATAAATCCTACAGAGAAGGGAAAAGTGAACTGAAAATGCAAGAAACTATTTTAAACTACCCACTGTTAAAGATGAGCTTGTTCAAGTACTTTATAAAGTAAAAATGGTCATTATAAAAGTGACTAAAATCATGTAGATTGTGTTGGGCACATATTAAATAGTGATAGTATGTTTTGTTTTGAAATACCAGTGTTCATAATATGCTCAAAAAGTAGATCCTTTGCAACTACTTGAACTTATGATATCAACTTTAAAATGTATGAAGCATCTAAGTTTATTTACTACCTATATCTCATTGAGCCTTTTTAATCTCTTCCTCCATCCTAAGCAACTAACTCCCTTTTAATCTTAGTCTACTGTTTTATCATCTTCTCTTCCCTCTTTTGTTTCATAGAGGACACGTTTTGAGAATCCTACTGAGAACACAAAACAGATGCTTTCAAAGATTTTCTTTGCATTCCTTTAGTTAACTGATTTTCTTACACAAATTTTTTTCTTTTTATCTTTAATGAACCATTTACCATTTCTTATATTACATAATATTTTCACAAGCCATTTGTTGGTTTTTTTCCTTTGTTGATTCACGTGCCTCTGATTGTCTGCTTCCTCCTCAGAAGTGTGATTATATTACCTGTAAATGTAAGCAGTGGATATAGCATGGATTTCCCAATGTATTTCTTCCTAACTCTGCTATATCTTTCAGGATTCTGTATGTGATTAGGTTCATGCAAATTTTTCCTACAGAATGAAAGACCCTTGACCAGTATTCTCACTGGCATTGGAATATTGGCATATTGTATTGCTTTCAATGATTTCAATGAGTGCTTCTATAATAAAGCAAGTTGGAATTATTAACCAGTCACCCCGATAATCTTTAAGTTAGGGATGAGAAGCTTTCAAATGTTTATATCAATGTGGCAATCTTTGTTTATATAGTCATAAGGGAAATGGAGTATGTTGAAAATTCTGTGTTGGCCACACTTTTTTAAAAATAGAAACAGCAGAGATCAGTGACTCTCACAAGTGGCAGGAAGAGGTGTGTGGCAATGAATCCCAGCTCACAGTTCACTGAAAATCAGCATGCTATAAGATGCTGATCTCTTATTTGAGTATTTCCTTAGCCCAGCTGCTGCCTAAGAGCCTTTAATTAGAAGAAACACAATACTCTTCAAACCAAGATGTTGGCTAATATCCATTTGTATTTGGTTCTCACAAAGGCCAATATTTAATGCCATCAGAGCTCACTCTGGGTGGGGGAGGGTGAGCCTAACCTCTTAGAGTCAAAAATATCCCCCAGGCACAAACAAAAACACAGGTTCCATTCCAGACTAAGTTGAAGAACATTATTTTTCTGTAATCAACAAAGTTGTAAGGAAAACAAGCACAAAAAGCACAGTTCACCAAATAGTGTTGAACTGTGTAGATGACACCTATGGTATTTTCTGCTGTCTTTCATTGATCCACATGGTTAACATGGAAACTTCCATGTAAATACAGTACAACCTCCCCCTCCCCCCAACCCCCACAGTTGACTGGCCTAGAGATGGGCACCAGATTTAAGTTAGGCCAATCCAGTATCCCGTCTCTCCTGCTGTAGCTGATTGTTCCAGGGTGAACACCTATACCAGCCTGTGCCAGTAAGTTCTACATTGCATATTTGGACTTGAGACTGAGGGAGTTAGATCAGTCTCTTCACAGTGGTGAAGAGGGAAACTCATGCCATCATTTCTGCCATGTAGAGAAAGCCAGGCAGCACCAAGAGAGATGGTTCTGGTTGTGATGGGGAACTATCTGCATCCTGGCCACTTCTATAGCTAAAGACCTTAACTCTCTTGGGTTCCCTAAGAGAACCAAGGATCTTTAAAATGAATCCCTATTTGTGGTTAAAATATTTTGAGTTTGGTGTCTGGATTTACAAACAATGGATTCCTGACTTGAAAAAGCAGGTTTATCAGACCTGACCACAAGTGAGTTACCAGACTTTATTTTTATGAACTAGAAAAGTGTGTCATTCCTCTTGGTCATCAGATCTTTCCCGACCCACTCCTTATAGTTTTCTTTTTTTGCTCCACTTGGAGTTAGAAAATTCTTCATTCAAAATGGCTTCTTATGAACAGTGGTTGCTCTGAGAGTTTATCTAGATAGGACTGTTTCCATATGCACAGTGCTCGATTGATAAATGCAGTAAAATATCCAGCACTGTGGATTTTACTGCCAAAATTCTCTCAGAAATGGAAACCAGAACAGCCTTTTTTTTTTTAAGATAGGCCATTTGCCAAGATTTTGTTCATTTAAGGAAGAATATAGGAAGTAAAATAAATGAAAGAAAAACAAGTCATGTCCCCAAGAAGAACTGTGCACTGCTACACAGCAGCTGCTACACAGGGATGGAGAGCACGAGGCCATCACATAGCCTGAATAGGGCTCACCAAGAAGCCTGGGGAATCACCATACCTGTCCCAAACGAAGCCATGAGAATGAGAGAATGAGTGTCCCTGTAATGAGTGTGGAGAGAATGAGAATGAGCATCCATATAATGACTCTCAGGAGCCATGAGAATCAGCAGCCCTGTAATGAGAAGAGATGGTGTGTGTGTGTGTGTGTGTGTGTGGCAATTGAGATTATTAGTAAAAAGCAAAAAGAGAAATTTCCCCCAGAGGGATGCACTAGTGGGAGGGAGTGTGATAGTCCCATAGTTAGCCACATTCCAGCTTTGGTATAGCTGCTCTTCAGTATCCTTGCCTTGCCTTTTCAGCCTCCCTTCTTAATTCTATTTCAATGTCACCCTCATGCATACATACTATGGGAAAGGAATCCTCTCCTGGGGATTCTTTCATGTTCAAAGGAACTCCTGCTAGAAATGTAGTTATCTTGAAAGGCATACACATGAACAGAAGGGGGTCAGTTGCTCTTTGTCCCACTTGCTTCTGAATCGAGCAGGTGCTGAGATTGCCTTCTTCATCTCCCATTTGAGACACATGTAATTAAAGCTTTCTTCCTCCTGTTATGTACACAGGTGCTGGTTAGCTCTTACTCTCTGAGAGTTGCTCACACACACCTGGAAATAAACATCAGTCCCTGGATACACAGCCGTGAAATCTATGCACTAAGATGTCAGACCCTTTCTCCATCCTTTTCTTTTCATTTCTTCTGTTCATCCAGAAGATGCTGCTCTTGCTGCAGATGTTGATTGCAACTTCTAGCACATGGAATTAATTAATTGCCAATTTGGTCAAAACAAACAACCTTGCTGTATTTGTTTTAGATTCTTCTCCTTTCTAGTTAATCACAGCAGAGGAAATGATGGAATTAGGCATTGAGGAGTAGTTATTCCACATAAATGGACAGTCACAGCAACAAATAAGACAAAAGCAGAAGTTTGGCATTGCTAATTACAGAATGAGAACTCAGAGGCTGAGCCCCATTGGCCCAGTGAGTATTTGGAGTAAGTTTGTAGAGCATGCCCAGGAATCATGTCAAGAAAATACCTCCTGAAATTTGTAGGTCTATGATTCCTCTGTCTAGAAAGTTACTAACAAGAAGATCCAGAACAAGAGGTCACAGATGACTGTCAATGGCAATTCTTAAAGTAGAGTTTCTTTTGCTATATTCTTCAGTTCTGGTAGTTAAATGAAAGAGAAGATGAGTAGGGCTGCATGGGGCTTAGCCTTTCCCTAGGCTCCAGCAAAGTTGCAGATGTGGTACATGTCCTCACATTAGCATTGCAGCTTAATATATGATTTGAGACACGGAGTAAAAAAGGAGCTCAGGTCAAACTGGGGCCTCACTTAGGAAAAGTCTCAATCATCCATTATTAAAAACACCAGTCAATGATCTATGTGTCTGTTTTTGTGCCAATACCATGCCATCTTGGTGATCACAGCTTTGTAATATAGCTTGAAATTAGGCAACGTGATGCCCCCAGCTTTGTTTTTCTTTTTCAACATTTCCTTGGTGATTTGGGGTCTTTTCTGGTTCCACACAAATTTTAGGATTGTTTGTTCCAGCTCTTTGAAAAATGCCATTGGTATTTTGATCGGGATGGCATTGAAAGTATAGATTGCTCTGGTCAGCATAGACATTTTAACAATGTTTTGTCTTCCAATCCATGAGTATGGAATGTTTTTCCATCTTTTTGTGTCTTCTTCAATTTCTTTCATAAGTGTTCTGTAGTTTCTAGAGTATAGATCCTTTACCTCTTTGGTTAGGTTTGTTCCTTGGTATCTTATGGTTTTTGGTACTATTGTAAATTGAATCGATTCCTTAATTTCTCTTTCTACAGTTACATTGTTAGTGTATAGAAAAGCAACTGATTTCTGTGCATTGATTTTGTATCCTGCCACATTACTGAATTGCTGTATGAGTTCTAGTAATTTGGGGGTGGATTCTTTTGGGTTTTCCACGTAAAGTATCATGCCATCTGTGAAGAGAGAGTTTGACTTCCTCTTTGCCAATTTGAATACATTTTATTTCTTTTTGTTGTCTAATTGCTGATGCTAGGACTTCTAGTCCTGTGTTGAATAATAGTGGCAAGAGTGAGCATCCTTGCCATGTTCCTGATCTTAAGGGAAAATCTGAGAGGAAAAGCTCTCATTGCAAAGCTGTGGGCTTTTCATAGATAGTTTTTATGAAATTGAGTAATGTTCCCTCTATTCCTACATCTGAAGAGTTTTAATCAGGAAAGGATGTTGTATTTTGTCAAATGTTTTTTCTGCATCAATTGAGAGGATCATATGGTTCTTGTCTTTTCTTTCATTAATGTGTTTTATCACATTGATTGATTTGTGAATGTTGAACCACACTTGCATCCCAGGAATAAATTCCACCTGGTTGTGATGGATAATCCTTTTAATGTACTGTTGGATCCTATTGGCTAGAATCTTGTCTAGAATTTTGGCATCCATATTCATCAGGGATATTGGTCTGTAATTTCCTTTTTGATGGGGTCTTTGCCTGGTTTGGGGATCAAGGTAACACTAGCCTCATAAAACGAGTTTGGAAGTTTTCCTTCTGTTTCTATTTTTTCAAACAGCTTCAGGAGAATAGGTATTATTTCTTCTTTAAACGTTTGGTAGAATTCCTCTGGAAATCCATCAGGCCCTGGACTCTTGTCTTCGATAAATCAGGAAAAAATATCCAATGGAAAAGAGACAGTCTCTTCAATAAATGGTGCTGGGAAAATTGGACAGCTATATACAGAAGAATGAAACTCGACCATTCTCTTACACCATACACAAAGATAAACTCAAAATGATAAAAGACCTCAATGTGAGACAGGAATCCATCAAAATCCTAGAGGAAAACATAGGCAGTAACCTCTTCAACATCGGCCACAGCAATTCTTCCATGAGACGTCGCCAAAGGCAAGGGAAACAAAAGCAAAAATGAACTTTTGGGACTTCATCAAAATACAGAGCTTCTGCACAGCAAAGGAAACAGTAAACAAAACTAAGAGGAAACCCACAGAATGGGAGAAGATATTTGTAAATGACATTACAGGTAAAGGGCTGGTATCCAGGATCTACAAAGAACTTCTCAAACTCAACACCCAAAAAACTATCGAGTCAAAAAAATGGGCAGAAGACATGAACAGACACTTCTCCAAAGAAGACATACAAATGACTAACAGACACATGAAAAAATGTTCAACGTCATTAGCCATCAGGGAAATTAAAATCAAAACCACAGTGAGATACTACCTTACACCAGTTAGAATGGCAAAAATTAACAAGGCAGGAAACAACAAATGCTGGAGAGGATGTGGAGAAAGGGAATCCTTCTTACACTGTTGGCAGGAATGCAACTTGGTACAGCCACTTTGGAAACAGGATGGAGGTTCCTCAAAAAGTTAAAAATATAGCTACCTTACGACCCAGCAATTGCACTACTGGGTATTTACCCCAAAGATACAGATGTAGTGAAAAGAAGGGATACATGCACCCCAATGTTCATAGCAGCAATGTCCACAGTAGTCAAACTGTGGAAGGAGCCGAGATGCCCTTCAACAGACAAATAGATAAAGAAAATATTGTTCATATATACAATGGAATATTATTCAGCTATCAGGATGAATACCCACCATTTGCATCAACATGGATGGAACTGGAGGGGATTATGCTAAGTGAAATAAGTCAAGCAGAGAAGACAATTATATGGTTTCACTCATATGTGGAACATAAGGAATAGCATGGAGGACATTAGGAGAAGGAAGGGAAAACTGAAGGGGGGGAATCAGAGAGGGAGATGAACCATGAGAGACTATGGACTCTGGGAAACAAACTGAGGGTTTCAGAGGGGAGGGAGGTGGGAGGATGGGTTAGCCCAGTGATGGGTATTAATGAGGACACATATTGCAATGAGCACTGGGTGTTATACGCAACTAATGAATCATTGAGAACTACATCAAAAACTAATGAAGTACTGTATAGTGACTAACATAACATAATTAAAAAAAAAAAAACCACCAGCCAATATTGGATGGACAAGTTGGCCTGAACACAATTCCTTCTGAAGGGCTAAAATCTTCTGGGAATGGAGTTCAGTAGTCCTTTCAAGCAGCACTGTAAAACTGCAAATGTGTGAGGACCAAGTGGGCATATAAGAGTTCAGTCCCAAGAACTTTCCTTATGAAGAAAGACAGGCTATATGCAGCACATACTCTACAGGAGTGGCTGCCCCAGGCCCTACTCCAGGTGTGCAAGTAAGCAGCTAATGCTGGAAACCCCATACTTCTGTCAGGCACAACAGCATACATGGGGAAGGGTGAGTTACAATGAACACGAATTACTCAGAGCTGCTTTAAAAAACAGTGCTGCACAGTGGGGGAACCCTGACCAGGCTTCAGTTCTGTGATCTGGAGCACATCATTTACTCCTCTGACACCGTTCTCTTAAACATAAAAGGAGAAGATTGAATTAAGTGATCTCTAAGGGCCCTTTCTGGGAGGAAAAATCAAGATTACTCTATGATTACTTAATAGATTTCAGGGAACTCAGTGGCATATAGGGGTTTTTTTTAATTACTTCTGTGATAAATGACATACTTGAAACATTATTAGTGCAATAATCAGGTGCCAGACAGCACACAACATACTCCTAGTATTTTCCCTTGAGTCTTAAAAAGTACTGACTGATGTGGCAGAGATGATCAGTGTGTGAGGTAAGTCTCTTATTGGAAATGTGATGTGTATTTTAGACACCTCTGTTCATGACAAGGCACACTTTGGTCACATCTCTTACACTGGCTATTAGCCAGAAAAAAATATATTTAAGCTCAAAATAGAGGATGTTACAAAGATTAATTAAATACCATAGCCAACTTTAAAGTCAGTACCTTAGGGACTAGGAGATGAGTATTTAGATACATAGTATGACCCCTGAATCATTTGTGTATATGAGAACTATACAAGTGTACATTTGCAGGCAGGCTTCTGCATGTGTTTGCCAACAAAAACACAAGTGCTAAATTCACACTAAGTTTGGACTTTAAAAGAAATTCAAGACTGATTTAGAAAGAAAGGAAAAACTACTGCCTAATAGTTATTAAAAAGTAGACACAATCAATGAAACCAAAAGCTGTTTCTTTGAAAAGAACAGTAAAATTAATAAACCTTTAGCCAGGCTAGGTAAGAAAAAGAAGACACAAATTATTAGCACCAGAAATAAAAGAGGGAACATCACTACAGATCCCATGGAAATTAAAAGGATAATAAAAAAATACTGTGAACAGCTCTGTGCTCAGAAATTTGATAACTTAGATGCAATGACCAATTCCTTGAAAGACAAATCTGTCAAAACTCACACAAAAAGAAACCGACTATCTGAATAGGCCTATATCAAAGAAATTGAACCAGTAATTAGTAACTTACTTGCTCAAGCCCACAAGGGAAATATTTTAATTTTAAATTCTAACACAAGGAGAATTTTTAATTAACTACAATTAATTAGCTAATTAATTAATGAGGTTACTCTTTCTGGTGTGGTCAGCCCCCATCCTAAGACTATTTGGTGTAGCCAGGTGAGGGAGGAGGGAAAGAAAGAGGGGCGCTGGGAGGAGAGGGGAGGGGAGAGAAGAGAACAGACAGGTCAGGAAAAGAAGCTTTCTTTTGAAAAGCTGATTAATTTCCCAAGCCCCTAACCACTACCCAGTAAGAATGGCCATTTACGTTACCCTTCACATTAGTCAGAGTGTTTGCTTCTTAAACTTTACAACTACCCTAAAAGATGTTCAGGACTTTGTAGATGAGGAAACAGAGAGTCAAGGCTGCCAAGTATAGGACCCTAAGTCCCTCAAGATAGCAAAAAGACTCTCAGGGACCAGAAACCAGGTCTTCTGGCCCCACATTCCTGTACTTTCCAATATAATTTACAGGCTCTGTTTTTCACATGTAGGTCAGTCAGGTCAGTCTTCACTTTACTCCAAGTCTGCAAATTGTAGACTTTTCCTAAAGAGCTCGCAGTCTCTTTCCTACTCTGTTAAGTTCTCAGGCTTCTCATAAAGTTTTGTGATAAATTAGAGAGATGCATATCAGCAACTTTGGAACCTGTGAACAACAATCTTGAGCCGAAAATTATTGTCAAAGGGATATGCAAATTTTTGCTTTCTTTTGGAATTTTGTCATAATGAGGCAGTCACTTGTATCTTAGACTCTTCCTTCCTAGACCACCATCACCACTCCCTATTGGTGAAATAGCATGTATATCAAAGAGCTAAGAAGGGATCTTCCTGACAGGCCTTACTTCATGCAAGCAAGGGGTTAATGGGCTGGCCATAGTAGGCTGGTGGGAAGTGGGGTGGGCCAGGGGCAAGGCATTTTGATTCCACTTTAGACTCTGCCCTGCACCCAATGCCTAGGATTGTGCTTTTTGTCCATTGCTCCAATAAAACCTCAACAGCTAGCAGCTCTTTATCTGATTTCTTACTGAACATTTACTGGGAAAAAATAACACAAAATAAAACTAACATTGGCTAAAACTGTATGTGGTAAAATTTGTCGTAGATGAAAAACTGAACGATAAACATAGGAAACAGGCTTAGCAGAAAAAATTATTCAAAACAAAACCAACAGTATCTAAAATTGCACATGATTTAAAATGCTTATTAGCTGAGAATGAACAGAAGAATCAAATCTTAACATATTTATCAAATTTGACCTGAGAAACAAGTTTGGTAGAAATAATTTCACCAAAGATATCTCAATCACAGAATGTACAACTAGATAAAAGTTGAATCAAAATAAATGAATCACACCAAAAAATTAATTGATCCTAATAATAATTCTTGTGTTCAAACAAATAAAAAATAAAAATTGTTTAACTATTTATGGAAATGTTATCAAAGAACTGAATTGATTTAACAGAGGCTGATCCTATAATAAAGCGTTTTCAATAAAAATCCATCAATTTTGGTGTGATTCTTATTAAATATTTGTGTTTATAAAAAAGATAAAATATCTATGGGGTAAGTATACAAACTGAAAATTAGCAAGGTCAAGTATTTTGCTCTTTTGTTCCTTTTGGTGGGACTGATGTAAAATTACATAAGCACTGGGGCACCTGGGTGGTGCAATCGGTTAGGCAGTTAAGCATCTGACCTGGGCTCAGGTCATGATCTCAGGGTCCTGGTCCTGGGATCAAGCCTGTCCTGTCGTAGTTGTAGGGCTTCACATTGAGTGATTCTCCCTCTCCCTCTGGGCCGCCTCATTGGCGCATGCACACTCTCTCAAATAAATTTGAAAACATATTTTATTTATTTATTTGAGAGAGAGAGAGAGTGAGGGAGGGAAAGAGAGAGAAAACAAAAGCACGCACAAGCTGGGGAAGAGGCAGAGGGAAGGAGAAGCAGATTCCCCATTGAGCAGGGAGCCCAATGTGGGGCTCTGTGGGGCTCAATTCCAGGATCCTGGGATCACGACCTGAGCCAAAGGTAGGCACTTAACCGACTGAGCCACCCAGGTGCCCCAGTACATAAAATCTTTGAAAGAAAAGGGAGAAAAGAAGAAAAAAATTGCACAAGCATTAACTTTAGCAAATGCAAGTAGTTGCTATTGAGAATAGGACCAATATCTACAAAAAGGTTGCCAATGCAGATACTTTGGATTTGGTTCACGTATCACCTTGAATGTAGGAAAGTTGTCTAATTCAACTTTGTGAGTCCTGCTTGGACTTGTCCTGGGCCTGGGACTTGAAGCAAGAAGAGCAGGCAGCGAGTGAAATGGCTGGAGCCCCCTTACCTCACAGGTCCTTACAGTGGCCTGTAAGGCCCTACCTGATCTAGATCCCCTCCTTCTGTGACCTCATCTCCTTCCCCAGCCCTCCCTCCCCCCACCCAGAGCACATTTCTGGTCACATCTGTGGCAGAACAGAGTTGGGTGAGGCGGATGAAAGGAAGGAAAGAAGTATGTTAAGTAGTTCTGATCCAAGTCATAAATGAGTCAACATCCAGTTACCTGATTTTGAGACTCCATGTAACAGGTGGGCATCTGCTAGCTATTAGAACCAAGTTCCCACCCTGAAACCCAGATGAATCCACTCTTGTTCCTGCTATTCCAACATCACTATGGTTACCATCTTTTCCTACCCAAACTAATTCTTAACACACACTGATCAGAATCTGCCCACCAAACTCCATTCCATGGTGGAGGCAGCCACCTGCTACCAGGCCAACCTGGGCTGACCACTAAAATGGCTATCTATCACAAAACTCCACCTGTCAGAGGAAGACCCTGTTTTTGCTCTGGTCCATCTCTGTTTGCCTGAGCTACCACCATCATCTACAGGCAATGTGTTCGGTCTATGCAACCAAACTTCTATTACCCACTCTTGGGTCTGCCTCCACCCCAGGCACCTGCCCCAACCCAGTTGATGTGTCTGATTCGAAGTCCGAATGCTCCCTGTCTGCCACATCCTTGCTCTTTCTCTGTCCAGCTGTAACAAGATGAACCTCAGGCTGGCCTCCGTTTTAGAGCAGCATTTGCTGTCAAGCCCATTCTAACTCAGCCAGGCAGCAGTCCAGCAGGCCCAGATGGATATTTGGTGATATAGAAATGGCTGTGAAATTTCTGTAAGGGATCTCTGGATTAAGTTCAGGACAAGAGGAAACTACAGATTACATGTGTTGAAGAGGTCAGGAACAAATTCTCACCAAGCACCCACTATGCAGACAACACCTCAGCACCAAACCTTTCTTCTTTCAAACAAAACAGAATCATTCTGCTCTGGCATCCCTCCTCCTACACCATCTATTCCTTCTTTCATTATTCCAGTCATATTCACAATTGATTTCTCGTAGAATTCCATTTAAATCTTTCAATTTACCTGGCAACTCTAAACCCACAAGTTGTTCAGTAGAGTTAGCTTTCCAAAGGAGTTTTAAATTTCACAATTAATAGACATGTTACAAAACAAAAATAAAACAGAACATCACACTGGATTGAAGCCATCTCATGGATCTTTTTGTTGTTGTTGTTCTAACCAGAAGTGGGGATTTGTGATATAAGCAGCTGCTACAAAACCAAACAAATGACAGGACTCGACTCAGAGTTTGAGCCTATCCAGGGGCTGAATTATGTTTGCTTTGAGGTTTTGTAAAAGGTCACGAGGCCTAACAAAGTTCAGATGAAACTTGGCTGTTTCTCCATTAGGCTCTGGCTCCCAACTTGTGGCGTTTCATGTGGTTTGGAGTTTTCAAACACAGCGCTTTGCACAGCACTAATAAATGATTCTTTCTCAGCATGGAAAGCAATTAAATGTATGGCCTCTTGGGTTTCGGTCTTAGAATTAGTATTTATTTATTGGGAGCCGGGAGAAGGGCTAAACGGCCTAGAAGAGGGATCACACATAATGAGGTGGGTGAATTTGCTGAAGACACCACATTTTAGATGACTGGAGGCCTGAAAAGCAAGAGAGGAACTCCTGAAGAACCAATAAAATCAGGCCACTGGGAAACTTGCTAATGAATGGAATTTAGCATCAGCCTACAAGGAACACATTAGAACTGCTTACAAAGCCCCAGGGAAGGCCACGTGAAAGGGCCACAGCACCATCTGTCTCCAGCCTGCGCTGGCCACTCTGAAGGGGTCCCATAAGCCTTTCAGTTCACAGAGCTTCATCTATGAGCAAAATTCTCCCCAGCAGTCAGCTTGGATCCCTCTGACTCAATGTTAGGAGAGAGGTTGGGAGTTCCCTCCAAATCAGTCTACCTCTGGCTGGTGCCTTTCCAGAAAAGGGATATTGGGGCACCTGGGTGGCTCAGTCAGTGAAGCATCCAACTCTTGGTTTCGGCTCAGGTCATGATATTAGGGTCCTGGGATGGAGCCTTGTGTCTGGCTCCACACTCAGCAAGGAGTCTGCTTAAGATTCTTTCCCTCTCGGGGCGCCTGGGTGGCGCAGTCGTTGGGCGTCTGCCTTCGGCTCAGGGCATGATCCCGGAGTCCCGGGATCGAGCCCCACGTCGGGCTCCTCTCCTGGGAGCCTGCTTCTTCCTCTCCCACTCCCCCTGCTTGTGTTCCCTCTCTCGCTGGCTGTCTCTCTCTGTCAAATAAATAAATAAAATCTTTAAAAAAAAAAAAAAAGATTCTTTCCCTCTCCCTCTGCCCCTCCCCTCATGTTCTCTCTCTCTCTCTCTCAAATAAATAAATAAATAAATAAATAAATCTTTTAAAAAGTGGGATATGTTTCTTTGCTAGGGCTGCCATACAAAGTACTACTATTAAACAACAGAACTTTATTTTCTCACAATTCTAGAGGCCTCTTCTTATAAGAACACAGTCATGTTCTATTAGGACCCACCCATATAATGTCATTTTATCTTAATTACCTCTAAAGACCCTATCTCCAAATACAGTCACATTCTGAGGTACTAGAGGGCAGGACTTCAACATAAGAATTAAGGGGGAGCACAATTTGGACTGGAATAGGGGCATCACACCGTTTAGTTCAGTGATGTCATCTGTTCAAGCTGTACAACTAAACCAACTCTCCAACCCCTAACTGAGAGTGACCAGGTGACACAAGGCTTTGACTAATGGACCACTCATCTCCTGGCACCTCATGCCTTTGACTAGGTTCAGCCAGCTTGATCAAAACCTGAAAGAGAGAAAGTAAAACTGCAATATAGCAGGCCTAAATGTGCAGGAGGAAACCATAGTTGTGCTCACTTATTTTTAAGGACAAGTATCTGCTTATGGGGACTTGGTAAACTAGAATAGGTCTATAAAGAACATTCTCCAAATAATTCCCATGTGAGCCCAGGGAATCCACTATGGCTTTAATGAAAATTTACTGAGCAGGTAAGAGTCACTGGAGGTACTGTGGAGTACTCCAGCACAGAGGTACTCCACAGCTCCAGCACAGAGCTGTGACTAGTCAGGGCTTACATTTTAGTGGAATATTCTGACAATGAATAAATAATTTGATAAATAAGGCACCTAGACACCTAACAATGATTAGCAGATTGATGGCATTAATGGTGCCAGTCCTTTATCTGCTCCTCTACCCATGTCATTTGCCATGTGACTTTGCAGTTTCTCCCATCAAGAGATGGGGGTCTGTTTGGTCACATGACTCACTTTGGCCAATAGAATGGTGGTAGTTGTGACAGAAGCAGGAGCTTGGTCGAGAGCCTGCACCTCTCTGAGTCTGCTCTTTCACCTGGGTCATTATACTTAGAGCCAGCTTGGGCTGGGAGAAACCTGGGGAGATGAGCTGCATCAAAAACCATTTGATTACCAGCCAATCCCCAGATATGTGAGTCCTCAGCCAATAGGTTACGTGGCCCCCCTATGAAAGCAAGCCCAGTTGAGCCAGAAAAAGTTCCCAGACTAAATTGCCAAACTATAGACTTCTGAGATAAATA
This sequence comes from Ursus americanus, assembly GCF_024610735.1. Taxonomy (NCBI): domain Eukaryota; kingdom Metazoa; phylum Chordata; class Mammalia; order Carnivora; family Ursidae; genus Ursus; species Ursus americanus. Next base: position 39,067,822 of record NC_142135.1, on the reverse strand, counting down.
AATACTTTTTGTTTGAAGCCTCAGAGTTTGGAATCAGTTTGTAACACAACATAATTATGGCAATATAACTGATCCAGGCACTGAAGGCTCCCGATAAATCTAAACATTACTGAAAGAGGTAGCACATGAAGGCATTATTGGCATTAATACTTTTGTGTGTATAAGGCTCTGAGAGATGGGATAAAGTCGAGACGGAGGCTAGATAAAGTTATGGGGTAAACGTAGAATAGGAGATGGGATGATGAACAAACTGACGGAAAGGTTGAAAGAGCCTGCTCATCATACTTCTGAGGGCTCCCTGTGGCCTTCAGTATAAGATTCAGACTCGTTATTCACAACAGACGAAGTCCTCCTGTCTGGTCCCTGCAGTTTCCCCTCCAGATCCACTCTCCTGTGACTCATAGGGGCCTCAGAGTCTGTGGCTACCAGGACCATGGCCACCAGCCTCCTTGTCTTCTGGCTTCTGGTTGGGTTTGCCAGTGAAAGGCAAGAGCAACAGATTGAAAGTTGGGAGGACAAAGACATGAGAGTTTTTGTGCCTCTGACTCACTCCCCGCTAGGCTATAGTTTGGCCACGGCTGTGTTTTTATTCTTTTTTTTTTTTTTTCTTTTTTAGGAGGTGGTTTTCTCCTACAGTCATAACTCTCACCATCTCTCAGTGACTCCTTCCCATTGTCCCCAGGCCTAAAGGTGGTTACACTTCTTACTGCTGCTAGTCCTGGGGCACTTTATCACCCCATGTTGCTTTCCCTTAACCCAGCCCAGGAATTGCCAAAGGACCCCTCATTCAAACTTTGTAAAAGGGCCCTTCTATTGCCCCTGTAAGAGTGCCATCTGTTTCCTGCGAGGACTTTCCAGAGCACAACTTTTCCAGTCTTTTATATTGTGCCCACTCTCTTCCGCAGACTCTATACTCCAGCACAGTTTCACTCCCTGTCACACTGCCATACCCTTGCTTCTCCTGTACCCTTTTCCCTTTTCTTAGGATGCTTTCCCCCTCTCATGGCCTGACTCTTACACAAGCTAAAAATCTGAACTCAAATGTCACCTTTTCCAGGAAGACTCCCTGCTGCCCCACCATCACACCAGTTCCCCCATACTGGATTAGGCTCCTCTGACGTGCTCCTGCAATTGCCTCAGGGCACCAGTCCTAATGTTTAATGCTCATCTATGAACATGTCTAAATCTCAAAACAGTGGCCTCCCAAAGATGTCCACATCCTAATCTCCAGAACCTATGATTAGCTTATGTTATATAGCAAGGGGGGATTACGTTTGCTAACCAGCTGACTTTAAGATGAGGTAATCCTGGATTATGCAGGTGTGCCCAATGTAATCACAAGTGTCCTTACAACTGGAAGAGGAAGACAGAAGAGTGAGAACCAGAAAAATGGCTATGGGAGAAAGATGTGACTGGCCACTGCTATCTTTGAAGACAGAGGAAGGGGCCACGAGCCAAGGAATGTGGGCAGTCTTTAGAAGCTGGAAAAGGCAAGAAAACAGATTCTCCCCTAGAGACTCCAGAAGAAACACAGTCCTGCCAGCTCCTTGATTGTAATCCAATGGGAGCCATTTTGGACTTCTGACCTCCAGAGCTGCAAGGCGATAAAATGTGCTGTTTAAGCAGCTACGTTTGTGGTAATTTGTTACAGCCCCAATAAGAAATGAATATAATTAATTGTGAGGGTCAGATCCTGGAGAACAGGGATCATGTCTTTGGTTTGCGTGTTCCAAGCTCCTCTCACAAAGCTTGTCTTGGAGTAGTTCTCAGATATATTTGTGAAAGAAAAGTTAGGTTACAAAATTATCTTGCCTACCTATATTTTCAGGATCCTTCTGGGTTTGTGGTTCACATAGCAATAGTTTATCTGAAGGAAGAGATCTGCATTTGCCTATAGAACAAAAAATTGCATTTGATTATCAATCTACTATGTAATCATTGAGAAAAATAATTGTGCCAGTTGCCAAGAAGTGCGAGGATGCAAAAATGTGAAGGCACCCACAGTGTCCTCCCTTGTAGGGGAGCAGCTGTGGTAACTAACAATGAACTGCCTGGGGACATGCCCAGCTCCCCAGATGGGCAGGGAAAGAACACATTGTTCCTTCCCCTGGAGCAGCTGGCCCTGGTTTGGCTGGATCTGGATTCCTGGGCACTGGTTGCTACAGTTTGGCAAGAGCCACCTTCCAGCCTTGCATTTCCAGAAGAGCTGTTGTATTACTAATCTGGAGCAGACACCTCCTATCATCACCACAATCTTGTTCTTACAGCAGCACCAACAACAGACAATCTGCAAATCCCACAACCTGTTCATGAAATGAGAGCTGATGCCTTGGTTGAAAGTCTCTTTGACAATTCTCCCTACTCACTTCAAGCACTGAAACAGAAGTCCAGAGCTCTGGGGTCTAGCCTGGCTCTGCCTTTAACCATCCACGTGACCTTGATTGAGTCATGTCTCATTGCTCACCTAAGAAGTGGAAGGGATAGACTTCTGTGGTCACTGCAGGCTATTGCATTCTGAGTCTATGACAGTTATATAATTCCCAAACACATTTCAGCTTGGAAAACGACAGTGACAAACTGTCCCCAATAAAGAGAGCATTTCATTAGGACAGAAAAGGAGAGCTAGAGTCTGAGAAAAGAAGAAAAGAAGGAAAGGAGGAAGAGAAGGAGGGAGAGAGGAAGTCAGAGGGAAAGAGAAAGAAAAACAAAGATGAGGAGGGGTGGAGAAAAGGAAAAGAGGGAGGGAGGGAAGGAATGAAGAAGGAAAGGAGAATTTATTGAGCACCTGACAAGGACTAGCCTCTTTTGTTTGCCTCAGCTCACACACATCCCAGGCCAGAGCCTCACAAAGTTTTCTACCAAAGTTCTCTGCCCTCAGAGGAGTGACAAGGATCCCTGGGAATCCAGTCTGTAGCAAGTAGGAAAGCTGAAGTCTCATTTAATCTTAAAAATTAACATGAATTTTGTGTTCTACTCCATAAACAGGAGCTTTGTTTCTGCTGTGGAGTAAAACAGTTGCTACAGGAAGATGCAGTGTATTAATGAATCCTGTGGCGTGCAAACCCCCAGCCCACTTCTGTGTCTTCCTAAGATGGGATCCTCCAGTTTTGGAGGCATGGACCTGGGGGGTTGAGAGACAAGACTTATTCCACAACCCCATCCAGGTCATGAGAACACTGGGAGGTTACCCAGTTTATTAGAGCCAGAGAAATCAAGCAAATAAAATAAAAATCAACTAGCCCAGAAATGTTTGCCTCCAGAAAATCAGGATGATAGGTTTACCGGGGCAGACCTGCCTCCCTCACAGTCCGTGCCAGAAGACACTGTCTCTGTTTATTACCCTGTCTATGGCAGCAAGACACTCCGTAGCATTGTCAGCAAGTTGTTAAGGCAGATTTGGGGGTGTTTATTTTCAAAAGCAGTAGAAGTCGGGGGCAAAAGTCCTAGGGAATAGAGATCACATTCTTGGGGGTTAAGCAGACAGACCTAGCCAGAGAGAAGGTTTTAGCTGCCAGCAGGAGGGGGACCAGCTGGGACTTAGCCATGGACCCATCAGAGTAGGGAGTCGACCCCATGTGAGAGTTCTGGAAGGCCAGCCAGGACCAAGTTGAGATGCAAAGACATTGTGGTGAGTACAGCAAGCCCTGTAGATGACCTGCAGGCTGCTGTAAGGTGAAAATGAGCTAGTACATGCCTGACACATAATAAGGACAAGCGTTTGCTAGTATTATTTTTATTCAGGAGTGAGGTCACCTGCCCCCGGTGGCATAATCAACCATCATGAGAGAAATCCAAAATCATTCAGAGGCTGGAGGCAGAAAAAATTGGAACAGACCCAGAGGCCAAGAAGTCTTACTGAAGCTGCTGGAAAGAGATGCAGAAAGGAACTTTTTCCCCCGGGCTAATAGGAGTTAAGACTTGAAGACGAAGGATTCATGAAGTTTTCTGGGTACAAAGGGATGGAACATCATAGCACTAGGATTGGCAAGAAGAGCAAGTAATGGGAAAACGGAGAAGGGAAGTATGATGTAGGACTTAAGCACATGGACATAGGTTTGAATCCTGACCACCACATCTGGTTGTGTGATTTTTGGCAAGCCGTGTAAGCTCTCTGAGCCTCTGTTCATCCTCTTTAAAATGAGGATAATTAGAGTACCTTTCCCACAGGATTGTGCGAGATTCAAGTGGGCTAATTCTTGGGACCTAATAAATGCTCAAAAATGCTAGTTTTTCTTACTGTTAGCTGTTATGTAGCAATTACATAACAGTAAATGGTGCTTTGTCTATATTAAGGTTCTGAGATTGGGTAAGGAGAAAAATGTGCTAGGTAAAAGAAATGCTTCTTCTGTGTCCCTAAATTTTATTTTGGAAGAGTCAAGTGTTAAGAAGGAAGAAGAGGAAAAATGAGGAGGGGTGGGAGCATCAAGGAAAGGGGAAGAGAATCGGAGGGAGAGAGGGAAGAAGAAGGAGAAGGAAGATGAGGGAGAGGAGGAGGAGGGGAAAAAAGAGGAAGAGGAAAAAGAAAAAAGTGGTGGTGGAGGAGAAGATGAAGGGGAGGGGAGGAGAGGAGAAAGAAAAAGTCAAAAAAGAATAGTACTGGTAATTATCAACAAGGCAATTTAACATGAGAACATTCCAAAACAAATCATCAATTGGCCCCTTCTTCTCACTTCCCTCATTCTTCAGCTCTTCCCTTAAATGTTAAAGTTCCTCTGATCCAATTCTCTTCTCCCTTTATTAGATCTTCTTGGGCAACCTCATCTACTCCTGTGGCTTCACTTACTACCCATTCTTTAATCCTCAAACATTTATTTTCAGCCTAGATATCTCTCTTAACCTTCAAACTCTTACTTCCAGCCACCAACTGAACATCTATACCTGGACTGATCCAAGTCAACACATACAAAACACATCTTGAATCTCCCCATAAGGGACCTCCCCATTGAGGTTGAGGGCACCCCATCTGCTCAAGTCAGAAATGTGGGAATCGTCTTAGCTCCAACATTTCTCCTGCCTTAACTTTTCTTGAAGCCTGTTTCAACTTTTAATTCTTGTGTTTACTACCTCAGTTTCACACGTAGTCCTCAACCAGACCCTGGGAACAATCCCCCAACTGGTTTTTCCACTGCCATGCCCATTCCCATCCAATCCATCGTCTATGATCAAACAATTGTGATGTGATCCATGACATTCCCTGACAAGTATTTCAAGGACTCCTCTTCTGGTGTACAGGATAAAAATATAAATTCCTTAGCCTTATATACAAAACTGTTTGCTTGACACCTGTCTATTTTTCTAACTTCATCCATCTTTCTTTTCTCCACTCCCTAACCCACATGCACATATACTTAAATTCCATCCTGACTGAACTACTTATTTGAAGATATTCTTTATTCTGTTGGAGAATTTCCAATTATTTCATCTGCCTGGCAAACTCCGGGCCAAACTCAAGACGCTGCTGCTCAAGTATTACCTCCTATGTGAAGCTTTCTCTGACTTTGCTATGTGAACAATTAAGAATTACTATACCACATTTTTTTCTATAACTCTGCCACAGTACTTAACATATTATGTGTTTAGGTGTTTAAAATATGTGCCTTTCCAACTGGACTGAGAGCCTCTAGAGGGCAGGGGTTGTGCTGTATTCATCATTATATTCCCAGTAGCTAATAAAATGGCTGGAACGGAGTGGTAATCAGTAGTGATTTGTTACATGTATAATTGAATGAATGGATGAATGAAGAACATTTAGAACACGAATATAGTTATACCTATGAACCAAATCCCAACTAACCAGAATTTCAACAGATTTAAAACACACTAAGGTTTAACTCTCTTAGGTTTTTAGAAAGAGGGAAATAAAGAGCTCCCTCAAAAGTACAGCAGGTACTCAGATCGTGCCATCTTGGAGGTAGTGTCTGATGAGGAGACTATAGGCCATCCAGAATCTGCTCCACAATCCTGGAATTCCACGTGGTCTCAGACTTGGTGCTCAGGCTTGGGAGAATGCCACTTTATTAATTATCCATAAAAACATAACTGCCTAGGACTTTAATTGCCAGCTTTCCATAGTTAGCATTTTTTTAGGAGGAGAATATATGGGGAAAATAAGATTATAATCAGAAGTTAGGCTTGATAAACATGGAATAAGCAAGGGATCAGCCCAATTTATTCATCCATCCAACCACGTAGCACAATATCTCTATCCTTGCTGAGCAGGTGGAAATGGGCCCAAAGACCAGCCAGAGTGCTGCCTTCTCTAGAGAGTGATAGAGACACTCTGAAAAATTCTACCTCTTTAGCTTCTCATTTTCTAGACTTTATGCAGTCAATCCCATTATATTGGCTGGGAAGCCACAACTGACCAGGTCTTGATTTTAGACAAGACTAGTACAGTCATATGCACTCCTGATTATCCTCAGGTTAAACATTTCAGCCATTTACATTCAAATTATTGGCTAGAGAAAGTCAATTTTTTTTCATAAGACTGATCTCACCCAAAATAACTTTTCCTAAATTTCTAGCGGGGATGAGGGGGTTGGGAGTGGGTGGTGGGGGCTTATAGTTATGCCTTTGTGCTGAATTGACTTTCCTTTTTTTATTAAAACCGTTTTTGGATTATTAAAGCTTTACTCTGGTGGGAAATATTTGACACAAACTGGGAAGCTAAATAGAAAAAAAAGATACTAGTTAATAGTAATAATACAAATTTAGCTGACGAGCCTTCCTGGGGCTCAGGTGTACAATGGAAGGATTTAAAATCTTTTAAAAAGATGAACCCACCACAGTAGACCATGATTTGTCAGTCTCTGAACCTGGAGGTATCTGTCTTTTCCACAGCATCACATGGAACTGGTTCTGGAGCTGGGTAGGAGGAGACAAGCGGGCTTGGACTAGAGAAGGGTGGGCAGCATCCTACAAGAGGGTTTGGAGGCTTGGTTTTGGGGCAGGACCATTGGAAAGAGGAAGGCCCCTTGGGTGTGACACACCTGCAATCTGAAACATACACAAGTATATGTTTCACAGAGAAGCCCAAGATTGCTCATGGTTTGGACATGGGATTAGAAGGTCATGTTCAAAAAGTGATTCCCAAGAATCCCCAAAGAAAAAAAACTTGGGTTAAAGCATCCTTCCAAGAAACACAAAGCAATTTCCTCTCTCAATGAGAGATAAGATAAATAAGGAAACTTCTTACCTTGGCCTTTTTCTCCACCCTACTTCTAGTTTTTCCAGATGCTTATAGTCACAAGATAGTCACAGTGATTACCCAGAAGTAAAAAATGAAGGATTTTGTGTGTATATGTATATGTTCTGGGTCTCCGTGTGCCATCTGAACTACATCCTCAAAAGAACATTTGCCTAGCAAGGAATGAAGATGTCCAGATCACTCTAAGCAAATTCTGATTGAAGTATGACCAAGGGAGGATCCAATTTTTGTGGGGCTGAATACATTTGGAGATTCCACTCCAGTAAAAATAATACAAAATGAGTGTTTTTATTTAAGAAATATTTTATATTTATTTTTAAAGTAATAAAATATTTATAGAAAAGTTAATGTTTATTTAGAATAAGAAAAGTAATTCTAACAAAGTACAATTCTTAAAAGATGACAAATATCACAGGCATCACAAAATCCAGAAAATTAACCTAATACTATTGTCATAGCATATATTCCACTAAATATTATTATATTTTATTACATTATTATTGTTAATTAACTTCTGATTATTAACTTTGGGCAATAAAGAAGCCAGACAGATTTTAAGCAGAGGAATCACTTAATCAGATTTATATTTTAGACCTACCCAGAGTCACAAAGCTGAAATTCTGCTCAGAAGTCTTGTACACATAGTTCTTTTGCAGAGAATGTTTTGTGGCAAAACTTTCTGAAATTATTGCATTATGTTGTCATTTGTAAATGAAGGAAACTTGTCTTTTCCAGTTAGACATATTTAAAAATAACTTCAAAACACATCTTATTTTTCCACGGCCTTATTTAGGGAAACGTCTTTAAAAGCAGAACACCATGCACAGAGCAAAGTACTGACTCCCTGACCAAGAACTGGTGAGAGGGTCAAATTAGATCAAGACCCAAGTTGGCTCCAGACACAAGCATATGAGAGAATTCTGTCCTTTAGACACAGGAGAGACATCTGCTGGTGGGACTCAAGAGACAGGCCCAAGTTCTCAGAAGGGCTTCCCCAGCAGTGCAAAATGAGGGATTTTGTGTGTATATGTGTGTGTTCTAGGACTCAATGTACAATGTGAGCTGAACCCCAAAAGGAACATTTGTGTAGCAGGGAATGCCAATGCCTGACCACTCTGAGTCAACAAACAGAGCCCTAGCAAGGTTCTCCCTCAGGTAAAGGCCACTGCCAGGGGAACCTTCCATCTCTAAGAAAATCTTCAATCTTCCTGACACTCTTGGGCAAGAGAGAAGCCAAGTACACCAAGGGCGCTCGCTATAGGAGGAGGATTTCACCTATGTCATCCCAGGAGCCAGAAATTCTTGGACGATCTATGCTGTCTTTCTCTCCTAGACTTCTTCCAACAATTCAGAACATCTCTAAAGAAAGAAAATGAAATTCATTGCAGACTGCTCTTTCCTCAAGTTGATCATACTTTTTTACATGGTGGCTGCATATTAGCCATAAGCAATATGCCCTTTGAGGCTCTCTTTTTTCAATTCACTTGTGACCTGCTGTTCATCCATTTTACAATCCTCCTCCCCATTGCTGGGCATTTTCATGCAAAACTAATTGTAAGAGAGAATTCAAGTTCTTTCCTTGTTTCTCTCAGAAGCAGAACAGCAATGAGATATATATACTGCTTTTTTTTTTTTAATGTTGTTTATTTCTATACCTCACAACAATGGGATTCTTGATGATAGTTATTGCCCAAAAAACATGGGACCCCCTTCCCAAAGTATTGCAGCTTCATAAACTGCATTCAAATTGGGAACCCTGGATTTTTTCTGCACCATTACATGCACAGAATAATGAAAAACACCTAAGGATTTTGATTTCAAGCGTGAGTACTATTCCAAAATGACATAATCTCTTCTTTGAGAAAAGGATTCATGCTATAGTCCATGCACAGAAAATACACAAGAAATCATGCTATAATATTGCATAAATTGATTTTTAAAGTAGATGCTTACAGATTTCTGTTAAAATGAAACTACTTTAGGCCACCTTGAGGAGATGATGTTCTAAGAAACGGCATCAGCAGTCATTCGTACTGGCTGCAAGTTTTATAAGTTTTTACAAATTTGTCCAGAGTTCATAGCTAGTTCCAAGGTAGTATCACTGTGTGGCATCAACAGAACACATTTAAACTGGGGGAAAATTTATTCTTCACAGGAATCCCCTGGGATCCTGGCCAAAACACTTGCAGATTAACATAAGAGTGGATTTGGGGAGGGAAAGAAAGAAATGTAATTTTATTTTAAGTTGGTTCAGCATCAGTCTACTTGGCTAATTCACAATGAATTTAATATTCAGGTAAATATTCATCTCTGTTTTCTTATTTTTGGCAATCAAGAGGCTCCTTGCTTGTCTTTCCTACATTGAATCCTTCATTCTTTCCCTCTTCTGTCTCTACACAGCATGATACTCCATGCATTTTTTTTTTATTGAAGATAAAAGAAATCTGTGAGGATCTTTTATTTTTTTTTAATTTTTTATTATGTTATGTTAGTCACCATACAGTACATCATTAGTTTTTTTTGTAGGGTTCCATGATTCATTGTTTACGTATAACACCCAGTGCTCCATGCAATAACGTGCCCTCCTTAATACCCATCACTGGCCTATCCCAATCCCCCACCCCCCTCCCCTCTGAAGCCCTCAGTTTGTTTCCCAGAGTCCATAGTCTCTCGTGGTTCATTCCCCCTTCTGTTTACCTCCTCTTCATTCTTCCCTTCCTTCTTCTACCAATCTCCCTGCTACTTCTTATGTTCCATAAATGAGTTTTTAATTGGTTTAGTCAAATGCCTACTTTCTGCCCAGCTCTTTCCTTGTTCAGAAAGAAGTCTCATGCTGTGAGATAGAGTGGATTATGTGGGGCAACCCATTAATTTGCCCAAAACCCCTGTCTTAGTCTGTTCAGGCTACTAAAACAAAAATACCATAGGTGGGGTGGCTTAAACAACAAACATTCATTTCTCACAGTTCTGGAAGGTGCAGAGTCCAAGATCAAGGTGCCCCCAGATTCAGCATAGTCAGGTCCACTTCCTGGTTCGTGGACGCTCACCCTCATGACCTAATCACCTCCCCGGAGACCTCACCTCCTAACACTATCACTTGGGGTTCTGCTCTCAATATATGAATTTGGGGGGGACAAAAACATTTAATCCATAACACCCACCAAAATCCTAGCTAGCTGACAGAGAACTCTTTCTAAAACAGGCAACTCTGGATACAATTCACAAATGAAAAATTAAGTTCCTGATATGAGTTCAGAGAGTGCTGAGTGCTTTGAAGAAAACTTTAAAAGGGAGAATACAGTGATAGGGCCTGGTATGTTAGGATGGCCAGAAGGCCTCTCCAAGGACATGGCATTTGGGCAGTGACCACCCCTGGGGAAAGTATGCCAGGTGGAAAGAACACATAGGAAGATCTGGAAGGTGGACTGAGCCTGGCAGGTTTGTGGGCTTGTGAGGCTGAGGTGGCTGGCATGGAATAGACAAGAGGAGGAATGTGAGGACCATAGACAGGGGTCAGATCATGAGGGCTCTAACTGTGATGGGTAGATTGATGTGATCATCTTACCCACTAAGAATATGGCTGGCTGATGGGTATAGAAAAGGCAGTGGGAAACAGGGGTTCAGTTAGGTGTGTGTTACAATGGTACAGACAAGAGGCAAGAGGCAAGGCTGGCTGGCATTGGGGGTGGTGCCTTGCCCTGGGAGAGAGAATGGTTGCTAAAAGCATCTCAAAGTAGAGGACAGGACCTGCAGATGGATGGGGTCTGAAGATGTGTGGGGTATGAAGGAAATAGAGGCAATTTAAAAAGTTGTGGCACTCAACAGTGTGCTGTTAGCTCTTTTCCCATAATTTCACCAGTGATATTTTTTTCCTCTTTGCTTATAAGCAAGGATGTTAAACTGTTTTACATTTCTTCATTACTACTGAGGTTAGACATGTTTTGTGTTTATATGCTATTTGTGTCCAATCAATTGCAAAAATAATACTTTAAGCTTGAATTGGTTTTTTTTTTTTGATAATAAGAATGGGTGCTGTCTTCTCCAATAGAATGAATTTCACAAAAGCAAAGAACAGAAATACTTCATTTATTTTAGTTGCTACTCTATCATTGATATCTAAAATAGTGCCTATCATATAGTCATGATAAAAATTATATTTTTTTGAGGAGGCAAAACACAAATTTTTTGCATAATGGAAATTATATATTCAGAATTGGGATCTAGAAAATTCATAGTAAATTTCCCAGACAGGGGACAAAGACTCTCATGTCTGTATTGCCCTAATGCCTGCATGTTGGCTCCTCATCTTTGCTTTCAGTTGGTCCAGTCAAACTTGGGAACTTCAGCAGTTCTTAATTTTAGTGTAGATTTTCATTTTGACTCAGAGAGGTGGCTTCCTACGGAGGCCAGGCAGCATGCCTACAGCGATGACCACAAGTGATGAGAAATCAGAGCAGGAACCTGAGAGACACCTGCCATGTTCAAGAAAAGCAGCAGCATGCAGATGACCCACTCCTGACAGTTCCAAAGGCCATCCACAATGGTTTTCACTGGGCTAACATCAAGGTGTCGTCAAGGCTGTATTCCTTCTGGAGGCTGTAGGAAGGTATCTGTCCCCTTTCCTTTTTAGATTCTAGAAGCCAACTTCATTCCAAAAATTACTAACCCTTAGATACTTTAATATGTGCCAGGCACTGTTATAAGTGCTATTAATACAACCCACTTACAGATTTTTTTAAAAAGCCCTGAACCACAAAGAAGTTAAGTAATTTGCCCAAAGTCGCACAGCTGGTAGGTGGCAGAGCTAGGATTTGAATCAAGACAGTCTGACTCCAGAGTCCAGCTCTTAATCACTGTGTTCTACTGCCTTTCAACAGTAAGTACCAATATATATTTGAGTATGGATTTTAATTAATTTTGCAATCTGTTAAAAGTAAATGTATATGCACACACACAAACACACACACACATATGTGTGTGTGAGTGTGATATATATGTGTGTATTTGTTTAAGGTTAAGTATTTGGAAGAGAAAAATGAAAACGATTTAATAACTATATAAAACCAAGCTAAATTAAACAAACTCACTATAGAAATACAGGATATATTTGCTACAAAAGAAAAATTATTTAAAATCCATTTTGTTAGTAAATTGAGAAAAGGCTTAACACAATATTTCACCCTAGAATTATGCTTCAAATTCTCAACGATGAAATCCCCCTATGGTTAATGAATGACCTAGAGATGTTAAATGAAGCTCTAGAATGAACATTAGTCTCCCAGCTGTCTACTACCCTTGACAAAACTTAAATCCATTCTGCACTCCCTGCTAATTAATCTTCTCAAAACAAGGCTGAACACACATCCCCATCTTCTTCTCCTTGACAACCCCTCATCATAGAACAGAAATTTTCCTGTTGAAAGAAGTATGCAGGGAAAATGACTCCAGCATTGGCTCCCAGGAGTGCTAAGTGTGAAGCTCAGCTGTTCTGGCACCTAGCAAAGTGACTATGGGAAAATCATTTAGTCTCTACCTCCTCCCCCTCCCATGTCTCAACTATAAAATAGGAATCCCGGGCAGACACAGGGCCTGAGTAAGCCAAGGTATATCTGATGGTTAATTTTATGTGTCTATTTGACTGGTCCACAAGGTGCCAGAGTTTAGTCAAACATTATTCTGGATGTGTCTGTGAGGGTGTTTTTGAGTGAGATTAACATTTGAATCAGCAGCCTGAGTAAAGCAGATTGCTCTTCCAATGGGCCTCATCCAATCAGTTGAAGGCTTGAATAAAACAAAAAGCTGACTCCTGAGTAAGAAAGAATTTTCCTCCCTGATGGCCTTTGACTAGTGCATTGGCTTTTTTTCCTGGCTTCAGACTCAAACTGAAACATTGGCTTTTTTGCACCTCAAACCTGCCAATCTTCAGACTAGAACAGCACCATTAGCTCTGCTAGGTCTCTAGCTTGCCAACTCGCCCTGCAAATCTTGGGACTTACCAGCTTTCATATCCCATGAACCAATTCCTTATAACAAATCTGTGTGTGTATATATATTATATGATATTATATTTACACACATATTATATTTACACACATATATTTACACACATATTTGCACTATTATATTATATTATATTATATTATATTATATTATATTATATTAATTATATTATATTATATTATATAGTTGGTTCTGTTTCTTTGGAGAACCCCAACTAATACCATGTACTATCTGCCCCTCAGCACGTACAGTAACTGCTCAGCAGATGTGCTTCATGGCCAGATGTTTCTGGATTTCATTCCTGCTCTGCCATCATTAGCTGTGTAATTAGGGCAAGTTAAAGTCATTTGTCTATGCCTCCCTTTCCTTGTCTTTAAAACAAGCAATATGTAGTTTTTAAGGCTGTTCAGAGGATTAAATAAATAAGTTACATAAAGCACCCAGAACATGGTAAGCTTTCAGTAAATGGTATATGCCATTATTATTCCTTTTTACAGTAGTCTAAAACACAAATGCTTCATGGGACCAGAGGAATAATGTAAACGAATGAAGGAAGCGGGGCATAATTTATCATAGTAATGTAAGGCTGCATTTTAAAGCAGCATCTCTTGGTTCATTCACGTTCAAGAACAAATGCTGTTGAAATGTTGGCCTTTTTCAGTTCAATAAGTTTTTCACCCCATATATTTTTCATCTGCATACCAGTCATAGATCTTACTATGGTTCACTTCATAATGGCAACTTAAATTATATTCTTTGACACAGACACATTGATTGCATATTGACTAGATGGGTGTTGTGTCTCCACATCATATTCATGACCTCATTTCCTCTCAGCTTCACCTATACCTGGACCCTTGACCATTTGTTTCAGCCCAGTCTCCTCATCAGTGATAATCTCTACATGGACACCACTCAGTTGCCACCATAGCAGCGAATTTCGCAAAAGCACAAACCCAAAGCCCCTTTAATCATTTCCATGTTACCTTCCTCTTACCTTGAGCTTCATGTGACCCTGTGGCTGAGGCATGAGATGCCATAGGTCCATTCGGCATTTATGCATGTCCCATGCATGCCCAAACCAGAGTGTGGGGAAGTTAGTGCTCATGAGGCAAAAATATGACAATATTCCTATTCCCAGATGGACTGTTCTGAAGTTCATACAACCCTCAGAAAACGGTCTCATGAGTTTGAGATGGTCAGTTGCATTTGACATCAAGTGGTATCCAGATGGTGATGTACCCTCATATTTGCACTTGTTCCTTTCCTGACTACTCCCATTTCCCCCAAGAATTTCACTCCCTAACAAAGTAGTAGCACATAGCCTTTTATTTTGGTTTCTGCATCCAGACGAACCTAGTATAAAACAGTGGGCACTGTGAGTGACCCTAGAAAGCAGACTCTCAAGCCTAGATTCTGGAGGTAGATTACTCAGTGGTCTGAAAACACAAGAGACATCACTGCTCGTGGTAACTGGGGTGATAACCCTTGGCTTGCAATGGCGTCACAAGTACTAGGGATTTCACCTGGGTTTAGTTGGGATAAGATGCAAATAGAAGATAAGACACTGAGTTATTCAGTACTGTGGCACTTGAATAATATGTGAGCTATGAAAATAATGGATTTGTGCAGGGCTGACTTCTTGTGATTATATTGGAAGCTTTGAAAACATAAATTAATAAGTTTGGAACATCCACTGAGAGCAAGAAGGCTTTTATGGCTGCTTTAAAGAGACTCTCATCTCTTTCAGTTTCAAGGTATACTATGCTGAAAATTATGCCCAGGATCTGATTGTAAGAATGGCAGAACTGCAATGAGAACTGGATATGTAGACTTAACAGGTCTTAACATGTCAAAGTTAGGGTCCTGAAAGGAAATGTGGTCCCCTAAAATATGGAATAGGGATATTTAGGTGGATAAGACTGAGAATCTTCAGGGAGATGGGAATTAAGGAGGGCACTTGATGTAATGAACATTGGGTGTTATATACAACGGATAAATCACAAATTCTACCCCAGAAATTAATAATATGCTATATGTTAAATAACTTGAAATAAAATAAAATTTCAAAAAAAGACAGAATCTTCAAACCCTCAAATCCCCTGCCCTCCAGGCCAGCAAAAGTGGCTCTCTTCATGTCAGAGAAGAAAGTTCCCGTTGCCTGAATACCATATAATGAGCTCAGCTGAAGCAGCTGCCTCCCCAGGTGATACTTGCCCCCACCACTCTTCATTGCCTTCCAACTGTTAATAAAAGTTAGGCCTCCAAATAATCTAAAAGAGATAGTACAATCCCTGAAGGACGAAATGTCTTGTACACTGAAAGAAATGCAGAAACTGCCTAATATGTATGGCAAGAAAGGGGAGAATATGTTTGGGGTAGATTTGGAGAATGTTAGCATTCGGGAGTAAACTACAAAACCTAATAGTTGAGAATTCACTGTTAGAGGACATTCACTTTTAACTCAGGATTCAATGTTTGACAAGGATACCTAGAGCTGGCCCTAATACTGTGCAGGGATGGTGGTTATTTGAAACTTAGTTATGACAGTGGTAGCATGGTAAGACTTCTTTTGGTGTGGCAACAAAGACTCTCTCTTAACCAAACTTTAGTCAGGCTCCTCTAAGCCCCTTTATAAACTAGTCCTCAACTTTGGGTTTCTGTGTCTGTCCTTGTAAAGTCCAATTTATCAAAAAATCTTGCTAACTCAGTTTCACAAGAATCTCCCCAACCCTTGATATGTGACCACTCATGATATCTGATCAAATTCCTCATCCTCCACCCTTGATATTTGATCATGATAGCCTGCCTTCAGTAAGAATCCTGTTAATTCATTTTAGTAAGAATCCTCCTACCCTCAATGTCTCCTCATAGTAGTTTTCTATCCACTGATCTCTTCATTCTGCTTGCTGGCTACAAATTCTCAGCTGTCTTTGCTGTATTTGGATCTCTCTTCCCTACTGCAATGCTCCTATTGCAGTAGTCCTAAACAAAGTCTTCCTACCCATTTTAACAACCATGTGAATATTTTTTTCTTTAACATTGGTACCTAGAAAGAATTCGGATGTCTGAGAGAGGTGGGTATAACAATACATTGACTATTTACAGTCAATTTATTTTCAATAACGGTGCCTTGCTGAAATGGGGAAAAGAATAATCTTTTCAACAAATGATACTGGGTCTACTAGATATCCACATGCGAAAAAATGAAGTTAAACCCCTACCTCACATCATATATAAGAATTAACTCAAAATGAGTCAAAGACCAAATGTAAGAGCTGGAGCTATAAAATTCCTAGAAGAAAATGTAAGTGTGAATCTTTGTGACCTTGGATTAGCCAATGATTTCTTAGATGTGACAACAAAAACACAGGCATCAAAAGAAAAATAGATAAACTAGACATTATAAAAAATTTTTAATTGTGTTTCAAAGAGAACATCAAGAAAGAGAAAATAATTCAAAGAATGGGAGAAAGTTTTACAAATTATATATCTGATAAGGGATTTGTATCTAGAATATTCAAAGACCTATTATAATTTGATAACAGAAAGAAAAATAATTAACCTAATTTAAAAATTGGATTTGAATATACAGTTCTCCAAAGAATATATACAAATGGTCAACCCTAAAAAGATGCCCAATATCATCACCCATCAAGGAAAGGAAAACCGAAGCCAAAATGAGATACTACTTTACACTCACTAGAATGACTATAATAAAAAAAACAGATAATAACAAGTGTTGCTGAGGATAAGGAGACATTGGAGACACTGATGGGAATGCAAAATGATGCTGCCACTTTGGAAAATAGTCTGACAATTTCTCTAACAGTTAAACATAGAGTTACTATATGATCCAGCAATTCCACTCTTAGGTATATACCCAAGCAAACTATAAACATAAGCAAACACAAAAACTTGTATGTAAATGTTCATAGTAGCATTAGTAATAATTAAGCCAAAATGTAGAAATGTCCACCGATGAATAAATAAAATATGATATACCATATAATGGAATATTATTCAACAATAACAAAGAAAGTAGTGATACATGCTACAATATGAATGAACCTTGGAAATATTATGCCAAGTGAAAGAAGTCAGTTATAAAGAACCAAATATTATTGGTTCCATTTATACAAAGCATCCAGAATATGCAAATCTATAGAAACTGCAAAATAGCAGTTGCCTCAGGATAGAGGCTTTGAGAGGATTGGACGGTAATGGCCAAAGGATGCAGGGTGTTAGTGGGGGCAAGAAAATGTTCTAAAACTGTGGTGATAAACAGGTGTTAGAATACTATGTTAATATACTAAAAGCCATTTGATTGTATACTTCATTGGTGAATTAAATCTCAATAAAGCTGTAAAAAAAAAGTGTCAACTATGCTTATGTTACCCGAGTTACCTGAGAACTCTCTACCTGACTGTGTTCCTGGCAAGGCCCAGAGAACATTCAATTCACTAAGTAAAGCATTAAGGAATTCAAGGTAGACTATGCTGAAAATTATGCCCAGTAAGAGGAGCATTGGCATAATTGAGAAACTAGGGGATGGCTGTTCTCTGCAAGCCAGTATACTAGTAGGAGATTAATGATACTGAGTATCAGTGAGAATGATGGGATTCTAGAATAGCAGAAATCAGGCAAGGAGGACAAACACGTCAGAGGCAAGGTGAATTTAATTATCATAATGACTTAATCCGCAGGGATCTGGTAATAGAGAATAGATCATGACGTTCCTGGGGGCAAAATAAATGAACTACAAAAGTACGGCTCAATTTGTATAATCTGAAAAAGTCAAAGGTTAAAGAGTTGAAGGCTAATGATTGCCACCACAGTGAAAAACCCAGTTTTCAGATTTCAGTCAGTTGACAGACCCAGAGCCTTTTGATTGAAGCAGGGCCTGGGTTCCCTTCAGGTCCATCTTTTAGAAAGCCTACTGAATGCCCTCTCCAAAGAGATCACAT
This sequence comes from Ursus americanus, assembly GCF_024610735.1. Classification (NCBI taxonomy): domain Eukaryota; kingdom Metazoa; phylum Chordata; class Mammalia; order Carnivora; family Ursidae; genus Ursus; species Ursus americanus. The sequence goes on along the minus strand of NC_142135.1, from coordinate 39,049,648 downwards.
GGGGTGTTAACCAGCACACTAAGTCCTGGGGTAGAGGTATAACAAGGAATCCTTGAATGAAAAAGTTGATGGAGAAAATAATGTATGTATCCAGTAAAGCCAACCCTCCCTTCTTTTCATTTTAAAAAGAAGCAAATGTTAATACGAAAAGGTAGTGAGTCAATACTGATAGGACAAGAGTAAATATGTGAGGGAAAAAGAAACAAAAGGAGAATGATATTGCTAAGACATCTAACTAATTGGACTAATTGTTTAAACAAAAGTAGAACAATAAATCAAATATAATGAAGGCATAAGAACCTCAGGTTAAGCAAATGACAAATAGAAGAAAGGGGGAGTCATGAAGCACAAAAATGTCTTATCCTCCACAGAGGAGAGACCAAAGTAATTGTGTTTAAAGGTACAGATCTAAATTAATGATTAGAACACTAAACATTTGCCAAGGTAGCTGTGACTGATTTTACGGTAATAAATTAATGACTACTGCAATTAAGAATGTTTATAGCCTGTTTTAAATTAATCGTAAGTAATGGTAAGTATAGGACTTTAACTTTTAAATTATTCTAATATGAAAAAGAAAACATTACAGTCCATTCATCAGAATTTATAATATAAAGGAAAAAACATTGGAATTCATACCTAATAAAACATAAGGAAAACAGAGGACCGAACAAATAAAATAAAGAACAAACATTATTTAATTCACTCATCAAAGGACATGCTATTTGATTATATAAATTCATGATGAATTTAGAGATGTACAAAAAGCACGAAGATACTGAAAAGCTTAAAATATAATATGAGCAGACATTATTAATAAACTCTTGGAATACAAAAGGAGAACATTATATTATGATGGCAGATATAGATTAATTATAAAGATATAATATTAAAAGTAGGCTTGTATGCATTTAATAACCTACAACCAAAAAGTACATACAGACGGGAAAAAAGTGTTAAGAGAATTAACAGAAACCACATTGTACTTAGGGATTTTCATTTTTAGAAATATATAAAAATACAAATTTTAATTAGTACTTTAACTGTCAAATATTATTCAGCAAACATTTAAAAGAACATCACAAACAAATGTTTATTATCACAGAAATGGAATTATGATGCATTATTTAAAAATCCAATAAAATGGCCACATCAAAAATCTTTCAAATAAAATTCACTTGCTCAGCAAATGCTAGGATTGGCCTATTTTATTCTCAATAATGTACTCAAATTCAAGAACAAAGCAAAGAAACCCACCACTACCATTTTAATTTTATTATTGTATTGATTTTTACTAATGCAAAATGTTATGACAAATAAAATGAATACGTATTAGAAAGAGAGAGACAAATTAATAGTTGAAGATGACATGCTTAAATATATGTATTAGTCAGGGTTCTCCAGAGAAACAGAATGAATAAGATATATATGGATATATATAAAAGGAGATTTATTACAAGAATTGGCTCACCTAGTTATGGAGTCAAAAAATCACGAGAAAACCCACTCGAAGTCATAAAAGAACTTATGTAAAGGAGTAGAGTTCAAGATAAATCCTGAAGTCAATATTGCTCCTTCCTAGTGTCGATGACTATTTAAGTAGTACATCAGTTTTAGAAAAACATAGATCCAGATCTCATTTACAATATGGATTTTATAATTTCCTAACAACATAATAGGAGTTACTTGAGAGAAATTTGGAGTTATTTTAAAAGTATCAATATTAATGTAGTATTTTTAAATTTTAACTATATAGAAAAATTTGTCACCAAGTATATAGTATTTTTTAAAATTGCAAAAATTGACTTTTCTGCCCATGTTATTTTGAAATTGGATGCAGTATTAGTAAGAATTTGAAAAAATGCTAATAGTTTACAAGAAAAATAAACATGAGAATGACAAAAATTCTGAAATAAAAGCAACAAGTGTATTTACTTCTATTAGTCATTAAATCCTATCATAGATGGTAATTAAAATAGAGGGGTACTTATGCAAAATAAAAAGCATTCCATGAAACAAGAGTCCAGAAAGAGACTCAATTATCTATAAAAACTCAATATGTGATAAAGTATGCTTTCTAAAATAATTATAAAACAATTTTTTTATTTTAATGTTTTTTATTATATTATGTTAGTCACCATACAGTACATCCCTGGTTTTGGATGTAAAGTTCGATGATTCATTAGTTGCGTATAACACCCAGCGTACCATGCAATACGTGCCCTCCTTACTACCCATCACCAGTCTATCCCATTCCCCCACCTCCCTCCCCTCTGAAGCCCTCAGTTTGTTTCTCAGAGTCCATAGTCTCTCATGCTTCATTCCCCCTTCTGATTATCCCCCCTTCTTTATCCCTTTCTTCCCCTACCGATCTTCCTAGTTCTTATGTTCCATAGATGAGAGAAATCATATGATAATTGTCTTTCTCTGCTTGACTTATTTCACTTAGCATTATCTCCTCCAGTGCCATCCACGTTGCAGCAAATGTTGAGAACTCGTTCTTTCTGATAGCTGAGTAATATTCCATTGTATATATGGACCACAACTTCTTAACCCAGTCATCTGTTGAAGGGCATCTCGGTTCCTTCCACGATTTAGCTATTGTGGACAATGCTGCTATGAACATTGGGGTGCATATGGCCCTTCTCTTCACTACGTCTGTATCTTTGGGGTAAATACCCAGTAGTGCAATGGCTGGGTCATAGGGTAGCTCAAATTTTAACTTTTTAAGGGACCTCCACACCGTTTTCCAGAGTGGCTGTACCAACTTGCATTCCCACCAACAATGTAGGAGGGATCCCCTTTCTCCACATCCTCTCCAGCAGTTGTTGTTTCTTGCCTTGTCAATTTTTGCCATTCTAACAGGTGTAAGGTGGTATCTTAGTGTGGTTTTGATTTGAATTTCCCTGATGGCTAATGATTTTGAACATTTTTTCATGTGTTTGTTAGCCATTTGTATGTCATTATTGGAAAAGTGTCTGTTCATATCTTCTGCCCATTTTATGATTTGTTTATTTGTTTCTCACGTATTGAGTTTGAGAAGTTCTTTGTAGATCTTGGATACCAGTCTTTTATCTGTAGTGTCATTTGCAAATATCTTCTCCCATTCCGTGGGCTGCCTCTCAGTTTTTTTGACTGTTCCCTTGGCTGTGCAGAAGCTTTTGATCCTGATGAAGTCCCACAAGTTCATTTTATCTTTTGTTTCTCTTACCTTTGGAGAAGTGTCATGAAAAAGGTTGCTTTGGCCGATGTCATATAGGTTGCTGCCTATGTTCTCCTATAGGATTTTGATGGATTCCTGTCTCACATCGAGGTCTTTCATCCATTTGGAGTTGATCTTTGTGTATGGTGTGAGAGAGTGGTCAAGTTTCATTCTTTTGCATGTAGCTGTCCAATTTTCCCAGCACCATTTATGGAAGAGACTGTCTTTTTTCCACCAGATGTTTTTTCCTGCTTTATCAAAGATTAGTTACCCAAAGAGCCGAGGGTCCATTTCTGGAGTCTCTATTCTGTTCCATTGGTCTATGTGTCTGTTTTTGTGCCAGTACCATGCTGTCTTTGTGATCGCAGCTTTGTAGTACAGCTCGAAATCCGGCATTGTGATGCCCCCAGCTTTGTTTTTCCTTCTCAACAGTTCCTTGGAGATTCGGGGTCTTTTCTGTTTCCATACAAATTTAAGGACTATTTGTTCCAGTTCTTTGAAAAATGTCCTCGGTATTTTGATCGGGATGGCATTGAAAGTGTAGATTGCTCTGGGTAGCATGGACATTTTAACTATGTTAATTCTTCCTATCCATGAGCATGGAATATTTTTCCATCTTTTTGTGTCTTCCTCAATGTCTTTCAAGAGCAATTTATAGTTTCTTGACTATAGATCCTTTACGTCTCTGGGTAAGTTAATTCCAAGGTAACGTATGGGTTTTGGTGCTATTGTAAATGGGATGGATTCCCTAATTTCTCTTTCTTCAGTCTCATTATTCGTGTATAGAAATGCAACTGATTGGGGCGCCTGGATGGCGCAGTCGTTAAGCGTCTGCCTTCGGCTCAGGGCGTGATCCCGGCGTTCTGGGATCGAGTCCCACATCAGGCTCCTCCGCTGGGAGCCTGCTTCTTCCTCTCCCACTCCCCCTGCTTGTGTTCCCTCTCTCGCTGGCTGTCTCTGTCAAATAAATAAAATCTTTAAAAAAAAAAAATGCAACTGATTTCTGAGCATTGATTTTGTATCCCGCCACATTACTGAATTGCTCTATAACTTCTAATAGCTTGGGAGTGGATTCTTTTGGGTTTTCCATATAGAGTATCATGTCATCTGTGAAGAGAGACAGTTTGACTTCTTCTTTGCCAATTTGGATACCTTTTATCCCTTTTTGTTGTCTGATCGCTGTTGCTAGGACTTCTAGTACTCTGTTGAATAATAGTGGTGAGAGTGGGCATCCTTGTCGTGTTCCTGATCTTAAGGGAAAGGCGTCCAGCTTTTCCCCATTGAGAATGATATTTGCTGTAGGCTTTTCATAGATGGTTTTTATGAGATTGAGAAATGTACCCTCTATCCCTACACTCTGAAGGGTTTTAATCAGGAAAGGATGCTGTATTTTGTCAAATGCTTTTTCTGCATCTATTGAGAGAATCATATGATTTTTGAATTTTTCCTTCTGGATAAAATCTATGACACTGATTGATTTGCGAATGTTGAACCACCCTTGCATCCCAGGGATGAATCCCACTTGGTCATGATGGATAATCCTTTTAATGTACTGTTAGATTGTATTAGCCAGGATCTTGTTGAGGATTTTGGCGTCCATATTCATTAGGGAAATCGGTCCTTCGGTCCTTCCAAAAAACAAAACTCCAGGCCCAGACGGTTTTCCTGGGGAATTCTACCAAACATTCAAAGAAGAAATAATACCTATTCTCCTAAAGCTATTTCAAAAAATAGAAACAGAAGGAAAGCTACCAAGCTCATTCTATGAGGCCAATATCACCTTGATCCCCAAACCAGGCAAAAACCCCATCAAAAAGGAGAATTATAAAACAATTTTTAATAAATTGTTTGAAATTCAGATATATAGACATTTTACAGGGAAATATATTAGAGTGATGTCTTACAGCATATACCAAAATAAACTACAGATGGAATTAAAGAGTTAAATAGAAAATGAGGAACTGAATGCATGGAGAAATGTTTTAAAAGCTACCCACCACCGGGGCGCCTGGGTGGCACAGCGGTTAAGCGTCTGCCTTCGGCTCAGGGCGTGATCCCGGCGTTACAGGATCGAGCCCCACATCAGGCTCCTCTGCTATGAGCCTGCTTCTTCCTCTCCCGCTCCCCCTGCTTGTGTTCCCTCTCTCACTGGCTGTCTCTATCTCTGTCGAATAAATAAATAAAATCTTTAAAAAAAAAAATAAAAAAAAAATATAAATAAATAAATAAAAGCTACCCACCACCACCACTACCAGGATTAAGAAAATTAAAAGTTTCAGACAGATAAAATTTTATATAACAAAATGTGGTAGATTGTACAAGTGGCCACAGCTCTTTGCTGTTCCTCTGATCAACAACTGGAGCTTCTTTCTCCACTCCTTGAGTCTGGGCTTGCTTTGAAACTTGCTTTGGCCAACAGAACATAGTGGAAGCCAAGTTTAGAGTCTGGTCCTCAAGATACCATACATGTAGTATGCTTCCACTCTTGCTCTTGGAACCCCTGCTGCTGCTGCCATGTGAGCAAGTCCAGCCTAGCCTGCTGGATGACAGGACACCATGTGTAGCAAAGACAAGCCATCACAGCTGAAACATCTTGGACCAGCCAGCCAGCCCCCTGCTGACTAGGCTGCTGCCAGCAAATGCCTGAGCAAGCTCAGTCAGCCACAGTCAGCCCAACTACCAGCTAGGCCAGCCCAAATTGCTGACCCATGAACTAAGTGTTTATGTTTTAAGCTACTAAGTGTTGAGGTGGTCTATTACACACTACCATAAATAACTGATATTCTGAATATGTAATTGTACTCAAAAGTAAAAGGGAAAATTATCAGGAAGTCCTCCCTTAGAGACAGATGGAATTTATTACACAGAGAAAAGATCACTCATGATATGTGTACGAATCCTCAGGAGAAGATTATGTCAAAGGTGGGAGAGGCAATATGGTTCACACTTGGGGGAAGGCCAAGATCAGGAAGCATAGGGCAACTGACTATACGATTGGTTGGAGGTATTGACATGACAATAGAAGGCTAGTTGACCTCTGCATATCTTCCCTAATTCCCTGCAACCCCCAGGGACAGCTAGTAACAAAAAGAATGGCCTTGATAATAGCCATGTTGAGAGCAGAGGGATTGAGCAATACCACACAGGATTAAATTTGCATGGAAAGAACAAAGAGCATCCAAGACCAGAAAAGGTGCAGCCCAGGTACTCTGCCTAGCAGCAAACATCATCAGTCCCCCAACTCTCACTGAAGACCTTGTACCATCAAGTGCCCCTGCAACTAGTCAGCCTTATCTCTGAGTAGATCTCTGTAGGAAGAGGAAATGTTTTGTCAGGCAGAGAAACTAGATGTTGTGAGGGTTTTTTATGCATTATCTCATTTAATCCTTATATTAAAATGGTGCTATTTGTAATTCCTTCCTATTAAAGATGAGGAAATTGAAGCATGGAGAGCAATAATTAATTGTAGAGTAAAATGAATAATTTCAGCATAATTAGGAACTTCACAGTCATAAAAGTGGGTATTACATATATGAAACAAGAAAAGATTGTTTTGAAACAAAAATGCCAATTGGAAATGCTAGAAAAAAATATGAAAATAAAAATACAGTGTATTTGCTGGCACAGATGAGGAGCAAGTGAGTGAATTTGTACCTTAATGATTTGCCTATAATGGAAAAAGAAAACATAGACTTGGGTTTTGTGGGTTTTTTTGTTTTGGTTTGTTTTGGTTTTGGTTTTGGTTTGGCAGGGAGGGTTGAAATATGAAGAATAGATTAAGAATCTAATGTCACTAGAAAAATAAGGCAATAAAGAAATAATACTTAAAATTCCCCAAACTGAAGAAAAATCCTCACATTAAAATATTCTATCAAGTTCTGATAGGCCAAACATTAACCTATCACAGTAAAATTGCAGAACATGGAAGAAGAGTTTGAAAATTAAAGAGATCCAAGTATTACGTATCTTCTTGGAATCTTCAACTCCTATCAGTAATTGACAAATCCATCAGGCAGAAAATCAGTAAGGACATGGTTGAACTGAATGGTGCCATCAATCAACTGGATCTAATTCATATCTGTAGAACAGTTCATTCAACAAGAGCAGAATACACATTTTTCTTAAGCTCGTGGAACATTCACCACACTCAGGATCATAAAACACATCTTAATAAACTAAAAAGAATAGAAATCATACAAAGTAATGCTCTCAGCCACAATGGAATTAAACTAGAAATAAATAACAGAAAGATATCTCAAAAATTCCTGAATACTTGGAGATTAAACAACACACTACCAGATAACACATGGGTCAAAGAAAAAGGCTAAAGAAAAATTAAAAACTACTTTTAACTAAATAAAAATGAATATACAACTTATCAAAATTGTGGGATATAATGAAAGTGGTGCTTAGAAGGAAATTTGTACCATCAAGTGCCTACACTAGAAAAGAAGAAAGATCTAAAATCAATAATCTAAGTTTTCACTTTAGGAAACTAGAAAATGAAAATCAAATCCAAAGCAAAAGAAAAAAAATGGGAGTGCCTGGGTGGCTCAGTCAGTTAAGCATCTGACTCTTGGTTTCACATCAGGTCATGGTCTCAGGATTCTGAGATTGAGCCCTGCATTGGGCTCTGCACTCAGCAAGGAGTCTGCTTGGGATTCTCTCTCTCCCTCTCCTTCTGTCCCCCGCCCAACACTCACCACCCCCCCACACACACACGTGTGTGCTCTCTTTCTCTCTAAAATAAATAAATAAATCTTAAAAAAGTAAATGAAAATTAAAACAAAAATCAATGAAATAAGAAATTAATAAACAAGATCAATGAAGCCAAAATCTGGCTCTTTGAAAAGTTTAATAAAATCAAATACCTCCAGCAAGATTAACTAAGGAAAAACAAGTAAAGACACAAGTTACTCATATCATAAATGAAAAAGGGATCATCACTGCTGATCCGATGGAAATTAAGGAAATAATAAAGGAATATTATGAACAACTCTGTGCCCAGAAATTTGATAACCTGCATGAAATGGACCAATTCCTTGAAAGATATGATCTACCAAAACTCATGCAAGGACATATAGATAATATGAACAGGCCTAAATCTTTTAAAGAAATTGAACCAATAATTAATTAATAATCTTTCAAAACAGAAAGCACCAAACCTAGATGGACTCACTGGTGAGTTATACCAAACACTTAAGGAAGAAATTCTATTGAAATTCTATAGCCTCTCCAGGAAGTAAAGGCAAAGAACAAAAGGAATGAACAGAAAAGAAAGAGCAGGATGGTAAATCTAAGTCTAAGCATATCAATAATTACATTAAATATAAATGGTCTAATTAGCCCATTTAAAGGGCATAGGTTGTCAGACGGGACTAAAAAGCATGATTACTTTAAATCTGAAGACCTAATAACTAGGTTAAAAATAAGGGGCGCCTGGGTAACACAGTCGTTAGGCGGCTGCCTTCGGCTCAGGGCGTGATCCTGGCGTTCCAGGATCGAGTCCCACATCGCGCTCCTCCGCTGGGAGCCTGCTTCTTCCTCTCCCACTCCCCCTGCTTGTGTTCCCTCTCTCGCTGGCTGTCTCTCTCTGTCAAAATAAATAAATAAAATCTTTAAAAAAAATAAAATAAAATAAAATAAAAATAAAAAGATATGTGATCCATTTGGGCTTAATTTTTGTGTATGGTGTGAGGTAGGGCATGGGATGATGATGATGATGATGATGATGACGATGATGATGATTACTATTGAATGTGGATATCCAGCATCATTTGTTGAAAATACTATCCCCCCTTTAAACGCCTTTGAACCTTCATAAAAAATTAATTGATTACAAAGTTATTTCTAGACTCTGGTCTGTTCTGTTCTGTTGATCTATATATCTGTCCTTTGGCCAATGCCACACTGTCTTCATTACTCTAGATTTATAGTGGGTTTTGTAGTTGGGTACCATAAGTCCTCCAATTCTGTTCTTCTTTCCAAAACTGTTTGGCTATTCTGGGTCCTCTGCATTCCCATGTAAGTTTTTTAATCAGTTTGTTAGATTCTTCAAAGGAGTCTTCTGGGATTTCAGTAAGGATTATATTGACTATATAGACCCATTTGGGAAGAACTGCCATCTAGGCACTATTGAGTCTTCTAATACATGATTATAGAATGTCTCTGTATTTATTTAAGTCTTCCTTAAATTTTCTCAGCAATGTTCTGTAGTTGTCAACAAACAAGTCATGTATTTATTTTGTTAAAGTAATTCCTGTGTATTGTATTCTTTTGATGCTGTATGGAACTTATTCTTTCTTTTTTAACAGGTTAAGATTTTTTTTTAATTTTATATATTTGTCAGAGAGAGAGAGAGCATGCACACAAGCAGGGGGAACAGCAGGCAGAGGGAATCAGGCTCCCTGTTGAGCAAGGATCCTGATGTGGGACTCGATCCCAGGACCCTGGGATCATGACCTGAGCCTAAGGCAGATGCTAACCAACTGAACCACCCAGGTGTCTGGAACTTATTCTTAATTTCATTTTTAGATAGTTCATTGCTTATATAGAGAAATACAATTGAATTCTGTATCTTGTATCTTGCTGTCTTTCTGTATTTACTTATTAGTTCTGAAGTATTTTTTTGTCGACTTCATTCAAGGTTATGTCATTTGCAAACAGAGGTAGTTTTTTTTTTTCTCAAACAAACCAAAAGATAAAAAGATAAAAGAGATATCAAGCAAACACTAACCTAGAGTGGCTATATTACTATCAGACAAAGTAGCTTTCAAGACAAGAAATATTACAGTGAATAAAGATGTATATTTTATAATGATAAAGAGATCAAATAATCAAAACTACATGATAATCATAAATGTCTATACCTCAAAGCAGAACTTCTAGATACAGGAAATAAAAACTAAAGAACTTGAAGTAGAAATAGAGAAACCCCTAATTATAGCTGGAAATTTCAACAATCCTCTCCCAGTAATGATAAAACAAGTAGAAAGAAAATCAGTAAGGATATATAAGATGTAAAAAAATGTTACCAACCAACTCAACCTAATTATTATTTATATAATCTCCATCCAATAATAGGTTCACACACATGCTTTTACTGCACAAGGAGTATTCACTAAACTAGATCATATTCTGAATGATAAGAAAAAACAAAAACAAAAATCTTGATAAATTTAAAATACTTTAAATTATGTAATGTATCTTCTTTGAACACAAAGGAATAAATTGATAGAAATTGATAACAAATGGTATCTGGAAAATGCTCAATACTTTGATATTACTCACATACTTCTAAATAATGAGTTAATTAAAGCACAAGAAAAAATTATTCTTAAATAGGTAAAAATGAAAGCATATCAACATTGGTGGGACGAATGAAAGCAGTCCTTGGAGAAAAGTTCATAACATTAAGTGCTTATATCAGAAAAGTATCAAATCAGGGCACTTGGGTGGCTCAGTTGGTTAAGCGTCAGCCTTTGCCTCAGGTCCTGATCCCAGTCCTGGGATCAAGTCCCACATTGGGCTCCCTGCTCCGTGGGGAGCCTGCGTCTGCCTCTGCCTCCCTCTCTCTCTGTCTCTCATAAATAAATAAATAAAATCTGAAAGAAAGAAAGAAAGAAAGAAAGAAAGAAAGAAAGAAAGAAAGAAAGGTCTCAAATCAATTATTTAAACTTCCACCTTATGAAAATAGAAAAAAAGTGAATTAAACCTAAAGTAAACAAAATAAAGATAAGAAATTAATGAAATAAAAAACGGAATAACAATAGTGATATATTAATGAAACCAAAAGCTAGTTCTTTGAAAAGATTAATAGTTGATAAGCCTTTAGACAGATTGATCAAGAAAGGGTGACATCACTAGGGATCATGCAGATATTCAAAGGATAATGAAGAAATATTAACTTGACAAATTAGATGAAATGGACAAAATTCTTGAAAAACCACCAATTACCAAAACTGATATGAGAAGAAATAGAAAGTGTGAATGGTCCTTCATTTGTTTAAATAATTGGATTTGTTAATTAAAAGCCTTCCCAGAGAGAAAAGTCCAAGCCCAGATAGCTTCACTGGCAAATTCTACCAAACATTTGAAAGAAGTAATGTCAACTATACATGAACTATTTCAGCAAATGGAAGAGAAGAGAACATTTCCCAATTTATTTTATGAAGCCAGCATTGCCCTTATAGCAAAAAATAAAGATATTACAAGAAGACTATACACCAATATCCCTTATTAACATAAACACAAAACTCCTTAACAAGAATGGGGGTAGGCAAATGATAGACTCTAACGGTAGGATGCTACCCTCTAGGAATTTGATTCTGACTAGGGTGATATAATAATGCAGGGATAATTAGGATATTCTCTGTTGCCAAGTTTCCCTTGGTCCTTACCAATGCTTAATTTGGTGTTCTAGCTTTCAGTCAATTCTATATACTACCCAAAGTTCATTCAATAAATGTGTTTCTGCTAAATTTAGCAACCAAAAATCTGAACAATAAATTCATCCCTGCTAAAGTTCTTGCAACCAAGAACCTGGACTTATAGAAATTGGTTCCAGGGAGTAATTTGCACAAATCATCAAGGAAATGGAAGGAATTTAGATTTGGAAATCTGATCTCATTGGGATGAAGCCTATGAAAATCCCATTAGAATTGAGGGATAGTACTCTGGCATAACAGCTAATTAAATTGACAACTACAATCATCAGAAATTAAGAGCTCAATGAACATAAGTCATGGGTGGGGGGGCACTGTTCAAAAATGTTTTCAGGACTCCCTCTATCTCTCATCCTTGATTTCCTCTGCATTGCCTTCATTATTAGGATTTATTCATATGTATTTACAGATGGCTATAATCAGTTTGAGTCTTATAAAGATTTAGAATTCACATATCTAAAAAAAAATTTCGCTTCTTCTCTTCTCTTCTCTTCTCTTCTCTTCTCTTCCCTTCCCTTCCCTTCCCTTCCCTTCCCTTCCCCCCCTCAGCTTCCCTCCCCTTCCCTCCCCTTCCCTTCTTCCCCTTTCCTTATCACCCCTCCCCTAGCATTTATACAAATCCCTATCAAAAGGACTCTGATTATGTTTGGTACCTGTGGTCACTTAGGTATCATCAATGTCAATAGATAACAAGATATTCTGATTAGTCAGTCTGTATCATGTGCCGCCTCCTGTGGCAGAGAAGATACAGCCTTTTGGTTGACAGTCCTACCTAATTGATATGGAGTGGGAGAAAAACAGCTTCCAAAATGAAGGGATGTTGGACAGACCAAAAAGTAAGTTTTCGGAGACCAGCACAGAGAAAAAAGGCAAAGATGGAGAAGAGACAGGAGATGATCTATCGAGCAAAGCCCCCTTTGAGAAAGTTGAAGGAAGCACACTCAATAGGAAAGGGGGGAGAATGACTTTAGATGGGAAGAGGGATGAGTGCTCTCTCATAATCTATATATGTACTAAGTTACCTCAAGTCCTTAACTAACTAAAGTTAGTAATATCTATAATGTAACTAACAATACAAGGGCATTGTGTCCATGAAAATAAATCATTTTTAAGCATCTGGCACCTTAGCTATTTGCACATTTGCTGACCAACAGTTAATGTGATAGTTATTAATTAATATTGGTAATGAAATTTCTGTCATCATTAAACATGAGCCAATACAATGCTCATTTGGCACACCTGTTTTGAGTAATCGTATGTTCCAGAATATAATAATATAGAATTTATAGATTGACCATAGAAGTCATATACATAGTGGTTAAGAATGCAGATTTGGAAATAGGGAGACCTATGTTTGAATCTTGCCTGTACCAACTTGCCACCTATATGACCCTAGGAAACTTATGTAATATTTAATTCATGTAAAATGATCTACAGAGGGCCTAGAACATGTTAAGTTCTCAATGATAAATGTTATCTATTGATACTGTCATAGTTCTAGAACCTTAAATCCAGTTCATCTTGTACATCATGCTCAACTTCCCATCATTTTAATTTTTCTCTAATTTTCATTGGAATTAGTAAGATTTGACTGTACATTATGTAGTGTAATGTATAAATATTGGAAACAGGGTCACATAACCACCCACCCTGCCTTTTTTCTTTTAAGCAAAAATCCTCTAGATTTCCCTCACCCAGAAATCCTTCCCAGACAGCCCCTTTGAGAACCAGAGCCATACCATAGAACTCTCTCAGGATTCCTCACTAAACTGAAAGAATTCAACCATATTTCTGATGTCCAGTCAAAAACTTGGTAGTTCCCACTTTTAAGAACATGTTTTCTAAACATCTCTGGTAAATGGAGATTTTGACTTTATGCCCGGGACACCCTGGGAGCTGCTCCTACAGAAAAAACTAATAGGATAATAAATCCCAAGTCCTTTTTTCCCCACTCTGAACAAGAGTTGTTTTAGTTAAACTTGCATTCACTTTTCTCTGAACACTGCCCCCGCCCTCATCAGACCATTGTGTTTAATACAAGACTTTTGACTCAGCCATCATTACTCACACTTTACTGATTTTACTTTAAACACTGTTGGCTAAAACGACAATTTATCACGACTGTTTTGCCTAGCAGCGGGAGGATAATTTATTTTCCCGTTGAAGGGTTTGATATTTATTAGCACGGCAGTGAGCTGGTCAGTGGAGATCCACACTCCAGGGGACGAGCTGAGTCCAGCTCCACAGGCTGCTCCACCCTCCTCTGCTCAAACCAACCGATGTTTCTCCTGAGGCAATACCGGCTAGCGCCTGAGGGTCCAGGAGATGCTAACTGGGGAGCTCAGTCTCTTGGGAAAGGGAAGCTTGGGGTACACCTCTCCCTGCAGAAGCTGGGCTCACAGCTGTGAAAGAGCCTAGCCAGCTATCAGGGAGAGAGGCAAGCCCTCAGGGCCTGCTCAGGAGAACCAGCAAGCTGTGAGCAGAGTGGAATACTAGTCACAGAAATGTCTGCACCTATAAGGAGGACTCACTGAAGAATGGTCACCCCTGGCCTCAGCAGCCAAAGAGCATCTGGTTGGCAAGAGTTTACTCAGGTAAGGTGGGGCCTGGTTGAGAAGTGGAGAGCCCCAGACCTCTAATGCCAACGGGAAGCAATTCTTACACAGCACAGGGGGAGCATCTTTGTAGGACAATCATTGTGCCTGGCAAGAGCAAGCTTTTAATTATAGTTCACTTAGCGGCAAATGAATAACCGAAAGAAAAGGAAAAGAACTTGTGTTTAGTGTGTGCCTACTGTGTGCCTGGCACTGTGTTAGATTTACATACATCATGTCATTTAATCCTTGCAGTAACCTTGAGGATGATGATGATGGTGGTGATGATGATGATGATGATGATGATGCCCAAGGTTGAGTGTTCATATCCAATGGGCTCTGGGAGCTTATGAAAATTGCCTATTTTATTTTCCCACAGCTGGTAAGTGGGAGAGCCAGGGAACTAACTCAGCTCTGTCTGACCAAAAGGCCATGCCCTTCTGATGCCACATACCACTTCCCTCCTGGAGGAAAGGCACTGGACTTCAGTGTGGTGCCTGAAGTTCCCGCCCCTGGGTCACTTCTTGACTTAGGGCGTTCTCTCTAACAGAAATATGTTACCTGGGAGACATAGCTAAGTGATCCATTAGCACTTAGTCCACATTAACAGGAAATTATTGGACACTTTTTTCAGAGTAGAGGGAACAAGGCACACACAACACAGTTAACCTCTGATGTTTCCAGTAAAGTGCACTGCTGGGGGTGAGAATGTGAAGAGGTCTTACTGACTTGGCAGGGAAAGGCTGGGGTCGGGGGGGGGGGGGGATCCTGCCAACACACAGTAGGGAGCATGTGAACACACACATAGAGGAGGAGGAAAGGAAGAAAAATGTGAAGGCACTGAAAAAGATCAGCAGGCCATGCCCTTTTGTGCCCCATCACAGCCAAGGCATGAATTTCAAGTGCAAGGAGAGCCAGAGTTTCAGAAGTTCCCCAAAATTTGTGATGAGCCCACTATGCGCTAGACACTGTGCTGGAGCTCAGGTTACAAAACTGCATTGGATACAGTCCCCACCTGTGAAGACTGTAATCTCTTTCCCCTGAGAAGTTAAGGAAATTCCTAGGATGTCAGGAAAAATAAAAACAAAACAAAAACCTCATGGAAGAGATTTAGGGAAGAAAAGACAGGGAGCACTTTAGGAGAGAGGGTTGGAGGCTTTGAAGATAAAGTGCCACTCCCCCTAGACCTCTGTGGAGACACCTGTGATCCAAGTAAAGGTAATGCCTACCCACCCCGGAGTAGCCTTGTTGTTAGAAAGGAGGCCTTAAGGGTTAGCCAATCCTCAGATTCTGCTGGCTGGTATAACATTTCTCATTTCCTAAGAGCCCTTTCGGAGAAGATGGCAGATGGATCAGGGAAAGGGGTTCTGCCTCCCTTCTTCCCAGCATGTGGGATATCTGACACTGGCACTAACACCTGGAGAGAACCACCTCATCTTATTTTGTCAACTCCCTTTTTCTCCTTTGCTATTCCTACTGAGTGTCTCCTTCCTATTTACTCCTCATCCTTACAAAGCACACCCCAGCCTGGGTTATGTAACATTGCCATAAAGAATTGAAGTGGGGGATCTTGCCTCCACTTCAGATGAATCTCCTCAGAAAACAAATTCACTGAGGGATAAACTCAGCTGTGAGAACTTCAGAGGGAGCTTATTTAGGACTTCCAGTGGTCGGAGACTGACAGCAGTCTGAAGGCCAAGCAACAGACAGTGTCCAAGTTCCACCATGATTGCGTCAGCGTGGAAAGAAGTTGCGGCACGGCCTCACCCAACTTTACCAGCAGCTCATCAGGGCCCCAGCTCCCAGGCCTCCCCCTCCGGCCAGTCACTGAAGGTCCAAACTCATTGTTTTGTTGAGTCCACCATGAAATAAAATTCTTTCCAGAGCCTTGATTAACCTTATTAGAGCTCATAAAACTCAAAGTATTTCAGCCTGTCCAAATGTCTCCATTTTCTTCTAAATATTTGTGGTTGAGGGCATTTTCTGCTGTCAGTTTTCAATTAGTAAAGAGATGTGGCAAAAGGAGGGCATATTAAAATTCAAAAGCATCACTTTTTAATATCCTGTGAAAGATGATGACTGAAGAGCATCCAGCCCCCAGGAAGAGAGGGAGATACAGAGAACACCTCCATTCTGTCCACATTCCAACATCAAGTCAGCTGCTGGCTTGTGAGATGCATGTCATGTGATCACATGACATAATTTGAGCCGTTTCATTCTTGTCACAACCTGAAAATCTTGCTAATGCATGGACATATTTATTAAGGTCATTTCTACTTCATGGCTTGTTTGTGGTCATGGGCTATATGTTACCCATTAATAATGGAAGGTTGACCCTAGCCATGTTCTGGGTTCATCAAACAGTTCAATAGGGTGCAGCAGAATCCAAGACATTTTTGCCAAAGCTGTCCCCCAACCCCCCTCCTCCCTTAATTGTAAAACCCATGTGTGTTTTAACAAAAATCTGATCCATCTGTTTCTGATTCATTTACACTTAACTCGTCAACTCTCCTTTTGTCAAGGCTGTCATATCCCACAGGTTCTGCACTGGTGTGCCATGTTGAACCCCTCTTCCCTGAATATCAAGAAGTCTTGTTTAGCCAAGAGATGACACTCTCCACTCCCTGGGGTTGAAGGAGTGCAGTTGGGGAGTGAGAAGAAAGACGTTTCAAATTCCAAACCCCCTGATGCCTCAGTCCACTGTGGGCTTGGCAAAATGTCTCCTCTCATTCACAGTGCTGGCTTGATTGAGCTGTTATTGTTATGGTGTGTGAGTGAGCTTGCATGTGTTTGTGAGAGTGTGTGTGCGTTGACTGGCTGTGATTAAACATGTTTTGTGGCATTAATTCAGACTATGGGTGGGCTTCACTTCTCTGTAATCAGACCAACTGGCTGACTTGGAGAGTATGTGACTGGACCGAATCCCTCCTATGACTTCCACTGCACTGGGTTTTATCCACCTGTCAACCAGGAGCAAAAAAATGAGAAGCAAGAGCATTCAGTAACAGGAGGAAGAACTCAAGTTCTGGGAGTTCTCCCAGCATTCTCCCTTCCAGGCAGCTTTATTCCCAGATGGGGAGAGGGCACACAGATGACCACGGGGCAGATCCACTCTCAGCATGTACTAACGAGGGAAGCAATCACTATCACTTAGCTATGCTGGATACTGGCATCATGCCAGTCCACCCAGAGCCTCCCCCAAACAGGAAGCCACAAAAGAGACCTAGGCTGCCTAAGGCTGTCCCACAGCCCAGGTAAGTTACCATGTCAAATGGTAAATGCCTTCCCTTACCTGTCCCTCAGCAGAGAGGGCCATCAACATCTAAACTCTATTAAACTTAAAACCTACTTCAGAAAAAAAAAGTTTATTGAAGTCTTAGTCATCATGCTACTACTTCTCACACTATTCAAGGTGGTGACATTAATTGCGTCTATCAAGCTAGTTTTCTGTATTAAATGTTCTTTTTCTATAGACTCTGATTATCCCATTTCTTCATAGTTTTTCAGTAAGTCTTGTACCATATAGAAAATTTAACACAAAGTTACATTTGTGGAGTGATGTGGATTATTTGGATTTACACTTTAGAGTTCCTAAAGAAAGACTTCTTGAAATCAAGCACAACACTGTCTACCATCTTAATAAACAGACACAGGGGTTAAATAAGGAAAACAACCTTCATTCCAGAAATAAAAGAGGCATGATTATGTGTGAGAGTAACAGTTCTCAACTGTGGTGTAATGTCATACTTGTGTATCACAATCAGTTGCGAGATATGTTGCAAGTGATCTGTTGCTAATAATAGTTAAAGTACTAACATTTGTGATTCACTTTTAAATAAAACTTAGAAGCAGCCTTGAGCTTATGTCTATAATCGTATCACTTTAAACCACCACATTTACCAGTATGCTTCATTGAGTTGCAGAGAAAGTGTTCATGTTACTTTGAGGACATCTGGAATCACACATGGAGACACAATGGGTACCCTCCTAGAAATGTGTCCTGCATGTCAACATCATCCATCATGCATGTTGTGGCAGAAAACGTTTGGGAATTGCTACACCCAAGGTCTCAGTACATGGCCTGGTCAGAATTGTATGGCTCTTTGTCACTTGTTAACACATAAGGGTTCCATTTTTCTATTCTTTTGTAGCCTTGAACATTATGTTAAACAAACTCATACACAGAAAGGGATATTCAAGAGTTTTAGTGGCCAAAGCAGCATTCCTGGACAGCATGATCTTACAGTAAAACAGGCTTAGGAAATAGCACTGACGTCGATGCAATTTTCCTCTCTCTCTTTCTCCTACTCTGCCTGTGTGTGTGTTTGTGTACACGTGTGTTTATGTGTTCATATGAATGGTTGGTTGATTGGTTGTTTGTTTAGTGTAAAAAGAATTACTCGTTCTGTGAACCATAGGCACAACCATGTCTAAGATCTAGAAAAGCATGAAGCACTTCAGAGGTGGCCCCAGCTGGAGTGCTAATGAGGCCAATGTCATAGCTCTATGTTCAATCTGTGTACTAAGACTATTCGTTTTTGTAATATCCCATAGCCACAGGCTGGGGGCCCCTTAATCCCTATGCCTACCCTAGCCTTCAGCCGGTATCTTCCAAATGCATGTCATGGTTGCAACCTAGACCAAAAGATCAAACATGACAATCAATATGGATCACTGAGAACTCAATGCTCCTCAAACTTCTACTAATAATAAAAAAATACCTACTCCAGGGCACCTGGGTGGCTCCGTTGGTTAAGTGTCTGCCTTTGGCTCAGGTCATGATCCTGGGGTCCTTGGATTGAGCCCCGCATTGGGCTCCCTGCTCAGGAGGGAGTCTGCTTCTCCCTCCGCCCCTCCCCCTGCTCATGCTTGTGCTCTCCCTCCCTCTCTCTTTTTTTGAAATAAGTAAATAAAATCTTCTTAAAAATATCTACTCAGGGGTGTCTTGGTGGTTCAGATGGTTGGGCATCTGCCTTCAGCTCGGGTCATGATCCCAGGGTCCTGGGATCAAGCCCCATGTCAGGCTCCCTGCTCAGTGGGGAGTCTGTTTCTCCCTCTCTCTCTACTGCTGCCTGCTGCTTGTGCTCTCTCACCCTCTCTGTCAAATAAATAAATAAATAATCTTTTTAAAAAATACCTACGCCAAAGAAATAAAGGAAATCTCTCTGCAGTGACATTTTAAAAATTCCCAGTCTCTGGATAGCTGTGTAAATCCACATTGTTGACCACAGGTACACTATGCACCCAGATGAAGAAGGGGATCATACAGTTTTTCCAGGCCAATGGCAGGGCTGTTTCATCTGTTTCATCTTCTGGTATGCACTCATCACCTATCTTCTTTACTACCATCTGACCCTGATACAGAGGCTGTACTTTTAGATTTGGACAAATCCTTGGCCATGTTCTACTAGGCAGTAGCAATTCTGATACCTACCATTGCTCCTTTCACCTACAACAATTAATAAAGAAAAATACAGGGGAAAGTTGACTTAGAGTCCCAAATGTACCAATCAGCTATTTGAGGTGAATTTTGCCTTATCTTTCACCATATCCCCCCACCACTCCCCCAAGTCTTCCCTCTCATACTTATCCTTCACCTTAACCACCAACCACCACTTCCTTCTCTGTTTCCCATGTTATTACCATTTTCATGTTTGCCAGTCCAAAAGTATTCAACTGCTAGTCACAGAAATTGGCTAGTAACAGTAACTAGCTAAAACATCAAGGAATTGTGTTGACTAGAAATCTAAAATGTAGAGAGATTCTGCTGATGATGCATTCAAGACTCCATTTCTCTGTGAGTCTCTTCCCTCTTCCATCTGTTAGCTTTGTCCTGAATCTGTCTTCCCCTCTAGCAGCCAGCAGCAAGATGTACAGAACATTGTTCTTTATTCATACCCCTTGAAAGAAAAAGCTGACTTCTGGCCTGCTATCTTAAGGAGAGGGAAGAACTGTCTTTGAAGCCTCCAGTAACCCTCTCCTAAACCAAAAGTAGGTCATATGCCCATTCCCAAAGCATTCACTGACAAATGGATCCAATTCCTTTGATAGCCGAGATTAATTGGTTCTCACCTCTAAATCTGGAAATGGAGTAACTTCCCCCTAAATCGTATGACCAAAACTGGGATGTCATTGTAAAGAAAAGAGAGAATGGATGCCGGATAAGAAATCAACAATGTCCACTAGAGATATTGGGTATTTTCCATATTAAGTTCTGTGTTAGTTCCCATTATCTGCTTAGATGATACATTGATGTAACTAATGAATAAGAAATTATGAATTGTAAAGCTCCATTCTGTTGCCTTTTTTGGATCATGAAGGATTCAGAGAACTTTGTTTGATCTATGCGGACTATATCTGAAAGGTATTGTGGTCCTTTGGGTTCATTCCCCTCCCACTGGAGCAGTTAGATAATGAAGTAACAACCAGGCCTAAACGCTTGTCTGAACTTAAGCTCCCTTCCCGGAGAAGTGGCCAACTCTACATTCCCATGTCGTAAAATACTCAGGCCTCTGCGTGCAAACTCCTCACTCCTAGGATTTCAAAGGGCAGGCCATTCCTTAAATGGGGATGAAACTGGGTGGGGCACAGGCACATGGCTCACATTTTCCTTCTCACGATATTTTTTCCATTGACTCAAGCAGCAGCTGCTTTTCGGAGGGCCATGTTCACTTACGATGACACAGGCTGTTTCTGAGTTCTGAAGTGGTCATCTTCAGATAGGCCAGTGTGATATCACCTCTTTGGAATCAGATTTCTACTGCCCTGACTGCCCTTGTGAGTCTAAAACAGGACCTGGAATTGAAGAACTATTCATTTTAACATGTAGACATAGCAGCTTCCTCCAAGCAAAAGCAGAAAGGTACCAAGATTATTATCACTGATCCCTTGGCATTGGCTGGTCCAGAGTTGCTCTTATTCAGCTAATTCATTCCTTCTGTTCACACCATGTAAGGTTTCACAGCCTCCCCACCCTTACCTTAGCCACATGCAAGAGTCCTATATAGGTTCAAGTCTGTCCTCTGGAATATTCCTGCCTTGTTCACTGCCCTAGGCTAACTGCCTTCATCTATTACCTCAGTCAACTCCAACTCTCCTTCCTCTATTCTGGAAAAAAAAAGAAAAAGAAAAAATATTTCAATGCTACTCTCCAGGATTGCTGACTTTCACATGAATAAGTCTTACTTCCAGCTCTGTTATTTCAATATGAACTTCTGTTCAGAGTCCATTGGTTAGTATAACTGAAAATACCACACAGAGCAGATATAAATGTGGCCTCCATCAGTTATTAACTATATGAACTTAAGCACGTTTTTTTACCTCTCGTGTAGTCAGTGTGTATTTATCAAGGGCCAACGATATGGCAGACACTGTGCTAAGCCCTAAGATAGTTCTTTCATCTATAAAAAGGAGCTAATAGTAAAACACATCTCATAGACTTGTTGTAAGGATTACATAAGATATATATGTCAAGTGTTCAGCACAATGTCAGATGCATAGGAGACTTTCATAAATAGTCATTAGCATAGCTCTTCTCATCAACGAGAAAGCACCTGGTCTTATCTGACAGTCTTGTATACTGTCCTTCTGAGGAGTTTAGGAGTTCCTCAATCTCTTCTGTATTAATTCCAATTTGTCATGATTCCTAGATATCCTGTAGCTATATATTGGGCAGCTACTTAAAATGGGTCTTGGTGAAGTCAACCCAACTGTGTCCTCACACATGGTATTTGGTTCAGGCTAGTGTGCAAGGTTCTGTTCCTGATCAGAGACAGCCACAGGGTACAGGGCTCAGCCAGTTTCAGGCTCAAATCCCAAGTGCTGTGTCCCTGGTCTGCCCTGCAGTGTGAGTATGCTGAACCTGCATAAGGGGCACACATGCCTTAAGCCATAAATGTTGCATGCCTGTTATAAACCATGAGATCTGGTCACACCAGCAGCAGCTTATCAGTTTTCAAATGCACCACATTCTTCCAGATTTCCAGATGCTCTTCTCTCTCTCTCTCTCTCTCTCTCTCCTTCTCTCTCTGTCCCTCCTTCTCGATCTCTGCCACCCATTCTACCTCCCCATTCTAAAGAGCCCCAGATTGCTTACTGCAATCTAACAATTTGAAATTAAGTTGAATAAAACTTCAGGAGGGGGAAAAAACAGCTGGGAGTTTATATCTAAGGAGAAAGGGGAATGGAAACTTACCACATGTCCTGCTGTGTCATGTGGCTCCCACAGACCATTCATTGCATACCAGCAGACCGAATGAAGGTGGCTCAGTGCTCTCCAACTTAGAGGAAGGAAATGGATGAGAGGAGCTGGTTTGATACCATCACAAATTTACAACGCATTTGAAGTTTCTTGAAGAAAAAGTGTCCTTCCAGAGGATCTATGTTGTTAACAAAAAATAAACCATTAAAAAGGCCTGTTTGCTAGAAACCACATATGGTCTCTTGACTGCACAAGAGAATTCCTTCTCCCAAGACAAAATCTGGGCAAAAATAGCCCTGGCTGAAGCATTACTACCAAGAGGAGAACATGGGTAGATGGCTCTTTCTTCCTTATCTTTTCCTTTGTAGGATGGGGATGAAAACACCGCACCCATTTTGTACTGCAAAGGTCCTCCTGATACCATCTTCCCCACGAGTCCATCAGGGTTTTTGAGAGACTTCATTTGTACTACTTACGGAAATTCTCAAGAAGATATCTGGGTTAAATCATTATAACTCTTAGAAGAAGGAATATCACAGAGAAGTCACCCCACTGAGAAGTTATTTATCCTGTTAAATGATTGCTACTGAATCAATGAATGATGACATTGGACACAGGGCAAGAAGTTTTGGTGGGGAGCCTGGGCATCACCTGAGTGGTGATATGATGCATGCAATGTCAACAGCTAAGCATTGCGAGAAGCATTGTAAGATTCTGGGTGAAGAGGAACAGAGATGGGGAGTTGTGATAAAGGGATGGGAGAATGTCATTCGCAGAATTCCAATGGACTTTCCTGATTCTTAAGACACACAGGGAAAACTTAAGCCACCCAGCTTGTGGTGCTTCTGTTTCAACAGCCCTAGCAAACTAATACAGATTTCAGTACCTGAGGTGGGGTAGCTTACAGCGATAGAAATTTATTGTCTCACGGTTCTAGAGAATAAAAGTGTGAAATTAAGGTGTCAGCCATGCTCCCTCTGACACCTGCTGGGGATAAGCTTTTCTCATCTCTTCTTAGTTTCTCCTGGTGACCATCAATCCTTGGTAATTCTTGCAGCTGCATCACTCCAAGCTCTGCCTCTATTGTCACATGGCGTTCTCTCTGTGTGCCTGTGTCCCGATTTCCTTCTTCATAGGAGGACAACAGGCATCTTGGAATAGGGCCCATCCTAATCACCCCATCTTAACTTGATTATATCTTCAGAGACTCTAATTCCAAACAAGGTCACATTCACAGGTACTACAGGTTAGGACCTCAATGTATTTTTTTTTTTTTTTTGGTGTATGGGGGGTAGGGGTGGGGACGACACAATTAAAGTCTCAATAACCCCCCCCCCCAGTAGACTCTGTCATAGGTCTTCTAGTTGGCTACGGTTAGTGTGTGGCCATTGAGAATGAACTTGATCGAACTGTGAAAAACTAACTTGGGAGGGAAAATGCCACAGCAGGCAATGAAAGAGGATGCTGGGAGTGGAAGACCTCCAGCTCTTGAGCAAGTTCCCTTCTGCATTTACTCGACAGCTTTCCAAGCTCTCAAAAGAGCCTGGGGAGCTCTAAGAGAAGTCAGGGCCCTTCGGCTCTTAGTGAAACGGATGTGAAGTTGTGAAAAAGTGAGGCAAGGTAGCAAGTGGTTTCATAGGATGCTGAACACTTCCTTCTCGGCAGGCAGTCTGATCTCTTGAACTCAAAACACTGAATTTCCCAAGACACTAGAGAGACATAATCACAACTTTCAGATGTACAAATCATTCTGGCAATAGAGTTTCCAAAAAGCAAAAGATCCAGGATTCTTTCCTGCTGAAGCAAATCCAAGTGATGACACAGAGGAGCAGCAGGACGTTGTGTCTGTCATGCTGGAGAGTTGCGTTCGTACC
The DNA here is from genome assembly GCF_024610735.1 of Ursus americanus. NCBI lineage: Eukaryota > Metazoa > Chordata > Mammalia > Carnivora > Ursidae > Ursus > Ursus americanus. The sequence goes on along the minus strand of NC_142135.1, from coordinate 39,025,334 downwards.
TCTTCTGATCCAAGTGTTTTCAGGTGCAGTCGCAGCTCTGAGCTTGAGTATTTCCTCTCCACAAGCAGGGGAGCTATTCAGAGGCACTTTCAGCATCTGGCAGCATGGGTTCCATGACCACAAAGTAAAAATGAAATAATGCACATACCAAAACATAAACACATTGTAAAGTGCATTCAGCCTCAGATTCCAAACCCAGCGACCCTGCATGAGTTAGCAAAGGGGAAGCCAGACTCCTCTCCCGGGGGGGAGAAAAAGGCCTCCAAACTGACAGCTGCTATCATTCCAAAACAAGTCATTGTTTATAAATGAATATTTTTTGTGATAAATTATTGAATTACATGAAAACTCTATGATTGCCTGCTGCTGCCAGATTTGGTTTTGGTCTCAAAAGCCAGCGTGGAATGTACTACAGACAAAGAGCAAAATTAAAAACTGCTGGCCTTTTCTCACAAAATTCTCCTCTGAACTCTGTCTCCTACTAACCTGTAAAGCTGGTTCTGGCTTTGAAAACCCAGGAGTCCCTTCAGAACATTTATAATATAAACAGTTTTAGGTTAGAAACATTTTGACCTATTTTGAGGAAAATGTAGGTATGAATCACAGCTTGTGAGTTACTTTATGATAATTAGTCTCTCAAAATCTAAAAGCAAAGGGGGGCATGACTTTTGGTGAGTATCCACCATGTGCCAGGCTTTGTGATGGTTGCTTTACATGGCAATCTCACCTAATCCCCAAAACAGCCCTGAGCGGTCATTACTATACCCATTTTACAGATGAGAAAACTGATGTTCGTGGAAGTTCAGTGATTTGCCTAAATTCACACGGCAGTAAATTGAGAGTTCTGGCACCAGGTGGCTGATTCCAGAATTCGTGCTCTTTCCTCAGTAGCATGTTGGTTCCCACCACAGCTTCCACAGCCTCATAAAGGACTGTAATTAGTAGAGGTACTCAAAGAAAAGTTCAGTGCTATCTTCCAACCTGTCACATTGATCCCTTCTGTATTCCCTCTCACGTAGGCCTATATTAGAAAAAATTACATTGAAAAGGAAAAAAAATTACCATCTTCTTTGATTCATCTTTTCCTTCAGAGCTAGATCTTCCTAATCTTCTTCGCTATCCTATGTTCCTAGGGAAATGCAGTTGGTTCCTGTGGAATTAGCAGGAATAAGAGACAACAGCACTGGCTTCTGATCCCAATTTCACTCCTCGTTTAGCGTGTACCTCTCAATCTCAGCTCCTTGCCCTGCCTATTTATCAGGTTGTTATAATGCTCAAATGATATAATGTCAGGGAAAGCATTCTGTAGCTCTTAAAGCTCTGGACTGTAGAAGTGATTATTATGCTCCAGACTTTTCTCTGATAGTTCAGTTAGAAAGAGGGAGATTTTTTAGAAGACTAGTCCAGTGTTAGCCAGTGGCCTGCTGAGTAGGATTTCTGGGAAAAAATTGATTTTTAGTGTTTGCTGATTTCCATACTATAAATACTCCCACCAAGGCCAATTTCAAGCTGTCAGTAGGACATACTGAGCGTAGAAGTGAGAAGAGGTGCTCTCATAAGCCAGTACAAGTCAGATCTACCATACCACTAGTTCTGGTTAAATTTCAAAAGAGCAGCATCTTTAATAAAAACACTTAACCATACCTGGAGTCATACTAAAATTCCCAAAGTATACCCCCTCTCTTCATGTGTTCTCCTGATGATGGCAAGACTATACCTCTAAGCTAGGACAGAAAGCCAGATCCCCCATGAGATCTTGCACAGAGCCCAATGAAACAAATCTTGCCATGTGTTGCTTTGACCCCAATCTGAGGAGTGAGTATCTGCCTCATATAGAACTCATATATTGCCTAGGGAGAAAAATGTGCTCTAAGGAAATGTTATTGCTTCACGCAGACACTGGGTGCCAAGAATGAGAACTCATTCCACCCATTCTTTCCCTGTTCACACTAACAGTTAGCCTTAGGTCTGGCTGCATATCACACACATACACACAGTGGCTTATGCAACATTATTTCTCTCTCATGTCAAAGAAGACTGGAAATAGATCAACCAGAGCTGATCTATACCAAGGGCCCAAGCTTTTTCCAGTTACCCTCTCCACTGTCCTCATGGTCCAAGGTGTCTGCTAGAGCTCCAGACATGACATATGAGTTCCAGTCAGTAGGATGGAAAGAGGACAGAAAAGAAAAACCACTCTCTGACTTCTAAGAGAGTTCCTAGAAGTCCACATAATACTTTGCTTATATCTTATTGCCTAGAAACTAATCATATGAGCACACCCAGCTACAAAAAGAGGCTTGAAAATACAGCCCTTCATCTTGGAGACAATGTACCAGCTAAATATCAGGTTCTTTTATTAAGGAGGAAGGGAGAATAGATGTAGGGATAGGCAGCTAGTAGTCTCTGGTACATGTTTGCTCATATCTGTACAGTAACTCATCAGAGAGTAGAGAAAGAAAAGAAAATAAATATTTTTACTCTTTCTAGCTACACCTCCACGGTCTCTTCTCCCCCATTCATCCCCTACGAGTAAGGTGAGAAGTTAGCAGTCTATAGGTAATTTAAATTGCATATCCATTGAGGGCCAAATAAAGGGGAACTATATCTACTTTTGGGATGTGCATGTAAAACATATCATTAATGTTCTGATCATTGTTCAAAAGATAGTGACAATCATTTATGGTCATTACATCTATTATGTTGGAAGTAGATGGAAGTTCTTGTCTCTCTGAATGCACTTGTCTAAATACAACAGTATTGATTACCTACTTGGATAAAAGTGAGATATGCATCAAACTGATGCCGGAAAAATGTTGGGAGGTGGAGATCCTTCTCTTCTTTAATACTGTTCATCTAGACTCTTTGTGGCATGGAAGTTGGAGATCTGTGTATTATATGAGTTCCGTTCAGAAAATTTTGTTTGGGCATGCAAATGTCTGCCTATAGCCCTATGCCTACATCTTCCACCTCTTGTTCCCATTGGAGATGGTAAGTGGCTAGTCAGCTTACCAGGAAAATTTGCCCTGACCCCTCTAGGGAAGAAGTCTCATGCAGCCAAACAAGGCTCTTCATCTCCAGTCTTTCCAAAATGGCATGGGAGTAGAACCAGACAGACATACTAATCTATGGAGAAGCTTTCCAGTGACAAATGCAAAAGCCACACATGCAGACATGCAAAGGAAAGTATTTGCAGATTGTCAAACCATATCCAGAGATGAGATGGCAACCATCAGCCCACTCCTATCCCATCATAGACCAGAAGAAAAATAATTACTACTGGACATTTCAATTTTACTATAATCCTATTTTATGCATTATTCCATGACCAGTCAGACATACCAACTTCTTCCAGCTCCATCCATCCCTAAAAAGCTAAAATCTTTGACCTTCTAGGTTTTAGCTATCTTTTAACATACAGCTAATTTAATGGATGAACCCAGGCCTGCAACTGGTTTAGTCATTAACATAATTCCTAGCTTTTGGCCCTGCAGGCATTCTTTCATTCCTTCATTTGTTCATTTACTCAGCAAATATTGAACACCTGCTCTGTGCAGAACTATGCCAACAGTGAGGACGCATCAATGAGCAACTTATTTCCAGTCTGCCCTCATGATGTTGCAGCCTGAGGGGAAAAGATTATCATTGAACAAAAGGGCCTGAGGAGGCCGGAGAAGGAGGAAGGAGTTATTATGGGCCATCTCAAAAGTTTGGGACTTTATCCTGGAGGCCATGAAAAGCTATGGGAGGGTATTATGGCAGGAAGTTAGATGGTCAATTTGCAATCTAGAGAGATCATCTATCTGTCAGCAGGCCAGAGAAAGAATGTGGAGAGGGTCAAGAATGGCTGCTGGCAGGCCAATGGTGAGAGGATTATAGCTGTGCAGGTGAGAGGTGGTGGGGTCTTCAACAGGCACAGTGTCCAGAGATAGAAAGAAGTGGATCAATTTATGGTGGCATTGACTATGGAGTCAACCACAGAGGTCACAGTGCCCATGTATCCTCACCCTTAGAAATACTGGCAAAGCCTAGGTATATGACTCCCAGTGAACCTATACACTAAAGAGAAGGAGCTATTCTTTTAAAAACATACTGTTTGGGGGAGCACCTGGGTGGCTTAGTCAGTTAAGCACCTGACTCTTGATTTCAGCTCCGTTCATGATCTCAGAGTAGTGAGATCAAGCCCCACATCAGACTCCATGCTGAGCGTGGAGCCTGCTTAAGATTCTCTCTCTCTCTCTCTCTCTCTCTCTCTCCCTCTGCCCCTCCACCCCCCCCCCCCCGACCTGCGCTCACACACTCTCTCTCTCTCAAAAAAAATTTTTTTAAGATGTTAAAAAGATACTGTTTTTGATTGCATCCAGATCACCCTCTACAGCCTGGCAGGGTTACAGGTACTGAGGTGATGTCAGACTTGGAATATTTACCTTTTCTCAAGCCTGGTGTGGGCCACTTGGATGGCTCTTGCTCCAGGAAAGCCTGCCTGGGATGACCGGTCCATCAGATCCTTCTGGGTGGAATATTAGACTCCTTTTAATGTTTCTCCTTCAAATAATTCAGACACATCATCTCTTGATGAATTTGGAGTTTAAGAAAAATCTAGAAGGTTTCCCTAAGAGGGACAGTGGACCCCACAGGAGCAGGCTGGATTCACATTGGAGGCGTGAGGTGTACGTGGAATGGTGTTTTTAGATGAGTCTGCTAATATGGGGCAGCAGTTTAACTTCTCACTCCAGCATGGAAGTAAAGCAGAGAAGTGGATTTTAGCTTTTAGCCTGGCCTGGTCAACAGATAACCTCACCACCCTGGAGAAGGGTCTTCCCTCGCATTACACACGGAGAGCGTCTTTGGACCAGGAAGTACATACAGCTCAGGTTAATATTAAAGAAAGAAAATATGGATGACCTCCACCAGTCCAACCCCACACACACAAAAAAAATGCAATACAAACTACATGACAAACACCAACTGAAGGCACAGGCTGTCTAAATATGTGCTCCCACTTCCAATTTTCCATGTAGGTTGGCTAAAGCCAGGTCCTGGAATGTTAATTGGGACCTGATCGCAACTAATGGACCAGGAATTATGAAATGCCTCATGTTACCAGTATTTAAACCAGATAGTTAAGGGTCCAGTTATGGTTAGGTTCAAACTGAGGCTTAAATCTAATATATTTATTGTAAGTAACACTGAACACTCGAGGACCCTTATTTTAAATTTAAACGACACCACAGATCGTATCCATTTCCTGCGTCTTTGAACCATGCAGCAGCTGAATCTGTCATCTTTCTTTCTCATTTGGGGGTATTCAAAGTGACATCTCCTACTATGTCACTCTACCTGAGAGAAAATGGGGAGTTGGTTACCATGCACTGTTTTACATTAGAAGAATTTAGTCTGAGACTCTAATGCAAAGCCAGTAACGCGGCTGCCTGGGTTATAACCAGGGTGGTATCTCAGTGTCCTAATCATTCTTTTTTTTTAAAGTTTTGCACCTTTTGCTTCACAAAAACATTTTTTACTTTTCTTGTTCTATCATTATGCCACTTCTTTTTTTCTAGAACTATCTACTGAGAATGTGCACTATACATGGAAATACAAACATGAACCAGAACTAAGAAGGGCCCATGTCCCCTAATGTCAAGATTTCTGTAGAGAAAAATACACAAAGGTAGCCACGCCTCACTCTGGCTTTCTAGTAACCCCAGAAAAAAATTCCAGAAATGTGTTTTAATTCTTTAGCCTGAGTGACAAAAAGGTTAAAATGTTTCCCAAAGTCCACTTAAGAATAATTTCGACCTTGGGAAAATGGATTTTGTTAGCCCCAAAGCCTATTAAGATTAATGGCAAGAGGGGCTTGTTATTCTGCCAGAAAAATCTCCTCACAAATCTAAGAGAGGAGTTTTATTCTGTCCATCTCAAAGAGAGGGGACCCGGAGTGCCTGACAAATACCTACTAGGAATGGGGCACATTTCAGACACGTGGCAGGGATCCAGGGCTGGGAGACTCACTTAGGGTGGTATTGTGCAGCCCAAGAAAGGGATCCTTTAAAGGATTTCTTACATAGATAGGTCACTCTGCTCCCAGTCAGGAAACCCACCACCTTGGCCACACTGCCAGGCTTTATGTAACCCAGAATGGTATTCAGAAGCTAGAGCTGTATTCAGGATATAAACAGTTCTCATGCCTGTTTGACCTTGTCACTCCTCAACAGCAGGGGCTACTGTTTCCTATTGAAGCGCTCGGTCACTGCAGTGACCTCTCCGCTTCTGCTGCCCCTGCTTCTGTCACTGCTGACCAACTGACTCCGCATAGGCCTCGAACTGAAACAACACAGGAGATCCCTGCAATTTGTCCACTCACCACGCAGTACCAGGTAGCTCTGTGGGATGGCGCCCTTGGGCTGGTTGCCTCACAGGCTGCTGAACAATCATGGCTGCTGAATTTTGGCTAAGTCGTCATCCCTGGCCATCGTGACAGGGCAGAGTACAGAAGTCTGTTGCTAAGAGACAGGAATTCCCAGACTCAGAGATGGCCAGACAAGAATTCTGGCTTTGATTACCAGCTTATGGAATTGATGGGAGGCAAATAGACAGGAAGCCTAAGGTTTTAAGCAATTCGGTTCAACCCAAGAAACCCAAGCTTGGCTGACAATAACCTGTAATTACTCAGCTCCTAAGGCAATTCCCAGGCTCCCCAAATCTGCACCAAAAAGTAATGGGTTCCAAAGAAGTACAGATCCCAGAAAGGGTATATACACCAATATCCATCTTAGATGAGCCAGGAAAGACAATGGAAAAGGGGGATCCTCCCAGAAAGCCTAGCCAGCGGTTGCTAGATCGGCTGACCAGGCGATTCACTGCAGTGCCAAGGCAGGCACTGTCCCTGTCAAGCAGGTTGTGTATATAGACAATGAAGCAGTGACCACTAGGTGTTGTCTTCTCATTGTCTACTTCTTCCAATAAAAGTTTTTCTTGCAATTTTTGTATTTTATATTTACTACACCACCATTTTATATTTAACCTGTTGTATTAGAAAGGAGTTCAGACTTAGCTGTTACAACAACAAGACCTAAAATTCAGTGGCTCAAAGAAGACAGGCATTTCTCTCTCATAAGGCAGTCTAGAGCAGCACTGTCCAATAGAAACATAATGCAGGTCACATTGTAGTTTAAAATTCTCTAGCAGCCACATTGAAAAAAAGAAACAGGTGAAGCTAATTTTAAAAATATATTTCATTTAACCTAATTTCATTTAACCTAACCTGTCCAAATTTCAACATGTAGTCAATATAAAACATTACTGAGATATTTTACATTCTTTTTCTTTTATACTTATTTATAGCCCATCTCAGTTCAGACCAGCTATATTTCAAGTGCTCAATGGCCACGTGCGGCTAGTGGCGACTGTGTTGGACAGTGCAGAGGTAGAAGTAGGAGGGCATCCAGAGTAAGTAGACAGTCCTGCTCTACAAAGTTAGCCACGGACCTGCAGTTCTTCTGTTTCATTGTTCCACCATCCTCAAGGTGGAGTTTCTCCATTTCAGCACTATTGCCATTTGAGACCAACGTAAATCTTTGCTGCAGGGGGCTGTCATATGCACTGTATTCATACACACAACCACTGTGTTCCTGTCCCCTACCCACTGGGTACTAGTAGCAGGACCTCTCCTCCACCCATTTTGTGAAAATCAATAATACTACCAAATGCTGGGGATTTAGGGGACAAATCACCCCTGGCAGTGATTCTCAAACTTGTGTGTATCAGAGTGACCTGGAGAGCTTGTTAAAACAGAATTCTTGAGCCCTGCCTTAGTAACTCCCTGATGCTTTCTTGCAGATGATTTTTTTTTAATCTTATCTAACTTTTCAAGTTTTTCTTGGTAGCAATTTCGTTCTGCTACAAGCTCTTTCATTATTTCAGACTAAGACAGAAGTTTCTGTTACCTTTCCTTACTGGAATGTAAAATTCTTGCTCTGCTGTAAGTGTGAATGAATTTGGCAATGTTAGGAGGTGATTTTTAGGAGCAGGGTCTTGTCTCCACCCATATTCACTGCTTCCCCATCTCACAAATAATGCCAGATTATTAAAAATCACTTCCTTTCCCCAACTAAATTAGCATCCTCAAATTATCTTTATAAAACTATTAAGTTTTTTAAAACTAGGGCTTTCTGGGCCTCAGTCCCATAGTTTCTGAATCCATACATCTGAATGGGACCCCAAAATAATGCATTTCTAATGATCTCCCAGGTGATGTTGATGTTCTTTGAGAACACTAAGTGATGGTGCTCCTCTGCGTGACTGGCTCACCACCACATGGCATTCTTGCTATCAGGAAGGGAGACTGAGAAGAGATAGAGGACAAATAATGTATTTGAAGTACGCAGTGGGGAAGTTGCGTGTGTGATTTTTGGTCACATCCTACTGTTGAGAATTTGGACTCATGGCCACACAGAGGTGCAAAGAAAGCTGGGAAAGATAGCATCTAGCTGGGAAGCCATGAGCCCGGTCAAAACGCAGGAGTAAAGGGAATACTGGGAGATTGGATAATAGGGACTATTTGCAGGCTCTTCCATGAGAGTGGACAATATTATGTAGCCATAAATTACCAGACTGTGAAGAGTTCCATCCAAAAACTGACCTAGAAGAAGGTACATCAGCAGATCCCAGATCTGGAGCTCAAGATGAGACTTGGGGCCTTACCTTCTGTGGAAGAGATAGGTGTGGTTCACGTAGGCAGGAACTTTTGAAGGTGTATGTATGGAAAGAAAGGGGGAAACCAAAGGAGTGGGTTTGCCAGTGGATTGTCTCAATATCCAATACTCTCTCCCATTCTTAAGAAGAAAAGAAATTCCCCAACTTTGTTGTTTGAGAAGCTTTAACTCCACCCCCAGCTTTAGAAGTTAGCCCTGACTGATCTAAGCCAATCAAGGAATCAGATTTCCCCAGTCACAGTGATAGATAGATTCAGTGAGGGGCCCATGACCTAACCAGAGGGAGTTCATAACTATTGTTTGATGTTTGGGACAGGAGAAGCTATCTTCCCCCCTGGATGTGAAGAAGGAAACAATAGCCCTGGGGCAGCAGGCAGCCAAGTGACACAAGAGAAGTCAACCTAAGGATGAAGCCAAATGTGAAGGAGAGTCATGGGAAAATAGCTTTGCAATCCTAATGACATTTTGAACCTCTGGATCAAACCATGCCTGATGTCCCACATCTGGAATTTTCACATAAATGAGCCAATACATTTATTATACTGTTTAAATCATTTAGTGAAAGTTCTCTGTCAACTGTAACCAAAAGCACTTCCAGTAAGTTTAACCTGAATGTGCTTCTTCCTTGGCACCTAAAAGCACCAAATAAAGGCAAAGGCAAGTTTATCTCCTAAGCATCTAATATAAGCCCCTCACTATGTGAGTCCCTGGCATGCATTTGCTCACGTAAGTCTCACAGTAACCCTGGAGGTAACTACAAATCAGGAAATTGAGACTCAAAAAGATTAGCTAACCTTCCCAATGTCACTCTGAGAATAAGTGGCTGAACTGAGCCCTGAGCTCAGCCGACTCCAAGTCCAATGCTCTTTCCACAACCTTGGCCTCATATATTATTTTTTGAACCATGTATATAAATAACAAAGGTTTATATGTTTACTCAAACTCCACGTGGAAAACCATTCTGACTTTTGAAAATCTGATTCAATGATCAAAAACACATGTCGAATATTAGTTAGAAGGTGGTGTAGACTGTAGTAGAGTTTTATAGGCATCTTGGGCAGGTCCGTCAGAGTAATTGGGATGTGGAATGTGGAAGTCATTTTTATGGGAAAGTTGGGACATGGCCTCCTGTAGGCAGCCTCAGGCAAAAGAGCGAGTATATCAAGAAAAATATCACATTGAGCCTGGTGATAAGGTTCATGAGAATGTTAATTAAAAGAAATCTCATATTTCAAGGCTGTACTGTTGATATACTTTCAAGCAACAGCATATGACTAGTACACAACAGAAATATAAGGTTTTACCCCAAGATGTCAGTATTCTTTTGAAAATGGTATGTATAGTTTATAAACCATCTGTGGAATTCCTCTCTTGCTCACCTAGCTTCTCACAGTACCTGCTTAGGCTTCTCTTCAAATTCTCCAGCTCGGCCACAAAATAGGAGAAAGATGCCTGTCTCAACATTTTGTTTGAGGATGATAAGGTTTGGCTAACCGTGCTATTTTAGTGAACTCTAAAGCCTCTTATTTATATGTTATTCAAAGTGATTATTCTCTTATGGGGATTAGAAAAAGAATTGTTCATTTTTATACCCACAGTAACTGATACTGGGTTTGTGCCTGAAAATTATCCATTGGATTGAATACCTGATCGATCTCCTAAAAAGAAAAAGCACATGCTCTTACCCTTACTCCATATTTTCCCATACTTAGGTTCCATTTTCCTTCAGACAGTTTTTGCTAAAAATGTCCTCAAAGCTCCCAAATTCTGCTTAAGGAACTACAGCTTCCCCAATGTTAGTCCAACGATAAAAGTAGTTTAGAACTTGGCTTGGTCCAGAAGCCTATTTAGAAGAGACTGCTTTTACCACCTAAACAGGCACACAATTATTTCTATAAACAAATGCTAAAATGTTAATGAAAGAGGCTTGATGGGATCCCTTCACATCAGGTGCTGAGCTATAAAGCAGATTTAATGCACTAACCATCTCATTTGTGTTTTTAATTTGTCTCTTATGAAGTAAGATGAATTGAAATTTTGGTTCCTGCATCCAGGCCTCGACACGTTCTCTGCTAGTTCCCTCCCTGTAGAATGATGTTATTTCCCCACTCCTGGCCTATGGCAGGTATTATTTAAAATTTGGATGCCCACTAGACCCAGGGCCTCTTCATGGGTACTCAGCTAAAGCACATTATCCACCTCCCTTGCATCGAGGGGACACCTCATGCCACAGCATATGAGTGGAAGTGATGTGCCACTACTGGATACAGGCAACTAAGGTCAGGGAATCCCTGACACACACTCTCTTCATCTGGTGGCTAGACAGATGCAGAGGACTCTAAGGTGGAGGAGCCACTAGAAAGAAAGGGCCTGGGTTTCTGAGTGACAGTGTGTGGTGAGCATCCTACTTTTCCAACTCCAGCTGATCCACATTGGACTGGGAAATAAGTAAGAACTGAATCTTTGTTAGATTAAGTCACTGAAATTTGGGGATGCTTGCTTTAGCAGTACTTACATTGATGAACTCATTGCTCTATTGAGAGAACAGGTGAATACTTGAAAGGCCAAAACAATACAAGGCATCGACTGACCAAGCAATTCCACAGCCCAGATAGCCTGAGCCATGCGACCTCACCTTTGAGTTCACCCTGACTTGCCTTAACATTGTCTCCCCATCCCAGCTGCAAGCACCTGGGAAACAAAGACCTTGTCTTACCTTCTACTCTATAGTGCCAACTGCAGCTGATACCATTGTCAGTAATCATGGTGGTTAGTGATAAAATGTCTGGAGAACTGCCTAAATGTGATTAGAAAGGAGCTGAGATGGAGGAAGAAAAATAACATTTGTATAGGCTGTCATATGGCTGGTGCCTTATAAATTGAAGCTCAGAAGTCCCTGGATATTGTCACCTAGGTAGGACCACCATAAGCCTCCCATTCCACACTCTGGAAAAGTCCAGAGCCTTCTCGGCAAAATTTCCTGCAATTTCCAGGGAGGCTAGCACTCCCATACTCATCCGCAGCTCTGAATTCCTTCCTCTGCTGCTTTCTGGTTGATGGATTGTCTTTCTCAGACATCTTGCATGTGATCTACCTCACATTAACACATGCATGAAGTTCAACCCCTCCCTCATTTTTTACCAAAAAAAAACAAAAATTACACTCTTTTTTTTTTAAGATTTTATTTATTTATTTGACAGAGAGAGAGCATGAGCAGGTATAGGGGTAGGGAGAGAGGGACAAACAGACTCCTCACTGAGCAGGGTGCCCAAAGCGGGGCTTGATCCCAGGACCCTGAGAACATGAACTCAGTCAAACCAACTGAGCCACTCAGGTGTCCCCCAAAATCACACTCTTAAAAGGTATCAGTGTGAGTGATGGACTTAGAGATTTAGCCACAGGTGAGATGGTTTCATCCTCTCAATTCACTACCAAATTTAAACATTACCATTCCAGTTCTTCAGGGCTCTTTGGCCCTAATCATCAGTCATTTTTCAGTGCTCCACAACCCCAGCCTCAGATCATCTCAATAATCTCCTACACTCATTCTGATTTCATCCCTCCTCCTCATCTCTTTCCTTCCAAGACACCCAGTCTAACCCCCAGTACAGATCCTTTTTGTCCTTTATAAAAAGGGTCCAGCTTACCTCAGATGCTACTACCGAAGGCTCCAGGAATATTCCTGCATATAATAATCTAGACTCTGCTGATGCAAAGAGATTTCCCTTCACTGAAAGACAGCTTTCCTAGAAGGTCACTATGGTTTAAATTTTTTTCTTCCTCTGTTACATATATAAATGCACATAATAACAAAAATATTAGCCTTCACACTGCTAAATCCAATGTTCAATTCTCAGATCTCATTCTGCTTGACTTTTCAATAGCATTTGACACTAATGGGCTACTCCCTCCCCCTTGAACACTTTCCTCATTTTTTACTTCCATTGGCTTTCCCCCTACTTCCCTAGCTTATCAGACTCCTTTGCTGGCATTCCCTACCATCTCAACCTCTAAATGGGAGTCCTTGGATCTAATGTTTCTGTTTTTAAATCTACATTTATAAACATGAGACTGGTGGTTGTTCTTATCCAGTCTCATGGCTTTAAACAGCATATTTTTGCAGGTGATTCCCAAATTTATATCTCCATTCCAGATCTCTTTTGCAAACTCCAGACTTACATATCCAACTGCCATTGGATATCTCTACTCGGCATCTTAAATTTATGATGTCCAAAAACAAAATCATTATTCCCACACCAGGTACCAAACTGACTTGTCTCCTGAAATCTTCTCCATCTTAGTAAACAGCAACTCCATTCTTCCTGTTGTCCACAATTCACCTTTGAGTCCTCTCTTTCCTTACTACCCTACATCCAAGCTATTAGCAAATCAGCTCTACCTTAAAAATACAATATAGAACCCAACTACTCCTCACTACTTCCACTGCTACCTCTCTGATTCAAGCTACCAGTGTCTCTCATCTAACTGGTCTCCCTCGTCCTCCCCTGCATCCCTATAATCTATTCTGAACATAGCAGCCAGAGTAACCCCATGTCACTGCTTTATCCAAAACCCTCTTCACCTCATTCAGAATAAAGGTCCTCATAGTGACACATAAAACCCTACATGATCTGGCCCCTGTCAGCTTTCAGACCTCACTGATTACTACTCCCATCACCCTCTGCACCCAGTGGCAAGAACAGTGCCCAACACACAGGAGGTACTCTGTAAATATCTGAAAGAACATCAACAACAGCCCTGTAAGGGATGATTGTCCCATTCTGTAGATGAGGAAACTGAAGGTCAGAGAGGTTTCAGATTTGTCCATTTATAGTAATCAAAGCTGGCATTCAAACTCAGTTTCAGTGCAGCTCTAAGTGCCATATCATTTCATAACACAATATTGTCTTCCAGAGAGATCCAGAGCTTTGTAGCCACAAGAGATCGCTGACACACTTCTGAAAGCTATGAAGCCAACTAACATTTATTGAGAGTCTGCAACTGTCTAGTAATTTGCATATATTATATCATTCACTCATTTAGTCAACAAATATTGAGAATATACTATGTGACAGACAGTGTACCAGCCACCAAGAATTCAAAGATAACAAAAACAGACAAAGTCTCAACCTTCCCAGACCAGTACTGAAATCCACACAAATCAATGAGAAAATTTTACCTATAAGTGCAACTAGGAAGAAGTATACAGAGGCCAACTTGGTCTAGAAACTAGAAAAGGCTTCTCTGGAGTTAGGGACATGTGAACTGAGTTCTAAAAGGTGAGTAGGAGTTAAGTGGGCAAAGGAGGGGAAGGAGGGAACATTCTAGACAGAGGGAGTAGCACATGAAAAGGCTGTATGGTAAGAAAGTACACAGCGAGGCGGGACAGAAAGAAGGCCAGTATGGCTGGAGCCAAGAGCATAGGAAATCCATGCTACAAGAGGAGGCTGGACAGCAAGATAGAGATGGACCGCGCAAGGCTTTTTAGCCCAGTTAAGATGAAGGAATTCTTACCCCAGAGCAACAGAGAGCCAGTGAAGAGTTTTAATCTCAATCAAGACTCAACCAATTCTTCTTGAGCATCAATTGTTTGCCAAACATAAATAATTCTTCCCTTGGAAATATATCACTAGACCCATTTCCTAGGAAAGGAAACTGAGTCTTTTAAGAGTTAAATGACACACCCAAGGTCACATGGCTGGCAAGTGGCAGAACCAGAATTTAAAATCAGACTAGCCCAACTTCAGAGCCCGTGCCCTCTCATCCAGTGAAGGAGAAATGGACACAAATGCTGAAGACCCCTGGGGCAACATGAGGCCAATATAATCCCAACCCCGCTGGGATAACCTGCAAGAACCTCTGTGCTCCATCATTCTCTCCTCACCTGCCCTGAGAAGGGGGCCTATTCCTCAACTCTGTGGCCCTGCAGGACTGCTCTGCTAGGTCGTCTGGGGGCCGTGCCAAAGATCAGATGCCAACAGAAATTTCCAGTCATGGGTAGGATTGAAGAGACTGATAAGTAGATCATCACAGCATCTCAGCAGGTCATCTAACTCAAGAATTACAAACAAGGTAGCTCAAATCTACATTCCACTTGGCTTTTTTTTTTTTTTTTTTTTTTTAACAACTGGAGACAGTGGAAAGAGCAGTGGATTTGGAGCAGAAAGATGTGGTTTCAAGTCTTAGCTCTGCCATTTGAAAACCAAGCTTCAATTTCTGATAACTGAGGAAGCCACTGAGATGATTGCTAGGAACATTAAAATAGGTAATGTATGTGCAAGTGCTGTAAATAACACTTCAGACACAAGAACATTCTGCGGATAGATGTCCAGCTTTCACAGTATTATAGGACACATCTATCACCATATCTGTTCTGGAACACGATTATTTTCTTGGTTTCCCTTGCTGGCTCCTCCTCCAGCAAGCTGACCCTTGAATGTTAGGGTCTGCAGAATTGCTGTCTTGATCTCCTCTTCTCCTTCTATTCTCTGTGGGTGATCTTATCTGGCCTCATGACTTATGCACTAAGCATCTCAAAACTGCTCACAGGAGATCCAGAATAATTTCCCAACTAGATATCTCTCATGATATCCTGCAGGTTTCTCAAACTTGGTTCAAAATGGAACTTGCTGTCTTCCCTCCATCCCTTCAACATCATGCATACCATCTTGGTGAATAACACCATAAACCTTTCTGTCCCTGTCTGTCTTCATCTCTCTCTCTCATCCTTACTGTTTGAGTCATAATAATATAAGGAGCATTTATTGAGGACTTACTAGCTGTTGGGCACTGGGTTAAGCATTTGATGTGCATTTTATGATTTAAGCATTAAAACAGCTCTATGAGGTTTTAATGCATTAGCAGTCTGATTTCATAGAGGGAGAAAATTAAGTTTAGATTGATGGTAAATCACCTGCTCACAGGGCCCGGGGCTGTGTGACTTCAGAGGGTAGCTGTTCACCACTATGTTGCAGATGCTTCCTGTTTCTGCATCTCCCACATCCAAGTGGTCACCAAAACTACCTAAATTGTACCTCAAAAATATTTATCTCAATATTCCAGCTGTTCCTTTCTATTCCTTCTGTCCATTACTTAGTCTTGACCATCAGTACCTCTTACCGAGATTTATTAATTTTTTCTCAACAATTATTTGTAATACACTACGTACCAAGCATTATTTTAAACCTTTCCAACCTCCATGTGCTTGCGTATTTTGTTCCCCCATATGAATGCTCATCCACCAAGAAATAAGTCCACTCATCCTTCAAGACGCAAATGTCACCTCCTCTTAAGGAAATTCATTCCTTTTATTTTTAGTACTTGATCACATAACAGTATGATAATGTACAATCCTCTCCTCTGCACACCTTCCTGCCCTGTCATGCGCCATGCCTCAGATGGGGCTGATAAACCCTCTAACGCCAAGCCTACCTTGTGCATCATTATCGTTTTTGGCAGTTGTAAGGGTTCACGATCCATATTTGCTGGGTGAGGCTGTAGGGTTTCTATGATTTGTCCAGAGCCTCAAAGGAGGATGTTGGGATTAACAGTGTTCTGAAATTACAATTTGAGCAGGGGTTCAGTAGTTTTAAGTAAAGTAAGGAAAAGGTTAAAAGCTTGCATTGCTTTCCATGGACAAAATCAGAATTAAGTCTGGTATACATACTTTGAGAAAATAATTAGAGCCATACTTCAGGGGAGTTTTCTTTTAACATTCCCTGCATAACCGCAGCATGCTGCCTGGTAGCCAGAACTCCTACAGGACAGGATGCCCCCACCTTCCTGGGGCTTCTATTTCTCAGGAGAGTGGGACATCTGTATGGAATTCATGGTCACAAATACTCCACAAACATTAAGCGGTGTCGTTTCATGGTTGGTTAGCTTTTCTGGCTTGCTTTTCCTTCCCTTTGTTGTTTTTGTTATTTTGTTTTTTACATTTTGTTTTATTTCTAGTTTTTCGGTAATAACAGCAGTAAACATTTATTGAGTACTTAGTATGAACCTGCCTCTGTTCTAAGGTTTCTAAAATCAATTTGTGGACATCTCCCTTGTGAACATCAGAAATAAAATTACTGGATCTGAAGGTTGAACAGGCAGCAAATATCTTTGAACACAGGTTCTTACATACTGATCCCCTTATGATGTCAGCTAGAATTTTCAGTGTGGGTTTGCAGTATCCAGGATAAGGGGCCTTGCTTTTGAAAGACACTACTGGGTCACAATACACATTCCTACCAACAAGATACAAGATTTGCCTTATCTCTGCCACCAATTGGTGTTGACAGATTTTTTTTTTTAATTTTTGTAGATTTAATGAGTAAAAAACGTAGTGAATGGCTTCCATTTGCATATCTATGACTCTAGAGAGTTGAGCTTCTTTTCATATATGTTTGGACATATTCAGTTCTTACTTTGTGAATCTATTTGCCCATTTTTAAAAATTTTATTGGACTTTATTTTTCTTACCAATTTGAGGATGTTCTTTATACTTAGAGCTTATAATCTACACCCCACCCTCCCTTCCCCACCCCATGGAAATAATTAAATGTACAGCAATAAGACAATGGTCAAATGAATTATGACACTGCCATGCTATGGAATATTGTATTAAAAAAGAAGGGCTTGATCTGTTTGTATTGACCTGGAGGACTGTCTGGCATTTATTATCAGTGAAGAGATGAAAGTTGTAGGGAATTTATTTAGTATGATACCATTTTACAGAAATTAGTAAATAAACCCTACTATGTGCATTTATGTATGCATACATATATGCATGTACATATCTATATGTACATGTATATATATATATTTATTACAAGTTATATACAGATGTTTTATGCATTCATTATATATATTTATTTGATAGATGCATTTGTAAGAACACACGAAAAGTTGTGAAAGGGTACACACCAAACTAATATCTTCAGGAGAGAGGTGGTGGGAGTAGATATGTTTTCCTTATAAGCCACTGAATTCCATGACTTGCTTTAATGAGCATGTATTTGTGATTGTTTTAATCTAATAAAAACAGTGGATTAAGAAAGATCACTGACAGTCTTTACCCAAACCCCTTTAAATAAAGGTATACAGCCCCAGACAGTTTTTTTTTTTTTTAAGTGCTAGAAATTAGAAAATGTTTAGGTCATTTTACCTTACCTTACCTTGAAAATATAGTTTAATTTTCTTAAATTATAGTTTAGAGGACCCTGTAGTTTCCTTGTTCTGGGTTATCAGTGACCACTAACCAAATTCCTCCCCTCCATACAAACCTGAGGGCATATTTATAAACCTGAAAATCAGGAGATGAGTAAGCCAAAGGAGGAGGAAAGGATCAGTCTTCAATAGGTGTGTCGTGTCACTGCCAGGCTGGCCTCTCTCTTCCCCAGCAGCCACCTCAGAGGGTGTAGGATGCTCTCCAGAGCCACAGGAAAGTTTCCCAGGTGAAAATGTACCTCAATTGCCCGACTGCCCACTGATTATAAAAGTTCTACCATGAGACCTTTTCATTCCTCCCCCTCTTAAAAACAGAAAATTCCTGTAGGAGAGGCTATTTACCAGGACTGATGAGTAATTTGCACCTCTCTGAGAATGAGTTTATCTGTTCCTTTCTCCGGAATGGAATCGGCTTTAATAAGAGGGAAAGGCGTGGGAGGCACCTACAAATGGGGGAGGGCATAGGGACAGACTGGAGGAAGAAAGTAGAAGCCAGGGGTGCAGAAATAAAAACTTCACCCAAATCCCTCCTTTGCCCGAGGTTCAACAGCTCTCTTTGACACTAGCCTATTATGGCCTGGGTGGAGAAGCAGGATATGGGACTCAAATATGCTGATAGCTAATAGGCTTTGGTCCTGAGTGAATGAGTCACCAAAGACCATCCTGACTTTCAATGTGCTTTTTTATCCACCATTAGTTAACACTACCCTGCATGCTTCGTGGAAAGGAAAAAGGTATTTAAAAATAAATAAATAAAATCCAAACTCAACGAAATTACCGAATACATCTCAGGGAGATGAGAATGATTACTTCTTACCTCTCAGAACCCCTCTGAGGAGGACTAAGGGAGATAATGCATGCCCAGCACGATGCCTGGTCCTCAGTAGATGTTGCCACCATTCTCACTGACAGGGGGTGGGAGTGGGGTCCAGGCAGTTGCAGGAAAGGTCAATGCTCAGGACAACCACCCTCCTTCTCAATTAAGGCCAAAGTATTTTTGGATGCACAATCCATGTCAATTTGCGTAATCTCTTGCCTATTCTGTGCTTATTCTGGGGATAAATAGATGACTTCAGCCATCAGCACTGTCACTCCAATCCTCCCCCTGAGTGCCAAGAACATGCATCAAAGAAAGAAAGAACAAAAGAAAGAATTAAAGAAGGAGAGAGAGGAGAAGGGAAAGGAGGGAAAGAAGAATAAAGCTAGTTCGTCGAATAAGCTACTACACAAGCTGATTCTCCTCGTAACTGGACTGCTATTTTCATAGTACATCCTACAGAGGAGCAAGGATCCTGGCAACCAGATATTGAGGATCTCCAGGACATTCCAGCAGGTTCTTTCCCCCTTCTTGTTGCCTTTTACCTTCAAGCAGCAGACTGGCATCAAACCAAGAAAATTCTATTTCTTTTCCATTCAGGTGGTCCTTTCACTTTGCCACATGGAGTATCACAAGACCTTTACGTTGTGCAGAAGAGATTATTCCACACCCAGCTGGGGTTATTTTTTAAGATCCTCCATCCAGGCATGAGTCAGACTCAGGATGAGTAACTCAGCCTTCTGGGCAAAAAAAAATTACTCAAAGACTGAAAGAAGAAAGTACCACCACATCCTAAATAAATCTGGAAAAAATCAACTTTTAAAATCTTTTTTAGTTGAGGAGGGTAGTAGTGAAGAGAACGAAAAGAATTTTAAAGTTTAAACTAACTTTTTCTTTGTTTATTTTGCTTCATGTATTATCTAGATGTCATCCTCTCTTGTTCTGTCTCTTGCTCACTCACTCTTGCTCTCTTTCATGCATCAAAAGTCTCTCTCTTCTTTCCAATGGAAAAGCATCCTGAAACACACACACACACACACACACACACACACACACACACACCCCTCATTCCCACATTGTCCTTCAGCTCCCACTGTATTCCCTTTTTCCTCTGCAGCGAAAGTTCTGAAAGAGTTGCTACCTATCCAGTCTTTTCTTCCCCATTTCCCACCTACTCTCTTGTCCACTAAGATTTCACCCATCATTTCCTAAAGCCTCCTTTGGCAAAGTCACCAACGATCTCCTTATAAACAAATCCAAAGAACACTTATCTCAAGAGCTTTGGACACATTGACCACTCGATCCTCTTCTTTATCCTGGCTGTCACCCTCATCTTGTTTTCTGCTCAGTTCACAGACACTCCTTTCCACTATCTCAGCTGGCTCCTCCTCTGACAGATCTTACTTTCCTTTTCTTCCTTTCTTTCTCTTCCTTTCCTCTGGCTCTTTCATTCTTTCTTTCCTTCTTTCTTTAATCCATGTTCTTGGCACTCACGGGAAAGACTGGAGTGACAGTGGTGATGGCTTGAGTTATCTCTTTATCCCCAGGATGAAGTTAAGTTTCTCTGGGCTCTTTGCTTCTCCATCTACACTCTCTTTAGAGGGTCTCATTCATTCCATGGCTTTAAAAACATCTCTGTTAATGATTCCCAAATTCATAGATCTGTTTTTAAAGCCCAAGAGTGATATGTACCCCTGCCTTCTTGTTAATTGTATTTCATAGCCATTTCAAAGACATCACAGACAAAAACGTTCTCTTGATCCTCTCCAACACCCATCTGTAAATCTCCCACCCCAAACCAACCCACTGTTCTCCATTTGAGTAAATGGCACCAACAGAAACAGGATTCATTCTTGATCCTGTCCTTACCTCCTTCCCCCTCCACACACACATAAAGAGTAGTTTCTATCCATCAGCACATCCTGAAAGCTCCTCTTCCAAATTATAGCCATCATTGCCCACCACTCTTCATCTTCACTGTCACCAGCTTGTACCTGGCACCATCCCCTCTTACCTTGGCTGTGAACTATTAAAATATCTTGAAAACTAGTCTGTCTGCTTCCACTCCTGCTCTTTCTCTACCCGGTCTCCAGAAAGGACCATAAAGATCTTTTTTAAAATGTAGGTCATGCTTACACCTCACCTAAAGCCTTTGAGTAACTTCCTATTGCTCTTTGAAAAAAATGTAAAAACCCTTACTATGGTGACATGGCCTATGTGATCTAGCCCCTGCCTAACCCTCCAGTGGTATCTCAAGCCACACTCTGCCCTCACCATTACTCATTCACACTAACCTCCTAACAATCCCCAGAAAACACTCACCTCTTTCACCTCCCTGCCTTCATATCCGCTGTGGCCTGCAGTGCCTTTTCCCTGGACCTTCCTATGGCTGGCTCCTTCTCTGCTGGAAGATCCCAATTTAGGAGTCACTTTCTTAGAAAGGCTACCTAAATTAGGCCCCAACCCTCTGCCATTTATCACAGCACTTTATTACTGTTCCCAGCACTTTTTATTGTACGTCTTATGATATTGTGATAGCCAGCATCTAAGATGGCTCCCAGTGATTCTAACCTCCTGCTATTCACATCCTTGGTAGCTCCACCCCACTGTATAGCAGGGTTGATCTGAAGTGATGATGTGTCACTTCTCTGAGACTAGGTTATAAAAGACACCACAGCTTCCATCCTGCTCTTTCCTTCTCTCCTCTCTTGGGTAACCTGCTCTGGAGGAAAGCAGGTGCCATGTAGTGAACAGTCCCATGGGCTAAAGTATCAAAGCCTGCTGCCAACAGTCACACGAATGAGCTTGGGACTTGGTCCTCCAGGCCAGCCAAGCCTTGAGATGACCAAAGTCACAGCTGACATCTGGACCACAATCTCCTGAGAGGCCCTGAGCCAGAAGTGCCAGCTAACCCACTCCTGGATTCCTGACCCTCAGAGGTTGTCTTCCCCACTAGAAAGACTCACTCACTCGCTCGCTCACTCACTCACTGTATCATCAGTACCTACAACTTTGCCCAGCACACAGTAGTCCCTCAATAGATATTTGCAGAACAAATAGTCCATCACTACTTTTACCATCAATAAAATATTAATTTAACACTTAATAGTTTTAAAATATTTGCATGGTAAAATAGATATGCTTGCCATTTCTTAAGGAAACACCCAAGACCTCAGGCCATTTGTTCGCAGCCACCCTCCCACTATGTTAGAGAACTCGTGCTCCAACCCTGAGCTTCTGGCTTCAGCCTTGGTATTCATTTTCCTACACACCTTGATCTCTTATCAGTAACCCACAGAGCATGAACTCTGTCCTTTTGACTTTCACACTTCGGCACAGAGCATGCAGCATGCTGGCGTCCTGCAGCAGCCACTTCCTGCCCATCCAACCCATGGCTTGATTCATCAGACCTGCTTGACCCAGTCGTCAAGACTGTGCAGAAAAATGCCTAATTTAGAAACACAGAATTGTTCATTCCTCCCTAAAAGGGCAAGGAAAATGTATTACATGGCTTTTCTTTCCCCTTCCAAAACCATAAACGGAAGCAAAAACACACTTTTTTTTTATTTTAATGTTTTTTTATTATATTATGTTAGTCACCATACAGTACATCCCCGGTTTCCGATGTAAGGCTCGATGATTCATTAGTTGTGTATAACACCCAGTGCACCATGCAATACGTGCCCTCCTTACTACCCATCACCAGTCTGTCCCATTCCCCCACCCCCTCCCTTCTGAAGCCCTCAATTTGTTTCTCATAGTCCATAGTCTCCCATGCTTCATTCTCCCTTCTGATTACCCCCCTTCTTTATCCCTTTCTTCCCCTACTGATCTTCCTAGTTCTTATGTTCCATAGATGAGAGAAATCATATGATAATTCTCTTTCTCTGCTTGACTTATTTCACTTAGCATTATCTCCTCCAGTGCCGTCCATGTTGCAGCAAATGCTGAGAATTCGTTCCTTCTGATAGCGGAGTAATATTCCATTGTATATATGGACCACAACTTCTTAATCCAGTCATCTGTTGAAGGGCATCTCGGTTCCTTCCATGCTTTGGCTATTGTGAACAATGCTGCTATGAACATTGGGGTGCATATGGCCCTTCTCTTCACTATGCCTGTATCTTTGGGGTAAATACCCAGTAGTGCAATGGCTGGGTCATAGGGTAGCTCAATTTTTAACTTTTTAAGGGGCCTCCACACTGTTTTCCAGAGTGGCTATACCAACTTGCATTCCCACCAACAATGTAGGAGGGATCCCCTTTCTCCACATCCTCTCCAACAATTGTTGTTTCTTGCCTTGTCCATTTTTGCCATTCTAACGGGCGTAAGTTGGTATCTTAGTGTGATTTTGATTTGAATTTCAAATGATTTTGAACATTTTTTCATGTGTCTATCAGCCATTTGTATGTCTTCATTGGAAAAGTGTCTGTTCATATCTTCTGCCCATTTTTTGATTTGTTTCTCGTGTATTGAGTTTGAGAAGTTCTTTGTAGATCTTGGATACCAGTCTTTTATCTGTAGTATCATTTGCATATATATATTTTCCCATTCCGTGGGCTGCCTCTTAGTTTTTTTGACTGTTTTCTTGGCTGTGCAGAAGCTTTTTATCTTGATGAAGTCCCACAAGTTCATTTTATCTTTTGTTTCTCTTGCCTTTGGAGAAGTGTCATGAAAAAGGTTGCTTTGGCCGATGTCCTATAGGTTGCTGCCTATGCTTTTCTCTAGGATTTTGATGGATTCCTGTCCCACATCAAGGTCTTTCATCCATTTGGAGTTTATCTTTGTGCATGGTGTGAGAGAGTGGTCAAGTTTCATTCTTTTGCATGTAGCTGTCCAATTTTCCCAGCACCATTTATTGAAGAGACTGTCTTTTTTCCACTGGATGTTTTTTCCTGCTTTATCAAAGATTAGTTGCCCAAAGAGCCGAGGGTCCATTTCTGGGTTCTCTATTCTGTTTCATTGGTCTATGTGTCTGTTTTTGTGCCAGTACCATGCTGTCTTTGTGATCACAGCTTTGTAGTACAGCTCGAAATCCGGCATTGTGATGCCCCCAGCTTTGTTTTTCCTTCTCAACAGTTCCTTGGAGATTAGGGGCCTTTTCTGGTTCCATACAAATTTAAGGACTATTTGTTCCAGTTCTTTGAAAAATGTCCTCAGTATTTTGATCGGGATAGCATTGAAAGTGTAGATTGCTCTGGGTAGCATGGACATTTTAACTATGTTAATTCTTCCTATCCATGAGCATGGAATATTTTTCCATCTTTTTGTGTCTTCCTCAATGTCTTTCAAGAGCAATTTATAGTTTCTAGACTATAGATCCTTTACGTCTCTGGCTAAGTTAATTCCAAGGTAACGTATGGGTTTTGGTGCTATTGTAAATGGGATGGATTCCCTAATTTCTCTTTCTTCAGTCTCATTATTCGTGTATAGAAATGCAACTGATTTCTGAGCATTGATTTTGTATCCCGCCACGTTACTGAATTGCTTTATAACTTCTAATAGTTTGGGAGTGGATTCTTTTGGGTTTTCCATATAGAGTATCATGTCATCTGCGAAGAGAGACAGTTTGACTTCTTCTTTGCCGATTTGGATACCTTTTATCCCTTTTTGTTGTCTGATTGCTGTTGTTAGGACTTCTAGTACTATGTTGAATAATAATGGCGAGAGTGGGCATCCTTGTCGTGTTCCTGATCTTAAGAGAAAGGCTTCCAGCAATTCCCCATTGAGAATAATATTTGCTGTAGGCTTTTCATAGATGGCTTTTATGAGATTGAGAAATGCACCCTCTATCCCTACACTCTGAAGGGTTTTAATCAGGAAAGGATGCTGTATTTTGTCAAATGCTTTTTCTGCATCAATTGAGAGGATCATATGGTTCCTGCGACTTTTCTTGAAGATATGATGTATCACGCTGATCGATTTGCGAATGTTGAACCATGCTTCCATCCCAGGTATGAATCCCACTTGGTCATGATGGATAATCCTTTTAATGTACTGTTGGATTCTATTAGCCAGGATCTTGTTGAGGATTTTGACATCCATATTCATCAGGGAAATCGGTCTGTAATTCTCCTTTTTGATGGGGTCTTTGCCTGGTTTGGGAATCAAGGTAATCTTGGCCTCATAGAATGAGTTTGGTAGCTTTCCTTCTGTTTCTATTTTTTGAAATAGCTTTAGGAGAATAGGTATTATTTCTTCTTTGAATGTTTGGTAGAATTCCCCAGGAAAACCGTCTGGGCCTGGAGTTTTGTTATTTGGAAGGTTGTTTATCACTGATTCAATCTCTTCATAATTAATTGGCCTGTTTAAAAAATCAATTTCTTCCTGTTTCAGTCTTGGTAGTTTATAGGTTTCCAGGAAGGCCTCCATCTCTTCCAGATTGCTTAATTTATTGGCATATAGCTGTTGATAAAAGTTTCTAATAATCCTTCCAATTTCGTTGGTGTTGGTCGTGACCTCTCCTTGTTCATTCATAATTTTATTAATTTGGGTCATTTCTCTATTCTTTTGGATAAGTCTTGCCAGCGGTTTGTCAATTTTATTGATTCTGTCAAAGAACCAGCTTCTAGTCCTGTTGATCTGCTCTA